>NW_026947491.1:90053933-92625600 GCF_034190915.1 Cavia porcellus
TTCTGTTCCCCTGCAGCAGCCCTGCGGGCCGCACAGTGCAGTTGCTGTTCCAGACTTTGGAGGGAGCTGCATTAAGCCCTCTGAGTTCTCCCCTTGGTCGGATGTTTGGCGTTTGGCACAGACCCTGGGCCTGTGAGGCACAGAGGAAACCGTGCACCTCTGGTTTCAAGGCCCAAGTTGATTCTGACCAAGGCGGTTGGAATTCATCACTGGCCTCGGCTGGATTTTTTTTTTTTTTTTTAGCCAAAGTGTCACCTTGCAGTTCAGGCTGGCCTTGAGCTCACTTTGAAACCCAGGCTGGCCTAGAAACCACTTTGATCCTCCTGCCTCAGCCTCCCAAGTGTTGGTATTACAGGCATGGGTCACTATGCCTGGCTCAGATTTGTTTTATATTTCTTATTTCTCAGACCAAGAAACTGAGGCAGGAGATGAAGAAATCAACCAAGATGACACAGTTAATGACACAGAGTCAGGATTTAGATCAAATATTACCCAACTTAGGCTTCCGTGGAGAAAAAGCAGAAGGCCTGGGGGGAGGGGGGGCGCTGCTTTTGTCAGTGGCAGAAAGGTCACGAGTTGAACAGAGAAGCTGGATCTAGAGTGGGGGACACGGGGTGTGCTGGGGGTGACGAGGAAGTGCCCCCCAGGATGGCTTTGCATGCCGGCCTCACCAGGCCCCAGACGAGGGTGGCGGGAAGCACACGGAGCCAGGAGGAAGAGGCTGGGGGCCTTGAGTGACTGTGGCTCCTACCAGGCACCGGGATCCCCACGCCCGCCGGGGCAGAGCCCAAAGCCAGCGGCCAGCTTCAGTTTCCGCTCCGCATGTCTCTCTGCAAATAAAACGTTTCCATGAGCGCGTCACCTCTGGGGACCGAGGCACGGAGATGGCTTTCCATGATGCAGCCCAGAGGAGGAAGCTCTCCCAGCCAGGCTGTTTGAGGGACACCCGTGGGGCCACAGGACCATGAATGACCTCATACTCAGCCACGCCAACTGCTGCCGGCCTGTAAAGCTGTAGTTCTGACTCCCAAGGTTATACGGGTTTTTTTCCCTGATTAGCAAATTGTAACGAATTCACTTATGCTCATCTGACTATTAGAAAACAGCAGGGCGTTCTCTTTTTTTTCTTTTTCTTTCTCTTTTCAAGACAAGCTCTTGCTATATGGTTCAGGATGGCCTTGAACTCCCAGCGATCCTCCTGCCACAGCCTCAGCTCTGGGTGTGCACCACCATGCCCACAGAAATACATTCTTCAGTAGAAGTTTCTTTAACAGAGCCAGCTGGTGGCGCATGCTTGTAATCCCAGCACCTGGAAGGCTGAAGCAGGATGATCACTGTGAGTTCAAGACCAGCCTGGGCTTCACAGTGAGCTCAAGGCCAGCCTGAACTGCATAGAGAGACCCTGTCTCAAAAAGAAAAAAAAAGTTTCTTTAACAGACTTTGAAGTCAGGTCGCTCTAGAGCCTGGGACACCCAGAACCAGCAGAAAGCCTTTGGACTTGCACAGCTGGAGCCTGGCGCATGTGCACTTCCGGCCCAGCCTAGGCCAGGGTCTCCTGCGCCTCCCCCCCCCAGACTAAGAGGCGTTCAGCTTGCAGCAAAGCCACACGCCCCAGGGCTGCCGGCAAAGGTGTCTGCGTCTCAGGTGGGGTCGCATCAGTGGGTGTCACCTTGGCCTTTGGTTCTCACCTGGTCCTCATGCACCAGGCTGTATGGAGGGGAGCACAGGCCTCGCCCCAGTGCTGCCCAAGTGGTCCACACGGGGCTGAGGACCCCGGGCTCTTTCCATACGGTGCCAAGCCACCCCCAGACCACCCACCCCCATGCACCAGAGCAGCGAGCCCCAGCCTCTCTCGGTGCCTGCCGGACACCCCTGACACCCTGTCCTCTGTCCTCTGCAGAGACCGAGGCGCCGGCCCCAACCCCGCCCCCCACAGGTAAGTGACCTCGCGTCCCCCCAGCCTGGACTGCAGCCTGCCCCAGGCCCCTGCATGGCTGTGATGGTGACCACAGGGACACGGCTCAGCCCCATGCGGTCTGTGCTCGCATGACCTCCCCTGGGAGCCCTGCCGCGCCTGTGGGGGAGGGTTACTCTACAGCCGGTCCAGCTACAGGGAAGCTGTTGCTGTCCCTGAGTTGGGGGGGGGGCTGCAGGATTTGTGCCCCCCCCCCATCCCCACATAGTGAAACAGAGTTTGTTGTTTTTCTCACATTAGGGAGGAGCACACCCCACCTCAGGTTTGTTGTTTGTATGAGACAGGGTGTCTCTGTGTAGCCCAGGCGGTCTTCAAACCTCTCAATCCTCCTGCCTCAGCCTCCTGAGCGCTGGGGTTACAAGTGTGCACCACCACACACGGCTTAACTTGAATTATGTCTCCATCGGGCACCCCCAGAAATACCCTCAGTCATCCCCGAAGCCCCTATCACGACCACATTTTTGAAACCTTATAATTACGTGGTCTACCAGTGCCAACCTCATGTAAGTAAGGTGATCGAAGAGACCACCTAACCCTAACCCTAACCCTAACCCTAACCCGGCGACACGCGGTACAGCGAGCGCAGGTCCAGTCTCCTAGCAGGCTCGGGAGGGTGGCGGCCCCGTAACGGCTCCAGGACTGCTCCCGGGACCCACCGAGTAGCCCCCCAAATGGAAGCCAGCAGAACCATGTGCTTTTCTGCACGAGGGGTAGGTACCACGGCGCGGCCCTAGGGGGCGCTCCAACCCCGCCTCTCGGAAGCGGGCCGCCCGGGCCTCGCGCTCCTGCAGGCGAGCTGAGCCAGAGGTGCCGCTGGGGCAGACTGACCGCGCCCCCGGGGGGAGGGGAGCGGAGCTGAATAAAGCCCCCTTTCTGTTCTTTTCGCATTCACCATTATGAGAGGCATTTGAAGCTTTTTCATCGTGGGTACGTTTTTGTTTTTTGAGGCAGGGTCTCGCTTTGTATACAGACCGGCCTTGAACTCGCTATGTAGCCTGGGCTGGCCTTGAACTCATGGTGACCCTCCTGCCTCAGCCTCCCAAAGGTTGGGATTACAGGCATGAGCCACCATGTCCTGCCCAGATACCATTTTTGAGGCAGCAGCCTGAGCAATCTGACTGCTCCCTGAGCCCTTGGTCCAGCTAATAATACAGCGTCCACACTCAGGAAACCTCGGGTAGGACGGGAGAGGTCACTTCCTGTCCAGTGGACCTCGCAGGCTCAGGTCTGGGGGACCCAGCACCTCGAGCTCCCATCTAGTGTTCCGGGGCTCCGAGGGCTAGGCCAGTAGAGCCAAGAGATATACCTCCTTCAGGCTCCCCGCTGACCCCCTGCGGCCGGCATCTCTCCTGGTAGCTCTGCTCACGTCTGTCCCAGCTACCAGGTCAGCTGTCTGCTGTCAGTCGAGAGACACAGACTCCCTTCCTTCCACACACCTCGAGCCAGCTGCCACATGCAGGAGTCCAAATTCACAACTCCAGCCAGGACAAAGGCGACGTGGAGCTCCTGACCAATATGATCCGAGGTGACCATGCTCATACTGCATTTATAGCCAGTCTCAACATTTTCTGTGAAACTATCATCACACAATTGCACATGTCACTCCCTCCTGTCATGTCTAGAAGCCCACACTTTCAGAACCCCCAGAGCCAGGCATGATTGTGCACACCTGTAATCCCAGGGAGGCTGAGGCAGGAGGATCACCATGAGTTGGAGGCCAGCCTGGGCTACATAACACAAGTTCTGGGTTAAGTCAGCCTGAACTACCAAGCAAGATCTTATCCCAAAACAAAACGAAACATCCCCAAAACGACAAAAAAGAAAACAAACAAAGAAAAGAACCCACTAAGCTGCTCAGAGTTCTGTAAAGAGCTGGCCCCTCGCTGAGCTCTAACATGGAAGGGGCCGCATAGTAAGCTCACTTCCCCCAGCGCAGTCTAATTCAGTCCCAGTGACACCCGTGTGCACTCCCAAAATGCATGCTTTTCTGCACACTTTTAAAAGATCAGATGTAGCCATCTCTTCTGTCACCATTTAATGCGACCCAACACTGAAACGCCCAAGTCCATCTGCAGCCTTGACGAGAGTGGCACTGGGGTCCTTCAGGCCATTTATCTCCCCTGCTTGCTTTCCCTGTGGCTCCTCACACAACAAAATGCCGCAGGACACCTTTTAAACTGGGCATGTTTTTCCTCACAGAACCAGATAAAGAGAAGCAGGTGGAAAGTGCCCCAGACAAAGGTGAGCTGGGGGGCAAGGTCACAAAGTGGGGCGCAGGGAGGCATGTGCCGGGGAAGGGGCGTTTGGTTAGGGGTTACCCCTCCCATGGTTACTTTTCTCTCCTTGCTGGGACAAAATACCTGACACCCAAAATGAGGGAAGGAAAGGTTTATTTAGCTCACAGTTTGTGAAGGTTTCAGGCCATAATCAGCTGGCTCCAGGCAGGGTGGCGTGGCACAGGCCAGCAGCCAGAGCAAAACGAGAAACCAAGCCTCTTCTCGTCCCTTACCCGGTAAGCAGATGACCTGCCTCCGGTTCCCACCAGCTGGCACCCTCCTCTTGCGCAGGCTGAGGATGTTTACACAGTGAGGACCTTGGCACCCTGCTGAGTCCCTTAGTTAAACTCCTGAACTTCTCAGGTTGGCACAATGTATCCACCATAACAATCCACCCCTTGTCACCTTGGTGACCAGACACATTTCTTTAAACCCATTCAGATACAATGTCAGGCTTATAATTGCACCTAACCTGTTATAACTGTCCAGGGCACAAACTGAAAAGCCCTGATTCCCTCGCCAGAACAGGAGGTGAACTTTCCTTGGGTGATGTAACACAGCTTAAGAATCCGTAAGAACCAGCGTGGTCTGTCAGCATTAGATTATGTTAGAACTACATCATGGAGACACAAATCAGTTACGGCCTCTTTTCTGAGCTGGTATTAGACCTCCCTTCTTCCATGGCCCACTCTGCCTTCCCTTGGCCTGCAGCGAGCCCCTCAGCAGGTCGGGGTTCTGTCCCTGGCCCAGTGACCCACGCCTTCCAGGACCGTTGGTCATGCTGCTCCTATCGGGGTGTAGTTTTCCACCCACTTTAACAGCAGGGTGTGGGAACACTAAGAGGCGCCCTAAGGGATCTCCTGCACCCCACGTTTCCTCCACTGGGGAGGAGGAGTCCAACTTTCCCTTGACATCAGAGTCAGTCACCCTGACAACCTGTGAGTCCTGTTGAGCTTGCTCCCCAGAGGCGTGGGGAGACCAGAGTGACCAGGGAAGATCTTAGCTTCCAGTGCAGTGTGCTTCCTGTACAAACCTCCCCCGCTCTGGGACCAAGGCTTCGAGGCCAGCAGAGCATGAGGTCGCGGGCACGGGAAGCAGCAATCTTGCAAGTGGATCCCGGGGGCTCACGGTGTGTGGTCCCGTTCCCGCTTCTGCGCCTTGATTGCTGGACCCCTGAATCCTGACTGTGGGAGACACAGTGGCACACAGTGGATGCGGATTCAAAGCAGACACAGCCTTCTGAACTTTAGCCCAGCCCTGCAAGCTACGGCCGCCTCGCTGGTGCCTTCACGGCGTCTCCAAAAGGCCATTCCCTTTTCTCTCAGTAGGCAGATCAGCCTTGGTGAGGGCGTCCGTGAGCTCAGGCACGGCCTGCGTCCCTGCCACCAAGGTCATTCGGTCCTTGTGCCCATCGGGCAGCGACTGGGGTGGCTGGAGAATGAGCCTGGCCGCTCAGTCTCCACCTCCTTTGCTTCCTCTGCTGCTCCTCACACAGTGAACTGCCCCAGGACACTGTTTAAACCGTGCCTTTGTTTTCCACACAGAACCAAACACAGAGAAAGATTCGGGAAGTGCTCCGGCCAAAGGTGAGTAGGGGGCGGGTGGGGAGGCCAGGTCACAAAGTGGGGGCAGGAAGAGGTGGGCAAGATGTCCTGGGGCCATTGCACCCGCTGTCTTATCTGGAGGATGAGGCCAGCAGCTGTCCATGGCACTCGCTGCCTGCTGGAGGACAAGGACTGGATACCCCGCCCTGTGCTTGCTTCCCGCCACTGGAGACAATGATCCTAGTGATCCAGCTCGGTTAGAAACAAAAGGGGTTATTGTCCCTGTGAGCTGTTCCAGAGTTCACCAGGTCTGTGATGCCCACCACCGCATCCTCCCGTCTGGCTCGGGGTTTGGAGAGGCTGAAGGTGCCCGTGAAGGCGGGCGCTGCTCATCGGACGGCAAACTCCCTTGTTCCCTTCTTACACTACACAGCACCATCGTTTCAGAAGGTGAATAAGCCTTAGCGGGTCCTTCTGGGAGCCCCGAAAGGCTAATTCCTCTGTCTCGCAGGGTTGGAGCCCTTAAACCAAGCTTCCTCACCTGCCGAGGACGTTTCCTGGGAAGTCGGTTTGACAGTTTCGCTTTGCGTGTTTGCATCCTGGTTTTTACACGCTGGCCTGTTGTTCACGTAGTCCTGAGTGGGGCTTCCCTTTGGAGCCCCCATTTCCTTTCCTCAGACACCGCTCAAAAGAATGTGGGCCCCGAGTTCCTGGTGGGCTGGATCTCGTTATCTACTGTTTCACTGTCTCTACTCACTCGTAAAATGCTTTTTCTCTGTCTTGCAGTAGCCTGGATACTGGAGCCTCCTAGTGTTAGCCCCACCCCACCCTGACCTTTGGGGTGCCCGGGGAGAGGGTGCCTTTGGGGCCGCGCACTGCAGCCTCCTAGAGATCTTTCCCTGAGTGGGGTTCAGGGAGGTCTGGGCAGCCCCAGCTGGCTGAGGAGATGGGAACGCGACTCCCAACAAGGCCCAGGGCACCGTCTCTGCTTCAGAGCTGGGAAAGGCTTGGACCAGGTTAAAGCTCAACCAACAGGGCCAATGATGTCCTCCCAAGGGTCACTGCTTTCACAAAGCCCCTACCGGCCCTGCACTGGGAGGGATCAGTGTTCTAGCTCAGTATTTAAATGAGGTTTCTTTCTGTTTTTTTCCCCGCTAAATTTTCGGTGCTGGGCACTGAATCCAGGGCCTCTCCCATGCTAAGCAAGCCTTCTACCCCTAAGCTACACCCATAAAAGCCTTGGCTTTCCGTAAAGACAAAGCAGTGATTAACCAACTGACTGACAAAAATTGTTTTTCTGATGAAAGAACAAAGCCCAGGCCCGGCATGGTGGCACAGGCTTGTAACCCCAGCACTCAGGAGGCTGAGGCAGGAGAATCGCTACAAGTTCCAGGCCAGCCTGGGCTACAGAGTGATGTCCCTTTTCTCCAGTATTAACTGTGTCCTCTGCCCTCTGTGCATCCTCCTCCTCCTCCTTCGGTCCATCTACCCCTCCCTGCTTTCCTTCCCCACACAGCCTGTCCCACCAACCTGCCTGCATTTATCTGTCCTTCCTCACTCTGATCTCTCCTGGGCCGCTCACCTCCACCTCACAACTGCAGGATGGACATGAAAACTCCAGGTCAGGCAGGGCTTGGACCGAGGAATCGGCCCTGGACAGGAGGAGACCTCCACTGTGAGGCTGGTAGGCATGGCCACGCCTGGAGCCCAGCTCCTTCTTGGTACCTTAGCTCTCTATCACCATCGAGGCTGTCCAGCCGGCACACCCAGGAGAGCCACCCCCAGAATGTCTCACCCAGGGACACGGCCGTGATATCCTTTTCGTACCGACAGAATCATCCAGGAACAGTCTGGAAATGTGCTGCCAATACTTCTCTTTGTAGCCAGAAGGGGTTGTTTGATTCCCAGATTATTTTTTCAGTAGTGTTTTGATCAGGTTTGTTAGAGTTTGCACATCTAGGGAAAGGGTTTCATTATCGCTGGTGTGCACGTTGGCTGACTCTGGACATGTGGTCTATGAACCATCCCACCCCCTCTGCCTCCTGGGTGCTAAGCAAAGCCTCCAGGAATAGAGGCAGTAGGGATGCCAATAAAGAAATGTATTTAGCTGGGCGTGGGGGCACATGTCTGTAATCCAAGGGCAGGGAGGCTGAGACAGGAAGATCACCACAACAGGAAAAAAAAGGAAAGAAAAAAGGGATTCAACCAAACAACACCAGAAATTAGATGTACAAACCCCTTTCACATGATCATACTGGCACACAATAAATGACTTTCACAACTAATACTGCAGCTGGGTGTGGTGGCTCATTCCTGTAATCCCAGCACTCAGGAGGCTGAGGCAGGAGGATCATTGCAAATTCAAGACCTAGGCTACAAAGTGAGCTCAAGGCCAGCCTGAACTGCATAATAAGACCTGTCTCAAAAAGACAAACAAATACTGCTGGGGCCTAGGATAATAGCCAGAGCACAGCGAAGAGAGGCCAAGTACAGAGTCTGTTCTGTGCCCCTGTAGGGGCAGAGACCTCCTTCTGCGTCTGAAATGACTTATTCAGCAGGTGCAGGTCCAGGCACGTGTCCTGTCCTTCTGAGCCCACACTTGCTTTGGGGGATGCTGGGAATTTGGGTTTGGAAGCAGATGAGGGGTGCAGGGCTGGGGTAGGCAAGGCCTCCTCCTCTGCTCCACAGCACCCACACGCCCCCAGTCCCAGCCCCGGGCCTGCAGGAAGTCCCCGCTCTGCTCCCCACTCGGAGCCAGAGGCGCTGCAGGTCTCCACTTGGGTAGGTGCCCAAGTGAGGAGACTTTATGTTTGTAAATGTTTACGTCTCTTTCTTTTCGAGCCTGGCTTTGTTTATTTCTCGTTTTGTTTCTTGGGAAGCCCAATCGGAACCGTTACTGCCTCTTTTCGCTTTTCTCCAGGAAAAATTACTGCTTTTAGTGTTGAACACAAGCAAAATACAAACTGACTTTCTTCCCTGGCCACAGGGTTCCCACAGAAGCTGTCCCGAGGGTGCCCCGGTCCCGCTCGGTGAGCGAGGCACCCGCAGAGGAAGAGAGCGACAGAAACCCACAGATGTGAATGTTTGCCTTGGTGATCGTGTTTTGAGTGAAAGGAGTGGCCGAGTTTCCTCATGTAGGTTCCTTTCCGTGCAGCAAGGTGCCCTCCAGCTTCTCGATGCCCCCAAAGGTTTCTGCAGCTCACTGTTAGGGTCAGCCAACCGTCTCCTCCGTCCGTGCTTTTTCCCACGAATTTTAACTTTGTTGCTTTCTGGCAATGAGCTGTGTGGAACACTGTGCTAGTCTGGTTCTCAGTTTTAGGACCTGGCCGTTATAGGACGCCACCCTGATTCTGGGGGATGAAAGCTCGCTACAGACAGAGCTGGCAGAGGATGAATCTTGATTCCAGGAAAACCCAAGCGTGAGGGCCGTGTCTTCTCACTAAAAAACGACCTTATAGTCACCCAATGCCTCAATGTGATAAATTAATGTTAGCTTTTGTGGGTGTTTTCCACATCTTGCTGTTGTTATTTGATATATATATATATATATATATATATATATATATATATATATTGTCTTTTTCATTTTTATTGGTACCAGGGATCAAACTCACGACTGCCCGCTTGCAAGACAGGCAGTTATGCCGCTGAGCTAAATCCCCAGCCCCTGATATATATTTTTTTGATACCAGGGATCAAACTCACGACTGCCTGCTTGCAAGGCAGGTGCTTATGCCACTGAGCTAAATCCCCAGCCCCCCCTTTTTTTTCCGAATTTATTCTTATATACTGATATTTACCATGACCGATTGCCCTGCTTGAGGAATTCATGAATTTATCTAACAAAGGCGCTCTCCTAATATTTAACTGATATTTGGGTTTTTTGGGTCACGTGTTTTATGTGCTTTTAATCTTTATTCTAAAATGCCTGTGATTATCTCTGATGACTTAAAACACTGAAGCAAACAGTCTGAAACCAACTCCAGGCAGAAGTCATTTAGTGGGAGAGGGAAGGATTTGAACCTGCTACCTCTCTGGTAGCAATCCCATAATACTCACGTGCATCCCCTGAAAATCCGAGGCTTGTGATGGGGAGCAGAGCTCTTTCCCTTTTCCATTCTGGGAGCTCTTCCCTGGAAAACCCAGTTGTGTAAAAAAAAATCATTTTTATGGTCTCCAGACACTATTTTCCCATGACCGGAAGCATCCTGGCTGGCGTTGTTGGGTTGGTTCTCTGTAAGATGCGATGGCTTTCGTGTCTACATTGCTGAACTGCACCCCGCCCTAAAGACTTGGTCAGTTTCTCTCCAAGAGGACCTGGTTTCCTATGAGGAAGCAAGAACAATTAAACTCAGTCTCGATCAGGTCAGCCAGATTTAACCAAGCCGCTTTGCAAGCAGTTAAGGTCAGAATTCAAACCTGAAGCACATTTCCCAGTTGAAAGTAAGTATGTCCCACCTTTCAAAAGGACGGAGACAGTGGACTTTTCTCTCAGTGACTGCAGTCCAGCGTATATCCAGTGAAGGATGTTCCTGTCTGGGATTTGGTTGAATGTGTTTTTATTTATTGATTGATTTTAACTTTATCTTTTTGAGACAAGGTCTCACTGTGCAGTTTAGGCTGGCCCTGGGCTCATCCAATTTGCCGCCCAGGCTGGTCTTGAACTTGCAATGATCCTCCCGCCTCAGCCTGTCCAGTGCTGAGATTACAGGTGTGTGCTTCCACACCCAGCTAAATCAATATTTTTGAGACCCACAATTATTCTAGCATTTTCTGTGCAGAATGATTGTCTTATGAAAGAGGCAAAGTTTCCAATAATGCCAAATAACCCTCAGAGCATCTCAGACAAGGACTTCAGGTATTTTAGAGAAAAGAAGCTTCAGGAGAAGGCACGTGTGGAGTTTTACAAACTCTCCTGGGTAAACTTAAGACATTGTTCAGCGTGGGCAAGACCAGGATGACTTTGGGGAAGACACCTCCAAGGTCCTCAAATTATGCTCAGTGGACTTGGCGAGAGGCATTGATGTTTGCTATCAATCGGGCTTTCATATTTTAAATACAGAAGTTGCTCAGCAGACATTGGGCCCGGGATGAGACCCCGCCCGCACCACCAGGCTGTGTCCATGTCCGGTGAGCATGATACGTGGAAAACATCTGCCATTGACTTTAGCCGCCAAAGAAGACCTCGAAATCCATCTCTGCTGTTGCTTTCTAAAAGCTCGCTGTCAATGACCCTCCTCCTGCAGTCCTGCTCTTTACCTGTACTTTGACTTGTCTGCATCCCCAATTCCCTTCTGCTATATCACTATTAATTATTATCTTTGTTATTTTGGCTTCTTTTTCTTTTAGACAGGGTCTCACCGTGTAGCCCAGGCTGGTCTAAAGGCCTGGCGACCCTCCTGCCTCGGCCCCTGAGTGCTGGGATTACAGGTGGACGCCACCACGCCCGGCTTCCTTCTCCGTTTGTTTTTCCATTTTCTCCGTTTGCCTGAACTTCTGCAGGTGAACCTGCAGACTCCGAGTCTCCGCCGGCTCCCTGGACAGCTGGGAAAGCTCCGCGTGGCGTCTCCTCCCCTGGTGGAGATTTCTCTCTCCGCAGGTTCCCTGTGCCAAGTTCTTTCTCCTTGACTTTCACTCCTGTTTCTTGTTTCAGATGAAGAGGACGTGTCCCCGCCTAGCGCCCTACCTCCAGGTTAGGAAGCCCCTGCCCTCCCCTGGCTGCCTGACTTCGCCTTTACTTTGGTCCTGAGGGAGGGCCCCTGGCCGAGAGGGAAAGCGCTGGCTTTCTTCTTTCCTTTTCTTTTGGAGACAGCGTCTGGCTAAGTCACTAAGTTCCTTGGGCTGGGATCCGACTTGCAATCCTCCTGCCTCAGCCTCCCGGAGTGCAGAGATGACAGGCATTTCCACGGTGCCTGGCTTTATGTGAGAAACTTTTTAAAAGCATATATCTTTATTACATTCACACTTTTTCCCTTCTTTTGGAAGGGTCAGTTCCTATGGACATAGGGGAAGAAACCTCCCCAACCACTTTCTTTCCTTTGTACCCCGGTCCAGTTTTTCTGCACGAGAAACTTTTTAAAAGGAGGATTCTTGGTGAGATCATTTAAGTCAGAGGGTCTAGGGAGAAAAAAATGTCCATCTCCAGACCCTTCCCTCCTTTCTTTACATTTAGAAATTGGAAACTTTCAACTTCACTACTGTTTTCAAAGCAGTCCTCCTTGTAGAGCGGAGCTCTACTGACTTTCCGCCCAGCCCACTTGACACTTTTCTCTGCCCATTACCGAAAGAGGCCAGGCGTGTGGGAGCCCGGGGAGGCCGAGGCAGCGCTGTCTCCCCTCGTCACCGGCGGGCAGCATCCTCCAAAGTCCGCTTTCCTTTCAGGTTTGGGGAGTCGGGCCCTGGAGCGGAAGGACTCAGGTGAGCGGCAGGTGACGCGCGGTGTGGGTGTCACCTAACCCTAAGCGCTGAGGAGCTCGCTTCTAACACTGTCTCACTCCCTAGCTAGCTGAGCGCGCGGCCTCTCACCTGTTACACTTCCTCCTACCAGAAAACTAACGTTTGGGAAAACAATTAATTCTGCATGGTACACATTCATATGCATCCATGCTCGGGTCCAGCCTCACTTCCTACAGGTTCGTCTGATGAATTTATTCCTTCATTTCTTTAGTCTTTTTTAGTATCCCTGGAAACAGGGAACCAGTACCCAAACTCCAGGTCCTTCCCAGGATGAGCTAACATTACAGCAGCTCATACTTACATGGAACTTTAAATGCAGTAAACACTAAATAAGCAAAACACTTTCAAATGCTTCCCACCAGAGGCAGCTACAATTCCATGGTTCATACATTCATTCAACAAACGTGTGCTGTGGCCTGCTATCATTCTGTGATGGGCTGCTACCTACTAGGCACAGCAAGTGCAAAAGCAAAGAATAAAACACTTCCCCTCATGTTCGGAACATGAGTGACCGCTCCCCATGATCACTGTGGGTCTCATGCACACACAAAACAGTTTTCACGTTAACCCAGGCATCAAAATAACAAGCCATCCTGGCTCCGAGCATGACGGACCCCTGGAGACTGAAATAACTGAACATGCCCTCTCCTTCTTCCCGAGACACCTTACCACGCACTTCCTTAGCATCCCGGATTCAGCTGAGACCTGAGGAGAGGACCGCGGGGAGCACGAACCGGGAGACCCCGGGATTTCTTTCCTTTCCACTTTTCGCCTCCTTTCAGGACAGCAGCCCCGGGGCCTCCTCGTGGACCCGCAGACCGGGGTCCTGTCGTTTAACCTGGGCCACCTCTGTGTATCATTCAGTCATCCAGCAGCAGGGGTCGAGTGGGGCAGCTTGGGGAAACCGAGGCAGCCGACACTTAGCAGAGAAGCCCGGTTGTTTCTGGGGTTCACACTCCTCCTGTGTGGAAGAGACCCGCCAGGACGGGGCTCTGTGCCTGTCCCTGGGTTTAGGAGGCAGGACAGAGGCTCGAGCTCCGGACGCCAGCACAGGTAAGAGCGCCCCGCAGAGCAGAGCCTGAGTGATGCCCGATGTCCACTTCCCCGCCAGAATGGTCCCTCGGGGAGGCCCCTGGCGGTGGCACCGGCGGGGAGGAGCAGAACAAGCAGAACGACAGCTCCCAGCAGTCCCTCCTGTTCGTGGAGAAGCCGCAGTCCGGAACGGTGAAAGTGGGTGAGTGACTCAGGACTGACTCGCGAAACTGATCACATAAAATGAACTTTTGGTTTTTTTGTGGTTTTTAAATTCTGTTTTGTGTTATTTGAGACAAGGTCTCACTATGCAGTTCAGGCTGGCCTTGAACGCACTTCGTAGCCCAGGCGGCCCTCAGACTGACAGCAGTCCTCCTGCCTCAGCCTCCCGAGTGCTAGGAACACAGCATTTGCCACCACGCCCAGCACCAAACTTTATACATCTCTGATGCCCATGAGCACATTGCTGATTACTATTCAGAGGACTTCTCCTGGGGCTGACACACAGACATTGGGCAGGTGACACCGCACAGGGAGCCCTGGACTCCTGCAGGGCTTTGCACTGTGGGCCATTGCAAGGCTGCAAGCTGACACTGCAAGCTGATGGGTCACAGGCACAGTCGGTCACCTTCCCTCAGCAGGCCCCAGGAGTCCTAGTAAAAGGGAGGCGCAAACCCCCACATCTAGTCACCCTCCCCCTGGCTCCTGGGTGCACTCCCCTCCATGCATGAAATTCTCCCCACTGAATTCCCCTGCTCCTCCCTGCCCGAGGGGTGTGGCCTGCGGCCAGAGAGGCCAGCCAGACAGAGAGCCCACGCTGCTTGCAGGGGAGAACATCACCTTCATGGCCAAGGTGAAGGCGGAGGACCTGCTGCGCAAGCCCACTGTCAAGTGGTTCAAGGGCAAGTGGATGGACCTGGCCAGCAAGGCGGGGAAGCACCTGCAGCTGAAGGAGACCTTCGAGCGGCAGACGCGGGTACGTCCGGGGCCGATGGGCTGGCGGGGACGGCCCTGGGCCGGGCCACCGCCGAGGACCTGGGGCCTGCAGCGCGCCTGGGTGCGTTTCGTGGCAGATGTACACGTTCGAGATGCAAATCATCAAAGCCAAAGAGAACTACGCGGGCAACTACCGGTGCGAGGTGACCTACAAGGACAAGTTCGACAGCTGCTCCTTCGACCTGGAGGTGCACGGTGAGCAGCCGCCCCGGTCTCTCCACTCCCCGGCTCCACCCCATCCATGCACCACCCGCCCCCAGCCCTCTCCAGGTTGGGGTCCTCTTCCCCTTCAAGAGAGATCTTTTGTGGCCACTGAATGTTGTCAGATTTGGGGAGAGGTGGCCTTCAAACTGCTTAAATTTCAAAGCTTAAAACAGCATTTTTCTGATTGTGATAGTTTCAGCAGAGTTAAATTAAATCTTTATGGGAATCGCTGAAAAGTAGGGCTTGGAGGATTTTATGGCTAGGAATCTCTTATTCCTTCAATCACCTTGGCCAGGCATTTCTGAGAATTTGCTGGAGACTTTGTTAAGAATATCGATTTGCGAGCGAGGTGTGGCAACACATGTCTGTAACCCCAGGTCTCTGGGAGGCTGAGGCAGGAGGATCAAAAATTGGAATCTAGCCTGGGCAACTTAGCAAAATCCTATAAATTTTTTTGAAGGGCTGTGGAGGTAGCTTAGTGTGAAGCCCTTGAGGTTGATCCCCAGTACCGCAAAACATCACATCCCTGCCCGATCTGGCAAGATTGAAATCTCTGGTAGGAAGGATGAAGAAGGTGGTTTATTTTTAAGATCCTCCAGCAATTCCAACAGGCAGGTTGGAGGAACGGCAGCTGGACGGTCGCCCCCAGGTCCCTCTGCTGGCCCTCTGTGAGGACAGGATGATTCTGTGTTGGTGGCCCGGCCATCTGGGGGGACGATGCCTCTTTACCTTGACACACTTCTGTCTCAAGAACCCACAGCCTGTAGAGGAACTGAACCCAAACTTGCCTGGCGTGCAGGTATTTATTTCATGGTTTTCTTTCCTTTCAAAGAATCTACCGGGACTACTCCAAACATCGATATCAGATCAGCCTTCAAGAGAAGGTAACCGCGGGCGGGGAAGCCGGCTGGCTCGGGAGAGACTCCGATGTGGAGGGTTTTCAGAGTACACCCCTTCCTGCCACACCCCTGTTCCCAGTAGGAGGATCCCTCTCTGTAGTCCTGGCACATTCCACGTGTTTAACAGGCGGTGTTCTAGAAAAGCCAAGGGCTTGATGCCCAACCAAACCTGTTCTGAGACATTTTGAAAATGTTCTTTGAAAGTTTTGTCTTTGCTGGCCTCACAATTGGCTTAGAAAAGTGGACCTGCAAACTGTTAGTGTACAGTTTCTTCTTTAAATGCAATATTTCCCAAAAAATGGCCAAAAGAGATACATAAAGAGTCATGTTTCGGAAGTATCTGTAGTACCGAGTTCTCCTAAATAAAACCCACTAGCAGAAAGAACACGGTAGAACAGTAAACTTCAATACTTGTTCACTTTTGCAACTGCCAAGAAAGAAAAATCAGGACTAAGGAAGAAAAATGAAATTTTTCCAAATTCTGAGAGATGTAGTTGACCCCTTCTCGTTCTGTTACCAAGCATCTAATGATGCCAGAGTACACATTCATACTGAGAGCAAATGGTTTCCTCTCCCGAGGCTGAAGCCACAGCAACTTTGGTGAATAAGGACAGTCGTTTGAACCATTCTAGAATGATATTTCACCCATAATTATAAAGCCATGATTCAACCTTTTAGTGAAGGCACTAAAGTTTCCACCTACTTAATCAATAAATTAAAATTTTGTATTACGTTTTAAAGATACAGAATATTACCTGATCAGTCAATGGTATTTTTAAAATTTGAAACAAATGTCCAACTTCCAAATCCTATTGCGTAGGAAAGCAAACACCACTTTAGCGCATGCTTAATTTAGCAAATGCACAGGTCTAATGTCTTGCTCATGACATGGATAGGTGTGTTTCAGGCGAGGGAGACATCATTCTGCTGTTTCGTACTTTAAAAGCCTAAAAGTTGGGCTGGAGATTTAGCTCAATGGCATGTGTCTGCCTTGCAAGCTCAAGGTCATGAGTTTGATCCCTGGTACCAAAAAACTAAATAAAAAACAAACAGAAAGTTACTTCAAGAGGGCCCCCAAACACGGGCCATGTAAGAAAATTTGAAAGCGCATTTCTCGAGCTGAATTCTCGTGACTTACACTCTATACACACTGTTTTTAAACCCACAGACCTTTTCCTTAGACACCATAGGCTAACCCTTGTAAAGAGCAGGAAAAAACTCTTCATTAGCCAAATTAAACGCGTAAGTAACTACGCAGCCTCCTCTCAGTGTTGGCCCCGTAGCTGCTATTTCGGGTCCCTCTGAAGTCCCTAAAGATGCATTTCTCCACGGGGAAAGCGCAGCTCAGGTCTGCCAGCAGAGGGGTCAGAGACTTCTTAAGGGGAATTTTTGACAAATACATTCTAAAAGACATGAACTAGAAAATCAAGCGATTGCAGCTTAGTGGGCAGCCCCTTTTGAAGAGAAAGGAATGCATCTTTTAAAAAGCTCTGTGCTGGCTCTGTGGGTGCCAACGTGACCGCACGCATCTGCTCCTGGACACGAGAGGTGACCGCTGCATATAAGGCTTTGTACTTATATCCCTGACCGGGTCCACTTTCTCCTTCAAGCTAATCGCTGTCTTCCACAAGAGACAGAGATCGGCAAAAGTTGTTTGCTTGTTACACGCCTTTGTTTCAAGAGCTCCCAACTATGCAAAAAAACAAAGTACTTTGCATCGCTTGGCTTCAGTGTATTTGTGTTACTTGGTCTTAACACAAATCCAAGCAGTCCTCTATATGCAATCGATGAGACGGTGTCTTTGGAAGCATAGAGCAGCACAAGCTCCTCACGTCTGCTTTTCCACAAGTGCAGAAAACTCTGCCGTCACTTGTGTGAAAAGGACCGGTCCCGTGGACCCAGTCCTTGTGTGCCAGATGCATTGCATATGCGCTCCGAGTGGCGCTCAGGGGAACCGGTCACCGTGTGTCGCGTTAAATCCCATCTGCTTTTCTTTGTCCACGACAGCGGAGAAGGTCAAGAGGATGCGGGAGAACTTGACTTTAGTGGTCTCCTGAAACGGAGGTGAGAACGAGTCTCAGAGGGGGGACGGTGGCCCGCAGTCTGCTCGATGCCCCCCCTCTCCCGCCAAAGTCAAGTTTCAAGTGAATGGTTTTCAAGGGATTTTCATGTCTTAAAACGCGTTTTGCTTACAGACAGTAACAGAGTGCTCTAAGAAAGAGGGAGAGAAACAGCTGTGTACTAATCTGTGCATGACCGAGAAAATAAAACTCCTCTTCTTCTGCCTTTGATGCTCGATATCTGACTAAAAAAACTAGCCCCACACTCTTGGTAGAAGTCTGCAGGGATAGATCTGGATCTGAAAATGCAGACCTACCTTGATCATGTTGTTTACGAGTTACTATATCTCTCCAGATTTAAGACACTATCAGCCAGGCAGGGTAGCCAGGCATGGTGACATCCTGTCATCCCCGCACTTGGGAGGCTGAGGCGGGAGGACTGGTGTGAGTTCGAGACCAGCCCGGCCTACAAAGTGAGTTCTAGGCCAGCTCAAACTGCATAGCAAGACCCTGTGTCAAAAAGGAAAGAAGACAAAAAATGAATTTAAGGCACTATTGATTTGAAGATATATCAGTATTTTATAAATCACTAAGCAATGAAAAATAAGCTTATTATGACATAATATTGGTAAGATATAACCTTATTTTAGAGATATTTAAAGTATTCCCAAAATGTCCATTTTGGAAGCAATGAAATATGGCGATAAATGTTTATCATTACGCTCGTTCACAAACCCGTGACAGCGTCTTTTTCTGCAATAAAATATACAGAATTCCAGCGGGAATATATGCCACAGAGCCATTTCATAAGATTCCTCTGTGTATACCAAATCACACGGTACATTATAAATGTGTTATATACAAAATTTCACAGAGATTTTTACTAGAATTTACTATAGTGAGGAAGAAATAAGAAAATAATTTTTGCTACAATTCTGTTTTATCCAGCAAATGTCTGGCTGAACATTAAAACTACAATTCTGAATTAACAATTCAAAATGTTGGTGTTTTAAGTTAGCTTTTCAGATTTATTTTCAATTATGTTTAGCACTTTCTGTGGTTATAGAGCTGGGTGTGGGGTGCACACCCGTCATCCTCAGCCTCATTCAGGAGGCTGAGGCAGGCGGATCACTGCAAGTTCAAGACCAGCCTAGACTACAAAGTGAGCCTGAGGCCAGCTTGAACACATAGTGAGACCCTGCCTCAAACAGAAAAAGAAAGTTTGTTTATATTTATATTCAAAAAAAGACAACACACACACACACACACATACGATCGTTCAAGCTGAGGTACAGTAGATTATTAAGGGCCATTGTTTGGCCCTAACAGGAAAGAGGAGAAAGTAACAGACAGGTTTTCCCAGGAGTAGGAAAGAAGGACCTCAGAAGCCAACCTGTCTTCAGTTTTTATTTTCTTTCCATCCTTAAGAGTTTGATCCGGATTTGGTTTGCTGCTAACATCAGACTGTGCCCTTTCACTCTACTGTCCTAACGGCCTCCTAACTCAGGCTCACGTGTTTCCCAGCTAACTTGTGAACTGCATGGGTTTCCCCGTGATCGTACCACATGGTTACCGTTTCTACTTCTCCGGGCGTGTGGCCGGGTCTCCTCCGATAAATAGCATTACGACCAACATTTCGGTCCAAAAAATAAGCTGATCAAAGCCAGCTTATTTCAAGCACACGTAGATAAATCGGGGGCAGGATTCGTTATGGGACTAGACTTATGCAAATACTTGCAATCTCACCCTACATAGAATTTCTATAACACTTTCTACTCCGCTAAGATCGAGTTATAGAAATTTTGATGTAGACGGAAGCACTGTGAATGCTACATAGGTCTATCCCAGTATGGAAAGGAGTCAGAGGTTTGTATTTTTCTCCTCGCTGTTTCTTAGCATAAACTTAGTATAAGTGTCTTATATCATCGCCTGAGGGGTCTAGGCATGTCTCCATGTTTGACTTGCGCCTTTTTAAAAATTTATTTAAATTTTATCTGGTTTGATGTCTTTAAATCTTTTTACCAATACCAAGAGGCTACTTGAATTGTGTAAGTATGTAGTTCTTGATTAAAATATGAATTTACAGAGGGAGGCTCTATCTTAAAAACAAATAAAAAAGAAAATCCAAAGTTTGCACAATCTAGAGTAACACAATCTTAAAGCGTGGGGACTATGTTTAAGCTAAAATGTAAGAAAAACAAAGCATTAATAGTTGGAGGAAATACTCCACAGAGATATACGTACATACATATTCATTAAATTGCAATTCTCCAAGACTTCCTATTAAAATCCTTTTACAATAGCCAGGCATGGTGGCACATACCCGGAACCCCAGCACACTGGGAGGCTGAGGCGGGAGGACCCCAAGCTTGAGCCCAGCCTGGGCAACTTAGCAACCTAGCAAGACCCTGTCTCCGAAAATGTTTAAGAACCAAGACTGGGCTATAAATCAGTGTGAAGCCCTGGGTTCAATCCTCAGAGCCACTAGATAAATAAATGATTGTAATACGTATTTGAAATGGAGACTTCTTTTCGTCCGTAGACCTGGCATGCGATGAATACTCCAACTTCAGGATAGTTTTCCTAAGCTTTACAGTTCCCCTCATGAACAGAGGGTGTGTTCGCACACTAGGGAAACAGAGAGAATGTGTGCACCTGCCGTTTGGGGGGTGCGTTTTTCTAATGGGGCTCAGTAGTCCTCTCCATCAGATCACTGAACGAACCCTCACTTCCTTCCGTGACCTCTGTAGGCAAAAATGCTGACATGACACTGGGAAATGGAAACAAGATATTTAGGCTTTATCCCGGCGCAGAGCGCTCAGTGTGGCCCCTTCTCCCTCATGTTCATCACCCTGACACCAAGGACAGAGAGGGTTAGGGAAGAACCTAAACCAATGGCAGCCATGAAATAAGGCAAACTTGCCCCCAATCGTCCCCTAACGGACCCAAGAGCCAGGGTCACAGTGTGATGTGCTCACCAGGACGTCAAGTGTGACCCGGTCATTGACCGTAAGTGGTCACCGTCCACTCCCAAACGAACCTGAGGAGCACAGTCAGCGAGGCCGACACAGAAGAAAATCTATTCAAATTGTATTTCACATCTATACTAAGCCCGTCCGCCTGAAGCATTTATTCCTGGTTTCAGTTTCCTGTTGTGGTTTTCTTTTTTCCTTCTTGTTTTTTTAAGACAGTGAATCTCTTTTCTTGTATAGATCTCAATGTATGTATGTACGTATGTATTTATTGTTACCGGGAATTGAACTCAGGCCTTGTGCTTGCCAGGCTGGCACGGTGCTGCTGAGCTGTATCCCCGGCCCTACGTTTTGTGGATTTAAAATAATGGAAAAGAAGTGTCGCTTAAGCCTGGTATACTCTTGAAACGTGTATGTTCTTAAAATGTTCCCACATTGTGTAGCCAGCGATCAGTATTTGGGTTCTAAGTTTGATGACCGTCCTACGAAGTTACTTCCTCCTTGTTCCTAGACCCCTGAGCAGTTTGTCATTTATGCTCGTAACTGCCCCCAACCTGCTCCCTCAAATTAAACACAATATGTTAAGATGAAATCGGAGAGAATTTTTGACCCGACTCCTCATTTTCTCTACCAATTTAGGAAATCAGTTTTCTTTTTAAAAGTCTCTGTATCCACAAAAGTATGAAAACAAGCACACAAAACACTTCAATGGTACTTTCAATTTTTAATATAAAATCAGCGGAAATAGTAAATGTGCTCTTTGCCAATGTGGTAGAGAAAACTGTGCAGGTTTGAAATTCGGTCTCTGTAAGACGACGCATAAGGTCGGGGGGACACCTAAACCCTTCCTTCTTAATCCACTTTCCCACGGGAATGCAATATCCTCTTCTTGGGTGCGAATCATCCCTAAGTAGAGGATCTCAAAAACCTCGGCCTCGGTTAGACTCGGACGCTGACCGTGAGAGCCTGCTGGCCGCTCCGCCCAGCCAGCTGTGTTTCAGAAAGCTCCCGTCTGCCCACTGGGCGTTTCTGCAGGCTCTGTGCTGTGCCATGAGCCCTGCCGGGCACCTCCCGAGGGCCTTCGCCAGCACTGTTAGCACAACCCTAAATCTGAATCATACCCTGATTTCCTTGTCTTGGGAGCCAGGTCAGCTACTAACCTAGGCCGTGGGTCTCGGGTAGGGAGGTGAAGCAGCAGGAGGAGGAGCCCGAGGTGGACGTCTGGGAGCTGCTGAAGAACGCGAACCCCAGCGAGTATGAGAAGATCGCCTTCCAGTACGGCATCACCGACCTGCGGGGCATGCTCAAGCGGCTCAAGCGCATGCGCAGGGTGGAGAAGAAGAGCGCAGGTGAGCATGCGCGGCGGCCCAGGTGCGCGGCCCAGGTGTGCGGCCCAGGGCCCAGGTGTCCGGCACAGGTGTCCGGCCCAGGTGCGCGGCCAGGAGCTCCCAGCCTGGCTTCCCATTGTCTGGCACCTGGTTTGGGATGGGGCCAAGTTGGGGTGCAGGATATCTTGGACTTCAGATGGAGTCACTGTCACCCGCACATCACCAGCCACTGGGCACTTTCACTGGCCTCTCTTTCCTCTCTTTTCCTCTTTTCTCTCTATTCTTAGGCAAAGGAGAGCTTGTGTCTGTTTTACCATCGTATTCTTCCAGCCCTTCAGGCCTTGGGGATTCTGTTTTCTAAAGTAACTTTGCTCCTCCCTGGGAGTCTGAAGCAGATGCCCTTGGTTTGGCTCCTCAGGACCGTTTTACAGTGGAAAAGGAGAAGGGAATGAATTTTAAGTTGATTATCCTCTCTTCCAAGTTTCCTGGCCAGGTGAGGTGGTGCACACCTGCAATCCCAGCACTCTGGAGGCCGAGGCAGGAGGATCACTGTGAGTTCAAGACCAGCCTGGGCTACAAAGTGAGTTCAAGGCCAGTTTGAACTACACAGTGAGACCTTGTCTCAAAAATACCAAAAACCAAACCGAACCGAATAACAACACAAAGCCAGTTTCCTGGACTAGGACCTTGTCGGTTACTGCGTTGATGCCCCCTGGGGTTAGACGTCAGTGCTGTTATTGCTGAGTGTTTTGCTAATGCAGAGGCAGTGCTGGAGGACTCTGCTTTGTTAAAATCCGCCCTGTGCTTCTGAGCTTCTCACCGTCCCAAGTTATCTTCTGAGAAGTCATGGACCGAACGCAGCAGTGAGAGCCAGGGGACCCTTCCCCGGCGGCGGATGAGACCTCTGTTCGTACCCATTCTCACTCAGAATGTGATTCTTTAAAGCTAACATTCATTCTTATTTTGCTGCAATGTAAGGAAGTGAGGGGCTTTCACCCACTGCACAGTGAGGTCAGAAAGCAGAAATGCAAGTCTGATGAGGCCTGATGCAGTCACACTTGGAAATTGTATTCAGTGTTTTTCAAATCCCATGTGGGGATTGTTATCTTAAAATCAGAAAAAAAATATTACATTAAAAATTAACTGCTTCTATTTAGGAGCCTTCAAAAGACATATGTCTTTTGAAGTTTTATTTTATTTTTATACCAGGAATCAAACTCATGACTTGTGCTCATCAGGCAGGCGCTTGTGTTGCTGAGCACAATATAAAGAATAATTTGGGAGTTTTCTAACTTTTTCTTCTCCAAGACTCATTTTTTTCATTTAAAACAATTTTTTTGAGGCAGGGTCCTACTCTATAGTTCAAGGTGACCTTGAACTCATTATGGGGCCCAGGCTGGCCTCGAACTCAGTGTGATCCTCTGCCTCAGCCTCCTGAGTGCTGGGATGACAGGCGTGCACCACCACACCCGGCATTTTTCATTTGTTTTTAAATTCACTTACATAGATTGACTATTAAAACTCATAGCTTACGGACACACATGCTGACGTACTTTTGTTTCTTTATCTACCAGCTTTTGCAAAAATTCTTGACCCTGCGTATCAGGTTGACAAAGGAGGCCGAGTAAGGTTCGTTGTGGAACTGGCGGATCCAAAGCTGGAAGTGAAATGGTTTAAAAATGGCCAGGAAATTCGACCCAGCACCAAGTAAGTGGGCTTTTCTACTTATCAGTGATAAACGTAAATCAAGCAGCAGCGGGCTGACTTGCATTTCTGAGCTCCAGTCACTTCTAGTGATATCTCTGTGAAGCACGATGATACAGAGGAAGGTCTCTTTATACCGAGTTTAAGTCTCTTTTCCTATAGTTTGTTTGTTGGCACCAGGGATCTAACTCGTGACCTTGTGCTTGCCAAGCAGGTGCTTATGCTGCTGAGCTAAACCCCCAGCCCCTCTTTCCATATATTTTGGAACCACTAAAATCACAATAAGGTCGGAAAGACAAATGCAAGTACGAAGCCTGATTCACTTGGACCAAACTTTGTGGTTTTTGAGGTTTTAGGTTTTTTGTTTGCTTGGTTGTTTTTGAGAAGGATCTCACTGTGCAGTTCAGGCTGGCTTTGAGCTCACTTAGTAGCCCAGGCTGGTCTCGAACTCGCAACGATCCTCCTGCCTCAGCCTCTCGAGTGCCAGGAGGAAGGACGTGTGCCACCACACTGGGGAGAACTTGATTTTATGTTTAGTTGTATGCTTATTACTTTGAGTGAGTCCCAGTAATAATTCCGTACCTCAGTGGGTTTTACCAGATTAACTATTTTAGAGCACGGCTGGATTTATCTTGGTTTTTAAAATAGAACCTTAGCGTGTGGAGGCACACATCTGAGTGCCCACTGAGGATCCTCTGCCATGATTACCTGACTTTTCTGTTTCTGATGAGCACCTGGGCCGAGTGGACACGGTCCCCGCTGTGTCCCCGAGGGTGCTGTTTTTACACTCTTCGGAGCTGCATCCGACAGAAGGCAGGCGAGTGCTTTCCTCTCCCTGGACCTCTTCCAGGGGACCAGCCTGCCTAATCCCTGGGGCTGATGCTATCTCTGGCCTCTTATGAAACCGCTTCCCAGAGATCCTCCTCAGCTCCAGAGATTTTCAACTCTGCTATATTTTTTTAAGTTAACAAGAGCCACGTGTGCCTTGATGAGCAACTTTAATCCTGGAAATCTGTCACTTCTGGGTACAATGAGGTGATTTCCAAGCAGAGTGACTGTGCGATGCTTTGACCTGTGTGGAAATCTCTTGACCACGGCCTGGATGGTTGGAAACACTTAGCTGGCCGGCTGTCTGGAGAGAATGTTGGAATATTCTGTTCCTGATGAATTCAGCTGAGAAGTTCCCAAGCCAAATTTTTTTTCTGATCTATTATAATCCTCTAATGTGCTCCTTTGTGACCCAGGCCACAGATCACTAAGTTTTATGATCTTGCTCACATCTACATTTTGGTTTCCAAATACTTAATAGACAATAATTGCTACATGATGCAGAACGAGTTCTTTAAGCTCATGTAATAGAGCATCACATTATACAGAATTATATTAGTGACAAAGATTAGATCATTGCTTGAAGTTGTGTAGTTCAGGTTGGCCTTGAATTCACAGCGATCCTCCTGCCTCAGCTTCCTGAATGCTGGGATTACAGGCATGTGCCACCACACCCAGCCTTATTGCATAAATCAAAGAATTATTTATTCACCCAACAAAATCTATCATGCCCTGGGTTAGGGGATGAATGGGGTACGTGTCAATAAATAAGATCAAAGAAAAAAAATAAGATCAAATCTCCCCATCTTCATGATTTGGTCATTTTAAAAATGTAGAGTTAAAATTTCTCTGACAATGCCAACAACCTTATTTTCCAGCAGTGGGGGGAAAATATAATAACATAGCAAGTATGTGATGATTGGTTTATACTTTAAGTAAAAAGCTTATATTGTAAAAAATAACAGAAACTAAGATATATAAACATGCATATGTATTACACATCACAAAAATGAACATTTTTTGTGTGATATTAAGCTCTAAAATATATAAATGTAAGGTAAAAATGATACCCCAGATGTCCTGTGCTCTGGGTAAGTGATCGGAGGCTGGGATATACAATGGATGCACCACTGTTGCCCCCTGGGGGAATAAAAAGAGAATTGTACCCCTTACATTCAAGTATTGCCGAGGGGCCTGTGAAACCAGGCTCCTGAGCGCTTCCCGTCCCCGGAACAGGTACATCTTTGAGCACAAAGGCTGCGAGAGAATCATGTTCATCAACAACTGCTCGCTGACCGATGACTCGGAGTACTACGTGACGGCAGGGGACGAGAAGTGCTCCACTGAGCTCTTCGTGCGAGGTGAGGCCGGCCTCCCCGCCTCGGCTCGGGCTGGGCCTTGGCTAGGCTCGGGTCCTGGCTGGGCTTCAGCTTTGCAGGGGGCGAGGGCAGGGAGAGGCCCAGGGAGAACCGCCTGGTGGTTCCAGTTCCAGCCCCTGCCATGTTTCTGAGTGCCCATGGGCACCCACTACGCTAATCGCAAGCAGGACCCTCAGGAAGGGGCCCACTGCCTGGAGATTTCCAGTCATTTTTGCGGGGACACTCACTGCTCCAAGACCTGGGGGAGGGTGAAGACACTCCAGGCTGGATCTGAGCTCACCTTGTAGTCCAGGCTGCTCTCGAACGTGCATCAATCCTCCTGCCTCAGCCTCCAGAGTGCTGGGATGACAGGCGTGTGCCATCATGCCCGGCTTCCCAGCACCTCTAGGATTTCCCCTTTCCAGCCTGGGTCCCTTCCAGAACTACCAGGTGTTTCTTTTGCCAAACACAGACATTTTTAAAATCCATTTAAAAAACTAAACTAAACTAAACTAAACCCCTCCCTTCCCTTCTGTACCATGTGAGCCACAGATGGGGTTTCCACACTGTTGGGTTTGCATCTGTGAATAACCTGGGGCTTAGGAGCAGGCTTGGCATGTTTAATGACGCCCAGTTCCTGTCTTTTTCCGCGCTAGAGCCTCCAATCATGGTGACCAAACAGCTGGAAGACACCAACGCGTACTGCGGGGAGAGAGTGGAGTTAGAGTGCGAGGTGTCAGAGGACGACGCCAACGTGAAATGGTGAGGACTCTCCAGAGCGCCCGTTTCTGAGAGAAAGTCACCTCCCCGGGGGCCAGGACGGGACATACAAACGTTTTTTAAACATGAGAAAATGCTGACCCTTGCTGGGCGTAGTGTTTTGTCTGTTTGTTTGGGTGCTGGGGATCAAACGCACAACCCTGCACTTGCCAGGCAGGGGTTTCTGCTGCAGAGCTAACCCTGGCCCTGGGTGTGGTGTTACACACTTATAATGCCAGCGCTCAGGAGGCTGAGGCGGGAGGAACATCACAAATTCGAGGTCAGCCTGGGTTACATACTGAGACCCTACTTCAAAAAAAAAAATCACTATTCACATAAACTATACAGCGGGCAGCTGTAGTAATAGGTACAGAGCGGATGGTTTATGCAAGTCTAGGGTCATAGCTACCTTTCAAACGTGTCAGGATGGGCTGGGTCTGGGGCTCAGTGGTGGGACTTTTCCCTTATATGAGCAAAGCTCTGGGTTCAAGCCTCAGCACCACAAAAATAAATAAAATAAAATGTGTCACAAACCCAGAAGAGGGTACAGGTCACTTTCAGCAAGTGTATCTGCCTGCTCGTAAATGAAAAGGCAGGGTTTGTGTCCCTTCAGCATGATTTTCTGCATGATTCTTGCTGCGTTGGGAATCTCGGGATGTATACAGTGGTCACTAGCTGGGCGTGGTGGTGCACACTTGTAATTCTAGCACTTGGGAAGTTGAGGCAGGAAGATCGTTACAAGTTCAAGACCAGCCTGGGCTACGGAGTGAGCTCAAGGCCAGCCTGAGCTGCATAGTGATAGTCTGTCTCAAAAAGAAAAAAAAAAGGCTGGGGGTTTAGCTCAGCAGCATAAGCACCTGCCTGGCAAGCACAAGGTCATGAGTTCAATCCCTGGTACAAAAAAAAAAAAAGACAAAAAACCAAAGTGGTTGCTGCTCTCACCTGGTGGGATCTGTCTGGGGTCTGCCTGAAACTGGAAGAGAGACGTCAGGATGGATCAAGGGTGAAGGAGACCAGTGGGCTCTGTGCCCCAGGGCCATGTCATAAAACTCTCCACAACCCCTGTCCCTAGGTTCAAGAACGGAGAGGAGATCATCCCCGGCCCCAAATCAAGATACAAAATTAAAGTCGAGGGCAAAAAGCACATTCTGGTCATAGAAGGGGCGACCAAGGCGGACAGCGCAGAGTACTCGGTGATGACCACGGGTGGACAGTCCACTGCGAAACTCAGCGTGGACTGTGAGTGACCTTCCTTCTCACACACCTTCTGTGCCGGCCGAGGGGTGCTGGGTTTGTTGATCCACTTTGGGAAGGTTTGGGCCTGTTTGATTTCTACCCGTGGCAACTGTAAGCATGCAAAATCGGGCTCCTTTCTGGGGGTACATCTGTATCAGATGAGTCAGGATTTCTGACAACAGACAAGAACTCGCTTTAATAGCAGAGCAGAAACTCTGGGGAGACAGTATAGAAACCATCAGCTGGAAGGCTGGTTCCAGGCTGTCATCCCCAAACTGCAAAACAGACAATAAACACTCAGATCCGATATCAAATCTCTCTTTTTTTTTTTTTTTTTGTCCTTTTGAGACAGGCTGGCTTTGAACTCACTTTGTAGCCCAGGCTGGCCTGAACTCACAGCAATCCTCCTGCCTCAGCTTCCCAAGGGCTGGGACTACCATGCCCGGCTCTGATATCAAATCTTGACAATGTTTGCTCACTCCGCAGGGGAGCTTGCTGACTGCTCATTAAATGAAGACCCAACTGGTCTTCAGGGGCCCTAGGTGAGGAGAAAGTTATTCACACCATGGGAAACCAATTAAGAGCACCAGAGAGATGAGCAGAAGTGGACTTGCTAATAGGTTTCAGAGAATTAGAGAACTAACGAGCTTTCCCAAACAACCTCTAACAGGAGACATCTACTCAGGGCAGAATTGGTCCCAGTTTGCCGTGAAAATTAAAACAGCGGTGACACACGCCTGTGACTGCACTCAGGAGGCTGAGGCAGGAGGGTCACTGTGAGTTTGAGGCCAGCCCGGGTCACATATGAGACCTATATATATATAAAAAAAGGAATAAAGCAGCCAATGTCGGCTGACTGGTGGTATCTGCAGTGTAGAAATCTCGCCTCCTGACTTCTGTGTGGACCCTGCCGTCGGTTCTGTGATCACCGACTGACTCGGAAGCAGTCTCAGATCGTGCTAGCTTTATGCTCCATGGAAGTGTGGACATTTTAGCTTTAGTGTTAGAAAGGTTTTCAAGCAGAGGCCGGCCCGTATCTGCTGTTTGCACCCTCCTACAGCAGTTACTGCCCTGGGTTCTGCTATCAGGCGAGTTCCGCGTTTCTAAAACCATATCATGGAGTAGGTGCCATGGGGTTTTAGAGGAAATGAGATTAGAGACCCAGAGCTCACAGATCTTTCCCAGGGACATGTTTTTAAAGAGCTAGAAACCTCATGATAAAAACCTCCCCCGTCCACCCAGCTGGGCACGGGGGTCTGGGATCTGATGGACGCTCCCGGGAGCCTGGGGGCAGCCGTCCTGCTCCAAGGGGCAGCAGGAGTGACGGCACCCTTCTCTCTGCAGTGAAGCCCCTGAAGATCATGACGCCCCTGACCGACCAGACGGTCAAACTTGGCAAAGAGATCTGCTTGAAGTGCGAGATCTCAGAAAATGTCCCTGGGAAGTGGACAAAAAATGGCCTGCCCGTGCAGGAGACCGACCGGCTGAAGGTGGTCCACAAAGGACGGTGAGCCCGGGGGGCCCTGGAGGATGGCGTCCCCTCCTCCTCTCCCCCCCCTCCTCCTCCTCTTCCTCCTCCTCCTTCTTGTCTGGGGCATGTGCACTCTCCTCAGCCACCGTGCCCCAGTGCTGTGTGTCTCCCAAGGCCCCCGGCTGTGTGTCCAGCTGAGGACCCGGTGACTCATCCCCTGTCCCTACCCAAGGTGAAGCAGGGTTTGCAGGAGTCCTGGCTCGGAGCGAGCCTCTGCAGCAGGCCCTCACACCCCGGCAAGGTGGAGCCCCTCACACTAGGCTCCGACCCCACCACACCCAGTGTTCTCCTGACTTAGGAAATCAGGAGAAAAAGAAGGGAAGGCCCGGCCCCCCAGCAGGCCAGTGCCCGTTCACACCGGGAAGTGCACCCAGCACTGGCGTCTAGACTGACGTGTGGCCCGGTTCCAGAAGGTCAGACAAAGGTGGACATTTCTCGTGGCGTTGGATTTTGACATCGACAAGCATCCAGTGACCTGTCCCCCCTTTTCCCTGAAGTGGCAGTGTAGACTATCTTAGAATCCAGCAAACCCTAAGGCAGCATTTTAATCTTTTTCATTTTTATCGGTACCGGGGATCGAACTCACGACCGCCTGCTTGCAAGGCAGGTGCTTATGCCGCTGAGCTAAACCCCCAGCCCCAAGGCAGCATTTTAAAATGCAGCCCCAGAGACTCTTTTGAGATCACACATGAACTTCTCAGGATCCCAAATATCCCCTGAAATTGTGAGGGAATTCTATTTGCATACAAAATTACATACTTTCGGAACCTCAAAGTATTGACTCCATACTTTTTTTTTTTAGCAATAACTGTATTTTTTTCAGTTTTTGTTTTCTGTGAGTACAAATTTGTCATAGGTAACGGTTACATGTGTCACGGGCCTGGCTGGGGACTGAGCCCACCTCAGGTCCTTTTCCACACCCTCCCCTTCCCATTCGGGAAAAACCCGTCTCCCGACTCCCGGTCACCGTCTTGTGCTTTTCACTTTGTTTTTAGTCAGTTTCTCGTCTAGGAGAATCGTGATATTTATGCCCATTCATGTATCACACATCGTTGTTTATCTTTTTGCCGTACTGAGGGTCAGACTCAGAGATGGACCGCTGCTAGCCACGTGCTCCAGCCCTGAGCCACACCCAGAACCCCGAAACAGTGCTTTATAAAGAGTGAGAGAAGCCGTGGCATCCATCTGACACTCACTGTCTGGGGATCCCAATAAACCAAAGCACTGCTCATCTCTGGGCGTGGGAAGTCCACCTCCAGGTGCCCTCGGTCATTTCCAGAATCCTCAGGCCCAGCGTGATTGAGTTGCTGTGTTTATTATGTTCAAAGTCAGAAGAAGGAAAATAATAGAGTTTGCATACATCGAAGAGCAGGTTGGTTTGTGGAGCTCCAGCTGTAGAACCCGGAGCACAGAGCTCTAGCTGGGTCCCTAAGCAGGGTAGTTAGGGCCTCAGGTTCCCTCCCCAGCCTGTGACAGCCCAACCCCGGCCTCTTCAGGCTGCATCGCCTGGCTCTGACCTCCGAGTCTGTAACAATGTCCTTTCCTCGGTCCCTTAGGATCCACAAGTTAGTGATCGCCAACGCCCTCCCAGAGGATGAGGGGGACTACGTGTTCACGCCGGACGCCTACAACATCCCGATGCCTGCCAAAGTGCGTGTAATCGGTGAGTGGAGAGCCACCCTCCTGCGTGTGCCCCGCCGGCCTGAGAGTTACAGCGCGTTCGGTTCTGGACGATAAAGAAAACAGTGCATCCACAGAGAAACCGGAGTGCTGGTCCTCCGTGTGCTGGGCGCCGGCCCTCACACCCTGGTCCCACACAGTCCTTGCAGCCTGCTATGCCTCCCTGCAGGGCCCACGATCCCTCACCAGAGACTCGCTGGGAGTCCCCAGCAGATCACAAGCCCGCTTCCCCTTTGCAGATCCCCCCAAGATCATCCTGGACGGACTGGATGCTGACAACACCGTGACAGTCGTGGCAGGGAACAAGCTGCGGCTGGAGATCCCCATCTCTGGGGAGCCGCCCCCCAAGGCCCTCTGGAGCCGGGCGGACAAGGTTTGTCACCCGCCGTGTGCACACATGCATGCACATACGCACGCTCCGCTGGCCGGATGAGGGGAGAAGGCAAATGAACGTGGAGACCGAATTCCTTGGAGCAGGGAAGGGGCTGATTTCCGGCAAATCTGGCAATTATTCATTTGCTTGGCTTTGTCCACCTGCTGTGGCCATGGATGGTTTGCATGGAAAGAGCCAGAGCCTGCTTTTTTTTTTTTTTTTTTTTTTGTCTTTTTGAGACAGGCTTTCTCTGTGCAGTTCAGACTGGCCTTGTGCTCACTTTGTAGCCTGGGCTGGGCTTGGACTCACAGCCATCTTCCTGCCTCAGCCTCCCAAGTGCTGGGATGACAGGCGTGCACCACCACGCCCAGCTCCAGGATCCCACTTTTCCCTCCACGGAGGGCAGGGGTAGGATGAGGGGGCGGCACATGCTGTGTGATAGAACACGCGGTGAGTGGAGGAGCAGGACCGCCTTGGATAACTCGGGTGTGAGCATCAGCTCACCCCTGCTCGGGGAGAGAGGGGAAGCCAGCGCCTGCGCAGAGGCAGCCAGGAGGGGAGGGAAAGAGTGTGGAGGAGCTCGAGGGGGCCCTGCACAAGCGCAAGCAAAATGCTGAGTCCTGGAAAGCAGAGCGTGAGACCTGCACTTCCAGCCAGAGCTGCCGGTGGCGGCCTGCCCCAGGCGGCCCCGCATGACCATGAGGAGCTGTGGCTCCCAGGACCTCGGCCTCCGGGCAACAGAAACCTGAGATGCAGCCAGCAAAGGAGCGGAGTCCGCAAGGGTCCCAGCTCTGTGCCTTCAGAGAGTTTCTGGTCAGGGCATGAGGGAGGGAAAGCAGGTCTAAGGCTGCCTGTGGCCCTGGAGGCTGAGGCAGGCAGATGTCAGCCAGTGTGTGCAGAGAGCGGGCCGTGCAGGGTTCTCTGAGCGCAGTGCTGGAGCCGGGCTGAGACTGGGGAAGAAACCGGCTGAGAGGCAGGACAGGAAGGGTAGCACCCGCCTTCCGGAGCCCCGGGCCTGAAAACTCACCGTGCACAGCACCCGGAGGGACCCAGGAGTAATCCCCCCGGGCCTGGCTACTGCCCAGGACCCTAGAAATGAGCCCCAAAGGGTCACTGTCCAGTGACTTCACTGCACCCCAAAGTGAAGCTCAAGACTTGGGATGCAGAAATATCAGGCGTCCAGCAGGGCACAGTCTGCAGGGTCTCCATCCACTGTCATGACTGCGGAGAAATCAGCAGGGAAACTGGACCCAAAGGAAGAGGAAAGTCCATTGGAACCCGCCCGGCTCTCTCACCTGTGTGTCAGGACCAGCTACAAGGGCAGGGACACTGCTGGCACAACCTGTTCCATGTGTCCAAGAAGTCAGGCGGAGAAATGTTTAGGTCTCAGTTTAGAGTTAAGAGAATTTGAAGTACAAAAGACCCAAATCAAGTTATCTAGAGATAAAAACTGCAGAACATGTCAGATAAGAAATAGAGTGGAGGGAACCATTGACTGATTAGATATTTCTTTGTACTATGAACTGTCTGATGGAGCACTACACAGCAGTGAAAAGAAGCACGGGTATTAGACGGAGCAAGGCGGATGAGTCTAAAAGGCATCACGCAGTGTGACGCAGGTTCAAATGGCCGTGCACTCTTGATTCCACTTGTACAGCGTTTGGGACAAAAGAAAGTTGTAGGGAAGATATTAGACCAGAGACCTCCAGAGACCAGGCCGAGGGTGTGGACTGGTTCCCAGGTCCCTGAGGACCTGTCAGACGTGGGAATAATCTCTGTCTTCATTGTGACGATGACTACAATTAGAGCAACGAGCCCAAAACTGTTTTACTTTAGAGAAACAGGTTTCCACAAACAAACAAAATAAACTAACACAGAAGACTCAAGAGGTTAATGTGGCACTACCCAAAACAGACGTCTCTCTCTGAACAATCATAAAGGTAGAATATGTTTTTCACTCCTCAGTTAGAGTAGGGCCGGGGCTTTCGCTCAGTGGCACAGCTCCTGCCTAGCAAGTGCGAGGTCCTGAGTTCGATTCCCAGTACCCAAAAAACCAAAAAAGTAGAATTAGGCCACAGTATTGTGAGTGATTTGATTCTATTATAAAGTAGAATAATTATGGAAATGATTTCCGATATTCTTACTGTTGTACAGTTGCATGTTTGAAGATTTAGGAGCCCTAATCCAGGCACAAGTGTAAAGGGCTGTGGGCTGTGGCGGTGCATGCCTGTATTCCCAGCACTCAGGAGGCTGAGGCAGGAGGATCACCAGGAGCTCAAGCCCAGCCTGGGCTACATAGCAAGACCCATTCTCAAAAACAAAATAAATAAGTGATCAACTAGGAATGTAGCTCAATACAAAGGCCTAGGTTCAATCCCCTTAGTACTAAGATAAAAAAAAAATTAAGAGTTAGCTAGGCAAGTGGGCATGGTGGCACATGCCTGAAATCTTAGCACACGGGAGGCTGAGGCAGGAGGATTGTTGCAAATTCAAGACCAGCCTGTGCTACAAAATGAGCTCAAGATCAGCCTGAACTGCATAGGGAGACCCTGTCTCAAAAAGACAACAAACAAACAAAAAGGAGTTAGCCAGGCATGGTATATGACTACAATCTTAGCTACTCAGGAGGCTGAGGCAGAAGGATCACCAGGAGTTCAAGACCAGCCTGTACTATACAATGAGAACTTTGCCTCTGTCATGGGTCAGAGGAGTAAAGTGACCTACTGTGTCTCGGGCCTTAGCGCCGTGTGGGGCTCATGACCCTGGGCCCCCTAGAGGGCCCTTGTCACCACACACATGACCCACGCGCTGTCCCTGTCCGGCCAGGCCATCATGGAGGGCAGCGGCCGCATCCGCTCGGAGAACTACCCCGATAGCAGCACGCTGGTGATCGACGTGGCCGAGCGGGACGACTCGGGCGTTTACCACATCAACCTGAAGAACGAGGCGGGCGAGGCGCACGCCAGCATCAAGATCAAGGTGGTGGGTGAGTCGGCGGCCAGCCTGCCCCACCCCAGGGTCACCAAGCGCAGCCGACAGCCGTGGCCGTGGAGGCCCTGCCGCCCCCTCCGCTGGAGCCCTCTGAGGGCCGAGTCCCCAAGGGCAGCTGTTCTGGGGCCTGGTCATTAGCTCTGCTAACCCTGAGTCCCTCCTGGCGCCCTCTAAAGGTCACCACAGCCCAGGTGACTGCCCGCGCCATGGTGGCGGTGGGCACAGGGTCTGTGCCAGGCCGCACAAGAGCTGCTAAAGGTGCATGGGTGATCGGGGGATGATCGGGGTGCGACTTCGCCCTGCATCGCCCCTACACACCCCAGCTTCAGAGCCACCAGAGATGAGTCGCCTTGTGGGGCCCAGAGCAGAGGCCGGACAGTGATGGCCGCCCTTTCTCCTCCCTTTCCTCTCCCTCCTCCCTCCTTCCTTCCCTCCCTTTCTTCCTTCCTTGGGAGGTGAGTTGTAATCCATCCAGCCCACCGCGACAGCCCCTCGTCCACCTGATGTGACCCAGACACTTGGTCCTCCGCACACAGCCGGCCCGGAAGTTTCTTTTATAGCTAAAATCGCACCTGACACCACGCAGTTTCTGTGTTAATGTTTGCAAGAAGCAGCTGCAGGGTCTCGGCTTGCGGGTGGCATTCGGGGTACAACATGGACGTTTGTGGGACCGGTGCAGTGACACCGTGGATTTGTTCCCAGCACTGTGCCGCCCATGGCTCACGCTGAGTGTGACTGTGCCAGAGAGCACGAGAAAACACTCAGAGTTAACTGTCTGTCACACAGAAAAGGGCTCCTGGGAACGATTTTCCTCTCTGCGCCGTTCCCCAGGTGTCACATTGTTTCATCTCACACTGTCCTGTTGTCCACCACAGACATCCCGGACCCCCCGGTGGCCCCGAACGTGACCGAGGTGGGGGACGACTGGTGCGTGATGACCTGGGAGCCCCCGGTCTACGATGGCGGCTCTCCGATCCTGGGTGAGGAGCGTGGCCCGGGCTGTGCCGCTGTGGGGACGGTGCCTGCCACACACGCTCGCACGGAGTAGAGCTCAGCTCTGGCCTGGCTCCTGCACATCCATCAGATTGCTGTGGGCTTAGGGCTGCTCTCTGACCAGTGAGAGGCAGGGAGGTCCTGTGGGCATTATGTCATTAACCGTTCCTTTTTTCTGTCATTTACACTCAGTGTTTGATTGTTTTGTTTTTGGTTTGGTTTGGTTTGGTTTGGTTTGGTTTGGTTTGGTTTGGTTTTGAGACAAGGTCTTGCTATGCAGTTCAGCCTGGCCTCAAACTGTGTAGCCCAGGCTGGCCTCAAACTCATGATCCTCCTGTCTCAGCCTCCTGGAGTGCTGGGATGACAGGTGTGCACCACCATGCCCTGCTCAATATGTCATTTTCATTATCATTAATTTACTTACCTATCTTTTAAAAGGTTTGCAGTAATGGTGATCCAATCTGTGGGCTTCCTCCTGAGCTAGGTTCCCAGCCTATTTTTTAATTTTTTTTTGTCTTTTTCATTTTTATCGGTACCAGGGATCGAACTCACGACCGACTGCTTGCAAGGCAGGTGCTTATGCCACTGAGCTAAATCCCCAGCCCCCCCATTTGTAAATTTTTGTTTTGAGACTAGATCTCACTAAGTCACTCAATTGCCCACGCTTCAGTTTGCAATCCTCCTGCCTCAGCCTCCTGGAGTACTGGGATGACAGGTGTATGCCATCATGCCTGGCTTAATATCTAATTTCAAGTGAGTCTAAGTTTAACTACCACCATCCCAGTCAGTGGGTACCTAGTTCCGGAGTGTTCTATCATGAAGAATTTTCTTTTGTCATTAAATGTTGAGAATAGTTTGTTTCCCAAGTGGCACAAGAGCTTGTCCTCTCTGCATTAGGGAGCCGCCTCCTGCTCGGTGTCTCCCTGGCCGGCATGATGCAGCAGCTGAATCACACACCATGCACGTGTGTTACACACTCCACGTGTCTGCCGCCTGTGTGTCCTCCTTTTCTAGTGCCCTGAGGTTCTCCTGGCCGCCGTCTCTCTTTACGTCATCTCCTGACGCGCGGGTCTGTGCTCTCTGCACTCCCCCTCTCACCACTGGTGGGGAGCTGGGCTCTGTCCCGTCCCACTAAGACCGTCCCGAGTCGGCTGCAGCCCGGCTCTGACCCGCCCGGGTCTGTCCACCCGCAGGGTACTTCATCGAGAGGAAGAAGAAGCAGAGCTCCAGGTGGATGAGGCTCAACTTTGAGCTGTGCAAGGAGACGACCTTCGAGCCCAAGAAGATGATTGAGGGCGTGGCCTACGAGGTCCGCATCTTCGCAGTCAACGCCGTCGGCATCTCCAAGCCCAGCATGCCATCCAAGCCCTTCGTGCCCCTCGGTGAGTCACCCCGGGCCGGGCATCACTGCTTCCTGTGATGCCCCTGCCAGCCAGATCAAGCCGAGGCTGCCAGGAGCGGCCGGTGGGCATGGAGCATGTTCAGGAGGCTGAGGCAGGAAGACCACCACAAGTGCTCACCAGCCTGGGCTACAGAAGGAGTCCCTGTCTCAGAAAACCAAGACAGACGGACAGACAGACAAACAGACAAGTGTGATTAGGAGCAAATTTCTAGGAAGAGCTGAGCGCGCGCAGAGAGAGGGGGCCCCGGAGTTGGTTTCTAGGATTCTACTTCTGGCCCTGGAAACAGGTATCTGAGCCGTGAACACATTTATACACACACACACACACACACACACACACACACACACACACACACTCCAAGTATGCACAGACCTCGGTGCGACCACAGCAGTGTAACTAAGGCCACCAACGCCGTCGGGAAACTGCCTGGTCGCTCGTCTCTCTGCTTAGGGTTATGCCTTCAATTTTGTCTACTGAACTGATCATGAGGCAAAAAAGTACAGAAGAGATATCTCCACTACTGTACTGTACTCAAGTTTTGGGTTTTTTTTAATAGAAAATTTAATATAAGACTTTGTCCCTTATGTTGTTGTGGGATATTTTTGCTGTTGTTACTGTTTCTGAGAGATGAGGGTCTCACTATGTCATCCAGGCTGGCTGTGAACGCACTGTGTAGCCCAGGCTGACCTCAAATTCATGTGACCCTCCTGCTTCAGCCTCCCGAACGTGCTGCCAACTTAAAATTGTACTTCAAAGCTGAAGGGCTGTGGGAAACTTACTCCCATCATTGGCTCCCAAAACTCTGACTTCTCCAAACCCCTTCGGGCCCGAGGCCCTCACGCCAACACCGGGACTCGGAGAGTGAGTGTGGCCACACTCCGGACGGGCCTCCAGTGGATGTGACCTCTGCCCCCCACACAGCCACACTCTGGGGTCTCAGCTGAGTGGCACTGAGCTGGGGCTCCCTGTCCACCTCCAGCGTGGCCCTGCTCATTGTGTCTCCGTGGCTTTGTCCGTGGCTCTGTAGCTGACAGTCGCCCCCTTCCCTCTCCCTTGTCTTTGAAGCGGTCACCAGCCCGCCAACTCTCCTGGCTGTGGACTCCGTGACGGACACGACAGTCACCATGAAGTGGCGACCCCCGGACCAGATTGGCGCCGCTGGCCTGGACGGCTATGTGCTTGAGTATTGCTTCGAAGGCTGTGAGTACACTCGGGGGGCAGCGGGTACCGTGCAGGGGGTGGCTGGCTTTCTCTGTCTCTTGGGCTCTTGTCTCTTTCCTGCGGAGAGGTCTGAAAGGGAGCCCTTCTTAGTTCCTGTTCGAGGGACTGGAGATCTAGAAATTACCCTGATCAGGTGGCACCATCGATCGACCAGACAACACCAGGGACTCGAGGTTCCGGAGTGGTCAGGTTGCCCTGGACCCTAACTCGGGGCAGGGCCAGCTAGGAGGAGCGCGGCTGACACTCGGCACCTGGCCCGGGCCGTGAACTTGGGGACCCGGCCGAGGCTGTGCATTCGGCCATGTGGTGGCCCGCTGCCTTCCCGAGGGAAAAAGAAAACCAACATCAAGAGGTGGTCTGGGTTGTCGCCGAGAACAGCTCTCCGGGTTAAAGGAAACGCTGTTAAACCCCAGCAGGCGCAGGAAGTGGGGTGACGAGTGCTGGGCTTCCAACAGCTTCATCACTGAAGTGAAGGAGGGGTCGGAGGAGACCCCTGAGAGAAGCCAGGGAGAGGAGGAGCCGCACCCCTGCAGCGGTGTGGCTGGCAAGGAGCCGCCACGGTTCTCGTCCCCTACTCGTCATGACGGATGAGGAGGAGGCGGTAGCATCCGAATGTGGGTGAATGGAGGCTCGAGGCTCTGCCTGGGTGACCAGGAGCCCATCTGCAAAAAGGAACCTGAGGCAGAAGCTCTGAGAGCACCCCACTGCGCCCTGGCACCCAGATTTTAGATGGGTCCTCCCTGGGGACGGAGGCTGCAGTCTGCTTTTGGGAACCTAGGAGGTGAACCCACATGTGCACCCCGAAGAAAACCACTGCAGAGAGGCAACTTGTCAGGGAGAAAGGGTCACAGAAAGAACCCCAGCCCCTGCGTGGGGCCCGATGGAGACGGGCATTCCCGGCCAGAGGGCAGAAAACCAGAAGAGACCAAGTAACCCAGCAACACGGTCACCTCCACCCACTCTTCTCACAGAGCACTGTGCATGATTGTGCCAGGCTCAGAAAGCCTTAACCCAAGCCACTGGGCATCTAGAACCAAAGTCCTGGGGTTACCGCAGCAAGAGAGGCGGGCACGGCCACCAGCGCACCTGGAGAGTGCTCACAGGCTCCGGAGCACGGTTTGTTTCTGCCTGTCCCCTCACTTTAAGAAAACAAAAAGTCACAAGCACCGATGTTCACACAACCAGCGGGATTTCCCAATCTTGTACGCGTTGCGGGCCTGTGACCCCGAATCCTTTGTGAGTCTCTGAACTAGACCCAATTCTTTGCTCTTTTCTTTCTGATAGGTTTAAAAAGTAAGAAGATACAGCAAAATGATAGAGGGCTGTCATTTTGGTGTTACCCACCTTAGATAAAATACAACGAAGTGTATTTTACGTGGTCTTGCGTGTGGTCTGTGTAGATACACATGTATATCCCGTATACATCTGTATAAGTACGCAGCGGGTCCCACGTATCCAGCTGCCACATAACGTCTTGGAGTTAGCGTCCTGTGGAAGTTACGTTCTCTCCTAACGCGTACACCTTCTTCTGGGGGGCTTCTCTCGTTTTTCCTCCCCTCTTAATGGCTGCTGTCTCCTAGACTAACCTTCAGAAGTGCTTAACGCTTTGGACCTGTTGGGTGTACCCCCTAAGAGCAGCTTTTCTGTACGAGACCGTGTGTTGGTTTTGCTTTTTTCTTGTCTGGGTTTTTGGTTTTTTGATGCCTGCAGCATTTGATTCTGTTTTCTTCCTTCACTCTCATCTGTCTGTTCTTCTCTTTCTTAGAACTTCACCCTGTGTCTCAAATAACCCCTTACACACACGCATGCGCACGCGCACACACACATCTCGTCTTGTGTTCCCTTAGTCTCCAGGGCTCGGGTGGGAAGAGACCGGCTGGGCTGCCCTGGACTTTTCAGTGCTCTCTTCCTCGGACATGTTCTCTCTGGCTGATCTTCCCTTCTTCCCGATGACTTCCCTCCTGCTTTTCACTGCCTCATCTGTCCTCTTGGCTCTGGGAATCCCAGCCGCGGAGCTCTCCCCACACCCGCACTCAGCCCTCTCCAGCTCCCTCTCTACAGCCGCCTGGTGCCAGGGCACCTGGCCTCCTGTCCCTTCTCCTTGGCACCCTGGGCAGGGATTCCCTGGGGTGGCCAGTCCTGTCCCTAAGCCCTGCTCCTCTCCCGCACAGAGAAGGCCACCTTTCCGGGGCAAGGTGTGGAGGGACCCAGCAGCTGAGTTTGTTTTCTTGACCCAGAGTTTGTTTCCATGGCAACCAGAGCATCCTCCTGAGCTCCTGGGGCCAAATCCATTTCCCTCCCCCATGGTGAGCCTGGGAGCCTGGTAAGATGGGGCTACCCAGTCACCAGCCCTGCACCCCCAGTGCTCCGGACACTCGCAGGCTGAGGGGGCGGGCAGGACCGAGGACTTCGCCCTGGGGGGCTTGCTTGGTTCTTCTCCAGCTCCTCTTCCGGGGCAGGGCCGGGGCTGCAGGAAGCCCCTGACTAACCCGCTCGGTCTCTCTGTCCCTGCCCTGAGGGCGAATCTCTCTGCACACTTTGCCTACGTGACTAACAGAGAATGCTGGCTACTGATGCGGTATTCTTGGTGTGAACGTGGCGTGGGTGTCTTTAATCCCTCTAATGACGACTCTCAAAGGTACCTCAGCCAAACAGTCTGGTGAGGATGGGGAGGCTGCGTCAGAACTGCCAGGTAAAGTACCGCGGCGCTCCGGGCCTTCTCGCTGTGTGCTAACGTTTTGGGGTGTCTTTGATGCGCGTACACACCCGTCACCACCTGCATGGAGCCCCGGAGCGGGGTGGGGGAGGCGGTCCTGGGACCTCAGTCTTTGATTTCCCTTGGGCCACGTGCATTTTCACTTTTATAGAAGCCGAACGATTCGTAAACCCTGAATTCCAGGGCTAAATTTTCTTGCTGTTGTAGGCAAAGCTGCCAAAAGCTAAATTAAAAAGAAAATCTCTCCATGATGAATGAAACCATCATGTACTGCAAACATGTACTAATAAAACCTAAAAACTGTACAGCCATGTATGGTGGTGCACGCCCATATTCCCAATACTTGGAAGGCTGAGGCGGGAGGATTGCTGCCAGTTCGAGGTCAGCCTGGCTACATAATGAGCTCAAGGCTGGCCTGAACGGCATAGCGAGACCCTGTCTCAAACGGACAAAAAATAAAACAAGCAAACAAAAAACCTGTTGCAAAATGCTGAGGAACAATGATTATTATTGTGTACAATATTATTATTTAGAATAATATTTCAGAAGCAGCAAAATCGGATTGTTTATCTTAGCCTCAGGCCATTTTTCATCTAAATGCATGAAAAATGCCCGCTCTAGAGTCCAAGTCGGCAGCGAGGTCAGTTGGTCCAGATGATCTAATCGTGCGAAAAGGCCCGCGCCGGCTGAGGTTAGAGCCCGGCCGCTCACTGACCGAGCTCTGCTCCTCTCCTCCTTCTTTCCGGGCCTTAGCTGACAACTGGATCACCGCCAACACCGACCTGATCGACAAGACCAAGTTCACCATCACCGGGCTGCCCACCGACGCCAAGATCTTCGTGCGCGTGAAGGCGGTGAACGCGGCAGGCGCCAGCGAGCCCAAGTACTACTCGCAGCCCATCCTCGTGAAGGAGATCATAGGTCGGTGCCCAGCGGGACACTATCCCCCTCCATGTCTTGCCTTTGTTTGTTTTGTTTGGTAGACAGGATCTTGCTGTGCAGAGTTCAGGCTGAGCTTCCTTTGTAGCCCAGGCTGGCTCTGAACTTGCAGCGATCCTCCTGCCTCAGCCTTCCAACTGCTAGGATGACAGGCGTGTGCCACCACGCCAGGCCTCACCTTTATTTCTTAAAACACCTTTCTTGCTTGATACCGATTTTGTATTTCCTCTTTGCTTTTTTTTTAATGAATGCGTCCAGGAAGTTAGCTCTTGGGGCAGTGCAGGAGGTCAGTTCCAGCTTAGTTTATCGTCTGGCGTCCTGAGGACCGACCCCTTCATTCACCTGGCCAGGTGACTGGAAAGGGCATGTGCCCATGTGTGGTATGGACAGCCCCACAGCAGCTCCCGGCTCCCGTGTCGTGTCTGTGAGGTCTGAACCATTTCCAGACTCACGTACGTGGATTCTGGTCCCATCCAGTGTCTTGGCGTCTGCACAAGTGGCAGGAAGTGAGTGAATCAAACCGCTAGTGCCCAGCGCAGACGAGTCAGCACCACCACACTCTACCGGCCATCGCTGTCTTCCTGACCACTCCGAGCTCCCCTTTAAAATAAAAGACCCAGTTGCGCTGGTGGCACCACACAAGCCCAGCCCCTCAGGAGGCTGAGGCAGAAGGATCCCAAGTGCAAAGCCAGCTGGGTACCAGACTCGGTCTGAAAAGCGATTTTTAAGAAAGGGCTGGAGATCTAGCTCAGTGGCACAGCACTTGCCTAGCGAGCGGCAAGGAGCGGCAAGGTGTGAGTTCGGTCCCCAGGACACAAAAGAAAACAAAGAAAGCAAGGTAGATAATGGGCTCGCACGTGACTGGTTATGAAAGGTCACTGAGATGGCTTTGGGTGTCCCTTTGCGGCAAATCACTAGGAAAGTGAAATTCAGCGCATTTACTACGGAACCGAAGAGCATCCACGGGTGCCTGAGAGGCTTATTAAAGGATGGATGGATGCAAGGATGGATGGATGGGTGGATGGGGGACTAGATGAAGGAAAGCATGAAGCACATATATTTTCTTAATAGATTCTGGAGACACTATGTAGGCTTAATCCTTTTTCTATCATCGATTGACAATGTGACCTTGGATAAGAGCTGTGATTTTTTAAGCCTTCATATTGTCATCTGAACAACAGGGAGAGTAATAATAATACTTGCACGTCAAGATATTGTGAGAATCAAAGGAACCTCTGTTTGTGATTTGCAACCAGAGTGCTTGCTACCCATTCACCAGCTGACGAGGAGGTGCCTGAGATCTTTTGTGGAATGTTCACTGGGGAACACTCTTAATGTTAGGCACGATGAGAAACGTGTACAAGGTCCTGAGTGAAATCCAGGCGGTTTGCTATAAACCTGCGTTAGCCTCTAATGTCGTAAATAAACACACAGAGTCACGATGCAGTCAGGGGGAGCTACAGGGCCCTGGCCTAGATCCCGGATCTCCCAAACGAGTGTAGGGCGGAGGCTTAAATAGATGACACAAGTGGTCTGATTTTAGGGCTCCAGGAGGAGCAAAGCTGAGCTCGAGATGCTGAAAGCTAAGACAAAGACTTCTGTGGACCTCCCATTTTTATTAGGTCCAAAACGAAGGGCAGGGAAACTGAGGAAAGCTCAGGCAATGAGCAGGACCTTGGGAGTCACCTCAAGGTCGTCCCCAAGGAATGAATCAAGTCAATTCAGTAGCGCTGTCTTATCATGAAGACATGGCAGAAGTGAGACAGGAGGAGGAATTCCTGCAGCTGCAGTCTCCATCTACCTAATTGATGTCTGAGCCAAGTGTCCGCAGCTGTGGCCTTATCGTGCCCTTTGAGGTGTCTCTGGCCTCACAGGCCACTACAGGCCTCAGGTAGTGATTCATAGAGGTTCACTTACTGTGACTCAGCTCCCATCGCCAGGCAAGGGGCCTAGGCTTAGGACAGACTCACAAATAAACATAGAAAGCCAATTAGTAAAATATAAATCCTGCTCAGAGCCGCTGTGTAGTGGTCTCCAACAGGGATCCAGGGATAAATTTCGGTCATCTCTTAATGTATCTCCACTCAAAGCCAGCAGTTTGGACCAAGATGCCATCACACACGCCGCGGTGGCACACCCGAGGGTGCCCAGAGAGACCCCAGGCTGGGCCGTGAGCACCGAGCCGTTTTCCTGAGGCAGGGCCCCCTCCAGGACCATCTCCTGACTGCAGAATTGTGCTCTTCTGCTTTTCCCCAGAGCCTCCGAAAATCCGCATCCCGAGGCATCTGAAGCAGACCTACATCCGCAGGGTCGGGGAAGCTGTCAATCTGGTCATCCCCTTCCAGGTAACCCCAGGGGTGGGGTGTCAGGGATCAGAGGGGGTTCTTGGAGTCAACTGCATCGGTGCAGGACTCCTCGGAGACAGGGGCCAAACCAGGAGAGACCAGAGGGGAGGTGAGCGGCCTCATGCTGATGAGTACAGAGATCTCCTCAAGGGCCGGGGTTTCTTCCCGAAGTAGACGGGCAGGCTCTTGTTTCACTTGAAGCTCGGGGGTCACTGGGGAGCAAGAGAGGTGCGTGTTGAGACACCAGGTGATCTAAGCAAAGCTCCAGGTGCCTGCGAAGGAAACACAGTTCGAGCCTGTGGCTCCCACAGTGACCGCAGACCCAGCCGGGGTCCCACAGCAGGATGGGCTCCCACGGAAGTCTCTACGCTGCAGCCTAAACTCAGGCCCCCACCCTCAGCCACAGGATGAGCGGAGGGATCGGCACCGCTCTCCGCACACTGACCACACCTGCACACACGCACACCTGCACACACGCACACCTGCACACAACCATGTGTGTGGTGGCTCCCGTGTCTCTAGACGAGGCGCGTCTGAGATGTGGAAGCGTCCTGTGTACCCCGTCCCTCCTGGCGCCACCAGAACCCGTGCACCTGGAGAAACAAACTTTCAGTTTTAACTTTCATTACTTTGATTTAAAGAGTCACACGCTGCTCGTGATTATTCTGTCAAGTAGTGTGGGCCTTGATGGGGAACCCAGGGCTCTGCACACGCGTGAACACTCCCCTGCACAGGCACACACTCACACGCAGAGATCTGTCCAGACTCTGTCACCTGAGCCCACATCCGGCTCCACCCTGGGGCTCTGGGCACCTGGCAGGGGGAGGGACCCTGCCCGGGACAGAGGGCTGATGCCTGGGAGTCCTGTCTGCACCTGGCAGCTCTAGACCCCAGGGCCTTCTCTTGCAAAGCTCAGAAACTGTGGGTCAGGGAAGTGGGTGCTGGACAGACAGGTCTCCTCATCCCTCCTGGGAAAGGGGAGACGCTGCCCCCAGAGACGGTGGTGACCTGCTCGGGGTCACACAGCCCGGCACTGTTTTCCACTTCTTTTGTGACTGGAGAACTCAGACGGCCCAGCCCATGAGCAGCTGTTTCGCCTCACCGCATGACATCGCCCAAGTGCTGCATTGTGAGCCTGGGCACCCCGCGGGGAAACGTGCACCCCAGCAGCAGCACTCAGGCTGGGACCTCCACCGGGGGATGGCTGGGCTCCTGTTTGCCTGTGCTCTGGTCCACCTGGCTCCGTGCTGGGCTCCTGTTTGCCTGTGCTCTGGTCCCGTGTCCCAGAAACCAAACCTGTGCCCTCGGTGCCACCATGGCTCTTCAGGGGCCGGGCTAGGACTGCAGTCCTGACAGCCTTGCTGAGGGACAGGTACTGCCACCCTTCCCAGTTTACTGGGGAAACTGAGGCACAGGGTGCATAAGTTATTGGCCCAAGGTTGACAGGAGTTGGGCTCTAGATCTGGATTCTGGGGCTCAGAGCCCATGGCCTGGGCCACTGTCATGGTCGTGCGGGCTCTGGGGGCTGCAGAGGCACCTCGGGACCCCCTCCCACAGTGCCCTGCTGGGAAGCCACTGCACGATTCGGGGAGACTGAAGCTCCGAGTCACTGCGATGCACAACCCAGGGCCCGAGGGCTGCGCCTCCCCCAGGACACAGGCGGCTCCCTGGATGGCTGCGGTCTCCCCTCCATGCTGCCGTCTCTCTCTGCAGGGAAAACCAAGACCGGAACTAACCTGGAAGAAAGACGGGCAGGAAATCGACAAGAATCAAATCAACATCCGCAACTCGGAGACGGACACCATCATCTTCATCAGGAAGGCGGAGAGGAGCCACTCGGGGAAGTACGACCTGCAGGTCAAGGTGGAAAAATACGTGGAGACCGCGACCATCGACATCCGGATCGTCGGTGGGTCTGGGCCTGAAGCGGGGCGGCCACCTGCCTCCTTGGTCCTCAAGGGAGGAGCAGGGAAGCTGTCAGGACGGTGCAGCGTGAAGTCTCCCAAGATTAAACAGAACGATAGATCAGTACAGTTGTTAGCATTCCCAAGTAAATTTTAACTAGCCGGCTGTGGTGTCCATAACCCCAGCACTGGGAGGCTGAGGCAGGAGGATCACTGTGAGATCAAGGCCAGCCTGGGTTACAGAGCAAGACCCTGTCTCAAAAAAACAAGAAGAAGAAAGAGGAGGAGGAGGAGGAGGAGGAGGAAGGGAATGTGAGAGGCAGGCTGGGAGGACTCTGTCTCCCATTGCTCTTAGTGTAATTTGCAGTAAATTAGCTGAAACCTGAGGCCCTGAGCAGAGGCCTGCATCCCCTAGAGCCCCTCTGGGGTGACATCCCTTTAACCTGCCTGTGCGGACCCACGGCCCATCAGAGGGAGGGGTGGGGACTGCACCATGCCTCGGAGGGCCTTTGGAGGAGGGACCGTGGACTCACACTGGTGCCCACCTGCACCCCATAGACCGTCCAGGGCCACCGCAGATGGTGAAGATCGAGGACGTGTGGGGGGAGAACGTGGCCCTGACGTGGACGCCACCCAAGGATGACGGCAACACCGCCATCACCGGCTACACCATCCAGAAAGCAGACAGGAAGAGCATGGTGAGGGGGCTTCCTGCCACGTCCCCACTCCCAAGGGTGGCCTGGGTGGCCCCAGAGGAGTCCATGGGGGCCTGAAAGGGTGAAGCGATGGGCTGGGAAAGGTGGGCCAGCTGGAGCCAGCGCAGGCCTGAGATCCCAGCGCTCGGGGAGGCTGAGGCAGGAGGGTCGACACGTGGGAAGGCCCACCATGTGTGTTTTGTTTCCTCAAATCACGGGCATTGTTCTTCCTCTCAGGAGTGGTTCACCGTCATCGAGCATTACCACCGCACCAACGCCACCATCACGGAGCTGGTCATCGGGAACGAGTACTATTTCCGGGTCTTCTCTGAGAACATGTGCGGCCTCAGCGAGGATGCGACCATGACCAAGGAGAGTGCGGTGATCGCCAAGGATGGTGAGTGGGGGCACAGGGCAGGGCCTGGAGGAGAGGATGGGGAGGAGGGGAAGTGTGGGAGGAGTTGCTCAGCAGGCAGGGCAGGCGTCTCTAAGGGGAATGGCTTTCTCTGCACAGCCTGAGTTGTTCTGGTTTTGAAACAGTGCTCACTGTGGAGCTCAGGCTGGCCTCCAACTCATGGAAACCCTCCTGCCTCAGCCTCCCTAGTGCTGTGTGGTAGGTGTGTGCCTCCACAGCTGCTGTCACTGCAGCTTTTATATTGTAGCTCTAAGCTTTAAATCATTCCACTTCCTGGGCCCAGGATCTAAATGGCCCACACCGCAGGGACAGACATTTATTTCTAGGGTTCAGTTGATTTTATTACCAGGTGGCTTTGGTGTAGCCACACAAGAAGCCTTCGCTGCAGACGAAGAAGTAAGTTCTAACTTTCGCCTTACGTTCCATGGTCAGTCAGTCTCCTTCAGTAGCCCTTCCTTGTGATTTCCCATCAGAACAAATTCCCAACTGAAATATTCAGGACCCAGCCAGATGCAATGGTGCATACCTGCCATCCCACGTGGGAGGCTGAGGCAGGAGGGTTTCTGCAAGTTCAAAACCAGCATGGGCTGCATAGTGAGTTCAAGGCCAGCCTGAGCTACCTAACAAGACTTCGTCTCGAAAAAATAAAACTAAAAACAGCTGGAGATGCAGCTCAGCAGGAAGGCCCTGGGTTCAATCCCCAGTACTGCAAGAAAAGAACAATTTAGCCAGGGATTTAGCTCAGCAGCACAAGGGCCTGCCTGGCAAGTGCAGGGTCGTGAGTTCAAACCCTGGTACCAAAAAGAGAAAAATAAATAAATAGAAAATTAAATTCTCAGAGAAACACTGGAGTCTTGGTGATACGTGTTAGTGTCAGCCACCTGATTTTCCGTTTTGTGTGTGGCTGGCTGTGCACATTTGCACACACATTTGCACACCTCAGAATGCCGCAGAGGCCAGGCGTTGGCGGCCTCTCTCCATCAGGAGCTTTGCAGTGTGAGGAAGTACCGGGGAGCAGGGCGGCTCGGTCCACTTGCTTTTCCAGGGCTCTCCAATGCCTTCGGCCCCTGGAGGTCCGGTGCGCTATTACCTGAACCCTTGGTTGGTTTGGGTTTTTTTCTACAGAATTTTTAATTTATTAAGAGCAAGACAGTAGACCAAACCAAACTAAAACTTTGTGAATGAAATGACAACATAACTAAAAAGTTATAGGGCAGAGAGCAATCTTGATAAATTAGCCTCCTACATTGACACATACCTTTTAAAAAGATGACTTCAGGGGATTTATTTTTGTGACCTTAGCAAAGTAGCCTACAAGGATACAAAGACTAAGATGAATTATGTTGAAAAATATCTGCAGGTTTTCTCTTTCTTCTTAGTAGAATGATAAATATCCCTAAAATAATTCATATCACACAAAATTAAAACCATAAGTAAATTAGTCAAGCGGTTAAAATTCTTAATTAAAAGTAATACTTTATCCTTTTAATAAAATTTTTCTACGCTATTTTACTACATTAGTAATGTTTTAAAATTGGCAACTTTACCATCCACAAGAGCCACGGATGGTTCTTTTTGGGGAGGAAAATTCATTTAAGTGGATTGAATTCTTGTTTTTAAGGTAAAATCTACAAAAATCCTGTGTACGAAGACTTCGACTTCACAGAGGCACCAATGTTCACGCAGCCCCTGGTGAACACCTACGCTGTGGCCGGGTACAACGCCACCCTGAACTGCAGTGTCAGGGGGAACCCCAAGGTACGCGGCACCCTGGTGCATTAGCTGGATATAAGAACCACCTTCAGGCCGGGCACACGCCTGGATCCCACCACTGGGAGGCTGAAGCAGGAGGGTCGCCGCAAGTTCCAGGCCAGCCTGAGCTGCAGTGTGAGATCCAGTCTCAAAAAAACAACCAAGAAGAACCAGCGAGGGTCCCTATCGCGTGTCTGCCGCGCTGCAGTGGCGCAGGGGCCCTCTGTGGCCAGCTCTGCTCTCTGGACAGTAGGTCTGCGAGCAGGGGCGGGGTTGGTGCAGTAATGTCCGCACTGTTCAGAATCGAAGTCAAAACCAAGATCTCTGCTTCAGGAAACCGGCTGACCCTAACAGAGCTGCCGGGGAGGGAAGCGGAAGGGGTATCTTTCCTCGGGGCGACCTGGAGTCAGCCAGTGGGTGGCGGGTGGAGCGGGAGGGGAAGGCGCCCTGGTGCGGGGACGGGGCTGTGTCACAGGCGCTAGGACCTGATGAATTAGTGACTGGTGGCCACGGCACCCCAGAGACACAGAGGGCAGTGGCCTGGATCGGGGACGTGGTGGCAGGGTGCTGGTGGGCAGTGCCCTGCAGAACCACGCTGGCTGCTTCCAGGTGGACAATCAGACAGACAAGGCTGGGGCAGAGCTCCGGGCCAGCTCGACCCTGGAGTCCCCGGGGAAGCAGTGGTGGTGACTGGGTGTCGGGGTGACGGGGTGAGGCGCGGGGCTGCTTCCCTAGGGAAGGACACAGAAGAGGAGGCATGGCCAGGACCAGGGCAGGGAAAATGACACCAGAGTGGACGTCTAAAATGGAGGGACAACAACAGAGGGGCAAGGGGACAGGGACAGAAAAGGGGCCCTTGGCGTCAGACGTCAGAGCCAGAGCCGGACCCAAACATGGCAGGGAGTTCAGACGCTTAGAACCGTGCACAGTGACAGCCGCGTCCCCAGCAGATGTCCCCCGCACAGCACACGCCCACCATGTCCTGTCCTCTCCCTGTGGGTGTCGGTGGCCCTGGTGCGGCTGCCTCATGTCCTGACCCCGAGCCGATGCCCATCATTTCCCGCCTGGTCTCTGTGGCACTGGGGCAGGAGCCGGCGGCCCGGGTGCCTCCTCCGCTGGGCAAGGTGGGGGAGGACACAGTGTCAGGTTTGGAGCTGATGGCGCCTGCAGACGGGCCACTGCTCACTCAGACCCCAGGGAGAGACGCGCCAGGCTCACCCCGGTGGGGCGCAGAGCACATGAGGGGTCCTGGTCCCAGCGGATCTGGGTCCCCATGAAGGATGCAGGGAGGCAGGGCGAGGGGCCGTGCAGCCTGCAGAGAAGCTCGGGGGGTCAGGAGGCGCAAAGCAAGGACAGGAGGAGAAGGCCTGGCAGCCCTAAAAGCAGGTGCGCTCACAATTTGATTGACAGCACCTGCGTATGTCCAGGGCTCCCGGACAGTGATAAACCCGGCCCTCGGCCACGCCCACGGGGCAGGTGTCATGCGCAGAACGCCTGGGCCTGAGAAGTGGACCCCTCTGGGAAGGTTGCCCACGTTGTCCACTGAACAAAGCTGCGCCTTAGCTTTCAGGCCGAGCACTCAGAGGGGTTTATCCGGGAGCAGCAGCGCTGCATCAGTGCCCCCCCCCATTGCTTTCCCTTCTGCGCCCACCTTCCGAAGCCCCCCTCAGTCGCTGGCCCTGGGGCCCCCCTCACGCCCTGCAGCCCCCGCCCCGACCTGACCCCGCTCACTCTGACCTGCAGCCCAAGATAACCTGGATGAAGAACAAAGTGGCCATCGTGGATGACCCCCGGTACCGGATGTTCAGCAACCAGGGCGTGTGCACGCTGGAGATCCGCAAGCCCAGTCCCTACGATGGTGGCACGTACTGCTGCAAGGCGGTCAACGAGCTGGGCACCGTGGAGATCGAGTGCAAGCTGGAGGTGAAAGGTGGGTGGCCGTGCGCGGGCGCGGGGCGCACGCCTGTCATCCCTGCGCTCAGGAGGCTGAGGCAGGAGGGTCGCTGCGGGCTCCAGGCCAGGCTGGGCTGCCGAGCAGACCCTGTCTCAGAATAAAGGAGGAACTCACAAGCAGGCGCCCCTCCCCGGGGAGGGGATATGTTCCCTGCCCCGGCCACGCCACTCTGTTGGCCAAAGAGAGCCCGCTTATGTTTACCCTCTGGGACTGAGTGAGGGAGGCTTCCTAACTCAGGGAAAGATCCGGGTGAGAGGGAGTCAGGGGACATAACTGGTGACACGGTGGCCTGCAGAGAGAAGCTCACCGAGTGACCCCGCAGTTAGCAAATCTGCAAGGTTTTTAGTTTACAACTCTGTGAAGCACTGTGGGTGTAGAGCCAGAGTTAGGGATATGCCTAGGTTTGCTGATGGGGGTTTGATGTTACACAGAGAGACTACAGCATGCCCACTGCACGGGGTGCTGTACACCTGTAATCCCAGCATCTGGGAGGCTGAGGCAGGAGGATCCCAGATTCCAGCTAGCCTGGGCAAGTTAGCCACTAACAATGATAAAAATGTCTGGGGAGGCAGCCCAGTGTGACGGCCCCAGTACTGCACGGAGAAAAGAACAAAATTGCTAACTAAAGACTTCCTATTTATAGAAACATATTTCATTCATATGAGTCTTAAGAAATGTGACAATAGCCCCTTGTGGTGGCGCATGTCTGTAGTCCGAGTCCTTGGAAGGCTGAGGCAGGAGGATCGCAGGAGCCTGAACAGAATAGCATGATCTAGTCTCCAAAAGACACAAAGATGTGGAGACCCAGAAAACACATGGGATTTATACGATAGAAAAGTCTCAGTGTAGACTGTGATCTTACATTTCATCTTAACTATAATTTTTATTCTGAAGTTTTTCTTGACAAAACCTACCTGGGGGCCCGGGGAACCCCTAAGTCAGTGACTGTGAGATCACAGCTGCCAGGAGCCCACGGTGCCTCTCTCACCCTTTATTATATTGCCAGGCTGTGCCCACCAGGGCTCACTGTCTCTGCCTCTCCACCGTGAAAAACGCTGACTGCATAAATATCTATTTTAGAAAACCAGGGGGTGACAGTGGGCAGTGTGTGTACCTTTGTGGCCCCCTGATCAATGTGTTTTGAAATTTTGTTTTAGTTTTTCTTTTTCTCCTTGAGATAAAATGGATTTTGAGGGGGGAGAAAATCATAGCAAAAGCTTCAGGTATTTATTTTTTTTAGAGTCTTTTACTCTTTTTTAAAAATACGGTGGAAAAAACTTATGGACCAAAGTAACTTCTTTTTTGTAACTTTGAAAAGCAGTTTTTTTTTCTCTTCTGATTTCTGTGTTTCAGTCTGCAGTGGATCTATATATAGCTCAGTGATAAGGAAAATTTTATTTTTGTCTTATACCTAGAAAGCATATAATATTAGAAAATTTCAAAACTTGCTATTGAGTTAGACCTTACAAATTTAATTATTTTTAGCAGCTTTATTAAATTTAAATAGCAGTGAAGGCCATATTTTCAAGTCATCCAGCTTCTGAGCTCCTGTGCTTACTGGTTCCACGATATTGTTGATAGTTAAGTACCAATTATTCCCTAAAAAACAAAACAAACGTAAAAGGTTATCACACACTTGCACTTTGGGAATTACTGAACGTTGCTAATGACGTAAAATTATGCTTTTGTATGTGGCTTTTATATTTATGCTCTTTCGTAAAAGCAAACAATGTTGTACATGGAGATGCTACATTCTGCTCAATAATTGCATAAGATCCAATTATGTATAGTGGGTGAGTGGAATCAGGAGAATGTTTCCTAGAGCTCGTGGGAGCTCCAGGAGGAACAGACACTGGGAGCTTGTGGGAGGGACAGACGGTTGATGATGCTGGTCTAACTTGGGGTCCTAAGGGTAAATTGGAACTGTTAATCAGATTGCGTGACCATGGGCAACTTGAATCAAGTTAAGCTGAGTAGAAAAAAAAAAGAGGTAAGAATCTATGAGAATAAATAAATATCGGTACAAATATTCTAATTCTGCAGTGATATATCAAGGAGTAAATACCCCTGGACAGCCGGTCCTGCTGGAAGGGCAGCCACAGGTCTAAACAGTTCCCATCCCACCGGATCTCTCTCCTTTCGGTTCCATTCCTTTTCAATGAAAACGCACTTTGCATGCGAAGCTTGAGTTTCTCGCTTGCTTTTAACCGTATTTCTTAGCAGCTCATGGCATACGGCGTTTATGCCATGAACAAGGAAGGCCAAATTATTCAAGGATCTTAACTCACGTAGAAACAGTGAAGCCCAGCAGACAATTCCCTATACCTGATAAATAAATAAAGCAGGAAGCTGTGTTTCATGGCCTTTCCCTTTATGGAATACTAAGACCACTGAGAAGACTTTGGAGGCAGCGACATTTGCTGAATACCCTCACTTTTCACAGGTGGAATGTTAGGTTTGACCTGCAAGATAGCATTACAGGAAAACCCTTTCCTTAGGTGCATGACGAGGTTCAGAAAACCGAACATTTTTCACTAAATTGTAGAAAAAAGTGTCCCGTGTGTTTTGTATCAAAAGTAGATCCATGTTTTTGGAAGCCCTCATATATAAGATTTTCCGGTGAAAAATTCACCAATGGAATATGCTTCACTCTGTGTCAGCCCAGTATTGACAAGGGCCCCAACGATTTCATGTTTATGAACTAGAAAGGAAAGGGAATCTAAGAGCCACTACTGAACTGTGCTGAGCAATAAACAAACCCTAATCCTGTGGTGGATGCACGGTTCCTCCCTCATGGAAAAACAGTCAAGGGCCTGGGGAGCTGGGCTAGCAACTGCATGCAAAGTGGTCTGCCTGAGGTTAGGGCAGTCGCTGTCTGAATTCCCGTAGGCAGTGTCAGCTCCGGAGAGGAACCGAGAGCGTTTTCCTTATGGTTTTGCAGGCCATAGGAAGCGTCCCTTTGCAGTGCAGGCCGAGTTTACTGGGGTCATTTGTATACAGTCAGCCCAGAACAGAGCGTGACAGAACCCGCCTGCCTCCCTGTCACACTTGATAATTTTGCCTTTTGGAATCTCAACATATATATATGAGCTCTAACACTTGGTCCCTTGCCCATGTTTTTCTTTTGTTGAAAAACACGATATATATATGTTGTAGGGTCTTTGTCCCTCTAAGCTAATGGTTTGGAAGCTCTCACCATAAATTTCCCCTGTACCATCAGATCGGCTTTGCCGCCTACGCTGGCGAAGCGGTTGTGCAAATTAATCACCGTTCACCTATTAATGATCCCCTTGAAGTGACTGGAGCCCCCACCCTCGATTCCACCCGCTTCTCTTCCTCCCCTCCCCCCTTCACACGACTAAGGATTAATGAACCACCTGGTCATAATCCTGACCGTAATCTCCTGCCACGAATTCCTGCCTCGGGTGTCGGCATCGTTAATGCTCACAACTTCTCTCTTTCTCTCCCTCTCTCTCTTTCCCTTAGTTGTAGCACAGTAAGGATTTGTGAATGTGTATTGCCATCTAAGGTAAGCTTTCATATGGCTTCGGCATATGAAGCTTATGGTTGTCATAAGCCATCCCAAGCCTGTGGAGAATGGCATGATTTTCATTACCGAGTCCGATGAAAACAGCTCCTTTGGACCGCTAACCTGTAGTTTTAACTGGTATCCCGTATCTCGGCATTAACAGCTAGTCTCTTGCATCCATGGAAGCAGGCTGTGGAATGTGGGCGCGCATGGACCCGAGCCCCTTAACTGGCTGGAGATGAATGTTTGCCCGCATCCTGAACTCTTTGCATCAAGGAATGGACATACACAGCATCGTTTCTACCACTATGTGACTTGAGTTCGTTCTTTTTTTTTTTAAGGAGAATGACTTTCTCAGATTTGCATTCGAGCAATGTTAAGAATGTTCACACGGCATGCTGTCTTGGTCTGGTTATGAGTTTTCTAGCGAGTAGTAAAGCACTTTATTAAAGAGACCGTGCAGGTGTGTGGTTTCATGGGTTCTGATACTTTTGAGTGTTTCAGTGTAATTCAGAAACTCCGACGGTAGGTACAGAGGCTGGGTGGGCTTCCCTCCTGCCTGCCTGAGGCACTGGGTCTGCCTTGGTGTTTGTAATCAGGCGGTTCCGTGCGAACGGTCAGAGTCCAGGGAAGCGTTTTGTGTCTTTCCCTGTCCACTGTGCTTGAACTGGAACGTGTCCTGCCTGATGAGAAAGAGCCTTAGCACCCGGGAAACCGATCTTCCCGCGGACCCCTCAGTCAGCAGCACGCACTTTGCTGTGCAGGCAGGACCTTGGAGTCAGCTCCAGAGGGGTCACAAGGTGGGAGCGCTGGCCTGCCTTTAAGGATTTCAGATTGGGCTCTGGCAGGGGCCAGACGCTGCCACGGGTCCGCCGGGAGTTCGCTTTCCTGTCTGGATGCCAACTGCTTTGGCTTCTGGATGCGCTGGAGCTGGGGAGGCTTCCAAATAGAGGCGAAGGAAGCCCGGTGGCTGGGGAGCTGGGGAGCGCGGAGCCGTCTCCAGGCGCCGGCCCTGACCCTGCACCTCTCCCCCTGCAGGCGGGCTGTCCTTCTGCAGGCTGCTCCTGCAGGGCGTGCCCCCCAACATCATCGACTCCTACCTGCGCGACCTGCACTCCAGCTACCCCGAGGAGTACTGAAGGCCAGCGCTGTCTCCCGGCTCCGCGGCTTGGAAATCTGCTTGGAAAGAGAAAGCATTTCCTGGTTTCCCGCCAGGCCTCTCGTGTGGTCAGTTTTTTCCCTCCGAATGTTAAAGAGGAGAAAAAAACAAAAAAATAAAAAAACAATAAAAGAGTTTGCACAGATTGCTTCATTAAAAGCTGCAAAAAGGAAACCTCATTTGCCGTCTGCACTTGGCTCATTGTATGGTCTTGCTCGTTGTACTTTATAAAAAATAAAAACGAAAGCAGAGATTGAAAAGCCTTTTATCATGAAAGACGTCATGCTGTGATAGCATCTTAAGAACCTGTCTCGCACTTTATCTAATAGATTCTCATAAGCAAATCAGAGTTGTTTATTCCACACAGGCTGGCTTAAAACAAGGGTCCTGGGCCGGGGATACAGCTCAGCAGCTCAGCGCCTGCCTGGCAAGTGCAAGGTGCTGAGTTTGATCCCCAGCACACAAAAAAAAGGAAATGGGACTCGGTGAATGGCACGATATCCCTGCCACCTTCATGAGGTCAAGGTGCACACTGCTGTAGGTGCCGGGAGATGGACTCCTGGACCCACAGCCTGAGGCCAAAGTCCAGGAGCCAGGGTGTCCACCGGCAGAGCAGCCTGGCCCAACCCCCAGATCTCTGCAGAGCTGCTCCAAGGGGTGGTGGAGGGGTCAGCACCGTGCAGAGCGGTGCGCATCCAGGATTCAGGATCAGAATTCAGGCTTTGCTGACGGTACCTTCCCAAACCTCCTTCCTGGGGCCTCTGGGCTGAGCCACAAACTGTGTACCGCTTCCCTGCCCTTAGGGCTGCTCCCGCCTGGACAGGCAGTCTCCCCACTCTTGCTTCTCTGCTGGTCTCCCCCATGTTTCTCTTTTTGGTCTTTTCGCCCACATTCTAAACAGATGGTGACTTGGAGGTGTGTCCATAGTGTCGGTTTTGTTTTTGTTGGTTTTTTTTGAGACAGGGTCTCACTGTGCAGCCCAGGCTGGCCTCTATCCCACCAGGATCCTCCTGCCTCTGCCTCCCGAGTGCCGGGTTACAGGTATGCATCAACTTGCTGGTTGAAACTGAATTCTGAAACACTGTATTCAGCCCAGCACACACGTCTGTGAATGTCTGGTGTGTCGGCTGTGTGAGTTTGAGCTTGGATCGCCATGATTCATAGCCATTTCGTGCCTTTGAGGAACTTATAATATGCAAGACTGCTTAGCACTCCTCAGGAAGCATCAACAGGGCAAGTCCGTGAGTACCCGAAGGATACAGAGTTTGGTGAGTACTGTTTGTGAGGGCAGCGTACACCGCACCACTTTGTGACTCTGGCTTCCGGCATTGCTTGGGAGGTGCAGTTTCCCCTCGTGCGGGCTGCACCTCAGTCTCTAAGGTGGGACCCTCAGCACAGCTTACTTACAGACCCACTTTGGGGACGCCTTCCCTGGTCCCAAGGACACACCTTCTACAGTCTGGTTTATGAGTGCCAGGCCCAAAAGGCCTCCTCGAAGCTCCTTGGCTAGGGGTGGGGTGGGGATATGAGGGAGAGAAACCGGCCTGTGTGCACCGGGACCATCATGGGGAGGGGGTGTCCTGGCCGGAGCCAGGTGGTCAGAGTGGGGAGGCCAGGCCAATGGTGGCCAGGATATGCTGGCCCTGTGTCACTGGGGAAGCCAGCAATTCTGTTCAAAAGCCTCATAACAAAAGTCCCTCTCAAAGAATGGAGGACACAGCTTGTTCTCTCTCTCCCTCTCTTTCTCTCTGTGTCTCTCTCTTTTGAGCCAGGGTTTTGAGGTGCAGTCTAGACTGTAGCCCAGCTGGCCTCGAACCCCTGGTGATCCTCCTGTCTCAGCCTCCTGAGTGCTGGGATCACAGGCGAGTGCCACCAGGCCCAGCTCACTGCCACTCTCTTAAGAGGAGTTAAACAGGACCGGACCCCATGGAGGCGACAAGGCCAAGAGGGGGTCGAGGAGGCAGGACCATGCCAGTGGGGGAGGGGCTTGCAGGCTCACACGAGATTTCCGGGGTGCTGGAAGGGCGCCCTCTGGAGCAACCATGGGGGTCAGCAACCCTGGCTGGAGGCGCGGGGAAGGGGACCTCAGCAGGGAGAGGAAAGGGACCCTGCGCACAGCTCCTTCACCCTGAGCCTTCCCCGCATGGCTCCGGCCCACACCCACGGGACTTAGTCAATACCGCTGCTCCTAGGAAACTGCCCAGGGAACACACTGACCACACAGGGCTTGGGGAACCCAGCTGTCTGCACTAGGGCAACCCTGTCTCACCACCAGCAGACAAGAAGCTTCACCGACCAGCTCTCCCACCAGGCCGGCCAGGCCTGCAGCTGGTACCCTAGAATCAGCCGAGTCGACATAAAATAGAGTTCTGAGCACCCCTCATCGAGCAACCCACCTGCTAACCACCCCTCGCCCCTGTTCTCTGCCCTAGAAAGAACAGCTTGAGGCTGGCTGGGCTGGCACACACCTGTCATCCCAGCACTCTGGGAGGCTGAGGCAGGAGGATCATAGCTTTAAGCGCAGCTGGGACAGTTCAGGGAGACCCTGTCTCCCAATGAGAAATTAACAAGGCCTGGAGATGTAACTCAGCACCGAGGCCCTGGGTTCAGCCCCAGTACTGCAAAACAGACAAAAACAAAACCAGGACGCCTCAGACCCCAGCAAAATGAGGTGTGGCCACCGGTCTCTCATCAGGCCTTGCTTCTCTCTGGCCCTGTCACTTGAGGCCCGGCCCAGGCTCCTAAGCCACTGTGCACTTCTGTCCCTCATCACTGAGCCGTCCTAGGAGACCAGGAACTTGTGTGGCCAGGGAGCACGTTAGAAAGGAGTGCTCCAGCGAGCACAGTAGCCTGTAATTCCAGCACTTGGGAGGCTGAGGCAGGAGGATCGGTGTGAGTTCAAGGCCAGCCTGAACTGCATAGGGAGACCCTGTCTCAAAAAGATAAATAAATAAATAAGCGCTCCCGCTGCACCCCAGATCCCAAGTTCAGAATCCAGGAGCCCTGGATCCTGTGACTCCCGGGGCTCACCTCTGAGGACATGGTCAGAGCTCTAGCCCCCGTTTGTCTAATCTCATGCAAGGGTTTTTATTTGGAGCCACTCTCCCTGTTGTCCCCAAGCAAAGATGTCCTGACAGTGGTGCCCACGCAGGAACTCCTCAGGGGGCCTCATCCTACACCCAGTGCAACTCACCCTGGCAGCTGATAGCCCTAAGCCACAGGCAGCCGGGTTTGTTGTTGAAAAAGGTTTTTTTTCCCTCTGTGACAGGGTCTCACTACATAGCTCAGGCTGTCCTTGGACTCATTACGTAGCCCGGGCTGACCTCACACTTACTGGGACCCTCCTGCCTCAGCCTTCAAGGGCTGAGGTCACAGAGTGGGCCACCTCGCCCAGCTAATGAGGGATTTTTGAGGAAGGGGATTCCCTCTATGCTCCTCAAATCATACCATGGGAAGAATTCTGACACACTAGGGTGAACCCAGAGAAGACCCTGGGTAAAAACCGAGCGTTGAGTGCGGAGAACGGGCCTCCAGCCAGAGAGCTGGGTCTCCTTCACCCTGCATTGCTTTTGCAATTTCAGATAAAAAGCACAGTTGCGACATCTCAGGAACTCCACTGTGAAACCTCGTTTTGGATCTGGAATAGGACACTGGGAATTTCTAAAGAGCAGAGCAAAGGTCTTAGTCAATCTGTCACCAAACTCAGCTTCTGTATTGACTCACATCTTCTGGGCCATTGTTGCATCAAATGTGAGTTTGGGAATCTCAAAGTACAAAATCATATAGATAAAGGTCTACCGCTGGGAATTCTAAGCATCTAACACAGCTCCGCTTCCAGTCTAGCCAGGGATTCTGTCTTTTAAAAATTACTTTAAGCACTGAGGCGAGGCAGGAGGATCACCATGAGTTCCAGGCCAGGCTGGGCTACAAAGTGAGGTCAAGGCCAGCCTGCACTGCATAGTGAGACCCTGCCTCAAAAAAGACCCAAAAGTAAATACACAGATAAATAAATAAAATTTATTTTAATCGTGCATGTTCACGGGGTACAGTGTGATCATTTGAAACCTGTGACGGTCTGGCAATTTCTTCATTGTGTGCCTTTTCTCCAAACCAGTAAAAGGCAGCGGGCTTTTTTGTTGTCACTGCCTTTGCCTCTGCTTCCCAGAGCCTTCATGCCGAGCTGCACCAGTGTGTAGCTATTTGGGGGCAGGACTCCCTGTCACTTACACTACTGGGTTACACTGCAACTTGTGATCCTCCTGCCTCAGCCTCCTAGAGAGCTAGGATTACCCTCACACGACACCCGGAGCAGTTAGGCCGTGTGTTTCCAAGTGTTTCTCTTACACTCTGCTCTCGATAATCTGGGATGTGAGAGTGCGTAGCATTTCATCCAAGGGTGGTGTGAAAAAGCCGACTGAGAGAGGGTGGATGTGCAGAGTTACACACAGCAGGCTGGGAATCTGGGCGCCGGAAGCAAGCTGAGCTTCCTCCTTAGGAGGGACTCAGCTAACCGACTGAGAAAACTGCTGAACGCCCGTGTGCCATGCACATGGAAGATGTCACCGTGGGTATCTTCCACCCATGAGGTTCTACAAGGAATCTTCTGTATCACTTTTGCAACTATCTGCGAGCTTCTTACATTTCAAAGTTAAAGGTTTTTAAAATCCAGAATGAAGCTGCACCCCCACCCACAGGGATTCTCCCACCTGCTCCCAGCTACTTCCAATCCAAGATCCAGTCAGGTCTTTGTCCTCCTGTGTCCAGCTGACTTCCCTTAGCTGACGCTCGCCAGGTTTAGCTGTGACTGCTAGGATCCTCAAAAATGTCATCCATTAACCTCTCAGTTAGGTGAGTCAAACATTCTAACTCCTAGGAAGGTGTTAAATCTCGGCAGAATTGTGAAGAGGACACAGTGGAGAACTGGTTTCCATGACAAGAAAGAACCATCAGAGTGCACGTTTCAAGCCCAGTGTGGTGGCACACACCTATAATGCCAGTACTTGGGAGGCTGAGGCAGGAAGATCGCTGGGAGTTGGAGACCAGCCTGGGCTGCCTAGGGAATTCAAGGCCAGCAGGGACTGCATAGCATCTCAAATACAAAAGTCCTTTGCTTTAGAAGTAAATTAAGAAATAAAATGTCCGTTAATAGGAGGGGTAAACAAATTCTGATACAAACATAATTCTAAGCAGCTCTTAGGAAGTAAATCTATATGCACTAATGTTGAGAGTCTTCTCCAACCTCTTGTGAAATACAAGAGCCATTTGCCTAAAAATGCGAGGGTGAAAATATTTTGTCACCACAGATAAAAGTGCAGGTCAGTCTGTGGTGGGAATAAGGAGAGTCAGGAAGAGTGGGGGCACTGGACGGCTCTCCTTCAACACAGAGTGGTCATCTCCACCTTAGCTAAACCCAGCCCCATCTCCGCATACTGATATGCACAGAGCTGCTTCCTTCACCCTTTGGTTGGCTCTCACCAGTGTGAATAGGGCCGGTCCAGGTGCTGATGGGTAATGGTTGAAGCCAAGCTGACAGCCCCATTTCCCTGCCTGTGCTTCCCTCTAAAAGGTTGAGCCCAGAGGGATGACAGAGCCACACAGCTCTGAGGCTGTCAGCTGGGTTCAAGCCTCAAGATAAAAGCTGAAGCACCAGTCCCTAGACGTTAGCTGCTGCCGAAGCTGTGTTGTGCAAATTGGTCTTTCTTTCTGCACACTCCTCTCTCTGCACATTGCAGAGGTGCTTTCTGGCCTCACCAGCCCACCTCACAGCACTCGCTACTTCCCGCCTTTCTCCCTGTCACTCCTCCTTGAGCTACTCCCTTTTTCAGGAATTAATATATTCTGGGTGAGGCCCTGGATCGAGGCCTTTGTTCCCTGAACCCCATCTGGACCGGCCTCGGGACCCCTTGGCTGCCTGTCCCTGTAAATATGTCTCAGTGTCTTTGCTCTTGCCATGGGCTGCACTGGAGGTGGTGGAACAGAATTAACTTACCAGGATTCCAATAACGTTTCCATGGGATCACAAACATAAGCTTCCCGGACCGAGAGGAGGACAGGAAGAGGGATTATGATAAGGACCTAGAGCCCCCACTTCCTGCCAGGCCCCACTTCTTGCCTCAGGGTGCAAGACCCCAGCTTCTCCCAACAGTACTGCTCTGGGTTGGTCTGTACCCGCTTGGTGTTCGCACTAATCTCGCCGGCACACTTGTAACCTCAGGACACCACGCTTGCTGACTTCAGCTTCCGTAACTCTGCTCTGCCCCACCAGACCGAGCCCAACCCAATTTCATCTGTAGTATAAAATTTCCCCCAGATTTTGGAGCCCGTAATCCTTATGGATCACAGCGGCTAATAAAGGTTGGGTCCTCCCACTTCCCCAAGTACCATTCTCATTCCTGCATCACTAATAAGGCTGATTCTGCCATAACACTGACACACGCCTGTGATCCCAGCACTTGGGAGGCTGAGGCAGGAGGATCACCTTGAGTTTAAGGCCAGCCTGAACTACATAGCAAGACCCTGTCTCAAAAAAAAAAAAAAAAAAATGTGCATTTCAAACAGTTAAAAGTGGTTCCATTTTATGGAATGCTACCAAAAGGGGAAATACATCTTTAGTTTTGTTACCTGGTTCTTTACAGATAGTCTTATTACATAGCCAAGGTTGGCCTTAAACTCATGGCAATCCTCCTGCCTTACTGGGATTACAGGTGTGCACCTTGACCTGTGGGTTACATCCATTGTAATAAAATTTAGTAAAATACCAAGCATGGTGGTGCACACCTGTAATCGCAGCCCTCGGGAGGCTGAGGCAGGAGGAATATTGCAAGTTCAAGCCCAGCCTGGGCTACAGAGTGAGCCCAAGGACAGCCTGAACTGCACAGGAGGCCCTGTCTCAAAAAGACAAGAAAATTAGTAAAATGATTTGAATGGATACATAATAACTTTACATATTTATGGGGTACTGTGTGACAGTTCTGTACAGGTACATAATGATCAATGACCGAATCGTACAACAGAAGACCTGAGTGGTGACATCTCTGTCTCCTCACACATCCACTGTCTCTCCAGCGCCTGGGGACCCTCTCGGCTAGTTCTTCACAGCATGTGTGACACACCGCTGTGTAACACCCTTCCCCGCTTGCTACTCAGTGCTAGACTTTCCCTTCCCGCTCCAAGCACTCACACATTCCCTGTGATATTTAGGATGGGTTGTGACAGCACAAAACTATCCGGTGTACAGAAACTGAGCAGTCTGCTGGGGACAAGGCCACCTAACCCCTACCCAACTCCCCCTGTCTAAGCCAGATCCCCAGCTCCTGGGTGTAAGAGCCCGAGCGATCCCATCCGCTAATGTGTGCTTGTGAGTTTCATTCACAGCGGTGATAAATCCACAGTCAACTTGCATGTAAATATATGAAAACCTGGTTTATCTGTCTGTTCTGCATTCTTCCCATTAACAGGAGGGCAGGCGCTGCCTAACTGTCTGGTAGTAAATGCTTTGGGCACTGCTGGCCACACAGTTTCTCCTGCAATCACTGACTGCTGCTCTTTGATGAAAAAGCCATTGGAGGTCAGGGACAAACATACTCGAGCAAAAATGAAGTTTGAATATTTTTTAAATTTTCAACTCACATCATTTATATTATGGTCTTTTTCAAAAAAAAATTTTTCCCAATCATCAAGCCAGCCAGGCTTGGTGGCGCACATCTTGTCAACACATCTAGGAGACTGAAGCAAGAGGGTCACAAGTTTGAGTCCAGCCTGAGAAACTTAGTGAGACCCAGTCTTAAAATAAGAAAGAAAAAATGTGGGTTAGGGTTGCAGCTCAGCGAAAAGACCCTGGGTTCCAACCCCAGTGCGGGAAAGAAGAAAATATAAGAACCAGGCTGAGGTCGTGAGCTGTGTTTGGCAGCGGCAGCTGCGTGCCCTGAATCCCCCGAGGCTCCAGGCAGGTGCAGGGCCTAGGCAGGCTGTGAGAGGGCCTCTGCCTAGGACATGACGTCCTCTGTCCCCTGTCCTGGTAGGGAGCCGGTGGCCTTTGGAGGGGAAAGCTTGACTCCACCCTCTACTCAGGCCAGGGTGTGTCTAAAAATAGCCTCTATTGTTGGTGTCAAATACTCTGAAATAAATTTGGACTACAAGCGCTGTCCTCTTGTTGTACAGTGTTTCCAAGCCCTGATTTCGGGTTTCAGAACCTCATCAGCTGAGCGTGGTGGCACCAGTCTGTAATTCAGCACTCAAGACGCTGAGGCAGGGAAATCACCAAAAAGTAAAACCGGCGCGACCATCATGGCGAAGCACATTTATAATCCCAGCTATTCGGGAGGCTGAGGCAGAAGGAATGCAAGTTCCAGAACGGTCCGGGCAACTTGGCAAGATACTGTCTCAAAAATAAGGGCTGGTGCGCGATCCATGGGTTCAAGTCCCAGTGCTGCAAAAGCAAAAGCAAACCAAAAAGCCCCAGGGGCTCCCTGGCTGCGGTGAGAGCCACCTCCCCGGGCCGGACAGTGAAGCGCCCTGCTGTTTGCAAAACACCACCAAGGGCCACCGCGCGGGGCTGGGGTTGACGGGGTGGGGGCCGGGCGCGGGTTTCAGAGAACCGAGGGGCGCGCACCCTGCAGGGCAGGAACAGGCAGTAACTGGGCCGGCGTCGGGAGGTGTGGGGCCGAGGACGCAGACCCGAGGCAGAGCTGCGGGAGAGCCTGGGAGCAGAGGGCGGCGCTAGGGCCTAAGATCCAGCTGCGGCACGACGTGGGCGGGCTGTGGGCGTATGCGTGCCTAGGCAGCGCGGCCACACCCACCACGGAGTCCTAGAGGCCACGCCCCCGACACGCCCGCTACCGCTCCGGCCCTGTCTTGAAAGCCAGGCCCCGCCCTTAAGGCGGAGGGGGCGTGGACTGGACCGTAGGGGCGGGGCCTGAGAGACTGCGGGGGCGGGGCCGTGGGTGGGAGGGGCGGGCCTGAGCGAGTGGGCGGGGCCAGGCGGGGCGGGCCGCCCTCGCGCGCGTCCTCCGCGGCCCCGGCGGCATGGCGGCGGCGGGCGCGGGGCCCCGGGCGGCGCCCGGCTGGGCCCGGGCCCTGGTCGAGCCGCTGAGCGCGGCGCAGCTGCGGCGGCTGGACGAGCACCGCTACAGCGCGGCGGGCGTGTCGCTGCTCGAGCCGCCGCTGCAGCGCTACTGGACCTGGCTGCTGCGCTGGGTGCCGCTCTGGGTGGCCCCCAACACCATCACGCTGCTCGGCCTGGCCCTCAACCTGGCCACCACTCTGGTGCTCGTCGCCCTCTGCCCCACGGCCACTGAGGAGGTAGGCGGCCCAACCGCTGTCCCCGGCCCGGCCGGTCTCGGGGCGGGGCGGGGCCGGTCGCATCCTCCTTCCTCGCGCTTGGCTGACTCGGCTTAGAAACAAGCCCGGGTGGCGGCCCCCACCCGCCGGACGCACCCGGGCTCCGCAAGGCCGGCGGGTCGCTTGGCAGTGACCGCGGCGGACCACGTCCAGGGTAGAGCTGAGGGCAGAGCGAGGGTCGCTTCCAGCCTCCGCGTGGCCGTGACACGGGCACACCCACACTCTGTGACATCCCGCCCGCCGTCCTGAGGGCTGGCACTTGGGTAGCGCTCTGCAGCCGCCAAGTTTAGCGGGAGGGGGAAGAGTTCCAGTTGGGGAGCTGCACAGCGCGAAAATTTAGTGTCCTGCTGCTTTGCTCCCTACTCATTTAGAAATGTCGGGCATGGTGGTGCAGCCCTGTAATCCCAGGTCTGAGGAGGCTGAGGCAGGAGGATCTTGGAGAATTTCAGGACACCCTGGGCTACAGGATAGTAACAAGTATCCTGAAAATGCATGTCTGCCTTTTCATCCTGTGTCAGCCCAGAGAGGGAGGTGACTGCTCCCTCAGCCCAGATCTCACCGCCTCAGGATTTCTTCTGGCTCCCACCCCAACGTTGCCGTATTCAGAAGAGAAAGCCCAGGGAGTTTAAGGGGCTTCAGCTTGGCTTGAAACCTGTTTCTCATTCCCAGACTTAAGAACAAGGGTTTGAGCTGGGCATGATGGTGCACTCCTGTCATCCCAGTACTCAGGAGGCTGAGGCAGGAGGATCACTGCAAGTTCAAGACCAGCCTGGGCTACAAAGTGAGTCCAAGGCCAATCTGAACTGCAGAGAGAGACCCTGTTTAAAAAATAAACAGAAAGGAGTGAACCTCTGACACCATGAGCCAAAATAAACCTTTCTCTGAGGAGAGCCCCTGGGTCCTGGTCCCCTGGAGGCAGCCGTTCTGCTTGCGGCCTACACAGCCCTTCCATGGTGTCCAGGAGCTGAAGGGCTCCCTCCACTTCTGCATGTGACAACTCGGGATTCATCTGGCTCCTGAAGCGGTGTGGAGCCCTGGTCTCCAGGGTGGGTGTGAGGGCCTGGCTGGGGGTCCAGATGAACTGCAGGGTCTCGGCCAGAAGGGAAGGCCCCTGGCGCTGTGACCTAGGTGGGCTGGCAGCCAGGCTGCAGGCACCACTGTCTGAAGAGGTTTAGCAGTGGAGTCCAGGTGGAGCTTTTCCTCAGCCGGAAGTTAGCAAGGGGAGTGGGGCACAGTTTCTGGGAGCCCCTAGTGCTCTGACAGCTGTCAACCTCACCCCGTCTCTGCTGCTTATCGGACTGGGTCTTTTGGCTCTTTACCCCTCAGCTGTGCGTCTGACTCCATGTCAGTGTAGACTTTCTGAATGTGTCTAGCCTGCACGAAGGAGGCCGAGGCAGGATCCCTGGGAGTTCAGGGCCAGGCTGGACTACATAGTGAGAACCTGACAAACAAGGGAAATCAAATCCAAAAGCATCAACTGATCAGGGACAAAGTTCGCGTTTAACAACCTACGGGCCTGACCTGTCCGCCCACAGGCTGCCATGGTCTGATTTGTTTCTTACCTCTTGGAAATGCAGTTTCTGTTTCCATAGAGAAGTCACCTGGCGCTGAGGTAACGTGAAGCCTTCCCCACTGACCTACAGTGCCGGTCACCTATGTATCAGCTCAGAGAAAGCTGATCAAAGGCAGACACTTTAAAATATAAAAATCCATGGGAAGAGTTTTGCTTTTGTGTATTACCTATAAGAGATTTTATTTACTATTTTTCTCCGCTTTAACTTTAAACCAGTAGCTGGTTTTTGTTTTTGTTTCTGTTTTTTTGTCTTTTTGAGGCAGGGTCAGGCTGGCCTTGAGCTCCCTTTGTAGCCTACGCTGGTCTTGAACTCCAAACAATCCTCCTGCCTCAGCCTCCCGAGTGCTGGGACTACAGGCGTGAGCCACCACACCCAGCTCTAAACCAACTGCTTTTTAAAATTTGGATTCCGCTGGAGGTGAATGATTTGGGGATGACAATGTGGGTACCATTGTTGCCCCCTGATTGATGTGTTTTGAAATTTTGTTTTAGTTTTTCTTCTTCTTTTTTTTCTCTTTGAAATAAAATGGATTTGGAAAAAAAAAAAAAAGAACCTCCTCCCTAAAATAAATAAAACATTCATTCTGAGCCTCAGTAGTCATAAAGTCCTCGATACAATAAGCCAGTTTTTCAAAACACAAGAAATTGCTCCAAAATACCTGAAAGACATAAATGATGCAAAGTGTGCCCGGGAGCCACCTCGAGCTACCTGACAGCATCAGAGCACCAGAGCAGCGGCTGGAGGTCAGGGCCTTTCCCAGCCCAGCAATCCTCAGAGAGGGGTTCCTGTGACCCGAGACAGTCCCCTTTTTCACATGGGGAGACTGAGGCACCGAGCAGCTGATTCTCCCAGCTCAGCCAGCTGTGTACATGACAGTGAACACTGCGGGCAGACGGAGCCCAGCATCCATTCTCCTGACCATACTACAGGAAGCCTCAGGGCTGGGTTTTCCCTGAACCTTGCTACCTGAGGGAGAAAAGGGAGGTCCTCCATGTAACTCTGCTGGCATGGGTAGCAGTTGTGTCTGTGTGTGTACTTGTGTGGGTGTGCACGTGTGTCTGTGTTTTGAGACAAGGTCTCTTTGTGTACTTCAGGCTGGCCTTGAACTCACTGTGTGGCCCAGGATGGCCTAAACTCACTGCGATCCTCCTGCCTCAGCCTCCCATGAGCTGGTGTTCCAAGCGCACACCTCCGTGCCCGTCCCAAGGTTGTCATTCTCGACAGTTTTGCTGTCCTCCTATCTGAGGGACAGGTATGGGCTGTGCAGGCCCCTGGGGACATGGAATACATTATGAAATGCTGATACAAAATGGGGGGACAAAGAGCGGCCAAGGTGAAAAAGAGCTGACGTGGAAGGAATACCCTCATGAAGTCTTGTCCTGGGCTTGAACTCGAGAGCCTCCACCGCTGTCCCTGGAGTGTGCCCATTCTCCTCTGTCATTTGTCTTTGCATGTCTCTCACAGGGCTGTATCCTGCTATCTCCTAATACGGCTTTCCACCCACCGCAGCTCTTCCACAGCGGCTTTATGACTTGGGTGTTTGTTTATGTGTTTTTGTCTTTTTAAGACAGGGTTTCATCATGCAGTTCGGTCTGGCCTTGAACTACTCACGGCAATCTTCCTGCCTCAGCCTCCCAATTGCTGGGATGACAGGTTGACGCTACCTCAACCTTGCACAACTTGGGTTTTTTTAAAAAATATGTTTATTCTACTTGGGGTGTACTGTGCTGCTCTAGTACATAGATTTTTCGATTCTGCAAACCTCGGAAGTTTCTGGCCCTCCTTTCTTCCTACATCTGCCCTGGCCTGGTTTCTCTGGTCTTCCTGAGACTCAGTCACTGACCCGTGACAGCGCTGTGTCGCCCGTCCCCTGCTGGGCCCGTCACCCTGAGTCTTTTCTGAGCATTGCTGTGGACAGTGGCGTCCGGAGCCCGCAGGCAACGATCTCTCCGGGCTTGTTGCCCACCTGGACCCGGGCTTTGGCTCGGCCTCAGCAGTGAGCCACTCCCTAACCCCAATGAGTCTCTGGGGCTTGGGCTCCTTGCGGGGCCCCTGGGCGCTGTAGGATCACAGTCCCAAGGCCTCTCCGCCCACACAGAGCTGCTATGACACTGCCCTGTCCCTGTTGGCAGTGTAGGGAGGCGGGGACCCAGGCTCGGAATCCATTTCTCTTCTCTCTCCTGTGTTCTCATCCTGTCTCTTCTGCCTTCCTGTCTTTGTCTCTGTCTCTGTCTCTGTCTCTGTCTCTGTTTCTGTCCTTCTCTGTCTTTATTGGTACTGGAGTTTAAGCCCTCACACTGAGCTGCATCCCCAGCCCCATTTAAAATTTTTTTTTACTTTGAGACAGGGTCTTACCGAGTCACTAGGTTGTCCAGGCTGGGCTCAAACTTGCCACACCCCTGCCTCAGCCTCTGAGGGTGCAGGGATCACAGGTGTGCCCCCCCACGCCCAGCCTGAGGGTTTTTTCACAGCAAAGACTTCCTGAGTTAGCACACGGTGGTGGCAGGCTCAGCTGGTTCTGCAGCAGAGAACCTGTGGGCTGGGAACCCAACCCTGCTCGGCCATTTAACTGTGTCCCTCACGACCAGAGTGACCGTCACCCTGCACTCTGCTGGCTCTAGACCAGTGATGGCGAACCTTGTAGAGCTTTCAGTGATACAGACAGCCCACTGTGGCATCAGCGCCTGGGTTCGCCACCCCTGCTTTGGCCTAATCCCGTTTCTCCATTGGATTCACGTCTGTAGGAGGAGGGTAATGTGGCAGTCACAGTAGCCCTTACCTGGGATTCCAGCCACTCAGAAGGCTGAGGCAAGAAGATCGCAAATGTGACGCCAGCCTGAGACCCTGTCTCAAAAGAAAACATGAAACCATTTTTTAAAAAAAGGATTGGGGGTGTAGCTCAGCATGACCTCCCTGGGCTCCCTCGCCAGTGGCATCAAAAGACAAGAAAACAGAGCAGGGTTCCTTCAGCAGCAGCCTCTTTGGTCCCTAGGCGCCGGCCTGGGCTTACTTCCTGTGCGCAGTGGGTCTCTTCGTCTACCAGTCCCTGGACGCCGTGGACGGGAAGCAGGCCCGGAGGACCAGCTCCTGCTCGCCGCTGGGGGAGCTGTTTGACCACGGCTGTGACTCTCTATCATCAGGTAGGCAGAGCAGCTGCGACCCCGCCCCTACCCAACACCCCGAGTGGTCAGTGTGTGCAGAAGGGGACATTTGGGAGCCAATGCGGGTTTAAAAAGTAAGTTTCAGAATTCATTTGAGGTTTTCTGGTTTTGATTTTTGAGACCAGGTTTCACCATGTAGCTCAGGGTGACCTTGAACTCACTGTGTAGCCCAGGCTGGCCTCAAACTCACTGCAGTCCTCCTGCCTCAGCCTGCTGAGTGCTGGGGTGACAGGCGTGAGCCGCTGCACCTGCCAAGAATCCATTTTTTTTTCTTTTTTGTGGTACCAGGGATTGAACTCACGACCTCGCACTTGCCGGGCAGGTGCTTATGCTGCTGAGCTAAATCCCCGGCCCCAAGAATCCATTTTTTAAAGAAGTGATTTCATGAGTTCTGTCCCCAGAGATAGTGATGTCATGCGATGTCCTTGTCCCCCTTCAGTGCTGATGGCTGTGGGCGCCTCCATCGCCGTGCGCTTAGGGACGCACCCCGACTGGCTGTTTTTCTGCTCCTTCGTCGGAATGTTCCTGTTCTACTGTGCGCACTGGCAGACCTATGTGTCGGGCATGTTGCGCTTTGGAAAGTAAGTGGGCTCCTGAGTATCCTCCAGAACCCCAGCCCAGCTGCCCCAAACCATGCCTGTGTCCACCAGAGGGAGGAAGTGTCCTCTGTCCTCCGTCCTCGCCAGTGCTGTGCCTCCAGCCTTTCAGCTGCTCCAGTGCTTGACAGTGATTCACTTCTCTCCACCTCCAGCTTGTTCACTAGCCCGAGTTACAGTGAACAAGAAAAACAGACAAATAAGGGACCCAAATAATATGCACAACTGAGTTGAGCCCCAGGCGTGCTGGTACACACCAGTCTCCCAGCACTCGGGAGGCTGAGGCGGGAGGATCGCCCCAGTTCCAGGCCAGCTGGGCCATGTAGCGATTTCAAAGTCAGCCTGAACTATATTGCAAGACCCTGTCTAAAAAGAATAATAATAATAATAATAAAGTGAAAGCTAATTAAGTGGCACTCAGCGGACATAACAAAACAGTGTGTGGTGGAGTCTGAAGTCCTTGGGTTGGATCATCAGGTGTTGAGAAAGGACCCCTTGTTAGTCGCCAGCAGCAGGTTAGCGGGCTCTTAGCCGAGGTAGACATTGGGGAAGTCGTGTCAGTGTGCTGGTAGAGCTGCGTGGTGGGTGGGCCTTTTCCCTTGCCCCCGGGAAGCTGGGCTCGGGGGTGCACACCTGTCATCCCAGTGCTCTGGGGGCTGAGGCAGGAGGGTAGAAGTGAGCTGGAGACCAGCCCAGGCTGTGTAATGGCTTCACAGGGAGCCTGAGCTATACAGCCAGCCCCTGTCTCAGATCCCAAAGCAAAACCAGCAACAAAAGAAAGCAGAGCTCAGGAGAAAGACACAACGCAGAGCTGTGGAGGTAGGGTCACTGGCGTGGGGATGGCCGTGGTCTTAATAAGACAAAAATCTTCCAAGAGCAGAAAACGGCAGGCGGCCGCCCCGAGACAGCACTTAGGCTTCGGAAGAGGAAGCCGAACAGGGAGGAGCTGGGAAGGGGTCGGCAGGAGGGCTAGAGGAGGGTAGTCCGTTGAGAGAGATAGTGGACCGGATCAGAGTGTCACAGCAGAGTCATGCACGCGAATTACCTGGCACCCTGGACCTAACACATTCACAGTCACTGTGTAAACAATCTTAGCAAGAGTGGAGGCCAAGTGCAGCCCATGGCGAGACCCACGGTGCAGCCCATCCAGGAGGACTTTCAGGACAGACCGAGATGAAGACTAGAGCCTCTCACGTAGTTTGACTGGTATTTTGTTTAGTTTGGTTTGGTTTTGAGAAAAATGTAAACATAAAAATGTTTATATATTAGGGTAAAAATAACTGTGGAGCCAAAAACGTTATAGTGACTGTAAGTGACCCCATTTTACTGCCTATCAACTATACTACTAACAGAGGCGTCCTACAAAAGTTTGTTAGAAAAGACTACTAGAGAAACTGTTGTACTTTCCCTATTTATAAGTGAATTAGGTTTAGGACTGTATAAGAGTTTGCCCTGAACCAGCCAGGTGTGGTAACAGATGCCTGTAACCCCAGCACTCGGGAGGCTGAGGCAGGAGGGTTACCTGGAGTTTGAGGCCAGCCTGGGCTACACAGTGAGTTTAGAGCCAGCCCATACTACTACATGATGAGACCCAGTCTCAAAAAAAAAAATCATCTACCTTCAATCACAATTGTTTGTATGTTACAAATATTAATATTTTTCCCAATTTATAATACGTAATTGTTGCAAAAATTGAAACTGAAGAAATATTTAAGGTAGAAAGTGAAAGCTTCAGCCATCAGTGGTGCGTGCTATACAAGCTTTTTCCTCTCTGTATTCATATTTACCATGTGGGAGTGTCTTTGTGTAGTTTTTTCCTACTACAGTCCTTTGATAATTCAGTGTGGGAACCAGGTGTGGTGGCACACACCCATCATCACAGCACTAGGGAGGCTGAGGCAGGAGGATCGCTGTTGAGTTTGAGGCCAGCCTGGGCTATGTAGTAAGGCCCAGTCCCCCAAAAAAAGCCCACCAAAGAAAAACTACTAATGTGGGAAAAAAGGTAAAAGTAAACTGAGCCTACAGAGGTTTTCACATCTTTGACATCTTGGGAGTTTATTCACCAGCGTCTTGCCTGTCCCCTGTCCCCTTTGTAGAGTGGATGTGACTGAGATCCAGGTGGCCTTAGTGATTGTCTTCATCCTGTCAACCTTCGGAGGAACAGCCATGTGGGACTACACGGTAAATCCGAGGATTTCAGTGTTATGTTTCAGTGACTTTATAAATGCTTACGGAAGTCTGTGAGGTTGTTTTATTCAGAAATTCCCAGCACTGTGTCTCAGGCTCACACCACCTCCTGGCCCTCTCCCTTTGCTTCACCACTCGAATGCCCCTCACAGGCGCCCCAAGGTGGCATGGCCCCCTCCTGTTCCCAGAGAGCGGGGAGACACAGAGGGGACCTCCAGACTGCAGGGAACCTCGTGAGATAAGTATGTTGTTGAAAATTCTGGAAGGCAATGGGGCCAGGTCCTCAGCCCGCCCCACGGCATCCGTATCCCCAGGACTGTGTTTTATAAAGAAGTCTCGGGGCCATGCGTCAGACACCAGAGCTAACAGTACAGCAGGCTGACTGCAGACCCGGTGTTGGGAGCCCTGAGCCGGGCACTTCTAGGGCTGCCTCCCGAGCAGGGTGCAGAGCCAGGCTGCTTGGGCTCCCTGAGATCTGCAGCCCACAGGCGGCGTCCACAGCAGCTTCTTTCACATTGCGGGGACCCAGGGGACCTCTGAGGCTAATGGCAAGAGCAGGAGCTGGTCACCAGAGGCTCGTGCTATGTGGCTCCAGGTGGCCCTACAGTGGGTGGGCGTCATCAATGTATTACCACAGGGAGGGTAGCGCACCACTGTTGGACCTGAGGGTCAGCTCTGAAGTTTGGGTGGCAGCGAAGTGGCAGCCTCAGGCTGTCAATTGTGACAGATATCTGCATGGGGTGTGGACAGGCCATGTGGGCTGGCAACAGAAGTGGGCAGGAACTGCACCAGCTTGGAACATACCAGTGCCCCCCCACCCCATGCACATAGCATCAGAGCAGCAGACGCCCAATGACTCGAGCTCCCTCAGCAGCCCCATTCTAAGGGGGCACAGACAGTGGAGTCCAGCTCTGCTGCCCAGGTGCCCTGGGCCTGCACACAGGGGCAGCGTCTTGCTGCCGTGGCTCAGGTTTGCATCCCAGGGCTGCCTCAGTTAGAGAAATCCTAGTGTCTACGTGCCTGTCCCCTCAGGGTGCATGCCGATTCTCCAGGTCTCCCTTTACAGTACTGCAAAGAAAGGTGTGGATTTAGCTGACCGTATGTGAATGTGTGCGACGCAGTTCCTTAAGAACGTGAAGATGGTACAAAAAACTGTAATACAGTTAATGTGCTTGCTGAGTGTGGTGGTGCACGCCTGTAATTCTGGTGCTTGGGAGGCTGAAGCAGGAAGATTGCTGTGAGTTTGAGACCAGCCTGGATTACAAAGTGAGTTCAAGGCCAGCCTGAACTGCATAGTGAGACCCTGTTTCAAAAAGACAAAAAAAAAAAAAAAAAAAAATACAGCTAACACGCATTATCTACACCAGCAATGGGGCACTTAAATGATTTCCAGGTTAAAATCTCTTTTTTGGAGGGGGGGGGGACTGGGGATCGAACTCACAACCTTGAGCTTGCCAGGCAGGCGCTTGTATCACTGAACTAAATCCCCAGCCCACCTGAGTTAAAATCGAATGAACAAATTATTGATAAACTATTTGCAAATGCAAAGACATTTCTTTTAATTTAATGAGATACATTTGTTGGTTATTGTAATATTTTTTAAATTGGTATGAATCGTATTAATACTTATGTTGGGCAGTAATTATTCAGATTCAGCCAACTAACTTGATTCAGTCCATTTATAGATAAATTGGTTTTATTAGGAAAAGACCGATCCAGCTGTCAGATCTGTCTGTGTGGGGCAGTCACGCATGTCTCGTGGGCGTCACACGTGGTCGTCTTAGCTGCCCCATTCCTGGCGGGGCAACAGGGAGCCGAGGCCTCTGCTCATCCTCACAGATGAGAAAGAGCCCTGTCCATGTGGGTGGCCCACATTTTACACAATCTGGTGCAGGCTTTCGAGGTCTGTTAATTCACTGCTGTGTTCTTTAATCCTCTGCTGCCTTGGATGCATCTGGAGTGCAGCTGAGCGCAGGTAAATACCCGGCAGGGCTGAGCCCCAGCCACCTTCGGTCCTGCATGAGCCTTTATCACCCTGCAGGTGTGGTCACCACACATCCTGGTCCCTGTCTGTCCTGCCAAATGCTGTGCTTTTGTGTGTTTGTGTTGGGCAGTGGTTTGTGAGATTACGTACTGAGTCACAGTCACAGAAGTAGCCAAGCTGACCTGGCTTGTTGTACTCTGTGAAGCCACCTCAAAACATGAGTCAAGCACTTCTAAATTTGATTAGAAGGAAAAGGGCAGCTGGGCACACAGGGCTGTGCCATGTGCTTCTCTGCAGTGGAGCAGGAAGGGAAACTGCGTTCTCCATGATTTCTTTCCTCTGCCCCTGAAGATACCCCCTCTGGACATCAGACTCAAGATCTTTCCAGTCCTCGGAGTGGTAGGCGGAGCCATATTTTCGTGCTCAAATTATTTCCACGTCATCCTGCACGGCGGTGTTGGCAAGAATGGATCTACCATAGCAGTAAGCACTTCCCACATTTGCTTGGGGTGAATCCTCCGCCTGTGGGGAGAACTGGAAACAGGCAAAGCTGGTGCACAGGGATGAGAGCTCAACTGGTGGTGCTGCTGGCTGGTGGCAGTGGTTTTTTTTTCATTTGTTTTGATTTTTTGAGACAGCATCTCCTGCCTCAGCCTCCTGAGTGCTGGGTTTCTAGGCCTGTGCCACCACACCTGCTCTGAATATCCTATAGCATTCATTTTAGACACACAGTACAAAAGCATTTTTTAAATTTTTTTTTAATTTTATTTTGAAAGTAGTAAAAATGCAACAGCACAAGACAGAACAAAGCCAATCGAGACAATGCAGTGAAATTGGTATAGGATTTCACAGTAGGAACTGGGATAGTAGTAATAGGTACTATGGTATATCTCTTTAACTTTACAATAGTTGTCCAGTCAATTAGGTATAGCAAATTCAAACCAAAAATAGAACATTATAACACCAATTGAGAATACTGAATAGAGCAAAAAGAAACGTAACAAAACAGTGAAAACAACCTTGCCTTCAAACAAGATAGAAGGAAATCCCCCATATTTGCTATACTGCATACGGTCATCCTCCCAAGAGATGCTGAGACATCTATCTCCAGTAGCTATGGGGGGCGGGGTGGGAGGGTGCTTGATTTTCAGCTCGAGTGACAGTAGGCTCACAGGTAATGGTTCTCCTCCAGGCCCACATTGTAGGCGTTTACCAACAGGGCGGGTGAATAAGCTGCCTGAGTCCCACCGTGGGCGGATCTCGGGAATTCTGGTTCTCCTCTTGGCCCTCTCTGCAGGCACCCACAGTATCAGCCTCGCTGATCTCTCCTGCTCAGGTCCTATCCCTTCCACAGAACTGTGAGCTAGCATTTTATATTTTTTTACTTTTTATATTTGTACAGGCTAGTGGCGTGCAATTTTATTTAATCACTCATTGTTTCATTACCATTCAGTGTCAGGAGTCACTTGTTATCTTGTGTACATCTTGTGCTTTGAGTTAATAGGAGAGATGGGGAGAGTAGGAATAAGGCCCTGATTGAATGATGGGAGAGCTGCGGGAGTTCAGAAGTTTCCCATGAAGGCAGTTTATTACTCAGAAAGTAAGTTATGCTGAAATTTCTCCAGAATATACTTAAAATAACTATTATAGTGTCTCCAGGCATGGTGGCACATGCTCCTCATCCCCAACACTCAGGAGGCTAAGGCAGGAGGATCAAAGCAATTTCAAGGCCAGCCTGGGCTACACAGTGAGTTCAAGGCTAGCCTGGAGTAGATTGTGATACCCTGTCTTAAAAAATAATCGACAGCCCCAGTGTCGACGAGTAGACAATAAATCACAATTAACTTGTAGCGTACCAGTGTAAAATGCGTGTACCTTACGCATGGGAACCAGACACCTGCCGTGTCCCACCTGCGTTGTCCGAGGTTCTGTGGAATTTAAGAAGCCAAGTAAGGTTTCTGTACCATGAGGCCACAGCCCCCTGATGAAACAGAGGTCCGGAAGCTGTTGGCCTATTGCAATCATGTGGCAAAAGTACGATTTCCACTTCCTCCTAGGGCACAAGCGTGCTGTCGCCCGGACTCCACATCGGCTTGATCATTGTCCTGGCAGTGATGATCTATAAAAAGTCGGCCACGAACCTGTTTGAAAAGCACCCGTGCCTTTATACCCTCATGTTCGGCTGTGTCTTCGCTAAAGTCGTACAGAAGCTGGTGGTAAGGAGTGCCCGTAGGATTCGTGGCACAAACGGGGCACCTGGTCCTCGGCCCCAAGCCGGGTGGCATGAGTGTCCATTCAGCCCTTCAGTTGTTCGCTGGGCTCCGATTTCCTATTGCATGTTCTTGTTTGTGAAGGGGTTTAAACACTTCAGATTTTCATCAATTTGAAAGACATGAATAAGTGTTCCTAGATGAAATGTGAGGTTCAGTGGTCTCTTTGTCTTCATAGCAAATTAAGGTCGTCATGCTCTGCTGAAAATACAGTTCTGAAAACTTCATAGTGATGCTGTCTTGTGTCTCCTTTCCAGATAGCTCACATGACCAAAAGTGAACTGCATCTGCAGGACACGGTCTTCCTCGGGCCAGGGCTCTTGTTTCTAGACCAGTACTTCAACAGTTTTATGGATGAGTATGTTGTTCTCTGGATAGCAATGGTAAGTACTTTTCTGGTTCTTCTTTTAAACAAGTTTATGGGATCATACTGTGTTTATAGCCATTTCAGTCAGGTGTCAGTTGCCTCAATATTTAGTCTTTCCAGCAAATGTTTCTGAATATTTAAAGGCACTTCTTTAAAGCCATGAGTCATTTTGTATTGTATAAAAGTAGTCAGCATAGCTGACGATGAGGCTCCCCATGGCCCAGACCCTCGAGAAGACAGCTTGGACTTGAAAAGTACTATCTAGAAGAGTCTGACTGCTCTTAATCAGGCTTAGTAAAATCATTCCCAGCTGGGCGTGGTGGCACAAACCTGTAATCTCAGCACTCAGAGAGACTGAGGCAGGAGGATTTCTTGTGGGGTTTTAGGCCAGCCTACACTACCTAGTGAGTTCAAGACCAGCCAGGGCTATAGTGGGAGACTCTATCTCAAACAACCAAAAAACTTTTTAAAGAATAAAATGATTCCCAGGTGATCGCAGGTAACACATTGACAAAGGGGGTTAGTGCTAGCAGTGGTGTGCATTTACCTGGTGAAGAGCCTTCAGCTAACACTGAGAGACCGGAACCGGGCTCTGAGATCACTGGAGCTGGCTGTAAGCAGTCTTATGCATGTGTGCTGCCATTGATGGTGTCATAGTTTGTTCCAGTAATGATGCCTGTCACAGTTAAATTTTCACTGACTATATCCTGCTCAAGCAAGGGTGTGGATAATACGAACATTGTTCAAAATGATTATGAAATACAGATTATGATGCTTAGGAGACCCTCGTCCTCTAAGAAGGACTAGTTAATACTTAAGTCACAAAATTAGATAATGCTGCATTAGCCAGAGGTGGTGGCGCTTGCCTGTCATCCCAGCACTCAGGAGGCTGAGGCAGGAGGATTTCTCATAAGTTTGAGGCCAGCATGGGCTACAAAGCAAGTCCCCAGCCTGTGTGTTACCGGTCGGAATTGAGATGATTAAAATTTTAGGTGTTGAGAGCTTCAGCGCCTGTCTACACTCACGATTGAGACTGGTGGCCTGAGTTCTTCTCTTTCCTTCTGGAAAAACCTTCCTCAGAGAGAAAAGGCCCCACCGTGGTGAGGTCTGTGCCAGCACATGAAAGCACCGGGAAGTACAATGCTTCCCACTAGGGAGTTTAGGCTTGGAGCTTCTGAGGTGGGGCAGGTCACAGAGAAAAGCTGGCAGCTCCGGGAAGCCAGACTATGACACCAGCATCTCCCATTTCACCCCCCAAAGGTCATCGCTGCGCTTGACATGCTGCTGTACTTCAGTGCTCTGTGCTTCCAGATCTCAAGACACCTGCACCTGAGCATCTTCAAGATTTCCTGTCCCCAGGCGCCCGAACAGGTTCACAAGCACATTGACTAGTAGCCCGAGGCTCGAGGATGGTTAGGGGAGGCTAGGCAGTGGGATGCCACAGGTCAGAAGTGGTTGGCTAGGACAAGTCCTGTAGGTGCCCTTGCGTCTGGGGGTAGCGAAGCCTCATGGGCCTCCCACATTCCAGGCACCAGTGTTAGCACAATTCAGTCTGTGAGCGCAGGAGAAACAGGAGCACACGTTTTAGCTCTGCAAACAGAGAAGCACTGAAGCCTGTGGTTCTGAGTATGTCTCTCTGTGTCTGCAAAACACTGGTCAGACCCCACCAGGAACATAAAAGCTCAGAGTTTAAATGACTGTGGCCGTCTGCAGGGTGACCCTCAAATTACAGTGATCTTTCAAAGAGCCAGAGACAGGAGACCCGCCTCTGTGCTAATTAGCGTGGTGGGAAAGGAAGTACAAACCGGAATTTAAGGACAGGAATCTTTATAATTGTCTCTAGTAGGGGGACTTTCTTATGCCAGTTCAGCAACGATCAAGACTATATGGAGAATAACCTGTTCCTTGATAGTTACAATTTCACTGCCACAACAAGGGGTCATCAGGTCTTCCCCTTAATGAAGAGCCGGGTAGTGGCTAAAGCAGTTGGCTTGCAGGACAGTAAAAACATGGCAAAAATGCTGCCCACTCCAGGCAGCAGGTGACAAGTGCCAGCTGCAGGCCCTTAGTCATTCCTGTCCCAGCCCTGCGGGAGCAAATGAGTTGCACCTCATACACACTGTTCGCACAGAGTGCTCAGGAAGCCAGAGCTTGAGACCCTGTGAGAACCAGCTTCTACTCGACATGGCAGCCCCACAGGCAGAAGGTGGACTAGTCAGGGAATAGAGGTGGGATGAAGGGTGGCTGTGCATGATAAGCAAGAGAAAGGCAAACCAGAAGAAACCTGTGCAGGGGGCATTCCTCAAAAGGCAAAAACATACCACAGGGACTTACCGAGAAGAGGCGAGGGATGTGCATTTCCTCTGAGTCTGTGGACTCCTCAGCCAGGAGGAAGGTTTCTGTTCCGGGCCTGGGGCCGCAGCACATGCAGCAGCAGAGCAGCTCAGCTTAGGGAGGCAGCCCGGCATCACCAGGAAAGGAAAACTAAGAAATAAAGGCGTTAGACTTTTATAGTCATGGGTACTGGGAGTGAGCTAAATACCTGGCCCTCTCTAGTTTTTAATTCTGAGGTAGGGTATTGCTAAAATGCCTGGGCTGGGCCCAAACTTGAGATCCTTCTGCCTCAACGTCGAGAGCAGCTGTAATTATAGGTGTGTGCCACCATGCCCAGCCCAAATGGTCCTCTTAATGTCAAATATTTGCAGAGATTAGTTTCCTCCTGAACAAATTATCATTATTTAAAAAAGGAGAGTTGAGCTGGGAATGGTGGCACACACTTATAATCTTAGCTACAAAGGCTGAGGCAGGAGGATCACAATTCAAGGACAGCCTGGACAATTTAGCAAGACCCTGCCTCAAAATAAGTGGATGGAGATGTAGTTCAGCTCCCTTAGGATCAGCCCCCACTGAGACACAAGACACACACACACACACACACACACACACACACACATACACACACACTCTATAGACTTGGTTTTCAAACTTGAAAAACCTTAATGAGTGGTTTTTAGAGGCAAATATTAAAACTTAAAATATGGAACGACAGGAGGAAATTGTTTCCTTGTTATGGGAACTTTTTATTCTGAATGGTTCAAAGTAATTTGAATAAATTAAGCTTACCTGACATGTTTTCAAACGAATGTTGAAACAATCTCACTTATTAAATCAAGTGTTTGTTTTTCTGTACTAAGTGCACATTTTTTAAGACAGTGTAAAATTAACTGTTGAAATGTAACGAGTTGAAAGTGAAACTTGTGTCTATTTACGAAGGCAGAAAAGAGGTTGACTTCGATCTGTCTTTGAAGACAGATGTGACATGCTTACACTGTCTTAGCTGTCACGACATACTCGTCATTACAAAGGCGTGGGTCACTTAACTGCAGACTAAGCCTGATTACAGGTACTTTGATGTTTTTATAGAGATTATATATTTGTAAATCCATATCTTTAAACTAATATTTATATATCTTGTTCAGTTATATTGGTTTTAGCAGGTTAATTTATTCTAGGGTACAAACTTAAGCTCTTTTAATAAATTTTCCATGTCAATAGAACAGATTTTCTTTTGAAATCTTATTTTCATTAGAATTGGCTATGTAACTCACTAAGTATATAGAAAAAGGTGTATACATGTAAGTTTTTTTTAAAAGAATACTGTAACCTAGGTGTGGTGACACATACCTATGATACCAGCTGCTCAGGAGGCTAAGGCATTTGAGCCCAGGAGTTTGCAATCAGTCTTGGCAACATAGCAAGTCCCTGTCTCAAAATCCAACCTAACCCAATCCCCACTCCCACTGAACCCCAAAACAATGTAACTTATTCTTTGTATGTTTAGGGATGGACAGAGATACACTAAAGCCAAAACCTAAATCTGAATATTCTTTATTGACAAAAGTTAATAGACAGTGCTAGAAAAATTCACTATTACAACTGAAGAGCTGAAAGCTTGTCACATATGGTTTAGGAATAGCTGCTCCTCATGTAACACTTTTGATTTGATTTGGAAGCGAGTAGAAAGGGAGGTCTTCAACATGATAATGATGAAAGATGCTATAATTTAAGCTAGAACTTCTGTGACTACAGACATTAACTTTAACTGGGTTTGTAAGCAACTCGAAAGCCTTCTGAGTCTCTTGGCTGATACAATTGTGTCGCGTTGCTTAGGTTCAAGTTCTGTCTCCCAAGAGTCATCAGAGTAACATGGACTGAAGAGACTTGCGGACACTTGCCATCTCTTGCTGCTGCTGTTTCACGAAAGAGGAGACAGTAAACATTTGTTTAATTCTCAGTTAACTGTTATACCTGTTTCAGCAAATAAAATCTTCCAGTGCCGACATTAATCCTAATGATTTAAATCTGAAGTAGACAGACTTACAGTTTCCATCATAATCTTCTTTTGCAACATAGCCATTTCTTTCTTAAGTTCATTCTGTGTGCCACTAAGGAGACTGTCGTGATTCTTTTCCAAGTCCTCCAAACTCTGCAACACAAGAGGCTCAGTTAGAAGCCATAACTTTCCATCTCAGGTTCTAAACGTAAAAATAATTTGCAAAAGAAAGAACTTTTAAAATATTCAAATAATGCCCATTATTTATTTCAAATAAAAAGAAAGAGTAATACAGAAGACAAAAATTCCTACTATAAAGAAGCAAAATTTATGAGACATGAGTCATATATAATCGTAGAGTGTACAACAGTGTTAAGCAAAAAAACAAAGAGTAGATGGAACGTCCATTAGTAAGTACCACAACTGAAATTTTCTAATGAGTTTCCCAAACATCAGGTTATAATCTCCTTATTATTACTAGTAGCCAATGACACATGAATTCAGCAGCAGAAATGACTTTCTTAAAGTTATGCTTTAAGTTTACTAAAATGCTAAATTTATGCTTTAAGTTTTACTTTTCTAGTCAGGGGTTTAGTTCAGCGGCATAAGCGCCTGCCTTATGACATTGTCATGGTATGACAGCAAGGTCATGAGTTTGATCCCTGGTACAGAAACAAAAAGAAAACAAATCTTTACTTCTTCAGCAAATTGTTATTCTAGTACTTACTATATAAAAGTATTATAGTAAGTGCTGTGGAGAAATTAAAAAATAGTGCACAACTGCTTCCTTATTCCAGTGAAAATAGACATAAACCAGCAAACAAGCAAAACACAAAAACTTTACAAAAGGAATGTTAAAGAACGTAAAAAAGAAAAAGACTAGCTACATGGTAGAAAATGGGGATTATGGGGTTTAATCCAATTCAGCTGGCAAAAGAATAGCATTGCAATAAATAAAAGGGAATTAAAAATAATCTGAAGGACAAGCATGAGCAAAGCATGAAGCAGCCAGTGAGATGAGAGGAAGCAGTTATGGAGAGGGCCGGGGGTGACAGGCAATGTAGTCAGGTCACAGGCACTCTCAGATACCTAGCAATTCAGGACAAGAAGCTACTGGTAAGTTCAGGAGGAAAGAAATGTGTGTCAGAAAGATCACGTGGCAGACCTATAAAGATCAGACTAGACATAGCAAATCCAAGCACTGTAATGCTACAAGCAAAGCACGGCATCCTGAACTAGGGTAGTAGCAGTGGGAATTAAAGAAATCATGACCCACTGCAGAGGTGAAATTAAGGCTCTCATAATACCTCAGTATGAAAGATACAGAGACCAAGTCTGAGTCCACACTCCAGTTCCCACCCTAAACGGTAGCAGTTAGTGATAACATTTAGAAAGCTTTAGTCAGGAAGCCTTCAACAAGCTGACAAATTCTCTACTTGCAAATCCTTTAAAAAGTAACATTTATGTTCATATAAATCATTTTAAATTTTTTTAAGTATTTTTAAATGGATTTGAAAAAAATTATTTTAAAACTGTTTTACTATTTAGACCATAATTTCGTAAAATGCATGTATTCAGCAGCTAATTTCCAACTCACAAATTTTTAATCGTTAGTGTCTGTTACATTCTGGGCTATCTTTTATGATTATAAATTGGCTTATAAAATCATTTTTGGTTACTGCAGCCATTCTAGAACTAAATATGCCATAAATATTTTTGTAAACATTTGAAAATATGAAATATAATGTGGTGGTGCACACGATAATCTCAGCACTGGGAAGACTGAGGCAAGAGAATTGCCTCAAGTTCAAGAGCAGCTTGGGCTACACAGTGAGTTCAAAGCCAGCCTGGATACATAGCTGAACCTGTCTCAGACAAACAAAACAAAAAGTAAAAATTTAAAAATACAGAATTAATAATTCTAATTGGTTTCTGCTTACCTAACACTGGAGATACAAAGTCTAATAAAAGAGTGTGGAAAGGATTTACAGAATTTCTATTCTAAGTTAAGCAGAATGATGACTTAAGTGTTAATACAGCATGGATTCAATGCATAAGTACATTTTTAGAGAAATTATCAATCTGCCATTTCCTATCTTGAATAATCCATCAAAATATTAGAATATTAAAAGACATTTATTGCTTACATCAGTAACAGTGACTTCTGTTCTTGTTTATAGAATTAGAAGTAGTTAAAAATGTAAAATGGATAAACAAAATTTTTTCTCCATAAATGGGAAGGAAGAAAGTATCTATTATTCCCATAAGTACCTTGTGTTTTACAAGAATGAGTTACACTGCCTTCCAGAACATACCTTTATGTACTGCTCGTATAGCTGTCTAACTGTTTTCAGTCTCTGGTTCTGAACAATTCTAGATTGTTGGAAAACCTTTTGTTGTTGTCGCATTATACTCTATAAATATATATAAAAAAAAAAGACCATCGAATCACCATCAGGTAAAAGTTTGTTTTTCTGGCACTGCTGGGGATCAAACCCAGGACTTTATACCCGCTAGACGAGCCTTCTACCTCAGAGCTACATTTCCAGTCCTAAAGTTAGCAAAAAGTAACCCTAACCCTTTCCTAAACTTAAAGGGAATAGTGCTAAAGTCTGTATTTTTAACATTTTAACAGTAGTACGACCAATCTGAGATCATTAGTTTACCACTAATACACAATACTATTATCTTCCGAGTCACTGGACGGACTCTTAATGTCCCAGACTTGTCGTTTCTTGGGAGTTACACTGTTCACACAGGTGACCTTCCCATGGTGGTGACCTCTCACGCCCTCCACCCTACCCGAGCCCCCCACTTACAGGTTTATACCCTGCGTCTTCCCATTACCAATAACAACCCCAAGATAGCATTCAACAGCAAACGTTGGCAGCATCATCTGTTTCTCTGAACCCTCTTAATATAAGTGGATATGAACTCATTCAGCCCCCTGAGCAGCTAGATGAGACAGGTACTCTGCCCTTGAACGGCTGAGGCGGCAGAAGCATGAACCAGTTTGATGCCCACTGTGTTCCCAGGGCCCAGGCTCTAACACACACACACGTACTGTTTCTCCATGTCCCATGGTTTGGCCACGGCCTCCTGACCACCCTAGCTTGCTTTCTTTAGGATTACAGCCCAGTGCTCTATCAGGTACAGAAGTCTGCTCATTCCACTTCTCACTGCATCCCTGCCCCTCTTGTCCTCATTTTCTCTGCCTTTTTTTTTTTTTTTTTTTTTTTTGAGACAAGGTCTCACTTGATAGCCCAGGCTGGCCTCAAACTCAAACAATCCTCCTGCCTCAGCCTCCCAAGGAGTTCAGGGATTACACGCGTGCACCACCACACACAGCCTTCCTCTTTCCTAGGTTGATGCTGATGGCTAGCCATAATTACTCCTTGTGCCTCTTCTCAGCCGTGTACAAACGCCTAGCCTGGACTGGTCACCTCTCTAGCTACTCTCCTGGGCAGTACCTTCACCGCCTGATGACCCTAGGCCATTGAACACAGAGACGGTCTCCCATCACTGTGTCTGCGGGTACTTGGACACTGCCTTCTCCCCAGTTTGTAACAGTGAACTATCCTTGTTCCTTAGTGAGGCCAACTTCTTCACGTTTCCCATCGGTTCTCAAGACTTTAGCAACTGGCCCTCTCTGGGGTTTTGAATTTGTCCCTCTGGGTATTCCTGTCAGCACACAAACATGCTGCTATTTCTCTTAAATAAACCAAGACCCTCTGTTCCCCTTCTCAGGCTACCACGTTTCTTTCTTCCCCATTCTGTCTAGTATTCATTCTAATCAGACTTCCACACAGGTTTCACATTCCACACCAGAATTACTCTGACCCAGGACACCAGTGACATCACTGCCACATCTACCTTCTTAGCCTGCAGGCAGCATGGGACAGAATAAAGCTTTCATTCTTTTTGTTTTAAGACAGGGTCTTGCTATGCAGCTCAGGCTGATCTTGAACCCACTATGTAGCCACGCAGGCCTTGAACTCACAGGGATCCTCTTGCCTCAGCCTACTGAGTACTGGGATTACAGGCATGTACCACCATGGTCCTTTTCTTAAATGACTTTGCTCAGCCCACAGAGCTTTGCTGTCCACATGTGGTCAGGCCATACTGTCAGGGTCCCTTCCTGGCTCCTCTCACCTCCTAGAGTCCTAAATACTGATGTCCCCCCGGGATCTGTCTGAGATTTCCCTGGATAGCTGCAGTCTGCCCTCTTCAGGTTTAGAGTTCCCGACCTATGATTCTCGGCTCACATGCCACCCCTAAACTGCAGACTCACACTGAGCCTCTCCGTGGCTACTTCATGAGCTGGTCCACCGGCCCCAGAGTTACTTGGTCACACTAGTACCCCAGCTCTTAGCTAAGCAATGTCTGATAAGTACAATCATGAAAGGACACTGGAGGAACAGTTAGTGCAGCTACACAGCTGGGTGGAGATGACTGCCACCTGCCCTGGGCACGGACAGGGAACACCAGTGGACAAGAAGAGTAAGCGTCTCAGCCGGATCTGCTCAGGGACAGAGCGCCTGCCCAGCACACTCATGGCCCTGGAGTCCAGCCCCAGCACCTCACTGGAAAAAACTGAGCATAAACCATGTTCTGTCTCTATGACTGGGTCAGGAGTGGGCAAACAGAAAAGTCCATCAGTGAGAGTCAGGGTCTCCTGCCAGGGCCACTGAGGACTGTTGCTGCCCTGCCATTACTGATTTCCTCTGAGTCCAGGAGGGCAGGAACCATCTTGCTGCGTAAGTGAACCCACTAAGAACTGGCAACAGGGCCTCCTTCCCAGCCCTGTCCAACTGTGCCTCCAGTTAAGCACCCCTGATTTCTTTCCTACTCATCTTCTTTTCGTCCTCTGGCAAATGTCCATCACCTGCATGGCAAGAGTCCCGAGCAGCACAGGCAGCACCGGCCAGAGCTTCACAGAGTAGAGCACATCTGCCAGTGCCTCCCTTCCGGCCTGCCCAGGGCCCGGCCGGGACAGGCTTGTTAGGAAGCCATAGCGATACCAACCACCAGCTTCTCCTCCTGTTCCTCTGCCTTCTTCAGGTCGGTGTCCCACTGCTGAAACACAGCCAGGAACTGCTCCGAGTACTCTTGGTTAAGTTTCTGCCTGAAAAACATAGGAATGAGTATCATGACTTTCCATATGGGAGGAAAAAACATTCAAAACTGACCTGACCTCTCTGCATACTGTCTGGAAGGAAGGAAACAATAGCAGCTGAAATATCCTGTGAGGAAACTAAGAAATTAGATTTACTTCAATTTCAAAAGTATTTTATTTATCATCTATGTAAATTTCCCAGAAAACCTATTTTATTTCCAAGGAGTGTATTTTTATGTATCCTACTTAATATAGGTTCTGCTATGAAAAATAGGGTAAATGATTTCCAAATAAAAATATTTCACTCACTTTTCCCCCATGTTGGCAATGACTTTGTACAAAGAAATAAAGTCAGCTAAAACTAACAAATTTTACAATATAAATATATGAAATATAATGTAAAATATATATTTTGCAATGTAAATATATAAAATTTATAACAAAATCAACCTTTTCTACACTGCCAAACATAGTTAACTACCAGACAACAAATACTTTCTGTAACATTTATCTTTTACTAGTGATCTTCAGAATGAATATAAATTTCCTAGAATTAATTAGAATTTAAAAAAACCCTCACTTGTTACTTCAAAAAGCAAGGTTGATGCCAAATGTGGTGACACATGGCTATAATCCTAGTACTTGGAAGGCTGAGGCAGGAGGGTTGCTGAGTTCAAGGCCAGCCTAGACTACAAAGTGAATTCAAGGCCAGCCTGAGTTGCATAATGGGACCCTGTCTCAAAAAGCCAAAAACCAAACCAACAAACAAAAAGCAATTTATCACTTGCTTACAGAAAAAAATCAAAGTACCTTTTCTACTCCCTCCCTCCTTTCTTTCCTTCCTTTGTTTTTGTTTTCTTTTTTTTTCCTTTTTAGATAGGTCTAGGTACCCCAAGCTGGCTTCAAACACAAGAGCCAAAAAAACCCAAACAAACAAACAAACAAACAAAAAAACCCTCAACAACTCAAGATCCTCCTGCTTCAGCCTCTTAAATGCTGGAATAACAAGCATGCACCTCATGCCCCATCAAGCCAAATATATTGTCACTAGAGACTCCAATAAACAGAAGGTAGTCACTTTCCCAAGTGTACCTGTATATACTAAGAAATGATACAAATGTAACTATAACAAAACCAGCCACCTTACCTTTGTTCTTGTTGAGTTTTCCAAACATGTTCAATTTTCTGGCTACTGGATTTGAAGGAAGCCTTGGTATACATTTCTAGTCTTTTTCTCTTGGCAAGGAGAGCCTTGTTAATGTCAGCTATGTTGAAAATAATTATTTATTGAAATTTAATCCTGAAAATTACTTTGTTCCCATATATTCAAGCAAACATAAATATGGCAAAAGTTCCTTCAATGATAACATGAAGACATAAAATAGTAGGCACGAGATCCTGAATTTGATTCCCGGTACTGAAAAAATATATATATGTTTTTAATATAGTGCCAATATCATGCTCAAAACATTTCATATTTAGAAGCACTTAGGATTTTGGACTTTCAGACTAGGGACGCACAACTAGTAAAGTCTTCAAATATTCTGAAACCAAAATAAACTCTAAAACCTGAAACATTTTTGTCCCAGAGATTTTGAGTGAGAAATATCCAACCTTATCCTAATTTTGATTTTCCTAACTGAAGATAATTTTTAAACTTATGAATGATTTTTAAGAGCAATAAATAAAACATCAAAGATAGACTTCAATTTTCTCATGAGAAAATTTCAATAAAGGCTTTGTTTTTCTAAATTTATAAAACATTCTTCAACTGAAAGAACACACCTGGCTCAATTATCCTTAGAATTCATAACATAAAACCCATGAAAGAATAATTATATCAAACACACAAACAACTATTTGTAAAAAAAAAAAAAAAAGATGCTTTTAAGTGTATATTTTACTAAGAGAAACACAGACCAAAGATAGCAAACATTTGAGAGCACTTTTAAATACTTTTGTGGAAATTTCATGGCGTATTTTTATGATTAAGTACTGCATTTTATAAAATTTTCATACTTTGCTAACCATATACCTTTATTATGGATTCACAGTTACCTTTCAGTAAGGATAATGGAGCTGTACAACTACATAAATACTTTATACATCTATTTTTCTTCTAAAATTCCATTAAAGTCACGCGTCTGCAAGCCATTCCCATTCATATCAGTGAAAGAGTAAATAAGGAAACCTATGAAGCCAAATCGCAAATGTATAAAGCAAAGCACTGAATAATACAGTCTGATTAACAGTTCCTACTATACAAATCACAGAAGTTTAAAGTAACTTTATTTAAATAGGAGAATCGGGCTGGGGATGCAGCTCAGCAGCACAAGCGCCTGCCTGGCAAGCTCGATTGTCAGTTCCGTTCCAGGTACCAAAAATCAGTGAGTGAACGAACACACAGGGTTAGGGTTAGGGTTAGGGCTGGAGCGTCTCCGAACACGTACCTCCGAATTTTTCCAGCATATTCTGCACTTCACCGCTGCGGATAAATGGCATGTAAAAGCCGTGAGGCCTGGCGGGGAGCCCCTGGCATGCCCACGGCCCGCTTCACCCCAGCGCGGCCGAAGCCCAACAGAAGCAGCCGAGCTCCCGCGGCCCGCGAGGCGCCTACCCCATGTCCTCCAGGAGCTCCGCCGAGGACCGCTTCTTCCCGCGCTTGTCCATGGCCGGGACCTTTCCTGCAGGGACAGGGAGGCAGGAGGGCGCCGTGGCGAGCGCGTCGGGCTGCTGCGCAGGGCCGGCCGCCTGCCGCCCGGGAACCGGCGCCCTCCTGCCTCGGCCTCCGCGCACCTGCGGGCGCCGCCCGGTCCTCGTCGTCGTCCTCGTCCTCGGAGCCGCTCAGCTCGCGCTCGTCCTTCTCGGCGGCGTAGGCGCTGGCGGGCTGCTCCTCGGCCGCCTTGGCCGCCTTGCCCGCCCGGCCGGGCTGCTTCTTCCCGCTGGGCACCATCGCTCCGCTCCGCTCCGCTCCGCACCTGGCGGGCAGCGCGCGGTGAGGGGCCGGGGCCGGGACCCGCAGCCCACGCCCGAGGCCGAGGCGGGACGTCTCCAGACGCAGCCCGGACTGCGCAGCGCGGAGGCGGCTCGGTGGGGAGGCCTGGGGTCGCGCCCAGCGCCTCAGATAACCCTCTTCCCCGGCCGCCTCGGGCCGCGCGTCCCGCACCACCCGGGCCGCTCCGCACAGACCCCTCCCCTCCGCCCCGACGTCCCCGCGGCCGAACCCCGAGCCCCCAGAGGCGACGCTGAGACGCTGACGACACGCTGACCGACTGACGACTGAGCCGGCTCCCGCCCGCCTCACCCGCACCCCGGCTGCCGTCGAGGCCTCTGAGAAGACTCGCTGTCAGCGCGGGAAAAGAGCCCGCGCGCCTCAGGCAGGAGTGGCGCTGATTGGCTGGGTGCTGCGTGCTGATTGGCTGGACCCTGAGGGTGGGGTGGGAAGGCTCCGCCCCCTTGGGAAGGTCCCAGGGTCATTCCGGGGTTATGGGCAGCGGGGGCTGCGCAGGCGCGAGGCGTGGTGCCAGGCCAGCTCTGACAGGGTCCTGCTACCTGTGTGCCCGTGAACACAGCTGATTGGGACCAGGTCTCACCAGCGTCCCCCATGTCTCCTCAGGCATCCAGCGTCCAGCCCCCTTGCTCCAGACCTGGCCCTGTGTGTGTTTCCTGTGACAGAGATGGGAGGCAACCCTGAGAGACATTGAGAGATTATGGAAATTGATACTGAGACAGTCCCCCCAAAGCCTCAGGCAGTCTAGCGTTTGTGATTGGCCATTGTCTAGTCCTGGGATTGGTGGTGAGTGCTGGCCCCGCCCAGAGGCGGAGCTTTGTGGCTACCATGAATGATTGCCCTTTAGCTACCCCACCCAGCCATGTGGCCAGCTGTGTATGGACTGAAACCCCCAAGAACTATAAGCTAAATAAACCTTTACTTCCCTAATTTTGGGCATTAGGTATTTTATCTCAGCAAAGAGAAGAGCAATCAATACAGAATTTGGTACCAGGAGTGGGAGCATTGCTGTGACTGTACCTGACCATGTGGTTCAAGAGCCTTTGGGACTGACTTGGGGGAAGAGTTTGGAAAGGTTTGGAGGTGTCCCCTGAAAGAGCAGCCCTGGAACACTCTACTTAGGCTGTTCTGTATGGGAGATTCTGGTCAGAACCAGAAGACCAGTAAAGACCAGGCTCGAGAGGTTTCTGCCAGGGGGAAGGACTGCATTGGTTGTTGGACTCCAGTTGATGTATATCACGGCTTGGCATTTTGCTTCTGTCCAGAGACTTTGCCTGAGACTAAGGTTAAGGGCGATTGATTAATCTGGCAAAAGAAATTTCAAGGTAGTCGAATGTTGAGGCAGTGGCATGGCTATAGTTGGGGCTTTTAGACAGATTCATGTTGCAAATAAAGACCAAAGAACCTAACAGTGTGATTTAAAATGTGAGTTTGGGCAGAAAGCTGTGGACTATAAAGATAGAGCTGAGATCTCAACTGCTGAGAAGAAACAGAAAAATAAAAAAAGATGGCCTGCGGACATCACACAGCCTGGAGAGCAGCTGGAGGTTTCCTTGGTTTCTTCTGTAGAAGTTGGTCATTTTAGACTTTTTGCCTTTATGTGGGTCAGTTACAGTATCAGCAACTTTTTTAAAGAAATGTTCGATTTCATTTAGTTTTGGAAATTTGTGTCAAAAATCAACTAAGTAATGCAGTAATCTCCTTTATTAAAATTTCCTTATTATTAGTGGTGTTTTACCCGTGCCTGTGCATGTGTGCACTGAGTGGGCGGAGGGAGGTGTGTCCTTTCACTTGCTTATCAATTTGCTCACTTCAGCTGTTTGTTCTGCAGGCCCCGCCTCCCTCTGTAGCCCAGCCTGGCCTTTAACTGGCGGCTGCCCTCCTGCCTCTGCCTCCAAAGTACAGGGATCGCAGGCGTTCACCTCCACGGCCCCTTCCTTCTCGTTTCTCCAAGGGACACTGCTCTTTCTCTCCAGATCCTGCCTGCCAACCTTTCCCAGCTAGAACCAGGAAGGGTGGAGTCTAATGTCTGGTCTCATCTCCTGGTTCTTGGTGGAGACTCTCCTCAAGATTTGGTTTTTTTTAGGAAGATTCTCGCAATGTAGTCCAGGCTGGCCTAGAACTCTCTATATAGCCCAGGTTGGGTTTGAACTCATGGTGATCCTCCTGCCTCAGCCTCCCGAGTGTTTCGTGTGCCACAACATGTCTAAATGGTGTACATTTACCAACAACAGAAAAACAGCAGAACGAGAACTTCCAGTGAACAGACGCAGAGGCCAGAGGATAGGAGGAAGGGGCCTTCTGTAGTAGCCACAGTTACGGAAGTATCTCCCTCTCATGCAAGTAAGGCACTGGAGCAGCACCCTATCAGACACTGACCCGGTGTCATGCCATGTATAAACTGCCCAATCAAAAGACCTCTTTAGATTTGTTCATGTTACTGAAGGATCAGAAACAGAATATCTTGATTCACTGTGCCCATATGCAAATGAAGGGTCAAAAAGAACATCTTCTGATTGGTCCTGCAAACAGCACCAGATTCAAGTGAAGACCTGAGAGACCAAGTTTCCTTCTGGCCAAAAATAGCACTTTTGGGGTCAGAGATTTAGCTCAAGGACACAAGCACCTGCCTGGCAAGCACAAGGTTGTGGGTTCAATCTCTGGTGCCTCCCCAAAATAAGGCGCTTTTGTGACTGGCTGTGTGTAGTGATGATGCTGGGTGCCCGCCCAGGAGTCCTGTCTGCATTACCTAATAAACTTTCTGACCTTTACTGCTTTTATTTTTGCTCTATTCTACCTTTGGTCCTTAAGACTCCTTTTATTATTTTTCTACCTTTAATTTTGGACCACTAGATTCTTTCTTTCCCACCTTTCCCCTTTCTTGAGGTGGGCATTTGTTTATTTATTTGAGACAAGATACCACCCTATGTAACCCAGGCTGCCCCGGAACCTGCAGTGATTCTCCTGCCTCAGCTTCAAACAAAACAGGAGACTTACATCTCTGTGGTTCCTAGAACTTGGTTTTTCTCCTTTCTCAAGTTAGTTTTCTTTCCTTGTGAAACCTTCTCACTTATACACATGGCTTCAAATACCAGCTTCTCCAAGTGTGGCCCAAGGCCAGCCTGCAGCAGGGGGCAGGGCGGCTGGCTAGGGGTGAGGGTACACTGAAGACTCCGTGGGTGGTTTCGGAGTAGGCCTCTGTTTCAGAAGGCCTTGGGCAGGCATCCAAGCACACGTGGAGTGACAGGCGTGGGTGCCACTGCCATGTGGGGACCACACGAGCCAGGGGGACAGGAGAGGATCTGGGTTCCAGGCCCCCTCCAACCCTTACGGCTGTGAGACCCACAGCAAGTCGGGGTGTGGCATTCCCTCCCCCACACCTCCCAGCTTTGAGCCGGCATGGTGGCGTACAGGCCTGTAATCCTAGCACTGGGGAGGCTGAGGCAGGAGGAGCACCGTGAAGTCAAGGTCAGCCCGGGATACACAGAAATCTTACCTAAAAAAACAAAAAACAACGAAAAGCATGGATTGGTACAAGTGCACATCCTCAAAACCCGTCTGCCGGGCCTGGGGCTCCGCGCTTCAGGTCCAGCTGTCTGAGAAGTTTCCCTTCTTTTGAATCGTGCAGTGCTGCGTTTTGTCTCATTCTCTTCAAAATTCCTGCCCAGACCTCAGCAGTGGCGGAAAGGTGCTGAGACGGGGCACCTGTGACGGCTCACAGGACAGAGCCCCAGTGGGATGGGGCCCTTATAAAGGGCTTGACCCGGGGTGCCTGGCCCCTGAGCCCTGTGAGGACAGGATGGCACCCCAGTGGGAGGCAGGGTTCCAGGTGCCACCCTGCAAGCAGAGCGTCATCCACCACCAGACAGCGGAGCCTGGCGGTGCTCTGACCTTGGACTTGTCAGCCTTCAGGACTGTGTGGGCATAAATTTCTGTTCTTCACAAATCACTCAGTCCCCCGTGTCTGTCACAGGAGCCAAATGGACTTAGGTACACACTGGACTCCCCAGGGCTACGTCTGCATGAATGGTCTCCAGCTTCACAACTTCCCAAGGCCTGGAGATGAGGCTGAACACGCCCGTCATCCCAGCACTTGGGAGGCTGAGGCAGGAGGATTCCTGCGAGCTGGAAGACAGCCTGAACTGCATAGTAAGAGCCTATCTCAACAAACAACAAAATTCATAAGGCCACCGACTCATCAACTTCCAGGGTACCCGTCCCAATGACCCTCCCGAATGACAAGATGCACGATCCCATGGATATCCTATGACTCTATGATCCCACCCATTTCCCAGTTCTTCGTGGGGTGTGGACTGGGTTTATGTCACTAGAGAAATCTCTGTGACGCAGAAATCTTTATTTCTGTATAACCTTTCTAGAATAAATTCTTTGCTATTACAGTGATATCCTGATAACTCCCTGAATTTTCCCGCATGATGAATTTTATCCAGAACCCATTTCACCTGGGCAGGACGCTCCGGTACAGCCTGACACCAATCTCTGTTTAACCTCCATAGTGCTTAGGCAACACCCAAGTCACCACATGGCCGGGCCAGTGAGTCCTGGGCTAGCGCACAGGGAGGCCTCAAGATTTACGGTCAAAGAGTCGTACAACTGTTTACGAGACTTCCATTTTGGAAAACGGCACAAACAGTATTTACATTTCAAGTTCTTTTTACAAATATGTGCGCCACTATGGAAGAATACTGTTAAGACCATGATTTAAAATACCTGTCTCAATTCAGAAAGGGTTTGTAGAATTGGGTGGCCACAAATCCACCATAGATGATATTAGGAGACATCACTGTGCCTCAGGGTTTACCCGGACAGGGCCTGCGGGTCAGGTCCAGCTGTGCACGGGCCTTGAAGTATTAAAGAACAGCTCAGAAGGCAGACTGCAAACACCTAGAATGTGTGACGGACACAGGTGTCCTGTGATTACGTGCCAGCTGGCCTTTTACAGAACAGGTTTGTTGACTGACTCATGCTGTACACAAAAGCAGCTGTGGCTGGAATATGGGTGGGGGGTGGTGGTGGTGGTAAACCTGACCCCGGGCGCCAGCCCTTGGTCAGCACTGCCCGTCTGGAAGGAGACACTTTTGTCTATGTGCGTTTCCAAAACATAACGACATCTCTAAGAGGCAGCGCTAACACGGCAGCCCTTGGTCATCAGGCCTGTGGGAAAGCGCAGTGCGTCCTCTGGGGACTGAAGAACGGCGACGAGGTTCCCAGCTGGCCATGGGCTGGTCAGCAGGCAGAAGTGGACTGGGGTCTTCCTCACTCATCTGGGGACTTCTGTCTTGTCAGTCAAAGGCGACAGTACCCTGTCATTTCAGTAATCAGATTTGCTACTCTCAGAAGCAGGAACGTGACAGCGACGGTGACTCGTGACAACGGACAGACGCACGGACGTGGGGAGTCAACCCCGCAGAGGCAGGGACCAGGCTTCAGGCTTCGAGACCCCCAGCCAGGCCTCTGTTCTCAGTTTGCCACGGTCACCCAGGGAAATCGGCAGCAGCTTTATAAAAAGGCCGGGTGGGCCACGAGCGGATGCTTTTCAGCGAGGCGGGCTCGGAGCCACCGTCATGGTGGCGCGGAGTGTGCAGGGGTCCCAGGCAGCAGCCCAGCACTCGGTCCTCCCTCTCGGTGACGCTGAGGTAGGTGGCTTTGGAGCTTCCAAACCAAGATCTGCTAGACCTTGATGCGATCGGGGCTGGCTTCCTTGTGTGTCCGCCTCCTGGGAAATACCTTCCGCTTAAGGGCAATTAACTAAAGGAGAAAGGCAGAGAACACGTTACTTCCCCGCTGGAAGGCATAAACGCGGCTCCCTTCTCTCCATCAATCACAGCCGTGGTCTCCCAGATGGGACAGGGCAGCAGGCGGTTCCACCACAGCTCGACCCTCCCTAGAAACGCCACGCCCGGCCCCGTGGCTGAGCCCTGGGTCGGCCCCTCGGGTTCCAGCCCAGGCGACCCAGTGCTGATGCTGTCACCCACAACTGACAGCCTCCACCATGGCATCCATAACCCAGACACCACGTGTCCAGGCTTCCTTCGGAGGACCTGGCTCGGTTTAATTATGAAGATGCTGCCTCTGGGCTAAAATGACCACATTTGTGAGGTTTCTCAGAGCTGGAGCGACTTCGATGCTGGATCAAGGGGTGACGGGTCCCTAACTGGCCACCAATTGGGTCCATTCGGCCAGGCTGGGATGAAGGGTGTCAGCGCGCACCGGCCCTAGGCGGCGGCCGGCATATGACCTGAGGGATAGGAAGCGGCTTGTCTCCCCACCCCCGCTACCTCTGCTACTCAGCAGGCGCCATGAGCTGTGCTCTGCCATGCCCTCTGCCGGCCAACTATGGCCGAATAACCCTGCCCCGTTAACCGGGGTGTCGGGCACTTTGTCTTAGCAATGAGAGAAAGAAGACCCTGTTTTCTTCTGTGCCCCAGCAGCTCCTCCCAGCTGCCACCTCTGATTCCCGCCCCAGGTTGCCAGGGGCTGACGCCTCCGTCCTTGGTGGCCAGGGCCAAGCCACTTCCTGCCCACTCGCCATCTCCAAGCTCCCTTCAGCAGCGCTGCCCAGAAGGCCGAGCCTACAGCTCTGAGAATCATCAGCCTGTGCAGCTGCTTGGAGCCCAGAGCCGGTATGAACACTTCCCCAAGAGCCTCGCCCTGCAGCCTAACGCATCCTCCTCAGCCCGCCTCTGCCTCCTTCATCTCCAGGGGAGGTGAGCCGGGGACCCAGGGCTGGGCTGGAGAGGTTGGACAGGGCAGAGGGGGATGCAGGTGGACAGAGGGGGATGCGGGAGCAGGTAGAGGAACCAGAAGAGGGGCACAGGGGAGAACCCAGCCAGGGCACAGGAAACGCAACTGGACACTGACTGCCAGCATTTCGGTGACACTCAGCCTGGGGACACCAGTGCCACTCAAAGGAGTTCAAAGAGACTGGGTGAGCATGGAGCCTGGAAGCCCGGGGGCTCCGAGGTGGGCTGGGGCCAGGTAGGGAGGCCTTGAGCTCACCTGCTGGCTCCATCAGAGGCCAGAGGTGACGGGACAGCGGCCACCAGGTCAGGCTGCCTGGACGGGGCACACACAGTGGGGTAGACACACTGAGAGATGCTGGTGACACCCCTGTCACTCACCTGCTCGGCAAAAAACGAGAAGACGGTGAAGATGATCAGCGTGGCCAGGACGCAGTGGGTCCAGAACTTTAGTTTGTCTCGGTAAGCTCTCCTGTGGGGAAAAGCGGGGTGCAGGCTGAGCCCGCAGGACCAGGACACTGCCCAGGCAGGGCACTGGTCGGCCTGGGTGGTGCCACCTAGACAGGACTGCAGAAGCCATTGCTCTCCACACCTGTCTGTCCTTCGGGTCACCTGTCCAGGACACCGACGTGCGTGGTCCTACGGCTCCCCTAACAGCTCCAGCAGGGCTCCCGAACCCTCGCCTGAGCCAGGCTGGCACCCTCATGACCACCTGGCTAGCCAGCCCTTCCCTTCTGTGCTGACTACAAGCAGTCCGATACCGTGAGGAATCCCAGCTAAACCAAAACCCCAGGCATGCGATTTTTTTCAGGTCCCTAAGATGCCAGAAAATGTCTTTCCAATATCAGAAGCAGTAAAAGCCAGGTGTGGGGTACATACCTACAACCCTAACACCTGGGAGGCTGAGGCAGGAGGACACAAATTCAAGGCCAGCCTGGGCTACAGATCAAGACCTTGTCTCCAAAAACCCAAACCAAACTAACAAAGCACAGTGCACGTTCTACTGTGTTTCCAGAAAGAAGTCACAGGGTGAGTAACAGGAAGGGAAGGAGGTCAGGGCCGCTGGGCGGCTGCGGGCAGGCCAGGGCTCACCACTCGCGCAGCTCGCGCACGTGCAGGAAGCGGTTGCGGTACTCCCGGGGCAGCTCGAACTGCGACGGCAGGGGGAACATGGACTCGTAGAAGTCCCGCAGCACGGCCTTCACGGTCTGCGCGTCCTTGTGGTTGTGGTCAATGTTGTCGTTCAGGCAGACGAACTTCCTGCATCGACAGAGCGGGGGTTACCAGGCCTCACCGGCAGGGCCTCAATCTAACGGAAGAGTGGGCGATAGGCACCCCACGTGTTTGTTGCTGATTGCTTTCGGTTTTTTGAGACAAGGTCTCCTTATGCAGTCTGGCTGGCCCTGCAGTCATTCTGTAGCGCAGGCTGGGATCCTCCTGCCTCAGCCTCCCAAGTGCTGGGATGGAGGTGGGTGCCTTCGTGCCTGCTTTCCAAGAGTATTTCTGAAGGACATCCATGCCGTGTCTGTACACTGGCTGACGGGGGCTCCCGGGAGCCCTGCTCCGTCACCCGCTGCTTCAGAAATTCCTCACTGCGCAGCCAGAGAGCCAGGGTGCACCGCCTGGGGCGGCGCGGGGTGGCAGGTTCAGGAATGACATCTACTTCATGCAACCTGAACTTGGCAGCCAACAATGCTGTCAGTCAGGGAACACGGGGTTGGTGCTAGGAACGCGTCTGTAAGGACCGAGTCAAACCCTCTGAAGTGACGGCAGCCGCAGATGACAGAGAGCTACGGCTCCCGCTGCTGTGGCTGCAGTGACAGCGTCCTCCGCTGAGCTGCCAGGGCCAGAGCTGGCAGAGGCAGTGACAGTGCCGACTCCCTGAGAGCTTCAAGGCAAAAGTCACCCCCTGAGGGCCGGATAACTGTGGCCGGGATGGACGGGCTCCTGGGTGGACTCCAGAGTTAAACCCCGGGAAGCCCAGGGCTACAGCGGGGACAGAGGGCCAAGATCAGTGCAGAGCTCATCGGGCACAGGACAGAAGAGAAGCCCGCGGAGTCAGCCGCACCGCATTTATCTGACAGCACAGCTACGCCCAGGACTGATAAAAGGCCAGGGGGAAGGCGCTCACTGTCCGGACGGGCCAGGAAGGGAGAGACTGTTACTGACTTTCAGGGTGACCACGTGCTGTGTTAAGGGTCCTTACAGCAAAGAGATTCACACTAAAAATACACGGATGAAATGAGGCTGACTTGAAGTTGCTTGGTAAGCAGTGACGAAGGGGCGGGTGCATTCGGATGAAAGAAGACGGCACAGCAGTGCGCACCTGGAACTCCAGCACCTAGGAGGCTGAGGCAGGAGGATCGCAGCGGTTCAGAGCCAGCCTGAGCGACAGAGTGAGTTCAAGGCCGGCCAGGATGACATGGCAAGGCCCTGTCTTCCAAAAGCCAACACCGCTGGCGATTTAGCTCTGCGGCCTAAGCGCCTGCCTGGCAAATGTGAAATTGTGAGTCCGATCCTCGGTACCATAAAAAAGCCAACACCACAAACAGGATCAGACACAGATGGACGCCTTTTTTTCCTTTTTAGATAGGTCTAGGTACCCCAAGCTGGCTTCAAACACAAGAGCCAAAAAAACCCAAACAAACAAACAAACAAACAAAAAAACCCTCAACAACTCAAGATCCTCCTGCTTCAGCCTCTTAAATGCTGGAATAACAAGCATGCACCTCATGCCCCATCAAGCCAAATATATTGTCACTAGAGACTCCAATAAACAGAAGGTAGTCACTTTCCCAAGTGTACCTGTATATACTAAGAAATGATACAAATGTAACTATAACAAAACCAGCCACCTTACCTTTGTTCTTGTTGAGTTTTCCAAACATGTTCAATTTTCTGGCTACTGGATTTGAAGGAAGCCTTGGTATACATTTCTAGTCTTTTTCTCTTGGCAAGGAGAGCCTTGTTAATGTCAGCTATGTTGAAAATAATTATTTATTGAAATTTAATCCTGAAAATTACTTTGTTCCCATATATTCAAGCAAACATAAATATGGCAAAAGTTCCTTCAATGATAACATGAAGACATAAAATAGTAGGCACGAGATCCTGAATTTGATTCCCGGTACTGAAAAAATATATATATGTTTTTAATATAGTGCCAATATCATGCTCAAAACATTTCATATTTAGAAGCACTTAGGATTTTGGACTTTCAGACTAGGGACGCACAACTAGTAAAGTCTTCAAATATTCTGAAACCAAAATAAACTCTAAAACCTGAAACATTTTTGTCCCAGAGATTTTGAGTGAGAAATATCCAACCTTATCCTAATTTTGATTTTCCTAACTGAAGATAATTTTTAAACTTATGAATGATTTTTAAGAGCAATAAATAAAACATCAAAGATAGACTTCAATTTTCTCATGAGAAAATTTCAATAAAGGCTTTGTTTTTCTAAATTTATAAAACATTCTTCAACTGAAAGAACACACCTGGCTCAATTATCCTTAGAATTCATAACATAAAACCCATGAAAGAATAATTATATCAAACACACAAACAACTATTTGTAAAAAAAAAAAAAAAAAGATGCTTTTAAGTGTATATTTTACTAAGAGAAACACAGACCAAAGATAGCAAACATTTGAGAGCACTTTTAAATACTTTTGTGGAAATTTCATGGCGTATTTTTATGATTAAGTACTGCATTTTATAAAATTTTCATACTTTGCTAACCATATACCTTTATTATGGATTCACAGTTACCTTTCAGTAAGGATAATGGAGCTGTACAACTACATAAATACTTTATACATCTATTTTTCTTCTAAAATTCCATTAAAGTCACGCGTCTGCAAGCCATTCCCATTCATATCAGTGAAAGAGTAAATAAGGAAACCTATGAAGCCAAATCGCAAATGTATAAAGCAAAGCACTGAATAATACAGTCTGATTAACAGTTCCTACTATACAAATCACAGAAGTTTAAAGTAACTTTATTTAAATAGGAGAATCGGGCTGGGGATGCAGCTCAGCAGCACAAGCGCCTGCCTGGCAAGCTCGATTGTCAGTTCCGTTCCAGGTACCAAAAATCAGTGAGTGAACGAACACACAGGGTTAGGGTTAGGGTTAGGGCTGGAGCGTCTCCGAACACGTACCTCCGAATTTTTCCAGCATATTCTGCACTTCACCGCTGCGGATAAATGGCATGTAAAAGCCGTGAGGCCTGGCGGGGAGCCCCTGGCATGCCCACGGCCCGCTTCACCCCAGCGCGGCCGAAGCCCAACAGAAGCAGCCGAGCTCCCGCGGCCCGCGAGGCGCCTACCCCATGTCCTCCAGGAGCTCCGCCGAGGACCGCTTCTTCCCGCGCTTGTCCATGGCCGGGACCTTTCCTGCAGGGACAGGGAGGCAGGAGGGCGCCGTGGCGAGCGCGTCGGGCTGCTGCGCAGGGCCGGCCGCCTGCCGCCCGGGAACCGGCGCCCTCCTGCCTCGGCCTCCGCGCACCTGCGGGCGCCGCCCGGTCCTCGTCGTCGTCCTCGTCCTCGGAGCCGCTCAGCTCGCGCTCGTCCTTCTCGGCGGCGTAGGCGCTGGCGGGCTGCTCCTCGGCCGCCTTGGCCGCCTTGCCCGCCCGGCCGGGCTGCTTCTTCCCGCTGGGCACCATCGCTCCGCTCCGCTCCGCTCCGCACCTGGCGGGCAGCGCGCGGTGAGGGGCCGGGGCCGGGACCCGCAGCCCACGCCCGAGGCCGAGGCGGGACGTCTCCAGACGCAGCCCGGACTGCGCAGCGCGGAGGCGGCTCGGTGGGGAGGCCTGGGGTCGCGCCCAGCGCCTCAGATAACCCTCTTCCCCGGCCGCCTCGGGCCGCGCGTCCCGCACCACCCGGGCCGCTCCGCACAGACCCCTCCCCTCCGCCCCGACGTCCCCGCGGCCGAACCCCGAGCCCCCAGAGGCGACGCTGAGACGCTGACGACACGCTGACCGACTGACGACTGAGCCGGCTCCCGCCCGCCTCACCCGCACCCCGGCTGCCGTCGAGGCCTCTGAGAAGACTCGCTGTCAGCGCGGGAAAAGAGCCCGCGCGCCTCAGGCAGGAGTGGCGCTGATTGGCTGGGTGCTGCGTGCTGATTGGCTGGACCCTGAGGGTGGGGTGGGAAGGCTCCGCCCCCTTGGGAAGGTCCCAGGGTCATTCCGGGGTTATGGGCAGCGGGGGCTGCGCAGGCGCGAGGCGTGGTGCCAGGCCAGCTCTGACAGGGTCCTGCTACCTGTGTGCCCGTGAACACAGCTGATTGGGACCAGGTCTCACCAGCGTCCCCCATGTCTCCTCAGGCATCCAGCGTCCAGCCCCCTTGCTCCAGACCTGGCCCTGTGTGTGTTTCCTGTGACAGAGATGGGAGGCAACCCTGAGAGACATTGAGAGATTATGGAAATTGATACTGAGACAGTCCCCCCAAAGCCTCAGGCAGTCTAGCGTTTGTGATTGGCCATTGTCTAGTCCTGGGATTGGTGGTGAGTGCTGGCCCCGCCCAGAGGCGGAGCTTTGTGGCTACCATGAATGATTGCCCTTTAGCTACCCCACCCAGCCATGTGGCCAGCTGTGTATGGACTGAAACCCCCAAGAACTATAAGCTAAATAAACCTTTACTTCCCTAATTTTGGGCATTAGGTATTTTATCTCAGCAAAGAGAAGAGCAATCAATACAGAATTTGGTACCAGGAGTGGGAGCATTGCTGTGACTGTACCTGACCATGTGGTTCAAGAGCCTTTGGGACTGACTTGGGGGAAGAGTTTGGAAAGGTTTGGAGGTGTCCCCTGAAAGAGCAGCCCTGGAACACTCTACTTAGGCTGTTCTGTATGGGAGATTCTGGTCAGAACCAGAAGACCAGTAAAGACCAGGCTCGAGAGGTTTCTGCCAGGGGGAAGGACTGCATTGGTTGTTGGACTCCAGTTGATGTATATCACGGCTTGGCATTTTGCTTCTGTCCAGAGACTTTGCCTGAGACTAAGGTTAAGGGCGATTGATTAATCTGGCAAAAGAAATTTCAAGGTAGTCGAATGTTGAGGCAGTGGCATGGCTATAGTTGGGGCTTTTAGACAGATTCATGTTGCAAATAAAGACCAAAGAACCTAACAGTGTGATTTAAAATGTGAGTTTGGGCAGAAAGCTGTGGACTATAAAGATAGAGCTGAGATCTCAACTGCTGAGAAGAAACAGAAAAATAAAAAAAGATGGCCTGCGGACATCACACAGCCTGGAGAGCAGCTGGAGGTTTCCTTGGTTTCTTCTGTAGAAGTTGGTCATTTTAGACTTTTTGCCTTTATGTGGGTCAGTTACAGTATCAGCAACTTTTTTAAAGAAATGTTCGATTTCATTTAGTTTTGGAAATTTGTGTCAAAAATCAACTAAGTAATGCAGTAATCTCCTTTATTAAAATTTCCTTATTATTAGTGGTGTTTTACCCGTGCCTGTGCATGTGTGCACTGAGTGGGCGGAGGGAGGTGTGTCCTTTCACTTGCTTATCAATTTGCTCACTTCAGCTGTTTGTTCTGCAGGCCCCGCCTCCCTCTGTAGCCCAGCCTGGCCTTTAACTGGCGGCTGCCCTCCTGCCTCTGCCTCCAAAGTACAGGGATCGCAGGCGTTCACCTCCACGGCCCCTTCCTTCTCGTTTCTCCAAGGGACACTGCTCTTTCTCTCCAGATCCTGCCTGCCAACCTTTCCCAGCTAGAACCAGGAAGGGTGGAGTCTAATGTCTGGTCTCATCTCCTGGTTCTTGGTGGAGACTCTCCTCAAGATTTGGTTTTTTTTAGGAAGATTCTCGCAATGTAGTCCAGGCTGGCCTAGAACTCTCTATATAGCCCAGGTTGGGTTTGAACTCATGGTGATCCTCCTGCCTCAGCCTCCCGAGTGTTTCGTGTGCCACAACATGTCTAAATGGTGTACATTTACCAACAACAGAAAAACAGCAGAACGAGAACTTCCAGTGAACAGACGCAGAGGCCAGAGGATAGGAGGAAGGGGCCTTCTGTAGTAGCCACAGTTACGGAAGTATCTCCCTCTCATGCAAGTAAGGCACTGGAGCAGCACCCTATCAGACACTGACCCGGTGTCATGCCATGTATAAACTGCCCAATCAAAAGACCTCTTTAGATTTGTTCATGTTACTGAAGGATCAGAAACAGAATATCTTGATTCACTGTGCCCATATGCAAATGAAGGGTCAAAAAGAACATCTTCTGATTGGTCCTGCAAACAGCACCAGATTCAAGTGAAGACCTGAGAGACCAAGTTTCCTTCTGGCCAAAAATAGCACTTTTGGGGTCAGAGATTTAGCTCAAGGACACAAGCACCTGCCTGGCAAGCACAAGGTTGTGGGTTCAATCTCTGGTGCCTCCCCAAAATAAGGCGCTTTTGTGACTGGCTGTGTGTAGTGATGATGCTGGGTGCCCGCCCAGGAGTCCTGTCTGCATTACCTAATAAACTTTCTGACCTTTACTGCTTTTATTTTTGCTCTATTCTACCTTTGGTCCTTAAGACTCCTTTTATTATTTTTCTACCTTTAATTTTGGACCACTAGATTCTTTCTTTCCCACCTTTCCCCTTTCTTGAGGTGGGCATTTGTTTATTTATTTGAGACAAGATACCACCCTATGTAACCCAGGCTGCCCCGGAACCTGCAGTGATTCTCCTGCCTCAGCTTCAAACAAAACAGGAGACTTACATCTCTGTGGTTCCTAGAACTTGGTTTTTCTCCTTTCTCAAGTTAGTTTTCTTTCCTTGTGAAACCTTCTCACTTATACACATGGCTTCAAATACCAGCTTCTCCAAGTGTGGCCCAAGGCCAGCCTGCAGCAGGGGGCAGGGCGGCTGGCTAGGGGTGAGGGTACACTGAAGACTCCGTGGGTGGTTTCGGAGTAGGCCTCTGTTTCAGAAGGCCTTGGGCAGGCATCCAAGCACACGTGGAGTGACAGGCGTGGGTGCCACTGCCATGTGGGGACCACACGAGCCAGGGGGACAGGAGAGGATCTGGGTTCCAGGCCCCCTCCAACCCTTACGGCTGTGAGACCCACAGCAAGTCGGGGTGTGGCATTCCCTCCCCCACACCTCCCAGCTTTGAGCCGGCATGGTGGCGTACAGGCCTGTAATCCTAGCACTGGGGAGGCTGAGGCAGGAGGAGCACCGTGAAGTCAAGGTCAGCCCGGGATACACAGAAATCTTACCTAAAAAAACAAAAAACAACGAAAAGCATGGATTGGTACAAGTGCACATCCTCAAAACCCGTCTGCCGGGCCTGGGGCTCCGCGCTTCAGGTCCAGCTGTCTGAGAAGTTTCCCTTCTTTTGAATCGTGCAGTGCTGCGTTTTGTCTCATTCTCTTCAAAATTCCTGCCCAGACCTCAGCAGTGGCGGAAAGGTGCTGAGACGGGGCACCTGTGACGGCTCACAGGACAGAGCCCCAGTGGGATGGGGCCCTTATAAAGGGCTTGACCCGGGGTGCCTGGCCCCTGAGCCCTGTGAGGACAGGATGGCACCCCAGTGGGAGGCAGGGTTCCAGGTGCCACCCTGCAAGCAGAGCGTCATCCACCACCAGACAGCGGAGCCTGGCGGTGCTCTGACCTTGGACTTGTCAGCCTTCAGGACTGTGTGGGCATAAATTTCTGTTCTTCACAAATCACTCAGTCCCCCGTGTCTGTCACAGGAGCCAAATGGACTTAGGTACACACTGGACTCCCCAGGGCTACGTCTGCATGAATGGTCTCCAGCTTCACAACTTCCCAAGGCCTGGAGATGAGGCTGAACACGCCCGTCATCCCAGCACTTGGGAGGCTGAGGCAGGAGGATTCCTGCGAGCTGGAGGACAGCCTGAACTGCATAGTAAGAGCCTATCTCAACAAACAACAAAATTCATAAGGCCACCGACTCATCAACTTCCAGGGTACCCGTCCCAATGACCCTCCCGAATGACAAGATGCACGATCCCATGGATATCCTATGACTCTATGATCCCACCCATTTCCCAGTTCTTCGTGGGGTGTGGACTGGGTTTATGTCACTAGAGAAATCTCTGTGACGCAGAAATCTTTATTTCTGTATAACCTTTCTAGAATAAATTCTTTGCTATTACAGTGATATCCTGATAACTCCCTGAATTTTCCCGCATGATGAATTTTATCCAGAACCCATTTCACCTGGGCAGGACGCTCCGGTACAGCCTGACACCAATCTCTGTTTAACCTCCATAGTGCTTAGGCAACACCCAAGTCACCACATGGCCGGGCCAGTGAGTCCTGGGCTAGCGCACAGGGAGGCCTCAAGATTTACGGTCAAAGAGTCGTACAACTGTTTACGAGACTTCCATTTTGGAAAACGGCACAAACAGTATTTACATTTCAAGTTCTTTTTACAAATATGTGCGCCACTATGGAAGAATACTGTTAAGACCATGATTTAAAATACCTGTCTCAATTCAGAAAGGGTTTGTAGAATTGGGTGGCCACAAATCCACCATAGATGATATTAGGAGACATCACTGTGCCTCAGGGTTTACCCGGACAGGGCCTGCGGGTCAGGTCCAGCTGTGCACGGGCCTTGAAGTATTAAAGAACAGCTCAGAAGGCAGACTGCAAACACCTAGAATGTGTGACGGACACAGGTGTCCTGTGATTACGTGCCAGCTGGCCTTTTACAGAACAGGTTTGTTGACTGACTCATGCTGTACACAAAAGCAGCTGTGGCTGGAATATGGGTGGGGGGTGGTGGTGGTGGTAAACCTGACCCCGGGCGCCAGCCCTTGGTCAGCACTGCCCGTCTGGAAGGAGACACTTTTGTCTATGTGCGTTTCCAAAACATAACGACATCTCTAAGAGGCAGCGCTAACACGGCAGCCCTTGGTCATCAGGCCTGTGGGAAAGCGCAGTGCGTCCTCTGGGGACTGAAGAACGGCGACGAGGTTCCCAGCTGGCCATGGGCTGGTCAGCAGGCAGAAGTGGACTGGGGTCTTCCTCACTCATCTGGGGACTTCTGTCTTGTCAGTCAAAGGCGACAGTACCCTGTCATTTCAGTAATCAGATTTGCTACTCTCAGAAGCAGGAACGTGACAGCGACGGTGACTCGTGACAACGGACAGACGCACGGACGTGGGGAGTCAACCCCGCAGAGGCAGGGACCAGGCTTCAGGCTTCGAGACCCCCAGCCAGGCCTCTGTTCTCAGTTTGCCACGGTCACCCAGGGAAATCGGCAGCAGCTTTATAAAAAGGCCGGGTGGGCCACGAGCGGATGCTTTTCAGCGAGGCGGGCTCGGAGCCACCGTCATGGTGGCGCGGAGTGTGCAGGGGTCCCAGGCAGCAGCCCAGCACTCGGTCCTCCCTCTCGGTGACGCTGAGGTAGGTGGCTTTGGAGCTTCCAAACCAAGATCTGCTAGACCTTGATGCGATCGGGGCTGGCTTCCTTGTGTGTCCGCCTCCTGGGAAATACCTTCCGCTTAAGGGCAATTAACTAAAGGAGAAAGGCAGAGAACACGTTACTTCCCCGCTGGAAGGCATAAACGCGGCTCCCTTCTCTCCATCAATCACAGCCGTGGTCTCCCAGATGGGACAGGGCAGCAGGCGGTTCCACCACAGCTCGACCCTCCCTAGAAACGCCACGCCCGGCCCCGTGGCTGAGCCCTGGGTCGGCCCCTCGGGTTCCAGCCCAGGCGACCCAGTGCTGATGCTGTCACCCACAACTGACAGCCTCCACCATGGCATCCATAACCCAGACACCACGTGTCCAGGCTTCCTTCGGAGGACCTGGCTCGGTTTAATTATGAAGATGCTGCCTCTGGGCTAAAATGACCACATTTGTGAGGTTTCTCAGAGCTGGAGCGACTTCGATGCTGGATCAAGGGGTGACGGGTCCCTAACTGGCCACCAATTGGGTCCATTCGGCCAGGCTGGGATGAAGGGTGTCAGCGCGCACCGGCCCTAGGCGGCGGCCGGCATATGACCTGAGGGATAGGAAGCGGCTTGTCTCCCCACCCCCGCTACCTCTGCTACTCAGCAGGCGCCATGAGCTGTGCTCTGCCATGCCCTCTGCCGGCCAACTATGGCCGAATAACCCTGCCCCGTTAACCGGGGTGTCGGGCACTTTGTCTTAGCAATGAGAGAAAGAAGACCCTGTTTTCTTCTGTGCCCCAGCAGCTCCTCCCAGCTGCCACCTCTGATTCCCGCCCCAGGTTGCCAGGGGCTGACGCCTCCGTCCTTGGTGGCCAGGGCCAAGCCACTTCCTGCCCACTCGCCATCTCCAAGCTCCCTTCAGCAGCGCTGCCCAGAAGGCCGAGCCTACAGCTCTGAGAATCATCAGCCTGTGCAGCTGCTTGGAGCCCAGAGCCGGTATGAACACTTCCCCAAGAGCCTCGCCCTGCAGCCTAACGCATCCTCCTCAGCCCGCCTCTGCCTCCTTCATCTCCAGGGGAGGTGAGCCGGGGACCCAGGGCTGGGCTGGAGAGGTTGGACAGGGCAGAGGGGGATGCAGGTGGACAGAGGGGGATGCGGGAGCAGGTAGAGGAACCAGAAGAGGGGCACAGGGGAGAACCCAGCCAGGGCACAGGAAACGCAACTGGACACTGACTGCCAGCATTTCGGTGACACTCAGCCTGGGGACACCAGTGCCACTCAAAGGAGTTCAAAGAGACTGGGTGAGCATGGAGCCTGGAAGCCCGGGGGCTCCGAGGTGGGCTGGGGCCAGGTAGGGAGGCCTTGAGCTCACCTGCTGGCTCCATCAGAGGCCAGAGGTGACGGGACAGCGGCCACCAGGTCAGGCTGCCTGGACGGGGCACACACAGTGGGGTAGACACACTGAGAGATGCTGGTGACACCCCTGTCACTCACCTGCTCGGCAAAAAACGAGAAGACGGTGAAGATGATCAGCGTGGCCAGGACGCAGTGGGTCCAGAACTTTAGTTTGTCTCGGTAAGCTCTCCTGTGGGGAAAAGCGGGGTGCAGGCTGAGCCCGCAGGACCAGGACACTGCCCAGGCAGGGCACTGGTCGGCCTGGGTGGTGCCACCTAGACAGGACTGCAGAAGCCATTGCTCTCCACACCTGTCTGTCCTTCGGGTCACCTGTCCAGGACACCGACGTGCGTGGTCCTACGGCTCCCCTAACAGCTCCAGCAGGGCTCCCGAACCCTCGCCTGAGCCAGGCTGGCACCCTCATGACCACCTGGCTAGCCAGCCCTTCCCTTCTGTGCTGACTACAAGCAGTCCGATACCGTGAGGAATCCCAGCTAAACCAAAACCCCAGGCATGCGATTTTTTTCAGGTCCCTAAGATGCCAGAAAATGTCTTTCCAATATCAGAAGCAGTAAAAGCCAGGTGTGGGGTACATACCTACAACCCTAACACCTGGGAGGCTGAGGCAGGAGGACACAAATTCAAGGCCAGCCTGGGCTACAGATCAAGACCTTGTCTCCAAAAACCCAAACCAAACTAACAAAGCACAGTGCACGTTCTACTGTGTTTCCAGAAAGAAGTCACAGGGTGAGTAACAGGAAGGGAAGGAGGTCAGGGCCGCTGGGCGGCTGCGGGCAGGCCAGGGCTCACCACTCGCGCAGCTCGCGCACGTGCAGGAAGCGGTTGCGGTACTCCCGGGGCAGCTCGAACTGCGACGGCAGGGGGAACATGGACTCGTAGAAGTCCCGCAGCACGGCCTTCACGGTCTGCGCGTCCTTGTGGTTGTGGTCAATGTTGTCGTTCAGGCAGACGAACTTCCTGCATCGACAGAGCGGGGGTTACCAGGCCTCACCGGCAGGGCCTCAATCTAACGGAAGAGTGGGCGATAGGCACCCCACGTGTTTGTTGCTGATTGCTTTCGGTTTTTTGAGACAAGGTCTCCTTATGCAGTCTGGCTGGCCCTGCAGTCATTCTGTAGCGCAGGCTGGGATCCTCCTGCCTCAGCCTCCCAAGTGCTGGGATGGAGGTGGGTGCCTTCGTGCCTGCTTTCCAAGAGTATTTCTGAAGGACATCCATGCCGTGTCTGTACACTGGCTGACGGGGGCTCCCGGGAGCCCTGCTCCGTCACCCGCTGCTTCAGAAATTCCTCACTGCGCAGCCAGAGAGCCAGGGTGCACCGCCTGGGGCGGCGCGGGGTGGCAGGTTCAGGAATGACATCTACTTCATGCAACCTGAACTTGGCAGCCAACAATGCTGTCAGTCAGGGAACACGGGGTTGGTGCTAGGAACGCGTCTGTAAGGACCGAGTCAAACCCTCTGAAGTGACGGCAGCCGCAGATGACAGAGAGCTACGGCTCCCGCTGCTGTGGCTGCAGTGACAGCGTCCTCCGCTGAGCTGCCAGGGCCAGAGCTGGCAGAGGCAGTGACAGTGCCGACTCCCTGAGAGCTTCAAGGCAAAAGTCACCCCCTGAGGGCCGGATAACTGTGGCCGGGATGGACGGGCTCCTGGGTGGACTCCAGAGTTAAACCCCGGGAAGCCCAGGGCTACAGCGGGGACAGAGGGCCAAGATCAGTGCAGAGCTCATCGGGCACAGGACAGAAGAGAAGCCCGCGGAGTCAGCCGCACCGCATTTATCTGACAGCACAGCTACGCCCAGGACTGATAAAAGGCCAGGGGGAAGGCGCTCACTGTCCGGACGGGCCAGGAAGGGAGAGACTGTTACTGACTTTCAGGGTGACCACGTGCTGTGTTAAGGGTCCTTACAGCAAAGAGATTCACACTAAAAATACACGGATGAAATGAGGCTGACTTGAAGTTGCTTGGTAAGCAGTGACGAAGGGGCGGGTGCATTCGGATGAAAGAAGACGGCACAGCAGTGCGCACCTGGAACTCCAGCACCTAGGAGGCTGAGGCAGGAGGATCGCAGCGGTTCAGAGCCAGCCTGAGCGACAGAGTGAGTTCAAGGCCGGCCAGGATGACATGGCAAGGCCCTGTCTTCCAAAAGCCAACACCGCTGGCGATTTAGCTCTGCGGCCTAAGCGCCTGCCTGGCAAATGTGAAATTGTGAGTCCGATCCTCGGTACCATAAAAAAGCCAACACCACAAACAGGATCAGACACAGATGGACGCCGCGGAGACAGTGATGTGCGTGTGGAAGCCCGCTGTGCTACCACTCAGACCCTGAGCCCCAGTGGCACCCTGCACCAGGAAGGAACGAGTGAAGCGAGGGGACACAGGCGCTAGGGCACAGCGGCGGCACAGGGAGGCGGTGCCCAAGCTCTGGGACGCGAGGCCCTGTGGCCTCGGGGAAGCTGCAACAGCAGGAGGCCGGCGGGGCAGAGGAAGCTGACCCAGACTGCGCCTGTCCCAGGCACTTTGCAAAAGGGATCAATGTGTCCTGAAAAGCTGGGTGTGGTGGCGCACACCTGTGAACTCGGGAGGCCAAGGCAGGAGCCTGGGCTACAACGGGAGTCTAAGGCCAGCCTGAACTGCACAGCGAGAGCCTGTCTCAAAAAGACCAAAAAAAAAAAGTCCTGACATCCAGTCGTGCCTGGCAGTGTCCCAGCTACTTGGGAGGCTGAGGAAGGAAGGCCACAGGCTGGAGGGCAGCCTGGACAACTTGATGCAACTGTCTGGAAAAATAAAAAAGGGCCGGGACTGCAGCTTGGAGGTAAGGCACCCCTGGGTGCCATCCGCGGCTCTGGGAAGGAGAACAACTCTGTGGTCTGAGTCCAACAAAGTAAACGGGGGTGAAAGCCCACAAGTTGCTGCAGACCACGGGAGACCCAGAGCACTGGTGCAAAGGCCCCAAGCCGCCCAAACTGGGCCCCAAAACCTCAGGGAAGTTTTCTCACAAGCCAGACCCAAGACACAGTAGGTGCAGACAGCGGCTGCCTGCATGGCTGGGAGAGACTTATTTTTAGGAAATCTGGGGTTTTTCCCTGGCTCCCTAAAGAAACTAAACAAGCACTAAAGATATTTTTCTGATTTGTAAGGAAAAAAATCATGATCTTAAAAATACTGTATCTAAAATTTTTACAACTTTCATCACTTACGAATAAAAGTTCCATTCAAATGAGGCAAAACCAGAAACTTCCAACAGCATGTAAAAAACTCGAAATACAAAGTGTTCATTTTATATACCAAGATCTTTGTGTGTTTGTCTGTGAAAATGTTGAAACAGCTCCTTCCTAAAGTTCAAAACAACAAAGCCAGGCATGCTATCAAGCCCCTGCACTTAGGAGGCTGAGGCAGGAGAAGTGTCAGGAAGCCAAGGTCAGCAAGACCCTGACTCAACAAAACAAAACAAATGCGTAAAAACAGTCACAACAGAGGCTGGGGATTTAGCTCAATGGCATAAGTGCCTGCCTTGCAAGCACATGGTCGTGAGTTCGATCCCTGGTACCAGTAGAAAACAAACAAACAAACAAACAAAAAAAAAAACAGTCTCAACAGAAACCCTTCAAAAAGTAGATTTTAACTTGTTTTTATCAAGGTACCCGGGCAGAGGCAAGAGCCACGCTGCAAATACTCAGTGGGCTTCCTGCATGCTGGAGTCCGCTGGCCTTGAGCTCACTCTGGAGCCCAGGCTGCTCTCAAACTCACAGCGATCCTCCTGCCTCAGCCTCCCAAGTGCTGCAATTACAGCTATGCCCCACCACACCTGACCGTGGCTTTTTCTTAAAATGCTTTCCCCATGTGTTTCCCCGGTCTGCGACTTCTGGGGACCTTCTTGTGCCCATCTGCTCTGAGTGGCGATAGGAGAGACTAAGAAACCTCATTGTACCTCTGGAAGCACACACATCTGACCTCCTCCTACCTTTCACCAGCAAATAAGAGCCTGGCAGTGTGGGCTGCCTGGGAGGACGTCAGGGCACTTGAGCGGGGCCAATTATTCACATTCGCGTGCTAACTGAGGTGGCCACAGACCACCCAGGACAGCGGCAAGCCCACGCGAGTCCGTACCTGGGGTTTTTCCTTATGTCGTCCAACTGGCCCACCACGTGAGAAACGTTGGTTCGGATCATCTTAAACGCGATTTCCTCCTCCCCCATGATCTCAAACCTAGTCGTCCAAACACAAAGAAAGAGGTGACACATTTGATTCGCAGGGATACCAAACAGGGTCAGCAGAAAGAGCACTGTGACCACTTCGTGTGCCCCACATCCACAGAACGACTGGCTCAGCACTGCTGAGGCAACCGCCTCACAAGGGGGGTCGTCTGTTGTCTCCTTACGCAGCCCAGGCCGGTCCTGCACTCATGGTGATCCTCCTGCCTCAGCCTCCCGAGGGCTGGGATGACAGGTGTGGGCCACCTCGCCCAGCTCACCGTGACTTTTACAAAGAAAGCTTCACAGAGGAAACACTGTGCCGACTCTCAGAGGTGGACTAAGTGCATTTTGCACAAAAAATGTGCATGAGTGCTTGACAGGCTGGAGGCAGAAGCCCCGGTGGGTATCGGGCTGTTCCCCAAAGCCTTGTGGGCTCCTAATGGGGCTTCCGGGAGGGGCCTGGTCACGGGAGCAGGACACGCACTGGCGGAGGACACGGATCACTGGGGACGTGGCTGCGGGTCCGTGTCCTCCTCCCCCCACAGCACCTCTCCTGCTGCCCTGGGTCAGAAACCTGCACAAACTGCGAACCACGGTAAAGCTTTCCTTCTTCAAACACATCAAAACTAAACGAGGCACTGTGGCACGGAGAAGCCGCCGGCCTGGTCTCCAGCCCTGAGCGCAGCGGTGGGGTCACTTGCCTGTACTTGTTCCTGTCCTTGTAAGCCTTGTGGATTTTGTCGGTCACGGGCTTACAGTTGGTCACCAGACTCTTGGTCACCGGTGGCTGCGAGAAAGCGCAGGGAGGGGATTCAGACAGGACGGGGACAAGGGCGACATGACAAGGGGCCCTCGGGCCAGGGGCAGAGCAAGTGGGCAGCAAACGCCAGGATGGGGGATAACGCATCCGTTCTAATGTGGTCCTGGCACGCTGCAGCCCGGGACGGCAGCTTGTGTGTAAAGTCTTATTTTAATTGCAAGTTACACTACACTACGTCAAAACAGCCCTGACGGGCTGGTGGTGCGCACTGTGACTCCAGCGTTCCTGTTCCATTTTTTTGGTACTGGGGATTGAACTCAGGGCCTTTAACCTGAGCTACATCCCCAAACCTTGTTTTTATCTTGAGACATGGTCTTGCTAAATAAGTAACCCTGAGAGTCAAAGCTAGGAAAACTCCCAAGAGGAGGTCACTGAAAAGCACAGCTGAGATACCACTCCACTGTCGGGCTGCGTTACACACTCACACGTGTGCCCGGGGCGGGATCAGGAGCTCACGCCCACTGTCCGCACGGTGCCACCCACTCCCCGGCTCACTCCAGGCAGGGAGCGCCTCTGCTCTATCACAAGCTGGATGTCACAGGGCTCCCAGTGACCCCGCCCGGGGAGCCCGGGGCTTCGAGGCACAGCACCGCCCCCACCAACCACTTCTCTGGGGCTGCCGTCCCCTGGAAGACCCGGCACGGTCGCCTGCTGCCGGAACCCCAGCATGCACTGCACACCGCCCGCAGGTCACCCACTGGGACCCCGGCACTCACCAGGTTGGGGTCGTAGTAGGCCTCCTGGGTGGGCGGCACAGCGTGCAGCTGAGTGACGTTAGCGGGAAGCATTTTTGAGCAGTTTATTAACATGTGTTCCAGACCCGTCAGATCCTAACGCAGCAAAATACAAGGTAAACCTGTTGCGTGCATTATAACCAATGATCACGGTTTTTTAAACATAAATTACATAAAACCTTCCACGAACGGCTTAAATACTACCCTCAGACGTGCTCTGCCTGACTTCTTTTGCATGTGGCTTTTCCACACAGGGTCTCAATGAATAGTCCAAAACGCCTGAAACCCACTATATGGTCAAGGCTGGCTTCAAATGCAGTGTGATCCTCCTGCCTCAGCCTCCAGAGTAGTGAGATTACAGATGCCTAGCACACGTTGGCTTCTGACATGGTTCTTAAACATAAAGGTCTCCAATGAGAGCAGGAGACAATGCAAACATGCCTCATCCCCATTGTGAAGAGGCAGGGCCTGGCCCGTGGGACCCCATTCCCCACGGGTGCCCAGGGCATCCAAAGGCTTCCAGCAGGGGAAGCTGACAGAGGCAGGGCTGATGGCCACAGGTGCACCAGCCCAGACCCCACATACAAGCCTCACGTGGAGGTGCCCGTGCCCACCTCCTCCCCAGGAAATATGTGCTCAATCCCTAGAGAGTAACCTCACTGGGCGTGGTGGTGCACACCTGTCATCCCAGCATGCGGGATGCTGAGGCAGGAGGACTGCTGCAAGTTCGAGCCCAGCCTGGGCTACACAGCGAGTCCACATCTCAAAAGCCAGACAAGCATCTCACAAAACACCAACTTCAGGTTTGGTTCTAACTTTAGTGTAAGAACAGGCTCGTGTGACACACCCATAAGCGTGCAACATGCCTGCGATCAGTGTCACACTGAGAGCCATCCGGAAGAGGGGCACTTACAGGAAACATCGCCCCGTTACCTGCAGGCTCAGCGGCAGCTCGTGCACGCGGGTGGCCAGCGTCCGGATCTCGCGGTCCGACAGGACACCCGAGTGGTCCGTGTCCACCTCGTCGAAGACCTGGGCCACGTTGAGCGGCTGCAGCGCGCTCATGAGGTAGTAGAAGTAGGAGAAGGCAAACTGCATGTCCTCAGAGTGCCGCACCTTGTGCAGGGACGTCCTGTCGAACTCCTCGGGGAACCTGCAGGGACGGGCACAGGGCGGTGAGCCGGGGCCAGGCCGCACACAGGGGCCACCCGGCAGGCGGCGGGCTCACATGTCCTGCAGCTCCTGCATGACCACGCGGTCGATCATGTGCGGCATGTGCGCCGGGACCTTCCGAGACGCGAAGCCGAACTTGCTGTTGAGGATTTTGTTGACGTAACGCAGCGAGTCCGCGAAGGTGTCCTGGAGCCGCCGGCCGGCGTGGCTGCTGTCCGTGAGGTAGGCCAGCTGGGTCTTCAGCGCCGCCTCCTCCTGCAAGGGCGCGGCTCTCTTAGGGCTCAGGCGGGGTGCACGCCTGTCATCCCTGCACAGGACCAAAACCACGACACACCCACACGGTGGTAAAGCTTCCCACAGCCTCCTAACCACACAGCACCGGAGGTCACTGCCCCACTGCGGGCCAGCAGAGTACCCTCGGGTGGCGACTTATGGCCCTCGTCCTGCGAAAGCGGCCAAGCTGTTGCTCCCAAGGGCACCGGCTCCAAGTTGAGGCAGACAGTGGACACTCACTGACCTCCAGCAGGTCCTGGAAGTACTTGGTCTTCTCCCAGGGCAGGAAGCCCAGGTAACTCCCGGAGAGCTCCTGCTGCAGCCTCCTCCCGGGCAGCGGGGCGGCGGGGTCTCGGGGGTCGGCAGCACCCGCCTCCACCTGGGGCTCCTTCTCCACGGCCACGTTTCTCTCTCCCTGGGCCGGAGGCGGGTGCTTCCTTCTGAGCGCGCTGCTGCTGCTGCTGCTGCTGCTGAGACCTGGGGCTGGGCTTGCGGCTGCCCTGGCCTCCGGGACTGGGGATGGACTGGCACCTAGGAGACGGTGGAGACGGTGCCCTTCCGCTATCCCTGCCGGCAGAGCTGGCCACAGGGGCTGCTGTAAGCCTCTGCTGCTGTCCAGGCTCCGGTGACCCCGTCTTCCTTCCGTGACAGTAGCTGGGCTGATGGCAGTGACCGGGACGCTGGTGAGAAAGGCCTGCAGCAGGGCTGACTTGGACAGGTTGTAGCCTTTCACCGTGATGTCACCCTGAGCCAGCTGCAAGTCCAGGACCCTGAGCCTGGCCTGGGCCTCTCTGGGCAGCAGGGAAACGTTCACCTGGGGCATCGGCAGTGGCTCATGCGGCGTCCCGAGCCTCCGGACCCTGGGGAAGCGCTTCTCCTCAGGGACATCCTCGAAAAGCACCTCGGCCTCGGGGGGCGGCGTGGAGGGGCTGCCTGGGGGCGCACGGGGCTGCGGGGTGCTGGCGTTGGGCCTGGGACCCTCCCGTGTGTCCACCTCAATCGCCAGCTGCAGCCGGAACTCGCGCTCGGCGGCGTCCTGCAGCGTGAGGTTCAGCTGCAGCGTGGTGGCGTTCATGCCGCCATGCAGCAGCAGGTGCACCGTCTTCCACTTGTTGGCGACCGACGCGTGCCGGATCACGGGGCTGTCACTGTAGGAGCCCTCCACACCCCGCTTGGCGATCTCAGCGAAGCTGAAGTAAGGCTGCCGCTCGCCCCTCGGGAGCACGTAGCGCGTCTGGTTGGGGCGGAGGACCACCTTGTACAGCTCGTGGAAGTGATCTGCGGGAAACGCACACGGAAGCCAGTGCTTTCCCCCCCTTCCTTTCACCGTTTGGGGGAGCCACCCCAAGAACCACCCCAGGGCCAGCAGCAACCAGACACAGTCTGAAGGGCGCAGTGCTGGCCTTGCCGTGGGAGCCTGCATTGGGGAGCAGAGCATAGTTGTGCCCCGCCTGTCACTGACATCATGTGGTCCAGGCCAGGCTCTGAATCCCTGCAGGAATGCACCCCCTGCCCCCGCCTTCATGCCACTCCAGGGACGTCCCAGCCTCACCACTTCCCTATGGACCCCTCCCCTTGCCCGTCAGATGCCCCCCACAGCAGTGGTGGTGGCCCGGGCACACTGGAGAATGCAGTGCATCTCGTCTCTTTGGCTCAACTCCTCACAGGGCCGGACACAGGACAGGGCCCACTGCGCTGGACAACAACGACCACCCACGAGCCCTGGTCAGCCTGGGCGGCTCCCAGCCGTCCAAGTACCTTGGCCACAGTCGCCGGCGTCGAACCCGCAAGCCAGGACGTTGCAGGCCTGGTCGCAGAACTTGTCAGCCAGCCAGGAATTGGCACAGCCCTGGCTGCAGTAGGAGACACTGCTGAGTCCACCACTGAACTGCCAGGGCTGACCACCGGCCACGCTGCCCGCGCCTCCTCCGCCGCCCACGTAGCGGCTGCCTCCGCTGCTCCCTGTGGGACACAGGCTGCCTGGGTGTCGGGCGGGGCACAGACAGTCCCCTTCGGCTCCCGGCGTGCATGCATGGATCATAACAATCACTGTGGGGCTGCAGGACTCGGCCTGCGGCGGGAGCACAAGTATGATGGTCACAGAGGTGCCCTGAGTGGGGACCCAGCCCAGGGGCTGAGGCTGAAACACAAACAATGATGGACTGAACACGTGTGTGTGCGAGCACCTGTGTGTGCGTGCATGGACCCGGCCTTCACACACAGTTACATCCCCAGCCTTTACTAAGCTTCTAAGTGGTCACTGGGCCTAACTTTGCATCCTCCTGCCTCAGTCTCCCGAGCACTGGGATTTCCGGCCTGCCCTCACACCGGCTGGATTTTCGAGGCAAGTGGTGAGCAGCAATGTCTTCTGCATGAGACCAGGCTCTCAACACCAAGAAACACTAACACAGTGGTCACCGGGAACCACGACCACCCCTTCGGATGGGGGAACTGCAGTGACCCCGTCTCCGCACAGCCGTACCAGCGCAGTCGCCGCCGTCCCAGTCACAGGCCGAGTTGTTACAGGCCTTGTCACAGTAGCCGTCCTTGATCCAGGAGCCGGGGCAGCCCTCGGCGCAGTTCGGCACGGGCCATGTCAAGTAAACCTGCGACACCAGAGGAGAAACAGGCTGACTTCGGTGCTTTTTGCTCTTGTGCTAAAATACCTTCAAAAGGAAAGTCAGCCGGGCGTGGGGGTGAACACCTGTAATTCCAGCACCGAGGAGACAGGAAGATCGAAGCCTGGGCCACACAATGAGACCCCGTCTCCAACCAAACCAAAAACATAACAAGGAGAGGAGGAGGAGGAAAGAGGGCGAAGAAAGGGGGAAGGAGAACAGAGGAGGAGGAGGAGGTGGAGGAGCAGGCAAGGGAGGGCGGCCCTGGAGAGGCTCGAGAGGCCCTGGGCTGATGGCGGCCTCCCCGTGTCCCTGGGACTGCCGGCCAGCCTGCCACTCGGGGTCACAGCTCACAAATGCCCTCCCCTTGGAGACCCCGCTTCTCCTGCTGCACCACCAGCTCCGCTCCGGGGCCCGGGGCTCCCCAGGGGGCCCAGAGCAGGGATCACAGGGCATAGGCTGGGTGGTGTGGCTCTGAGCACACAGAGTCGCCGGGTTTGGGAGCTTTAGCTCGTGGTGCCGAGTCTCTCTCCCTGGTCACCAAACCCTCCCACCAGCGCTCCGGGGTCCCTGTGCCACCCGCAGGTGGAGCACGAAGCCGAGGCCTGGGAGCACAATGACCCAGGCTCAGCCCTCTCGGGGCACCCCACAGTGAGCTCGGCCTCAGCCACCTGACCACCCTCGTGGTTCTGATTGTTTGCTGCTCCACCCGCGGGTCACGGGACACGTGGGACACACCGCAGTCCTGCCCCCGTCCCCAACTCTGCGTCCGCTCCTGTGAGAAAGATCTGACCCCTACTTCCTGTCACTTGTCTCTCACTCTGGTCTCTGTTTCCACTCTGGGTTTCTCACCTAGGGAAGCCACGAGACATTTAAGCTTCCATCAAAATAAAACAGTTCTGTACAGCTAAGGAAACCAAGAGTGAAGACACAAACCACAGAACGGGGAAAGGTTTGGCCAGCTGCTCCTCAGACAGAGGACTATCAGAACGTATAAAGAAATCAAGATGAGAGCTCTGTATCTTTTAAGTGCTGACTTTCATAGTGACTTTGCTGTAGAAAATTGAAGGGCTGGGCGAGGAGTTTGGGTATCTGACAATGAAGCAAATTACCTGCCTGCATTCGTGTTTAATGCCTTAATTTTTTGGTTCGGCCTCACTCTCAGTCCAGGCCGGCCTTGAACTCACCGTGTGGCCCACACTAGCCTGCAACACGGGGCAATCCTCCCCCTCAGCCTCCCGAGTGCTGGGGTCCCAGGCTGTGCCACCGCGCCCGCTCTGCACCCACACTTCCAGGACTCCGGCTTCCAGCCCTGTGCACTTCCTGTCCACACCTGAACCGGGCCCTGGACGCCACTCACCTTCTGCCCCTTGGAGTGGCTGTAGAAGTCGTCCGGCCACACATCCTTGCCAAACATGACGTCATCATTCAGGTAGATGAACTTCTGCGACAGCCCCTCGATGCGATGGATGTGGCTCTCGATGGCCGGGGAGCTGAAGGTGGGCAGGTGGCTCAGGTTCCGGAAGACTTCCTGTAGGTGGAAAGGGGACTTCCTGTGAGCATGTGCGGGAGAGGGAGGACTTCCTGTAGGTGTGAGCAGGGGAGGGAGGACTCCCTGTGAGTGTGCAAGGGGAAGACTTCCCGCCAGTGTGCACCAGGCAGGGGAGGGGCCCTGGAGGAGGAAGAGCTCCCCAGCGTGTAGAGCAGGCCCGGGGGAGCGGAACCCTGAGACCTAGACCACCGTGGAGGTGCACCCTGGAAGCAGGGGTGGGCGCACCTGGTGAGTGACCACCTTCACCCGTGGGTTGTCCAGGTTGAGCCAGGACGGGATCTGGCCGTTAGTGACGATGAAGATGTTGCGCACCCAGGGCGCATGCCTCTCCACGGAGCGCAGCGAATACCTCAGCTCCTCGTTGTCCTCGAAGCGGCTGGCGGAGACATCCTCGTCCTGCTTAGACTGAATGACATGGGGGCCTCAGGCCGCACCCCCTGCCCGCCGCCCCAGGGTGTGGAGTGCCAATCAGGAGGCTGAGGCAGGAGGACTATCTCCCCTCCCGGCCCCCCGTCTGTGCCCCACAGAGCACACACCTGGCTGATGGCGCCCAGGTCCCACAGCAGGTAGGCGGGGCTGAGCGTCAGCTCCTTGCCCTGGATGGTCATGTTCTTCTTCGTCTGCTTGTTCAGCTCCTGGAAGTCCCTGGGGTTGTGCAGGTGCAGGAGCGCCACGCTGGCCTCGGAGTACAGCTGCAGCTGTCAAGGCAGGGGACAGTGCTGGGGGGCTCAGCGTTCCCCCAGACTGGAAATTCACGCTGCGCCCCAGAAACCAACATAGCATCCCGGAAATAGCCCACAGAGCATGGCCAGCTCCGGGGCATCACACACAGGAAGGGCAAGGCACGGCGCAGCAGTGGCTGGGACAGCTCAGCGCACTCTGAAACTGTGGCCTCCCACCAGTGGCCCTAAGTGAGGCCAGGTCTCCCCACTCCTGTGCAAAGTCACCCCAACTTTCAATGATTTGGCTGTGTTTTTTTGTTTTGTTTTGGATTTTTTTGGCGTTTTTCTGTAGTACTGGGCATGAACCGATGGCCTTTGCAGTACACTTCATTCCCAGTCCACTGTTCACTCTGAGACAGGGTCTTACTAAGTTACATTTCCCCAGCCGGGCTCCAAGGTGTAACCCTCCTGCCTCAGCCTCCAAGAGTGCTGAGCTGAGAGGCATGCAGCATCACACCAAGCCAGGCCCTGCAGAACACGTGCTGGCGGACAGCGGCTGACTGCTGCTCTAGGACCTGACCGGTCTGCTTACAAAGCCTGCACTGGACCCCGCTGGCACCTGCACTTGGAGATTGGGGCCACCTGGATGGAGGGGAGCTGAGCAGGGCTGCCTGAGGGCTTCCCCGAAACCACCTACCAGCCAGAGCCGCTAAGAGGGCAGCGGGGAGCTGCTCCCTGGACAATGTCCTTCGGTCAGTGACCCTGACCTAGGTGCTTCCCACCTAAAGCCCCTCAAAGGCTCCAGAGCCCCAGCCTGACGAGAGACACCGCATCCAGCAGTGGGATGCGTGTCCTGCTGCCACCATCTGGGGCACAGTGGGAGGGGACAGCACAGAGCAGCCTCAGTGGCCGACACCCCCACACACACCTGACCAGACATGCGGGCTGCGCTGCAGCAGCCCTGGCCCAACCGGTTCCGCAGGCCAGCCTTTCCCTTGGGCCCTTGCCCACCCAGGTCCCCAGAACAGAGGAGTCCACTGTCTGTCCACACTGCCCCAGGAACCTTTCCCAGCTGGCCTCCCACGGAGCCCAGCACGAGTCCTGGTCCCTAAGAGCTGCTGCCACAGTTTCCTGAAAACCATGCACTTGAGGGCCGTGACCTCTGCCTGAGCCCCTCCCCCTCCCTTGTCCCCTCACCTCCTGCTTGGGAAATTGGCTGCATCCATCTGGCTCCAGGTGGCCTAAGCACCCTCAGGGCACTTTGTTTAAAAAACCTTAGCTGGGCCTGGCAGCAAAAGCTGGCATCCCAGCGCCTCCCAGGTGAGGCTGGAGGCCTGCAGTGAGCTCAAGGCCAACCTGGGCTACACTGCCAGGCCCTGCCTAAAATACACAATCTTACTAGAGAGACCACACCCAGAGTGCTTTATGCCCTCTGAGGCAGCTGGACCAGGACACAAGCTTCCCCGGGGTGGAGCTGGGGGGGGAGGGGAGAGGGGCTCACAGGCACCCCCTTCCTGCTCTCTGTCCCTGTCACTCTCCAGTGGCACTCAGGCCCAACCCGCCCTCCTGCTGGAAACGGACACGGGCGCTCACCTGTTGGAGGTGGCTGAACCCCGGCCACTGCCACCCGAGCTCCAGACACTCAGAGCCGACAGTCCTGGAGCCCAGTGGCAAAGGACACAGTGCATCTTTTGTTCTTGTTCTGTGTTGTGAGACAGGGTCTCCTTACGTAGCCCAGGCTGGCCTCCAACTTCCCCTTGGCCTCCCTAACCCTGGGACTACAGGGCCGCTATCGCAGACGCTAGGTGCAGAGGAATCGTTCAGGCAGGCAGTGCTGGGCCCCTGGGAGCCAGTGCACCACACCACGACTCCGCTGGAGGCCAGGCCTGGATGAGACTGGCAGACCGGCCTACACGCCTGCCTCCCTGGGAGACCACAGGAACCTGGGGCTGTACTAAAACTGGTATTGTTACAGACAGCTGAGTTAGACCGGAGTATTACGGGCAGGCAGCCAGGGCAGGGCCTTCCAAGGGCTCCTTCCAAGGAACCAGTGCAGAGGCCCAGACACCTTGCAGCCTAGGAGGAGACAGACCCCTCCGGCTATGGGCCAGATCTCAAAACAAAAGATAAAACGAAGGCTCCCGCCCGAGAGCTAGACCTCAGGGATGGATGGGTATCCTAAGTAGGGATCAGAAGGAGCCAGGACCCAGCCCTGTTCTGTGTTTATCCCGCTTGCTCCAGGACTCCACTCTCACTCACTCCTGATTTAATCAATTTCACTCTGAGCAATTCATCTCACTGGCTGACCACAGCTCTGTCCCACCTCCTGCCCACCTTGCGAGTTCCTGTTTTCCCCACCTTAGACCCACCTCACCTCGTGGTTTTGCTCTTTAAACTCCCTAGAAAAGACAGAGTCCCTGCCAACCCACTAAGACCTCCTTCTGTCTCTCTCAGACAGAAGCTTTCTTTCTCTCAATAAACATATTCTGCTCTTAATCTCCATTGTTCTTAAAAGTCACTGATTTCAGTGAACACAAACTCCTACGGACATCTAGTGGGCTAGGGAGTTTCGCTCCCATTTCATTAAAATCTAGGGAGACACCAGTCACCCAGGCGGTGACCACGGCCTCCTGCTCCATCCCTTTCCTAGAAAGCTTCTTGCTCCCGAGACCTGCTTCCCACTGGGCCGCACTTCCCAGGCAGCTATGCTGGTGATCTGCAGGGTGACCACAGTTCTGTCCCTCTGCACATCCACTTCGCCATCTGCTCTGCAGGACATGCTGTGTACCGCGCCCCCCCCCCCCGCCAGCCCGTCAGCCCCTTCTGTCTCTCAAAAAGTCCTGCTGCTCTGCACCACACTGCTGTTCCAAAGAATTCGCCCTTCCACTCTGGGAACCCTGGGGCACGTGACACCCAGTAGGCAGGGCGTCAGCACTTCCCGTCTCCATCTCCACCACGCCTGGTTAAGACAACCAGCTTCAAACAACAAACAGGTGGGAAGGAACCAAGGTGTGGGGTCACTGGAGACCTTGTGAAGGCCCCAGCCCACCCCACCTTAGGTTCCACCCCCAGACTTCCTGAGGAAGGTGGGGGAGGGCAGGCACCAGGTCAGCTGGGGGGGCACAGAACACTGTGGCCAACTCTCAAGGAGCACAATGGCAGGGGCAGGGATAGTTTTCAGGCTGGCCTCAGACTCACAGTGATCCTCCTGCCTCAGCCTCCTGAGTGCTGGGACTGTGGGCATCAACAATGAATGGACGTGAGATCTCCTATCTGAAGCATCATCTTTTCCTCAGCAGAAGCTTTCGCAGAGGCCGAGCACACTCCCTGTGCTGCACCCTGGAAGCTTGGCCTGCTCCTCCCAGGCCTCCACGCCCCCTCCGCAGGTGCTGCCTGGCACAGGTCTTAGGAGGCAGCCTCACCGATGTGCCCTAGAGGCTGGTGCACTAAACCCGTGACGTGCCTCCCACCAGGCAACCAGAGAACCAAGAGTCTGGACATTTCGCCCATGAGCAAGGAGTGGCCACAGTGGAGGTGCTTGTTTCTGGTCCTAGCTAATCAGGAGGCTGAGACAGGAAGATCTCTAAACTCAGGCTGAGCAACTGAGCAAGACCCTGGCTCATCCCCAGTGCAGCAAACCAAACAAAACAAAGCACGGGTGAGGGAAGAAAAGAAAATCTCTATACTCGTGTAGAACGCAGTCCCCCGGCCCAACTGCAGGTGAAAGGGGCCAAGGAAGGGGGCCGTCGCGGGAGGGGAGGGGCAGCGTGGGAGGTTTAGGGGAGCCAGACAGGCGCCCCTGCTCTCACCAGGCGGATTTTGGCAGCCAGGCCCTCAGGCAGCTTGGTCCGCAGCTGACTGGTCTCCTTGAAGGTGGGCGGGAAGCCGCTCAGGAAAGCCAGGTCCTGCATGAGCACCAGCCCGGGGACTTCTCTGTCTGTGGTCTGCGGAGGGAGGAGACCCCGCCTCACCCTCCGCTCCCGAGGAGGCCGATGCCAGGGAAGCCGGGGCTGGGCACGGGAGGGGGCGCTGCGCCTCCATGTCAGCTGAGGGCCCACGTGTCCAGGGCACCACAGACTGGACTCTGCTCCCCACGGCTGCCTCGGCACCCCGTCCCCACGCGGGGCGTCACGGCAGTCTCTGCCCGGCCGTGTGTGTCCTCCGCCGGACCCTCCAGGTCAGGGACAGCGTGACTGCTGAGGGCCTCAGGTTAAAATGACCATGAAAAGGAGCCATCTGGGGGGCATCAAGGCAATGAAAGGCCTCCCGGAGGACTCTGGTGCTGCTGCGGAGGCGGCGCCCACAGGGGCACCCGCGCTGGCCGCAGGGAGCTGCTGCAGATTCACAGTGGCCGCCCTCCACACTAACGCTAACCCGCCTCCGACAACGCTGCACGCTCCCAGGTTTTTCTCTCACACCCCATAGTACAGTACCCGCCGCGTACCAGGTAGCCCCTCCAAACCGTCTGTTTGCCGCTCCCCTTCAGCAGGCTGGCGTGGGCATCTTCCACTGCAAGACAGGAAGGACACTCCTGAGCCAGGGCAGGTGCTACCGCGCCTACCTGTCCGGAGAGCATCGCACCATCTGGGCAGTGGCCTCGGGAGAGGTGGTCAGTGGAGACTAAGGCAGCCGCTCGGCCCAGGCGCACAGAGGGAGCCAGGGTGGTGAACACACGTCCTGCATCCCAGACACCTTGGGACATGGTGCACACAGGCTCCCCATACTGGGTACCACCCACGACATCCACTCGGGCATGAACACGGAGCAGTTCGCGAGCATAACCGAGCTCAGGCTGGATCCCCGAAGAGGAGGACACCCACAGGAGGAGGAGGAAAGCACAGAGACAGACACCGCAGGGGAAAAGGGGAACTTTGGAAAGAGGAAACCGAGACCAGGCAGACTCCTCCTGGGTAAGGCCCAGCCGGGGGAGGAGGGCAGAGGCACCGTGAGGGGCTGGGCAGGAAGGGCCACGTGGCTGCGTCTCAGCCGCAGAGGGCCAACAGGAAGCCAGTCCTGGGCCCACAGTGCTCGCCAAGAGTGTGCAAGGTCCTGAGCTCGAGTCCTTGCCAGGGATCACACACTCGCACACACACTAGGCAGGAACACACACACCAGAGAGGAAATTCTGGAACACTGTCCTAAAAGACGCACCAGGCGCCAGGAGTGTGAGGTCGCCCCAAAATGCATGAGACCCCCGCTGCCCTCCATGGACACCTTAGGCTCTGCGCGATGCAGACAGCTCTGAGGGCCTCGAGGCTCAGCGCAGTCCTAACGGCATCACGTGGCCCCAGGCGATGGCTGGACGCGTGCCTGGGTGTGCTGTGGCTCTGACCTGCGGCCCTGCCCCAGGCTACGGCTCACAGAGCCATGACCTCAGGTCTGCTTCAGGCTCCGCTGGCCAGAAATGGTGGAAGGTTCTCAGGTTCCTGACCACGGACAGCAATGCGTCCGAGTCATCAGAATAAAACCGAGACTCACAGGCAAGGAGGCGCCGCAGGGCACTGAAGCCTGGAGGGGGGCCAAGGACGCCAGACTCAGGGGCTGCAGGTGACAGCACGCCCTCATCCACAGCTGAATTCCCATCGAACTTTTCTGCTGAGACCAAGGACAGTGCCATCCCTGACCTGGCACGACAGGAAACCTGTACATGGCCTCCAAATGTCCATGGCCCACACATGCCTCCCCATACACGGGAGCATGGCCTCTCCATTGGCTCCCCGTGGCTGTCACCCTGACCCTCCCGGAACCTAACCAGACGTCCCACACTTGAACGTGAGGCCCTGGGCCCTGAGTCACAGCTGCAGGCCCAGCCCCGGCCTGCTGCACTGCTCTTCCCGCCCCAGGGCCTTTGCACCACCCTCACCTGTCTCACCAAGCCCCTCCTCCTGGGGGCCACCGCCACCTGTCACTCCCCCGCTCAGGTTTCATGTTCTATAACACACACACACACACACACACACACACACACATTAGGGCGCTGGTTAGCCCTGTGGAACCGGCAGTATCCTCTGCACTGCAGACAGCACCGTACATGCACGGAACAGTTTTCCTGGATGAGCAAGCCCAGGGAACCAGGTCCACTTCCGGTGGCCACTGCAGTGCTGAGGCCCAAACCAAGGCTCTGTGCGTGCCCCAAGTGCTCGGTTACCCAGCCCTGTGCCCAGCCCAGGAACAGCTGACCTAGTAGCTGACCACAGTTCTAGAGGCTGAGGTCCAGACCGCCCCAGCCCGCAGCTGCTCCTCACCTTGGTCCCGGCACCTGGATGCCAAGTCTGGCCTCCCTGGCTATGCCCTGCGCAAGGCTTGGAACAGTCCTGCTATGGGCCCAAGGGCGGGAAACAGCCCCCAGGACACTGGAGTGTGATGGCCACCGGCAGGTCGCTCTGGTGTAGGAGGGGCACATGTGTGCAGAGAGGCCACACGGTCCCTCTCTGAGCCAGGGACGCACAGGCAGGCAGCACAGTGACAGCCCTTGGGCTTCCCACCCAGGGGCTTCCAGTTTATCAGATATTTCTTTAGTTATGAGATCCTTTTTTTTTTTAAATCAGTACCGGGGATTGAACTTAGGACTCCGTGCTTGCAAGGCAAATGCTTATGCCGCTGAGCTAAATCTCCAGCCTATCAGGTATTTCTTTAACATTTCATCTCTAGGAATTATGGTTTAAACCTCCACAGAAGCCAGGCGTGATGGCACACAGCTGCCATCCCAACACTCAGGAGGCTGAGGCAGGTGGATCATTTCGAGTTCGAGACCAGCCTGGGCTACCAAGTGAGCTCAAGGCCGGCCTGAACTGCATAGCAAGACCCTGCCTCAAAAAGACAATCAATAAATAAATAAAACCAAGCTTCACATAATGTGCTCACCATCCCTGGTGTTGTCAAAGACGACCACAGAGACGTTAGTGGATGGGTTCTTGGGCTTGGCCACGTGGAAGAGGTCGCTGGCCGTGCGGAAGGCGGGGTGCAGGCCCGGCAGGTCCTTCAGGGAGCTGTTGGCGGGCAGCGCGGGGTCCAGGACCAGCATGGGCACCTTGATGCAGTGGGTCAGCAGGCACTCCAGAGTCTGCTCGCTGCGGGGACACGGCGTGTCACATGGCACCGCAAGCCACCTCCGAGCCTTGCCACACACCCTGACCCGGACCGTGTTTTTCTGGAGCTGTCTTTCAAGTCACGATACTTTAATGCACAGAAATTCTAGCTCAAATATGTACAGATTTAGGAGCCAGCTGAGGCGATGTACATCTGTAATCCCTGCACTCAGGAGGCTGAGGCAGGAGGATCCACACAAGTCCAGGTTGGCCCAGGCTATACGGTGAGCTGGAAACCAGTGGAGAGGGCTGGACATGGCAGCCCCAGAGTCCTGAAGACCCGAGCACAGCCACGCTGGAAGCGCCGCGGCCCTGGGCTCCTGTGCTGAGAGAGATGAACCCTTACCTCCTCTTCGTGGGTTCTGTCGTGTTCTTCCCCAGGATTTCCCTAAGGAAAAGCAAGCAGAGCTCGTTATACCCTTGGGCCCGGTGCCCACCTGGGTGTGAACAAGGGGCTCGAGACACAGGCTACCCTGGTCCCAGCACAGCACCCTCAGACTGGGGTGCCCACTGGTGCTGACACCAAAGGGGCGGGAGCTCCCTGCCACTGCTCCCGGGGAGTCGGAGGACAGCAGAAAACAGGATGGACCGTGCCAAGGAAAATCATCATTTTAAGAAATGGACACTGCGGGCGTGCTGGCACAGGCCCGTAACCCCAGCACTCAGAAGGCTGAGGCAGGAGGATCGCCCCAGGTGGACAGCTTGGGCTACACAGTGAGGCTCTGTCTCAAAGAACACAAGCGACTGAAATGCACTGTACCGCATGGCCTTCTGCTCCTCCTCCATCTGCGCCCGGACCTGCCGGAGCTCCCTGAGCAGCTCGAGGTCCGTGCCGTTGACCCAGGTGTAGACCACGTCGATGGGCACCGGCAGGCAGAGCCTAGGGTGGGGACGGAGACGGGGACGGTGAGCCTCTTAGAGCCCTGAGGACATACGCAGCCACCGAGGCACGTGGGCACCACCACTGACGGGGCACCCAAGCCTCAGCTTCCCTCAGCCTTCAGAGCGCTTCTGGGGGGACCGAGCTCAGGGCGGGTCAGGAAGGGATGCACTTCGGCAGGGGCAACACATGGGCTGGCGCCTGTCAGAATCCGATTCCTGCAGCTCGAGTTTGGACCTTTGGACCAAGGCCTCTTGAGCCCCACGGGGGGTCTGGTCACTGCCTGACCTTTACCCCCTGCACCACTGCCCAGCTGGAGGCTGTGGGAGCCTCCGCATCAGGGACTAAATAAAGAAGGGGGTGTGGTTTGTTTTTTGCAATTTGAATAACAAAGAAGAATCTGAAACAAAAATTCACCAAGAGCAGCTCCTAGGAGGCCTGGTGGTCGGCACAGTGCCTGCACTGTCATCCCAGCCCTGGGGAGGCTGAGGCAGGAGGATTGACAAGGTCGGCCCAGCTGAGTAATCTAGCAACACTGTAGCAACACTGTTTCAAAATACAGAAGGGGGGGATGCTCTGAGCGCTCAGGAGGCTGAGGCAGGATCCCTGTGGGTTCAAGGCCAGCCTGGCCTATAGAGAGAGACCTTGTCAGAAAAAGCTGAATAGAGATGCACAAGTCATCAAAAGGGGCCGGGCCGAGCCCCAGCAGCAGGCTGGGAGGAAGGGCGGCAGGTGGGCTGCCCGCAGGAGGCAGCTCGGGTTTGCATTTCTGCACGGGACTGGTCGCCCACAGGCACGCACAGCGGTCCCTGGCGCTCCTGTTTACCAGCGCTCTGGGTCACACAGAAGCCTTGGGCAAAATTCTGCTTTGGTTCTCAAACTGCACTGGGTGACGCACAGGACTGTGGGCCTCTTCCCCGCACACATGGACCAGGCCACCTTCTCCAAAATCACAGAAGACATTAAGTTCGCTCTGCTGATCCCAGAGGGCAAAGGGGTGGGAGGCAATGGGGGGACAGGCTTGGCTCCAGTCCTGGCTTTGCGGGAGGAAAACCCTGAGAAGGGGACGGGGACAGGATGGGACAGGGACTGCGAGCTGCGACCCGGCAGCTGCCCCCAGGGCTGCCCAGGGAGACCCAGGCCATCAGAGGTGGGGCTCAGAGAGCTGGTGACCAGTGAGCAGTGGTCAGTGCTGACCTGCAGTGGGGGGATGCAGCTCTGGGCTGCACTGCTGGGCACCAGGGCACAGGCCCCGAACCTTTGAAGCCTCCAAAGCAGGGCTCCGTCAGGATGGAAGGGCGGGGGTCCCGGGGCTCTGGCCCACCCCATCCCACACTGCAGTGGATTAATGTGGGCACCCCGTGTGGACCTCACCGGCTCTGGAAGGACTTCCCGGCGACATTGTCCCTGTAGGAGTCAAACAGCACGTGGTACTGGTCCCGGCTCCACTCCAGCACCACCTGGGGGGGGGACGGAGAGGACGCGGTGTCTGCATCTGAGAGTGTGACTTTCACGGTAACTTAATGGAAAAAGGAGAGGGGCTGGGGATTTAGCTCAGCGGCATAAGCGCCTGTCTTGCAAGCAGTCAGTCGTGAGTTCGATCCCTGGTACCGATAAAAACGAAAAAGACAAAAAAAAAAAAAAAAAAAAAAAAAACAAGAAAAAGGAGCCCGGCGTGGTGACGCAGCCTGTCATCCCAGCACCAGGCAGCTGAGGCAGGAGGATCTCTGGAACTTCAAGGTCAGCCTGGGCAACTTAGTTGGGTTTAAGGCCAGACTAGACCATACAGGGAGATGGCACCTCAGAGACACAGCGGGGCTGGCTGAAGCTGTGACCCAGCCGCCACCGAGGGCATGGCACAGGGGCCTGGAGCTGTGCAGTGGCGCAAGGTCCCGGGGAGGGGAGAGGCCCGTCCCGTGCCCTCACAGGAGGGCCTGATCCCAGGCACCCCAGATCTCCGAGCCCCCTTGTCTCGGGCTCCCATCTCTATCCACGGATCCCGACGGGACTCGTGCACTGCCACGGGCAGGAGTAAACCTTCCCTCCACACCTCCCCACCCCAGCCGTCCGTCCCCTTCCCGCTCCTCTCCTCCTCCTGCACCTTCAGCCCAGTCCAACGCCATTCATGCATTTACTGCTTTTCTGGGACAGGGTGTCACCAGGTGACCCAGGCCAGCCTCTAACTCCCCGTGATCTTCCTGCTCAGCCTCCCACAGTGCCCAGGCGACCTCTCCTGGGTGCCGGCCCTCTGAGGCGAGCCCCCTTCTCGGCTGGTTCCCTGCCTGTTTGCTCTACCCTGCAGGTGCTGACCTGACCAGCCAGGCAGTGACCTCGGGGCCACCCAGCGGGCCCCAGAGGCCTGCCGTTAAGATGTCCTGTGCCCTGCAGGGTCAGACGCAGGTGGGCAGTGGGGAGGGAGGGAGGCCCGGTCCTGTGTTCCTGCCGCGAGGCCTCCCGAGAGGGGCAGGAGGAGATGTGGAGGAGGAGGGCACGCAGACCCCCCAGGCCAGGGCTCTTAGCAGCCAGAGCGGGCAGCTAAGCTCTCAGCTCATGTCAGCTTCCGCTTCTGCGGACAGTGGGGACACCGGCAGCTCCCAAGGCTGGGTCACCTTGTGAGGGTGACTCACACCAAGCAGGCAGTGGGGCAGTGCACAGCACCCGGCCTCCTACTTTATCTCAGGAGCCCTGGGCAGGGGAGCCCAGTGCCAAGCCTCTCCAGGAGGTGCAGCAGCCGCAGCCCAGGCGTCCTGCAGAGCACGGGTCCAGCGGCTGCCACGTGAATGCACTCAGACTGACACCCAACGTGTGTGTTAGGGGCAGGGGTGGATCAGGGCTATGGCCAGCACAGTGGCCTCGGCTGCCTTCCAGATCTGGAAACCTCCGGACCAGGGACCTCCGTCAACGTGTTTTCCAGACTACTGCATGACTGAGTACATTTCAGGCTGGCCTTGAACTCGGCTTGAGGTCCTCCTGCCTCAGCCTCCAGAGTGCCGTGACCACAGGCTGCACCCCAGGATTGAGTGTACTTGTTCATTTCCACCTGGCTGAGCTTTCCTGCCCCTCCGAATGAGGGTCCTCACAGTTCTCTGCAGTATGGTCGGGGATGCAGTATGCAGGCGCGCTTACCTGCACTCAGGAGGCTGGGCTGGGCTCTCTCTGGGAGGCCTGTGACCCCTGCAGCTGACCTTCTGAGTGTCCGGCAGCCAGGCTGGGCACCAGGACAGCCAGGGCCCTCCCAGCACAACCCAGCAGGGCAAGACCCCCACTCGGCCTGTGCCCTCTGCACCCCAAAGCATGAAGGATTCAGCCAGCTGTGAAGCGCACACCTGTCCCCGCACTCTGGAGGCTGAGGCAGGAAGATCACAGGGATCCCAAGACCAGCCTGAACCAGGCAGCAAGACTCCATCTCAAAAAAGCCAAAGTAAGTAAAGAAAAATAAATCGGGCCACTCGGCGTCAGTCCAAGTGTGGGACGGGTCGCCGTGGCACAGGTGGGGCCTGGCCTGGCAGGGTCACTTGTTCCTGCCTGTCCCTGGCTGTGTGAATCACACCCGACTGACTGGTCACCCCAAGGACTCGGCCCTGGGGTCATGGGATGGGACAGCTGCTTCCGCCTGACTGACAGGAAGAGACGCGTGGCCTTAGACCCTGTCACCGGGAGACACTGCGGATGACACCTCGGGTCTCAGACGGCGCGCGGCACAGAGGGAACGGACACCCTCCCCCACTGCAGTCCTGGGGCCCGCGGTAAAGCTCGGAGATGGCTGCCAGAGGCCCTCCTGCTTCGGCCTCCATGCACACAGCCAGGACACACTGTGCCCAGCACTGGTGCCTGGCACACCAGGTGCCTCGTTCAGTCCCCTCCTCACTGGGCTTCCTGCAGTGCAGGTACACAAGTAATGTTAGGGGCAGTGGGTATTCATTCAACAAACAGTCACTGAGCACCCATGGGTGCTGGGGTAAAAAGAGCTGTCTGTCTTATTCACCGGGGGAGGAGGGCTTGAGAAGGGTCTCGCTCTGCAGTGCAGGCTGGCCTTGAACTTACAGTGATCCTCCTGCCTCAGCCTCCAGCATGCGGGGATGACAGGTGTGGCACCAGACCAGATTCTGGTTTTTTAGTAGTTTTAAAACATTATTTGTTTAACAAAGAAACATCCTTTTCCACCAAAAAGAAATCACAAAGCAGAGCAGAGGGGCAGCCCCAGCCCCAGCAGCAGGGCAGGGGAGGAACTGGGCGGAACCGCCAAGGACTGGCTGCTCCCGGGACCGTGGGTCTCGGCCCGGCTGTAGCCTTTGGCAGGAACAGGCTCCAGATAAGGATGAGGAACTGATCTAACACAAACACCTCCGCCTGAGCTCCAAAACCTGTTCCCAAGCTAACTGCAGCTGCCTCTGTTTCCTGAACTCTGCCCTCACCCACAGGAGACCTCAGACCACAGGACAGGGGCTCGGCAGGAGGCTGAGGCAGGACGATCCCGAAAAGTCAAGTTTGGGCCTCTTAGTGAGTTCGAGGCCAGCCTGGGCTGCATGGAGAAACCCCGACTCATTTCTCTGCCCCCCAAAAAACAAAACAATAAGACAGGAAAGGGTTATGTGGTAAGGGCATTGGAGGAGGCACCACCCGGGAAGGAGCCCTCTGGGGACCCAGCTGACTTCCCATCAACATCAATTTGGGGCCATGGTTCTGGATTCTGTCCGCACAGGGAGATGATCCAGTTTACACACGCGTGTGCACCAGTGACCCGCGCGCCTCTCCTCACCACGGTTCGGAGACCCAAAGTGTCCTCCCCCACCCCAAGGAAGTCCCCTCCTGATCAGAACAGCTGTCCTCCCCCGAGCCGAACTCCTGGTGACAAAGCTGAGTCACAGCCAGGGCCAGTCTCAGGGTCTGCATCCTACTGGTGTGAAGAGTCCGGGGTCTCTTAATGAGGGGGTGACCTGGTCCCAGGACTTGCATATAAAAGACTCACTGAAATAACGATGCCCCTGAAGTCACTCCCACCTCAAAAGACTTAAAACACACCCTCTGGCGCACGCCTGTAATGCCAGCACTTGGAAGGCTGAGGCAGGAGGATCGCCAAGTTCAAGGCTCGCCTGCACCGCACAGTGGGACGTATTTACATACGCAAACACACAAAACCAAATAATTACCAATTAAAAGGAGGTGGCGGCCGCTTGCGCGGTGAATACTCAGCACACCCGCGCCCCGGCGTCCGAGACAGCCACCTGCCACCCTGGGGCAGCCGGCCCAGCTTGGCGGGTCCGCTCCCGTTCTGTCCCCGACCCGCAGGGCTCCGCGCTCCCCCAAATCAGGCGGGCGGAGGCGGCAGCACCGGGGCCGCGGGGACAGGGCCCGGAACCGGGGCGCGGGCCGAATCGGGCCGGGCCTGCGAGGTGCGCATGGTCCCCCGGGCGGCCCGCGCGGTTGCCCGGCGCGGGCACTGCGCGACTCACCTCTCCGAACTGGAAGGCGGAGACGAGGGTGACCACGACGCCCACGAAGCACACGTACAGCCCGTACCTGTGCGACAGGCAGGTGTAGGTCTGCCGCTGCAGCAGCTTCAGCAGCATCGCCCCGCCGCCGCCGCTGCTTCCGGGAGCCGAGCGCACGCCCTCGCCCGGCGGCAGCGCCACCCGGTCCGCAGCGGGGAGCGGCAGCGGCGGCGGCGGGGCGCAGCGCCCCCCGGAGGGCGCAGGCGCGAGCCCGGCGCGTTCCTCCGTCTGCGCGTGCGCGGCGGCGGTGACGGCGGCGCAGCGCCTCCTGGAGGACGAAGAAGTGAGGGCAGGACGAGGCCTCTCGTCTGCGCGTGCGCAGCGGCGCCGGCGGCTGCACGGCGCCCCCTGGAGGGCGGCGAGTGAGGGCGGGGACGAGCTCTCCCGTCTGCGCGTGCGCGGTGGGCTCTGCGCGGTCTGCATCTGCGCCCGGTGTTGGAGCGGTTGCGTGGCGGTGGGAGCCGCAGCCTAGGAGAGGGGCCGTGCGGGAGCTGCCTCCGGGCCGGGGATGTAGCTCAGCGGCGCAGCGCCTGCCTGGCAGACGCAAGGGCCTGAGTTCGGTTCCCGGTGCCAAAAAGAAAATAGTAAAAAACAGACCAAGAAAAGCCCCTTTACAACAACAAAAAAAACCCTTTTCTGCAGCCAATCGCAAAGCAGTTTTTCAGAGATTTTTCGAAGAGGAGAAGCGGTGTGGGGCTCCTTCCTCCCAGTCCTCGGTGCAGTTGGGCCACATGCCCAAAACGGGTTTTATTTATTCGTGCAGTATGTACTTTTGTTCTGGTTTTGTTATTTACTTACTTTGTTTTGCTTTTGGGTTTGTTTGTCTGTTTTGAGATCGAGTCTCGCTGTGGTGCCCCAGTTGGCCTCGAGCTCCCTGCGATCCTCCTGCCCCAGCCTCCCCAGTGCTTAGATTACAGGCAAACGTCGCTGCAGGCTAAACATGCGTTTATTACACTCATCCCAACTCCCCTTGGTGAGCAGTAAGCGGGGAGGGACCGGGGTGACCCAGGAAGGGCAGGCGACCCCCTTCACCGCACCCAGCGGATGGCAGTGAGGACTGAGGACGAGTCGTCGCCACTGCGTTTCATCACAAGGCGGTGAAGCCCTAACGTCCACTAGAGAAGGGCTTGGCCACGCCCCGGGTGAGCCGCGCCTCCAGAAGCCAAGCCAATCACCATGGCAACGGTGGCCCCAGGGACAGGGGACCCTGGGACTCTGCCTCAGCCTCCAGCTTCTTCTGGGATGAGGAGCTGAGCTCCAAGGCTCTGAGCCCCAATGAGGCTCTGTGACTGCGACCAGAAGCCGAGGGACACGGGACACGGGCCAGGCTGGGCTCCGGCAACAGGGGTGCGGCAGGACCCCATCTGGGCAGCTCGAGGGGCAGCAGGTGCCACGAGGTCAGGAAGCCGAGGGTGGAGACGTACGCCTGCAATGCCAGCACTCCGGAAGCTGAGGCAGGAGGATCACCACGACTTACGGGCAAGGCTGGGCTAGGTGTCCAGACTCTGTCTCAAAAAACAAAAAGAACAAGAGGAGGAGAAGGAGAAGGAGGAGTGGATTTCAGGCAGCCGTGCAGAGGAACATCTGTGACCCCAGTACCCTGGGAGGCTGAGGCAGGAGGATCCAAGTTCAAGCCCAGTCTGGGCAACCTAGTGACAGAGAGACCCTGTCTCCTGATGAAAAGGGCTGGTGTGGGCTCAGCGTGAAGGCCCTGGTGAGTTAAAAATAAATAAATACATAAAGGATTTCATCTACAATCATGCAGGTCCCTAAGAAGAGCCCTCATCACGTATGAGGTGATGAGGGCCCACAGTGGTCCCAAGCAGTGCCCTCATCACGTATGAGCTGTGAGACCATGGGATCTGTGGTGCGGAGAACTTCCCCAGAGCCCAGAGGAGGTGCAGGGAGCCCAGGCAGAGCCCCAGTGAGATCAAAGATCAGGTAAACTGTGTCTCTGTGAGCGTAAGATGTCATGAAATACCAGAAACAGATTCACACTTAGAACCACCAGCACCCGCTGGGATGCAGCTCGAGGCCACCCACCACGCTTCTCTGTCCCCTGGGCTTGGACCAGGTGCCCAGCCGCCACTGAGAAAGTCCATCAGCCTTGGGAAGAGGCACTGGCAGTCTGCTGCCCAAAGCCGAGGCAGGACAGTCGCCAGTTGGAACCCAGACCAGGGCAACTTGGTGACTTGGTGAGATCCTGTCTGAAAACTAAAAATTTAAACTGGACATGGCGATCGATGCCTGTGATCCCAGCTACTCCAGAGGCTGAGGGAGGAAGGTCATGACTTTGATAAGGCTCCTCTGGGTAGTGTGGAAATCCTGCCTTCACATTAAAAAAAAATTATTTTAAAGGGGCTGAAGAGATAGCTGAGCAGAAGAGAACTTGCCTGGCATCCTTGACACCCTGGCTTTGATTCCCAATACGAGAAATTAAAAAGATAATAATTGATGAGACTGAAATAGAAACATTATCCTCGATTGCTCAAGAGACAGTAAGATCTTTTGCTTTCCTTATTTGGGGGTGGACAGGGTCTCGCTACGTAGCCCAGGCTATCCTCAAACTCACAGTGATCCTCCTGCCTCAGCCTCCTGAGTATGAGATTCTAGGCATACACCATCATGCTTGGCATAATGCTTGACATTTTTGTGTAACAGGAATTGAACTCAGGACCTTGTGCTTGCCAAGCAGGTGCTTGTGCCACTGAGCCCAGCCCAACAGTGAGGTTTTGATCCATGATTTTTGGTTTCATTTGATTTTTTTTTTTAATGTATAGAAGCATGTTTCCAGAGAATTCTCACAATTAGCTAGCCAGGAATCCATACTTTCTGAAGTGGAGATAATCCGAGGAAGCATGGTTTGACCTACTTAACCCAAATACACGAGGTGCGATATAAACCTTAGTACTAATTCTGCTTTATTTCAATTGTGGTTTTATTTTATTTTTCTTTTGTGGTGCTGAATATCATACCTTTGGTCTTTTCACCGGGTCATATCCCATGTGTCCACCCCGAACGAAAGCTGGCCTTTGTGTCTGGCTGCTTTTGTGCAATAGGTTGTTTCCAAGGTCCTGCATGCAGCCTGTTACCTACGGCCTGTTTCTTTTCACTGTGGAGTAGTATTTCACAGCACCCCTACACTTTATCATGGTTGATACACTGTGTCAACCTGAGGAGGTTTAACTAAGAGACTCAGCAGGGAGCCAGGGTCCTCACTGTGTAAACATCTCATCCTGTGCAAGAGGAGCCCACAGAGGTGGTGTGAGTGCTGCACCCGCCCTGAGTTTGTGGGGTGGGGATGGTGGCCTGCTTACAACCTAAGGCAGGAGAAGAGGCTTGTTCTCCCCACTTTTGCTGTGGCTGCCTTTGCTGGCTACTGCCTTGAAGTGCTGCCCCTGTGCCATGCCACCCTGCCCTGGAGCCAGCTGAGTATGGACTGAAACCTCCACAAACTGTGTGCTAAACAAACCTTCCCTTCATTTTGGGTGCCTGGTATTTCACTCCAGCAACAAGAGAAAAGTAACCAAGACACTGCTATAACAATCCCAGGAGTCGTTTTGCAGATCCATATTTAGGATTCTCTTGGTGATTCAGCCAGGAATTGCTACCTCATGTGGTAAATCCTTGCTAACTTTCAGTGTGGTCTGGTTTGGTCTGGTTTGGTTTGTAATACTGGGGCTTGAGCCCAGAGCTTCGCACTGGGCTACAACCCAGCCTTTAGATTTTTTACTTTTTTTTTTGTTTTGTTTTTGTCTTTTTGAAGCAGGGTCTCACTATGCAGTTCAGGCTGGCCTTGAGCTCACTTTGTAGCCCAGGCTGGTCTTGAACTCACAACAATCCTCTTGTCTCAGCCCTCAAAGTGCCAGGATTCCAGATTTGTTCCACCATGCCTGGCTTTACATTAACTTTTTAAAAATCGCCATTTTTCTAAGCAGGCAATGCAGGAAGGGTCCCTTTCTTATCCTGGCCGATGCTTGGCTTTGCCCAGCATTTAATTTTGCTCGCTGTAGCTTAACAATTTCGGTGACCCAGTGAGGCTTCCATCTGCATCTGCCAATGACACTGTTGCCATTTATATGTATTTGGTGAAAACTCTGTTCAGTTCTTTGATCCTTTTAAAAAGTGGAGTAGCAGAAATAAAACTGGGGTAGGCGTGCTGAGGCACACCTGTCATCTCAGTACTCAGGAGGCTGAGGCAGGAGGATTGCAGTGAGTTCAAGGCTAGCCTGCACTACACAGTGAGACCCTGTCTCATGAAGCAAACAAAAGAACTAACAATGAATGAGATGCGAAATGCCCACGTGTGTCTGCAACCCAGCTTTCTCCGGACAGGCCCGGGCGTCCTGCTCCTTGGGTGCTTCTATGCCAGGCTCCTGGCGTCTGCGCTGTGAGCCAGGGCCCTGCGCAGGTCCCTCCTGCGGGTCACAGAGCGCAGCGACGTGTACTCCACGCGTCTCACCACTAGGTGGCAGCATCCACCGCAGGCCCAGCACCCAACCCTAACCCTAACCCTAACCCTGCGTGGCCTGGAGTGACCACTGTGACTGGCCAGGGACGGGAACTGGCTGCTCAGGACAGGCCCACTCGGGACCAGTGCCAAGGGAAAGGGCTAGGAGTCAAGGCCGGGCATGGCGCGGGCCTGTGATCTTGGCACTCAGGAGGCTGAGGCAGGAGGGTCAATGACAGGCAGCCTGGACTACAGAGTGAGTCCCAGGCCAGCCTGGACACAGAGCGAGACCTTGTCTTAAAAGAAAAAACAAAAACAGCAGGGAAAAATAAATGAGAAAAGAATCCAGTGGCACACATGCCTGCCTGGCAGGGGTGAGGTCATGAGTTTGAACCCAATACCGAAAGATAAGACCAAAATCCAAAAAACTAATACCAGATGTTTGCTTTCGCTTATGTTTTGTATCCTTTTTGTTTTTAAAATAGTTGTTTCCTCATTATGAAAGTTATAGTCTTAGTATAAAAGAGGTTAAAAAGATCTAAACTTCTCTGGTTTTTGCCTTCTGTAAATGTTTCACCTTTTTTTTTTTGCAAATTAAAATGGTACTACAATTGTATTGCCCCCCCCAACACTTTGTGCTCCTGGAAAATGAAAGCCACAGACGTGCCAAGAATAGGAAGCTGCGGGCCTCCTGCCCCGCGCCTGCTTCTCCAGGGCCTCCCTTGTTGACCGGAGGTGACCTCTCCCGCTGCCCTCTCTGTTCCCCTTCTCTTTTGCGGACAATTATGTTCTGCGGATTTAGTTTTTTGAAATAACGTTTAAGCATTGAAAAAAAGAAAACTACAATAAGCTGGGTGCAGTGGCACACACTTGTCATCCTGCACCTGGAGGCTGAGGCAGAAGGACACAAGTTCCAGCACAGTTTGGGCCACTTAGCCAGACTCTGCCTCCAAATAAAAACCAAAGAACAGGTCGCACACGCCTGCATATTCGAGGCCCAGCCGGACCTGGCTTCCCACCCCCGGCCCGCTGACCAGCAGACGCAGGGACCTCAGCTTGGGACCGAGGTGTCCTCGGCAGGCACAGGAGAGGAGACAGGACAGGGGATGGTGCAGACTCCAGGACATCGGGGGACATCGGGGGCACCTGAGAACTTGCCCTGGACGTGTGGAGGACTCTGCCCGTGGGGTTTCAAAGCCGCCAGAGAGCCTGGACCACGGACGCTTACCGGGATCTTCCTGTCCCCACGGGGCTGGGGATGTAGCTCAGCGGCACAGAGCCTGCCTGGCAGGCACAGGGTCCTGAGTTCCATTACCGCTACCAAGTGAATAAGTAATTAAACGCATTCCAGACCCCGCTGCCTTTGCAGAGCTGGGGGTCTCTGTCCTCCGTCCCAGGTGTTACATGTGCGTGCTGACACGGGGAACTTTTATACCCAGAATTGAGGGACTTACACAGCGACACCCCGTGAAGCAGGACCCTTAGACTGCATGGGGAAGGAAACCTTCCTGTTAGGTGTCAGATGCCCCGAGTTTGTTTTCTGAAACTGAAGAATGAGTTTTAAGGAACAATTGAGATGAGGAGCAGTCAATTTTATTGAAGGACAGGTGGCCCCTGAGAGAGAGGCGGGGACCCCAGGGGGCGGACAGCGAGCCCCTATTTTTTTTTTTTTTTGTCTCATCTTTTTGAGACAGGGTCTCACCATGCAGTTCAGGCTGACCTTGAGCTCACTTTGTAGCTCAGGCTGGTCTTCAACTCACAGTGATCCTCCTGCCTCAGCCTCCCCAGTAGCTGGTGTGTGTGTTCACCTCATTTTAATTCGGGCCTTTGCTAGATGCCCTCCGACACACCGCACACCAGTCCACACCACCCAACAGAAGAGAGGCACACCAAGCTTCTTGTACCTAACACAACACTTTTAAAACTGCAAAAAATGATTCTTATTCACTTAATTAAAAAGTCATTAAGTACCTATTATGTACTAACACTGTGCTAAACCAAAGGACAGTGAATGAACAAGACAGAAAAAACCGCTTTTTCCCTGAGGGTGCAGAATCCCATAGGAAATGACAAGGGAACGTCCACTGTGGCAGCGGAGGGAGCTGGCGTGAGACAGGATACTCCGAGGACTATGAACTGAATTGTGACCCAAGCCTGTCATCCCAGCACTCGGGAAGCTGAGGCAGGAGGATCACCGTGAGCTCAAGGCAGCCTGAACTACATTGTGAAACCCTGTCTCAAAAAAACAAAATGAAACCGTAGGCTTCTCATGAGGGAAACCATGAGGTATTTAAACCTGTGTGCCTCACTTAACGGCACGGTCTCAAACGCATCCATGTTCCTACAGGTGACTCCATTATCCTTCTTGATGACCCACTAGTACTCCACGGTGTGTAAAACATTTCTTTATCTCTTTGTAGACAGGTTCTGTTTTAAGCTAGCTTTATGTAGGTGTCACTCACATGCAGTAAAGTCCACCCTTTTAAAATGCAGTGAATTTTAACTGATACCCGGTTAGGGTCCTTTCCACCACCCAGATGGTTCCCTGCTGCGTGAGACTGACCCCTCCCTCTGTCCACAGCCCCAGGAGCCGCCCTCTGGCTGTGCTAACTTGGCCACATCTTCTCCTGAGACTACCACAGGACAGAATCCTGCAGGGGTGGGGGCTTGGGGTAGAGTTTGTTTGTTTGGAGTTTGGTTGAGAGAGTGTCTCACTGTGTAGCCCAGACTGGCCTTGAATCCTGGAGATCCTCCTGCCTCAGGCTCCCAAGTACCTCAGACTGATCAGGGCGGCAACCTCCCAAAGATGTGGTGTGATTTTAGGGCTCCAGGAGGGTCCAAACCCTCTAGCAGAGTCCCAGACTCCCTGGGGACCGAGACAAGGACCTTCTCAGGTGGCCAACATTTATTCGCTTTTCAAACAAGGAAACAGAGCAGGACCTTGGGAGGGGTTCGAGGACTTTTCCAAGTAGCAGATGTTCATTTAGGAGGAGAGGAGTGATCCCCAGCAGCCCGGTTTTTATTCAATTAGCTGGGTGGGAGCCAGGGAACAGACTCCCAAGCACACATACCACGCCAGCCGGCTAGGACTCAGTCCTGCTCAGAGCCGCTCCGTGCTGGTCTCCATCACCACGCTGGAAACTGGTCAGGCCTGGTAACCCCAGCACTGGGGAGCCTGAGGCAGGACGATGGCAAGTCGGAAAGTGAGCTGGGCAGTTTAGCCACTCAGCAAGACCCCTGTCTCCAAACAGGAAATAAAAAGGCTTGGGAATATCGCTCAAGGTGAGGCCTCAGGTTCAATCACCAGTCGTGCAGAAAAATACATGAAAAAAAATATAAAGAAGACAATGCACTAAAGAGGATTCCAAGTCAGCCCCACCGGGAAAACCCGGTGACCCGAGCTCCTACACTTGCGAGCTCATTGAGGAACCGTGGAGGGCCGGCAGGGAAAACCCGGACCTCACTGAAGACTTACAGGAAACCTCCCACGTGAGTCACACTGGAAATTCCCAGATTTCTCAAAAGCTCTCTGTTTGCTTTTCCCTGTCTCTGCCACCATAAAAACATCAGGCAGAAAGGATTCTGCCGGGCCAGGAGCGGGGTCAGCCCCTCTGCAGCCTTCGGGGCGGAAGCAGGCTCCACGGAAGACCCGGGGCTCTGCCCTGGGGACTCAGATTTCCAGGGCTTCCTGGGCCTGGTGGAAGGGAGCACTGTGGGTGTGAACACCCGGGGGGGGGGGAGGGAGGCTGAGAGACAGGAGGCTGAGGCAGGAGGGTCACCAGGAGCCCGAGGCCAGGCTGGGCTCCACAGTGAGACCCCATCTCAAGAGACTAAAAATAAAAAGCAAAGCCACCCAGCCCGAGTCTTTAGGGGTGAACGACAGAAAGCCAGCAAGCCTGGCTTAAGCCAGAGAAGCCGAGCTGGCTGTCATCTCCGTCTCAGCAGAGGCGTGTGGGCCGGGCCGGGAATTTCCTAACCCTGTGCACACAGCAGAACTTCCGCTCACAGCCGGTGGGGGCTGCAGGGTCCCCGCTGCAGGGCTGGGGGTGGGGCGGGGGAGGCGGGGCTGCCTGGGCCTGCAGGGACCTTGTCCTGGTGCTGCTGGGCGCTGGAGAGGACTGGCAGAAGCCCACCCTGCCCTGACCCCCCCACACACACACAGTTAGGCCCCTCCCGCGGGCCCGCAGGATGAGAAGTGGTTCACACGCAGCTGGGCTGGTGTCCGCCTGGATTACACAGGGAGGAGCCCTGCGGGGCTGTTTGAGGGGCTTGGGAGCCTGAGGGCCCCTGCACCCCTGCTGGAAAATAGATCTTGATTGTCAGCACTGGAAGATCCAGGCAGCCACAGGGCCTTTATTGTCACCCAGGACCTCATTAAATTGCCCAGGCTGGCTTCGAACCTGTGATCTTCCTGCCTCAGCCTCCTGAGTGCTGGGAGTATAGCCAACCAGCCTTGGATGCTGCTACTTAATCTTGGCTGCCTGGAAGTAAGTGTTTGGTGTAGCTGAAATGTGCCCGGAGTCAAAGATAGACTCGGGGCTCCACAATCCCTAAGCTTGGGGTGCAGTGCTGCAGGCCTGAAATCTCAGCACTCTGGGAGGAAGAGGCAGGAGGGTCTCAAATTGTAGACTAACCTGAGCATGTTAGACCCCATCTCTCTGAATTTTTTCTTCTCCTTCCCTCCCTGTACCCCTTCTGATTCTTGGTACTGGGGATTGAACTCAGGACCTCACACTTTCCAGGCAGGTGCTTACACTACCCAGCTAAGTCACCAGCCCTTTTTCTGGTCACGGTCACACTGGGCAGTGCAGGCTTGAGCTTACTTTATAGCCCAGGCTGGTCTTGAATTTGCAAGGAGCCCCCTGCCTCAGCCTCAGACGAGCTGCGCTTACAGGCGTGAGCCACCACGCCCCACCTGTTGTTTTTGAGATGGGGGTCTCCAGACAGTTTGCAGGATTTGAACTCTCCGAGGTCCTCCTGCTTCCCCCTGGCTTCGAGAGTGATGGGATTACAGGGGTGACCACCACGCGCGGTTCAATAAAGAAAGTTTTAAAAAGGCAGGGACGCACTGAGTTCCACCCCCACCCCACGCCCACCCTCATCCCCAAGCCCACCCTCATCCCCAAGCCCACCCCGCCAGCCTCAGGAACTCTCCGCCTCCGGATTCCTCCTCTGGACTCCCGCCCCGGGGAGGGCGCAGAGGGCACCGGCGCCCTGGACGCCGCAGAGGGGGGCGGGTTGGGGGCGGAGCCCGTGAAGGGAGGTCTGATCCCGGGATGCGGGCGCCCGTGGGAGGCCGAGGCAGGAGGGTGGCGAGGTCCAGCGTGGCCTGGCAGCCGCGGGACTTAGCCAGACTTTGGGCGACCGGCGCGATCGGCGCCAGGGCCGGCGGGCGGGCGGGCGGGGAGTTGCGCAAGGCCGGGCGGGGCCGGGCCGGGCCGGGCCGGGGTTGGGGCCGGGGCTGGGGCCCCGCCGCCCGCCGCGCTCTGTGACCTCACGGCCGCCGCCTCCCTCCGGCTCGCCGCCGCCATGCGCTGCGCCCCGCGCGGCCTGGGCTTCGTGCCCTTCCTGCTGGCCACCTGGTCCTCCGCCGCCTTCCTCATCTCCTACGTGGTGGCCGTGCTGGCCGGGCACGTGGACCCCTTCCTGCCCTACATCAGGTGCGCGCGGGGCGTCGGGGCCGGGCCGGGCGAGCGGGCAGCCCCACTTTACCTCTGCTCCGCCGGGTAGGAAGCCGGGCCCTTGGCACTGCGCCCCGGCGCCTCCCCGAGCTGCTCAGGCGGGGCTCAGGCCGTGGACCCTCCTGCCTCAGCCTCTCACCGCCTCTTGCAGGCGGTGCCTTCCGTCCTGGCGGTGCCCCAGTCACCCCAGGCAGTGCGCACCCCAGAGCTGGGGCCCAGAAGCTGGGTCCCAGGCGCTGCCCCTCCGCTCCGGGCTTCTGCTCACCCGTCCTCCAGCAGCCAGGTCTGGTCTGCCGCATCTGCGCCCTTGGGCCCGACCTCCAGCTCCAGGAAAGATGCAGCTGTTCGGCGGGGTTTGTTTTGTTTTGTGAGACAGGGTCTCACTTTGTAGACCAGGCTGGCCTGGAGCCCACGGAGATCCTCCCGCCTCAGCCTCCCCAGTCCTGGTATTTCAGGTGTGTTGCCCTCTCCCAGCTGTTCTGCTGCAGTAGGGGTCCCAGGGAGACATCTGCCCTGTCTCAGCACTGAGCGAGAGGCCTGGGGTTTGCCAGGGGAAACCAATCCCCGCTGCGCCGACAGGGCCAGAACCCCGCGGCCACCCTAGCAGTGCTGCAGGGCGCTGTTGGACCTGGTGCCGCCTCCTCCTCGTCGTCATTTTTCCCCACTGTGGCACCGAAATGGAGCCAGGGCCGACACCTTCAGTCCTTTGGTCATCTTTTACTTGGAGTCAGGGTCTTGTTGGGTTGCAAAGTTGCCCAGGCTGGGCTCAAACTTGAGATCCTCCTGCCTCAGCCTCCCAGGTGCTGGATTCACAGGTGCGTGCTCTGCTTTGTGTCTGCAGACCCTCACTGAGTGGAGGGGAGGCACAGGGAAGGAAGGGCCACCAGCTCCATCAGGACAGGCGAAGGCCTTGGCAGCTCCCAGCCCAGGCCATGCAGGGTCGCAGCCCTTAGCTGAGGCCCAGTGGCTCCCTCGTGTCAGGGTGGCTGCTGCCCTGGCCCAGCGCAGAAGAGGGGCGTGGAAGGAAGACAGGGCCACTGTCCCTTGGCTGGCAAGGAGCCTCGGACAGGTGACAGCAGGGGGAGCTGGGATGCCGAGGCCACGTGGCTCATCCTGGGTCTCCGGCAGACTTGGGAGCTGAGTGGCATCTCGTGACGGGGGACAGGGATGGTTGGGGTCATGGTGCTTTATTGTCTAGTGTAGCATGGACTCGTGAGGGTCCGGAGCCGGAGGGACAGCCAGATGTGCTAGGCATGCCTGGGAGGCCGGCCTGGGCTCCCTAGCAAGATCCTGTCCCCAAAAAACAAAACAAAGCAGCCTGAAGTGTGCTGGCGCCTGTGTCTGTGGAGTTGGCAGAGACCCTGGAGGTTTAATCTCGTGCAGAGAGAGACCTAGGGGTTTAGTCTCCTCAGGGTAGGAATAGAAATGTGGAGAGTTTTTTTCTTTTCATTTGGTTTCTTTTTTTAATTTAAATTTTTGGGGTGCTGGGGAACCTGGGGAGTCACGTGAGGCAAGAGCTCTACCCCTGAGCTGTACCCGCAGAGCCCCGCTGTGAGCAGAAGTCTTCTTGCCGAGTTGCCCAGACTGCCTGTGAAGTTGTGACCCCCCACCTCAGCCTCTTGAGTGTCAGGGATGACAGAAGTGTGCCGATGCTCCTGGTGTGTAAATTGGTTTTATCTCTGCACTGGGATTTGGTGAAAGGCAGGAGTATGAAAGTCTCACACACACACACACACACACACACACACACACACACACACCCTGACCCGTCAGCCCCCGGGGCTACAGCCACTCTTAGAAATTACCTCGGTGGTTCTGGTGCCCCGGGAAGACCGAGCCAGGGGCTTGGTCGCTTACAGCGCTGCTTATGCTGATTTTTCGGGGAGCTGGGGTGGAACTCGGGCCCTGGGCATGCTGGGGAGTTCTGCTGCCACACCGCACCCCAGCCCAGAGTTGGTGTTGATTTGATTTTGCTTTTGCTTTCGGCGCACGGAGGACTGCACCCTGCCGCCCGCCTCGGCCTCTGCCGTGTTGGTTTTGAGCAGCAGCTCGCTAAGAACTCACTTGCCCAGGCCGGGCCGGAACTTGTGATCCTCCTGCCTCAGCCTCCCAGAGTGCTGGGATCCCCACACCTGGCTTTGTCTGTATTCATTTATTTTAGCTGCTTGTGTGAATTTTCTATCAAAAAATGTAAAACAGGAGATTCGAACTCCGTGCAAGGCCAGCAAACTGGTCCGGGACAGCGAGGCAGCCGCGTTAGGGAAGCCGAAGCGCAGCTGTCAAGGCCGGGGGCGGAGCAAAGGCCCAGGCCACGCCCACATCACAGCATTCCCTGGCCACGCCCACACGCGTCATTTCCCCAGCCACGCCCACAGCCCCATTGCCCAGCCCGGGACATTAGTGGGGGTCCTGCTCCTCGCTCCTCCCCCTGGGGAGCCTGCCTTTGTCCCCCCCCATCTGCCTTTTACTGCGCTGTTTGTAACTCGGTCTCTGTGTGAGGGAAACAGGTGACCCTGGAGCACTGTCCTCTCTGATTTGCTGAGCACCGCCGCCTTAAGGCGCACCTTGCCCTGCTGATGGCTTCCGTTTGTCCTCCTTCATGGCACAGTAGTACTCCACGGTGCATGACCACCGCGCCTTCTTTACCGTCCCTCGGCGGGGGGCACACGGGCCCCCCGGGACTCAGCCACCGTCAGCCGTGCCCTGTGCTGTGCGGGCACCGCTGTGACTCCAGGTCCTCCCCCTGCAGGCAGATTCCCGGGGAGCAGCGGGCAGGGGGTCTTAGCGCTGCTGCGCAGAATCTCCACACTGCTGTGGTTTGCATCCGCTCGGTTCTGCGGCTTCTCACCGCGTGGTGGCTGAGACACAGAAGGTTGGATCAGGTCTTTCATTTCAGAAGTGAAACTGAAAATCAGGGAGATTAATACTTTAATTTCCATTTACTTCACAGTCACAAAATGTAATTTATACTCACAAGTGTGTGCTAAGACATGAACATGAAACGACTTGGAAGTTGTATTTTTCTTTTGAGGTGGTGGTGCTGGGGATTGAATTCAGGACCTTCGCACTGGGCTACATCCCCAGCGTTTTTTATTTGTATTATTTCCTTTGTTTTTATTTATTTTCTTAATTTTGAGACAGGGGTCCCTAAACTGCTGAATTCCCCAAGCTGGACTCAAGCTTGCATCCTCCTGCCTCAGCCTCCTAGAGGGCTGAGATTATGTGTGCTCCCTGCTCCCGGGCTCTTGTTAGTTTTTTCCCATCTTCCTTGTTTTTTTGAGACAGGGCTATGTAGCCCAGGCTGGCCCTGAACTTGTGGGGCTCCTCCTGCCTCAGCCTCCTGAGTGCTGGGATGACAGGCATGTGCCACCACAGGGCTACTATTATATTGCCATTTTTATTGTGATTGTGCGATTTAACAGTCAGCTGATGATCCATCCAAGCAGAGAGAATTGTAATTTCTAAAACAGCCCAGCTGACTATTTGAGAAAGAGTCAAAAGAAACCACTTGTGGTTACTAGGGGATCTGACAGCCGTAAAGATTTAAGAAAACTGCTGGGCATGGTGGTGCTCGATTTGTAGGCTCAGCACCCTGGAGGCTGAGACAGGAGGAGCCCTGAAGAAGAGTTCAAGGCCAGCCTGGGCTACACAGGGAAACCCTGGGTCACAAACCAAAACAGGAACAGTAGAAACAGACTTAGGCAGACTGGTTTTAAAAATAGAAGGATTCTGCCCTGGACTTGTTTTCAAAGTGGCTTTGAGATTTCCTTCCACTTCAGAGAAAGCAAAACTGAAAGGGACAGTCTTCCGGGCAGTGGGCCTGGGCCTGGACGCCGCCTTTGTGACTGTGAGGACGGAGGCCCCGGTTTCGGGGAGGGAGGTGCCTCAGGCACCAGGGAGTCAGGACTGCTGGGACGCCAGGTGACGCTGGGCCGCGGCAGTGTGGCTGCAGGGTGTCTCTGAGCCGTGGTGTCACAGGATGGGCGTGTGGGGATGGGGAGGAGTTGATTTTAAAACCTGTGGTTAAAAAGGTTTCTGTCGGTGTCTGTCACAGTCCAGCACCCGGCAGGCTGAGGCAGGAGGATCTCCGTGAGTGTGAGGCCAGCCTGGGCTACAGGGGGAATTGTGGGTGTCACGGCTGCTGTGGCCTCCATGTCTTTGGGACCAGGGCGAGGTACTCCTCACGGTGTCCTGCGTCTCTAGGCCGCATGCTCAGTGCTTTCCTTAGGACCTGCCGAGCCCTTCCCGGTGTGTTCCTAGCAGAAGCGGAGTGCTGAAGAGCTGCTCGAGTCTGCTTTCTTTTCTTATTTTTACTTTTTGCGGTGCTGAGAATTGAACCCGGAGAGCTACCTCCCAGCGATTTATTTTTTATTTTGAGACAGGGTCTTGCTCAGTTGCCCAGGGTGGGCTTCAACTTGAGATACTCCCGCCTCAGCCTCCCAAATGTTGAGACCTTTTTGTTTTATTGTGATTTGAGTCACTGCGCCGCAAAAATTGCTTGGTAAACAGAAGGTGATCACTTGCAGTGTGTTGGAAACATTATCACAGCTTGGTTGGGCACCAAGCTTTCTGAAGTTTTGTTTTGTTTTTTCCTGTCTGTTTGAGGCAGGGTCTCTCTATGCAGTTCAGGCTGGCCTTGAGCTCAGTCTGTAGCCCAGGCTGGTCTCAAACTTGCAATGATCTTCCTGCCTCAGCCTCCCAAGTGAGTGCTGGGGTTACAGACCTGCGCTCCACACTCGCCCTCAATTCTTTGATAATAATTACAACTTTTCTTCTCTCTCTCAGTGATACAGGAACGACCCCTCCAGAAAGCGGTATTTTTGGTCTCATGATAAACTTCTCTGCGTTTCTCGGTAGGTATCACTGTGTGCAAAATCTCAGCGCTCCGGTGACTGAAGGACGGTATTTGCTGTTGCTGTCTGTCCTCACAGGCCCAGGGTGGGCACCGAGCTCCTGATCGACCGTTTTGGTTTTTATTTGAGACAAGGTTCCTTTCAGTTGCCCGGACTGACCTTGAACTTGCAACCCTCCTGCCTAGGCCTCCTGAGTAGCTGAGGTTACGGGCCGCCAGGCCTGGTTGGTTTTTCTGTTGTTTTTTCATTTTTTTTTTTTTGTTTGTTTGTTTTAATACAACGTTCACCACTAGAAATTTGCCAGTCTTGGAAATCTGGAGTCTTTGGGCCTCCAGAACCGTGTGTGGCTTGGTTCTCCAGTGTGTGTGTTCACCGAGTCTCCACTTCATCTGGCTGTCGGACCCCGGGTCTGGTAGAGGTGTTTTTATTTTTTAAAAAGACACAAGAAGGTTTATTAGACCTGGAGACACAGGACACACTCAAGGAAGGAAAGGACGAAGGGCTTTCTAAACCCTAAACCTTTCAAGAGGATTTTAGTCTTTTTTTTAAAGACAGGTCTGGTCTGTATTTCAGGCTGACCTCAAACTCACCATGATCCTCCTGCCTCAGCCTCCCAAATGCTGGGATTACAGGTGTACACCACCAGGCCCGGTTTACACCCCTCCCATATTAGGGTTTGAGCCCAGGGCCTTTGCACTGAGCTATAACCACAGCTTTTCTTATTCTTTTTATTTTGAGCCAGGGTCTCACTAAGTTGCTAACGTGCCCAGGCTGGGTTTGACGCTGGGATCATCGCGCCTCAGCCTCCCCGCCTGGGGTCACGGGCGAGCACCCCGCCCCCGCCTTCCTTCTCGGTGAGGGGCGGAGCCCCCACTTGCTTGTGCTCCCACAGGCGCTGCCACGATGTACACGCGCTACAAGATCGTGCAGAAGCAGAGCCAGCTCGGCCCGCGCGGGACGCAGCTGCTCAACGCCGTGTCTCTGGGCCTCGGCCTGGCGGGCTGCGTCGGGATGGGCATCGTGGCCAACTTCCAGGTGGGCGCGGCCGGGCAAGGGTGTGGGGTGAGGGGGCCGGGCGGACTGCTCTTCACGACTTACTTTTGTTTGTTTGGTTTTTTCTTTTTTTAGACAGGGTCTCTCTGTGCAGTGCAGGCTGCCCTTGAGCCCACTATGTAGCCCAGGCTGGTCTCGAACTCACAGCGATGCTCCTGCCTCAGCCTCCCGAGTGACAGGCCTGCAAATTCATGAAAATATCCCGGCCGTTTCCCGCGGCATTGTAACGGGTGTCTTCAAAGCGACCCACAGGGCTGTGTGCGGTGACCCAGGGCTGAGGCTGGAGCCGCTCTTGCCCCCCTGGGTTTCCTGCGTCAGATAAAGTGGTCCTTGAGCTCTGCGGGGTGCAGCTCTGGTGTGGGCCCAGGGGCTCGCAGCTCCACCCTGGGGAGCCGAGTGAAGGCAAAAAGCCTGGAATCCCAGCTCTCCGGGAGGCTGAGGCAGGAGGATCGCAAGTTCAAGCCCAGCCTGGGCAGCTTAGTGATCTAGCAAGACTGTTTCAGAGTAAAAAAGAACTGGGGACCCGGCTCGGTGCAGAGCCCACGTTCAGGTCAGGTTGGACTGACATACTTGCAGTCTGTTTCTTTTCATTTCTTTAACCCCCTAATTTCCATGCCAATAATGCAGAGTTTCAGCAGTCCAGGCTCGCTCTCAAGCCCCGTCTTTTTTCTTTTGTTTGAGACCAGGTTTCATTATGTAGTTCAGACAGACCTGAGCTCATGCCTCAGCCTCCTGAGTGTTTGGATCTCAGGCACACAGCACCACGCCTGGTTTCTGATGTTCTGAATGTAGTTATTTGTTTGGGTTTTTTAAAAATTATTTTTATTGGTACATTTTATCTAATGGTCACATTCATGCCTGGAATTTAGCTCAGTGGCACAGCGCCTGCCTGGCAAGTGCAAGGTCGTGAGTTTGATGCCAGGTATCAAAAAAAAAAAAATGATCACATGCATTAGAGGAAGTTTGTGCCTCTACCTTATGTTTCTGGGTTGTTTGTTTCTGAGACAGGGTCTCACACTGTAGTCCAGGCTGACCTTGAAGTCACTGTGTGTCCGAGGCTGACCCAGAATGAGGCTGTCCTGCCTCAGCCTCCCAGTGCTGGGATACAGGCGTGCGTCACCTCACCTGGCCTTCAGTATAACGTGGAAAAGAGCTTGAGTTTTCTTTCCTCATTCATCTAGTATAGCGTGAACTATTTTTTTGAAAAGATCTTTGTCATTAAAATTGGGTTCCTTATGTATAACTTTAACAGTTGAGTTTATGTTTGAAATAAAAATCTACTCAAGTTAATTACAATAAGCTCTTAAAATGTGTTATTTGTAACAAAAGTAAGTAGAATGCATGTGTGCCATCTGCTGCAGAGAAACAGAATTACCCTCTTTTGAAATTCTGTCCCTTGAGACAAGACAGGACTTTATGTTAAAGAAAATAAATCAGTCACAGGAAGGCAAGCAGCCCAGACAGCAGGGACTCGAGGCTGGAGAGGTCAGAGCAGCAGTGGCCAGTGGCTACCCAGGCTGGGCGCCGGGCCAGGAGGGTGGCCTTTCAGACGGGCAGTGAGTCCTGGAGATCTGTGGCTGTGCTAATACGCTGCAGAGGTTGGAGTTACTAAAACAGGGCAGGCTGAGGAGGCTGAGACGGGAGGATTTCCGTGACTTCAAGGCCAGCCTGGGCTACAAAGTGAGGCCTGTCTCAAAAAAGAAAACAATTTCTAAACAGAGAAAAAAGAGGGTAAACAGGTGAGGTTCGGAGTTTAACTCATTTGAGCAAATCTCTCACTAGGGAGACATACGTCAAATGCAGACAAAATCCCATGCACGTATATAATCCCATATGCATATATTTGCTAATGAAACATAGAATTTAAAAAAGACAGATATATCTTTTATGAAAAAGCCTTTCTAGATTTAACCTCGCAGTAGTCTAGTGTGCTTTGTGTTGCACTGTCTTAAGTCAACAGGAAAGCTGGTGGTACAAGCTTGTAATTTCAGCATTCAGGAGGCTGAGGCAGGAGGATCGCCATCCGAGGCCAGCTGGAATTGCACAGTGAAATCTTGCCTTGAAAACTAAACAAATCAGAGAAAAGTAAATTATCAAGAAAGTTTTTCGGTTTTTTTTTTTTTTTTTTTTTTTTTTTTTTTTTTTTTTGAGACAAGCTCTCTCTATGTCATTCAGGCTGACTCCAAACCACTTTGTGGCCCGGGCTGGCCTCTGACTCACGCGGTCCTCCTGCCTCAGCCTCCCAAGTTTTGCAGCAAGGGTTGCGTCCCCGGAGGGGCCTGTGGTGGCCGTGGTGGGCGGTGACACGCCTGCACTTCTGTCCCCAGGAGCTGGCCGTGCCGGTGGTCCATGACGGGGGCGCACTGCTGGCCTTCGTGTGCGGCGTGGTCTACACGCTCCTGCAGTCGGTCATCTCCTACAAGTCCCATCCCCGCTGGAACAGCCTGTCCACCTGCCACACGCGCATGGCCATCTCTGCCGTGTCCTGCGCAGCCGTCGTGCCCAGTATCCTTTGTTGTTGGTCACTGTGCTCAGGGTGGTGAAGGATTTGTCCCCATGGAGTGGCAGGGACAGGGCGCAGAGAGTCCTGTGGGGCCGGGCGGGGCGGGCTGGAGGTGTCATGGGGACGTGGTGAGCAGGAGCTGATCGGGTGCGGAAAGAGGCTCCAGCAGGGCTCTCTGTGTGGTCCAGGCTGGCTCGGATTTTCCTCTTCCTCCTCCTTCCTTTTCTCCTTGTCTCCTGGTGCTGGGGATCAAACCCAGAGGCTACATCTATACCACTGAGCCACACCCCTGGGCCCTTTCAACTTTGAGACAGAGCTGATCCTCCTGCCTCAGCCTCCTGAGGGGCTGGGATGACTGGTGTGCACCACCATGCTGGGTGGATAAGAGTCAGTCCCCATGCTGGGATGGGTGGAAGGTCAGGGAGAAGGGACTCAGCCCAGAGGGACCCAGAGGGACGGGGTGTAGCACCCTTGAGCTCTGCTGACTTCCGCCCCGTGGCCACTGCACTGTGACAATATTTATTTTTCCGTGAAGTGCTTGACTGAAGATGCCAAATATTGATACTGCACTCAGGGCTGCGGCCAGGATGCCCCGAGTCCTCTCTGCTCTGGTGGGGCCATGGGCCATGTGGCCCACTGGTCCCCAGGAAAGTGTCCTAAAGCCCTGGCTGTGTTCGGGGCTGGGCTCCCAGGGCTTTGCCTTTCCAGGGGAACCTGCTCCATGTGGGGGAGCCTGGGCGGAGGCCCAGCACAGAGAGTGAACTCACGGTGATCCTCCTGCCTCAGCCTCCCCCAGCTCTTCTAGAGTTTCTAGGAGACAGGGGCTCACTGAGTCACTAAGTTGCTCACACTGGGCTCGAACTCGAGACTCGCCTGCCTCAGCCTCCAGGAGGGATTAAGGTGTCAGCCACCAGGCCCGGCTTTACTAATTGCACAGGGGAAATGCGATTTTCAGTCTCAGGGAAGGAAAGTGTTGATTACAAATTCCCTAAGCATTGAGAAACTAAGAAAGTACCCGAAACTTACCACAGAGTACCCGCCCTGTTCCTAAGCCCGTCCCTTCTCCCTTTCCTCGCCCTGTGTATGGGCCGAAAACAGACTTTCTTCTCAGTGACTTTGAAGGCTGAGGCGGGAGGATCACAAGTTTGAGTCCCACCTGGCAATTTAGTGAAATCCTATCTCAAAATGAAAAGGACCAGGGCTGAGGGTAGTACAGAGACCCTCGGGAGCACTGTGTGTGTGTGTGTGTGTGTGTGTGTGTGTGTGTGTGTGTGTGTGTGAGTGTGTCTGTGTCTGTGGACGTACATGTGTGTTAGTTTGCGGCGTGCAGCAGGTGTTCGTGGCAGTGAAAACAGGTCTCTGTCTCTGCTCGCGCGCAGCCCTTAGGCACAGAGCCCTCAGGGTTAAAGCCAGGCAGTGACAGTGCAGTGAGCATTGCAGGCCCCCAGTTGCCCATCCTAGTAAATAGTTCTCAGACGCACTGTGTGGAGTAACTTGAGTGGCCTCCTCCGCAGCAAAGTCTCAGCCCCGAGCTGCAGCCTGGCCCCGAGTCTCCCTGCTAAGGACTAAAAGCATCTTTCAGACACCCTTGGGGGTCGCTGGTGACATTTCACAGAAATGGGCTTTTTATTGTGTGGGGTGCAGGGTTTCTCTCTGCAGTTCAGGCTGGCCTTGAACTCACAGCTCACTGTGTAGCCTGGGCTCACCTCAAACTCACAGCAGTTCCCTGCCTCAGCCTCCCGAGTGCTGGGATTACAGGCATGCACCACCACGTGTGGTTCTTATTTATTTACTTTATTTTTTTTTATTGGTACCAGGGATCGAACTCAGACCGTGCACTTTCGAGGCAGGTGCTTATACTGCCGAGCTAAATCCCCAGCCCCTATTCATTTACTTTAAAAATCACAGTGATGGATCCCAGACACTGCTGGGCTACACTCCCTGCCCTTTTTATTTTTCTATTTCAAAATAAGACCTTAAGAGGATGTGAGACTGGCCTTGACCTTGGAGACCCCCTGCCTCAGCCTCCTGTGTGGCTAGAATTACAGGTGTGGGTCACTGCACACGGTGCCCTGAGCATGTAGTGAGATGTCGCTGGGCCTTCTGAGTTTTCTTCTTTTGCGTTGAGATGCTGAAGACTTCAGCCGCGCAGAGCAGGGATTCAGAGACGGGCTTCCATTGGCTCAGCACTGTGAGTCTCTGTCTCTGTGTCTCTCTCTGTCTCTCTGTTTCCTGCAAGGTCTCATTGTGTAGCCCAGGCTGGCCTCAAACTCGCCGAGATCCTCCTGCCTCAGCCTCCCAAATGCTGGGAATCTAGGTGTGCACCATCATTACTGGCCTTGAATTCCTAATTGTTTGTAGATCTGAGAGCCTCCAGCTTCTCCCCAGATTTCTCTCCTTCACCACCAACATGCAGATGGCAGTGCCCGGGTGACCTCAGCCCCTGCAGGGTCGGGTGGCCTGGTACATGGATCGGGTTCTCCCCAGACCTGGGGCCGGCCCGGTCCCTGTGACCTGAGCTCCCTGGGTTGGGAGCTCCACATACCCCTCCTCCTTCAGATTGGGCCGTGGTGTGGCCTGGATCCCAGCACAGCACTGAGGGGAGGGTGCTTTTTACTCAGTTGTTCAGGATGCATCCTGGGTACCACTTCCTCCAGCACAGCCGGCTCAAGTGAGGACCCCGGAAACACTCAGGCCAGGCAGAATGAGGCCCGAGGGACAGGTTACCCGTGTGTGGCCAGGCAGACTGGATGGAAGCGGCCATTTCTGGTGCAGTCCACCCTGTGGCAGGTGCGGTTAGCAGAAGGGACTGTGGCTGCTTTGATGACAGAAACATCGTTATTATCATTATTAACACTGCAGCCAGCGATGGGGTGCCTCTCCCTTAATCCTAGAATTTGGGAGGCTGAGGCAGGAGGATCTCAAATTCCAGACCAGCCCGGGCTCCCTCCGCTAGAGATCCTGCCTCAAACAGAAAAACCAAACCAAGCATCTCAGCGCCGACTTCAGAGGCCGGTTTCTGCTGGTTTCCTTGACGGTTTCCCCAGTGATCGCCTGTGCTTCCCTGATCTCTATAACCAAGCTGGAATGGAACCCCAAAGAGAAGGTGACACTGGCACTGTCCCAGCGTCACCGCTGAGCCGGGGCTGGGCGAGTCCTGGGAGGAGGGGTCCGTCACCGCTGGGGACAGGGTGGACATGGCATGGAATTGGCCAGCGCTGAGGGGAATGGGGGGACTAGTGCTCTTGGGGGTTTTCTTTGGCAGGGCTAAAGCAGCTAGACCAGGTGTCCATTTTCAGGAGGCCTGGGCCGCAGGGCTTGGCCTCCTCTGGTACATGCAGGGTGACAAAGATGTGGCATCAGTGCGGGCGACTCCTCCTGGGTGCCCTGGCTGTCCCCAGTTAGCAGTAGCCTGGGTGCCACTGTATCCCGGGCAGATTTCCAAAGTCTGAGTCCCTTCCTTGCTCAGTAAGAGTTTGAACCTGGGACCTCTGTGCTCGGAGCAGGCTCTTCTGAAGTCACTAGGTTGCCCCAGCTGGGTGGGAACCGGAGACTCTCCTGCCTCAGCCTCCCAGAGTGCTGCGATGCCAGGCACCCATGGTCATGCCCAGGAACTCTGAGTCTTTATCTCAGATAAACCAGGGAATTTCCTCCCAGGACAGCAGACCGGAAGCTTGACAGGAACCGAGGGTTTCCCAGATGGATGCCTAGGTGGCAGCGAAGGGTGGGTGACCCCTAGGAGGGAACAGAGGGGGACACCGCAGCAGGAAGTCCCCCAGGGAGCTGTGTCCCCACCCCAGGCCACAGAAAGGTGAAGTGGAGCAGCCTGGTGCCTTCACGACAATGTCCTCACCACCAGAAGGCTTCAGGGGTGCTGGGGAGAAGGCGGTGGGGACCTCGGGCAAGTCTGGGTGTTGGTGGGGCCCACAGCCAGCTGTCCCTGCCAAAGGCAGCACTTTGAAGCCAGACACAGGGTAGGTGCCCGCCTGTCATCCCACCACTCAGAGGCTGAGGCAGGAGGGTCACTGCAAGGCTGTGGGACAGACGCTCCTCTCCCAAGGGCAAGTTTCCTCCTGCTCCCCCAAAGCCCAGAGTCCTTCCTGCCTCAGCTGCTGGGCGCCCTCATCCCACAAATTGGGCAGAGCCTTGGGGCAGCACTGCGCCCTGGGAAGTGGGGGACCACACCCGGGAACTCCCCGCTGAGGCGTGAGAAGCTGAGAAGTGAAAGCTTTCGACACCCGCAGTCGCAGTCGTGGTGGCCGTGGCGGGGCTGCCTCCTCCCCGTGTACGACCCGAGTCCTGCCCGTGGCACGGGGTCCCCCCCCCCCCCCGCTTCCTTCCCTCACTCCAGGACAGGGGCTCACTGTTAGCCCAGCTGGCCTCGCACTGGCTGGGACCCTCCTGCCTCAGCCTCCCCAGGCCGGGGTACAGGGGTGTACCACCACATCCGGCCGGGAAAGCCTTGTCTCTGAGCTCCCAGCCCGACCTGCCTGGGGTCCTCGTGCTGCCTTTGGAAGTCACCAGGTGCAGCCCCAGAGCCGGGGTGAGGGCTGCAGGCCGCTCCGGGCTCAGCTCCCCTGCACCCCAGCCCGGGCCCTGTATGTTCACAGCCTCGGCTTCCTGGGGTTTCCAGGGTCTCTGCGCCTGGCGACTTTTCCCCGGGTCGCTGGTGTCACTGCTCTCTGTGGGCTGAGTCCTTGTCTCTGCTGCCACCAGGACTACGTGTACCACGTGGTGAGCGCCGTGTGTGAGTGGACCGTGGCCTTCGGCTTCATCTTCTACTTCCTGACCTTCATCCAGGATTTCCAGGTGGGCGCCCGGTGCCGGGGCCAGGGAGACCTGGGACACTGGCTTGGGGCGTCTTTGGAAATGCGTCGGTACTGTGTGGCTCAGTGGCTTTGTCTTTCACGCCCCAGTGGATGGGTTTCCTGTGGTCTCCCGCTTTGATGCTGAAAGCTACATGTTGAGAAATGAGCCAGGCGTGGTGGCTCACATCTGTCATCCCAGCACTCGGGAGGCTGAGGCAGGAGGATCACTGTGAGTTTGAGACCAGCCTGGGCTACAAAGTGAGCTCAAGGCCAGCCTGAGCTGCAGGGTGAGAGCCTGTTTTTTTAAAAAAAGGGAAATAGGAAATTAAAAATGTTCCCAAGGCTCTTAATGCCCTGTGTTGCTCAGGCTGTCTTCAGTCTTGCTGAGATCCTCCTGCCTCAGCCTCGAGTGCTAGGGTTTTGGGCGTGTGCCACCTCACCTGCACCGCACGATGATTGTCTTACGAGTGTGCATTTGCAGTGCCTCGCACTGATGTGTTTTGTGGAGTTCCCTGTGTGTGACATGCCTCGCTAACCGTGAACCCTTCCACTCCTAGAACGTGACGCTGAGGATATCCACAGAGATCAACGGCGACCTCTGAGGGAGGCTCCACGCAGCCTGGAGAGACGGCGTCCCGGTGTCTGTCGCCCAGAGTGGCTTCTGTGTCACGGCTCTGACTGAGTCTCATTAAGAATTTTTCATAGTTTTTACACGGGTTCAGTTTCCCAGAGAACGTAGACTGTTCTTGGCAACATGGTTATATTTCACACTTCCCTAAGCAGACCCTTCGTGCTAACGTTCCCGGGCAGAGACGGGTGTCACAGAGACGGGCAGGTTCTAGTTTTGTTTTTTTGTACCGGGGATCGAACTCAGGACTTCGCGCTCGCAAGGCAGGCGCTTATGCTGCTGAGCTAAATCCGGCCCCAGGTTCTATTTTTGTGCGGAGCCTGAATTGCTGTTTTCTGTCTGTGAATGATCCAAGGAAGGGCTCTGAATGAGTGCTGTCATTCAGCACACTTTTTACAAAGTAAAATCAGGGAGAGACGTTGTGTAATTTCATTTCCAGAGGAGGAACTGTGTAATCTTGTTTTTTAAGGTAGGCTGTCTTCAAGGCTGGCCTTGAACTCACTGTGTGGCCCAGGCTGGCCTCTAACCCACGGTGATCCTCCTGCCTCAGCCTCCTGAGTGCGGTGTAACAGGGTGCACTCCACACCCAGCTGTGTAATTTTTTAAAAATCACATGAGCATTTATAAAATTTAGTTTATGATGATCATAGACCCAAATCCTAATGATTTATTAATTAATAAATGAACACTAAGACACTGATTTTTAATTGCACTGTTTGTACGGCCAAGTCTCAGGTCCCTCACTGTGCACATCGACTCTGAGTGCCATGTCGCCCAGGCTGGCCTCAGACTGCCTCAGTCTTCCCAGTGCTGGGATGACAGGCCTGCGCCACCCAGGCGACCCGAAATGCCGAGTGCTGGGTTCATGCGGTCGGGTTGAGCATCGGGGTAGACGGTGCTCTTTGCTGGGTCACTGTGAGCGGCTCTGGGACTCACATCCCCCTGCCTGCACGTGGCCAGTCCTCCCCGTGTATGAGAGCTCGGCCGCCGCACGCAGCCCACAGAGCGGGGCAGGGTGAGCCCCGTCACTCGGGTTTTCAGCTTCTGTGACCTTGCCTGCCTTGGGCCCGAGGCTGAGGGATAAGATGAAGCAGAATTCTGCTGTCTCTGGAGTCCTCTGTGTCTCTGTCATACCGGAGGCCAGTCTGGGTGGGCGAGCTCTGAAGGATCTCTGGGGTGGGTCCTCTCCCAGCTTTCCTGCCTCGGAAGCTCAGCGTCCCTGAGACTCAGGGTGGAGCCGGGCTGAGCACTGCTCTTCTGTCATCCCTAGCATGCAGGAGGCTGAGGAGGAGGATCCCTGGAGTTCAGGGCCAGCCTGGGCTACACAGGGAGACCCCAGAATAAAAAATCAAACCAAAGAACATAAAAAGGACCAGCCCTGTAAAGGGCTGTGCTTCCTGGTACCACCAGGACTCGGGTTGGCAAGGGGAAGACGGCCCGTTTCCCAGTGTTTTCCTTTGAATTTTGGCCCCTAGCGGAGCGGATTGTGCAGACGCTTTCCGGCCTTCACTTTTGGACTTGGCAGTGTGTCCTGGACGAATTGTCCCTGCAGGACACTGTCCCGAGTCATTCACCTGACTTTCCCAGGGGGCCCGGGGCAGCCATGCCTAACGGCCCAGATTTGAGGGAGAAGGTGTCCCGACTTGCAGGCTGGGGAAAACGGGAACTGTTGTCCTTGGGGACTCTTTTTTTTCTCACTTGTGGATTTATTTTTGTTTTGAGACAGGGTCTCTCTATTGCCTCATTTGGCCTCAAACTCCCGGGCTCAAGCGATCTTCCTGCCTCAGCCTCCCTAGTAGCTGAGCATACAGATCCTGTGTCATTCTTGGTTTAGGGATTTTTTTTTCTTGCTTGTTTGTTTGAGACAGGGAATCATTACATAGTACAGGCGGGCCTTGAACTCATGGTGATCTTCCTGCCTCAGCCTCCAAATGCTGGGATGACAGGTTTATCCTGCCATACCCAGCAAGATTTGGCTTTTCTTTCTTTTCTTTTTGTGTGTGTGTGGTACCGGGGATCAAACTCACAACCTTGCACTTGCTAGGCAGGCACTTACGCTACTGAGCTAGATCCCCAGCTCAAGCTTTGGGTTTTATGAGTTGTGCTGCTCTAAACACGGGAATGACCCCATCACAGGATGTAGTGACCTTAACTCTTCGGAGGAGAGGAACGGCTGGGGATGGAATTCCCAGGGTTGCTTCCCGAGGAATTGCCACCCGGACCTCCCCGGAGCTGGTGGGCCTTTGTCCCCAGCCCCTCCAGCCTTTTCCTTTCTCTGCTCTTTCCCCAGTGTCTTCCCACCCGCACCTGTGTGCGTGCACACTCGAGTACCGTTTCTCTACGAGGGTAAGAGGGCTGCTTACTGAAAAATCAGAACAGTATTTTATATTTTATTTTTAAAATTTTTTTGTCTTTTTTGAGAAAAGGTCTCGCTATGCAGTTCAGGCTGGCCTACAGCTCACTTTGTAGCCCAGGCTGGTCTTGAACTTGCCACAATCCTCCTGCCTCAGCCTCCCAGTGCATTATTTTATATTTTTGTTTCTCTGAGGAACAGGCTCATTATGTTACATCAGATGCTGGAGTGAAACCCGGCAGGCAGCTCAGGCCGGGCAGAAGCTTTGGTTCATGTTTAGTGACCACAGATGCAAAAAGTAGAATCTGAAAAAAAAATCCCTGAGGTCAGGACAGTAAAGCGGCCGGGGAAAACCCTCCACTTGTCTGGCTGCTGTGTGGCAGAGACGTATTTACATGGTGTGCCCGATGCTGGCTCAGCAGGGTCCTGTAGCAGCTACCTGCACAGACCAAAAATTATCCCTGAGTTAGGATTTGCTAGCACAGACTCACGCGTGGTGGTGCACATCTACAATCCCAGCCAGCATGCAGGAGGCTGAGGCAGGAGGATCGCCATGAGTTCAAGGCCAGTCTGGCACAGTCACAGCAGGGATGTGGAGAGCAGAGGGCAGGAGTAGGGGACAAAAGCCAGAGCCCGCCATGCTGTCACCACCCCACCCCGCATAGGAGAGCCACCCCATGCGATTTCTGACTGTAATACATGGCTCCAGGACCCAGGGGTCCCAGGAGGGGGTGACCTCCAACGTCTGCAATTCACTTCATCTTTTTTTCCTGTCCTGTACCAGAGACTGAACAAGGGCCTTAATACTGAGCTATGACCCTAGCCTTTTAAAATTTAAAAAAAAAAATTTTTTTTTGAGACGGGGTCTCATTAAGTCACTAAATTACCTGGCTGGGCTTCAATGTGCAATCCTCCTGCCTCAGCCTCCCAGGGTTCTGGGATGACAGGTGTGCATCAGCGCATGGGCTTTGCTTCATACATTGCAACAATTTTTTAGCTGAATTAATACCGTGACTTTATTATCAAATCATCCCCCTGAAAATGTTAAGTGAAATAAATCAGACGAATTGGCTTCAACCTCAAATGGTCTCTGTCACATGAGAAACCCCAAATACAAACAAATTCCACCGCAAAATAAAAGACAGCTAAGAGGAGCAGAGAGGGGTCTTTTGCCAAAGGGAAGCGGACCAGGGCACCAGGGAGGGGAGACTTTTTGGGGTCTACAGGGGTTCAGGATTCCAAGCCCAGCAGTTTGCAGGGGTGGACGGTAGGGGGCGCTGGGGGACCGCAGAAGGGGAGACCCGGCCCACAGCCCATGGAGAGCTGGTGGCACCGAGGCCTTTGGTTCTGGGTTTCTCTCTCCCCTGAGACAAAAACCGGACGGAACCAGATGCCAGGAGGGACGGAAGGCCACAGAGAGGCTGGTTTCCTCTGTGCGCCAAGGGCCTGTGCTCGCGGGCTGCTCTTCCTGAGCTTGGGGGCAGGAAGGAGATTCCTCATCAGGTCTCCGGTTTGAAGGAAGAAACCCAGCAGGCGTGGTGGTGCACACCCGTAACCCGGCACTGGGGAGGCTGAGGCAGGAGATCGCTGGGAGTCCGAGGCCAACCTGAGTTACACAGTCAGCATAAGGCCTTCTTAAATTAGTAAGAAAGAAAACGACTAAAGGAAACTTTATATAAAATTTAAAGGACTTTAAACGTCACTGTTTTGGGTTTTTTTTCCCCTTTGGTACTAGGGATCAAACTCATGAGCTCACACTTGCCAGGCAGGCGCTTATACTGCTGAGCTAAATCCCCAGCCCTAAACCCCGCTTTTCTTCCCTCCCTGCGTCCCTTGCACCTTCCCTTCCGCCTGAGACCTCCTCCCTCTCCCCTCTAGTTTTCTTACACTCCGTCACGGTCACGCGCGTGCACGGCACACCCCTGCAGCACACCCGCGGGTACCGCGGTTTCCATCCGGCTCTTTCCCTCCCTGCGTGGTGTCCAGCAGAAGTCCCTGGAGTTAGGGGACAACCCGAGGCCTGGCTGGAACCGAGACACATACCCCACGGTGGCTGCCAGTGCGCCGGCATACACTCGGGCTGGATCCTAACTGGGGAATGGTCCCTGGGGGCGCTAGCACGGGCGCCAGGACTCAGACACCATAAACCAGGGCACGCGAAAGATCCCGCTGGTCCTCAGTAGCCAACGCTGGGCTTCCAGGACCAAAGTGACTGATTATTGATCCGGTATCGGCCCCTAAACAGTCCCAAATTAGCGGTTAGCAGGGACAGGATTCTGAAAGAGAAAACAGCCACGCACACGCCCGCACACAGCCCAGAGGCTTCAGAGTCTTTGCGTGGTAATGGAGACTTTCCGGTGAAACGGCTGGAACTGTGGAACTGGAAGGGATCTTATTTATTTAAACAACAACAAAAATTGTTTTTGTTTTTTGTTTTAAATATGCTTTGAAAAGTTAGTATTTTGAGGGGACCAGGAAAACAGAAATAGCATCATGAACCCCTGAAAGTGTGTGCAAGCAGCACAAGGAGCCACCTAGGTGAGTGCAGGCGAGGGTTCGCGGGAAGCCAGTCAGAGGGCGAGCTGTCAGTGCTCCCCAAGCGACACAAGGGACAAAACCACTCGCGGACTGTCCCGCGGGGGTGGGGTGCCAGCGCGTGGCAAGGGGGCAGGAGGGGCTGTGCTGTGTGGGAGGAGAGCATTCCAGAGTGGAGAACAAGACTATTCTAGCACATTCTGGATTCCTTGGGCTGGGTCCCAGCTCCAGCGGCAGGTGGCGTCTGACTGCTCCTCCCGGCTGGTCCGCAGCTCAGCAGGGACACAGGTGAGGCCCGCTTTGTGGAAACCGAGCCCGGCCCATGGTGCCAGGGCCGCTGAGCACCCGCGCCTACTTCCTCTTCTGCGCCCACCACCCCCGGCACCCACGTGGGCTCTGAGGCTGGAAATTCTGTTGGGGGGACCTTTTCCTCGCATGGTGCAGGCAGTGCCGCGGCTGACCTCTGTCTCTGTGTCCCCAAGGGCTCACGCGCCCACGGCAGGGCTTCGGAAGGTGATGGGTTACAGGAGCTGGGCGCTGACTCTCTCTAGGAGGCGGGGCCTCCCGAAGAGGTGTGGCCTACTGGAAGAGGTGTGGCCTATTGCAAGGGGCAGAGCCTATTGGAAGAGGGACTCCCCTGTGGGCGTGGCCTGGAAGGGTTTATCTCCCTCTCTGGCTCCTCCCCTGACTCTGCTTCCTGTCCGCCATGCCCGGAGCGGCTCTCTTCTGCGAGTTCCCTGTGCGGAGGTGGCCTGGAGCCGGGAAACTGTGAGTTAGATCAACCTCGCCTCCTCTGAGCTGTGGGAGTCGGATGTGGCGTCCCAGCAGTGAGGGAGTAATGGAGACGGGCAATAATCAGCATAGCCTAGCGTCAGTAAGTTCAGGCCCCTCCCCCATGGAATGCAGAATGTTAGTTTCTCTCTCTCTCTCTCTCTCTCTCTCTCTCTCTCTCTCTCTCTCTCGTGATATCATATATATGTATATATATATAAAATGGTATATTGAACTCACGACCTCGTGCTACTTTCTGGTTTTGCTTTTTGAGGCAAGGTCTTTGTATATATTCCAGGCTGAGCTTGAATTCACCACACAGCCTAGACCGGCCTTACACTTGTGCTGATCCTCCTCAGCTTCTTGAGACCTAGGATTACCTGAGTGCACCCCCACGCTGCTACATTAGCTCTGTTTTCTTTCCTTTTTTAAAACTTTTTGGTACCGGGACTCAAACTCAGGACCTTGTGCTTGCCAGGCAGGCGCTGTACCACTGAGCTACATCCTCGGCCCCATAAGATTTCTTGAAATGTCATAAAAGTTACTTATGCTAAAGTTAATATTTTTTCTGATTTTTACATTTCAAAATTCTGGTATGTCCATTATAGTAGTGACTGTTGCATGTGTGCACGTGCCTGTGTGCTCTGCGTGCTTGTGCATGTGTGTGTGTGTGCGCGTGTGTGTGCGTGCAGGCTATGGCAGGGGAGGAGAGGTGAGCTTAGATCTGGAACCGAGCGTGCTGGGCACAGACTCCGTTCTGTGGGGTGGCCTTGCCTGCCTGAGGTCACAGACAGGAACTGGCGGGGGAGGCTTTGAGGAAAGGCAGGATTTCACCTGACCTTAGGATCTGACTAGGAAGAGGAGGAGGAGAAAGAAGAGGACAGTAAAACACTAACAAGAGGGACAGGAAGCGCGGCCAAGGGAGGACCAGTCCGCAGTGGTGGGGATCTGGGTGGAATGACCGCAGCTGCCCCAGCCTGCATGCAGAGGACCAAGCCGGATCTGAGAGGCCCAGCCGAACGGGCTCGGTTTGGCGCTTGGCTTCGCTCCAGGCGGACGCTGCGGGACAGCGCAACAGGTGACTGGTCAGCCACTGCTGGCCATTGCCGAGGCTGGCATCACAGTGCTCGGGAGAGGCTGGGCAAGCCCAGGGACAGCCCGGGCATCGGGGCACCCTGTCCCAGACTGCGCTCCGGAGGGGTCCTCACCGAGTCCGCTCTGTGGCCTCTGTCCAGGACTTCTGGGCAGTGAGGCCCTGTGATCCCGCAAGCTGCTCCAGTAAGCGTGGTCTTCAGCCACTGCCTGTGAAGGTGGTGCCATCCTCATCTGCAAAGCCTTCCTCTCTCCTCACATCACAGAGGGCCAGTGGAGGGTGGCGGTGGTAATTTCGTTTTTCACCTAAATGACAAATGTGCAGAATCCTGTCAAGGGGATGAAATCAAAGCAGATGTTTCCCGTTAGGTGGGTCTCATGGGAAAGCCACTTTGGAAAGTAAGAGTATCTTCAAGTCTTGTTAGAAATATTTCGAGAAGATAAACCTTTGCTGGATGCAAAAAGGGACACAGCGTGGGCTTTTTACTATTAATATGGGATTTGGTGTGAGGAGCCCGTGGCCCAGGACCTGAGGCCCAGAGCGAGTCTGCAGCAGGTCTGGGCTGACCTCCCTCCCCATGAGGCAGACTGCTTCCACTGAAGGTCTGGGCTGGACCCGTGCTTTGCTCTGGCCCACGGAAGTGGTGGTGGATATTGTGATGATATCATTCAGAGCCGGGCCTCCAGAGACTTGGTGAGCTCTGCTGGAAATGTGCTAGTGCTGTGTGAGTGAACCCACACCTAAGTCCATTTCTGCTGCTGCAACAAGTTGCCCGAGGGTGGGTATTGTTTGGAAACTGGAAATGTACGTCCCTGGTCATGGAGGTGGGGAGGTCCAGGGTGTGAGGTTGGCTCTATCTTTCCAATGTCTTCAACACTGCTTCCTCTGGAATGCTCTGTCCCCCCAGGGAGGAAGGGACAGAAGAGCAGATGCTCTTCTAGGTCATCAGTTGTACTCATAAGGTGCTCACACTTGTGACTTACCATGGTGCTGGGTCTCCCTGATTAATACCATCACAATCATAACTGAGTTTCGACATGACCCGGGGCAGGGTACGGACACATTCAGACCATAGAATGAGGCCAGCCAGGTAAAGGATAAAAAGTCACCTCCAGAAGAATTTATCACTCCCATTAAAGCCATTTTGGACCGGTTGACAAGGAGCCAACCACCACATCTGTGCACCCCGGCCCACAGCAGAAGTCCATGGTGAGACCAGTCTGTGGGAAAGAAGGGTAAACCTGAGTCACCTGCAGGACAGTGGATGCACCTGGAGACCATAATGTTAGGTGAGACAAATCAGACACACAGAAGCCAGGTGCATGGCACATGCCTGCCATCCCAGCACCAGGAGGCTGAGGCAGGAGGATTGCTTCAAGTTCGAGGCCAGACTGGGCTGCAGAGTGAGTTCAAGGCCAGCCTGAACTGCATAGTGAGACCCTGTCTCAAAAAGACAAAAAAATTAAGATGTGTCATGTCCATGTAAATACTCCCTATGTAGACTGTAAACCTCATTACTACAAACATGGGCAAATAAAAATTTAAAAATACATCCCTTAGGCTCATGGGTGATAACATATGCTGGTTGTCTCACACAGAATTTAGCAAGCTTCTTTTTAAAGCTGTTCCAGCCCTCGGGAGGCTGAGGCAGGAGGACTGCTGTGAATTCAAAGCCAGCCTGGACTGCATGGTGAGACCTTGTCTCAAAAATAAATAGATAAACTTTAAAAAATAAAGCGATTGATAATAAATGGTAGAAGTTTCCAAGCAGCTTTGCTGCTGTGGTGCTAAAAGCAGTCATAGATAATGTGTAAAGCAGTGGTCATGGCAGTGTCCAGGTATAACCGCATTCACAAAAACAGGCACCTTCTACCACTAGGCTGGAGTTTGCCAGCCTCTGTTGTTTAGGCTGTGAGTTTTAGGGGTGATCTGTTACACATCAAGAGCTAGCTGAGACATGACATGATCCTGAACTGACATTCCAGATAAACCCATCGAAGCAAGTACCAAAGGCCAAGGCTTGGATATCCCCAAACTCAACTGCCCCTGTCTTAGATTAAGAGTAATAAGAGGTTTGGCCCCTCTCCTAGTCACTGTCCTCTTTGCTGAGATGAAATACCCCACAACACCTGCCAATTCAAGGAGGACAGGCTTATTCTGGCTCATGGTTTAGAAGTTTCAGCCCTTGCACTGTGGGCGGCCTGGTGGAAGGACCTGGGCTCACCTCATCCCATGCAGGAAGCCCGGGGGGAAGGGAGGAGCTGAGGAGGGAGAGAGGCCCTTCCAGGCCACCCCACCTCCATGACCAGGCTTCACCTTCTGCGTCATATTTAACTATAAACTCCTCCAGGGGCTAAAGCACCCTGTGCCCCATCACCTCCTCAAAGCCCCAGCTAGGATCATAGGAGGCTTTGGGGACATCTAGATTGAAACCACAGCAGCCCCCACCCTTTCTCTGTCTCCTGCCTCCTTGCCCTTCCGCCCTGTTATGACCCAGTGCTAAGGCAGCCATCAGAAGGGGCCTCTTGATCTTGCAATGAACCACACTCCCAGAATTCCTGGTGCTTCAGCTTGCAAATGGTCTATGAGAAGATTTCTTAGCTTCCAGAGTCATGTGGTCCAGTTCTCTGATGCATCTTTTCTCATCTGTCTGTTGGTTTGTCTGTCTACCAATCTGACTCCCTCCCTCCCTCCATTAGCCCACTCACCCACCCATCCATCCACCCGTCCACCCACCCATCCATCCATCCATCCATCCATCCATCCATTGACCCACCCATCCATCCACTCACCCACCCATCCATCCACCCATCCATCCATCCATCCGTCCACCCATGCATCCACCCGTCCACCCATCCATCCACCCACCCACCCATCCCCATCCACCTATTCACCCACCCATCCACCCATCCATCCACCCACCCACCCATCCCCATCCACCCATTCACCCACCCATCCATCCATCCATCCACCCACCCATCCTCCATCCACTCATCCATCCATCCATCCATCCACCCATCCATCCATCCATCCATCCCCCCATCCATCCACCCATTCACCCACCCATCCTCCATCCACTCATCCATCCATCCTCCATCCACTCATCCATCCATCCATCCATCCATCCATCCCCCCATCCACCCATCCATCCACCCACCCATCCATCCATCCATGCATCCACCCATGCATCCACCCATCCATCCATCCATTGACCCACCCATCCATCCATCCACCCATCCACCCACCCATGCATCCACCCGTCCACCCATCCATCCACCCACCCACCCATCCCCATCCACCCATTCACCCACCCATCCATCCATCCATCCACCCACCCATCCTCCATCCACCTATCCATCCACCCACCCATCCATCCATCCATCTGCCCACCCATCCATCCATCCATGCATCCATCCATCCATCCATCCACCCATCCATCCATCTACCCACCCATCCATCCATCCACCTATCCATCTACCCACCCATCCATCCATCCATTCATGCATCCATCTCTCCATCCCCCCATCCATCCTATTGGCTCTCTCTCCCTGGAGAACCTGCCCGAGACGCTCTCAATGTATTTACACAGAAAAAGGGGAACAAAAGATGGAAAATACCCTTTTTCACTTGAGGTTCAGAAATTACCATCTCAACCTCTTGAACGTGGCTGGGCCCTGTGACATCTTTGGCCCACAGCATGTGACAGTGTAGCAGCCGTGTGAGCTCTGGGTGTGGCCCTGTTGGCCTCCTCTCCTTCCTGCCTCTTGTAGGAAGTGTGGGTCTCTCAGGACCATGATGGGAAGAACCTAAGCCCGGGCAGTGGCCCTGTGAGTGAGTTCAGAAGCTGTCGTCCAGCCCTGGCCACGAGGCTGGAAAGAAACCATCTTCCCACATCCTTTGCAATGCTTGGGTCATTTTCCAGTTCTGCTCACCTAGAGCAGTCAAATCACAGTGCCTATTGTCTTAATTTTTTAAGAGTACAAAACCAAACACATAAAACAGGATAAAGCAATCAAAACAAAAAGAGCAAATGTGATACAGAACCTCAAGACAGGATACTAGGAAAGCAACCATTGCTACCACACCGCCTCTGGTCACTTTCAGTACTGCTGCCCGCACCATCAGACACGGTAAAGCCAAACAAAGCAGAACAGGATACAACCAACCAAAACAAAACACTGAATAAACAAAACAACAAAATGGAGCAAAATGAAACTGTGAGAACAATACTGGATTTCAAAAACAAGACAAGAAAATCCCCCCTAGTTGCTACATTGCAGAGTTATCCTCTAAATAGAGGCTCAGACCATGGCCCCAGGCCTGCAAAGTCAGTCAAACAGGTCGAGAATTCAGTTGTGTTGTACCTCTGTCACTGTCATCCCAGTCTGTGTTCCTCTGAGTCAGCCAGTTGCTGAGGGGGACAGGGGACAGCGATGCTGGGCTGTTGTGGTCCCCCTGCCCCTGCTCACTGGCTCACTGGAAGGCACTTCCTGTTTCTCCTCCTGCCCACAGTCACCACTGGCAGACAGGAGGGTGCATTTGTTTCTCCTCCTGGCTCACGGGCATTGTTTTTGATTTTGAATGCTAACATACATATTTTTTGGTTGGGTATTTTTTTGTCATTTTGAGACAAGGACTCACTATGCAGCTCAGGGTGGCCTTGAGCTCACTTTGCAGCCCAGACTGGTCTCAAACTCACAACGATCCTCCCGCCTCAGCTCACAAGTGCTGGGATGACAGGTGCGCCACCATGCCCAGCTCTTTTGGGGTTTTTATTAGTATGTATTGTCATACTTAACAAGTGTATTTATCTCGAGGAACCCGCACACGCTACATTGGGATTTCCTTTACCTCCTCTCCCCTGCCGTCCTCCCATCCCTGCTCCCACATCCCATCTCCACAGAGGCTACCGAGGTCCATCTCCTGTCTACAGATGTAAACTCTGGGGCACAACCAGCCAAGGTCACAGGACGGTGACAGCCCTTCCCTGTCACAGCGAATTCTGGCACCCCAGCCGCCCCTGGAGGGCCACACACAGTGTGTGAGGGGAGGCGACTGTACGACTCAGCGCGATGATTCCGGCCCGTGTGATATCCACTGAGATTCTATTTCCTAATTGCATTTCATCCAATGTGAAGAACTTTTTTTTTCTAACAGAGAGAGACTGCTGCGGAAGACAGTGATCCATCCACCAGAAGCGACCACTGTGACTCCCCAAGGGCTGAGCCTTCCTCCCCTTCCCTGGCTGGTCTCGCCTCCCTTCTACTCTCCTGTGTTTTTGTTTGCTCCTTATTTTGGGACAGAGTCTCCCGCAGGGTCCTATGACCTCCTTCCTGTAAAAAGCACAGGAACTCGTGACTGTTTAGCCGGGTGGCAGGGAGAGCCCTCCAGCCCGAGTGCTGAGCTGCTCCTCTGCCTGGCCGCTGTGGTCTGCTTTCCTCAGTGTGACCCTCAGCTGCTGGGCCCTTTCCCTGGCTCTCGGCTCTCCAGGTCTAAAACACTCCTCCTCAATGCCCATATAGAAAACTCCAAGCCCAAGCTATTATTTTTGTGTGTGTGATTTTTATTTTAAAGAGAATAAAGCCAATCAAAACAAAACAGTGTAAGTGATGCAGGACTTTGAAACAAGATAATAGGAAATCAACAAGGGTCACCATGATTGATGCCTCTTGTTGTCTTCAGAATAGCTGCCCATGCCATCAGACAGCAGAAATCAAAATAAAACAGAATAGAACCATTAAAAACAATGAATGCAATACAGGACTTCAAAACAAGATAATAGGAAATCCAAAATGGCCAATACATCTTGTCTTTGAAATAGCTGCCCATGCCATCAGATATAATAAAATCAAACAAGACGAAACAGAAAAAAACCCAACAAAACAATGAAAATGATGCAGGACTTGGAAAAAAGATAGTAGGGAATTAACAATGGCTACAAGTGCCTAGACCCCTAAGCCCCCAAATAGATGCACAGTGAAGGCTCAAAGGAATGGACATGTGGCATGGTCTTTAGGGCTGCAGGAAGAGGGAAATCCTCGGCAGAGCTCGTAGCTCTGCTAGCCACAGCCGGCCGACTGACGCTGGGCAGCCCGTATTTAATCAGAACAGGCAAGGAGTTGAGTGGACAAGGGAGGAAACCTGAGCAGGATCTTGGGAGGGATCAAGGGGGATCAACCCTCAGAGCTAATTCAGACGATGCTAATTAAGGAAAACTACCAACAAAGTGTCCAGGTGGCCTCAGCTGTGGCCTATTCTGCCCTCTGCAGTGTCTCCTGGTTCTCAGTTCAGCCATGCCCAGGCCATGCCACAGCCCTGCACATGTGTTCAGCTTCAGTGCCCTCCAACAGCCACCACCCTCAGCAGGAGATCCCCGTAGATGCCACACTGCAGATCGCCATCCTCTGAATGGATGATCAGTCTACCGGCTTTAGGCCTGCAGAGTCAGTGAAACACTAAACACCACAAGCATTAAATCGTATTTTACCTCAGTAGCCATCATCACAGCCTGTGTTTCCTCAGCCCGTGGCTTGCGGTGGGTGGGTCGGGGGGATCTTGGCTCTTGTCTCCCAGCCTGTGTGCTGGAAGGGGCTGGCATCTGGCATCTAGCTCTCCCTCTCAGTGGCCTGCACATGGCGCCAGCTTGCAGGGAGGGCTTGCTTTTCGTTGACTTCTTGTTCTCCTCCCCCAGACTGCAAACAGTGCTGACTCACAGGAAGAGGCTGGCATCTGGTTCTGTCCCCAGCGGCCTGCACATCAAGGCCAAGTTCTTTCTCCTGGATGCTTTGCTCTTTCCAAAAGGCTGCCCTGTGTACCTGTACAGATTGTGCACTGCACAACTGTAATCCATCTGCAGGAAATAAAATACAACCTCCCCTCTCAGAATCCTACAGTGCACAACTTACAACAACCCCACCATACATAACCCCTTCTATACATTTCCTACTTTGCCCCTAAAAATACGTCTGTAGCTCTTCTATTTGTCAGGCACTAAAGACCACAGACACAAAGACGAGCATGATCAAGTCTTGCCGGAAACAGTCACATAATCAAATGGAATGTGTACCACACAAGTCTTTCTGATGGGAGGCGTGTTGTCTTATGTATCACAGCCCATGACTCACACTATGCTTTCTGCACTATAGGGCCTCAGGATTTTCCAGCAGTGCCAGTGGTACCAAAAGCAAGGAAAGCCATGAACTGGCTGTTTATACGGCACTGAACCGAAAGTGCACATTCAGGGCTGTGCAGAGACCGTGCCCTCCTGCGTGTCCCTGACTCACTGGGCTTGTGACTAGGCTGTGTTTCCCAGCATTCTTTGCAGTCAGGTGCAGCCTGCATTTCCCAGCATCCTTTGCAGCTAGGTAGGCCACGAGGCTGCATTTTAAGCTGTGGCAAGGGATGTGGATGACATGTATCTGAGTTTGCTCTGGAAAAACCTTTCTGCTTGATCTATATTCTCTCGTCCTCTGCTAACCAAGGAGAGAGTGCTGGGGGAGGAGCCGGGGCCACGAGGGTTCTCAGGTCGCAGGTTATCCACGCTGGGTGAACACACTCCACTCCTGTGCGAGTGGGCCTGAGATAAACCCGCACAGCCCGGCTCCTCCGAAGCCAGCTGGTGTCACTGCTGCAAGTTCTCCCGGTCGCCCACGCAGCGCTCAGTCCGTGTGGCTTTCCCGGCTGACAGCTGGCAGAGGCCTGCTCTTCCAAAAGCGCATTTCCTCGTGCATGGGCGCGGCCTCGTCCCCCTAGACCGGATATAATGGCCTTGTCCAGCCTCTTACTTCCGTCCTCTTGATATAGGGGAATGAAACCCCAACCTACTAGGTCTCTAAAATCGAAGAATGAATTTTAGGAACAACAGAGATGAAGAGCAGAAATATTTATTGAGAGAAGGAAAGCTGTCCCGAGCGGGCTGCCCAACACTGTCTCCTCCAGGGACTTTTACAGAGTGGAACCCTGGCTTCACGGCGGGGGAAGACTGGGACTCACAAAGCAGATGGGCACAGGTGGGACATAACTATAGTTAGCCCATAAGATCAATAGTTCAGATAAAATTGTTTAAATTGGGCACAAATGGGAAAGCAGGTCGCGTAGGAAGCGGGCATTCTTAGAGATCAGTGACTCCTCCGCTAGGGGACTGCGATGGCGACCCCTGACCTCAAGGTGAGCCAGATTTAATCCCTAAGGATTATACTTAGGGTGTGGCTGCTTTTGTTTTGCTTTGTCTTGAGATCTGGCCCATAGCAAGCCGTGTGTGTCCCCTGCAAGGTCATCAGATATCCCGTCCTCCGTGCCGCTTCCCCGAGGGCCCAAGCCCTGTGGGACCGCCTGTAATATCTACCTGGCTCAGCTGCCCGGCGCAGTGAGTGGGCACAGGCCCGTTCCCTAGAGTACACTTCTGCAAGGCCACAGGAGATTCAGGCGCAGCGGGAGGGGGCTCCGTGGTGGCCGCAGGACGGTGACCCCGCACCCCGCAGGCCAACGCAGGCACCTGGCGCTGCACACTGCGGGGAGAGCTGGTCCACGCTTCCGCTTCAGACGCGGCAGAGCCCGAGACTCCTGGGGCCTGGTGAGGGTCAGCGAGCTGTGCGGCACGCGGGGAGCTTTTCTTCTGTGTTTTCTCTTTCCTTCTTCCTTTGTGTAGCTCATTCACTGGTCACTGGTCACTGGTCACTGCATCTACCTACGCCGGGCACCTTCACCCCGTCCTGCAAAGCTATTCCCTCTGTCTGTCTGTCTGTCTGATGCCTCCATTTTGCAGGTGATGCTCACGCCACCCCGGGAAATTTAGGCAGCTAGAGGTGGGGGCGCAGGAAGCCCAGGTGGTCGCTTCGGGATCCCAGAGAACCGGAGTAGGGCGCAGCCAGAGCCGACGCCGTGCGGTGCCGAAGCCCAGGATCCTGGTACTGTGCCAGGGACCGAACCCCCAGCCACACACAGGCTGGGCCAGTGGCTTCCACGGAGCCCCACCTCCAGCCCCGCGCGCATGCGCATGTCATAGTGCTCCCCATGCGGTGCTTTCGCCACCCCACGAGCGCATGCGCACGTATGGACTCTGCTGCAGAGAATTCGAATGCTGACGCGCAGGGCCCACTTCATCGCCGGATCTGTCACCGGGAAGGCTAAGGCTATTCTGCAGAGCGTCCCTCTCCGGTGTGCGAGAACCAGGGAGTACCCCGCCTTCAGCACAGCGCTGGCCCTCGGGAGATTTGCAGCACAGTCGTGAAATTGTGAGCAAGAAAAGAAATGGGTAGGGCTGCAGAGTCCGGTGAGGGCGGTGAGGGCGCGGGGCTGCGGGCTGAGGGGGCACGATCCAGGCAGTAGGAGGCCCCCAGGCTGGGCTTGCGCTTTTCCAGTGCAAAAATAGTCACGAACTACATAAAACTTCCAATACCTGTTCCACAGGGGTAATTTCTGCAGAATTAGACCAGCCGTAAGGTTTATTGTGTAACATAATGAAGCCACCTGTTTAAGACGTCGGGCTGCAAAGCCGGGACCTGGGCCTTGGGAAGAGTAAGACTGCGGTGATTTCCAGGTTCAAGTGAGTCTTCAAAAAAAAAGCGAGATCACCAAATTTGTCTATTCTCTCCTACCACATGGGTTTCTCTGAGGTTTAATAATATTATAAATAGCCGGGCGTGGTGGTGCCCACCTGTCATCCCAGCCCTCAAGAGGCTGACGCAGGAGAATCTTGGCAGATTCAAGTCCAACCTGGCTATGTAGCGAGCTCAGGGCCAGCCTGAACTGTGTAAATGCCAAAGAAGAAAACGCAAAAGAAGAAAAAAAGAAAGAAAGCAAGAAAGAATATTATAAATAAAGCAGTTTTGAGGTTAAATACAAAAAAGGGGGCAGAATTTTAGAGACATTTTGAAAAAGCAAAGATTCTGTCTGGTGTTGCCAGGCTTAGTGTAAGAACAGGGAGAAGTCATTTGTTCTATCAAGAAAACATGAATACTGGCTTTCCCCTGGTTTTTGAGACAGGCTCTCACTATGTAGTCCAGGCTGGTTTGAACTCACTCTGTAGCGCAGGCTGGCCTCAAACCTGTGGCAGTCCTCCTGCCTCAGCCTCCACATGCTCGGATGACAGGCGTGCACCGCCACACACAGCAGTGAAGTGCTGGTTTTGTATTGGGTCAGCCTCTTTCAGCTGTAACCCGGCTGGGCACTGTTAAAAGGATTCTGAAATTCCTAGAGAAATAATTCATTTCAGCTATGTAAACGCATTGTATTTTATTCTGAATATTTTCTCATCAAGAAATTGGAAACAGAACAGTTTGTTGAAAGAGGATGTCTGCAGGTCGCCTGTGTCCGCACGGTGGATATTTGAGCGGCCTCCAGGACCTGGCTTAGCCGAGCTCGGGGTCCTCACGGCCTGCTGAGGGCGCTGGCCCACTGTCAGTGCACCTCATTATTTGCTCAGATAACCGTGCGGAGCCGGAGATTGGAATTCTGATGGTGATTTTCACATATTACATTTCTCTCCCCACACAGCGTCCTGCATGGCTGTTTCTCTTTTCTTGCCCTCTTGGCAAGACACTCCCTTCTCAAAGGATATTAAAAATCTGTTTTATCTCTAAAAGCTTGGCATGAGCTAAGGGATTAGGGTTTAATCCCACATCGGTCTGTGTGGTTGGCTGCAGCCTTTGTTGGTATTTTGGAAGGTGACAGTGCCCTTCTGTCACTGCGCTAGGCACATTCGCTCTGTAGGACCCGGAGCCACAGTGCAGCTGCTGGGACTCACGTCCCTCAAACAAATGGAGGTGACAAGGGTGTCCAGGGTCTTTAGGGGTGGGCAGGAGATAGCACACACTGATGGTCTGGCCTGGTGAAGGTCTGGGGCTCTGATCTCCAACACACTCCCAGAAGATGCTGTGTGAGCCCAAGCAACCCGCTGGGGGACAGAGGAACAAAAGTTGTGGGTGTAGTAGTCATGGGTTCAGATCCTGTTTTTCTGGTTAAGGATTTGTTGCTTTGGAGGTTTTTTTTTTTTTTTTTTTTTTTTTTTTTTTTTTTTGGTATCAAGAATCGAACTCAGGACCTTGCATTTGCCATGTAGGTGCTTGTGCTGCTGAGCTGCGTCACCAGCTATTTCTTAAACTACTCTGAAGCCTTAGATTCCTCATCTGCTCGACACAAGTTTCATGAAGATTAGAGAAAATGACGGCTAGAAGGCACGCGGTCAGGTGTTTAACACACAGGAAGTGAGGAGGTTTCCTTTCTGGGGGCTCATGGGGTGATGCTCTGTGCTCTGCTTCATGGCCTTGTGTACCTGGGGCTCTGTTATCAGGAGCCCCTAGAGCAGGGGATGGGGCACTGGAGCAGTGGACAGCGGGTCACCTCAGGCTCCCATGACCCCTTGACACCACAATATTGTGACCCTTGCGCCTGTCTTCAGGCATTCCAACCAAACACCATACCAAAGGTTTGTCTGATTCCTCTGAATTATTTTTTCACTTACATAGTTTTATAGTTCCGTGGCTGTGCCTGCTTATGAATGATCTTGCTAAGGACATCAGTTTATTTTCAAAATCAAATTCAAAAGCCAGGCATGGTGACTCACGCCTATAATTCCAGCGCCCAGGAAGCTGAGGCAGGAGAATCTTTGGGAGTTGGAGGCCAGTCTGGGCCACAAAATGAGCTCAAGACCAGCCTGAACTGCAGGTTGAGACCCTGTCTCAAAAATAAAAATAAAAATAAAAATAAAATCAGACTGAACTCTTTGGCAGCTAGTATCTTTTCTCCCCATACGATACTATTAGGTTCTGTCAAAACAACATCCTGGGCTGGGGATTTAGCTCAGTGGCATAAGCACCTGCCTTGTGAGTTCAATCCCCGGTACCGAGTAAAAAAAAAATGAAAACAACATACTAATCCATTTAAATCTGGGATTTTTATTGTCCTGTGAAAGTTGAAATTGGTTCTGCATTACCCAAAGCAGCCAATCCAGCAGGATACAGGTATTGGATTTACAGTGAACACGTGGTGAAAGAATCACTTAAAATCCCTGATGTGCTTTGTTTCAATTTATTTAAAAAAAAAAACACAACAAAGCTTATGGTTTCCTTTTTTTAAAAATCTTTTTGAGACAGGGTCTCCCTATGCAGTTCAGACTGGCTTTGAGCTACTATGTAGCGCAGGCTGGTCTAAACTTTGCAATGATCCTCCTGCCTCAGTCTCTCCAGTGCGTGTGAGACCACATCCTGCTGCATATTTGTTTAAAAAATAGAAAGTCACAAAAATCTTAGCCAAATCAGACCAGATTTTATAAACGCATTTGTTTTGCATGGAATCATTTGTTCGCTTGTTCCTCTAGCACCGAATCCCACTTATTAGTGGGGACAAAGGCGGGGGTGACACGACGATAAGCTGTCCCCTGGGAAGTGAAGACGTAGCGGTCCAGCCCAGCTCACTGTGCCCACAGTGCCCCCACCCCACCAGGAGACCCCGCCCCCGCCCGCTCCAGAAACCGGGGGGGGGGGGGGGGGCTCGAGTTCTGCTCCACAGACCACCGGGGTCTCCGCCCAGAGCCCGCGATGCTAAATCAGCCCGAGCTCCTGGGGGTGAGGGCCCGGATTATCCCCGGACCGGGAGACCTCGCCCTCCGCTCCGGGATGCTCCTGCACCCCAGGGACCCCAGGTCCCCCCTCCTCGGCCCAGAGCTCGGGGACCCTGACCTGCCCAGCCGCGGGTGTCCCCTTCACCCCGCTCCTGCAGGACAGGACGGCCCCGCCCTCCAGGGCCCCTCCCCTTCTCCCCTCCCCCTCCGGGGCCCCCCACTGCGCTCAGCCCCCTCTGGGGCTCCCCCTTATCGGGGCGCTGCGCAAATACAGCTCACGAGTGGGAACTGAACCGAATCACAACCGTTCCGGCCTCGACCCAGTCACTCAAGGGGACCGAGCCAGGGGGTGGCCCGGGCTGTGCACTGCGGGGGACACACGCCTGCGGCTTCGGCTTCTGGCGATTCTCTGTGGTCTGTGTACTGGGGTCTCCCGATGCCAGTGTCACTGATGTAGGGCAATGAAACTCACAGCCTACTATGTCCCCGAATTCGTGTTCTCTAAAATCGAAGAATGAATTTTAGAACAACGGAGGTGAAGGGTAGAATATATTAACTGAGAGAAAGAAAGCTTCTGTCTGAGAGAGACAGAAGGGTCCCAAGTGGGTTGCCCCGGTTCTGTCTTTTCCAGGGGCTTTTATAGAGTAAAATCATGGGTCCAAGGTGAGGAAGACTGGGAACACACAAAGCGATGGGCATAGGTGGGACGTAACTATAGTTAGCCCATAAGATCAATAGTTCTGGGAAAACTGATTAAATCGGGGACAAATGGGGAAGCAGGTCACGCAGGAAGCCGTGACCTTTCCCCTAGAAGGATGGGATGGTGACTCCAGAGTGAGAGGGAACTAATTAGAATCTCGGTCCCCAGCATGTGGGTGTGTTTGATCCTTTTTTTTTTTTTTTTGTCTTTTTCCTTTTAATCGGTATCAGGGACCGAACTCAAGACTGTCTGCTTGCACTGCTTTCTGTTGGGAGTCCTTGAAGCAGGAAATTGGCCACGTGCGCAAGGCTGGAGCAAAACCATTCCGAGAACAAAGAGCCCCTGGGGCAGCCACCTGAGGCCCCAAGACTTCTGAACAGTGGGTTGCTAGGACAGCAGGGCGTCCTGTGATGTTAAGTTGCTAAAAGGTATAAATAAATGCCCCTGCAGGGAGGAGCCAGCACCTTTCCTCCCCTCAGGACCTGCCCCAGCTTTGCCTCTTCTTTGTCTTCCTTTTGGGGTCCTTCACCCCAAAAACCTTAAGGGCAGTTTTCACATTGCACAGTGTGAGGGCTCCATAAGTATTTGTTAAGCCCTGCACGATGTCGAACACCTGTAATCCCAGTACTTGGGAGGCTGAGGCAGGAGGACCACTGAGAGTCTGAGACCAGCCTGGGCTTCAGAGTGGCTTTAAGGCCAGCCTTGACTATGTAGAGAGACCCTGTCTCAAAACCCCCAATAAATAAGTACTTCTGAGTGATGAGATGAGCTTTATCATTTCAGCGCCATCAGACCCTGACACAGGACGCAGAAGGAAGAGCTGACAGTGTGCCCACAGCAGGACGCCCAGGGGCATGAGAGGGAAGTGTTGTTCAGGGTCCCGGCAGAAAGGGCTTTGTGGGAGAGATGGTCGGCTTCACTGGGACTGGAGGATGGAACTGTCACTCAGGGAGCAAGATGAGAGGGAGGAGAGAGGTGAGGCATGCTGGCCTGGGGGCTGCACAGTGCGGTGGTCAGTGGTGGTGAGGGGAGGAGGTTACACTAGGCTCCCGGCATGGGTGGCCTTGACTGTCCGCTAATGGACTCGGACTGGTTTATTAGTGAGGGGAGAGGGGAGGGAGTTTAGCTGGGAGCTGAGCTCTGGAAAGATGACCTTGGTAGATGCTGGAAGGGCTGGGCTGGGCTGGGCTGGGCGGGAGTCTTTGCCGGGGACTGTGGGGTGGGGGCAGCTGTCCTGGCCACTCTGCCCGTGTCACTCTGGCTGCAGCACTGGGGCTCTGTCTCCTGGGCTGGCTCTGCTCTGGCCTGCAGCTTTCCTGGCAGACGTCCCTGTGCTCTGCCTCTGCACTCTGCTCTCAGCCGCTGCCCTCTGGGGGGCACTGCCGGCCCCCACACTCCTTGCATCCTACATGCCTGGATGCCGGGACACCAGCACCCGGTGGTTGGACCTAAAGTCCAACGCCTGCTGGAGTAGTGGCCTTCAGCTTGGCTTTGCTGACCAACCCTGGACGCGTCTGCAATATCCATGCTGTCCCAGGCCGGAGCAGACAGGACTTGCTCACGGGCAGAAGGGGGGTCTTCCCTGGGTGTGGCGGTGGAGGTCGCAATCCCAGGACTCTGGGAGGCTGGGGCAGGAGGATGGCAAGTTTGAGCCCAGGCTTGGTAATTTAGTTACTTAGCAATTCCCTATATTAAAAGTTTTTTTAAAAAAAAAAAGACAGGTGTGGTGGCACATTTGTGATTCCAGTACCCGGGAAGTGCGCTCTAAAACAAAATGGCACAAGAGCTGGGCGTGGTGGCGCAGCACTCAGGAGGCTGAGGCAGGAGGAGCCGAAGGCCCAGGCACTGAGCACCACACGGGGACCCTGCTGGCTGGAGGCCAGCTCACCCCCAGCTCCGCCCGGCCGAGGACCCGGGAAGGGGCGGACTCTGCGCAGGCGCAGCACTGCAGCAGGAGCGTTTAGGCCCGGACGCCTGTGTCCTTGGGACCCAGAGAGGCACCCAGAGGGGGACTCCACTGCCTTCTGAAAACACGGCATCCTGAACGCGCAGCCAGAGGATGACTTAGCTAAGCTGCGGCCAGGCTACCGGGGGCTGCGACTTAAGATGTGAGCTGCAGGGGCTGGAGATTTAGCTCAGTGGCATAAGCGCCTGCCTTGCAAGTGTGTGGTCGTGAGTTCAATCCCTGGTACCGATAAAAAACGAAAAAGACAAAAAAAAGGAAGATGTGAGCTGCTAGGGTCTAACACAGAGGATTGCAAACAGTGTGAGGAAAGGCGTCAAGGTGGTGGCCCAGGCTGTCATCCCTCGCCTTGGGAGGCAGACACAGGAGGATCAAAAAACAAAACAAAACAAAACAAAAAACTTCTAAAAAAAGGCTTGAGGTTGTAGTTCAGCGTGAAGAGCCTGGGATCAGTTCTCAGTACTCCCCCCCCCCCACCGCCCTCCCCAAAAAAGGAAAGAAGAGAAGAGTATCAAGTGTTAGTTTTTGTTCTGGTTATATGTTGAAATACTACTTTGGATATATTGAGTTAAATGAAATGTGTTATTAAAATAAACTTTGAAAAAAAATTTTTTTGAGACAGGATCTCCCTATGCAGTTCAGCTGGCCTTGGGGTCACTTGGTAGCTCAGGTTGGTCTTGAACTTGCAGCAATCCTCCTGCCTCAGCCTCCCAAGTGCTGGGATTACAGGAGTGAGCCACTGGCTCAAACAGTTCTTTGTACTTTTAATAGTATGGCTACTCTGAAATCGAGAGTCATTTATGTGGCCTAGATTACCATTTTACTGGACAGAACCGCTGCAGAAAGTTCATGTTATTTTCTATTGCAATAATAAAACACTTCTGCCTCCTCTGGTTTTTCTGAATTTTCTTCCTTATAGGGAACCTGCCCCATGTGTGCTAGGAAGAGATTCAAGCTGTAAGAAACAGGTTAATGCACCTTTATCTGTGGCCAGGGGTTGTTTATCTGCGGCTTGGCCTTCCACGGGGATGTGGTGTAACTGCAGGCTTGTTTTAATAGCCCGGTGTTCTGTACAGTTTGCATGTTATAAAAATTAGTGAGATGAAAAAATCTTAAAAGGATATATTATTTGAGGCCGTTAAAAAGCAAGGGAGACAAAGAGGAGTCTCATGTTACTAACTTCCCTGTCGCGGATGGATGCAGAGGCCCAGCCTCTGCGCAGAGGGGGACTTCGGTGTCACCCCTCTCCCAGGAGAGCAGGAAGCCCATGGCTGGGCTGTCAGTCTGCTGTCGCATTTGGTGAACAGCGAGTCCCTGTCCTGGGTCCCAGTGAGGGGCTTCCAGTTTGCTCTTTCTTCTTGCAGTCCGGTGGAAATCGTAAAGTTTGGTCACAACACTGACTTTTAGCTTCATTTGCACCTTCCGGGGTCCCACCAACAAACCCGGGGAGTCCTACAAACCTGCTGCGGGTTAGCGCTGCCCGGATGTGAAGAGTGCTCGGGCTCTGCGCACCAAAGGGAATGGACAACTGTAATCCCAGCACTCAGGAGGCTGAGGCAGGAGGATCACTGCAAGTTAGAGACCAACCTGGACCATACGGTGAGCCCAAGGCCACCCTGAACTGCGTGATGAGACCTTGTCTCAGAAAGACAAAAAATAAAAAAATAAAAAAAAATAAAGAATGAAAGAAAAAAAGTGAACTCTGCCCTGGGTCCGAGCATGGCTTAGCAAGTCCTGTGTTTTGCAAGGCTCTTTGCCTTTAGGAAGCAATCAGTTTGCTTCCAAATGGTGCTGATCTATTTTTTTTAAAGAAACGAGCAGAGAGCAGAGTCTACTCACTGCCTTTTAAGTGTAAGCAAGCAAACAAGCCATCAAACAAACAGAAAACCCAGAAGTCAGATTATGGCGAGGTGATCCCCCAGGGGAGAGCTTTGGCCCAAGCCCAGGCACCCCCCTCCTGGTCGGCTGCTGACTCCTGCCATCCCCATCACTCCTGTGACACTGCAGGGCTGGGCAGAACCAGGACTCTAGGGGAAGGTGACTTCCTCCTCGAGCCCTGCAGACCTGCACTTCCCAGGAGCAGACGGCTCCTGAGGAGACACTCACTTAACTTGGATTTGTCCCTTTTCCCTCGGCTCAGAATCCTCAGATTTCTGTCTGAGCTCTCTTGGCTTCATACTTAGTCAGCATGGAAGGAGCTCTGACCTCGAGTTATCGTTACCAGTGCCAAGAAAAGGAGCGGACTCTGGGGTCACTCAGTCCTGACGTGCCCAGGACCGAGGACATCCAGCTACACTTTGGGAGTTTTGTGCTTGTGAAATCAAACTAGATTTCTGCTTTGTTTGTATTTTTTGGTTTTTGAGGCAGTGTTTCACTATATGGTTCAGATGGCCTTGAACTCACTGTGTAGCCCAGGTTGGCCTCAAATTCTCAGTGATCCTCCTGCCTCAGCCTCCTGAGTGCTGGGATTACAGATGTGCACCACTGTGCCTGGCTTTTTTTTTTTTTTTGAGGTAGGGTCTCACTGTGTAGTTCAGGCTGGTCTTGGACTTGCAGTGATATTCCCGCCTCAGTCTTCAGAGGGCTGGAATTACCGTGCTGGGCTCTAGATTTCTTTTTAATAAACTGCAGAGTTCTGGGTTGCAGCCATTACCACCGCTTTACCAACCTGCCTGGGCCGTGTAAGGCGGAGGGGAAAACAGTCACACACTCTTTACCTGAACAGTGGAAATTCCGTGAGACCCCTTTCATCCATATAAAGGGAGAAGATGCCCAGGACTGCAAAAATCAGTACGATGCGTTAACCAATTGTACCAGTACTGCAACATAGACGGATGGGGGCTGGGGATTTAGCAGGCATAAGTGCCTGCCTTGCAAGTATACGGTCATGAGTTCATCCCCGGTACCGATTAAAAAAAAAAAAGTAGACAGATGGATAAATAGCAGGCCAAGGAGTGGTGTGCGCTTCTAGAAATATGAGGCTACTTGACATTAGGGCATATAAGAAATATACTGAGGGCTGGGGATTTAGCTCAGTGGTGTAAGTGCCTGCTTGGCAAGCATGAGGTCGTGAGTTCGATCCCCAGTACCGCAAAAAAAAAAAAAAAAAAAAAGCAAATACACTGGTACTCTAAAAAGGCAAGACCATCAGAATTATCATGGATTTTTGGCACAAACCTTAGAGGCCAGGAGAGCTTGAAGTGAAGTTTTATAAGCCCTAGAAGAAAGCAGTTGTTCACTCAGACTTCTGGGCTTTTTTTGTTTTGAGAATCAAACTCATAACCTAGTGCTTACGAGGGTTAGGGTTACAGTTAAGGTAAGAGCTATATCCTGGGCCCTGTTCACTCAGACTTCTGTGGCCCTGAAAATTATCCTTCAAACTGAAGGAGAAGTAAAGACTTTCCACCAGAAAGAAATCCTGTGGAAAGAAATCCTAACGAGGTCCATGGCCCTTAAACCAGTGCTGCAGGAAATAAGGGAATCCAAGCCAGAGCCAGGGAGGCCAGCAGCCCCAGAGAGCCCAAGAAAGACATCATCACCCAGGAAAGCAGGGAAACAAAAGGATAAAAATAAGGGAACCCGCACAGGAGAACAAGGAGAGGCCAAGATTCAGTAAGCGCCTTGTGAACATAGCTCAATGTCAGGGCCCTGACTCCCCAGAGGACACAGACTGGCAGATTGGATTGAAAAGTGCAGCCACCCAAAGGCAGGCAGACACCAGACTTAGAAGGACAGAGGGACACCAATACAGTGACCGAGAGGGGCTTTGACACCCCACTCTCACACCCGGACAGGTCAATGGCACCAAAACACCAACAAGGAAGTATCAGAATGAAGCCACAGCACTGAACAAGTGCACTCCACGCCAGCACAGTGCTTCATCTGACCACAGAACACACATTCTTCACAACAGGACATGGGGCTCTTTCCAAAGTAACCACGTCTCAGGCCCGCGGCATGCTTCAGTGAATACAAACGGACCGAAAAACCTCTGGGGTACAACTGGCTCACGGCAGAATGAAGCTAGAAATCCACAGCTAAAGAAGTCACAGAAGTCATACACACACCTGGAGATTCAATAATACATCACTGCATAATCACTGGCTCACAGAAGAAATCAGGGAAGACCTAAAAAGTTCCCAGAGTTAGGGGTTGGGGATTTAGCTCAGCGGCATAAGCACCTGCCTTGCAAGCAGGAGGTCGTGAGTTCGATTCCTGGTAGCGAGAAGTTTACAGCCATGAATGCCCACATGGAAACAATAGGGCAGTCCCAGTAACCTAAGGATGCATGTCAGGGTCACAGAAAGACCAGAACAATGCACCCTGAGCCGAATAAAAGGAAAGAAATCGTAACGATCAGGAGCTGATTACTTCAGGCACACACCTGTACTATAACCCCAGCGCTCGGGAGGCTGGGGCAGGAGGGTTCCCGTGTTTGAGGCCAGCCGAGGCTACACAGTGAGATCAAGGCCAGCCTGAATTACACAGGTCCTGTCTCAAATGACAACGAAGAGATCAGAGCAGAAATGAAATGAAACCGAGGCAAAAAGCAATCGAAAGGATCAGTGAATCAGAATTCATCCTCTGAAACAATGCTAAGGGGATCTGCGGAGGAGGAGGAGGAAGCAGAGGGATGCAGGTGTGACCGTGTGCACCAGGTTCCGCGGGATGACAGCATTTGCTATGTATTACAGACGGATACGTACTCATAAGGGGGCAAAGAAGTAACACAGTGACACGAAGGCGGGGTCTTCTGCTCGTTTGGTGGGAGTCCCCAGTGCCCCCAGGGGAAGCACTCCCCTGCCCTGACTGCGGAGGAGACAGCGGAGTCCAGCATCTGTCACAGGAGCGGCTGCACTTCATTTTTCTCCGGCCTCTCACACGACTTCTGACATGTGGACACTGGCCAGACAGACAGCCTCCCCTCCAGCCCCTCGAGTTCCTCGGTGCAGGAGTGGGCCCCTGCCACACTCGGACAAGGCCTTTCCAAGAGCCATGCCAGCGGAGTGTGCTTCCTGCAGCCCCAGACACACATCGTGGTGGTGGTGGAAGACGAGCCTCGGTGTATGAGCAGCACGACCGTCCAGAAAGGACATTTTCTGAATGTTGACAAGAGTTTAGGTGCTCATCTTCTTAAATCCCCAAAACAAATGCAATAAATCAAGATTTGACCAGTTATTTCCTTTAGCTGACTAAGCAAAAGCTGCTGGATCACTGGGGGTTGCAAAAATGGTATTTTCTTTGTCTAACTTTAAAGGGAATAAAAGTGGGCATTGTGGCACACATCTGTTATCTCAGCTCTCAGGAGGCAGAGACAGGAGGATTGCTGTAAGTTCTAGGCCAGCCTGGGCTACATAGTGAGATCCTGTGTCAACCCCCCGCCCCCCAAAAACTCCAATAAAATAGAATAAAAGTAAACAGTAAGAACAGTGTTGGATTTCAAAAACAAGACAGGAGGAGATCCCTCATAGTTGCTGTACTGTGTATTGTTATCTTCTAAATAGATGCTCAAGACTACGGGCTTTAGACCTGCAAATTCAAGAAACATAAGCCTTAGGTTGGTTTTTTACTTCAGTTGCTACCTGCGTCCCTCGGAATCTGCAGGCTGCTGCGGGGAGGGGCCTGGAGGGACCTTCTGCCTTCTGGCTGGCTCACAGGAGGGCGGTTGGCTTCTTAGCTCTCCTCCCAGACCTCGTGGCTTGCCATCTTAACTTGTTTCTGTTGCTCACTCAAAGTTTTGATGTTTCTATAAGCTCTTCACTGTTCGATTATCCGAAGGTCCAGTTGGTTTGGAAAAGGAAGTGTTAATTCTTGTTGTTTCAAAACAGTGAGTTCACTTCTATCTCTCAAAGAAAATTTTTAATTTTTATACTATGAAATCCTAAATTAAAACATATTCACAGTGCTTCAACTAATTACTGTCAGTTACTGTCTTACTTGGGTCAGTGGCAGCCTATGCCCGGGGTGTTTGGATTCCCTCCTGCCTCCCTATCTGTCTCTCCATCCCCTTCCCACGGCCAATCTTCTCACATCTGACTTTCAGGCAAGAATAAGAGCACAAGCTGGGTGGGGTGGCATTGGGGGCCGAGGCAGGAGGGCTGCTGCAGACGCACAGGAGATGGGCCCTGTGCAGCCCAAGCAAGGAGAAAGCGCCGGGCAGTGGGGAGCAGAAAAGGGGGCTGCAGTCCGGGCTGCCGGCAGCTCTTCCCAGGACATTGCGGGTCAGCGGGCGGCCCGCGCCGGAGGAGGAGGATGGCCTGGCCCTTAGGGTTAGCGCCCCGCACCTGGCAGTCCCCCGAGCCGGTGGCCGAGTGTGTGCAGTAGGCGCTGGCCCTGCAGGGCCACAGGCCCCAGTAACCCCCGATAGGCCCTGCTCCCTATGGCGCCCAGGAGCCGAGTGCCCAGCCCAAGGGCAGATCCCCTCCAGGCTGCCCGGCGGGAGCGCCCACCTGCGCAGCGGCCCGGCGGTGCAGTTCCCTGGAGACTGAGCACTTGCAGGGAGCAGGATATTTACATTAAATTCTGTCCACTTTGGAAGAGTAAATGATTCTTTCCTATTGTTGTTAATTACTTTGGGTACCAGCAATCAAACTCAGGACCTTGCACTTGCCAGGCAGGCACCTGTACCGCTGAGCTATATCCCCAGCCTCCTCCACCCCCCCACATTTTTAGACAGGATCTTGCTATGTAGCCCAGGCTGGCCTCGAACTCCCCGTGATCCTCCTGTCTCAGCCTCCTGAGTGCTGGGATGACAGGTGTGTGCCACCACGCCCGACTGAAATTATTAATCTTAATTTTCCTGCCCTGCTGCCTGGACCTCTGCCAGCGTCACGACCTGAAAGCCAGAATCTCAGTGCCTGGACCATCAGTGCAGCCCAGGCCGCCCCACGCATCCATGGGCGCCTTCGCTCACAACAGCAGTGCAGGTGCAGGAGGCTCCGGTTCTCCCCTCCATTTCCTGGGGGGGCAGTGAGGAAGTGGGTCCCTCCAGCCTGGGGCAGGTATCTGGAGGGGTATGGAGTGCTCTCAGAATGTGGCATGTGGCCCATCCTGTCCTTTGCTCCTTGGCCCTTGTGGGGGTATGAGGGTGGCCCGAGGTTGGGGTAGCCAAGTGACTCTCCCTGGAAGCTGCACAGCGTCCCCGTCATGTCCAAGGCCCCCTCGCTCCTGCTTCTGGATCTCAGCATCAACTGCAGACCCTGGTCCTTTCTGGAGTCTCCACTTTCTGGAAATCTAAACCGCACTGCGGCTCATGGTCTGCTGCATCTTCAGGGCAGTCGTGCGCTCCCAAGCGAGGCAGCTGCTCCTGGCAGGAGGCAGAGTGTGGAGGGACAGTGCCAGACCAGCCCCCGCCCCGGAATCAGGGGCCTCCCAAGCCCTGAGTGTTTTGGGGAGATGTCCTGGTAGAAACCATAGCAAGCCCCATTGGGCCAATGCATCCCTGTCCTTCTGCCCAGTACTTCTTAGGTTTTCCAGATAAAGATTCAGGAGGAACTACGTGCACGGTGGGGAAGGGCGTTTGAATTCCGCAAATCCAATTATGTTTGTTAAGGTCGCGAAGGGGCTGATGAGGAGTCTCATCCTAAACTACATCTAGACACCTTCACATTTCTATTGGTTAATAAAGGTATCAGACTGCCACAACACACGAACCACTGACTCACGGGCACGAGAGCTGTATTTGCTAGTAAGTACATCCATTCAGTCCTGTATCCAAAACAGGTACGTTTCAAGGTGTCACAAAAAACTTCCATCCAGTATTACTTCCTGTCAGGAGTCTTAAGAGTTGTTTACAGAAATGTGCATAATTACCAGGCGTGGTGGTGCATACCTGTAAATCCAGCACTTGGGAGGCTGAGGCAGGCGGATCGCTACACAGTGGGTTCAAGGTTAGTCTGGACTAGAGGCCCTGTCTTGAAAAAAAAAACAAAGCTACAAAGTATTTTTATGCTAAAGCATTTGAAAGTTGTGTAAAATTCATGACTTTTTGCAAGGAGTGTGTCTTTGGTCACCAAGCTTGTATGAGCTCCTGCTGGCGCCAGCCCGGCCGGACCCTCGTCCCCCTCCTAAGCGCTCCCTGCCGCTCAGGCTGTTCTGCCGTGCCTTCTGGAGCCCTTTATTTGGTACCAGGGCACGCTGGCACACCAGAAATGCTTTATTGGGACCCAGGTGAGGCCCGGCTCAGGGCTCAGTCGCTGAAGGAGGACTCGCTGTCCGAGCTCTCTCCGCCACGCTTCTCGCCCACGTCTGCGCCGCCGGGCACTGGTGCATCTGGCCGCCTGAAAGAGAAGAAAACAGCACGTTTTCCCAGCGGAAGGAAAGCACTCGGCACCTGCAGTCAGGGCTCTGCAAGCAGTGAAACGGACAGCGGGCCACTGCACAGCCGCCGAGTGCCCTCCTCCAGGCCGAGGCCACGGCTGTCCCAGGGTCCACGGTGCCCAAAGGGCAGGCGGACATGAAGAAGGAAACCCTCGTGTTCAGGACCACTCCTCGATCTTTAGTAAGGGCCGTGCGCAGTGGTGCTGTAATCCCAGGACAGCATGGCTACACCGCCTGAACTACATAGCAAGACTGTGTCTCAAAAAACCTAAACACACACACACACACACACACACACACACACACACACACGCGCACGCAACGAAACCGGCCATAGGAAACGTGGCAGGAGACGAAAGTGCCTGGCCAGGGAAAGCTCACTGCGGAGTGTCCTCACCTTGCAGCTTCTCCCTGAGGATGAACACCCTGCTCTGAGCTGGTGAAACCCTGTCTGGTGACCCCAGGCACACGAGGGGATGGGAGGAGCAACCCCAGCTCCGCACAGTGCGTGTCTGGGCAGAGGAATGGGAGTGACCACTGTCCCTCACTGTGGCCGAGAGGCCTCCGGGTCCTGTCAGCGAGCTGATGGATCAACACAGCACAGCCGCAGGCCTGGCCACTCACCGAGGAAGGACATTCTGTGCCTGCACAGAATACTGTGGGTCAGGGTCAGGACTAGGGGAGAGAGAAAGGCAGGCCTTTCCGTCACATCAGACCCGCTCTCCCTCTCCCCACCCAGCCACACACCGGCCTTTCACGTTAACTCGAGGCTTGTGGTGTGGGCAGAGTTTTAGGACAAGTGTGGAGAGACTGCTACTCCACCAGCCTGGAGTTTCGCTTCTTCAGATTTGAGGCAAACAAACTCCACTGCTGAACTCTGGGAGCCTGGGCTCTGCAACAGGGCAGTGTCTTGGTGTTTGAAATATTATGTGCATTTCTAAATCTCTTCTTGTCTCAGTGACAGGAAGGTGGAGGCGCTGGCTTATTCCTGGTAACATAGGAAATCGGGCAGTGCGGTGCCCTTTGAACGCTGCCTCCAGAAGGCCGCCGCCTGGCCCAGCCCTGAGGGCCAACCTGTGCTCCGTGGTAGGTTTTCCTCAGCCCAATCAAGGCCCGCACACCGCGCCGTTCCAGTAGTGCGGCCGGCTGAATTTCACCTTTAGAATTCTGTTCTTTATAAAACAGAACTTAAAAACGACATCCTCTGTACACAGTGTATGGCTTGCTGGGGACCTGATGGCATTTGGGATGTGCGGGTGGCGGCCCACTGCGCAGGGCCCGTCCTGCATCCCTCTGTGTGGGCGCTCAGATCTGAGCCGGCATCCCCCACCGCTGCCAGCTGCTCCAGGATGTGCAGCCCGACTGCTCCAAGCCAGGTGGTTCTAGGGGGATGGAGCTCTGCCTTTTCTGTCCCACTGACGGACACTGAGGGCAGAGGCCTAGTGATGGAGCAGGGGGTCACAGCAGGACGCAGCCGGTAGACTCTGAGCCCCGAACAGGAGCCCACCTGGAGGGCTCGCCTCCATCTGAGCCTCCACTGGCCAGCACTGTTTCCTTCCTTACTGACCAGCAGGCCCAGAGACCGGTGACCTGTCCCACGCTCACCTCGGTACACATTATTAGGAAGCAATAGTGCTTTTAATTTTGGGACACAAATGTTAAGAACGTGCAATTGCATAAGGTAGAAAATATTGTTCCCTGGTAGGAAAATGTAGATATTGATTAAAAAAAAATTCAAAGCATGATTTATTAGCCAGGTGGGGTGGCACACAGCTGTAATCCCAGCACTCGGGAGGCTGAGGCAAGAGGATCATTGCAAGTTCGAGACCAGCCTGGGCTACAAAGTGAGTTCAAGGCCAGCCTGAACTGCGTAGCGAGACCCCGTCTCGAAAAGACAAAAATAAAATAAGTAAAATAAATTTAAAAAAAATTAATGATTTATCTATTTTGTAATTTTGAGTGGAAAAATAAAGGCAATCAACCTTTGGACAAAAGTCCATTAAAATGTCCGGCCATCGCTTCCTTCGGATTTTTGAGTGTGACTGTAACAAGGATATTCTCCCATATCTTCTTTCAATGGCACTGACATGGAACTGTTTGGAGGGCAGGTTTGAGGCTCCCTGTGTAGGCCGGGCCAGTCTTGAGCTCACTGTGCGCGCCCAGCAGGCCTTGATTTCGTGGTCTTCCGATCTCAGCCTCCTGAATGCTGGGATTACAGGCATCGTGAAACTAATTTTTACAAATAAGACTGATTCTTGGTGTTATGGATTAAAAACTGGTGGTCACCTTACTACCAGCTGGATTAAATCACCATGATGCTGAGCATGATGCTCCACCTGAGGAAAGCTGCCAGCATAAACACAGAGGTGGAGAAGGGAGGAGTTAATACGTTGTTGCGTGGAGGCATTGCAGGTTCTCCTGGTCCTCATATCGGGCATCACTTCCTGGCACCGGAGGGGAAGACGTATGCCGCTTGGTCTCCAGGATGAGCTTGGCATGCTGGCGTCCTGGCATGTACCCAACTGTGCTTGTCGCTGGAGGAGCTCGGGGCCTCCATGTCGCTGAGGCTGGCTCGGTCCTCTTCAGGACAGCCCTGGTCTCTGTTGTGAGTGTGACTTCTTGGCCCCAGCATAGAACCCTCATCCCACCAGCACAGCTCCTTCACCCGCTGGCATGGACTTTCTGGCTTCCACTGCTGACCTTTGGGCCTTCCCAGCACGGATCCGTAAGAGACTGGCGTGAGTCCTCCTTGTGGGCTCTGGGCCTCCAGCAGGACTGGCACTGTCATGAGCTCTGGGTCTAGTGGCATCAAATCATACTCAGGAAGTATCACGGCTTCAGTTTTCTAAACTCCTTTGCCAGTTTTCTAGAACATTGCCAGGCTCTTTCCCTTCACCACGTAAACTACTTTACACAGTGTTAAAAACCACTGTGTGCTTTCAGCTCTCACAGCTGCCCGCGCAGAGATAACCCCGCTCTCGTGGTCACTGTGTTCTGTGTCACCCTCAGGTGCGTGCCGTGCGCCCCACACACTGGCCCAGGTGTTGTCCTCACAGTGGGGTACCTGTCTTCCTGTCGCTATGAAAACAGCAGGTTTTTACTTCGTACTTCAAGGGCAAGAGGGAGATGGGGCGTCCCTCCTGCGGGCTCCCACACGAGGCTTCTTGTGCACCAGGATCCCTGAGGGCTGTCCTGGCCAGTCCCTGCCTCTCACTCCCCCAGCAAGGCCATGGCCAGCGAACTGGACTCCTGAGCCCCCACGTCCTCTGAGAACAAGGGCATCAGATGGGGCAGAGCGTGGCTAGAACCGGCCTGGGCCCTACCCAGCCACCATCCCTGGTGGCTCTGCCAGCGACAGTGAGCCGTCCCGGAATGGCAGCTCAGATGGTGCCACCTCACAGGGCACTGCTCAGCACTCACAGAGCGGACAGGGACACCACTTGGCGCGGCTGGGTCCTCGAAAGCCTCCCTGGAGCCATCTAGGGGCTCTTTTACAATCAGTCTGTCTGTCTGTCTGCCTGCCTGTCTGTCTACCTTCCTTTCCGAGACAACATCCCGCTATTAGTTCAGGCTGGGCTTGAACACCTATGTAGCCCAGGCTGGCCTTCAACTTGGGCAGTCCTCCTGCCTCAGCCCCCCGGGTGCTGTCTTACAGACATGCACCTCCACACCCGGCTGGGGACCCCATAAAGTGGTCATGCCAAATAGATTCTTGGTCAGGCAATACGCTGGTAGAAGAGGGCTCTACAGACAGGAGAGAAAGCACTTAAAGATGTCCCAGGGAACAGGATGTCCAGGACTCTGCTGTGGCTGCAGGGCGCAGGTGTCTGCACGGGAAGCCAGGAACAGTGTGAACGCACCCACCTGTTTCAGCGCATGGTTTAATAACCCAGGTGAGGCACACAGCACTTGGGGAGGCCTGAGGGGAGTTGGGGGGCTCTGGGAGTGAAGCAGCCTCGGGTGACCGCAGGGCAGGGTGGGAAGGGGTGGCAGCCAGGGCGATTTCCAGCTGCCAACTGAACAGCTGGTGGATTAAGGGACCGTGAGGCCAGGCTGACATCCACACACGCTGCCCTTGCGGGGCGCTGGCCTGCCATCCATGCGCTTTCTCTAGAGACGAGCACCCATTTTAACAGTCCTCTTAGCTCTTGCCTACTGTGTATTTTTACAAGAAAAGAGGTCCTCGGCAGACATGCTTGCGTCCTGTACATCTGATGAGTGTGTCCTGTACATCCGATGAGTACCAACATTCAGTGCTCAACGCGCGGTAAAATAAACATATGTTGCCACCCACTGGCTTCTGGCGACAGAGACAACGTCCGATTGCAGCAGGGACCCGCTAGCTGGTTCGCAGGCCGGGCTACTCCTCTACCGCCCCGGACACAGGAGGTGCAGTCCGCCTGGAGCTCTGCGCCCTGGACTCAACGGCACCGTAAGTCTGCGTCCCGGAACGGGGCACACAGAGACCCTCCCGGCACGGCTCCTCCACGAGGGCTCGGGATGCGGTGAGCTACTGTCCAAGCTCCAGGCCTCCGCTGCTTCACACAGCTCCTCCCGACTGCTGTCTGGCTTCACAGCAGCCAGTGATGCGGGCCTAGAATAGCGTTTGCCCTGTTTATTTCTCTTCCTGGCTTAGTTCAGGACACGGTAGCATGGGCTTCCGATACACTAAGGGCCTTAGTGAAATGTTGGTAAATAATAAAGAACCCTCCGCCCCCGCCCAGTGCTCCTTCAACAAAGCAGCCGCACAAAAAATCTGCTCTAAGACCCTGGCTCCCTCCGACACTTAAATTCACCACTGATCCACTGAAACGGCCCCTAACACGTGGGAAGACTGGTGTCAGTGGCACAGAATATTTTAAAAATATAGACAGCATGTATGCAGATGGCTCTGTCAAATATAAAGCACTACAGAAAGGGAAAGAGAGCCGGAGGCAGCTTTATGACAACTGACACATTCCGCACCGCGGCCCCAGGAGAGCTACTTACTCAAGCAGGTCTGGGTCCAGGCCTTCCGAGATCATCTTGTTTCTTATCGCCATCACTGGGACACCCTAAGTAACAGACGAGAGAGATCCCGCCATGAGAAGTGCGTCCCCACCCTGCTCAGTACCCCCAACTCCAGGCCTCACTGAAAACTGTTTTTGTCTTGCGTTTCTGTTACTACGTGCAAAGCACCTGAAAAGCCCACGGTTCCGTGTACACGTGGTGGGGTTACTGCTGCCCCGTGTCCCCAAGCCCAGACTAATCCTCAGGCTCATTCACCCTGACCCCCGACCCCGCCACACGGAAGGCGGAGCTCAGAGCCCTCCCGCTCCACCAGGGAAAGCACACACTGGAAACTCAGACCACTACACGGACACTCACCTACAGGGACAGACGTCTCTTCAAAGAGCAGAGCGCTCAGAGTTACTTGTAAGGAAATACCCAGCCATGAAATGCTCTTTCTCTACACAACACGTCGGCTTCCACGTGGGCAGCAGCCCCCACAGAAGCCACGGACCCCATCCTCACTGCCCTTCCCTGTACCAATGCCAGCGGGATGGGCCTGAGCCAGGAACACGGGGAATAGCACGGACCCCAACACTGAGCCAAGAGCAGGGAAACACTAAGGGTTCAGGAGAAACAGACACAATTTACGTGAAAAGGAAACTCATTCAATGAACCAGTGGCAAAGAGCAAAGCTCCAGGGAGAGGATGTCACCAAGTCCCTGTCAACAGTCTCTGGGGATGAAGACACCCTGACTCGACAGCTTAGATGTGAGGGCTCTGATCACATCACCTGACAACCAGGATGGGGCACCAGATCGGCCCTCCTCCCCCTCTCCCCACCAACTGTGTGGCACAGGGGGGCTAGGCCAGGTCTGCCAGGCCAGGCCAGGGCAGAGCCAGCTGCTTGGCACTGCAGGGGGCAGCACAGTGTGTGGCTGCAGGTGCACAGCTAAGGCCAGGTCCCAGCCTCAGGGGTGCGGGGAGGTCATCGGCGAGTGTCCTGTGGCCAGAGGTGGACACCGAGGCCCGTGCTCAGGGCAAGCTGGACTCACACTGCTTGGGGGCCACAATCACTGCAGCGGTGATCTTTGGGCTAGGAGTTTGTTTAAAGGGGGAAACGCAAGGCCTCAAATGCACTTGGGTCTCTAAGTCGGTCCTCTGTGTGATACGCTTGTCCCATTTTTCAAAGAATAAATACAGATCTGTCCAGCTATTCCTCCTCCCAAAAGGCAGATTCTACATCTCCTAGAAACGTCTGAATTGACGTCCAGCCAAGCACACAAACCGACATGAACGTCAAGCTCAATACGAAAGTCTGTAAGGTTGAGGGCCACACGCTCTTTAGACACTGCAGAGCTGGTCATCACTCACCGGAGCCTTCACCTTTCTACATCAGGACTCTGCGAGGCTCCCCACCTCATCCACTGTTTAAAACGCTCAGGAGAGAATTCTGCCAAGAGCGTGCCGGCTCCCGCTGGTCGGGAGGTGGAGGAAGAGGCTCAAGGTGCTAAACAGGAGCTGAATCAGGACAAAAGGCAGCCGCGGACAGCCCTCAGCGAGTGTCCTGGACGGTGCGGCAGGACGGGCTCCCAGGACCCAGGGAGGAAGCCAACGCCGGTCCTGCGGTGATGTATGCAGGAAACAAGATTAAAACAGCCCACCTGCTTAGCCCCACTTGCTGTGGACAGACTCACGTTTGGAAGAGGGAAAAGCAGGAGATTCAAATAGAACCGTGTAGGGCCAGCGACTTAGCTCAGCGGCACAAGCACCTGCTTGCTGCCCAGTGTGAGGTCCAGGGTTCCGTGCCCGGTACCAAACAAAACAGACAAGCAAAAACGTAGAATCGTTTTAAATTACAAGAACTAAGATGCACAAATATGACCCTGACCAGATAACAAAATTAGTTTTAACAGTGAAGGAACAAGCAGCCCACCACCACTCAAGGGGCTTCCCTTGGTCACTGAACACCTCTCACGTCCGCGGACACTAGAAATCGAGGAGCTTTCAGGACATTTCACTTAGAAACCCTCAAGTGGTAGGACGGAAGGGAGGAAAAACAGAGTTTTCAAAAGGACTCTGGCTCCTGTGAGCTACAGCGCCATGGTGTGGGGTCTTCCCTGAGACTCAGCTATGAGGTTCTGCATCAGCATAACCCACAGGACGGCACCTGCAAGGGTGCGGACGCTGCGCTGCTCGCCAGGGCAGCACCCGGGCGCACACTGGGTCTCCCCGAGCACTGTCCCGAGGTCCACAGCTCTGAGAGCATCTATGTATACTTCTCACTGTGCTAACAGAAACCGAGCTACTCCGTTTCTTTTGTAAAGCATACTGGAGTTTCTGTACAAGTTTAGATTAGGAAGAAAAATTTTCAGTGTAACAAAGATAAGTGTTCTTTTTTAAAAAATAAAAAATGCTCTTTCTCTCATTTTGAGTTGGAATCACAGTTCAGTCATGAAAGGTGGAGGGAGTTTCCCCACCTAACAGGAACACAGCAGTGTTTCAAGTGGGGGGCTCCATTTCTAGAGAAGGCACAGACCCAGAAAACGCCACACTCCGGTATTAACTCTGGACTCGCTGCTACTAAGGACTGTCAACTGAAACTAGATTTGTAGGGCAAAGAGAGTCTACTACACACAGTGGTTTCCATGGAAATAACAGTAAGTTACAGCCATGCATGCTGGTGCCCGCCTGTAATTCTAGCACCTGGGAGGCTGAGGCAGGAGGATCACTGTGAGTTTGAGGTTAGTCAGTCTGGGCTACAAAGTGAGTTCCAGGCCAGCCTGAACTGCACTGTGAGATCCTGCCTGAAGAAAAAAAGGAAATGATAAAGAATCACATTCTTAGCTCCACGTCCGGCTTTAGCAGGAGCTGATTATCAGGATGATTTTACTGATCTACATCACAGGCTGCTGCTTGCTTCCACAGCACACACACTAAAGCTAACGATACGAAGATGATATGAAACAAAATCACAGGACAGACACTTCTGAGGTAATTTGCCAATGGTGGACATGTGTCTGAATGGGGATATTATGATTCTCTTATTCAGGAAGTTCCTGAAGAAACACATTTGTTGAACACTTTTCATACTTTTGGTTGCTGGTTTTTTTGGTACTGGGGATCGAACTCATGACCTCGCACTGCCTGGCAGGTGCCTGTGCTGCTGAGCTAAGCCCCAGGCCCACACTTTTTATACTTAAGTCCAATTTCACACAGTTAGCAAACTGTCCTCCCTTGTGCTTGACTCCAAGTCCAGCCCTCCGGGGGTCACGGTCCCAAACACCTTCCGGAGACTTCAGCACCGTAAATAAGTTATAGCGTGCAACCCGCCCGGAGCTGCTCCCCAGGAGCTCCCGGGGGAGCAGAGGCAGCGTGGCGGTGACACTGAAGACCTGCAACGTCCTGCGGGAGCCACAGCAGCGCAGGAGAGCAAGCGGGGAATCGGGCCGGGGCTTATGACGCTGCAGAAGAGGGCCTGACAGCCATGGGACCGAGTACCCCACCGGCCTCTGCTTCCACCACACTTCAGGAAAGGCAACAGTGTCACAACCCGAGCGAGCCAGCCACTCACTGCTCACCGCTGACGCATGTGCGGTTAAGAGGTTTTCTTTTCGTGATTGGAATGGTGATGCACACCTGTAATCCTGGTGCTCAGGAGGCTGAGGCAGGGGCATAACCTGCCAGGAGACCTGCCAGGGCTCCACAGTGAGTTTAGGGCCAGCCTCAAGTGCACAGTGAGGCTCTGGCACCTGAAACTCGGACCTAAGGAGCCTGCACACATGGTTTCCTCCCAGGCCAGTTCCCTAATTTTGGTGCAGACTTGAGTAACAGGCAGTTCTTTGCTAAAAATATGACAAAAACGTATGTTGCTAGGGGCTCTCTGGCTACACGGGCCATGGCAAAGTGGGCCCACCACCCTTGAGCTCCACGTAGTCCAACCCATAGTGACCGCCATGGTCACTTCCCTGCTGGGCTGTGTTTCTTTCGCTTGTAGTCCAGTAACCCTGGCTGGACACTCAGGTGACAGGAAGGACGAAGCATCTGCCCTTCAGTCTGTGAAGTCAGCGGAATTCCGCAGACAGGCTTCCACCCGCATCTTTGTCGGCACTCATGTGTGTGGGAAGAAAGTCAAGCCTTGGACAAGCAGCTTTTATCTTTGATGAATAGTGAAAGCTAAACATTCAAAAAAACGTTGAGATTATAATCCCAGCATTCTGGGAGGCTGAGGTAGGAGGAGTTAAAGTTTGATTCCAGCCTGGGAATTCAGTAATTTACCCAGTCTCAAAAACTAAAAAAAGGGCTGGGGGTTTTGCTCTGCATGAAGGTCCTCAGCTCACTTCTCAATACTGAAAAAGAAATTGTATTTCTATTCTCTAAAATGTCCATGTATTCAAAAAACTGATTTTGATACTGGCCAGTAAGTGCCAGATATTACAAAAGAAACACCTGTGATCATAGTCACGTGCCATTTTTTTGGCAGCAGGAACTGAACTCAGGACCTTGCGCTTGCCAGGCAGGTGCTTATGCACTAAGCTAAATCCCCGGCCCCACATGCATTTGTTTAAAAAGGACACCTACTGTTGAGACGAGTGTGGATCGCTGACTCTCACAGCTGTGGTGATGTCGGAACCACAGTCGGCTTCAGACGACTTCTGCTGACTGGTGATAAGGACCCAACCCCGGAATTCTGGACCACAGGAAGCAGTCTTACCCAAGAAAGCTGCGAATGTTAACCACCTCACAGTTGCCAACTGGGGCTTTGGTGAAGAGTGCTCGGCCTGTGCCCGGCTGGCCTCGGTAGGCGCTGGGTGGGTGACTTCTAGGTGAGCACCGAGACTGCCAGGTGCACCGCTCTGCCCTGAGGGGAAGGAAGTCGCATGGACCAGAAGCACAGAACCACCCGAACCAGAGATCGTTCAATTCACATTCTAAGCAGGCGGAAGAAAACAGAGTTTTAAAAAACCTGTGTCTGCAGAGACTATTCTGGCAAAGTCATCAGCTTCTCAGCGTGGAAACGGGCTTCCCCAGGGCGCAGTTATTACTGGCAAAGGCGTCAGTGAGCTCTGCTGGTAACTGGCAGGAGAAGGCTGGGAAAGCAGCCCACATGCACCCTTCTAGTCGGTCGGGTCAGAAAGGCGGTGTGGCGCGGGGTGCGGATGCTCACTGCACACTAATGACAACGGACCCTCGATCAGCACCTCCGCCACCTCGGAGCAACAGGCTCACTCACTGAGCGTGCCTGGGTAAATCCTGCTTAACGGAGGGGAAAACAATCAGAACACGCCAGCAGGTGTCCCTGAACTTTCGCTGATAACAATATCCAAGTCGGAGGATGGATTAATAGGCCCTAACTCTACAAGGGACTTAGGTGTTTTATGCATAAGGAAACTAGGGCTGACAGGTGTCCCGAGCTGGACCTGGTCATGTGGGTGATGAGAGAAAGCTTCGACGCTCCAGCATGCTGCACCAGTCCAGGCGGGGGACCCAGGACACACCTAGGCGCCCACACCATCTCCCTGGGCTGCGGTCACTTTCCAGAAGTGCAGACCTAGCCAGAGACCTGGGCAGAACAGAAAAGGCACGGACACCGACGGCAGAGCGCCCCTCACTGCCTGGGGACTGGTGCTGTGAGACCGGTGTCAGCTTGTGTTTACAGGAGTTTACTGTGGTCAGTTTAAATTATTAGGTTCTAAAGTAGATTTATAGGTGTGTGACACGCGGCAGGGTCACCAGGCAGGCAGTGTGTTCCGGGAGCTGCTGGGACCTGGAAGGAGCCTCAGGGAGCCTGCTGGGCAGCTGACACAGAAGATCGCCCTCCTGATAGTGAGCACCGGGAAGCTGACACACATCTGTAACCTGCAGGACTTTGTGTCTTCCTGTCTGAGGGAAAGGATCGCTATGTGGGTGGTCTGCGGATTCAAGCTCAGAGAAAAAATTGAAACACTTTCCTGTTTTTGCTTTATTAGAGTAACTTATTAGAGCACGCACGGAAACACAGCATGGAAATGGGAAAAAGATGACAAGACTGTAGAGGGGCTCTCAGCCCAAGATGGTCCGAGAGGAGTACAGTGCTGGGAAGAAGCGCCCAGAGCCGGCGAGGTGGCTCACCCTGTAATCCCAGCACTCGGGAGGCTGAGGCAGGAGGATCCTTGCCAAGTTCGAGACCAGCCTGGGCTGCACAGTGAGCTCAAGGCCAGCCTGAACTGCACAGAGAGACCCCATCTCAAAAAGACAAAAAAACAAAAAAACAACCCCCCCCCAAAAAAAAAGCGCCTCCAGAGCTGGCGCTAAGACTGGAAAGACAGACATTGAGTGAGGACGATGAAGATTTTTAATGTAAAGTCATTTTTTTTTTTTGTCTTTTTTGAGATGGGGTCTCGCTGTGCAGTTCAGGCTGGCCTTGAGCTCACTGTGCAGCCCAGGCTGGTCTCGAACTTGGCAAGGATCCTCCTGCCTCAGCCTCTCAAGTGCTGGGATTATAAGTATGCACCACCACACTCAGCTTAAAGGGGAATTTTTGTTTTATAATGTACCTTGTTTTGACTTACAGCTGCTCTGAGGAAAGCAGAAGCCTGTGCTGGGCTGGCAGCACACAGCCACCCTCCCCGTCCTCTTAGCCCTAGACATGAGCCACACGGCAGGACATTCCTTCTCTTATCGGACCATCGGGCCCAGCTCTGAGCGCACACATGGAAACACTTCACTGCGTGTTCGGCATCATAGCACCCAGCGAATGCCTGGCACACTCCGCGCACTGTTGCCAGGAGGTGAGCGGCTGTGGAAGCGCTGACTCCCTTCTGAGGGTAAAGAGAAGGGATGGTAAGTACAGATTTTTATACTTTGGTAAGTACACTGGTTTTCTCCTTTACAGGCAGATGTTTTGAGACCAGGCTGCGTTCCTTTTTGTTAATGCAAACAATTCCCCAACAGCTGCTATGCAGGCTTGGAGAACAGCTTTAATGACCTATAATAACATGTCTGAGCTCATGGCAATGGGGACACTTTGAGTTCTGCTGATACCAGTCTTTCTCTGCACTAACAATGGAGACTAAAGTGCTGTGTAAGCCAGAGGACAGTGGTCACTCCCAGGCGCAGGAGCACCGAGTAATAATAAAATGCACCCCCTGTGGAAGCCCAGTCTTCAGGGCGCTGCTAAGGTGATCTGCACCGCAGGCGCCTTGGGGGAGAGCCAGCGTCAGGCTGCTCCTTACGGCCAAGGCCACGTATTTGTCTGTCCTCAGTCCCACAGGAGACCAAGCAACTCAGCAGAAAGAGCAACTGAAGGGAAGTTCACACGGAAAGGAACGGGCCTCCTGGATGACGGATGCGCAGGGTCTAGATTCCCCCCAAAGCCCTGAGAAAGATCAGGCTCCCCAAGACCACCTCTGCGGGTGCCGTCTCACCCAGGAGACACAGCCATCTGTTCTTCCGGTTCTGATCCTCACAGTCACTCAAGACAGAATAAAGAAACAGGAGAGCGTTTACCCAGAGTTTCACAGCACTGACCTACAGGATGATGCTCAGCAGATCACGCCTCCCTGAGGGAAAACCCCACCACACACTTAAAATCAGTAACGTGAAGAAACAGACGATTTATTTCCAGTGACACCAGTGAGGAAAGATGGCCGTGGGAGAGCTCCCCTCGCCTTCTGCAGCTGCGCTGATGCAGGGCGCATTGGTCAGAGGGGAACAGAAGCGCACAGTGAGGACCTGTGCTCCGGAGAGGGGAGCCGGGTTCACGGGCACCGCCCTGGGGAGGAATCTGTGGCTCTGCGGGGTGAAGGAGTGGCGCTCAGGGCGGGGAGCATCATGGATAAGCGGCGGGCAGGGAGGCTCCGGACTCGGTTTGGCATGATGGACTCAGATGAACTTCCGGGTTTAGGGCGGCGGGGTAACCCACTGCTCCCCTCTCTTCCTGAAAATCACCCTGGGGGCTGCAGGGCACACACCAGCCACAGCCGTGAAAATGAGCAGCAGGTTGGAGAATGCCTGTTGATGGGGTGGAGGCCGCACCCTTGGGCCCAGGGCGCCTAAGACAGGGCTGCACAGAGGCGAGTGCGCTGCGACAGCACAGGTCAGCGGCACACAGGCCCAAGGACAGGGCTAGGCACGGGGTCCAGTGCTGCTGGAGGATTTGGGTCCTGTGTTTATCTTTCAAGTCACATTTGTGTTCTTAGACATTGAAAGGAAGATTTTTGACGGTATTAGTGTACTGCTGAGAATATTTTACACAGTGCTTAACCACAAGACCTCTTCTCTCCAATATGCAGGGCTGGGCCGGAGAGGGTGAACCCCTGGCTCGGGTGCCGAGCGGGCTGCAGGGGCTCTGGAAACCGTGGTGGTGGGGTGAACGGGGCTGGCGACGTATGAATAGGATCTGAAGGATGGGAAGACTGCGGGGAGTGCTTCCGCAGACAGGGAATCGGCTGAGGCAAAGGCCTGGGGCGGCGGCACCATGCATTTACCCCCAGTGACAAGGGGTCGCTGTGCTGGGCAGCGGGGGGCAGTGAGGCTGGTGGCCAGGGCGGCTGCACTGCAGAGGACCTGTCTTGGGCTGTGAAGGTCTGGCTTCTCCTCCTAGGGAGAGAATGAGCCCCTGCCGAGAGGAGACTCACAGGGTGACCTTAGGTATGGACAGGTGCCCTGGAGAAAGCTGCACAACCCAGACTACAGGCACCGTCCAGGAGCTGTGCTGGATGGCACCTGCCGCCACGCCCTAAGTGCTGCCCAAGTGTTTACGAGCAGACGGATGGACGTGGTGGCTCCCCTCATGCAGAGGGGACATGAGACCCGCTTTGCACACATTGCCATCCTGCAGAAATGAGCCTGGCGAGGGTGACTGAGGTGCCATCCTGGACAAGGTGACAACTCAGGGCCCAGCAGGCGGCATCAGAACAGCTGCCATGTACCCTCACGCATCCTTTACTTCTGAAATCCTCCTCTCACACCGCCCGCGGAGCTTGAGCGGGGTTAATGGACACTGGGATGAGAGAGTTGACAGGACAGGTCGGGTGGCACTTGTCCTCAGGGCAACCTTCCACAAGCGATGGCACCCAACAGATTCCCCTGTTGTCTCCTGGGCAGCCACGAAAGATTCTATGGGTCATTTAAAGCTCTTTTGTGGAAAGATTTGCACTTTTCAAGTCTATCTCTTGACCTTACGTTTCCCAGGGCACAGCTCTGAAACTGTTCTGATGCGTATTTGTACCAACTCTTCTTTATGAACTAAGGGACCTTCTATATTTTCACCCAGTCCCGCTTTTATCCCTGAAATGTAGGAGCCAGAGTACTGACTGCAGGTGGAGACTTACAAAAGGGACAGACGCACTTCTGCTAGGTGAGAAAGTTCCCCCAGTTTCTCTTTTTGCTCTGTGGCCGCCGAGTCAGGCAATGTGCTCTTTATGGATGTCAGAGATTAGCATTTGCTCTTAAATTATTTTGGTGATGAAAACGCCAGGGATAGCAAAACAATTCTGTTCTTCAGTAAGGACTGCTTTGGTTGATAACGGAATGTTCCAAATTATTAAGTGTTTTCATTAACACAAAAATGACATACGACTAGACCTTCCCACATCTGCAGTTAGTCTTTCTACTGTCACCACGAGGAACTCACTCCTGCTGTAGTAAGTAACGGGAAATGCCGCAATTTCTGAGAACCGTATGAATTCTGAAGTCGTATAATGTTGAGCATTACCTTACACGGTCACAAGACTTTACCTTCTTTTCCATAGGTCAAATCATTGACAGATAAGCATGAGAATCAAGTATCTCTTTAAAGAACATGATTAGTGTAGTGTGTGAGACTTAAATTCATATGATTCACAAAATGAATAGCATGCTTTCCTTTCTCTCTGAAACATCCAAGATTTGCAATGATAACTTTAGCTAAAGCAAAGAAAAAGAATTACACAGACCAACACTAAAGTACGATGATTTAGTGCACTCATTTCTAAGGAGAAAGACTTGACTTGCGGTTACTGTTTATCAGAGTGCTAATTAAAAAGCAAAGACAAGACTACAAAGCTCGGTTGGTCACTCCGGTTAGCGATTTTTCAGACTGGAAAGTAACAAGGAAAACCACAGGTTAAGAATGTAAATGAGGCCGGGGCAGAAAGGCGGCCAGGTCGGCTGGCTTACCACGTGAACCATCTTGAGGTATCTGGCGTATCTGGGGTCCTCGGCGATGGTCACGGTATTATCTGACGAGGCTTCACTCTCCTGTGGCCCGGGGTCCTGTGCGCTGCTCTGCTGCAGAGAGTGTTTTGTGTAAATTTTTAGACATGTCACGGAGAGCTCCAGCAGGTTACTTAAATGGGTGTTTCTCGTTATAATTATAAGGCAGTAAATATCAGAGAAGATTGTATTTCTAAATTTAAATACCAGTAGTTTAATTATGGAATATATGTTTTTAAATGTCTACTGACACTTAAGTATGACATTTAACTATACTTAACCCCCAAAGCACACTGTGCCTTAAGATGCAAATGTATTCATGGCATTACAAATGTTAAACCCTGCTTTGTCCCCAGCGTGACCATATAAAATATGCATTTTACGTGGATACATTACTTTAATAAGACAGCTAGAGAAACTACTTGGCCAACTGCTCAGCTCAGTGGGCACTGAGCCGCTTTGCCAGGAGTCTGCCCCACTGACCGGTACCACACCATCTGACTGCGAGGACGTGGCTGCTCTACCTTTTTAGGAAGTGATGCTTGCAGCTTTTCTGGGACAGAATCGAGCTTTTTAGAAAAAATTAGTTTCCTACATTTTAGCTGCTGATAGAATTATTATTAATGGCACTATATTCAAGAGTGGTTTAGACTCCTGAACACGACAAACTCACTGGGGAGTGACTTCAGGTGAAAGGCACCTGTTTCCCAGAGCTGCAGTGCAAAGCTAAGACCACAGTGAAAGGGTTTTGGCCCAGACAGGACACTGTAGCCAGGAAAGCCTCAACTGGAAACACCCCCCCCCCCATTTACCTGTGACTCTATCTCCCTCCAACCTTAGGAATCTGCCCCTGGCTCCAAACGTGTGCCAAAGAGATACCTGTGCATCTCTAATGGCCCTAGGGCACTACCCTAAGCTTAGGCTACTTATATACCCCCCACGCCACCAGACGCCAGCGGTGTGGGGGGGTGTCGGTTATCTCTCTCCGTGTTCTCAGAATAAAGGCCTCTTTTGTTTTATACTGCACATCTTTTGGAAATAATCCTATCACACAGTACCAAGATCTCCTTAACAACTAAATCAAAAACACAGGTAAATCAATAAATACCTTTAAAATTTTATCATCTTTAAGAATATGAATGTGAACCATATGTTAAAGTTTTTCCCTGACAATTCAAACAAACTAAATCTGTCAAAAACTTTATCCCCAGTGAAACAGCCCCCAATCCTCCAGCTTTGTCCCATTACACTGCCAGTGCCACAGAAGTCGGTACACACATGAATATGCTGCATAGTTAAACGCAGGAAGTCTAAAACACTGTTAATTAAATACAAAGTAAACGCCAGCCCCAAGTGTGTTTCCAAAAACTTTATGAACAGCAAAGTCTCAGAGCAGCAGACAGTGGCGGGTGACAGCAAGCCTGCAGCCTCCAGGTCCTAGGCCTGCCTGCCTGCCTCTAGGTGTCAGCCCAGCTGAGGCCCCAGAAGCCAGCCCCCTCCAGGAACCCTGCGCATTCCTGCCCACATTCCTACCAGAATGACCTTCCTTATCTCTCAGCCGGCCTTCACTTCGCTGAGGTTAATCCCCCCCCAATAATTGGATGTTCCACTGGGAATAATGGTAAGATCTGAACCATGAAATTAAAGCTACAGAAAAACCACTACACCAACTTTTGGTTTTCTGATTCACATACCGATTAGAGGCCGTGATAATAAATGATTTTTTAATCCAAAAATACTTGATAATAAAGTCCTGTTACAACAATGGAAACTCTGTGTAAAGCAATAGTTAAGCTCATTTCTAAATATTTACACAAAACTTACTAATTAACATTAGTGAAGAGGAAATGTGTAATGAGCATGCTGGTATAACTTATTAAGCAGAACAAGCAAAACTTTGTTACAGTTTTTAGGAGGAGGAGACCACAGAACTTGGTAACTCCTCTAAATCAATTTTAAAATAAAACTGTCAGAGACACAATAGGTGAATGTGAATTTGCAAAGCACATTAAGAAATTCAACTATTAATTTTTTGGAACTTCAGGCTAGATCAATACATCTGCATAGAGTTCTAAGATACATTTTATAGGTTGCATTCATAACTGAAAAAACTGAGCTACAGATTCATTTAAAATACTAACATAAACATGATGACTATATAAGTATCTACCAATGAATAATCTTTTTAAATTTTTTTCCCAATGAACAAACGAGACAAAGTGAAAAAAAAAATTGTTTTAAACAGTCTCTCGCTATGCAGTCCATACTGGCCTCAAGGTTGCGGTGATTCTCCTGCCTCAGCCTCCCGAGTGCCAGGACCCAGGTGTGTGCTGCCATGCCTGGGTCAGAAATGCTTTCCTAATATCCTTGATGGACACCTCGTTTTAGGAAAAGGTCGTTTCCGTATTTAATTGAGAGCCTCATAAACTCCCCTGCTATTTTCTGGTAGTCTGCAGGAGCCATCACAGCGCGGGGCACTGGATTAATCGAATGAAGTGAAATTCTCCGTCTCTAACCGAGACCCACATGAACGGCCCTGCCCAGGGCCGGGCACAGTGCAGAGATGTGGCACCAGAGCTCCCCACGGCGCCCCGCACACCTGTCCCGCCGTCATCTGACCTTCACCTGACCTCTGTGTGCCTCTGCAGAGCATGCTGCTCCGTGGGTCCCCCCTGGCAGCTGCAGTGCGGGGATTCGTGCTGGACCCCTGCAGGTACGGAGCTGCTCAGCCGCACAGCTGCACTGTGCAGGGCGGCCGGGATGCGCACAGGGCCGGACTCGCCCCTGCGCGCTCTGCCCCGTCTCGGGGTCCTGCGGGGCCTGCAGTCCTGCTAAGGCCGGGAAGAGCTGCTGCAGGGGCCAGGAGGAACGGCGAAACTGCCTGCCACCACCAGCGCAGGGGGGCACACCCTCAGGGTGCGCTGTGCCACCCCCTCCATGGCACGCCGGGAAAACACCCCGCAGTCTGGCAGGCACCGTGTGACCGTGTGCGGGGAGGAACCGCCGGACTCTCGCCAAGGCCCTCGGGAGTCACACGGGCTAAAAGGACGCGCGATGCATGCGGAGGGTCACATCCACAGGTGACACAAAAGGCGGAGAAAGCCTCCCTCCATGCAGGAGCCTCCCTGGTGAGCGCTGGGACCGGAATCTGCTGTTTCTTTTTTTTCTGATGTTTAAATTTTTTATAGCAAAATACTTAAAGATTACAGAATTAGAAGTTTTCCTGCAGTGAACTTGAAGAAAATAGTTATACTCAAGGTATTTCCTAGCGCTCTAGGTTGAGGCGGTATTTTTACAGGCATAGGAAATATTAACACCAGGAATCGCTTAGGGTTAGGGTGGCCCTTTCTTCCTGCCCCCCTCCTCCCACCTGGGCCTCGGGCCCACGGGCTCAGCCCGGACACTGCTGTCTCCCAGGAGCCACACACTTACCTGGGACTGCTCTGAAGTGGCTTCAGATTGGGATCTGTCTGTGATGCTGGTGACACTTACAGGAGACACTTCAAAGGCCACCTCTTCGAGCCCCGGGATGGACGACAGCTGAGGGATCAAAGGGGCGCCGCGTCAGAGGGCCATGCTGGAGGGCAGCTCTCAGCGTGTGGGTGCGCTTTCTTTCCGGGATGGGACTTGAACTCAGGACCTCAGGCCTGCCAGGCAGGCACTTCGTTCTGAGCTGTGTCCCCGCCCCTGGTGTGTGTCTGCATAGCAACCCGCAATCTTGGGCCTGTACGAATTCTACGGGCTCATAAAGTCCCATCTTTAATTCTCTCTGTCATAAATTGAACATGGAAGACATTCACAAAGAAAACACTCTTCCCCGGTACCGATAAAAAGGAAAAAGACAAAAAAAAAAAACAAAAAACAAGAAGTTCTCAAGTGCACCCTAGCTAATAACTGTTCTCCTGGAAATTATTTTCCTAATACGGAGAATCCTAATGTGCAGATCCAAAGCCCTGCAGTCAGGGCAGCCTGTCCTGCCCGAGCCCTGACCTGTACCCACAACTCCGGGACTTTTACCAGTGCCTCTGTACCTCGATTTCTACCACCTAGAATGCAGGGATCAAACAAACTTGTAAGTTGTTGTAAAAAAGATTTTTATTTAAAAAATTTTCTCTCTCAAAGTGCTGAGTAGCACACACCATTTATTTATTGTGGGTTTTGAGACAGGGCCTGAGCTCACTGTGGGGCGCAGGCTGGCCTCACACCCCCGGCAGTCCCACCGCCAGCACACATTTTAATGCTTTGCTCTTGCTTTTATACGGGAATGTGTGGTGCTGTGGCCTGTGGTCATCCCAGCTACCCAGGAGACCCAGCAGGAGAACAAACGGCCTAAGCACAGGAGCTCGAAGCCCACCTGGCCAATACAGGGAGACCTAGTATAAAAGTAGTAGTATTTAAATGCTACTAAAAGTATGTAGTTCCTCACCCACAAAAAATGGTACACTCTCAGCCTTTCAGCCTGAAGTCATTCAGAACTTCAGGTTAGATTTGCAAGACCTGTGCAAACCCTCTCCTCTGATTTTATCCTGATAACCAGTGACACATTTGTCAGGCATCTGGCTAACTTTAGAGATGAACTCTACAGCTATGGAACCAAATAAAGTGAACTGAACTTGCGGCGTTGGACTCTAATCCGCGAGAATCCCTTGAACATTACAGCGGGACACGCGGTCACACAGCCAGCTAACGGAAACCCCAGTGCGCGGGATGTCCACTGGCAGCACTCGCTGCAGCCCGCTGACCTTCTTAGCACAGTGGTTTCGGCCCAAGCGCTCTCGAGGGGCTGAGGCTGCCGGGAGAGCAGTGTGAGCATGTCAAGGCCGGGGGACTGCGCTGCTCCCCAGAGAGGTGTCTGCAGGAAAACACAGCTCAGGAGCCCCTGGAGATGGGGAAGGGCAGGCCAGACCCTGGAGCTACTACCCTAAAGACACTAGTATCACCTCTTCTTTCTCACAGTTAACAAGTACCTTGGGACAATTCTTATTTTTTTATTTTTATCTTTTTGAGACAGGGTCTCACTATGCAGTTCAGGCTGGTCTTGAGCTCACTTTGTAGCCCAGGCTGGTCTCAAACTTGTTATAATCCTTCTGCCTCAACCTTGTGAGTGCTGGTATTACAGGTGTTCTCCACCACACCCGGCACTTTGGGACAATTTTTAAAAGTTAAATTAATTTTTTACCTTATACATAAAAACTGCACATTTTTATGGAATGTCTTTTCTTTGATAAAATGAAGTCACAAAAATGTTTCGTTTATGGGCAGGGAAAATAAATGTACAATGTGTTAAAAAATGAACAAAAGTTAAAACTTGTTAATTGTTATTTTCCAAAACCTTTATGTCTTCAAATCACAGCAGCTAGAGCTGGGGATTTAACTCATTATGTCTTCAAATAACAACAGCTAGAGCTGGGGATTTAACTCATTGTGTCTTCAAATAACAACAGCTAGGGCTGGGGATTTAACTCAGCGCAGAAGCTCCTGCCTGGCAAGTGAGAGGTTGTGAGTTCAAGCCCCGGTACCAAAACAAACCAACAAAAAAAATTTTTTTAAAACCCCACCAAATCAAAACAGCCTTCTATTTTTCATACTCAACTCTTGCAAGTTTCTTTTTGGTGCTGGGGATGGAACTCAGGGCCCTGCACTTGGTGGGCAGGCGCCGCGCTGCCGAGCCACCTCCCGGCCTGCCCTGCCCTCCTACACCACGCCGCCCTCCCTGCTCCTCGGCACTGAGGATCTCAGCGGTGGAAAACAGCTGATACTGCGGTAGCATTTGCCCTGGAAACCCCTAAAGCTTTATGCAGTTATCACTCTGTTATGTGGCTATTAAGTGATAACCATTCAATTAACTTTGGATTGTCCATCAAACGGAGTGAGCCATACGAGAGCTCAAGTTGGGAGCGTGTTACTCCTGCTGAGTTTCTGACATCAACCACTGTGCACATCTGGGAAGACGGTGTGTAGTTCACAGTGAACACTATTTCCTTAAGTTATAAATTATTTACAAAACAACACTGTACAGCGTCACAGCTGTATGAGTTACATTTAATTCCTTGCCAAGTGTGATTAAAAACTGGGGTCAGTATGTGTCTATCAAGTTTCGTACTAGAAATTTTGTGAAAATACAAACCTTTGCATCTAATATATTGAGAGTTGTTTCAATTTGTTGGATCCGAAGAGAGAGGTTTGCCAGTTTCTGCAAAAGAAAAACCGGAATCAAGTGTTTCACTAAAACTGTCAAAAATAACAACAAAGGGCAGGCTTAAAAATAGTAAATACTGTTTAAGCAGCTGTCATTTTCTAACAATCTGCCTGAATGGGAACTCAAGTATTTTTTTTTTTATTCTTTTTAAAAAATTTTTTATCGGTACCAGCGATCGAACTCACGGCCACGTGCTTGCAAGGCAGGTACTTATGCCGCTAAGCTAAATCCCCAGCCTGAACTCAAGCATTTTCTTATCTTTATAGTTATTTATAAAATAGTATTTAAGGAGACTGGGGATTTAGCTTAGCCGCATAAGCACCTGCCTGGCAAGCGCCAGGTCTAGAGTTCAATCCCCTATACCAAAATAAAATAAAATAAAATAAAATTTACTACTTTTTGAAAATTTAATTTGCAGTTTAGCATACTCATTACCAGGGCATTAATCAATGGGATTAAAATTGTGCAGTATAGCCTTCTGTTCACAGCCCGCCCTGGCCCCGAGCAGTGCCTGTTTGTGGAGGGCTGCAGGCTTCTCCAGAGCCAGCCGCAGGATTTGCCCTGATAACTGCACATGCACAATTTGTCCCCAATTTTTTTTTTTTGTCTTTTTTTTTTTGAGACAGGGTCTCACTATGCAGTTCACTTTGTAATCTAGGCTGGTCTCAAACTCTGAATGATCCTCCTGCCCTCCTGCCTTAGCCTCAAGAGTGCTGGGATCATAGGCGTGTGCCACCACACCGGGTTTTGTTCCAAATTCTAACTTCTCAAATTTGAAAAATAAAAGGCAGTGTGGTGACATACGTCTATAATCCCAGGACTTGGGAGGCTAAGGCAAGGGGATCATTGTGAGTTGGAGACCAGCCTGGGCTACAAAGTGAGCTCAAGGTCAGCCTGAGCTGTATAGCAAGAACCTGACTCAAAAAAAAAGGACAAAAACAAACAAACAAAACAGGAAAAGAAAAGTAAAAAGGGGGTCAGGGGTTTAGCTCAGCAGCGTAAGTGCCTGCTTGGCAAATGTGAAGTTGAGTTAAATCCTCGGTACAAAAAAAAAAAAAAAAAAAAAAAAAAAAAGTAAAAAGGATGACACTGCAGGATGAATGATTCATTTTGGAAAGAATTAAGAGAAAACACTAGAGCACATAAAAAGCAAAGAGCCAAGCCAGGTGTGGTGGTGACTCATGCCTGTAATCCCAGCACTGGGGAGGCTGAGGCAGGAGGATCGTTGTGAGTTTGGAGACCAGCCTGGGCTACAAAGTGAGCTCAAGGCCAGCCTGAATTACATAGTAAGACCCTGTCTCAAAATAAGACCAAAAAAAACAAAAAAAAACAAAGAGCTTACCATACTCTAATCTAATTACCCAGCATAATCAAAGCACCCACACACGTACGTTCACGTTCACCCGGGCTTATTTTCCTTGTTGCTGAAACAAAGTACCTGACACCCAAAGTCAAGGAGCAGAGCTTCCAGTTTGCAGAGGTTTCAGCCCCTAGTGAGCCAGCTCCAAAGGCAGGGTGGCGCTGCAGAGAATGGTTCAGGGTGGGCAGAAGGCAGCAAAGCACACGAGGCCTCAGCAGCTCCTTTCTGCCCCTTTCATAGTCTATCTAGGCTGCTGGGATTAGGGCGACACCAAGCCAATCAGTAGATCAATTCAGTAATCACACACCTCAACCCCCCAATCACACACTCTAGGTCCAGCCAAGAACCCATGACCTCATGAGGTTTTGGGGGGTCATGTAGACCCAAGCCATAACACCCACAAATAAAAAGTACTGAGCCATCAGAGCGTTCTTTTTTTTTTTTTTTTTTTTTGGTACTAGGATTGAACGCATGACCTCACACTTGCCAGGCAGGCGCTTATGCCACTGAGCTAAATCCCCAGCTCCAGAGCATTTGTTTTTTTTGAAACTCCTGCCCAGGGCTGGGAGAACGGCTCAGTGGTGTGTGCAGGGCCCATAGGCACAAAGCTCTGGATTCCACCCCAGCATCCCCAAGACAGCAGAGAGAGGAAAATCCTGATCTCCGATATCCTCTATCCTTACAGGCACGTGCAAGGGGCGGGCGCCACAGGCAAACAGGCTGCAGGGCCACCTCTGTGAGCTCAGGGCCAGTCTGGGGACACAGTGAGATGCTTCTCCATAAACAAACACACCTGGCCAGTAGCTCAGCGGCATAAGCGCCTGCCTGGCAAGCAAATGTCCTGAGTTCAATTCCTGGTACCAAGAAAAACAAAAACAAATCAGTACATGAATTAAATCAAAAGGGCTGCAGATAAAGCTGCGCAGTACAAGGGCTCAGTACTGATAAATCAGGAAGTCCAAGATACCAGTCGGTGAGAGGATATCCCGTGATTCTGAGTTGGAAGGGGTCTCTCTTTAAGTGTCAGAAGGGCTATTACTGGAGTGCAGAGGCAGACAACAGGGACCCCACCTTTCCCCAGCCAAGGACACCACGGAGGAGGGAGAGGAGGGAGCTGCTGCTCCACGCTGTGAGCTGGGAAGGGAACTGGCCCAAGCGCCACCAGCTGCTGAGTGGACAAGGAAACTGAGCCACGAGCACCACGGAGTACTGGGCAGCCGTGAGAAAAGAACGCACGCAGCCCGCTGTGACAGGCAGGGTGGTTACAGAGGCTGTTACGTGGCATGAAATGAACCGGGCACAGAGTTACACCCGTCACACAACTTCCCTTGTATGTCAAACAGAAAAAAGTGGAGAGCAAAATGGTGCCCACCAGAGGCTGGCATGAACAGGGAGGGGAGGACCGCACGACAGGGACCACGCGAAGACACCGAATAAATCAACAGGAAGGCTGCACCTCCGGCTGCCCGAGGTGCATCTCAGGGCGACACATAGTACCTTGAGGCCATTCCTACCAAAAAGACACTCAAGTATGTGAGGTAAGCCTCCTAGCAGTTTGACCAAGCCACTGAATAATGTGCAAAAATACCAATGCCTCACGCTGTGCACCACAGAAACCGGACAATTTATATCGATAAATAGCGTAGCTCAGCGGCATTAAGTGCCTGCCTTGAAAGCAGGCAGTCCTGAGTTCCATCTCCAGTACCGATAAAAAGGAAAAGGACAAGAAAAAAAAAAAAAAAAAAAAAAAGATGTATTTTCTAAAAGGAGAAAAAGCAACTTTAAAGACTATCTTTAAACTGCATGAGTTTTTTGGTCAACAAGTTTTTCTTTGGGGCTCAAGGAAAGCGGAGGGAATGGTGACTCAGCAAAAATAGTCACCGAGGGGACCCCGGGTTTCAGGGCAGGCAGGTGGTCTCTGGCAACGGGGCCAGGGGCAGGGGAGGACTGCTGTCTCTGATGGAGACGTTGAAAATGAACCCAAATTCTCAGGGCATTAGAACTCTAGGCTTATGAAGCAGAGGCCACCCTGCTAAAGGTTGGTTAGTTGAGTGTCTTTCCTAGGTGTGGGGGCTTGTGGCTATGAGGAAATGTTTACTTATTTCCCCTAACAATCCTAGGACATTCTTTCTCCAAATACTTCTCTGCCCCACCCAGTATATAAATTAAGGGGAAAGGCTAGTTTACTTTTTTCTGATTACGATTTTTATTAGGACGTCTGCAGCACATAATGATTACATTTCTTATGAGGCTTACTGGGTTTTATTAGTCAATCATGCATCCTGTTTGGAGAAGCAGAGTTTAGAATAAACGTCCCTGGAAGCATGCACCTCATCTGAGGGTCTGCTGACAGACGGAAATGTATCGACTCAAGTTCCTCAGTCTGCCAATGATGGTACTTCACTCTTGCTGTACTGAGATGACAGGAGATTCTTACAAGGAGAGAAAACAGGAGCCGGACCCTACCCAAGCGAAGGTGCTTTTCCTGTCTCCGTGCAGGACTTCATTAACACCCAGCAAAACCCTACTCGCTGAAGCTGCGGCTTAAGATCCAAGTCGCAACGTTCAACTGATTCACCTGAGAATTATCTAAAACTTCCACTTCTCGTCTTTTCTTAAATTTATGTTTCTCATTGTTCTCATCCTCATTTTTGGCTTTTAAATTTTCAAACTATCTGTCTATTTGACCGCAGCCATCAGGGACTGAACCCAGGGTTTTTCGACTTTGCCAAAGACCAGAAGGGGGCGTGGAATTTGCTACCTAATCCTCACACGTCACTTGCACAGGTGTTTTTATTTCCCTAAAAAATATCTGATGCCAAAGTTATGTTCTAGGCTCTTTCCCTTTGCCATCTTTGTCAAAGAATGCGAAATACTTTAGATGTCAAGTGTCTTTCGGGAGTAGGGTGGCAAACTTTACACTGAAAACAAGTCTTCAACCGCGACAATTTGTATCTCATCTGCCTCGGTGATCCCCGACAAGGGATCGCGGGGAGCAGGTGCGCAGCCCCGCGGGAGCACAGGCGTTCAGACGAGGCATGCGAACTCCCGTCTTACTCCACTTCCGGGATCTCCCGCGAACCGGGCTCCCGGCACCTACCTCCTCGCAAACGGTAGAAAAGTGGTTGAGGAACTGCACGGTGTGCACCACGAACTGGTTTAGAAACGCCACCGTTCTCTTCTGCTGGATCGCGGGCACCTGCGCCGGGGAACAAGCAAACGCTGCTCGCCCCGCTCTCCCGCCGGCCGCCAGGAGGGGGCGGGCTGCGCGCGCGAACCGCACGGGACGCCCAGGGGTGGAGATAGGGGTGGAGGTGGGCCCTGCTCTGGGCTCTGGGTGACCTGCGGGCGGTCGCGCCCGGGCCAGCGGCGGCCAGGCCCGGGCCAGGGGCCGCGGTGGGCGGGCATCTACCCGGGACCAGGATGCCCCCTCCCCATCCTCCGTTCCGGTGGTCGGAAGTTCAGCTCCGTCTCTTACACACCTTGGTCAGGTCTATGCCTGACCCCATGAGCGGGAGCCCGTCCTCGTCCATCTCTGCGGGCGGGCGGGCACCCCAGCTCCCGGACAGACTTCTTCCCGAAGGAGCCCGCCCAACCCGGAAACCGGGTTCCCAACTCCCCGCCCCAGGGGCCTCATACCGGAAGAAAGCGCCGGCATCTGCCAGTCGTTGGGCGACTTCCGGAAGGACCGCCTCTTCGCTCGGCATGCTGGGGTTTGTAGTTCCGGATCCGGATTGTGACGTCACCCTCTAGGGCTTCAGAGCTAGAAGCTAGGAGCTGGGGTGGCGTAGTACTAGTGGCGACTTAGAAATCGGGGAGTGGGGGACAAAAAGGAAAAGAAAGAAAAAGTAAAAACAAAGTCAGGAAGTGCATTCATAGCTGCGGTTTTCCTTGCTTAGCACTGTCTGTTGTATGAGTAGCTCAGGGTGCAGCTGGCTGTGGGAGGGACAAGGGCTGTCTCTGGGGTAAGGTGGAAACCCCGGAAGAGCCGCGGCAGGGAAGGCTCCCCGCGCACTGTGCGCTGTGCAGCATGCGGCTGGTCTCTCTCCTTCCTTACACAGCGTTTCCTCACTGCTGCTTCCTTGGTGGCCTCGTGGGTTAGGGTAGTGGAGGCCTAAGTCTTTTATTTTTGTGACTTGGCCTTTGAGACCCACTGCCCCGGACTCAGCTGACTTCTCAGCTCTGCGGAGTCCCCGGGAGTGCTGCAGACGCGTTTGCCCCTTGCCTGCGTCCAGGCACCTCTTCCTGCCTGTGACAGTGGGGTGTCGCTGCCCCCTTTTGCCTGGGCCTCTCTCCGCGTGGGCATTTCTGTCAAGTGTTACTCCTCAAGTTTTCTCGCAGCCAGTGCTTCTCGATGGCCCCAGGGAAAAAAATGAATTTTGTTTTATCGCTATGGATTTGAAGGGATTTCTGGATTCTCACCAGCCCACCGTGGTGCTTCCCCAGCCAAGAGCAGAAGTCACGCTCCTGCACGCAGGTGTCCATGGCATGCTCTGTGCGGCCTGGTCTCAGCTCGCGTTAGCCCTGTCTGCTCAGCTGGACACCCGTGCAGCGTGGTGACACCGACCTGCCTCTGTGCAGGAGCGGGTACCTGCTGAATGACTCGAGGGCCTGCTGACCACAGTATCCACGCCCGTGCAGTTCCTGTGAACCCCTGCCATCGGCTGGGTACACAGGCAGATGCCCCACTACCCGTCCTCTCCGGAGCCAAGCCTCCCCCACCTCTGGAATTAGGGTTCATCAGTCACCAACAGTGCCTTCACATCTAAATTACTGAGCTTCTAGGAAGAGTAAGCATCATCTATGGCTGAAGTCTTGGGGAGCCACCAGAAATCCCCTGAGGTATACACCTCTCCTTTGGGCTTTTTGTCAGTAGTAAAAATGCATCATCAGATCTACCTGTCATGAGTTCTGGAGGCAAACGTAGCAAATAAGCCAGGCATGGTGGTGCACTCCTGTAATCCCAGCACCCTGGAGGCTGAGGCAGGCCGATGCTTACAGGTTCGAGACCAGCCTGGGCTAAACAGCCCAAGGCCATCCTGAACTGCATAGTGAGACCCTATCTCAAAACAAACAAACAAAACAAAAACAAACAAAAAAGCAGATGATACTGAAGACTAGTAGAAACCCTGCATGCCACCTACTCATACACAGGCAGTGACCAGTTTAAGTTTTCCAATTATCTTTGCCTTTATGTCAATTACCAAAAACTGCTATCATTTGATTTTGTCACAGGTGAGCTCGGAGGCAGGGAAGGAAGGAGATGGCTGCTTGTTTTCTGTGTTTCTCCCAGTCTCAGGGTGCCCCTCCCCTTAGGTGGGCAGGGCATTCGAGGAGAGGACAGATCTGTGGCCCTCATTCTTACCACCTCCCCACTGTGGCCCTCAGGAGTGACGGGAATTGGCTAAGTGCGGCAGTTGTAGCCGACTAGTCCAGGACATCAGCAGCTGGAAACCCTACCCTGCGCAGCACAGGACCTGGTCACCCCGGGGAGCCCAGTGTCTCCCTGTCCCTGCCCTAGAGGACCAGGAAGCCCCTTTGCTGTTAGCTTACCCGCCCATCCAAGTTGTCCGCGCCCTGGACACTGCGCATGCGCCACCTTCCTCTCTTGGTGAACTGGGGAATCACCAAGCTTTGCAACCTGAGCTGCGAAGTCAGCAGGCTTTTTCATCGAGAAGATGTGGAAGGAAGGAAAACTTTTACCCACAGGCACTCTTTGTGGCAGCAGTAACATCACTGTTTTTTGAGTTACGGTTCTTTATCTCAGATTCACTAAGATTTTCTTCTTCCCTTTGGCTGGAGGTAGAAATGGGGAGGCCTGGCCAGGTGCGCTGGCACATGCCAGTAATCCCAGCACTCAGGAGGCTGTGGCAGGAGGGTCATTCTGGGCCACCTAGTGAGTTCAAGGCCGTCCTGAGCAACACAGCAAAACTCTGGCTCAAAAAACAAAACAAAACAAAAAGGCTGCTCAGAGTCTATTTAGCTTTAACAGAACTCAACCGTCTTTTCGAGGCAGAATCTCTCTATGCTGTTCGGGCTGGCCTCATACTCTGTAGCCCAGGCTGGCCTTGAACTCAGTAGTGATCCTCCTGCCTCGGCCTCCTCGGTGTGTGTCACCATGACAGGCCTGCCTTCTTCAAAGAATAAACTACTTATTTAAAAAAGAGTAAACAATACCTCTATCAGCTGTTTCTAGTTATCTCTGCCCGGCAGTTTTGGGGAATGACTTAGCACGGTCAGGTTTGAATCACAACCACATAAAGTCATTAAAAAGTTTGCCAGGAGTTGAACATCAGCATTTCTTCCCGAAGCCTTGTTTCTGAATTCCAAAACTTATATTTGAGTCTTTGCTATTTCCTTTTAAAAATGGCCAGTCCAGCATGGTAGCACCCGTAACCCAGCACTACAGGAGGCGGAGACAGGAGGATTGTAAATGTGAGCTCAGGCCGGCAACAGGGCTGGGGCTGCAGCTCAGTGTGAAGGCTCTGGGCTCAACCCCCAGTACTACAGAAGGAAAAAAAAGAAGTCAGAAGTTATGAACCCTACAGACAGGGGTTCAGTGTCTGCCTCTGTTCCGTGGTTCTGGGGAACAAAATGCAGGCCCTTGTGCATGCGAATGAGAAGCCACCTACCACTGGGCTCAGCTTCAGCCCAAGAAGCCCGTGTATATACACACATGGTCCTGGGGCGTCCTAGACTCCCCAGGTTTCTGAATGGGCTCTGCAAAGGCCACTCTGTCCCAATAGGACTGGAGTCCCTGGCACCCATTTCTTCCATCTGCCAAGGTGTTTCTGGGTAGAAGCAGGTGAATGCCAGGGCAGCTGAGGCCAAAGTCTGTTAGAAACACGTAAGCAAGTTCGACTGGGCATCTGGATCATCCCAGGGGCCCAGGATCCCAATGGTGGTGGTCTGCATATACTTTTAGAGAACACAGTCATGCCACATATTTGTGGTATTTGGTATCTCTAGGCCCCAGTTGTACACCCAGGTGAACATGTTTCAGGTCAATGGCAGTGGGGTGACAGGGAAAGGAACAGGGTGGAAACGTGTGACCCCAGGTTTGCGCCACAGGCCTGGGGTCTGTGCTTGTGGGCGGGGCCTCCGGGGCAGGAGGAGAGACTGAGGCCCCAGCCTTGTTCCACATCCAGCCCCCAGGAAGTCGGCCAGGGTAAAGCTAGCACTCGGGTTCGAGGGCGTGACAGATGGCGATCGAGGGCCTCTCTCGAAGATGCTTCCTGGAGCGAGGCAATTTGGAGAGGGGTTGTTCGCCAGTGACCAATGCTCGGGAGAACCAGCTCTACAGAACATGTGGCCATGCCAGGAAACTTCAACCTCAGAGAGGATTAATTTTTGGGTAGTTGGCCATCAAAATGATTATTCGATAATTATAAGAAAAGATGCATCAAAGTTGGGTGTGATGACACACACCTGTAATCCCAGCACTCAGGAGGCTGAGGCAAGAGGATCACTGTGAGTTCAAAACCAACCTGGGCTACAAAGTGAGCTCAAGGCCAGCCTGAATTGCAAAGGGAGACCCTGTCTCAAAAAGACAAACAAACAAACAAAACAAAATAAAACCAAAAAAGAAAATATCAAGTTATTCTGTTTCAAGCACCTAGTTTTCATTAGTGTTAGTGGAAGAAAAGAAAACATCACATTAAGATAGTAGAAAAATGTTCAGTAAAACGTAGCAGAATGGCCCAGCTGCAGCTGAATGGAACTTCGCCATTTCTGATAACCGTAGTCCAAGTCCGAATGAACTAACATGAACTTACGTGGTTATGGTCTGCATCCTCTTTATCTCTAGGGTGTAATTTATCATTACTTGCCCCTGGCTTGCTTTAAAGGTTAGTTGTCTGAGATTTATTTTCCTTGTACACTGTCTGAAAAACAGAGATTTCCTAAAAGAGCACTTACTTGAGATAGTTGCAGAGATTGTGCTTCATTCTGGACAGAGTGGAGATCTCGCCTGGATTTGGCTCCATGTCAGGCTAACAGCTGTGTTTATTAAGAAAGATCAAAGTTTCTTACTTCACCACCATTAGAAACAAAGAGACCAGTGGTAATTTCTGTCTTTACTACAAAGAAACAGACTCACAATATAGCACTGTAAATGCCGCGGGGAGAAATGAGTATCTCATGGGTCTCTCAGTCCATCCAGTCGTTCAGCACTGTCTGGCGAGGCTGAGAGCCCCAGAGGCCTCCTCTTCACGGCTCGTGGTTCACATGGGTTTTGTGACTTATGTAAACCTTACAAGTCCCAAGGGACTCTGCTACACTAGTGGAGAAGGTGGGTAACTCTGCAGCAGAGACCCAAGTTAAACCGTGACCAGCAGAGCCGCGGCAATTCCCAGCAAATGTCACCTCCCGCGTAAGGACAACCACTGCTGCTCTCAGGTGGTTCAGAGAACTCTTGAGGTGGGCCGCATGCCTTGGGGTCTCGTGAGTCTGGGAGCACGCACACAGAGGCAGCTGTGGTTTCTGAACCTAAGCAGTGGACACATCGTAAACACAGACATGTCCTCTCTTGTGAAATGACACCCTGAGTTCAGTGCTCTGTTACTCAGTTTAGGCTGCGTGGCATCATAAATTAAAACCTTGCTAATACAACCTGTCTGGCCAGGAGGGCACGCTAGCTGTTCTGCAACACTTCCCCAGTGCCTGCTCCGAGGACTGGCTTTGGATCAGCACGGTGTGTGGCGGAGGACATGCAGTGTGCTCTGCTGGCCCTGTCCCTGGGCACATGGGCACCCCAGCCTCTCCCGAGAAATGAGCTGACACCACGGTCCTCTTCTCTGTGGACGCCGAGCCAAGGCTGCTGCGAGGAAGGGTGTGGGGTTCGAGTCTCGTGCAAGCACCAGGAAGCCGTGGAAAAGGTTCTGTCCCTAGCACCCACCTGGCCCTGACTCACAGGAAGGAGGTCAGATTTTAGACAATCACAGAGACCAGACAGGACTGCGCAAGCCACCCTTCCAATTCTTCTCCGCAGGCAGGAGATTCAGAACAGCCATGGCACAGGTCTAGGTCAGTAAGAGAGCCGTGGGCGTGGGATGTTGTATTGGACACGGGAGGGAACTGACAGGACACGAAGGCCAGACCCCAGGTACAAAAGGGCTTGTGAGCCCATCACTGGGAAAGGAGACGATTCCATGCTGACTGCTTGTGACATTTGCTTCAGTGACCTTAAATAATACACCGTGTATTCATTCATTATGTAAAAGGAAGGTTTTCTCTTGCCACAGTGTCTGTGAGGGAAGCGATCCTGAGCAAAACAATTTCAACAGCAGAAAAAATCTCTCTCAGACATGCTAATTATAAACAAAACTGGAGAGAAAAAAGCAAGAAAACCAGGAAACACAGCATCCGCCCTGGTGTTACTGACCAGGACACAGAAGTGGTGACCAGTGACTGACTCCTCCTGGCCAGTCTAGTAGACACATTTCGAAGGACAGCTAACAAGGACAAGCACAAGGATTAGCACCATACTGTCGCAAGGAAACTGCAAACAATAAAGTCCCACAGAGAGCGCTGGAGAGCAGCCCCTGCCCACGGCAGCATCTAGAAGAGAACCAGCTCGCTTCCCTCTGGAGCTGGGCACCTCTCCTGGGGAGCATCGCTGCGGAGTCACTCACGTACCCCACTGCCCTTCCTGAGGGTCACACTCCTTGCCTTTTTTGCCGTAACTGCATTTAGGGTCCCCAGGCCAGGTTCCCAAGGTGGCTCCCCAGGCAGTGTCACGGGGTGACTTCCTGAGACAGCTGGAGTGTTCTGGAGAAGCCACGCCCAGGCCGAGTGCCTTCCCAATGGGTCCTAGACAAAACTCGCCCCAGTCCTATGTCAGGCTTTCTAAGTACGGGACAGCAGTTGTCCAATATGCTGGATTCTTGGATACATCCTGAAATGACAAATTTTGTACAAGAGTCGCTGCTGACAAGGTGTCCCTTCTGGCCTAGCCGGTGCTTTCAGAGGACTCTGTCCCATCAGAGGCCGGAAGGGACCACATCAAGACTTCCTGCCCTTTGCTTCTACCCCATGCGCCTGAAGTCTGCCCAGGGAGGGTGTACGATCTTGTTGGCTAACTAGATTTTACGGTGTTAAGTAACCGCTGGGACTTGCTATCTAACATGTCACCCGGGCTGCAAAGCCTGCAGTTTACACCAAACATCTACATGGCACCAAAGTCCTCTGACCTAATCTGTATTTTCTGCTGACATTTTCCTATCCCTTAAAGGACACTTTCCTTGATTCTGTAAGACAACTATTTGACACTCTAATCATTAGAAAACAGTAAAAATATTTACGAGCAGTATTAATGAAAAAATCCTTAAAAAATAAAACTACAATTCTGAAATAATCAGTAACACAACTCTCTGGACTGCGTGGGGGAGAGACGCTGGGCATTCTCCCTCCCCTGTAACCGTCCTGTCAGCCCCAGAAGACAGATTCCAGTCCCATTACAGACACAACAATGCTCAGCAAAGGCATGCGTGCAGTCCAGGAATTCGGTGTGCAGGAATCTGTCTAGGTCTCTGCCTGACGAGCAGGACCTTCATCTGATTCTTTACGAACTCCACCACGATGTGTCACAAAAGCACAGGTGGCAGCCTCCCATCCCTCTACGGTCTCTCACTGGGTGAAGCAGATTCTCCTCCCCTGGGAGGCTTCCCCAGCTGCTCCCTGAGAAGGACGCCTGTCCACGAAAGTGGACGCTGCAAAGCTGTGGATGGACCCTATGCCCCTCTCCCAGGGCTGCTTTTGCCCTATTTCAAGATGCTCCAAACACTGAGATGCCTGGTGTGGAGGGGCTTGCGGATGGTACCCGGGGTGGGGGTGGGGAACACAGTCACTCTGTAAAGAAACTGCCCATCTCTTCTTGTGTGTAAACTGCATAATAGAGTACTAACAAAATGCACTGCTAACAAAATGCACACATGGACACAGCTGTACATTCAACCCCTCCACATACACTGGAGAAGTCTTCTTCTCCTTTTCAAGTGTCTCTGTCCCTGAGAATCCGGAAATAAGTGTTCCAAGAAGAGAAGACAGAACACACTTTGGATAACCCTCTGACAGAATCAAAACCACGTTCCCTTCTCCACCTCTTCTCTGTAGCTGAGCTAAGTGAACTGTATAATCTTACAGGATGACTTAAAAATCCATCTCTATATACAACAGAGTAGGCAACTGATTTTTCAAAGCAAAATTTTATTTAACAAAAGCAACAACTGGGACGACTAAGCTTGACAGTATATCTGATATAAAAATAGTATCTCCAAAATATACAGTAGAAATACAAAGTTCAGTGTCCGAAAGACCAAGACAGCTCGCCTCACACCTCGGTCACCCAGAAGGACAGCTTGCGGTCTCCTCCCATCACGCACAGCGGCAGCGTCCTGTGCCAGGAGAGGCCGGAGCCCACGGCGACCGAGCCAGCAAGGATGGGCTGCAAAGCAGGCGGGGCGGGAAGCACAGTCAGTCTCAAGGGTCGGGACAAAACTCCAAACACAAGAGGGGCACGGCGAATTATCTGCTTCCAGCGGAAACACAATTTAAAAACGCGCAGGCCTGGTGGCCCATGCCTGTGGACACAGCGCTCAGAAGGCTGAGGCAGGAGGACTGCCATGAGTCAGGGCCTGCCTGGGCTACACAGAGACCCTGTCTCAAAAAACCCAACCCAAACCAAACAAGTAAAATAAAAATAAATAAGACTGGAGACTTGGTTCAGCATGAATATTCTGGGTTTAACTCCCAGTTCCACAAACAAAAACAAAGGAAAACAAACAAAAAACAAGGGGCTCAGCTTAAAAGTAAATAAATACATAAAGACACACCCTCAGCAGTGAAATGTGCACCTCGTATTTGCGTACATGGATGTAACTCTATAAATATGAATAAACAGGATAGCCGAGAATCTCACCAACCACACAAGCAAGATTAAATTAATACATTTAAATGAAAGAGAAAACACAGACACAACAGAAGAAATAAGTATCTTACATGATTTTTGGCAAAGACAAAAACGTTGCCACCAGTGATTTATACAAAAAACGCCTTCTCTTCAATTTATGCAGATATAGACGTAGTAAAGTATAATCCTTTGTAACTCTTTATAAATATTAGTTCCTACACATCTGGGGCTATGGGCATCAAAGACAGACAGACAGACAGACACACACACGCACACACACACACACACACACACACAGACACGCGCGCGCGTGCCGCAGAGGGAATGCTGCTGTGTTACCTGGGGGTGCCCCAAGTGGTGGATCTGAAACTGGCTGGTCATCTTGCCAGGGTACCCCATGGTGGCAAACAAGCTCTCGCTAATCGCGGACCACCTGGGAAATGAGACATGGGAATGAGCACAGCGGCCTACAGACAATGACACGCTTTCTGAAGCAAGGCACTTCTTTTTGCATGACAGCGGCATGTTTTGCGATCCTACATTTGTTTACATGGTTTAAAATGTAGACTGGGAAATCCAGGTTATGTCCCACTTTGTGAACCTCATTCAGTGCTTTGCTGCCCACCATTGCATTACGTTCCAAGCTGTGCCAGGCGGCCACGTCCCTCTCACAGTCAGAGGGCAGAGCATTGGGCAGGCACAAGGAGCCGCCGGACAGACATAAAGTATTTTCCAGGATAAGTGGATGTTTACCAAGGGTCTTAGGAGTGGCTGACACACTCGTGTGCTCACGTTCCTTGGGGTGAAGGAAGTGCCTGCAGGCACTGTGGGTGCTAGTTCACCCAGTCACTAGTCCTGACGACACCCCAGAACTGTAACAAGCGCGGTGTGGAAGACACTGACCGAAGCGGGAGCCCTTCGGACGGCTGGTCAGAGGCTGTCACCACCTGTCCGCAGCCACCGCCCTTTCTGCCATCTGCACTCTCCTTAGTGTGTCCAGCACTGGGGGGCCAGGCACACGGGGAGCACTCCCTACTCGTCCCTGACCTCACAGCAGGAGGTGTGACGTGACCATGGCAGGTACCCCGCAGCCTTCTCCCAACCTGAAGCAAGAAGCCAGGGCCGCACCCCTGGGGATGCACGGGCAAGGATGGAAAGAGTCTGAGCGTGTGACGACCCTGCAGAGTCCAGAAGCCAGCCTTGCACTGCCCCTCTCCCACGCCCAAGGACTGTCCTTCACCCAAACCAGGATGTGAGCAGCTTAGCATCAATGGCACGGCCACAGTTAGTTAAATATATTTTGCTGTTAACAGTGGTATCCCCAAGTCCTATGGTTTTACTTGGGACATTTTAGTTTTAACAGGAAACATGACATCCTAATGTTCTACTGAATTTAAAGCTGAAAGTAGCTTAATGATAACTTACACAGTGGAATACTATGGAAAATGAACGAAAAAGAACAAAAAATTAATTCAATGAAAAAACTAACAAGTGCTTAATGCACTGTGTCTACTTGAGGAGTTTACAAATCTAAGCGGCTCAGCAGGGAGCCACGGTTCTTACTTTGTAAGTATCCTTAGCCTGTGCAAAAGAGGGCATGGAGATTTTGTGAGTGCTGCACGCCCCTAGAGGTGGTGGGCATACAATATACGGGGGAGGGAAGAGGCTGCTCTTAGACCCTTTTGTTCTGGCTGCTGCTTTCAAGTGTTGCCCGGGTACCAGGTCACCCCGCCTTGAAGCCAGCTGATTATGGACGGAAATCTCCACAAGCAGTGAGCTAAATAAACCTTTCCTTCCTTCATTTTGGGTGTCAGGTGTTTTGTCTCAGCCATGAGAAAAAAGTAACCAAGACACACACCATGGGGCATATTTTCACTTAGAATGTGAGGTTAATACACAAGCGCAGGTCTGTGTACATCTGAGGCTTTCCCAGCACAAGCCAGTAGGAAAGCACAGTGTGCCCCAAATTCGTGAGTGGAGGTATTTCTTTTGTGAGCTATGAAGCTTTGCAAAAAAAATTTGAAAAACATATCCACTGCTTGTTAAGTGCAAAAGATAAAAACCAAGACTCCGTTGGGAAAGCAAGTTAATCCTTACAATGACCCTTACAAAAACAACAGAAAAAGAAACTGGGTGCAAAAGTGAGGACCAGGGCAGATCTCAGTGTCGGCAAAGCAGGAAGTCAGAGCTGAGCCGGCAGCCCCGACAGAAGTGGCGTCTTACCTGAATACGCAGGCCCGGTCCGTGTGCACGGGTCTCGTCTCTTGAGGGTAGCTAGAAAACACAATTTTGTACTTTGTGAATGTGTGCTAAAACTCAAGGGGAGGAAAGGTTTTAGAGCTGTTTTCTCTCCAGGGGCTTGAACGTTTAATGACTCTGTAGAGTGAAGAAGCCAGCCTGGAGAATGCCCACCCACACCTAATACTGTCATTTACTTCATTATATGTAGCCCTGGCTGACATCTCTGAAATCCGCCTGCCAGTAGCAGTAACAGAATTCCAAGCTGAGCATAGCGGCTCACATCTGTAATCCCAGCACTTGGGAGGCCAAGGCAGAGTCACCACAAATTTGAGGTCAGCCTAGGCTACATAGTGAAGTCAAGGCCAGCCTGAACTACCTAGTGAGACCCTCTCTCAAAACAACAAAATCCCAAGGAGCTGACAGTCAAATTGGATGAAGCGCAGAGACGCGTGGCTTTGAACCACTCCGGGCTGCGTCACTCACGCTGGACTGTCTAAGGCCCCTAAGCCTGGCTCAGGGCAGCACTCCTCCTGCACCGCCCTTTTCGCATCCCCCCTAAGCAGGGTGTGTACAGACACCCCCTTGGCGCAGTAGCAACAGTGCAGGGACCCAGAGGATGGGCGCAGGAAGTACCTGGACCGAGTGATGTCCCAAATCAGCCAGTCGGTTCCTGCGACCGCGCCCACTTTGAATGTGTTTTTCAGGCACCAGTGCGCCGACATTAGCGGTATCTGTTCCGACTCCAGAGACAAAATCGCCTGATGGGTCACGAGGTCATAAAACCGGATGGTTCCATTCTTCTCTGCAACCATCAGCTGGGGACAGAAACGGGAAAGGGAACTGAACCACCCGCCCCGCAGCCACACCCAGGAGCAGCTCCATGCGAGGTTATGCCAAGGTACCCATCCGAACTGGGTGTAACAGGTGAACGAGCAAATGTAAGGCGAGGAAGGAGGGCTGCGAAAAGGAGTCTCTACCAAATCTGGGGTACCCAAGGGAAAAGCAGAGACTTGGGAAAGCCTCGGTCACCAAGCAAGTTAAGGGGTGACGGATGTGATGCCCAGTGATCGAGAGGCGCTCAGCCTCGCCCATTTCCGGGATGGAAGGTCAGGCATGCGTGCTGCTCAGCACAGACCCACCCACGCCTCCACGTAACATGTGAAATGCCAGTGACTCTGCTGTACCACGGGTGTCCCTTCCGCTCAATGCCAGGCGCAGGCAAGGTGCCCGATCTGTGCCGACCTGGCACAGGCCCCCTCTGGCAGCAGCTGCTACGCAGTCCTCACTCTAAGACCCTGCTGCAGTCAGTGCAGGCACCCGTCTGCGAAATACCGTACCAGACACACAGATTCGCAAGAGAAACGGTGATTTTATAAACAGTTAGTGCCCAGCCTCAGCACAGGAGGTGCCTGCAAGGCTGCGTATATAACTGTCGCCCAGGCACCCGAGTAGCTGATGCTCAGGGCTGTGCGAATCTCTCTCCTCTGTGAAGTTCTTCTCCTTCAGCAGGTTCTCTGAATTCTGACTACATGAAGGTGAGATCATCCCTGACGGTTTGAGGTAGCAGTAGCAGACTGGATCGATGTGGGATTGGAAATCAGAAATCCCGGGCTCTGCTGGCTCCTCCGTCCTCTTACCCATGAGCTGAGGGTGACAGCTTCAGGCCCAGTTGGCGGACAACTGAGCTGTGGCTGCGCTTCAGGAGAAACCACTGCTACCGTCTCTAAGGAGACAGCATCCCTGGCTTGGTTTCCCACCCAGCACTGAGCCTCTGCCCCCCTCTGTGCTGCAGTCACTGCCGTTATCTGTGATACTTCGGTGTTAGACAGTTCTTCTGTTTGGGAGTCAGGGTCTCATCTGCAGCCCAGGCTAGCCTGGAGCTGTGCAATCCTCACCCTGGTCTCCCGCCTGCTGGGACTGCGGGTGGTACACAGTTGTTCCAAGTGCTGAATTAGCCACACTGAACCACAGTTCCTGGTGGAAATGGAGGGTTACGGTCTCTGGAGCGTCTCGACACTTTTTTCCTTTTGAAGTCAGCTCACTCTGCTCTCAGGCTCATGCTCCTCCTGCCTCAGCCTGCTAACGCAGGAATTACAGGCCACCCTGGCTGGCTCCTCACATCATTTCTGCCAGCTGCTTACTGGGGAACTCTGTGCCTCTGCTGAAAGACAGCTTGTGTAACAGAGACTCATTAGCAGCAGGGCAACTTGCGCCTGAACCCAGCTTAGCTGGCTGGTGTTCCACCAGGCAGTGCCTGACATGCATGAGGGACCTGCCCACAGTGACATTTCCAGTAAGTACAGCAGCATGGCCCTAACACCTCATGGAAATACACCACCCCGCAGTGCACGCAGTGTCCTCTTGCCTCACCCGAGGTGGGGGTGCGCGGCATCAGCCTTGGGCACATCTGAGGAGTGCTGTGGACACTGGCTTGGGGTTACAAAGACACTGTAACGAGTAGGTCAGTTTGCAAACACAGAATCTGCATCGTAAAGGACGGCACGTATACCCACGTATGTAAACACCACTGATTTCAACAGAGGGAGCTGGGCGTGGTGACACATCTCTGGCATCCCAGGAGTCCAGAGGCCGAGGCAGGAGGAACGCCACAGATCAGAAGGGCCTCTCTCTCCCTCTTGTGTGTGTACTGCAGAAAGATCCTCTCTGGGCAGGTTTTACACTGGAATCTGCACAAGGTCAGAATCCCTTAACTCCAAGGCCTGCAGGGTGGAGGCATGCGTGGAATCCTAGGGTCACACAACTCTGCGGCTGACCCTCCCTGGAAATGCTCTGAGAACTCTTGACTAATTCTCCTGTGTCAGTATCTACTAAGCAGGTCATTTTATTCCAACCCTGTTAGGGTTTGTGTCTGCATCTCCCCCCAAAGTTTCATGTTTCACAGGGGACAGGAGGCTTTTGGAGGTGGCTGACCAGTGCCAGGATGAAGGGTGAGCACTACACCCACCCTAGGGCAGGAAGCCTGTATAGTATAACAGTATAGTTAACAGTCTTGCCCTCTCTTCCTTGCTATTTTTGCTGTCTTCTGATGCCGTAAAAGTGACGCCTCTGCCACGCCACCCTGCCTTGGAGTCAGCTGATTATGGACTGCAACCTCTACAAACTGTAACTAAATACAACCCCCCCCCCCTTTTTCTGTCTTTTTCGTTTTTATTGGTACCAGGGATTGAACTCACGACTGCCTGCTTGCAAGGCTTATGCCGCTGAGCTAAATCCCCAGCCCCAACTTTCCCTCTTTAACATAGGGTGTCAGATATTTTCTCTCAGCAACAAGAAAAGTACTAAGACAGAACTTGGTACAGAGAAGTGAGGTCACAGTTGTGACTCTATCTGCCCATGTGGTTCAGGAGCCTTTGGAAGAGCTTGGAAAGGTTTCAGGAGGCTGGCTGAAGAACAGCTGAATGCCTTAGGCTGTTCTGTATGGGAGACTCTGGTCAGCGTTCAGAAGGCCAGAAGGCTGACAGAAACGCTGCTGGTGAAGACCAGGATGGGAAGTTTCTGCCTGGAAGGACAGCATTGGCTCCTGGAGTCCAGATGACGTGTGTCATGGTTCGGCATGTTTGTCTGCATTCTGCTCGTGTCCAGAGTCTTTGCCTGAAACAGATTAAGGATGGCAGACTAATCTTGCAGAGGAAACTCCAAGGTGGAATGCTGAAGCAGTGACAGTCACTGCTGGGGGTTGTTGGCCAGATCTATGTTCAGAGTCCAGCAGAACGATTTAAAATGTTGTCAATCTGGCTAGAGAGGAAGCTGTAGAGCAGAAGAGATCTTGACTGCAGAGAAGGAATAGGGGACTAGAAAAGAAAGCCTGAGGGCATCACAAGAACCAGCAAGACTCCAATCTCTGTAGCCTCAAAATTGCAAAAGTGAGAGACTTTGGTTTGGTTTGAGAGGAAAGACCCAGAGCTCCAAGTTGCAGAATGGCACCAACCTGAAGGATTTGTCCTCAGAGCTGGATTCAGAGTGCTCAGTGATCCACGCCTCAACCCCCACAGCCAAGAGGGAGGGAAGCCTGGCTACCGCTCCAGCTGGTGGCAGGCACCGGCATCACCCACTGGGGCTGGTTTTTAAGCTCACGCAGAATGCAAGAGTTGTGAGGTTAGGAAGGCTTCCACTCAGATTTCAGAAGGAGGCTTGGAAAGTCAAGCAGTGTGCTCCGAGAGGGCAGTGTGTGAAGTTGTGTTAAGTCAAAGGTATGATGAAGACCTGGGCAGTCTGGAGAAGCCAGGAATGTGGATCATCTGAGGAAAACTGCAAGAGAGAAGCCACGGGAGCTGTAACCAGTGGAGGTGCTGCAGGGGTGGAGCCACCCAAACCCTTGGGAGCTCACAACTAGCCACGGATTGCCTCAGATGCTGCCCATAGAACCAAAAGATTTCATGTTTGCCCTGCTGGCTTTTGGGCTTGCTTTGTTTCCATTCTTTTTTATCTGTGTAACTTTTGGAGTGGAAATGTCTATCCTGAGCCGTAGAATGTTGGATGCATTTAACTTTCTTTTCATTTGTACAGAGGCTCACTTAAGCATTTGCCTTAAATCTAAGAGGAGACCTGGGCCTTGGAATTTTAGGAATGCTGGAACTATTAGGACTTTGGCAACTCTTAGAGACTGACTAAAAGCCTTTTGCATAATGGGATATGCAAGTGTCTTTGGCAGGTCAGGGGTAGAATGTTACGGTCTGTGTTTGGATGTGTCCCTAAAGCCTCTTCGGGTCTTGGGGGACAGGCTTTTTGGAGGCAGCTCAATCTAGAGTCTGTGACTGATTCTTGGTTCCGTGCTAGGAGTAAGGGTGTAAGTGTCCTCCCACTTTAGGGAGGGCAGCTTGCATAAATACAAGGGACAGGAAAGCATTCTAACCAGGTGGCTGCTTTTGCCACCATCAAAGTTGCCCCTCTGCCGAGTGCCACCCTGCCTTGGAGCCAGCCTATTCTGTACTGAAATCTCCACAAACTGTCAGCTAAATAAGCCTTTTCCTTTTACCTTTAGGTGTCAGATATTTTGTCTCAGCAACGAGAAAAGTAACTAAGACAGACTCCTCTTTCACTCCCACAGTACTAATGAGAGTTCCCTGAGGACTAATTCTGGGGCAATTCACAAGTATACAGTCTAACAGTTTGTAGTGTAAAAAAGAAAAAGGACACATCCTTGTTCAAGAACAGGGCAGTGCAGCTTGTAGTTGCAAGAAGCTTGACCAAGACTGTCCCAGGATTACAAAGGAAGCAAAAGGCCATTGGAAATCCCTACAAATACGACGGTATCAGGAATGGCGACAGAGTAGGATCCTGTTCGACCGAGGGCCAAGGCTTGAGGAGGGCAGAACCAAGGTTGCGCAGGCGATGCAGTCAGGGTCAGAGGCAAAGGTGTGGCAGCGCTGGGTTCAGTATTGTGGGACAGGTGATCTTGAGCCTGCGGGGAGCAAGCCGGCCCGAGATCTCTCCAAATCCTCATTTCTTTGCCTCCAGTTCTTACGCATCCAAAGACAGGGAGCAAAGGACACGCCTTTGTAGGAGGGCGACAGTTCCCAATTTAGTGGGAAGCTGGGAGAATGTAGTAGTTAGGAGCAAGAACCGCCGGGCTGGGCCGGGCTGCAGGGTTTCCAACGCCAGTTGCTCACGTCCTGCCTGGGGCCCTGGGCAGCGGAGTCAACCTCGAGGTCCGTATCTGTACAGCAGGAAGGACCTCCCCACGGTCAGGATGCTGACCCTGGCCTGGCACCCTTGAACATTGCGATGACCAGAGTCCCCCTTCCTATCAACTTGAGGGAAGAGCAAGTGGCAGAGGGAGAGGACGGACGGTGTTAGGAGGACAGCAAAGCAAGGTGCCTGGCGCTGACGGGACCCTGGAGGACAGCTGAGCGCGTCCCCTGAGGATGACTTTGGCACTCTGCTTTCCAGAGACCCCACTATTCGGCCGCGCTCCGGACCCTGGCGAGTAAAGCCCTCATGAACAGGGGAAGGAAGGGCAGGGGTGGCTGGCAAGAGGAGGCCACAGTGGACGTTCAGCACTGCAGGCAGCTCTCTTTGGGTGGAAGTGGACACCACTGTGGCCAGGGCGGGTTCTCCTCACACGGCCAATGTTTTCTACATACACTGCCGCTCAGGACTTGGCTGTCACGTTTTGCTTTTTTTTTTCCTGACTGCAAGCTGCTACTGAACCATCTGGGCCCGAGTTTTAGGCTGTAATCTGCCTGAATCAGTGTACTGCGAGTAACTGCCATCTACACGTTGTCAAAAACTTCACCAGCTTTGGAGAAACTCATCCAGATTCCAGACTAACCCAAGTGCATTTGCTACCTGGTCTCTGGGGAGGGAAAGGTGCGGATTTCTCTCCTAGATGGATGGATGTGCCGTATCTGTGTATCCCTTCAGCTGGATAAAAGTCATAAAGAATAACCTTAAAATTCTCCTCAGGATGCCAGCACACACTCATACCGGGGGAATGAAGAACAAAATGGGCTGTCTGCGTTCCTTCCAAGTTCCAAATCCTGTAAGAGAGGAGAGTGTGTTAAATATGCTGGATAAATCACCACAATGGCATGAAGCTCCCGTCAACGTGTTCAAAGCCGCTAGCACAAGCTGTAAGCAGGCACCTGTCCTTAACGCGTGGCTGCTGGGGAAAATCACAACATCCCGCGGGAACTACACAGCGGCGTGAAGAACTGAAGTCTCAGCAGCTCAGTCTTGGCGAACACAACGCTCACTCTATGGGCGAAACCTTGAAGTCTCTAGGTCACTAATCAGGTGGCCTTCCTACCCCAGCAATATCTCAAGTGTCATCTTCCAGGGTGTGGCACCTTCCCAGTCAGGTGGCACGGACAGGCAGCAGGAGGTGACGGCATGGAATGGCAGGGTCACTTCCTGCCCGTGCACTTTCCACCGCCAAGTTCCCGTCCCAGCGGCGAGCTCCTGGTGCCCTGACTTCTGACCTGGCTCACTTCCTAGTGGCCCAAGACAGTCCTGGGTGACAGTTACCAGACAGATGCACTCGGGCCCTCTGCCCCTCCCTGCTCAGTGGTTACACATTCGAAGCCAGCAGAACTCTGCTCAGCTTTCCTGTCCCTGAAGGGATGACTCCTCGTCGCCTCCGCACATTGTCATTGTGGCATCAGCTCAGCTTTCTCCCTCGCCACGGCATGGCATGCAGGAGACAAAAGTAGCAAAGGGTCCCAGGAATCTGGTTCTCAGGACCTGGGCACTCAGGGCTGGGCCACTGTGGGGCCCTCAGCATGACTGGCATCGTGTGCCAACAGGCAGGCAGGCACCAGGAGACTAAAACCACACACTAACTCCACTCGGGCAGTGCCCATCTCTGCCTTCTACTACAGTTCACATCTTTTTAGGGCTGTAAACAATGCTAAAGCCTTCATAAATATATTCAGGGATGCGCACGGGCAGAAATTTATTTCAAAGAAAGCAGCCATTAGATAATGCTGTGCTGTGTGCCAAGCCACATTAAACATTTTCCTTCTTGTAGAAATCATGGCATTTCACACCTTAAATATCATTGTTATATATAAATACACATTTTTCACAATTATCTACTTCAACTAGCAGAAGTATACTCTTATTTTGCTAAATCAGTACTTTTCATCCGAATTTGCAGTAGCAGGAAGCAGTGATGACTTAAGTGAGGAGAGGACCGCATTCCCGAGGGTCTGCCAGCTGTGCTTCCCTCCTCGCCCTGAGAGAGCAGACCAGCTGTGGCGATGGAACCGCGTCCTCCTTGCCCAGGGTATGTGCATGACGGCATGCTCGGCTAGCACACATTGACACTCCTGAAATAAGTCTACATTTTTCTTCCAAATGCAGTGAATCCTGGAATCCTACTTTAATATGTATGTGGTTTTTGATGGGTATTATATAAATTGAGCAAATATATTCCAGAACAGCTTCTGATTTGACTCCCTCTCGAAGGGAACAAAAGATGTACAAATACAGGGAGACAGCACCTAATATTAGGCCAATTAATGAAGTGTACTCGTATGCGAAGGCGTAACCCTGCCTAAGCAGTATTTTACCCCCATCAGACCTGGTGCTGCTTTAAAAACAAACTGAAACAAGAGCAGGGCGATCCCAATGACTTTTCAGGGGCACAGGATGAAAATGACCTGTGCTTTATAACTGTATGATTGTTAGTGGCCGTATACATCTAAGCACTAAATATGCAAAGTACAACGAATTGGACTGAAAAAGTCTTCCTGAGTAAATTAGCTACAGATGGCCCAGTGCACGTCATGAGGTCGCATCTCCCCACTAACAGATCCCTAACTGAGCCCCTCTCTGGGCCTTTCTGTCTTCACTCGCTGGTTCACCTCGTGCGTGTAATTCCCATCAGACACTGTGTAACAGCACGCAGGGCACGCTTATGGGGAACGGCGCCCGCGCCCAGAGCACCTCTGGGACCCTGGAGGCCCTCCGGTCCCTCTCTCCAGTCCCACCCCCTTTCTCTCTCACAGAAGGCGCCCACAGGACGCTGACGTCTGCCTGTGGTTTCACAGCATAAGCTACATGGTTTTCGTTTGCTGTCTTTCCTCACTAGGGTCGTAGAGGTTTGCCGAGAGCTTTGTGCCGTACTCTTTGGACCCTCACTGCCGTGCACTACCCTGTAATTAAACACCACCATCCTACTGCTGTGACTGGCACCGAGCTTCTGTCCCGTTTTGGGGCATTACTAATAGTGCCACCATGAACCTTCCTGACATGTACCTAACGGTACTGAGTATAGTCATCTGCATAATGCCCCTCAGTCCGCACACGCGCGCGCGCACGGGCACACACACCCCAGCCAGGTACACACCCAGGATCGAACTGTCAAATCAGTCTGCTGCTGTGTTCAGCTTCAGCAGGTAGATATGGCAAACAGCTTCCCGATCAGCTGCGTCTCTCCCATCCAGCCCCTCCCACCCTCTCCTTTTCCATACCAATGGAAAAGGCTCACACTTTTTCTCATTTTTAGACAAAAACCATCTTGCAACAATGACCTGCCTGAACGGCAAAAGGTCCTGCCTTTCAGTTTGGTCTCATTTTGCGAGATCATTTCTGAGTGGTCTTTTTCTCCTGCATTTGATGTGGCTCCCATGGTACCTTCACGTTCACTTTAAGGCATGGCGAGCAGAACGCAGCGAAGCCTTCTCACTGCCCGGCTACAGTCTCTTCCTTCCCGCCGCCGAACTGAGAAGGGGCTGCTGCTCCGACGCGCTCCCACGCGCACCTGTGCACTTGCCAAAAGGGGACAGGGCTTTCTTCACTTAACCAGCCGTCTGCTCCTCGGTGTAACCAGACAGTTATTAGGGTATGCGCTGATGAGTAACTAAGCGAAGGAGTCTCAATGAAACACTGACGGCAAGGTGGGCTAGGTCTCTAAACCAAACGTCTCTCCACCGCTCTTTCTTTAGAGACAATGTCTCACTGTGCAGCTCACCATGGCCTTGGGATCACGGTGTAGCCCAGGCTGGTCTCAAACTTGCAGAGACGCTCCTGTCTCAAGCTTCCAGAGTGCTGGGATTACAGGAGTGCGCCTCACACCAGCTCAGAATGAAACTATCTTAATGTCACAGTTGTAAGGTATAAAACAAAAACCCAAATCTAGATTTGTCTGAATTGAGACTGTTTTCTGTATATTGTTTTCACTGATGTCATTTTATTGTGGTTGTTGCTCATGCAGAAAAAAACACACATCACATGCACCCACACACACACCACACACACACACACACACACCCACACACACTGAAAAGAAAAAACAGGTCCAACACCAATCACTGGACTCAAAACCTAAGAGAAAAGTCTAATGTGAGATTGGCAAATGAGTTCTTATGTACTGTGTCTGTTGTAAATTAAAACAAGGTAAATTGGTATATTTTTAAAGTGATTTTCTGAATTTACTGATTTTGGTTTTGAAAGAAACTACCAGTCTAGATCAAGTCAGATAAGAGTCTCTTACTGTAACAGAAAAACAAATTTAAATTTGGAAATTCAAGTTTCAGTATTTCCAAACTTATTTATTTATTGATTGATAACTTTGTTTATAACAAGTAAAATTACCTATAAGTCAATAAGTGTGTTTTTCGGGAAAATGGAATGTTATAGAAAGAGTAGCATTCTTAAAATAAATCCATGAAAAGATAACAGACCAGTAATAAAAGCATGGCATAAATGTTATCAGGTTAAATTATGTTGATCCGGGGCTAGGGATTTAGCTCAGCGGCATAAGCGCCTTTCTTGCAAGTGTGTGGTTATGAGTTTGATCCCTTGCACCGATAAAAATGAAGAAGACCAAAAAAAAAAAAAAAAAAAAATTATGCTGATCCAACCAGGAGCTACATGAAATGTACATGTGTAAGGTGGGTGTGATGACGCAAACCCAAAATCCCAGCACTTGGGAGGCTGAGGCAGGAGACCTTCCATGAGGTTGAGGTCAGCCTGGGCCACCTGAGAGTTTAAGGGCAGCCTGCACTACATAGCAGGAGCCTGACTCAAAATAACAAACAAAAGGTGAAATAAAACAACAAAAAAACAGAAGATAAATATACACGTGGATGTATTTAAATGCTTGCAAGGAAAATTTCAAAAGCAAAGCTTCTAAGGTCAAGTGCGTCAGCTGGCATTTTAGAAGCCACCCTGAGGGATGCCAAGGTCGCTGGGTGTTTATGGCACCGCTCTTCCTGTGACATCAAATGACCTGAGCTGTAATCTGAGCAAACGTCTTCCCCAACCCAACATCTCGGCCCTAAGCAGAACGCCTAGAAGTTAGAGTTCTCATAAAATGGAAGAACGAAGGGCTAGCTAGACCCAAGATTATGAATTATCCTTTTCTTTTAATAGTTTATTGCTGAAATTACTGCCTCCTTTCAAGCTGAGTGCTTTTCAGCAGAACAGTAAGTATCCTGACCATATGGTACTAAACATCATTGTCCCACCTGATCAATAAAAAGAGCCCATAAACGCAGTGTCACACGGGGAGACAGCCTGCAGCCTTCACCCACAACTCCAGAGGTAACGCTCTGAGGACTGCATGGGAAAGTTCCCAGGTGTCCTCAAGGAGCCAATGCACAGTGCAGGAGAGTGTGCTGTCAGATACCGGGGTTCCGGCTCTCCGCCCTGATTCGGCACGGGAGTACCGAAAACTGAAGTTCCCACTCGAGGTGTTTGACTGACCACAGAGGGCAGTGGACAGTTGGCTGGTTACGGTGGTGAATAAACTTTGTCAGTTTAAGAGTCAGTGTTCCAAGTGTATTCAGGAAATAAGGGTGGACTTAATACTTCTCAAGTCCACTGTATAAGTTAACAGTAACACCTTTGATATATTTGTGTATTAACGATAAAAGAAACAGATTATTTTACCGAAGTCATATTAAGCACAATGAAATGCGCTCCATGAGAACAGACTGCACATGGTTATAATCTTACCTTTCGGTCATTAACAGTCAAGACCAGAGGAAGCACCCACAGGCTGCCTGTGGTGTCTGGGGAGGAAGGAGTCAGCCTTGACAGCTCCACGCTAATAGACCAGAGCGGCCGCCACCGCACTGCTGCGCGCCTGCACGGAGCCTGGAAGAGGCAGAGTGCTGGAAGCTTCCACACTGCTGCTTTATTGTGATTTCTTGAAGTTACAAATAAATGAAGCAGAAACTACACATTTTCACCACGGCGTGAGAGACCGAGGCCACTCCACCGCAGTTACCAACCCCTCACTCCACAGGCATCGAGTTGTGAGGGATGGGAATTGGGGAAGTTTGTCACGTTTAAAAATAAACAACTCAACTGCAAAGAAATACCATACGGCAGCTTTCAAACAGATCATACGCAATGATTCCATTTTTGAGGAACTCAGAATAAAAGGACTTTTTCTTTAACTAACATAAGCATTAACACAAACACCAGTCAAATCACCTAGAAAATACTACCATTCGTTTCCAGGAAAAAAAACTGTTTTAAGAGTAGGAAAATTTACTGGAGAAAAAGAATGGGGAGCAGGGGTGGGAAATGGGAAACAGGAAGAGCTCCCGAGAGACAGGAGGCCCCACTTCCACAGGTTTCATAGAGCAAACTCCCCGCGGGACACGGTGGGTGAAACGGGGACAACCGCCCAGACTGCAGGCACAGCCGCGCAGGCGGCACCGCTCTAGTGGCTGCGAGGGCACACGGTGACTTCACGCCCTTGGTCCACCATGCGCAGTCTTAGCCGAGAGAAGTCAGACACCTGCAGTATGGCGCAAGGCTCAGGCTTGCTCTGTGAGTGAAGGAGTTCCAGCCACAGTCCCGGACGCCCAAGCCAGCCTGGAGAGGGTTATGGGCGTGTGGTCCGCAGAGGCCACCTGGCACACCCACACAGGGCACGCTGTCCAGCCCTGACGTGGCGACACACCGCTTTAGCGCCGGCTTTGCGTTTCAGCTGCAGGGGGGGCACGAGAGGACGAACAGTGCTGGTCTGCTCCGAGTGGCCCTCGCCCACGCGGGGTCAGCAGACCAGGCCGCCTGACGGCTTAGAAAATCTGCTTGCTCTGTTTCCTCGATTACAATCTCCCATTAACTGTTGTGTTCCCTGAATTAAAAAGTGCATACAGCTGTGATCGGCAGGTTCCACCTGCCTCCTGGGAGTCCCTCTAAACACACGGAGGGTGAAAGGTCGGCAACCTCAACACAGAGCACCAGTTTACCCCAGGCTCAGCCCTCTAGAACGAAGCGGCGACTGTACTCGTGTTTCTGAGACTGGCTCACTGCGTGCCACGGGCTGACTTCTGACCCTGGGCCCACGTGTGCCACCTCCTGAGTGACGGAATCACATGTGACATGTCACCACGCCAGAGAGATCGCTCTCTATTAAAAAATATTAGAGGAAATTTTAGAAGACCACCAGGAGATTTTATCTCCAGAGTTAGTTAACAGATAGTGAGTGACAGAAATTACACTTGGGCGTGGCCGGCCCTCCAAGGACCTTCTCACTGGCCCCCTGCAGGACCTCGCTCCAGGGCCTCTTTATCCTGCTTCCCAGGGGACTGCCTCCAAACAACACCCATTCTGTGACCTTGGCCAGACTGGGGGAGGAGCACTTAGGCCTCACTATGGATCTCAGACTTGCAAATGTACAAAACAGGGGCCAGAGAAGAGCCTGTGCCTCACAGAGGGCAGGTAATAAGTGCTTTTCTCTTGTAATACTAGCTGAACAAGCATGGAGAGGTAACTTAGAATCCGACTCTCCACTAATCGATCCAGTTACATTCCTAAAACACACTTTACTCTCTGTTGTACCCTACTCCTGCTCCCACTTTCGACAAAGATTCCACACTTTACAGAGAAAGTCAAGGGCACTTCATACATCTCTAGTACATTAGCCTGAAACTAAGCATTCCCTGGTCTTTAAAGTCAGTTCTTCCTTGGCCATAATTTTTAACTAGTATTTTAAAAGATTCTTCAAGGTTAAGCAGGAGGAGAAAGGGATCTTTTGTAGTTACAGTGAGTACTGGGCTGTCTATTTCTTTGTATCTCCCAAAGCACTACATGTTGGCTATATTAAACGTGCTAATAAACATTCGTTGATCTAACTTGTTCTTACAGAATGGTACTGCTTCTAACAGACAAGAACATCTGTTATTTGGCTTTTTCTGGGAATGAGATGTTCCGTATTTGTGAGTTTTTAAAATAATAAGCTTAGCCCATGAAACACTTAAAGCCACTTTTACCTTCTTTTGAAGGTAGGGGGCAATAAATCTTTCTAAATGAAATGCACTGCTTTCCTGCTCGAAGATCACAATTATTTTAACTTTCTCTTGATGATACCAGGCCATAACTTCGAACATCGGTAGAGATATTTATTATGTGTATGTGTGTACAAGCAAGCACACAGAAACCAACGTCAGTACTTACAGGGTCTGAGTAAGTGTGCAAATACACACTTTACTAGTACACAAATGTGCCTGTGCATGTATAGCTGATGTTTGCACATGGCAGGCCAGAACGGAAATGAACCAGCAGGTTTACTGACACCCATGGAACACCCTGACCGCAGAACACCAGCTGCTGAGGCCGAGCGCCTGACTGGGGACAGCTTTCTCGTCCTTCCTTTAGGAAAGCCTGCTTCTCAGAAGTCTCGGGCCCTGTCACTGGGTAGTGCTGATACTGCTTGGTGCCCAGTGCGGCCCGATCCCTCTTCCTGGTCTGAACCCTGGGCAGGAGGTGCGGGTGGGAGGGAAAGAGGTGGCATCTTCCTTTTAGCGGCCAGCCGAGTGCTCTGGCAAAACTCTTTCAAAGAACTATAAATTCTTCTCTAGCGGAAGGTAACCCTGCAGACGTGACTAGGCACGGTGATTTTATTACACTAATGCAGATAACTGAAGTAGGAAAGTGTACACTTTTGGACCCTCCTCTATAAAAGGGGAAGAGCAAGCGAACCTGCACAGGCAGAGCTGTGGGGACCGGGTGGGTGGAGGCACACGAGCCGCTCCGAGCATCTGCTCACGCATCAGGCCTGAAATTGTTATCCACCAATTCCCAACGGGGGACCTCAGTGCCCACTCTGAGGGGGCCATGCTGTGTGTGCTAGAGACTGCGTGCCACAGGCGTTCAGAGGTGACACTGGCAGTGCTGACCGTGCTGTGTGACCTCTGAATGACAGACACGCTTCACAGATGCAGCCGAAGGGCGACAACAATGAAGAAGATGTGCTTTTTGCAAAGCTTGCTAATGACCCATTCTGCAGCCAGAGAATTACTTTATGGGCACACAGGGGCGGCTCATCTTGAGCACAGCCTGAACTCCTCCCCTTCTCACCCTGCTGCCTCTGCCTGTCCCGACCTGTCACCCCACTCGATGACCCTGACGCTCTCTCACCTCACCTGTGCTCTACTGCTGCAGGCAAGAACCCTCGCTCTGCAGGTCTGTCAGGGCTATGACGCTGCAGAGCTCCAGGACACCGCCTGCCTGTGCTCCGGGCCTGCAGGGCCTTGGAAGCTGCAGCCTGCAGCCTGGCCTCCCCTGACCACTCCTGGTGGTTTTCACATCTCCCCCATTGTACGGTGAAACCCTCACCCTGCCATGTGCAGGCCTCTGCGCACACGGGCCTTACACTGCGACTCCACAGCAGATCCTCCCATAGGATACGGTGTGCAACACAATGAAGGCACTGATCTTTATAATCACACATTTTGACAGGCTGTCTTCCTATGCATTTCATTTAAAAATGCATAGCACAAATTAGAATTTTTAAGAAAAACGGCATTGGGAATGAGAACTTAGTTTCCTCATACATTTGTATCGATCACAGAACAGTAAACATAGATGGACTTAGATAAAATTTAACCTATCACCTTCCTGACAAGTAGTCCACATTTTGCATTGTACCTTGGTGCATAATGTGACCCTTGATTCAAAACTTGTCAATTTTCAAAGTCTATAAATTTTATGAGCCAGCTAGGGGCTGCAGCTTGCTCCACACTGGTGTTTCTGAGCGGACTACTGCTTGCTGAGTATAAGGCCGTGTCTCTCTTGGAAATGTCAACATCCAACATCAGAAAGTAGGCAGAGGTCCCCGTGCTCACAGGCACTCAGGAGCTAGGCCTTGGGAAACAGCTGGAGGACAGTGCGGAGCAATGGGGGGCGGGGCAGTGTGACTTGGACTGCGCAGCTTAACTTGCACAGACCTGATTCCATGAAAGTCCACCAGAGGTGCTGTGCCCGCCAGCGCCCCCTGGACCCAACGCTGTCTTATTACCCAGCCTGAGACCCCTACTCAGAGACCCCAAATGCTGCACTCTCCTCAGCAGTGCCTCCCTCCCCTACCTAAACGCTTCTATAAAAACGTGCCCTCACCTCTTGCTCAGGGCCAGGGGATTTTTGCCCATGGCCTGACTGCACCCAGGCAGCAATAAAGTCCTCACACGTTGTCGCAACTTTGCCTGCCTCAGTGGCATCAGTTGTGCCCTGGTTTAGCCTAACAGTCTGTGACCCGGGAGTGGAACTGCTGGGGTGCACAGTAACTCTGTCCAGCTCTGGAGGGATGGTCACTGTCCTCCACAGAGGACGCACCATTTTCACGGCTACAAGCAGAATTATGAGGGTTCCAGCTCCTTCCTTCACGGTCTCAGAAACACTTGTTATACTGCGTTTGCAGAATCACAGCTGCCTCGGCGAGTACGAAGTGGTGTCTCATTGTAGTTGTGGTTTGTGGTTCCCTAATAATCAGCGATATGTAGCATCTTTTCATGAGCTGACTGGCCACTTGTAATTCTTCGTGGAACTGGTCATCCAAATTCTTTGTTCATCTGTTTGGCTTGTCTTTTTGTTGTTGAATTATGAGTTATTATGAACACAACACTCTTGGTAGAAGAAAGACTTTGTATTTTGTCTCCTCCTATAAGTTCTTTTCACTGTCTTGGAAGTCTCCTCTGATGCCCAAAAGGTTTTTATGATGCTTCCAATTCATTCTTTTCCCTTTGATATATGTGCTTCCATATATTTTTGAAACCACTGTCAAATCCAAAACCATGACAATTTGTTCTTGTTTTCTTCTGAGAGTTTCAAATTTAAATAGATGCTGAGGATCTTCATCTGTATTTGCAAGGACAATGGTCTACAGTTTTCTTGTGATGTCTTTTTCTAGCTTGCGTACTAGTAACGCTGGCCCCGTAACGAAGCAGAAAGGAGCCTTCCTTTGGTTTCATCTTCTCTTTTTTGAGAAAGCTTAGTGCTAATTCTTTAAATGTCTGCTGCATATAACTGTTCAAAGCCCTGTTCTAGAATGTCTTTCATTTCCGTAAGGTTGGGAGTTGTTATGGCTTTATATAGGAGACCCCCAAAGCCTCAAGCTCAGGGTGGGGCTTTTCAGACCTGGCTGGGGTTCTGATCATAGGATGAAGGCACTCAGGGTGTGTGGCACTGATCCCAATTAGAGTCCTGGGTGAGGCTGAAGGGATTCGAAGTCCCACACGGGGACCCTTCTATCCAGACCCACGTATTCTGTAAAAGCACAGCATGATCTGCACCACCTGGAAGGCTTGCAGCCCGGATGGAGGAAAAGGGAGATGAAGCTAGAAGCTCTGGAGGTTCGCTTGGGTGGAGCTCCGGGCTTCGCCTTCTTCTGCGTCACCTTCTGGCTTCCAGTGTGCACCCCTCACCTCCAGCACAGCCTTCTGCCTTCCCACGCGGACGCCTTGGCCTCCTGATAGGGACTTGCGCTCCAGGCCTTCCGGCTCTGACCGGCTCCTTCGGCTCTCCAGCACATGGATGGGCCTTCTGCTTTGTTCACGCCTGGTTCTACGGGTGGCCGTCGCGAGCCCACCTCGTAAACCCTTCCGTAGCTGTATAACCTGCATTAACCCTGTTTCCCTAGTGAGCAGGGGCCGATGCAGTAGTGATGCCTCTACTAGGCAGAGCCTGCTGTCCTTGTCCTGGGGGCTCACGGAGGTCAGTTCTCTGAGAACACAGCTATTCTCACTGAGCTTGTCTCTCCTGACCCTTACTTTCTTTTGGGAGTTTTGGGTTTAACTTGCTATTGATTTTTGGTCATTTGCTTGTTTCCTAAGATGTAAATTGGGAAACCGATTTGAGATTCTAATGTAGGCTGTGGGTGTTCACACATACAAATTTCCTTCAGAGCAATATTTTGCTACATTTCTTTAGTTTTATGTATTTTGCTCTTATTCATCACAAGAGACTAATTTCTTCCATGATTTCTTCTTTGACTTACTGGGTAAACGTCCATATTTACTATCTATGAATTGTAGCTTTTCTAACATTCCTTGATTTCTAGTTTGAGTCCATTGAATTCCAGGGAATATATTTCATATGATTTCAACTTTTCTAAATCTATCGGTCATTTGTTTTGAGGGCTAACATATGGTTTATTCTAGAGACAATTCCACAGTCACTGAGATGTTGGAAATGGTTTGTGTATGTCTAGTATAAGTTATTTTATAATCTCATGCAAATTTTCTATTTGTTTACTGCTCTTTTATCTACTTACAGTTTCACATATTTTGTAAAAGCAGAGCATGACCTACAAAAAGAACTACTCCCAAGATGACGGAGGCTTTGACAAAGTGGGACAGGCATTTCACTAGAGTGCCCGGACCACCAACACTGGACTGACGGTGGCTGGACTGCTCTTACCCGAACCCTAACCGCTCCTCTCCCCAAGCCTGGCAGCTCTGTCCTTCGCAGCTGGTCCGGGAATGCACTGTTTCACTGTCCTTCTTTCCTTGATTGCCGTGACAGCACAAGACATGTATATTCTCCCCATACTTTTTAAACCCCATCCTTGTCGCCTAGCTTTTGGCCTGAGGGGGTTGGCTGTCTCATCAAAGTTGTGGTTTATTTCTGCTGGTGACTGTGCTGATGAATTCTGTATTTAGCTCCCCAGCTAGAACCATCACGATGTTGTGCATCAACTTCCAAATCCCAGTGGCTTACAGACCATACAGGACTCTGCTCATAAATCCACAGGAAGCGTTTCACGGTGCCAGACGGGCCCCACCTGCCCCAGTGCTTTCCACTGTGGGCAGCAGGTCCCAGGACATGCTTACTAGACAGCAGGGGACAGGGCACACAAGCTCAAGTCAGACCAGGTGGAGAGGTGCAGCTTCTGCTTGGGTCACCCTTGCTAAAGTGAGTTGGCTAAGCTAAGGTCAATGGGAGGAAATCCCCCTCTACGGGAGGAGACAGCGCAGAGCCGGGAAGGGGCCGTGCCCAGCCACAGGGCGGCAGAGTGAGGCCGCAGGGGCACTGCAGGAGGTTTCCAAACCCTTTGACTGCTAGGAACTTTCTCTCAAGTCAGGCCCTGTCTCTCTCCGAGGTACTACCGTCCTTTGTAAAATGATGAACAGGAGGCAGTAAGACTTTAAAAATGTTGCAATCCTATATCAACCCCCAATATTTTTTGGAGAATGTCCCTAGTTTAAAAAAAGTTAAGTATATGGGAAAATAAAAATCCCACCTCCCAGCGGCCCACTCTTCACAGGTCATTCCCAGGCTCGTGAGGACACCCCTCCCCGTCTAGTATTCCTGACTCCAAATGCTTGTGACGTATGGAGTTCTCGCTTAGAGCACGGAAATGCTGATATTTTCTCCTAGTGATGTAACTACCTTAAAAATGGCCCATTTCATAACCGCCTGCCTTGCAAGCAGGCAGTCGTGAGTTCGATCCCTAGTACCGATAAAAATGAAAAAAAAAAAAAGGCCCATTTAGTCTGTCTTCGGGGCCCTCCACAGACCTGGCTTTGTGCATACACAGGCCCTGGAACCTTAGTGTCACCTAAGTCTTTCCTGTGTCTCCCTTGAAAATTGTAAGAGGCAGCTCGGAAAGAATAATGCTTCTAGCTTTAAAAAGATGAGCTACGCAAAGAAGACCAAAAGTCTCAACAGTAACCGGCATCTTTACTTCCAAAGAGAATGACAGAGACTTAGGAATTTAGAGGTATCTCCACAGGGATTAGTAAATCCTAATGACTCCACCCAGCTTTATCAAACATTTGAACCACACAGAACAGCAGTGCTCTTTTGGACTGGACCGCAGCATTGCTAGAGGACAAGCAGGGACTGCTGTCCCTCTGAGCCGGGCCTCGCTGGCTCCAAGCTGAAGCTCATCCCAGGCCCACTCTTGCTCCTGGGAATGTTCCCCGGCTCAAGGAACTCCCCGAACAGGGACGGCGTGGAAGACCATGCCGCTGAAATGCAGCTAGAGAAAGCCTTGCCAGAGACCTCAGACTGTGGAAACCACATCTCCCGTAAATCTTCAGCTCACTATCAAACCCCGACTTACCAGGAGCTGCCGAGAAACCTCCTAACATGCTGTGGCCCTTCACTATGCTGCTGAGCTTGCCCAGTACTGGAGAATCTGACCCAGTGTATACGTGGACTTGATAAATGAGGCAGGGAGTGTCCAGACCTGCGATGCGGACTCATTTCACTGGTCCTGAAATGCACCTGTGTACACCTTACCTGTGCTTTTTTCCTTTTTTTTTTTGATGGTACCAGGATTGGAACTCAGGGCTATGTGCTTTGCTAGGCAGGTGCTGCCCACTGAGGTGAACCCAACCCCTTACCTGCACTTTTAAATAAAATGTGCTTCTTTTACAACATCTTGTGAACTTTATATAAAAGCTGTACTTTTTCTAATCTTAGAATAATTCTCATTAAAATAACATGAAATTTCAAAGATGTGGTTGTGACTTAAGCAACATACCTGCAGGTATGGTCGTCACTGACGCTTGCAATTTCCTGGCCTTCTTTGGGGTCAAACGCCAAGCTGTTAATGAAGTCTGAGTGGCCCTCTAAAACCTGACAGGAAGGAGAAGGTCAGTAAGAAGACAGCAAAGTAACCGCCAATATTCCTACCTAGTAGTTTTTAGTTTTCAGCCTCAAAAGCTTTTCCTGCACGCTTTTTTCCCTACGAATCTTTCTGAAGCGATCTGCTATTTTTAAACCGTGATCTCCACACCCACTTTTCTGGGAAGTTGATCTGGGAAAGAAGCTCCGCAGCTCACCACTGTGGCCTCGCCTTGCTCCTGGCAGAACCACGGAGGCCTTCTCACCCCACCTGTCCTGTCACCCCCGGCTCCCTCCTCCCAGGGCTCACACGGAAGCTGAGGCGCCCTTTGCAGGGCGCCGCGGCCTCAGCCCGCCAGGCTCTCAAGCGCACCTGTGGCTGTGCACATGGCCCCTCACACACGGGACATGAGCTTCATCACTCGCTCAGGGTGATGGTCAGCACTGGTGACAGTAGTGTCACAAACAGAAAGCCCCCGTGGCCACAGAAGGACTGATGGGAAGCTCCACAGTACAGGGCGACGGGGGAGCCGGCAAGGCGCAGCCTGTCACCGCCGTGCCAGCTGACGTCCTAGGCCGGCCTGCGAGGAGCGTAACTCTTCAGGCTACTTCCCCGCCCTCCAGACACTCAAATCGGATCTCAGTTCTAAGGTTAACAAGGCAGTTTTATATAACACTGCTCACCATGTGGAATGTGCCATGGGGGAAAAAAGTAGGTTTAAACATTTCATAAATCCAGTGGCCTTACATAATTTTCCATTGTCTACAAAATAAAGTACATTAGATTTAAATGTGTACTGTCTTTTATAACAAGTACATTAATTTTGCAAAGGTAAAAATGTTACCAGCCATTATCTACTTGGTTGTCCATAAGGCAGCCTTGGACTAACCAGTACGGCCAGCATTGCATGCTCACTGGTATAGCTTAGTGCCTGCTTTTCACTACTAAGTGTCTTTGCTTTGTGACATATCTCTAGTTTACTAGAAAGCCAAGAAAGCAATACTGTTTCTTTTTTGCTTTGGTACCAGGGATTGAACTCACAACCTGGCTATTACCAGGCAGGCCTTGACTACTCAGCTCAGTCCTGGGCCCCAGTAACACTCTTTTCTTAAGTAAACACATTTTAGTGCTCAAAAACACACAGGTGAGGCTCTTTACTGTGAAGCGTGGTCTCAGGGTTTTAACTGAGTTCACACAGTCAAAGGTCAGAATCCCCCCAGGCTGGCGCGATGATCCCACCGACTGTGCGGACAGGAAAAGGCTACAAATGGATGAGCACAAGAGGCCATGGCCATGCTGTTCCAACCCTGTGCTCCTCCCTCTGCCCTGGACAACACCGCAACCCTGTTTCCCGGAGGTCAACGCTTACTCCATGGTGCACTGCACTCTCCCACCCAGCATGGATTCCAATGCTCTTCCTAGTATTTCATTAACAATGACATTAGAGTTTTAATCTGCAGCTGTCACCAAGAACCTAGCTATTATACTGTGTGACAGAGGAAATGGTACCCTAAATTACATCTCTGAAAGACGAGCACATGAAGCCATTATAAAGAGGGACTGATACATGCTGGGCGTGGTGGTGCACGCCTGTAATCCACACTCAGGAGGCTGAGGCAGGAGGGTCACAGTGAGTTCGAGCTCACCCGGGCTGCACAGTGAGTTCAGGGGCTGCCTGAACTACACAGCGAGACCCTGTCTCCAATAAAAAAGAGGGATAAATACAATTAACAAAACAAAAAATGAACAGCTATTTCAAAATGAAGTCTAAAGTCTTGTGAATTATACCTGTCAACATACCTTATATTCATTTTTATCTTGAAGATCTGAAGTGAATAACCTGATTTTCAGATCAGAAGCTGATGTACAAAATCTGTAATTAAAAACCCCAAAACAAACCTAATTTTAATCTTTACATGTAAAAGTCACCTGTCACCAGCCCTCCCACCAGGTTACCAAACTGCTTTAGGGAAACTAATAATCCTGTCTTTGGGAGGGGTGGCTGTAGATCTACTGGAAGGAAAAAAAGCCACCACTTACAAAAGTAGGTGGCAAATAAACATTTTACTTAGAGAACACACAAATGCCAGCACACTCTGGATTTGTCTCCTCAGTCACGGAAGAGACAAAGCTGATGCCAACCAGCACCCGAGTGCCAGGGACTCTCCCCTTCCCCGCGTCTCTGCTGTAGCTGAGGCTCCTTCTAGCTGAACTAGGTCACCTCAGGGAACCGAAGCCAGGCGAGCGATTTATTCTCCAGCCTCCATGAGAAAAGAGCCGGCAGCAGTGTGAAGAGCGGCAGGCAAAGCTAAGAGGGAAAGAGGCGGCTGAGGACACGGCAGGGCGGGCGCCCCTCCAGGAGGGTGCTGACCAGGGCAGGGCGCTCAGCCCTCCCGGCCGCTGCGGTCGAGGAGGACACGCTGACACTCTGAAGGGCGTACGAAGGAAGGAGTCTAAAAGTTGAATCACAACTTTGGAGAATTATGCATAAATAGTGAAGAACACTGGATGTATGTGAACCTTTTCTATTTCTACTTTTCTAAATTTTATGTTAAGCTTGTGTTACTTTTAGGATAAAGTATATAGTTTACTTAAAAAAAAATTATACTATCAGCTTATTCTAAAAATACTGTCCTATGGATGGAACCCAGGCCTCATATATGCTAGGCAAGCACTATACCAGTGAGCTACACTTACAGTCCCTGTCTTTAAAATTAATGGCTGGGTAACATTTTCTGAGTTTATTACTTATATTAGCATAGTTCCAAGAAAGATCTGAGGCAGCTTACTAAAAGACTATGAAGCAAACGAAAAAATCCCGACATGATAAATTGCAGCAAACACAAAAAAAGGTCAGGAAAACAAGCTCCAAACGATGAGAGAAATAAGTATAGGATCCACCAACAGTGTCCAGGTGAAAGCAAAGTCACAAGACTTAATTCAAAAGCCAGCTGTGGGTGCAGGGCGCACACCTGTAATCCTAGCACTCTGGGAGGCCGAGGCAGGAGAAGTTTGAATCTGAACCCAAATGGGGCAACTTAGGAGAATCTCATGTCTACTTTTGTTTATTTATTTATTTATTTTTGGTACTGGGGATTGAACTCATGATCTCATGCTTGCCAAGCAGACACTTACACTGCTGAGCTAAACTCTCAGCCCAAGAATCTTTCAAAATATAAAAAAAGAGCTGGGCATGGTGGTGCACGCCTGTAATCCTAGCCCTCAGGAGGCAGAGGCAGGACTGCTGTGAGTTTGAGCCCAGCCTGGGATACACAGTGAGTTCAAGGCTAGTCTGCACTACAGAGTGACACCCTAGCTCCCCACCATAAAAAAATATATAAATAAATAAATAAAAAGGTTTTCCCATCCCTTGAAATTGGCTAAAAAATGCAAAGAGGATCGTCCTTATCTACTTCCAGATACGGTGAACACGTCCTAGTAATATAAAGGGAAACAGCACCCCAGCAGCTGCTGGCTCTGATGTATGGATGCTGACAGAAGCAGTTGCCTAGAGTATTAAAATTAACACAGCCTTCCTTAGCCTCTAGAGAAAAAGAGAACACCTTCCCAACTCTGCTGTAGCCAGGACTTCTTCCAGGGAAACGATCTCAAACGGAAAATGCTCGGTGGTAAACTAAACACGATTGGCAGTAACCGACGCTGGACAGCCAGCAGAGCACCCAGACCGCCCGGTGTTCCTGGTGGCACCGTGAACAGTGAAATCGCTTCAGAATCCGGCCGCTCCCTCCTCTGCCTTCCTGTTTTTGCAGTGTGTACTGGGAATGAAACCTAGGGCCAAATTTTGTGCTGTTAAACTTGAAAATGCAAACTTGGCCTCCGCATGGAGCAGGACGCGTCAGAAATGTCCTGAACACAGTTAGCTCCTTTGACAGAGCTGCATTTTCAGGGCTAAGGTGGTAACGTCAGGGAGGAACCTGTAAAGACTCAGTGATTCAGGTGAATCACTAGGAAATAGAGCCTCACAGTCTACGCCAAGGAGTTATCACTTCACATGCACGCTGCTGTCCCATTAAAGACGATGACCCTGTAGTACTGAATGCAGCAGATGGCTCGCAGCTAATCACCTGACTAGGGGACATGGGCTGGGAAGAAGTGAGCGTGTACGTCACACCTGGGATCATCCAACACAGCCCAAGAACACTGGGGAGTGCTGTACTCTAACCCTGGACACTTACTTGATGATGGGCGGCAGTGAATCAAGCCTGGTCTCCGGGCTCCAGGCTAAGCCATCGAGCCTCACGCCATGGTGGAACGTTCGCAGCGTTTTATACTGAATGCCATCGATGTCTGCCTCTTCTTCCTACGCGTACACAGTAAGTGCTGTTTTAGGGGTGTCAGTGTATCACTCTGAATTACAGCATAATGAAGAAATCATCAGAAGTCATGCACCTCGGTTCAAAAGCAAATCAGAATTAAAAAAAAAAAAAAAAAAGAAACTGAAGGTTGTGTAAGCTTCACAAAATCTCTAGGGTAGCTGAACCCAGAGACTACGCACACAACAGCTTTCCTCACCAGACAGTTTCCTTTTAAAGGCAAATGTGTTTGCAACAGTCAGGAAGCCGGGAGGTTGCGCTCAACAGGCTCCAAGACGGACATCTCACCGCTGTGATCCGTGAGCAATGCCCAGGCAAGGTAAGTTGGTCTCAGAGTCTGATTCTGCCTACAAATGCCTAACGGTCACCTTGTTCACCTAGCTCAGCCCTTTTAAGACGATTTCTGTGAATCCTCATGAAAAGATAAGGAGAAACATTTCAAAGTTCAGTCGTTTCTCTCTGCAATGTAGACGTTAACCAAAGCAGCTCTCCTACAACAATGGGAAAATCAAATCCGGAGAAGCAGCTGGGCGCCAGGGCCTTGGCCCACACCGAGGGACAGAGCTCAGTGCTGCACGTGAGGCGGACTTACCAGAGACCTGACCCACCCAGGGCCCTTACGGGGGACCGCAGGTGTGGGGGGTGGGGAAGGCTCGTACAAAACAGGTGAAGGCCGGGGCCAAGAGCAGCTGTGGAAAGGCTCAACTGGGTGCTGGGCCTAGCAGGAGTGTGAGCTCCAATTCAGAGTCCAGACAGTGACAAAGAACTTATTTCAAAGAGGTGATATGCTGGGGCAGGCCGCAGGCACGTGACAGTAATAAAGACAGTCCACCTCCAGGCGAACCACCGCGACCCGGGCCGCGGAATCTCCAGACACAGTTCAACCCAACTCGGGCTCTCAGATGGGTGAGGTGGCACATGCCTGTAATCCCAGCACCCAGGAGGCTGAGGCAGGAGCATCGCTCTGAGTTTGAGGCTACAAAGTGAGCTCAAGGCCAGCCTGAACTGCACAGAGAGACCCTATCTCAAAAAGAGAAAAAAAAAAGACAGAAAGAAAAAGAAAAAAAGTGCCACAAACCACAACAAGCAGCAGAATCAAACTTACAAAAACATCAGCTATTAAAAGATACAGGTTTAAGGGTATAAGAGAGGCAACAAGAGATTACTAACAACAACCAAGCAATTTTAAAATGAATTATAATCGATCAGCACAATTCTAGTACAAAAAGACACACTGACTAAGAGTAACACGTTAGAACATCCAGGAGTAAACCCACACGTTTATAGGCAACTGATTTTTGATAAAGGTCCCAAGATATACACAAGGAAAGAGCAGTAAACAGAACTGGAAAAGCTGGACACTCACATGTGCGAGGAGGAAACTGAATCTTTCCCTCACACCACATGCAAACACAGTGGGTTCAAACAAAAAGGAAAATGAGAAGGAAAATACCGGACAGCGACAAATCCGGAGCAGGGACAGATCGAATGGCAGTGGTCCCCATGTTACGCACAAAGAAAGTTAAAAGATGTTAACTGCTATACTAATGAAATGTAGCATCCCAGTGTTTTTGGCCATCCTTCAAAAAATGAGAAATAGCACAAAAACCTCCCAAAGAGGAAAAAAATAAAAGGAAGTACAGAATCAGGCTGAAAACATGCATGTCAATAATGTTTTTAACACTGGAAAACTTAAAAGAGTAACCCAAATACCTAGCAATACATGAGTGGTAAGCGGGGATGCAGTCCTAGCGCACCATGCACGCTCCAACAGGCCAGCATCTGACGATACGCTGTTAAGCAACAGTGCAAAGCACAGGAGAACACAACAAAGAACGGTATCACTGATGGGAAATTTAAAACACGAGAAACAACACAGTATTTGGTTTGGAATCCCTACACATAATCCTAACACTGTGAACAAACACAGAGGGTCAGAAGCACAGGATTTCCTACACGGCTGGCTGAAGGAATCCCAGGGGTGTTGAGAGAACCCCTAATGTCCTACTCCTTAGACGAGACGGCAGAAACACAGATTCATTTTATTTTATTTTTCATGTCTCATGCACATCCTTCCGTATGTAGCATACTTAAGAGAACCTTTGAAGTTAAACTTCAGGTGAATTTAGATCTAACAGCAAAAAAATTTTTCCATAAAAACAACAGAAATACTTACCAACGAAAGGAAAACGCTGCCACACTGTACTACTTCCTAATGCGTGGGGACCACAGCTGCACACCCAATACAGGGGTGCCTTGGTTCACCAACTGAATCTGTTTTACTATCTGGGGGAAGACGGCGGGGTTGTGTTTGGCACCTGTCTTAGTGCTAGTGAACCCAAGTGGAATTCTTCTGAATGTTCCTCCGTTTTGAAGCATTCGTGTTCCGAGGCATCACCGAGGCTGGATATGCCAGTGCGGCAACCCCAGAGCCATCTTAAAACATGCTTAGCCTGCTACGAAGAGCTGACGTGAAGGTTTGGGTTACATCTACTTTCCACACTTGACAATCCCTCTATCAAAAATGGAGCTTTCACATAAAAAGACACACTATTATAGTACTGTAACAGTGGCAAAAATTAGCTTCAGTATTTGTTACTCAAATCATCGTGGAATTCTTTTTTTTGGTACTGAGCATCAAACCCAGGACCTTGTGCTTGCCAGACAGGCGCTTATGCTGCTGAGCTACATCCCTGGCTTCACTGGGCAGTCACAAGGATAATAGCCCGAGCTTTGTGTGCCACTGGTGAAACCTCTTTCCTGGCAGCGCTGCCCGTCACTGGGCTGAGAAAAGGGCAGAGTGTGCACAGCACAGGCAGTGATGAGAGCCCCTGTGGGTGCAGGAGGGCAGCCGGGCAGTGCTGCAGGCAGGACCCAGAATCTGCCTCACTGGAGGCTCCTGCAGCCTGAGGCTCCAGCCGAGGGAAGGCTGTGCTAAGGGGCTTCCCACCACACCCACTGAGGCCACAGGCAGTTTTAATCAGGCAGGCTGCGTTTATCTAGCCCAATTCCTTCACCTTTAGAACACCTGAAAAAGATTGCTCAACCCTTGGTCTCAATCACAGGACACTTGATGACCCTAATGTGCTAGTTCAGCTGGAGTCAGGACAAGGGTCAGACCTGAGTTGGAAACGCCTCCCCTACCTAATGGACAGTGTGGGGTTGCTTAAGAGTGCTTGAGTTTACTCAGGCTAACAGCCTGACACCTTTCACCCTCATGCCTCCTTAGAGTAAATATCAATACATAGCAAACCGGTGTAGCTTTATACACAGCGTAAAGTGCTCAACTGCATTTTGATGTCAAAATTATCTTTCTTCTTTTGGTGTTTTTGAGACAAGGTTTTGCTATGTAGTTCAGGCTGGCCTCAAACTTGCAGTAATCTTCCTGCCTCAGCCTCCTAAGTGTTGGTACTGCAGGGACACACCATGCCCAGCCAAGACTACTACCTCCTATGTATAAAAGAGCAAATCATGTTACTAATAATGTATCACTTTAATTCAGTAATAGTTACTTTAAATCTTTAAACACTGGCCATTGGTAAATTATATCAATTGATTCTAATCTGAGAAATAAGATTGTATGATCGATATTCTGGTATAATAGGATTAAAAAAGAGACTCAAGTGGGTCCAAGTGTCACTGCTCAGACTGTCACAAGCAGGCTGGCTTCCCTGTGAGCAAACCTGGGACCTGCTCACTACGAAGCAATGGGCTATGACTGCCAGCATGGCCCAGGCCACTGACAATCAAAATACACTATGACTGCACATGTGCCTTCTACGGTCTTACGTATACTGACACCGCAGCCACCTAAAACCCTATTAAGCGTTACTTTCCTTGTGTTTACAGAAGAGAGGCTAGGTACCTGCTCAAGGTTGCGTAGTTATGAAGAGCTATGGCCTCGCAAAAGTAAACCCCTAAGCATCCTGTCCCCAGAATTCAAGGGCAGTACAGAATGTCCCACACAGCTCTTTTGATCCTAGTTTACATATTCTAGATATGTACTCAAAATATACGGCAGGTTTAACAGGAAAGCCAAGTATCATTAGAGCTGAAATGGTCCTGTAGATCAGTATCAGTATCACCAGCTCCCTATGCCAAAGCAGAAAAGTTGCAATGGATCCAATTGCATTGGTATTTCCTCTGCACATCGCCTTTAATCATCAGGATACCCATTTCTAATCATGAAGCCAAAGAGCACTTTCACCATCTACACTGTTTGCACAGATCTCCAGGGTATGTTACTGGGCAGCTCTTTCTCTGGATCTTTGCATCATTTCTTAACAATCAAACTCGGTATTTTTAAAGTTTAGCTTTGGCTTGTATAAATTTCCTATCAGTGAAATACCTTCACTGTCATTCAGTGCCCTTGCAGACTAACCTGAAATGTACATATGCCGATCACCACGTAATTATTGCCACCATATGCAATTAGGTTTCCTGAATCCCCACTCTCAAAGGGATTAAATTCTACCACATGCACAAAATCTTCACAATCCACAGTGTATGCAGGATTCCTTGTGGCGTCTTGCTTCATTTTGTAGGTCAAACTCGAGCAGCTCTTAAGAATAAGTCTTCCACTGGACAACTTCAAGGAACTGTGGAATACAGCAGATACAACAGAAACAGGCATACAAGGCTAAACTGTCAAGGTCTAACATGGCCTCTGGAAGCAGCATCCCTATGTGAGATTCACGAATTTTAGTGATTATTGTTATTATCTGCCAGACGCAAGAGCAGTCCAGAAAGCGGCTGGGTTCAGGGACGAAAATGAGTAAGCAGCGTCTTACTAAACTAAACCCCAGGTTTCGGGGCTTCTTAAATTGATGACCTTGACCCGGGGCTGGGCATGGGAGACGCCCAATGTAGCAGAGTGAGGTGGGAGTGCGAAACCCGAGGAGAGGGGATTCAGGGCCCGCCCTCCCCTCCGTGCTCTGCAGCCGGAGTCCCAGCACTCACAGGGCCGGACTTTCTTCCCTAAAGCCGCCTGAGCAGGGAAGGTGAGGTCCCAGAAATGAGCCCCGACGCCTCTCCCAGAGCAGGGGCGCCTTGAGATCACCTGCTCGCCCCTCCCTTGGTCCTAACTCAACGGGAAGAAGTCTCGCGGACAGGCTACGACCCGCGGGACGCCACGCGCAATACGAACCGAGGCCGCGGGGAAGCGACCCGCAGAAATGCTCTCTCCACGCGGCTGCCGGGAGCGCGCCGGCTCTACTTCCGGGTCAGAGGGCGCGCGCGGCGATTGGCTGCCAAGTCTCAGCGCGAGATTTGAAATGTCAGCCGCGGTCAGTGGAGCAGCCGGCGAACAGCTGCGCTGCTGGACGTCAGCTCGCTGGGCTCTGCGCTTCCCGGGCCTCCGCGCGGCCAGGTGAGTCTTTCTCTCTCTCTCTCCTTCTCTCCTGCCTGTCGCGCTTTGACTATTGATCCACGCTCGCGAGGCGTCCCGAGCGGCAGGACACCAGGGCAGACCCGACCTGCGCGGACCCTGATCCCACAGCTTCTCAAGTGAGATCCGCGGGACCCTTGGGACTTGCACTCGTCACCTGACAGTGACAGTATCGATTGCCACTTTTTACTGAGCCTACCAAGTGCCCAGCGCCCGGAGAGTTGTATACTTGTTTCACCAATGTCTCATGATTCTTTTTTTCGGTTTTATTTTTATTTGTCCATATTTACGGTACATAATGATTGCGTTCCTCGTGGGGGAGTTGGCCCATGTACATAAACACATCTCAATTCTTTTTCCGACCTCGTTTCCTTCCCGCTCTTTCCATCGTTTGGTCACCTTTCCTTTTGCAAAGTCATCATTCTGTTGGATAGAAATTATCTTCTCCGTTGTACAGAGGAAGAAATGTATGCTCACCAGACGTTTTAAATACCAAAGGACTTGCAGATAATGGTGGATGTGAATCTTGAACTGAATCGGAAGTATTCACTGCACATTGCCTGCCAGTGAAAGTTTTCTTTCTGTTTGACAGTTTTTGCACAACTGTAGCTTCTGTGTTTACAATTTTTGGCCCCAAACTGGCTCCTTTTCCCTCTTGGAATTCGGGAGCCAGTAACAGGATTGAAGGAGGTTGAATCTTGAAGGAGAGTTTTATTCTTGACCAGGAATAGGAAAATTGGGAGATAAAGCCATAGATCAACTTCTAGGCCCTTGGGGATCAGTAGATTATAGATATGGGGTACAAGGAAAGAGAGACAGTGTGAATCTATAAAGGAGAGGAATATTCATGCCTTTTCGAGGGGTGACCTGAGCTTTTCTCGAAGATTAAATGCCTATCCTTTTGCTCCTTTATGGTTCTTTCCTACTGTTATGGCGTTTGTCCTTTGTCTTGGCCCTGGGGGGGGGTGTGTTGTTTAGCTTGCAAGTGGGGTTATAATGGAGTCAGAGGGTGTGTGGTGGTCACTCTGGCAGCTTAGATCAACTGGGTTCAGCCAGCTCACCTGAACAGTCATTCTGTGCTCAAGATAAACAAGAAAGGGCAGTTGTTCCGCTACATCACCTGGGCAGTGCCAGGTTAAAAAGTTTGGAATCCAGTTTTGAAAAGCAAGTGCTTATTACTGTTTCTGTTTTCTATGGCTGTTTTGTCCAGTACAACCTGCCATTCAGAGCGCCTGCATCTTCAGTGTTACCTGGGGTCCTCACACCTGGCTGGCAGGTGAGTAGAAGGGATGGACAATGTCCTGTTCTTTCTGGTGAGCTCTCACTCTGGGCAGCCAGGTGTAACGGTTATGGCTTCCACAATCGCTGGGAGAGTGAACGGAACAACGAACTGGGACTGGACCAGAGATTCATAGACTACCTGTGCTGCCCATTGTACTGCCGCTCCTGAGCTCAGGATGGATTTTACTCTTTACATGAATAATTGGTAAGAAATTAAAAGAAGAATAGTTTTATGATACACAGAAATAATATGAAATACAATTTTTGGTGTCCACAAGTAAAATTTTATTGAAGCCCAGCTATCTGTGCTCATTTGTTTGTGAATTATGCTCTGCTGTTTTCACTCTATGAGGTCAAGTTGAGTATGTGAGTTAAGACACAGATTGTGTGGCCCACATGTCTTAAATAATTACCATTTGTCCCTTTTCCAAATCTCTGCTGAGCCCTAGATGAGACTCTTGGTTTCCTATCTCCAATCGTGTTACTCTTTGTACTACTCACTTTCCTGTGGGTGGGACAAATAATCCAATACCTACAGCTTAAACGTGGGAGGTTTAATTTGGTTCATGTTTCAGGGAATTCAGTCCATGGCTGGCTGCCTCCAAAGCACAGATGGCATGGCAGAGGAAAGCACCTCATTGCATTGCAGCCAGGAAACAGAAAGAAGGAAAAGAAAAGTCAGGGAAAAAAGAGTTATTTAGCTCACAGTTTGTGGAGGTTTCAGTCCATAATCAGCTGGTTCCAAGGCAGGGTGGCACATGGCAGAGGGGCAACAGTTCATGGCAGCAGAATGCAGGAAACGCAACAAGAGCAAAAAGGGGGAAAGTGGATGGAGGCTCTTTCTGTCCGTTACATTATATACAGGCCATGCCCATAGGCCCAACATTGGACCATGCATTATTCACAAACTCTAGAAGCCTGCCCCCATGACTGCTTGAGGTTTTGGGGGGACACCAGACACAAACCATAACACACTCCTTTATCCAGTTACTTCCAAAAGACTCACTTCTGAATATCTGAGACTTTGGAGACAGTTTAGATCTGAACCATAGCATACATTCAATTTTAACTCAAAACGTCATGGATGGTGGTAGCTAATGTGCTCCATCATGTACCAGCCACTGCTTTAATTAATGTCTTACGTTTCTGCTTCTCCTCTGTGGCTTAGGATCTATTTTTTAATTTCAATACAAGCAAGCTGAGAAAGACGCAAATGATATAACTTTTCCAAGATTTCATAGCTGTTAGTGATTGAGTCAGGGTTCGTAATGATTAGTTCTAGATGGGCTTTCATTTATAGCAATTAAACTCTTTTTTTTTTGGTACTGGGAACTGAACTCAGGACCTTGTGCTTGCCACAGTGTAGGCACTGTGCCTCTGAGCTGCATCCCTGCCCCTTGTGATCTGAACTCTTTTTTTTTTTTTTTGTCTTTTTCCTTTTTATAGGTACCGGGGATCGAACTCACGACTGCCTGCTTGCAAGGCAGGCACTTATGCCGCTGAGCTAAATCCCCAGCCCCTGATCTAACCTCTTAATACCTTTATTTATTTATTTAAAAAAAATTTTTTTTTATGCTCTTAAATTTCTTGAGATCTTAATACCTTTAAATGATAGCAGTAAATAATCTGCTACAAATGTATTCTAATCTTATCACTGAAGCTGTTACTTTACTTTTTCACTTCTTTTTTTTCTTTTCTTTTGAGAAAATGTAGTAAGAGAAACATCATGCTTAGGTATTTATGAGAGTTACTGTTCATGGTTTCCTAGCTGTTCCTTTAAGTGTGTCACAGATTATGGCCATAGTATCTTATTGGAAATGGCATATGTCATTTTTCTTGAACAAACTGGGACTCCGTTCATTCTACATCAAAACAGAAGAAAAGGATTAGAAGAGGGGTGATTGTGAATGAGAAACATCACATGGGCATGTGACCGTGTTGGAGAGACCAGTAGCTAAAAGAAAGTAGGTAAAAACCTACCAGGATGTTTATAAAATCAGAGAAAGTGGCCACCTTGTATGGACTCCGTGTATAAAACGTTGATCCTTCCAGGTGTGGTGGTGCAGGCCTGTAATCCCAGCACTCTGGAGGCTGAGGCAGGAGGATTGCCCGGAGTTTGAGGCCAGCCTGGGCTCCCTAAGCAAGTTCAAGGCCAGCCTGAACTACACAGCCAAAACCTTACAAAAAACAAAAAAATCAATTATTTTGAAAAGGCTTTTGTCTATATTAGAAGTTATGAAATAGATGGATCTCTGAGTACATCTTATGAGCTTAGAAATCTTAGATTAATCTCTGGCCATAATTAGTGGAATGACCTAGGGTTATTTTCCCGAGGTACCAAGTGAAGATAGTGATACCCCTGCTTCAATAGGATGGTTATTTTTTTTGAGATAGGATCTCTCTATGTAGTTCAGGGTTTTTTTTTTTTTTTTAATGTTCTAAAAAGTCTTTAATTCTTATGTACCAGATTCATGAAGAATATAAGAAAAATACACTTTAATAATAATGGAATTTATTTGTGGATGTACAATATATATATGAATACTTGAATTATTTTTTAAAATTTAAGTATCTTTGATATGAAAATTAAGAATAAGGAAAAGTAAGTTTATTTTAGCAGTATTGCCTGTTAATAAATTAGGTACATATTAAGTCCGTGAAGTTCAACCATTAAATCTACATCGGCTGGTGGCTTTCACTTTAAAGAGAAGACCAGAATCAAAACCTCTGAACTTTTCAACCTGACAGGATCAATGCAGAGCTGTAATTGTTTGTACTATCAATATAGCAAACACTATTCTAACAATCTACACAAAAACACAACAAATGTCTACTATCTCAATTTCAGTTTATAAACTTGTTTTATGATTTTGGGGAAGATGGCCATGGTCCTGTTTGTCACATGAAGCAGAGTGTGTGAACAGAAGCAAGATTTGCTGAATGCTTTTGTTCGCAAATCAAACTGCTTGCAAACAAGCATTCAGGAGCTGCAGTGTTTCGGTGTACACCGTGCAGTGTGCAGGCTCAAATGCCGGTGATGGTCACTTAAAATTAAACTGATGGACTGCTAGCGAGTAGGGTGAACTGAACCTCTGGGAAATTCTCTAACAGTCATTGGGAATACTTTCTGAAAGACAGAGAAGGCACTGTTTTACAGAGCTTTACAAATCATCTCCCATGGTGCTTTCAACTGTCGCAGAGCCGTAAGTCAAAGACTCAGGTAATTTCAAATCACTGATATTAGGCAAAAATTCTCGTGTTACCATTTCTAATGTTCTACACATCAGCTTACAACCGAAGACAGCTGTGACCAGTCGCAGCCCCTCTGGTTCATGAACAGTGCAGGTATCAGGGCCACCCAGGTTTCTATGCCACCAGCAAGTATGGCTCCCCCTGAGCTCACTCTGTGATGGATCATTGAGATATCTTCAAACCCAATAGTCTGGTCATCACCCCCCAAAATACCCTGTGAAAAGTTTGAGCTTGAAAGACAAGGAGGACACCGCGCCTGCTGTACTGCCTTGAATTCCATGTGTGATTTGAGAGGAGCAAAGAGACCCTGGATATTCCTCAGTGTGGAAAGATTCACTTTATCTTGGTTGAGCTAGAATTTTTTTTTCTGATAATTCAAGAGCGTGACTTGGTAACAGTTCATTTTTCACACAAGGAAAACCTTTCCGAAGAAGGTCGTGACATTCCAAAGGCCCACTTGCTGAGAGTTCAGGAACTGGAATGCTTGCTGTCCTTTAGCTGAGACCCAAGTCCTCTGGATCATCTTCAGCCGATCTTGAACACGGTCTGGTTACAATCAGCTGGCCCTCATTCAGGCTGGTCTTGAACTCACTAGTAGCCCAGGCTGGCCTAAAACTTGAGGCGATCCTCCTGCCTCAGCCTTCTAAGTGCTGGGATCGCAGGTGTACACCACCATGCCTGGCTATTTTGTTTACCTTTCGCTGTGTAATGAGCCACCTCAACACCTAGTAATATTAAACAGTGACTGGTTTATTGGCTTATGATTCTGTAGGTCAGGAACTGGAGCTGGACTCAGCCAGCTGATTCTGCTGGTTTTGCTTGGGCTCGCTCATGTTGCTGAAATCCATCTGGCAGGTTGAGTGGCGCTGGATGGCAAGGTGGTCTTCTCCCAGGACAGGTCTGGGCTTTGTATCAATTGCATCTGAGTGCCCTGGCTCACCTTTGAGATCATGTCCAGCAGCATGGCTTGGACTTCTTCCTACAGCAGTCTCACAGCAGCAAGAGTGAGAGCCCATGCTTTCAGGCCTTGGGTTCAGAAGCTCCCAGGTCACCCCCAGATTATACTATTGGCTAGGAGGATTCAAAGATTATTACAGCAGAAGGGGACAAAGCGACATAAGCAAAGGAAAGCGTCCACGGGAGGCCTGGATCATACTTCTCCAAGTCTCGTCCTGGTTGGGTCACGCAGGGCAGGCAGAATTCTCCCAGTGACAGGATGTCACCACCCAGGTGTGGCGCTCTGTGCCAGGGAAGCTTCTGAGACTGAGTGCCAGCCCAGGTCTGCTCCGTCCGGCTTGTACCAACATTCCGGACTCAGAAGGAAATCAGAGGTCAAGAGAACTGTATTGTTTGTGCAAACAGTTCAACACTGGGAGCTGCTCATTAGAAACCTTCTGGATTTTAAATTCAGGAGGTGAGCTCTCTTTGGCACAAATCTCAGGGACTGCTTCAGAATTCCCTGTATATCTTTTTTTTTTATTATTATTTTTTTGAAGATAGTGAAATACAACAAAACAAAACAGAACAAAGCCAATTGAGACAGTGTAGTGAAATTGGTACAGAATGTCACAGCAGGTTATTGGGATAACAGTAATAGGTGCCATAGTATATCTTGTTATCTTCACAATCAGGTACAGCAAAATCAAACCAGATACAGAACATTATAGAACTTATCAAAACAGAATATTGAATAGAGCAATACCATTAATCAGAACAAAAGCAAAACAGTGACAACAATATTTGCCTTCAAAGAGATGGTAGAAGGAAGTTCCCCCTATTGCTATATGTGTAAGGCCAACCTCCCGAGAGATGCTCAGACCTCTGGCTCCCATTTGCTAACTGTGGGGCGATGGGATGTTTGATTCTCAGCCCCTGCCCTGTAGGCTCATGGCTGCTTACCGGGGGTGGGGGGGTGGAGGGGGGTGGGGGGGTGGGGGGGGTGGTGGTGGTGTATTCTAAGTTCCAACATGGCGCGGATCTCGGGAGACACTGGATGGTTCTCCCCTGGGGCAGCTGGCCGCCGCTTGCCTGAGCAATGGCTCAGGAAGGTGCCCTGAAGGTTTTTCTTTTTAGATCCTATTGGTCAAGTCGAGTCACAAGACTGGTGTAGATTCAAAGGGTTGGAAAAATAGACTGATTTTGGCACAATTTAGAGATGGAAAGAAATAAGCTTTTTTTTAAAACACTCTACTACAGATTGGATCGTCTACCTCAAAACAAATATTATTTCAGTCCAGCTTTAATCATTTCTGTCTGTTCTATAATTACAAGCCTGCAAAATTTGCACGTCTGTTTTGTGTGAAGTTTCAGAACAGAGGTTGGGTTTTGTTATTTTAAAAGATTCGGCTTAAGAAAATTAAGGAGAGGAAACCACGATTGGGCAGAGATTGTATTTTCCTGTTTCCCTAAACGTAATTAAAAGCAAGCTTGGTAAAGCCGAGACGACCCCTCGCTCAGGACTGGTTCTTCTCGAAGTGTGTTTGACTGGGTGCGGTTACTGCAGGGCAGAGGCCCTTGAACGCTGTGCTCCGTCCCGCTTTCAGGGCATGGCTGTGCTCAATCCGAAGCCCGTGCTGGCGATGATTAGGGCGTTCAGGAGGAACTGGCGAGCCCTCGGCAGCCCCGAGAGAACGACTGTCTGCGGAGTGGACTCCATGCTCCTGGCGCTGCAGCTGGCCATGGCAGAGAACAATCGCTTGGTGAGTACTCAGCTTCACTTTTTTATTTTAAGTCCAGTTGTGGTTGCTGCCTGTTTCAACGTACTTACGAACGTTACTTTCAATATTTGCCTTCCTATAATACACAGTTTTTCAAAGTGTGTCTGTATATCTGGGTCAGGTTACTGCCACTGCATTTGAAAAAGTTTGTTTCAAAATCAAGGCCTTCGTGTGTACATGTACATGGGAGGTTTCCCGGGAAGTCTAAAACATGCAACTACTATAGTTATTCCTATATGCAACGATTAGATTTAACAAGTATTCTTTCATTCCCTAAAGGAAGTCATACAAGGCACAGTGATTTTTATTTAAATATAGTCATAAAGTGTCAGTCTAACTTCAGACTCCAGAGTATACATTATGCCCGGGTCAGGCTGTGTATCAGTAGCATGGAGAAGAATTTTTCAAAAACACTAATGTTGTGCTCCAGTCTTACAAATTCCGGTTCTCCTGAAGTGCACGGACATGCTGGAAAGTGTCTTTCAAAAATCCCCCAACGTGGGGCTGGCGATGCAGTTCAGTGGGAAAGCACTTGCCCAGCATTGCGAGGCCCGAGTTCATTGAAAACAACAAGCAATACAAAACAAAAAAACCTCTGCAGAGTGTGTCTTTCATGAGTAGCTTGCGCCAAGCTAGCCCAGGGGCGAGAGGGAGTCACGAGGGTGAATGCAGGGCTGAGTGGGAGGAGGGGGGGGTCTTGATTTCAGAATGATTCTGCATGAAGGAAGGGAAGGATTTGGAGGCAGGATGAAGGAAAGGGGAAGGCAGGTCACAGGAGGGTGCAGAGCCGCAGAACCGCTGTGGGAAGCGGATAAACGCCGGCTTAGCTGCAGAGCAGGACTTCCGAAGGGGAGGATTCCTGTTACTGAGAGTCTGCTGGGCTAAAGATATTCTGATAATTATTTTATGTCAGTAGTTTCCAGACTTTTATACTTGATAGACTAGTAAAATTTCTTTAAAAAATATTAGATAGATTGGACCTGTTCACATTTTGGCAAGTAAAGCCACTGAGAAAAAAAACATAGTTATTGTATATTGCAACCATCATTTTGAAAAAGCAAGAGTATTTTTAATGCCCCCAAACTAGAAAGTTTATACTCTTGGGACAAGGGATATTCTTTCCTATGCATTAATAATTGGGAATTTTGCATATTTGAAACAAGGTGAGATGAAATTTTGGACATAGAAAAATTTGGCAATTTTTAAATCTAATTTTACACAGCAGACCCTCTTTAAAATACTGATTAAGTTTTTTCTGTGTGTTAGTAAACTCTGGGGATACAGCAGTGAGGAAAATCTTGTGCTCGGGAAGTTAATCTTCCAGGGGGAGACACGGACATTACCCTAATAAATCAGATAGGCTGTGTTTTAGGTCTTAGCAGATACTCTGGAGAAAAATAAAACAAAGATACCACCAAAGACCATCTAGAGGGTGAACTAGGTCTTGCAATTTGCAGTACCATCAAGAAAAGTGTCGTGGAGCAGGTGCCGTCTTAGTCAAGATTTGAAAGACAGGAAGGAAGTAGCCATGGGGCCTTTGGAGGGAGGGAATGACCAGGCAAAGAGGACAGCAGCAGTGAGGTCCCTGAGGTCGGAAATGTGCCTGGCATGTTCAGCGAACAGCAAAGAGGCTAACAGAGCTGTTCTGTAAATGCCAGCTTCCTCCACCCGCCTCCCTGCACCCCCATCCTGCACCGCCTCCCTATTTATACTGGGCATCATAGGGAGTGCGGGGCTGACATGGTGAGCAGAACGACTCTGGTCTCTGTCTTCAGGCGGCTCAGCACCGAGGAGCCGGAGGGCGGAGAAGCACATGGATACTCACGGTAGCTCTGGGAGAGTATGGTGCTCTGTGAGCAGCTGGCTGACTGGGTGAGAGAGGTGAGCTGGGCAGAGACACGTGGGACAGGAAAGAATGGAGGTCCCAAGGTGGGGAAACAGCCAGCCGTCTCTTCTGTCAGGTCCTTGGTTTTAATCAGAGCTCTTGCTAGAAATCAGTTTTACGTGGGCATCTTGACAAAACAAGAAAGTACCTCTTTAACGTATTATTTTGAAAACCCGTTTCCACAAATGTTGCAGGAATAAAATGCTGATTCCTGTGCACCTTTGATGGGGATTCACCAGTTGTCAGCATCCTGCCACATTTGCATATCATTTTCCTTTTTATAGTTATGTGTGTATCTAAATGCACATAAGTATGTTTACGGTACGAATACAGCTACAGCAGCATGCGTCCTTTTCTGTATGGATGACCTGAGAGTAGCAGACAGCTGGAGCCTTTGAGTCCCTAAACACTTGAGCTTGCATCTCTCACATGCACTCCAACTCTCTTCTAAAACCCTGGCAGACTTGTTAAATCCAGGATGTGTAAGGGTGGTGGTACTTTAACATGGGCTCTGCAGTCAGAGCTCACTCGCGGTCCGAGGCCACGATCATGAACTAGTGTTAGCTGGCCTCTCTGTAGTCTACCATGAGCCGGGCTTTTTGTCTTTCATACTGTCATGGCTTGTGTCTAGATGTCCCCGCAAAGTCTTGGGCACTCATAGGTGGGCTTTGCAGAGCTGGGTCTATGGTGTGTGATGCTGGTATTAAGGGTGTGTGGTACTAAATCAGTTCACTGATTGAAATTAGCGAGGTACTGGGAGTGCATAATGGAACTCCTGCCCCAGGGGGTGGTGGCACCAATCACTGGGCTTCTAGCCTGGATGCAGTATAAAGGGGCAGAAGGGAGGCAGGCTTGCTGCACGGAGCTTGGTGCTGTGTTGCTGCTTCCTGATTGCCTCGCCATGGGCTGTTTCTCTTCTGCAGTGCCCTTCTGCTGTGAAACCTCTACAAACTGTGAGCCGAAATTAACCTTTCCTTCTTTAACTTCGGGTGTCCAGTAGTTTATCACAGCAATGATTAAAGTGGCTAAGGCAATGACCTACGTTTCCAAGAGGACAAGTCACTGATTTTATAGGGTGTCCCCTCAAGATGAGTTGTTTTGTTGTTACTTTGCTTATCATTAGGCATTTTGGGCAGAAACAGTTATAAATGATGTGTTCTTCAATCGGTTGCTTTGGGAGGAGCCTGGTGTCATTTAGGTCCATTATTGGTGATGATCAGCTCTTACTGGATTAAAGCCAGTTGAGTTAAGTCTGACTGATTTCTTCAGTAGGAATCTGCCAGGCAAAGGCTGGCTGGTTGTTTGATGATGAAGTTGATTGGTTGTTAAGAAGAAAGTCATAATTAGGAAGGATGCTCTGTATCACTTGAAGGGCCTAGAGAATAGTTTGTCATAAAAAGAAAATGAAGACAGGAAAAGTAGTGTTTTACCTTGTAGGAGAAGACAATGGGGGGCGGGTAAGGAAATTAAGTTTGAAACAATGATAGAATTCATGTTACAAATGTTTGTACTCTTTATCAGAGGTGTTATTCCTTGGTAACATTCTAATAACTGTCAGTCTTTATAGCAGGTATTACATCTCTTTTTCCTGTATTATTCCACTCACTATCAGTTTTCTGAATCAAAATAAGAATAAAAACTCAGCTGTTTGTATGCATTTAGTCATGGGAATTTCAGGAAAACTCTGAATTGCTTTAAAAAATAAACTTAAGAAAAGTACTTGTCTCTAAACTAAAGGAAGAACTAAAGCAAAGCTATGAAAAAGTAGCTCAGAGAAGAAAGATTTTTGTTCTTAAATTCAAAGTCATGAAATGGTTCATTAGTTCCAAGAGTAAATTATTTGCTTTACAAAACTTAATTTTTATAAGTCAGCCTTTCAGATTTGGAATCTAGTCTACCAAAGAAACAGTAATAAGAGTGACGATTGGCTTCTCAATTTTAAATCTGTAATTTAGATGAAATAGTTCATGCTTGTGATGAGAGATTAACGGAAACAACGCTGTCATGACAGTGCTGATTTAGCAGAGTACGAAGTTGTCTTTTTAAGTTATTTTGTGATCTGTTTGACAGGAAGCAGGTTTAGGGGAAGATGACTTAGGTCAGACATTTGTTGGGATTTTGAAGTAGATATTTGAGCACTTTAACGCTGAAAGGCATGGATTCCTTTTCTCACTTTAAAAAATGTTAAAATTAACAGTTTACCAGGCATGTAGTTAGTGTAAGAAGTCCGTGTCGGTAAGGCTTGTGTGGAAACAGCCGCTTCCTGAACGCCTCCCTCAGCCAGCCTCCCCATTTCTTGCCCCTCTGAGGTGAATATGGTCAGTGCTCAGCCAATTCTTTCTGGTGTTTTCTCCTGAAAGAGAAGCGGTTATTCAGTCCTGACTGTTACACACACAACTCTGTGAGGTGCCGGGCGGCAGTGATGACGCTGCTCTTTCTCCGCCACCTGGAGCCTCCTGCAGGCCGCCTGCCTCTGAGCACTCTGCTCCCATCTTCCGGCACTCAGACTGTGGTTCCGAGTACTTAGATTTGGTTTGAAATACTTAGATTTTGGTTCTGAGTACTTAGATTTGGTTGTCAGTACTGAGATTGTGGTTTCTCAGTAGGTTAGTTTTCACTATACTTCGTAACTGCTTAAATGCTATTAGTAGCATTCATTTAATCTGTTGTAAAGATGTACTATTTTATTTTCCCACTCACCTGTCTTACTTTTCTTCAAAGCCAATATTCAACACACTTTTCACTATTTAATAGTTTTTGAAGTTTCATAGTTACGGTTTTATTTCCAAAAGCCCTTTTTAAAAATTCTGTCTTTTCAAAATGACCTTTTGTTTCCAGATGTAACAGTCTTTGCTCTGGGAATATTTATAGCATTTTGTTGCGATTCTTCACCTTGCATAATCGGGTCCCTCTGTGTTTCTTGTTTTGGTACTTTGTGGGTGCGGAGAGGGTGGGTTTCCTTTCTCCTCCTGCAGGCTTTCCTCATGAGGGCTCCGGGCCACCTACCCACTTCGACTCTGAATCTTGTGCTCGGTTTGGTTCCTAGGATCAGGTTGTGCAGCGACCCCAGATGGGACAGCCTCGAGGGGCGCCCTGGCCCCGTGCGCCCGGCCCCTGCCGGCTCTCTCCGGGTCGCCTTTCCTATGTCCTCCTCTCGTGGGCCATCCAGTGCCCTTAGAAAGGTCCCCTGTGTTCCCTGGTAGCCTTAGCTTAGGGGTTCTGGGCCCGCAGAGCTCCTTGCTCATTGAGTCCTCCAGCCTGCCCTGTTGCTGTGTCTATTTTGAAGCGGTAATAGATGCTACGCATTCTCTCTGCCCTTTGTTTTTCTCTCCTCTGTTTTTCACCAACGTTGTTTTCCCGACCTCTTTAGGGAGCGTTAGGAAAGATGATCTAATTTATTCATCCCAGCGGCGGGGCATGTTCCTTCCTATGAGCGCTACCTTTTATCCACGAAAGGATTTTTAAGTTGTTTGAAGTTTTTTTTGTGTGTGTGTGTGTGTTAAAAACACTTCTGCCTTCCAGTTTGAGGCCAGCTGGGGCTATGAAGTAAGTTCGAGGCCAGCCTAAGCCATATGGTGAAACCCTGCCTTAAAAAGACAAAAAACAAAAACCAAAACAAAAGCAGTTTTTTGGTAACTTGAAAAGCAGTTCTACCCTGAGGTGAAATGACTTTGTTAGGTTTTTCCTTGTTTCCGTAGAGAAGCAAGGGCAGGAAAAGAGCAAAGGAAAAAGGCCTTTATTTCAGGCAGGAAGGTCTGCGGGAGAGAGCGAAGTCCGCTCTGGGGAGGATAAAGAAGCAGCCCGGCTTTTATTGGTTGTTTTAAATGGGGTGGAGCTTGAAGGGGCGGGCAGAATGACATATTGACAGCTGATTGGGGGAGCTGGCACACGCACAAAAAGCGGGAAGTTCAATCTTTGGAAGAGGCGAAAGTCAGCATGGAAGGGATGCACTGTTGTCTTTGGGGTCCAGCGCCACGTTGGGCAGTGCCTTGCTGAGCCTGGCTGAGCGTCGCATGGGCAGAACCCATCAGTCTTGTACTGGGCGAAAGGTTTCCTAGGCTCCCTTCCTAAGCGCGTGGCAGGTACACCTTTATCTTGCACGTGGTTTTTAGAATTGGATGTCAGCACAGTACCGCTTTCATGGCTCTGTCTTCAGAGCAGATGTTGTGAAACTTTATTGGAAAAGAAAACATACCATTGCAGCAGCATTGCAAAAAACTGTTTCCTGAGAATGTTCAAGCATTTTTAGAAGTGTTTATTTGACCATACCATTGAGCTAGCCTCTCCTTTTTTAGATTCCAGAATCATTTTTAATTATGAATAACCAAGAAACAATCTATATGCACATCACTTGTGGGTTGCTTCTAGATTTTTTTTTTTGAAACTGGGAATTGAAATCGGGACCTTGCGCGTGACAGGCTGGCGCTTTACCACTGAGCTACATCCCCAGCCCTCTAGGGTACTTTTTTATACTGCTAGTAGAATCGTGTGTGATTATTAAAAACTCTGAGTGGCAACTGTGCCTGTGTTGGCTTGGAAAAGCAGTCAGGATACACTGCTGCTAAGAGTGGCAGCGTCAGGCAGTTAGGGGTGAGGGCTCTGGGCACAGGCAGCCTGGGCTCAGCCCACTGCAGCCTTTCAACGAGAGGCTTCAGGAAAGTTTCTCTTTTTCTTTTTTTAAATTTAATTTTTAGTTCACAAAGATCGTATGTATTTATCAGCCGTATCACTAGATCTCTTCATAGTCTTCGTCTCTGACTGAATGTGCATAACCTCGGACCAGCTCTCCTCAGTTCTGTTGCCCCCAGCTGCAGTAGCTACCATGCTCCTCTTCAGCCAGTTCAACGTTTTACGCTCCACATGCAAGTGAGATTGTGTAGTACTGTCTTTCTGTGTTTGACTTCATGAGGGTAACACGCTGCAGTTCCTCCTCCTGCCTCAGCATCCCAAGTGCTGGGATGACAGGCTTATGCCACCAAGCCCAGCAACCTCAGTCCGATCATCGCACCTTGATAAAAGTGTTATCTTTTTCACCTACATTTCATCTACTTTTCAGAAACATAACGAAGCTCACCTGCCGTCTCTCGAGTCCTTTCTGTCTCGATTGTGGGTGTGCAGAACAGCATGATCTGGCAGGGCCTGCTCTCTGCTTCTCCAGCATCTTCCAGGGTGCACTGTTTCGCCCCGCCTTCCCCAGGTGTCCTGCCTTATTTCGCTTGGTCAGCATTTAGGTTGGCTGTGTCGCCAGAGCCTTGATTCGCTGAGACCAACTGCCCCTGGACACCTTTCCCTTTGTGTCCCATTACCAGCTCCACATGGGTTCTGAGACACAGTGCCTGTTTCCTGCCACCTTCCCTTGCCCTCCTACTCACCCCGTCCTCATGAAGCCACTGTCATCGACTCGGTCACTGAGGCTATGTCCCCGAGGGGCAGCGGTCTCTTTCCTGCTTCCCATTGCAATGCATACACAAGTCTTGCCAGTTTGACTACTGAGGGTTTTTTTTTTTTTTTAAATTTGTCCCTCTGTAGTAATCTGAAGGAATGACCAAGTAAAGGAAAGCGCTCTTGAGGATATTGTGTAAATAGAATATTGTGATCAACCTTGGTGATCATTCACCAGAAAATAAGGAGAGAGAAATGGAGGCATTAGGAGTACGTATCACATGCACTCGAAGGCTGTCATTCTGGAGTGAGAACATCCTCAAACCACCTCATTTTGTTTGCTTAGATGTTACTTTTAAAGAAATAAACTGTTTTATTAAGCGATGAAAAGTACATCCCCCCAAAATTGAGTTTCCAATGTAAAAGTTTTGGTCTATTGAGCAAGTCAGCCTAAGTCAGTTTTTATTCAGGGCTTGTTGATGACTCAGGCAGTGGCGGCCGCTTTCTACTGGTCAGTCTTCTTCTGGCAGAAGTGGGAGAGGGGAGGGGAGGAGGGTTGCAGTTTTACTTGCATTCTCCAAGTGCAGGTTAGTGCAGAAAGTGACCCGTGTTCACACGTGCCTCCAGGGGTACGCAGAAATAGCGGAGAGGCATAAATGGAGTTGGCTGTGTGCGCCATTCTTTGGGGGAGCTCTGGGTTTTTAACTCACTAAAGTTTGAGAGCATGCGAACATAGTCCTGCATCTGCTTTAGGTTTTCTTTTCTTTGTCTTTTTGAGACAGGGTCTCACTGCACAGTCCAGGCTGGCTTTGCCTCGCTTTGTAGCCCAGGCTGGTCTCATACTCACAAGGATCCTCCTGCCTCAGCCTCCTGAGTGCTGGGATGACAGGTGTGGCTCACTGACCCTGGCAACCTTCACCTGCATTACAGTAAAACTCGGAAGTATCTGTGGTAGAGTTGTTGGCTGTTAGAGATGACACATTTGTTTTCATGACTGCCTAATTGGATATATATATATATATATATATATATATATATATATATATATATTTTTTTTTTTTTAATTGGTACCGGGGATCGAACTCACGACTGTGTGCTTACAAGGCAGGAGCTTATGCCTTTGAGCTAAATCCCCAGCCCCAGTAGAGAAAGTATATTAACATACTGTTTGAGTTTTAGGTTTTCCTCAAACTGTTTGAGAGGAAAATTTTTAAAACACTTCTTCAGCAGTTTTGTACCACTAACGAGTTAACCTACTGTGGGTTCTTTAGGATCGTTGACTTTGTTATGTGATAAGACACGTGACTTCACTAGGTGGCAGTTCGTATTTTGCTCTTCTCTTTATATGGGAATAACTTCATAGTTTAACTCTGACAGTGATGTTGTAGAAGGTATTTTCTACTTTATGAGGTCTTCCTGAGAAAGACTGAGAATTAGTTTGGGGATCTTCCTTTGCATGAATCGGAGGTGTCAGTTCTGTGATCACCTGGAAAGCACCATCAGTACCCGTGGTAGACTCAATTTGAAAACCGCTTGATGGTGACAAACGAAGAGAGACAGCCTTTTGAGAAGTGTACCATGTTTATCCGCCAGCCTTGCCCCAAGAGATATTTTTCTTTGAATGAAGGGAAGGGAAAGGAAGTAGACATTTCTGACGCCCCACCAGGTATCAGGTGTTATTTAATCTGTGCATAATCCGTCGCTCGCCCTACCAAGCCACACCACCAGCAGGGTACTAGACCTGCTGTCTCTCCTCGCTGTGAACAACAAAACGTGTAACTAATTTAAAACTGTCTGTGTTCTTTAAAAGTCTGAATTGCTGTAAGGAAACCTTGATATTATAGGCAGAGTACAAGCACTCTGAAAAAATGTGTAACTCTTGCTTGTCTTTTTTTTTTGCTCTTGCGAAATACAATCTTCCTTAGATCCAACCGAGGATTAAAGTGTTGAACATTCTGAACTTCCTTGGTACGGCAGCCAGCTGGCCTGTTTTCCTAGCAAAACATTTTCTGATTTGACCACAGCCTCTCTCCATCAGTCGTTACCGGTTTGAATAATAGAAAATGCTGTCATAGTGGGCACCTGATCATGAAAACTGATACCAGGAGTACATTTTCATTTGGATTTAAAATGTTTTTACAGTCCCAGTATAAACACTGTTAATCTAGTCAAAACCTTTTCTCCCAAGATCAAGGGTTTGCATAGTTTTCCTTTAACTCCTCAGAGTCCACAGAATGAGAATAAGTCGTGTATTTACAAGAGGCAGAATCTCTGTATTAAGTGGGAAGGATGTCACAGTAAAAACACCTAGGAGTTTTTGAGATAAAACAGTGTGGTTTTGAGACCCTGAACAACTGGTTTTATTTACCACCACTTGGGCATTTTCTAGGCTGTAACCTCTGTGGGATGGGGAAGGAAACTGCCAGTTTTTGATGCGATGCTGGGAAGTTACAAATCTGCCTTTATGTTTGAGCCACACATTCAAGGTCTGATGGTTACAATTTTTTTGGTTGTTCATTGAACTAGTTTCCTAGATGGTGTTAATTTTCTTTCTTTTTTTAAAAACTATAGTTAATTTTTCGTGTTCATGATATAACAGATTCTAATCCTCAGACAATTAGAATAATTTTCTTAGTTTCCATATAGATGAGTAAAGAGCCCCTATTTTAAGTCAGTTTGGACACCTTGTCATAAATTCGAATCGTAATAGCACATGTGGCAGATTGTCATAAAAGATGCATACATTAAGAGTCAAATATATAGAAAATAGTGTGTGGTTTGGATGCCTGGTTTCTGCATGTTACTCTTCACGGGTAAATACGATATTCCAGTTTAGTCGCAGTGAATTATGGTTCAACTTATCACCCACCCTTCTTTAAGTGCAGGTAATGGAAAGATCTTGGTGTTAGCAGAAACTGAAACTAACTAGAAGACAACACCTAGTACACTTACAGAGCACGTGCAGACTCTTCAGTGTTGTTACTCACGCTCCGTTGGAAAGGAATAGTTGGGATTTTGTTACTGATTAAGGCTGGCAGTTTTTGGAAGTCGCCATTATTAGCATCTAGGGTATGATCTGGGAGAAGAATGCAATAGTAGAAAACAAGTAAACACACGTTAGCCACGTCCGCTGAGTGTATCTTGGGGAAATTAAAGTAGAAATTTAAAGCTTTACGGTTAGGCTGTGTGTGGTGGTACAGGCCTGTAATTCCAGCACTTGGGAGGCTGAGGAAGGAGGATTGCTGAGTTCAAGGCCAGCCAGAGCTACAAGGTGAGTTTAAGGTCAACCTCAACTGCAGCGTGAGACTGCCTCAAACAAAATTAGAGAAGCTTAATGGTTAGATAAAATGTTGATGCACAAACCTGTTAGTAATGTTGCTGAGTCTCTAAGTAACTGCAGCCACTTTGCAGCCTGTTTTATTTCTTCAGGAAAAAAATGTCAAAAGACACAAGAAAAGAATAATTTGGTCTGATTAGTAGCATCCAAAGAACTGACAAAAAGAAACCTGACTTTTGCTTCTTTGCACTTAGGTGTCCATTTAGCATGTCTATGGGCAGGGAGAAATCAAAATTGTTTCCTAGCCCTAGCTCTGGTTAGCACTGCTAGTTGGCTTTGGCTGTACCAATAATGAAACATAATTTAAACAATTCACCTCTATGTCCGTACTGTCCGTACAGCATTTAGAGTAGTTTGTTATTTGGAAATTCCTTATGGCATTGACAATTTTTAAATCCCGTCAGAAATGAAAGCTGCGTTAGCTAACAGGAAGTGCTGTAAATACTGATGGAAGCAAATGGTTCCCGGTCAGGAGTATTTAAGTGCCCCCTTCTGCTCACCTGCGCCTGCTCGCTGAGTGGAAGAAGCTTCGTGCAATTCAGAAAATAAGACAACCATAAGACAATAACTGTTTGCCAGTTTCGTCCTGTGTAAGCTCCCCTCAGCTGCTCCTATTTTATGGATCCATCGTTTTCTTAGACTTTACTGTAACAGCTTCTCTTTGTGCTCCCCACATCAGTGCCACTTAGCAAATACTCCGGCACCCCGACTTTACCCTTTCGCTGATGCTGGCTTGCGTCCTCTCTTTCAGCACTGTGGAGAATTCGTGGTCTCCCTCAGTGACGTCCTGATGACATGGAAATACTTGCTGCACGAGAAGCTGGACTTACCTGTTGGGCATATGGCAATGGCTGACCATTACGAGGATGTCAAGAAGACTTACGAAGATTTCTTGAAGAATAGTAATATGCTAGATCTGATTGACGTTTATAAAAAATGCAGGATTTTGACTTCTAGTTCTCACAATAAGGACATTATAGCCCCTGTAAGTATTTTCTAAATAAATAATCCTACTTTAATCAAATGAAAGTGCGGCTAGATTTACTTGGATGTTAAACTATAGTTCTCGCAGCATAGTAACTTGGTGAGGGTTTGAAGAGGGGAGAGGACAGGCTTTAGTCTGCATAGTGATGGCAGGATTAAAGCCGAAGCCGATGGTTTGGCTCTCAGGATCCTGTTAAGAATGGAAAATTTAATTATCTGGGAGCTAATTATTACTTGAAAGAAATATTATGGTGAGAAGTTTTGTTGGGCTTGTGTTACTGTTACTGTTTTTGGATGACGTAAGAATCCTTTATTTACCTGCAGTGTATTATTTAATTAATTTTAATTATAGGTTAAATGTGAGTGTCTTTAACAAAAAGTTAAATAGCGTGTCTCAAAGGAATAGAACTTAAGAATCTCATCTCCAATAAGTGTAAGCATTTATCAGGCGGGTGAGAGGCAGATTTATGAAGTACTGTCAGAGTGTCGCGTTAATACCTTTTACGAAGAATTCTGCGTATTCGTAAGGCCTGCCAGTGAATGCCAGGCACCGGAGCATCTTACATTCGGTAGAGCTGTGCTTATTTATACCCTGTATGTCCTCCAGATCCAGCTGCGGGATTTTCTCTTGGACAAGGAGCGTGAAGTAGAGGATGAAGCTGGTCTTTGTCCACCATCACCCCTGAAATACAGCGAGGATGATGAAAAGGTATCGGTGAGCTATGAAGAGATTAAAACGGTGTGATCGCCGCAAATTGCCATGAATTTGTTAGCTTACTAGAATTATTAATGTTTTGTTCTTTTTAAATTTTTACAAGTTTTCAATTTTTTTTTTTTTTGGTACCAGGGGATTGAAGTCATGATCTCCAAATTGCCAAGCAGGTGCTTATGCTGCTGAGCTAAACCCCTAGCTCTCAAATTTTTTTTTAAATAAAATGACTTGCAAAGTGTAATATTTTGCACTGGGAAAAGTATGAATTTTTTTTTTTTTTTTTTTTTTTTACTTTTGAGATGGGTCTTTTGCTGTGTAGTTCAGGCTGGCCTTGAACTCATTTGGTAGCCCAGGCTGCTCTTGAATTTGCAGTGATCCTCCTGCTCCAGCCTCCTGAGTGCTGGGATTACATGTGCCACCGTGCCCTGCAATATTTATGATTTTTGAACCAAGGTAACTGGCATAAGCAAAAATAGGCATCATTCAGAATACCGAAGAAACAGTTGAAAATCCAATTTCTCTGAAGTCTGCATCTTTCTATTCAGTAAACTTTGCTATTTTGGATGACGGAGTCTTGAATGGTGTATTCAGTTGCACAGTTAGGTCTGTACCCTTCGCAGTAGTACAACGGGTGTAGCAAGAGTGTGTTACCAGGCTTCGGTGTGCAAGTGAAGAACAGGAAATTAGTGTCCCTCTCAGGCCTGATTTAACATAATTTAACTTTCAGTTTAATACTGTGCTGGCCATGTAACCACATATTATAAACCCCACTAACCAAGGAAATTATGATCATGAAAGTTTTGTGATTAATTAAACCACTGTTAAGACGTGAGCTTAAGAGTTTTGGAAGGAAAGAGTAAAGTTTTACTTAACATATTTTTAAAAATATCATGCCCATATATAACAACTCTGAAATGCACTTCCTCTTGACAACACTGGCTCCTGCATTAGGTGAACACATTTGCTGAGTTATCGTTTTCATTTTTCAGGAAACCTTGCTGAGGTAGATTCTTCTCTAAATCCCTTATTATTCTGATTGCAATTTGAAAGGCAACTTTTATCACTGTCTTCAAATAAATACTCACATTCCTGCTTCCTGGATTTAACAGCGTGCTTTTTATCTGTGTTTAATTTTTCTCTGTGTTCTTTGAAAATAAATTGCCAATATCATGTGGCACCTTGTCCCTAAAATTCTTCAACTTACATTTTTTGGTAATGTATGGGAATAAATAGCCACAATGTTATTATCCATATATAAAAACTTACACAGTATCCACTAATATAATTTACTACATTCTGTATTCGAATTTCATGTTTGGTTTTCATGTCTCTTTAGAGTCTTTTAATTGATAAAGATTCCTCTTTTTTTTTCTTCCTTTCTATTTGTCTGATGCATACTTCACTTTTTTTGGTTTTGCTTCTGTTTTGTCTTTTTGTGGTGCTGGGGATGCACCTAGAGCCTTTGCACTGGGCAGCGTCTCCTGCCTTGTTCTGCTTTTTATTTGGGGGCAGAGTCTTGCTAAGCGGTCAGGTTGCCGTTCTGGGCTCACACTTGGAATCCTCCGCCCCCGTCCCAGATGCCTGGCTCACAGGCGTGTGCCCCGTACAGGTTATCTGGTATTCTTTAACTTGTTTTACTAGTTATTGTATTTGTAGTAAGCTGGAAGTTAAAAGTTTAGATTTAGGCTCAGTAATTTTTAAGAGTTAAAAGTTTAAAGGTGGCATTTCAGCAGGAGGCACAGCTTAGGCTGTCCTGGGGTGTCGCGCTCTCCCTTAGGTAGTGGAGGCTTGCTCACTCTTCTCTGTGCAGAGCTCCGTGCTGATACTTTGGTCGTCTGTGATAATCCTCTTCCTGACCTTGCACATCAGGGTTCTGTATATGCCTGCATCCGTTATTTCTTTTCTTTTCTTTCTTTCTTTTTTTTTTTGGTATGAGGCATCGAACTCACGATCTTGTGCTCGCCAGGCAGACACTGGTGCCACTGAGCTAAACCCCTGGCCCCAATAAATTTTTTGTTTCCTTAGCATTTGTAGAATGCTGAGCTTGTAATTCTGTCACTTCTACATTAATTACTTGCTATTTCTCAGTAAAGCAAAGCTTTATTCTGTCAAATGGTGTCAATCACATTTCTCTAAAAGTGCTGTGGTCACTGCCACATTTCCTTACTAACTAGGAGCTGGTCTAACATACACACAGGGGCAAAGCACATTTCATCTGGCGTTCTTCTTAGGACTCAGAATTGTCATTCATTCATTGTTTTGAACTGGGTTGCTCTCTTTGACTTTTGAGCTAACGTAGAGGGAACACTAAAGAACTTGCTGTGTCTTTTCTATGCATCCTGTCAGGCTTTTTTAAAAAGTTAATTTCGTTGGTACACTTTTGGTTTATGTGATGATCGCGTTCATCCTAGGGAATCTGCACCCGTACGTGGTATCTCCTGAGTCTTCTCTCTTCCCCCTTCTCCTCCCTGCCCTTATCAGACTTCTCGGGCATTTTCTTCTCCTTTCTGGTAGAAGGAAGAATTGCAAGCCCATTTTGAATGTTTTCTGCCTGTTCCTCCAGGTTCCTTTTAACTTGCTGGTATAACACCCGTCTAAAACAGTGATCTCTTGTTACCCCCCTGACATTTGGGAAGAGTAATGTAGTCTGCCCCAAGTCAAGGCAGACAAGGCCATGTTTACGCTGTAATAAGGAACCTTCTTATGTTCCTGCAGTTAATTTAATGTCCTCTCCATTCACAATATTTCTGCTACTCAAACATAAGGACTTCCTGGACCAGGACGTGCATACCCAATACTAACTGGAGGCAAAACAGAGCTGGGGCATCCGTACCTCGAGCTTGTTCTTTGTGGCCAGCAGAGGCTACACTTGTGATCTGGGTGCTGGGAGAACTTGAGGGACATCACGGAGTCCTGCTCCTTTACCTCACACTGCCGTGGGGCATCTGTCCCCGTCCTTACGGCTGGGTAACCTGGCACTTGCACCTTCCCTGCTCTTGTGTGTGCAAGTGGGCTGTCTAGGGTGGAGTCCACGCACACACAGCCACGTCTAGGAGCCAGGGCCGAGTGAAGGGTGACCAAGATTCTGAAAAGTGGGGCCCTGCCCTGTTTGTTTAATGAACTGATTCTGTCCACACCGCAGAGTGTGGACAGTGTTTGTTTAGAAATCAGCGTTCGTTTAGAAATCAGTTTTATTTAAGCTTTCGGACAGCTCCACGTTTCTTTGGCCTACCCTTAATTCTTACTGACATACAAAGATTTAATCTCAGTTTGAAGAAAGTCAGTTTCTAAACTGAAAAAGCTTGTAATTAGTACAGATATTTTTTACTTAACATACAGTGACCTCCAAAAACTGGACAATCATCCTGTTCTTGTGCTTTACTTGAAAGGGTAAAGACAGGAAGAGAGTTCCATACGAGGGATTTAAAATTCGGATGAAATCATGTTTATTGGTTTATTTTTTTTCCCTTGGATTTTGCTTTTTGTGTCATGCGTAGGAACTTTTTGCCTAATCCAGGTTTTGAACATTTCCTCCTATATTTTGTTCTAAGTGTATTATAGCCTCTCATGGTACACTATGACCCACTCTGAGTTCATTTTTGTTAGTGGTGTGTGAGGTTTTGGCAGGTCCAACATTGATTGGTGGAAAGATTATCATTTCCCTATTTCTTTCGTGTGTTTGTCTGAAAATCACATCATCTCACCCATGTCACTCTGTTTCTGGACTCTGTTCTAGTCCACCGGGTATGTGTTTTCATAGATCTCCTGTTTATTGATGGTTTTAATTCTCAGTAATTCTCTGGTCAGTTCCCCACACATTCATCACATTGTTCCGGGGTCTTCTGCCTCCCGTATTTCTCAATGATCTGTTAAAGTTTTCTGTTCTCCTGTAAGTTGTACATTATTTTACTCTGACTGCTTTCAGATTTTCGTCTCCTCTTCGGTGGTTAGAGGTGGAGTACAGTGTGTGTAGGAGTGAGTTCCTGTGTGTTTCTCCTGCCGGAGAAGCTTCTTGGATTTACAGGTTAACGTTTTACAATTTGGGATGTTTTGACACATAATTTCATCTTGCTTTTTTCTAGTCTTATGATATCTCTTCAGGGATTCCAATTATATGTGTGTTGGACTTGTTTAAATTATCTCCTGGATCACTTTGGTTTTTTTAAAAAATAATTTCTGTCCTTAATTTTTCAGATTTGGTGATTTCTGTTGATATATCTTGTTCATTGATGCTTTGTTTGACTCTCTCCAAATTGCTATGGAGCCCATCCAACAAAATTTTACTTGTTAGTTCTATAATTTACTTTTTAAGAGCATGCACTTTTCTGTTGACATATTTTCTGTTACTATTTATTTATTTTTTGAGACAGGGTCTTGCTATGCAGTTCAGGCTGACCTTGAACTTACAATGATCCTCCTGCCTCAGCCTCCCAACAGCTGGAATGACAGGTGTGCGCTGTCACACCTGGCTTCTGTTATTTTATTGATAGCATATATTCCCTTAACTCAGTGGACATTTGCTTATAATTCCTTGACATAATTTATAGCTGTTGTCTTGATGTGATGGCTGCTAAACCCTATGACGAGGTCTTCTTGGTGAGTTTCTCTTGATATGTCCCTTTTTCTTTGAGTGTCTGGTGGTTTTGGATGAAACATTGCAGCCAGTATTTTATAGCGACTCTGAGTTCTGTTACCGTCTTCTGAGCGATGCCTTCTGTTCCGCAAGGGATTTGCTTGCTGGGTGCCTGTGTTTCCTCTCCCTGTTGCTGTGGGGCTGCTGATAGCGATTCTGGTGGCTCCCTCCATTGTTGTCTCGTGTGGCTTTTGCAGGTAACCCTTTCACCCACCAGACTTGGTGGTCAGCCAAGGGCGCTGCTTATTCGCCTGGTGACTTCCTTTGCTGCCTACAAATTTTCCATTTCTACCAGGCGCGGCCCCTGCCTCTCACCCTGAGAGCCTGTTCAGCTTCGGGTTTTGCCACTCTAGCTCTGCTCAGTTCTTTAACACCACGGGCCAAGCAAGACTTCAGGCCGCACCGCAGGCTCTGTGCAGCTCAGGCTTTGTAGAAGAGATGCTGATTTGTGCTCACATTTTGATGGAGCCCTAGGCTGTCTCCCATGCTGCACGTCGGCTGCCAGCTGCTTATGTTCTGAGTTGTCGCCAGGATTTCTCCCTGTGCCTTTCTACCTGCTTTGTTGGCCCTGAACCTTGATCTCTAGCCCTTCCCCGCATTTTCTGTAACCTAGATTCTTGGGCCAGTAAACCGAAAACTTAATTCATACCCTTCTTGTTGCAGTTATTTTAAAATTAGAGTCTCCTCCAGCCTCGTCTGCCTTTTGAACACTTTCCAGTGTCGTTAAATTGTATTTTGAAATGTTTATTTACTACGTGGAAGTTGTTATCTGCAGGATTCACATGATTACTTACTTCCCAATTACTGGAAGTTGCAGGGCCTCAAATAATCATAAACTTGCAATTTTTAGCTCTCTTGTTGGGCCTCATTTAACAGTAAATTCCCCATCTTGTGTCTGCTTTTTGGGTGTTTTCCAGTGTTTTTATACCATTCCATTTAAAACATTTTCCTTAATAAGTTTTAGTTGTTATCTGTGGGGTTCACATGACTGCTTCTCCCTCAATACTGGAAGTGGCTATAAATAGCTAATTTTAAGAAAAAGATTATCAAATGTCTTGGTTTATCATGAGTCTGAAGATTAAGTGCGGTACGCATTAAAGGCCTAAATCCTCCCAAATCTGTTGTGTGAGTCTGGCCTTTAGCTCTGCCCGGGCCCGGTTAACCTTGTCATAAATATACACAATTGTTCCCTTAACGTTTGGCTTCTTCTCTTCATTTTAACCTTTGGGTGATCATTTGATGTTAGTAGTTCTCTAGAGTTTAACCCTTCCGCGTTAGCCCTTAAGCCTGGCATGTGAGGGAGGCAGACGTAGGGATGAAACAGAGCCGGGGACTCACACAGGTGGCTGCTGGGAACTTTATTGTCTTAGCTCGCAGCAGATGTACTCAGGGAAATGAGACGAGACCACGACAGAGGTGTAGAGATGAGCAGTATCTTTCGTATCATATGCTACGAGCAGCTTTCTAACAATGGTGATAGTTGTTACTCACAGTTCCGTGTTGGCAGCGAGGCGATCTTATGAGAACGTGCCGATGATCCAGTCGACGTTTTAGCTTGTGTGACAGTTTTCTTTTCCTAAAGAGCTGTAAAGTATCGTGATTGGATGATCATAGGTATTGTTACTGTGCATATAAAACCATTATGGATTTAGAACAACTCCAGTAAGGAAAATAACTGAATACTTTATTGAACAGGTGAAGCTACTAGCAAAGAAAATTTTCTTTTCATATTTAAACCTGCTAGTGAATTCCAAGAATGACCTGGCCCTGGCTCATATCCTCAACATTCCCGACAGAGGACTTGGAAGGGAGGCCTTCACCGATTTGAAACATGCTGCTCGAGAGAAACAGACGTCTATCTTTTTGGTATGGTTGTGTATGTTTTTAAGATTCAGAGTCTGTAAGCTGCAGGTCTACATATTTTAAAAAAGAGTTCCCGCAACTATAATCAAACACTTTTTAAGTGGCTGATCTAGGTTCCATCTGTGTACTTGAAAAACTATGTTATATTTATTTATTTACTTATTTTACTGTATTCTTCAAGCTCGCAAGGGAGGGTTTCTCTAAGGCAGGATTCCCCACAGACGTCCTGTAGAGTGCTTATCCATACTGTGTGTTTGTTATCAGGAGCTCTGAGACCCCGTGTCTTAGTTATCCAGAAGGGTGACAGAGGCCACATGAGGTTCCAGAATGGCGGCAGTGATGTGAGGTTCCAAACTCACAGCATTTTAAAATATCCTGCTCGGCTCTTTGCTCTTGATTTGCAACATAAAGCTGGCTAAAAGCCTCCAACAATAGCCATGCCACTGACTCTGTATTCGACCATCTTGAAATTTCTTCTGCCAGTTTAATCAATCCTCCGCCCTTCATCTCAGTCTCGGGCAGAGTCTCTGCACGTGAGTAGAATGTAGGCAAACTTTCTGCCAAGCCGTAACAACCAACATAGTCCTTCTTCCCAGCAGAAACCTCCCAAGTCTGGTCTTTGCTGGCAGGTTTTCTATCAGCCTCCTGGTCTCCTGAGCCCTAACCAGAATCTCCACTACAACACAGCCTAAGGTGTTCCAATGCCACTCTTTCAGGTGACATCTCTGAACCTTTCCAAACTCTGCCCACAAGCCATTTCCAAAGGCTCTCAAACCACATGGGCAGGTACAACAATGACCCCACTCCACTGATGCCAAATTCTGTCTAACTTTTTTCTTGTTGCTGAGACAAAATGCCTGCTGCCCAAAATTAGGGAAGGAAAGGTTAGTTTCTTACAGTTCTTAGAGGTTGCAGTCCCTACTCAGTTGGCTCTAAGGCAGGGTGGCATGGCGGGGCCGCAGTTCATGGCAGCCACAAAATACAAGGCGTGAATGGCAAGAGAGGAAGACACACCTTCCTCCTGCCTTTACATCACGTGCTGGCTGCAGTCCTAGGCCAGAGTAGCGCTCACACCCCCAGTCCAAGCGCTAGCCAATGAACCAGTCACAATGCTAGATTTGTCCAGTACATGATTCATGAGACTTGGGGGCCGCTGACCTAAACAATCACAGACAGTTTGCTGTAAAGAACTCTGCTTGCTTAGGAAAAAGGCCAGGATATCCATTCAAAAGGGTACAAATAGGCAAGGGTGAAGCCACGTTATCCTTGTTGGTAGATGTTACAATCCTTACTTAGAAGACCCTAGAGATTCTACCAAAAGACTTGTGGAGCTGATAAATGAATTTAGCAAAGTACAAAGATAAAAAAGTAAAAATCAGTAATTTTAATATCCACTAATAGTGGACTGAGAAAGAAATCAGGAAAGCAATTCGGTTTACAATTGCTTTAAATAAAATAAAATCTTAGGGATCAGTCTAACCAAGGAGGAGAAGACCTCTGCACTGAAAATTTCAGGACACTGAAGAAGGGATAGAAGACTCTAGAATCTGGAAAGCTGTCCGTATTCACAGATTGGCAGAATTAGCCTTGTTAAACTGGCCTTAATACTGAAACCAGCCTACAGAATCAATGCATTTTTCATCAAAATACCACTGACATTCTTTGATAAGTAACACTAAAGTTCATAAGGGAACGTGAAGGACCCAGGATAGCTGGAGCAGTCCTGAGCTCAGAGAGCAAGGCTGGAGGCTTCACATACCCAATTTCAAAGCCACCATCACCAAAACCACATGGTAAGGGTACAAAAATAGATACACAGACCAACAGGACAGAATAGAGGATCCAGAAACAAACCCATACAACTACGGCCATGCGATTGGGTCTGGTATTTCTCCAAGAATCTGGAAAAAGATACTAAAGGTAGATGTCGGGGAAAAGCAAGCAGATGTCTCCTTTGCTGGCTGAGTTCTGCGTGGCCCTCGGTTGCACGGTTCTTGGCTCCAGGGTCCGAGCAGCTGAGCCTCACATTGCATGGAGGCCCCCGCTTCCCAGAGCACGCGGTGGTCTCCCCTCGCCGACTGGTGACCTGACTGAACCTCTTGGTTTTGTTCGCAGGCGGCCACGTCGTTTATCAGGAGGATTGAGCTCGGGGGGAAAGGCTATGCACCCTCGCCCTCTGACCCTCTAAGGACACACATAAAGGGATTATCTGACTTCGTTACTTTCCTGGACAAACTACATGAGATTCTCGGAGAAATACCTGACCCAAGGTAATAACTTTCCATAAATTACTCAGCCCTCAGTTACTGTTTTGTCTTTAAAGCATCACAGACTCAGAGGGAAGAATGAAAGCGACATCATAAGGACCGTGCATCAGATGTAACAGCAGGGAGAAAGGAGCCAGTGCTCCGATGGATACATTTTATTTATTTATTTATTTTTATTTTTTGCGGTGCTGGGGATTGAACTCATGACCTCACGCTTGCCAGGCAAGTGCTTATGCCACTGAGCTAAATCCCCGGCCTGATGAATACATTTTAATTGTGTGACTTTTTCCCCTAAATTTCCACCTCAGTATGATGTTTGTATGTCCCAGCTAACCTGGGTCAGCAAAGAACCTTGCCACCTATCTTTATCTGGAAGAAACAGATTTTTGAGGGCTGGAGATTGCCAAGTAGAGAATCCTTTTAAACTTTTTATTTTGCAATAAAGGAAACACACTAAGAAAAAGATTTGAAGAAATAGCTATTTTTCTGCTAGTATTTGTGTATGAGTAAATCTTTGGTTCAGCTGTGGTTTTTATTATACCTATAATGGAGTAAGAGGTTTTTTTAAAATTGTATAGACTTCCACTTATGGGTGTATTGGATGGTAGGTTTAGATTAATTTTTCAGGGCAAAATTGCATTGCAAATGCTGGTCATGATGCTGGATCCCTGGCAGTTAGACTAGTTCGTCCTTGAGTAGTTCTGGTGGAAATAGCTCGTGGTGATCCTATACTTAGGCGTGCGACATTGAGTGGTGCTGTTTCTGTGGTTGTCACCTGACACTCGCAGAGGCCTTCCACGCGAGGTTCTGCCCCAGTCTGCAGATGAGGGAACCAAACTGCATTGCTCTGGGGGGCAGAGCCTCAGCCTGAACTCGGGCAGTTCTGACTCTGACACCCACTGTCTCTTCTTATTCTGTGAAGCTGCTTTCTTTTCTAAAGTCCAAAAAGAATTTTCTCAGGGTTTTATTCCTAGTTGGATCCTGTTCTTACATGGACACCCATTACAAAAAGGAGCTGGTTTTGAAAATGACTTGTTGCCAATGTCAGCGGCATCTTTTGAACTCCAGACAATACATTGGCTGGTAATTCATTCTTTTGTTTGTTTTTTGAGACAGGGTCTCACTGGGTACTGCAGGCTGGCTTTGAACTCACTATGTAGCCCAGGCTGGGCTTGAACTCAGCGATTCTCCTGCTTCAGCCTCCTGAGTGCTATAAGTATAGGAATTCGCCACTATGCCTGGCTATTTATTCTGACATAACAGATAATTTAAAAATATTTTTAAAGTACAATGTCGACCAACCCTAGTCTTAGTGTGGAAAAGTTTTCCTCTTAGGAAGACTCAATTTTTAGAAACATATTTGCTTTTGTATTTACCTCCATTTACATGAAGGTTGCTTGCAGCTGATTTTGATTTTTTAATTCTGGGCGGTGCCTGTTCACTTCTGCCACAGAATATGAGGATTTGCAGCCCGCTGAAAATTCTTCTCCGTGGCTCCCGCTCTTCACACACTTGTTCATCCTCCTGTTGTAGGAATAGCGAATTTTGGGTTATCTCGCATTTGAGAGCTTGACTTATGATGACCGTCAGTGTTGCCTACATCTGAGCTACATGCTGTGCTTATACTTCGTTCCTTGCTTGCTTTCTTTTATTTTTATTTTTATTTTTTGTCTCTTTGAGACAGGGTCTTGCCACACAGGTCAGGCTGGCCTTGAGCTCACTTTGCAGCCAGGCTGGTCTCAGACTCACAGAGATGCTCCTGCCTCGGACTCCCAAATGCTGGGATTTTTACAGGAGTGCATTACCACACCCAGCTCAAAAAAGATGTGTTTTTTTAAATAGAGTACTAAGCCATAAAGAAAGATAAACTTGAGACTGTTTTTGGTCCCAAGGATTGAACCCAAGGACCTCGCGCTTGTCAGGCAGGCGCTTACCCCCTGAGGTGAATCCCTGGCTATCCTTTTCTCTCATACAAACTTTCATTTTCTTCTAGAGGCCACAGTTAGCTCCCTCTTCCTTTGGCTTTGCTCTGGCGGTTTCTCATCCGTTTGTTATCAAGCTTGCAGTGAGACTTTCTGTGAACCCTGGGCCGCCCACCAGCCTGGCTTTAGACGTCACCTCCAGCGCTCGCTTCTCTTCCTGGCACGCCCGTGCTGCCCGGCCTGGCCAGGCTGCCCCTGCCGCTTTGCCTCTTTTTGCGGCCTCAAGGTCTTCTCTTTAATAGCTGAGCCCTGGTTTTCCTCCTGTAGCTTTCTTATGAAAAGCGAGGAGAGGCAAATGTCTTTATCCTGTGGCTACATTTGATTGTTATGATTCCTTACCGAAGAGTCCTGATTATAGTTAGTTAAAAACACTTTAATCTGCTCCCTGGATGACTGCTTTGTATCTCCGTTGCTTCTCGGCTCTCAGTTCTGGTTTGTGCGTTTTTGCATGCATGGTGTTAGGGATGCATGGTGATCCTGAACTGCCCTATATTTTAGGGTGAGGCTCTGGAAAGCTGACTGGCCGCTTTGTATGGTGGACTTAACCACAGACCATGAGTTACTGTACTTCAGGTGGCCCTTTGGTGGGGACTTCCGCTCCCAAGTCACTAACTGCAGGTCTTTCCTTTGGGGCTCTCCCGGAATTTTCTCAGAGGCGTCCTTTACTCTCCAAAGCTGTCAGCCTCGCTGGCTGCGCTCTGGGCTGTGGGTGGGCAGTGGCGGTGACTGTCAGGATTCTCTCGGTCGAGGCTTACTCGTGGTCTGCCATGGCTCTGCCGCCCCGGGCTGGACCGCCTGGCGTGGTCTCCATGGTAACCCTGTATGTGTCTGAGGAGGGATGCAGAGGACACACCTGCCCTTACAGACCCCGCTCTGTCCTGGTGCGCTGGCCCTCAGTGCCGTCCTCAGCTTTGCGGTCCCCTCACACGCGTCCCTCTCTGGACAGATCCGTGGGCCCAGTCACCTCTTAGCCCGCACCCGGCTGCTCCTCCTCATCTTCCCACACTTGGGGAAACGTCGCTGCTCATCAGCCGCTGTTGCCGCTCCCCTCTTTTTCTTTATGACTTTTTTTTCTAATTCCCCACCCCTCTCTTCAACTCCTCTTCCCCGCCGTATGTACAAAGCCTTGTTTCCATTTTACCCTTTTTTCCTCATTTTTTCTTTTCCCTTCTAACCCCCATTCCCCTTTTCCTTTGAACAGTTATTTCCTATTTCACAGTATCGGTTTTACATTTTAGTCTTGATTTACACTTTCAGTTTGTCACACCAGAGAGTGTGATATTTACACATGTGTCTGGGTAAATACTTAAGAGAATGGTCTCATGGTGCCTCCATTTAGCAGTAGATGTCTCTGGTTTCCTCCTTTATGGCTGCGTAGTATTCTGTTTTATTTTTAAAAACCCCACAAGTGCCAGTGGGGCTGCGGGGAAAAGTGCCCTTTTCCGCTGGTGATGGACGTGCACACTGATGCAACCATGGTGTAAATTAGTGTGCATGTTTCTAAAAAAACTAGGGTTGGAGATTCCATTCACCCAGCCATTCCCCTTCTGGGTATGTTGCTAAGAGAATTAAGATCTGTGAGCACCCATGTTTATAGTGGCACAGTTCATAATAGTCAGATCTTGGAAACAGCCCAAATGCCCATCAACCAATAAATGAATAAAAAGTTAAAATCTTGTTTTTGCTATTTTGTTTTTTATGTCAGATTTTGGGCACGAGCCAAGATAAATGCGTATACCCATGGGATGTAATTTCTTACAATTCCGGGGATTCCTGGTTGGGGAATGATGGAGAGGGTAGGGCGGAGTGCATTTGTTTGGGCAGCAGTGAAGGAGCAGACGTCTTCACTGAGAAGCCATTCACTGCGCATGTCGCCTGGCGCTCATGAGGGGTTGGGGGCCCAAGCTCCTGGGAGACCCGGAGAGGGAGCTTAGCTGCTCAGTGTCTTCCATGGCTGTCTGCAGTCCACGTGGGTGATCCTGAGGTTCTTGCTTAGGGTGGTTTGGACTTCGCTGTAGGTGTGTTTTCATCTTATTCATTGAAAAGGTAAAATGATTGAAAACTCAAACATACCCTACTTATGCAAGGCGGGGGCCCGGAAGCCTGCGGTGAGGCTTCAGGTCTGCTTTTCTGGGTGGACGTCCTTGCTGAGTTTAACCGTGAAGGATGAACTTGAAGCCAGCCAGCTCTGGGGAGAGGGGGGTGGATGACCTCCTGGGCATTGCCCCTTGGGTTATTCATTCTATCTAATAATTCCATCCTCGTCCACTTGGAATTTAGCCGCAGTTTATTAAATTATAAGGGGCAAAAAAGGTTCTTCCCCTCCAGTTCCTTCTTCCTTTTATAGCTTAAAGTCTGTCTTTTTGTTTTTTGTTATTGAGACAGGGTCTCACTATGTAGTGCAGGCTGGCCTTGAACTCACTTTGTCCTGCCTCAGCCTCCTGAGTGCTGAAATTACAGGTGTGTGCTTACATGCTTGAAGGAATGAAGATACAGTACTTTTCCCCACGTCCCTGTTGTTTAGTGTGTGTTCTCCACTGGGCAGGAGACTGCAAGGGCTTCTTGGTTTTCCTTCCGACACCCCCTGCCCCCAGCCCAGCATCTGGTGCAGAACAGATGATCGGTGTTTACTTCCCTGGGTGTGCTCTGCTCACACGCATTCACGCTGCCCTCCCTCAGCTCTTGGTCACATCGGTCACTTTCTCGTGGAGCTCTTCTCTCTTGTGACTTCCAAGGAGGCCTTGCTCTCCAGGTGCCTGCCGCGCTCCCTGACCCAGTCTGCAAAATCCCGTGCTCCAGCAGCGCATCCTCAGCTCCTCGATGGTTTACGCAGTAACTTGGATTGCGCACTGCGTGTTGCCGAGCGGATGCGTGTCTTCCTGCAGTGGGGATCTTCTCTTCCTTCTGGCCCGGAGCAAATCCGGAGCAGACCCCCCACCCCACCCCCAGCCCCTTCTTGCTTTCTGCTTTCCTCGGCTCTGCTGAGTGCTTTCCATGTTCTTTCTCTGCATCTCGGCTCCGGGAGCTACTGTCGTGTCCTTTGCCGTTCATCACAAGACTGAGAACCGCTGGTGACAATGAGAGGTGCAGACTGCAGCCCCGGGAGCCCAGTGGTGTAAGCGACGCCCGCAGTCTAACTTCTGTCTCCCCAGATGAAAGTGAGGAAGGAAAGGGCTGCTTCTCCAAACCCCCAAGGCGCGGCCTTCCGGAGCCCCTTTGCACGGCTGGCTGCATTTCTGCGCTCCGCCAGTAGGTGCCGCCAGCAAGCGTGCACCTCTGCTTTGGAACACATTTAGCTCCTTCCCTAGATTAGTTCCCTTGGTTGGAAGTTTAAAACGCTGCATCTTGTATCTGATACAGCCTTTCAGTGCACAGCTGCCTTATATTGTTCAGCTAAGTATACACTTACAGAACTCAAAACCTGGTTGAAATTTTCCAGTCTAATTTGATGTTAACTCTTTTTTTTTTTTTGAGACAGGTTCTCACTATGTAGCCGGGGCTAGCCTCAAACTGTGCTCCTCCTGCCTCAGCCTCCTGAATGCTGGAATTACAGGTGTGCATCACAGTGCCCGGCCTGCTGTTAACATTTTTTGTGTTTAAAACACTTTGGAGTCATTTTTGAAATGTTTTATGTGATACGTTTAATCACATTCACTTTAAAGACAAAGTTGATTTCAACAAATAGTTGTCAGGTTCTTAACTGTGGCACTGCTAGGTAAGCCCCTCACTGGGTGTCACAGGAAGGTGTCTCTGGTCACTTGTCTGGGTCAGTGCACTGTGCTCCCCTTCATGTGTCTGTTTTGCACGAGCTCTGGGATTCACCAGCTGCTCCATCTTTCTTTTTCCCTGGCTCTGATTCCACACAGTTAGGAGGCGGGAGCTGCCCGTGTACCTTTCTCATCTGCATCTTATCTTTTAATGTTTCTTTAAAGTCAGGTGTGGTGGTGCACGCCTGTAACCCCAGCACTGTGAGGCTGAGGCAGGAGGGTTGCTGTGAGTTGAGGCCTGCCTGGGCTACATAGGAAGACCCTATCTCCCCCCTAATAATAATTCTGGGTAACTTAATATACGCCACTGACGTCCGAGGGGACAAAACCCAGGGAAGGCCGGAGATGGGGTCTAACAGGAACACATAGCCACTCAGAGGGCTGGACCCCGGTGGAGAGCTGAGCAGAGGGCGAGGGCTTTGGCTTGTGCAAGGGGCCTCCGTGAAAACCTAGCGTAGCCATGAAAGTCCTTTAGCATTCAGCGTAAGATGAAGTTTCTGCCGTCTTTTGTTTTTTAGCACAGTATTTGGTGGCTAATTCAGATTGGTAAAGCAAGAAAAGAAGATAAAACAATTCAAAGGGAAAAAATAACTCATTTGATTATAAGGCTTACCCATGGAGAAAACTCCAAGAATCTAAAAGCCAGTTATTAAAATTAGCCACGGAGTACCCTAACCCTAACCCTAACCCTAACCCTAACCCTGTTTGCCTTCCACCATGCAGGGGGAGTTGTGGAAAAGAAGGTGCAGGGGCCTGAGGTGACAGACCCGGCCTGGTGAAAGCCGCGGCAGGTGCCTGCCCCGGGAGGCCCCGCCGAGCTCTGCCACCTTGTTGCTGCCAGGGATTCGTCTCCTGATGAGGGCACGGGTTGCTGACCCTCAGGAGACCCTGCTGGTTCTACCCACCACCCAGCTTGTGTTTGTTCCATCCCAGGGAGGGAGACCCCAAGGGTGTGAGAGACTTCCCCCGCCCCAACGAGGTGTTTCCCCAGAGCGTTCAGACTATTAGTGTCTGTACTACAGCATTGCAAACAGTTAACACTGCCAGTAGACTGGTATCTTTTGTTTTACTGTGAAAAGCTTCACACTGACTAGCGTTCACCTACACAGTAAATACAGGTACCGTCCGTCACCTTTTGTGTGTGTGTGTCCAGTGTAAACTGGTGTGGGAAGATTGCTGAACACGGTTGCTTTTCTCAAAGTGCTAACTGGTGCGTGGGCTTCGCCCCACCTTGCCTTACGGAACTCACCTGCGATACTTCTGGAACAAAACAGTGCTCCAGTGCCCTCGGTAAAGACGCTGATTCAGGGGAGGAGCTGGTGTGTGAACAAAGCCAGATAGGAGTCTGATGATTAGGGAACCCGGGATCAGCCCAGTTAGTGGGCTACTGTCCCGCGAGGAGTTTCTCTGGGCTGCGTCCTAGGACGCTCCTGCTCTGTTCAGAGCAGCCGTTAAGATGCGAAGAATCAGGTTGTGCATGTGTTTGGGAATCCAGGCTGTTGTCTGCCACAGTAAAGCAGTGGGGGTGGAAATGCCCATTGATAGCTTCCTTGATGCCACCTGAGAGAAAAGCAGCATGCCCAGGCAGCCCGACACACCCTCAGAGTGGGCCACTTTCTCCCTGGACGCTGGACTTCACAAGAGAGCCCTATTTGCGGGCACCTCTAGCTGGGTTAGTGCCAACTCACTACTCATTTAACCTCCTGTCCCGATTGCCCTTCATGGACTTGGGTGCGACATCTGTGTTTCGGGTCAGTTTCCTCCCCTTCCCTGCCAGCCCAGAACAATGGGTTTTCTTAGTCATGCCACACAATCTTTAGGACCCCAAATTCCTCCACCCTGTGATTCAGGGTTCTTACTAACAACTTGTTGAATTGGCTTTAAGGTTTTAAGGTTGATTTTATTGTCTCAGAAACATCCAAATGAACACATTTTATGCATGTGAATGACTGGACCGCATCTATTACAGGTCATAGATAACTACATCTTTCCTCTTCTGCTTTGAAAGAAAGTATGAACTAACTTGTCAAAATTACTTGCTTTTAGAAAAACTTTAAACATTTTGTGCCCCATGGTCCTCATCTTCTTCTTAAATGCTTCACTGTCTGATTTATAAGATCAAAAGCTGTATTGTCTGAAAGGTGTTGATTGGTGCTGGAAGTTCTTCTTCCAAGCCTGTAAACTGACTGTCATTTGCAATGCTATTATGAAGGCATCTTATTTCTATTTGCAGCGTTGCAGGGGGTCGGATACTGTCGGTAATAAAGATGCGGCTGATTAAAGGCCAGAGCAGCAAGGCTTCCTTCTGCCAAGCCGTAGAGGAAATTGCTCAGGATTTGGATTTGCGGATTAAAAATATTGTCACTTCTGAGCAAGAGGACGGAGTTCTTGGCCCCACTGACACGAGTCCAGCACGGGTAACAAGCTTTTCTTTCCTGTTATCCTTTATACAAAACATTATCTCTCTTCTGTTTATCATGTCCCTGGCTTGCTGGGCCACTTCAGTCAGATAATCTGTTTCCTGTGTTCAAAGATGATGTTGAAATTTAATTTGCTCAATAGGATTATGTTCTGCCTGGATAAATCATAATATCTTTGGGCCGAACAGTTTGTATTCATTAAAGTAAGGCATTGGATAAGCTCCTTATCCCTTCTGGCACTAAAAACTTTGAATTCTTGATGGGCATTAAGGTATTTGGTGGTAATTTTCAGCAATTATTCTTGTAGAGCAATTATGTTCCCTCTTATTCAGAGGAGGAGCCAAGTTTCTGAGCCCAGTGCTCAGCTGTGGGCAGCACGGCAACACTCCGGGTAGAAAGGGTTTCCTTTCAGCAGTTCCCTTCTCTTTTACACTTCCTTGCAGTCTCGAACTCTCTGCACCCACTCCCATCTTTATACTGTGTATCCTGGGAGCATGCACTCCCTTCCTGATCTCCTTCCGTGGTCAAATGTAATAGACTGTAGCATGCAGTATTCTCAGCGAAGTCCAGTGCTCATTTTAGCTCCAGAGCAGAGTTCCAGAGCATGCGCAGTGGGCCGCTCGTGGCCACCTAGTCAGCTAAGGGAGGCCGCTCGTGGTTGGGTGTCACTGTGGCAGCCAATGTAAGGACAAATACGTTTGCTTAAGGTTTGTTATTTATTCATTTACTCACGCTGTTAGCCTTTTCCTTGGCACAGTAGAGAAGCAAGAGGAAGAAAAGAAAAAAGGCCTTCATTGCGGGGCGCAAAAGGGCAGCAGAAGAGGGCAAAGCCCCTCGGGCAGACACGGAAGTGGCGGGCTTTTATGTGGTTTGACGGGGGTGGAGTTTGAAGGGGCGGGCAGAATGATGCTATGACAGCTGATTGGGGGATGCTGGCGCATGCGTGAGAAGTAGGAAGTGCAGTCTCGGAGTGGAAGAACCCGGAAGTTAGCATAGGAGGGAATCTGCTGTCGCTCCAGGGCCCAGTGTAGTGCTGCGCAGGCGCCAGCCTGAGTTCCGTGCAGCTGACCGGTCCCGCACCTGTTACAGACCGTTCTTAGCTCTTCTGTAGCCATACATGTCTTTAGGTTCTCTTGGAAATCCTGGCATAGGGGAAGTTCTAGGATAGTACCCCGTTATTTCATGTGTGTTAACGTTTCCACTGACCAGTGGGGCTCAAACAGCCAGTGTGTTATTGTAGATAAAAATCAGGTACTGCTGCAATCTCAGGTCATTAACACCAGTCTGTCTATTTTCTGACAAAGAAAAGTGCAGACAACCTGGTTCTTCATTTTATATTTATTAAATACACATCTTTGAAAAATACCAAAAAATTGAAAAGAAAAATAGTATCACACCATGAAGGTAGGATTCCGCAGGGTGGGGTTCTGCGGACTGGATGCGAGCTGTGAACATTTTCGAGTTTACGTGGTGGCTCAGGTCTGCCAGGTAGTGCAAGGAGGCCACGCTCAGCTGAGCACTTTGTCCCCAAGGTACCAGGCAGACCAGCCTGACAAGAGTTAGTGGCTGCTGTCTGGTGGCCGGCGAGTTTAACTTCGGCAGCTTCTTCGGAGTTCTGGATCACGGTGCACATCTTAAGTTGGTGTCAGGCCTAGCTGGAAGTGGCTCAGGATTTATGCGTATGTCACGGTATCATAGATTTCCTTCTGTTTTCTTGTCTAGTCCCTTTTTAATCTGCTTTCTTTATCTCTAGCACTACTATGTTAGTTCAGACCTGTACTTTTATAACCTTTTAATTTATAGCTCTGTCTCCAGGATTTGATAACATTCTTACAGTGAAATACATTTTATTTTATTTTGGTGCCAGGAATTGAACTCACTACCTCGTGCTTGTCAGGCAGGCGCTTCTGCCACTGAAAGCCCTGGCGCTTGAAATACATTTTATATTACACTTGCTACTGGTGCTTTCTCATTTTCTTTCTTTTTTTTTTTTTAATTTTTTTATTTAAAGAGAAAAAACTAAACGAAGCAAGACAGTAAAAGGCTAGAAGCAACACAGAATTTCAAGAGAAAAAACATACAGTAAGAGTTCACCAGTTAATAGATCACACATTGTCATCTTACAAACAGCTGTCCAGATTACAAAATTAAAGTATACAAAGTGGAGATTAATACAGTGAGATTGCAGTCAGTTCTGTTCAATGATCCAAGAAAAACTCAGCAATATGGTTCTCTATCCTACACATTTAAGTAAACTTGCAGTTATATCCTTTAGATCACTTTCCTTCCTCTCTTTTTTACACTAATAATCACACATTTTAGTTTCCATTACTTCCACAGTTTTTTTTAACTTTTTCTTTGAAGAGGAAAAGAAAAAAGATTTTAAAAAAGGCCAAAAAACAAAAAACAAAACAAGACGGACCAAAGAAAAACCCAATGTGACAAAGCAAAACAGAGTCAGTTAGATCAGGAGGATGGACATAGCATAAAATGAAAAAAAAGGGGGGGGGATTACTAGGTGATCAACAGTGGTTACCATTATGCCTCTTGTTATCCTAAAAAGAGTAGCCTATATCAGCTAGTATAAAAGAATTGAACAAAACTGTACATAAGACCAATAAAACCACATTGGAGAGCTTACAGGATTCCAAAGAAGATAATAGTCAAATAATAATGGGCATCATAGAATATCTGGTTGCCTTCCAAATGGTTGCCTATACCCTCAAACTTGATACTATTAAGCGAAACAGAATATAATAAAATCAGTCAGAACAAGATGTGGAGAACACTACAGGGGTTCAAATCAGGCTAATAGAGAAACAAAAAAATTACTATAATCTATTGCACTATTTTTAATTTAGTTTTCCCTTAGTTAAAAGATACTAAGAAATAATTTTTTAAAAAAAGGAAAGAGAAAGGGGGGGGGAGATTGAGATTAAAAAAAAAAAAACATATCAATAGAACAACACCGGTTAGAATCGAAAAATTTAACCATCATTGTGTTTCACCCCCAGATAGCTTGACATTAATAGTAGTTATCATAGTGACTCTTTCCTTGAAATATTTGAGTCTAACTTCGTATACTATAGCATCGAATTTATCGACAGTGTGAGATATTGGTGCTGTCTCTAAAGTCCAGATTGGGTCATTGTCCTTGCTTGCTATGGAAGCAAGTGATCTTGTTTTTGTCATCCACTGACGCTTCTTTGCATAGCACAGCTTTTCCAGCACATCTTACCAACCCGCCTTTTCTTGTGTTTCCCGCCTGGCGGTGCCCACAGCTTCTGAAGATGCTGTGCCCTGCCTGTGTGTCCCCCACCTCTGAAGTCTCCCTGGGTGACACAGTAGTTTGTTAACTGGCTCGTGTGCATCCCTCCTGAGCACACTGATTAGAACTCTCCTTCAGCATCCTCAAAGGCGCTGTTAGAGCTGTTCAGTTATCCAGGAGAGCTGGGCTCCTGCAGGGCGGGGCTTTTACCTGTGTAGCTGTCAGACAGAATGCTGGGGACACACGTACCAGTCAATGATTATGGAATGAATGTGTGAATGTCAGCCCGCTTTTCATTTTCATATTTGCTGAGGCTTTCACAGCAATCTGTGTAATTAGCGTTCAGACTGCCTGAACTTCATCTTCCTTTAGAATCAGAGACGGCACCAAGATTTTCCTGACTGGAAGCCTGATGTTATTTTGACCAGGAAATAGGGTCTCCTTTCGATGTTGCCATTTTCACACATCTGGAAATTGGTAAGGTTGCTCACCTGTAGCTTACGGAGAAGTGCCCCGTGTGCCAGCTGCTGTGCTGGGTTGATTCTCAGCAACACGTCAGGGAGAAGACTGGCGCAGGAAACGGCAAAGTGTGGCTGATCACGCAGCTTGGGGTGGTTGTTACGTTTAAAGTTAGATTTTTCTTCTTTTCTTTCTTTGGCTATGTTTCCAGTACACAATACTTACATCTGATTGGTACTTTTTGCTGTAGCCAAAATCTCATGCCATAAACCACGGCACTGCCTACTGTGGCAGAGACACTGTGAAGACCTTGCTGGTTCTTCTGGATGAAGAGGCAGCCAGTGCGCCGACCAAGAACAAGGCAGAACTTTTATACAGCGACGGGAACACGATCCATCGCGACGGAGCGTCTCTCCTCACGCTTTTTAGGTCAGTAACATGGATGTGTGATGTGTCCCCGTGTTAACACGGGAAAAGATGGGGGAAATACTCACTGGTTCTGAAAGAAGTGCTGCTTGTAGTAGGAAATCTGGAAACAGCAAAGTACGAAGTGAGCAAAAGTTGGATGCAAAGACATAATAGATTGAAAGGAAAGTGATATTCACGTGTTCCTGGTTTTAGTGGGGTTTTTTCATTCTTTGCTTTTTGCTTTAAGAAAGTACTTACCTGCAGTAGATCAAGAACTTTGGTAAGTGCTTTCACTTAAATTATCACACATACCTCACTTACCTTGGAATTGACATCTTCCCATGATGAGAAAAAATATTTGCTAAATTAATGCTGGTATTGTATGTAAGATGCTGACGTCATCCTAGCTGCTCTAACAGGCGGTACCAGGAGTGAAGACTCCGCTTCTGTTCAGGCAGGCAGTGTGAGGTCAGGGTGCCAGGAGAGATGGGTGCTGGTGAGGGCTCTCCTTTGGGTGTGGTGGTGTCTTTGTGCCGTGTGCTCACCTGGCCTTTCCTGGATGGGGTCACCTCTCTCATCAGCGTAGCACCCTGCCATGATAGCCTCACTGAGGTCCTGGGTCACCTCCTAAAAGCCCTGCCTCCCCAAGCAGTCGCATTTGAGGGTTAAGCAAGGGCATACACATTCCAGCCCACTGCAGCCGCCCTCCAGTTTTAACAATAGATCAACCATTTACTAGGACGGTGCTATTTACAGCAAACATTCACTTCTAGGAACACGGGCAGTTTTACACTTGATCTCAGCCAGAAGGCCGAGAAGCAATAGGAATATGAACAATTTTAGAAGAACTGGTTTAAGTGGTATGTAGTACATCCTAGCGAGTTTTCATAAAACTAGCCTACTGTTTGGTGCTTTCTGTTTTCTTCTGAAGCCACCACTCAGAGAACTGGTTTCAACCTAAAACAGAAAAGGGATTAATTTAGTGGTGAATACAGGCCAGTGTGATCGGACTCTAGGAATCTCTTGCATTGTACTTACTCAAACTTCCAGGTTTTATTTTTCTCCTCTGAAGTCCCTTATATTTTGAATTTTAGTTATGTGGACACCTTATTTCTTTACTTAGCCTCCACGATGCCTGAACACAAGGCCAATGAGCAAATCAGCTTTCTGTCCATCCCAATATCTTGTATAGCGCCTTACAAATAAGTAAAATTCAGGAAATATTCAGTTACTGAATTGATCACTTGCACAAATGGTTAATGTTTGGGGAACTGTGGACTCGCTGGGGCTGCTCTCTGACTGCTGGCTTAGGTTGTGTAATCTGGAAATGACAGAAGGTTATCCCTCCAGTTCTAGAGGTGGGCAGTCACGGTGCCTGCAGACCCACTGTCCTTCGTAGGTGAGACCCGTCCCTTGTGGATGGCAGTCTGTTCTTCCATGATGCAAAAGGGCAGAGAGCACCACACAAACTCCCCGGGCTCTTTTGTGGTTGCCGCGCCCATCGGGAGGCAGAGTGCCCGTCAGCGAATCACCTGCCGGAGGTCCCACTTCGAGATCACAGTCAAACCTTAGCAACACGTTTTTACCGTTTTTGTTTTAACATAGATCTCCAACGCCAGTGGAGAACTCATCGATGAAACCCCTGAGGGAACGCATCAGTAAGTCTGTGCAAGAGAAGAAAGTCAAGGTACAGTTTAATGTACTTTCTTGAAAATGATAAACATTTCTATTTAGCAGAAATGAATGTGGGAAGCAGGAGAATGACAAGGAAAGGGAGTAATGAGTGTTGACATGGAGAAGCTTTCCTCTCCTACTATCCTGACTGTTCTGATTTTGGGCTGTTTAATCTACTAGACTGAAAAGACAAAAAATAAGCAGTTGCTTTTGTAAGCACTGAATAAATATTTGTTGAATGAATGAATGGAGACATGATGGCCCTTTTGCTTACATTTCTGATATTTTAAATGGATCTGTGAGACACTGTATGTGTTAGCTTTCCTTTACTGTAACAGATACCCAAGTCAATCAGGTTACAAAGAAGAAAGGTCAGTTTTGAGGTTCCAGTCTGCGTCTGGGGTGAGGGAAATGGTGCCAGATTTCCATGGCCCTGAGTACGGGACAGAGCAGAATGACACACCTCCTGGGTGTGACCTCCTGGAGTGACGTTGGTTTCCACCACCTGCCAACAGTGCCACGCTGGGACCAGACCTTCAGCCCGTGGCCTTTTGGAGGACCTGTCACATCCAAACTGTAGTACAACATTGCTTAAGTCTGCTCCTGTCTGAAGACATAGTGGCAGAATCTAATCAACTGTCCACTGAGATGGGGGGAATATTTTATGTTGTTTTTACTAGGGTGGCACCTTATATTGTCATTCAGTTTGAAGTAAATTTTTGAGTGTTTAATTTTTAGCTTGATGAGATAGAAAAACATGGGGGAAATTAGGAAAGGGCACTTTCAGGGTCTCTGAGAGTTTCTAGAGATGATTGGCGTGTAGGGTAGCAGATGGAGCTGGAGGCCTTCTCTGAACGTGGGCAGCACAAGCTGAGGACCCCGGGAGCAGAAGCCGGAGGAGGAAGTCTGCCCGCTCGGGCATCTCTCACCGCTTCCCGGCCACCAGATGAGCAGCGGTCCCCTGCCTCCGCTTCCACCACGCTGTTCTGCCTCCTCACAGGGCTAAAAGCAGCAGGGCCAGCGCTGCCATGGACTGGCGCCCCTGCAGCCGTGAGCCAAATTAAATCTTTCCTGAGTTGATTTCCTCAGGTGTCACAGCCTGAAAGCTCACACAGCTGCCTCATGTGAAATGTTTGTGCCTAGGAATTATTGGTAATGCGTTCCTTCAGGCATTTAAAATCTTCATGATCTTAGTTTTCAAAAAAAACCTGGCTTTAATTCAGTTACTCAACATTTAATTAAATATATACCTATACATTGTTATATAAATTGTTACATACATATAAATAAAATCACGGAGAGAATATACGTTCTGTACTTGAAATTCATCCTGGAGAGAGCAGTTCAGAAATAGAAAGTATTAATGAATTTAGAATTTTATGGACTTGATTATAAATCCCATGTCAGTAATGGGTGGGATTTAGGTTTTAGTTCCCTCATTCGTAGCTAGACACAGGTGCTCCGCCGTCCACAGAACCCTGCAACCACCGTGGGAACCGCTCGTGTAGGGCCTCAGCTTTCATTTCCTGCTGCAGTTTACTGAGAACTGTGTTTATTGTAGTCAAATGAACTTCCTTGTGAAGAAACCTGGAAGGTTCTTACTGGACCTTCCTACTTTTGATCGGAACTATTAGAGAACAGAAGAACCAGAAATGCTCCGGGCCCGCATGAGGCAGCGGCTGGGACAGTGCGGACGGGGAGCTCGGCCGCCTGTGATTTGCCGCCTGTCCGAGCCGCCAGGCGGCCCTGTGCTCAGGGTCTGAGAACTCTCCTGGGGAGGAATCCAGACTTAACCCCCGTGCTTAGAAACCTCCCAGGATGGCCACGGTGGTTTCAGTGACGCTCAGCAGGCTGGGGAGAGAGCTCAGCGGCCAAAGTGCCTGCCTGGCAAGTGCAGGGTCCTGAGTTCTATTCCTGCTACACACACCCAGTTAGGCTCAGTGCTTCCCTCTCTTGATACTCGAAATGAATACAAAATAATGAAAACTAACAAAGTCATCACCTAGAGCCAGCAACAAATAATAAAGCAATCAGATAACCGTGAACTCTCAGAAATGATGGCCAAGGAAAGAAGGGTATCCCAGAACAGAGAGGCAGCCTGCCCTCACAGCATCCTGCAGTCCTCACACCCCGAGGTGGCGCTGCCAGGTGAGCTGTTTCCAAAACCCACTGTCATTGACTGTCATCAAAGAAACAACAGTGGCAGCTGGAGGGTGACGTGCCCAAAAGGTGGGGAAGGAACTCGGGGACCGTTTCCCTGAGGTGGCGCACCCCAGCAGGAAGGCGACCTGAGGCAAGAGCACGTGAGTCCTGGCGCTGATGGGGAGAAGCCCGCGTGGAACCCAACTGGTGTGTCACAGGCTCCAGGGGCAGGGGACGTGCCGAGCACGGGGACTTTAGCGAGCGTCCACTGTGCCCACTGTCCCTCAGGCTGCAGAAACCCGAGGGACAGAGACCATGCAGCCTTCAGAACATAGCTCTCAGGAGAAAATGAGCCGCTGTCAAGTGAGGCACAGGTGGGCACCAGGGGCTTGGAGGCTTCTGCCCCGCTAGCGGAGCACAAGGCATGATGGGACAGGGCGTCTGCTTCACAGTGCAGGAGTAGGCAGCAGGTGAGGTCAGGATGCACAGAAGAGCAGCCGTAAGCAGTGTTTAGATGCGCTGCACCCTGGGGAGGTGAAGGCCCTCTGCGGTGGACCGTCTATCACTGGCTCTTAGGCGGCGCAGGCTCCAAGCTTCCGTTACCTCCAGAGATTAAAGAAGGGCGTGGCCGTTGGGTCTTGCAAAGATGACCACACTGTTTAGGTCAAAAGTTACTTCTCTGTCATTTAGCAAAGGAAAGGAAGTAAAGGAACTCACACCGAAGGGGAGAGAGAGATCTGGGTGTCTTGCGAGGCTGGCAACCACGTGGAGACTTCAGGAGACCTAAATGCAGTCATGTCTGGTCACTGTGGGAGGCAGGTGTGGTGCCCAAGGTCCCCCATGTCCTGGCCACTGGAGAAGTGGGATCCACCACCTGCTTTGAGTGCACGCTGGGCTCAGTTTGTCATAGACTTTCCCTGGGGGCCAGTGAAGCAGGGGTATCAGGGAGCATAGTGCGGGGCTAGGAAAGCAGATGGAGCCCCTGGACCCTGAAGCCAGAGTTGGCAGAGATCTTGCAATGCCAGGGCACACAGTGCCCGAGGAAGGGTAAGCTGCAGAGAGGACTGTGCACCAAGGACAGTGACTTCTCTGCTGGAGAGAGTGATCTGCCTCGACCCTTTCCACGCCCTCATAGCTGCTGCCTATGCAAATCCTTTAGAACGTTCATGAATTCACTCACCAACGCGTATTAGGTGCGCCCTGTACACCAGGCCCTGTGCAAGGCACTGCGGTGTATGAAACAGACACAGAGACCCTGCTCTCACCGACGAGGCTCCCCACACATCTGTGCGGCAGACTGCCATAGTGGACGCGGTGTGATCCGTGGTCAGGACGTGTGGTCCCTAGCTATCCCCCCCTCCCGCCCCTGGCTTCGGATGGACGCACTCACCCCTGTCCTTGCCCCTTTGCGCAGCAGCGCTGGGAGTTCCCCTCCCATCGCCTTTGGTTGTGCTGCTGCCTCTGTGCTAAGTCAGAACCCTGAGCCCTTGGCCATTTCGACTTTGAGGAGAGCCGCAGGTCGCACAGGGCTGGATTTACTGTGTAAGAGTCCAGGACTCCGGGTGCTTTTGCGCACCTGCCTTTTCGTTTGTCGGCCCGTGGCTCAGCATTCCCTGTGCTCCTAAGCACCCCTGTAAAGACACTCACCGTGGTGGTGGGGGAGTAATTTGAGGGCGATTAGGAGCAAGAAATCTCTCACTGTAGCCACATTTTAAAGACTCCAAGTATTGCATGTGGATTTCCATCGCTCCCTGTACACAGATCCCCAGCCCAGGCCTGGGCCTGTGCCCTCCCACCCTATTTCCTTTCGTCCTTAGAGGGGGACCTGATGTCAGGAGACCTCTGTGAGCCGAGCTGGAGGCAGCAGCAGCCCGGGGCCCCTGAGTTCTGGGAACCCCCGGGTTCCCCAGCCTGCTCTGGGAGGTCAGAGCCCCTCCAGCTGCCGGATGCTATGGACTTTACTGTTCGTGGAGTTTGTTTTATTTGAGAAAAGCAGACAGTAGTGAAAACAAGCGGATTATATGGGATATTAGAAGGTGATCAATGTTACCGAAGAAAAGCCGGGAGAGTGGAGGGAGGGTGCTGTTCGTGTTGTGATCTTAAGTAGGGGAAGGAGAGGTCTCCTTGGGTGACCCTGAGCAAGGGCTTTTCCTGGACCGTGTTAGGCTGAAGGCGTTCAGAACCCGTTTGGGCTGAAGTGCTGGGTTGGGTGTGTTAAGTAGCTCCCAAGTGTCCAGTGTGTGTGATGATGGACGTTGGTGCTCCTCACCCCAGTTCGTGCTCAGCTACAGAGCATTTCCCGGCTGGCTGCAGGCGTAAGCAGGAAAGAGCAGGACTTGGTTTGCAGGCGCAGGCTCCAAGCTCCCGTTACCTCCAGAGATTAAAGAAGGGCGTGGCCGTTGGGTCCTGCAAAGATGACCACACTGTTTAGGTCAAAAGTTACTTCTCTGTCATTTAGCAAAGCAAATGGCATTTTCACCGTGGAAGCCATTTGTACGTGTTTGACATATGTGCAGATTCACAGGCCATTCGAGGTACCAAGTGTCGATTGTTTCCAAAATGTGATGATGTAAGAATCAAAAGGTACACGGAGGACATTTATTTTTAGTTCTGACTTCTTTGTTTTCCAGAACTCTGAGTGGATCGGTGTAGCAGAACCTCAGAGTTTTCCTTCTCTTACTAATGCGGCTCTCGGAGAGTCTGTGAGTCTTCATTGCTTGGACTCATTCATCTTAATTTAAGTGGAGTCAGGCTTTCCTATGTGAAGTACTATTTTCCTCAAACTGGGAACCTACTAATAATTTCAGTTTTAAAAAAGAGCTTGTGGCAAAAGGACTTTTCTAATTCTTGGCAGGTTTGAAGTTCATTGCAATTTTGCTGTGGATGGAAATCTTTCCAACGGGGGGAAAATCACTCTACAAAGGAAAACTTTCAATCTGTTTTTCTCATGTGACTTGAACATAAAATGATTTTAACAGCCATGTATGAATCTGGACATTATTCTTAGTTGTTTAGTACTTCAAAAGCACTTTCAGGAGGGAATTGTTTTGCTTATTTGTGATTCCAAATCAAATAAATATACGGAGAGATTTGGAAGATTTGCAACAGGAAGTAGCCTCAGTTCTGGGTAGCCACAAATCTTGTGCAGAAAAATCCAACTTTTATGAACAAAGGAAAAGCAATCCCTTTTATGTTGTAAATGCAAGTTAATGTAGCTCGCATTTAAAAAACATTAAAATGAAGAAGCTGATTGTAAGTTCACTTTTTGAGCTGCAGCCCTAGAATCCTTTTAGAATTGGCCTGGTTCCGAGAGCTCTAATTCAACAGATCTTGTTTTATAGGAAGACTGATTTCATGTTTGTTTATTCTGGTAACCACCCAGTATCTACTTTAGACCTCTAGAATTTACGGAGACTGTTCTTATTTTTTCACTTGTAGTTCTGACGACTTTCCGAGGTAAACGTTGTTCTGTTTGTGTGCGGAGAAGCGGGACACACAGTGGTTTATCCGAGGTTATGTAGACACGAAGTCCTGAGGCCCATGTTGGGGCTGCGTCTTTGTGTGACGCGGGTGCTTTTCCTCGTGACCTCTTCTGTTTCGTTTCCATCTTGTCAGCTGGTCATCCCCCTGGTGGCCACAGTCGAGCTCCTGGTCAGTCACCAGCTTCAGGTCTTTTCAGATGTGCTTTTAGCTCAGGTCCTCCTCAGCCTGTGCATCGGTAATGGATATGTCTGAAGCTAAGCATACGTCTGTGTTTATCCCCATCCGTCCCATCTTCTCATTTGCTACTTATGGGTCCAGCCTTCTAAAATCTTTTCAACCTTGGTTTGTTATACAGTTTATTTGTTATTCCGTCCAGCTGTGTGTCAACAACAAATTTGCTAAATAGAATGTCTTTGTAACTGTAAGACCCTCTCTGGTTATCTCTTACGTACACATAGCTGGAATGCAAAAGGTACTACTGATTAGAAAAAGACATTTCTGTACAGGGCAGAGGAAGGAAAACCCATATATAATGTTATAAAAAATACTATAATTCCCCTCAATTATTTTGTATATAACTACTGTAAGAGCATGATGGATTGTGATTGTCTTTCTAATTTTGATGTTTATAAATATTTTTATGGTAATAAGCAAAGTGGGTAAACTTTTCTTCCACGTCCCTCAGCCATCAGGAATCCATTGCCTTGTAACTTTGTCTCACATTGTCCTGTGGTCGTTCTGGGCTGTAGAGTTTCTCTCTAGGAGTCCTGAAGAGAAGAAAGCAAGTCCTCAAGAGAAGTGGGGTGCATCCTTTGTGACCATGTATATGGAAGCAAAGATATTTTTACTTAGATTATATCGAATTCAATAAAAAGTCAGCAAAGCTTTCAAAAGAACTTACTCATGCTGGATGTGAGGTTGAGGACCCCTGAGTTCTCCGCACTATCTGCAGTTCCTGTCCTTTCCTGTAGACAGCGCTGAAGAGTGTGGAGTGGGCTGCAGTCAACTCTGGGCGCCGCCCCTCCTGGGCACTGTGGGCGTGACCGAGCCAGGCACTAGGTTAGCGGCCCCCTGTCTGCGTGGACTTACCATACTGTTGTAGTCAGGGGTTCTACATAGAGAACAATTAGGATCAGGACATGGAGTTTATAATATTTTTATAATGGTCACCGGGAGTTAACACAGAAAAATGCAGGAAATCTATCCTCAACGCCAAAGACATAGATTATTTAGTCAAGAGGCTAAACCCCACGGCAATGTCCCACATGAGTCCAGATAAAAACCCAGAGCTCAGGACAGTGCCTCCCAGGAGTCCATCTGGAGGTCCAGAGCCCACAGGAAGGACTCACGCCAGTCTCTTTTACGGAATCCGTGCCAGGAAGACCCAAGGGTCAGTGGTGGAAGCCAGAAAGTCTATGCCAGCAGGATGAAGGAGCTGTGCTAGTGGGATGAGGGTTCTACTCTGGAGCCGAGAAGTCACACAACAAATATCAGGGCTGTCCTGAAAAGCACCACAGTTGTCCTCAGCAACACGGAGGCCCCGAGGTCCTCTGACAACAAGCACAGTCAGGTACGTGCCAGGAAGCAGCGTGACGAGTTCATCCTGGAGACCAAGCAGCACATGTCTTCCCCTCCGGAGCCAGGAAGCAACGCTCGATGTGAGGACCAAAGCCTCTCCAGGACAACCAACAGCTCAGAGAGCAACTCGTGGGAAAACCCACAATGCCTCCTTAACACCTCAGCCCTCCACACCGCCCTTCTCCACCTATTTATCCTGGCAAACCTCCTCAGGCGAGCATCTTCACTCAATGCCATGCTGATGTAATCCAGCTGGCGTTAAGTTGCCCACCAGTTCTCAGTCCATAACACATACCCATTGTCATTGTTGAAAAGCGTAAGTTTGTAATTTTCTGTGAACCGTTACTGCCGAAATGAAAGAAATGCATGGAAGGCAGTGCCCATGATGGAAACAGAAGCTCATGAGTCGATTCCTACGGCATGGTGCACTGCAGCATAATGTAGTTTATTATTAGTGAGGTTTCTCGTAAGAGATTTACAAATTGCTCCAATTCTGTATTCATAGGGTCAAGTCCAGAAAGAGCCACCTAAAACTCTCACTTCTGTCCTAGGAAGTCTTGGGGGATGCTGTGTGGGAGCTGTGCTCGCAGGGACTCCTGGGGTGGTGGAGTTACAGGCTCCTCTACAACAGCCCGCTCCAGTCCACTTTTTTCAAAAAGTAGGTTTTAAACAGTATATTTTATTTTTAAAAATTTTATTTTGAAGAGAAGAAGCAAAACAAAACAGAATAGAGCCAATCAAAACAAACAAAACAACCAATCAAAACAGAACCGTGAACATGACATGGGACTTTAAAACAAAACAATAGGCAATCAACAATGGCTACTGTTAAGCCTCTTGTTATCTTCAGAGGAGCTGCCCATACCGAAGACCAGTTTATTGATCTTATACTCTTTGATACTTTCATGCAGTTTTGTGTTTCAGTGGAGGCAAACAGCAAACTCTAGTTGTGGTGAGACATAACTGGTCATCTCTCAGACTCCAGCGGTGAGCTAGAAAATTGATCACGCTGATGAAATTTACTTGCAAGGCTCGGCTGCACGAGGTGCTTTTCCGCTTCCTCATGACCCGCAGCTGGGGAGCTCACTCCCGATTCTTTGCAGACATCTGACTGGGTGGTTTAGTGTACTGCTCTCTTTGGTTATGTAACCTAGTACATAATTACTGAATAGAATAAGTAGAGTTATTATATAACAAAATCATTTGTTTTGTTATCAATAAATACTCCAAGTAACACTCAGCATAGTGTTGTTAACTTGGAGGTGTTAGAGGATTCGAGGTGATTTCTAATTATTTGGAGAAGTCTCCCCACAATACCTGAATAGCTATAGAGCAGTGTAATTGTTGAGATTTGCTAGTTTATTCTGGAATTCATTCCATCTATAAAGCACTCAGTGGTTATGCTTGCCCAGGGTATTTCCAAAACTATCCTTTTGCTATGCTTTTTCTTAAATTTAAAATTTAGTTCTTCTGTCTTTTTTGTTGTTGTTGTTAATGTTTTGAGACAAGCTCTTGTTATGTAGTTCAGGCTGGCCTTGAACTCACTGTGCAGCCCAGGATGGCCTCAAAGTTGTGACAGTGCTCCTGCCTCAGCCTCCCAAGAGCTGCGATTACAGGCATGTGCCCTCATGCCTAGAAAATTCTTAGCTCTTGTTTTCCAAATATTCAAGTTTTAACCAAAAAATAATGTCTTCCCAATACTGTTATTTTCTCCTGCTTTTATTTCATTGCTAGTTTCCTGTTTCTATTTATTTTGACCTGTTTTTTGAATTCTTACACTCCCCCTCCCCAAAGAGTTGTGCTTGGTGTATTTCTTACAATAAAGACCTTATATTTTTCCTATGTTTGGGAAATCACATGTGTTATGATTTCACTTAAAATAAAACTCACTCCCAAAGCAGCCCCAACACAGAAGTGAGTAACAATAGTCTTTGAAGAGTCTGAAATTCATATTTTATAACTGATACAAAATATATTTAAAATATACAGAAAATTAGTATTGCTGAAAAGATCAAAAATGCTACATGTAATAGGAAGTGAGTTTGTGAACTGTAAAACGCAAGAGGGAAACAGTTCTCAGTGAGAAATGGAATTGCTAAGATACTTTTGTGATACTTTGAGTATGTAAAAATGAAAAAATCAAGTATAAGTTGCATATTTTTCTTTCTGTTATCAGATGAAGCAAGCCTTAATTAGATCCCAGTTTTCCTGTACTTACAAAGATGACTACATGGGGAGCAAAGATAAACAGAAGCACATAAACTGGGCACCGAAGCTTCTGCATGCTCTTCACGTGGAAAAGGACCTTTCTGGTAACTGACCTTAATTCTAGTCCCTGTTGATCTGAACTTGAGCAAAACGAGGTTATTTTTGCGAAGTACTAATATTAAATACAGTCTTACGTTTTAAAGAACAGGATTTATTTAAGATTTAAATCTAAGAAACTTATGGATAGGAATAGGAAACAGTTTGATTTAGCTAAGTGGATTTAAGAAATAATTTATGACATATATATATACATAATGATTGATATCCTATATTCAAACGAATATCCATTGGTAGGAATGAGGTAGTATGGTATAATGAAAACTAATGTGATAATGTAACTGTGTGTGTTAGTCATCTAACTGGTTAGTATTTTATTATAAATCACAGATGTTTGAATAGTTTGCTTTTTTATTGGTATATGTTTGCAATGCATAAAATTGACACTCATTTTGAGGAATTGGTGTATATATATATACTATATGATCATTTTTGATCCCTTTTTCTCTCATTTAAAGTTTTAAAATTTTCCTGAGTAACAACCCCCAATATAAATATGATTCCTCTCCCCTTTTTATCTTGCATAACAGAGGGTGTCGATCCGTCTGCTGGAAGATTGACAGTTGGAACCCATTCTGGAAATATCCATCTGGACAGAAGTAAAAATGACCGAATAGCAAAGAAATCAGACAATCAGACAGGAAATAAAAGCTCAAAGAGGAAACAGCTGGACGCGGATGGTCCAGATAGCCTCTGGGCTCCCGGAAGTGAACCACCTCAGTGTAAAACTGCTAAGCTCCCTGAAGGGCCAAATGATTTACAGAGGAAGGCGGGCGGCAGAGTGGCCGGGGTGGCCAGGGGCAGGCCGTGTGCCAGAGCCGCGCTGGTTCCCGGCCAGACCAAGCTGACTCGGTTTTTTATGCTGTGATTTTGTCCTCCATGTGCTCTGGATCGACCCACCAATGAAGCCATTCACCAAAACCATGTGCTTGTAAAAGATCAGGGTGCAAACAGCTATAGGATCATCTATTGTTTAAAAACACACTGAGTCATATTATGCAGAATTGTCACAAAGTTTAATGCACATGAAAAGAAGCGTATCATTTGGATTGAGGGTCCATCCATCTTACACAGCCTTGTTTTAAAAGAGATGTTTAAGATAATACAGAAATTACAGTAACACGAAGGGCTTTTCTCCCCCTGGGCAGTGGAGTGCCTTGATTTTCTTCCGGGAAGACGGCGTGGTCCAGCAGGTCTCAGACTTGCCAGCAAGGTCGGTAGACTCTGCCCAGCATGCACCTGAGCACTGGAGGAGACAGGTCAGTTATTAAAAGGGTCATAAGCACCGCAGAAAACAAAGGGAAAAACGGCTCTGTTAAGACTCTGAGTAACCGCAGTCACCATAACTAGATGCTTTTCTAGCCCAGATTTCTGACAGGGGCTGCTTAAGATCAACCAGCCTTGAACCATGGTCGTATTTATTGTGTCATGATCAGACCCAAACTCACTGAAGCTCGGAGTTCTTGCATGGTATTGAGATATAAGAGTCGAGTTTTTAAAAGATTACTCACTGTCAAAATCTCTCCTTCCTATGGGAAATTTAGCTGAGTTCTCTTCATCCCCAATTTCTCTCTTTTCTTGTGTTGATTCAACATTCTGCACTCCATTCTCAGCCGGAAAAGCTACAGAGCCTTTCAATGCAAGGTAAGGCTTTAGGGCCAGATTCAGTGGCAGACCATGGTTCAGGAAACTAGGTTTGGAGCCTGCGTTCTGTAAAGAGAAAGTCGATCCGTGTTTCAGCTGTTGTCTGTGGAATGGCGCTATGATAGTTGCAGTTGTGTGACATCCTTATGGATCAGTTTAGATGGGCTCTGCACTGCTTCTGACTCTTTAGAAATACCTTCGAGAGAAGTTTACTGCAAATAGAACACCTTTGGAGAAGAACTATTCTTCAGGGTGGAGAACCACAAAGTGCACATGAAATTTCATGAGTCTCCCTAATGCATTTGATGACTATATGTACATTTTCCTGTTTATAAAACAAACACAAGTACAAATTCTACCTTTCAGAGGATTTGCGTAAGCCATTTCCCCTCCAATAAAACAGTCACACTGCCCTTACCTTTGGATTTTTGTTGTCCTCATCGTTCATGAAACCACTGTCCTCGCTTTTATACTGCTCCAGAGGAGGAGAAACGACCGATCTCTCAGCGGTGTCTTCCTTCTGGAAGGCCTTCCCCATCCGGAATGCGTTGAACACCAGGTCGTCCTCCAGGTTCTTTATGGACCTGGAAGCTGAAAGCAGAATGCCTTGGGAAAACAAGGAGAAGGTTAGGATTAGTACGCAGGAAGAGAGACTCATCTTTGCCATTCTGTTTGGTGTTTGCGTATGTGTAAGACGAAGAAAACCTGTGCTGTCAGCTTGCGAGCTGCGCGATTCTCTTCCTTTATATATGTTCTGTCTTGAATGGCACACACTTCAAAGGCTTAACGCGCTCCTCATTGTAGGAGTGACTCACCGGGGAGGCCGCCGTCCGCACGGTGGCTGATGCCCGCTTGTCTGGGTTTTAGTGGTGTGTTGTTTATTTCCGCTGTGAGTTTTCTGAGACTCTGATTATGACCCTTGAGAGAAGGCTGGGTGTCGGCGGATTATGGTCTCTTGAAAACAAGTTATTAAGGAGACCACAGGAGGCCGAGCCCACCTGCTGTCACCTCCCTGCCCTGTGTCTCCCCAGGAAGTTATTAAAACTCAGGTGTCTTCATTCAGAGATGATGAGGATAAAAGTCTTATTTCCTTTCAATCCTGATTACCCTGAAATAATCCTCTGCAAGGATTTCATTGTGTAGATGCTTGACAGAGTCTTCGGTGATTAAAATGCGCGGTTTCTGCCAGTGTGAACAATGTCAGACGTGTTAATCTCTGTGTTTACAACAGGGTAAAACTGACATTGGTGACTCCGGCATTTAATGGGTAAGAAGTGGCTGGGGAGAATGTCTGTGCTGGGTGAGCAGCTAACGCTGCTATGGGCTGGTCCGAACACGGAGTTCATCTCTAACTTCGATCCCACTGAGTAAGAGCGTGTGTCTCGTACCAGGAGTTTGGATAGCCCAGATTCCTAACCGTGGAGTTGGTGGGTCGGCAGGGAGGGTGTGTGCCGTGATTGGCAGATTTGCCGTTACCGACCTCACTCCTGCCGTATGGCCTTGGGGTGAGGGTCCCCTGCTCCACGCCCTGGCCAGTGTGTGGCCACCGCCTTACCCTTCCATTTCTATTTCCCAGATCATCAAAGAGCTCAAGGCCTTTGCATATGCTTATGTGCCTTTTATTTTGCCTCTTCATACAATACCTCCTTTTCCCTTACCCATTGTTCAGTTGGGTTGCCTTTTCTAATTGATTTATAGGCCTTCTTTATAGGGTATCCCAAATATTAATTATTTGTTAGCTCTGTGTGTTACAGATATTTTCTCTCCGTTTTTGGCTTCTCTGTTCAACCTCCTAATGCTTTTAATGAACAAATTGCTCAATTGTAGCATCTAAACTTTCATTTGTGGTTAATACTTTTTAAATGTGTTCTGTTTTAGCAATTCTTCCCAACTCTGGGATTACTTACACACTTTCATGTGTATTTACTTAGTTTTGGTTCCAGGGATTGAACTCATGACCCTGTGCTTGCCAGGCAGGCCCTTATGCTGCTGAGCTAAATCCCTGGCCCTGTGTATTTTCTTTTAGGAGCTTAACTGTTTTGATTTTCACTTTGGGATTCTTGATTCTTCTCGAGTTTTGTATGTGACATCAGGCAGCAGTAGTTTGTCTTCGGCCATGTCTTCCCACGTTTCTTGGGTAATTCATCCGTCCCCAAGGAGCCACAGTGCCAGCCTGGGTTTCTCAGGTCCCATTTTCTACAACAGGTCCCTCAAGTCCAGTCTCATTTCCACAATCTTCAGAGTGACTTCATGTTTTCATGCTCTAGCAGGTAAAGTGTCCTGGGCTTCTACTCACATAAACTGTTTCTTGGACAGCAGTTGCAAGGTGTTGTAGTAAGATTTACAAGGTAAAGGACTGAGTACAGGACATGTAATTTATAGAATTATTTTATTCTGGTCACCCAAAGAGAAAAATGCAAACGTGTGCGAGAGGTCTGTCCATACACTAGAGAATCAAAGAATCCAGCTGAGAGCCAGGGTCCCACAGTAGTGACCTGCAGGTGTCCATCTGGAGGCCTTGAGCCGGTGACACTGTCTCAAGGCTCTGCTGGGAAGGCCCAAAGGTGAGAGGTGGAAGCTCCAAAGTCTGTGGCAGCCAGATGAAGGAGCTGTGCCGGCAGCTGAGGGTCTGCACTGCAGCCAGCAGCGACACTCAAAGTAAGGACCAGAGCTCCCCAAAGAGACCCGCGGCCATCGTCGGCAACAGCGAGGACCCGAGCTCCCCCGTGAGAACAGCCGAGTTCACATCAGGAAAACCTGTGTGACAGCTTCTCCTGGGGATCACCAGCACCGTTCCCCAAGTTCTCTTGTGCCGCTGAGGACACTCCTCAGGTGGGCCCTCCACACCCGGCACGGCTGACTCAGCTCAGCTGGGGGGTCACAGAGTGACCATTAATCTACCGAGCACACATGCTGTCCTTGGCTGTTCCCATATTAATCTTAACACCAGCTTTTTGAGTTCTGTGGAAAACTTGATAGGGATGCTAAGGGGCATTTTTAAATTAAATTTCTTTCTTTCTTTTTTTTTTTTTTTTTTTTTTTTTTTGAGGCAAGGTCTCCTTATGTAGTTCAGATTGGCCTTGAACTCACTATGTAACCCAGGCTGGCCTTGAACTCCTAGGGATCCCCTGTCTCTGCCTCCCAAGTGCTGAGCTTGTAGGTATGTGCCACCATACCCACCTTAAATTTCTTGTAAATGATAACTTTTAAGAAATCATTTGTTTTTTTTTTTAACATTTTTACTGGTATGTACAAATGCAGGCATTTGTAAAAGTGATATAGAAAAATATACTGTTTTTAAAATCAACTAGTCTATAAGTGTATGGTTTTTCCTATGAAGTCAGTTGATACAAATAAACTAATAGCATTGTATTTCTTCCTCGTAGGTTTATCAGTGGGGTGTGTGTGTGTGTGTGTGTGTGTGTGTCCTTACATACCAGCCAAAACCTGTAGGAAAGAGTGGGAAGGGAGGTAGCAGACATCGTAGCAGTATTACTGATTTCACAGAGTGGTTTTAGTGTTCCACCATCGAAATACCGTATTTGCCAAAGGTTCCCTGTAACCCTACAGTGCAGGATGCTGTTTCTGACTTGCCAGTACTTTTATCGTGAATTGTTAAATCTTACTTAATGCTCTTATTGTATTATGTTGTCGAAATAATTGTCATTTCCACCTTCAATCTTTTTCTTTTTTTAGAGTAGGATATATTTATTGAGGGAAAGAAAGCTTCCGTCTGAGAGAGACGGAAGGGGTCCGGGGCAGGTTGCCCCTACCTTCAGTCTGTAGCAAATTAGTTTTTCTAGTGTTAAACCAACTGTGTGTTCGCGAGACAGCACGTCAGTGGTACTTAATTTGGTGCATTTTGTACTTACCATTCAGAGTGACATTGATCTGCAATTTCCCCTGTGGTTTTGTTTGGATTTGACATTAAGATTTTATTAAATTCATATAATAAAGAGGGGGCAGGCTTATTCCTGCTTTTCTGTAGTAGTAAACTATCTGGGTTCAGGGTTTTCTTTGTGATGAATTTAAAAACGATTGGTTTGCTTTCCTCGAAGGCTGTAGAAAGACTTTGCTGGTTTCATTTTTTAGGGATTTACATGATTCTATAGTTTGTCCAGTGGCTTCCCGTGGATTGTACCAGAGAGGCAGCAGCAGCTGGGACTCCCTGGGGACTGCTGACACCTTCGGTGCCCGCAGGCTCCTGTCTTTGTAATGCTGACTTGTTTCCTAGGGTCTGAGACGGCTTTGGAACCTATAGCACTGCTTATTAATGGTGCCCTTTCTTAGTGGCTGGGCTGGGAGTGTAATAACTATTACTAATTATGTATTTTGTTTTAAGTTTCCACTGGGTGAATTGGTTTGGCTGGTCTTCACTCAAAATTGGGACCAAATCCAAAACCATTTTGACGGTTTAGAGAAGTTAGTTAATATTTTCCTTTATTTTGCTTAAATTGTCGTAGCCTCTGAACATCCCGAGGGCTTCCCATAACCGTTTAATTATGGAGATAGTTTCCAATTTTCTTAAATGATAACTTTTTTCACCATTGCTTACTCTGATGTGCAATGAAGCATGGATTTCTTTTTCATTGATGCTGAAAATGAAAATGTCCCCAAGTGGTAGAAAGAGACTTTGAAGAGAAAAACTATTGCCAGATGGGCTTGGATGGTTCAGACAGCCCTGGGAAGTCACGAGGCTTGTGTCAAATGTGATTGTCATTATCTGCAGAACTACCACACATCAGCCGTCTACACCACCATCAATTTGTAAAGCACTTTTAAACGTCTCTTTCTTCCAATTAACATTGCTTTGCCATATATTGCTAATAAATTTGCTGTAAATCAAATGCCCATTGCTGAATACTGAATTTCTTAATGGCTAAATTTAGGAGTATGAAGGCCAAGATTGTTTACCAAAGACACAAGAAGACAGAGTTCTTTCCCTAGTTTCTGCAGTGATCAGAAACTTGAGAACTAGATTCTACCATTAATATTTTATCTCGCATTCCTGCCAGGTGTGGTGACACACCTCTAACTTCTATCCTGCTGTTCTGGGGATCAAACTCATGACCAAACGCTTGCAGGGCAGGCACGGACGCCACTGAGCTAAATTCCCCACCCACCATTCCTCTTCTTTAAGTGGATTTCAGAGTATGTTGCATAAACCAGTGTACTTTCCATGAAATATGTTAGCATACGTATCATTAGTTGGTATTTAATATCTTTATAGTTTTTTCTAGTGGGGTAAGTTTTACAGAGAATAAAATGCATGTCCTGTGTGTATGTATTTGCTGAGTTTTGACAAATGTGTGCATCTGTGTACAGAACGCAGGGTACTGCTGTTACCTGCTGACTTTGCCCTGCCTTTCCTAGTTTTCCTGTAACAGCTGCCGCCACGTCCCTGCCTCTAGTCCTTTTCTGTGTGGCAGTAACCATTGTGACTTTCCCACTGCAAATTCCGTGTCCCGCGAAAGCTTTACGTGCCATCTACACATGAAGATATTTTCCTACGTTTGATCTAAAAACTTTCTTGTTTTAACTTTTTACCTATCAGTCTATGATCCACTTCATGCTAATTTTTGTGTATGCACAGAGTAAGGGTCATGTTCTTTTTTAATGTAGAAATCCAGCCATTTCTATGTGTTCATTGAAAAGATTTTTCTTTTCTCTATGTCTATCAAAAGTTAAAGGACAAAATTAAAAGTCTATCTTGGGGCCATGCAATTAATACTTTTCACCACAGTGTCTTGACATGTGCGTGAACATTGTACTGATACCCTAGCTCTCAACACATTCGTATCTGAAGTCATAGAATATATTTTGGGATCTTGTTGAAATTAAAATAGAAATCAGTAACAGAAAAATAACAGGAAATCTATACACATTTAGAAATTAAGCAGTACATTTTTGTGGTTCAAGAAAATAATCATAAATCAGAAGAAATGATAATGAATCTGAGAGAATATTTCAAACTTGATTGAAGGCACGGCTGTGGGGTTCAGCTAATGCACTTAAAAGGAAATTTATAGCTCTGTGATGCATACTTTAGAAAAAAGATTAGAAAAATCAGCTTACATTTTCAGGAATTAGAGAAAGCACAAAATAAACTGAAGGACAATGGAAGGAAGGAATTACTAAATGTAAGAGCAGGGATTAGTAAATTAATAAATAAATCATGCATCGAAACCTTAACAGGCCAAAAGATAAGTTAGTGACTCATCACAAGACTGATAAAGAAGAAAAACACCAATACCGGGAATGAAAAATGAGGCTGTTACCACAGACTTAAAAGAAAATCAAAGATAGAAGATGAAAAGTATGAACAACTTTTTACAAATAAATTTGAGAATTTAGACGAAATGAGTCAAGAATTGGCAACTTTTTTCCGGAAAGAGCCAGCTAATAAGTATTCCGAGCTTTCTGTGCCACAAAATTGCATCTGCTCAGCTCTTCCATTGTAACCCAAAAGCAGCCGTGTGCTACAAAATGAATGAACCTGGCGTGTCCCCAGAAAAGTCGTACAAACAAGGCGAAGCTGATAGCTTGCTGACCCCAAAGTAGGTGCTGTAGAAAAAAAATACGACAGACAAGATTGGTGCAAGGAAAAAAAGCAACTGAATCTGTACACTGAAGAACGTTGGTCACCCACACGCTAGGTCCACATGGGTTCACTGCTAAATTCTAAGAATAATTCTATCCTCATAAAATCTCTCAGGGAAAAAGGAAACCCTTTTGGTTATGGGGTGGGGAGGACTGGAGAGGTAGCTCAAGGGGGCAGTCAAGGAGGCAGTAAACTATGGTGAGCTCAAGAGATCTACGGTAGTATGGTGACTATTTCCTAACAATGTATTCTACACTTGAACACTGCTGAGAAAACAGGTTTTAGAGGCACGTGATAGCTGAAGTCCTGTTTCCTGGAATTTTGGTTGCTTTCTCTCTGTGTTAGCTGGAGGGAGCCACAGGGAGCAGCCCGAGCACTCAGGGTTCATGTGTGATGTGGCTTGGCCTGGGCTCATCTCGTTGCCTGGGCAACGGTCAGGCCTGCAGCTGCTCTGTTTTCCCAGGAGCTGCTTCGGGTGCTTTGGGTCCAGGCATGCTCCTGTGTGTGTGTGTGTGTGTGTGTGTGTGCGCACGCATGTGCTGTGACAAAGGACATTAACTCTCCTAAGGACATCTCTGAGAGGCCTTGTAACCAGAAGTTTAACTTTCAAAGAAGTCAGTGAAATTCATCATTTTAAACAAATAAAGGAGAAAAAATGGTTATTTCAGTAATACAGAAAAGCTCAGTCACTGGCCCTACCAAGTTCTGTTGGGTTTATACGAGGAGAAGCAAGAATTTTTCTTTGGTTTTGCTGTTGTCTGGTCATTAGTAACCTTGAAGCAGTTTCAGTGACACTGATAGTGCAACGTATGCACAGACACAAGGATTTGGAGGCAGATTTACTTACATCGATGGGCACTGTTTGGGGTCATCCCCAGAATATCAGACCCTGATCTCTGGTGGTCCAGGGCTTTTTTATCACGCACAATTAGGAGGTACAAAGGTGAGACAGAGCCGCCAGGGAGATCTTTGATTAGCTGCAGGGTGAGCCCATCACCAACAGGAGCAGATTAAAGATTATCAGTTCATGAAGCTCGGTACACGCACATTCGGGCATCCTGCGTGTTGGGAGCCAAAGCAGTTACCGAGCTGGGCAGTTTCAAAAGAACAAAGACTTAAAGAAAGAACAGTTTCTCATAGAGTTCTTCCCTTTCAGCAGGGACTGAATCCTGTTAGAGAATTTGAAATGGGACAAGTCAGTAGAGACACTGGCCATCCACAATACGTAGACAGACTACGCTGTGGACAGCAGAGCTGTGGTCCTCGGGATGATGTCTGTTGGACGATGGAAGATCTTAGTGCGTGATGGGGAAAGAGGTGGCATTGAGGCGTGGGCGAGTACAAGCAGGTTTTATAGGCTACTGACAGGGCGGACTGGGAAGAGGACTGGTCGGTCTTCCCTGTCTTAACTCTGTAGTCTTAAGAAGATCGGCAAAGTGGGGGAGCCTGGAAGAGTGTTACCCAGAAAGCACATAGATTGGAGAGGGAGAGAGGACATGGGGTGGTTAGATGTGAATGTTCCAGGGGGCGGAGATGACTGGAGGGGCCGAGCCCCGCATGCAGAGCAGGAGCATCCGCGTGGTGGGAAGGTTTGCTGCTGGCAGGCGTTTAGGCCACTCAGCAATCCACTTTGGAATTGGGTTTTGTTTCCGAAGAGCTGGAGTCTGATTGAGAAGCTGACGGTAGTTATTTCTCAGAACTCTCCCGGTCTGGATGCTGGGGAGAGTTGGCAGGGTATCAAGGGGCGCACAGACAGTGACAAGTCCTGAGAGTGCATAGGAGAGAGGCCCCGCTGGGTTGGGGGAGGTGGCAAAGCTGTGCCATGTTGCTCCCCAAGTGGGGGTGGGGGTGTCCCCTCAGTGCAGTGCATCTTGGGGTGGTGGCCAGGGAGATGGGGGAGCTGGGGATGCTCATCTACCGCCCGTCCAGTTGGGATGAGTGTCGGTGACTTCAGGCTCTGTGCGGTGGTCATGGCAGCTGAATCTGGATGGGCTGATTGGGACGTTGCGGTGTGTGCTGAACATCAAGCCTGCCTTGTGCTAGTTTACCTTTTTAGTGACTTGTGTAAGGCCCAGAACTCCTCACTAACAGTGCGCCTCCTGGTTGCTCCTAGTCTCACGGCCGGGGCTCATTACCTTTGTCTTGGTGTCAGGTAAGCAGAATTGCTAGTTGTTTCCAAAGCTGAGTGAAGCTAGGTCTATGCTTGTGAGCCGTGCATGTCCTTGATCTTCAGAGTTTTCCACTGAGAGTTTTGAGGACTGCCTTAACACCTTGTTGGCACTGGGACATGAGATTAAGAGCCCCATGAATCTGCCTGGGTTTATTTTTGTGGCTGTGTTTTACAGTTGTCTTATAAAGACAATCCCTGGGTTTTGTTTTGATTCTTTGCATTTTTGGAGTCACTGGGTAGCATGCTTCCAGAATAACTATCTGATGATAGCTTTCAACATTGGGTTACCCACGGGGGTTGTTACACGTATGCATTAATTCATAATTTCAGGTTTCTTCAGTTATTTATGTAAATTCTTTACTGAGCTTTCTGATTGCACATGCTAGGAATCTTATGTTTGTACTGAACTTTAGCCCTCAGGCATTCTTGCTTATTACACCGAGAACCCTAGACGCCCCAAACATTTCGAAATGCTGTGGTTTCTCCCCTGTAGGGTGAGTGTGTGATTCATTTTCCTCGCTGGGTGACAGAGGCTGGATCAGATAAAAGCACCGTAACGCGGTTCACTTGCCAGTGTTCCTGTTCCATGTACGCAGTGTGCTCTTTGCAGCCATCAGAGCTTTGTTTCACATTTCTGCTCTTTTTTTTAAAAAAAAGTAATTAAAAAATAAAACAAGGCAAATCAGAACAGAACAATGCAAGCCACACAGGACTTCAAAACAAGACAACAGGAAATCAAAAGTGGTTACCATCATGTCTTCTGCTTTCTTCGAAATAGCTGTCCATACCCTCACACACAATAAATTCAAACAAAAGCAAATAGTTTAAGACCAATCAAAACAAAAGAATGGAAACATTACGGGACTTCAAAAGAAGGCAACAAAAAATCAACAATGACTACCATAAAGTCTTGTTTTCTTCAAAATAGCTGTCCATACCCTCACACATAATAAAAGCAAACAAAACAAAATGGAATTAAACCAAAGAATGAAGGCATTGTAGAACTTCAAAACAAGTGCATTTCTGCTCTTAAATCACTGCGTCTTCTCCGCCCACCTACCTAGACCTGAAGTCTCCGTCATTCCCTTCTCCTCCTGTCGCTGTCTGAGTACATCTCGGTCAAGTCCTCGGTGCGAATTCCCACATTTGTAGCACAGGATCTTCCTGATGAAAAGTAGTTGCCTCTTATCCCTCCCGAGAGATGCACAATCGCGCCTTCCCAGTCTCTGTCTGTGCCAGGAAACTGTAACCCCTGCCCACGCTTTGACTCTGTCCTCGGATGAGCCCTGCCCTCAGGAACGTGGCGTTATCTGACACTGCCCCCGGGCAGGCTGGGAGTGGCCGAACTGTAATGGATTCCCGTGCCCTGTGGGGTCTGGCCCGTGCTTCCTCCTCACTAACCATGCTGGCCTTCTTCCTGGTCCTCTGAGAAGCCACGATCATTCTGGCTGCAGGCCTCGCTCACCCTCACCTCCCTGTGCCCTCCCTTTACCATCCGAGCTCTTCCTGCTGGCCGTGTCCCCCTCAGCCGAAGCATCGTGCTTCCTTGACCCTGCACGCTGCAGGAAGCCCCGGCCCAGCCGTTCCCTCCTTTTCGTGTCTGCCCCTAATGTCCCTTCGCCGCTCTCTTCCACACAATGGCGTATAGAGTCTGCTAGGAGAGCCCAGGATTCTCTTCCTCTCAAGACTCTGAGCTCTGTCACATTGGCAAAGACACCTCTTCCAAAAAAAGGTCACATTCAGAGGCTTTGGGCATTTGATGGGAACCTTCTGGAAGACGGATTTGGGGGACATGATCCAGTCTAGCAAATGGGGGGCAACACAGCTTCATTTAGGAATGTACGTGATGAAGCCGGAGAACTTGGTTTGCATGTCAGCCTGGCCACTTCTGTGACGTGGCCACGCCACTTAGCCAGTCTCTGTTTATTTCCTCTCCCAGAAACACACATGTGGGAATGCTAATTTCTCAAGGTTGCGGTGAGGACTGAGGTATGAACACGCAGAATAGTTCTGTGACACAGGAAGTGGCCCATAGATGTCATGGCCCTTCAACTCAGTTGTGAACACGGACCTGTGAAGCGGAGGCTGCCCCTCTCACCGAGGGTCCTGCCTCATGGCGTGGGGGGAGGTGGCTTCCACCCAAGATTCTGCCTCACCGCAGCCTCTGCTCTTGCCCGCTTTGACGTGGCCTCTGAATGCTGCCGCATCTAGAGGTTTCTGGGTGACGTCAGAAATTCTCTGTGAATCCAGAGCAGAAGTCACAAATCTGCAGCACGGTGTCAAGTTAATCCCTTGGTCATGTTGTGGTTTCTTAGTCTCAGAATCCTTTGTGCAGCCTGAGTGACCGGGATGGATGGCCGGGACGTCCACTCCTGTGGAGCTTTACACTAGTGGGACCAGCTAACACGCTGCTTTCTCGTGTTTATTTTGCATGATGCAGGGCGTACTTGACGTGTGCCGGTCGGGGGCTCCTTCTGGTCTGCTGCTGACGGCCGTTGCATGTGTCTGTGAGGTCAGCTTCGAACACGTGACGTGTCCATAATTACACAGGCACATTTGAGACATTCGCGTTGTAACCTTGCAGAGCACCTGCTGCGGTGACTGCAAAGTGAAATCAGAACAGAAGGGAACGGAGGCCGGGAACGGAGGCCAGGGGAGTTTCCTCTGTTGTGTTCCCTCCTCTGCACCTCTCTGTCAGGCCACCCGGAGTCACCTTGTGAATTTAGCACCCCAAGGAGACCCGGAAAGCAGGACTCCTGTCACTTCCCTTGTCTCTTAAAAACCTCGAAGGGTCCTGTTCTCCCCAGAGTTGCATTTGAGGGTCTCATGTCGCTCTCCAAGCCTCTGCCCAGCCTCCGGCCTTTCTGCTCTGGTCTCTTACCTTGCTCCTGACACACAGGCTGCTGGTGATTCCGTAAATCTGCTGTGCGCTTGCCTGAACTGACTTTCCTTAGATGATCTGCCGGCCTTCTCCTCTCTCCCCAATCTTATCTCAAATATCTTTCTTTTCCCCAGTGAGATCTTTTCTGGCTGCTGCTTTCCCTCTCTCCCTAGATTTATTTTTCTTCCTAGAATCAATTACCACCTGATGTGCTGCATGTTTATTTCTGAAAGAGTTTTGGCCCAGACAGGACACTGTAGCTGGTAAAGCCTCAGGCGGAACCAAGGTCCTCCCATTTCCCCCACCCCTAGGAATTTACCTCTGGCACCAAAAAAATACCAATGGGCTACCTGTGCATCACTAATGCCCCCTCAGGCTCCACCCCAAACCTAAGCTACATATATGCCTCCACTGCACGTGTTCCACAGAGAGATCGCCAACCCTGGTGGGCGGGGGGAGATACTGCGTCCTAGGGGATCGGGGGTGTCTCTCCCTGCATTCTCAAAATAAAGGTCATTTATATTTCATACTTCTTATCTTTTCAGCCACCGCTGGTCCCCCACAGTTCTATCATATGGTTCCCTGACTGGGAACGGCAGACGAGAGGTTCCTGGGGCTTTCTCAGTTTGAGTCCCCTGCTGTTCAGGACCAGGACCGGACTGCATCCTGCATTAATTCCTCACTTCTACACTCAGGAGCTGTAAACTTGTCGCTGCCGGTTCACAAACAACACTGACCCAATTTACCACAGGTGAGCAACCCCCAGAGATTGCCGATAGGCCAGGCCCCAGGTGTTTTCTCCCCCTTTCTGTGAGTTTGCGTGACACTCTCACGTCCTTAGATAGCCCAAGGCAGAGTCTTCCTGGGCCAGCCTATGTCCACAAAGAAAGACTCTCACGTCCTTCAGAGCTTTTTAAGCTCTCACAGGCAGAGTGGTTACTAAACCCACAAGAAATCCACTCATATATTGGTGACGGCCAATTATTATGAGTTTTGGAACCATATAATATTGATCAGTCTAGAGTAAAAAGTGACGACTTTAAACTTAGTAGACCACGGTCCGTTGCCTCATCTGGCTATAACTCCGTGGGCCAGACCCCACACCAGATTTTATCTTGGGGACCATTTCCTGTCCCCCTCCAAAAAACCCCATACCTATCAATGGCTTATCACACTGACGACAAGTTTACAAAACTCTCTGTCTTTAAGCCTTTGTTTTGGGAATGTGCGTCCTTTCCCACTCCTCCAGGATCCCTCCCCATCCCCGCACTTAAAGAGATAATAGTGTCTTTCTCTGCAGCCTTTCAGAGCTTTCTCAGCATCTCCTTTCCTCCCTGCTTCCCCTTCCCTGCGCCGCGCACCAACCCATTCTCCACTGAGATGGGAAAAATGAGCCCAAACAGTGTTGAGAGGTACGCGTGGGGCTGCTTTAAGCTTTAAGCTGCTTTAAGCTTCACGCCGTGCCCCAACTCCACACGCGGTATCTCAGCTCTCATGCCACGCTCCAGGTCTGCGGGGGCTGGCTCTGACGCCGCGCCCTAATCCGCACATCCTGCACCTCCACGTGGTGGCTCAGCTCTGTGTCAGTTGGCTACTGACCGTGCCTCCGGGAGCAGGCCCAGCTTCACGAGGTGTCCCAACTCCGCCTCCCAGCTCTGCACCCCCATGTGCCGCCGCCACCGCCCTGTGTGCATTTCTGGGGGCAGTCCCAGCCCCACCCCGAGTGCTGTGTCCCGGCGCTCACCCCGCCCTCACTCTGTGTACACTACCCCCACGCTGGGTGTGCTCTGTGTGTGCACCAGACCAGTCTCCACCCCCAAGCTCAAGCGCGGCTCTGTCTGCCGGTTCAGATAGGAGCAACAGATAACTCATGCTGCTGATCTGATGCTGTTCATGTTTTCAGATATAAAATTCAGATTGTTTCTGCTGCCTCTTTTGTGTTCCAGCCATGACAAATGTTTTCTTTTAGATCCAGATATATGCTTAGAGATATACAATCTAGATGTTTAACAACTAAAATTTAAAAAAATAATAATAATTATAAATTCCTTTTGCTGGAAACCACTAGCTCTTTTCCAAGACAAGGGTTTTATGATACATGCAAAACAACAAAACTGACACTGTGGCAGAAGCAAACTTAAACCTTTTCCAGCCTGTCTGCCTGCCCTGGCTCAGCCCTCCACCGAGCCATAATTAACTATATTCAACTGATATTAAATAACACTGTAGCTGATTTCTCTCCTAAATAAAAAGATAAAAAATTAATTAAACAGGACATCCTCCAAAAATCAGATGGCATTAGACATTTTAACAACATAAAGAGATACTTATATATATGACATAAATAACATGTCAGTTCCTAAAGTTCTCTGGACCTTGTCCTCCTTATGGGAAGTCATTACTAATGTTATAAATGCCCTGTTGATTATATTTGACTCCTTCATACTTACTTAATTCTACAGATACCTTCTACTGTAGTTCAGATCCCAAACAAAAAGGCAAAACTTGACCTTCAAACCTCATAGAGACCTTAATATGGCTTTTTGTGTTTTCAACAACAGAGATAACAATAACACTTGTGACACTTGGAGTTCTGAGGCAGGTAAATCTACACAAGGTGGAGCTGCCTGGCCCCTCCATGGACCACGCTCAAAAGCAGCAGAAGACATTGGGCAAGAAAATACCCCATCCTGGCATTTTTTGAGACCTTACTCAGGGCTACTGGACTGTCCTAGCCCCCAGAGAGTGGATAAGCCATCCTAACTTCTCGCCCTCACAGGAAATGCCAATACTGCCAGATTTATCACTGACAGATCTGCTTAAACTTGCTGCCAAAGACTGACAGGGCTCAGGGCCAACAGCAGCCCCCTTTAAGGTGTCCATCTCAGGGTCCCAAGTCCCACTAAAAGTCTCAGGTAAGACATTCTCTATACTTGTGAACATAGAGGCCATATATACAGAGTTCTTCCTGAGTTTTCAGGCTGCTATATTAAGTTCTCAAATCTCTAGGGGGTATTAAAGGTCAACCTATGCCATTTACAAACAGGCCTATTTTGTGCAGGTCCCAGCTGCTTCCCAGTCCACCCAGTGGTGCCAAAACTTCCCTCCACCACTCACTCTACAGTCCTGAATCTTAAAATGCTTTTATTCCCTTATGTTTATACAGACTGACTTAGGCACACTGAGGCCCCAACAGCTTACATCTCTTACTGCTACTAAACCTCTCCTCAGTGATACAGACCACCTCCTTCCTTTCTTAATCACCAATTTCTCAGGCACCCCTGGTCAAGACTGGCAGATTAATTTTGTCTTCTCACTTTGTTTATACTTTTTCAGGATACATAAAAGCCTTTCACACAACCAGGGAGACTGCTAATATACTTTCTAAAGTTCTGTTACAGCAAATTATTCCAAGGACTACAACCAGGTTACAGCATCCCATACCTGATATTCTTGGCAACCTCAACAGTGATCAAAGTTGCTAGACTGTTATCCTGGTTTCGCATCACCAGGCCCTCGATCTAACCATCCTTTGCTTCTCATCTCTGCCTTCCAAGGCCTCATGGCCACGACTCTCGGGCTGTCATGTTTTGTTATCCAGTTTGTTTTCTAATTTCTTATTTTTACAACAGGACTCTTAACAGTATTTCCTAAAGACGCCAATGTCATGCATACCAGAGACAAGCCCTACCTACCTACCATTTTAACTTTTACCCTTTCAGATGGGGGAGTAATCACCTCTCATAACTTCACTCTTCCTAACCTCATATTTGTTTTTCAGAATTCTACCTTACTGTGGCAATAATTCTACCTCAACGTGTTCCTGATATAATGACATGTCTAAATCAAAAGCACCTTTCCCTCTACCTCACCTGGGTCCTTAAATATGACAGTGCCATGCCTCCTCATAACTCTTGTCTCTTTGTTTTTCCAGTCTGACATACATGCATTTACCAGTGAAGTTGTTCTGGCTAAAACACCTGGCACCAGCTTCTACATTGGCATCAACCGTCATCCCGTTGACTCCCCTAGACCCCAGGACAGCACCCTCTGCCAGCAGGAAGCAGTTAAAGAGAGATATCTTTGCCCCTTTTCATAATAATCATAAGACAGGATATGAAAGAGTTTTGGCCCAGACAGGACACTGTAGCTGGTAAAGCCTCAGGTGGAACCAAGGAGCTCCTTCCCCCCACCCCTAGGAATTTACCTATGGTGCCAAAAGAATACCAATGGGCTACCTGTGCATCCCTAAAGCCCCTTAGGTTCCACCCCAAACCTGAGCTACATATATGCCTTCACTCCATGTGTTCCACAGAGAGATCACCGACCCAGGGGGACACGCCGCGCCCCAGGCGATCAGGGGTGTCTCTCCCCGCATTCTCAAAACAGAGGTCATTTATATTTCATACTTCTTATCTTTTCAGCCACCACCGGTCCCCCACAGTTCTATCAATTTCTGTCTTTGCTTGTCGGTTGTCTCTATCCTCAGAGCTCTAAGCTTCGTGAGAAGAGCTCTTTTACCAGTTGGCTCATGGCTGTAGTTGTCAAGCTTCCGTGTTTGGCACATAATACACACTCAATAAATGTACATGGAATAATTGAATGACTATTCTGCCTGTGATGGTCCAGTTAGCTGACGTGATGGGCTATGGTCTGCCTCTGAGCAGTGTAAAGAGATATAATTTCTATGGACCTGCTTTTCTACAAAGGTTTGATTTTATCCTAACCTATGTACTTATCCTCGTGGTTCTCTGTAGTTAATGGTAGCTAAACTCTCTCCTAACCCTTTCTGCAAACCAGCTTAGAAAAGTGGAATTCCTGTGCAAACAATGCACTGCCCCTCGTCCCTGGATTGCTTTTGGTTGTGTGTTTTTGGGGTAGTTGTGTAATGAGGAAAAGAGTGCTTTAATAGCGAAACACGCAGTGGACATCTCCGTTCTCTACTTAAAACTCCAGGAAATTCCGAAGTCAGTGTTTAGGGAAGGCTAACGGGGTCTACACGGATGACGGTGAGGTGGTACAGTGTCACCCTAGTTCCACGTCTCGCTGGCCCTGCCATAAAGGGGCGCTTTCGTCACTGTAGAGTTTCCTCCACGTGGCGCAGATTAAGCTGGACACAGCTGCTTTATAGGATTCTCCCTGTTAAGGAAATGAAAGAAATCAGGTTCTGTGATTCTCTTCAATTGCTTGACAGATGTTTCTTACGCATCTAATAACACACAGCAGGTGTTGACCTGGACAGCAGGAATTCAGGGGTGGACACGAGCGCCTGGGGTCACACCGTAAGGCACGTGTGTTCCCTGGGAAAGGTGGTCATTAACAGGGTAACTCGGAGGTGTTGGGGGTCATGGCTGTTCACACGGTTTTTGATTACTTGCGTACTGGGCACCATCCACCAGCTTCTTAGCTGCCAACAAATCGTAGGCACAAAAAGCTGGGTGGTGGTTTACAGTCCAGGGCGACAGATGCCACCCATATTTCGGTGGAACTGATACACTTAGTACCATCGGGCTGCTTGCTGTGTTTTCTTGTTTCTGACACAGAGCAGAGATTACGTGGCCCTGGGGTTTAAAGCCGCAGTTACTCTGGGAGTGCCCAGTTGCCACCCCCGAGCCACAGCCGATGAAGGAGAATTCCAGCCAATGGTGCAAAGAACTGATGGGCCCCGGCAGCCGCCCGGGGTTATGTTTCTCTTGTTGATGGTCATCTCTGCCACCCGAAGCCCCTTCTAGGCCGTGACGTGTGCACATCTGAGTGCTCACTAGCTGGGGGGGACCATGCAGTCAGATTCATTCACACACTGCTGCCTCTGGGTCATGTGCATCCGTACAGAGGCCTGACGCTCGCTTTTGACACTGACGTTGCCCGCGGTTCCCACGGAGGCTGTAGAGGCCGAGCCACGCAGATGGGCGCTTGAGCACTGTTACCTTTATTTCACTTCTCTGCACGTCATCAAGCCTCACTGTGCTATGAAGTCCTAGCATTTCTGTCTTTCTTTTTTTTTTTTTTTTTTCTTTTTGAGACAGGGTCTCTCTACACAGCCCAAGCTGGTCTCGAACTCACATGGATCCTCCTGCCTCAGCCTCCCAGGTGCTGGGATTATAAGTGTGCACCTCCATGCCTGGACAGCAATTCTTTACTATGAAAGGGGTTATGAAGTATAATTTCTATCTTTGAGAAAAGCTTTCTTTTTTTGCTAATATTCACAACTTCCTCCAGACTTCTCTAAAATGGAGTGTCAGTATGTACTTTGTGTTCTTGGACACTGACACATAATATCCATGATAATCAAAGATGATTAGATCAGATAATGATTAACCAAGTGACAGAAATGCCCCACAGAGACACTTCAACAAAAATTTCATTTTCCTGTGCAAAGAAGAGTCTGGAAATAATCAGTGCAAGGCCAGAGCAGGGGCTCCACAGGGATCCCAGAGACCGGGCTCCCTCTTCCTTCTTGGCAGTACTCAGACCTGGGTTCCTGCCTCAAAATCACATGGTCATTGCCGCAACTCCAGCCATCCCAGACTGAAGCCCTCGTTACAGTTACAGGTACAGAAATGGTGTCAGTGGCTTCCAGTCTTCCCTACTGTCTAGCAGTGTTGGTGACAGTGGACAGAGGGAGAAATTGCCCTTGGGAAGCGAGAGACCAGTGTGAGATTCCCGAGGGTCAGCTTCTGGATTGTGAAGGTTGGGGAAATGTGCCTTCTCCTGGTTAATCGAATGAAGAAGTTTTGGTTCATTTTGAATCAAATATTTCCTGTGACCTGACATGCTATTCAGTCAGAAAAGGAAAATCAGGCACACCATAGGTGCCAAATAAAAATTACTAAATCAGAAACCATTATGTGCTTTTCTTACTAATCCAGGATACCTTTGCCACTAATGTACCTGACTGAAGTCATCCGATGAAGAATGTCATCTCTTCTTTATAGTTTCATGTTGTCACTTTAAAACATGACAGCAACATTTGCTAAGCGTCTGTGTTAACACAGTAATTCGTAGTCGACTGATACAATATATGCAAATATTTAGTGAGACATTTTCCCAGTTTGATTGTAGAATAACACAGATGTACAGAAAGGTGCATATAGCATTGTAAGATAAGCTAAGTGAAGAGGCAGATCTTTCTCAGAGACCTCTGTGTGCGACCCCCCAAAGCACCCCAGTTAGTATTTTCATAGTCACTTTTGCTGGTTGACTTTCTACGCTTACTCAAATGTGTCTGCCTGGATGCCATAAGTTAGTCTTGCCCGTTAAGATTCTGATGGGTCTTTTCAGTCTCTTTTAATATTATAGATTCCTCCTCCATTCTTCTCTGTCTCTCATCATTTATCTAGGGAAGGTCCCCAGATATTTGACCCATCTGAGTGGAATTTTCGATGGTCAGGATTCGGCTAATTATATGCTCAGGATGATGTATCTCTATTTTTTCCTGTGTGTACCATGCACATTGGTTATAGCATCCAGAGAATAAGACTCGTGCTTAGATGAAAGATTTTTTCCCCTCCATCAGGAGGTGTATAAGTATTTATTATCAGCTGTTGACAGTTAACTGGGCATTTAAAATGGTGATTTCTGATTTGATCATTTCTTTTTCACTTATTATTTGGGATGCTTTTTCTAAAGGATTCTCCCTCTATCTGATACCATTTTAATATTTGTAACAATGACAAAATCATCGAATGATATATATCTCAGGATGTGTCCTTGTTAGTAAGCTGCTCATGATTGTATTTGTATGCATGTACATACATGTACACACACACACACACACACACATACCCTGAGTGTGTCACTGTCATCAACTACAGTCACAGGTTCTTCTAGTGAATTCATTCAGTCTAAGGATGACCTTAAGGACTCTTGACAGACCTGTATTCTGGGATAACTTCATAGAAAATAGAATATCCTATTATCAGAACAATATAGTAGAGTACCTAGACTATTTATTCTACCTGTAGGGAAACTTTAAAATGACAAAAGACAAGAATGAACTTTATTATTTATTTTTGTTGGTATAAGGAGTCAAACTCATGACCTCATGCTTGCCAGGCAGATAGATGCTTATGCCGCTGAGCCAAATCCCTGGCCAAAGAATAAGGTTTGGACAAATAAAAGTTGAAAATTTTATTGGGAAATTTAAGAGTTGAATAGAGAGAGATATGACTTAGAAAAATATCAATTCTTCCGTATAATTAGCATCTTTTATACATAAGTCTGATTAAACCATGATTTTAAAAAACTTGATAATCTGATCAAATAGCCCATTTGGGGGAAGACAATTCTGAATAGTGTCTTACTTGCACATGCTAAAAGTTAGTTTTTAAAAGCTAGAGTAATTAAAATATTATGATGCATATTGAACCAGGAATAGGTAGATATAACTACAAAAACTAGACACTATGCTAATAAATGATGTGAAATCCTAGAAAGTTTCTGTAGTTTGCTTATTAGCTTGGTCACGATTTAGAATTATGAAAAACATTAGCTCTGGTGGAGATCCCATAAGTGAAGACTCATATCACTAGTGGAAGTATAGATTGATGCAATCTTTTTGGAAGCCAATTTGGAAATTCCTGCTAATGTATGTTTCACCAAGGATCTTGATTACTTTTCTATCACTGCTGAGACAAAATACCTGGAGCCCAAAATTAGGAGCATCAGGTATTTTTTTTAAAATTTAGCTTACAGCTTTTATTTAGCTCGCAGTTTGTGGAGGTTTCAGTCCATACTCAGCTGGCTCCAAGGCAGGGTGGTGTGGCACCGGGGCAACACATCAGGGCAGCAGCCAGAGTAAAAAGAGGGAAACCAAGTCTCTTCTCCTCCCTTACATTGTATACTGGCCATCCCCCACTTCCAGGGTGGTGCGGAACCCCCAGAATCTCCCTGCCCTCCTCTTGCACAGGATGAGGATATTTACAAAGTAAGGATCCTGGCTTCCTGGTAAGTCTCTCAGTTAAACTTTTACATTCCTCAAGTTGACACAATGTATCAACCATAACACCAAGTAATTACATATCTAGAAATACTTTCTAAGGGAATAATCAGAAAATGTGCCAAGAGGAAAGATTGTAAACTGTTTAAATGAATCTCAGCAGGGAATTTGTTAAATATATTGTGGTACAGTCATACTCTGTGGTCACTAAGAATGACGTAGATATATATTTGTTTCCATGGAAAGATTTTGAAAATATATTTTAAAATGAAAAATACAAAACCATTGTAGGATATGTTTAAAAAACATGCACACTTATTTGTGTGTATGCGTATGCATCTCAAAGACAATATACTAAAGTATCAGTAGTATGATTAGTGGGTAGTAATAACAGGTAACTAAAATACATGTTATCTGCATTCTGATTTTTGTATACATTTGATTTAATTTTCAATTATACCTTAATAAAACTGTGTTTTAGTATTTTTTATAATCAGTTTGCAAGTGCTCATTTTTTAAAAATCAGAAAGGCAGATATAAAGATATAAGGCAAGGAAAATTATCCATGGTCCCACAATTCTCCTCTTTCAAGTCTCTGTGCATTCTGATTTTGTATATTAAATCTTTTTATAGAAAAATAAGGACTAAAAGTAATCATCAGCACTTCAGGTGAGAATGCATTAGGAAACATGCTTCGTTGCAAGAATAGCTGTTAAAAATTTATTTACGGCTTATCTGGTTTATTTTATTCCTGGTCTTCCCGTACGATTCCTGCTGATTCCACAGCTCCACAGTGAGACTTCTTCCTGCTGCGTGTGCTGAGCTGTTTCCTTGATTTCGTGTCACTTCTTTGTCCATGACAGGCAGTTTCCCTTTAGTTCTACTCGTGCCTGATGACCGGCTTCTGGAGATTTTGTCTGAATATGCTCCGATCTCGAGAGGAGCTAGGAATGGCCATGACTTATACAAACTGAAGAAAGGTGTATCTTGTCTCCAAACTGGGTTGCACTGGCGGTTAGGACTCTGGCTCTGTGGACCAGGGAGGCCTGAGGGGAGTGTCGGGGCTGTGTTGGGTTAGGGCAGCTGTACCCTGGGAGGATGAAGAGGCCTAAGTTCCTCTTCCCGAGATGCAGCGTGTCAGCGAGGTTGTGAGAGTCTTGCTGAGAATTCAGTTTGCTTTTTGACTCCCTTCACCCTTCCTGAGGGGTAGCCAAGACATCCACATATCAGGAGTTTGTGCCAGGCGAGCTCCAGCCCATCGGACTTCCTGTTCAGCCAGACTATGGGGCTCCAGGCAGCAGCACACCCACGGCTGCATGGCGGCTGAGGCTGCAGGAGCAGTGCTGCTCCAGCCGGCCTTCCCGGCCTTGGTTATGGGGGTGAGTGCTCCCGGAGGCTCCCTATAGACGAGGGACATCAGGGTGGCATGCTCAAGACGTCATGGCTGGGCTTGGCTCTCAGCTGGCATCCTGCAACCCCAGGAATACACCCTAACCCTAACCCTAACCCTAACTCTAACTTAGAATGACACCATGCTTACCCGTGTGTCTAAGCCCTGGCTGGCGGTGTCTCTGAGAGGCCCTGCCATGAAGTCTTGGTCCTCCTGCTTCTCTGCTCCTTGCATGACTACTTTTTTCTTGTGCGATTCTGCTTTGTTCCTGAGAATCTGTAGAATTTGACGAATCGTCCAAGCTCAAAGGAGAAAAGCTGATTGACCCTCTCTTCCATTCTTTTTCTAAGATGCCACTAGGGAGGTTGCCTGGCTTGTATAAGTCTTAGTAGTTGTTGTTTGATAGGAAGTAGCTATTTTATTTTTTTAAAAAACTATTTTATTCTGAACTAAAACTGCTGACTTGTTATGCCTGTGGTTCTAAGGACACAGCCCTCCAGCGATGCCACTGAATGTTTTCATTAAGTGGGAGGTGCGAGGAGAGGAGGCAAGAATGCGGAGACCGCTTCGGAGAGGATTTTGAACAGTAGTCCTCCAGCTGAGGACCCTGCTCCACTGGGTGCAGTGCTCCCCTTTCCACGCCGTCAGACTCGGCGCTGGGAGGGCCGCTTCAGCCCTGGCATGAAGCCGCCAGTTTTTCCACTCTCTCTCCCAGAAAAGATCAGGAAGTGCAAGAAGGTTCATGAAAACTTAAGCTTGAAGTTTAGCAAACTCAAAACAACCCAAAGCCTCAAACGTTGGGTTTGGTTTGAATCTTGGACAAAGGTTTGCTCTGCAGCTCCTGGCGCCAGTCCCACTTGGGGGCTGGAGCAACTTTGCTTCGGGGCTGGTGACGGGGAAATTGTGCAACTAGAACTTGGATCTCATTTTCACAAAACCAAGAAACAAAAACACTGACAGGGGAATCTGCACGGGAAGGGGCCGCCTAACCCCGACCGCTGCTGTTTCACTGTGGCAGCTCCTCTCACCATGGGAATTAGAAGACCGCCTTTCCTGCTGCAGCCCGCATCCAGTTTACAAGCCGCACCCTCTCCTGCCACAGTGCAGAAGGTGATCAAATCCAAGAGCTGAGGCCCCTCAGACTGACCTCCCGTGTGGTCAGCTGGCATTTCCAGAGCCAGCCCAGGACAGTACGGGTCGCCCCTTACCCAGCCAACTTCAGAAACAAATTTTCTGCTTCAAAGACAGCCCAGTAATTTAGGTCCTGTCGCCCTTGGATGCAATTTCTTTGTTCCACGGATAAAACTTCAGCCTAATGACTGTTTATTGAGCAGCTTCATTATATCAGCACAGAGGAATATATTTCAAGCAGAGGCACACAACATTAAAAACATCCTCAAAGATCTTATAGGTCAGCAATAAACAACAATGGAGACATCTTAGAACAACAAAAGCAAAAAAGCATTCGCTTGGAAATAATTTCAAATACTTCAGTTGATTTCTAAATAAGCCCAATAGAGAATCTCATCTCTTATACAACTGATCACTTATCAAGTATTGCAGAGCAGAATGACACCTTGCAAGCAGGCAGTCGTGAGTTTGATCCCCGGTACCGATAAAAAGGAAAAAGACAAAAAAAAAAAAAAAAAAATAGACGCCTGCTGAAGCAGCAAAGCATGAAAACTCAAAGAATTTTAGCTCGGTGAGCACCAGTCATCCCTGCACGCAGGAGGCTGAGGCAGGAGGATCGCCCACGTTTGAGGCAGCAGAGTGAGTCCAGACATAGTGAGACACTGTCTCACAGGAAGATGAAGAAACACTGAAAGACTGGAGACTGATTTGGGGTCTCAGAGCATGCAGAGATCCTGAGAACTTAAGTGAGGTCGGTTCACCTGGAAACTGATTTGCCAGATGTTAGAAATGAATACACTGACAAATTTCCAGTTAGTACACAGCGTAAGTATTGTCCCAAAGGCTCTATATTCTTCTCAGTTTAGCTGGTTCTTTTAACTGTGACTGTGATTACTGATTTTAATCTGACTGCTCCAAACATATGCCACCTTCCTAAGTAACTGCTTCTCTCATGTGGAATCATGTTACAGTGAAATTGAACTACTTCACATGAAATACGAGTCACAAGCCAATGAAATGTGGCTGATGATATTTGCTGTAGCTTGAAATTTCCCCCTTTGTTTATTTATCTTTTTGAGACAGGGTCTTGCCATGTAGTTCAGGCTGGACTTGCACTCACTATGAGCCCCGATTGATGTCAGACTAATGGTGCTCGTCCTGCCTCAGCCTCCTGAGTGAGATCACAGGTGTGAGCCAACATGCCTGGCCTTTTATGGTATTTCTTTACAAATAAAATATTTCTGAAATATTATGCTCTGAACTATAGGAAGCAACTGTATTTCTTAGAACATAAATATATCTAACCAATTTTTTTAAATTGGAATTTTTTTCTTCTTTTTTCCTCCTTTTTTTCCTCTCCCTCTTCCTCTTCCTCTTCCTCCCCATCTTTCTCTTCCTCCTCCTCCTCCTCCTCCTCCTTCTCCTCCTTCTCCTTCTTCTTCTTGTCTTTTTGAGAGAGTTTCACTACTGCGGTTCAAACAGGTCTTTAACTCAGTTTGTAGCCCAGGCTGGCCTCAAACTTGCAGCAATCCTCCTGCCTCAGCTTGTCAACTGCTAGGATTACAGGGGTGCACCAGCATGCCCAGGAAAACTGGAGATTTTTTAGGACTGTTTTTTGAATGATGCAGTAATGACTAGCTAACTGTGGAACTATAGAAATATAATGATCTTTAATAACTTGAAGTTACAAAGCTTGATTCTGAGTATTTATCTGTGCTGTCAATGAGTAATCAACAAACACCACGTAGAGTTCTGTACTTAGGAGAGAAGCAGTCGGTGAAGCAACGACATAGACCTAAGTGTTGCTGCGTCCTAGTAAGTTAAGGAGCTCAGTGCTGCAAGAGGGAGAGGCCCGGGTCTTCCTGCAGGGCACGAGACCCTCTGGGCCTTCAGTGTGTGTGTGCATTTAGGGAGGGGGAACAGCGTGTTTTGGGGTGTGGAGTTGATGCAGGAATAAGGGGACCTTTGTTGGGTAAGTGATGGGAACTACAGCTTGAAATGTGGGTCAAACCGGATTTTGGACAGCAAAACCAAGGGGTCTGGGCTTTGCTGCATGGGTCCAAAGGCCTGGCTAAGTTTCTAGGATGTTACTGAGTAATAAAAACTGGGGTGGGGAATTACATACGAGTAACAGTTGCAGCTGAGGTCACCGAGGTCCCCAGTGGGCTCAGAAATGTTGGAAATGCGAGAGAACCTGAGATGCCAGCAGCGAGGGGGCGCTCACAACAGAGAAGGAGACAGGAAAGGCAGCTGGAGGACAGCAAGAGAACCGGGAAGGATCCCAGTGGCTTTGGTGACCACTGGCCGTGTCTTGTGTTCCCCGGAGGCCGTGCAGACAGGATCTGGAAAAGCCACTGACTGGGCTCCCCGCGGGCAGAGCCACACTCTGGGGAACCAGGGCCAGGGGCGGTGAGAGGTGAAGCAGCCTGGTGTGCAGCTGCTCTGGGAGAGGGGGCAGCGAGGCGCACCGGGGCCTGTCCCGGGTCTGTGTCTGTGTCTGTGCCACCGCCTTCTGGAACCGTCGCTCACGGGCAGACCTTGCTCCTGACTCCCACATATTAACGACTCTCTTTGGGTGGCAAAGAGGCCTTCAGCCTCTGGACTAAGCTCACGGTCCTCCGCCTCCCTCCGTCAAAGCGCGACAAACGACCCAGAAACAGATCAGCAACACCCAGCGCCTCTTCTGAGTTCTCTGTTTCACTCAGCAGCGGGCGTGACAGTGTCTGGTGACTCAGGCTAGAAGCCCTGAGTGGCGTTTGCCACCCTTGTCTCTCCTCTCTCACCAGCTCCGGTGGCCGCTTTCTCTGCAGGCCACTGCCTGCCCCAGTGGACGCTGCTGTCACCTGGTCCCTTCAATCCACAAACTGGGTCGCACCATCTTCTGTGTAACAGCGTCTGATGCTCTCCTGTCTCCTGCAGGTGACATGGTGTCACCTGTACCACTCTGTTAGGCTGCAGCCTGGGACTGCCAGGGCGGGGTGAGGGTTCACTGAGGAGCCAGCGTGGGAATCAAGTTTTTCAGGCAAAGAGCTGCATTAGAATAGACAGGGGACCAGATGGCCGATCAATCACCGGGCAGTATTGTGTGCTGTGATGGCTGATACACCATGTCTACCTGGGAAGTTTAGAAGTGTAACTGAGAGACTGAGCAGAGAGCAAGGGTCCTTACTTCTTCCTTCTTAAATTCTTCCTTCTTAAATATTCTCATCCTGTGCAAGAGGAGGACAAGGAGATTTTGTGAGTGCTGCACCACCCTTGGGTGGGCAGGGGGCTGCATATAAGGCAGGAGAAGAGGTTGCTCTCCCCATCTTTTGCTCTGGCTGCTGTCTTGAAGTATCACCCCTCAGCCCCACCCCCCTGGTCTGTGTGTTAACGCTTGATTTCCGTCCATGACGCCGTGAGAGGTGAAGGAACAGTTAGATACGGAGCCTGATGAGAGGTCTGTAGGTTATTGGGGGTGTGGCCTCAAAGGGGATGGGGGACCCCAGTCCACTTCTCTTCATCCTTGGAAATGAGCAGTATTGACTTTGCCCTGGTTACTTCCATAGACCCAAAAGCAATGGGTGTGACCAAGTATGGACTGAAACTTCCAAAAATGTGAGCTAAAATAAACCTCTTCGTGATTCATCCCACGTTGTTGTGATAGTCATGGAAAGCTGCCTGACACAGGAACTCGAGCTGAGGAATGGGTGGTCTTTTCTGTTGTTAAATATCCCAGGGTGTGGGAAGGCTTTGGGGATGGGCTTCAGGAGTCGACGGGGAAAAGTTAGGAAGTGCGGTCTACGGAGAGCCTACCCTGCTCTGAGTGGAGCTTAATGATAAACTCCGGTGAGAGCTCAGAGGGTCAGAATGCTGCCAGACGGTGCAGCAGAAGCTTTGCTGAGGAGGTTCCGACGGAATGAGCATCTGAGGCCGTCCGTGTTACACTGTGGCAAAGAATTTGGCTGCATTTTTCTGTCTGTGAGACTTTATGGGAGACTTGACGTGATTTACTGATTTATCTGGTAGTGGAGACAGCAAGGTACAAAGCACTCAGCAGTGGCACGGGTGTGACCGCCTGCTGTCGGCCGAATTTACGAAGAATCAGGAGCAAAGATGAACAAAGTAGAAAGATGTGAAAAAAATGCAGCTTGGCCAGAAAAGAAGCATGTGGAAAGGTGTGCCCACAAAGACACAATTACGAGTGCCCTTAAAAGGGAAGCCCAAACCAGAGTGCAAAGAAGGCCTCCAGAGAATCTCAGGAACCTGGAAGGCCCTGAGCTGGGCTGAGCGGAGCTGAGCTGGGCTGAGCTGAGCTGAGCTGAGCTGAGCTGTCACAGGCTCAAAGATGCAGAAACGCAAATCTGTTTCAAACACTTTGATTTGAGAGGAGAGCTCCAGGGTGCCCTGGGAAGTTTACCATTCCTTTATTATTCTGTCAAAGAAGCACCCGGAGACCACTGTGGCTGTGACTCAGGTGACCTAAGTGCAGTGCACAGTAGCCCCGGACCTTGGCACAGATTCCGAGGGCCGTGGGCTGTTGTGGCTCCACCTGGATTCAGAGGGAGCTGGTGGCCAGGCAGTGTCATCTGGGGTTGTCTCGAGGAGGTCCAGTTCCTCTTTGGTAGTCTGCTGTTCTCTTTTGGAATGGGAACTTTTCTGTTGTACCTGTCCTAGCAGTCTACCTTAGTCACTTTCTTTTTGAGTTTTGTAGGAGACTCTGGATTTCTTTTTGAATGCAAAGTTTCAGACCCTTGCCGTGAAGGACGGGATGCATTTTGCACTGTAAGATGGACATGACTTTGGGGGCCAGGCGTGCAGGTCAATGGCGTGGCTAAGTGTCTCCCAAAGACTCCTGTGCTAAAGGCTTGGCCATCTGCCCACAGGGCTGCTGGGAGGTGGTGGAGCTGTTTAGAGCGGGCTCAACAGGTCCCCGGGGCACGCCCTTGGGGACTCAGGAGGCCTCTTTTTATTCCTTTGCTACATCCTGGCTGTGGGGCAAATGATTGGCTCGGCCACCTGCTGTGGTCATGATGCGTCACCTCCCCCAGGTCCAAAACAGAGACCCAAGGACCAAGGGCCAAAGCCTCTACAATGGTGAGCCGAAATCAACCTCTCCTCTTCGTAAGTCGATTACCTCAGGCAGAGGTTGTTGCAGAAATGGAAGATGGCTAACGGCTGGAGAACATGTGTACACATGTGAAGCTCCCATCACTGCGAAGAGGAGGACGGATGGGTACAGAAATGTGCCAGAGGAGCGAAGCATACTTTCTGTCCTCATGGAAGTGGATTATTTAGTGGAGATCTCGGAGGACTGACAAATACTCTCAGTGAGCTCAGGAAAGGGACGCACAGCAGGAGGAAGGGTCGGGTCAGGTCGGGTCGGTGATATTGTTTCAGTCTCAGCCTTGCAGAGGCGAATCCTTGTGTCCTGGGAACTTCTGTCTGCCCAAGCGGGTCAATAGGAGTGAAGATATCTTGGGTCTTGGATCTTAAATGCTGGGTGGACTTGTCCTTGGCCCGTCTATCGAGGGTTTGAATCAATCTTAGTAACCGATTTATGTCCCAGCACATTATTCCTAGGAGACGCAAAGGACTAGCTCTCTGCAAAGGGTTGATCTGGTTGTAAACAGACATAGTTTAAATTTCTGGCAAGGTTGAGATGAAAGCTTTTGTGGAGTTATGCAGTTGTGGCCACGATGTGTTGTCAACTGTGGTGCTGATCATGAAGTCACCAGCTGAGCAGGGGACTGCCTCGCAGGCAGACAGGCACGCTGGCATAAACAAGGACGCCCTGCAGACTAAACTGAGCCCTGATAAGGTCTGGGCGTCATGGCAGCCGGTGGGAGCCGCGTTTGTCGCTTGGAGGAGTGTCATTAGAGTTCCTGGGCTGAACTTACCCAAGTGGCAGACTTAGATTTCTAAAGATAGGGCACCTATGTCCTTCAAAGCACTCACGAAAAATATTCTTGTTGTGTAATTCACGCTTCTGAATGATAACTATTTTCTCGTGGTGAACTCTGTTCTCTGTTTTAGTCTGAGGGTAAATAATCATAGTGAAATAAATCTGAAAGCGTCATACATGGAACAAACTTTTAGGTTTAGAGAGCACAAGAAAACTAGTAAGCCAGGAAAGTAATGTGTGTGTGTGTGTGTGTGTGTGTGTGTGTGTGTGTGTGTGTTCATAAACTTGGCATTATATTTTGTTTTGGACTGATTGTGGGATCCATTAGCAGGTTTGTTTAACGTAGCAACTCTGTCTAGATTGTGACAGAAGTTTTCATTCCAAATTTGCATCATGAGGTTTTTAAGTCAGAGCAAATCCCACAAGTAACTTTCAAGACAGGTGGCTGGAAAGAGGGCATCAGGAAGTCTGAGCCCTTGTAAGGTTTGTTTCCCTTATCAATAGGCTTCCATCCCCGACCACCCAGGGTGTGTGCATGTCAATGCCTTAGGCTTGAAGACTATTGTTAAGAGGAGTTTATTATGGGGCGGGAACAGGGTACTAATAACATTAACAGTCAAGAGCTTAATTCATGCTCAGCTTTGTGCTAAGCACTCTGCATTGGCTCTCTTGGCTAATATTTATAATATCACACACATATATATGTATGCATACACATATACACACATGACACACAATACATACAATAGCCTTAAAATAACACAATACTTATGAGATTGGTAATATTGTTGTCATCATTTAAAAAATCCCCCCTCCCGTTTTGTCTTTTTGAGACAGGGTCTCGCTGTGCAGTTCAGGCTGGCCTGGCACTCACTGTGTAGCCCACCCTGGCCATGAACTCCCAGCGATCCTCCTGCCTCAGCCTCCTGGATGCTGGGGTTACAGGCATGCAGTACATGCCGGGCTTCTAAATTTCCCATATTTTAACACGGGCGTTGGGGTGTGTTTTACAGTCGGCAGCATCTCACAGGTGCCATGTAAAGTTTTCTCTTCTCTCACTGCGGCATGTGAAATCCTGATGAGCCTGACAATAAGAAACCACCGTCCCCTTTACCGAGTCTGACCTCCGAGGAAGCGAAGACAGGAAGAAGCTGCTCAAGGTCGCAGAGCTGGCAGGAGCGCAGCCAGGACCCCACGCGGTGGCTGTGGAACGTGGTCCAGGGCCGCTGCTTATGGGCAGCACACCACGCTGCCCGTGGGCATCTACCAGCGCTTCCAAAGACTTCGGCAAAGGGGCCTTTGTGCATCGCCAGCTCTGCAGAGCTGAGCACTCAGAAAAGCACGGTGGGGAGGAGAGGCATAGTGCGGGGCCCACGGGAAGGCAAGGCAGGCACCTCCAAGGAGAAGGAGAACCACGGGGCGTAAAGAGGGCCTGCAGCGAGGCCACCGCGTCCCGGTCACGTCCAGCCTGCGCACGCCGTACCTCTCTGCGGTGCGTGGAGCGAAAAGGCTGGCGCAGAAGCCAGGGGCCTGGTGCTTGCAGCTGCACGCGTTCCTGCGTCTGTGCAGGTGGGAAATGAGAGGTGGGGGTGGGGTGGGGTGGGGTGGGGTGGGGGTGTACTCGCTCTGCTCTTGGGAGCGGATAGTACACGAAGAACTGCGTTCTTAGCCTAGGTTAGAAGTTTTCTTTCAAATCCATTTTATTTCAAGGGGAAAAAAAGGAAGAAAAAGACAAGAAAGGGGGCAACAATGGTGCACACATCATTGCACATTGTCACCCCCAAATCATTCTCCCAGCACAAGACAGCTGGGTTCAACTGTTCAAACAACACCAGCACGAACCTTTCTCTCTAGTGAGCTCAGACAAATCAGTAGTATAAGTATCTCAACTGTTTTTATGTATAAATATGAATATATATATATATATATATATGTTGTTACTCTCAGCTTCTCACCCTAGTGAGATAGTACGATGTTTGCATATGTGTCTTATTTATTTCACTGTGAGTGTGGTCTCAAGTTGCATCCATTTATCTATAAAAGTCTCCAGTTTATCCTTCTTTGTGGCTGAGTAGTACTCCATTGGATAAAAATAACCACATCTTTTTATAATTAGAATTTGAAACTGTGTGTATTACACTTTTTTATTTGCTCCCCTCGCCCCAGTGCTGAGCATAGCTGAGTGTAACTCTCAGGCAGTCTAGCATTTATGGAAGAAATGCATAAGAACCTTCTCGCTTCCCCTCAAATGCCACTCAGACTCTCGGAAGCAGAGCTGAGTCTGGAAGAGGGGTGCTTCGATGGGGTGGGGGGCTCGGAAGCTTGCACCAGCTGTGGAAATCACAGAGTGCTACACTTTCTATTCCTGCTGGTCCAGGAACGAGGTGGGCGCGGGGAAGTTGGCCAGGGCCTAGGCCTCTGCTGCTCTGCTTCGGGTGGGAAGGGAGAAGCGAGGGAGAGAGGCCTGCGTGGACCTCTGTCCTCCAGCTCACCCAGCAGCTCCCACGGGGCCTGCACGCATGTGCACACGCGAGCCTCTGAGCTCAGGGTCTTCAGGTGCTTGCGTGTCCAGGCAGCTCTAGTAGGTCGACTCGTGTCTTGGCTCCTGCAGCGAGCCAGACTCTGGCTCACTGTCCCTGTAAGCTTCTGGCCTGCTCTGGTGGAGAGCGCAGGGGTGTGAGCTTCTGAGAATGAATAATTAGGCTCTAGGAAAAGCCGGGGTTATTCAGAAGCCAGGCAGTTTGGGCCTGCGTCTGTGGCCAAAGGAAAACCAGGTTGGAGAAGGGCCTCATGCAGCTCTGTCGTGGGCCTGTTGGGGTTTTCCGGGCATTGTCTTCGGAACGTTTGTTTGGGTCCTGCAGGATTTGATAAGGAGAGGGCTTCAGGATTTCAAGTTCCGCCTCCTTTTAAACCACACCGTGTGTTTTGGACGCAGAGTTGTAGCTGGGGCCCAGTTCGTGGACCTCGTCCTTGTCACCTGTCTTCCCCTTTGGTCCACAGGCCGTGCGTTCCAGGTCGGGGATGGCAGCATCCCCAGCTCCTGGGAAGCTGACATGCGATGGTTTTATGCAACTTACCTCACCGTCTTGTTAGATTCTTCTTTTTTCATACCATAAACTCTTGGACACCAGGGTTGTTGGAGAGGTCACCTAGTCATAACAGAGACCGGCTGGGCACTGAGCCTGTCAAGTGACTTCCCGTGACAAGGCGAACAGTTAGGCTACATAAAAACTTCTCTTTACAGCACGCAGGGAGAGTGCTTAAACTAATTTCAAGAGGTTTCAAAGTATAGCAGCAGTCTCTCCTTCTAGGCATCGTTTCTTTGTCAGGGACACAGCATCGAGACATTCTTTTCTATGCAGCCTTTTCCAAGTAACGTTACCTTGCAGTCATTATTTATTGCTGTATGTTCATTCCAGTAACATTCAGCGAACTTCCTCCATTCCCCAAGGCGCCCAGCAGTGCTGCATCTGTAGATGTTTTGTTTCACCAGCAAAGCACCGCCTTGTCACGACGCTTGGCACGGGCTGGACAGAGGAGGCAGAAGCCTCAGAACTCCTGTCCAGGGGAAATAAAGCGTAACCTTTCCCCAGTGATGGAGACTTTGATTTCCTGGAGAAGAGCTTGGAAAGGGAGTAGTGGTCCCCCCAGGAACCCTGCTTTTGTTGTTTTTTTTCCAGTCTCATTTATCAAGTGAGATTTGGGGAATTCAGGGATTACCCATGTCACTATGCATTACCAGTAAAATTAAAAGATATTTTGAGCAGAAAGATGGCAGAGATGTTGGCTGGGGCTGCAGTTATAGGACCAGAGGATGAGGACAACGGACAGTACCAGTAATCCATGCAAAGTGAACAGGCAGCCATTAGCTTTTTTAAAATTTTGAATATAGTAAAATACAACAAAACAAGACAGAACAAAGCCAATCGAGACAATGCAGTGAAACTGGTACAGAACGTCACAGCAGGTTACTGGGATAACAATAATAGGTGCCATAGTATATCTCGTTATCTTCACAATAATTGTCCGTTCAATCAGGGACAGCAAAATCAAACCAAAAACAGAATATCATAAAACCAATGGAAAGAGAATATTGAATAGAGCAAAACAATCAGAACAAAGCAAAAACAGTGAAAACAATATTTGCCTTCAAAGAGATGGTCGGAGGGAACCCCCCATATTTGCTGTACTGTATATGGTCATCCCCCCAGAGATGCTCAGACCTCTGGCCCCAGGTCGGCATAATCAACCAACAATACAAGCATTTAGGCGTAGACAGCTATTATCTTACATCTGCCTCTAAAGAATTTTTTGATGGTTAATTGTAAGTTCTTTTTTTTAAAAAAAGACAAACTGTGGTGGAAAGGGGATCTCAGATCAAGGATTAGTGGGCAGAGAACTTGGAAAATGTATTTTATCTTCCATTTCGGTTTCTCTTTACTGTGGTGTTTTCCAGCCACACACAGAGGACCCTGGCTTGCTTATTAACTTGAATCTTTCCCCTTTTTTCGGTTTCTGGGAAGGTATCAGTACCTTTCAGTCTGCACTCTCTGAAGCTGGCACTGGGGTGGAGTGGAAGGTGGGGAGCAGACCCCGACACATTCCTTCCTGTTGTAAGTGTACTATCATGGCTTCGATGGCAATGTAATAAGTGTTGATTTTGTGACTCTGAATATGTGCATTCTGCTTTTTCTTTTGAATGTCAGAGTGTTGCTCGGGTCCTCCAGCAGGTGACTTCATCTGATTCCCAGTGATGACTGGCGTTGATCAGTCTGGGTTGTGTGTTTTCCACAACTGGACAGTTGGGGGACTCTGATGGAACTCAGTGACAAAGGCCATCTTCCCCAGGACACACACACACACACACACACACACACACACACACATAACAAAAACAAAAGAGTCAGAGGGTCCTGTTGATGGGAATCACTCTCATAATTATGTGACACTTCACGAAATGGGACGGGATCGCGTGGCCTCGGTGGGTTTGGCAGAGCTTGGAGAACAGACGGTCTGTGACACCGATGGTGGCGGAGGAAAGAAGCCCTGGCTGCTGTGAACGGGCAGGGGAAGGGGGCGGCTCTGCTTTCCTTCACACGCTGCAGGCAAACCAGGAAGCCGAGGGCCAGGCTCTGGGCAGCGCTGGCCCTGCCGTCCCTCCGTCCTCCTTCCCGTCCCTGGTCCTCAGAGAGCCTAGGGATGAGAGGCGTCCCTCTCCACCAGGGCGGGCGCAGGAACCGGCAGACACCAGCCCACCGCCAGGCTCACGCCTCCTCTCCTCCGGCTAACATTTTGCTATCTGGCCTTGCAGACTGTCTCTGTTATTTTGTATCTAACGGATCGTTCCTGGTTAACGTTTTCAGCCTTTGTGTTTTTCCTCACTGAGAGAATTCCACGGTTGTTTTCTTCCCAGTTGTCTCCCTACCTCTGCCTTAATCCACCCCCCAGGGGGAGCCTCTGGTCGTGTTTTGATAAACTTCTTCCAGACTTCCTCAACTGCTTTATAGCTGTGAGTCCTAGGCTGTGACGGCTGGAAGGAACCCCGGAGATGATCTGTCCAGCCCTGTCTCCCCCTGCTCCCGGTTCTCCACTGCAGCCTTCCAGAAGATCTATGGACATGCTAAGGGCCTCCCTGAAATCCCACCTTGGCCCGGGGCGGGCAAAGCCAGGCCTGGACCCCGGGTCTAGGGGAGCTTCCCATCTGTATCTCAGAGTTCTATTTTTGGCCGGCCTAAAGAAGTAGTCTCTGTAAGATGGATCTTCGTGGTCGATGGTGATTTAATTTCCAAAGTGATCATTCATTTTCTGATGGGAAAAAAAAAAAAATCTCTAACCACACAGAGACCCCTCCAGCTCCCTGGCTCCGCTCTGCCTTTGGCCTCTGTGTCTGGCTGCAGTGGCCTGGACCCTCAGGGCCGCCGCTGCACCCCAACACTGGCCACTCCCTTCTCCTCTTGATCCTTTTCTTTGAGCAAGTCACAACTCTCCCTGGGTTCGCTCCAGGGGCTTCTAGAAGGATGGAAATTCAAGCAGCCAGGCGGTTCAAGCTGCTGATTCTCCGGGTACCTTCCCCAATGTTCCCCATAAAAACCAGGGTGTCTCCTGGTGTGGAACATCATGTTTTCGCACTCATGCGCCTCCAGCTCTAATTTACAGCAGCCTCATTAAATTCTGACCTACCTTAAACTCCTCACTCAGCTGTTTGCTTCAGACTTGTAAACAGATCTTTCCCTAAGCTTTCCCTGTGAAGTTCAGGGTGAGCCCCCTCCCCTGCACCCCATCTGGAGGCTAGGAAAACGCACATTTTCACAAAACAACCCTAAAAACCTCTTTTGGATTGCCCCCCGCCCCCACTTGCTGACTGGAGAGGACCCTGCCTGTCACCTGGGCCCCTGGAAGTGCTGCCTCTCTCTCTCCTCCTCTGGCCCAGGTTCCTGGTCTTTTGTTCCAGGCCTATTACGTCTTCCGAGTTATAATAAACACACTCGGCCCTAGCCCTACGATAGCCCGATTTCTGACACAGATAGAATTCATAGTGACTTTTGGAGAAGGATTCTTGTTTTGCTTTGTTTTGTTTTTTTTGCCAAGGATCCAAACTGACCAAACTTGAACTTGAAAGAAAGAGCATGTCATATGCTGGCCTGTGTTGCAGTTACTGAGGCAAAGGAGCTCTTCGGGGCTGGGTGGACTGTGTGTGTGTGGGGGGGCCCTTGCTTTCCCGGACGCCTCTGCCTGGCATCTCTGTGAGTGAGTGCATGGCTGCATGCATGTGTGTATGTGGTGTGTGTGTGTGTGTATGTGTGTGTGTGGGTGGGTGCATGTGTGGGTGCTTGCATGTGTGTGTGTGTGCTGGGGGCTGCTGGGGAAGGAGCATTGCTTTGTTCCAAGTAATCACAGAACAATGCTCTCATGTTTACCTTCATAGCCGCTTTATTAAGGAGGGGTCTGTTTTACAGTCCGGGCTGCAGCAGGACGGACTCTGCAGCCGTGCTCTGTGCAGGCGCAGGCCTCCGAGGCCTTAATCACAAGCAGATGCTGCTGCTCTGAATCAAGAATTCCCCTCTCTGCCTGCCCGGCCTGAGCAGTGAGCTGCCTGGCTTGGACCCTCAGGCTCCGTGCAAAACTCCCCGGGCCATCGCCCTAGTACAGGGGAAGGAGCACACGATTGATATTTTCCAGGCCCAAGCAGGACTTTGAAATAATACCTAGCGGTTGTAGAGAGTTACTTATTTTTCCTCCTCCCCCAAATGTTTTCCCATGCATGATCTCACTGTATCCTTCAAATCGTCCTTGGAGTTAAGTAGAGAAAGCCTTTCCCCCCGAACCTGAGGTCTGGGGATGTGAAATAATGTGTCCAAGGTCACACAATTAGCCCTGACTCCACTCCTGGTCTGGTGTTCTTCCCACCGAATGACACCAGTGTTTACTCTGTCTGTGTCAGAATTGTCCAGAGGCCTTTCAGGAGCCGAATCCGTCCAAGCAGTCATTCTTACAGCTTGGGTTTAAATTAAATTTGAAGCATCTTTTCAGTATTTTATGGTTTTTCTCCCCCTCTGGGCCTCAAGTTATACAAGTTATACATCTAAGGCAGTGGTTTTATAGGCCTAAAAATTATTAGAGGAGTTTGTTTAGTAGATCCCGGTTCAGCAGATCAAAGATACAGCCTCAAATGCACATTAAAAAACAAAACCCATGCCACCCATGTGACTCCGAATCAGGAGGCCTGTGTAAACACTGGGTCCAGGGCTGGGGTAAGCAAGGCGCTTAAGATGTCTAAGCCTCAGCTCGAAAAACAAAAGAAAACTTGGGATCTGTTACTAAATTATCTCCAGACACGAGCGCGGATGGTAGCCTTCTGCACATTTAGGTTGGATCAGAATCGCTGTTGTAGAATACATAGTATTTTCCTGGGAAAATAATCTTGGAGATAGAAATGAAACCTTGAGGTTCTAAGGTTTCTGGAGGGGGAGGAAGAAGACAGGGGAGTTTAGGGAGAGGTGAAATTGGGTGCTGGGGTACTCTGGAGAAAGAGGGCTAATTGGTTTAGGGCTTTAAGATAGTTCCTCTGTGATCACTGTATATTTAATAAAAATGACATTTTGTGTGCTTCTTATAGGGATTAAGGAAGACGCCGAGTTTGACTTTATTTAGAGGTGAGCAGAAGAGGCCATGAAATTTTGGGTGGGTGGGTGGGGACTGCGGATATCTGCAGACTCAAACCCAAGTCTAAATCCATTTGCCTTTGTTTCCCATGGGCTAAATATGACGAGACTACACCTGGGTAACAAGGAACACCAAGACGAGAAAATATTATTTTTGAACTCTCCCTGGATTTAGGAATGTTAGGACGTGCATTGGACCTCATAATAAAGGGCTCATCAAGACAGAATGTGAACAGGGTGTTGCAAACGGAGACAAGGACCGCGAACCCTGAGCTGCGGTTCCGTCGTTGGCTCAGTTTCTAGAAGGATTTTAAGCGGATTTTAGTGTCTGTGTTCCTTTTTCTATACAATACATACCAGTAGTTCCCACGGACTGTTGATGCTTTCGTTCTAGCAGCCAGAGCCAAAAAGCTGAGAATTTTATACATTTGGAAATATTTACCTTGGGACCCTGAGACAGAGGTCTCGGGCCAAAGGAAGAGAATACGGGAGGTGCCTGGCAGAGGCAGCAGCCCCGAAGTGTTCGTTTCCAGCTCAGCAGAGAACACGCTCTGCACACAAAGAGGGGAGCAGGGAGGCCCCACACGCTGCCTTCAGGAGGAGGCCGTGCCCTGACTGGTGGTAAGAATACCAGGGAATCCAGCCTTCTTTCCAATTAGGTGCCAAGAAGATAACGAAACTCAGTGAGGATCCTTGTGTTGGATGATTTCAATGTTCTCAGTAAACACAGGGAGTTAGCATCACTTTCTGGAAAATAAAGCTTGGGATTATCCGAATTTGTGGGCTTCAACACAGGTCTGGACTAGTCTGGGAGGAGGAAATTGGGGAGGTGGTGGTAAATGAACTTCCTGTGAGTGGTGGACCAGGCGGGACTTCCTGTGAGTGGTGGAGCAGGGAGGCCACCCACAGGGCTACGTTTAAACGTTTAAACGTCTAAGGAGCGGTTCCCTGCACCATCGCACTGGCCGTGGAATCCAGTTCCCCCGGAAAGGAGATGGTTGCTGTCGGGGCTTCTTTCCCTCTTGCTCATGCTGAGGGGTTCAGATAGGCAAGCAGAGAAAACCCCATTATTTGCCTGGCTTTCCTGGCATTTGTTCTCACAGTTGGCAAATATCTGTGAGCAGGTACTAGCTAGGTGCCATGGGTTGGCTGCTGGGGATAAAGCCATGAACAAAACCAGAGGACTCTGTTAGGGAGCTTGTCATAACTTTAACTTCTTGGGTAAGAGCACTTCTTCAAAGCCTTTGCTTGTGCTCTGAGCTTGTTTTATGGCGTAGGAAACACCCGCCTTCTCTTTCTCCTTGTGCTGACACACTGCACTGCCCATTTGCTGAAGGTTTTAACGCCTGTCCTTTGAGTTTGGATTATGGCGTGAATAGCAAAGCTTCCCTTGGATGACACATTCCCCTTTCGAGGATGGAGACCCAAGCCCCGAATCTTCTTCTCTGTGAACTGATTTCTTGCTTATCACGTTCTTGCTCCAGGACACCCTAACCACTTCTGCACGCCTAACCCCGATAGCCATGCCCTTGATTTTTCTCCTCCCCTCAAGGCTGAGTTCTAATCAGCATTTTTGCTGTGATGCGTATTTCGCCATCGGGGTTGAAAAGCTCTGGCTCTCTTTATCCCTGTGGGTCCCACACTCCTGGACTTTTATTCCTGTTTGCACATTGGCAATTCTTCTCTGAGTACAACTCTTTTGTATAACTCTCTAGGGTGAGTGTAACAAAATCCCCACCCTAGGTGGCTTACACAGGCCAGTACTGTCTCACAGTTTGGAGGCTGCAGGGCTGAGCTAAAGATGTGGCCAGGACTGGTTCCTTCCAAGGCTGCGAGGGAGCACTGGTCTCCTGTCTCTTGCCCCTGCCTTGCTGGCAATCTTGGGTGGCCCCTGGCTTGTAGACACCTACCCCATCTCTGCTTCCAGCGTCCTATGGTGTGGTGTGTCTCTCCAGGCACCGGGCCATGTTCAAATGTCTCCTTCCTATAATGGTACCAGTGATGGCGGGTATCCTTATGTAAACATGGAAAAGTGTATTTCCAGTTCTGCTCAAGGGGGGGGCTAGGATGCCAACATGTAAAGGAACACATTTTAACCCATACTGCTCACCAAATACAGCCAACACCTAAGACACGCTACCCTTGTTCTGTTTGCTAAGCTTTAGTCCTGAGATTTCCAAGCTAATTTCATTCACCATCTGCCTTCCAAGTTATCACAGGCAAAAGTTTTATCAAACATTGCCAAATAGCCTTAGCTCCCTGTACATTTGATCACCACTCAAACACAGGTCCCTAAGCCAATGCTGTGTATCAGTGGCAATCTGCAAATTAGTGCAGGGTTGCTAACAGTTACCCTGGAAGGCTGAGACACACCTGCATTGTTAGTGACTCCCGTTCCTTGTGAGTTTGCGAATAGGTCCACGTGCACCCTTTCCCCTCCCGGGCACACTGCAGGAGCCTCTCGCCGTGCTTTTGACTATAAATTCAGCCCCTTCCGAATGCATTTCACGCCAGTCCACTCATGCATTTTTGCTTTCTTTCTTCCCTGACTTTATCCTGAGCCCGTAAATCCGATACTTGAGTCCTGTATCGCCCTTCTCCACCTCCCCTCGCAGTCCCCTTTCCTTTCTCTCTGCTCTGCTGTCCCTGAAAATCGCCTGCAGAGTCTCTATCCATTATTTCAGCCCTCTTCCCACGGCACACACCGAACTCTTGCAGAGCGTGTTTAATCCAGCTATGTTCTCAGCGGTCTGAGTTCTCAGAGCAGCTGCTGTGTGAGGTCATCCAGGAGCCGCCACTCCATCTTTACACATCTCTCTTTTGGCTTGCAAAAGAGGGAAATACAGCAAGGTGTGCTGGTCTCTCTTACAATCCCGGGACTTTGGGAGGCTGAGGCAGGAGGATTGCTAGTTCGAGCCCAGCAATCACCAGTGACTCGGTGAGACCCCTGTCTCTAAATCAAAAACTGAAAAGTGTGAAAGCCCTGAGTTCAACCGCTATGAAACAAAGACAAAAGCAGAAGATGAAAGAACTTCCTCACTCGGCCTCGTGAGCCAAGGGCCAACCTACCACAGCCGTACAGGGTCGGGTTGGGTGACCGTGGGGCAGGCGTTGGAGAAAACTGAGGGACAAGTAGGGATCCATAGGCCTGAGGCCTGCGGGCCACTTCGTCACTTTTCTCTCTGGCCTACAGGGATGTGTTTATGTTCTTTTCTTCTGAAAAAAAGATCTTTGAAGCTCACCCTAATCCCTGAGCTACCCGTACGCTGGCCATATTGCAGTGGATTGCAGCACTGTTTGGGTATGGATTTCCAGCTCACTCTGTAGATTTCTCTTTCAGTTCCTCAAAATCATGGCTTACCGTCTTTCCTGTTCTGTTTCGTGCTGACCCTTTGCACACCGCCCTCCGCCCTTACCGTGTCGCAGCTCCTCCCCAGCCTCTCTGCTGCTCCCTCCTGAGGGTCCAGCGTGGCTGCCCCTCCCCCTTGGATGGATTCCTGATTTTCTTTTATTTATTTCTGAAGTGTTCCAGCTCATGCTGCATCTCTCGCAGTTCCCTGCGTTCAGTTTTGATCCATTCGGTGCCTTGTCCTCCCGAGGTGCTCAGGATTTCTATCAGGGCAGTGGCAGCATCTTTCTGGGGTGCATCCCCCCATCTGCCCCTGGTGGTCCCCTCGCTTTTCTCCTGTTTCCTGGAAGTCACTGTGCCTGCCTGCTTGGCCAGTTCTCTTTGGCTCTGACTTTTGTGATTGAGGTGGATTCTCCCAGGTGCCTGCAAGCTGGTCCTGCAGGGAGGGCATAGTGTGGGGTTCCAGGCAGGCAGGAACTTTCCTTAGTTTGCAGTTAAGCCCCTTAGGATTCGGGTTTCCGATTGCCTGTGAATACCTAATATTTGGGGGAAATAGGCTACATTCATACTTTCTCCATTTCTCCTGGTTCAGAGAAGTCAGGGGCGTGCGTGGCTCAGGATTTGAGACCCTTCCCTCTGCCCTTCCTCAGTGATCCTGCTGCTTGCAAAGGTGCGTTGTTCTCAGCCCCCACCCTGCCTGTTCTGTGGGTTCAGAGAGAGCCCTGCAAAGTGCACCCTAAAACCCAGTCACCCTGTTCCCGTGTTTCCAGACAAGGCTGCGTTTCGCCCTCAGATTCTGCTGCATCCTTGGGGTCACTGTGCTCTGCCGTCCTGATCTGAGATCCTCAGCTTCTGATGCCACCTGATTTCCCTGCCCTGTATCCCACCGTCCCCCAAGGCAGCATTTCCTCCAGTTTCATGGTTTAAGGTCACAAGGATCCCTTTTCTCTATCAAAGATTTTCTTTTTCTAGTTTTTATTGATGTTTTGAGTCGATTTCCTCATTTTTAAGCCCTTTAGCATGGCATGTCTCATCAGGTAGCGTGAATATCTGCCTGTTTTTATTTTGCTGGAGTTAATTCCTCTAAGTGGTGTATCTGTAACATTCTGAGAATTCCAATCTGATTTTCAAAACAAACCTAGGACTGGCCCAGCAATATATGAGAGTTTTTGAGAAAAGTATACGTTACCTGCATTTATTCATCTTTTTGTTTTTTGAAACAAGGTCTTGCTATGTAGGCTGGCCTTGAAATTCATGGCAATCTTCTGCCTCAGCCTCCTGAGTGCTGGGATTATAGGCTTGTGCCACCACTCCTGGCTTGTGATAGGCATTTGTCAGTTTTACTTTTTAGTTTTAATGTAATTTTTTCCTAAATAAAATTGTATTTTTATAACAAGTTTAATGTTTTCTTATGGATTTCTACCTTAAGAGATGTTTTCTTTACCATGCTAATAATATTATATAATTATACATATATATATTCCTTTAGTATTATGACATATTTTCATGTTTAAGTATTTGATTACTATGGAATTTGTTTTATATATAATAAAAAGTATGAATCTAGCCTATTTCCCCCAAATATTAGGTATGCATTTATTTGTCATTTATAAACTAATTTATTTTTCTCCTGTAAGATATCACTATTAACACACACATCTTATTCTTAACAGAAACAGCTTAGAGATTAAATTTCATTTTCTCATTTGTTTGTTTTTATGGCACAGTGCAGCATTTTGACTCTTGCTTTATATATCAATACATTTTATTTTCTAGAAGAACCATTCCTGAACATTACTACAATTTTAAAAATCTCTTGTTTAGTTTCATATACTGTATTATTCTTCCAGATGAACTTTAAAATCATTTGTTGCGTTTCCAGAAATAAATCCCCAAGGCCCCTGGGATTGTAGAGGTTTATTTATTTATTTGAGAGGAACTGACATCTTGACAATATTAAGTCTTCTTAGCCGGTAACACGATCCTGAGTTCCATTCAGAAGGGTTTTCTTTTATGTTCAATAACAGTTCTGTGGCTTTCTTCACGGAGTTCTGCACGTTTCTCGTGAGTTTAACTCTTAGTGAGAGCGTTTACAGTTCTGCTATTGGGAATGTACTGTAATTTCCTTTCTGATTCATTATTGCTGGAATGCAGGAAAACGCTGAGGCTTATTTATTTTGTAATTACTAACTAACCTATCGAGCGTTATGATTAATCCTAGTAGTTTTCAGATTGTCCTTTTGAGTTTTATACCGAGATTATGATGCTACATGGAAGATTAGTCTTACTGGTTGCCGATGCCCATATTTCTTACGGTGCGCTGTTATTCTCTGGCCTTGGCTCACTTCCCCAAGGCAGCGATAATTAACCGTAGAGCTGGGAAGCATACTCTGTTTACTCTCGCTTATAGCGGGACTGTGACTACTGTTTTCCTGCTAATATGGGTTCATTCCTTTTTCTCAGTGACCATCATGCTTTTAGTTACCGTGAGGCCATTTACTTGTGTATTCTAACTGTTGATGGATTGCATCTATCTTACTACTGCAGTTATTGTTATCACTTTTGTTTATCTCTGGTTTTTTTCTCTGTTCCTTTTTTATTATTATTTTCTTAATATTCATTCAGAGGACAAGTTATATGCATGATATCTTTTTTTTTTTTTTTTTTTTTTGGTCTTTTTGAGGCAGGGTCTCTCTATGCAGCTCAGGCTGGCCTTGAGCTCACTTTGTAGCCTAGGCTGTTCTCAAACTCGCAATGATCCTCCTGCCTCAGCCTCACAAGTGCTGGGATTACAGACGTGAGCCACCACGCTCGACTAGGCACAATATATTGTCCAAGCAATAGTAGCACAAAACTGCCTTTTCAAGGAATTAAGAGAAATTAGCCTTTCTTTTTATGTTTTCTTTTTGGTAGTCCATCTTCAATATCTCTGTTGGCTTGCTTTCTGTATCTCTTTGTATATTTGTTAATACTTGCTTTAGAGATTATAATATAAATAACTAATATGTTTCCAATTCAAGAAAAATACAGAAACAAAATTTGGAGTCAGTTAGTATTTTGGGAAAGTTAAGTTATTCTGATTATATCTTGGTAACTATTTTTCTTTTGAAAGTAGCTTTTAGCAGTAAAAAGGCTAAAACTGAGAATATGGCAAATATACAGGAACCTGCTTGTGTTACTTTTCACTGAGTGTTTTTATAAGAAAAAGGTTTACATTTTATGGAATGATTTTTTCTGATTCTTGTGAGATAATTATTGAGGTGATCATTTTATTCTGTTAATGTGGTAGATTATACCAGTGTACGTTGGTCCATGAACTTAATTTTTTCCACAATTTTGGAACATCCTATGATTTTTGTGATCAGAATCTTGGAAAGAATTAACTTTGTGAACTGAGATGACATCATATTTATTTAATTTTGAATTTTAAACCAATCCATCATTCCTCAGACCCATTTGGTTTGAGATACTGGGTGGGATGAGGTCTTATACTTTTAAAACACTGTTAGATTCGAAATGTTTGCATGTTGCTAAAAATTTTGAGACTATATTCATAAGAGGTAGGAATCTGTAATTTTCTCCTTTTGTGATGTTGTCATTAGTTTTGATATAATGATGGTCTCATAGATAGGAACTGTGATTGAAAAATACATGCTCACTTCTTGTGGTCATTTTGATGTTGCAGAAAGTCCAGGTCACACAGTGCTGGGTCGGGTGAGGGAGGGCGGTGGGGACACAGCGTACCATTTCTGTGGACCTGGCCCTGGATGGCAGCATGCACGTTTATAAAAAATCACTTCTCATAAAGACACTCACGAAAAGAGACATCCAGAGCTGCTTCAGAGCGTGCAGGGATGAGGGAACCGTGTTGGGAGCAAGTGGGAATGTTTGTGGAGGATTAATGGTGATGTGTCTTTTACTCATCAATCTAAAAGTTTAACAGTTCTGGTATGTTTTGATTGTGGCTTGCACAATGTATTCCTTCTTCGGCCCTCTGAAAGATCTCACGTTAGACTGATACTAATCCTTCCTAGAAAGCTCAAAAATTCACCAGTGAAACCTTTTGGGTCTGGAGTTTATTTTATGTGGAGGATTTAAATTACAAATTCAATAGCTGTGCCTTTTCCCTTATGTATTGTCCCGAGTCTGTTTTTCTGATGTATGTCTTTAAGAACTTTGCCTGTTTCTTCTGAGTTGTTGCATCAGTTGCAGTGTGGTGACCTATTCCTTCATTCCTGGAAGCCTGAGGCCATTTTCACCTGGCCTGGCTCGGGTTGTGGTAGCTCCTTATTGATCTTAATAAGAGGGTGTGCTATGTCAGGAGCACCCTAAGAGATCCCCAGCACTTGGGGTACAGTCTTCCCTACCGTAGCAGGGCCTACCTAAGTGGCTCTGTATCCTCTTAGGATCCATCACTCCTGCCAACACTGTAGTTCTTCTTCACTTAGAACGATGGAGCCCAAAATAACCAGGGGGAGGGCTGAGCTTCCAGCTCCACGGTGTCACGATGACAAGCTTCCCCTGCTCTGGAGCGTAGACTTCTAGGCCAGGAGAGCATGAGGCTGTGGGACAGGAAGCAACAGTCTTGCTAGTGGGTCACTGTCAGGGACCACTAATTTACAATCGCTAAGTCTGCACACTTCCCTACGGGCTAACATCTAACATGGGGGCTTGGGTTGCCAGTACCTCCTATCTGAGATTTTCCATCGACTCTTCTTACCGTTTGATCATCTACGCCCTCTTGAGTCTGCATCTTCTGCCGAACTGTAACCTTTGCTGGCCCCTCCTATCACCGGATACAGCTAATAAACAGTGGCTGCATGGGGAGCGGAGGGGACCCACCTGGAGACACTGACTTCCCGGCGCTGATGCTCCACTCCACTTGTCACTGTCTTTTATTATTCTTGCCGTATGCTTAAGGCAGACAATAGGGGCTCTTGGCCGGGCCCCAGAGGGGTCACTAGGGGTACGGATGGGTGGTGCCACTCTCCCTTCCACACCTTGGTTCCTGCACCTGCGAATCTTGGCTGTGGGACACACAGTGCCACATGGTGAAAGCTGACTGCAAACACATGAGAAATAGAAGGCCTGATGATTGAATCGTGATGGTGAAGTTATAGAGTAGGGGTGGGAGGGCCGTGGCTGTGTCACTATAATATAAGTGACATGAGATCTCAGACCTACAGGAGTCTCATGTTTAACAACACAGCTGAGGCAGAGAGAGCTAAGATAGTTATAGTGAAAAAATTACTGATAGAACGTAAGGGATCAGGAACCAAATAGGATAACAAGACATGACCCTGCCTGACAATTGTGGCTGTGGGGCCTTGGGGAGGTGGAGACAGGAGGTGAGATGACCTCTCAGGATGTTTAGAGTCAGGGGAGTTAGGGTTTGGAGGGCACCGCTTAGCTGGAGCGAGGTGGAACCAGGATGGGAGTCCAGCGACCTTGACCACCATTGAAGTTCCGGGGAAGACCAGGTGGGGGCCACTCATTTTAGTTGTAGTCCTGTTGAGAGATCTGAGGAATAAAGGCTGGACCATTATCTGACCGGATACTCGGAGGTAGACCAAACCTTGGAATGATTTCTTGTAATAGGACTTTATTAACTATATCAGCAGTCTCCCTGGTTGTGGGAAAGACTTTCATCCATTCTGAAAAAGTACAGACAAAGGTAAGAAGACATTTGAGAGTTTTGCAGTGGGGTGTGTGTGTAAAATCCTGGCCAGGGGTGTGTCCATGAAACTGATGAATAGGAAAGGAAGGGGGTGCTGTGTGTCCCTGAGGAGAGGTTTTACTGTAGAGATGACAGGTGTAAGCTGTTGAGACCTCAGAGTGTCTGGGTCTGTCTATGAAACGCAAAGGAATCCTGACAATCAGGGTGTAGGGGGATGGCAAAAAGAAAAGGCATCTTTAAAGTCTAGGATTATGAAGTGAGTGGTGGAGGGAGGCATATGAGAGATCATAGTACAAGGTTTGGCACCCTTGGGTGAACTGGGGTAACAGCATCACTGATTTCCCTAAGGTCTTATACCAGGTGATAGGACCCTTTAGGCTTAGGTGTCAGGAGATGGGAGTATTGTAGGGTGAATGGCTAGGTTTAAGAAAAACATTGTCTAAAAGAGACTCAACTATAGGTTTAAGTCCCTGTAAATGTTTGGGAGCTATAGGATATTGGGGAATGCAAGGGAAAATTGAGGGATCCTGAGATGAATTAAAACAGGCATGGCATGGGTAGTGCAGGTGGGGTTGAGATCGACCAGAGAGGAAGGGGGAGGAGGGTGTGGCTTTGCAGTGCATTGTGAGGGTGTCTGGAGGATGAGAGCTGTGGGGAGGGAGAAGGTAAAGGGGAAGTTACGCTTTTGGAGAAGATCCCTGCCTAAAAGGGCTGTGGGACATGTTGGAATTGCTAGAAAGCTATGGGTAAGAAGAGAGTCTGGAACCTGCATAGAATAGGCCCTGTCTGCAGGGGCTGCGTAGGCTGGCTGTCTACACCCGCTACAGAGACTGAGGACTTAATATAAGGGCCTGAAAACTCAGGAAGAACACCATACCTGGCCTCTGTGTCTACAAGTACCTGAGCCCTCCAGTGAGACTTGGGGCTCTGAGGACACCTTAATGGGGGCTGTGGGACCCGAGTCCCATCAGTCTTCAGCAGCAAGTCCGAGTAGATCCCTCAGTGATGAATGCCGTGATGATGAGATCTCCTGTGAGGGCAGGAGTTAGAGGAGGGCTTACCCACTCTCTGGTGGCTCGGACAAGCGCTCTTCCAGTGGCCCTTGAGGTTGCAGAAGGTGCATTCTCTTGCCCAGCATCCTGTTTGTCACACTTGAAGCGTGGTCCATGAGGGGCTTGGGCAGCTCCACCTTGTCTTAGTTTACCTGTCTTAGAGCTCCAAGTGTCACTGCTAAAAGATCAGGTTGTTATTTTTCCTTTTGATTTTTATCTCTGTTGTTGAAAACATGAAAAGCCATATTAAGAATGTCTCCCTGTGGGGTTTGAGGGCCCAGTTTAGCCTTTTGTCTTGGGATCTGGCCCACAGTGGAAGGTATCTGTCTCCTCCACAGTCACAAGACATCTGGTCCTCTGTGCTGGCTATTTGAGGCCCTATCCCTGTCTGACTGCCTATAATATTTTCAACTGACTTAGCTGCCTGTAGCATTTTTCCTCTGAAGTAACCCAAACTGCCATGAGGGGTAATGGATGATGACCGATCTGGCTTCTTCAGGCTGAAGAGGGTTGAAGTTGTTGAACGGCAGTCAGGGTTACTCTACAGAGCTTTTAACTAGTGGCCCTCAGTGGACAGCAGGAATTTCCATCTTGGGCAAGTGTACAGTTTTAAGTCTAGAGGAGACAAAGGCAAAGAATTAATTAAGTATGCCAGAGCCAAATATTACAATCAACAGGATATTGTGAGTATAATTTTAGGAATGGCTTTCCATAAGGAGGTTATCCTTATGGATAAGGGAATTTTAGAAACTGACACGTCCTTCATTTGCCATACACACATTTAAGTGTTACAGTTGTATGAGTTCCTCCCATTCTGTTAGACTGTCTAATGCCATCTGATTTTGGAGGATGGCCTGTTTCATTAATTTTACCTTTTTATTTAGGAGAGAGATCAGCTGTGTTGTCATTTAAGGCCAGTTGAGTACAGTTATTTATGGCCCTAATATGTGCCATATAACCTTTTTCTGGAAAAGATCTGGTGGATCCTTGTAAAAGGAATCTAAAAGGAATTTATAATTATCTCTTGATTTTAGTTGTTGAACATCCAGAAGAAAAGATTGATAACAGTACAGTGCAGTAAATTTAGTAAGCTTAACATAGAACATTAAGTGGAACTGCTATTTTCTATTAACCATGAGTGTTTTAACCTGAGCTCTGAAGAAATTTGTGACATTGTTTGGACTGCTCCCTATTTAAGCATCTCTAAGTATAACATATACATTACATAAATTTTTGTTTAAAAATTATCATTTTACTGGTGACCTCATAATCTCGTGGCTGCAGCACAAGAAAAAGGATCTGAAAGAAAATATTTATCATCATAAATGATAATCCCAATTTTATATTTGAAGGCATGAATATTACATCAGATCAGCAACAATGAATTGTCTTAATCAAATGAACTTTAGTTGAGGTGTCTCCCATAAGGCTATGAAGATTATTGGGGCCTGAGATTATGAGTGCGGGTGGGGTTCCAGGGAACAAAAATAACAGTTTTGCCTGGGGCTGTGCGGCCTAAGGAGCCTGAAAACTGCTATCTCTGTCCAGGGCTGGCAGCTGATAGGTTTTCTGATGCAAGTTTGTGAATTTTAGGAACAGAAACAGAAAACCCCAGACTGCAGCCCCCCGGTGATGAGCCAGGAGGGCCAGTGTTGCATGCGGATTAGCAGCGGCCAAAACAGTCTTGGAGGAAAAAACAGGTGGTGCATAGGCAGGAGCTTGGACTGGGGGTGGCTCCAGGGGCTGACACACTCTGCCATCCGAGTCTCTAGGCAGCATTATGATAGATTATTCTAGTGCAATAGAGAAGTAAAAGTACAAAGTGAACAGGTTTACTGAGTTGAGGACGTGTGCGACCCATGGCAGCTGGGCTGTCTCCTCCGACCAGATACAGAGAGGCAGAGGTTCTGTGACCTCTGATCAGGAGTAGCACATGGGGTGGATATTGATGACGTGTGAGGAATTGATTGGACTTCTCTGTGCGTGCAAACAGGAAGGGGAGGTGCAATTGGGGCTGTGGAAGAAACAGGAAGTGGTCACTGTTCCCCTTTGGCCTTCCGCCACCTTAGACCACCGCCATGACTGTGCAGTAATTTACACTCAGCCAAGAAACTTTCATCTTGGGGTCTTGTTCTGTGTGTAAAGCTTTGCGTTCATCCAGACACTAAAGTGATCTCTGCGAGCCAATGTTACATAAAGCTCTGTCATCTCTTGTAACTTGCACACGACTTTCTCTAATCAACACGCTTTCTACTTTCTATCTGTGACCCGCTTTCTGTGCTACTATTTGAACACTAATTAATTCATTGTGGCGGTATCTATGTCTAAACATGTCCAGTTTGAGGTGTCTGTTAGCTAAACAGATTGAAAAGTGCAGTAGGTGATTGAATACATGATTTTGGAATTAAGGATTCCAGGCATTGGTAGAAATATAAATGTGGGCTTCATCAGTCTACATAATGTATCTAAAGATTTGAAGTCTCTGTGGTTGTCTAGAATGTTAGTGTACATTGAGAGGGCACAGAGGGACAAAACCAGTGGGCAGCTATATCATAGATCCATGAGCCCTCTTCCACCGCTGATTCTCCACCAAGTCATTGTTTGCAGATACAAACCTACCACGTAATACCTTACATTAAATCTGTTCCTCAGTCAACACTGACCTACTTTCTGGTATAACAAGACAAAGCCTGGGTAATGCATAAAGAGGCTGATTTAGCGTGCAGCTTTGAATGCTGGAGTCCAAGATTGGGCATCTCCATTCAGATGGCTGCAGGTAGATCTCATGACAGAGGCTTCGCCATGATGGAGGTGCACGTCGAAGAGATCACACTGCAAGGGTAGAAGTCGGGGTGGGGTGGGGCCAGTGTTGTCCCCTAAACAACAGCGCACTTCTGTGAGGACTGACTCTGTGAGCCCAGCATTGACCTCCAAGGGCGATGCCCTCAGCTTAATTCCTTTTTCTAGACCCCAGTTCCTCCAGGTTTTCCACCTGTTAGTGCTTCCCTCCTCCGACATACAAATCTGTGGACAAAACCTTATCCTAACCATCACAGCCAATCTATACATCATGGAGACGAGGAAGACAAGAAAAGTCAAACAGTAGGTGGGTGGGAGCCATGCTGGTGGAGCACAAGGACCTCGAAGCCCAGCGGATTGTATGTTTCAACAGAGTGGCAGAGGTCGGCTGTGTCAAACTGGGCTAAATTGGTCAGGTAAGATAAGAATGTGAATTTATTAGAGACCAGGAATTGACAAGGCTAATTTTGCATCCTTCCCTGAGGGATAAATGGAGGCTTGGGATGATGGTGTCACCCTTTTGAGACTTCCCATTAGCTCTTGGGATGGGCCATCCTCTCCCACCCACTAAGACTAAACCAAGACTACTAAAATGAAAAAGAACACTTCAGGACTAGATCCTTCTTAGCATAAGATCATCTCCGCCCTCTTGAGTCAGGCCAGGATTATCCACTGCCTGCAGTGTCACTGATGTCGGAACCTTCCACCAAATGGAACCTTCTACTGGTCCAGAGTCTCCACCTCCTCTGAATCTCTGCTAGCCCCTCCTATCATGGTACACACCCATCACATTGTACCACCCAATAAACAGAGGCTGGTTTGGAGTCTCTGAGTCTCTGCCCATCCTGAGGCACTAACCTCCCAGCCCCCCACCATGCACCACCACATTTATCTCTGTTTCTTATTTCATGCACCCCTGAACCCCTCACACAAGCAGTTGAGGACCTTGGCCAGCTCGCTGATGGAACCGACCAGTGTCAAAACTGGCGCCAACAGTTCCAGAGATTGGTGGAGATGAAATATTACTGGCTTGGATTCAAGGGGAGAGTGCTGGAAACAGAGAGTGTGGAGAACTCATTGAAAGAGTTTTACCTTAAAAGTAAGAATGCAGAGCTTATGTGAGGAGGCATGCAGTGAACAGCTAGCCGGCATGTGAAACTGGGTGCTGGTCCTTGATTGTGGCTAAAACTTTGCTGAGAAGCCTTGGAACTGAGCTACTTAGGGCGGGCGATCATTCCAACGAGGTGCTGATACACGCTTAATGACTGGCCCTCTGAAAATTTCCTGTTGTGTGGTTGTCTTGTCATTCCCGTCATTACTGGGACAAGATACCCAGTGGTCACAACTTCATGGAGCATAGTTTTACTTGGGCTCCCATTTGAGGTCCATGGTCAGTGGCTCCAAGGCAGGACTCACGTGGCAGGAGCACAGCAGGGGAGACAGTGCCCGTGGCATGGTGGCAAGGAAGCAGAGGGCGAGGAGGAGGAGCAGGGAGGGGACCCTTCCAGGCCACAGCGCCAGGGACCCAAGCAGAGCTGCCTCCTGGCAGCGCGTCAGTTGTAAACTCAGGGTCAGCTCCACTGATGACTGTCACAGACTCGAGACCCCACCTGTGAGTTCGTGAGGCTTTGGGGGAACAGCGAGACACGAACCCCAGTGGCAGCCATGGCCCATGTCGTAATGCAAATGTCACCGTCATGGCAGAGTTTGGGCTACAAATGTGATGGCTTTACTCCCAGGCGCTGGGTACGTCCTAGGGAAACTCCTGGTGATTCTTCCCAGTGTTGGCCTGTTTAGATTTTTATTTTACTTCCTCTAGAATTGGTTTTATTTTTAGTTTTAATTTTATTTTAAAGACAAAAAAATAAAAATCACAGTAAAACAGTCTCAAAGCTGGTGAATAGGAGTTATGCTGATTAAGACCTTGTGTATACTTGTCTTTGTAGTAGTCACCCAGAGTGAGAGACATGGGCACGGTCTCTTGCCCAAATATTAGCACAAACCTTTCTTTCCAGAGAGCTAAGAGAAACTAGCTGTATAACTGTCTTAACTATCATGTGAATATTTTTTCCCTTTCTTCCCTTCCCTCCTCACAGTTTGTCATTTCTTTTGAGCAGTTTCTTCCCAGTTTGCCATATCTATTGTATATTTTGCTTTTTTAAATTTTAATTTAATTTAATTTTATTTTTTATCAGTATCGGGGATCGAACTCATGACTGTACACTTGCAAGGCAGGCACTTATGCCGCTGAGCTAAATCCCCAGCCCCCGATGCTGAAAATTTTTTCATATATTACTTGCCATTTTTATTTCTTTATCTGAGAAATGTATGTTCACCTCAGTTGTCTATTTTTGGATTGGGTCTTTGAGAGGTTTGATTTTTTCAGTTCTTTATATGTTCTCTATATGTCCTTAGCCTGAGGGACAACAGGTTATAATTTTTTTCCTAATCTGTTGGTTGTCTTTTTACTCTGTTGGTGATTTCTTTTGTTGTGTAAAAGCTTTTTAATAAGGTAAGATTCCATTTGTTGATTCTTTGTAATATTTCCCTTGCAGTCTGGGTGTTGTTCATGAAGTCTCTGTCTACACCTATGTCTTTGAGATTTCTACCTAGTTTCTCTTCCAGTAAATTTAGTGTTTCTATTTTAATATTTAGGTCTTTGATCCAGCTTGACTTTAGTGTACAGTGGTATACGTGGGTCTAGTTTTAGTCTCTGGCATGTGGAAAACCAGTTTTCCCAGAAGTACTTATTAAAGATTAAAGATCTTTCTTCCAGTGAACGTGTTTGACTTCTTTGTCAAAGATCAGGTGGCTGAGTGTGTTTGCAGTGGCATCTGCATCCTCTGTTCTGGTCCACTGACCCTCAGGCCTGTTATTTTGCCAACACCATACTGATTTTATCACAGTAGCTTTGGAGTTTAATTTTAGTTCTGGGACTGAGATGCCCTCTGACTTGCTTTTGGTGCCCAGAATTGCTTTTGCTCTTCTAGGTCTTTTCTGGTTTCTCGTGTTTTTTAGTGTTTTCTCTAGGTCTGTGAGGTACGTTAATGGTATATCATCAAGACTGTGTCAAATCTATATGGCAGTTTTGGGACTGTGGCCATTTTCACTATGTTGATTCTTCCTATCCAAGGGCAAGGGATTTATCTCCATTTTCTGATATCCTCTTCAACCTCTTTTTTCAGGGTACTGTAATTCTCACTGTACAGATCTTTTACATCCTTTGTTAGACTGATTCCTAAGTATTTCATTTTTTAGATGCTATTGTAGAGAGTATGGTTTCCCTAATTTCTCTCTCAGTGAGTTTGTTGCTTGTGTACAGGAATGCGATTGGCTTTTTGAGTGTGGACTTTGTATCCCAGAACACTACTGAATTTGGATTTTAAATCTACAAATTTTTTGGCAGAGTGTTTGGGGGTCTTCTATGTAGAGTACTAAGTCATTTGAAAATAAAGATAATGTAAAATTTTCCTTTCCTATCTTTATCTTTTTAATTTTTTCTCTTCTCTAATTGTTCTAGCTAATGTTTTCAGAGTTATATTAAATGGGAGAGATGATAATGTCCATTATCTTGTTCTTGATTTTAGAGTGAAAAGTTTCAGCTTTTTTCCATTTAATACAATGTTAACTGTTGTTTTATCATAGATGGCTTTTATCAGATTGAGGTAAAGACCATCTGTTCCATTTTTCTGTATATATATATATATATATATATATATATATATATATTTTTTTTTTTTTTTTTTTTTAACCATGAATGGGTGTTGGAATTTGTCAAATACTTTTTTGGCATGTATTGAGATGATTATGTGATTTTTGTCTTTGATTCTGTTAATGTGGTGGATTACATTTATTGATTTGCATGTTGACCATACCTGTGTTCCTGGGATGAGTCCTACTTGGTCATGGTGTCTAGTCTTCTTGATGATTTGTTGCCCTTTGTTTGCCAGTATCTTATCAAGATTTTTGCATCAATGTTCATTATAGAGACTGGCCGGTACTTTTTTTTGTTTGTTTGTTTTTTGGTTGTGTTCTTCTCTGGTTTTGGAATTAAGATAATGCTTGGAAGCACTGTTTCCCTTTCACTTTCTTTAAATAGTTTCAGCATTAGTGACATTAGTTCTTCTCTAAATTTCTTGTAGAATTCAGCAGTGACTCCATAGGGTCTGGGCTTTTCTTTGTTGGTAAATTTTGAATGACATTTTCAATTTGATTAGCTGATATCAGGTTATTTAGAATTTTTATATCTTCTTGATTTAGGTTTGGCAATTTGGTTATGTCTAGGATTCTGTCCATTTCTTTTGTGTTTTCCATTTTATTAGAGTACAGGTTCTCATAGTAGGTTCTGATGATCTCCTGGATTTCTGTGGGCTATGTTGTATTTTCTCCCTTTTCATTCCTAATTGCTTGAATTTGTGCAGTTTCTTTCCTCTTTTTGATGAAGTTGGCTAGTGGTTTGTCAATTTTATTTATTTTTTTCAAAGAACAAACATTTTGATTCATTGATTTTTTATATTGTTTTCTTAATCTCTATTACATTATTTTCTGCTCTTGTCTATATAATTTCCTCCCTTGTATGAAATTTGGGTTTGATTTGTTCTTCTTTTTGCAGAAGTTTGAGGTTCCACATGAAGTTTTTACTTTGAACTCAATCTGTTTTCCTGATGTGTGAGTTCATTGCTCTAAATTTCCTACACAGGACTGTTCTCTTTGAGTCCTGTAAGTTTTGGTATGTTGTACTGGCATTATCTTTTAATTGTATATACTTTATAATTTCATCTTTAATTTCCTGGGACCCACTGGTTGTTCAGAAGGGAGCTGTTTTATTTCCACATATTAATGTGGTTTTTGTGATTTCCTTTTTGCTGATTTCTAGTTCCATTGTGCTGTGTTCAGATGGGATGCAGGGATGATTTCAGTTCCTCCACGTTTACTTAAACTTGCTTTGTCAGCTAATCTGTGGTCTATTTTGGAGAATGTCCCATGTGCAGCGGAGAGAAATGTGTATTCTGGTGTTTTGGGGTGGGGCACTTTATAAACATCTGCGAAGTCCATTTGCTCACAGGCTTGGCTTAATTCTGATATTCCTTTGTTGATCTTTTGTCTAGTTGACCTATCTATTTGTGAGAGTGGGATTTTAAGGTGGTCCACAACAGTTGTGTTAGTGTTTATTTGTTTTTTTAAAGTCTATTGATATTTGTTTTATGTAGTTGAGTGAAACTGTGTTTGGTGCATAGATATTTATGATTGTTTTCTCTTTTCTTTTTGGAGTTTTCTCTTAATGAGTACGTAGTGACCTTTGTCTCTTTTAATTAGTTTTGGCTCAAAGTTTGCATTGTCTGCAAATAGAATAGCTACTCCTGCTTTTTTTTGGGTTCCTGTAGCCTGGAGAATTGTTTTTTATCCTTTGACTTTTTGTCTATGAATTTAGTTTTGGGTTAGATGTGTTTCTTGAATGCAGCATATTGTTGGCCCTTGCTTCTTAATGCATTTGCCCAGTCTGTTTCAGGAGGATGGGGGGTAGGATGGTGAGACGAGTGAGGTTAATATAGTAGGAACAAGGTTGGGGGCACAGGTCGACCATGCAGGTTTTGGGTGAATGTAGGACATGAGGCTGGGATTGGAGTTTTGAAGTGAACCAGAAAGGGAAGGACACAGTTTACTCTCATCCAAGTGTCATAAAGTCAAGCAAGATAGTTGATGAAAGAGAGGGGGAGGATGTGTAGAAAAAACAAAAAGAAAGGTTAGGGATCAGCTGTGGGCTCGGACTGCTGGTACTGCGTGGGATTTCCACGTGTCTCTCTCATTCTGCCTGCCCACCACACGCACCTTAGCCAGGGTCCTGCTGTGTCGCTGGTGCTCCCGCGGGTCCCGGGGCCTGAGTCCCACCAGTGGAGGGAGGGAAGGAGGGTGGGCCTCAGACTCCTCTCCCCAGCCACACAGCAGGGACCATGGAGGAAGGAATGAGCACGAACTCCTGAGTTGATTTTAATGTTTATAATTTCCTGAAGGATCCATTTCATTTCCATTGCCCAAGGATGTGGCTCCAAATGGAGTCAGCATGAAGAATGAGACCAATCTGGGACTCACACAACACTTGTTTACCCCTTCATTTGTCTGAAAACACAGTATCGTAAATACACTACAATAGAAAAATCATCTTTGATGAAGGCATAGAAATGATGGCCCACCTTTATTACTCTTCTTATGGGGCAACTACGTCCTTTGAATCACGCATCCATATTGTAAACATGCAATGGAAGATGAGATGCTGGAAATGTTGTATTATCTTGATCTTTGATTATGTGGTGTCATCCCCTTATTCTGGGTGTAAGGCTGAGGACAAGCAATTGTGTGGAATAATACCACAGGGGCAAAGATATTGGAAAGTAAAAATATAAGCAAGGACAGAAAACTTAAGTGTACTTTAAAAATTTAGAAAACATTTTAAAGCAGTATTCTTAACTTGAGGAACTAGTTCAATGAAACTGCTTCCTTATCATTGACTAAAATCTTTAAGTTGGAGTTAAAGGCAATGGAATTCTTTTTTATAGAGAAAGGGAAACTTAATAACACCTTGGTCGACATTACCACAGCGATAGTCTGCACAGACTTAACCAAAATATATCTTGCTTCTCCATTAATTTTAATTGAAAATGAGCCTTGGAAATTTCAGCTACTAACTATAGTGGTTAAAAAAGCAGTTTTGTAGCTAGTTGAAGGAATCATGATGAGAAATTGTTCATGCAGTGTACCATCAAATTTTTAAAAAAGTTGTAAGACTTTTAATAAAATTGTATGTTACTTTTAAAAATAAAATTTTAATTTATTTTTATATTTTGTAAATTTGATATTGTCTTGACCAATTTCTTGTCACTAAGATACAATACTCACAACTTAAAGAAGTCTGTTTGGCTCACAGTCTGTAGAGGGTCTGGTCCATGGTCAGCTGGCTCTAGGCAGGGTGGCATCTTGGTGGCAGAGGAGAAACAGCCCAGGGCATGGCAAGCAGGCAGCACAGGGAAGCCAGGGTCTGATGCACATGGGTTTACGATGTAGCCCATGTTGATCTCAACTTTATAACCTTGTGCTTCAGCCCCCCGAGTCCTGGGCTGACAGGCCTGTGCCCACTACATCTGGCTCAGAATAATGTTTTTAAATAAACAAAATGAAATACATCAAATTACAAAAGAAATTGGTTAAATTTATAGTTATCCAAATGTTAAATCTGTGACACAATCATATCTACTTCTTTATTAATACATGAAACTAGAAAATAATTCATTGATAATATCGCTAAGTGAAAGTCACCTTTACTTATTCAATGGGAAGGTTGTGGCTGTTTAGCTTTGATGAGAACATTCAATTTAAGTGAGTGTCTTCCTCTTAATGAATAAGCGATAGTTTGGGGGTAAGGGGTATCAGGAGGAGCACGGGTTGGAGTCCTCCAATGAGAACACAGCGGGGATACGTGGGGCACGTTGTCCAGTTGCCTGTGAAGGCCTGCGTTGCTGTATAGTTGGTTAGCTGCTGTTTTAGCTCACAGGCAGTTTTAGGGGCGGGTGAGCTGCTGCCAGAATCCTGGAGTAAGAGTGGTTAAGGGCGAGCCACAGAATGTGAAATCTTAGCCGTTGTGCCATGACATGAAAATGTTAGAGATTTCTATTGGTGACAGAGTCAGAGTTGCTGCTGCTGCTGTGTTTTTTGTCTATATTTATAATTGAGAAAAATGTCAAGGTAAGGCCAAGTGAGAAGAAAGCTGTAATTTTTTACCACACCTGTGGTCATCCACCTGGCCAGTGCTGCTCTGGGACCCAGGTTGGGCAAGCTCGGCTTGGATTCAGGAGCAACCATTCGTGATGGGCTGTCCAGCAGTCTTTCTCTGCTGAGCACTCTCCTTTACTTGGTACTGAACATTGAAGAAAGTGCTTTTGGTAAGGTTAGTCCATTCTAGATGATGAAATCAGGCAGAGTAAAAGAGGCCAGAAGCTGTGGAATCTGACGGTTTTCAGATAAAACAAACAAACAAAAAAAAGCAGTTTGCAGTAAGAACAACCTACCTGGCTCTTTCTTAGCCCCGGAGAGCAGTCGAGTCCGTTCTTGTTTCTGTGTTGAACTTTTCCTTTAGGAAAGGGAAGATCTGAATCAGAGACTCATGGGATGCTTCTGGCCCCTGAGATGGAGCGAGTCCAACAGGGCAGATTTTGTGGGACATACTCTGAATTTATGGTTTCAATCAGGGCAGTTGGTCTGCCCTTATTTAGTTGTTTTTTTGTGTTAGTGGTGCTGGTGTGTTTTGGAGGGAAATATCCTTTTACACAGTGGGTTTAGTCCAGTCAGATCCTATTATCTACTGTAATCTGTGTTGCTTTACAAACATCTCCATTGAAGATATGCATGCTTAAATTATATGGAGTAGCAAGCGTCTTAACGGAAAGAAGCCTCAGCATGTTAGATCCAATTTCTTCCGAGCATCGAGCATCGTGGCTTCAAGACCGTTCTTAGAATTTAAGATCGTAAAAAGTGGAACACATTGTTCAAGGCTGAACACATTGTGCTCAGTTCTCTTATGTTCACTATGTTCTCAGTTTTGCAAAAATACTGAAGACTTTCACCGTTCAGCTGTGAACAAGGTTCGAATTTTAAAGTCCTCGGGTTTTGTTTGTTACACCGTGAGTCGCATGATCAGGATACAATGGACGCTAGAAAAATCCTACTTTGAAGATAAATCTGTCTTAAATGGAACCGAAGTTTTAAGATACGTACTGCGAAAAATGTTTAATTAGGGCGTCACCTTGAAAAAATAAAGCAAAAATCATTAAAACAAAATTCTTTTATTTCACGTAAGTTCATAACTGTATATTGATGTGAAATAAGGAATGAATTGAATGTTGATTTTTGTGTACATTTTTGACACGTGTATGATAGGAGGCTATGATTCCATTTAGCTTCTGAATTTTTTTAAATGTGATTGTGTACAGTTTTGCAAAAATTTTAAGGGTTTCACTAGTTTTCCCAAGGGCTTGTTTTCTACTTTTATATTGAAATTATCCTCTTTTGATGTGCCCGTATTGTCTTGCAGGTTTTGCAGGTCTTCAGTGTCTCTCTCCAGTTCTTGTGTGTTTTCATGGGGGTAGAGATGAGTGCGCTGTGTGAGGGGGAAGTGGAGTGGTAGCTGATTTGGGGACCTCACCCCCATTGGGGACCTTCTCACCTTCCCCCTACAGAGCCCCTCTGGGTCCTCCAGACGAAGTGGAGAAACCACTCATCTTTCAGCTGTTGTTTACAGAATCTTTAGCTCTTTCTATCTATGAAAACACCACAGGAAAATGAAGTTATCATTGCACGTTGACCACAGATCTGGTCTACATCAGGGGAAATTTCTAATACAAATCAAGTTTTAGAGGAGGAGAGTTGAGCTGGAACACATTAAATTTTTTTTTTGCTCATTCCTACTATGGAATCTCCCTTGGAGACCGGAAACTTTCACTGTGTCTTTTTGAGACAGGATCTCACTATGCAGTTCAGGCTGGCCTTGAGCTCACTTTCCTGCCTCAGCTTCATGAGTGCGGGGATGAGAGGCGTGCACCACCACGCCTGGTTTTGTGCACCTGTTTCCTGAAATCTCCTAGGATATTACCACACCTCTGTTCTTTCTTGGCCCATTGGCAGTGAAAACGTTGGAGTATATTTTCCATGCTATGCTATGGGCAGCGGATAACCAGTTGCATTTTGTGACCACAGCAGTGCAGGTGATAATGATGGTCATACTAGGGGCACTCCAGCTGCTAAAACAGGGTGACCTGGGTCCACGCTATAAAGCCACAGCGCACAGGGCAGCCGTCAGATCTCTGCAGGGAACCTAGAGGGCAGGCGCTGCTCTGATTTCCTTTTGCCAGTGAGGAAAGGGACATGCTCACGCTGAATGGCCACCCAGGGTCTGAACTTGGCGTCTGACCTCGAGGTCCCACCACGTGAAATGTCCTCCGTGTCCTGAGGGTAGGTTAGCATGCAACCCTGAGCTTTACTCTGCTTCCTTTTTCTTAGAATCTCTGCTTTCCAGAAGTCATTGGCCCTGAGAGCCTTCCCACAGGAGGATGCTGTGCTGCGGTAGAAACCAGCCTGTGGTGTAAGGTCCAAAATGTGGCCAGAATATTTATGAAAAATATCAGGAAGAAGCTCCTCCTCCTCTGCCGCCTCCTGTCGATGTCGCTCCTGGCCGGCAGGAAGGACACACGACAAAGTCTGGCAGTGGACAACCTTTTCTTTTATTTTCCTTCTCCGTACAGCCTGCCCTGGGATCGCTCCCAGCCGAAGCCTCCTTTGGTCCGCTCCCCGCGGCTCCTTCTGGGCTTCTACTTCCGGGCTTCTTCTTCCCCCCCAGGGGTGGCACCAGTATATATACGGATACAGTGTCCAATCATGTTAAAGTGAGCAAGGCAAGCTGATTGGCTAACATCATCAGTTGCCAGGCAGACTATATTGTTGAGCGGGTTGCTTACGCGGTAAGCAGGAAACTAACGTGCTCGATGGGAGGGGTAATCTACCTCAGGCTTTACTCTTTACTACAGGCCTCACGTCCGCCAAGTGAGGCGACCGGGCTCGGGCTGCGGCTCCCAACATCTCCCCCTTTTTTATTTTTTATGAATGTGCGCATCGTAGCCCTTTCTGGACTGGGTGCAGAGGCTTATGCCCTATGCGTAGGCCCACCGTAGGTCCTTGGCTTAGACCCTGGTCGGCCGTCCCATGGTCTGCCAAGGCCCTGAGGCCCTCGTCCTTTTTCTAGGGCCAGGCACAAACTGGACGGAACCTGGATGCACACAAGCTTGCACTCATTTCCTCTCCGTAAAGAAATCCCCTCGGAGAGAAATTTAGACCTGGGCAGCATCTAACAGTCCAGCGGCTTACGTGCAGGATGGGGTAGGGCCTGGCTTAGGTTGAGTCGCACCGGGGGAGTACGCTCTTACCCGTCATTGACTCTCCTACCCAGCTATGTCATAATTTTTTAGAGGAGGAGTGTGGGAAGCTCACCACCCCTAGACTCGGTCGTAGGCTAGGCGAGCGAGCCATGCATATGCCTGAGGATCTTCTTGTCCATTTTGGGCTACCGCTATTTTTATTCATCTTGTTGGTTGGTCTGTGATGGATCTCCGGTAGGGCAGGTCTGATCTTCAGTCGAGGGCTTTGTCGCCCGTGTCAGTCTCTCCGGTACCCACAGTGGTTCTCGTCCCGATTCCTGTGGGAAAACACAAACCGCGCCTCGGTTCCAGCTGACCACTGGATCCGGGCCCATCCATTGTCCTGTCAGGACATCTTTCCACTTCACCCACCCTTTATGGTTGGGGGAAGGGTTGCAGTGCTCCACGGCTGGGGAGCAATTATCATTATTTAAATTTAAAAAATTGTGTGTGAATAGTGCCATGGATAATCGTGCCTTTGGGGCCAGGCCTTGGCCTACTCCCCCTTTTTGTTTTTGTAAAATTTCTTTGAGGCTTCTATGAGCCCTCTCAATTATTCCTTGACCTTGGGGATTGTATGGGATACCATGTTTTAATTGAACCTCCATCATTTTGCAGAACTCATTGAAGGCTTTGCCTATATAGGCTGGTCCATTATCAGTTTTTAATATTTTTGGTTTGCCCCATGCGGCCCAAGCCGCCAGGCAATGATTGATCACATTAGGCACTTTTTCACCTGTTTCTGCTGTTGCAAATATGACGTGAGAACAGGTGTCTGTGGAAACATGAACATATTTAAGAGTCCCAAACTCCTGTATATGTGTGATGTCCATCTGCCAAACATCACCAGGGATCAAACCTCGAGGGTTTACTCCCATCGGTATGGCAGGTTTGTATGTGGCACAGGAGTCACATAGTCGCACGATATCTCATGCATCTGCTCTGGAAACATGGAAATGGTTTGCTAGTGTCCTGGCGTTGACATGAAACTTATCATGGAAGGCACGGGCTCGCTCGATTGGTGTTAGTAAGGTAAAAATCCATAACGGGCGAGTGGCAGTATCAGCAGCCGCATTCCCCTGTGCCATAGGCCCTGGCAGGGATGTATGTGCTCTTATGTGGGTGGTGAAGACCTTATGGTGTCTGTTCTGAAGCAATGTCTGGATAGACAGGAACAGCCCAGCCACTGTGGAAGTGGATCTAATTAAACCGGCAGTCTCAAGCACTTGCATAGCATTGACCACATACCTAGAATCGGAGACAATATTAATGGCTTCTGAGAACCGTTCAAGAATCATTTTAACGATCTGCAGTTCCACCACCTGAGGCTGATCAGGTTCAAATTGTATGGTAACCGGGGGCTTGCCTAGGATCACATAGGCGCCTATCCCCGTCTTGGAGCCATCTGTGTATATTGTAGTTGCTGGGACTAATGGCTCAGAGGCAGTAACCTTTGGAAAAATTATAGGGTGCTGAGTGACAAATGACAAGATAGGGTCTTTAGGGTATTGATTGTTTATATCCCCATGGAAAACACATCTCAGAATGGCCCATGTATCTATGCAGGCAGCCAGGGTCTTGATCTGGCTGGCGGTATAGGGTACTCGGATGGCTTGTGGTCCTGAGCCAAAATGTTGGACAGCTCTATCATGCGCTTCAAGGGCCAATGAAGCGACTGCCTCCGGGTAATGCTCTATGACTTTTGCAGGTGAGACCTTAGGGTGTATCCACAGTAATGGTCCTTTCTGCCAAATCACCGCTGTGGGCTGTAGACTAGTCTGTAGCAAACAGACATCAAAGGGTCGCCCTGGTTCAATTCTGTGTAAGGTAGCCCCACCTAAGGCTTCCTCCACTCTCTGTAAGGCAGCTCTTGCCTCAGGAGTGAGCCTCCTGTGGGAGGCTATATCTGGGTCTCCCTTCAGAAGGTCGAACAGGGGTTTGAGATCTGAATTTGGTATATGTAAATATGGCCTAATCCAATTAATGTCTCCCAATAGCTTTTGCATGTCATTTAGGGTCCTAACGCCATCCGTCCTAATGGTGACCTTCTGTGGAGAGACTAGCATAGGGGAGATTTTTGTGCCTAAGTAGGTCACCATTTCTCCTCCCTGAATCTTGTCGGGGGCAACATGCAGATTAGCTTGTCTCAGGGCCTTGACCAACTGGCCGAGCATATTATTTAGCATGTCTGGGTCCCTGCCGCTGAGCAAAAGGTCGCCTATATAATGCACACATCTTATCTTGGGAAAGGATTTCCGTAGGGGGGGCCAGTAGGGAATCAAGGTAAATCTGACACATAGTGGGACTGTTGGCCATACCTTGGGGCAGCGTTATCCACTCGTATCTGAGATCAGAGCTTTCTTGGTTAATGGTGGGTAAAGTAAAGGCGAACCTATGAGTGTCCTCTGGATGCAGGGGGATTGAGAAGAAACAGTCTCTAAGATCTATAACATAAACTGGCCAAGACTGAGGGATGGCTGAGAGAGCTGGCAGCCCCCTCTGGACCGCCCCCAGGGACTGCATCTGCGCGTTGACCGCCCTTAGATCATGGAGCAGCCTCCACTTGCCAGACCTTTTCTTAATTATAAAAATGGGGGTGTTCCATGGGGAGGTTGACGGCTTAATGTGTCCTAATCTAAGTTGTGTACTGACTATTTCTGACAAGGCTAATAGCTTCTCCTTAGGCAGGGGCCACTGAGGTACCCAAACCGGATCATTTGACCTCCAGGTGATTTTGATCAAAGTGGGTAGGAGAGCTTCTTCAGCGGCCCCTAAGAAAAACCCAGCCCTTGCCTACCTTTTTTGTTCTCTACTGGTATTGGGGATGTCCGACCCTGTAGGGCATTGCCCAAGCCTTTGCCGGGGGTATATCCCTGGTTCCTGAGTATATCCTTAGCCTGGGGGGAGCAGTTTGACGTAAGCGTGACATCCATCTGAGTGAGGATGTCCCTTCCCCATAGAGACACTGGCAACTGCAACACAAATGGTTGGAAATGGCCCTGATGACCCTCCTCATCGCACCAGAGCAGGGTTGAAGCACTAACCTGAGGAGCTGACACCATCCCCAGGCCCTGCAGCGTGTTATCTGCAGTGTTGGTGGGCCAGTTGGAGGGCCAATCCTTTCTAGAGATAATGGAACGGTCAGCTCCTGTGTCTAGGAGCCCTGTTATACTCTTGCCGTTGACCTTAAGTGAGAGCATGGGCCTTTTATCAAGTATTATATGGAGTCCCTCGAAGACTTCCCCTGAGGAACCGAAACCTTGACTTCCTCTAATTTTCTGCTTTGAGGGAAATCTCCTGTGGAGACTGGGGAGCAGCAAAAGCTGCGCTATCTTGTCTCCTTTATTGATTACCATAGTACCCACAAGAGATTGAACCATAATTTTAATGTGTCCTGTGTAGTCTGAGTCTATGACCCCCGGGACTACTATGAGACCCCGAAGGGCCGTGGAGGATCTCCCGATCACCAGACCCACGGAATTTTCGGGTAACGGTCCCTTAAAGGTGGTTTCAACCACTTGAACACCCATATCAGGCACTAATATAAGTCTGGAGGCGACACTGAGGTCCACACCTGCTGACCCAGGGGTGGCCCTTGTTGAAGGCTGCCATCCTGAGCTGTCCTGTCTCTGGGGTGGGGGCCCGCCTGTGAAGGGGGCCCCCTCTGGCCGTTTTTTGGCCCTCTAGCATCTCGTCCACAAATACGGTTGCCCTGAGCATCAAAGACCGACCTACACTCCTCAGCTTTGTGTGATCCCCTCTTGCATCGCCCACAAACATATGGTTCTTCATTCCTAGGGCGAGGCCTAGCATCTGCATTGTTTGGGCAATGACGTTTAATGTGTCCTGGCTCCCCGCAGGCAAAACACCCTTTAGCCTTACATTCCCCTTCTAACCCGCGAGGTCCCCTCTGCTGTACAGCTGCGGCCAGGAGAGCAGCCACTCCCGAGTTGGAGAGCGGCCCCCCTATCTCTCTGCATATCCTAATCCAGGCGTTGAGGTCCTTGTTCTTATGAGGAGCTATCGCTGCCTTGCACTCCTTTGTACATTGCTCAAAAATCAGCTGCCTTACCAGCGGTCGAGCCACTCCCGGATCAGAAAATATCTTATCGGCAGCATCTTGCATTCGGGCCACAAAGTCAACAAATGGCTCTGTGGTACCCTGAATTATTTTTGAAAGACACAAGGAGGCTGTTCCGGCACCACTTACCTGCTTCCAGGCGCGGAGCCCTATGGCGTTGATTTGTTCATAGACAGCGCCGGGGAACTGAGTCTGATCATCAGCGTGCCGACCTTCTCCCATAAGCATTTCCTTGTTCCACCCCCGGTTTCCCCAACTGGCGTTTCTCTCAGCCTGCTCTGCAGAGAACTCTGCGTACCAGGCTCGCCAATCCAGGTAACTACCCGAGGGCAGACACGCCTTTGCCAGCTGAATCCAGTCCGCGGGGGTGAGGGGCCCAGAAGACAGGTTCTCCAGCATGGCAATGGTGTAAGGCGCAGTCGGCCCAAAGGTTGTAACTGCATTTTTAAGTTCTCTAATCTGCTTTATCTCAAAAGGCTCCCATGCATTACGTCCCTGGCCCATAGCTACTTGTACAGGAAATATCCCGTAGGGGCCACTATCTATCCCAGGTGGTGGATGTACCTCATGAGACAAAGCCGCCTGTAAAAATACCGACCCGCCGGCGGCGGAGCATAAGACGGCGGCCGTGATTGGGCGGAAAATGGGGGCCCGTGCATCACTTCCTGTTCTGGCGAAGGGGAAGGGAGCTCCCGGGCGGCCGCCTCGTGGCGAGGGATCGCTTCCGGGAACAGCCCCCAAGGTGGGGCGGAAGGCTTCGCCTCCCTCTCGCGCCGGGGAGCGCTCAGGAGCTCCCCACTCCTCCGCAGACCAAGTTGAGCGGAGCGCAATTCACGGCGCAACGCTGGGAAAGAACCCTGCGACTCCTTATCGAGTGACTTAGGCTCCTGACAGCTGGTCTCTTTGGCCTCCTTGCCATTCAACTTTCCCTCGTCCTCGGAGTCAGACGACTCCGAGGCTAGAGCCCCGTCCTTCTCCCTAGCATCTTTGTTCCCCTTGACGGGCCCCTCTCAGGAGCTCCCTGACTGGGCCTGCTCAAATACCCTGCGTACTTTTGTAAGCTCTTGAGAGCTTTCTCCACAACCACCCTCGCTCTTAATGTTACTACCTAGCATGTTTCCCATTTTTTAATATGTTACTCACCGCGTGAGGCCCAAGGAATCCGCCACTTACGCGTGAGCCTGAGGGGAGTCTAAAAGCCCTGTAGGTGCGCGCCACCCAGAGCCCAGGCTTATCCCCAACTCACCTGTCTCGCAGCTCTGTACTGGAGCGTTGTCCGCTGTCACGTCTCGGGGGTGATCAGTCCCCGTGCGGGCCTCCAAATGTCGATGTCGCTCCTGGCCGGCAGGAAGGACACACGACAAAGTCTGGCAGTGGACAACCTTTTCTTTTATTTTTCTTCTCCGTACAGCCTGCCCTGGGATCGCTCCCAGCCGAAGCCTCCTTTGGTCCGCTCCCCGCGGCTCCTTCTGGGCTTCTACTTCCGGGCTTCTTCTTCCCCCCCAGGGGTGGCACCAGTATATATACGGATACAGTGTCCAATCATGTTAAAGTGAGCAAGGCAAGCTGATTGGCTAACATCATCAGTTGCCAGGCAGACTATATTGTTGAGCGGGTTGCTTACGCGGTAAGCAGGAAACTAAGGTGCTCGATGGGAGGGGTAATCTACCTCAGGCTTTACTCTTTACTACAGGCCTCACGTCCGCCAAGTGAGGCGACCGGGCTCGGGGCTGCGGCTCCCAACAGCCTCCTCCTCTTCTTTTTCTCCTTCCTTCTCCTTCTCCTTCTCCTCCTTCTTTAAAAAAAAAACAGACAAGAAAGAAGAAAATCCCCCAGGGCTGAGAGGAGCGAGGTCACAGTCACTGGTGAAATCACCACGGGTCCCCCGCTCCTCATGGTGACAGCCGGGGAGGTGCAGGACCTCAGAGGGGCCTGCCCCGGGCAGCTGATGTGCCCAGCCTGAGGGCCGAGAACCTGGGGCCACGCTGTTGGCAGCGTCCTGTTCTGCACGTGGCCTGGACACGGGGTGTGGGGAGAACCCCGTGCGCTCTCAGTGTGGGGTGCAAGAGGCAGGGCACGCGTGGCTCCTGCCGATCGAGGGCCTCTTCCTGGGGTGCGGACCAGGACCGAGGTCCTCGGGGGCGAGGGTGTCTGGGGGAACCCGCAGGCTGCTGTGGGCCTCACCCCGCGGAGCAGAAGGGAGCGGAAGCCTGGGCCGTGGGGGGTTCGCACTGTGGTGCTGACCGCGGTGCAAGCGTGCTGGGCCCTCACCGGACGCTGCTGAGCCCTGCACGCTTTCCCGGCTGCCCGCTGACCTTCGCAGGGGCTGCGCTCACGCCGTGCAGCCTTAACAGGCGCATCCACGTGTTTACAAACTGTTCCCACCCATGCATTAAAAGTTGTATTATTATTCATGCGTGCGCTCGGGCAGCGCGGACGGTGTCAGCGAGCGCACGGTGCGGTCTCCGCTCCAGCCCTGGCCCGGCTGTGGCTTTGGAGCCTACAACACCACCAACGTGTGCGCTGCAGCTTTAGCTGGGGACCCTGAAGCTGTGTGCAGACTGACGGTGCCCTGATTATTCTGGAATCTTTGTGATCTCTTTTTGCTGGCTATTTGTGTTTCTGTTCTCAGTTATGACACTATTTTCTTTTGGGTTTTTTCCGACTTCTGCAGTACTTATGCAGTTTTTATTGAAAAATGACGGATGGGGTCCCCTAGGCTTTGGGCGAGTTGCTTTCCTGGTTGGTGTATGCGTTTGCTTCCACCAAGTCTTCAGAAAGCATGAGCATCTCAGAGCCATTTTAACTACATTGATAGCCTGAGGTTTCCGGGCCACCCCCACTAGTGTGAAACGGGACTGAAAATCCGTGCACAGATTACACGGATTGGTTGTTTTTTAAATCCCACAAGCGCCAGTCTGCCCTGCTCGGGATCAAGGTCAGCAGAGGGCATCTGCTCTCCTCGGGGCTGTATTTTGATGTGCTTATCTCTAGTCGGTACCTTGGGGTGCCCATCTTGGTCTGAGGGGCTGGTGCCCTGGATGCCCTTGAAGTTGCAGCTAGGTTTTGTCTGGGTGAGCAAACACCCTCGGTGAGACAGCAGCTTTCTGGGCTGTTTATGTTCCTGGATGTTTCCTTTCTTCTAGTGTTAGATTTTGCATTGCATACTCACTGTGTAGGTAATTATTTTAAACATGAGAGTGAGTGTAAATAAGTTACTTTGCCATCCCTACATTTGGAAATTGTAGGGAAACTTAAATTTAACTGAATGATTTAGATTTTGCTCTTTTTTAAAGGTGAAATTTAAAAATAACACTAGGATGTCTTGGAGTGAGAAATTTTGAAAATTGATTTTGTGTGGTATAGAGTAAAACCTTTCTAGCTAATGGTTTTGTGGTTTTCTCCAGTTAAATAAAATTATTGTTTTATTATCTTTTGTTGAATATTTCCATTTATCCTGATCATTCTTTTAAAAACAGTCTGTTCTATCATTTTCATGCTTTTTAGATCATTTTACTTCTAAATGCAGGCAATTTTCTCAACTTATTTACCCTCCTGTGCATGCTTTTCCTGTACAGTGTTACTGCTATTTTGGTTTCTGCTGATATATAAAATGACTACATGACATTACTTGCTTCATTGTAACCTTTAATGTTTTTAGTGTCTTGTCTCACGTACGTCACTGCTGTCAAGTTACGTGTCTTTGTGTACTTACAGAATCCATGAATTTTGTTGAATATTACTCTTTGGTATAAATATTTTATGCAAATGATTGCATTTCTATTATTAATCACTAAACAACATCTTCTCTTGCTTGTGGAATCTTTGTATTACTCCATGTTTCTCTCCTCTCCTCTCCTTCCTCTCTTCTCACCGTTCTGTTTTTCTTCTTTTTAATTTTTAGTGCCAGACCAGGACCCAGGCTCTGTGAGTTCTCTGCCAATCAATTCTTACTCATTGCTTGGAGCAGAAAAACGAGAATAAATGAACAAAATTGAGACAACATAATGACATGCCTGTTGACTTACATCACTTTTAGCTGATAAATTTATTCTAAAGTACCTGTGACTCTCTCAACAGTTCAGAGAAAAATACTTTCACAAATGTTCTGCACACAGCGTGTCAGACACTGCTGGGAACTTGGATAATTTCTGTACTCAGGAAGCTTGAAGTCTACTTGGGGGCAATCTGCCGGTCTGTCTTTCCTTTTCTCTTTCTGTCTCTGTGTCTGTCATCTCTGTCTCTCTATCTCTCTCTTTCCCAGAATGATTTGCACAAATGATCTGCAGGAACATGTACTTGTGCATACCATTTATTTGTCTGTACCATAGATCCTTGGATGTTCACGGGCAACGGACACATCCACACATACCCAAAGAAGCCGGTAACGAAGGTAACATTTGTGTGAAATATTTTGTTAGTTTCTGTTGGAACCCAGAGGCCACCAGGACTCCTGCAATTTTAAACCGGAACTCAGATATTCCATATATCGCCCATCAGTACTCACCAGTGGCCGAGCCTCGGGTTGGGAACAGCACATGAGTGTCTGGAAGGTAATAAAACTGGTACAAATGGGCTCCCCATTTCTTGTCCAAGAAAAACCTCCTAATGGCTTGCTGATGAGCTCACCAGGCTGAGTGTGCTCTGGGTTGCCCTCTTCATCCTGAGCCAGCAAGCATAACATTTTGTTAACCTATTGACACAGAGGAAATTTGCTTTCCATCCGACCTTTTACAGTAACTGCTCAAAAATTACTTTCTCTTCAGCTATCAGAATTAATAAACAAACTGCCCAAGCTTAACACTCTTAGGGACATTTTACATTTTCTTGGTTTTTAGTCTGGATCCTTTTGTTTTCTTTCTTCAGCCATTCTTTCCCGATGAAGAAATTTTAATCTTTGCTGAAATTTTGCAAGATTGGCTTACAGTCACACTCCTGGGCTATCTGGGACCAGCCACAGTCACTGGTTATTTTGCAGATATGACAATGAGAATTAGGGAACTGTTCACATGGCAAAACGAATTCTATTAATGAAGAACTGATAAGGTCAAGGCCAACCTGGACTATTGTGAGACCCTGTCTCAAAAAATAGAAAACGGGGCTGGGGATTTAGCTCAGCGGCATAAGCGCCTGCCTTGCAAGCAGGCAGTCGTGAGTTCGATCCCTGGTACCGATAAAAACGAAAAAGACAAAAAAAAAAAAAAATAGAAAACAAACAAAAAATAATTTATAACCATTTATATAAGAAAGGATGAGCATTTACCTTGGGGCTCCATAAATAAAGAGTTACCTGGCAAATATATATTCAAATATATATTTGAAACAAAAATATATGGTGATTCTCAGCCTAAAAAATCTTTCCTAAAATAGAAAAGCGAATCATTAATTTTCACTGTCATTCTGTATTAAAACTTAATGCTAAGTCTCTCCAGTCACCCAATTTTTAAATGTATTCCACGCCTGGCATGGTGGTGCACACCTGTAATCCCAGGACTTGGGAGGCTGAGGCTGGAGAATGGCTGTGAGTTTGAGGCCAGCCTACAAACTGAGTTCAAGGCCAGCCTCAACTGAATAATGAAATCCTGTCTCAAAAATACAAAACTAACTAAATAAATGTATTCCTTTAAATTATCAAACATTTATTCAAAGTTACTGTAAGAGCAGCCTTTAGGGTATTTGAAACTATCCTTTCCCTAAGTAGGTCCAAATTCGATGCTAACTTTTAGTGAATATACTTTTTTTTTTAATTGGTACTGGAGATCGAACTCATGACTGCCTGCTTGCAAGGCAGGTTCTTATGCCACTGAGCTAAATTCCCAGCCCAGTGAACATACTTTTAATGGCTTGCTCTACTCAGAGGTTTTAAAGATGATTATCCAACTCAATTCCAATTTTAAATACTTCTGCAAGAGTGAAATTCTACAAATTTCCTCTACAGACTATTCTAATATTTACTGTCCTGGTAGTTTCTGACCTAATTTGGCGAAGTCAAGTTGATTCACATTTTTTCACTTATCGGGATTGTGTACTGGGGCTACTGTTTCACCAGCTGCCATAAGGAAAGTGCACGGCGAGATTATTCTGTTATTTGCTATAAAAATTCTATAGAATTGGAAGAACCAAGAACATCCTGGATTGGCATCAGGAAGTCGTCGCCGTTCCATGTCGGACAACGCTTTCTCCGGTCTCTAAACTGTGTGTTGGGTTATCCTCGATTCATTTTAGAGTCCAAAGCCTGGCAGATTTTACCAACAGCAGCGTTTCTCCAGCTGGATATGCAAAGTAGCTTTTTGTTCTCTCTGCCTCTGACTATCTATCTCCAGCAAGCTTATAATGGAACTACTTAAGGCGTCATTCAGAATTCTTGTAATGGAGAAGTAACTCATTTTTGAAGCTGAAGATCCCACTTAATTGATAACTATTTCTGTTGTACAGGGTGTTTATACAATATTTTCCTTAAACTTGAACTTAATTTGGGGGGGATGATGAGTTTAGACTCCTTTTTAATTCTCTATAGGCCTACATCCCAGACAGTCGCAATTTTTTCCTCTTTGTTTTTTTCTTTTGAAGACAGAAGAACATAGATCCTGCAGGGGAATTCTTAAGAAATGTCAGAGGACTGGTCCGATGGAGAGGTTAGGAGTTACAGAAAAATATTTGAAAAACAGAAATGCAGCCTTTTCAAACCTGGTGTAGTGCCCAGAATAACTTGTTGGCTTTGTTTTTCATTTTTAACATAAACATGAACTGCCACTGTGTAACTGAGTCACAAACACTGGAACGCTGGAATTTTTGTCCTGAAATATTTCTCTGTGAAAGAATCCCATCTCACCAAACAGAAAGATTTTGTTACTGTTTGTTTGAAATAAAGCGAGAAAGCCTTATATTACACACATAGTTCTCTGCTGGTATTTTATGCATCTTGTGTACATTCTTTCTTCTCTCCCCTTCTCATTCTTGTGCTCTTCAGAACATCCAGGGCGGCGTCCGTATATGCTTGTGCATATATACGGAGATGGCGCAGAGGTTACAGATTGGAATGCTGCAGCCAGACTGCCTGATTTCAAAACTCTGTAACTTGTCACTCTGTCCTTTTGAAATTCATACAAACCTCTCACACCCCAATTCTCTCTTCTAACAGCTGTTAACTGTTGGTAGAGCCAGTGAGTTAATGTGTGGGGAGTCCTTATATCATTGTTTTAAACAGGTATCTGTTAAGCATCCTGTACTGTGCTGACTGTTATAGTTTCTGGCTAGGTGTCCCCCAAAAGCTTCATGTACTCCTAGGCAGGGCTTTTGGAGGTGACCGCTCTCAGGAGCTGGGGTCTGGTAGGAGGAGGCAGTCTGGGGGGGCATGGCCTGAGGGCTTCATTTCTCTCCCCAACCCCTGCTGCAGCATCTCCGTTTCCTGTTCGCCCTGCTGTGAGCAGCTCTGCTTCACTGGACCCTTCTGCCTTGAAGCCAACTGATGACCGTAGACTGAAATCTCTGTGACCTGCGGGCCAAAATCAACCTCTCCTCCTCTAAGTTGTGGGTGCCGGGTACCAGGCCTCAGGAATGAGAAGGTGACTAAGACACCAACACTCTGCCAAACCTGGAGGGGCCACGTAAGTCAGGCACATTTACTCCTTGCATAAGAATTCACGGTTTGGAGAAAGAGTCAGACACACAGACAGGTTGTTGTGAGACCTTGTGATCACTGCCAAACCGGGGCAGTGTGAGGTGCCACGGAGGCTTCAGGATGGACTTCCTCTCCGCTAAGGGAGGACTCAGCTGAGACCTGAGGGCTATCTCGGGGCTTGCCGTCTGACCGTGAATGGGGCAGAGGAGCTGAGTGTTAATTCGACGGCGCGGCCAGAGACCCAGGAGAGGGAAGAACCACAGAGGACAGAGAGCTTGGACATTGAGGAACAGTGAGGCTGGTTACGTACTCTGTACTGTTCAGCGCTGGGTGCACAGGCTGCTTTATTCAGAGAAGAGTAGGGAGTCCGAGAAGGTGTGGAGGAGAAGAGCAGGATGTGCAGATTTTACTTTAAAATAAATCCCTCTACCTCCCCCAGGGACGAGCTACCAGTTGGATCATGGTGGCCAGCCCAGCATTGGGGGAGAGATGCTGGACGCCTGGACCTAGAGCAGTAGGAGTGAAAATAGAGACCTCGAAAGCCTGAGAGATGCAGACAGGGCGAGACTCAGCGGGATTTGATAACAGGGAGCTGGGTACGGAGTGAAAGAGAGAAAGGAGGCGCACAGGCGGGTCCCGGGGGTTCCAGCTTCCTCAGGTGAGTGGTGCCGTGGACTGGGACAGGGGACACCAGATGTAACGGGAGGGCAGTGGCCGTCCTTGTCACCCAGTGTATTCTTGGTAACTGGAAATCCCAGCTTTCCACTAAGAAAGACTCCCTCCTCAGTACCAACTCATATAATGCAGATTATATGAGTTGGGGTTCACCAAAGGAGCAGACCTAACATGCAGGGATTCATCAGGTGGCGCACAGGGTCAGAAGGCGCAGAGACCTTAGGGCTGACTGCAGAATCAGAGGTGGGCGAATCCAGAATGACCCTGTGCACCTGGGGCACGGGAGGGCCCATAGCACAGGTGACAGGCCTGGAAGCTCACTGTGGTCACTGGGATGGGTCAGCGTCACCAGGTTGAAGAGTCGCCACTGGAGACCAGTGTCAAAGGCCGTGATGCAAAGCAGAGTTCCTCCGAAGTAAGCCAGGCTTCCTTCTTCTTTTTCTTTTTCCTCCATTCAGGTCACAAAGCCGCTAGTGGGTGCTGCCCACGTCCCGGGCAGGGCTCCTCTGCTTCCTCAGCAGCCTGCAGAGACACCCAGAGCCACACGAATCCACAAGGTGGTTCTGCGTCAGGGCAGGCGGACAGATCACCACCCGCAATCCCGAGGAGGTGTCCAGAGGGAGTGGATTCCACCTCCAGTTCCCAGGCAGAGCATGTGAGCCGGGGCTGACCAGGGTGTCATGCTCCGGCCACTTCTGGTACCATTCATAGCAACTCAGCTGATACAACCTGCGTGAGTCTCACGACTTTGATGGGACCTCCCTGAAAAAGACTGGATACTCCTTGTTTAACGGCCTGTTTAACGACTGTTCAGATGGTCACAGTCAACACAGACCCCTGCTGCTTGGACTTAGAACCAGCTACTTGGACTCTCAACTCTTTTTTTTAATTTTTCCACAGTTCTGTTGATAGCGCCTCAGTGTCTTTTTTGGTTTTATACCTTATTTATACTGTGAGTTTTGCTGGTGGCACTGTACAGGCCTGTAGCTTTATGTTCTATTGTACACAATGGTGCTGCACGAAAGAGTTCAGCAAAGTCATCAGAGGAAAGTTTCCTTTGACCGTTTTTCTGTTCGGAATACTGTAATGTGCACACCCCTACATACAAGTCTTCAGGTGGTGACTTCAGGTGGTAGCTCACTGAGTGGCCTGGAAGCAGGAATGGAACTTGGCCATTGAATGATAGCAGTCTGGAAAGGACCCCATATCCCCATGATACCTGTGGCACTGAGTCCTGTTCTTTGGTCCCTTGTTTTTCCCCTTATGTGAGTGAATACATTGTCTGGTAGCTTGGTATAGATATCTTTCAAAAACTGCCCTTGATGAGAAATTATGTATAAAGAAACTAGTGGTCAGGGTAGAGGAAGCATTTTCTCTTGACTGTGTGAGGCATCTTAGTAAAATGTAGAGAAGAAAATTGTCCGTAGTGTCAGTAATTTCTGTTTCTGTAACCAAATGCTGGAGGCTGTGTACTTTATGAAGAAAAACAAGCTCAGCTCACAGCTTCAGAGGCTAAATATTCAAGATTATTCAGCCCCGTCTGTTCGACTTCAGGCAAAGGCTTCATGGAAGATGATATCCCAATGTTAGGATCATTTTTCATCCGTCTCCCAGAACTAACCTGAGTCCTCTAGACCTGCATGAGTCCCTTCCAAAGTGTGCTCCTGGTAACTTAAGTGTTTCCCAGTGGCCCCCGTTGTTAAAGGCACTATTAGTTCTCAAAATTATCATGCTGGGGTCTCAGCTTATCATCCAGCAAGCCTGGCAGAAAACCCTCAAACTGTACCCATATCGTAACAGACGGCATAGTTGATAATGGCTTCTACAATCTTTGGTATAGACTTTTAGAGAATCATTCACTGATACATTAAACACAATCTTCAAAAACTGCTCACATTAATTGACTCTCCAGGACCTCCACCCGAGTCTAATGGGTTTGAAGGAGATCATGCTCGATTTTCAGTGGCTGTTGGACTATTTGGAGTTTCTACTCCTAGATACAAGAGCTACAGTGAATGTCCATTCTATGTCCAGTTTTCTTACCTGGTGGGATAAACTGGTAATGGCCTCTGTCGTAGTCAGAGGTTGTGAGAAGGAACAATTAGAATCAGGACATGGACTTTATACTGTTATTCATGGTGGTCACCCAGAGTTAACACAAGGAAGTGCAGGAAGCCTGTCCACAACACTAGAGACACAACATTCATCCAGGGGCCTGAATCCCACAGCAATGTCCTGTATGAGTCCAGATGAAGACTTAGAGCTCAGGACAATGTCTCCCACGAGTCCAGCTGGAGGTCTAGAGCCCAGGAGAAGGACTCACGCCAGTGTCTTTTACAGATCTGTGCTGGGAAGGCCCAAAGGTCAGCGGTGGAAGCTGGAAAGTCCATGCCAGCGGGGTGAAGGAGCTGTGCTGGTAGGTTGAGGGTTCTACGCTGGAGCCAAGAAGTCACACTCAAAACAAAGACCAGCGCTGTCCTGAAAAGCACCACAGCAACACCGAGGCCCGAAGCTCCTCTGATGATAAGCACAGTTGAGTACATGCCAGAAAGCCAGCATGATGAGTTTGTCTGGAGATTAAACAGCACGCATCAACCCCTCTGGAGCCAGGAAGCGATGTTCACGTAAGGACCAGAGCCCCCCAAAGAGAACCACAGCCACTCTCACCAACAAGGTCCCAAGCTCCTCCAATGACAATGGTCGAACTCACACTGGAGAAGCTGGTCATGAGAGCTCCTCCAGGAGAACCGACGGCTCAAACAGCAACACTTAGAGAAACCTACAACGCCTAGCTTCTCCTTCACATCTCTATTTATGCTGGCAGCTTTCCTCAGGTGGGCCATCTGTGCTCAGCACTATGCTGGTTTAACTCAGCTGGCATTGAGTTGACCACCAGTTTTTAACCCGTAACAGTCTCCAAAGGATGTCTGTATCCTTTTGTAGACTCTGCGTTATTTGCCAAAAGAGACTCTTGTGATTAAGTTAAAGATTGGGGAAGTAGGTGGTTATCCTGGGTGAAGTGGTTGTGCTCAGTGTAATCTCAGAGGTTCACATGAAAGAGAAAAAAGAGATTAGAGTGACAGATTTTGAAGATGGAATATATAGACAGACACTGAACGAGATAAAGAAAGAAATTTCCCCCAAAAGCTTTCGAGAAGAGCATATCTTTGCCCAAAACTTGCTTTCATCCCACAAAAGTTATTTGCGACTCTGGGCCCCCAACTAGAAGAGAAGAAATTTATGTTGTTTTAAGTCTTCAATTTTTATTTTTTTGCTAACACAATCATAGGGAACTAAGACACCGTGATAATATATAGCCATTTTTGACAGCTTTATTGAAATATAATCCATGCATCATAAAACTAGCTCATTTAAAGAATAAAATTCAGTGGTCTTCAGTGTATGTGCAGACTTGCACAACTATTTCTGCTGTGAATCCAGGAACATGTTCATCTTTGCAGAGAGCTATCCCACACCTCTTTGCTATTGGTTTCCAGTTCTCCACTGTCGACTGTTAGCGACCTGTGTTCTGCCTCTTTAGATTTTCCTATTTTGAGTATTTCGTATAAGTAGTCTTTTCTGATTCACCTATTTCAGTTAGCAGACTGTTTTCAGTCCTCCCGTGTTACACCACCCACCGATCCTGCACTGTCTCTCGGAGGCGAGGATTGCTCCCCAGGCAGGTTATGCCACACGCCGTGTAATTGTTTGATGTGCCTCTGTGCTATGGTGCTTATGAGCAGTGCTGGTATAACAACATAAACATTGGCATAGTGTTTTTTGGTGTGTGTGTACCTATGATTTCACTGATCTTTGGTATACATCAAGGGACAGAGTTGCTGGGTCACACGGTGACTCTGTGTATAGCTATTTGAAGAGCTCCCAGTCTGATTTCCCAAGTGACTGCATTACTTTGCATTCATGCTAGATGTGTATGAGGTCGTGAGGGCTTGTCTTGTCATCTCTTTTTTCTTTTCTGTACTTGGAATTAAATCCAGGGCCTTCATGTTAATGGCTTTTGGTATCCTGTAGAGATTTTTCCAGGTTCTTGGTGTCCTGCATAAAGAATTAGACCAGACACAAAGAAAAGGTAGCAAAGATTTATGTTTATTAAAGGTTGAAAAATACTGAATTCTAGGCTGGGTGCTCACCTGTCATCCCAGCACTCAGGAGGCTGAGGCAGGAAGATTGCTACAACCTCCAGACCAGCCTTGGTAGCAAAGTAGCTCAAGGCCAGCCTGAACTGCGTAGCAAAAACAGGCCACAGAAGATTTTACAGCAGCCATGTGGCCAGTGGTGGGGTTGCTTACATCTCCATTCCAAGACTGCTTTTCTCCCCAGCAAACCAGATGTCTGAGATGGTTGTCCTGTCGGAGACTCACCTGGCCTGACGTCAGATCTAAACTGTCCAACCGAAGCTCAGTCCTGTGCCTGTTGTAAATGACTGACGACAGCGCTTTCTGATTGGTCCCAAGTGCAGAGTTTGGGACCTGTGGTTGCCGAGTCCCACCTGCCTACTCACAGCCAGGTTCTCCACTTTCGTCTCCTACCTGATCAGCGCTGAGCTATGTCCCCATCTGCCTTCAAAACGTAACATTTGAGAAAGACACTGGCTGAGTCTCTAAGTGGCCCAGGTTGGGCTCCAACTTCCCATGATCCCGACTCTGCCTCTCCGAGTGCTGTGACTGTGGCCGCACGGCACCATGAGGATGGGGTCCTGATTTCCCCACATCCTCTCCAGCATTGTCACTGTCTGATTTCTGGCTCCCGTCTTCCTGTTGGATGTGCAGTGGTATCCCACTAAATGTTTCGATTTGGATTCTTCTGACTGTGGCGGCTCAGTTACCAGTGGGTGGGAGTGGGGAAGGGGAATTCCTATGTTAATCTTCTTGCCTGTTCCTGGGATCTCAGAGTGGGGCTGTGTTTGTAAACAGGGGCTTTAAAGACGTAATTCAATCAAACTGAGGATGTTTAGACCGCTCCCAATCAACTTCTGGCCAAGATGGCCATGTATAAGCCAAAGAGCAGAGCTTAGAAGGAAACAAAATCTCCAGCTCACTGACCTTGGATTTTCAGGTCTCTAGAACTGCAAGAGTACATTTCTGCTGCGCAAAGCACCAGTCTATATAGTATTTTGTTACGGTGGCCCTGGCAAGCTACTGGCTAGTGCGTCAAGTATCTCTTCATTTATGTATTTTCTTTGCAGAAAGGTTTACTCAGTCTTTGCTTATTTCAAAATTGAGTGAAATCATTGTGGAATTGTAAGTGTTCTTTTATATGCTGGATACTGTCCCCTTCTGAGGCAAATGATTTACAAATATTTTCTCCAATTCTGTGTCAAACTTTTGCTTTTTTGACTTCTCTCTTTGCACATATTTTTACTTTTGGCAGTGTCTAACTTTTCTAGCTTTTTGTTTTGTTGCTCGTACTTTTTGTGTGATACTCATTTCCAGATGCCAGGATGCGCACGCAGTATTTCCTGCTGCATTTTCTTCTAGGAGCTTTGCAGTTCTAGCCTCGCATCTGGGTCCTTGATCCATCTTGAGTTAATTATTGTGACCAGTGTGAGGTAAGGCTAAAGTTTCAGTCTTTTCCGTGTGGCTATGCAGCTGATTCAGCACCATCAGTTTCAGACTATTGTTTTCACTATTGAATTGTCTTGACATCCTTGTAAAAAGTGTTTGATCACAGATAGATGATTACATGCTTGCTAGGCTCCTGCTGTGTAATTAACACTGCCTCAGCCTCCAGAACCCTCTGGAACTTCGGGGAAACCTGGGCGGTCCTCGGACTCTGGCAGTCCTTCTGCCTCAGCCTTCCTAGCATCGAGCTCACAGCCTGCAGCACCGTGCTTGGCTCTGGCTTCAGTTTAATTCCACCGAGGCATCTTCCTGTATTTATGTAGGTACAACAATGTCTGGCTTAATGCCATTTTGAGTCAGTTTTATTTTTGTTATTTTTTGATGTTTACATATTGTCGTTTTGCAAATAATTGTTCAAGACACAAAAGTGGAACATGTAAAGTGGGAATTCAAACAGCGAGGCTGCAAACAGTTCTGTTCAACTGTCCAACAAAGACTTTGTAACATGGTTGTCAATCCTATACACCTAAACATACATGCAGCTATCCATATCCTCATTTATGTTTAGATTAAACAAACTAAAGCAGGTAAAAATCATTCTGAACAGAGAATAATACTATTGCTGGGTTTCACATCATGACACTCCAGGATCAGCACTGGGGATTTTAGTATCTCTTTTTCTTCAGAGTATCTGTTCATTTCATCATGTGTCATAAGATCAGCTCTCATAAATGGTTTATAGATTCTACACATGCCTGAGTCTTAACATGAATTTCTATCCTTTCTATATTAGACGGAGAAACAAAACAAAGCAAGACAAAACAAAACATATTCCTATAAAAATATGAAATGAAAAAAACGTATAAGACCATTGTATAAAGAGTTCTACCATAGTTCTTGTGTTGTCTCTTGTTATCTTCAATAGAATTGGCTATATCATTAGACCTAGTATAATTGAATATATCAGTACATAACAGTATTAATAAAAACAAAACTTTGTAGATAGTATAAAACTTCTAAAACAGGTAATAATCAAATCAGAATGTGTATCGTAGTGAATCTAGTCATCTTCAGTGTAGTTGCCTATACTCTCAGACTTGATACTATCAATCATATCAGTTTTGAATAAAATCTGTCAATACTAAACAGCAATCAAACAAACCAGATTTAACTAAGATCAGTCATGATAAAGCAGTATAAGTTATACAAGGCTCCAGATTAAGATAATAGGAAATTAAAGATGATTACTGTGCTATATCCTGATGTTTTTGGAATAGCTGTCTGTGCCCTCAAATCTAATGCAAGTAGAAAAACTGGGAAAAAAATAAAATCTATCAAAAAAATAGAATAACATCTATCTAAGCAGAGTGGTGAGAGCAATGTGGATTTTAAATCCTGATACACTATTAACAATATCTTCTGCCATCTTTTTTAAGACTCTCCCTCCCCTCTCACTTCCCCAGGTACACTGTGCATTTCTGGGTCTGACCAAGACCCTTGGTTTTAAATTGGGAAGGCAACCTACTACTTACCTAAGTGTTTTTGAACCTTCTCTCCCCTGGACTTGATCTCTAATTATATTCCTTTACCTGTTAAAGCCTGTCTTTTCAACCTATCCACAAATACTGGTCTAGTTACCCCTATTACTCTCTGGTTCTCTGTCACATAGAGCATTGTTTTCTCGCATTTGATTTTCAATCCATCTACTCTTTCATGTTAAATTATATTTCCTATAAATAGCATCTCAGTGGACCCTCCTCCTGATCTACTCCACGTGTGGTTCTTTTTTTAAATTTAGTGTATCAAGGCCATCTATGTTAGAGATTATAACCAACCTTCTCTGCCTCATTTCTGTTGTGCTCTTTTTCTGCCACCAGTTGTCTGCTTTTCTTCTTCATTATGTTTCTGCTCCATTCATTGAAGCCTCTCTTCCACTGTTCCTGGAATCCTAGTACTTTTCTCTCTCTCTAGAATGCACTGCAGTATTCTCTGTAGAGTTGGATTGGTGGTTGTGAATTTCCCAAGTTCCTCTTTGTCTTGGAAGCATCTTGTTTCTCCATTAATTTCTAGAGACAGTTTAGCAGGATACATCAATCTGTGTTGGAGGTTATTTTCTTTCAGGGCTTGGAATAGTTCACCCTTCTCTTCTTGACTTGATGGTTTGTGTTGAAAAGTCTGCCTTTATTCTGATGGGCCTTCCTCTGTAGGTTATCTGTTTCTTGTCTCTAACAGCTTTTAATATTCTGTTCTTACATTGAATTTCTGGGATCTTGATTATTATATGCCTGGGTGTAGCTCTGTTTTGGTTGTGGGTGGCTGGAGTTCTGTATGCCTCATAGATCTGAATATCATTTCCTGTTCCTATGTTTGAGAAATTTTCCTTAATTATTTCTGTAAATAGTCTTTGTAGTTCGTTTGTTTGTACCCCAGCTTCTTCATTCACATTCTTTATTCTCAAGTTATAGATCCTCTTGTCATCTTCTAGCCATGTAGGGAGCAGAGTGACAGGCATTGCTGTCTCCCTGCTTCTCTCTCCTATGGGCACTGCGTCTGCCTACATTAACCATAATCCTCTCCTGCTTACGTCACATATCTGGATGTGACAGTGACCCTGTTGTATTCATCTCTTTAACCTCTTCCTGTCCCAGCTCCCGTCCTTAGCCTATAAAAGGTGTGATCATTTCCTGAATAAACCGGAGGCTTGATTGGATTATCTCGACTTGCCTCTATCTCTCTTTGTCTCCCCCAGGTCTTTTATTTAATCCCCGTTCCCCCTCCAGGAGTTCTGGATAGATTGATCTGCAGGCCGGATGATAGCCTTTGTATTGTTACTGCTTATTTCCTTGTTATTTTTAAAAAGTTTTCCCTTTCATAATTCCACATTGTAAAATTGTCCTCTGGTTTGGATAATCTATCCTTAGATTCTTTCACGCAGATTTGCCATTTTTCCATAGAGTTTTAAATTTCCTGGTAATCTCTTTGAATCTGCTTCCTGTATTCTATATTTTTTTATATTCTTCATCAAGTGGTTCTCTCCTTTGTTTGAGTTCCTCCCTTCTTCTGTCTATGTCTGCTTGAGGGGTGCTTAGTATCTCTTTTATTAATCTTTTCATATCTTGCTTTACTTGGCTAAATATTTCACTTTTGAACTCCTCTATGAGGTCCCAAATATATCTCATGTCCACTGGTGCCGTGTCTGATGTTGCATGTTTGCTGTTCTCATTCTCCGTTGTATTTACCTGTCCTTGGTCAGTGTTCTCAGTGTTGGGACCTGGGGACTTTTTGTTGTTGCTTCCTCTTCCCATCTTTTTTGCTTTTTTCAGAAAGCCCCAGTTTCTTTCTTTGTTGGTTATAATTCTTCTGAAGCATGCTGGCTAGGTGACCCTTCCCACTGCAGTGTGCTACTGAGTTGCAGACAAGGACAGCATATTCTGATCCCTCCCCTCTGGATCAGTCAAGGTGCTGTGGTCTGCACTGTATTACTTTGTGCCACCTCCCCTCCAGGTCAGTGAAACTTCTGAGGCTTCACTGTGCTGCCGGTAGGGAATTGATTTTGGATAACCTATTGGGTCTCAGCCAGGTCATGTGACCCAGGCCTAGCTCACTCCACCAATCCCTTTTGGGAAGGGAACAATTGACTGAAGTCACTGCTGCCCCTTGTACTCGCTGGTCCTGCCCAGTCCCAGAATGTCATCTGCCGGAGCCCCCCTTTCTGTGGAATGGCTCCACTCCCGTCACTCACCACAGGTCAATGCAGGCTCCCTGCCAATTCAGCTCTCTGTTTGGCTGGCCGACCCTGACCTCAGTGTGACTGTGCCTCCAGTGAGTTGAAGCAACAGGACCTCGGACGGCTTGACAAGTTGTCTGCTGCAGTGGGAGCACTGAACCTTTAGCTGTTCCAATAATAGCACCAGGAATGTAGGTTTGGTTGGTTCTTCTCACCTTAATCTCTTCTTGGGACGAGAGAATTCATCTCCTTCTGTTTGATGCTCCCTTTGCTGTATTAAGTTGAATTCTAAGTTGACTATCTCAGGGAACCTCTGTAGCCAGTTGTTATCTATCCACCATCTTTGCTCCTCCCTCTTGAGTCAGTTTTAAATAAAAAAAATTAAGTCTTCAGATATTCTTATTTTTCAAGATCACCATGGATGTGCAAGGGCCCATGCAATGCTCCGTGAATTTTAGAATTATCTTGTCAGTTTCTGCAAAAAGGTGAGCTGGGATTCTGATAGGACTTGTACTGAATCTGTAGATCTGTTTGGAGACTGTTACCATCTCAGTCATATTAAATCTTCCAACACATGAACACGGGTGTTTTCCCATTTGTTTGGGTTTTGTAGTTACTGTTGTTTCAGTGCTGGGGATAAAACCCAGGACCTTGTGCATGCCAGGTGGGTACCGTATCACTGAGTTCCATGCCTAACCCTGGATCATTCCAGGTTTATCATTTTTGGGTTTGAACTTTTTTGTTAAACAAGCTAATCCTTAGTGTTATACTCATTGGTTGGTCTTAAAGTGGAATTGTTTTATTGACTTTGTTTTTGGATGATTCATTGCACATGGAATCTTCAGGAGGTGAACCTCACAGGAAGTGCTTAGGTCCTGGGTGTGTGTATTTATTACACAGCTGTGCTGTTCCTTTTTGCCTGCTGGCCACATCATGAGAATTTTGCTCTGCCCCTGTACCACCAGCAACAGGTCCACTCAACTGCAAGCCAGAGTAACCCTTCTCTGTTCATAAGTTACTTGTTTCAGGTAATTTGTTATAGTGGCAGAAAGGTAACTGACACCTTCTGTTCTTGACAGTGCATTACATTTGAATACATTATAGGTCCAACAACACATTGTATGTATTATTTTAACAATAGCCTAGAGAAGCAAGGAAAGACAATATGCTGTCTTTTATAACTACAAATTACTTTTGCTGTTATTTTGTTTAATCTGGCTGCATTCTGCCTGTCCTGCCATGGACTGTTTCTCCTCTGTGATGCCCCTTTGCCATGCTGCCCTGTCTTGCAGCCAGATGATTATGGACTGAAACCTCTACAGACTGTGAGCGAAATAAACCTTTCCTGCTTTAACTTTGGGTGGTGGATATTTTGGCTCAGCAATGAGAGAAGTAACTAGATTTCCTTTCTTTCTTCTCTTTCTCTCTCTCCTTCCTTCCTTCATTTCTTCCTGTTGGATGGCTATGCAGGTGCTCTACCACAGATCTCTGTCCCCAGCTCCTGTTCAGAATTTTCACTGGGTTCTTTTAGAATAATTTCTATTTCTCTGTCAGCACTTTCTGTTTGGCGTTATGTTACAGCCATAACTTTCCTTATTCTTTTGTTATTTTATGACTTCTTTCGCTTTGAAATCATGGTGCTCCGTAGTTGAAAGTGCTGTTTGAAATGATTTATAATGGGTACTTTAAAAACTCTTTCTGTTCCATCTGACAGCTGTTCAGCTGGATATGTGGTCACTTTTGCAGGCAGTTTCTGTCACCTACTGGCCTTTGGTGTGAGGACCATTCTTCCCCACATCTTTGCATGCTTCATACGTTTTTGATAGAAGCGAACCTAATACGTAATGTTCTGTTGCTGGTCGCCCATGGCCTGTTTCTTCTGTTTGTGGCTTACTTGCGTGTTGGCTGGTCAGGTTATCGGAGCGCGGCGTGAAGTCCCTGAGGACCAGTTCCACTAGCTGCCTTACTATTTTTAGCAAAACTTGTGACCTAGATTGTTTCTCAGACAGACTCCTAAACTTCAGACTTCTTTGAAAGGACCTCTCCTGAGATTAGTGGGGAGATTTGTCTTGGCCCTAAGAGGGCTCACCCCAGCTGACCCCTTCCCGCTTCCCCACAGCAAACCGTTCCACTTCTGGTGTAGGCTGATCCCAGCTAATCTGTGAGATTCCCCGATGGCCTTGTGCCACATGTCCATTGCTTTATTTTAGAGATAAAAACAGTAAAAACCAATGATACAGAGTTTCTTAACAAGATAATAGGAAACTAACAGTGGTTAATATTGCATCTTGTTATCTTCCAAGCAGTTGCTGAGATTGCCAGATACAGGCATGCAGAACAGATCAAACAACATAAGCACAAACCATTCTTTTCAATGAATTAAAAGAAATTAGTAGTATAATTATCTGAGCAACTTGTTAATGTCTGTGTGTATATATTTTCCCTTCCTTTCCTCCTTTCCCCTTTCTAGTTGGTCTTTCCTTTTGAGCAGTTTCTTTCCCTCTCATGATATCTATTGTAGAGTTTGGATCTCATTTACTCTTTTAGTTTTTATACTAGGGAGACAATATGATGTTTACGCATGTGAGTCTGATTTATTGCACTTATGAGCATGGTCTCTAGTTGCACCCATTTACCTATAAATACCTTCTCTATAGCTGAGTAGTACGCCATTGGGAAAAAATCCCACACCTTCAGGCCGGGGGTATAGCTCAGTAGCCCAGCACTTGACTGGCAAGTACAGGTCTTCGGTTTGATTCTTGGTTCCAAAAAACCACATCTTTTTTATCCATTACTCAGTTGATGGACATTTGGGTTATTTTCAAGACTTAGGTATTATGAATTGTGTTGTTATAAACATGGGTACACATATATCACTGTGGTATGATGTTTTTAATTCTTTTGGGAAGATACCCAGAAGGGGGATAGTTGGGTCAAATGGAACTTCCAACCCTAGTTTTTTGAGAAATCTCCACACTGATTTCCACAGTGGTTGTACCAGTCTACACTCTTGCCAACAGTACAGAAGGGTTACTTTTTCCCCACAGCCCCTCCAGCATTTACTGTTGGTTGGTCTTTTGATAATAGCTGTTTTATGTGGGGTGAGATGGAATCTCAGTGTTGTTTTAATTTGCATCTCTCAAATGATGTTGAACATTTTTTTCTTATATTTATTTGCCATTTGTATTTCTTCATTCAAGAAGTATGTATTCATCTCAGATGCCCTTTTTTGGATTGGGTCTTTGAATTTGGGAGACCTGATTCTCTTCAATTCTTTATCTGTTCTGGATAGAAGTCCTTTGTCTGAGAAACAGTTGGCTAAATTTTTTTCCCAATCTGTGGGTTTTCACTCTGTTGATAAGTTTCTTTTGATGCACAAAAACTGAATAAGATGAGATCTCAGTTGTTAATTCTTTGAAGTATTTCCTGTTCATGAACTCTCTCCCTGCCCCTAAGTCTTTGAGATTTCTATTTTCTCTTCTAGTAGATTTAGTGTTTCTGTTTTAATATTTAGATCTTTGATCCATCTTGACTTTAGTGCATTGTGATAGACGTGGGTCTAGTTTTAGTCTGTGGGATGTGGAGAGCCACCCCCCCCACGTATCATTTATTAAAGAGGCTCTTTCTTTCTGTGACTATGTTTGGCCCCTTTGTCAAAGATAAGGTGACTGTGTGTGCAGTTGTGTTTACATCTTCTAATCTGTTCCACTGATCCTCAAGTCTGTTTCTCTTTTTTTTGCCAGCAGTGTGCTGATTTTATCATAGTAACTTCGTAGTATAATCTGAAGTCTGGGATTGTGATGCCTCCTGCTTTGCTTTGGTTGTCCCAGATTGCTTTTGCTATTCTAGGTTTCTTCTGGTTCCAAATAAATTTTAGGAGTGATTTTAATCAGGATTGCACTAAATCTGTGTAGCAGTTTTGGGGGAATGGCCATTTGCACAATATTGGTTCTTCCTATCCATAAGCAAGGAATAGCTTCCCATTTTCTGATATCCTCTTTGATCTCTTTCTTCAGAGTACTGTATTTTCAGTGGATAGATTTTCAACATCTGTTTGGCTCAGTCTCCAGTTCTTTGGTACAGGGCTGTGGTGAGGTTATTACTTCCTGGGTGTAGTTACAGAAGGGAGCACAATGATTAGAGCAGATGTGACACTCAGCTAACACAGTGAGACTGTCAGTAACAATGGCATTCAGCACAACTTAGCAACTGGCAGGCTATGGTAACGATTGATTTTGTGCTTTAGACTGTAGGAACAAAGTCTATAGTTACAGAACAGAAGGATCATAAATGAGTCTGCACGCGGTGCCTCCCCTCGGTGGGGGGGTTTTATGCTGTGGTTGAGAAACTTAGGGGAGTGTGTAAACAAAGGTCAGTGGAGAGGGGTAGGTGTGAGGCTGGAGGGCTTAGGGGGTCACCTAAGGTTTGGGAAGCTGAGGAAGGGGGTCGAAAAGAAAGGAGGGAGGCGTATGGGGGGGTTTTCTGCACTTGGTGTCTGAATTTAGGGGATGGAATTTCTTTTCTGTGGCTGGAGTTCTTCCACTGAGAAAAGAGAGAAACAAAGGAAAAAAAGAAGAAGAAAATGAAGAACAAAGAAAAGAAAAAGAGGAGAGAAAGAAAAAGAAAAGAAAGTTGAAAAAAAAGGGGGGCTTCCTGAGTCCTGTTTTCTCCCGCGGTGGTTTGTCCGGTGGGTGGTGTGGTGGGTGGGGCCCCTGTGTGGTTTCTGGCAGTGACTTTGGCCTTGAAATTACCTGTGGGAAGTGAAGTCAGTGCCTTTGGGGAGGCGTTCGGAGTTCTCTGCTTCACAGTCTTAGGGCAGAATACCTGAGGCACAGCCTCAGGGGTGGGGACAGCCATGCACAGTGTTAGGAGCTGAGCACTTGGCATGGCGGGGAGGGGGTGGCAGCCCCAGGTTCCCCATGTGCCAGGACAGTGGCATTCCCAGGGGCACCCAGGTAGAACCTCCATTTTGTGGGTGGCAACAGAATGTGGGAGCAGGCCTTGCCTCTCAGCCAGATTTCCAGGCCTATGGAGACACCTAATCTGTAACATCAGAGTCAAAGCAGAAGTAAATGAGACTGACACACATGGTGAGTACTGTGGGGACCGGTTAGACTCCGGAAGTGGGGTTTCTAGGGGTGGGGAGGAGACACTGCATTCCTGCTGTCAAAGGCAACATGACCACAAGTTAAAGATCTCCACGGGCTTCATCTGTAAGTGGAGAATCATCAACACTTCACTGCTTGAAGCAGATAAGTGCTCGGAGGAGCTGAGCGGTGGAGGGTGAGGGCTGAGGAAGCAGAAACAGGGCACCTGACAGGGGTGGACCCATCACAGTGGCTTCCTTGGAGGGCAGGGGAACAGAAAGTAACTGAGGGGCTGACTGGGTTTTCTTTCTTTGGAGTGAGAGGCTTCCCTGTGCTGATGGGCCTGGCCTGTCTGGGGAAACCGGTCACTGTTGTTGGCTTCTAGCTTCCAAGAAGGGCAGGTGGGAGCCCAGTTTTGGTTGGGTGATGTGGAACTGGAGTGTTAGTGACTCCAGAATAACAGCCCCATCTGTTTGTTTAACATCGCCAACCTGGGCTTGGGTTATAATGGAGCTTCTTGTTCCAGCATGACAGTTCCCCTGTCCTCCTCCAGTAAGAGTGTCTTTTAAAAAAAATTACTCATAGTCACTGGTCACGCCCTAAACTTGTGAGTGGGAAGGGTGGTGACAGAAGGTTACGGAGGTCTTTTAAGGTTTGTGTCTTCCTGCTGCCTGCTGTGGGAAGCTTCCTGGGGTGAGGTGGAGTCTGGCTGATGCCTGATGCATGGGACTCCTTGCCTGTTTTCTGGTGTTTTCACACGGGTGCAGATGACCTGGCAGGGATACCCTTGGCCCAGCTTGTCTCCTCAATGGGAAACGTCAGCACGGAGCTCTTCCTGCTGTGCGCCTGGCTGAATGGCTTTGCACAGAGGTCGTGTGCCCAACTGGCAAGGCGGTGAGATGGCCAGGGTGCTTTGGGCAGCAATTCCGACTCGACCAGGGCCAGCCAGGCACACTCTGAGGTGACGATCCCGATGGACTCGTCACACGTCATTTCTCCAGCGCCCCTGCAGGCAGGGTTTATTATGGTTTCGCCTGCCCTTTGACGACTTTGTAATGATTCTGACGGTCATGGGCGAGCTCCATCATCTCCGCACCTCCCATCGGGCTTTCACGGCTGTTTCCTTGTACGGGACAGAGGTGACCAGAATGAGAGGTGCTGCGGGCTTCCCACCAGCATAATGGCAAAGGCTGGATTTGGGGTCTCTTTTATCCTGGAATCAGTGATGCGCTCTGATGCTCCCTTGAGCCTAGAGATGGGTGGAATCATGACTGATTCTGACTAATGACAGGCAGACAGGGCGATTCTGTGTTTTCCTTTCTTTCTAAAAATAGGTTTTGGCATGGACTTATGATGCCACTTCTGAAATGAAGCCGAGAAGTGGCCCCCACAGTCCCCAGCTCTCTTCTTTCCACGCCTGCTTTTCCTTGTGGCCGAGAGGACCATGTGGCAGAGTCCCCGTCCCGCTAGGCTAAAGCAGTGTGAGCCACAATACGCTTGGAAAACACATGGTCAGCCAGGGAGGCTGCGGGGCGGTTTGGTGCTGCATTGGCCCGTCCTGACTAGGGTGTCCTCTGTCTGCTCCTGACCTGGCTACTTCCGTCAAGACGTTGGTGGCAGAATGAAAATTTCTAAAAGTTTGGTAGCTTTGTGTTCAAATCGAATGTGTTAAATGTCCTGGTTAGCCGGAAGGTGGATAAGCGGATGTGTTATTCTTCGTAGCATGGGATGGTGGCTTTCGAATATGCCCCTGCTCTGTGCCAGCTTCGCTTTCTAACTAATGTAACAGTGAGCAGAACATGTTTGTTTATACTCCCAGGGTAGGGCAGGATTCTTGGTCCAAAATGATACTCTCTGCTAGTTCAAGTATGCAAGCGAGCGATTCCCTGGTTACTGGGCTCTGGTCGTAACTGGGTGATGTTTCTGTTCTGTGTAGTCACAGGGTGAAAAATGGTTGTACAGATAATCTTAGGCATTAATGAAACTCTTCTCGCTCTAATACTGCTTAATTTGCTTTTGGGAGCGCCTGCTGCTTTTTGACCCTTCTACCAGAAGATTAGAAGGGAAGAAAAAAGAGGAAATAAACTTTTTCTACATGATCATAGCTCTGATTTTTAAAAGATACCTTTACATGATCGTACCTCTGATTTTTAAAAGAGTGGTAGTGTCTCATTTATCAATAAGATTCAGGAATGTATGGAGGAGAACAACACACACAGAAAATTGAACATGAATTTTAGAGTTTCCATATTCTTTGATTCTAGGAATTTAGGGTTCCTCTATATTTACCAAGAAATTATAGTCCTGTATTAACTGAAAGCATCCCTTGTAATAACGTAATGTTCCTTATTTACAAATGATACAATAGTTTTTCTGTTCTAACTAATAATAAAAATGCGAGAACAGTCTCTTTGCTCAAAAGACTAAATAGGTACACTTCATTCCCCTGGAGCAGCGTCTCATGAGGTAGCCCATGCTGGTCTTGCAGGATCTTGTCATTCTCCTGCTCCAGCCTCCTGAGTGCTGGGGTTACAGGCACACGCTACCATGCCTGGCAGAACCAGCTTCACATTTGTTAGGCATGTGACTTTTAAAAAAAATAAGTAAAAGGCCAGTCTTCTCAGCCTGTGGTTTCAACTACGGAAGCATAGCAGCTTTTCAGAAAAGTTCCCTCAAGACTGGGACTTCTGTTTTTGAGAGGTCCTAGTGCCCAGTGCAGAGGTTATGGAGTGGTCAGTATCAGTATCCTAGGTCAAAGTCATCTTATTCCATGTGAGAGGGAAGAAAAGATTGGATTCCACGCAATGGAGATGCATGGAGATTCTATATTTTCTAAAAATTGTTTGCATAGACAATCCATCTCCCTGGTAACCGCAGCCATTACACCTCCAGCATCCTTGATCGTCTGTCTCTGTGTTATCATTTGGTCTGTTGACCATATACTCTGGAATTTATTCTTCAGTGGTATCTTGTCTAAACTTGAGAATTCTAAATGCTATGTAAATTTAATAACAAATTCCACAATAGAGTAAACAAAAGCTAGGGTAACATCAAAACAACCCAAGGTGATTTTTACACACAGATAGACAAAGCCTGCGGGCAAGTTTGGAAACTCCACTGGGTAGTGAAATATGTCAAATGCACTTCAAAGGCAGAATCTCAGCAGCATAAAGTTGAGTGAAGCAAAAATATATCCCTCAATTTATAAGCTATTTTTAAAAACAAAATTTAAAAATTTATGTTTCATTTTTAAAAATTACATGTGAAAATATAAACAAATTTTCTATGGAAAATGAGATAATATAGTAGCCATTGTTTGTTTTCTGTTATTTGGTTCTGAATGCCCTGTAATACTCTCATTCTCTTGCATGTTTTTATACTATTTTGTTATGTTTGACACTATTGTATATGAAGTTATACTCAACTATTTGAAAGAAAGAGACATTGTGGTAGTTACTGTTAATTACGGGTTGTCTTCTAGTGAAATTCTATGTTGCTTACATTGTTCTGTTCTGATCTGCTTTGTTATGTCCTGTTTTGTCTTAATCTCTTTAAAATAAAAAAATTTATGGTTCAGGGATGTAACGTTGGTGAAAGTGTAAGGAGGAGCACATGGAAGTGATCAACACAGAGTGTAAGCAAGTGCTTGCTTTGGGGAAGGGAGGAGAGGGCGCCCGCAGGGCCACGTCTGCAGAGTCCCCAGCCCAGGATCGGCGGACGGAGGCCGGTTCTGTGCTGCGTATTGTACATATAGCTCAGTAAGTGACAGAAAGTTCAGTACGAGTTGGTGACGGGAGATGGATCTCTCAAATCCTATTTCTTGCACAGGATATTGGAGGTTTTTGAGGTTGAGGGAACGGAGGGGGCTGCTCTACACAGCCCCAATGATGCCGTGTTTCTCTCCTTCCTCTCCCTGTTGGCCATCAACGCTGTATTACCAAGTCCTCTCGGCAGCTGGGCGCTTTCCTGGGGAGGTCACATCAGGAGGCAGCCCTGCAAGTCTGCGTGGACCCAGAAATTCTGAGAACCTTCCAGGAGTCTTTGGGCAACCTGGAATTTCTATTCCGTGTCCCCCACCGGAGTGGCAGCAGAGTGAGGGAGGGCTGGGAACCTGGGCTGACTGCTTCCCCCTCATCACAGGTTCCTTCCGCTCTTGGAGCCTCCTTGGAGCTGTCTGGGAGGCGGGTTCGGTACCCACCGTGCAGCACTGTAGGAGACTTCCAAGAAAGCCACGGGGCGAACGCCGCTCGGTTTGTTTGAAATGATTTTGTCTAAGGGTCAGTTGCTCGGGTTATTTCTGAACCAACTCCATGTGCGCTTTGCTTTCCTTGAGAAACTCCCTTTCTCTCACCTCACGAGAGATGGGGTGCTGCTTGCTTTTGGCAGGCACGTAGGCTCTAAATTCTGCTGACTGCAGACAGTGCAGAGACTTTAATGATGAAAACTCTTAGCTTGACAGAAGCAATTTAGGGATAGCGTTGTTGCATGAACACAGAGCCTCGGAAGGCTGCTCAGTCCCCACCTTACCCTTGAATCAGGTGTCTGTCCCGTACCTTATCACTGGGGAGTGACGCCAAGTCTGTCCCATCGGTGAACCCTCGCCTGACTCATTCGGTCCTCACTAACTTGTTAGGCTAGGTGCACAGCTGTAGTCCCAGCTACTCAGGCAGCTAAGGAAAGAGATCTCTTGGTGGACAGCAGTGCTATGGACTGAGATGAGAATGGCCAGGAGGTGGAGGGGCAGTTTTGAGGGATAAAGTGAGGAGTGTGTTAAGGTTTGCTACATTAAAATAGGAGTTTGAGGCCAACTTGAGTAACAGTGTGAGTTTCCATCCCATCAGTCAACCAACAAACAAGCAAACAAACGTCACTGTCTACATTGGAAACTTCAATTCCATAAACACCAAGTGCTGCTTTTCAAAAGGCAATTTAATTTGCAGGACAAGGAGGGGACTTTTTGAGAGATAAAGCAAAGAGTTTTGCTAAGGAAGTATAATTTGGGGGTGGTTGTTTCTTCCTTTTTGGGCTGGATGTTTTCTTAAAAAGATGCTTTGATAGTGAAAGTTATGCAGTGACCAAAGAAAATACACAGGCTGCCCTCCGAGGCCTGTACCCGGGCTCTGCCAGCCCTGGATGGGGCTCCCTCCTGGCGTGGATGGGGCTGAGCGGAGAAGGCCGAGCAGAGCAGGAAGGTCCCAGGTGAGCCCTGAGCTGTTCCTCACTGCAAGGACAGAGCAGGACGCAGGGCTCCGGCTGGCCAGACGGCACCAAGCATCTCCATTTGGTTTGGTGGGTGCTTTTGAATTTAAATTATTTTTATTCTCCAATTGAAGACATTTCTATTTCTTTATAGGACTTTATCGACCATAATTAAGTCAAACATTTTTCTCATGGTCCAGGGGACTGAACCATGTATCATGACAGAGGAGAGAAAAGCAGAAAGCCTCACGGTTCCTAAGAGCGGTCACTGGCCTGGAGGGCTGGCGCTCCACGGCGCTGTCCACTCAGCCTGGGATCCCTCTGCTTTCCCCTCACTTGGGCCAACTGAGTCTCCTAGTGTTTCCAACACCCCTCCCCAGCCGGGTCACCCTTTTCTAGGTCTGAGGTTCTCAGTATCTCATTTATTTTTTTTAATCAAATAGACTTAGTTTTTTCTATGGCAAATGAGACTCTAGCAGGTCTCTGGAATTATGCTTGTAGCTGGGTGTGGAAGCTCGTGCCTGTAGTCCCAGCTAGTGGGGAGGCTGAGGCAGGCAGTGAGTGGAGCGCCATTTGGGACCAGACTGGGCAACACATTGAAGCCCTATTTCAAAAACAAAAACAAAAACAAAGGAAGAAAACGAAAGGAAGGTTCATGCTTGTGTCTTAAGTATGGACAGAGTAGAGACCATGCTATATATAGGACATGTTTAAAACGCTTCACTTACAAACAATTTGTCCATTGCTTTATTCCTAAATGTGTGTGGTATACGAGGATTCTACCAAGAGCACAGAATGATTTTTCAGACCCATGGGGGAACGTGGGAGGTCATTAAGGGATGGTGAGAATCCTTTGGTCTTGGGCTGCTTATAGATCGGGTAGAAGGAAAAAACTCACATTTGTGAAAATGTGTGTCAAATTGCACCAAGTGCCTTGTAGGCAGAGAAGAGAGGAGGGGCCAGGAGAGATTAGCCAGGGTTTAGGCTCTGCCCAGGCACCATCTGAGAAGGCTTCTTAGAAGACATGGGGCTGGCACTGGGTCCGTATTATTAATCCTGTTGCTAGAATACAATACCAGGAACTCACAAGTTAAAGGAGAAAAGGTTTTTATTTGACTCACAGTTCAGGGGGTTCAGTCCATGGTTGGGTACAGAAACATCATGGTGGAAGAACATGGCGGGAGAAAGACGCTCACCTCACGGCAGCCAGGAAGCAGAGAGAGCAGGGAAGAACTTAGAGGGACACACACTCTTCCAGGCCACACCCTCAGGGGCCCATCGGTTCCAGCCAGGCCCTGCCCCTACAGCACACTCAACCATCAGCTCCTCAATGGGTCATGGTGGGTCCTGCACCCCTATAATCCAGTCACTCTCCAAAAGCCCCACCTCAGAGCACAGGAGACTTTCGCAGGACGTTCTGGATCTAACCCATACCAGAGTCTGGAGTCTGAATTAGCAGAGAGGGCAAAGCGTAGGACGTCTTCAGGGACAAAGCTGACACACGGAGATGAAAAGTTACATCAGTCCAAGTCTGGGTGGGGCAGGGTGGCAGTGGGAATGGGGAGGTTAATTTGTTAGATGGACCCCGCCACCCCTGTCTCAGATCCTCTTAATTATGAAGTACCCATTTTGTAGATATAAAGTCTCAGTCTGTTACTCATGTTTTGTGCCTCAGTTTCTCTGTTTATAATCTACCAGCCATAGTTTAAATTAGCTAATGATGGAGCGGATCCAATGATGCAGGATGCTGTGGAGGCGTTGCTCAGGGCTTCTCACACACAATTCTCCCCCCTTCCTGAAGTTCAGCTGGGTTCCAGCCCTGCCTCACTGCCGTGAAATCCCCGCTGCCTCTTACGGGTAGCTCAGGGCTGGTGATGGTTTCATGGTCTTGCTCTCACTGGGAGTCATTTTCTGGCTTAGGAGAAGGAGTCATCTTACTCTGCAAAGAACACCAGTGCCACACTGGAGAGCTTTAAACACAGATGTACCCTGACGCATGAACGTAATTTTCTCCGTGATTCTGGTCACCAACTAAACTAGATGAAAACCGAATCAAATTTCCCCAGCAAGGTTGAACCTAACCATTGAACTTGATTTGATTCTTGGCCAATTTGGTTTGCAACCCGAATTGTGGAAAGCATTAAGTTCGTGAACCGAGGTACGCTATTCATCTCTATTTCAGGGGTGCAGGGGCATAAGAAGCTGAAAGGGGTGGCTGGAGGGAAGGAAGCATATTTCTCGTTTTGTGGTGATAGCAACGTCTCCCTTGACACAAACGTCACTGTAAACACCGGGCAGAACAAAGGCTATTGCTCTGAGGAATTCAGTTAGAAAGCCAACCTCTGCTGCATGTGACCCAGAGAGGAAGGTGGCTCGGATCTGAGAAGCTGTGGCACCTCTCTGCTCAGTTTCCATGCCCTGTGCCAGTGTTTATGCCAGCTTGAGCTGTTGTGATGGGGTCATTTATGTCGCTGGGTTCTTGTCCTTGTGACTCACTGTTTGTGCTGTCGCGCTGGCTCCCCGCTGTGGGAACGGGAGGGGTGACTTGCCAGACCATATGGAGGAGGCGGCAGCAGGTTGACGCGGGGCTGGTAGGCGCTGGAGGACCATATGCCAGGCAGCCAGAGATGACCTTGGGACACTCTTGAAGAAGCATCTCCACAGAGGTGTTCGGTTTGCACAAAGCTATCCTGGAACGCCCTAAGGTGCCAGCATGAGTTTATGGGCCATGTGGGAGAGGGGGAAACGGTGCAAAGCAAGCTGATTTGCCCGCTGCTTATGTTTTCCGGTGGGAGAAGCTGGAGAATCCTGGGGCCTTTTTGATGAGGGTTTTCACGTGTGTAAGGAGACTCTTGATTTTGACTCGGTGAATTTGGCTCCCTGGGTTCTGAGATTGGTCAGGGTATTCAGCTAAGGGACCACTGTTGAGTGCAAATGAGCCAAGGAAGCTTGAAAACCTGAGATGCGTGGAGAAGGCTGCTCCTGGCACCTAAAATAACTCTTAGACTTGTTGATTAATGATGGCCTGAGTTCCACAGTGTAATTAGATTCTGCGTAGCACAGGTGCAGAGCAGTCTAGTTTCCCTCTCCTGCTCATCCATCATACATTACCGAGCAATCGCTGAAGAGCTGGCATGTGCTGGGTGCGGGGGCGGGGGGGCGCCCATGGGAGCCACAGAGAGGTGTGTGTAAACAGTCACGGAACGATATTCGCTACACACAAAAGAGCAACGCTTGGAGCAGAGGGAGACATCGCTGCAATCTGCCAGTGGGTGGAGGAGCAGGTCAGGAACACCCACAGAAAAGGTGACTTCATACTTCCTGTAATTTCTAGAGCATACAGAACCCGAACCAAAATGGAGCAGAAATATCATCAGATGACCATTCATTCAAGCTCTTGGTCAGCTGTCTGAGAGGTCGCAAGGGCTGAGAAGGAGAATGAGAAAGCAAAGATGGACTTCGGTGTGGACAGGAGCACATTGTTGGGGTCAGTTGGGGCCGTGGTGGGAAGCCTGGCACACGCAGAAGGGCAGAGCCAGCTTAGGCAGGGATCTTTCAGGGTCACACTGAGGAACCCACACCAGAGTGTGAGGTCCCCCGAGAGGGACAGCAGGGACCTCGGGCCACTCAGGGCCGGCAGAGCAAGGGAGAAATGGTGTGAGGGCAGGAGCCTGTGGGCGGGAGCAGATGGGATCAGTGGCACAGAGGGACCTGGTTTTAGTTGAGGATGAGCCGAGCCAGAGAGGGAAGGATGTGGAAGGCCAGCTGGACGGCTCTCCTTGAATACAGAGCAGGTACCTGCACTTTGGCTGGCCCTGGCCCTGTCTCCATGCATGGATGTGAACAGAGCTGGCTAAGCCATTTCCTTCTCCCTTCAGTGGGCTGTAAGCGGTGTAAACAGGGCTGGCCGAGGTGCTGATATGCAGTCTTTGAAGCCAGGTGACAGTCACCGTTTTCCTGCCTCAGTGTCCCCTAAATGGTTGAACCCATCGGGATGCAGAGCCACACAGCTCCAGGGCTGCCACCTGGGTTTGGGTGGAGATGAGAGGCCGTGACTTCCCAGGGCAGAAAAGCTTGCACATTGGAGCTGAAGCACCGACACCTAAGCGTCAGATGTGCCTCAGCTGTGTTATACGGATTGGTCTTTGTGCATGGCCTCCTCTCTGCATTTTGCAGAGGTGCTTTCTGGCCCCCTACCTAGCCCAGCTCACAGCACCCACATAATTCCTGCCTTTCTCAGAGTTGCTTGGCCCCCAGCCTCTCCTTTCTGAATCACAAGTTACTAAAACCCAGGTAGACGCCCTTGTTTGATACATCTTCATCCGGGTCACACTCAGGACCCCTTGACCACTCAGTATTATAAATGTGCCTAGTGTCTATTCTCACTGTGGGTTGCACTAGAAGTGGTGGATTAAAATTAACTTGTTAAAATTCCAAGAACGTTTCAAGGGATTGTGAATCTAAACTTCCCGGACTGGGATGAGCATGGGAAAAGGGACCTCCATAGAAGGGGACAAAAACTGAGCTCAGCTTCTTCTGCTGTCTATTAGCGGCCAAATCAGAAGAAACCAGGGGACAAGGGAGCTCAGGCGGTGAAATCTGTAGATACAGCCCTTGATACCATTCCCAGTTTGTGTGTTAATTTATATAATGATTTATAGCAGTAAAGTTGTTGCTGGTGATGGTGTCAGTCCTTGTCTCTCTGGGTGGAACCAAGATGGACCACATTTGGGACCTAGAAGAACACATTTAAAAGCATTTCATCCAGGAAGGATCTTCTCCAGGCACAGAAAAGTGAACTAGAAGTCAATGAAAGACATAAACTGAAAAACATCAAATGTGGAGAGCAAGCAATGTACTTGTAAATAACCTGGGTGTGAAAACGAAAGTCCTGTAAAATAAAGGACTAAAGTATTCTTAATGGAATGGAAATCAAAATGCAACATAACAACATTTCTGAGACAGCCTGAGGGGTGGTTACGTGAATTTCCAAAAATCTTGAGAGTAAGAAAAAAATACAGTTTACCATTGTTGATCACCTTGTATTATGTTTTTACATTATCTATTATGTCCACCCTTTTGATTTGACTGACTCTGTTCTGTTATGTCACATTTGGTTTTACTCTCTTCAAAAAAAGTAATAAGAACCATGGGAGCAATAAAACCCAAAATGTGTAATAGTCATTGTACAAAAGAGAGGAAAAAAAAGTGCTCTAAACTATATAACTGCATGTATATTTAAGTGTATAAGATAGAAAATGATATCACTGAGTTTTATTGGATCATTGAACAAAACTGTTTGTAGTATCATTGTTGGAATGTCCACTTTACAAGCTTTAATTTTGTGACTTGAACAATTATTTCTAAGATGACAATATGTAATCCATTAACTAGTGATTTCCTACGTTTATTTTTTTTCTGTAAATCTGTATAACTTGTACCCTTTCTCTGCTTTTTTTTTTCTCCTTAAATAAAATTTAAAAAAAAGAAAAAGAAAAAAATGCAGTTTGAAAATCAGGCGCAGCAAACCATTTGAACCAACATTTTATAAATGTTGAGGAGTAAACACTTCAGAGAGGTTTTCACTATCACTAGCCATTAAAAAGTTCAAATCAAATGCACAATAAGACACCACTTTCCACACAGAGGCTATGAAGAAAGAGACCAACAAAGGACAAAGGAGGCAAGCTTGCAGCAACAGAAAAGCCCAGTGACGAATCGGCACCTGAGAGGTTTTCAGTCATTTGGAGATGCAAATTAGATCCATCGTGATCTGCCCCTGCACACCTGTAAGAACGCTAAAATTAGATCTCTCCGTCAGCCCGTCTGACAAGACCAGGGACCGGCAGAGACACACAGCAGCTAGAACTGTCCTGTGCTACGAGAGGACAGACAACGCGAGTGACGGTGGAGAACATTTGCATTGTCTTACGAAGTTAAACGTGCTTATCAGGTGACTTAGGAATTCCAGTCCTAGGTGTTTACCCACGAGAAACCAAGACAGATGCTCACACAAAAACTTGTCCATGAATATTTATAGCAGCTCACTTGCGGTCCTGATGCTCTAACCCCGCTGTCCTTCAACTGGCGAATGGGTCAACAGATACGCCACACAGCAGAATATCGCTCAGCGATTAAAGAGAGTCATGGCGCCACATAAATGACCTGCAGCCTCCGGTGTGCTCTCTGAGTGAAGGTGACTTGGGTGGCCTGCAGCTGCCGGGCTGAGGCTAAAAATCCATGCTGAGTTCACCCTGGGACTGGCTGGGTCACAGGGCAGTTGCCTTCAGCCTCATGGGGCGCCTGTGGTTAGTGAGAGGGCTTGGATTGGGACAGAAAGGGACCTGTCCAGCCTCAAGGGGGATGTGCGTGAAGTCATCCACGAAGCCCGGGACACTGAACCCCTCAGCCCTCGTGAGGCTTCTTTACCAGTGGAAACAGCCTCCTGAGCTGCTCATGGAAGTAGAAAAACCCTATCCTCCTTCGTAGAAGCATCTTCCCCTCTGCCATGCGAGTGGCTTCCCTGGCCCCAGTGGAAGTGGCCTTTCTGTGCTGAGAGGACGCACCCTGCATCACCCCAGGAAACTGCACGAAGTAAGAAAATGCTGCTTCTCTAGACGCAGGTCCAGTCTCTCTGCCTGTAACAAACCCAAGTCTTAGCAGGCCTACAAGTGAGGTACGGAGCACACAGTGCTCCAAAAGAGCGGCTTGCCCTTTCTCCTTTCCACGGCTGGAAATCTGGGAAGCACATGGGAAAAATAGCCTAGCAGTTGGAGGAAGGTAAAGTTGGACCAGGCTGACTGAATTAAAACAGGCTCCGTGAGTGGAGATTCCACATTGAATCCCTACTGTGCAGAGAGTTAGAGTGGATTCCAACGGTTGGATTCGCTTGTTGGCTGAACTACGGAGCAAAAGGGATACCAGGATACCACAGTGAATGGATTAGAAATGCAGACTTGTCTGCGTATAGTGCAGGGAAGGGACTCAGGGTCTTAGGGAGTCTGGACTGGGAGGCAGGTTTATCACCCACACTGAGAGGGTCCGGAAGACCTTTCGCCAACACTGGAAAATCTGTGAGGGCAACTTCAGGTCCTGGAAAAGCCCTGTGATCGCTTGTCTCTGTAGACCAGGCATGACAAGGGTGCCACTGAACTGGAAGCTCAGACATCCCACGGTCACTTTGGTCTCCTTATGAGTAAACAAGCTAGAGAGGGAGTCACAGTGTTACCAGAATGACTGCCCCAGACTGTCAAGGGAAAATCGGGCTTTTACTCACTGTGGAGGGAGAGATGAAGACACTTGGAGCTCAGGAGATCCTTTGGGACGCCCCATTATTACCACGCCCTGTTATTAAAGTCAGTGGGAAACCATAGCAACCTAATCCAGGCAGGAGATGCCCAACGGTCCAGTACCTTCAGGACCGAACACTGGGGTCACCCCACCAGGGGAAGAACCGAGTCCTACTGAGGTGCTACAGTTAGGCATACTTATGAGCCTGTCTTTGTACCCAGACTATGGTTTAAGGAAATGTGTCTGGCTGTCAAGGTGCCAGGGATGGATTATGTCAACTTTTATGGTCAACTGGAGTAAGAACTGATTAACTTGGGCCAGCATGGTTCTGGGTGTGGCTGAAGGGACCCACTGAGGCAGGAGACCCTTTCTGGGGTGGGAGACAGCAGCCAGCAGGCTTGTAGCCTGAACGGAATAACAGGAAGCAAAGAAGCAAGGTGCGCTTGGTTTCTGCAGAGGACCCCAGTGCTTGCCTTCACCTCCACCTCGACGTGGTCTCCGAGCTCCGGTGCAGATGCTTGCTTCCCAGCACGGGCTCTTCCGCCTTCCACTGCAGAGGCTTTGGCCTGCTGACTCCGATGTGCACGGGACGCTGAGTGAGCTCCAGGCTTTGACCGCACCCTCCGATCTCCGGTTTACGGAAAAGGCTTTTGGGCTTTTCCACACCTGACTCCATGGACAGCCGCTGGAAGCCGGCCCTGGGTTCCTCATACATTTGTGTCTCTGCATTAGGTCTGTTTCTCAGAGTAGGCACTGGTGATGCAGGGAGTAGTTGGGAAGAGGGGTGCAGTGGGAAAGTGGGGTCACAAGCACCAAAGGTGAGCTGGGTGTGGCTCCCATAATGGACCTCAGAGTCAGAGCCATCTCTTTACTCTGGGGTTGCTTAGTGAGTGTGGTGTCCCTGGGGAAGCACATGGGTGCCCTGTGACGAGCAGACGTGTTCTAAGTCAAGCGACGGATGTCTAGTCTGAGTCACAGGAGCAAAACCATGGCCGTCAGTCACACAGGACTTGGACCAGTTGGCGGACCAAGAAGTCTTTAAACGAAGGAGGGCTGGATCTCACTGGGGACAGATGTTGGTGTTTTTTAAAAAATTTTATTTAAAGAAAAACTAAACAAAACAGAAAATAGGTAGAAATAATCATACGTTCAGAGAAAAAAATAAACAGTAAGAAATCACTAGTTGATGTTTACATACTGTCCTTTTACAAGTAGTTGTTCAAGATACAAAAGTGGAACATGTAAAGTGGGAATTCAAACAGCGAGACTGCAGACAGTTCTGTTCAACTATCCAACAAAAACTTAGTAACATGGTTGTCAGTCCTATACACTTAAACATACATGCAGTTACCCATAGCCTCAATTATGTTTAGATTAAACAAACTAAAGCAGATTAAAATCATTCTGAACAACGAATAATAGTATTACTGGATTTCACATCATGATACTCCGGGATCAGCACTGGGTACTGTAATGTCTTTTTTTTTAAAAAATTTAATTTAAAGAAAGATTAAACGAAACAGAAAACAGGTAGAAATAATATATACTTTCAAAGAAAAAAAATAAACAGAAAGAGTTGATGATTACAGAGTGTCCTCTTACACATAGTTATTCAAGATACTAAAGTGGAGCATATACTTTTTTAATTATTTTATTTTTTTTAATTGGTACCAGGGATCAAACTCATGACTACATGCTTGCATGGCAGGCACTTATGCCACTGAGCTAAATCCCCAGCTTCTAAAGTGGAGCATATAAAGTAGGGATTCAAACAGTGAGACTGCAACCAGTTCTGTTCAACTATCCAACAAAAACGTAGAAATACGGTTATCAATCCTATACAGTTAAACATACATGCAGTTATCCATATCTTCAATTATGTTGAGATTGAGATAACGCAAGCAGGCTAATATCACTCTGGACAAAGAATAATACTATTGCTGGGTGTCACATTATGACACTCCAGGATCAGCACTGAGTACTGTAGTGTCTCTTTGTTTTCAAAGTATCTGTTCATTTCATCATGTGTCATAAGGTCAGTTCTTATACACTGTTTATGAATTCTACACAGGCATGAGTCGTAACTTGTATTCTATCCTTTCTATATTAGAGGGAGAAACAAAGCAAGGCAGAACATAACACATTCTACAAACACATGAAACAAACAAACAAAAAAACATATAAGAACGTTGTACAAAGAGTTCTACCATGGTTCCTGTGTTGTCTCGTTATCTTCAATAGAATTGGCTATATCATCAGACCTAGTATAATTGAATATATCAGTACATAAGAGTATTAATAAAAATAAAACTTTGTTAATAGTGTAAAACTTCAAAAACAGGTAATAATCAAACCAGAATGTGTATCGTAGTGAATCTTGTCATCTTCAGTGTAGTTGCCTATACTCGCAGACTTGATACTATCAATCATATCAGTTTTGAATAAAATCTGTAGATACCAAACAGCAATCAAACAAACCAGATTTAACTAAGTCAGTCATGATAAAACAGTATAAATCATACAGGGCTCCAGATTAAGATAATACGAAATTAAAGATGATTACTGTACTATATCCTGATGTTTTTGGGATAGCAGTCTGTGCCCTCAAATCTAATGCAAGTAGACAAACCAGAACAGAATAAAATCTATCAGAACAAAAAGAAAAAAAAATAGAATAAAATCTATCTAAGCAGAGTGGTGGGAGTAATGTGGGTTTTAAATCTTGATACACTATTAACAATATGTGCTGCTGTCTTTTTTAAGACTCTCCCTCCCTCTCACTTCCCCAGGTACACTGTGCACTTTTGGGTCTGACCAAGACCCTTGATTTTAAATTTCGGCGGGGCGGGGGGGGCAACCTGTTGCTTACCTAAGTGATTCCAAACCTTCTCTCTCCTGGACTTGATCTCTAATTGTATTCCTTTACCTGTTAAAGCCTGTCTTTCCAACCTATCCACAAATACTGGTCTAGTTGCCCCTATTACTCTCTGGTTCTCTGTCACATAGAGCATTGTTTTCTCACATTTGATTTTCAGTCCATGTACTCTTTTTTCATGTTAATTATATTTCTTATAAATAGCATGTCAGCGGACCCTCCTCCTGATCTACTCCACGTGTGGTTCTTTTTTTAAATTTAGTGTATCAAGGCCATCTATATTAGAGATTATAACCAACCTTCTCTGCCTCATTTCTGTTATGCTCTTTTTTTGCCATCAGTTGTCTGCTTTTCTTCTTCATTCCACTTTCTGCTCCATTCATTGAGGCTTCTCTGCCACTGTTCCTGGAATCCTAGCACTTTTCTTTCTCTCTCTAGAATGCCCTGAAGTATTCTCTGTAGAGTTGGATTGGTGGTTGCAAATTTCCCAAGTTCCTCTTTGTCTTGGAAGCATCTTGTTTCTCCATTAATTTCTAGACAGTTTATCAGGGTGTATCAATCTGGGTTTGAGATTATTTTCTTTAAGGGCTTGGAACATTTTGCTCCAGGCTCTTCTTGACTTGATGGTTTGTGTTGAGAAGTCTGCTGTTATTCTGATGGGCTTTCCTCTGTAAGTTATCTGTTTCTTGTCTCTAACAGCTTTTAATATTCTGTTCTTATATTGAATTTCTGGGATCTTGATTATTATATGCCTGGGTGTAGCTCTGTTTTGGTTGTAGGTGGCTGCAGTTCTGTATGCCTCATAGATCTGAATATCATTTCCTTTTCCTATGTTTGGGAAGTTTTCCTTAATTATTTCTGTGAATAGCCTTTGTAGTTCCTTTGTTTGTACCCCAGCTTCTTCATGCACATTCTTTATTCTCAAGTTATAGATCCTCTTATTGTCTTCTAGTCTTTGTATTGTTACTGCTTGTTTCCTTGTTATTTTTAAAAAAGTTTTCCCTTTCATAATGCCACATTGCAAAATTGTCCTCCAGTTTAGATACTCTATCCTTAGATTCTTTCAGGCAGATTTGCCATCTTCCCATGGAGTTTTTAATTTCCTGGTAATCTCTTTGAATCTACTTGATGTAGTCTATATTTTCCTTATATTCTTCACCAAGTGGTTCTCTCCTTTGTTTGAGTTCCTCCCTTCTTCCGTCTTTGTCTGCTTGAAGGGTGCTTAGTATCTCTTTTATTAATCTTCTCATATCTTGCTTTACTTGGCTAAATATTTCACTTTTGAACTTGTGTATGAGGTCTCGAAGATATCACTTTATGTCCACTGGCGCCATGTCTGATATTGCATGTTTGCTGTTCTCATTCTCCTTTGTATTTACCTGTCCTGGTCAATGTTCTTAGGGTTGGGACCTGGGGACTTTTTGTTGTTGCTTCCTCTTCCCATCTTTTTTGCTTCTTTCAGGAAGCCCCAGTTTCTTTCTTTGTTGGTTACAATTCTTCTGAAGTGTGCTGTCTGGATGACCCTTCCTACTGCCGTATACTAGTGAGTTGCAGACAGGGACGGTGTATGCTGGCCCCTCACCTCCAGATCAGTCAAGCTGCTGAGCCCTGCACTGTATTACTTTGTACCGCCGCCCCTCCTGGTCAGTCAAACTTCTGAGGTTTCACTGCGTTAGTGTGCATCACTGCCATAGGGACTTGATTTTGGATAACCTACTGGCTCTCAGCCAGGTCACATGATCCAGGCCAAGCTCACTCCACCAATCCCATTTGGGAAGGGAACAACTGACTGAAGTCACTGCTGCCCCTTGTACTTGCCAGTCCTTCTCGGTCCCAGAATGTCCTCTACCAGAGCCCCCCCTCCCTGTGGAATCGCTCCACTCCTGTCACTCACCACAGGTCGATGCAGTCTCCCCACCAGCTCAGCTCTCCGTTTGGCTGGCCGACCCCTGACCTCAATATGACTGCACCTCCAGTGAGTCGAAGTGATGGGGCCTTGGACAGCTCGGTAAGTTGGGTCATGGCCCTGGATGGCCTGGCAAGTTGCCTGCTGCCGCAGAAGCACTGAACCTTTAGCTGTTCCAATAATAGCACCGGGACTGTATATTTGGTTGGTCCTTCTCACCTTAGTTTCTTCTTGGGATGAGAGAATTCATCCCTCTCGATTTGGGACTCCCCATGTTGTATTATGTTGAATTCTATGTTCACTATCTCAGGGAGCCTCTGTAGCCAGTTGTTATCTATTAGCCATCTTTTTCGATCTCCCCCTCTTGGTATTTTTTTTCTTTCTTCTTCTTTTTTGTGTTTTGATTTTGAGACATGGTTTTACTATATAGTTCAGGCTGGCATTGAACTCACAGTGATCCTCCTACCTCAGCCTCCTAAGTGCTGGGATCACAGGAGTGTGCTCCCAAGCCTGGCAGAACTTGGTATTCTGACATTTACACTGTTCATGTCCTTTCTAGACTTCCACAGAGAGTTCTGTGATCTTTTGAGAGCATTCCATCCACTGGGGAAAAGTAATTAACTAGTCCTATGGGACCACGAGATACCGACTCTGAACTGGTTCCAAATCATCTAAAGTGCCACTGTGCTCTACAGTCACACCAGCAACAAATCACAGGGGGATTCGCTTAGTGAGGAAGAAAGCCAGAATGCCCAAATTTGCAATATTCTTAGCCTATCTGTGTTGCAAAAAATGGGAAAGCCAATGGTGTGGCTGAACTGTCATGCAGTAAAGGGCTTATGGGATGACAGGGGCAGAGGCGGTCTGGTGGAAAGTCAGGGATGGGAACACGACAGAAGATGGAAGCCCAGTGGACTCACTGCTCTTGAGTTGGGGGGATGGCGGCTCTACAGCTGCAAGCATTTGCTGCCCTTCAAGAAGAGGGGAAAATGACCCCAAAGGCAATGAGCCGGACAGTGTTTGACTGTGGGGTCAGGACTGCCCTGGACATCCTTGGACAGGGGTTCAGTGCCAGGCCAACCATGAATGGAAGACCCCTGCCCCTGAACGTCCTGAGACATTGGGTCAGGAAAGCAGAACAACACATTCCAGAGGATTGTTCTTGCCTCTATCAGGATAACCCTGAATAATATTTCCATCTCATGATCCTTACCTTAGACACACGTGTGAAGTTCCTTTTATCATGTAAATTATATGCTCACAAGTTTAGGGGAGCAGTGTCGGTGTCGCTCCCGGCCGGCAGGAAAGACACACGACAAGGTCTGGCGGTGGTCAGGCTTTTCTTTATTCTCTCCTTATACAGTCTGCCCCGAAGCCTCTACCGGTTCGCTCTCCACGGCTCCTTCCGTGCTTCAGTCTGCCCCGAAGCCTCTACCGGTCCGCTCCCCATGGCTCCTTTCGTGCTTCTCTCTCCAGGGGTGGAGGTACTGGCTATATATAGGATTGTGGCCTCCAATCAAATCAAGGCGGGTCGCGTAAGCTGATTGGCTAGCAACATTAGTAGCTAGGCAGACTACCCTGCGAGGCGGGAACTTAGTGGGGTGATAGGGATCAGGAAGCAGGAAACAGACGCCACACAGGCGGGCTCGATGAGAGGGGTAATCTAGCTCAGGCTTTTGTACTTTCCTACAGGCCTCGCAATCACCGCGTCTGATGACTTGACAGTGCCACGGCTCCCAACAGAGCAGGAGAAGTTCATTTGTGGGGGGATGTTCCATCCTCTTCCCAGCTGAACCATCTGATTCACGTTCATGATTTCAGCTCATGTTTAGTGAGCTGAATGCACACACACACACACACACACACACACACACACACGTAAACACAGCCAATCCCTGGAGTCTGTGAATGTTACCTTATGTGGAGGAAGGGTATTTCTAGATTAATGACGCTCAGGTTCTCAGAATGAGACTGCCCTGGACCTTCTGGGTGATCCATGTATTCAGTGCTAAATGTCTTGATAATGGATACATAGGCACACAGAACGGGAGGTATTCTAACAGTAGGGCAGTTTGGAGGGCTGGGCCACAAGCCAAGGAAACCGAGGAATGCTGGCTGCTCCCACACTCTCCAAGAGACTCGAGACACTCTCCTTGTGTGTCTTGAGGGCAGAGGTGGGGAACCTATGGCCCGGGTGCCACGGCAGGCTGTTGCTTACCACTGACAGCTCTAAACAGTTCACCATCACTGCTCTAGGGGATTGTGGCCCTGCTAACACCAAGGTTTTGAATTCCAGGACTTTAGCACTGTGAAAGAATAATTTTGTTTTGTTTTAAGTCACCCAGTTCTGGGTCATTTGGTTTGGCCCTCCTGGGAAAGAAATATCCCTCTCCTGAAATTCCCCATCTCTATCCATACAGTATACTTCTTGTTTTTCTCCACTGGCCTTTTAGCATATTAATTATAATTATTTTAAAACTGTTGGTTTCAACATCTGGGCCGGATTCCGAGTTTATTTAATCTGTCCACAATGAGTTGTTTTGTTTTTGTTTCTTGCCTACATCCCAATTCTGTTTATATACCAGATAATGTGTCGAAAAGAACATGAGAGCCTGAACTAAATAATATTTACACCCAGAATCAGGCTTGCTTCTTCTTCGGTTAGGTCACGGGTCCTGGGGCAGCTGGGGCTCTCGCCCGGCAGTTGAGTTGTGTTGTTGTTGACACGTTGTCAACCTCAGTGACCCCTGTGCACCGGATCCCTCCTGTGGTGGACTGGGAACCCCGCTCTCACCGTGAGACCTGAGATGCTAGCAGGGTCTTCTGAAAGCTGCTTCACCATCCTGGGCCTCAGCAGTCCCTGTCTGCCTTCTCCCATAGGCCACTTCTCTCCACAATCCACTGTTTATTTCTCTACCCAAGGGAAACGCTGAAACGGACGGTTTCCAAGTCTCCTGCTCCAGCCTTAGCCTTAGGCAGGCCCGTGCTCCCGAGCATTCTAACCTCTCTCCTGTGACCAGTCTTTGTCACCTTACTGGGCAGGGTCTAGGGTGCAGGTGCAGGTTCTCTTCCTGCAAGAGCTCTGCCTTGACCGAGTTTCCTGCTTCTCTTCCAGCAGCCGCAGGACTCTTCTTGCCACAGGGTAGGTTCCTGGGTACCAGCAAGTTCTCCATCCCTTACCTGGAGGCAGGGCGGGATAGAGACGGGGTGGGGGGACTTCCTGTGGCCCCTCACTTCCCGTGAAAGCACGGCCCTGTTTGAGGAGTGAGCAGGTTCTCTTTGCCACATGGACAGACTGACTGCTAGCTGAGAAAATCTGGGGCTGGGGACAGTGGCAGCTCCTTGGCATCCTGCACCTACCAAGAACCTAGGATTAGATGAGATTCTCTAGGTGCAGCTGGGCCACCAGGAAGGGCTTTCTCCAGGCTCCTCTCTGCGCCAAACCTTAGGAGTATCTAGGAGAGGCCTGACCAGATTCCCACAGCTGGGTGCAGACCATGGTGTGCCTGCGGTTTTGGAAGAGCATGCTGTCACACCAGCCACAGGCATACTTTAGAAATGTGCTACATTCAGCTGCTTTGTTCTCAGCTGTTCCTATGGCTGCCTCCTTTGCTCTGACGCTCTTTGAAAGATGAAGTGTCCGGGTGCGATGTTTCCTATGAATACCTTTGCACCCTTTTGAATTAGCCCACTTGCTGGTCTTATGACCTCAGTTGACTGATGAACCCAGGAATCTTTGACTTGTAGATGAGTTGCCTTTCCCTGGGACAGCACAGTTTATGTGAGAGTTTAGGTCGTCAGTTCTGCTTGGTGATCGTACCCATTCTAACTGGAAATAGAACTTCATGTATTGATTTTTAAAAATTTTTATTTAATTGCATTCATGGTGGGCAGCTGGCACTTGGACATAACATCTTAATTCTTTTTCAATCCCTTCCTTCTCTCCCTCCAGGTCTCAGTCCCTTCCTTTGTGCAAAAGACCCATCTCCCTTTTCCAATTCTCTACCCTTTATTTTTCTCATGCATTTATTTTTACTCTGAGTTTCTCATGTAAGAGAAGCCATGTGGTATTTAAGATTGTGTGTCTGATTTATTTCGACACAGATTCAAATTAACATAAGTACACCCGAAGAACTGGCTTCTCATACTTAACGGATCTGTAATGGAACTTTTGATTTGTTCCAGCCACTTCCTATTCCGTCCTAAGCCTCACCCTGTAAATTGTGCCTCTGTTCACCTACTTGGTCAGCCAGAAACCCCAGGCTGTCCTGATTCTCTCCTTCATCCCCCTCAGCCAACGCCATGGTACCCACTCCATTGATTGTATTTCCATAGCAGGTATAAAACCCACCCACCCATTCCCCTAACCACTGTCAATGGTGTGGTCCAGGCTGCCACCATTGGATTCCTGGGTTTCTACACTAACCAGAAAACTGGTTTTAGGGCTTCTGCTCCTGGGCTTCATCATCCACCCATCAGCCCAGGTGCAAAACATAAATATAATCACGATCTACAGGCATCAGTCAGACATAGCGTGTCAGATCACAATCATCCAAGGTCTCCTGTCGATCTGGCTCCTCTCCGTGACCCGGGGGCCCTCTGTGGCCTGGCTGTTTTCCTCCACAGTTTCAGCCGAGACCACTTTGTCCTCCCCTGGCTGGCTGGGTCATCCTTCTGTGTCCTGAATACACCGTGTGCTCTTCCCGCAGGCTCATCCTTGGCCTGGAAGTGCCCCCTTGAGCCTGCCTCCCCCTTCGTGGCTGGAGCGTTACTTCTCCGGTGTATCTACCCCCAGGGCTTCCTCTTCCTCTCCTTCCATCCACTTATTTTATTTCTTGGCATCCTGTTTGCGTCTTCAAGGAACTCTTGGAGTAAACAGGTATTTGTTTGATTTTCACGTGTCTCCCCGACCCCATACTACGTGTGAGATTCCTTTATTTGTTACCGCTCCCCCAGGGCCCACACGAGGTCTAGAGCATGGTGCTTCAGAATCTGTGGAACCCTTGAGATTACTTAGCGCGTCCTACCGAGCAGGCTTCACACTAGGTGAGGAGGACACAGCAGGGAGTGTGCCAGAGTGGTTCTCCATCTTCCAGGTGCACTGCTTAATGAAGGCTTAACGAAGGCGGATTCGAACACACAGTTATGGCGTTACGATTTAACTGCAGGGAAACATCTGCAGGGAACTTGTCTTCACGCTCAAGAAAGCCGAGTCTCAGATGAGCTCTCTCAGGCTCGGAGGAAAGAAAGCCCCGGAAAGCTGTGGGAAGAGAGCTCTCAGCAAAAGAAACTGCACGTAGGAAAAAGAGAGGCTGGGGACAATGGCTGTTTGTCGTTTGACATCAAAAGTCTTCTTAGAGGACTTTTTTCCTTCATCTTTCTGAGACAGGGTCTCCGTTCAGATGGGCCTTGAGCTCACTTTTAGCCCAGGCTGGTCCTGAACTCGCAACAATCCTCCTGCCTCAGCCTCCTGAGTGCTGGGATGACAGGCGTGTGCCCTAGAGGGGTTTTGTGCGGTGCTCACTTTGACCCCGCTCCTGGTGCCTCTGGTCTTGTCTTCCTCAAGTCTCCCAGATCCACACGTCCTCCTCCCTGACTTGTGTGTGACAGCAAAATCGTTTAAACGTGGGACCTTGGGAGGGCAAAAGACAGCTCCATGTGAGAGGAGGTGCAGATCAGGGAGGCCACAGTGCCCTGGGCTCCGCTGCGATGCCCCTGGCCACTGGCCAAGCTTCTCTGGGCTTCTATTCTCTCACTGGTAACAACACGCCATTTAAATCTGACGGAAGAGTCCAGAAATTAAAAACAAAATAGTCATACAACCAACATGTTAGAATGCAAAGCAACATTCTGAAATCTTCTCAATGTCAAGCAATTTTTAAAAGATCAGTATGAGCCTCGGAATTTAAGTCTAAATTATTTGGCTTGCTAATTTTGCTCAAAAAGAGAGAAAATGCTTTTCCCCATGGCTTCCAAAAACATCATAAAGTAAAATCCAAACTTATAAGACATATATCATGAGGTCCCTGGTTTGCAAAATGATTTATAAAAAGATACTATAAATTCCTACTTCATTAACTGAACTTAAAATACCTTCTAAGCATTTTATTTGTATAATATGTTACAGGAAGCCCTTTTGGGTAGAGACAGTCTCAACTTCCACATGATTGAGGAGTTGGAGCAACTGTGGACTCTGAAAATTTAAAAGGATAAAATGTTATTCCAAAAAGAATTCTAGACTCCAAATAATCTCCACTTATTTCGACTTGCTGATTTTGCGTGATATATGTGCGTGACTGTTTCATCACTTTTAAAACTGACTTATGGTTTTCATCGTGAACTTGGAGTTATTTCTGGGAACAGAAATTACTGAATGAAAGTCCTCCATTTACTGCACCAGTGTGTTCCTCTGAATCCCTTTCAGCCCTTATTGAAAAAATGTGCCTTTGTTACAGTGAGACGCGGTTTGTTTGAGGCGGGGAGAGAGGCAGGATGTCTGTCTTTGCTAGGTTTCCTGGCCCCGGTGCCTCATTTGGAAACAGTCCGTTTCCAGTAGTTAACTCTATTCCCGGGAGCCTCCAGTGCTTCATATTTTATTTCTTCCTTTCTTTCTTCCTTTTCTTTTTGTCACAAAGTTCAACATAAGAAAACCCTGAAGACAGAGAAGTGGCTTGTGCTAGCAATCGCGCCCGCCCTGTCCCTCAGGAATGTGGCTGGACGGAGGTACACGGCCACTTAGGACCATCCTTTTGTCACTACAGGACAGGTGTTTATTAAGTGCCACCTTGGTCAAGCGTTAGGGTCCTCACCACACATTCAGAGATGAAAAGCAGGCTCCTACGTGCTCGCCATTCTAACAGCAAACAGGTGCTCCAGTCATCATCTGTCCCATGGCCTGGACCTTCTTTTAAATCCAAAGACTGATTTCTGAGCATCTACAAATTTTGTGAGAGTCCTAGAAATATTTTAGGGCAGGGAAGTGAGCAGGATCGTTGGTTATCCATTTAAGTGCTTCCTGGTCTCTGTTTGAAGGGTGCTGAATGGAACAACAGAAATAAAGTCCCAGCACCTGCCAGGTGAGGTGAGCTAGAGTGTCCGTGCTGGCTGACACCATTTTTATCAGCCCCATTTCCCAGAGCAGAGCCCGAAGCTCGGAAATGACCCCGCTGAGGTCACACAGCTGGAATGTTCCAGAGCTGAGACTTGAATTCCGGTCTTTCCCATCATGCTGCATAGAAAGATTCGGACCCAAGCTTCAGGGTAGAGGATAGAAGTTTTCAATGAAAAGAGCACATCAACCTCTTAACATTATGTCCATCATTCGTCACCTTAAGCGTGCCTGGACGGTGTTGGAAAAGCTTCCTGCTGTAACTCAGCCCTTCTGGGCAGATGCTCTTCTATTTCGGCTCTACATTCTGTTGGGCATGACGTCACTGAAGACTTCACGGTCAGGCGAACTGGTCAGGTTAGGTGAAAAACTCCTCGCTGGACACACAGGTGGACACGTATGCTCACACACTCACAGGTATGTAAAGACTGCACAATAATCGACTGAAAGCAGCTGATGTCCACGAATTGTGTGGCTAATTATTCCTGGATACTGCAGTCCAAATAGCGTGATGCCAATTCACTCAACTCGTCCTGTGGGACAGTTAGTGACAGTGCGGGGCCGCCTTTACTTAGAACTCCACCTGGAGCACCCTCCTCCCCACCCACCCATGGGTGAGCTCAAACAACACATCTGACGTTCCTGGGAATCCCACAGGACTGTGGCACTTGGAAGCCCTAAGCTCTGCCAATATAAAATTCTGATTTTCGTTAACATAGCTACTTGCCGCTTTTAAAAAAAACAGAAAATATCAAATTTGTTAATGCCTGGTGTTTTTGGCTGTCCCTAGTGAGTCTATTGGGATGCCCAATCATACCTACCTGTCAGGCACTTCACCTATAAAATTAATAAGCGGTGGGATTGATCCATGAAATTTCTATCTGCTGGGCAATTTTGATTCTGTAGCTGTGTTGGCTATGTTTTCTTCCCACTATTTTTGATAGTTTTATTGAAGTACAGTCAACAAAGCAATGAACCAGGAAGCTCAAAGGGCACTATGGGAGAGTTTCTGACCCACGTATGTAACTCTGAACCTGGGCATAGTCAAAGCAGAGGACACACCATGACCCCTGTGCTCTGTGTCCTCTGCTCTGTTCCTGTCCTTCCAGCACCAGGCAGCTTTTGAGCGCTCTTCTGGTCCTAGAGATGAGGTCTAAGTCTTCACAGATTTATGTGCCTGGAGCCCTAAAGGCCGTCCGCTTTCACTTCTTTTGTGCACTTGTGGGGAATTCATCTCTCAAAGCTACTGCGTGGTATTTCTCGAGTAGCTGTACCACAGTCTGCTCAGCCGCTCATCAGTTGGGATGCTTTTGGGTTGTTTCCAGTTTGGGGCTATCATGGAGAAAGCAGCTGTGAACACTGATGTACAAACACTGGTGTAGACGTGCAATTTCATTTTTTCTTGGATAAATACCTTGGAGTGGAATGGTCAGCTCATATGCTAATTGTATGTTTAATTTTTTAAAAGAAACTGCCAAACTATTTCCCAAAGAGGTCGTTTCATTTTGCTTTCTTACTGGTAGTTTGTGACAGTTCAAATCCTCCATGTCCTCTTCAACATTTTCTATTTATTTATATTTAAATTTAAAACATTTTGGTGCATGTTTTATTTCGAATTTTTCACACTTTTTTGGTACTTGTTTTTGCATTTTGGGATGCATTTTTATAGCACATTAAGGTTCATTCATCATAGGGGAGCTGGTCAATGTACACAAAATTTCTTAATTCTTCTATTTAAGGACCTCCCTCCCTCAACCCCTTGGAGATATGTATATATATATAAAATACATGGTACATGTTTGTAGTACATGATGATGACATTCACTGTAAGGACTTAGTGCATGTACCCAGCATTTCTCAGACTGTCCCCCCGCTTTTTGTTAATGTTTTCTTCTCTGCTCCCCTCCCCTCTTCCCCCTCCTGTCTTAGTTACTTTTTACTGGTCACTGAGACAAAATACCTGATGCCCAAAGTTGGAAAAGGAAACGTTTATTTCTTATAGTTTTTGGAGGTTTCAGTCCACACTCAGTTGGCTCCAAGGAAGGGTGGCGCGGCGGGACCGCAGTTTAGGTTGGCTGCAAACAGCAAGGCAGACACTGGCAAGAGAGAGAGAGAGAGAGAGAGATAGAGAGAGAGAGAGAGACACCTTCTTCCTGCCATTACATAACATCCTGGCTCCGCCCCTATGTGGGTGGAGCACTGACACCATCAATCCAAGCGCTAGAGAATGAACCATCACAAATGCACAATGCAAATGCATGAGGCCTGGGGGCCACAGACATAAATCATGACCCCTCCCCTCCCCTCCCTCCCCTCCTTCCCCTCCCCTCCCCTCCCTCCCCTCCTTCCCCTCCCCTCCCCTCCCTCCCCTCCTTCCCCTCCCTCCCCTCCCTCCCCTCCTCACCTCTCCTCTCCTCTCCTCTCTTCTCCTCTCCTCTCCCTCCTCCTTCCTTCCGTCCTTTGGTTCCTTTTTCACATGCCAAAGATTATGATCAATATTTTAACACTCTAATAATCACGCAGTGGTAGCTCTCGGTGTTTTATATTTGTACTTCTGTAGCAATGACAAATGATGTTGACAATCCTTCTCATGTGCTTTTGTGCAATCTGTGTACCTTCTTTGGTGAGGTATCTGTCCAAATCATTGATTGGTCTTCATTATTTAATTTTGAGAATTAAAAAGGTACATTCTGGTTAAAAGTTTTTATTAGATATGGAATTAGGAAAAATTGTTCTCACTGGGTGACTTATATTTTCATTCTATTAATAGCTGCTGTCTTCAGAGAAAGAGTGTTTTAACACATGTGACATGCTTTATAAACTTTCAGCTCAAAGAGGAGCATAAATGGATCTGGGAAGAGAAAAATATTGGCAAACCACTTAATGGTTTGGCACTGAACTTTTTCCTGAATAAAATTTTCTTATTTAGCATTTATAGAGAGACTTAATGTATCACGCAGTATAGTATAAATAAGCAGTGTGGTAAGTAATGTTTAAACTTGAATTCTGGGCTTCCACCGAACTTTGTAGTGTGTCCTCCAATCTGGAGACTCATGATTCTTTGCAGTATTATGCCTGCTTTGCTAATAGTTGAAGCTAAAAAGTCACATTCATATTTGCACATCGCCGTCTACACTGATTTACTTCGATATATGTCTGTAGAACTTGGTGAAAAGAACCCACCTTGCCTTCACATCCGACTTCTGTCTTTGGTCAGATTTCACTGCTATGAATCAAGAAGTAAGCCGAAGGATAATGAGGAAAGACCTGTCACAAGGCCCACACACCTTACTCCATGCTAGAAAAATAGGCCTGCCCTTGGGCACTTGCCCAGACACTTACTTAGAAAGCAAGCTGTATTATAAGCACTGGGGCCACACCAGGAGTGTGTGGAGGAACAGGTTAGGACGGTGGGAGGAGAGAGAGAAAACCCAGACGCCCAAAGGACAATGCACAAAGTCTAGGTTTTAGGTTTTTGGTATTGTTGTAGAAAGCCTTGTAATAGACCATGAATTTCCTAGAGGATATCGAGCCATCAAGAAGTTTATAATAATTCAGCTAAGAAATGGGTGGAATGGATTATAAGTTCTAAAAGGGAGTAGGGTCCTGAGGAGCACCTGATTAACTCCTTGATAATGTAAAAGAATTTATGATAGGGTTGGAGGCCATAAAAAGTATAAGACTTGCTATAGAAGGCACTCAGAATGGTGGATGGAAGTTAAGGTAGAGAGTTTAGCTTGGAAACATGCTTTAACATTCCGTCCGTAGACCGGAAGACTATCGTTAGTTGCTAGTGAGAGAGAATGGAATAGGTATTGAATGATTTAAAAGAAAATTTTTTTTAGTATGACAGTGATTGAAAACGCAAGTCGCAAGCAACCAGTGATGAAGTCTTTTAATATTAAGATTTTCCACCTAACATTTGGGAGATCGCAGCCAGCAATTTAAGGACAGGTGCCCTTTCTTTCCTTGTCTGTACCAAGCCCCAGCGTAGTCACTGGGGCAGCTTTCATGAGCCCCAGTCTTCTCATCAGCAGGACAGCGCTATCAAGTCCCTGCCCCTTGGGGATGCCGGGGAGGGGGGTGGAAGATGCAGGTGAAAGGCTTAGCGTGGAGCCAGCCTGGGTTTCAAACACTCAGTAAACACTGACCATGGTCATTACCATTTCTTCTCAGCAAACACCTCCAGCAGGAGGCGACTGGCGGTTGCAAACTACAGGTCCGGATGGAGGCCTGCAGTGGGGCTTTGTCTTCATCTGTTTCTGTTTCTTTGATTTTAATCGAACAGTACAGGAAGCCCACAGCGATAACGGATGGCCATTGGCCAGCATGTGCCATCTCCACCAGGGCCGTTATTCACCTCCTTGACAGAGGACGAGGTCACCGAGGCCAGGGGGTTTTCCCAGAGACACGCAGGTCAGAGGCAGCACACCCCGGGTCACATAACTCATCCTCGGTTTGGGATGCTTCCCTAATCCCTGGTGCCATTGGGAAGGGTTTCAAAGGCATTCCAGCCACACAACCATGCCAATGCACTGGTTATCAATTATTTCGTTCATCCTTTAGCAAATCCTCAAACTGATTTTTCTGCCCTCTTGGGACACAACACACAAAGCTGACCTTAAGCGTTCTGGCCTCCCTGCCTGGTCCCCAGGCACACAAAAGAGCAGGACAGGGCTAGTGATTTATTGTTTTCCCACACAGGTCATGCTGGAGCCCAGACAGATAGAGAGGATCTGTCTTTAATGAGAGCAATGCACCATTACTTGATCATAAATTCAGCTTAATGGTAATTTTAGTAGGGCAGCTTGCCCAGCGTTTGTAGGAACACAAATCAAAAATCCCAAATTCCAGGCATATCCTCCTAGAAACCCTTTTGGCAACCCACTCCATTTGCTTTTTAAGGAAATCAATTCCCCCAATCGTGGTCGCTCAGTGCAGAGGGTGAATCCACCAAAGCCCCATGTCTCTGCCGCCATGGAGAGGAGAGCAGGTGGCAGGCTGCTCAGCGGGCTCCTTGCCATGGGTGAGGCCCCGACTTCAGTGGTCAAGCAGGCACGAACGAGCTGACACACAGACTCAAAGGACAGCCCGGCAGAGGCAGTCGGTGGTGAAACCTTTCAGAGGACCAGCTTCTAAGGGAAGCTCCTGGTTTTCAAAATCCTCATGTCCTTGGTCAATTCCGCACAGCCGAGGACTGATCATTACAACTGACAGGTCGCAGAACAGCTTCCTGGCCCCTGCGGAGTTGACCTCAGTGACAGAGAAGAGAGAACGTTCAGGCCCAGTGCTATGAGGTGCAGCTCCACACTCTTGGAACTGGACTGGCGTGTACCGTGTTGTACACGTACCGTGTCCCGTGCTCACTTCTCCTGCAGGAACTAGCAGCCCTGTGGTGTCTTGTGGTGTTTAATTAGTCACACCTACGCTATCTTCTACTAAACTGGGTACCCCGAGGTGTAGAGTGACGTCAAACCCGAATTTGTTTCTGTAGCTTCTAGCGTAGTGCCTGACATGTGGCAAACACACAGTTCATGTTTGTTGGATGGACAGAAAATATGACTGAGTGCAGCGCTAGCTAATGACGGTGCCGACTGAATAAGAAACACACAGCAGGTTGTTAGCACGCGTCTGGGTGCGGCTGGGTGAGGGACGTCCTGCAGGTGGAAGCCGCCCTGGGTGTGAGTGCCACCGACCAGCAGGCTTGTGGCCTGGATGGCATAGAAGCGGACAGTGGGGGAAGTCTCACTTCTGCTTCTCTGGAGGAGTTCTACTCTTTACGGTCGCCTTTGGACCTCCGTCTACAGGCTTCCAGTGTAGACCTTCAGTTCCAGATACAGATTCACATGAGACTCAGTGGTGGGCTCCAGGCCTTTGATTTGGACTAGATTTTCTGCTCTCCAGTGTCCAGGTGTCTCTCCTGCATTGTCCCATACTGGATACTGCAGGTGGCCACCGTATGCCTGTGTACCTGGTAAATCATAAATATTTAAATTGGTTTCTCTAGTGAACCCTAACTGATGCCAACAGAGTTTGTGTCTTTCTCATAGGTGTGATCGTTAAGTCAGGAGCCAGGCACATGGCCATTTCTTCCTGCTTTTCAGGCCATTTCATGGCCAGGTGAGACCATGGAGAGAAAATGCCCCTGAGGATCCATGCGTCTGAGGCTTCTCCCTCCACTTGTTTGGACAGATATGCAGTGTCTAATGCTGCCACTGAAGAGCATACAAGCTGACCAGGAACCAAAGAACTTACAATCCATTGCTCCTTAGTTCTAAGGTCCAGCATATTCTGGCAGCATAATGGTTACTTCCCCATAGCGTAGCTCTACCCAGAGAAAAGACATGAATTTCTAGCTCTCTTTCTCCAATTTGCTTATGTAGGGGGACCGCCCTGCCTCCTCACCTCAGGGACAGAGGGAAGAGTCATGTGTCCAGTACCTGGGCAGGCCCTGGGTCATAGCTGAAAGAGACCTCTGCACGGCCATGGGATGCATGCCTGGATCTTTAGAACTCATGCTCTGAAGTGATGGATAGACTCATTGCAAACAGCTCCAGCTTGTGTGGACATCAGAATCACTTGTAGGGCTTTTAAAGACCAGATCTCTGGGGTGCAGCTCTGGAGTTTCTGAGTCTGTAAGTCTGGGTTAAGATCCCAGAAGCTGTATTTGTGCGTGTGCGTGCGTGCGTGCATGCGTGTGTGTGTGTGTGTGTGTGTGTGTGTGCACGTGGTGCTGAGATGCTGAGTGTCCTCAGCCCCGGATACTGCATTTCCAAGTTCCCATGGATGTGTGGGTGGCCCAAGACCAGCTGACCTCAGATAGGCCTGGTGCTTGCCCAGCACCGGATCAGCGTGCCCCTTGGCCCGAGGAACCCTTCAGAGCGGGTATGTTACGATAACCTCGGCCTGGGGTAAAATAACTACTTTGAGATATTTTATAGCTATTCCTCAGCCAGCGGGGCAAATGTTTTCTTCTGCCAGATATCTTCTTTTTGCTGTTCAGTCCACACACTTCTTGTCCTGCCTTTGCTGATACTTGTTGGGGCTTAAACTGAAGACAGCAGAACGCAACAACACGTGGGCCTGTCCTTCTCACGGGGATGCACGTATGTAAAGTGCTTGTGCCACTGCTCCTGGGTGGGCAGCTGTGGAAAAAGGTTCTTCCTTCTTTCATCTGTTCTGACTTGGAAAAATAACTGTAGCTTGGGTCTAAAAAGGAACTATCAGCCAGGTCGTTCTGCCTTCTAGATAACTCCTGTACTTTGGCCAAGCTATCTGGCTTTCTGAGTAGACAGTGTTTTACTAAGAGAAAAAATATTTTTCCAAGAATCACTTTCCATTTCTTCCCCTTCTCACGATGAAAGGTTTATCTGGAAAGCCAATGCTCCGTTCAGTGTCCTTCCCGACTCTCTGTGGATACCCAAGCTTCCCTGACCCTACAAACCCTGGACAGCCAGGGGTTTAAAAATACGCTGGGAGAATTAATGGTGTCTGCAGGGCAGAATTACATTCAGACCCCAAACGCAGAGGTGGCGCAGTCTGTCTAGCTCATCTGTGATTAGCTTCATGGCGTTGTTTTAATTGCAGCTTAATCACGGCCCATGCATGGATTACACCACCCGGTTAAAATAATTATGAGGATTTGATAGGAGAATGCTTTGAATTTATATAATGCTTCTTTCCCATGGGGTTTCACATTTTTAAATGGCAGCAGCAAAGAAGGACAACCCAGAAATACCCGTTATCTTCTTCTTCTGCCCCTTGTCAAGGCTGGTAGGTACACACACACACACACACACACACACACAGAGGGTCTTTTTGTTTTGTTGTTTTTCCTTTCTGGGACTGTACCCAGGGCTTTGCTCATGCTAGGCACCTGCTCTGCCACTGACCTACATCCTAGCCTACATGCATCCTTTTATTTTAGGGAGCCTCTCACCTGCTCTACAAAGAATTTTACCTGGTTCGGGAGGTGCGAAGATGGTGTGATATAATACCCACTCTGTTTAGAGCTCTTTCCCAGCTAGAACGCACAGACTTCTATGGGCACCTCAGTTCCAAATCCAGTGGTTTGTTTAGATTAAGTGTTGGGTGCTTTCTCCACTAGAAGTTCTTTATGATTTTTTTAGAAGAGCATAATCTGATCACCAGTCTTCGTTAGAACTTCTGTGATGGGGTCAATGCATCTAGTCTAAGGGTTGCCCGTAGCTGGGGTCTTAGTTACTTTTCTCACTGCTGAGACAAAATACCCAACACCCGCAAGTGAAACCAGGGAAGGCTTCTTTCAGCTTGCAGTTCACAGAGCTTTCTGACCAGAGCTGGCTGGCCCCAAGGCAGGGTGGCATGGTGGAGGGGCTCGCAGAGGAAAAACTGTCCATGGCATGGCAAGCAGAAACCAGCAAGTCAGCTGCAGCAGCAGCAGCAGCCTGTCTTCCACCCGTGTCTTTATATTCTATCCAGGATTCGAGGCCATTGACTGGTGCCCCTTACCTAGAGGACATCCCAGCACCACACCCTTAATCCACACATCCTAATCCAGCCACCTGCAAAACTCCCCTCCTATGAGCATATGACACTTTGGGGAGACATTCAGACATGAGACGTAACAGCTGGTAAAGCATTACCTTTGGGTGTGTCTATGGGGGTGTTTCTGGAAGGGTGGATGGGGGAAGAGCTGCCTTCACCAGTGGGAAGAGCATCATCTGACCTCATCAGAGCCAGAGAACAAAGCTGTGTGTGTGTGTGTGTGTGTGTGTGTGTGTGTGTGTGTGTGTTTATGAGAAGAAAGAGACAGAGAAACTGAGACAGAGAAATCTTGTCTGTCTTACACAGCCGGGGTACCCATCTTCTTGTGGATATCAGGGACCCAGTTTCGAGCTTCACACCCTAAGACTTGCTCCCGTGCCCCTAGCAAGCTCCTCTTGGGTTCTTAGACCTTCAGAGCTGTGCTCCTGGTGCCCTTGCTCTCAGGTCTCAGGGTTAAACTATTTTCTTGGCTCTGCCATCACAGATGGCATTGTGGGTACTTTTCGGCCACTACAACTGGATGAGCAAATTCAATGGCAATAAGAATAATGGATTTCTTCTCATCTATCTATATTGATTTCTCTGTATCCATTTCCTATTGGTTCTGTTTCTCTGGAGAAGCCTGGCCAGTGTAAGTGCTGTACAACTGACACGATCTATTGGGTATGCACCCGTTCAGCAATTATCTACTGTACAGCTATTATGGGTCCAGTGCTGTTCTAAAACTTCTAGCAGAAACCAAGCTAATACCCTACTCTCATGGGCTCTGACTTTCTAGATGCAGGGAAATCAGGCAATGAAACAGTGATTTTAGATATGATATGTCCTGCAAATGAAACAAAGCCAGGTGTACTGTGGAGGGTGGCTAGGTTGGGGGACATCTTAGGTAAACCAGGAAATGCCTCTTTAAGGTATGATATTTAAATAGAGTCCTGATGATAGGACCCCTCAAACACGTGAAGCTTTAGGGGATGGACGGCAGGGAGAAGGAAGGGAACCTGCAGGGGGCTGGGTCACTATGAGCTGTATCCTAGTGAGTAAGGGTTAGAGTTGATAGGGACAACGGGGAGACCAAGGTCAGGTCATAGAACTGGGGATCAGATTGGAATCATGCAGTGGGGGGTTTTAGGGGGCTTCTGTGGCTTGATGAGGGTGTTGGAGGGTCACACTGGCTGAGAAGATTAGACTTAAAGACAAGAATGGATCAGGAAGGCCAGGGAGGAGGCTGCTGTTGTGGCCCAGGTGTTCTTGACTCACATTAGGCCAGGAGTGGCAGAGAGGTGGGAGCCATGTAGGGGTGGAAATACGGATGGTCTCCAGCTTATGGGTTTTCAGCTTTACAATGATGTGCAGATGGTGCATTTTCAGGAAAAGCTAGACTTTGAATTTGGGATTTGGATCTTTTTTCCTGGTTCATAATATGTGGTCATATACTTTCTCAAAGTGCTTGGCCCGGGGCAGCTAGGCCGCCATGCCCAGTGAGCCTTGTGATCTTCAGGATAAAAACGGATCCTTGCTGGTTACGTGACTGCCGTATCTGTGGGCTTGAATCCTGTGCTGTCTGCAGAACGCTCGTCTGTGTGCAGACATGAGATGTACAGCATTGTGTTAAGGAAGTGGTTCTGTGTGAGATGCTTTGGCTGACTGCAGGCTGACGTACCTGTGATGAGCCTGGTCAGGACAGACCAGGTCAGGCCACGGCGTCCCATCGATTAGCTGTAGTCAATGCACTTTTGATTTATGACATTTCAGCTTTACAGTGACCACATAATTCTTTGTTTTTTAGGAGAATCTGTATTTTGGAGCTAAATCTTCATGGCTTGCTGATAGAAGGGTGAGGGGAGGAAAGAAATGAATGTCATCCATGCTGACTCTCAGGTTTCTGGGCTAAGGAAATAGAACATGCTGGAATCAATAGCTGCAATGAGAAAGACAAAGGGTGCAAAGCGTATTTTAGATGCGTTAGAGGTCCGTGACACATCCAAATGGGAGGCTGGTGGACAGTGGAAATATAAATTGAGGACTTGGGGATGGTTCAGAGTCTGAGGCAATGTGGAAGTCCTCACTACACCCCTGTAATATTGACTGCTAATCTATGACTCAGGTGAACGAGGAGACGAGCCCTGCCCTGCCGAACTGAATTGTGTGTTGCTTAATTAGTAACTGGGTGGCATAAAGTGTGATTTGAATACAATTTTCTGTTCACTTGTTTGTCTAAAATAAAATCCAAATTTAGACTTTCAAATAGGTCTTATCTTTCTAACTAGCCTCTTGGGAGGGCACCCAGCTGGCCCAACAATTTCTTAGAACTTTTTTTTTTTTGCAGGGATTGGGACTTCCTTTTAGAATTTCTTATGCCATACAACAAAGTTAGCCTATTTTTTAAATAAAATTATGTCTCATTTCAAATTGAAAAATAGGACTAGCTTAAAAACTCACCTGTTACTGGAGTGGTGACAAAATTAGCTTTACGTATCCATTCACCTATTCATTATGAAAATGAAAAGTCACCTATGCATTTATGGGCCATGTGCCAGCTGGGTTTGAAAAGACGGTTACAGACGGTGGAAAGAACAAGACAATGCTATGTTCTAGGACTCCTTCTTTGGCTCAAAATGATATCTCTTGTCCTTTAAAGATTCAGTTTTTTGAAAGGAAAAAAGAACCAGGAAGGTTGCCTGCCCTGCCTGCCCCCACATGGGCAGCCAGCTGACTCTGAGGAACACAGGCTGGCATGATAGCAGCTGAGGTACAAACACAGCTCAATGCTCGTATTGACGACTGACTTTGCAGGCCGAGGGCTGGTGAGCTGAGCGTCTGTTTAGAGAATGCAATACAGCATTTATGGGGGATTTCCTTCTGTCTTGGTTTTGAAATCCAATATTGTTCACACTGTTTTGTTTTGCTCTATTTTATTGTTTTGCTTTGTTCCTTTCAAAATTAAAAAATCCAGTGTGTGTGTGTGTGTGTGTGTGTGTGTGTGTGTGTGTGTGACTCAATCAATATATTGAATTGAAAATTGAAAGGAAAGGGTAAAGTTTAACTTTACCTTTGGCTTCCCCCTCTGTTTCTATCATATTTCCTCACTCCAATCTCTGATTTTTGAGTCTAAAGGAATCTGCTTCTGTGTGCTGCAAATTCCCCTTTACATGTGAAACACTTCTTTGGTTTTCTTTCTTCCTCATTTTGCTGCTAGAAGGTGTTGACGAATCTCTGGGGTAGGATTCTAACATTAATTAATTCAGAGTAAGCTGTAAATGATTTGATGCTGATTTTTTTTGAACAACAGAACTAGACTGAGATCAAAGAAATGCATCTTTCATGGAATTGAAAGCACTTGCAAGTAGCTAAATGATCTATTTCTTGGCCGAGCCTTGTCTATGTCTGAAATCACAGTCTATGCAACTCACTTAAATTGCCAATCATAATCTCTAGGAAGGAACACGTTCAGTTTCCCCCACGTGACCATTTCTTTTCTCTCTTGAGACACATTTTGCGGTGTGCGCACGACACGGAACACATTAGCAAGCTGACCTCAAGGCTGTGCCCAGCAATGGGCCGGATCTGTCCTCTGCCTTTGTGTAGCTGGCGGTGCCTCTGCACTGCGCCGGGCTCTCCACCGCCAGCGCTGCTTCAGCCCTGTGCAACGTATTATTACAATCAGCCCCACTTGTTTCCCGTTCTTTCAGCATCTGTAGTGGCAGCTGGCACGTCTCCCACTTCATCAGGAAGTGCATTCAAGGGTATCTGCCTAGAAAGTTCCCCCAGCCAGCATTTCTCCAGATTGCAAAGTGAAATCTCAAGGGTTCTGGTGGAGGTACTCCTCCTGTCTGAGGTCAAGTTAGGTAGAGTAAAGCCAGAGGGATCTTTCACCATCAAAGTGTCTTCGCCATGGATGAGAGCAGTTAAAAATACCCACTCTGTTTCCCCCCGGGATAATTGTGCTCTTCTTATCCTGCTTGTAATCAGAGAAGGGATGAGCAAAATTATGTGGTTGGCACTGCCTGCTGTTTATTTTTCCAGTTGTCAAGGGGTCGCTCTCCTGCCATGGGCTCCCCAGTCCCATCACCAAGGCTCCAGTTCATGAGAAAGACCCGTGCTTTAGGGAGTTAGATTTGGTGAAAACAATTGGCCTAGGAAATTAACTTGGCAACATTCTCTGGGGAAGAGTTTTGGGACAACATCTCCCAATGCCACGCATTTTGTCTGTGTAGTTTTAGAGCACCCTGTGTGTCTGGTAACCGGAAGATGAGCTTGACTTCTGTAGACTTTAGCAGTGGCTGAGATACATGTGTCTTGGGCAGAAAAATTAACTGGCATCTGAAATATGTAAGGATGTTAATGATAAGATATTAAGTACTTATTTTGTGCCAGGCAGTATGCTAAGAATTTCTGCATATATTAGTTACATCATGAAGGCCCCGTTTTTCCACTTATTTATTGGAATATGAATTTTATTTAGCTCTTGTTTTTATTAGTGTGGTCTGAAATGCTGCCTACATAGTTTTATATTTGAAGAAAAGTGTATTTAGTGGTCTAAAATAGCCACAGTGGTAGAAAATAATTTGGAATTAGACTTGCTCACAAAGCATACAGGCAAATTCAAAGTACACAAACAAATTAAAATGACAGGGTAGTCAACACACCCACAAGGCAATTTCATGGATTTGTTACTGAGGTAGTGATTAGAGCTATTAGTCTGTATTTCCAGATTTCCTCCTCCTTTGGTGCTCCTTATTAGGAGGTAAAATTAACAACTCATAACAACTAACAATTAGTAACAATTAGGAATGGACAATTAGTAATAATTAGCAGTTAATCTAATCCTTACACTGCATTTCCCTACATCCTTCAAATTCAGTGTAACAGTGTAACTCGCTTTGGCCAATGAAATGGGAGCAAAATTGTTGAAAGACACCTCAGGTAGAAACTTTTAGGATCAGCACTAGTATTTCCTTCTTTCAGCCATGGTGACTGTATCAGTCTCTTTCCTGTCTCTGGGAAGAATTATCTGACACCTGTGATGTAGAGGGAGAGGTTTCTTTTGGCTCCTAGTTTCAGGGGGTTCAGTCCATGGATGTTGGCTGACTCTAAGGTAGACGCAGCATGTTGGAAGATCATGGCAGATGGAAGCTGCTCGCCCAGTGGCAGCCACGAAGCCCAGGGGCAGAAGAAGAGCTGAGCACAGGAATGTGCCCCTTCAGCGCACACCCTCAGTGACCACCTCTTTGAACCAGGCATGGACTTGTAATAGCACATTCAGCTGTGAACTCACTAGTAGGTTAATCCACAGGTAGGATAGCTCCCCCATGATCCAGTCGTCTTCCAAAAGCTTCTACTCTGAATGCATGAGACTTTGAGGGGACATTTAGTTCTAAACCACAATGAACAACAGCATTACAGAGAGTGGAGGTGCTGCTGTCCTGAATCCTGGAGGAGGATGACATGAGATCAGACTTTATCAATCCATATAGCATGAGAGAGAAATAAACCTTTGTTGTTATAAATCACTGAGATTTGAGGGTGGTCTATTTATATAGCACAACCTAGACTATTCTGATTAGTAAAGAGTCATCCTTCCAGACGATGGAAACCAGAAGTCCTTCCTAGCTGCATCTGCTTTCTTTTTTTTTTTTTTTTTTTTTGTGTTTTTCCTTTTTATCGGTACCGGGGATCGAACTCATGACTGCCTGCTTGCAAGGCAGGCGCTTACGCCATTGAGCTAAATCCCCAGCCCCTGCATCTGCTTTCTTATCAAGTTGGTTTAACGAGAGGTTTGACCATCCGGGCCCCCATGCACTTGGGCTGCCTCTGTGTATCTACCTGGGCAGACCCGAGTGAGTTACTCAGGCCAGCGGAGCATCAATTTCCGTATCTGAGAAATAGAAGTCAGAATAGTATCTACCTCCTAAAGCTGTTGTAATGTAAAATAAAATTAGTGGAAGCAACTTAGCATAGAGGGCGTCACTCGGAAAACTCTCTATGGTAAATGGTACTTGTTGATCTGTTACCTACTATGGTACTAACTCCTGCGCCTCGGGTGGGGGAAGAGTTAACCCAGAGCCTTTACGCCTAGCCCCATCTCCAACTCCTCTTTTTAAATTTTGAGGTAGGATCTCTCTAAGTTGCTTTTCCCACGATAGACTCAAATTGGTGTTCCTTGGCCTCAGCCTCCCAGAGTTTTAGGATTACAGCTAGGTAGGGAGCCTGTCTTTTAATAATCTAATTGCTTGCATAACTGATCTTTGTGTCCTTTCTAGTGCTCAATCTCGAAGCGTCTATGAAGCACCTGCCTTCTGATCCTCACATTTCTGGAGAATATCTTCAGGTCGTGGTTTGAATTTTGAGGTGCAAAGGGAACTGATGCTGAACGACCCCTCTGCTTTAGCCAGAAATCCAGCTGCAAGAAATCAGTTTTCTCTGCCTCAGCTTCCTCCTGCCTGGTCCCTCTACTTTATTCCTGGAAGTTGTTCCAGAATTTTACTTGACTTTGTAGATATTGGCTTCTTCCTCATTCTGAAAAAATTTTTCTTGCTGTCTTTTGACACTGGACAACATAATTTTTCCTTTTAATGGTCCTGTCCATGCATATAGTGGATGAGACTGGAGATACATCAAGAACCTTTCCCAAGAGATTGTAGAGGTTTTGATATTTTAAGATCTGGAGACACCAAAGAGAAGAAAGGATAAACACTTCTGCTTAGACACACACCTCTGGCTTTTTAGTACCATTCCCAAGCATCTCACAGGGGCCTATTTGCAGGAGTATTTCTGCTCTGCTGGGTGTATCTGAGTCTTCTCCAGGAAGTGTGGATTGAGTCTTGAAGAAGCAGCTGTGATTGGCTCAAAGCGTCTTGCCAAACCATCCCAGCGAGTCCTAAGTGTTTTGTTGGCGTGGCAGCCTCCGTGTCTCTTGCTGCAGAGTGCTGTGTACATTGTAAGCTGTGCACAAGGCCGTGGTCAGACCACGGCTCTGTGTGTGACCTGAGTGGGTCCTGGCACTGTTCTCTGTAGAAGACATGCTGATGGCTGAGCCCCGGGGCAGTGGTTTGAGAGATCATGGGACAGGAAAGAGAAGCGGGCAGGAAAAGGGAGCTTCGGGATGGGAGAGAGGGGAGGAAAACTCCGGCAGGAAGAGGGACGGGGGTAGAGAGGATGCAGAGTCCGGGCAGACAAAGCCCCCGGACCCAAAGCCAGAATGAATCCCAGTTTGTTCAGTCCGCAGACAGGAAAAAGGACATCCTTTCAAAAGACCTGGTTACAGGCTGGAGGGAGAAGATAGATAACAGGAAAGAACTCAGTTTCCCTGGGGACTCAGAGGATGAGAAGGACATGCATTCTCTGATGTTTGTCACAAATAATAAATCATGGGGGCCATCACCGGTGTTTTCTGATCTACAAACCACACATTCCAATGTGGCTAGGTGTACTCTCATCCGTCACGCACAGATGACAGGCATCCACAGTGCTAAATGCCCCCCACTGTGACGAAGTGGCCAGTGTGACCCAGCCTCTGAGCACCGGTGGGACTGTCCTCGGCTTGGTGGTGTTCAGAGGGCTCTGTAGGTGGGGGGCCTTGGTGGCAGTGACCAGCAGAGAGGCTCTCGTGTAGAATTTGGCTCACTAAAGCTCCCTGCATGACCAATGGTTGGTTCCAGTCACCACCACTGACCCTCCCATCTGAGACCATTCCCTGGAGACCAGTGAGTCACTGAGTGTGAGGCTCCCGTCATGGAACCCGCTCTTCCTGGAGAGTGGACGTTATTTGCGTGTAGATTTGCCTCCCCATCTACAGCCAGAATCTGTAGATCTTCTAGGTGTCTCCCACACTACCACCAACAATCATTTGTGACAGAGGAGCCACGTTCTATCTACACCTGACAGCAGCTGGCTGTTCCAAGCAGCGGCATGATCAGCAGGGTGCAGACCCAGAGTCGGCATCTGGAAAGGCTGGAGAATTCGTCTCAGCAGCGAGACCCCAGGTCACCTGTGCTCGGTCGAGGCCTCATTCTTGCAGAAAACGACCATCCGGGTACTAAAATGATGGGGGAGGGGGGGCTCACTTCTTCCATTTACATTTAACACACCCCGTCTCTGGCAGTATGCATGCTGGCATTTCAGTGAGACGAGGAGAAATGCACCCGCTGGAGGATGCAGCGGGGATGGAGGCCCTCGGTTTCAGACTCCCTTCCCCCATGGTAGGGGAGACGTGGGCAGTCAGATCGGCCGCAGTGACCAGTCCTCAGCTTTCTGACTTCACGGCTCTTTGACTAGCAAGACACGGGGACACTGGAGAGGAAAAGGGCCAAAATCTGAGGGAAGCTCCCAGGATTTCCCCGTTCAGTGGAAAATTAAGGACAGACTAGAGCGGTTCTCTTTCGTGGGTCTCATCGACAGGATTTGGGTCACTGTCCAGTAGGAAGCAGAGACCCTAAAAGAGTAGGAAATGCATCTACCCAGTTCTGTTCCTGGCTGCTCAGATCATAAAGGACACGTCCCTGAGATTTTCCTTTGCAAACTTCCTTGTGGAGCTGGCCGGCCTGCCTCTAACTTTGCTGCCATCAGTCACTGTCACAGCTGAGCGTGTTTAAGCCTGCAGGTAAAACTCATTACAGCTAAGGGTTTGTGCTGGCCTCTCCCCACCTGCAGGGTTTCCCTCAGACAGCTAAGCAGGGAAGAGAGAAGGAGAGAGAGAGAGAGGCTGGTACGGATGCTGACCCACTCTGTGTCCGTCCCATAGCAGGATTATTACTGCATTCTCTTCCCTCCTGGTGACTTCAAGGAGCTCATCACCACGCTGGTGACCACAGCACACCTTAGATTCTAGACCTGTTTTTACCTCCTGATGCTCTTAAGTGGGATAGTGTCTCTGTGAGGGCAGAGACCTTTTGGTTTTTGTTGGTTTGTTGCAGTATCCTAAGAGTCTGAAACAGTGGAGACGCTCAAATACTTGTCGAATAAGTGACTAAATTAATGGCAGAGAGCAGATTTATTAACTGACCTGAAAAACCTCATGCTGAAGACTAAGGACTTCAGGCCCCTTGGATTTTAAGTAGTGTGGTGAGGTCTACACGAGGAGATATTTTAGAGACGGGCTGGCTGGGGGACTTGGCTGTCTCCCAAGCTTTTCAGTCCACCAAAATGATGGCGTGGCCTTTCCACTTTGCGGGTGACTGTGTGTCTACCCCTGTTCTCCAGGGAGTGCCTTCAAGTCCCCATCCTGATCACTCCTATTGCTTTTTGCAGGTAACAATCAACCTCTCAAATTTTTTCTTCTTCAAATGGTGTATTTTTTGCATTAGAATTTATTACTTAAAAGAAACTGGATGGGCACAGAATAGCTATAGGAATTCATGATGCATATTCGATTATGCAGCGGCTGCCTCCTAGCTGGGCAGTGAGGGCCCGTAAGTCTTTGCACTGCTTAGCATGCTGAAGAATGCGTGGTTTGTCTGCCAAATCGGGGCTTGAAGGCATTGCTCCTTTTCTGTTGAGGCTGCACACGTGCAGCACAGATGGCTGGCTCTGGTGAACCTGGCCGTGGATGGAGGGACTCTGCTGTCCGGTGGGGAGGCCGAGCAGCCTTCTTCGGTCTCTCCCCACGCGTCCTGTCCAAGTCACTTCTCTGCTCCAAGGTCAGCCCAGAAACTCTTACTGTTTTCCAGGTCTTAGGGACCTTTCCCTTTGAACTCTGTCCCCTATGCAGTGACTTCGTCGCTTTCTCTGTCCCTGACACACAGCACTGGATGCCTGCAGCTTAGAAGGGAAAGGTTTACTTTGGTTGACGGTTTGTAGAGGTTTCAGTCTGTAGCAGGCTGGCTACCAGCAGGATGCTGTGGCTCAGGGCCCTGGGGGAGGAGATCGGCTTGGGCTGGGGCAGCCAGAAAGGAGGTAGAGTGGAGGGAGGAGCTGGTAAGGGTGATGATGCACCCTTCCAGGTCACACTACCGTGACTGCCTTCTCAGATCCTGGTCCCCCACCCAGCGGCAACCAGCGATGAGCACCCAGGACCCAGTCACCTGTCAAAAGCCCGCCTGTCCTCACACGAGGCTCTGGGGGGCATCTAGAGAACAGTACTGCCGCTCAAGTTCCTATTTAAACCTTCAGTTATCTGCGGTTACACCCTCTATTCCAGCAGAGTTCTCTATAAATTCACACATTCCCCGCACCGAGTGTCTCTCCCCAGTAATCACCAGCGTGGGAGTGTCTCACTGCGTTCTGACTGAGAACCCCTGATACATAACTCATTTGTCTGGACTGTGCTCCTCAGCCAGCTTGTGAATCCTGGGATCACTCACCGTACCCCATATTCTCATAAACCCCAAGAATGGTTTAGTAGATGGGATGGTACTGGACACATAGGGGTGCCCTTTTCAGAGAACTTAAAATCTAGATGAGTCATGTAATATACCCATATCTTAAAGGCTTTGCCTCTTCTGCTGTGGCTGTAGGCTCAACCCCATTGCCTCCTGGACATAACAGGCTATGGATCTCTGCTCACCAGGCCCTTCCACCATGAGTTTCCTGTCTTGGAGCCAACAGACCATGGACTGACCCTCTGAAATCCTGAGCCAATTAAACCTCTCCTCTAACTTGTGGGTGTTGTGTCTTGTGTCTCAGTAAAGGAAAGCTGACCAATACATGAGCTTTCAGTTAAAAAAAATACTAGTTGTAACTTGTTCTAGAGCCAATCTCAAGACTGTGCTATGTGAGAAAGGCCGAATTGCTCCCCAGAAAATCTAGTTTTAATTCTGGAAGCCTTAATATCATCACGAAGATGGGAAAGGCCAGGCACATCTGCTGTTCTTCAGTCCTCCTCCAGCTCAAGCTTGGGAGCAGGAGGGCAGCTGGACACTGAGCCCTGCCATGTGGGCAATCGATCAAGTGAGTCTGCATAACGAAGGCCCAATAAAAACTCTGGACGCTGACTTCCCGAGCTGGCAGACCTCTGTTTATTTTGCCACACGTCAGTGCTGGAACGGCCATGGATCCCAAGGGCTGTGGAAGCTTCACATTTGCAGCCCTCCTGACCTCTGTCCCCTGCCTTTTTCTTTGGCTGGCTTAATCTTTTCCCCTGAACAAACCCTAAGTGTGAGCAGAAGCCATCAGTGAACTCTGACTTCTGGTGAACTGTCAGAGCCCAGGATGGTGCTGGTGCGACTGGTGTCAGAAGGGGGACCTGGGCAGGCGGCTTTGCCGTTTGGCTGTGTTCAGGTGGTGACACACACACGTTTTGCTCATCTCCCGGAGTCTGAAATATGACCGAGATTACAACCTCGCGCTGCCACAGTTGGGGAGAGACGGGTGACCTTTGCTTGCGCTCTGATTTATTTTCCCACCCACTCCGAGGCTGGCTTCTTCCCCAGGCCTCTCTCAGCTTCCGGTCCCTTTCTTGGGAGCTGAGCTGTGTTCCAGCTCCAGGCTTCAGGAGAGAAGGCTGGTTGGGAAGGGCTGCAGCTCATTCCAAGGTTCCCCCTCGTCCCCGGGGCGACCCGAGCCACTGTCTCCTGAACCTCACTTCTCTCCCTTCCCCAGACCAGGAGCTTAGGGAACGTGGAGCAGGCCACTTCTCTGCTTGCTCTTTGCCTTTCCTGAGGTTGACTTAAGAGTTTTCCAAACCCGAGTGATCACAGAGTTGCTGGAGCTCGTCTTAAAATTCATATTCTTAGATGTCTCTTGGAAATTTTTGATCTTACCTCAGAGTTCTGATGCATTTGTCTACTTTGATTTTAAATGCGCCATTCTGCTTCCTGCCTCCTTCTAACTTTGTTACCCTCCTTGTCTAGGGGAGTCATGGTCTCATCCTAGGCCAGTCCTGGGGCTGGCTCTTCCCGCCACCCTGCCTGGCACTGGGGCCTTTCCTGTGCCCCATGCCAATGTCTGCAGTCTCCCCAGACATGGATGGACATCTGGTAGGTAAGACGACCAACTCCACCAACAACTTCGTTTAATTCAATAACATCGACTGACTTGAGTTATGTCCCAGGCACTGTGCGAGGTGCTGGCGAGGTGGAAGAAGGAAAATTTGGTTTAAAGGGTGCGACGGCCACATCGAGCCGTAGCTTTAATACCCTGTGATAAATGCTTTAGCAGAAGAGCTGTGGAAACTCAAGCCAGCGGAGTGATTAATTCCTCCTGGGAAGGGTCAGGGAAAGTCACAGAGGAGAGTTACATTTGAGAGGTGATCAAAAGTTCCCTTTGAGGTCAAGGGGGCATTTCTGGAAGAGCAATGAGCCTAAGAAGGGGAGAGTGCCCACTGGGCTCGTGTGGCTTGGCTGGAGTTTTTCTGAGCGTGGCCCTCAGACCGTCTGCATCGCGTTTCCTTGGGGAGGCGACTGGAAAGCACCTTTCAAGTCCCCATCTCCTGCTGATTCGGAGGTGCAGGGGTGGCACCTGGCAGCCTTTGTTCTTACCAGCCCCCTGGGTAATTCCTGCATTTTCAGACAGTGACTCTCTTCTGGGCGCTTTGTAGTCACCTGGGGATGCTCAGTAATGAACATAGGGCAGAGGTGGCGAACCTACGGCACGCGGGCTGCAGCCGGCCCTGTGTTTCCACCAGAAGCTCTAAAAGGTTCACATGGACCTGTAAGGCACAGCCGGGGTGTCTAGACTGGGGCTGGGGAAAGTCTGTGACAGGTTTCCACGCTGTGAGGGTGAATTTGGTTTTGGTTTGTTGGTGATGGAAAAAGCAAGGTGGGTCCAGCGAGCTTGTGTTTCTATTTCTGTCCTGTTAGGTGGTGACCTGAAGAAACACGAGGGAAGTCCAGCTCAGCCCCCTCCTGTGACCCAGGGGAAGCTCTAGGTTTCTCCATGCAGTGGGCCCAGCCGTGCCCTCAGGATAACTGTTCTTCCCTGCAACTGGGCTCCCGATAGACACCCGGGCTGTCACACTGTTGGGCCTCTCCTGTGCCCAAGTAACTTCTGAGCCGGGTGAAGCTCCAAGGAGGGGGGGTGTTAGGGAGGCCGGCACAGTTCCATGGTCTCCACAGCCTCCAGCAGGTCTGCAGCCTTCAAGACAGGAGGAACATTGGGGATGGGCCCCAGTGGCTTGGAAGAGGGGAGGTCGGAGGAGATGGAGGAAGTGCAGGGAGACATCCGTCATCACCCAGGGTGAGGTCCTGCGACGTGAGGGCCAGTGTGGCCAAGATGGAGCCCGCCTTGCTGTGAGTGCAGGCGAGGGGGGACGGGAAGCGGGGTCTGGGGTTCACCGCAGGAGCCGCCTGGACGCGCTGTCTGGTAGCTTGTCCCACAGACTCTGAGAAATCTGTCCCTCTTCGAGTCTCCTCGGCTTTCTCCCCCTCCCCTGCGTCTCTCTGTCTCCTCTCCTATTCTTTAACCCTCTGCCTCCTCGCTCTCTGTCACGCTCCTCAGACAAGCAGTCACGGCCTGTGTGGGATCTTCGAGCTGAGGATTAGTGTTTCTTTGGTCTCATCTGTTCAATTTACAAATGAAGAGATGGAGACCCAGTGAGGGGACATGGTTGTCGGGGACGATGCTCACGTGGCTGGTTGGTGGCAGAATAAGGCTAAACTATGACTTCTGGCTTCCTCTCCAAGGAAGAGTCTGTGTCTACTTCACCGTGCTTTTAACGCCAGGCTGGATCAGTCTCATCTTTGCCTGCTCTGAAGTGTAAATTTATCCTGTCTGGGCCCTACAGACACTTTCTAAGGAGACCACAGCAAGAGATCATCATGTTTGCTAAAGTGCACCGAAGGAGACAAGCACTTTGCTTAGAAACCCACATTTCAAGGGAATGAAGTCAGCACTCACCCCATAGAGGAGTTCAGGCTCCCAGGCTTATTTTAAGGCCATCTGAATTTATTTTCAGCCATGGCATTTTTATATAGTAGATTCTAAAAATTACTGTTTGCCACTGTTGTACCAAAGAGTCCCAGAACTGCACCGGTAGGGCAGAGGGGGACTTTGCTTGATGGCCACGTGGTTGAATACAGGAAAGGACACAGTGTGGCTATGTGACTCAGACACTTTGACCTGTGTCTTGTTTCCTTTCCAAACCTTTGACCCCGTCTGCTGGTGCCTGACATGAGTGCCCGGGTTGGGCTCATGGTTTTCCTCACACAGCTGTGTGCTGGTGTCTTTATCTTGGCTCCACAGAGGCTGACCTGGAGCCGGGCTCTGGGGTGTGCAAGGCTTATTTGTTGAGTTAAGTCAAGATAAGTTCTGCAGATCTGCACCAAATTATCATCAGGGCAACCTTGGATCAGTCATTTCCAGGCTCCGGGCTCACTCCAATCTCCCCCAAAATGTCAGACAAGACCCAGACAACCTCGGATGTTTCTTCCCACTCAGAGATTATATAGACTTTGGCGTCTTTTTAAAAATTCCCAGAAATTTGGACCTGGGAGAGATTTTGAAGGTCATTGAGCCCAACCCGCAGCTCATTCAAGAAAGGGCCAGTGATTCAAAGGAGTAAAGATCTGGCAACTTCATGGTGTGTGTCATAGGGAAAGCCAGCCAGAAAAGAATAATTCAGATTAAAAGTCGTTTCGGGGCCAGAATTACTTTCTTCTGCTAAATATCTGTCACATGAATAAGCAATAGTTAAATATCTGTTTTGCTTTGGTTTCCTTTGTCTTCTGTGAGGGTTTAACTTGCAGTCAGTGACATGCGTGTGTTAAGGCTCTGACATGATGTACCTTAACCTGTGTATCCACGCCCCTGACTTTCTCACAAATGGACAGGGACCATCTGACACAAGGAGAAAGCTCCTTATGTCATCGGACAGCCCCGGCCTCTCCCAAGGCACGGAGATCTAATTTCTAGCACTATAGCTTGGTTTTGCCTGGTTGTGAACTTTCTATAAAGGAATCACATAGTGTACGGCTGGGATAGGGTTTTGCCCATCAGCAGGGTCTTTTGTTAATCGTTCTGTGTGAGCTGCCTGACAAGAGTTATGGACTCATTGGTTCAGAAGAAACTGTCAGAAGACCTGAGTTCTAATCTTAACATTTTCTCTAAGTAGTTATATGGCTTTCTCTCTGGGCTCGTTTCTCTCACTTGTGAGTGGAAAAGTTGGGCTAAAGAATGGCCACCAACTTTTATAACTAAAGGCAACAAGCGGTGTATGAGTTACAGACCAAACACACAGCTGGGTGATATTCACAAAATACTTGACAAAAACCCATCCTAAGAAGGCACCAATGATTCTTACAACTCAATAAGCAGGATAGACAACCCAACCAAACTGAGGAGCATGCTGTGCGTGTGTGTACTGTTGGAAGTCCCAGTAGAGATGAACCTGTTGGGTGGGAGTTCGTGGGGTCCTAGTTATGGCATTGCAATGAATATTGCCAGACGCTCTGGAAGTGTTTGGTCATACACAGTTTGCAGAAGCCTGCTTTGAAAAAGCATCCCTTTGTGTACTGTGAGGGAGCCTGATATTTCACATGAACAAGTGCGTGAAACACACAGGAAAGGACTTCTTAAAACTGTAAAGCCGCCTGCACAGGAAAGGCATCCTCACGATTCCAGATCCAGTGTGAACGTGGCTGACAGCCACCATTCTCCCCAGCTGCAGGTGTAGCAGGCAACAAGGGCATTTGTGTTTGTTCCTTTGCCACGCCTGTCAGAGAACCTCTGTGCCTCCGCACAGGTAACAGCTGCGATTTGCATCGAGGCGGCTGCATGCCCGAGCAAGGTGCACAGTGAAGCACAGCACCAGATCAATTTCCACTTGGGCAGTCACATTATGGTCTCCTCAGGCTCCAGAAAGGAAAGTTTTAACAGATCTCTTGGACGTGGCCCTTGTTTCCCCCCACCTGTTCGCAGTTACTGTCACGGCGTGTGTCATCCTCCCACGCACGCAGTGGGAGAACCACTTCACCATGGACAGCGAGGGGAGGGCTTGCATATGGCTCCTCAGCCGCTTCCCAGCCAGACTGCCCTTCTCCACGCTGGAGTTTCCTGCCTGGAGAAAGAAGCCAGCACGAGAAGCCACGGCAAAGCAGAATCGGCCGGAATGCTCATGGTCTCTACCTTGCCCTTTTTTTCCCTTCAAGATTTTGCAATTCTGGGCTCCTCTTAGCAGGATGAAAAATGGGCCCACCATCGTCATCAATCCAGATTGGCCAACCAGAGGGAATGTGCTGTGTGCTCACATCTGCTGTCTGTATCTTCTTGGACGAAGCCATCGGCCCACAGCTCTGCTCTGCCTGCTGAGTAACTATGAGTATTCCTTTCCCAGCACTGTGCAGAGATAGGCTTCAGGCTTTGTCTCTGCCCATTAAAATTTCCTTTATGATAGAATTAGCATCACTGTAGTCATACAAATGCACACACACACACATGTGCATGTGCACATGCACGGACACACACACCCATCAATGGGATCTAAAAATTATATAGTTGTAGAGTTCAAAGAGCTTTAGGGATGAGCAAATTCAGATCTGAGTCCACACCTGGATGAAGACCTCCCTTGCTCCTAGGATCCTTACGTGGTCATGGGAAGCAACCCACCTACACCTTTCCAGAGGGGATCTGGCCCATGCAACCGCCTTATAAGTGTTGAGGAAGGTGACTTTCATGGACTGCCCAGCTGGGACAGATGACGAGTCCACAAAGGTGGCTTGCTTGAGTTTTGCAGCAGGGTACAGATGGTCCTAGGACGGTGGCTAAGGCTCAGGGTCCTCTTCACTCTGCAGCAAACAGGATGATGTCCAAGCATTGTTTCTTTTTATTAGAGGAGGAGGAAACCAGGCAAAGCAAAATAAACAAAATGAAGCAAAACAAGATGACTTGGTGTGCTTTGGTGATTTCTTCAACCAAGGGCTGAGTTGGCTGGTGTGGTTTCTTGTTTTCACTTTGAAGCGTGAGTCTCTCCTTGTGTACAGGGCTTCTCCCTTCTTCAGCCAGAGCTATCTCTATTGCTTCGAGGAGTGTTTGGACCATTAGGGAAGCAGAAAGAAAGCAAACCTGTAGAGTGGCTTCTTGTAGCTCAAATAGAAGCAGATTTGATTTACCAGAGCCAGATTTTGTGGCTTCAGAGGAAAGTGTTCTTGAGAATCTCAAGGGAAGGTCGTTTGGAAAGGTGTAGTCTGTGACAGAAAGTTAGGTGAGAAAGAGCTCTCTGGGCTGGTGGCTGGTGGTCACCTCACTAGAAGAGAGGAAGGGGAAGTGGGGGGGGATGGAGGCTGGGAAGAGAAGCCCAGACCTCAGGGGCCACGCAGAGGGATGCTGGCCAACATGGGGGGCTGTGCCGTGCGAACTCGTGGGATCTTGTGTGGAGGGCCGGTCAGCTGGCTCAGTCTTCTGTACTGAGAACCTTCCATAAGCAACTGTATCACAAGACAGAGACAGTTCCCAGGAGTTCTTTGGAGGTGTGGAGAGAATGCTTCCAGCCTGCAGACCAGGTACCCCGGCCATCTGCGTCCTGTAGGTTTTATTTTAGAAGTTTCCACGGTGGGGTGGTTAAAAGCCTGGTCTCCGGAGCTGGGTATTACAGCTTTACAGCTGAGGAACTTTGAGAAAGTTTGTCAAACTCTCAGAGCCTCGCTTTCTTGTCTTCCAGATGGCGTAATCATAATTTCTGCCATGTGGGTTTGCAGTGAGGAGATGAATTAATACACATAAAGGACTTTGTTCGAACAATGTCTGGCACGCAACACAGTGCAATAATTGCTGGTTGTACTTCTTACTGCCTGTGCTCAGCCCCTCGAGGGCCAATGTGCGTGTGTGTTTCTGTGGTGCAGAGCTGAGAAACTGGCAAGTTTTGTTTTGTTTTTTACCATAGCCAAGGGGGAAGTTACATCTTCACTGTGTTAACTTTCAAGGGTTGCTCTGTTGGTTTTCTATTTATTAATTTGCAGAGGCAGGAGGATCACTATGAGTTCAAGGCCAGCCTGGACTGCATAAAGGCAAAGAAAAAACAGTAACTGAGCCCCTTCAGTGAGCAGCACTTTACGAGGTGCTGGGATAAAGTAGCACATCTCTGACACCATGTAGCTGACAACACCAACCCTCCTAACCCATCAACCTTGTCTGATTTGGGGGCCTGGGCCAATCCCCTGAGCGTAATTTCTAGGGCCGGCAATACGGGTCCTGCAGCAGGCCATAAAGTACATGCTATATGGGTTTAATAATGTCAGGGGAAATTTTCAGTTAATCCCTTGGACTGTGGGAACACCCAGGACTCAAAGGCCAGACCAAAACGGCACGAAGAGAAACAGAGAACTGGTAATTATCTGGTGAATTTGGGTCATGTGGAAAGCCAAACCAAATTACTTTAGCCAAGGAAAAAATGATTTTTTTTTTCTTTCCAAATGAATTAGTTTTGGTAAGATTTTGCTGGGGTCTCCGTTTCCTTTCTTCGCTTTCTCCTGTCAGGTATTTCCTAGAAACCAGTGAAATATAAAGGCAGGAGCTGGAGGCGGATGGCACTGTCCATTCGTTGGATATTTGGGGAGTCCCCTTCCCCCCAAGGCTAGCGTATTTGGAGAACTGAAGGCATGTGCTCAGGCTGGCAGCATGTCTAGTCCCATGTGGCAGTAGATATGGTCCCCTCGACGTGCTAGGGTTCCTTAGAGGTCACCTCTCCTTTCCAACTAAGCTTGACAGCTTCTCTTGGTTGTCACAAAATGTTTCCAGTTAGATGTTTTCTTCTGTCTTTTTTAGATCTAAATTATATTACACTACAAATTTGAATCTCTAAGGCAAAAGAAAATGAAGGGAACAGGCTTTGATTTTTTATGTTTTGAGTCATTTATTATTCTTTTAAGAGAGTATTTCAGCACAGTTCACATCCAGGAAATGGTAATGGAAATTGCCTACTTCAACATGCAATCTATAAAATCTTGTTAAATAGTGTAATGAGAATTTGCCACTTTGTCACCTAGCTGACCTTTTGCAACCCTGAGAGTCAAAGCAAAGAGCCATCACTCCCATTTTGGGTAAAAATGCCTGGATATTTTACGGTGTCCCTAAGCAAGCAACCCCTTCAGCCAGCACTTCAGCCAGTCCGAGGCGATTTTTAAGCAAAGTGCATAACCAGAAATTGGCACAAACATTTGTGTATCATCCTTTCCATATTCAAAAGCTGTCTGAGACTCATTTGATTAAGCATAAAAATAACTCTGCGAATGTCATTAGGAAGGCTGACGGGCATGGCGCGCCTGGTGCCTCCAATTTGTATTCTGGGCTGCGTCGTGAAGTCCGTGTTAAGTTTGTTTCTCTCCTCAGGCCCTGATCGTGCTCTCTAGAGTCTGAAAAAATTATTTTCATATTGCACTAAGAAAGTTTAATTTTTCCGTTTCCACGGAACAGAGAGGAAACAGCTGGTAAGCTGGGGCAGCACGGTTTATTTGGCTTCTCTGGTTAATAGAGCATCTTTATTCCAAGCAGGCCCCTCCCTGCCAAATCTCCTCATTAAACCGAGTCGTGATTAGAAAAGAATAAATGACATTTTATTTCACAGGCGACTCCTTCCAAACTTCCACACCGCTCTTTAAGCTTCTCTCTTACACAACTTTTCCTTGGCCTGGAGTGTTTCTTCTCGCTGGCGGGGCTCCGACGCAGGATGTCACGGCTCCTGACACGTCCTGCAGGCCCTCGATGAAGGACGCGCCCCCACACCCAGTCCTGCGGGCTGGGCTGTGACCCACGCGATCATTTGTTCCCCGAACCTTAGTTCTCATGCCCGGGATGGCCTTGTGCACTTGGGGTTTGGGGGTCACTGCTGAGAGCCCTGGATTGGTTCGGAAGTGGAAAGCCTCTGTGGATTTCTCACATTTGTTTTTCTGTTTGTTTTTCTTAAGTCAAGGGAGCTCAGAATACATGCTGCCAATGCAGAGAGACACGGGTTCCAAATGTGGACAGATGTTGCCTAAGACACTGTCACTCAGAGAATCTGTTAACGAATGAAGATATCAGAGTCCTGATTTCCAGAGTTTTGAGCTAAACGAAATGGGGGCCAGAGTGTTCCAGTGGGGACCGAAGCATAGATTAGGTCCCAGTGATGAGCTTGGGCTACGGCAGGAGCTGAGCCTGAAGAATACTCAAAGGCGAATTCCAGGGAGGATTCGGTGGGTGGGCGGGCAGAGAGCAGGGGAGGATGACCCATGGGTTCATATCCTTTCTTGATTTATTTATAGAAACAAAAAAATACAGCTCATTTCAGGGATAGGGACCATCCCATGACAGTGTTAAGGACACAATAACCTCCATAAAATCCCCCCAAATGCTTTGATCACAGTATGTTCCAAAGAGTGATTACATTTCCATGGACATCAGGAGTTGGTGTACGGTTGGAAGAAATTAAAACCCAATACTGTGGTGAGAAATGACCTTGGCCTTTCTTCCTGGTACAATCAACCTGTGGTCATAGAAACCAAAGGTCTGATGGGGATCATGCTACGTTTGCAGTCCTTCACATCAAATGAACACTCTCTGTCAATGAACTTTTTTTTACTAAGGTTCTCTTACTAACCAAAATGAACATTGTGTCCCTGTTACTCCCACGTCAAACTTCTAGCTGTCTTTACTGGTCTCCTTCCACCCCTTTTTGGGGTACCAGGGAGTAAACTCAGGACCTCGTGCGTGCTAGGCAAGCCCTCTACCCCTGCACCATCCAGCTCTTCTAGTTTTATTCGGATCAGGATCTCACTGTGTGGACCTGTCTAGACTAGGGTTTGTAGTCTTCCCATCTCAGCCCCATGAGGGCTGGGATTGCAGGCGTGTGCTGCCTGCCAGCCTGCCCTTACTTTTAATGATGGTCTTGAATCTTCCTTCACGGAGAATTCTGTTTTAGTTTATTATTTCTTTGTTTCTTAGCTTATCATCAGATAGGCACACATAATTTTTCTGCTACCAGTTCTACAAACGAACCTGTAGCTGTGTTTCTTTTTCATCTTTTGCCAAAGACTATTTCTTTTTTCCTGAAATGGCTGGATCGTGCACCACCTCATCTTTATAAAAATTTAAATTTTTTAGAGTTTTACCTTCACTCTGTTTTTCACTTTTAACCTCCACATTTTTATTGGATGGTTTCCGCTAGTGTACACATCTTCCCTGAGCATGTTCCATTAAAAATTAAATATTTTGGGGCAGGAGTGTAGGTCAGTGTACAGTACTTGTCCCGAGTGTGCGAAGCTCTGGGTTCCCCGCCGGGCATCTCGGTCCATCAGCTTCTCAATCCCACCCAGTCAAAACTCTGCCAGCGTTTTCCTCACGGTTTGCATGCTCTCCTCACCTCTCCTTCCTTCTTCTCTGCAGACCTTCAGTCTTCCTCTTGTCCTCTAGTCAGCACACACTCTTGTCAATACTTGACATTATTAAACTTAAAGTGATGCCAGTATTATGGATAAAATGCACTAGGGTTCCCTGAGCTTTCTGGATTTGTGGTTTGGTGTCTGGCATTAGTCTGGAGAAACTTTCAGACATTCTGTTTTGAATATTTCTTCTGTTACTTTCTCTCTTTCTTGTCCTCCTGGTATTCCCATTATGCATATGTTGTAATTTTTCTAGTTAGCCCACCCACAAGCCTTGGATACTGTGTTCTGTTATTTTCCCCCTAGTCTTTATCATCTTTGCTTTTTGGGTTTTGAAGTTTTGGTTGAGATATCCTCAGGCTCAGAGACACTGTCCCAGCTGTGTTCAGTGTGCCCTAACCGTCACCCCAGCAAATGTATGCTTTTTAAAAAAATTTATATAAAGAAAGACTAAACAAAACAGAAAACAGGTAGAAATAATACATACTTTCAAAGAAAAAATAAACAGAAATCACTAGTTGATGATTACATATTGTCCTCTTACAAATACAAGATACAAAAGTGAAACATAGAAAAGAGGGGTTCAAACAGTGAGAGTGCAAACAGTGCTGTTCAACTACCCAACAAAAACTTAGTAATATGGTTATCAGTCCTATACGCTTAAACATACATGCAGTTATCCATATCTTCATTTATGTTGAAATTAAACAAACCATAGCAGGCTAAAATCACTCTGAACAAAGAATAATAATATTGCTGGATTTCACATCATGACACTGTGGGATCAGCACTGGGTACTTTAGTGTCTCTTTTTCTTCAAAGTATTTGTTCATTTCATAATGCATTTTAAGATCATTTCTCATAAGCTGTTTATAGGTTCTACACATGCATGAATCTTAACATGTATTTCTATCCTTTCTGTATTAGAGGGAGAAACAAAACAAAGCAAGACAAAACAAAACATATTCCTATAAACACATGAAATGAAAAAGACATAAAACCACTGTACAAGGAGTTCTACAATGGTTACTATGTTGTCTCTTGTTTTCTTCAGTAGAATTGTCTATATCATCAGACAGTATAATTGAATATAGCAGTACATAACAGTATTAATAAAAACAAAACTTTGTAGATAGTGTAAAATTTCAAAAACAGGCAGTAATCAAATCAGAATGGGTATTGTAGTGAATCTTGTCATCTTCAGTGTAGTTGCCTATACTCTCAAATTTGATACTATCAAATCATAACAGTTTTGAATAATATCTGTTGATACCAAACAGCAATCAAACAAACCAGATTTAACTAAGTCAGTCATGATAAAACAGTATAAGTTATACAAGGCTCCAGATTAAGTTAATAGGAAATTAAAGATGATTACTGTGCTATATCCTGTTATTTTTGGGATAGCTATCTGTGCCCTCAAATTTAGTGCAAGTAGACAAACTGGGACAGAATAAAATCTATCCTGATACACTATTAACAATATCCTCTGTTGTTGTTTTAAAGACTATTCCTTCCATTTCATGCCACCAGGGTGCACTGTGCATTTTTGGGTTTCACTAACACCCTCAGTTTTTAGACTGGGGGCAACCTGCTATTTACCTAAGTGGTTCTGAACCTTCTCCCTCCTGGACTTGATCTCTAGTTGTATTCCTTTACCTGGTAAAGCCTGTTTTTCCAACCTATCTACAAATACTGGTTGAGTTGCCCCATTACTCTCTGGTTCCCTGTCACATAGAACATTGTTTTCTCATATTTGATTTTTGGTGCATAAACCCTTTTTCAGGTTAATTATATTTCCTATAAAGAGCATCTCGGTGGACCCTACCTCCTGATCCACTCTGCCTGTGATTGTCTCTTTTTTTTTAGTGTATCAAGGCCATCTATATTAGAGATTATAGCCTACCTTCTCTGCCTCATTGCTGTTGTGTTCTTTTTTCTGCCATCAGTTGTCTGCTTTTCTTCTTCATTCTGTTTTCTGCTCCATTCATTGAGGCCTATCTGCCACTGTTCCTGGAATCCTGGTACTTTTATCTCTTTCTAGAATGTCCTTCAGTATTCTCTGTAGAGTTGGATTGGTGGTCATGAATTCTCCAAGTTCCTCTTTGTCTTGGAAGCATCTTGTTTCTCCATTAATTTCTAGAGACAGTTTTTCAGGGTACATCAATCTGGGCTGGAGGTTATTTTTTTTCAGGGCTTGGAATACTTCACTCCAAGCTCTTCTTGATTTGATGATCTGTGTTGAGAAGTTTGCCGTGATTTTGATGGGTTTTCCTTTATAGGTAATCTGTTTCTTTTCTCTGATGGCTTTTAATATTGTTCTTATACTGAATTTCTGGAATCATGATTATTATCTGCCTGGGTGTAGCTCTGTTTTGGTTGTAGGTGGCTGGAGTTCTGTATTCCTCATACATCTGAGTATAGTTTCCTTTTCCTATGCTTGAGAAGTTTTCCTTAATTATTTCTGTGAATAGCCTTTGTAGTTCCTTTGTTTATACCCCTGCTTCTTCATTCACATTCTTTATTCTGAGGTTATCGATCCTCTTGTTGTCTTCTGGCCTTTGTATTGTTACTGCCTGTTTCCTTGTTATTTTTAAGAAATTTTTCCTTTCATGATCACACGTTGCAAACCTGTCTTCCAGTTTGGATAATTTATCCTTAGTGTCTTTCAAGCAGTTTGCCAGCTTTCAATGGAGTGTTTTATTTCCTGGTAATCTCTTCAAACCTGCTTCATGTATTCTATGTTTTCTTTATATTCGTCATCAAATGTTTCTCTCCTTTTTTTGTGCTTCTCCATTTTTCCATCTGTGTCTTCTTCTAAGAGGTGCTTAGCATTTCTTTTTTAAATCTACTTATATCTTGCTTTACTTGGTTAAATATTTCACTTTTGAACTCGTCTATGAGGCCCCAAAGATATCTCTTTATGTCCACTGATGCCGTGTCTGATATTGCATATTTTCTGTCCTCAATCTCTTCTGTATATACCTTTCCTGGATCACTGTTCTCAGTTTTGGGGGCTGAGGACTTTTTCTTGTTGCTTTCTCTTCTCATGTTTTTTGTTTCTTCCATACAGGCATATAGAGGAGGTCCCAGTCCCTTTCCTTGTTGGTTACAGTTCTTCTGAAGCTCACTGGCTATGTGATCCTGCCCATTCCAGTGTGTTATTGAGGTGCAAACAGGAGCAGCATATGCTTCTCCCCTCCGGGTCAGTCAACCTGCAGAGGCCTTCACTGCGTTAGTGTGTGCTGTGCATAGGGAATTGTTTTGGGACAACTTATTGGCTCTCAGCCAGAGGCATGACCCAGGCCAAGCATCCCCTGCCAGTATCATCTGGGAAGGGCACAACTGACTGAAGTCACTGTTGTTCCTTGTTTTTGGCAGTCCTGCCCGATTCCAAAATGTCATCCTGTTGGTGCCCCTTTCCCGTGGAAGGGTTTTATTCCTGGCACTCTCCACAAGTCAATGCAGGTCCTTTGCCAGCTCTGTTCTCTGTTGGGCTCGCCGACCTCTGACTTCAGTGCAACTGCACTTCAGTATGATTGTGGTTCCAGTGAGTCAAAGCTGTGATAATTCAGGTGCCATGAGAGCACGGAATCTTAGCTTCCTCAATAGTAGCCCCGGGACTGCATGTTTGAGTGGTTCTTTTCACTTTAGTTTCTTCTTGAATCGAGAGGATCCATCTCCTTCTGTCTGGGACTCCCCACGATGTGTTATTTCGGCATCTGAGTTGTCTGTCTCAGGGAGCCTCTGTATTCTGCTCTTATCTATCCGCCATCCTTACCGGAAGCCTGCGCTAATATTTTTGATGCAGCATTTCTTCATGGCACTGCCTTAGGACCTGAACTTTCATCATAATCACAGTTATTTTAAATTCCTGGTCAAATAATGTCAGTATATCTTTGTGTCTGGTATGAGTATTTGCTCTATATTTTCAACTTACGTGGTTTTTTTTAGTGTGCCTTAGAACTGTTGATAGCTAGAAAAGATGTACTGACGAGAAGTGCTGTGACTCAGCCTCAGTGATGTGATGTAAGATGTTATGTTAGCTCCTTCCTTGTTGCTGGGTCAAAATACCCAACACCCACAAGTTAAAAGAATTAAAGTTTATTTTGGTGCACAGTTTATAGAGGTTTCAGTTCATAGCTGACTGGTTTCCAGGCATGGAAGAGGGACATGGCAGAGGAGAAACCTTCCATAGCAGGGCAGGCAGGAGGCAAACAAGCCTCGAGCTTTTCTTCCCCTTCGCATTCAGGCTACAAGCCTATCTGCTGGTGCCACTGACACCCAAAGTGAGTGACAGGCAAAGTGAGTGACACCCAGAACAGCACTAGCCAAAACAGCAGACGAATCCAGCTATCGCACCCTTAATCCAGTACCACACACTCATGATCCAACCAGCTCCCAAACCCCTGTCTGAGAGCATGGGTCCTTGGGGGGGTCATCCAGATACAAGCCATAACAGGTTCTGTGGAGGAGAATTAATGGGTAGCTCTGTGATGGAATCTCAGTCTTTAGGGAGCCTTTGGGCTGTCAACTCCACAAGTTCTGGTTTCTTTCTTTCTCTATTTCCATCTTCAATACCCACGTTACGATTTTTTATTAGTATGTGTTATGACACACAGGGTTTGGATTCAGCTTGGGTGGCTGATACACGAACGTTGATCATTTTTTACGCCCTATGCCCCACCTGCCTGCCATCTCCCTCCTTCCCTGGGGATTGATCTCATTCCTTCTTTTCACATGTGGCAGAACAGCTGGCATGTGTGGGCACTGGGTAGCTCTCTGTCCCACGTGGAGGACTGCAGCTGGGTTGGGTATTCCCTTTCCCCTAGCCAGGTTAACCTCGGATAATACTGCGAGAGATTAGACTGTGTTTAACTGGTTTCTCCTGAGATCTGGCCTGTTACAGAAACGCAGAATTCTCTGGTAGATTTCAAAGTGCTCCCTCATGTCTTTATCCAATGTTTACTGTGAGATCCTGGTGAACATCGAGGGAAATCTCATGACCCTTGTTGGGACCTGTGACTTCATCTCCCTGGAGCTGTTAGCTCTTTGATTTCTTAGCACTGAGCATCCAGGAACTTGTCAATCACAGTGGGATTTCCCTGCCCCAGTCCTGGGCCCCTGACTTCAGCAGAGCTGTATTTCCCGCAGTTCTGGAGGACAGAAGGGAACCACCCTTGCTGAAGCCTTGAGGGTGGAAACCCTCTTTGTTTCTTCTAGCTGTGTGGCAGCATTGCTCCTGTCTCTGCCTCCTCTTCCCAAGGCCTTCTTCCCCACATCCATGTCTGTGTGCGAATTGTCCTCTCTCTGCTCCAACAAAGATACCAGCCACTGAATTTAGGGTCTACTCCATGTCCTGGATGATTGTATTCTGGGAGTCCTAACACATCTGCACATCTCTAAAGCCTGATTCATAGGTGTGTGTGTGTCGGGGGGAGGACTTAAAATATATCTTTTTGAGGGATACAATTCAACCTACTACAGTGGCAGGACCTCCTGTCAGGGTACATGTAGGGTGTTGTAGAGATTTGAATCTGGGAACCTCACTCTTCATCTTATGCTGAGTAAATAGAACCACTGACTTCTCTGGAGGGTAGAAAGCTTTCAGGAAAGACGGTTGTGAGGACTTCCCACAATCACTTCCGTAAGAACACAGATTTTAGCACAAGCACCCTAAGGTCAGGGAGACAGCTCCCACCAATCGTTTTGTGCTTTGAGACATGTGACTCAGTTTTGCTGGATGTTGAGATCACCACCATGTGAAATGTGTCTAAAATTTCTCTCCTGATATTGCTGGGACAAGGCCATGTGGTCACACATGTGAGATACCGAATCCTCCACAGCGAACAGGGTGCCCCTTCCATATACCTCCTCTGTTTCTTTCATTGGGAAGAAGCCCGTGGGATTCCCCAGGTTCCGTTCTTTGGTTTTGGTGTCAGGGTAGTGGATCAGGAGCACTGACGTGGTGGCAGCAGGTGGAGAGTAGGAGACAAAGGAGGGACCTGTTACACTATCCTCAGAGCTGCCTCACTGTCCATGAGGCTAGAGGGGAAGGAGGGAAGGGAAAAGACGTTGCAGAAGCAGCCAGGCAGGACTCAGAAAACAATGAGCAAAGACAATGATTTGTGACTTCCTCACACGGGACGGCGGAATAGAGTCATTGACTGAATGGAGAGTGGAACCCTGGAGAGGACAGGCCCGGCTCGGTCAGCTTTCCCGTGGTGACAGCCTGACGGTAGGAGACCAAGGGCTTCCTGTCTGGGTGGCTGGTGGCTGTTCTACATCAGCACCGTCCAACAGAAACACGAGACAGCGCACATGGAAGCCGTCTTCAATTCAAACTTTTCCAGTGGCCGCGTTGGAACAAAAATGAAAAGAAACAGATGAAACTAATTTTAATAATATATTTTTCTCATTACAGCTAAATAGTATAATTCTAAGAACTAATCAGCATAACATTATTAATTATGCCATGCTCTTGTTTCTTTCTAAATCTCTGCAACCTGACATATTTTATAATTACAGTTCACCCTGATTGGTACCAGCCCAGTTTGAGAGTTCGATAGCGGGGAGGCGATTGCCAGGCTGTGGGTGGTGACAGTTGTTTCAAGAGTGGAAGGAAGTCTAGCCTCACTGCGGGGAGGAGTGAAGGTGTTTGTAAGGGATGGTATTTGTCATAGCGAAAGGGGCCAAGACACAACTAGGGAACCTTTCTTTGGAAAGGTTTGATTTACCCACTGGACTGCTTGGCCCCAGAAAAGAAGGGAATTACTAGCAGTGACTTGTCACACTGGTTCTTATCATATCACCGTTTTTTCCCCCTTTATTCTACTATTTTCAAACACCTTATGTTTTTTCAATTGCCTGTTTCTCCATTATTGTGATGTAAATCAGATTTTCCCCTATGTTCCCAGAGAAGTCTCTTTCACACGTTAGGATTCCGTATTTTATGCCCATGACATAAAAGCCACGTCTGTTTATCCATCAATTTATGTTATACTTGGCAGAGAAGAATTACATATAAGAAAAGCATCCTAGTGATAGGTCAGCAGAGAACCGGACTCCGAATGGATGCTACTGGGAATGTGGAACCAGGAGTTGGATAGAAAGAATTAGCCTAAAAAGGGTTTGAAGTAGCTTAAAAAGAGAACGTTGGGGCATGGCTTAGACCACCCTCCCCTTGAAGTATCTGGAAGGGGAAGGAACATTTTCCAGGTGGGATGAGTGAATGCTTTAGTCATAACATAAATTGAGAAAAAGTAAGGCCCCGAGGTGGGATGGTTGCCCCGAAGTTTCTGAGGTGCACTAGGCAGAAGCATAAAGCAGTACAGAAACGAGCGGCAGAGCAGGAGCTGGTGGGAGCTTTTGCAGTGATGCCTCTGGGGTACAGAGAGGAGAGAAACGCAGGCTGAGAGGGGACAGTGGCCAGCAGACGTCTCCTTCTCTTGAAGGTGCGTTGGATGGCTGAGTGCTTTGCAAAGGGCACCCCTAAGTGGACTCAGTCTCTGGGCGCTGGCACCATCCACTGCAGGATCTAAGTGCTCTTAGCGGGAGGAACTGAGCGAGGAAAATGGGTTGAGGTCAAAGTGCTGGACGACGTCCAGGTGGAAATTTCCAGTAAGCCTTCAGATGCCTGAGGGACTCTGGGAATGCAGGTTCTTTCCAAACCTTCTTCTGTTCTTTTCGCCTATATAGAAAGTGTTTACTTTCTGTGTTTTCCTGTGGCTCCGTTGATTATATTCTTAGGGGTGGTTTGAAGTTCCTCTGGCCTCAGACCTCCATATGTTTTGGGTATGGTTGGTTAGCATGGAAACAAGTCCAAGGTCATGGGTTGGAGCCCCAGGAGGGCCAGTTAGTTTCCTGGGGAGGAGAACTGTACTCTGTGGCTTACAGACTGCACCCTTAATCCCTGCTGCTCATTTCTAAACTATGTAGCACTGTCCCTAGGGGGCCTGGTGACGAGTGAATGGTCCTGTGTGGTCCATGACAGCTGCTGGGGGAAGAGCTCCTGGCGGGTTTATCTGGGTTCTTGCAGGAAGCCCTGTGTCTGCTTTGCTCCCTCAGCTCTCGGGACAGAGATAACATTTTAGAGACGACTCTGACCAAGTTGCTGGGGAACAGTCACGTGCCTCTCGGCGTGCACCCACCTTCCTGAGCTGGTCTGCCCCTCAGGGCAAGGGCACTGGTACTCTCCCGCAGTGTGCGGGACAAGGCTCTGCTGGCGAGTGGTAGAGTGTTATCAATTGGACTTTTAGAACTGGCTTACAAAAATAAACCCCGGAGATCATGACTGTCCAAAAGACTGCAAGCGAACCTTCCATGAGCGGCTTTCTTATCTTATCTGAGTGCCTGAGCTCGCTGCCTGTCTTCCTGGGAAACACAGGTCGGCACTCATACGTCTTGTTAAATGGTCAAACAAGGACCCAGCGTAGAATGTACAACGGCTCTGGGTTTTTTTAAAAGGCGTGACAGCGCCCACAGGGTGGTACCTAGGCAAGACCCCAGCCGCCCTGTACGGGAGTACAGTTACCCGAAGGACCCTGCAGTTTCAAAAAATCAATCCAAATCTCAAATTGCTTTTCCTGGTGACTGATACACCCCGGGGTGGTGCAGGAGTGACCCCGAAGAAGATTCGGAATAATGTTACACACATATTGAAAGATGCAAAATAAATTCTCGCTAGGATCTGAAAAGACTTGAAAATAGGGTCCCTTTTTCTTTCAGGGAGTTGTTGGCCGTACGGGGGGTATTTATATTATATGACTCTATGAACTAGTGAAGAGGATGAGGAGTAAGAGATCAATCATGAAATACCATGAGCAGATTGCAAAGAAAAGGCTGATTTTTCAGAAGAACGCGCGGTGGGATGGCTGTGCCCAGGAGTAGAAGACAAAGTCCCTGCAGTCGGACACTGGCAGATCCAGAGAGCCGTTTGAAAAATTACGAGGTTAGGGTTCTGCACAACAGCAACCGACTTCTTCACATCGGCCTTTGGGCTTGTTACAGTGACCTGATGGTTTGAGGGTTATATAGAGACAGCCTGAAGATTCCACAGAAGGAGGTAAAAATCGTATGTGGGGAGTCTGCCGTGATGCAGGATGGGCAGGGCCGGGGCTAAGTGATGACACAGCAGGAGAACGCTCAGCCGAAACTTTACAGTGGCTCTGTGGTGCGAGGATTTGCATCAGTACTTTCTCCAGTGACTTTGCTAAGTGAGCATCTGTTCAGAGGAAACGGGGTCACCTGATGATGGGAAAGGAGCAGACGGAACTGGCGAGAGTCTTAACTCCTTGATCAGTGTTTGGAGTCTGAATAATCAGAATAGAGGTAGTCACAATAACAGTATTGATAACATTTCCAGGGGCCCGGGAGACGGGAGCTAAAGAACAGGCAGGCAGCTGCGAGACCATTTCCACCGAGTCCAAGAGGAATCAGAGATAGGAGGAACTAAGACACTGTAATAGGTTTTCCATACACTTACTCAGCTTAGAGAAAAGCGCTTCTCAGACAACATCCAGGCCACATGTTTTCTGAGGTTAATTTCCTTTCCCTGACAAATGGTGATAGACGATTTTTTTTTATGTCCTTGATAAACATTGTGCCACTCTCTGTGAATTCTCTGAATTTCTCCTCTTAAATTTTTACTATTTGGAGAAATCTGGCAGTTTTGGAACCATTGCCTGATTAGGTGGAATCCTCTTGTGGATATTAGACAGACATTACTGACTGTGATTACTGTTCTATAAAAGAGGGAATCTAAACTACATGTGATGGTCCACATGGATCATCCTAACACCCTGGGAGAACGAGGCAGGAGGACCCCAAGTTTAAGCCCAGCCTGGGCAATGTAGCAACTTTCTCAAAATAAAAAATAAGACCTGGGTATGGGGCTCAGGGTGAAAGCTCTGGGTTCAATCCCCAGCAATGAGAAAAATAAACAAAGAGGAGGAAACTGAGCTGCACAGAGGTGGATTTGATTTGCTCAGAGCACCCAGCTCGAAGCCTTAGAGCCAAGCAGGAACACACATCTGTCTGACCCCAGGGCTACTGTTTCTCACTGCTGTGTGACTCCTGTCCACACTGGGAGGGGCTGGTGAGGGGAAAAGAGCCCGATCTAGGTATCTAAACAGAGAGGATTGAACACAGGCAATGAGCAGAGAAGAAGCCACCTATGGGACAGGAAAGGACAGCGTCCCAGGGAACTAACTGTCCCTGGGCTGGAGGGACAGAGGAGAGGGCGTGTTGTCCCCCACTTGGGAAAAGCACCCTGGCTAGATCTGGTGGTTCAGGGGACACAGGAACTTCCCAGGCTGGGGTGGGGGAGGGCAGGGGTCTGAGAGGGAGGAGCTGCAGGTGCTGCTGAGGATGCTGCCCGAAGCCAGGGAGAAGGTGACAGCCCTGGCTTCTCCTTCACTTCTCCTCCATCTCTTCTGGGTACTTCCTGTTGGCCAGGCTGGCCCAGAGACCAGACAGCGCAGGGGCCCTGCAGGGTAGTTCCATGTGAACCCGCAGAGTCAGGAAATGCTGGAGCACAGCAAGTGGGGAAGCCACCAGGACACTCTGGCATCCGTCTGTACTGAATTATTTTCCTGTAGCTCTTACTAGAGTGGTGAGGCCGAGAGGCACCAACCAGAGGGAGTTTGCAGTGTCAACCATCTATGGGAGTGTATTTGGCGGGGGTGGGGGGTGGGGAGGACAGGAGTGCCTCTACTTCCAATGACCTTTACAGTGGAAAGAGGGATTTGGTGGTGGGTGGCATCGGGACTGTGTATTTCAGGTTATTAAGGGTGGCTGCAGTGGCTGCTCTGGGCCAAGGAGACGAGGAAGCATGGCGGTGGTTCTGTTTCTGTCCCTGCATCCTTCCAATTTGCAAGGAGCAGCCCGCCCACCCTTCCTTTCAGAGGTCTGGGCTTGGGCAGAGCAGAGCTGGGATCCTGGAGCCAGTGCATCGGTGGCTTCACCACAGGGTTTGGGCCGCCAAGTAGCCCCGCCAGGATCCTCTAAGGCCCCCAATTTCTATTTGGAGTGGGAGCCTCTTTCATCCACTGCCTGGGAGTGAAATGAGCAAAGTAGAATTAGAAAATTACAGGAAAGCTTACTCAATCTCCAACGCTGCTCTTTTTAGTTAAAAAGAGGAACATTTCTTGCAGGCCAGTTTCTACCTTAGCTAAAATCCAAGGTCAGATTTTACTTCTGATGCACTGCGTAATTGTCTCGAATCCAATTTGCATCTGTTTCTGTTTTTAGGGATCACTTTATTCTCTTCAAAGTCATCTCATCCTATCTCATGGCGCAGGGAAGAACATTTACAAACCAGATGTTGTACTAAGCAAAACCGTTATCCCTGATTGGATCTCAAAGGGATGCAGTCTCTGTCTCTAAAGAGGGGAGAAGGAGACCAGTTTTCGGCTCAGCTCCTGACTTCGGGTCTCCCGCTGCAGAGGGAGCAGAGCTCCAAGGGTGTCAGCATCATCCCCAGCCCAGTGGCTTAATCCTGCCACTCCCGCGGAACCTCCTAGTTTATGATGGATGTTTTATGGTAAACCCTTTAATGTATGTCTCCCGTTGTGTTGTCCCAGCTGCCACTGTGTCCTGAACTGATTCGACATGTCTATCTTTCACGGTCATTTTCACTTCGAGGAAGATCCAGAGGTCACAGGGTGATGGGTGGGTGAGGACCCCACATGGTACTTTTCCGCTGGACGGCAACAGTGTCCATCACTCTCTTGATGACGCCTCCTAAGTACACTCACAAAGGAGGACTTCCAGAACTGCTTTGGGGAATGGGACAACGCTAAGTGTGTCCAAAGCAAGGTGAGTTCTACTGTGACAAATTTTAAATGCTCACTGCATATTTTGGTCACTCCTTTGTATAACAAAATAACCTGCATTGCTGGCTAGAAGTGGTCAAACACCTCTGGTAGAAGCATCCGGAAGCAGTCAGTGTGCACGCTCAGGGCAGCCCCAGACTCCTGAGAGCTGTGGCCGCAGGTGTACGCTCTTGTGTCCCAATAGCCCCTGATGCACCTGTGGATTTTGTATGTGGCTGGATGACCCCACCTGGGAGGCTCCTTGGCATTGTGACCGCCCTGGCCAATGGTCAGTGAGCGCCCACCAATGTTACTGTTATAGAAGTGGTAATGGTCACAGACCTGATGGCAAGGAAACACTGTGTTTTCCACCGAGGTGGTAATTTGGCCTAGATGACCTTGAAGGAATACAGAATTCCTCCTAAAGGGCAGAGTTTTTCTTTTGTTTTAGCAAAAAAAAACACACCTTCTGAACAAATTCAGGCATCAAAGCCGAGCCAGTCTTGCCCCCAGCCTCACCCTGGCCAGAGCTGCAGTAGAAGACTGATCTGCAGGACACAGCAGGATTGTCTTGCGAGTTTTCCCTAGTGGAGAGGCTGAGGGCTGGGGAGGAAGCCTGTGGGCTTCCGCAGGCAGAGTCTGCAGAAAGAGTGGAAGGGACCCTGCTAAGGCGCGAGGTCTGCGGGCTGCCAGAAATTCCTCGATGGATTTTAGGAGCAGGGATATTTGACTGTTGAATGAAAAGCTGTTTTCTTCTGTGTCCCCACAAAACGCTCAGCAAAGAGCCTAACTAGAGTGGCCTGGTGTGACCCAGGGGAACGAGGTAGAATCCTTGGGCACGAGGGTGCGGAAAAGCTTGGCTAAAGGAAGCAGACAATGTGGCGAGGGCATTTGGGGGAAGACGGATGGATGGTGTGGACCCAGGAGAGATCCCTGGAGAGCTGAGAGGGGGAGAGACGGAGAGAGGAGGAGGGGTCAGGAGGGGCTGAGCCGTGGCTGTCACGGTGGGAAATACTAAGGAAACATCAGTCTATTTCCTGAAAACCAAGTGCCAAGTCCTGAGCCTTTTTTCTGAGCAATTTTCAGATTAGTTAATTTGGGGTTTATAAAAAGCAAAGGGAACGGCACATTTCTAAAAGGAGCGAAATTACTGATCTTTGCATCTTGCATTTTTTACAAGTGCTGCTATGACTTTGATATCTGTAGTTTCTATTCAGTTAAAGAATGAGATTTATTGAAATAAAAACTCAATGAGGGAGATCACATTCTTACCAAATCTCTGAGTGTGGGAGTGTTTCATGCCGTGTGTATGTTATGTACGCTGTATGATGCGCTCAGAGAGTTTGGGAAGGAAACTTTCCCCAAACTCCCAGCATCATTTACCTTCTCAGAGATTTTGGGTCACAGTGCGAGGGGTCGGTTTCTAATTTATCACCATGTTGTAAGATCTGTACGTCTCTTACTTGTAATGATCTGTATAAGTCCTTTGAAATTATGATCTATAAATTCTGTAAGGTATCTCCATTTTATTGTATTATTCAGTTCACTTTCTGGGTATATTTTCATGTTTATTTGTTGCAAGACCTTGATTTCTAAAAATGCTGTTCAACAGTAGACTTCTTAAGAAATGACACTTTGTACCAACATTATGCAAAAGAATCACTTAATCAAACACGATTAATTTTTAATGTAATTACTAAAGAAAGATATACCATTTTATTATGACACTCTAGCCATACATTTTCAAAATATGCTTATGAAACAATAAATGTAAGATAATGATTCAGCTAGTTACATTTTTAGGAGTCATTAGGGCTGATTTCCTCTGCCATCGATGAATAACAATTTCAAATACAATCAGAAATAATTTAGTAAAAAAAGATGCCTGTGATCTCAAACAGATACAGTGAATGACCGATGATTATTTTCTGGTTTCAAGGTGGCAGGGAAAATTAATTCAGTGTCTGTAGGTTTATTTATTACACTTGGCCTACAAGTGTGATAAAAATACATGAAGTAAAATATGATGTAATCCCAATTCTCATAGTTCGTTAACTCTCTTTGCAAAAAATGAGATCCAACGTGGAATCTGGGGCTTTTATATCAACTGAATGTAAGCTACGTGATGTGTGAAGGTGTCTGACAGTTTGACTAGATGTTTGATGATACATAGACGTAGAGAGGAGATGTTGTGTAGACAGCTTGAGGTTTCAGAGTTCCCTTAGCAGCAGGTACAGATAAATATCCGAACACAATTAGATTGAGAGATCCACAGACGTGACTTTGCTGTCGTAGGTGAGTGGGGTCAGTGGGTGGCTTGGAAGGAGATTTTAGAGCCCAATTTTCATTTTTTCCCCCTACTTTACATCAGTGCATTTTGGGCAAAAGAAAATGAATGATACTTGCTTTTAGGTCTGGTAATTTAAAAAAAGACAAAACCCAAGGATCGTGAAAAGCCGGTCGTGAAGGTGAGTCAAGCTGGATTTTAAGTAGGAGAAACTATTTCCACCTCAGCTTGTATTTCAGGTTAGCAGTTCCTTTTGGACTTTTGTATTCTGTCTCGCTCTTTTTCTAAATTAAAAAAAGATTTCTTTGAGATAGTTCATATCCATGACAGTTGAAAAATACGGAGAGGGCAGGACGAGGCTTAAGATGCGTGTGATCAAGAAATGGTGGAATGTGTTTTAAAGAGGAATCCTAGGGCTTCAGTTTGGGGCCGTGTACACAATACAGATGCAGATTCTGAAGGGAAAATTTGGAGGGGAATCAAGGTGGTTTCAAAAATCCCCCAGGGCCTCTGTGTGTGACTTTTCCTTTCTAAAAATGTGTGTGTGTGTGTGTGTGTGTGTGTGTGTGTGTGTGTAGGGGGCTACTCTGTAAACAGACTTTGTTACTTATGTTGGTATCTTTATCCTGTACTATATGCATTTAAATCTCTTTTGTCTTCTCTTTAAATCGAAATCACACAAAAACAAGACCCTAAGTATCAATGTCTAATACCTACCAGGAAAATCGTATAGAATATCAAAATAGCAGTAAGCAAATAGGTACATAGGATTAAATGCTAGCATTGAAAACAAAATATAAACTCACACAAGACTGTAGGAAGCTGTTCTGTTGCCTTTGCCCCCTCTGACCTTGGGCGCTGTGCTCACCCCGAGGAGGGGAAGAGTGGCTCACGGCCTTCTCCTGTATTTGAAGGCGGATGATGCCAAGGGGTAAACCACACCTAAAAACACATTGCTGGAGAGCCCGTGAAATTAGAATGGGAACGCGCTTTCCTGTGAGAAGAGTCACATAGCTTCTATTCTAATAAATTAGGACACCCTTTTAAGATTAAAAATAGCAAAACAGCTTAAATAGTCTGATTCAGTAAGTCAAACATCCACTCCTCTCTAGCCTACAATTTAAAAAGCTCAGGTGGGTTTACCTCATCATCCCTTATTCCAATATGAAGAAAAAGAAGGGAAAGACCGAGTCATCAAGATATTCATAAAGACTGCAGAAAGAAAACAAAAACCAAAAACTACAAAAATCTTCACAGATCGGTAGCCATCTCTTTCAAGAATTTCCCATCAGTTTTCCTCTTTCTTGATCAGTAGATAACCCCCCTCTCCTGAGGAAAGTCTCTCCTTCCCCAGGGGAAGAGATGTCACCAGGAGGGCCGTGGGCGCCAAAGCTACCCCAGAGGATGTGGCGGGAGCTATTTTAGTAGCAGGTGAATCGATGTATTTTTCTCTCTGTTTTTATTTGCTGTACTTGCTTGAATATCCATTTTAGAGCAGAGCATGCACAAAAAAAATCGATAAGCAACAGAATCTCTATCTTCCCTCCGCTGAAACTCCACATTCTCCATGGACGTCTTCAGACTGGATAATGCATGACTGATTTTGTTGAGTTTGAGAGCCAGCAGAATCACGGAGCCTTTTACCTTTACTAGTATGCATCTGCTGCCTCTGTATCCCAACGCATCACTTGGGGACCAATGCTTAGAAGTGATTAAAAAGTTGAAAGGTGGTGGTGACCTACGCTATTTTTAAGCCATCTATCTAGAGAATTGTATTCATACTTTAAAAAAATATGTCTATGCTTTCTTTTTTTTATGTTTTTTTTTTTTTTGTCAAGTACTTTCTTAAAGAAACAATAGCACCACATTGGCGTAGCTGGCCAAACAATAAATGGGAAAGCAAAAATATGCTACAGTTTTCTTTGTAAGCCTTCTCTTAAGTGCATAAACCAGTAACAGAAACCCTGGAGCCACAGAGCAGGGACGGTTCCACCTGCAGGGATGTCAGCTTTCCAAGGAGGGACGGGGAGTGGGGGAGGGACAGGTTTCTCTGGTCTTTGGTTTTTAATAAAACTTTCAAGGAAGGAATTTCTTAGTATTTTGGTGGATTGTGTGTGTGTGTGTGTGTGTGTGTGTGTGTGTGTGTGTGTGTATGAGAGAGAGAGAGAGAGTGAGAGAGAGAGAGAGACAGACAGACAGAGAGACAGAGAGACAGAGAGTGGGTACTTCCAAAACAGTAGTACCCACAGAGAGTTTTTCTTTTACCCTAAAAAAGTGGAATTTGACAGAGCTGAATGAACCTTTTCAGTGGAACTGCTTCATCTAAAAGTGTTTAAATAATAATCTACAGTACTAGGAGAAAAAGAATCAAGATTTGTCCGAGGCATTGAGGATTACCAGTTAAGATGGAAATAAGCCTGTTGCTAAAAGCACAGTCTCACCAGTCCTATACTTCCTACATAAACATTTTCAAATTGCCCATTTCCAGGTGCTAAAGTTTGTAAGACTCATACCAAAGCTTCTAAGAGCTGTGAAATTTTAGGTGCACCCCTCCTTCAATCAATCCCGGGTCATTCTGCGGCAGTATGTAGAGGTCAGTTGCCCTGCAGAGTTTACGGTGATTTGCCTTCTAGTGTTAATTCACCTGGAAATAAAATGTTGGATTAGCTGGCCGACTGATGGAGAAAGGGTCTCCCTAAGTCACTTTGCTGCCCAGGCTGGATTTGAACACATGATCCTCTTGAGTCAGCCTCCTAGCTTGCTGGGATTACAGGCATGTGCCAGCAGGCCCAGCCGTATAATTAATTTTTTATTAGTTAATTATGACCTGGTTGGAGAGGATTATTGGAAAAAGTTTAAAACAATAAAACATGGTATTGTATGTTTAAGCTTTCCTCATTGGAAGCTTTTGACTGTTCAGAGAATTAAATGAAGAAAGTAAGTCATAGCCACTCAGAATGACCACATCCAACCGGGTCAGGAAACCCATAAATCTGCGGAAGACTCCTTGCAAATGTTTCTTTGGCAGTCAGCAATTTTAAAAGGTACAGGCTGGGAACAAGAAGTAAAAGTCCCAGGTGCCATCGGGGGAGTGGACGCAAGTCTGGAGAGGGAGCAGAGGGCGACAGAGATCTCTCGGATGGAGCTCGGCTGGAGCTTGCTGAGCTCGCCCAGGAGGAGCCTTGGTGCAGCCCCCAGAGCGCTGGGGCCCCGGGGCCTGGGTGTTGAAGGGCTGGCCCCGAGGCCTCCGCTCTGCAGCTCCTTCTACTCTGCTTCGGAGCGTGGAAAGCTTTTCTCTTTTCCTGGCCTCTGCACCTTGAGCAAAGCCAGTGAGATGGAGATGGAAGCTATCCGTTTTGCTTTGTATATCCACTTGTTAACAATGTGAAGCATTCAATATGTGTGAGACAATCCAACCTGAGCTTTTTTTTACTAAAAAGTCTAAGGCAGATGCTGGATAATTCATTGCCTATTAGGACAGTTTTGATCTAGAGACCAGGAGCAATTTCTAGGCTCCCATGGATGGCCTCATCCTTGCCGTGGGATTTCCTGGGTACCACTGTGGGGTCAAATGTCTAAGGCCCAGCTGGGCAGATGGGGAGGAATTTGAAGATTGAGAACAGAAGTTTTGCCTCTCAACTAGCAATGATACTTAGCATATTTTAACAAAATTTGAAAAAAAATATGTGTATACAACCAAGGATAAGAATAAAATGCATTAAGGAAAGTTCTTTTGTGACTTTTTATTAGATATTATTTCAATATTTAAAGTCAAAATGCATTAAGAAAAGTTCTTTTGAAATTTTTATTAGATATGATTTCGATATTTAAAATCTCTGGACATATGTCTTATATTTTCTAAAGAGAAAGAAAAATGCATTTTTCAAAATGAATAGAGTATAATTTATAATGTTAGAAGAGGAGCTACTAGACAGATGAAAGCTGTCTGGGAGAATCAGTAAGGATCACTAGTAAGAGCTAACTAATGGAGTAATCGGTTGCCCTTTCATGGTGGAAACTTTTCTCTAGCTTTATACTTTCGCTTTCTCTTGTCTCACTTCCCTTTATGTTTGTATGTTCAAAGGTAAAATTCAAAACCAACTTGTAAATCCAAGGCTTTGAACATTTTGGAAATCGTTTCAAAACAGACTGAGCTGTCAGCTGTTAAAACCTAGCTGGTTAACTGGACAGCAGTGATTGGGACTGAGTATCGAGACATTAAATTAAAAACTCTCTATCTGTGTGGGGAATGGGTTATTGGGGGAATTCCTCACACCCCAGCAATTCAGGGGCTCTGATGGTGCACCCGCGGGCAAAGCTGGGTAAAGATCTGCATCTTCATGGCGCTGACCCTCATGCCACCCCTTTGAGGTAGGTAGATGACATATTGCCCCATTTTTCAGATGAGGAGATAGGCACAGAGAGGTGAAGAAACTTGCCCAGGGTCACGCAGTGGTGAGTCCAGGGCAGAGCTACCAGGTGTGTGTGAAAGCCCTGGCCTTCCGCCCTCCGCATTCCACGGCTGCCTCTGGACGCCCTGGTCGGATCTGCGCGAGCAGCCTCCAGCATCTGAAGCTGACGGGTGAGTGGGAGGCTGCGCGCTCCCGCCAGGGGTGGGGTGCTCTCCTCTCGGCCCCGGGGCTCCCTCTTTGGCTCCAGGCTTTCCCTTTCATTTTGCTTCACCTTTTACCGTTTTGACCAGACTCTTTCATATCACAAACTACAAAATAGCACCATTGCACTAAAAACAAAACAAAACAAACAAAAAACCAGAATTTTACATACGGTTTGATATATCCTGTATTATCTGTATTATTGATATGCTAAATTTACATAGTGCTCGATATGGAAAAATAAAAGGAGAGGAAGACAATCAGGTTGCACACTAACTCATCCTTCGAAGGAACCACTTGAGACTTTCTGTGATTTGAGCATACACCTAAAAATGATTGGCCTCAAAGGTGCGACTAGTGTGTGTGTGTGTGTGTGTGTGTGTGTGTGTGTGTGTGCGCATGTGTGTGTGTGCGCATGCATGTGGCACGATGTGGAAAAATTAAAGCTTTGTGTGTAAAATCAATGCATCAACTTATGTTTGGTACAAATGCCACAGGTGGAGTCTGGTAGATTAAACTCAGCGGGTGACTTGCTACTTTGCTTTGGAGGAGGCCACGTTTGCCAAATTGCAATGTTCTGGAGGGCGTGGTGGAGAGAGACAAGGATTATTAGATACTGTGAGACCAACAGCCGTGTTACGTAGGAAGAAGTGCAAATGAGGAAACATTTCATCAACCCCTTACACAGATTGCTGAACTGGTTCCAGCGACCAAGATTCAGAGAGGAATTTAGTGCAACTGGATCTAAATAACACCCATGCATTGTGGCTCTTGTGGGTTGGGGACTAAGACGGATACAGTTTTCTCGATAGAACATGATCGATAAAGAATCAACAGCGATCTACCAACTCCAGGACCAGTTTGGCAAGTGCAAGGCTGATAACAATCACTCCTAAAGACGATGTTGGAATGTTTACTTGTATATTTCACTGGGGGAAATGCCCATCTTGGAAACCTTATCAAACTTATATTTTGGGAGGCGTTCCAATGTTTAACAGGTGACTTGCGCGGAGGAAGGGACGTTGCGGTGACGTGTCGTTCTTCACCCTCCCGAGCTTCTTCCTACATCCTGTAGTTCTTGTTTCCCGCACTGCCCCTGCTTGCATTCTTCAAATGTACTTCCTGTAAATTGGAGGAGAAAAAGACATTAGCCGGATGAGATTTTATTTCTTCAAAAAATATTAATCTTTTATAAATGGTACCAGGTATGGGTTGTAGCGTAATGGATAATTCAACACACGTATGCAAGGTGTGAAGATCAAAACAGGGTATGGGCATGGTAATTTCTTTATGATGTGAGCCTTCAGACTGCCTCGGTGCACTTTATAAAACATACAGCGCAGTGTTGGAGACCACAGTCTTGTTGTGCCGTGGGAGAAGAGTACTGATTCCTCCTGCGTCAGTTTCTAACACTGGAGTCTCAGCCTCTTGTCAGTCAAGCTAAAAGTGGGCTTTGGGCCTTGGACTTTCTGAGTAAGATATGTAGAGGCAGATAGGCCTTCAGTTAATAGTTCAGGCAAATCTCATATGGGCAGTTTCTCTATGTCCCAGATGATGTGGATACTACAGATTTATCATCACACAAAGAAGCATTTCTACCCGTCTGTCATGGACTCAGACTCACTCATAGGAAAGGAGATCCTGAAAATCCTTGCTTTTGCCCCTGTACCCCTTTTTCCTAATGAGAAAAAAAAATCAGCCAGATTCTGAGATCATGCCCTATTATTTTTTATACTAGAAGTTGAACTGAGGACCTTTCTTTTTTTTATAGGATCTTACTATGTAACCCAGCCCAGCCTCAAACTCACAATCCTCCGGCCTCCAGAGTGCTGGGAGGACAGCGCCCCTCTGCCCAGTTTATCCTCTTTTGTTTTTACTGTAGTTTGTTCTCTCTTAACTTTTATGAGAATGAGCTATTTCATTTTCTTTCTATCTTTTTCTTCTCTGGAGAAAGGTCACATTTTGAGAGGAGAAGACTGGGATTTTTCTAACAGATTTAAAGTCTGTAAAATCAGATATCCTGAGCTCAACTCAAATCTTGGCTCTTTCATTTCCCAGCCATGTGAACCGGTGCAAGTATTGGTCTTTTGGGTCTCAGTTTCTTTATTCATAAAATAGATGCTCAATAGTGCCTCTCTGATTGCATTACAAATTCAGCAATTAATGTGTATAAAAGTGTTATTAGTGCTGTTATTGACTCAGTTTTTGTTTTTATTATTATGTCATCTTCATTACAAAGCGGTTTTTCCCAAACCAAAGAATGCTGAGCTCTTCTTCAACCAGCAAGGCTACCATTCAGGGAATTGAATTTTGTTCAGAATAGAAGCCCTTAAGGACAGGACTTGTCTGTCTGTTCATGGTTCTGGCTCCAATGCCCAGAACTGTGCCCAAGACACTGCAGGTGCTCAGTGACCATCTGGAGGGTGAGTTACAATGAATGAGCACTTGCAGTCAGGAAGAGGCCCCTTGTAAAAGGCAAAACAGAGATGCCAGCCCTCTCCTGTGAATCAGCATCATTCGTGGACTGTGGGAGAGGAGAGCTGGAAGTCAATAACAAGCTAAGACTCCTGTGAGTCGGCGCCACGTGCAGGGCTAACTGGGGGAGAGCCAGAAACCAGTCCCTTCCAGTGTGTGGGCACCTCCACCTCCAAAGCGACTGGCTGATCCAGAGAAACACAGGCTGCAGTGATAGCTATGGAAGTGAAATACAGCTTAGTGCTTGTGGTGTTCAGTGTTTCACTGACTTTGCAGGTCTAAAGCTGGTGGTCTGATCATCTAGTCAGAGGATATGCAGGGTAGCCCGAAGATGGTAACTATTGTTAATTCCCTATTAGCTTGTTTTGAAGTCCTGTATCATTCTCATTGTTTTGTTGGATTGGGCTTTATTCTGCTTTTTCTTGTTTGATTTTATTGTGTCCTGTCCAGCTATTTCAAAGATAATATGAACTATTATGGTAGCCATTTTGGATTTACTGGAATCTTGTTTTGAAGTCCTGTATTGCATTCATTGTTTTGTCTTTATTGGTTCTGCTCTGCTCTGTTTTGTTTGGTTTTACAGTGTCTGAAGGTATGGGTGGCTATTTTGAAGACAAGGAGCGGCATTATGTGACCATTGTTGATTTCCCATTGTTCTGTTTTGAAGTCCTGTGTCACTTATACTGTCTTGCTTTGTTTGGCTTTGCTATGTTTTATTTTGCTGGGTTTTATTCTCTTTAAAATGAAATTTTAAAAAATGCAGAACCAAGTCCTCGGACTCCCCCATAGTCACTGCTTTAGTCTTGAATATATTTAAATCGCAAAATATTTAGGAAAACAAGGATAGTTGAAATAAGATTGAGAGGGGAATGGTGCTTCGATTCATCCTCTTAAGATGCTTTTTCTGCTTTTATTTTGAGCTGGCGGGTCCTGGAAAGGAGGATGGGGTGGCAGTTACAGGCTTAAGGAAGCACAGGCTTTCTTATCCCTAGAACAGGCTTCTTTCAATATCTACATCCGTGTTCCTGCCGGGGTGGCTGGACTCTCTGGACTTTTCTGCTGGCTTAGTAACCACCTCTACCTGGTTACAACCCCCGTGGGAGCTGAGGGACTTAAGGATGCTCAGAGCTGGTGGCCAAAGAGGCTGAGAGGGCTGAACACTGAATCCAGGGAACCCATTTATCATTCCTTGGAAAAGACACCAACTGGCCAAGGCTCCCAGGGACTTGGCGGTATTTCTCATACAGGTTGTATGAGAAAGAAAGTACAAACACAAATAGAGTTCAGTAGAGTTTTGTTTCCGAGTCTTTCCTAAGGATATCTGCACTTTGTGAGTTGATAGTCAGTACCCTGTACCGACTGAACAGGGAATAGATGGGTTGTCAGCTGAGGGGCCAGTGTAGAAGCAGCTGAATGGAATAACCCCAAATGCTACTGGCTTCAAATTCTGGCACTTCCCACTCAAATAGTGTATGATTTTTAGCAAATCCACTTAACAAGCACTTATTGCTTTGCAAAGTAACTCCTTGTAAAATAAGCTACTAGTAAGAGTGCATCTCTACACTTATATCCTATTCTGCTTTCCTATCGTGGTGTTCTAGAAAAATGAAGGGGAATCACCGGATAGGACCACAAATGTGCCCAAACTCTTTAAGATACTTCTGTGTGGTCCTGCGGATGATACGGGTGCATTGAAGCCCCGCAATTGCTATTACTAAGGATACTGCCTTCCAACAAAACTGCTAACCAAATTAGCTTACAGACATGGAATTCCACTAATTTAAATTTTATCCCTGTTTTTAAACTTAAATTTAAAATGCATTCCAGCTTAGAAAAAAGCTTTTTAGGAATCTGAAATCCCGAAGCTGAGAAAACACTCAAGAACGAAATAGCAACAACACAGAGAAAGCCTCGTGAGATATTTGGCCCATAGCTTTCCTCTGAAGATTACTGATTACAAATTTGCAGAAAGAAACACTCAGGAGCGTCCTGCTCTTCACATTTGAGAGACATGGAGCAAAAGAACTGAGGCCTAGTTGGTCAGTCTTACAGATCTTGTCTTCTGCAGCCAAGAGAGGCTTGTTTTTCCTTCCAAAGCAGAAAATAGAAAGCCTGAGCACAGAGATTCTCTCTCTGGTCTTTTTCTTTCTGCATCTGTCTCAGCTGAAATACCCCCTGCTTCTCCAAGTAGCATGGTTCCCGTGCACGTGTGTGTGTGTGTGTGTGTGTGTGTGTGTGTGTGTGTGTACAAGGGGACTTGTGCAAACCAGCTGGGATGTCATCTGGTTTGAACTTGGCTTTCCTCCTGGGCTTTCACATGTTGCACACAATGATGGTGACCAAATAAAAGCAAGAGGGACTCGGTCTGAGTTGCTTGGTGGCTCTCACCATGGTCTTCATTTAATTACGCGAGCACCGTGGGCCGGGGGTGGTGAGCAGCCCGAGGAGAGGTGCGGCCGTCCCCGGGGCTGGCGTCCACCTGCCCTGCGCTCCGTGAAGGTTATGAAACTGGCCCACATTCCGCCAAGCAGTAACTTTTCACTTCAGCCCTCTGTCCAAGACAAACAAGCCAGCTGAAACTTTCTAGTTTGCAGCTAGACAGATTTTTGAAAGGGAAACAGTAGTGAGTAAATATTGTTTCCTATTGACACCAGGGAAGGTCAGAGTATTTTTTAAAATGTTGGTCTTCCAGCTCGCTGGAAGAAATGCATCCAGGCGAAGGAAGGGTTAACTAACTCGTGGCCGACCAGCTAGGGAAGGGGTGAGTCTGCAGGGCGCACCCTCACACTTCAGCCCTGTGTGTCCTCCCACATCTCCAGTTCTCCTCCTAGCTGCAAGCCTTCCTCCGAAAGTTACCCAGACTTTTCAGGGCAGAAGATCGGTGAAGGCCTGATAACAGTGCAAATAATAACAGCCTCGCTCGACAACCACAGAAGCCTCAGTTTCCCCAATCGCTTTGCGGAATCCTTGTAATCGCTTGGTGCGGTGATGTTTCTGTCAGTCCCCGTAGACAAGCTGGGGCCTACTGGGATCTGGAGATGCCACAGAGGAACAGCTTGATAGTCGTAGTGCTGGAAACATATGAGTGCCCATCTCTTGAGCATTTTTTTTATGCCGGGGGTGAGATGCCACTGGGCATGTTCACTGTGTATATTTTCTGATTTAATTCTCACCGTCTTCTTAGGGCTATGTCACAGCATCCTGATTGCTTGATCTGTAAGCTACTGGTAGCATCTTGGCTTTTGACCCGGGCAGCTTTGAAAGGACAAAGAACTTGCCTGATTTCTGCCAGTGAAGCTGAACACGGTGTGGGAATTTGTACTAATGCTTTCTGATTCTGCAGCTCATCCACTGGTCACTCTGCTATGCTGGTCCCCAAGAGGTAAAACAATATTTGGTGTCTCAAAAACCAAGCCTCTTTCAAATAGCAATAATGGATGATGCCATGAGCAACCCGTGATCCCAGCTGGCGGTAGGTGTGGGCTCACAGAGGCAGGCAGTGTTGGGGGTGTAAGACTCCGATCCAGGAGCGTGGCCGCCCTCCCTTATCACTAGTGAGAGCTCAGCCCCACTTACGTGGTTATTTATAGAGGTCTGATATTCAGGTAGCAAAAGCCAACCTCCCCAGGGATCATAACCACTTCTTTTCTTCCTGCCCATCTTTATGAGATTTAGCCTGAAAGACAGAATCTAAAAGAAGCCTGATAATAGGCGCTTTAAATTTCAGAGAGGAAGCAGTGATATTTTCAAAAGACTATGTTTCCATCTCCACCCGCTCCAAACAAGTTAAGTATTGTATGTTATAAAGTCTAACAAAAGCTTGGCGTCCTATAAAAAATACTGGGAAACACTGTCCTGCATGGAATATTAGAAGCTTATTTCAGAGCCCATAGTCTTAACTGAACATTGACCTTCTCTCCAAAAAGGGTAAATTGGGTGAGTGATCCATGGATGACTGACAGATGGCCCAGATGCTAATGCTGTATTTGTTGAACAGGAAGTGACGTAGCACTTTTGCTGGGTTGGCCTGGGGACAGATGAAGTTGTGGAGGGCAGTTTGGGTGTCTCAGTCTCCACTTGTGATATCTTTTTACTTCAGGGATTCACAAGTTCCAGATCCAGGAGTCAGGTCAGCCTTTCACCTCTGGGAGCCAGGCTGAGTGAGCATCATGTGATCTATTGGTTCTTTGGGGTGTGAGATGAGCCCTGCAGGGCAGGGGGCACAGTCTGAGGGACCTGGTGGCCTGGCTGTCTCCTAAGCGGGCAGTGGGAGGTGCCTCACTGGTCTGTCCAGCCTCGGGGGTTTCCTGGAGATTGCTCGCAGCCACGCTTGTGAGTGGTTATGGTGGGAATGCCATTCCCCATCCTGTGTGACCTTTTCCTTTGGTTGTGATAGACAGGCCGCTGCTATAAACCGTGAAACACACCCCTGTCCCGGTCAACTTTGGCTCAAGACTCCCAAGCAGGTTTCATGTGCTTTCCTCAGACCCCAGATTCCCCGAAGACGTTTCCAGCCAAGTTCGTCTCCCCTCTCCCTCCTGGGGTCGGATGTGCACTGCCATCTGACGGGTGATTTGCTCAGCCTTCCAAATCCCCTCCGGTTTCACTCACACGAGTGTGACCCCCAATCAAATGCTTGTTCATTTGACTCCTGGCTCATCTTCTGTCTCTTGTAGAGGACCCGGGCAGCTCAGCTCCTGGGTCCACCTTCCTTGTCCCTCACAGGTCGTGTGACTTTTGACAACCTCTGCTTACTCCTGCTTCTGGTTCCTCTTCTGCAGCTTGAAAGCGTAAAGACCTGGAGTCGCTCTGATTGAGTGCAGTAACTGCTGCGTGTTTACCTGGCGGAGAGAGACAGCTACAGTTGCGTACGGGAGAATTTCTCCTTCCAGGGCACTGGCGCAGACCCATTTCGTGGACTTGATTGGTATCAGTGTCAGTCTGTTGTGGCATGTGCTGCCGCAGCCGTTCTGACTCCATCTCTGCTAGAACAATGGTATGCCCTAGAGTACATTCTGCGTGTGTTTTTCTCTCCACTGAAAAACTTCTCACTTTTCTCTTGAGAGTGAGAAGCAGGTTTCCTTTATTTCCGTACCCTTCCCAGACCTCAGCGTAGTACCTATAGTAGCAAACAGCAAATGCTGATTCCTGGGGAAACTGAGGTAAATGTCCTGCAGAAGCGATGAGACGGGAATCAGATTAACAGCAAGCATTGACGGCCACCACCTCCTTCCTGTCATGCTTGGTACAAGAGCAAATATCCCTGTGCCCTCTCTTTCTTGGAATTCACAGTGGCAGGCTGTGGGACAGTCAGCAGCAGCTAAGAAACACAAGAGAGAGGACAGAGCGTGGACAACACACTGGAGTCCTTCTCGGTTCTTGCGTTCTGATTGGGCTGCTTGTTAGAGGGAGACACTGGCAAGGCCTTTGGCATTTCTCAGCCCGGGTTTTCTTATCTGCAGTAGGAATAATTACACATTATCCTGCGGGTTTACGGGGATCAAATGGGTGACGCCAGCCCTCCCCAGGGAGCGTGTGTGGGAACCCGGGAGCTTGTATTCACCCCGTCCTTATTTCAAGGTTACCTTGATTTAGCAATTTTCCTACTCTTCTGGAGACAAATCTGACCCTATTTCAAATATTTCTTCCTATGATGTAAGAGATCACTCCCAAATGGTTTAAATGCCTGGGGCAGGGAGGGGGAGAGACCAAGAAAGGAGAGGGAGAAGGTTCTGAAGGCTTCTTTCCCTCCCTGGCAAGTCTTAAGAGTCCTGAAGGACGTAAAAAAAAATACTTAGGGTTCGGGGCTTCTTGGATTTTGTGGGCAGGTTGTTTAATTAGCTATTTGTGCTTGTGTTAGACTTTTAGATTAAAAAACAGTTTACGAAGATGATCTTTCCCAGAGGAAGTTGATTTTGGAATTGCTGAAAGGTTCAGATGTTGCGGTGTTTTTAAAAAGAGAAACACCAGGTTCTACCAATTTTACTGCTGTGTGTTAAAGGTGCAGCACATTTTCCCCCAAGAACTGGGTTTGATAATTTTTCTTTCTTCTGGGCCTCCAAAATGCATTGTGTATCTGACGTGAGACTTACGCGCGAGTAACTTACACTGCTCATGTGGTGATTCACATCCCGGTGGCTGGGGAGAGCTGAAGGCCACGGTTTGTACATTTTGGTGTCATTTCAATGGCGAGTTCACAAGGTTAGTGGAAAAGGGTGCTTCCCTCCTCTACTCACTGGTGTGTGTGACAAATCTGGGCAGAGCATCCACACTCTGTATTGTGAGTTTTCTTCTCATTGAATTGAGAGACGTTTTGGAGTTTGAAAGATTGTTCTTAACTTTTAGGAGGAACAAAACAGCATGAGGACTCGCAGAAGTGATCCCTATCTGTTTGAGACTGATGGGGGCCTTGAGCATCAACACGGAAGGTGCCAACTGGTGCTTTTCCAAGACAGATGAGTGGGCAGGGACAACTCATGTGTGGCCATGAGCTTAGAAGTCCTCACTGTTGTCCTGCACTGGAAACACCTCTCCCTCCATGCTGGTATTTACAGAGATGACCCAGGGCACGTGACAGTGACTGGTCCTAACACGGCAGAGGAGCACAGCGACGCTGTGTGTTGGTGACACACTCACTGTCTTGGCCTAGCCTGCGTGAACCCGAGCATGTCACACCATGACATCAATATACAACACGCTCCACAGCCTCCAGTGGTCAGATGATTCAAAATCCTCCCCAACCCTCAACCTGCCATGGTTTTGTGCCTAATTATTTGGAATTTCTGTCTTGCCATTCTTGTCATCTACAGCTGTGAAAATAGCCCACCATATTTTCCCAGATGGCAAGACTGGTTGGTCTTTGATTATTTAAGCTCTTGGTGTTGACTAGACAGAAAGCTCCAGGTGAAGATTTACAGATCTTACACAGAACTGTGCAAAAATTTTTGGCATGTGACTCATAGCTTGGAAGCCTGGGCCATTCAGCCAGTTTGGGTTCAGGGTGAAGTGTCTTGGTTTCTCACTGGGAATTTTAGAGCCATTTCACCAAAGACTGGAGTTGCTGTCCTGCTCACAGGTCTTGTTTTTCACATCCCATCTTATTACAGGGATTCTGACCAGGCCAGTCAGAGGAGTCAAGGTGGGTGGTACAGCCCACCGCCACCTGTCCCCAGGGTAAGAAGAACACACCTCTGTTCAGGTGCATCTGTGTTCCTTTGTCTGACTTAATGAGCATGAAAGCATATTCCAGAATGAACAGAGGAAGGGACGTGTTTACAATTAAGATGGGGGGAAGTGGGAGAAGTGACATAGGATTGTTTGCATCACAATCTTGTTCTCTCTTGGAAGGGAAGGGGGGCTGACAGATGGAAGATGGGCTGGTGCCCTGCCTGTTGGTTCTGATGGGTCATGGATTAGACTTCAAAATTTCCAGAGTTGCAAATTGGTTCTGCAGGAAAGTTCCAGGGAAGTCAGATGAAAGGTATCAACCTGGACTTTTCAGTAGATCTGCTGAGAGGTAGCTGAGGCCACCAGGTCCTTAGAGGGTATGACAGAAGCAAAACCCGCTTCCTTCTGTCCCTCCAAACATGTTCCCTTTATTTAATATAGGACTAGAACCAAGAGTCTTTGAGAAGATGAAGAAATTCTGCAGTTTTTCTTGAGTGATCACTACTTTATCCAGATAAAGGAACTTTCACTGCAGGAAAAGTTAGGAAAGCTTATTTTCTCCTGATTGTGGAAAGTCCTAAGTTTCTATCTCTAATTTACCTTCTTTTGGTTTGTGGGTAAAAATGAGGTCAGGGTAAAGGAATTAAGGAGTCTCAGTCGAGGATTCCCACCTAGGTGGGCCACAGCAGCAGATTCTGATTTCAGCGAGGCCATGAGATGGAAGAAGCTGGCTTTGGCCTTGCACGTCTAGGAGCTTGGTGGCCCCGCAGGAACTTTTGCTAACTAATGCCAATTCTTCCTTCGTTAGCAGTGGCCTTGTCCTGCTTACGTCAAAGGGCTCAGTAACAGGGCTTTCCACAGTGAAGTGAGTGTCTCGGCTGAGGAATTCTGAGTGGACGTTGTGAATCTCATAAAAGGGGATTCTGTTTCATGTCACACTGTTTATCTTTTCACTGCTACCAAAAGCTGTACTTTTAAGTTTGGACATCAGCTTTGTTAATCCTCGGACGCAAAGGAAACTCCACGCTCTCTACTAAATATGCAAAAAGTCTTATTTCCTCCGAACAGGCAGGAAAAGAGAATAGATCTCAGCTTCCCCCAGGGATTCTTAACAGATTCTTAAAAATCTGCAAAAAGGGGTCCTAGAAAAGGCTTGTTTCCCCCGTTTCTGGGAGGGGGGAAATCAGGAGACAGCACGGGAGTCACTCTTTGGGAGCTAATTCCTTACCTCGCTTTCTAGCCTAACCTCCTAACCGCGTACACACTTGAAGCTGTATGAGGTTTTGTTTGTTTTCAAGGGATGTTTAAAGAAGATCAGATGCTTTGAAAAGGCACTGGATGGCGGTCCTAGAAACTGAAGTGTCCCGGAAGCTGTGTGAGCCCGGAAATATCCTGCATTTCTATTTATTTTGGCAATTTTACTTCAAACTAGCAAGAGCTGGACGGAGTTCATGCTACAATTAAATTTTCCCTAAGCACCATGAAATGAAAACACATACTACATTTGATGTTAACTGGTTGAGAAAAATGGTACTTTTCTGGAAAATTCATTGTTATGACCCTGAAATAAATGTTAATGGTTCTTTACTTGGTGTGAGAGCCCAGCTGCCATTTAAATTGAAATTAATCATAGAACCAGGGGTTTTCTGAGTTGGAAGGGGTCCTAGGTCATTGAGATCTGTTTTGTCACACACTTGAGATTCTACTAACACATCAATGAGAGGTGTTGGCAAGCTTGGGGTTGATGTTTTTGGTGATACGAGACTTTCTTCCATTTCAGGGCCATTTCCTTTTCATATGGTTCCAATTTTGAGAAGTACATAAAAGAACAGCAGCTAATACTTTGATTGTGTTTATGTGCCGTACACCATTTGAAGGGCGTTGCATAGCTGTATGTACACACAACTGCGTAAAATCTCAGTAAGTCCTTAGAACAACCTAGAATGGGGCAGATTCGCTCGTTACTCCTGTTTGAAAAATGAGGGAATTGAGGCCCAGCCGAGCCACCCGATTTGCCTGAAACTACACATTTAGTAAGAGAAAGAGGCAGGGTTTGACTTCAGCCAGCTTAAAGCATATTCTGTACTTTTCATAATTATATTATGCTGCCTTTCCAATACAGCATTTAGAACTCTCCTGGATGCTTAGTAAGGGGTTTGTACACAGTAGATAATAAAATTACTTTCCCATGATTTTTACTTCAGGATCATAAATTCACATATGTTCCAATTATTTTCATAAAAAAATCATCAATTTTCTCTAAGAGAAAAAGTTGAAGTTCAAACATGGGAATTTTAAATGATGATTAGTACTTTGTACAGGCTGGGAATATAGCTCAGCAGTACAAGCTCCTGCCTAGCAAGTGTAAGGTCTTGAGTTTGATTTCTGGTAAAAACAAAAACAAAAACAAAACATCCCCATCCAAGAAAAACCTTTGTGTGCCTCACAGAAACACTGCAGGAACTTGTCAGTATATAACAATCACTGTAAGATATCTAGCCAGTTGCCTATTGCAGGAGGTCCTTGAATAAGTTCCTTCTAGGCTGGAGAAGGACATTCCCAACACAAAAGACTTGTGTCACCAAAGCTCCTTGGCCTTTTCTAGCTTGCTCTGTACTTACTGACCGATGTAGGATGAAAGAAGATATTTTTACTCAGTACTGCAACTTATTTACATGATATGCCTTTCTACCATGGTTCATCTGCCTGTATGACTCATTTGTACACCCATTCACTTATCTATCCATCCACTCATCCTTCCATCCATCCATCCTCCCATCCATCCATTCATGTACCCATCCATCCACTCATCATCCATCCATCTATTCTCCCCTCCACCTATCCATCCATCCATCCATCCATCTATCCATCCACCCATCCATCCATCCACCCATCCATCCATCCAGCCAGCCAGCCAGCCAGCCATGCACCCATCCATCCATCCATCTATCCATCCATCCATCCATCCATCCATCCATCCACCCATGCATCCATCCATCCATCCATCCATCCACCCATCCATCCATCCACCCACCCATGCACCCACCCATGCATGCATTCACTCATCTATGCATCTTTCATCTATCCATTCATCCACCCATCTATGCACTATTACATGCCATGCATCACTAATCCTCTGGTACTGATACTAAAAAGGAGATGAAAAGACAATTGGAGATTCTATTTTCCTACTACATGGTAATCACATGTGTATATTCAAGGATTCAAAGTAATTCAAAGGATTGCTTTAGCGTTGATAAAACCCATTCCATAAGCAAACATATTTCAATGCATACTCTGGGGCTATGGGAACTTTCTTTCACTAGAAAGTTCTATTCTTAAAAGTTCTTCCAGAATAAAGTTTGTGACTGGGTATGATTATGGTTTACCTAAACCTTTCCACAGGATGTAAACTGGATTCTCCTGCTGCAGTCAGTGTCCCTTGAAGAGCTGTGTATATTTGTGGGTTCTTCTCACATGCAGTGTGCTGGCCTGTGCCTGGGGCCAGTGCAGAGCATGCTCTCTTAGCAAGCGAACCAGCACTTCCCGAAGAAGTGAGCTCATCAGGTGGCTTTTGTCTGGCCCCTTCCACCGGCGTCTACTCAGTGACCATCGCAGCTGAGGCTTAGCTCCATCTGGAGCTTCAGTGTGCTTCTGATCGGCTCCTTTCTTCACAGACTGCGCCTCGGCCTTCTTTGTTATATTGAAGGGATCCCGGTTTTCAGTGAGCCACAGCAGGAGGGGTCCCTGCGGTAGAAAGCCTGACAAGCACACGAGGCCCAGGCAGCGAGGACATTCCCTCCTTCCTCTCATGACTGATTTAAAGTGGGCTACCTGGATGGAAAGTTTCCCTGGCGAGTGTTGTTTTCTCACCCGCTAAAGTCACCCTTTGCTCTTCGGTGTGCTTCCGTGACGTGTTGTCTCTTAGCAGGTCTGATTCCCAATCCAAAGTCAAGCCTTCCTGCTTTTTAGTCTGGGAAGACCTTGTTCTGTTGCTGCAGTCAAGGGAAGCGAAGGAGACCGCTGCCGTCTACTTCCACGTGGCTACGTGGCCACCATAGGAAGGGCCAGCGTTCTTGTCCTCATATTTAATGGGTGGCAGGGTTCATGCATCTGTTTCTGCCTCCTTTTTCCTTTTGAAGCTCTTTCTTAGTTGACTAACTTTCACTGTGTGTTGTTTGTCTGCTGGTCCGAAGAAAAGAACCTAGAACCCAAGCCCGTCCTTACGTCCAGATCCCGGAGTCCTGGTCTTGAGAATGAGGGGGTTGGAGGGCTCTTGGCAGCCCTACAGTGACACAGTCCTGGTGTGATTTGCAGGAGAAATGCACAGTATTTTGGATCTAAAAACCTAGACATGTATGCGAGTCATGTGCAGGGGATTGGTGACAGGAGTGGGAGAGACAGAACCTCTAGCACATGCGATCCCGATGCGGTAGTTGGATGTCTGAAGTCTTCATTTTGAAATGAGTTGCGTCCCCCTTCACCCAAGTTCATACACTAAAGTGTTCAGCCCCAGTACCTCAAAATACAACTGCATCTGGACATAGGATCCTTATAGAGATGACCAGTTAAAAAGGGGTCGCTAAGGTGGGCCCTTCTCTAGTCTGATAGTGTCCTAAACAGAGAACATATTTACACAGACACAGAGGAAGACGGTGGAAAACCCAGGAAGAAGCCATCTATTAAGTCAAGAAGAGCAACCTGGGCCCAGGACAGATCACTCCCCAAGGCCCTTGGGAGAGCTGGCACCCAAGCGTGGCCTCACAGCCTCGCTGAGAGGAAAGGAAAGACCTGTAGTTTAAGCCACCAGCCTGTGGTCCTTTGTGATGACTGTCTTCACAAACTAATACAACTTTTGCATCTGATTCCAAAGTGAAAAAACCGAGTTCAGGAACCCCTCAAAGGCCACCTCACGGGCCTTTAAGTAAATATCCAGTGCTCTTTGACCTAAGCCCTGGACTTAACTAAAAACTACAGACTCCAGTGGCATTGCAGGAAAGGCAATCTGGGAACTTGTATGACACAATTCAGCCTTGCTGAGAATTCGGGGCTAATGTTTAACTCTGGACATATATTGACGTGGGCAAAATTGGAAAATGCATGGCAGAGCCTTGGTTTTGATTTGGCTTCTTTTACTTTTATTCATCTGTTTATTTTTGGCAGGGGAGAGGGTGAGTCTTGTTTGCCTCTTTTGTAATTACATTTTCTCGTTTTCTTTCTCACCCGTCTCTTTGCACTCTCTTGGGTATTACCCCCACCCAACCCCGTCTTTTCCGTTTTTCTTAGGTGCCTTCTATAACGCCCCCCCCCGCCCCCAGCAGGTGGATTTCCGAGCTTGGCCGTCACCTCTGGGGTCACAGTTTCTGGCTATGTCTCCCTTTCTGCTCAGCTTCTCTTCCCTGACCTGCGGTCTATTCCGCCCTTCCTTCCCTTCCCTTCGGAAGTTTCTGTTGCCCTCATCGTCTTCTCCTCCTACACTCTGCTGGGGGCTGACATTGCAAACACCACAACAACAATTGTGCTGAGAATAGGGACTGCCGTGGTGTCCTCGGAGACAGCCTTGGGTCAACCCCACGTGTGCTGACGCAGGAAGCCAGCACAGGCCCTGGAGCAGGATCCATGCCTTGGCCACAAGACCTCATCCTGGAACCTGGAAACTCTCTTTGACATCTACTACTTATGCAATTAGAAATGGCAAGGCACTGGGCCACTTGCAGAGGGCACCTTCTGCCTCATTCACCTGCATGTCTCTTCGGGGGCCTTTGTTCCCAACTCCAGGGTCACTTCTGTGTTCTCTACGCACCAGGACCTTGGGTCCCCTGGGCTGGTCCCCTGGCGTATGGTGACCTCTTTCCTAAGCCACCATGATCCTCCTTTAGCCTCAGCTGTAGTTTTGGACAAGGAAGCAGCAAGGAGGTCACTGTAACTGGGCTTTCTGGACAATATTACCTTCATTAGTAACGAGTAAGCCACATGGTCACTTTTAAGATTTTCAGCAGCATCCTCGGAGACCCGGAGGAGCCCTCTTTGTTTGCTTTCCCATTTTCCCCCCTTCCTCTTCGCCTTCTTCCCCTTTCTCGTTGGTTCTCATCGATTCTAAAATTTTACTTAGGCAACTTCAATGGTCTGTTCATTCGCTAATTCAAAGAAAGTCTCAGCAGTGACAACTGTGCCTTGGGGACTCAGTGCCCTTCTCCCTGCACAGAGGGAAGCTCTAGGGGAAGATGCCTGCAGGCCTCGATCGCTAGCAATTTCTAGGAATTCTGAAAACCAAACAGAAATGTCTATTTTTAACGCCTTTTCTATAACCAGTTTCAAAGGGTTGCTATGAAAGTGTTTTCCTCTGTGCTCCGTTGCAGAATCTAGGGCTCACGAGTGTTGTTATCCACTCTGACTGTGACAGATGTGAAACTGGCCCAGCAGCTAGTTTGTGCAGACATGTGGAAAGCACCTTGAAGTATATGAGTTCATTCACTCAGCTTTGAGAACAATCTGTTGTGGCAGATACTATCATTATCCCAGTTTTACTGAGGAAGTGGAGGCTCGGATAAGTTACGTTATTTGCCAAGAGGCCTCAGCAGGGACTACAGGGGCATCTGCAGCCAAGTCCATGCTAGTCCTTGTTTATTGCCATCCTCTAGTGATTAGATCAGCCAGGGCGGTGGAAGGGAGGTTTTACATACTCAGTGCTGAATGGATGGGTAGATGGGTAGATGGGTGGATGGATGGATGAATGGATGGATGGGTGGATGGATGGGTGGGCAGATGAATGGATGAGTGGATGGGGGTGGATGGATGGATAGGTGGGTGGGTGGATGGGTGAATGGATGGATGGGTGGGTGGATGGATGGGTAGGTGGATGGGTGGATGGATGGGTGGGCAGATGAATGGATGAATGGATGAGGGTGGATGGATGGATAGGTGGGTGGGTGGATGGGTGGATGGATGGATGGGTGAATGGATGGGTGGGCAGATGAATGGATGAGTGGATGGGAGTGGATGGATGGATAGGTGGGTGGGTGGATGGGTGAATGGATGGATGGGTGGATGGATGGATGGGTGGATGGATGGATGGGTGGATGGATGGATGGGTAGGTGGATGGGTGGGCAGATGAATGGATGAGTGCATGAGGGTGGATGGATGAATAGGTGGGTGGGTGGATGGGTGGATGGATGGATGGGTGAATGGATGGATGGATGGGTGGATGGATGGATGGATGGGTGGATGGATGGATGGATGGGTAGGTGGATGGGTAGATGGATGGGTGGGCAGATGAATGGATGGGTGGATGGGGGTAGATGGATGGATAGGTGGGTGGGTGGATGGGTAGATGGATGGATGGGTGAATGGATGGATAGATAGGTGGGTGGGTGAATGGGTGGATGGATGGATGGGTGGGTGGATATGTGAGTGGATGGATGAGTGGATGGATGGATGGACAGGTGGGTGGATGGATGGATGGGGGGATGGATGGGTGGGTGGCTGGATGAATAGATATTGTATCCTATTATTGGGAAGGGAAAACTTTAGACTTGTCTGCCAGGAACATGTGGGGCAGCATGTCTACTTGGCCGTTCATATGTGAAGAGTCACCTGCTGCCTGCACCCTCTCTGGACTTACCTTCTGCGTCTTGGGCATGTCAGTGTGGCGCTGGGCGCGGACGGAGCGGGCCGACTTGGCGGGCTTGAGCGGCGCGCAGTACATCTCCAGCCTCCGCAGGTCGCAGCTCCGGAAACAGCACTCGTCCACGATGCCGGTCTGTGGTGCCCTCCGACTGCTGGAGCCGTACCCCGTGGGCTTGTCTGCAAATCAAACACAGAGAGGCCTGGCGTTAGGGAGCATCCTGGGGTCCCCACCATCTGTCACTCAGCCACGATCCCCTCCTCTGCACACAGCCGCTGCGTACACATCTTGGGGCAGCCCGCCCTCTTTTTTCTCCAGGTTCTCAGCAAACTGCAGTCCAGCACTGTCAATGCCCAATCAGCCTTTAAAATATATATATATATATATATATATATATATATATATATATATATTGGCTTAGTTGAGATGCCACCAAGAATACTTGTTAAAAGACAGGAATGTCTTCAATTTCCTTCATCTTATTTATTTAAAAAAATGGAAAGATCATAATCATACCTACTTATAGGGTCCACTGTGATAGCCTGGCACATGGGTATGTTACTGATCATCTCAGAATATTTAGGTGGGAAAGAACACTTTTCTATAAATGGTGCTGGGAAACACACATAGCTGTTATATGCAGGACGGCTCAGCTGTTTGCTCTCTTCCTTCCTCGCTTCCACTGTGAATTCTGACAGTTTTAGCTCTGGAAAAGGCCCCTCCTTTTATCAGTGTGAAAACTGAGGCTCGCAGTTAGGGATGACTTGCTCGAGGTGATTCATATTGTAAGTGGTGAGGCCACGATTCTAACTCGGATCTGCAGAGCCTGGGAGACCTGTTGCACGACTGTAGCCAAGTTCTCCAGGGCTCGGTTTATCCCTTGGTATAGTGGGGTTAGCAATGCCTTGCCCGTCTCAATAGAAGGTAAAGTGGAATACTGTGCGGACAGTGCCTAGCACACAGTAGGTCCCTAGTAAATAGTGGGTTGCTTCCTCTGAGTCCCCTTTCTGGGGGTCCCAGAGGACCCATGAAGAGGCTGCGTTAGTGCTGACTTCACACAAAAGATGTGAACTTAGAACAGATGAGGACACCATTGGAATAGGACCTCCTCTCTCATCACCCTGGAGAGCCCAGAACAAACAGCTCTGTTTCCTTGTGGAATAAGAAATGAACTAAATGTCCATCCTTCATGTGATCCTGATTGCCCAGAAAGAACACCATGATCAAATTCCTTTTGATATTTGCACATTAATTGAACCTCTTTCCTTGGCAAGTAGCTCTGGTTTAGTTTTCTTTCTTTTTGGTTAGAGCATAGTTCTCCTGCCTTTAGAATTAAAAGCAACTGTAGAACAGGCTTGCAGGGAACTGAACGTGGACCTGAGTTGTTTGTAAGCTTGTGGGCACAGTGGGTCTGTTTTTAGGTCAGATCTCGCCCATGCGCCAGTTTGTCAGACAGACCAGCCATCAAGTGGGGAAGTGACATGGGACCTTGGCCTTTCTCAACCTCCTCACCTCTCAGGAACTGAGGTACCCGGGTTTCCTCTCCTGATCCCCAGGATTCATAGGAGAAAACTTGAGAACTACTGACCCACTGAATCTAAATAAGATCAGCATGGAGATTTCTCAGAAAACGAAAATTACAAATTCCCCTTCTAGATGTCTTCCTGAAATAGTCAGAGACATCATACCACAGTGGCCCCACCTACCCCTGTTTATAGCAGCACAATTCGTAATAAGCATCTGGGCCTTGGAAACAACCTCAGATCAACAACAAGTGAACTGATGTTAGACAATGTGAATTTATACACAACGGAGTATTACTCTGGCATCAAGATAAACTTAAGTCCTGAGTAGGAAAATCGGCACGTGTTGAGACCGTAACGTCAGGTGCAGTAAAGCAGACACATGGTTTAAAAGTCATATGGTTTCTTTTCTCTGAGAAACTCAAATTATAAATAAAGAGCAAAGTAAAATACAGATAATAGGAAGCAGAGAGATAGATGTTTCTCAAGAGGAAAGGGGACCAAGGAGTGGAGAAGGGGAGAGACAGGGAAGGGGAGGAGAAGAAGAGCTAAGATGTGTGGTATCCATGCACTGGCTCCACCCAAGGCCCGCAATCATCGTGTACTGCAAGCATGGGCCAATAAAAAAATCCCGTAAATGACCCAGCCTATTCTCCATCTTAATTCTCCACCAGAGCGAGTACTGCATTGTAAATAAAACCTCTTACTTTTGCGTAATACTGACCCCCTATTTAAGGATAGGGTTTTGAAAGTCAGAATCCTCGCACTTCCTTGGTAGGGGAGATCAAGCCCCATGGACATGGCCCGCTACCAAGCCCGTCTGGCTGCCTCACTGCTGGAAGGGCCAGCTGTCCATGGCATCCACTGAGATCGCAAATGCTTTCCTGATGCTTGGCACGGGAGCCCGGTGGCCGCTTCCTCCACGAAGCAGGTTTATTGTCATTCTGGGGGCAGCTGGAGGGGTTCATTTGTGGTCTCCGGGCAGTGTTTGTTGTGCTCTTTTGCAGCAGGTACCTTGGGCCCCTCCTGGTCATGGGCTTTGGGAGGGAGCAGGCAGCTGGCCGCAGCCGAGCCTCAGCAGTGCTCCCTCCCACTCGGGGAGGAAGGACTAGTGAAGAAGCGGACTCCTTGGCCAGGTCCTGGCGAGCCAGGACTTCTCAGGTCCCCTGAGCAATGTAAACCCTGTGTGTGTGTGTTTGTTTTGTTTTGTTTTTATGATCTTCTCCTGGGATTATAAATTCAAGGAGAGGCACACATGAGTTGATGTTTCTTTGTAATCCATGGAGGACTTCTTCATGCTTTTTGCTAAGTGGCTGCCTGGTCAAAAGCAGTGGACCCACTTGACTTTTCCACTTGGGGTAGGGAGGAAGGGGAAGACGGCCAGGTGGTTTCCATGGTAACCCTCCCTGGGGTCCCCTGCAGGTTCCTCTGCGCTGAGATTCTGCTGCTTCTTACTGGGAAGCATAGGGTCTCCGCCAATTGTAATTGGGATTCATTTTGTGATTGTGGAGGAGTAATTTGATATTTGGAGATGGGGTGAAGGAGTGGTTCCAGAAACTTTCAAACTTGGCCAACACAGAAACAAACTGATTTCAAAATTCAGGCGCAGGAGATGAAAATGGAGTGGGGTAGGCTCTGGGGTTGTAGGACCTGGCCAGCATTTCCATCTTCGGCAGCTCTAACTTACTTCTGCTTGTGGGATCCCTGCCCGTGACAGGAGGGAGACACCGATCTCCTTCCTCAGACAACACAGGGCCTTTCTTTCTTTCTAGGTATCGCGTTTTTCTTTCTTGGACCAATCAACAACTGTGACACTCACCACAGGTCTATTTGTCCCTAAAACAGACAGCGATGATTATCACAGCAGGAGAGGGCAGGGCACCCCATCCCGCCTCTGGACTTTGTGTCTCTTAAATGAGTTCAGGGTTTGACAGTTCAGTCTCTACAGTAGTTGGTTTTTTCCGTTTTGTTTTGTTTTTTTCCCCCACGGACTCATGAGTCTTGAAGCAGAATTTTAGGACTTTGGTACTATTCCATAGGGGACATTGATCTTATGTCTGTGTCCGGGTTTTATTGAAGTAGGACTATACAGAGCTGGATTTTCCCATGAAGATGACGACCAGCGATCTCTAAGTGCCTCAGTTCTAGAGAGCTGTTTTTCTTTGTCTATTCATACGGCCCACAATGGAGCCTCTGTATTCTATTCAGAATATATGAATATAACCAGTATTTACCTAGCGCCTTTCCGCTTTGAAGTGTCCTATAAGCCTGATTTTTGGTTCTAAATTGAAGATCTTCAATTTAAAAAAAAATTATCATCTTTTCAGCACTTGGGAGACCTCAACTGTAGGTCAAAATTTTGTCACTATCGTCAAATGCTTTCCAGAACCACTACTACCCTAGAGAAATTTGATATTTCCTGCTATTTAGGGACAAAGATATTTGCTATGATGGATTAAAACAAGAAGCCTAACACGATGTATTTTATTAGAACAGCAGTGCAGCGATTCACCAGGACAAGTTTTGAGGAAAAGAGTACACTGACCACTAAATTGCAGCTCATTTCAGGCATTTTGACTAATATTTCAACTAAACCAACTGGCCCATCCTTGCCTTTAAAAAGCTCCTTGTTATGTAATTCTGCTCTGGGGGGTGGAATCAGAATTGGTAGCTGGATGGAGAAAAGGATGGCTCACTGTAACTACTTGAATTGTAATATCAGAAAGAGGAAACACTGCACGATTTGAACTTGAAAGTGTGAAAGCAGAACATACTTGTTTGCAAAGTATTTCACTTCCGACTTCAGGGTCCAGTCAAGCGAAAGCCGTGCCACACCCGTCAGAGGTCCTGTGGTGAACACAGCGGTGACTGCCACAGTTTCCTCTTTTCCAAAACTTTTATAAAGAGGTGTATAAAAGCACCCATGCACACTAACTATTCAGTAGGGCTGGAAGCCGCTTACATTGTCTCCGGGAAAGACATTCACACATTTCCAAATTTAGCAGAGGCAAACTTGTTTCCTATTATTTGAGCTTTCCCAAGATGCTCTAAACATTTTTTTAAATTGCCCTTCTGCAATGCAGCGACAGAGGACAGGTGAGCGGGACAGTCCCTTCTGCAGGGAGAGCGGTCTGGCAGTTCCGTGGTGCTGGCTGTGTAGGGTCTGCGTAACATTCCACCGATGTTTCTCTTGGGGACAGTCTTAACACTGCAAATGTATATTTTTGTATCGTTATTTTGTGAGTAGTTTTGCTTCAGTGTTTTCCTAACGTGTAGACTAAAGATTGGCCACACCTAACCCAGACTTTGACTTCTCTAGTAGACATAATGTTTAGTCACAGTGCCCTGCCGCGTTTTGAAAGTTGGCCAAAAGACAGGATTCCAATGGTTAAACAGCTGGAGTCTATAATCACAGCACTTCCCTTTAAATAATGCATGGTCAGAGGAGTCAGTCAATAATCTTCGGGGCAAACTTGCTGGTTACAAGGGTTTGGGGCAGAGCTGTGGCATCATCAAAACCGCACTGATTAGCTGAGTCTCACATTTTGTCGTTGGTGCAAAGCAGGCTGCTCTCTGCCAATGCGGAGGAGAAATGTGCGAGGCTGAGTTCTAACAGGGGTCGTCGTCACCAGGAAGAGGGTTCAGGCCGTCCGTCATCGGTAAAACTACCTCAGCTGGTGCTTGTAAAAGTCCATGTTTATTGTTTGTTTCAATAAATGCACTTGGGATGCCGCGTTCCGCTGTGATTTCCTCTAACACTTCCAAATTGCTTGCACACTGAGAGAGCTTTGCTTTAACTGTTTTGACCCCATCATCAGAAAGGGGAAACACTGAAGTATCAATGCTTCATAATGAAAACTTCAAACATTTTCCAAATAGGGTTATGTCTAGTTTGAAGGCATAGACTTGTTGCTCTTTGAATGCCAAGGAATAACATTCTTCTCTGGAACTTTGCTAACAGGAGAGTTTCCAAAGTCAATCGTGTTTTTGAAAATAGAATAAAAGGCAATTCAAGCTGGATTTTGTAGGCTATTTCTAGAAAATTCTCAACTATATCTGATAGAAAACATGAGTGAGAGTATTAACTGATAACCTAATTTCACTTAACTTCGATGAACCAAGCATTGACTGACTGTTCAACTGGCGATCACAGTTAGATCTGTAGATATCAGAAAACTCTGTCTTCCATGCCTGTCTTATTTCAGACCTCCAGACATACTGACAGTTTGGACTAACTTGGCGTGGTTGGTGTCTTATGGAGAGACTGCAAGAACTCTGTGCAGGCGACTAGGAGAAAAGCTGTGTAGCACAGCAGTGAGTTTGGAATTTTCTACATTTTATTTATTATTTATTTGTTTGTAGTTCTGAAGGCCAAACTTAGGTCCTTGTGCTGGCTAAGCTCGTGCCATGCTACCGAGCCACATTCCCGGCCCTGAAGTTTTCACATACACATAGATGGAAACACATATCCGAACTAAAGAGAATTGCTGTCTGTATCAAACCTGATAGCAAGCGTTTTGAATTTAGGATTTTTTTGGGAAGAAGCGATACACACGCATATCCACCATGGATATATATCCTTCTGCTTTGCTAGTGACCCCTGTATATTTCTGCTTTTCTGTAGAAGAAGCTTTCCAAGTAAGACTGACCTTTAGTAAGACTGACCTATAAAATTGAACACTGAGAAAATGTTCCATTCTACGAACTGTGTGTCATAAACTTTTCTTGAAAACCTATCAAATTTAGGTATTGATTTCACTTTTGGCCTGTGTTAATTTTTAATTGGCAGTGTTTGCTGCCCATTACTTCTCAATTGGACGAGGTCATCTTTTCTAGGAATCATGACCCTACATGACCACCTCTGCCACTCAGCAACTCTGTCCCAGCCACTAAATCCCTAACCCCAAAGACCAAAGTCTGCTGTTACCCAATCTGTAAATGATGCGTTTCTGGGTCCAAGAGGAACGAAGCGGTGCCCCCAGGGGCTTTTGGAGGGCCTTTCTTCTCCTGGAAGTCCCGCTCAAGGGCAGGTGTGAAAAGGTTGCTACCGCTCAGCTGGCCTTGGATTTCAAGGCACAAGGCCCGGGAGCAGGAGCAACTGGAGATTCAAAGCAGAAATATCACTGTTTTAAGGCTCTTTGGAGAAATGGGCCGACAGAGTGGGAAGCGAGGTGATGTATTACTTTAGCCTGATACAGTGCCCTGGAGGACAAGCGTCTTGCCAGGACAGCACAATTTACGAGCTTAGGTCTGAATCCAGGACTTGGAGGAGATAGATACAGCCAACAAAATTATACTTTGGCAAGAGAAATGCTTTGCTGCACAGAAATGGCGTCCTAAGGGAACGGTTTGGTTTATCAACGTCTAAGGTGGAAGCTAATCAAATGCCAAGAGATCATTTTTATATCTGAATTATTTCTATGGTGCCTGCTACATGTTAGCCACCATTTGAGAAGTCTGTGTTGCTTCAGAGCCCACCACAGAGTCTAAGTTCTCCTGTGACATCTGTCATATCAGTGATGAGACAGGATGTGGAGTGGCTTTGGAGTCAGGCAGGTCTAGATTCAGCCACATCTGCACCGTCCGCCTGGGATCCACCACAGCGTGAACTTTTCTAAGACCTGGATTCCCTCGGTGCAAGATGAGCATAAGCAAAAATACCTCCCAGCAGTGTCATGAGAAGTAACTGGGAAAGGCATAGACTGTTTTCTTGGTGTCCAGCACACAGACAGCCACATGCACGTTGGCCATTTGTACGAGGAGCTCACATCGCTTCACAAAGCTAGTTGGGCAGGTATCTTCCCAACTCCTAAAGCACATTGTTTTCGCTCCAGAGTTTGGCTGAAACAGATGGTTTCTCTAGATAAAAGAGGAATGTTCTTCATTAAAGTAAACGGATAGCTATGCCCTTGAAAGGATATCCCAACTTATGTTGTGTAGGCTGCTTTGAGTAATTTTAATCCAGGCGTCCTATGAGAATGGACCTTTTATTGATTTCTTTTTATCTTTTTTGGTACTTGTGAGCAGTACACAGTGACCACATTCCTCGGGGGGACCCGGCACATGGACATAACACATCTAATTACTGGTTTTCATCTCCTTCCCCTCCATCTCTCGGTCCCTTTCCATTTGCAAAATATGACTTATCTCTTATTTTCTTCTTCAGTTTGTTTATACTTTGGGTTCTCACATAAGAGAAGTGTGCGATACTGAAGCTTCTACGTTGGATTTATTTCACTTAACGCTTTGATTGCTAGGTGCCTCCATTTTCCCCCAACTGACTCAATCTTACGGGAATGAATCATTTAATGAAGTCCGATAAGAAGATGCCGTAGGAGCTTATTTCGATTCTTTGTTACCTTTGCCTTCTTCCAAAGAACCCACTGGTTGAAACCACTGGTTTTCTGGTGCTCCTATCTGTCCCCTCCTTCCCAGTCAATGCTGCAAGGTCCAAGGTGGAGGGGGTGGGGTGGGTGGGGTAACCCTTGGCTGCCTTTCAGCGTGTGTTTCTCCCTCTTCCCCCCACTCTGAGCCTCGCCTTTCCTTTCCCCTCCTGCTCCCTTCGCTTTCCTGTCTGCTGTTGACAGCTGCTGACTTCCTTTGTACTGGCTGGCGAGTGCAGGGCAAAGCTCCTGGCATGCCGGTCACAGTCAGCTAGCAATCAGGGGGAGGCCCCTCCCTGGCATGACTGGAACCCCGGGCTCCCCTCTGCCAGCTCTGCTTTGGGCAGGAGCAGTCAGCAGACATGTGGCAATACCAGGCTCCCCCGTTACAGCTTTGCCAACCGACAACCCCAGAAAGAAGAAGAAAGGGCCCTTGAGGAATCACGCCTGCGGACTTCAGTTCTCTTGTCCTAGAGAAAGATTGTGAGGAAAATTGGAGGTCGAGCCTGGCTCCAGCCTGGAGATTGCAGCCGTGCCACCCGTGTTATCTCCCCCGCCCGGCTGCGAGGGTTTGTTTGCTCTTCCAGACGTGAGAATCGAGGTCTGGCAGGCGAAACACAAGGCATTCATGCCCGCTGGGCACCGCCCTGCTCCCTGGTGCCACAGAGAGATGAACCCGCGAGGGGCTATGCCAGCACCCTCTCTCCCTTCTGAGTTCCACTCCGGAGCCTGTCACTCCTGTTTGTGGCCTGGCATCTGCCCTGTGTCTCAGCAGCCCGGCTCCTGGTCGGCCTCGGGCCACTTGTGTTTTGCTCAGGCACCGCTGGACGTTTTCCCAGGCGCGGGTGTGACAGGGTCAGGGTGGCAGGTGAAGGGGCGAGGGCTGCCAGGGAAGTCTGGCCCGGCGAGGGTGAGCGCTGCAGCGGGGGCAGTGGGAGGAAGCGAACCCTCGGAAGGCAGCCTCTGGGTGGCAGAGATTGCCCTTGGCACTGTGCCGCGGAGGAGACTGTCAGAGCCAGTGACAGCTGGGACCTGGGGGAGGGAAGGAGGCCCCGGGGAGGTGTCAGGCTGTCATGCAACCTTGGTACCTGCCTGTGTGTGCTGGCGCACTAGGTGGACGGTATGTGATGCCCTCTCTGAGCTAGTGTGTCAACCTGATCGCACTTGGGTTGAAAGGTCTTGGAGCTCGTGTCTAGAGCACCTCGTCCTGGGCCACAGGCCGCGAAGGACCAGAGTGAGGGTGATCAGAGGATCGGAAACAACAGCTCAAGCCGCCCAGCTCACCGAGATTCCATTTTCTCACCGGACTACGAATGCACTGGATCTCTCATCAGCCAGTCTTTCTAAAGTCAGGACTGTGAATACTTTTAGATGGGTGTGCGCCCCGTTTTGAATCAACAGTCTACACATATGACAGGGGTACAATCCTGGAGAGGGGTGGACAGGAGGACCAGGAGTCTCCTCTTCGTCCAGTTTAATCAGGATTTACAGCCTGACCTGAAGGAAAGTGAGGATCTGTGTTGGTTTGATGCGAGAAGATGAGGACAGAGTCCAGCATGGTGGCTGACTTGGTCAGGGGAGGACAGAGATGGTGCATGAGGGCCACAGTGCCAGGGCCGGGAGGGTGCAGCTGGGCTCCCGAGGGAGGACAGCAAAGAGCCATGAGAAGGTTATTCATGGGAGCTCTCCTGAGAGCAGGCAGAATCAGGCTCCACTGGGAATCGTGGCGGGGGATATGGCCAGACAAATGCTTAGGCCTCTGAGCCATATCTCCTCCCTCTATTTTTAAGGTCCTGAGTTCAATTCCTGGTGCCAAAAAATGTTTTTAAAAAATCTGTACAAAAAGTTTTCAAGCAAGTTATAGCATTGTGCATCAAAACACCAAGCAAATAGCACACTAAAACCAGAGGGTTCACTTACAGTGTGATTACGTAGTATATTGTTTCTGAAAATCTTGGAGCAAGTCTGGAGTAAGCAGGCTAGTACTTCTTCTTTCTGTGGAATTTTGCTGATATAACTTCCCTTCCTCTCTTAACATTTGATTGCTTAAATATGACCAAGAGATCTGAAGTGCTTTCTTCAAATTTCTGCATTTTAGTTTCCTACAACTTTGGACATTGTAGCAAACTTAAGGTCATCTGAAGAGGTGTTTTAGTAATCTGTGGGCAATCATTGAACCTGTGAGCTCTCAGAAACTGTGATTATCCAAATTTATTCCCCCAAACTTATTTATTTATTTTGGGGTACCGGGGATCGAACTCATGACCTCGCACTTGCCAGGCAGGCACTTGTGCCACTGAGCTAAATCCCTGACTCCCTCCCAAAGTTATTTTCCTGAGTTGAAACGTGAACTATGAATGAGAGACAGACAGACAGACAGAGACAGGCAGAGATAGTTAAGTTACAGGCTGACCCCCAGATAAACCACGTCCTTATCTTATTCCACCCAGGACCAACATCATGCTTGTATCCTAAATCTCATTAAATGCTTTTTAGCAAGAAAATAAACTTGGATTCTCCTAATTATTTTACTACAATCAGCACAGAAAAATATTGCTGGCTTGTGTTATTGGCCGGAGAAATCGCACGCTTTTTATGAGTGTTTTTCCCTCACACCCTTGAGCACACTGTGAACGCAGTGCTCTGCCCGGGGACCGCTCTGAGGCAACGGGTTCTTGGCCTTGTGGCCGCTCCTCCCTTCCATGAATTCCTGTTCTGAGAAGTCCACTCTGGGCGGCCAGAACTCACTGTCCAAAGGATCACAAAATGTAGCCTCAGTCACGGAGTGTCTCACCCCCGGCCAACCAATAAGGCAGCCCGCATCCTCTGCTCCAGCCTTTCACTGGTACCTGCTTCTGGGGGAGGGCGGAGACGGCGGGGTCCATGCAGAGGGAGGCAGGAGACCGCGGGGCCCCAGACGTGAGTGTGTGTATCAGCATGTAGGAGGATGGGAAGAAATGACCCTCAAGGCTTTGTCGCAGTTTGCAGACAACTGAGCTGGGAAAGAAGTTGAGCTTTTTGCTGAGTGGTGGGAGTTCTGATAAAAGGCTGATAATAGCACTTCATACATCAGAGTCCTTAAGGACCGAGGTTAAGCCGTTTACTTATTTTGCAGTACTGGGGCCTTCACACAGAGGTATGAGCTACATCCTAGACTTTCTTGGGTTTTCCCTTTTTTTGAGGTGGAACCTCTATGCTGTGCAGGCTGGGCTTGAGTTTGTGATCCTCCTGCCTCAGCCTCCCAGAGTTCAGGGATGCCAGGTGACTTTTAAAGGAAAGAAGGACAGGGAGATGGGCGGTGGTTGATTCCGGAACACTTCAGTCTACTTCTAAAGACTTGTTAGCTGGTTTTACTCTCCAGTAACTTTTCCATGCCCTCCTCAACATTTCTGCTTCCGGTTCTAGAAGAGACGCTGGGGTGAAGGAGTCTTGTGGAGCCCCACCTTTCCTACCTTCTCCTTAAACCAGCGCTCCCAGGCCTCCTGGGACTCGCCCTTGGAGGACCTTTCCGCAGCTGGACTGGGAACTGTCACAAATTCCCCACATTCTTCAGAACGTCTGTGCCCTCCTTTGCCACATCTCTCTTTCCCCCTGGTACTCAACAGGCCACAAATCACCTTGTCCCTCTCTTTGCAGCTAGGAAGTCTTAATACTCTCTTTTCAAACAGGACCCCGCCCCTACTGTCCATGGTGGGGACTCTGGGTTCCCCAGCCCTGTCCCGTCCTCTGCCCAGGTTTGTCATCTGCGGCATCACCAAACCCCCCACCTGGCCTCCAAGCCTGCATTTCTCCAAGGGCCTGCGGCTATGCGGACGGTGTTACCTGACTCCCAGCCACCTTAAGCTCTGTAATGTGAGTTAAACAGCGTAACGCAGATGCCTCAGGAAGGCAAGAACAACCCAGAAGGCTCAAATCTGGAGGAAACACTTAGCTGGCAGGAGAGAAGGCATTCGAGCAGGACTCAGAGACGCAACCAGGACGAACTTGGGAACTGTCCCAGTAAGTCAAGGTTTCCTGTGACATTTAGAAAAATCAGGGCCTCAGCAACCAGCCACTAAACAGCTTCTCTTCCCTGAGTGTCTTCTGCTCAACTCCTGCTTTCCATGTCTTGGTCACTTCACATCAGCGTCACTTTTCACGTCTTACCGAGCCACATCCCCGCAGCCCCGATGTGCAGTAGACAGCACTAGCACGTCCATGTCACACGTTAAGGTGCTGAGGCTTAGTGAGGGACGGCAATGATTTGACCAAAACCACACGTCTGGGAGGTTGCATAGCCAGGCCACTGGAGTGGGGGTGCCTTGAATGTGAGAGGACCCTCTGGACATGAAAGACTCGCACGGTGGAACCACTGTGGGGATCACTGAGGGCCCACGGTGCTAACCTGCATGCAGGACCTGAGCAGGGTCATCTAAGTTTCCCCCCAGGCCCAGGGTTTGAGCACAGGCAGGAGACACAGCAGTGTGCCAAGAATTCTGGAGCAGGGAGGGACAGGCAGGGCTTGCCCCTGAGAGGGGTCTGCACTTCTGTGGCGTAGGGCTGGCTGGAGACGGGATACTGGTGCTGCATGCGCTGTGTGGTGACCCTCTCCACTTCAGATGGGGCAGGCGGCCCAGCAGGTGGCCACCCAGCGTGTTCCCAGCCCCCTTGACTTGTACCAAGTTAAACTACTGAAACAGTGACGCAGAGATACACCCCATGATCTTGACACACCAATAAACTGATCATCTTCATTTTTCTAATTTTTTCTCATTCTCATCCACATGCACACATTATCTTGACAGTTATAATTACAGCCCAGATCCAGAATGGTATCGTAGGTCTTCCATTTAACATTATAAAATGGGCATTTCCCCTGGTGCTACATAGCCTTCGTGTGTATAATTTCAAAACTGCCGAATACATTATGGTATAGATTTATCATCATTTTATTTTATTTATTTTTTTTTTTTATCATCATTTTAAAATTCATTCACCCATTGCTAAGTATTTGGGCTGTTCCCAGTATTATTTTAACTAACTCAGTAGGAGATGTCTTTGTATAAACACTCTACTCACGGGCCATTAGCAACAATAAAGGCTCGGGATGGACTTGGGTAAATCAGAGGATAGTATCAGACAATCCATTTTGATGAAAGCCCACAATTTTACATAAGGACCAATTTACGCATCAAAGAAGTGAATTAGATCCAGAGTTTTCTCCCAGGACTAGGAATGAGGCGGCCAAGGTGGATTACACACAGGAATCTCACCTGCATCCCCTGAATATTTTCTGTTTCCAATTATCAGTCCAGTTTCTCTAAAGCAAACGTGGGGTGTAACCAAGACTTGGGGTTGGCACTCCAATGTTTGCTAAGTGGACGGGAAATGAATTGATGGCAAGAGCCACTGTCTCAATGTTCAAAATCACTGAGTCCCTGGGAAGTTTCTTCCCAAATCAGGGCTCAAGAATCACAGCTGCCAAGATAATAATACACCCCAGTGGATGCACTGGGGAGTTTGCATCCTAAGTAACGCACATGCATACGTGCATGCGTGAGTGCGTGCATGCGTGTGTGTGCATGTGGGTGCGTGTGTGTGCATGTGGTTGCATGTGTGTGCATGGTGCTGGAGATGTAACCACAGCCCTTGCACAGGCCAGGCAAATGCTCTGTCACTGAGCTACATTGCAGCTTCTGTCCTGCTTCCGAACTGATGTCCCCTGCAGAACCTGACATCTTTTCCTCATTCTCATTCAACCCAAAGTTTGGCCAGCGACATTTGTCCCTCTTTCTCCCATTCTTCCTCTCCTGCTTGTTATCATCCATCACAAATGCGTCTCCAGCAAGCCAGCCAAGAGCTCTACCTACTCTGCTTCATCCTAAGCTCAGAATATGAGGTAAGGAGTCAACAAGGCAGGCACGTAAGGGACAGACGGCTCAGTATCTCCTGTGACCTGGTTACTGTCATGACCCTAGTGGAGAAGGCAGGCAGGGAGACAGCTCTGCAGTGCAGCGAGGAAAGCTCACAGCAGGTGTTGAAGTCTGGAGAGAGATGTCTGCTCTCTGCCCGTGGAGGTCTGTCACCCTTTCTTTTCTGTGTTGTGGAAGCCCATCCATTTCCCAGGCTTGGGAGAAACTACAGCCTTGTGCTTCTATGTCTGGAAGCACAGCCCTGGGCATGTGGACGCTTCCTCCTGGTGCTCATGGGCAGGTGGATGGGTGGAGTGGGTGTGTCGGTGCCCACAAAGAGAAGCAGAATGAAAGAAAGATTCACGCATTGAAAAGATGAAAGGTAACACCAAGGCCTGGGGTGGAGGGCTGGACTGTAGAGCTCTGGCCTGAAGCTCTGGGTTTGATGTTCAGCACCACAAAAACAAACAAAAACCAAAATAAGAACAAAAACAACACCAAACCTAGCACCTGGGACGGTGTCTGTATTACCGTCTCCTATCTGGTGAAAGGGGGCAGGGCGACTATTGGCCGTTATGGGCCTGCACTGGGGACTCGGGATGCAGAAGAGGACAAAAAGACAGTCCCTGCCTCCCCTGACCCCGGGAAACTACAGTTCCTAACGCTCCTCAGCACTATCCACACAGCCCCGCGTGTCCCCAGCTAACTGCAAGGGGTGGGGGTGGGGGTGGCAGGACAGTTGCTGTCACACACCTGCTGTCCTTCAACCATGTCAACGACCCTGCAGGCAGGTGGACTTATTCCCTGTATAGACGAGAAGAAGGCGAGCACTTTGGTGACTTAGGAATCAGGAAGCTCTTTGGATTGCAGGGCAAAGGCCTTTCCATCCACAGTCCTGTTTCCTGAGCCCCGTGCACAGATGAATTTCAGATGCGTGGTTCCATGGGTTTCCTGAAACAGCTATGGCCCGAGAGGACTGACATGTCACAGGCTGGGTGGCTATGAAACAGTGTCACCGAGGACACGTACCAGCGGCTCTCAAATCTGAGCCATCAGGTGTCACTGAGGGACCTGAACAGATGAGGATCAGTGGGCCCCTTGCCTTAGAGTTTCTCTCTCAGGTCTAAGACGGCACAGGACGAGGACTTGAGAGCCAGGAAGAAGCGACGAGGCCTGAGAAAGGCCTTTCGCAGTTTGAAAATTCTAGAAAGTCTTTACCTGTCTTCTGATGATTGCCCAGTAAAGGTATCCAAATGTCAGTCTGGGAGCAGAACCAGTTTTTATTAAAACAGAGAGAAGAAAATCAGAACCCTACAAAGCAAGAAAATGAATCAAAACAAAAAACACATGTTGACCTTTTTCCCTCTCCTGTACTTTTTATTTTCTTGGTCTGTGTCGTCCTGAATTCCAGCTCACACTTGAAGACACCAAGCAGGGAAGGAAGTTAGAGCCCTCACATGTCTGCCCGCCAGAGGGAAAGCTGGAAACACGGCCATGTTTTCTGATACTGAAAGCGGCCTTTCCTAAGTACTAAGTTCAAATTATTCTTAAGTTTTTCAAATTGACCGGTAGGTTTTCAAGCCAATCTACTCACTTGTAAAACAGCTCAGGGAGCCATTTCTACACAGTCAGCCCCTGTAACCTGCTAGAGTACAGACGAGAAACCAAGATGGTGGGGTGGATTTGGAACACACCTTCAGGATGCAAAACATCTTTGCACAGATCGCTCCCTATTCACACCAAAGGAGAGTGAAAGGAAAAATAGAACCTGATGATTGCGGACAGAACCAAGGTGGTTATGCAAACCACAAAGATGTTTACAGTGAGTTGCAGAAACGAGAAAAATTACAATATCGTTATCTGTCAGTCAGGCTATACATAATCATCGCCATTTCTCAAAAATGCTTCAGGATGCATCTCACAGCAAAGGATTAATGAACCCACCTTGCCTCCATACAGCAGTGGCAGGAAGGAGGCAAACGATGTTCTAGTGAGTTTCCAGCCTTCTCCAGAGACTGTGTGAGGTTCTCATAGCTTTAAATCAAACGGTGCCCTGCAGGCAGGAAATCCAAATCGGGTAGATGAGGAGGGGCGGCAGGGCTGGCCTGCGCTTGCTGGCTCTGTAATTACAACTTTCCCTCAAGTCTGTTTCCATCTTCCTTTTAAGAAGAACGGGCTTTTAATGATTCACTTTCTAGTCACTTCCTTCCCTGGGACATTTCAACACTTGTCTCCTTCTCGGGTCTATTTCTGGGAAAGATAAAAGGGAAAGATGACCTAATTCGCTCGCTGAGAAGCCAGTGGAACATCCCCTTGTCTGGGGCCTCTAGTCGAGGGGTCTCTCTGTCTTCCCGGCCTAGTTCTCAGACAGCAGCCATCTTGGGACTCTCTGGGGAGAACCTGCCACAGACATGCAAATATGGATGAGCAACCTTTGGAGAACGAGTGCTCCCCCAAGATGAAGGGAGTCCTGAGAGCTGGTGACACACTTAGTCTGGTTCCAAAGAACTCACAGGACAATTGATACCATGGACCAAGAGCCCAAACTTTAATGCAAACTGGAGAGTCAGACAGGTCTTTAGACTCTTCCGGTCCATACGAACATTTTAGTAGAGGGAATCTGTGGTTCCTTTGTGTCATATATAGTCACCTAGATTTTGTGGATTTTCCTGGAAATTGGAAATTCAGGCAATCCAAAGGTTTTTCAGAAGGCTCCATGTTCCGAGGGAACTAGAGAAGTACAGGCCTAGCCTCACGGAGAAGTAGAGGGAATCAGGACGTCCTGCTTTCCCTGTGGTCTTGCTCCTGCCATAGTCCAGCACTCACCAGAGTTCTTTGGGAGGTTTCATACAGAAAGCACAGAAGAGGCTGCACACAGGAGTGTTTAAGTCCCTGTTGGGGACTCAAGGTTGTGAGGGGGTCTACAGTGAACAAATCTGCTGGACTGTACCAGACTCCGTACTTAACGAACCCCTGGGACCCGTGTCTCAAGAATAGCTATTGACTTCCTGAAGAGCTAAGGCACCATCTCCTGAAACCCCTTCCATTACCACCTTTTTGTGATGGAAGAGCATGAAAGAATCTTTGGGGAATGTAAATAATTAACTGAGGGGAAATGCATTATCAGCCATTTGTTAGTCTGCGGCTGGGAGCCAGGTCTTGGAGGAAGCTGGAATTCTGTGGAGGGGGCGATCTTTGTGCCTGCCCTGGCTACGGCAACCTCACCCTCAAGTTCATATCCTATGGCTTCCTTCAAGACACTGATCAAGACTTGATGGAGTCCTGTCCAGGGACTGGTGGACATGGCTCGGTCTGCCTGTTGGAATGCAATGTCTGCGGAGCCGAGAGCTTTCATTCCCCGAGCTCTGCTGTAGTCACCATACTCCCAGGACTGTGCCTCCTGGGAGTGCTTTGTGAATACTGGTTCGCTCACCTGTGTATCCTCAGTGCCTATCACAGGTGCTTCACAGCTAGGTGTGGAACACATGAACCCAGAGGGGTGGTCTGCGGTGTTTTTCATGCCCGATCCTGGCTTGTGGGTATTGCCAGGAGTAAGGGATACTCAGACCCCCTCATCTGGGCTCGCCATGAATCAAGATCCAGTCCTTGGTTACAAGCAACAGAAAAGAACGATTGTCTCAGATTGTAATGAACAAGTCACGGAAAGATCTTGAAAATGTTGAAAGGTAGGATTAGAACTTAAAGAGACCTTTAATGCCTTAGAGAGGGGGAGTCACTCCAAACAGAAAGATGTTTCAGCCAGGCTCCATTTGGGCCCCATTTGGCAGGGAAAAGCCCTACAGCGGCAGAGCTGTGAGCCCCGGGCGAGCGAGAAAGCACAAGACTTTGTAACCCGAGGCGGGCGTATGCGGAGAATTATGAAGCCAAAGCCCAGGGAGTCATCTTTCCACAAAACTTGGCACTGCTGGGGTTTTAATTAGAGTGGGAACTCAGATTTCATCCTCCTATTTTAAGACTTATTTTGGAGAGGCTGGAAAGGGTCCAGCAAGGAGTAAAAACAGATGATTAACTAGGTGGACAATGAAGTTGAGGGGTGGCCCAAGGAGGAGGAGGCTTAGCGGTGACCCGATTACCACCAGGAGGTAGAGGAGGCTTCCGATTACACAGGGTGCTCCTGTCTCCACCGAGGACTACGAGGAGGCCCCAGCTATGCTCCAAGTCTTCCTACTTCAACGTGGGAAGAAGTTCTCCATCACAGTAGGCAAACCCCTGACCCAGGGCCTGGTGCAAAGCGGAGCATTGCTACCCTGGAGATCCCTAAACGCGAGATGACAACCATCTGCCTGGAAGGCTCAGCTAGAGGCAGGGGACCGGACCCAAGGACCTCCTGGCTTTCCTTCCATCTTTGACTCTGCGTTCAGAGTCCTGGTCACCGAGCACGCCCATTCCACAGTAATCCTCCTTTCCCGGCACAAGACAGACCCCACACTGTCAAGATCCGAGAGGCCTCCCCTGGGAGGGGCTCGACTGTGCTCCCCTGAGCGGGAAGGAAACGGACAGTGTTGCTTCAGCTGCGTCCCTGCTCCAGCCCCCACAGAGCGAGGCCAGCGTGGTCCTGCTGGGCCTCCCCAAATGCTGGGGTGGGCCTGCTTCTCCATCTCGTGTGGGACCAGGAAATGAGGAAGGAGCCGGAGAGTGTGGTTTCCTCCGAGAAACACGGAATGTTTCAGCGCTGGTCTAGACCCATTTCCTTGTCCCTCACACGAGGATGCTTTGGAAGACTGCGTGGCTTTCCCACTCCTATGTCTGATTCCTTCTGTGTGGGACTAAAGTCTAGTCCTCCTGTCTCCTACACCACACCGTCTCCTTGCGGTCTGTGTTTGTGCTTCAGTTATGAGGGACACTTTCAATGCAGAGAGAGAGAAAGAGGGTTCAAAATGTCTTCTGCAATAGCTGGACTGCAGATCAAACAGCAAGCGAGGGAGAGCAGAAGCCCAGAGAAGCAGAGTTACGGCAGCCTTTTATTCCGCATGCGACAGGAAGCCGAAGCCGAGGTCACCCACCTCGCCAGCAGGCTGATTTGCCCACGGTTAGGGAGGCATTTGGGCTAGGAACATTTAAAAGCTCACACCAATTGCAATATGTTAGGGTCCCGTGATTTGAAATTCTAGTCCAAAAATAATAATGGGTAGAAATTTAGCTACTGCTCTACCAAAGTGAGCTTTTTGGGGGAGATCATTTGTGATGTAATTGGGTGGTTGCTCGGTCCTTTGAAGATGCTAAAATGAGCATATCTTTTAATCCGTAGTTTTAAAAGTAACTGGTAAATTTAGTGTTCGCTGGATGCAGGGTGCTGTGTCAGGGCACTCCCTACCCTGCTCTTCAGTGGTGCTCTTTCTCTGAGCTTTAGATTTACCTTATGACCCATGAAAATTGCCTTTTGAATGTTTTATTATGATTCACTATCTCTAAAATAAAAGCCAGTATCTGCCATCCACTAAGGTTGGGTCTGCTGAAGTGATTTCAGGTGGACACTGGAAGCAACTGGGACCAGAGACGGGAAAATCGAAAGGTACCACTGTTTCATTTAGATCTCACACCAGTCTGTGAGATGGATACCACTGTGCCCCGTGACTTGACTGCTAATAACACTGAACCTTAGAAAAGTTACTCCACTTGTCTGAAGGTCACCCATCCATGAAGTGACCAAACTGGGATTCGAACTTGGTGGTTTTCCTGAGCATCCAATCATTGCATTGCTTTTCAACTCCAGTAGAAACTTGCTGCTGAGCAGAAGTCAAGGTAGAGAGCTTAACGCATCTTAGAGGATTTTTCTAAGTCGAACTTAGATTGCAACAATGGGAAATAAATCCCAGGGCACCTCCTAAGCCATTTACTTGATATGGTAGCTTAGTGGACAGTGCCAAAGCAATAGTTTTTTTTTTTATGTTTTCCACAGTGATTTCCCACATTAGTTTGCCTGGCCTGATAAACAAGGTGAAGCAAAAAGAATCGCTTTGCATTTTAAAAAGCCCACTACCCCCAACCTTCATCATTTTTCTACTCCTTTTGAGCTCTGCTCATCCTAATTGTGATCTCCTATGGCACAGAGAAGTTTATTAATTGTTTCTGTCTCATTCAATACCATTCAACAAAGAAAAAAAGGGCAGATGAGGATAAAGATATTCTCTTGAGCAGCCGTTCATTTTCTCTATGCATCTGGCTAATGGATAGGGTGTGAAATTGCTCAAGAAACACAGCCGCCAGGAGCTTTGTGAATGTTTTCAGGCCCAAGTTGATGTGAAGTCTGGAGCACAGCCAGCCTTACATGCAGGCAGAATGATAATAGTAAAAAATGTGGACTGAAATCGACCGTATGCCTCCCACTCGACCAGCTACCACCAGGCCTATCCTTCAGGAGCCGAAGGAGGCGTGTGATTTCCATGTGTGATGGTGTGGGAAATGGTTCAGAGTCCACACAGCTCGCTACATGGTGTCAGCAGGATTGCATCTGGATGCAGCTGAGCCTGACTCAAACTTTGCAGAGGCTTAGTGTTGGATACTTAAGAGAAACCACTCAGGGGTGTTTAGTCTGGCAGGAAATCTTGATCATTGCTCTGTATTCATTCTCCTTCCTTTCATAATCATAGAAATCTTTATTTTTCAGCTAATTTCCCAGCCTCCCTTGCAGCTATGTGTGACTGTGTGCTCAAATTCTAGATAGCGGAAGAGAAATCAGAGTGTCACATGACAACTTCTGGGATCTGTTTTTGGAAAGACTGCCAGAATGCATCCTTGTTTTTCTAATCTTCCTGTAAGCTGGAGCATGAGGGTAAGGCTGAATCTTCAGTAGCCGTCTTGGGCCATATGGATGAAGAGCGAGGATGGTGAAACAGAAAGCTAGAAAAACCTAGGTCCTTGAGGATTTTGTAAAGTAGAGCTGCCCTGCAGATCCAATAATCAGCAACTACAACTATCTTGAGGCTATTACGTGAGAGAAACAAGCTCCTGTCTTGGTTAAACCATTGTAAACCTGGAACTCCTTTGTGCATAGAGTATTTTCAGACTACGCTGTGAGTGAACAAAGTAATAGGTTACTAGACACTTACTGGTGATTATATAGACATTGGGGTGTAAAGGTAGGAGATAACTCAAGATATATAAAGGGGGAAAGAAGGGGTGAAACGCAGGCAATCCCAGGTCTGGACTTTGTCCTACTTTGGGGATGAGGGGGGCAAGGATGGAAAGGGAGGAGCAGAGTTAGGTCCACCTTGCTCTTGGCACTGTGGAGAGAAGAGGTCCAATTTGTAATTTTCCCATTGCCCAGTTTGCCCAGGAGCTGTTCTTTTCTAGGAAATTCACCCACAGATCTGTGATTACACAGAGCAAAAGTTCAGGTTACATCAGCATTGGGTTAAGAGTGATGATGATACCTTTGTATCAGCAAGGCTACAGTGGAACAGGAGAGGTAGGGTCAGACCAGACATTCTCCTCGCAGGGCCTTGACTTCACAGACAAACAGAGCAGCGCCTCCCTGAGTGCTCAGTCATTGATTTTCTCACACATAAATTAATTTAGCAAATGTATTTACTGTGCACTATGCATTGGGCATACTTTTGAGTGAGTTAAATATTAAGGAAAGAGCAGGAAAATTGAAATTCATGGTGGCAAGTAATTTCTGACCTAGATAGTCTTCTTGCAGAGCTAAACTACAAGTCAACTTTTTCAAAGAGCTTACTTTAAAACGCACACAAGACTACTGGTTCCCGGCCCTCTGAAGGCAGGGACCTTGTTATGGATGAGTGAATTAAAGGTGAGCCTTCCTGGAGTTTGTGGCCCTGGGGGAGACGAGACAACCCTAACACAAGCCTGAGCAAGGAGCAAGGACACACAGGGAAGTCAGTGGGGAGCTCTGCTGGGTCATCCTCTCACTGCTGGGGGTGGTTTCCCCCTGGTGCAGCTCTCCAGGGCTCAACAGGGGAGCAGGAGAGTTTTGTCCCTCATCCACAAGAGCTTTTAGGCAGGCTGTGGCGGAAGGGAATATCTTCTCAGCAGAGGGATTCTAAGAGGTCAAACTCTTTCCCAAACCTTAACTGGGTGATTCTTCTCCTTCTTAATGCAAACTCTTTCCCCTTGGTTGCCTGGGGCCTCTAGGTCTTGTCCTGTTGTAGGCCTTGGGTGAAGGGAAGCACAAAATTAGGGAGATGAGAGATCTTTAAGGAGTCCAACCTCATGGATTCTCTTTTTTTCTCACCCAGCAGCACAGACAGGGTGAATTTCCAAAAGGAAGGGGTCACCCACATCAAATGGGAGATCACAAGATGAAGTCTTAGCAAACATCTAATTAAACTCAGCGATTCTTCTCAATGAAAAAATCCACCCAGAGTTTTATAGGTGTGGAGTTCCACGTGGCCAATTCTCTAATGGGGAAGCACCCTTTTTGAGGGCTCTGGTACTAGTCCCTGGCCACTCATTTTCTTTTTCTGTACTAATTTTAGGCTTTCCTTACCCAATTTTCTCATTTGCTGTTCAAAGTTAAAAAATCTCCTGACTTTTACGCAATTCTCCTAGAAATTGCTCCATGACAGAGTAAGAAAGTAGTGCAAAGAGCTAAGTGAACCGTTTGGGGCGTGATGGGGACTGTATCTGCCTCTCAGTGCTGACTTCTGATTTTCTTTGGGAAGCCTGTCGCTCTGCTGGTGACGTGAAGGGGGACATGGCCTCCACACGGCATTCCGACCAGAGACCAGACGACTCCTGATGGCTCAGGGACTGCGTTAGACCTGATAAAATGCTGCTTCTCTAAACCTCAGTCTCTGTTTCACCCTCTGTTTGAAAGCTGGAGCTATGCATTGTCTAAGTCCTTGTTTTGGCAAACACAGGTAAAAGGTGCTTTTGCTTTTTCTTCTTTCCGGCTGACGTGGAACACTTACAGCAGTGCCCTCGCTGAGCTCAGTTCTATCAGTATCTACATGCTGCTTACCAGGATAATGTCTTTCCATTCGCACATCTAGTCTGACCCATTCCCTCCAGCTCTAGTAACATTAGGTTGACTTTTAGGACAAAGGTCTTGAAGCATTTGTCCTATACACCTGTTAAGTGGATCTAAGGACACAGAGGCCTTCTCAGGGGCTTCAGAGGATCACGTTATGGTAGTAGGTTGGTCTAATGGCACTGAAAAACAGACAGCAGAATAAGTTTGGAAAAGTAGGAAGACTCCAGTGAGAGAAGAAGTGAATGTCAAAATGCTATAATGTTGAGTGACTCGCAGATTTACCTACGCAGTTCATTGGTGGTGCCACACAGTTCTCTACTTCTGTGGTCAAAGAACTCTGCCTGGTGGGCCAAACAATAGGTATTGTTTTTCTATTGTTTTCTATTTTGTTTGTTTATACTGTGTGATTAATGCACCTCCCAGAAAGCCAGCAGGTCTAGGGGCTTGAGATCCAGATGCTGTGGAGATTTTATTGTTTCCTTTTCTTGACACTTTGAGAGCTGTGGACCTTTCAGGCCAAGAAATCTCTAGTGCTCTCGGAATGTCCCAGTGCGTGTAGGAAAGCGGAGGAACGATCATGCCTGGCTAGTGCATTTCTAGTGACGTCCCACGTGAGTGGACATAGAACAGGAAAGGTCCAGCGCGCACATGCAGCCTACTGTTCTTAGCCCAAGGAGTCCAAAACCAGTGGCTGTAACGGAGTGTGTGACAGGGCCCTGAGACAAAGCGGAAAAAAGGAAATGGGAGGCTGACAGGGTAGGTGCTCCAGCAGCTGGGAAAGAAAGCAGCTCGGGGAAGGCAGTGGACCTGGTTTTCATCAGGTGAGCTCAGGGACAGCCATCTCCCCCTTCCTGGCTCTCCCTTAGGACTGGCCACCTCCCCTGTACTTTTCTGGGTAACACTAAGCACTTAAGCATCCTCAGCACCTGCTAGTGGGACTGTGCGGTACCTATTTATGCACTTACCAGTCACATTTTAGCACCCAGCTTTGCACATCCGTAACACTCAACCTAGGCCAGGTGGGTCTCGCCGATGAGACCACTGGCAGCTGTTCCCCAGGCTTGTGTGACCTCCTTCCACAGTGCACAGTGCCGGTCTCATGGTTGGGACAGAGTCTCTGAGTTTGGAGATAACTAGTGAAAGGTATTACAAGTATACTGTTAACCAGGTGACTACTTTTCCCTTGGAGATATTTGTGCAGCAAAACATCCTCGGGACACGGAGCAGTCTCAGCATAGCCTAGAAAGTGCTGGCTTAGCAACACGTCCTACCCTGTGAAAACTTGTGACTTCTGTGTGAAGAGAACAGGTTTTAATTAAATTGGGTGTTTTTGACTCTCCCTCAGGGAGCTGGGTTTGGGGGCTGAGAAGCCGAGAGCTATGTTAGGATGAAGGGAGCCTTCTCAGAAGCCTGGAGCCCCCGGGAGCTGAAGTTTTGCCTTTGGGCCCCCGCGGCCTTGTGCTGTCTTTCACAGCCAGGCCCAGCTCAGCCTGGAGTGAGGGAGTTGGTCTGTGGCCTGAGATTGGCCACATTGTGCTTTTGAAAACTGTTTTTTTTAATGGGTTGCTGAATTTTAGAAGTAGGAGTGACCCTTGTAGGGCTCAGCATTTCTTAGGTTTTTAAAAATTTTTTCTATTTCTTTGGCTTTGTCTTGACCCTGGGAAACAGCCTCAAAACCATCTGGTAAGAGCAGGGGACATTTCCTTAGGTCTCAGCCAGGGGCCCTGGGCATTCATTCAGTCGAATCCAGGCAACGTGAATCGGGCACTTTCTACATGCAATGCACCGTCCTAGGTTCTCAGGTGACAAAGAGGAACCTGATACGAAGATGGCCTGAAGGAGAGACGCTCGTGGGCCTCAAATGTGAGCAAGGCTGGGGGATGATGGGTCTTGGGTACCAGTGAGAGGAATCAGAGGGTGTGACCACGGATTCTTTCCAGTGAATTAAGAGGCGATGCTAAGCAAGCAGCATGAGAGCCCGGCCTCTGAGGTCACCCCCATTCCTCGGCCAGGGAAGGGGAAGAGGAGGAAGGTACAGGGAAAAAGAAGGAGCCACGGGGAGGTCACTGTCAAGGTTACTGGTCCCCGGGTGGCTGGATTTGGTTGACTGGTTGTCACCCTTAGAAGCTAAGTGCCCTGAGGCAGATGATGCACTTCTCTATAAGTGGGAAGTGAGTTAATAATACATGGAAGTGCTCGGAACAGGTCATGTGCATAGCAGGCACTCGGAGAGTGCTGGCTGTTACCATTCTTGGGAATTAATGTTCTGCCCGCCTATCTTTCTGGCTTATCTTGTGCTGCGTGCCCCACTAATACCAAACCCAGATCACTGGCTGGATGTCTCATGCACCTGCAAATGTTCTCCGTATTTTGTGTTGTAGGCGCTTTTCCATTGAGTTAGCCTCTCTGCCCAAGTCTCTCCACCTGTAAGATCCTACGCACTTCTGCTCTACCTTGAACACCGATGCGTTTCAGACAAACATAAGTGCCTCACGGCACTGCCCAGGCTTTCCGACAGCTGGAAGCTCGGCCTCCTCAGCTTGCCACGAGCCAAGCCTACCCTGGACCTCCAGTATGATTCATGGGGTCTGGGAAATGACAGGGCACCCCTGCCTCCTCCCTGCGGATCAGTGCAGCAGGGGAAAGGGCAGAATTCGCCCTCCCGCTATTCCTAGATTTCCCTGAAAGATGACAGCAGCACAGAAGGAACAAGATAAACTCTCACATCAGCTGTCACCTGCGTGTGTCAGTGTTTGACTTCACCGAGTTTGAAGGCACTGCCGCCTTTGTGAATAAGCCAGGATTCTGTGCTCTTCACAAGGTTCCCGAGAACATTCCATGCCAGTCTAATAGAAAAGGGCCCCATGTCTGCAGCTTTGAAAAACTGCTCAAAGATGGAGCCAGGGAACAACCTAACCAAGATGGAACAATCCTCACCCAGGGGTCAGCTGAGTCCAGGTTCCACAGAGGGTAGGGCTGCTGCATAGAGTCCCAAGGATTTTGTCGGGAACACGGAGGGGGAAGAAGTGTTTCCTGGTTGCCGTTTACCTATCAGTCTGGGCACAGATTGGCATTCCTGGGCTCTCGTCTCCACGTCCCACTGTGCCAGCGTCGCCATGCATGTGGTGCTTGGCAGAGAGGCTCAGGGCTGACCACACAAGCACCAGCGCTGCTGTCAGGTCGGCTCTCTAGCCTGCAGAGTCTGGCTGGGAGTGTGGGGGAAGGGAAGAGAAGGGAAGAGCAAAAACGGGAAAGGAAAGGAAGGGAAGGGAAGAAGAAGAGGACATGGCCCTAGCCACCCACCGTGCCATTCCTGGGCTTTGATTAAAGAGGAAAATATTGGCTCTGACAGTCTTGATTTGCAAGATCCAAATGCATTCTGACTTTTTAGAGGAGTGGAGGGCTCAGGTTTCAGGGGAATGATCCTGCTTAGTATTTCTGACTCCAAACTTAAAGGCGCTGGGCTGCTCTGCGGAGGAGCGTGCAGTGCAGAGCGTGGAGTTAGTGAGGTGACATTGCGAGGGCTGAGTTGCACAACACCATGATGTCAGCCTTCGGATGGGAGCTGGGCTGTTGAGCAACGCCACTTGGAAGAGAGAGGTCACCACAGAAACCTGTCCAACGGTTCTAAGAATTTTGTATCTTTGAAAGTCTTTAATATATTTCTTTACGTATTGGGACCTAAGCTTTCCAAACCCTGTGCTTTGCCAGCAATCTTCCCTGCTTCTCAGGTCAGGCAGTGAAATTCCAGTTGACAAGTTGCATTTATTTAAAAATATCCCACGGTGAAAAGAGGACAGGGCATTGCAGAGGGGGCAGGAGTTTCCAAGAAAGGTCCTCACTGGTTTCGTCAACTTTTTCCCCCAGCCAGCCTCACCGACAGCCCCTTCTTTGGTGCCGAGGCTGGGGTGGTTGAAAATGGAAGCCTCCAGAGAAAAGGTGGGCCGGCGCCCGACAAGATGCCCAATCCCCTCCTCCCCGCGGGGAAGAGCCACAAGTCCCATCTCATCCCACCGTGCCTCGCACAGGACAGAAGCGCCCTGCGGCTCTGGCCTCGGTCTCTTGTCCCAGGATGAACCTAGCAGACAGCTCGGGTGGGAAGCTGCTACTTTGCTCCTTGGCCCTGGGAGGACATGAGTCATGGAGAGGACAAGGAATTGGCTCCCTGGACTGAGAGAGCTGGGCTCCCTCTGGGTGCTGCTGCACGCAGGACGGAGGGGCGATGGTAACGGTTCGGCGTTACCGGTTACCAGTTCCCCGTTTAACGTGGTCACAGCAGCAGGCGATGGCAGTGGACACTTGTCCCCTCATAGCTTCCTGATAGCTACCTTGGTCACGGCGCTCAGCGCTCACCTGTGCAGAGCAGGTGTACTTCAAAGACAAAGCCGAATCCTAAACTCGAATCAGAAGGAGGTCACCACGTAGGGGAAATCAGAGCAAATCACCTGGGCAGGGAAAAGGTAGCAGCCCGGACTCCGAGCTGTAATAATATTTTGCCAGGAGCTCTCCCTCATTTCTGTTGCACCAAGGCTTTGGGCTAGCATTAATTGTCCAGCCGAAAGGGAACAAACCTATTTATAATTGACATACAGGGTAGTCCTATTTATAGCTCTGGTTGGCGGCCTGTGTGTCTCTGTGGGAGATTCTCCCTGAAACAAAAGCCTACTTTCCGCAGCAGCCACCTGTGTTCCAGGGATAGCCTTGGTCATTTCTGTTGCTCTGGAGATGTATTTAATTAACCTCCTATTCCTCCTCGTGGGATGGAGGAATGTGAAAAGTACCGACCAGTCATACAGTGATGCCTGCTTTTGTCTGTGTCCTTTTGGTCCTCAGATGCCCCACTTGACCCCAAAAAGCAAAAGCAGCCCCTCTGCTCAGAGGAAGGTGTGTGCGTGCCACCGTGGCCAGCCCACTTTCAGCTTCCCAGTGTGCTCTAGCCCAGCCTTGGACAACTCTTCACTCAACTCATTGCTAGAAACAAGTGGTGGACCTTGATTTTTTTGAGAGTTTTGTGATAATTTCACAGGCACCACCCCGTCCTTTATACTCCCTAAGACCACTCTTGGTGGGCAGACAGGCGGGCACAGGCATAGCCGTGTTAGGAAGAGGATTTCCCAAAGGTGTTCAGCTTACAGCCATCCACTGCAGGCTCTGCAGGGCTTCCAGATGTCCCCAACACAGAGCTCTTTTTTCTTCTTCACATAGTATTTCTACCAGGAAAATAAACCTGAGTCTAATACATTCACACAGTCTCAGTTGGATTTTCTATTTACTTCAGAACAATCTGCTTTCAGGAATCCTTGGGCAGAAAGCAAAGGTTCTTTGCCTCAGGCCGCATCGTACCAGGGGACGTGGAGGCCAGGGTGGGAGGGAGGCTCACGCTCCAGGTAGAATTTGGGTGAGTCACTGAATCTGAGTCAGAAAGAATGGCCTAAAACCTCACAAAAAAGAGGAATTGTTTGTTTGTTTGTTGTGCTGGGGATCAAACCCATGACCTCGCACTTGCCAGGCAGGTGCTTGTGCCACTGAACTAAATCCTCAGCCCAAAAGAGGCACTTTAAAAATGAATTTCCTATCAACTCGAGGTGAGGTCAGCACAGTATTTCTGGCCTCTCTCAGGCTACAGCACACACCAATACTTGTGTCATGCTGAGGTCCCGGACAAGTGGAGAGTGAACATGGTAACAAGGTCCACCTTACTCTTAAATCTCCAAGAAAGTCCCTGCCAAACTGGGGATAAAGAGAGGAGGATGAGAATACTCGCACTCCCCAGGAATTCAGGAAACATGTTTGGAAATCTCCCTTGTCCAGTAGGAAAAGAAAAAATACTGTTTGCTATATTTTGATTTCCTTTAATGGTGTGGGTTTAGATGATTGCGCCTCCAACTGGGTGAGGGCTGCTTTTTTAGCAGATGAAGGAGTTTAGGGCTTTTATATTTCCCCTTGGGAGCATGGTGGGTGTTCATTAAGATGTGCATCTCCTCTGCTTTTCTATTTTAGCTTTTTCTAGGCTTCTAGCACTATGCCAGGTAAACTGCGGTCCACAAAACACTGCTGAGTGTAATTACATATTAAAAGAGTAATTTTTTCCCTCTTTGGTGGGTGTTTTACAAATGATCATTCCCATCAAAATTCATTAAGTTGGGTCCATTAAGCTGGAAATTTGACTCTACAGACCTCCTGCTTCTGGATAGCCTTTCTGCTGAAGCACATGGGCATACGAGTTCCTTTCTAGGTGTTCAGAAACTTTAGTGATGGATGCTTTTGAGGGCAGCGAGCAGAGTTCTTTGCATTTTCCCTGTCTATAGGTGTCTGTTCTCTACCTGGCTCATTTCACTGTTTCAGCCAGGCCCGGATGGATCAGCTCCTGGGAGTCTGGCGCTAGCTGAGTGCTCCGGAGATTTGCCGATGCGCCTTGCGAGGTACGCAGTAGTGCTTTAATCTGGAGAATCACAGCCAGCTTCAAACGAAAAGTATCATGTTCTGTTTACCTAAAGTCCCTCAGCACTTTCCTGGAGCTCCAGCATTTCTCACTCTCTTTGAAAAAACCTGAAAGTTCGTGGGGGCTTCCAACTGAGCCGTGTCTGCTTTTCAGATGAGTTACTGCTCTCTTACGGGCCCTCACCATGAATCGAGGCCCGCCGAGTCCAGAGGAAAAACAGATACCTTAATGAATTCCATGTGGGCGTCCACTGTGCTGCGTGTGGGCAGCGAGGGGGAGCTGGCTTAGGGTGATTAATAGCACCCGGCCGTCACCTTCACGGAGCTCGGAATTAGCCAGCCGTGTGAGGCACGCACGCTCACCACACACACACAGAACAGAACAGATGAAAAGTGCTTTAAGAGAGCATTACTGCCTTCTTCTTTCCGAAGGAGGAGGGTTGGCATCTGGTAGAAGGTTTTACAGAGGAGGTGACAATTTGAGAGAGCAGGAGGGAAGTCCAAGGAGGCAAAAGTCCTCCTGCTTGAGCGCTGCAGTGTGCAGAGGGCACCTGTAAACCCTCCCAGTAAACTGAGTCCGTGACCCAAAGCCGCTGCTCAGAGGCAGTGCAGTGGGCCAGGGGCAGGCAGTGGGCAGCGGAGGGGGTTCTGGGAAAGCAGAAAGCGCACGCCAGTATGAAGAGGAGAGTCATTTAGTAAATATTGGCAGATTTTTATAAAAACACGGTCTTTGCCAAACAAAATACTTGGGAAGACTGGATATGCCTTGCAGACTGCCAGGCTGTGAGGTCTGTTGTATGGAAACATTAAGAAATACAATTGGAAAGTCAGAGGCCTTCCATTGTATCCTTCGCTGTCAAATGGAGGCATTCAGCCTCAATTTCCTTAGCCGCGGACGGTCCCTGGACGCTCCTTCGGACAGGAGTAAAGAGATGAGGGCCGTGTTTGAGACAGGTTAATCTCAAGGGCGGGATGGCTGGGGTTAGGCAAGACTGGACACAGCCATCCCCGAAGAGGCTGTTTTGGGGAGTGTGTGTGTGTGGGGGGGCTCAATATTGAGGGGACTGGCAGGAGGGATACATGTGTAATCTTTCAGTGAATTGGTAACAGCTGTTCTGGATCTCGGTACAAAACGAACTCTAATGCTACAGCTTGCTTTGTCTGAAGAGTTGGGTTTGATGGTCTCTGCTGTCCTAAACACTCTGAGAGATTGCGTAAGCCACCCATCGCCTTGGCCGGGAACCTGGTCTTTCCTGCTTTTACAAGGTCACTACCCAAAATCTCCACTTGCTCTTGAAGAAATATTCCTTTGACAATCTCTATGTTCTTGAATGCTTGGTTTTTCTGGGCTCTTCATTCCCAAGGAGCATGGGTTATCTTTTACATTCTACTTGAGCTGTATCCTTGTTACGTTTAAGGAGCGCTGCAGAATTCTGAATTGTGTCTTATGCAAGAGCCAGCAGTGGCAAACCTGGTGCTTGAGGAGCAGCATAAACGTAATAAATGCATACTGAGCTGAGTAAAAGCAAAAGGTGATAGTTAATATTCAGAGATCTTTCACATCTGGAGCAGGAGTGCACAGGGGTCGATGCACGCTGAAGCCGGGGGTACAGAAGTGAATCAAGGAAGCTTGCTGGCGCGCCGTGCTGGTGCTAGCAGCCCATTCCAGACATGTCAGGCGCAGTCAGCCGTTACCACACAGGAAGGGGGTGCAGCCACATGAAGTTTCTGGTTTTTCAAGAGAGGCTACCTTGGCTTTCATTTACAACATCTTGAGTTTTATAATTTAATTTCAGAATTCAAAAAAATAGAATGGACCAAACAAATCATGCCTTCGGGCTAGATTCAGGTGGGGAAAGGGGCGGACTGGCACCATCCTGAGACATCTGTGCGGGTGGTACTTTATTCTTTCTTTTCCCCTGTGATGTGTGGGTGAGTGGGCACTCTGTGGATGGCACAGACCGGAGTACACAGTGGAGAAGTATTCTCATCTGACTCCAGCTTGGGGTTATACAGTTGTTATTAAGGGGTCCCAGGCAACAGAGTGAGTCCTCTTGGGAGGTCTTGCAGTCCTGCATTGTCTTGTTTTGGGTGTTGTTGAGCACTGAGAAGCCGCCTGGCACGGGACCTGAGGCAAACTGGTTACTGCTGGGTGTTGCTTCCCCGAATTTTAGGAAAGGGCCAAGAAGAAATACCGAGCGCAGGTTGCTTACTAAAGAAGCAAACCATAAACTCGATTTATAACTGGATTAAAATAGAGGTTTTATAGATTTTCACGAAACAGCATTAAATGTTCTTTCTAGAAAAGGTCTTAGAGGTTATGTTGTCAACATTCATTCAACAGGTAAAGCACCGAGGAGCCGGGGATGCTGCTGTATTAAAATGTGAACCAAGTCTTTAAAAATCAAATATATATTTCTGGTATAAGCATGAGAACCACTTATCTTAGATTTGAGTATAATCAAGAGGTGGAAAATACTCAAAATTCAAGGAACATATAAATGAAGAAATGAGAAAAGCGTATTGTTTACAACTTATTTTTTCCCTGAAAAATTGGGGAAAAGATCACAGTTATGTAAGCAGAGGCAGAATGTCTGGTTTACCTTAATATAATCCCCACATTTACCAAATTACCTAGCAGCAGAATTCTGGATAAATCCAAGATTCTGTACTTGTCCAATTCAAAGCTCTCCTTCCTGCCTGGTGGCACCTCAAAGAACAGAAGCCGCGCGCTGTCCAGCTCTCAGGTTACCTGCTCAGCTATAGTGCATCTGTCAGATACCTGGTCCTTCCTGAGGGGCTCAGGTGGGAGAGCCTCTCTGTCCCAGAAGGGTCTCGTGAAGACTGTAAACCAGGTATGTATCTTTGCAAAGCAGTTTGAAAATTACCCTTCACTTCCAAGTTGTCGACAAAATATACTTTTCTTATCTTGAAATAATTTCTTTAAATTCTGCAGAAACCTAATGGAGCTACTCAACAGGGACATGTAAGAAATCATATCAGAGCCTGGCTCAGTTTGACACAGGAGTCAATGAGATACGAGTAAAACACAGTGGTCCATGACATGCAATTGGAAATGTCTCTGTCTCTGTCTTGGTCTCTCTCTCTCTCTCTGTCTGTCTATCACAGTCTTCCTTGTCCAGGCTTGAAAAAATATGATGATTGAAAAAGAAATTGGCAAGACCTAAAGGACTAGAGCTGAGTTTCTGGCTTCAGTGATGGGACTGGAAATTGCAACCACAGCAAGTAGGCGTTCCAATTTCCAGTTCACAAAACGTCAGGCCTTGGAGTTATCCTTGGAGCAGCTCTGTGTCCTCTGAGGACAGGTTCCACCAACTTAGGGGAGCTGGGGAGAAAATCGCCCTACATAGTATTAATGGCCACAAGCAGATTGGGCCTCAACTTTATTGTTCAACTCTTCAGTGAATGTTAAATCCATTTTTCATAGTCTCTTTTATGCATGCATGCTAACAATTGTTCTCTGGAGCAGGGTTTCTCAGACTCAAATGCTTATACAAACCCTCTGGGTATCTAGTTCAAACACCAGTTTTGGGGTCCTGGGAGTCCCTGATTCTGTGTTTCTGGATGCTCTCAGTTTGCTAAGTAGTGAGACTCAATGTGACCTTGACTCATGCCCCTTAGAATATTTGCTAATCAAACCAGATTCACTCTGTGAATGAGAGATTGCTTCTTGCCCCAAACACCGTCTTGAATCATTGGTCAAATCTGGTGTGTTTTGAGAGAAACTCTTCCCTCTTGAAGACCACTCTTTATGTAGTGGGAGTGGCAGTGGATGGTGGGATCAAAATCATTGATACGGAAGCCCCCTCCCTAGGAGGGGGCTTGAAGACTAAATGGCCAGTGCTGACTTCAGAATAATCCAGAAGTGAGTCTTCCCAGGCCTTGGCACACACAGCCTGGTGCTTGTGTGTAGCTACCGAACCCCTCCTTGTCTGGTTTATCCGGTAAGGGAGATTTCTAGAATTGCATGCCAAGCACTAATAATCTCCTAAAATGCCAGCCAATCTTACAGCCTTTGACAAAGCTTATTCATAGGACTTACGCCTCATGAATTGTCTACCCTAAAGGAAACCCGAAATGAAAGCTACTATGTAAGTGTTTTATCGATCAGCTTGAAATTTATGGCCAAATATCTAGTCCATACTGAGAGGCAAGAATCAACAGAGAAAGAAGGAACTTCTGGAAAGCCAGAAATGTCTCTGTGCCAAAACAGAGAGTGGCATTAGAAGTGGACACAGTTAACCGGAAGTTGCATCTATGCCGAAAACACAGTCATGCCTCTAATGGGGAGCATTAGCTGAGCTAGACGGACGCGCAGTGAAATGGTTGGATCCATAGGGAGGAACATGCTGGAAATGGTTTCCATGTGACCCTGTTTTTTCAGGATCAGATGGCCATCGATTGAGGGTGTCCAGCCAAACACAGTGGGACAATGGGCTGGCATTAGTCTTACCCTTTGACCACACTCGATATAGTTGCAGCTGAAATTTGTTATGTGTTTCAGGAATAACAAAGCATCCATATGGAACAAATATTTGGCAGTGTGGCAGCTGATGAAACCAGAAAAAATTAGACAAATTATCAATTGCTCGCTCCCAAATTACCCTACAAAGAAATTAGATCCATTTTCAGTAGCTTTGCCTTCAAATTTCTTCATTCCATGAGTCACCACTACCTTCTGCCAAACTAAATATGTCTATGAACGGCTGGAAACTTTAATGGAGAGAAACATAAAACTCAAACTACGTAGGAAAATTTAAGCTTCTTCGTGGAAGACCTTCAGGAAAGACCAGCAAGTCGGGAATGTGTGGAGACAGTGCGCAGACAATACCTTTTGTTTCTGGTAGTTTCTGATTTTAGCAAAATACATGAACTACTCAACCAGCTGAAATGACATCAAGTTAAAATGAACTCTACAAAGGAATTAGCTCTTTACTCTTTTTGGAAAAAGCCTTCAACTTACGGAAATGCTAGACTTTGCAAAAGGTCACAGTTCTACATTCAAGTTGAGTAGCTTCCTGATAAAGAGACCCAATGATGGGGTCCAGCAGGTAACAGAAACTAGGGCAGCCTTTTATGGGAAGGAGTTGAATTTTCAGATTATCCTGATGTTTTGCACCAGCAGAGAGTCATGGACTAGTTCTTGGAGATTCCGGTTGGTAGTTGCCACCTTCACATGAGTTTGTTGAGGTTGAGTTTCATATGCCTGGCTGTCCACAGGGCACCAGACCAAGTGTGAAATAAATGGCTGAATGTAGGCTTGGATTTCCTCGCCACTGTGTTTTGTGTTTTGTGACTTCATGCATGTCAAGGTTTTTCTGGATTGCTTTATATGGCTCTAACGTTCTAATTCTTTCATTCTGCTCTGGAAAATAGAAACCACTTGTGTTGGCCTCTAGGGGCTGGTGCTGCAGCATGGGGCTTCTTTGCCAGGATGTCCCACAGGCCGCCCACCTCACTCAGTGCTGGTGGACTAGAGCAGAGTTTTCTTTCCACAACCACATGTCCAGGTGGAACCTTCAGGGAGGGTCTGGCAGCAGCTGGAAGCTCCCCATGACTGGAGTGAGCTCAGTCTTGTGACAGACGTTTTGATGGGACATCATGCAGGGGCTCCTGAGGGGTGACTCCCCCGGGGGGCTTGTAGACTTTTATCTCTTATTCCTTCAATCTGAGATCAATAAAGATGGTGTCAAAGAAATCAAAAGTCATGGGGTTGATTTTGGCGACTAAAAGCATTCACTTTCGGAGTGAGTTTTTCAATAACAGATCAAGGAGTTTTATTGAGTACCTAATGCTGGATGCTGTGTGGGACAGAAAACAATCAGTTAAAAATCAGCTGCTGTGTTTCCGAATGATCTCAAAACACAACTGAATGAAATTCGCCGTGGCAGTGACCAGATCTCATTGTGTGGTTCGAAAGTGTCCTTCCTGGGTTAAATCAGTGTCCCTGGGAGGCTCACGATGGGAGCTGCCATCGATGCAAGAACATTGCATTCATTGGTCCACGTTGTGATGAAATTCACACCTTTTATTTTGTTGACGATGTGCTCATATGATTCAGTCTACGATCCAGATGAATTTGAGATGGGCGGTTTAGCACGCAAAGCCTCTTCTTTGAGTAATAGCATATTCCCTCTGCTGAACACTGGAGTTTTTAGGCTAAGCAAAAATCACCAATAGCTGACATGGGAGAGTGAAACTCTCGCTTAATGTGGAATATCTCAGGGACTCCCTAACTACACTATTTTTTTTAAATCAAGAAGCTTGAGAAAATCCACCACCAGGTTGGCTTTCCTAAATTAAAACAATCGCACAAGACCTTACAGAATTTGAACCACTGAGCTGATTTGTGAACTGTAAGAAGGCAGACAGGGCAAGCCCTGCAGTTCGGGCATTACTAACATCACAGCTGGAGCCTTTTCCATTTCCAAAACTCATCTGTAGCCAAGTCTCAGGACAAATCTGAAGTCTACCATCTTTTGTTCCCATTTTACGGTGAGGAATGTGAGACCCAGGATGTTAAGTGACTTCTCCAAGATCACAGAGCTATTCAGAAAGGAAACAGGGTCAGACCCAAGTACAGAACTGTTGATCGTCTCTGGGCCATAAACTAAGTCTGGCGATACTCAGATGGGGAAGGCCCAGGAAAAAGGAAGAGAAAACTGGGACTACTGCCTTTGAACTGTGCTTTTTTGCTGGTGAGGAATTGAGCGTTTATTTATTATGTGACTGAGAAAGGAACAGCCGCCAGTGCCGAGGTCAAAGATAACCAGCTTGTTTGTCATTTGCTGCAGGTGGTCATAATCAAATTCGAAGCACACCGGCTCGCTGTGGACCACTTCGGCTGCCCTGACTTTTCTTACTCAAACAAATGAGTTCCATAGCTATGAGGCCGAAAGGAAAGCCTCCAAATCCCTTTGAAACAGCGCACAGAAAGAGCGTTTTATTTTCAGAGAACAGTTTTCAAAACCCGATGACTCTTCTCACTGCTCAGTCCCGGCAGTGGGCCACAGGCTCTCCATTAATCAGTGACAGCGCCTGCGTCCACAGCTCTGCCGCGTAGGAGGCTCCCCAGGTGACCAGTCAGCTCTGTGCCTGGCTTTCCCTACCTCTCCACTTGCTTCTCTTCTGGGGACTTGTCCAGCGCAGTCATTCTCAACCGCGGTGACTCTGCATCCCAGGACACACGGAGCAATGTCTGAAGACGGTTTTGGTCCTTACCACGGGGAGCAGGGGACCGCAGGCATCAAATGACTGGAGACCACGTGTGTTGCTTGACATGAGTAATGTAAGGGGCAGTTCCCTTCTTCAGTACAAAAATTATCTGGTCCCCAAGCGTGCATCATGCCAAGCTTGGAAACCCTCACGGCATTTCCCCAGTGGTATTTCTGGGAAAGATAAGTGGGGAGCATCAGAATGAAATAAGATTTAAAAATATGCAGGGAAGAGATAGAAGGAAACTCTGCATCCCTCAAATCACTGTAATTCAGAATTGTGACTCTCTTAATTCTGAGTCTCCTCGTTCTAACCTTTCCCCGGATCGATCATAGGCGCTGGTTGCATGTAGGCTGCCTCAGTGTGGACTTTCTAAATCTCTTGGTTCTGACGAAAGACCCATTTCATCAGGGTAAATGGTACAGAGGTGGATACATCTTCCCAGAAACAGGGCTGCCTGACAGTTCAGTCGTGGGCTGCCAGATTGTCGGCGTTGAAAAGGGCCCTTCAAACAGCCTTTCTAGTACCTCATAAAGGCCACAAATGAAAGCAGAAAATCAAGAGAGATTCATGGAGTATTTGGTGGAGAGTCTGCAAAAAAATCAGGTGTAAATTTCTTTTGGCCCGAGACCGTCAGAGAAATCTCCAGAAAAAAAGGCTGATCCAACAACTCGGCAGGCCGTTTCAGATTTTCCAGGAACACAGCTTTGCAAAGTCATTCCAAAGCCGTTCGACCAAAGTTGACATTGGACAGAGTGACCAGAGATCCAGAATAATATAATATACAATAATAGCCTCAATCATGACCTGAAGTGGACAAAAAATGCCCAAAACCCATAAAATGAAATGCCCAAAACCCATAAAAAGGATTTGTATATCATACATGAGGCAAGCTGAGGATGATGTTTAGTTTGTGCAAATTTCTGTAGCCAGAGAGCCAAAGTGTTAAGCCTCAGGTGAGTTTGTTGGAATGAAAGATTTACTGAGATCTATGCTTATTTTGGTGAACTTAGTTGGAAGTCCTTCCTGATCATTTTAACCTGCTAGATACTTTTAACATAGGCATGGCTAATTGCTTCTAAATGAAGAAAAAATGCACTGGAATCAGGAAACAGAATTAACGGTATCCCCTTCCACTTCTGCCAAAAATTACTGTGTGACCTCAGATGTCAGTTTTCTCTGAGTTCTAGTCTTAATGCTTGACAAGCTATTTTTTAAGGGCCTCCCTGCTTATGGGGATTTTTTGTTTTATTTCCTTCCAACTTTCAACAATTGGGTAGTTTTAAGAAAGAGATAGAGAGAGGTATACTTATTCTTAACCAATAATCAGGTCAATAATCTTCCCAGGGGATCCAGCATGGCTTTAAGAAAAATTGAAACCCTGATCCCTGCAGAATGCCTGGGCATTTGAAGCAAAAGGTTTTAATTTAAAAGGCTGTGTGGTCTCTGCTGGTTTCACAATTTCTCTTTGTCCCTGTGCTTCTGCCGATCAAATATTGCAAAGCCATTAATTACCTTGGGACAACACAAACGGCCACGTGTAAGGGTTCTGGTGAATTACACAAAGCAGTTTGCCAGATGTAAAGAAAGGAAGGGTTTTTCTTGGTATGGAAGGTCAGTGACACAGTAAGAGGGCCAGCTATGCCAAGAACGGAGACCTGGAGCTTGCCAATTGCTTCTTTTAGAGACTTCAGCCAATGCGAGACTAAACAATGTATTGAATCGGCATAGAATTTAATGCAGTTAGAATCGCATGTCACGGACAGCTCTTTGTTATGTTTTCAACATGGGCTCGTGTGGACATAAAGACAAACAGAATGCCGTGTTGTCATCTCCTTAGTCTCACAGCTAATAAGGGGTTTGAACTTTCTAGGCAACCAAAAGTAATTCTTTGGGATGTAAGAGTTTGTTGATGTTTCGTGGAGAAGTGTAGGATGGAATTCTGCCAGGGTAGCAGCTCAGTGCTCAGATGGGTTTTTGCCACCATGGTTGTCAAAGACCTCTGGTTACATACAAGAGCAAAGCATTTGCAGCCGGGTCCTGAGCATTAGGAGAGCTCTTAGCGGGGAAGGCCTGGTGCCTGTTCTCAGTGAGTCGGGTTCTCTGGTGAGCAGCGTGACCTTGGAAGGAAGGGAGGCTCCTGGAGAGGGGAGATGGGGTTCAGCAGACGCCCTAAGGAACGCTGGCTGGGTTCACAGTGTCTGGACAAGGTATTCAGAAGCCCATTGCCTTTTGAGAACACACAAACTGTCCCTTGGACCCAAGGTGTCTATTTCAGGAGCCACGGAAGATACAGAGCGTTCCAACACCAATGGTCTTCAAGGACTGTGCAGGTAGAAACCGTGGCTGTTCCCACAGAGCCTTTCCTGTCCAGGTGCTGGAAGTGTCCTCACACCTGGCTCACTGTGGAGACCATGGTGGCCCTAACCACTTCTATTTTCCCATTGCTCCCATAGGATCCCTAGAGAGATGTTTGGTCCCACTGAAGAGCCTTTCCACGGTATTCCTCACAGAGTGCCACAAGCCCAAAAGCTGAAAGAAATGAAGCCCAGGCAGTCTTCTGGCAGAGACAGAAGAAAATCTGGATTTGACCAGGGCAGGGGCTCCTGGACCGTACTGTAGACCCTGGAGCTCACAGGGGAGGCGCTGCCTCCTCTCAGGTTAGCGTCTGGGGAAGGCTTTTGGGTGGCTGCAGCCTTGAATTCCTGAGGCAACTCTATGAATGCTCCCTCACTTTTCCCAGAAGGTAACAATTGGGGTCAGCCCACAGAGACCTCCCTCACGGCTCGTTTGGAGGAAATGTTCAAAGTCAGCTGTAGGACCTCGCGCCTTCTGGTGCAGGGCACTAGGGCTCCACACACGCAAATGACCGTGTGGACTCCTGGGAGTGAAGGGACCTTGGCTTTGGTTCTGGATCAGTCTGGTAAAGGAAGTCACAGAATTTCTGTGCCTCTAAATTCTCCTTTACCCTGTGCACCAATCATCTGAACCCATCAAGACTGGGGTAAAGAGTACCTGAGAGAGCCGGGCAGCTGGATGCTGAAAGAGAAAATGGACTAGACGCATGAAAGACGTTCTTCTGGTGAGCGGTACTGATGTTTCTGACATAGTCATGACTGCCAGGAGAGTTTTTCTCAGATACCCCCAAGAAGACAAAATGATTGTATGGTTAATTGGACTCTTCAGATATCTGCAGTCTTTGCAACAGATTCTGCAACTGATCCCCACAGACAATAATAAGTGTAATAGCTAACACGTGCTCACTGCGTGTCAGACGGTTCTCCACGTTTAACATTTTCTAAACCATGAACTTGTTTAACCCTGACACCAACACGAAAAAGCAGGTTCCATTTTACAGATGGGGGAACTGAGGCACAAGGAAGTTCTGTAACTTGTTGAAGAACCCCCACCAAGTAGGTTGTGTGGCCTGGGTTCAAACCCAGGACACTGGGCAGTAGAGGCCAGGCTCTTGGTCTGAAACTCTTTACTCCCTTGCTCATAATTTTCCATGCCTAAAAGAACATTAACATGCCATGAAAGTGACAATTATTTTCTAGTATTCCACAGAAACTTTCATTTTCTGACTTACACAGCCTGGCGCTCCTGGGTATATATTTAAAGAATCGCGGTAAGCATTTGGGGGTCAATATAAAAGCCCGGTGCTTTTCTTTACTGATACCTGTGGCCTATTAGCTTTGTGGTACTAATGAGGCCAAGGTTATGAGGTCAAACTCCACATGTACCAATTAGGTTCAAAGCGAAAAGCTTTTCCGCAGCTGGCGACTGAACTCCTACCGTTGACCGACAGTCGTACAGACCTATGCCTAGCAGTCTGATGAGCACCAGGCAAAAGACAGCTCAAACGGGGCTGTTTCGGACCAGCTCCATCGAAAGCAGCATTGGTGGGGGCCGAGTGAATCTTTGGAGTCTCCAAATCATACGCTCTCTTCTTTAATCAGAAGGGCGGCACCCACAGCCAGGAAGAGGTGTTTGGTAGCATTTTGGAAGCCTATGGATTCTCATCTGTCTCCTGTCTCACCTAAAAAGGAACCCAGTCATTTGACCTCACAGCCAGCAAGGTGAGGAAATGGACCACTGCAAACCTTCCGGTCCTGAGGTCCTGAGCGTGTGTTTCCTGAGCTGTAAACCCCTTGGGTGGAGTATTTGGCCATGTCTGAATTTCGGCCCCACCCTTAAGGACTTGGAGTCCAATTTGAACAGAACACAGAAGCTGGCTTCTCTTTCATTGATTGAGTGCTGTAATCTCCTACCTTTGCAGATCAATAGAAGCGACGTAAGGAAGAGAAGTGGCCAGATGTTCCCCGTTCACTACTTAAACCCAAGCATCTCCTTTCTTGACTCGCTCTGAATCCTTGCTAATTACAACCTAGACTACGGGTCTGTTAGAGTCGGGTCATTTAATTTAACCCAAGCCCCTTATTTTATAGACGAGGACCTTCCAGCCTAGAAACTTTAACTGCCTGCCCGAGTCAGACGGCTAATGAATGACAGGTCTGCAAGCGGTTTTCTGAGAACCATATACCCAAGGAAGAAGGCCGAGCTAATAATAATCACCTCAGTCTCCGAGGTTTACACAATCAGTAACAATGAAAGTTAATTGCAAAGTTTCACTTAGACTCTTTAAAAACAGTATGTTTCCACACACGAAGAACGTCGCTCATTTACGGAGACCTGTTCTTAATAACTCTGCGTTGGGGATATATTTCACAAAAGCCATAAATCTGACGTGCCCGAAAGGGTATCCAAATTTCTTTTCTAACTGATTTACTTCTTCTTCTCTTGGACGGCCGGAGGTAAAGCATATACAGTTTATTTAAGGGACTGTTTATAGACTTTTAAAACTAAAAAGGACCCCAGGAACAGCCCGCCTCCCTCCCTCTCTTTCTTTTTCTTTTTCTTTTTTGTTGTGCTTAATTGAAACCATCCCCAATGGCTGGCTGTCCGTCAATCTGTAAAATATCTCCGAGCACACAAGTTCCACAAACTCTTAAACGCTACATAAAGATGGTTCGTCACCGTGGCTGTCACAAGTGATGTCTGTGACCTGCATGACCCGGCCCATTTCATGTGCCTGTGGCTGTGATCCTAGGGAGTCACCTCATGTGGGCTGTGTCAGCCTGGGAGGGTAATGGCTAGCAGCTTTCTCCTCCACACGCCAATGTCGTCCTGCTAGGACAGGAGATCGATAGGCCCCCTGTCCACGGTGCGGTCGGCAGAATCAGTCATTAGGATCTTTCATCTCATACAATGTCTGGAGGAGCTACTTTAATTATACATGAACTCTTCTTTGTGTGCTGGGAAGATGTGAGAGTCTGGAAGGTTCTTTCTCCTGTGTGTCCCGAAGCTTGGGCTTGAAGGGAAATCCGAGCCTGTTCATGAATTTGGGTCAGGCTCTGCACAAATCTGCACCTTACTGCAAATTTCCAATTTGAACCATTCTAATAGAATTGTGAAAACCCTCCTAGTTGAACATTCTGCACTGGCAAAGAGAAGTGATGAAAACGATTTTCTTTTAAATGTTTAAAGTTCAAACTAAGACCAGAAACTTCCTTCTGCCAGGAAGGACAATCCATACTTCCGCAGTTGAGTGGAAGCAGCTAAAGATAAAAGACGCAGTCACAATAAGACTTTAAAAATAAAAACAAGGAGCAGTAAATAATAAAGTGTCAACCGACCGATCCTAGCAGCGGGAAGGGCGCTTCCCTCGAAAAGGATTTCAGAGACTGTGAATGGCCAGAGCTGACTTCTCCACACACAGGAAATCTCCAGGGATATAAAGGAAACTCAGTAACGTTTGTTGACAACAGTTAAGGTCTGGAAGAATAATTGGCTTCCACACAAAACAGACCATCAGTGTGGCTTGGGATGACCCCTAAGAGCCTTCTGCAGTCATTCTTGCATGCATTGTGTTCAGTTAAAAGCAGGTTTATCAACTGACTGGATAAATGGGATATGACAATCTGAGACTGTTTGACGACCCAGTATCTTGATGGTTTGTAACACTAAGATCTAGAATGAGTAATCCCGTTAGATTTGCTTGGATTCTGTCCTGTCAGTGCAATAATCAACTACTACGTCAGCTAGGCACTGACTTAGACTCTGGCTATTCAAGGTAAATGAGCAAGGCGTTTGGCATCCAGGGGCACTCGAGGGAAGATAGAAGGTGGTAAGGGGATGGCAAAAGTGGGGCAAAATATCAGGAAAAGAATCAGACACGTAATCTGTCCTCCAAGGTTATTTTTCCCTTGTGACACTCGATGATACTTAGGTGAAGTTTTTTTTCCTTCCCAAAACATGTGAGTCCCGAAGCCACGATCACTTATTCATTTCTAGGAATTTCATTCATGCCTAGTAAAGTAGCAGATACCCCACTGGTGTTTTGAAATAAAGCAAAATAAGTTAAAAGGACTAAGGTTCCTAAGGCAAGGATGATTGCCCATTTGGCCAGAAAGCCAACAAGAATACTTTTGTGCATTGGATGTAACCGTGGGGTCCTCCACTCTCAGAGACAGTGCTGACAGTAACACAAAATTTACAAGGGCACTTCCCACCCCCAGTCACCAGGAGTCGCTATATAGAACTTCCCCCTTTCAAATGATTAAAACATAATTTTGAAACATTTCCTAAAATTTGATCATTGTAGTGGCAAGAGTAAGGGACCATTTTGGTGACTTGAAATTGGTTTCCACTGTCCTCACACACACGTCTAAACTCTGTGGGGACACGGTGAGTGTCATTTAGGACCAATCCTTCTTTCCAGTCTTATTTTTCATCATTTGATACTAATATTGCAGGTGTACGGGGTTCTATTTTCCATGGTCCGCAGGTAGATACCTTGGACCACATTCTGAGGAGTGTCACAATCTAAACGGGCACCTCGCAGAGTGTGTGTAGGCTGGCAGTTACCTAGTGAACTGGATGAAAGAGAACCGCACAAAAAAGGGGAAAAAAATCCTTGTGAACATAGTAAGTGAAAATAGCTTATGCATTTTAAAGAAATGTAGATTGGTAGCAGCAAATCATACAATAATGGCCTATTGTTGGGGCTCACCTTGGTATCCCCTGTTCACAAAGGGAAACCAGATCCGCCACTGGAAAAGCCCCTCCCGGGAACCGCGTCAGCCCCTGCCACAGAGACTTGGCTGGAACCTCAGAAAAGTACACGAGTTCACTCAATCAAACTTCAGCTTAGAAGCACGGGGTGGGAATTTCCCCATTCAAACCAGAGAAAGTACTTCAGAGTCTCTGTCACTTGTCTCCCCCGCCCCCAAATCCATGGTCAGCACAGATCTCAGTCTCCTTACAAGCATCCTCTTCCTATCTCTCCTGCTCATCCCCAGACTGGCAGAACTCCTTTGCACAAGTCTTACTATCACACACACACCCTGCCTAGAGAGGAGAGAAGAGGAGAGAAGCTTGCAGCGTGTGAGCCATCCCAGAGCTGTGGAGGTGACTGAGGCACCCCTGGACCCTGGAGCATGACTCGTGCTCTGATCCCTGCAGTCCTCTGGGAGTCCAGACAATGACACGGAGGGAGCTCCTGGCTCTGAGTCTCTCACGGTCTCAGTGCGCAGCGGTCACTTCCCGCAGGCACCACGCACTTGTCTGCCTTTCTGGTTTGCAGGTGTTGCGGTCCCCAGCTGCCTGCTGCTGTTGACTGTTGAGTTTCTAATTGTCTGGGCCTGATTTATGAGGCAAGTGACACTGTGCTTGTCAAAGACACCACCGAGAGAGAAATCCCTCCAAAGAGCTCTGTCAGTGCAATGCAAGGACAGAAGGAACCCAGGTCACCTGCCGGGGGGGCACCTTGGAGATGATGTCATAGTTTGGGTTTAGAGAAGACCTATGTATTTTATTTGCAAATCTGACTCAGAGCAAAAGTGGCCTCCTGTCTGTTCCCAGTGACTTCATATTACAAAGAAGCATCTAGAATGTGTCCCTTAATTCTTTCCCAAGTGTCATGAATGGAGAGTCCTCGCCATTCACATCTGAGCTATCAGACCGTCCTGTGTGGCTTCATAGGTCTGCACACACACTGACAGGTCTGGAAAGCAAAGCCCTCAGTGTCCCAGGTCATTCTGAAAGGTCCTGTCCTTTCACAGACCAGCAGAAGAGTGACAGCAGACCGTGGTGCTGGCCAGGAGCCTCCACAGGAAGTAAGGACAAAATCTGAAGGAAGGAAGGTCCACCCTCAACCTGTGCAACCTGCCAAAGCCCAGGTGCCACACGATACCAACGCCGAGATGAGGGCCCTCGGCGTCGGAGGACACTCCTGTGACTGCAGACCCTCAGAACCACACGCTCCGGCCCCCGGGCCGCACGAGGGAAGGAGGGCTACTTACTGAAATAGAAGCCCCTATCTCCGCACACGAACTGGAGCGCGTCAACCAGCTCAGCGCCGCAGAGCGTCTCCGGTCCAGCTGTGGCCGAGCTGGTGAGGACGAGCAAGCAGAAGGCCAGGTAGAAGAGGTGGGAAGAGGACACCGCGTGCATCCTGCCCTGTGGGAGAAGCAGACGAGGGTCAGCTTTGCCTCCCTGGGCTTTGCAGGCCGAGATCACCCCTGACTCCCAGGCCTGGGGCTGTCTTTCTGCAGAGGGACCTGGCACCGAGGGGCAGCCACGGCCATGGACCCCACAGGGCACTGTCTTGGCATCAGAGGACTCTGCTCACCCACCTTGGTGCTGGACCCATGGCCACGGCCTCCCCAACCCCTGGCTCCTGGCTCCTACGGCAACTGAGTGAGGGCCCGAGGAGCCCAGCCAGTGAAAGATGCCAGTGGGACAGGGGGTTCCACCCTGCTCTGAGATCCTGGTAACACTTTGGAATGACTGCAGGTTAAACTGTGCCCAGAACAGATTTGCAGCCCAATGCATTTTGTTAATCTAAATGCTCCAAAAACTGGCCATCCACAGGTAGCCTATGTAGTATTGTCTATGGCATTAAATTAAGCAGAATAGCATTCCTTGGCTACTGGTTAAGAAGAAGATACTGTGGTCAGAAAAGGAAATAGCACTTATCATTATAGGTTTTCTTGAAACAGAGAGAGAGAGACAGAGAGAGAGAGAGAGAGAGAGAGAGAGAGAGAGAGAGAGAGATTTCCAATCTGTGTGATAGCACCACATCAACTAGAAAAACAAACTAGAAAAGCGGGTGGCTTCTGTAGCAGGAGCTGGGGGTAAAGGTGTGATGCCACCCCTCACCCGCCCAAGGCTCTGACAGCACTGTAACCCAGGGCAGGTTAGCACAGTGGATTGATCGCATCCAAGTTTTGTAAGACAGGAGAGGCTCCAGAAAGGGGAGTCTCGAACCCAGGGATCACTCCCAGTCTTTTACGCTTTGCTCCAATGAGGCACGGACAGCCAGGTAGAAATGGGATCAGCCAGCAGGAATGTAAACTAGCACGGGGTGGCTGCCGAGGGAGCCGGCAGCCCAGCCCCATCCCCCTTGGCTCTCTGTGTAGCGTCCCGTGTCCTGGTACAGGGCTGGGCCCCCTGGAGCAGGCTCTGCTGGGACCTGTGACAATCTGGCGAGGTGGGTCATAGAATTTCTTTATGGCCAGCCCTTCCACAGAAAGGCAGGGAAAGGTCAGAGTCATATTTCTAGGTTTTTATGGCTAACTTTGGCGCTGAGCATGTCTAGTTTCTATGACCTGCCTTGGGGGGAGGAAACAGAGAGGCGGGAGAGGCCAGAGAGAGACTCTGCTTTCTGGAACTTCCGATTCCCTTGAGCTCACAGCGGTCAGCATGCCAAAGAGCTGCGGGGGACATCATTTTCCGAGCCCCAACATTAAGCAAATGATTCTCCGCCCTGCTCCTCAAGCACCTCTCTCCAAGGCCAGCACGTGCATCGAGGACTCTTGCACATGCAGGGCACTGGCCTTCAAACCTGCAAAGGCGTTTTTCACTTTTTCTTTTTTTCTGTCACAGGAATTCTGACTTCATCTGCTGGAGGGATTTCAGTGTCACTGTATCCATTTTATAGCAAAAGCTACTACCTAGGGACCCCTGGTTGGCACCGCTTAGTCAGGGATGCCCGGCCAAGTGGCTGTCCTGCCAAGAGCAGGGTTCCTGCGGCTCAAGTCCCCGCCTCCCTCTAAGAAGCAGGGAAGTGCTAAGGGGACCGTTCCATTAAGTTTTTCCATCTTGCTACTTGTGGCACCAAGATGTGGTTTCTTCCAGGAAGGCTCCCCTGGCGAGGAGCTTCGCCTCGCCTGGGCTGTCTACATGAAGCATGGTAAGAGCCACCGACAGGATGTTAGGGGCCCAATTACGAGGTCACGGGGTGACGCTGGGAGCTATAATTTTACAGAGCGGCTGCTTTTGAACCTCGTAGTGGGGCCGGGTCCCTTCAACCCTATTGCTCTTGCAAAAACAGAGCCAGGCGTTTCTTTCCTGACCACCCTCCTTGGCAACCGTGAGCCCACAACTCAATGGCTTGGCCGTCCGTGGCGAAGTCTGTGCCATCATTCTCATTAAAATTTCCATTTTTGTGGCCAGAACTTCACCCCCAGAAATTGAGGGGAAACCCCTAAACCCCTGATTCTTGTTAACACAAAGTAAATATTTAGTTAATGCTTGTAAAGCGGCTGAAGATAAAAAGCACCCTCTACTTGCAAATCATCATAAATAATGGACATAAAATAGAGGAAGAAGCACAAGACCAAGCAAGCATCCGTCCCATCTTCTCAGGAGGGGCTGCACGTGGCTGCCTGCACGGGGCCAGAGCCACCGAGACAGTGGACAGTAAGCACAGTATCACCAAGTGCTCATTTCTGTTCTCTCTAAAGGAGGCAGTAAGGTTTTTACCTTCAACATTTCCAATGGAAACCTCAACAAATCAAACCCAACCGGTTTGCAGCCCCTGTGCAAAAGCACAAACCGAGGATTGGTTTTCAGAACAAATTCTCACCCGCTGGCAGCGGGCCAGTTCTAGAATGTATTTGGTCCCACTAAACCCATTTCTCCATCTCTAGGTTTTTTGTGACCTTTCAGGTGGCACTGAGAGCCAAGCACCTGCATGGTACATGCCTTCAATCTTCAGTGCTCATGCAAGCCAGGGGGACAATCACTCAACAACTCAAACAGGTATAGAACTTTGAAAGATATCAGAACTGTATTTTCAAAAGTTATCTTTGGAATAACACATTAAGGTCCAACAACAGACACACACACACACAACAAATCTCTTCTAACATTTAAAACACTTAAGATATTTAACTAGGATTTCCTTGTCCTTGCTTTCTTTTTCCACTGAGTTATATTGTCAGATAAATATCAGCACTTATAGTTCCAGGACAAGATAGAACCTCTTTCCCTTTCTCTCAGAGAACAGTCCAGCACACCCACAGAGCGGGAGAGAGTTGATCACATTATGTTCCCACAACAGAAACAACAACGAACTTGCTTAGGAGTTAAAAGTTTGAAACAAGTGGCCCCATATGTTCATGATTTGCTTGGCCTTTTATTTTGTCAGCCACACGAGAAATGAGGAGAGAGAAAAGAAAGGGAACGAGGGACAGGAAACGGGGAGAGCCAGGAAGAGAAGAGAAAAAGAGAAAGGGGAAAAAAGAGCAGAAAAGAAAATACAGAACACTCTTCCTCAAAGATCATTCACAAATCCACATTCTTTCCGAAGACTTCTCTCTCTATCCGAAATAAATGGAATATCAATTGATTCCAGATGTCTGGGCTGCGAGGACCGTAACCCGGGGAAATGTGGGGCAGGAGCCACAAGAAAATACTCACTGGGGGTGCACTCATGTTTGTCTGTTCCAGGTCTTTTACAGCAGGTCAGGGTGGGTGTTATGAGGCCGAGGCGAACAGAGGACTGGAGACTTGCAGACATGTGCGGGTGTGGGTGGGGTTTGGGGGAGCATCTAGTTACACTTGGTCACCCAGACAGGTATGCCGAGAGCCCGAGTCAGCTGCCTTTTGCCCATTCAAACAATGCACAAACCGCACAGCTGGGATCTGAGCCCCCCCCTGCCCCAGCCCGCTCCCCGGTTCCCGCTGTGAGCCTGCGGTAGCTGTCCACAAGGGTGGCCCGAGCCCCGGCGCATGCCTGAATTCCCTTTCCCCCTTCCCCGGGCTCCGACACCGGCAAGTATCTGGGGACTCAGACTGCTACCGTGAGACCGTGGCCTCTGACTCTGAACCACAGGACACCTTGATGCACCGAGTGACAAAACACAAGTCCAGGCTGCCACTTCTCGGCACTGGGCGAAGTGAGCCACGCACAGCAGGGAAAGCTCATTTGGAGACAATTTTCCAAACTCGTAAGCAATGCGGAGATAACATTCCACAGCCTCTTTGAGGATCCTCTGAGCAGGGACACGCACCCCCAGCTGCCGGACCACACAGTGGAGCTGCACACTGGCTTTACTCCGGGCAGAGAAAGGTGGCTGGGTGAGCCGGTGTCGCAGCCACGGCAGAGTCAGGTGCCTGACTCGGGTCTGCCCCAAACTCCCAGGCCACTTACTTGGCCGAGACAAGTCCCAGCAGTGAAGTATTTAAAAGCAGCAAATGAACAGTGTACTGAGGACCGCCGGGAACCTTCTATGAATTAAACCCTCCTGCAATTGCCTCCGGAGCCAGAGACAGCAGCTTAAAAGTGCTTACAAATTGAAAAAAAAAGGAGAAAAAGAAGAAAAGCCTTGAAGGATATAATTTTGCTGCGAATGGAAACTTGAACTGTGCCAGGGAACAGAAAGGAGAAATCAGTGCCCTCAGAGCGACAGCTAGATTTACCTAAAGATGTGACAACCCCGAGTATAAAATCATCAGAGCATTGCGACACGAAACCCCAAGTCCAAATTTTGCCCAGCAAAGTCTTCTTTAAAAGAAAAAAGTTGGACAAGCTGCCGCCTGAAAGTTTCTGCCTCCCATCTACAGTATGCATTTGTTTAAATCCCAGGCATATGCGCGGTCAGCAGGAATTGTCCAGGGGCTCTTTTGCTTTTCGGGAGAGCAAATCAAACTTCACTCTAACTTTGACTTTCTGGGCATAAGTGCAAAGAGTTCCCGGTCCTTAGCTCCAAAGATCAGATTTAAAAGCTTTACTATCATCTAAAATGCAACTGTTTGTCTGTGACATGCCTTGTAAATAAAATCCTGGCAAATTACACACACGCTCAGACACACACATACACACACACTCAGACACACACATATACACATATAGGAGCAAGGTCTTACAGAGAAAACATTTGCACCTGCAAAAGAGAAAAAAATCTCAAAGTTCGTCTCCCTGCTCGATAACCCTTATCCACAGGCAGGACTGAAAGGAATCTTCCACAGTGACACCACCGGAACCCTGCAGAAGTGTGGGGATTCAGCATAAGTACCTTACAACAGTTTCTACTCCTCCAGCTATCTCTGCAAATGCATCTCTTTCCCGGAGCTATTTTGTCAGATCCCGCAGGATTGCATGTTCAGCAATTTAGAAATAAACTCCTAGTTCCTAGACAATACCAATTCTCCAGCGAATAACAGTTCTAAGGCACAAGCCCACAGTCTCCGATGTACACACAATTCCCCAATGACTTCAAAGAGTAAGAAATATTTACCTTCAAGAAATCACAAAAGCAGCACTTAAATAATTGAGTTGGAAGACTGCTGATTTTTCCCATTGCTTCTGGAGGAAAAAAGTCTGGAAATGAATTGGGGAGCAGCAATAGTGAGGCAGAGAGACGGGAGATGCTGAGAGCAATGTCACACTTCAACGCTGAGGACTCTGCCATTGCGCAGGCTCTAACTGCTCTGAATTTAGCAGTGACAGTGAGATTTAGCAAACAGAAGAGGGATTTAGAGAAAATCCTCACATTTATCTACAAAACACAGACACTGTAGACAGGAAACAGCTGGGGTAACAGTGCCTTCTCTCTCTCTCTCCCTCTTCTGGCAAAGTTATCGAGTAAGGACTTTTTTGGGCATGGTGACAAATACATCATACCTTTGCATTTTAAAACTGGAGCTCAGAAGCATTTTTTCCCCCTTAAAAGAATGTGTGTTAGTGACAGGGTTAGCAGACGTTAAAATATTCTGCTGCCGTACAGAGAAGGATGTTTGCTGATTAACTTTCTAAGCGGCATGAAGACACACGTCTGCCCGTACACCTTACCAGAATTAGAGGATAACAAAGGGGGCTCGGGGAGCAATTGTGTGTTTTACAGCCAATGTAATTTTTTTTTTAAGAGAGAAAGGATCAAAGGAGCGTTCCCAGTGAGTCCTACAATTTTAACCCCGAAATGGCCGGGGTGAGTTAGTTTGGAAGCACATGTAGGTGACCCCCCTCGTCCTAGCTGCCCAGACAGAGCAATGAGCTCATCTGAGACCTGCAGACGGGGGAGGCGATGCCGAGGTGGCTCACTTAGGACACCATCTCACGCCTTTTTTTGCCAGCAGTGAGGCAAAGGATATACTGAGCTGTAAAACAAACTGAAAAATGTGATCTTTTTCTTTGCCCATCCATTCTGCTGCTTGTCACCTCTTCATCCCAAGGAAAGGGTCCCCAAGGGGCGCGGGGGGGATCTCTTTTCCTGCTGCCTGGATTTTGTGTGTGTGTGTGTGCATGACTTGAACCTGTGTGCTTGTGTGTGTGTGTATGTGTGCATCTGTGTGTATGTTTTCTTCCTCCTTTTTTTCTGTAATCTAAATAACACCAGCTGGTGCTAGCAGTACCCTCTCAAGGGTTATGACGTCATTCAAATCCCAGCTCTGGGTGAGTGGCCGGCAGCCTGGTCCAAGCCGGCTATTTTGCTATTTATAATGTATATTTGCCTTGGCTGTGGAGAATCGGGTCCTGATATCTTGTTGATACTCTGTGTACCTATTTCTCTCCAGTTTGGCGAGGCAGTAGATAAGCAAGTGGATTATGAAATAAGGTTGCAAAAGCCCAGGTCAGACCTAGGGCTTTGCCAGATGTCTCCCAGGCGTGGCTCCCCGGGATGGTGGCACAAGCCGCACCTTGCTTGGAGTCAGGTGTAGATTCCCACGGGACTCGATGACATTGATGTGTCCAGGAAAACCAAGGTCTTCAGGAAGCCTTCGTCTGGCTTTTTATGTTGTCCTGTGGCCAGCAATGTGTTTGTAAAGGTGGATGCCCTCAGAGGGAGAGATGTTTGGGTTTGGAAGGGGTTGGTTTTGGGCAAATCTTCTGTGTGGTGGAAAGATCATCAGCAATGTTGACCTTGCAGAAATAAGAAATAAAAATCCAAAGTTGTGCTGGGCAGAGTATTCAGCACCGTTATACGAGTCCCTATTATGTGTCTGATTCACACTAGTCAGACAGACGCAGAGAGAGCCAGACACACGGCAAGCCCGCGCTCTTCAAAACCCCTGCACAGCACAGTGGGAGGTGGCGAGAGCCTCTGACAAGAGGGCAAGGGAAGCCTTTCTGAATTCCGGGCCGGGAGAGGAAGGCTTGCCCTCTGAGAGGCTTTGGGTATCAAGGCTGGGAGGTTTCAGTGGCCATGATTGGACCCAAAGTCACGGAACTACATCATGCAGAGGTAGCCTAGTGGCTGTTGGCAGATGTGTGGCGATCCCTGGATTTAAAATAATCCAAGTCACCCTTTGTCATGCTCTCCTCCTGCGCTTGATTTATGACTTAATTTACCAAAGTCTCTTTCCCTCCGAAGCTTTTGTAGGGTTACGCCCTTTGTGAGGAGGCAGAGGCCGGCTTCCTCTCAGACTCTGATGATGCGGGACACGGAACGGAGGAGCCAACCTCACCCACATCTCCTCCCCGTCCCCAGCAAGGGGAGTCAGGCATGGCTAGGGTCTGGGGCTGAGTCCGGTGCAATCACCACACCACCGAGCACCTCCCCTCCCCTCCCACTGTCCAGGACGTCCTAGAAGCTCGCTCCTCTTCTGACGCTCTGGGAATTGATGACCTTCACCTCCACCGTTCCCTCCAAAGGCCACTTTGGGGACAGAACGCTCAGCCCACCAGACACGGCCCTCCTGTGACATCAGCACACTGGCTCTCGTGGTTTATAACCCCAATTACCCTTAAAGGATAATTGAGTTTTAATTTATGTCCTAGTTTTTGTGTTACAATCAAAGAAGCCTGAAATGTCACTGATCTTAATTGTCATCAGCTGCGCGGTGGAGACCCTGCGATGGGAGCTCTCGGTTTCCACCGGGGAAGCAATTTCCTGAAGTGATTAACGTATATTTCAATTTGGAGAATGTTCTCTACAGTGAGGAAGGGGAGCCAGCCCAGAACGCGGCAATAATTCCTGGAGAAATATCCATTTTCTAGGGAGCCCAAAAGGCCATAAATGTGCCACGTTGTTACTTTTTAATGACTGCGTGCTGTACCTGTTTAGGAGAGCAAGAAACGAAGGCACCTATTACTAGAGTCTAAGGTGAGCAGTAAATCTACTGCCCAGGAAAAGCGCAGGTCAGGAAATCCCACCGGGGAGAGGCCTCCAGGGCCATTCTAAAATTACCGAATGGTCCTTCAGTCTCCTGTCTGGGGGAAAGCGGACGGTTGCAGAGAGGACCTGTGTGCCACCAGACTAGCTCTCTGCAAGGGGGTGCTCATCACCAGCGCACCCACCTGGGGGCCGAGCTTTGAGGTCTCACCCTTGGGTGTGTAACGCCCGTGCTGTATAAAAACTCTCCCCTCCATGCCTTTGAGTAGCATGTTATCCCAAAGCCGCATTTTTCAGGAGGCTCCTGATATTTTTCTTTTAAAAAACAAAACCAAGCAATGAAGAGGGGCAGGCTGGTTGTGGTTCACAGAAAGTGGATCTCAAGACCTGGTCTCCCTCCTCCGGCTCAGGTCTTCTGCTCCTTGGAGGAGAGCTCACTGGGATTCTACGTCCTGTCCCTGGGCAAGAGGGCGCGTCTGTGACGTATTCCTATGGCCTTTGCTGACCTCCATGGGAATCCCAGAATGGGGATGGGAAGCAGAGTCCTCGGATCCAAGGGCCACAGTCACCAGCCCACGAGCTGGGGGATGTTCTCGGGGGTTGTCCTGGCTCTCAGATCACATGAGGGGTGGTCTGCAGTGCATTCCCCAGAATTGCAGGTGAGGAGCTCGAGGGTGTCCAGAGGAATGACTGGACCCCAAACTCAGCCTGCTAGAGAACGTGAGGACCCATGTCATGTCTCTGTGTTATCCTAGGAGGACACTGAGACTCCCCAGAAAAGCCTTTCTCTAGCTGAAAAGGACCCCTGTTCTCGTTGTGTAGGGAGCGCTTTGACCCAGCTAGGAGTGGAAACGGGAGCCCAGAGGAGACCTCCTCTCACTAAAGAAATTGAAACTTTCTTTCCAACATCAGACTTGGATCTTATTTCTTCCAAAATGTCAAAAGGACAAACGCTGGAAACAGAAACGAAATTGTTGTGGTTTGGGGGAGCGAAGGAATTCTTGGGGATGGCAGAGCAGGAGGCGCTGCATGGGGTAAGGATGGATTTACAGAGCGAGGGAGTAGAGGGGTCACCCAACTGCCCCACGTCCACTGGCCAGCCCGGGACGGGACCGCAGGGCCCACGCAGCACCCGGAGGCTTTGCTCCCTGCAAGAGAACAATGTGCGCGCCCTCTCGTGGGCTTTGGGGGAACTGCAGGCTTGAAAAGCTCTGGATTCAAATGCACTTAGAGCTGCCTTGGTCTTCAGTTCATTCAAAGCCTTGGGAAGTAAAGAACATGGACACTGGACTCGCTGTCATTTCCCACAGGAAGAGGGCTGAGGAAGGATGGGAAACTGAACGGGCCGATGGGCGTCGTTAGGGCCCACGTGGGCTCTTAACATTTTGTCAAGTGGATGAGTGAAATCATTTGTGATGAAAAAGGTAAGATATTTTTTACAAGCCCAACTTCCGGACGGTCCATGGCCAACTTGCTGATATTATGAATAAGAAAACAAGGGCTGGGGATTTAGCTCAGCAGCATAAGCGCCTGCCTGGCAAGCGCGAGGTCGTGAGTTCGATCCCCAAAGCTGGCTAGGCGTGAGCTGCTACATGACACAGCTTGAGGTGCTTGGAAATGGAGCGCACACCAGCTATTCCACGTGCTTTTTTATTGTACCGGTTTTCAAAATGTGGGTTAGGACACCTGTGGTCAAAGACTGTGGCATTAAGGGGTCACTTAAGTATAGAAGTGGATCCATTTTTAATTCTCTCCCTGTTGTGCGTCTATCAAGGAGAAAGTTCCGGTTCGGCACTGGTCTGTTTTTAGTGCTAACACTGTCTCATCTTCCTCTTTAATAAAAAGAAAGTGGACCTCGACCGCAATGTCTCTGCACAAGGCAGGTTTAATCCAGACTGTCACAGTACTACTTTTTTTTAAAGGCATGTGTTTTAAAAGGTACTTCTATGTGAAGCAAGCGATGCCGCATTTAAAATAAATATTTTAAAGCTGAATTTTTAAATGTATGTGTCTAAGTCCTAAACACATCCATGTAAGAAAAAACAAAAAGCAGAACAAGTAAACGGTTTACAGGTGGCCCAGTTACGACAGACGTGGAAATGACGTTTGAAAGTCTGGTGTTTGTGCCCCCTGAAATGCAGGGCACAGATACAAAGTCACCATGGGAGAGCTGGGAACAGCCCTGCAGACTGAACAAGCGTCCCCATATAAATGAGTCTGTGTCTGTGATAATTCCGGTGCCTGGAGATGCTATGTGAGCCTTGGCAGAGAGAATCACTTGGGGTTTATCCTCGACTCGGAGGCACCTGTAAGGCGGAGAGAACGAGAAAGGCCACTGTTCCAGGTGGGGGGCAGCAGGAACAAAGTCACATAGGAGGGGGGGATGAGGGGGGAGGGGAGGGGAGGGGAGGGGTGGGGAGGGAAAGAGGAGGGGAGAGGCCCCAGTGCTGATGATGGGGGGGGGGAGAAGGGAGGAGGAGAAAGGGGAAGGGGCCCCAGTGCTAGGGGAGGGGGGGCAAGAGGAGACGGGGACGGGAGGGGGCGGGGAGGGTGGCCCCAGCCCTGGTGACAGGACCTTTAATCCCGAAATGCAGAGCCCTTTGCCTCGCCCACTCTCTCCCAGCAGCCTCCTTTGTGTAGGTGAACAACTAAAAAGTCTTCTCTCCCTCGTGTGCGCTTGTGCACTAGGACTCACACACAGAATCCGCGGCATCATGTGCAATAGCGCATCCCATGTCTATTATAACTGAGGTGTCTGAGCGGCACCAGAGGAGGGCAGGTGACCCCTCACGTCTTCCCAGGGCCCCGTCTGTGAGGGGCTTCACAGCAGCACGGAGACCTCAGCCAGCAGGTGGAAGGGAACAAAATCTCCCCACTGAGCAGGTGGAGGCAGGAAGCCCTGAAAGTCCCTGGACATCCGCTTCATTTGTACAGCCCGCTCGTGGGTGTGCAATTAAAGAAGTGACCGTGTTTTGAGGGGTGTGTAGTCTCCAATTTTAATCTTCTAATTAAAGTGACTTCCTGCTGGGGCCCCTGTGTAGATGGGATTGAGCACCCGGGAGCAGAGACTGCATCTGGGACAGCTCTGGGTGATGTGGGTTCACCGTGGAGATGGAACCTTGTCTTCTGCCGGGTGCAGACCTTGATCAGGACAGGAGCATCCCGCAGGCCCTTAGCCTCACCGAAGTACACTTTGCTGTGTCTCACGGCATCTTGGTGACAGTTTCAGTAATTTGAAAGCTTCCCAAAAACCGTAAGTTCCGTCGCATCAGTCAGGGTTCTCTACAGAACAGACGTGACAGCATTTACGCTCTTACGTGTGGAGAGGTCTCTTCTAAGAAGCTGGTCTGCTTGATTGTGGTGGGTTGGCAAAGCCAAGATCTGCAGGGAAAACCAGGCAGTGAAGGCCGAGCCCCCTTTTCCTTCTGAGAAGGTCCACCTGGACCAAGTAAGGGCTTCACATATTGGACAGAGACTCCACCAGGGCGTGGGAGGTAACCTGCTTTACGCAAAATCTACCAAGTTAAAGTTCAGCTTTCCTTGAACCACAGGAACACCACCGCCACCACCACCAGATCGTGTCTCTCAGAAGTTACACTCCCTGGTCCTCCTCCACAAAGACTGAATGATAATCATAATTTTTCCACTTGCAGCCCCCCAAAACAAAAACAGAAACAACCCACTTCACATTAATGGATTATATCTTCAATTCTATGTTTTCTTCTCTTCCAACTCTGTCTCCTGATTCAATGTCCCTGATCACTGCCCGAGGAATTCATGACGCACTGACCTTGGCCATGACGAATATTTTACAGCCGTGATGTTCACTGGTGACAGGTAAGGTAAACAAATATGCCTGGAACACTCTTCTGCACACACACTCGCCAGATACACACGTACATAAATATTCACACTCAGCCTCTGTAGGTAGAACTATCTTACCGTACTGTTTTATAGGAAAACTTGCTGTTTAGACCAGGAGAAGTTGGACCAGACAAAGCTGGCATTGGGATGGATTTGGCAAAATGCAGACAGAGGTTTCTCTTATTCTTTTCCTCCAAGGGTTGACCCTATGAGTGGCCTTAAATGGGGACATGGCCCTTTCAGTAGGAGGATACAGGAGAGATTACTATTCTGAATGCTTTTCTGCATTCTAAGTTTTTCCCTTTAGTGTGAATTGTTTTTATAGCCAAAAAAAAAAAAAAAAAAAAAAAAACCCTCACAAAATCCTCACTGGCAGATGTGACCTATGCTCGGTCCCTGTCTTTGGCTGAGGGTGTACCATCTCTGTACTTTTTGTGTGTATGTATATTGAGTTACTCAATTTTCCTCTTAAGTCATCAAAGATTCTTTTTAGCTTCTCTAAGTATCATCTTGGCACCTCTATTGTGCAATCAGCAAACCTCACCCCTGTACTTCCACTTGACTTTATAATGTTTGGGAGGGACTCCCTGCTCTGTTCCACGGGCCCGGTATTGCTCCACAGGAATCAGTGAATTCCTGACTATCGCATGGGTCTACTCACAGTCTCCCCCAGAGTGACCCGGTCAATATCTGCCTGCTGGACTCATCTTCTTCACATAGGAAGCTCGTGACTCCACTTCCTCAGGAGCACATAGTAAGTCCCCAGGGTCCTCCGATCCCATCTGTGTTTTTTTTCCAACTTCCCTCAAAATGCTCCCCTTCTCCACCTACCTCAGCTGTCACTAATACCCAGCTGGGATGGCATCTTCATAACTAACCTGCTGTTCTTCACGCGTATATTCCTAGCTTGCATCACAGTGCTTGGTTCTTAATAGGTGTTCAGTAAATACATGCTAATTCACTACTGAGCATCTATTGTATCAAATTCTTTTAATCATTTCATTTAATTCTCATGTACCTCAATGAAAGAAGTCTTTTGTTTCCACGTTCACTTCAGAGTGCTTGGAACATGCCAGGTTCTCAGAAACACTTGTAGGATGAATGAGGAAGAAACTGAGTGAGGAGGAATCAGATGTCTTGCTGACATTGCGTGATTAGTAAACTACAGAACCCAGGTTCAAACTCAGGCAATACTACGTGATCTAACCCTGTACTATCCCACCTCCAACAAGCAGCCAGAGCAACAGAAAATAGTTCTCCAGAAGCAAAAAGGGCAAGAGTAGAAACCAAAAAGTCAGGCAAAGCTCAGTCCGATGGGAAGCCGCTTATACGTGTGTTCTTCCCAGAGGAAGTGGGTTAGGCTGCTGGAGTTCAGCCTTCCTTACCGGAGCCGTGGGAGGGAAAACAGCTGTCTCTTGAATCTCACTTGCCTTTGGATAAACTTTTGTTCAGATGTGACATGAGGCCTTGATATTCCCAAGTTAACTACTATGAGAGCTTCAAATTTTAAGAGGCTGGGGATCAGAGGCAAGCCTGTTCTTTGGCTTCTAGGTTTCCTAGGCTGAGAGCACAGAGAGAAATCCTGTCAACCTGCCCTTGACTCAGTGCAGGTGGGGGGATTTCAGAACCCCGTCAGGTTTCCTGTTTGGAATATGTTCCTGGCAGATTAAGGGCATTTCTCGAAGCCCTGCAGGTTTTCCTGCAATTCAAGGCAGGATGGTCGGACTAGATCTCATATTTACTGATTTGGCTATTTTGCTGCCAGCTGTTCTTTGTGGGTCCCCATCTTTCCACTCCCTTTTTTCCCTGGGCAGTGGATACTAACAGGAAGCCGCTTATACGTGTGCTCTTCCAGGAAGAATGTAGGTTTTCCCCTGCTTCCCATCCCTGGTTCATCGAGAGGGCAGTGGTGACTTCCGATCTGGATCCTACCGGAGCCTGAGCATTGCCAGCTTCCCTCCCTGCCTGGGTCCCCAACAAGGCAGCAAGCTCATGTCCTGGGCCTGTGAACTTCTCCACAACACGCCAGGTTGCTGAGCTCACTCCCTGTGTGGACAGTAAGAGGCTTCTGGACACAAGGGCAGCCTTTGCAAAGTCTGGAGAAGCCTGGAGCTTCCTCGTGAGGACTCTGAGGTCAAATCTCCCAACATCTGGCCTTTCTCAAATCTCTCACTTTTGTGGCTCTTGAAGAGAGAGCAAATGTTTTCAAGTGATGGGCAGTTCACCAGGTGGTGCCCACAGGGATAGGCACAATGGGGACAAGGGACCTTGGAGGCCAAACCCTGCCAGTGAGTTGGGATAAGCATATGTAGGTCAGAATTAGGCAAGTGAAGTCATGCCCTGGTGCATGCCCTGGACTGCAGTGTCACATTGAATGGGTCCATTATTTGCTTTGTAAAATAAATGTCACATGGCAAAATCATGTCTTATACAAATCAGCAGAATTGTGTGATATAATTACGTTGAGAAGGGGTTTTTTGAATTTATTTTTTATAATATTGAAGACTGAGCCTCATCCTGAGCTACACTTTCAGCCTCTATCTATCTATTTATTTTTGAGACCCAATCTTTGGAAGTCACTAAATTATTCAAGCTGGGCTCCAGTCCATGACCCTCCTGCCCCAACCTCCCAGAAAGCTGGGATTACAGGCATCCTCCATCATGACCAGCTGGGAACAGGTTTTTACAGCGGATCAGGTCTACCAGCCATCGTGTGAGGAAGTCAGTGTGCATTCCAGATCCTCATTGTATTCCAGCCTTTCACCGGGGACAGGACAGGGCTTCCCCCTTGCGCAGGGAGTCTGATTTTAGTGGTTGAGGCAGAGACACTCTTGAAGTGGGTACCAGAATGCTAACATTCCACAGTCCTAATTAAGTAGGTGTATATGTGTGAAGCCAAAGAAACAGATAAAAAGCAGTGCAGAGGAAAAGAAAAAGAAAGGGAACAGGAAACGGAAAGAAAGATGGAAGGAGGTAAGGAAGGAAGGAAGGAAGGAAGGAAGGAAGGAAGGAAGGGAGGAAGGTAAACCCAACACTCCACGACTTTCCAGCTGAGATCTTCCCCACTCAGCCGAAACACCTTGTTCCTTTCTACTGTCAGACTAAGTCTTCGCTGGACAGGTGTAGGGACAGGATATTTTAGTGCAGACGTGGAACTCATCAGTTGTGTCACCGAGTTTTCAACCTGCGTAAAATCAGGCCCTTCGGTGACTTTTTCTAAGGATGCCTTTTTTTTTGTCATCGTGCTTATACTTCCGAAGCTCCTCTGCAGGGAAATCAAACTAGGCCACTGCTCTTCAGTTCCTTTAAATTTTATTTAGATTTCCAGACCATAGAAATCTGCCTCAACATGTTCTTATCTTGTTTGCGATGTGTTGAATCACACCCGCTCTTCCTGCTGATTTCGTGGAATCCACATGATGTGGCCTGTTCTTTATGTTCCACATGATGCAGCCTAAATGAGGCTTTGCAAACAAGCACCTGGCATTACCCGGGTCCCCCCATCTTTCTGGACATGCTTAGACACCTAACTTACGGGGCTCTGAGCGGGCTTTGTCCTGCCTGCACCGTTAGCTTCCTAAAGGGCTTGCATTCCGCCTTGACCCCGACACTTTTAGCATGGAGTTCAGTGCGTTTATCACCCGGCCTCTACCGCACAGCTGGCAGCCACGGGTGGCCCCTCCTGTGAGCACCACGTCACCTTCCTCTTGCCTTGTTGTTTTGGTATGAAGTTGGCAAATACCACTTTGCACCCATTTATTTACACGTTCATCAATTCCTGCCCTCGTAGGCAGGTGCTGAGCACAGCGGGCAACACACCGAGAGCTGGAACCCCAGGGAGTAAATCCACACCCCATTTTGCTCTGGTGGGACTGACCGTCCAGATGGGGAAACAGTCACTCTAAACAGCTGTGCTGACTGAGCCCCAGGCCCCCCCATGATGATAATGAATGTGTACACAAAGCTGAGCTACACAGTCTGTGGAAAACTACTTGGTTTTTGGTTTTTGCTGGGTTTCTTTTTATGGTTTTTAAGAAATGTTAACAAAGATGCCTGATTAAAGTGTGGAGCAAGAAGACAGAAGGCGGCCGAGTCTTCCGCTGGGAACAGAGACGAGGGAAAGGCTCTCTCTTCCTACTCACAGACGGCACTCACTACCCGCCTACCCGCCGTTGTTTGCTGGAGTCCTAAGCGGGCCAGCTCACCTCCTTCTCCTCCTTCTCCTTCTCCTTCTCCTTCTCCTTCTCCTCCTTCTTTCTCTCCTCCTCTTCTGCCTCCTTCTGCCCACCTCTCTCCTTCTCCTTGTCTTTTTCCATCTCTTTCCTCCTCTTCCCTCCTTAGTCTTTTTTTTTTATTTAAAGAAAGGCAAAACAAAATAGAAAACGGACAGAAATAGTACATGCTTTCAAAGAAAAGATATAAACAGTAATAAATCACTAGCTGATGTATACATATTGTCCCCCTATAAATAGTTGTTCAAGGTACACAAGTGGAACATATAAATGGGAATTCAACCAGGGAGACTGCAAACAGTTCTGTTCAACTATCCAACAAAAACTAAGTATTATGGCTATCAGTCCTACACACTTCGACATGTACGGGTTTATCCATATCTTCATTTATGTTGAGACCTAACACAGCTTATTAGATTAAAATCCTTCTGAACGAAGATTAATAATATTGCTGGATTTCACATCATAACACTCAAGAATCAGGATTGAGCCACTTTCTTTCCTTCAAAGCTTTTGTTCATTTCATCATGTGTCATCAGATCAGTTCTCATAAACTGTTTACAGGTTTTACATAAACATGAGTCTTAACATGTATTTCTATCCTTTCTATATTAGAGGGAGAAACAGAACAAAGCAGGACAGAATAAAACATATTCCTATAGACACATAAAACTAAAAAGACATATAAAACTGCTGTATAAGGAGTTCTACCATGATCACTGTGTTGATTCTTGTTATCATCAACAGAATTGGCTATATCATCAGATAAAGTGTAATTGAATATATCAGTACATAACAGAATTTACAGAAATACAACTGTGTAGATAATGTAGAGCTACAAAAACAGGTAGTAATCAAATCAGAATGGATATCATGGTGAATCATTGTCATTTTCAGTATAGTTGTCTATACTCCTCAACTTGATACCATCAACCTAACAGTTTTGAATAAAATCTGTCAATAATAAGCAGCAATCAAAGAAGTCAGATTTAACTAACATCAGTCATGATACAACATTATAAGTCATACATGGATCCTGACTGAGTTAATAGGAAATTAAAGATGTCCACTGTGCTAGGGACAGCTGTCTGTGCCCCTCAGATCCAGTGCTTTTATACAAACTAGGACGGAACAAGTTCCAACCAAGCAGAGTGGTGTGAGTAATAGGGGTTTTAATTCCTGATACACTATTTGCTATATTTTCTGCTGTTTTTAAAAGACTATTCCTCCCCTTTAGTCCCCCAGAATGAACTGTGTATTTTTGGGTCTCCCCAAAACTCATGGTTTTGTATGGGGGGGGGGCAACCTGCTATTTACCTAAGTGTTTCTGAACTTTCTCACTCCTGGGCTGGATTTTTAGTTATATTTCTTCATTTATTAAAGACTGTCTGTTCAACCTACCCATAAATACTGGTCTAGTTACCCCTATTACTCTCTGGTTCCCTATCACATTGAGCTCCATTTTCTCATGTTTGATTTTGGTTCATATAGCCTTCTTCAGGCTAATTATATTTCCTGTAAAGAGCCTCTCAGTAGACCCTGCCTCTTGATCCATTCTGCCTGCAATTCTCTCTTTTTTCCCTTAAGTTAGTGTATCTAGGCCATCTATATTAGACATTATATCCAACCTTCTCTCCTTCATTTCTGTTGAGTTCTTTTTCTGTCATTACTTGTCAGTTTGTCTTCTTCATTTCACTTTCTGCTCCATTCGTTGTGGCCTCTCTGCCACTGTTTCTGAAGTCTTGGTATTTTCCTTTTTTAGAATATCCTGCAATTTTCTCTGTAGAGTTGAATTGGTGGTTGCAAATTCCCCTAGGTCCTCTTTATCCTGAAAGCACCTTGTTTCTCCATTAATTTCTAGGGACAGTTGTGCAGGATATATCAATCTTGGCTGGAAGTTATTGTCTTTCAAAGCTTGGATTATTTTGCCCCATGCTCTTCATGATTTGATGGTTTGTGCTGAGAAGTCTGCTGTAATTCTGCACTGAAACCAACAAAGAAAGAAACTGGGCCTCCTATATACGCTTGTATGGAAGGAACAAAAAATATGAGAAGAGGAGGCAACAAGAAAGGGTCCTCAGCCCCCAATACTGAGAAAACTGATCCAGGAAAGGTAAATGCAAAGGAGAATGAAGACAGAAAACAAGCAATATCAGACACGGCACCAATAGACATAAAGTGATATCTCTGGAGCCTCATAGACGAGTTCAAAAGTGAAGTATTTAACCAAGTAAAGCAAGATATAAGTAGAATAAAGAAATGCTAAGCACCTCCCAAGAAAAAACAGATGGTGGAATGGAAGAACAGAAAAAAAGGGGAGAAATGTTTGATGGAGAAAATAGAGAAAACATAGAATACGTGAAGCAGGTTCAAAGAGATTACCAGGAAACTAAAAACTCTATTGAAAGCTGGCATAACAGCTTGAAAGAAACTAAGGATAGATTATGTGAACTGGAAGACAGATTTGTAAGGTGGGAGCATGAAATGAAAAACTTCTTAAAAATAACAAAGAAATAAGCAGCAATAGTACAAAGGAAAGAAGATGATAAGAGGGTCTATAACTTAAGAATTAAGAATGTAAAGGAAGAAGTAGGGACACAAACAGATAAACTACAAAGGCTATTCACAGAAATAATCAAGGAGAACTTCCCTAATATGGGAAAAGGTAAAGATACTCAGATGTATGAGGCATACAGGACCCCAGCCACCTACACCCAAACAGAGCTACACCCAGGCATATAATAATCAGAATTCCAGAAATCCAATATAAGAACAGAATATTAAAAGCTGTCAGAGATAAGAAACAGATCACTTACAAGAGAATTCCCTCCTTACTCTTCAGGAAACAGCACGGGTGAGGAATCACGCCGTCCCTTATGCTTTATTCATGCATTCGCTGCTGTCTGGGGAGCCTTCCTGCAGGCCAGCTCCAGTTCCAGGTTCTGGGGATACGGTGGAAAGCAAGGCAGTGTCACCACCTTCCTGGAACTTACATTCCAGGAGTGTGCGCACGTGTGTGTGTGTGTGTGCACGTGTGTGTGTGTGTGTGTGTGTGTGTGTGTGTGTGTGTGTTGGGTAGGGAATGGTGAAAAATAAGCACACTAAGAAATACCGCAAATAAGATAATTTCAAGAAGTGCTAAGCACAAACAAAGGAAACAGCAGAACATTTGGAACAGCCCCAGGCACTAACTCAGCCACAATGCGTGGAGATCACCCCAAAAGCTTGCGTGAGGGAGAGGAACCGTTTTGTCTCATTTCCCCTTTTTCTTCCAGAGTGTTTGTTGATGTCTTATAGGGAAGACAAAAATGATCTTTTCCTCTCCTAGATTTATGGCTGAGATCGCTACGGCCAAAGACCGGTTAACAAGAGACAAGAGACTGATTTAGTTTAAATTTTACACAGCACAGGAGCCTGCACTGGAGAGGCAGCCCTAAAGAAACACGCGAATATAGGTCGAAGAAGAGCAGATGGTGGTGGAGAAGCAGAAACAGAGGACCGAAGAGAGGATCTAAGGTGACAAACTGGAGAAACCGAGCAAGGCCTGGGCATCCAGGTTCTTCTGATCTCCAGGCACAGGGAGGGCGCCTCTCAGACCTCTTAGGACCAAAATCAGGGCAGTGGGTGGGCCGGTCAGAGAGACCTTCCTGCTTCTGCGGTGGATATGTGGGGGCAGCGGTCCCAGACTCCCTTCCCGCCTCTGTGCCTGTCTAGTACGACTCTCTGAGCCCCGCGTCCCAGCCAGGACCCAGGTCAGGGCCTGATGCCCTTGAGCTTGCTTGGAAGACAGAAGTCCCAGAAACCCAAAGCAGAAGCCACCGCTGTGGGCTTTGGCCAAACACTTTGAACTCAAGACATTTAAAAATATTTTTTTAGGTAGAAAGTTGGCTGGATTGGAGAGACAGTGGATAGTTTAAATTGAAATAAGAGATACAGAAATCTACAGGTAGCTCTTAGAAAAACTGAACATGTAAAAGTTACATTGTTATAATAATCATATCTAAAGACGTGACGGTACAGACTAAACCGCAAGCTGCTTCAGAGCTCCACCTCCAAGCCCAATCGAATGTTCTCCTCATTAGAGACTGTAGAACTGTAGTTTCTGTACATTGAAAGCACAGAGGTAGGCAGAGAAAAAGCAATGTTCTTGAGAAATGAGAGAGCGAATGAATTAGTAAATCTTAGTTAACCCGTCTATGAGTGCACGCTGCAGATAAAACTCTGGTGCATTTACCATGGCCAGACACAGCTTCATCACGCCTGCCAGGTGACACACTGACACACGGAAAGGCTTCCAGCACTACTTCTGCACCTAAAGTCAGCCCAGAGCAACCAGCTGGGGGCGGGTGTGTGTGTGTATGTGCATGTGTGCGTGCGTGTGTGAGTGTGTGCGTGCGTGCGTGTGTGTGTGCCTTAGCCCGTGTCTTCCTACTCATGACCCTCAAGAGTCATGATGTCCAAGCAGAAATGCCCAAGAGCCCCAAACTTACTTGGAGCAACATTGTGTGTGTGCTGACGTCAGTGTTGTGAGCTTGGCCACGCAGGGGGGATGGGGAAACAGCGCTTAGGGCTCTGATTTAAGGTAGCCAGTCGTGACAGACATCTGGTCTACTCCACTCCCTCGGTAGGCATTTCACAGACACAAATAAATAGGATCCGTGACCCCAGGCAGCTTGTTACCTTATGTAAGAGACACGACAAAGAAGAAATTAGGATGTTACTGGGAGGCGGTAAGTCGAGCACACGATCAACGTCTAAGCTAGGTGGGTCTGTCGCTGTGGGTTTACTGCTGGAGCACAGAGGACAGGAGGGCAGTCAGGCTGCAGCCCTCTGTCTGGGGCTCCGCTCCTCACACAGCAGGTTTGTTCCCACCTTCTCCTCTCCCCCTGTGCTCTGATTCCGTCACCACCATCCTCGCTTTTAGCTGAAGATCTCACTGTTTCATCAAAAAGATAAAAACAGTTAAAAGAGGTCTTCAGTGAGTTCCACACACACGTCTACCTATCTACCTGCCTGCCTACTATCCAGTACCTACTGCCCACCACTCCTGTCCACCCACTGCTGCCCAGCCACTACTGCCCACCCCCCCGGCTTGGCCCTCTGTCAGCAGGGTAGACGTCCGCGTTCCTGGCTGGGGCCAGCCCTGCCCTGCGCCTCTCCTGACTACGCGGGGACCCCTCCAAGCGCCTCTGCTCCGGGTTCCTCCCTCCTGAACCGTCACACGCACCTCCTTGTCATCGTAAACCGGATGGCGGCTTTACCTGGACGCCGCCTTCTCACACGACTGCCGCCCGCCCGGTCTCTTTCCTTCCCTTTACTGCCATTTATTTGCTGTGTTTTCTCTTACTGGAGACCAGCACTGTTATGGGAGCGGTGGAGTTAATGTCTTGGCTCAGCAGGATAGAATAAAGCCAGTGAGGAGAACAAGAGACTGAGGGTCACATCAGCACCCCATTTCAGGGTGGCTCCCCAACACCTGTCTAGCAAGGTAAGGAACAACTCCAGGCCTCGGCTTCCTTCACTGTAGCTCTGATTTCTTTGAGTCAGAGCACAGTGAAAACACGGGCATTGGCTGACCACACATTGCTGTTTTTATAACCTTCCTAGATTTAGCCCATTAGCAGGGAATAATTTATTGTGCTGAATTGCAACAAAGCTGTCTTGAAGTAGGTGGGGAGCTATTTGAGACAAACCTTGGAATATCAGAAACTGCTCTAGCTGAAGCTCAGTCAGCAGGCAGCCAGGACAGTTTCTAAGCAGTCAGCTGCAGGTCTCTGAGGAGGAAGACAGGCGCTGGGTAAGCACACACCTTCCCCACACTTGAAGTCAGTCCAAGCCATCGTCACCCGATCTCACTACTGAGGGCCTGGAAACTAAGACAAAACCTCGGCCTTCCTTCTCGTTACAATCAAACCTGGTTACCTAAAATTGCAGAAGAACTAGAAAAATGGAAAACCAACATTTAATATAATTATTACAACCAATTGTTTGCCAGGGGATAGACAGGAAGGAGAAGAGAATGCACACACCTACTACCAGCACCAAAGGCACTGTCCTGTGTTTCAAGACAAGGACCACAAGGACAGTGCTGCAGACCCACAGAGTTTAGGACTGGAAGGGACCTCAGCGGTGACTCAGGTCCCACTGCCTGCTCACTTGCTGTCTGATGGAAAAGGAGGAGGGGAGGGCTGAGGAGAGGCATGCACAGGATAATGGGGTACAGTGATCCCCATTGGGCACGAGACTAAGAAGGAAGAAATGGGTGTTTTGCTACATACGTTCACTCATGTGGCATTTTGTTTCAAAGCTCATGTGGCAGTTTGTGTGAGAGGCAAGGGGAAATAGGATGACTTCCTGACACACTGCTGGGCACCTGACTGGACAGAACTTCATCTAGATTTCTGCACTTCAGCAAAGAGGAGCAACACTAGATGAAAGAGAATTTAAAAGCAGACTTTTGCGGGGGGGGTGGTGGGGTGGGGAATAAACCAAGCTTCAGGATGACTCAGCCATGGAGAGAATGCATTCTGGTGGAAACAGAAATAACTGTCCCCCAAATAAGTGTTGCAGACGTTGAGATGACTGGAGTTCAAATCCCATAAAACATCACTGAGTAGTTCTACAACCTTAAGGAAGTTACTTACTTAGTGTGGGGTCTACCATGGTCTGTCCTTGGCAGAAACATTGGGTCCAGGTCAAGATGACATGTTTTAAATGGACCATATCATACATAATCAGATCAACATTGTGGTCAGATTGACTGGTTATAATTTACTGGGATAGGTGGTCAAATATTCAAGGAAAACCAGGCTGGAGACTTTGTTTCATTTTGATGATTCCTTGACAGGAAAGTGGCAGCTGTGCCCATTGTTCTGCTAGATAAACTCTGCATGATTAGCTGGGTGAAGAGGGTGTATATATTAGACATCCGTTGGGGAGACAAAATGCAGGGCCTCAGGAACCCTTCCAGCTCCTTCAGGAAAACGGCCTCCTCAGGATGTGAACGGTCCCTGCCAAGATGGCGGTCCCTGGGAGTTCCCTTTGACTCACTCTGGGTTCCACATGAGACCAACAGAGCTCCTCACACATTTGAGCCAGGCTGTGTTGCTTCCTAACAACTTTCACCTCGTCACTGAAGACCACCTTGGAGGCTCATCTGTTCTAGTTGGCTGGGTCTAGTGTGGGGACTCAGGCCTGAAATCCTAGCTACCCCCAAGCTGAGGAGGGAGGTTCTATGGAGCCCAAGAGTTCCAGGTTAGCAAGGACAACATAGCAAGAGCCTGTGTAAAACCCAAACCACAACCAAACACACAGGACAGACAAGGAGAGTGCAGGCGAGTGCCCCAGAGCTGGAAACCCAAGACCTTTCCAGAAAGTATAGAAAATGCAGGGGCAGAGCATGAGACTAGAAGCCTGAAGACCGGATAGGATTCTGTTTGGAAGTTCAGGGAGGAGACGGTGGGCACGGGTGAGGGCAGGATAAGGACTGGAGTCAGGGGACAAATGGCGGCAATCTTTAAGAGAGGGCCCACGACTGGTGGGTGTGAAGCCTGCCCAAGGCCCTGGAAGTATTAGTATAGCTGTACAGCCTGCAGAGGGCCACACAGAGGAGCCTGCACTGCAAACAGAGACAATTCAAGTGGGAGAAGAGGGGAGAGAGAGAGAGACAGAGAGAGACAGAGACAAAGAGACAGAGAGACAGAGAGAGAGCGACCATGAAAAACAAGGCCGCATCCCAGTGCAGTTGTTTAAGAACCTAGATGGAGACAGCAGTTATGTCAGTGGATAATTCTATTTTTCATTTAATTGGGCTCGGCTTTGCTGAGGTTGAATTGTATTTTCTGCCATTGACAAGCAGAAGAGTCTGGCTGATGTGGACTGCAGTGGCAGAGGGGTGAACAGGTGATGTCACACACACAGAAGAGAGAGTGCCAGGAACAGGCGGTGGATGAATGGAGGAGGAGGCTGCAGGAAAGCGCTTGAGGGGCACAAGGAAGGGTAGACGCGTGGGTCAGAGAAACCCGGTGAGGACAGAGTTTCCCGCCGGGAGGCAGGCTCTGTGGATCTGGGCAGGGCAGGGACGCGAAGCTGGGGAGGGGAAGGGAGGTACAGATGAGTAAGTTGCGACACCTGCTGTACCCCTTCCTCGAGATGAGGAATTATCCTACATCAAAACATGCACTCACAAGATAATACACAGACTCAGGACAAAGGAGCAGTAGGGGTTGGTGACATGGAATGCATTTGCCAAATCAAAGTTACTGGGTCTCACCCCCAGCAGATCCGGGGCGAGGCCAGGAAGTTGAGCGTGTCGCGTGGTCTCGTGTGACACTGATGTCACATTTGAGAACCACTAATGGGAATATTTTGCATAAGGTGAGGTTGGAAAGAGTTTGAGTCAGAATGTGAAAAGAATCTCCGTGGCACGGAAACAAAGCAGATGCCAGAGGAAATGATTGGTGGCAGTGAGAATCGATGATTGTCTCACGTGACAGATTATCAAAGGCGAGAGGACTGTAAGTCAGCTAAGGGGATGACAAGGACGGCGCCTTTCTGTAGGATGGGAGGGCGCCGGCCTGCTGTCCCAGGACTGGGGGAAACACGCTGGGCACGGACCAGGGAAGACAAGCGGAGCCCGCAGGTGGAGGGACAATGACCAGGAGCAGCGACGGAGGTGGACGTGGGGAGGTTAACGGAGGGAGGAGCCCAGGCTTGAATTGGCCACTTTCTCCCTTAAAATTGAAAATTGACTCATGTGAGGGAGGAAGCAGAGGCGTGGGCGGTTAAGGAGAGAGGGGAGGTCAGGACCCACATGCACAGGCCACAGCGCAGCACCGGGGCACAGCTGCAGCGGGGACCCCTCCCCCAGCCAAGCCCGGCAGTCCGCTCTGGAAGCAAGAAGAAGGACCGTGGGATTTGTCCAGGGTAAGGGTGGCTTTCTCCCTTGTCTTTTCAAAAACAATAATACCTCCATTAGTGAGCGTTCTGGGAATAAAACTCTTTACTATGAAAACAGGCAGCCTGAAAAACAAAAACATGTCCATAAATCAGGCAAGCAGAATATTTCTAACCTTATGACAAAACTGTGTGGTATGCGGTTTCTTTTTGTCTTGGATTGGAGTCGAGTTTAGATCAACAGCAACATCCCCAGAGTGAAGACCCCTCTCGGGGGCTGGCATCTCCCTTCCTCTTCCTTCCCAGCCCGTAGGAAACCTGGCTGGGACCTGTTCATCGGGATTGTTACAGCTGAGGCTGGATCTCTCATTCATGTGTTGCTTTCGTCAAGATTATGGACTTTAGATGCTTTTGTTCCCACTGTGCTTTGGTGCTGGACTTTGCTTCCACGGAAGAAGTTTAGATGTTGGTGTGGTTGTGTATCTCTGTCCCCTGCAGGCTCCCATGCTGAAAGCTTGGTCCCCAGGGTAACTACTGAGAGGTGATGGACTCTTTAAGAGAGGGAAGTGACCGGAACTTGGAGGCCCCACATTTGCAAGGGGTTCACGCCCGGGTTGGGAGACTAGGTTAGGTCTCAAGGGGCTGGACCGGTCACTGGGAGAGCAGGTGGTCAAAACGAGTTGGGTTTTCTTGGCTTCCCACTTGCCTCCCCCCTCATACATGTTCTCACTGTGTGATGCCATCAGCTCCTGCCAGAAGCTCACAAGATGGGGGACATTCATTTTTGGACTTTCACTGTCTGAAGCTGTGAGCTACATAAACGTTGTTTCTCTATAAATCACCAATTCCCAGATATTTTGCAATTGCAACACAAATGGGTGAAGATGGGTGTTAAAGGTGCACAGAGTTCTGATAGTAGAGATATTTCACCGGATCCCCATGCTTGTATTGTGCCCAGAGACCAGGAAGACACTCAGGAAGTGTTTCTGGAATGAATGAATGACCAGAAGTGAACAATGGTGGTGGGCATGGGCTTGGGACAGGAATGGGAGGAGACACTGTTGTTTTCCTCAGATCTGGGGGTGAGTAGTTGTCTCAGCCCATTCTGTGCTACCATAACAGAATACTCTAGATTAAACACTTTACAGAGAACAGAAACTTATTTCCTACAGTTCTGGAAGCTGAGAAGTCCAAGCTCTAGTGGGATCTTTATTTATTTATTTATTTATTTATTTATTTATTTATTTTGCCTGTGTTGTCATAGGTTAAAAGGTGACAGGGAGAGCGAGAGAGAGCAAAAGGACTTCCACTACTTTTTTATAGAATTCGATGCATCCATCCATAAGGATGGAGCCCTCAGGACCTCAATACCTGCCATCAGCCCCACCTCCCAGTATGGTGGCACCGTGGATGGTTAGCGACTGAGAGATACGTTCAGATCACGGAAGCACTTTATTTGAGAGATGATCCCAAACAAGACTGGCAGGGAAATGGGTGAGAGAGAGAGGAAAGGGAAGGAAAGCGGCAGAGGGTGATTAACAAGAGGGTGCCACTGTGGTCAGCAGGGTTCAGTCCCGCTGGGACCTTTGAGAGACGCTACAGAGCTGTTCCCGCCAAAGGCATTTAATCATCAGGTCCTATTTGCCATTGGGCGAGGACTGCTCGTGGGTTCGAGCACTCGTCTATGTCTCTGGGGACCCTGAAGTTAGACACAGCACACACAGCGTGGGACATCTCTCAGGCAGGGTGACACAAGCTGGGTGTTTATCCGTGGATAAATGCTCTGTGTCTTTTGATACAGAAAGATCCCCAACATTAGGTTTGTAAGAAGCAAGATGCATGGTGGTTGAGTAGAATAGTATACTGCCTTTTTCATATTTTTATATGCACAGAATGTCACTAAAAAGATGCACAAGAAACTGGAAACAGTGACTCCTCTGACCTAGAAATTGGAATGGAAGAAAAGGCATGTTTTTACTGTAATATGCTGTAGTATCTGATTTTCTAAACAAGTTCATATGTAACCTATGTTAAATATACTGGAATTGTTGTATGTGTGTATACAGATTGTAGTTACGAAACAGAATAAGAACTTGTTTCTCCACCTCCATTCCCCACCTAGACCTTTGGGGATTGGATCCCAAAGGACCGTGGCAAGTTTTGGAGCTCTCCATTCCATGGATGTTGGGATATTCCCCTGCCAGCCCCTAGGGGAAGGGTCCTTTTCTGGAATTTTTCCTTATTGCAGTTTTCAAAGGTCTCCGCTTTCCTTTGGCCCAAAAACATAGTGTCTGATAAATGTCAAGACAAACACCAACGATCAATATATTCTGGCTCAAATCAGACTAGATTTTCTTGATAATATACTGCCAGCAGAAATGTTCTCATCCTAAAGGAAAGTCCCCTGGAGCACAACGGTCCCTCTGTGGAGGTGTCCAGAATATCTCAGCACTGGGCCAGGCACTGGCCAGTCCCAGAAGTGCCTGGCTGGCGTGTTTTCACTTTGAGGAACTGGGGCTCTCTCTACAGGGCTGGCGGAGGAGGAACTAACTCGCCCTTATGAAACTGGTGGACCCCTGTTTCTTTTGCTGCCTCAGCCTCTCCATGGAAGATGGGGTTAATCAGCTAAGTGTTTAATTTAATCAGCACAATCAGCTGCACTGAGCATAGAATGCCCAGACTGGATGGCATAATGTTTTGGCAAGAAGTAGGGTTGGAGATGCAGAATTCCTAATTCTCTCTGTTGGCACCACTGAATACTGATGACAGAGATGGTGATTTTCATCTAGATTAGTGTAATAGCAACTCCAAACACTCTCCCTATGTCCGGTCATGACACTCTTTAAACCATCGCCCAAAAGGTGGTCACTGTGACTTCTAAAAGGTGGAAGCAGCTCTGATGACCCATTTCTTGTATTCTGCTTTTCTACATGAAGTATTCTATTTTCTACATTCCAGTAACCAGAGTGCTCAAGGCCTTTCATGGTCTGTAACTCTGGCCAGTTTCCTACCCATGTGACTACCGTTTCCTACATGTCTGTAATTTCAGCAGTGTCTGCTGATCTCTTATATTACCAAGCTCAGCAGTGCTGGTTCTCTGTGTTTCCATGGTCCTGTGCAATCCCTCCCTAGTATGGTGCTCTTTCTACTGTATGGCACTGTTGTGCCTTCTTGTCTACACCTTTTATTTGATGGTGAGTTTTTCTAGTCTTTTGCCTTTCTACTCAAAGCACGCAGTACACATTCAATGAAAGTTGTTCACTTTCATGGAGTTTTATTGCACATTGGGTGGAGGGCACCCCGCTGCAGAATCTTTTATACCACTGCCGGAAAACAGGTACCAACATAGAGCAGGGAAAGAGCCACAAGGTTGGTCCTAGACCTTGCTAACTGTGATGTTAACAGAGGCCCTCAGTGTAGATGAAGTTCCCTCTTCCTTTTTCCCATCCAGCGCCACCTACTGTGTGCTTCTGTTCCACCACTTTGTGAACAAACATCTCCTTCCACTCGCAGGGCTGCTTTCATGGTTCAGAAGAGGGTTGCGGGCTGAGCCCCTGGAGGAGAGGCTGCAATGGAAGTTCCTGTGTGGGAATTTGGAGGCGTCCTCTCAGGACTGGCATCTGTGCAGGAAGTGAAAGAACCAGACTGGGAGAAGAGGGAAGTTGGGCTGTGGAGAAGGAGCCACAAGGCCTTAGCTGACCCCACAGAGAGCCTTGAAGCTGGTGAAGTCCTTCAGGGCTGGCCCGGGTTGGGGACAAGTGGCTGAGTGTTTATGTCCCTGCATCAACCAGACTTTGGGTGCACAGCACCCCCAAGAAGGGTCATGAGTCTGAGCTAGGTGGCTTCTTCCACCACAGGCGATTTCTCTAGGGGCCTGAGAACTGAGAGCTGTGGGTGGGCAGCAGTTGCAGGCATTGTAGGGACTTAGTCTTTTAGTCCTGAACAGGGATCTGGGCCCTGGGCCATTCTATGTCGTGTGTAGATACTGATTCTGGAGTCCAAACGCCTGTGTTCACCTGTGAGCTCCACCACTGGCTGAGGGTTCCAAAGTGATAAACCTGCCTCAACATGAGTGGCTGGAAAAATGTTTGTCATGTGTCAGGATTCAGTGGGGTCAGCTCATTTGGGTGCCACATTGTCAGCCATGATGGCTCCCGCAGGGGCGGAGGCCGCACTTCCGGTTCCCCGGCGAGGCCGGAAGTGCAACGCAGATTCCGCTCCGACAGGGCTTGGGTGGCCCCATGGAGTTTTGTTTCCAGATTCAGCAAATCTTGGCACATTTATATGCAACAGTTTGCTCTTTAGTTTGCTCTGGAGCTGTAGATAAGTAACTGGAGAAACTAGAAGAGAGAAAGTGAGGGAATTTAGGAAGAAAAAGTGGCCGTTTCTCTGGGCTAAGGAGCAGCTTCTGGCCTATGACCTCCATTGAGTTTTCCCTTCCCTGCTCTGCTGCCCTCAGCAGATGATTGGAAGATGGAGCAGAAATGCCAGCAGCAGCTCCAACCAGCCACGCCCAGAGAAACCGCTGGTAAATCATCCTTACACTCGGATTCACGGAAATATCAGTGTTTGGAAGAAGCATAACATTTACAACTTTATTTTATATGTGATGGTTTGGTTTCATTTTCAGGAGTCGTGATTTCCACATAGATCGCAGAGGTTTGATGAGTTGCCCATCAGTGGAGCGTAAGAATGGCAAGACAGTAGCTTTCATAAGAAATTTAAAAGCCTTGTTGTGGGTTAAGCAGTAGCTTTTGAAAAATTAGACTGTCTTTGGCTATGGAAAGAGATGTTCTCTTTCTTATTTTGCTCATTTAACCTGTTGCAAAACTAGCAATGTTTTCAACCTTGACAATGTCCTGGACTTTTAAAATTTTATTTTGAAAATAGTGTCAGGTGAGGCCCCAGACTCCCATGACAACACGTGTTGCCTCAGGGTGACTTTAGAGGTGACTGGAACAGAGATCTTCCCTGCTACCTCTGGAATCATCCTGGTAAGTGAGGATGCATGGGTCAGCCTCTCATTGCCTCAGCTTAGACAGAATTCAGCGATTCTTTCAAGAACCTCACAAAAATGACCTACTCACCGCATTCACAGTCAGCAGGCTCATCTCTTTCCTGTTTCCCCATGTCTCCCTCTTCTGGGAACGAATAAGATTCTTTCTTCTCGAGAAGGGGTTCTGTCCCCTCCCTGTAGCTACTGTGTCATTTCGTGTCCCTGAAGCCTTGACTTCTCTAAATAGGCTTGTCACAGCCTTCCTCAAAACACATATTGCTATCCTGAAGGGCATTGAGGGCAAGGCTGGGAAATAGTTTTTAGCTTCTCACGGTGTGTGTGTGTGTGTGTGCACCAGCTTGCTGCAGACGGACATGTTTTGCAAGGAGTCTTCTTGATCTTTGATAGTCTCTTCTCATTCATGTGAACCCCAATATACTGGCTACAGAGCACCATATAGAAAGCATGTGACTACCTCTGTCTCATTTAAGAAAATGGAGTGGGGAGAGGAGGATTTCCAGCCTAGCTTCCTGCCCTGATAGTCCTCAGTATTGTGCACTAGGTGGAGGGAACCCACTGCAGAATCTTTTACACACAGCCGGAAAACAGGTACCAATGCAGAGCCGGGAAATAGGGACCAGGCTGATGATCCCAGACCTTCCTAACTGGGCCGCAGCAGTGACCATGAGTGTCTCCGCCCTGTCCCCCGGGAGCTATCTACTAAATAGAGCTATCAGCTAATTGCTTAGAATCACAAAGATCATCCACATCTCTCCCACAGGGTTTGAAAATACTGTAAGTACTTTCAACAGGTTGCAGAAAACTTGGAAAATCCAAATGAAAAGTACAGAGGATGACAAAATTCACCAATAATTCCTCTCGGTGGACACTGCTACTATTAAACCGTTAGTATATTTGGTTTTAAAAATGCATAATGATGCTTTATCATTGGCTGCATTCACTCAGCAGCAGGTTAAAATTCTCCATTTCAGCATCATGAGGTTTTCATCTTAGCATGAGCTTTGCAGTGGCTTGATGATACTGCATGGCATGGATCGCCATGATGGACTGATTGATTTCATACCCTTCTGTCTGATGTTGGGGATCCCTTCCCTCTCCTTGGATTTTTAAATAAACAAACATAGAATGAATTACTTCCCTACCAGATATTTTGTTTTCTGACTACTTTCTTACCAGATACTCTTCATGGTAAATTTATAGGGTATAATTTATATGTATTTTGGGGTGTTATTTTGGTCAACTTGTCTTATAAAAAGTGTCCTCAATTTATACTTCCTCCAGCAGGATAGAAGAGTGTTTTGGTGACAATTAGGGGTGACCAGTGACCACACTGGCCAAATAACTCAGGAAGTGGAAAAGTCTGATTTGGCAGCCGGAGTCAGATCTTGCTCTTTGATATTGCTGTGTTTGTCATACATCTGAAAACAAAGCAGGAAAAGCAAACTCTGGCCTTTCGGGGTCAGGGTCATCCAGAAGGATCGAGGGAGCTGAAGAGCCATCAAGGATCTTAATGAGACTTCATATTATTCTTATACTCGACATCTAGTTTCCTGTATTAGAAATGGCACTTGTTCAGAGACCAACAGCCCTGGTTCCGTTCCTGAGTTCAGGTTGCTGAGAAGGAGCAGGACAGAGCCTGAGACAAAAGGCCCAGGGATGGCATTGTGGGTGTGCGGATACACCCAAACCATCAACATGCAAGACTCAGACAAGGGTAATGTTTTGTGAGCTCTCAGTCAAACAGAAAGCAAAGTGAGCACACGGAAAAGCAGTGAATTTTATATAAGAAGACCTCAGGTTGTCCCTGGCATTGGAAAGCAGTTGGTGTGGAGTGATTCATTAGCTTCTCTGGGTCTGAGTCTCCCTTTAACAGAGAGGTCGAGCAGGACAGCTGGCCATAAATTCACACTGATGCATAAGGCTGCTGTCAGTGTTGAAATTCTGTCAGGCTTGTGGTGACATCACCTGGGGCCACCTTAATATTAGTAAAGTGGGACAATCCAGCTGGGGGACTCCTGGAGGAGACACCAGGAAGTGCTCCCCCGGAAGCTGCCCTGGTCAAACTCTGGACCACGGTCTGGTTAGACCTTCAGGTCTACCTGGTGCCTGTGGGAAGTGATGGGGATGGAGGTGCGTGTCGAGTGCCTCACAGGGCAAAGACTGCAACCCACAATTCTAAGTGTGTGCAATTCTACAGGACAGACCGCCTGGGAGTCTCTAACAGGCAGATGCACCTGGTGCATTGAGAAATATCCAGCTAAAACTAGGAGTGGCCATTGTTTGGACCTTCACTTCAACAAACTAGTTTTGAGGCATCCAAAGGGAAATGAAGCCAAACTTGGAGAATTTTAAGAAATTATCATTAATTTGTGGTCTTGCTATAGAAAAATGTCCTTAGGCATTGCCTGCTACAGTGTGTATGCACCTGATGACAGTACGCTAAGTAAAGATGTCACCCACAGCAGGGCAGACACTAAGTATGTGATTCCTCCCATATAGGTCTCTCGGATGCCGGACGTGGTGGTGCATGCCTGTGTCCCAGAACTAGGGAGCTGAGGAAGGAGGATCACTTTGAATCAAAGGCCAGCCTGGTCTACATGGTGAGTTCAAGGCTAGCCTGAACTACATAGCGAGACCCTGTCCCTATCCTCCTTCCAAAAGAACCTTCATAAACAGAAAGCAGAATGGTGCTTTACAGCCAGCAGTGGAGGCCTAGTAGGAAGTTAGTGCTCACTAGTTTCAGAATTTCAGCTTGGGAAGACCAAGGAAGGTCTAGGGTGGATGGTGGCGATGATTGCCTAACAGCACGAAATACTTAATGCTCCTGAACTGTACACATAAAAATCGTGGAAATGCTCACATATATGTTATGCTGATCACAATTTTACAAAGCCCTCAGGTATTAGGAACATCTACAAGTGGATAATGTGACCCCAAGATTTGCTTTCAAATAACCTAATAAGAGCAAAAGATGGGATGCTGGAGAGGAAGAAGACGAGGAAAGTGTGGGTAACTCTTGGAGCTGGGTGGTGGAGCCTGGGGCTAATCATCGTGCTCCCGTGCCTACGATACCCCAAACCGTCTGTCCCAGGGAGTTTAAAATAGATCGTGTTCTGATCAAGTTAAATTTTCTGAGATGCTCTGTGCATTTATGCTCAGTTTTGAAGACTCAGTGGAAAACAAACCAAAACCGAATCCTGCATCACCCTAGTGACACGAACTGTCACCGCGTGAAATTGAGCATAAAATGAGCCCCAGCCAGGAGGAGGCCACAGAGACCGCCTTAGCTCGAGCCACACTCATACATTATGCATATGTTCCTGGGGGGTCCTTGCCCTGCCCCTGTCGGGGTGCGCATCGGTGGTCCTCAGGTTGCTGCCACCTTCCAGCTCACTGGGCGCATCTGCAACACCAGGGCTCAGGTTATTCCCCAGGCCAGGGAGCAGGGTTTCTCAGCGGTTCCCAGGCAACTGTACTGTGCAGTCATGGGAAGACTACCTGTGTAGGAGCTGCTGGATACACAGTAGGCACTCATCAGACGGTGATGGAAAAGGGGTCTGGTCTGAGTTACTGATTATGCTGTGTTTTAGCCATTTGGTAAAGCCTTTTGCAGAAAAGAGTTTCTATGCTGCCCTTTCTCAGCCAAGGGAAGGACCTCCGGAGGCCCTAAACTTATTTGTTGGGTCCCAGCTAGAGCACGCGGCTTACGCTCCAGGCAGCAGCACAGTCGGTTGCTGTACCAGGAGCCTGGAGAGAGAAGGGCAGTTTCCGAAATGCTTTGGGGGCATCACGAAAACCTCACTGTAACACAACGCTTTTTGGAATAGCATTAAAGAAAAGCAATTGAAGCCCATTTATCCAAGGAGAAATGAAAGCCCCTGGGATGCGAGTTTTGTTTTGAAGCCGAAGAAGAAGCCTTTCATCATATCGACCAGAAAAGATACGATCGGTCTGAACCCGGAAGGATACACAGCCATTCGAGATCTCCACACGTGACTTCTGCTGTTCAGCTCTGGGCTCCACCTCTGGTGCCTTAACAGGCAGATTTTCACCGCCCTCCCTGAGAAGCCCAGTGCTCACCGATTTAGGTAACTGAATGCATGGAGTGAAAGCTCCACACAGGGGTCCTCCTCACCTCTGTGGCTTGGTATCTAGTGAGAGCACTCACTTGATTTTCACTGAGTCTTCAAAACTGAGCATAAATGCACTTTGGCTTCCAACGGACTGACAAGAAGCACCCCAAATAACTCTTCCCAGTGGCGATAGAATAAATGATCCCAAAACCTTGGTGTAGGGAGGCATTTTTCCCTCCAATCAGAGTGAATCGTAGAGGAATAGAGTCGCCATATTTGGCAAATAAAAAAATATTTGGTGAAATTGGAATTTTGGACAAATATTTGGAAATATTGCTGGAGACATCATTATATCATAGAGGTTTAATTTTTCTTGGAAATGTTGGTTAAGCTGGGCATCCTGTGTTTTATCTGGAAATGCTAAAAAGAGACATCCTTCCTCTCAGATGTGCAGAGGCTGAGTATTTTATTTCAATATGTTCAGAGATTCTGGGAAGTGCACATGGTCAGTGAATGTCCAGGAATATGGACCGGGGTGGGGTGGGGTGCTTTTGGTGAAGAGTATAAGAGGTCAGTGTGTTAGTTTGCAGTTGCTGTGTAACAAGTCACCCCAAGCTCTGTAGCTACAGGAAGTAGTCCTTTATGGCACACACTCATTGTGCAGTGGGCAGCTCCATCTCCAGTTGTGCCTCTCTGATTTGGACAGGGCAGTTCACCAGGGGGATACAGCTCACGCTCCTCTCCCTCCTGAGAGCAGACGGGTAATCGATGTGCAGTCTTATGAGGACAACACATGCTCAAAAGGCCAAGTGGACACATGCAAGGTGTGACTAGCATGCTGTCATTTCCACCCCTGCACCCTTGGCCAAGGTCAGACACAAATTAAAAGGGTACGAAAGCATATTTGTCCCCGGCAGGAGCAGGAATGCTGGGAGAGAGAAATGGGGCTGAGGTCCCACAGGGAGACTGAGGGCCAGGAGGAGGACATCCAACCCCGGGAACCTTCAGAGCCAGGCATAGGGGAAGAGGACAGAGCAGGTCAGTGACCAGGTGGCGGGATTACCAGGTCAGGGGGCCTTAGGTGGAAGAGTTATGTGATTCTTCATTTCTGCCCTCGACTCCAGGGTTTGCGTGCTTGCCTGGAAAGGTTTGCATGGCTTGACGTGAGCAGGCGGGAGTTTGATGGTCTGCAGTTCTCAGTGTCACCCCGCAGTCGCTCCTCGACTTCTCTGCCATCTTTAATGGCTCCTGTGCTTCAACAGGTGAGACACGAAGCCCACCGTACAAGACAATGCTTGGTGCTCATGACTGTGGGACCCAGGACTGTTCTCATTCCCGGAGGAGAAAGTGGATGAAGAAAATAGGAAATTAGTAGCACCGAGCCTACGATGCGAGGGCAGGCCGAATCCCAGGCTCACATGGTGTCCTGGGGAGTCTATTCCGCCGCTCCTGGGCTGCCTTCTCTCGCGTCCTGCTCCTTTACCAGACTCCAGGTTGGCTGCTGAAAGCTCCAGATTCATACCTGACAACTCAGGCAGTGAAACACACTTCTTCTTCTGTAGCCAAGTGAAAACCCTGAGAACGGAATGCTGAGCCCACACAGGGAAGATGTCCATGCGCGAGTCACCAACACCAGGACGCTGACCCACCCGCCCTGGGCGTGAAACCTGACTGTCCCCTAGACCCCTGGGCTGGGAGCCAGGGAGGGATGGGGAAGTCGGGAAACCACGGTGAAAGAGGGGACAAGGCGCCTCTGCCTTGCCTCGTTTCCTTCCACTGAGGCTGCGGGGGCGCCTTCCTCTCCCTTGAGCATCCAAGGGTCATCATCTCTGTGGAGCACAAGGTGCCACCCACATGGCTACTCTCTCACGAACACTCCCTACCTTATTTTGGATGGAGGCCACCACCCCTCATCGTGCGGATCTCTTTAATTCTCTTTTTTAGTGTCTATTTTCTTTGTGTACTTCTGTGGTGTAATTTACTTGCCTATTGTGTGTATTGTTATTTTGTGACCAAAACATTTTCCCTCCCTCTCGAATCTTCATGAAGCCCACCAGAAAGGCACTGTTGACCCACACAAGGTTCCCTGGCATCAGAAAGTGATCGGCTAGTGTTGTGCACTAGATTGAGCTCAGGCTAAGAGGCCAGCTGCGGTGTAGCTGGGTACACCAGATGTCTTATCTGGTAGACCACTGAAAGAGAGGTTCAGTCTTTGTATTTTACAGCTCATTTTAGAAGGAGAGACCTTAGTCACCTAGGCTAACATCAGGGTGCACGATGGGCCTATGTGTGGACAGCTCTGGCTTTGCATTTGGGGTTCTCTTTCCATTTACCTGAGCCAGTGTCTGGCTTCTCTCTGGGACCCGAACAGGATTGAGTTGATCCAGGGGAGCTCTGGAGCCCAAAGCCCACTTTCCATTTGGTTTCATGAGGAATAAATGTTTGCTCCTCGCTCTGCTGGGGCTGAAGCAGTTGGCATGTGCTGTGGTGAGGTGCAAAGTGGGCTCGGTCAGCAGTGGGTGGGATGACCCAGAGCCTCCTGGAAGGAAGCTGCCGGCATTTGGAAGAACTCATGCCCGGAAGCACTGCCCAGGGTTAGTCCTTCGGTGCTTTTGAGAGGGCTTCACTCTAACTCAACAGTGGATAAGCTAAGTGGTGCAGGGCGAAAGCAGAATGGAGGAGGTGACCCTGAATTAACACCAAGGCTGTCTTGCCCCGGAGAGCTCCAGGACACAGATCCTTGGGAATGTCTGTCCTTGCCAGTGACCTCGAGTGTTTATCTAGCTGTCCGCTGAAGGTTCACCCTGACATTTCAGCAGCGAGGCAGAGCTTAGGGATTTACGGTGTTGGTTTGGGCAAGAGAAAGGGGCCCCTCCCTGGGGCTCAGCAAGAAACACAGTGCAGGAAACCCCCGTTGTCTCACACCACGCAACGTGGGGGCTGAGCTCCCCACCCCGTGAGTGTCCCCAAGGTGACCACGTGGAGGTCAGCCACAGGCAGCCCCTTGTGCCCTGACAAGGAGCTCAGGGAGGTAGGAAGGAGGCAGGAACCAGGCAGAGGATGCTTCCTGTGCAGAGATCTCTGCCTCGACAGAGAGGGCGGTAGGAAAGGGTGGTTTAAGGGAGAAAATGCTTCTCTGTGCATTCAAAGAGAATTTTAAAAACCGTTTAGTAATGAGGAAGTATCTGTGCAGAGCCGGGAGGGACAGATAGGAAGAGATGCCCGGGGGGAGGAGATCTCTGCTTTCCAATTGACCACACTCTACACTGTTTGCTTAAATTATCTTTCATATCTATTGTTTTTTAATGGAAACATTTACAAAAGGCTGCTTTAATTAAAACAAAACAAGTCACAGGCCTCCTTCCTCCACCTTTATTCTCTGTGATCCAGGAAACAGGAATTCATTTACCAGCTGTGTGGACTTTGGCAAATCTCTTAACCTCCTCTGGCCTATTACCTCAGCTGGGAAGCAGGGTTTATAGCAGCGCCTGCTTCAAAGCGTGCCCGGGAGGACTGAGTGTGTAGGGAGTGTAAGTGTTAAGCTCTGGTTATCACATGCACTCCTACATCCTGGCATCGCTGGTATTGTTCAAACACTGTTTCAACACAGACCTCAGTGACGTGCCACTTCGTCCCCAAAACAGTGCCTAGCGGTCACGTAGGTGCCAGCAGCAGCTGTCTCGGGGGTGTGCTCCGTGCTGTCATGGCTGGGGCTGTGAAGGACGAGGACACACGGTGGCTAGCTGGTTCCCAAAGGTCCAGAGCGTCGGGAGGGAAAAGGAGCAGCTGTTTGGAACTGGAATCAGAGGCCATGGCAGAAGGCAAGGTTGATGGGGTAACACACACACCTGTCACCATCTCAGTAAAGCAAATTACCCTCCATCGAGTCCTAAATGTGTCCAGGAGAGATCTGAAAAGCACAGAAAATGTAGAGTTGCCCAAGCAGGAAACCAGGAAAGGAGTCTTTAATTTGGCTGAAATGTAGTCTGTCTACTCTTTCCTCTCCTTCCGGCATCTTTAAGGTTTATTCCCCTTTCTTCTGAAGCTACCAGGGCCGGAAGGATCTTTGCTGTATCTTAAATCACAAACGCACTGGACAGGATGCCCTACTTTATCATGTATTTCCAGCCAGTGGAATCAAGGGTGGGGAGAGAATCTTCCCTCCAACTCCATGATGAGATTTCTGTCTTCACAGTCCAGCTGAGCCAGTTTAGCATGCGTGCTCACCCCTAGGCCACTAGTAGTGGTCAGGTAGACACCTTGTGCTGCTGGCCTAACCTGGTGTTATTAAGGGAGGAGGGCTCATTAGCTTCGACCTGGGCTTTTTCAGCCTGGACAGTATTGGCGTCTGAGGAGTAAGAAGCTCTTCATGGGGCTGTCCTGTGAATTCCAGAATGTTTGTCATCCTTCTTTATCTCTACCCATGCAGTGTCAAGAGCAAGGGGCCATGTAGAAAGGGAAAGGCTGGGAGGAAGACGCCCTGGGTGGGTGTAGCAGTCCGGTTTCTGTCACTACAATGAAATACTTGAGGCGGGCTAATGGTATGAGAAAAAAAAAAAAAAAAAAAAAAGAGGCTGACTTAGCTCAAGGCTCTAGAAGTTCCAGGACGTGGCACCAGTGTGAGCACCGATCTTGTGCGAGCCCTGTTGGGTGTGTCACACACAGCAGGTCACAGCATGGTGGGAGTAGATGTGGGAGAGACAGATCACACTGCCAAACAGGAAGCCGGGAAGGCCTGGGGCCCACAATCCCTGCTGAAGACCCCACTCAATCTACATGAGGACCTCCCCCTTGGCCCTCCCTTTTCACAGCCTGGGCCCCCACTTTTACAGCGGGGAACAGGCCTCTGGCACGTGAACCTTTGAGGGATGCACTGAAACAAACCTCTAAACGCTGAGCATAGAGTGTGATCTTGTAGGCATGGTAGGGATTTCATTTCTTACCCCCAAACACCAGTGAACTACCAAAGGGTTTGGAGTCAAGATTAATGGAAACTGGGGCACGGAGAAGGAACGGAAGGGACGAAGCAGACCAGGTATTAGGGAAAGACAGTGAAAACTAAGCGCAGTTTCAGCTAGGTGCTGGAGGGAGGATTGGGTTTATTTCAGCTCGATAAGGAGCTGGACCAGGTAGCCTCTGGTGCTGGTGTCGGTGTGGTGAGGAGAGGAGGAAGAGGCCACCAAAGGTGCCGCAGGGGCTTCTAGCTTTCTTACTGCAGGAGCCCTGGAGAAGGATCCAGGTGAACAGGAAGATTACCTTCTGATATGCGAGTCCGAGGTGGTGTGAGACACCCAGGCAGCAAGGGAAGGGACCGTGGGAGGTGCAAGCCCAGTGCTCAGGGAGCACGCGGGGTTGGGACAGTGCCGCCTTTGGAACCATGAGCACCATGAGAACTCATCCGAGGGCTCCGGACACTCAACAGTGAGACACAGAACCACATCCTTGCAGGGAGCTGCCGGGGGGGGGGGGGGGCCTCCCCCTGAGGGGCGCATTCCTTAACAGCTCCAAGGCTGGAGCATTCTGAGAGGGGGCTTGATCAGCTGTTGGGAGGAGATGGAAGGTAAGAACCAAAAGATTTCCCTGGACTTAGTCACAGGGAGCCTGTGGTCAGCCCCAGCTAGAACTACTTTGGAAGTAATGGGTGCTGGGCAAACACAGGCTGAAAAAGGACTGATGCACGGAGAAGGCACACAAAGGTGATTCCTCCTGGGGAGACAGAAGGACAGAAGGGCGGAGAGAGACAGAAGGAGACACGAGCATGCATGAGCAGGGTTTCTCTCCTAGTGGACATACTTGACCACGTTTGAAGTGTTATGGCGGGGGGCAGAAGGATGAGGGTGGTGGCTTAAAAATCCAGGAGAGAGAAGCAGAAAGGGAGCGGGCAGGGTCCCTACGGAGGCAGGAGGGGGGCACCTCTGAGCCTGAGAGGGCAAAGGCGGGGATCCGGGATCCGCTGCTGTGGGCAGGGTGGGGGAGGAGAGCAGGGACACCACTGCGAGTGGTTTGTGACAAGCAGTGGACAGCATTCCTGCGTGAACTTTCTACAGCGCCTGAGCAGGAGAGGCTCACTGCTTACAGGAAGGGTGAGTCAGATGTGTTTGGGAGCCACACTAAAGCAAGTGGTTGCCACCTTCCCCAGAGTTTTCAGAGCCTTTAGTGTTCAAATATTTGCAGTACATGGCCAAGAGGGGGGCAGAGGAAACCACTTCCCATGGTCCCGCAAGTTCCATGCAAGTTCAGCCTCTCAAGGGAGCAGGGTTTCACACCACACCTCTGGGCCACACCAAGCCAGGCCAGCACTGCGTTTTATCGTGGGACAATATGGCGCCCCCACAGAGAGTGGCTTTGCTGGCTGAGGAGTCCCACAGGGTGCGGCTGTAAGAGGCAAGCTGGTGTCCCCAGGCCTTCCCTTCCCTTCCCTTCCCTTCCGTGAGCACACTTCTGTCACTGCTGTTTCAAGCCCATGGCTGGGGCAATCTGGTTCTACTTTGAGAGGTGGAATTAGACAGAGACATCCACCAGACCCTGTGTGTGATGTCCAAGAGTCCCAAGGTGTGTCAAGAATTGTTCTGCTCTGAGTTCAGCCCACAGGCTGTTCTTGAATGGGTCCTTAATTTATCTCTGCCTCAGTTGCCTTATTTGTACCAAAGGGAATAATCATGATGTCCTTTCTGCAAAGAGCTGTGATAGTCAAGTAGATAACACTTTCTAAGGGCCTAGAAAGATGGGATCCAACTCAGCAGGAAGAAACTGTTAGCGCTTACAGGTTGAGTATTGCTTATCTGAAGTGCTTGGGACCAGAAGTGTTCTGCAGTTTAGAAGGTTCTTTGATCCATGAACTTAATTTGTTCTGTGACTCTGGAGAAGATGGCTCTGGTTGTGTTCATCACTCAGTACAGAGTTTGCCAGCGGAAGGGAAATTTTGCCAGATGGTTGTGTTTGCAAACCGAATTGTTCAAAAACAGAAGCGTTTGTGAACTGAGGCGTTACTTGATCTGTGTGTACTCAGATATTTTGAGAACCAGAGCCAAGCCGAAACACAAAGTCCCCTTTGGTTTCGCACACATCCTTACAGACTTAGCCTGAGGGAAATTTTATTTAATATTTTTATAGTGTAATTTGTTACACGAGGTCAGGTGTGGAATTCCCACCTGTGGCTCAGGAAGCTTTGCATTTTAGAACATTTTGGATTTTCAGATTTCGATCTGGACTAAGCATAGAAGGGCCTCTGTGTCCCAGCTCATACACAGGGCAGCAGGAAAAGCTGCTCTGGACTAGGAGAGTGAAATGACACAAGTGTCAAGTGAGGGACAGAATGAGGAATAATCTTCCCAGAGGCTGGGCCTGCCTTGGGAATCAGGGTGGCACCCCAATCTTTACCGAGAAGCAATCCCCCCATTAGTCTTAACTAGCTCAGTAACTTACAGCACCTAGACACGATGGCCTCCCTGGTGAGTCAGGATTCACACCCAAGCCCTTTGGTTTTCGTGCCAGGATGCTGGTTATTACCACACACACAGTTTGCCCAGGACCTAGATGCACCTCACTGAGAAAAACCTCCCCTCAGCCAGGAAGCAGACCCCACTGCCAGCAGCAGATGGAGTTTGAGGATCCAGGCGGTGTTTCTCCTTTCGGGAGAGGCAGATGGTTCAGCCTCCAGCTCCGCACCAGCGTCTGACCGAAGCTGTGCAAGGTATTTCAGAGATCCACAGCACAGGGGACCCTGAAAACATCTCAGCAGCTGCTCTGCGGTGCTCAGCTCAGTGGCTGGTGTTGGACACCATGAATAATCTTAGCCTGCTGCCGCCATGAACATGCGCAACTTCTGAGTTTTCTTCTTCTTTCTTAGAATGCCTGAATCTTCGCCACCCGCTGTGGGCTGGAGAATCTTCAACAAGCACACCTGGATGATCCTGAGGGAGGAAAATACAGTACTGATCCTGGAAAGAACTCAGTACTCCAATCTGGGTTTTCTGGAAAGCACACCAGATGGAGGGATGGGTGGAGGGGGGTCTCTAAAGACAATTTTGAATGTCAAAGGCATATGGGGACCAGTTTTTTTGACTTGGACTTCTGAGTCCAGATAGAATAAAGGGGAAAACTTTTCACCTGAGACCCTTACACAGCTCAGATGAGCTCAGTGAAAATGAAGAGAGTTTGTAAGCCTTAACCAGCGGCAGTAAGTAGTTTGCATTAAAATCTTAGTCTCTGTGATGGATCTCAGTGGCTCAGAACCTGACACCTAAATTCTGAGCCCGCCGGGCTGCCCAGGGACATCTTTGCTGTTTCTCTTGACCCAGCTCTGAGCTCAGCCTGTGGCAGCAGGCTTGATTTCTGTTGATAAGGACCCCATATTTTTAAACTTTTGAATGCAAATGAGTCATCATCCAAGACGCCAATTGGCTGACACCCGTTCTATTTGGTCGGATACTGGATAATGAAGAGGAAAAACTGGTTATCTACGCAGAAAGGCAGCGAAGAAAGGCAGTGAACAGCAGCACAAAAATAGCTTCAATAATTACAAGCCTTACAAAGGCTGTTGTGACGTAATTTATGAGTCAAAAATGAAGTGTGGGTGACACGAAGTGAATCACTCTGTGAATCAGAGGAGGAGCCGCACTCGTTTAAATGTGTTTTGTGAGCAGCACCGATCTGTCCTGAATAATGTGTGCCCTTAAGCAAGTGATGGATAGCCCTGCGGTCTAACGCAGAAGAGATACGACTTTTGTATGAAAAAACCAGAAACAAAAAAACATGGTGATTCTTATTAACTTGGTTGACTCTGACCTCACTTTCCAAAAAAACCCTAAAAATCCCATAGCTAAAGAATGCTTAAGCTCTTGGGGGATGCAGGGCTGGCATCTTTGGCCTTAGCATGTGAAGGGTAGGAATAAGAACATAGTTTTCCATTTGTCTCCTCTGAGAACAATCTCTTAGTACTGCTGTGTGCTATGTGTATAAGGGTTTCTATTATGTACACCACGGACCCCCATATTTTAATACCCACATTAACTGTAATTCTTTCCAGTGATGGGGGGGGGGTAGGCGGTAGGATCTGTTTCTTTGGCTCACTGTACCTTGTTTCCAGAGGTAGGTGTAGAAAGTTTACCATCTTTACTGGTCTATTGTCCTATACTAAAGATTTGGGCTTCCAGAAATAGATTTTGAACTTCAATAATTGGTTGCGAACTTCAATAAACGACACTAGTTTCATGAATGTGCTCCCGATTCCAAGATGGAAATCATAACAGAACCACGTCAGAAGCAGCCTGAGGTTGGGGGGGGGGTCCACATTTCTCAAAACTGTCGAGGATGTGGGTCCAGCCAATGGCTAAGATGCCTTGTTGAGTTCATAGAACAAGCAGCGGGCTTAACTTTATAATGAAGCCCTGGACAACAGGATTTAGATAGTCTGTGTAAGTCTTAGAAATGTCTTTAGAGAGAAATCTATCTTTGTTTTCTTCCTGTTTCCTGCTAATTGGAAGGTGGGTGTGATCACTGGAACTTACGAAGCCAGCTCAGACCCTGGGGTTCTAAGACACCTTGGCACTGAGGGACAGTGACAGGAAAGGGTCTTGATTTTCCTGAACTGTTTATCCTGGAATTCCATTGACATAAATCAAGGAATACATTTCTGCCTGCTTAGTTCCCAAGTCTCTTAACATTAGTTATCTGGTGCCTTCGATCATTTGTAGCCAAATTTAATGTGAAGCAGGGCGGCACTGAGGAGCCCTTCCCAGGAGAGATGCAGAGGTAACGGCAGCGGGAGACCACGTGTGTCCTCTGAGGACAGCCTGTAAATGAGGATTTCTGTCAAGCAGCTGAGCCCTCAGCATCTGCTCTTCCCTCCTTGCCCACCTGGGTTAGCCACTGCCTACCCCAGGGAGGGATGATCACAGGTGCAGGGAGAGGCCAGGAGTGGTAACCAGCAAAGAGCCCTCTGTGGGAGACCGTCCAGCTGAGCTCTGCTGAGAAATGAAGCCCTTGTGTACACCTTTCCCCGACCTCTGCCTTAGCCCTATCTACTGAGATGTGCAAAGCTGGCTGTGTTGAACCAGATGCTCCCTTAATTGGCTAATAGAATGTGACCAAATCCACTGAGATGTCAACATGCCTCACTGCAGCATGTGACTGAGAATCCTCTGTCCCCCACTGTGCTGATGGCTGGCAAAGGGGATTGAGCAACAGCCTGTGAGATTCCAGGGCTATGAGATCGCACCTCGGCTGAGGTCACAGGACTCACAAACAGTGACACATTCCTGCCAGTAAGGAAGCCAGCCTTGCATACATCAAATTATCTACTGTATTGCTAACCGGAGGCCTCTGTGCCTGGCAGAAAATTGCTTCATTTCTCATTACAGCCATGCCTGCAAAGCTTCTTTCCTTCCTCTGCCAGGAGCCCACACTCACCTCCCTGACTGATACCTTCTGTTCCACTGAGCACACTGGTCATCCCAGAGTCCCCCCTCTCCCCCCACTGCAGAACTTTCCCTTTGTGTCTTGCTTTTGCATCTGAGTGTCATAGTGCCAGGTGGGAGATCTGAACCCTCTGCGGGGAGCCTTGTACCACTCCACAAGGCATCAGTCAGGTGAGGTCAGTGGCTGCAGTAAAGAAGGCTTCCAGCTCTTAGTGAGTAAAACCACCTTTGTGTCTCATGTGTGTCACCTGTCCTTACACAGGACAGAGACAGGGACAAAGAGAGCAGGGGCACCAGGGGTCGGCCCTGGAAGCTTTTGCCCAGAGGTCACACATGTCCCTTTGTTCACATTTGGTTGGCCAAAGAGGTCACAGAGCCAAGTCTGTTTCTATGTCTCACCTTCCCCAGAAGGGAGGCACGGATAGCACAGTGCACTGCAGCCCCCCGGTGCACCCCTTTCTGTCTTGACCCCTGCAGGGCTTGTGTTCTGTACTCCTGACTTTTCCTCCTCTCTGTCACTGCTCACACCAGGACCTGGGTGATGCCTCTTCCCTCCTTGACGTCATTCATTGTGTGAAGCTGGTTATCACGATCAACATGCTCAAGTCTCACAGCGTTCTTGGGAAGAAGGACTGTGATTCTCCCCACTTTACAGATGGTAAAACCGAGGCACCTAGAGACCGATCAGCTTGGCCAGGGCTGTAAGCATCAGAGCCGGGATGTGGCCCCAGGCAGTCCGTCTTCAGAATTTGCTGCCTTACCCTCCTTGTTCCTTTGTTTTATGCTAAGTGTTTCACAGATATTAACTCATTTATCTTCTGCAAGAGGAACCTTCTATTTGACACTGTTTTTATTGTCACTCAACATCTAGGAAGCCGGAACACAGGTTGCGGAGTTCTTGTGAACTTACACCAAGCTGACGGAGCCCTCTGCCCTGCTTCATCTTCCCACACAATGTGTGCATTTACAGCCTCCAGGATCCAGCCCTTGCGGTCATGGGACCAGATGAGTCCGAGTCTGGCTTTAACAAAGAATCCGATGGAAGCAGCCTGTCTCCACTTCAGCGAGTAGCTGAGGGTGTGAGTATCTGCTCGTTCGTAACTCAGCTACAAGCCCCGGTGTTGTGGCCAGTCCTTCCTCTCTAGGACTTTGGAGAAACATTCTGCTATGGCCACAGAGACGGCCTCTATTCCTTCCTCTGGTGTCTCCTGTCCCCCGTGGAGCTGTGCAGGTGGTTTGCTCCTTTATTTCCTGGTGAATTCATGGTTTGTTCCATGGACATTTATCCAGCCTCTAGTGAATATTTCTCAAACCCCACTAGGTCTCAGGCACTACAGCAGAAACTGAGGACACAGCGCATGGTGTGACACCGGCTGCTCTGCTGAGCTGAGTAACACACAGATAAACAAGTGCTGCCTGATGGGGAGACAGTGACGTGAGGAAGGGGGACAGGCACAGCGGGACGGGGAAGTCCTTCTCAGGGCTAAACAGCCTCAGAAGGCAGTGGAAACCTCAGAGCTAGAGCACAGGGAGATGGGGTGGGACACGGAGGGATGTGGGTAAAGATCCGAGAGAAGAACACGTACAAGGGTTCTGAGGCAGGTGCACGAGTGGCAGGATTGAGGTACAGCAAGGAGGCCAGCACGGCTGGAGCAGAGCAAGTGACCCAGAGAATCCGGGGGCAGGAGCAGGGGGAGAGAGGTGGTCGCTCACCCAGGGCTTTGCAGGCCTTCATGTCCTCTTTGGATCTTATTTTGCATGAGAAAGGGCACTGCTGGAGTGGGGGACTCACCCTGAGAGCCACAGCTGCTGCTGTGTGGAGAGCAGGGCACCTAAGGGCCACCGTGAGGGTGGCTGAATAAATCACAGCACAGGAGAACCACAGATTGAGCCATTACAAAGACTGCCTGCCAGCCTGCTAGTGGATTTGGAGAGAATGCCACCAGGGAATGCCCCAGAGCAGCATGGGTAGCACCCCACTTTCACAAGGGCTCTCTCAGGCTGCCTTACGCACAAGTCTATGTCCTCATGGATCCGGTTATGCAAGCTCAGGGGAAGGCAGGAAAAGGCATCTGTGAGACAGTTTTGGGGGCTGTGTAGTTTACAGGGGGCCAAAGAAGGAGGAGGGACAGAGAAGAGGCCATGTTAAAAAAATATCGTTCTTAAAAGGTTCATATTTGAATCGATCACCTTTCCACGTGTATACAAATGCCTTTGGACATGCATGTTTGTTGTGGACTTCATGGCTACGTGGAATTCCGTCTACATAGGAAGGAACTGTAAGCTAAATGTGGCTTTCTATCAGAAGTGTGACTGCTCACTTTCACTGGGAGGCAGCTGAGGCTGCCTTAGCTCAGCAGCTGCCCAGGGCTGCAGAGTCACCAGCACCTGGATGGAGGTCTCATTCCTCAGCTCCCCCTGCTTCTGCTCTCCATGTTAGTTAGTTTTGCATCTTTCTTCCTGCCTCCTAAAGGAAATCCTTCCTTAGCAAACGTGGAGAGAGCCGTCACCTCCAAGACTTTCTAGGAAGACAGATTTCCTGAAACTTCTGAGCTCTGGTAAAGCTCTTCAGCTTCCAACTCAACCCTGTCAACCCAAGGGTAAGGTGGCCCCCCTACCCTGGTGGACAGAAGAAGGCTGAATGGGAGACATCGCCCCTCCAAAAAGGAAACCAAAACAGAGCAAGGCACGTTATGCAAGCACGAACAGAACTAACTTGTGGGCTAAGATGCCCAGAGAGGGAACACGTGCGTTGCTGGTGGGATGTGCAATGGTGCTGCCCTTATAAAAATGAGACACTTGTTCTCCCAAAACCTTAACATTAAAAACAAGGACAGAGAACCAAGAGATGGTAGCAGGTGGCAGGAGAGACGAGAGGGAAAGAGAAGTGGGGTATAGAGAATTAAAACGTTTTATATACTCACACCAACTCCCCATGGTGAATATAATCAGTATGTACTGAGCAGGAACTGTCATGGTTCATGTCTGTGGCCCCCAGGCCTCATGAGTTGGCATTGTGCATTTGTGATTGGTTCATTGTCTAGTGCTTGGATTGATGGTGTCAGTGCTCCACCCACAGAGGGGTGGAGCCAGGATGTGATGTAATGGCAGGAAGAAGGTGTGTCTTGCTCTTTGCTGGTTCCTGTTTGCTGTTGGCTGTCGCCATGAACTGCGGCCCAGCCATTCCCGCCTGCCTTGGAGCCAACTGAGTGTGGACTGAAACCTCCAAAAACTGTAAGAAATAAGCCTTTCCTTTCCCAACTTTGGGCTTCAGGTGTTTTGTCTCAGTAACAAGTAAAAAGTAATACATGACTCTTGAAGACGGAGCCAGACCCCCAAAGGGACAAATGTGTGATGTTATTTCTAGGGGCCGCTAGACAAGTCACACTCGTGCAGATGGAGGTTTGCATGACTGTATGAGAGCAGGGGGTGGGGGCTGGGGACTTAGTGTTTATTGGGTACCAAGTGTCATTTGGGGACAAGGAAACAGTGCCGGCTTTATAACAACGTGCACATACTTAACGCCGGGCACTTAAACATGGACCCTTATACATGGCTCGGAGGGTGACCTCGACCTTAGGCATATTCTACCATAATGTTAAAAAAGGGAAAGGCAGATGAGAAGCCCTATCTGATAGAAAAGCCATTGTCCTAGTGACCGCTTCCCAAGATGCCTGGGGAGGGTGTCAGGCGGGCCGTGACAGCCCACTGCCCACTCTTGGAACCTTCTGTGGGCCAGGACGGGAGGCTTCTGTTCCTGGTTCACAGCATCAGCTGGCTCTCAGAGACTCTGGCGGGTATCACCAGCCAGCCGGCAATCTCCGCTGTGTCCTGAGGACAACCTCCTGACCCAGTTAAGTGCATCTAGATCTCTGCCTCCTGAGGCAGGGTGCGGTGACAGCCACCATCCATCACAGAGCCAGGCCGAGGGGACGGCCTCCGTGGAAGCATCACCTTCACAGAAGACCTGGCGAGGCCGTGAGCAGCTGTGCAGGGACAGAGCCTCGGACCACGCTGGACTTTCCCTTCCTGGATTCTGGTTCGGTGCCACCGTGTTGATCCCGCCTTTATGCTCAGTTGTCGCCCTCCCTTTAGACGCAGATAAGCATTTCTCTTCAAGGAGGAGAGGAGTTCTTGTCACCGTTCAGAGGCAGCACAGTGTCACGAAAGCCCCTGAGTTGTGCCTTCCTGCCAGCAAAGCCATTTCTGCCAGGAGGAAGGTCTCAGCAGCCATTGGTCACATTTCTAGTGCCTCACTGGGTGCCGGGATGCAGGGCTTCTCCTCCTCCTTGCTCCGTCACCAGCACCTGCCCCTGGGCCTGGAGAAGAGAGGACGTCCCTCCTCGGGCACCTGGCGGACAGTGGCGCACACACCATCCTTCTCAGCGGGACCCCACATCCGTCCCTCAGCCAGAGCAGCTGGTGGGAGAGCAAGGTTCAAGCTGGTGCTGAAAAGGAGGGGCACCGTTCATGCAGCGCACCCAAATGCCATTCCACTCCCTGGGGAAGGCTCAGCTGCACAAAGCTGCTTTCTAGCTCATGGGCACAAAGACAGAGTGGTGGGCAAGGCTGGGTGGGAAAGTCATACATCCGGCTGTCACCAGGCGTTTGCAGCCAGAAGTGGTCCGGTCTGAACCTGGGCTGTGAGCTCTCTCCTCAGCCTTCCCAGGGTCCAGATCGCGGGGATGAACTTCAGAGCTTCGCTTCTCTTCAGACTTCCTTCCTAGCACCCGCCCAGCCTAGAGCCCAGGTAGCCCCTCCTAGGGGCCTCTGTCTTGGTCACCATCACCTCTCTTTTAGATATTGAGACCCATCAGCTCCTTGCTAGTGAATAAGACTGTCTGGGTTCAAATCCCATGTCCTCAGGCCTCAGCTGGTCAAGGGGCAGCCCTCTGGGGGTGGAGGCAGAGGGCCTGGGGCAGCTCAGAGGCCCGTCCAGGTGCTGGACAGGGGAGCCCATGCTGCGCAGAGCAGTCTGGGAGGTGATCCCAGCTCCTTGCAGTTGCTCGCCTGCTTGGCCCCTTAATTCATCCCACATGTGTGCTCTGCTGGCTGGAGGAAGCAGCCCCGTGTCAGGTCGTGCCTGCGATCGAGTCAGAGTGGCTTCCTCCTGACACGCCCACGTCCTGAGCAGATGTGCGGCCAGGGCAGGGCAGCATGACCATACGCCTGCCTGCGGAGATCTGCCTGCGAGCACGTGTGTGTGTGTGTGTGTGTGTGTGTGTGTGTGTGTGTGTGCGCGCGTCAGAGCACCATGCAGCATGGAGGTGCAGCCAGCAGCCCCTCTCCTCTGGGGGACACTCGGGTGGGGGGTGACAGCCTCTGGCGTCTGAGGCAGGAGCAGCCTCTGTTAGGAGCCCTGCAGAGGGTGACTGCACCCTTTGCCCACTCATGCTTCCTATGCAGTGGGCGATAGCTGCCCTTGCTGTGGCCCGCAGGGGACGCGAGGCTCCCAGCCGTAGGGGAGCTTGCTGACATCACCAGCAAGGGTGTAGCATGTGTCCTTCTGCTCACCGAGGAAGAGATGGGTTGAGTTTTGCAGAGAAGGTTGTGCAGGCCAGGGCGGAGTGCAGGGCCAGGGCTGCAGTTAGCTCGGCCGCCTGCTCATCCAGTCCTGTGGTGTCTGGGGGACAAGAGCACAGCAAGATCTCCAGGTCCCCAAACACTCGCTGCTGCTCTGATCTCTTCTAAGCGCCCTCCCCAGTGTGAAGCCCCTTCCGTTTTGTTTCTTCTGGGGATTTCAGTTCTCCAAGGGTGGTGTTCTCTGTCACAGCCCTGGGCCAAACAGCGGTGACATGGAGGACAAGGTGAACCAGGGGCTGGGCTGAAGGACCAGGAGGGCAGTGTATTGCTGTCCTCACTTGACTGACCCTGCACTGAGCCCCCCAGGAGAACCCAAGGCAGCTGTGACCCTGCACCTGGCCACCCCTATGTAAAGTCCATCAGGGCCACGGTGGTAGAGGAGACCTGCTTTTGGAACTGCGATCTTTGGGGTCATTGCTTGCTTACACACCCATCTTCTCTCCAGACACCTGGGGCTCCTGGATGCAGGGTGCGTGTCCTTGTCACCCTGAACTGTGCCTAGTGTAGTGCAGAACCTGGTGTAGAGCAGAAACTCAGCCAAGGTTTGTGGGAGGAAGGAAAGAAGGGAGAGGGGAACGAGGGAGGGAGGAAAAGAAGCGGAAGGGAGGAAGGAAACTCAGTCAACCTATTTGGCTCTTTTCTATGGTGACAAACTTACAGGAAATCTTCAAAGTGCCTGGACCAGCAAGCAGAACTGTGTCTAATGGGATTTTGCTTAGCCTAACAATTGACTCAACTTCCAAGCTTCTCCCACACTCACACACATGTACACACACATGCACACACATACACACGTGTGCATGCACACAAACATACACCTGCACATATCTTTAAGCAAAGCAAGCAATTTTCCTAGATCTCACTTTCCTTCAAAGCCTGTGGAAACAGAATGAAGCCCCCTTTAATTTCTCTTTAGTGAAACTCACTGGTAACATTTCAGTACCTTACACTCATTTATATGTGTGTGGAACATTAAGCAATAATAAAAATTTCCAAGTTAGATGAAAGCATCTTTGAAATCTTTTTAAAATAGAAACTATGTCAAAACTACAAAAGAAATACCATTCGTGGGCTTAGACATGGGGTCAGCAGCACACGTGGTCAATCTCGTGGTTCAGACAGGTTCAGGGGTGCATAGCAGTCCTCACGACAGCATGTGACTCTTTCATCTGAGGACAGAAGACACGAGTGAGTCCATCGTGACAAATTCAACAGTCATTCAACAAATAGTTTTGAGAGTCTGCTGGGAAGGACATTGATGGTAAGTTCTGTGGCTGGGCTAAGGTAGACATGGGTGCTGATTTCATGACATTTTCATAATATGGAGAGAAAAAGAGCAACAAAAAAAGCAGAGAGACAAATGTAAAATGTACACAGTAGTTAGAGTAACGGGTAAGTGCTATCAAGGAGGTAACTTGGGAGAGGAAGCAGAAAATCCCGTCTCAGACATGGTGGGCGGGAAGGCTGCTCACCTCTGAACGGGAAGGATGCAGAAGAGGGGGCTTAGGGACAGCAGGCACAGCTTGGGCAGGGGCTGTGAAAAGGGAGAAGTGTGTGTCAGGGCTCTGACCGAGGCCGAGAAGCTCGTAACCAAATACCCAAAGCAGCGGAGGCCACAGGGTCTGGGAGGAGATAAAGGTCAGATCATGACCTCACGGGCCAGGGCAGAGTCAGCAAATCCTATCCCAGGTCAATGGAAGGCCACGTGAGATTCTAAGCCCAAGAGAACAGAAATGCTACCTCAGGTAAAAGAAGAAATGAAAACATAATAAAAGAATTGCTGAGCACTTCTAAAGAAGACACATAAAAAATAGAGGAGCATAGGAAAACGAGGGAAACCTTGAATGAACAATGTAAGAAAGGGTTACAATCCATGAGACAGATTCAGAGAAATGTCTAGGAGATTAAAAACTCCATTGAAAGCTGGCAAAACTGCCTGAACACAACTGAAGGTAGACTTTCAGACCTTGAAGACAGGACTGCAGACAGCAATCATGAAAGGAAAGATCTCTTAAAAATATCAAGGAACCAGGAAATAGCAATGCCAAGGCTGCAATCCAACACAAAGAAAAATAGCACAACTGATAGGTGTCAGTGAAAAAGCAGGGGTCAACACAAATAGCACACAGAATTATAACAGAGAACTTCCCTCCCATTGGAAAAGGACCTGACACACAGATAAGTGAGACACACAGAACTCCAGTTAGCCATAACCACAATAAATCTACACCCAGACATATAATAATCAAGATCCCAGAAAGTCAACACAAGAACAGAATATTGAAGGCTGTTCAAGAAAAGAAACAGATCACCTATAAAGGAAATCCCATCAGAATCACAACAGACTTCTCAATGCAAATCATCAAGTCAAGAAAAGCTTGAAGTATTTCAAGTTCTGAAAGAAAACAACTTCCAACCCAGATTGATGTACCCTGCAAAACTATCTTTCAAAATGAACAGAGCAATAAGATACTTCCATGTCAAAGAACTGAGGAATTCATGACCACCGAACCAACCCTACAGAGAGTGCTAAAGGATATTCTAGAGAGAGATAAAGATGACCACGATTCCAGGAACAGCAGCAGAGGGGGATCAACAACCAGGGCCGTCAGTTGGATGGAGGAGAAAGCAGGGAGCCAACAGCAGGAAAATACCAAGGCAGAGATGAGCCAGTGCATGCTGGCTGTAACACGTGGTCCACTCTGTACAGCGAGAATCTCTGTGGCAGGCGACCTCTAGAGGCGCAGCACGGCAGCCAGTCTGATTAAAAGCCAGTGGCATTTGTTCAGGTTAAAGGTGGTGGCCTGGACCCTGGCAGTGGCCGCAGAGGAAGAGAACTGGGTGCGTTTGGAGATATTTGGAAGCCAGAAGAGACACGACAAACTGACAGTGTGGATCTAATGCTGAGAGTCAGGGACAAATGAAGGCTGATGTCCTAGCTTCTGGTTCCTGAAGGGTCGCTCAGTGCATGGAGGGTGGGACAATCATCTCTTTCCCAGCTTTCTAAACACCTCTGAATCCACACAGTAAGGTCCAGTGGGTCACAGGTGGCACTGAAGTGAGTAGTTGTTCCCAACACTTGCCCATGGGACGTCTCCATGGTCTTTGGGGCATGGGGCATGTGATAAGATGACAAAAGAATGAAGAAGCCATCTGTGCCCGTGGGCAGTGATTGTGTGCCACCTGCAGCACTGAAAGTGGAGATGGACATCGAGCACCTTTATTGAAAAGGTGATGTCAGGGGCAGGGCAGAGGTACTCTGTCTTGGTGTTAAGATGCTACAGAGGTGCTGGTGTTGCAACTGAGGCTGAAGGCTGGGTGCATTTTTCCCAGGTCAGCGGCAGGGAGATGGGCGGCAGTGTCAGGGAGGGGACAGAGCGAGTGAGGGATATGTGAAAGGACTCAGCGCATCCGCAGAGGACGTGCAGGGTCCAGTACCTGTGACAGTGGACCTGGCCCAGCCTGGTGGGAGGTGCTGAGGGTTTGATCCCTTTGGTGAGATGGGAATCAGTAAGGCTGTGTGTCCCCTCTGCTTATTTCCAGCGCTGGGGAATCTAACCCGGAGCCTTGGAGTCCTGGGCAAGCGCTCTGCTACTGAACCGCATCCCCAGCTCGACAAGGCTGTGATCCGGATTGTGTGTGGGGACAGCTCTGGCTGGAGATGCAAAGTGGGTTGGAGAAGCAGGCAGAAGTTCAGGGTCTAAGTAGGAGGTAAAACAGTCCTTGAGGGGCGTGCTGGAGACAGGGTCTCGCTCTGCAGTTCAGGCGGGCCTTGAGCCCACTTTGTAACCTGGGTTGGTCTCGAACTCTCAGGGATCCTCCTGCCTCAGCCTCCCCTGTGCTGGGATGACAGGCATGCACCACTACGCCTGGCTTAGTTATGATAATTATTATAGCCCACAGCTCCCCTGGGACTTCCGCCGTCCTGAGTTCTTTAGACAGATTGAAAATGTAATCCACACAGCCCTCCTGCAAGGTCAGCACCCTGTGACTCCTACTTTACAGATTAAGGCTGTGACACAGAGGGGTTAAATAATTTGCCAAGGCCACACACCACTGAGTAAGCAGTAGAAGAGAGATTTGGATACAGAGAGCTGGCTCACAACTGAAGAATGACCTGTGGTCTAAAAAGGGAGAGAGCTCGGCTCGGGGGAGAGCTCACCCCTACCCAGGAGTCGGAGGGGAGGTGGGAGAGAGTGATAGCACACAGCTCTTCTGAGAACAAGGACCAAGGCACCGGGACGGGCGAGGCCGCGGACAGCTGCGGCCCCGCTCCTGCCTGTGCTGTACGCAAGGCAGCAGCTTGGAAGGGCCTCTGGCTACACGTGTGGCAAAAGAGAGCCCCTGGAAACCCTGCTTGATCCGGGCAAACAGGGGTTTCCCAGCCAAGGCCAGCAGGCGCCTGTGTGCTTCCAAGACTTCCCTGGATTGCCTCGGGGGTTAGGGTCCTGCCCTTCCTGGGCATGTGGTGAGCCCTGATGGGCGGAGGAGACACAGCCCTGCAGAATGCAAACCAGGAGGCCTGGGCTGAAATCCCTCCCCTATCTTTGTATCCTGGACGTGGGTATGTGTGTCAGCAAATGTCACCCAGCCCCAGGTTCCCCACTGGGAGAAGACCAGAAGCCATTTTTCTCCTGATGGCCACAGTGGGCTGCTACTGATGGCTGAGTCCTTGCTGGGTAGATGGGTTTCGGGAGTGGTCTGGCAGCTCCTGAGTCAGAGCTGTGCTCTTAACCAACTACCAGGGGAAAATGGGCCCTAGAGGAGAGTGTGCCATCCTGGGGAAATAATTTTCACTGGTGAACTTGTGCCTCTCAGTTCCACAAAGGTAACGTATCTGCCCAAGTTTCCAGACAATGCTCTGAACTTACTGAACTTTAACCCCTGAGAAGAGAGAAAATATAATGTTGACTATTCTTAGTCTTCCATCTCTCAGTGGTGTCCTGATAGAATTTTCGGCACAGAAGGGAACCATCTGATAGAATTTTCAGCGCAGCTAAAAAGATAAGAAATATGAAATAAAAGTGGCCTTTATTTTAAGAATGTGGAGAGAGACTCCATGACCTCTGGGGGTCTGGCATTTTCTCCGCCAGACACGCGGTGTGGGGGCATACATGTAGCTTAGGTTTGGGGTGGTGCCTAAGGGGCATTAGTGATGCACAGGCACAGGTAGGCCATTAGTATTCATTTCGAGCCACAGGTAAATTGCCTAGGGGCGGGAAAGGTGACCTCAAATAGAGACCCTTGGTTCCGCCTCCCACTAGCTAGTGTCCCATCTGGGGCAAGATCCTTTCAGTCCTTGGCCAGAAATCTGCCTATCTGATGGTATTTGTAAAGCATTTTATCTGAGCATAAGAATGAATAATGTAGACCTCAAGCGAGGTCCCCTTTTAGTAAGGGAAGCTAGGCAATAAACAGACACACAGACAAGTTACTTCAATTCAGATTGCGTTAAGTACTTTGAAGGACCCAAGATGGGTGACGTGGGAGATTTTGCAGGGGTGGTCAGAGCTGGAAAGGGGCAGAGGGGATAAAGGAGCTGGGGGCCAGAAGAAGACCCACAGCATAGAGGGTCCAGTGCTGAGCGCGTCGGCAGGAGCCGACCTGCTCTACTGAGAAAACAGGAAGCTGGCACCTGTGCAGGGGATCAGGCAGTGCATGAGGCCGAGATGGGCAGGGGGGTCACAGAGGACAGGGGCGAGTGTGACTTTGTTCCAGATGCTCAGGGAGGCGGCTGGCAGGTTTGAGGCTGGAGGACATCAGCAGAGTTGAGCCTCGTGTGGATCCTTGCACCTGCGGATGGAGGTGAGACTGAACCTGGACAGACACTCCAATTAGGAGACCGTGGGTCTTCAAGGCCAGAGAGGAGAGGAGACGGAGGGCGGACTGATGGATTCGATGCAGACAGACAGAAACTGGAGCTGAGAAAGCCTTGTAGATTCTGACCAGAGGAAAGGAAGTGCTGGGGTCAGACTTCTGCGTTCCTAGCTCAGCAGGTCTGTACGCCCCTGTGAGACCGTGGTCACCGGGATCTTGTGTTTGTCGCACTGGAAGAGCTCTGTCGTCAAAGTGAGCAGGACCTCACACACAGCTAGAAAAGGACCAAGGACAAGGACAGCTGCGGGGCAGAAATAGCAAGGACGAGCTGGTTTCTTTCCTGCGCCCCTTGCCTTTTGCAAGAATGCTATCAACCACTTCTTGTCCCTAAGAGTGCCCCTTCCGATTGTGAGCAAAGCCACGGTCATGAAAAGTGACCCTTGCATCCTTTGCAGCCTCAGCTGTCTCCTCTCTTCCCCATCATCTCCTGCTTCGCTGGGCCAGGAGGGAGCAGAGGGTGGGCGAGGAGACGCCAGAGGAGGGTGGGGAGAAGGTGGGGAGGAGGTTGGGGTTCCTGGGAAGAGGAGGCAGAGATGCTGCAGGCTTTGCTCCTGGGCCTCTCCTCCCTCACTTACTTGGCTCAGGGCTCCTTCCAGGAGCACCGAGTGCGCACCCTGACAGGAAGACGCACAGCTGGAAGGCGAGCTGGGGTAAGAGGCCTCGGCCTTGCATCCCGTGGCTCTGCCCCAGGTTCACCCTGCAACAAGAAAGCAGGCTTAGCAGAGCATTAATGTCAAGGTTTCATAATCTCCTGTTCGGCCGCAGCTGGTGGTGCAGCTTGGAGTCCACTGGATCCCATTATATAACAGATGGTTCTGTTTTCAAATTTTCTCCAAGTGTTCCGACGGATTTTTTCTTTTCCTTCACTAAATTCATATTTCCCATCTGACACTACCCCCTGGGGCCAAACTTTCATCTGGGGTGCAATTTGGAAGGTCTCTCCCTGGCCTGGCCTTTAAAACTCCCAATAGCAGGAGACTCCCAAGCCCTGCCCCCCACCGCCCCAGGGGCTGGCCAGGCATGGTGCAGGAGGACAGCAGTCCTTCCCACCAGTGGGTCTGGTCTCCACCGTCTCCAGCCGCAGGTGGGCTCCCTGCGCTCCACTAGGAGAAGCCAGCGCCCTGGAGATGAACAGCGCGTTCCCTCCCTCGGGTAGCCCTGGTTAGCACATCAGCATTCCTAGTGGAGATCCAAGCTCCTCCAAAGGAGAATAAAAGGCCTAACTATTACTGGCCCATTGTGTGTCTCTTAATTGTGTCACCCTGGCCCTCAGCAGGGTTCCCCTGCTCATTATTTCCAGCCTGGGCTCCTCTGCGGTCGGTCCCCTCTCCTCTCACCAGCCAGCTGCCTACAGCTGTCAGCCGCCCACTCCCGCCCGGCCTTCCTGGTGTTTTCATCTTCCTGCCAGCATTGTGAAATTTAATTTATAGCAAAAATGTTCCCCAGGCCTCCCTTTCTTTACGAATCTCTGGTCGCTTCCGCCATGTAGAAACCTCCCTCGGTTTCCGAGCACCTGTTCCTGGGGACTTCCTTTGGACAGCGGTGCTTTTTGTTTGCCCAGGTCTGTGTTTTCAGGAATGAAACAGGAAGCAGAAGAGAGTCTGGGGGCCGCGCGAGGGGTGCTGGCTGGAGAGCGGCGCACAGGGGGCAGGCGCTGGTTTGGACCCCTTCTTCTGAGGGGTCGTCGCACCAGCCTCCAGCCTCTGGACCACATAGATCAGGGAGCCAGGAGACTGGGAAGTCATAGGGTAATGGAGTTGGCGCCCCCTAGAGTTGTTCAGAGCGGCAACTTTCCAGGAGAGCCCAGAGACAGGGGCCTTGCGGTTCACATCCCTGTGGCTGAAGATCATTTTGGTCACTGTGTCTAAGGCCACTGTAAAGAAAGGAGCCACTTCGTTATTCCCTGTAAGGAATAGAGCCATCTTGTTATTCCCATCGAGCAGAAATTGTGGGGCCAATGGAAATGCATGGGAACAGACCCCCCTCAAGGCTGACGGGGCCCTCGGGGAGCCCGGGCTCTCGTGTAACCACAGGGCTCTGCCCCTGTGGGCTTGCTCAGGACACTGGAGCTCCGGTGTAACCATGCTTAGGCTGCTGGACAAGGCCAGGCCTCCTTGCACGTGTGTGAGGAAGAGGCCATCTCTTAGGTCAGTCGAATGAATGATAGATAGATCTTCACATGGAAAACTAAAAATACTTTCTTAAAGTCTCCCTGTCCTACTTTTAGTCTCTTGGATGTACACATTCAAAATCGTGTACCTCGGGGCAGCAGAGGTGTCAGTCTGACGCCAAGCCCTGGCAGCAGGCTCAAAGCTGCGGATCCGCGATCGTGGAAGGCAGGTGATATTTTAGATTTTCTAGTTTTATATTATTTCTCTGAGCTTCTTTCCGGGGGAAGACAGAGGAAGTGTATTCAGGAGAATTATTCTTAGACATACAGCGCACCTTCCTGGAAGAAAGTCTTTGATGAATTTCTAATGGAGGAAGGTGAAATCCCAAGGAGGTGGCTGCGGAACCGATGCAGGTTAGACAATGACAAGAACTCGCGTGGATCCCCAAGGGGCAAGGGAAGGGCAAGAGGAAAAGATGGAACGGGGAAGGGAGGTGAGAGTGGAGGTAAGGACCGGCCCCGCTCAGGAGCAGACCAAGAGGGACACGCCTCGTGGCCCGCAAACGAGGGACTTCAGGGTAACAAGTGTTACCCTAAGGAGGGATTTGTCCCCATATATCTGATACCTAGGCCATAAGGCCGCCTTTCCCCTGAACTGCCACATGGCATTTTAGTAGAGTCTGGATTGTGTAGGATTGTAGCATGCATGCGTGTGTGTGCGTGTGTGTGTTTGCACATGTACATAAATCCTTTTTGGGGAGTGTGAATAACTGCTGATGTCTCGTGTGCTGTTTGAGTTAGAGCTCAGGCAGAGACAGCTTCTGGGAACAGCATAGCCTGGCAGAAGGAACCCAGAGTTGTAAGATCCTGACAGATTTCTGGACTTCCCAGGGTCCCTTCCTTGGTGATAGAGGGGCTCAAGAAGGCTGAAAGGACTTTCCCCTGGACAAGGGACAGGGAGGGCTCCAGTGACATCGAGTTTTCTTTCCTGTTGTGGCCCCTGAGTTCTTAGAGAGTCTTGTTTAAACTCTGCAGCCTAGCGTCAGGCTGGGGTGCCGGTGGCTGAGGGGGAGTCACTGGGCCACACTCGTACTGGAAAGAGAACCAGGAGGGAACCCCTTCCTCTCCCCCAGGCTGGCTCAGTGGCGGAGCTGTTCTCAGTGAGAGACCTTCCTGGCTGCATCTTAGGGACCAACACCATGTTTCTTTACCTCCACTCCAGTACAGGGACTTTCTGTCTTCTTCCCTGCCATTCTTAAAACATTAAAGGTTTTATTTTTGAAAAGGCATCTACCATGCTCTGTGTGTATCTCTGGTTCACATGTTTGCAGTATGACAACCCTAAGAAAGTCTGCCCTTCTGGGTAGATATATTTCTGAGCATTCTGGAATTTCATAAATTTTAATCCATGCCATGAACATGTCTGGCAACTTCTCCCTAGAATAGAAATACTGTTATAGATCCCATGGTAATTAATATTTTAAGAAGCTGAGAAATGAGTACAAATGCGATTTAATCATTAAACTTTTAAAGATTCTGTACATGCTTCATCTCTCCTCAGTTGGGTTCTGGGAGCCCATTTTCCTCCTGTATTTAATCTGCAGTGCTTCTAGGAAGATATTTCAAGGAACAAAATAGATGGGGATCTTGGTGTAAAGTACTTTCCCTAAGAAGCGGTTTCTTAAGAATGCTGTTTTAGGTAAAGCTCTGTGGCTTCTGGGAACAGATATTTATTAAAACACAGTTGTAATAGAGAGTTTTAAGGGCCTCCAAGAACAGGAAATGTGTAGACTCACAGTCTTTTCTGTTGCTATCACAGAATACCACAGACTAGGTAATTTACAAACATTCCAAGTTTATTTGCTCTGGGTTCCAGTGGCTGAGAAGCCACCCCTTTGGAGAGGGCCTTTTTGCTGTGTCATTGTGTGTTTGCAAAAATGTGGTAGAACTCATCTTTTTTTTTTTTTAAATCAAGACCGCTCTGCCACAATTACTAGTCCACTGTCTCTGTAGCAGTGCTATCCATTCGTGAGGGTCAATCTATTCATGGCCTCATCAGCTCCTAAAGTCTCACTTCTTAATGCTGCTAAACAGCAGTGAATCTCAGCATGAGATTTGGAGGGGACCCTGAAATTCACAGCATCATCTCACCTGGATACAGGACATGGGAGTCACAGACTGGGACAAACCTCTGGGTCACCTCCTTCCTCTCCCACTGGGTTAGCAGAGAGACACTACCCTTCCAGTTCCCCCCTTGGTGCTGGTTCCTTTTTCCCTGTCCACACTGTCCTCTAGGGTAGTACTGGCCTTCATGTTGATATGTGGTCTATGATCTATACCATAAGCCTGGTTCATCAGTGAACGGGTTCTGAGGGTCCGGTCACTGGACAGGGTTGTCACAGCCATGGCGTGCAGATTCGCTTGTGGTGGCTCCAGAGTGGTGGTGGAGGCAGAGCTGAGGTCTTGTGTCTTAGGACGCAGAGAAGCTTTACCTGCTACTTGGGAGCGCAGCTGAGGAGGCAGTCAAGGGGCCTGAACACCATCGGGAGGAGACCGAGCAGGCTAAGAAATTGGAGATGTCTTCCTTTTTTGTGTATTTGAATTTTTGTAGTTTGAACTCTAAAGAGGGACGCTATTTGGGGCTTAACATTTGGGCTGTCACTTCACTGGGAATTCACACTATGTAACTTTGGGGTAGTCTTCTCTGTATTAATTGGGTTCACTGTGTGAGCTGCAGCAGCCGCTCCTAGACCACGTGGCTGGGCTGAGCATGACTGGAGGTCAGAAGCAGACGCAAGAGTGATTGTTTGACTCACGGTAAAATCAGCCTTGGAGCTAAAGATGTCCTTTTCCATCAGAGGCCTCTGAGACCCCTGCCCCACAGAGTCGGCAGTGCTGTGTCCTGAGGGAGGGCACCCCACCGCCAGACAGCCTGGGACTGAAGGGATTTCAGCACTGAATTGCCAAAGTCCCATTCCCGGTGAAAGGTTCCCTGCTCCACCCAAAGGAGGAGCAGCCTGGCTCTGCCGCTTGGCCAAGCTCTTCCCCAGGGGGTGGCGAGAGAACAGGCTTGCTTTGGCTGCCAGTGGGCTCTGGCTTCCTTCTAGTGAGGGCTCTGCGTGTGTTTGGGCGCCTTCTATAGCAGTCAGATACAAAAAAGGGGAAAAGCAGAAGCTTCCGGTTCTTGTAAGTCCAAGCTTAAAATACCTCAAATGTTGCTTCCATGATGCTATCCAGGTCCAGGCAGACCTGGAGCAGCCTGGATTCCAGAGGAGAGGGAGGATGTGGCCTCCGGTTCCCTGAGAGATGGAACAGGACGCCTCTACAGCGCAGGAGAAAGGGGGTGAGGTCGTCTTTGGGAGCGATCTATCTGCTGCGCTACCATTTCCCAAATCGCGAGGCCCCCAGGAAGGTAACTGGTGTAGGAGTCCCTCTAGGGCACGTTTTATGTACCCTGAGATGAGTCCCACTACCTCCTTGCGGACTCAGATTCCAAGACAGACGCATGTGCAAATACACAAGTGTAATACAGGACGATGTGTGTGCATGTGTCTATGCACACATGTGTTTACACACAAGTATATGTGAGATGAGAATTCTGTGTAATGGTTTCTTTCCTTTTGGGGTGGCAGACAGATGTTGTTAGACTTCACAATGCACAGGGTTTGGGGAATGGATAGGACTTTGTGTGGTATGTGGGGGATGAGTATACCAGGCCCGTAAGAGTTTCAGAAATGTGAGAGTGCATTGTTTGCACTTTATGCCTGCAGTGTGAAGTTGCGTGTGAACCCCGAAGAGCAGGATGGGAATGTAGCACGGACCTGCTCTGCCCTGTGGGAGCATGGACTCATTTTAAAGTGGGGCGTGATGTCATTCAGTTTTGGTTCTAATTTTTGATGTTATCCTTGGGCAGAGTTAACAACTATTTCTCAAACACCTTCTGTATGCCAGGTACGCACACCTACATACCTTAACATGTATTGCGAGAACTCTGTTCTGAAGATTAGCACCCTCACTAGAAGAAACCGAGGCACAGGGAAGGCAAATAAACTCGCTCCACCTCACCCAGCTGGTAGAAGGCTCGTGCCTGCATCTGAGGGCGGGAACTCTCTCTCCTTAACCGCACTGTGTCTCTGTCTGCGGACTTTAGGACCGATTGTTTGCTATAATATAAGGAGAGGCTGGAGAAGGCTCCACTATCTAGGAGGTGTGGAAGTGATTCAGGTGAGCACTATCACATCCCCAAAATTGTACCAATAGTTGGAAAAAGTGACAGAAGCAAATCTCATAGACATTAGGGGAGGGAAGATAATAGGATTAAATAAGCACCTGAATCCGTAGGGCAGAAAAGAAGGGTTGGAAAGGACTGAAATTCCTGGTTTGGGTGAGCTGCTGTGCGAGACACTGGCGCTGTCATAAATTAGACGGAGGTGAGGATAGTTTGGTTTGGAGGGGAAACCAAGTCCAGCTTTGCTACATGGGATTTGAAGGCCCGTGTGTGGGAGGCAGCTGGGACCCGGATGGGCTTCACGGAGAAGCCAGCTTCAGGGAGGGAGTGGCCCCTTGCACCAAATGCATCAGGAGGTCGGGTAAGGTAAGACATGTATCTCTACCGCAGGACTTGTAAGTACAGAGGTCAGCACGACCTCGACGAGGCCGCGTAAGTGAACGGGTGGCCGCGAGCCAGCCTGCTGTGATGACGGGAGCAGGAAGGGAAGTTGGCAAGGGGTGGCCCAGATTTCCAAGAACTCTCCAGAGGAGGAGCAAACACTGCACAGAGATTTACAGAAGGAGGCAGCCAGGCAATTTGCTGGCTGGTTTGCTTATGTTTTTAAGACCTGGGCTGTTTTCTGAGATGCGTCAGGGGGAGAGGGAGGTTCCAGATGCAGGGGGAAGAGGAACAGAAGTGACGAACCTAAGCAGCTGAGGCCCCACAGGGGGGATGACCACAGCACAGGTGGGGGGACTGGCTTTACAGGAAGTTTCTCCTTTAGGAAATCAGGAGAGGAGACCATAAGGATGTTTGGAGAAATGGGTATATTTGTAGTCACGTGGTGAGTAGCAAATTCAAAAGTGTCGTGTGTCTCTAAGAAATACTAGCATGTCATTTGTACAAAGAGGAAAAGAAACCTAGGCTCAGAGAAAAAGACGGTGCAGGTCAGAATAACACTTGGGTGAACAGGTTCTGGAAGGCAAACTGCATCCCTGAAGAATTCATTCTGTGCTGAGCACCAGATCGGGTTGATCCGTAAGCATAATAACAGTGAATAAATAACAGCTGGGCTTAGACCCTCTGGACATAGTAGATAGAGGATGCTCTATAAATATTTATTGAGTGACTGCTGTTTGCATTTTATGGCTGGCCTGGGCTGTAGGTAGGTTCTTCCTCTTCAATGAATCCTCATCAATGAATATTGATCGAACATCTACTGTGGAAAAACCCTGACACTGCCGGAATCAGGGGAGGAGCGAGTGGGATTCTCAGGAAGCTCCAGACAGCCCCTGCCCTCCGGGGACTGCCAGCTAAGTGCTGGACATTAACCCTTCTCTCCTTCCTCTCCCAGTGTCTCAAGATCCTGAGTGGTGACCCAGCATCCCAGGTGGTCCCTGAAGGATGCTGACCACAGCTCTACCCTGTCCCATGACAGGGTCTCCCAGTGTCAGAAGTAACTCTACTGGTGGGGCCAGAAAGCCAGCTAGGAGCTCAGGGTGTGGTCCCCAGTTCCAAACAGTAGTTTCAAATGCAAATTCTTAGGCCTCACTAGGAAACTTCAGGGTATGGCACTCAGATTTCTGGGAGGCACTTAGAAATTTGTGTTTTGGCAAGATTTCTAGTAATGGGATGCTCTTTCAGATTCGAGAACCGCTTCCATGGGCCACAGTCGTGTTCAGAGCCCATCTCAGGAAGCTTCTGAATGTTTGGTCCCCAGCACTTAGGCCAGACATCCAATAAATGTCTCCAGGAGTCCCGGAGCTCAGCCGGTGGTGTGCTCCTGTGTGGATGGAAGGAATGCAGAGGGGAAGACCGGAGAGCGAGGAGGAGTGTGGACCTGTTACCTTCTCCCTCTGCTCAAGGTGGGCTGGGAGCCAGTCAGGGGACACAGAGGGAACCAGAACTGGGGTTGGAAGTCCCCTGGCCAATGGTGCACAGCTTGATCTGGAGTCTCGGCCCTTTAAGGACAGTCGGTCAGCGGTAGTTTTATCATGACAGTTATTACTGAAGGGGTATGATGTGCCGATGCCACTGGCTGCCTAGTTATCCCACAGGATTCTCATCAGTGATTTCCAGTTTATCCCTGTGTTTCAGAAGAAGGAAAAAGGTGAGTTAGTTTTTCCTAAAGTCAGCCATCCAGTAAACTGGTAGAACTGGGACTTAAATTGAGATTTGCTCTTAGATTGATAAATCTGTAAGTTATAGGGGTCTAAAATACAAGGAAAGTTCCAGACTCTTGGTCCACTTAAGAAATTCTCAGGCCGGGGATTTAGCTCAGCGGCGTAAGCACCTGCTTTGCAAGCAGGCAGTCATGAGTTTGATCTCTGGTATAAAACAGAAAGAAAGAAAGAAAGAAAGAAAGAAAGAAAGAAAGAAAGAAAGAAAGAAAGAGGAATTCTCTCTCTCTCTCTCTCTCACTCACACACACACACACACACACACACTGCCAGCAGTTTACGTGAGACTGAATCAGTAGCCACCCCCCATCTGAGGGGTCCCCCTCTGTTTGCTTGCCCCCATCTTCAGTGCAAAATGGCCATTTCCCAGATTCCTTCAAAGTCCACGGAGTCCACTGGCCAGCACAAAGTGCTACAAGGCATCTCACAGCCTCCTGCGCATCTCCCTGGTGGTTCCTGTGTGACCCCCAGTCTCCTCGGTCCTAACTCTGTCCCTCTCTTCTCTCTGGAAGCAGCTGCTATGACCTCCACCCGATCATTCTTGTGAGAAGTGCGTAGGGAGCTCCCGAGCACAAACCGAGGAATTTGTTTTCCTAAAGCACGTGTGCGTGGTGGCTCAGCTCGGTGGGTGACTGCCTTCTGCACTGGCCTGAGCAGTCTTTCTGGAAAAATCAGCCCACTTGTCCCACTCCTGAAGCTGCCCTTCTCACCCAGTCTGCGGTCGGGTCACAGGAGCCCAGGATGCTATAAGCCCTCTGTGTCCCCAGCCTGGGAGCTATGGGGAAGCTGGTGCCTCACACCCCGCACCCCACAGACCCGGGCTCCCAGCTGCTCTGAAAGGCGCTGCTGAGTCCACTTCCCTGCCTGTCGCTGCTGGGCTGGAGAGCTCGCAGGCCTGGGGCCTGGGCTTTCTTCCCCGTGGCGTTTGGCGATGCTCATTGCTAGTGCTAGCTCGGCCCTGGCAGGGCTGAGACTGTGTAAGTGAAAAATAGAGGAATGAAACCTCAGAACACGTTATGACCTTCAAGAAGATTTGGTTTGGACTGGGTTCTAGAAATGGTCTGGATTTTGGTTGCAGAATTTTTGTTTCCCAAAATGCATTTTGAACTTCTTTGGAGAGCTGTTCACAGCTCCAAGAGGCTGTGAGGCCCTGGCTGGGGGTAACTGTGTCCCTCACTGGAGTCCGGTGTCACTGGGTGAAAGGAGGATAGGAGTGGACTCTGTGGACATCACCTCAGGGAAGTGGACTAAAGAGCTTCCCAGCGTCACTGCGTGGAGCTGTCCTGCGCGCTGCTAAAGCAGCTCGGTTACGCACAGCAGACACGGGAAACTGAGCCACACTGCTGACATCACGTCTGTGACCTCAACGTAACAGCAGCGTGGGATGCGGGCGCCAGCGGGCGGCCTCATTTCCTCCTTCCTCTGCCTCCCTTTCCGGTGCCCACTTCTTCCTACTGATTTCTTCTCCTCTTCCTCTCGCCTTTCTCATTCCTCTCCTCTCCTCTCCTCTCCTCTCCTCTCCTCTCCTCTCCTCTCCTCTCCTCTCCTCTCCTTTCCTCTCCTCTTCCTCCCTTTCCTCCTGCATTGTTTATCAAAGCAATCCATCTGGTTCTTCTGCTGGAGACAGATGACTGCAAAGATGTGGGAAACCCACGGATGTCAGAAGAGACTCTGAAAATATCTCCAGGGAGGTGAGATTGGAGACCACTCAGTGAGCTTTTCCTCACCAAATGCCCTGAACACCTGATTTTACACAGAGCCATCATCCGGCTGCCTCACTCCAACCTGTTCTACTTGGTGTTGGCCATGGGAACCAACTTGGTATCAAATGCAAATTACTCATCCTACCTAGTTCTGTCACCTACTGAGGTCATTCATTTGACTTTACAGCCTCTCCTCTGAATTTGAGAGAGAGAGAGAGAGACTAGAGAGAGACAGAGAGAGACAGAGACAGAAATAGACAGAGACACAGAGAGAGAGAGAGAGACAGAGAGACAAAGAGAGTCAGAGAGAGAACTGAGGTTGAATCCAGGAGCTTCATGTTGAGCTCTTTTAATCCTTTTCTATTTTTGAGACAAAGTCCTTCTAACCTGCTAAGCTGCCTGCTCAGCTGGGCTCTAACTTGCCATCTTTCTGCTGCGTCCCCCAAAGTGCTGGGTTGGTAAGTGTGCACCACCGTGCCTGGGGATGGCGTGTAGTGTCCAAAGCCAATCAAATCAACGAAAAGTATGCTAGCATCCGTCTTTATGATTAGTGACTAACCCTGACCCTGACCCTGACCCTGACCCTGACCCTAACGCTAACCCTGACCCTGACCCTGACCCTGACCCTGACCCTAATGCTAACCCTAAGATCCTCATCAGGCAGGTGCTCAAGCATAGCTCACTTAAGACTGCTCCTTAAAACCCTCCTTCTACTGCCTGGGAACAGAGAACAGAAAGGCCAGAGGCGCTGCTTGTGAAAGGGTTGGTTGTGGCTTCTGGTTTGTGACACAGTGTGGCACCAAGAGTAAGATGAGTTGACTTTGCTGAGGGACGTACCCGGTTCCATCGGAGGCTCCCCTGAACATTCACTGGCGTCATCAGTGAAGTTGCTTTCTTTTGCTGTCAGGCACAGGTACTGTGAGGGCGCAGTGTCCACCACGAGTCCCCTGAGAGAGGGTGCTGAGGAGGAGGCTGAGGGGAGGACCCAGCACGAAGGAGAGGACCCAGGCGAAGGAGAAGACTCCTGAGGGACGCCTGGGTGTCTGGGTCTCTGAGGCTGCAAAGCCATTCGGTTCGTTCCTGGGGCCCATGCAGTCTCGGTTGTATTTAAGACGGTTTGAATTGGGTTTCAGCCACTACGGATGGAAAGTTCCAGGCAGGGACGAGAGACACAGTGCGTTAGTTGTGAGGGACGCCCGACCCCAGAAGCAGGGGCAGGGGCTTCTCAGTTGTGTTTACCCATTGACAGGTAGAGATAACAGGCACTCAGTAATATCCATGGTAGAGTTAGGGCGAGGTTGGGCAGCTGGCATGCCTCCTTTTGTTTTCTTAAGCTTAGAGAGTGGATAGTCTATTTCTGATTGGTTCTTGAAGTCCTTTTTAAAAACTTTAAGCTCGTCCCTTGTGCCTGTAACAGGAAGTAGAGTCACCCAGGCTGGGCTGGAGAGGCGAGGGGGTGTCCTGGGGTGGGGTGGAGAGGAGGAGAGGAGCAGGTTCAGCTGCCCTGAGCTGCGGGGCGGGGTGACTCTGTTTCCCCGACAGCTCTTTCTGGTGTCTCCATGCAGAGCTTTGTCCCTTTGGAAGCTGTGGGCGCCATCTTTATTCACCGCACGCTGCTTGCTTCCTTTCTCCTCCTTTTCTGCTTCTCTCCCTTCTTTATGCTCTTTTATTTTCTCCAGTAGTCTTCTCTCAATAAATCTCCCACTTCTCTCTTTTTGATTTTTCTTTTATTTTGCACAGCTGTTCCTCCTGCTCATGGTCCGAGAGCCATGAGTTGGTTGGTCTTCCTGCCCGCCCTCCCCACGCCCATCCCGGGTCTCTGCCCTTACCCCACCCCCCGGAATCTCGGGTGCAGGCTGGCGATGGAAGTGAGGGAGCCCCTGAGGGGTGCCAGTGACCGCCAGCTCTCCAATGCTGTCGGTCCGGAGCTGAAAGGCCTGAAGCATGGTGTCCTGCATGATTTGCCCCCAGCTGCCTCTGTGGAGGTCACCACCATCTCTCAGTAGGTAACGAGCTGGACCAGTGTGGGAGAACACAGAGAAGACAGTGGGTCACAAAGTCTTCAGAAAACATGGTCCTCAGACAGAGATGGAGTCCTTGAAGTCAAGGGTGCAGGACCCAGTTCTCAGTTCCAGAAGGTTCTGGCCAAGTTCCCTAACCTACTGAGTGTCACTGTCTTTACAACACATTCAGCTCTTGGTATCCATGAGCTCCAAGACCTCCTCTTCCTCCAGATTCCCAGTCCGTGGCTCAAGGTCTTATACAAAGTGGCATGGGATTTGCTTATACCCTATGCCCACCCTCCTGTGTAATGACATAGGGGAACGAGACACCCGACCTATTGTACGTCCAATATGAGTTCCTGTTCTCTAAAATCAAAAAGGGAGTTTTAGGAACAATGCAGGTTAAGAGCAGAATATATTTGCTGAGAGAAAGAAAGCTTCTAAGAGAGCATGAGAGAGACATACGCAGAGACAGACAGAGACAGAGACAGAAGAGGTCCCGAGTGGGTTCCAATGACTCTGTCTTTTCTAGGCAGTTTTATAGAGTAAAATCACAAAGTGAGGCAGGTCTAAAATGGGGGAAACATGGGAACTCACAAGACGGGCATGAAGTGGGACAGAGCTATGGTCAGCCAGTGAGATTCATTGCACAGGTAAACTGATTAAATCAGGAACAAACGGGGAAGCCAGTCGTGTAGCTAGTGGGCATGAACAGAGAACAGTGTCTTCCTAGGGGTTGGCATGGTGACTCTTGGCTTCCTCAGGGCGATAGAGACCTATTTAGAATATCAGTCCTGATGTGTATGCTTAGGAAGCATGTGGGTGCATTTGAATCATCTTTTGTCTTAAGGTCATGCCCACAGTGGGAGGCGTCTGTCCCCTTCACAGTTGCCAGGCATGTGGCCTTCTGCACTGGTTCCTTTGAGGACCCAGCCTTGCCTGTAATGTTCTATGTAACTCAGCTGCCTATAACAAATTTGTGTCACCTCTGGGTGACTTGATGACTTGTGACAACTAATACAACATAGATGCCATGTAAGTTGCTGTTCCACGATGCTCTCTAGGGACCGGTGACAGGAAGCTGCCTCCCTTCCCCCCTCAGAAGCAACTAAATTCTCTGAACAATCGGCAGGGGGGTGGTGTGGGAGACAGAAAGGCGGATTGGGTGAAGCCTAAATTAATTATTTCAGAAGCAACTAAATTCTCTTCGTCTGGATGAATCTCTGGCCTCTGAGTCTTTGGCACCACCGTGGCACCTGTCCTGTGGTGGCCTCTCGGCCATTTCCGTCTAGGACAGTCCTTTCTCTGACAAGAATCCCTCACCGCTGTCCAAAGGGGAACATGCACTCCCCACCTCATGAATGAGTGAACCAAGAGAGAGGGAGGCGGGGTCGGTGTCAAGGACAAGATCTGCACATGGACGTCGACGGCATGTTTGCGGGCAGCAGCCGTTCTTGAGGTGCACTGAGCCCATGGTGGGGAGCTCTGCTCTCCAAGTATACTTGGTGTTCCCTGGCCGTCCACAGTGGCGCCCACAGAACCCCCGTGGAGACAGGTGGCAACAAGGAGGCTGTGGGGTCTCTGCGTAGAGAGTCTGAAAGTCCTACCAAGGACAGAAAGGAGTGACCAGGAAGCAAGCCCAGGACAGAGGCAGAGACGGAAGTCACAGTATGGGGACCGGCACAGGCCTGGAATCCCGCTGGCGCTCAGCTTCTCCAGGCCAATTTCCTTGCGCTGTCCCCATCCATGTGGGGTTTTAGGTTTCCTCTGCTTCAGGACTTCCTGGCCGGGAGCACCCTGTGCCTTATGCAGAGCTCTGAATGGCTCCTGTTGACTTCTGAGCCCCTTGAAAGCTAGGCTCACTTCAGTTGATCTTTGCCCTGCTGTTCCTGCAGTGGCCTGCTTAGAGGTTTCCAAGCATGAGATGCCAGTTTGCCCACCCGGGGACTCAGCAGTGATCTGAGCACTGTCTTAGGTAACTGGGGGCACAATCTAGAAAAAAAATTGTAAAATGCATGTTTGTAAAAAGGTTTGACACAGGTGACAGGTACGGAATGCATGGCTCTGCACCAGTGTGTGACAAAGCTCTGGCTCTTCTTGGTCAAGGTCACCGACAAAAGCAAAGAATCCTGGCTCCGAACCTGGGGTCAACCTGGAAGTCTGGTGGAGAACTCGGAGGGGCTGGGGGAGCACGGCCCCTGCCCTGGTGGAAAGTCTTGGTGGGGTGGCAGTTTAGGATCCAGCGTGCTTGACAGAGTCCCTTCCAATCTGAAAATAGACTGAACTTCCTGAGCTGCTTCTTTGGAAAGCTAAAGCTTGGAGGGCTTTTCTGACTTTGAGCCTGCCTGTGTCAGCATTTGGAGGAGAAATGAGCATCGCACAGAAACCCACCGCATTAACGATCAGCATGGGGGTGGGGGTGGGGAGGCAGGCCAACTGTGTGAAGCCTAAAGATTAAAGAATAACCTAAAATCCAAGTCCTTCAACTGTTTTCACCTGAGCTCTGTCCAAGCCACTCCTGTAGAACAACTTCATATTCTCTGATGCATCAATAATACGACTGGCAATGCGATCACTAAATGCCTTGGCAGTTTGATGAGGTCATTAATAATACCTCTTGTCAGTGACTTAACTCTAGTTAATAACTTCCTTGTGACTTTCGTCAAATCGATTTTCCTGGGGATGTTCATTTCCAAAGGTTTGTGGATGTCCTTCGACTGTTAGCCAGTGACAGAAATAGCCATTCTGCTGTGGCGTGTTTTGAGGTTTTGCCCTTACTTCTAAGAAAGAGGCGATAATTGTGTAAACCAACTACTCATCTGCGTCTGGCATTCAGCTTGAACCTAAAACCTGAAGCAATATTTTCTAAAAGGAGTAGTTTCGTGTAATTTTCACAATAACAGTGTGCCAACTCCAACTATGCTAAAATGGCAGTTATATAAGTCTAATAGAGGAGAAAAAAGTCCTCTCCTCACCTCTCTTCGGGAACAGTTTCTTAGAATTTTCCTGACGAATGCAAGCTAATGTTAGTGCACTGATTTCTCAGCTTCTGCTGCTCTCCCCACGCTACCAATCCAAACCCACTTCCAGGCCAGCGCCAGCCCAGGCTCCCAAGGGAGCTGTCTCCCGGACTGCCCTGTGGGGAGCAGGGAAGCTTAGGAGAGGGCCAGCGAGAGCCGCTGGTGAGATTCCAGGTCTGCCAGACAGTGGAGCAGCCTTTGGGGCTGGAAGGCGGCGAGAGATGATAGATAGATGATAGATAAGATAGACAGAGACACTGAGGGAGACAGAGTTGCTTCGTGCATGAAATGATGATCACTGAGAATCTGTCACTCACCCTAGGAACCTGGAGCCCCTAGGCTTGGCAGAGGGACGGGGGCCCCCACACACTGCTTGTTGAATAAATGAACTCTTTGAACAGAGCTGAACAGGGTTTGAATAAACTTACAGATGACCGATGTGTGCCAGCATAAGAAGGGAATTCAGTCTCCGCTTCTTTTCCCTGTTCTCTTCCTCTTCTAATTACACAGATTACCTGGAAGAGGGTCTCAGGTGGAATCAGGAGGGCGTCTCCCACCATGACGGGTAACATATATGTAGATATATGTAGTCTTTGAAATTTCTGAGAGAGAGAGAGAGAGACAGAGAGAAAGAGAGACATGCATACATAATCTCTGAGGCCCCTTGACACTAAAAAAGTCCTCTTTTTCCATCTGCAGCATAAGCTAGGTTAAGAGTTGGTCTTTGTCCGGCTTCTGGCCCAGAGGAGCCTGGTCTCCTTTACACACAAGCGTCCTTTCACCCACTTAGGGAGCCCTGGCCTGAGTCCTCTTCTTCTGAGCCTCGCCCCGTGCTTCCTGGCAGCCCCGCCCCACCCTCTTGAGCTCCACACTGCAATCTGTCCTCTGTCTTGGAGATTTCTCCTGGCTCAGGAGTGCTCACACTTTTCCAGCTCTGACTGAACCCCAAGGGCCCAGTGGGCAGTGCTTTGCTCCAGGCCCTGGCTTCCTTGTCCCCCCTCGCCTGGCCACCACCTCCGCTGCCCATCTCCTGTCCATCCCCTCTCCTCCTTACCTTGCTTCTGAAGGTTGGCTGCATCCTCGCCGAGGTCACTCACCTGACCTTCTGCAGGGCCCTGCTGGGACAAGTCACCTCTTTTGATGCCACTTCAGGAGGTAGCTGTGAGGTTTTTGAGCCTTATCTGCAAAAACGGCCCAGAACGTAGCTGGCAGGTACCTCCTCCTGTCCTTTACTCCCTTGGTTCCCCACTCTCCGTCTCTCCCTGGTCTTTTTACCACTCCACTTCGTCTGTGAAATCTCTTTTTTTGCTGACCCTTTTGCAGAGTTCTCAATTTCTTACCGTCTGTTGCCTTGTGAATTTATGTTTGCGCAGGGTAATTAAATTCACTTTGTGGTTTTACCCAGCGTTCACACCACTCTCTCCTGAGCAGACTCGAAGCTCAACTAACTGTCCATTCACAAGGCAGGGCTGGGGTGGCTCACGGGTCCCCGGGGTGCCACGCCTGCAGAGTGTGGGCTTCTCACGGTCCCACCAATTTTGATCCAAGTGGGTCCAAGTGGGACCAATTCTCATGGTCCTACCAATTTGAGTGTAAACCCAATTAAGGTCTAGGAGACCCAAATAAAGGGATAATGAACTCCACAAGTCAAAAAACAATCCCATGAGAGCAAACTTAGCAAGGATTATGTAAAACATACCACTGTGACAATGTCACTACAAAACTGTATTTATTATTTAAGAAAGTTCAATTTGCAGATAATTGACCAAACCGTAACCGATCATCCATGAAATGAATTGCAAATCATTTCAAAAATCAAAATTATTTTTAAAAATCCTCTCAACTTCTTTTTCAATGCAAGTATTATATTTAATGTGGGATGTGGGTGAATTTGAAAATATTTGCTATGATGTGGGTTGGGGTTTCCAGAATAAGAATGCTGGGCCTTTGAAGGTCTTGAGCGCTGCCCGGCCTCCTGTACGCTCTCCATCTGGCGGCCCTGCAGGAGCCGGAGCTTGGCAGGCTGAGGAGGAGAGATTCCTCCTCTCCCGTCTCCGAGGCTCCCTGTTTCAGTGGGTGCGGCCCAGGCTCCGGGTGGGGAGCCCTCCTGGGCAAGTTAATCTCATCCAAGTCTCTTCGTCAACCTCCTTCATCAGAGGCTACGTCTTATGGTCTTCTAGGTAATTATGCATTGAATTCATTAGTTCTTTCTCGTTCCTTCTGCTGCTGTTGCTCACCTTATACTGGTCACCTTATAACAGTAACTAATAATCTTATACCTGGTCTCCCTGCAGCTGCTCGGTCTCCTGTCCCCTCACAGCCCTGGTCCTTAGAATCCTTCCTCAGGGCTCAAACTTGGCGGGATTACTCTGCTTTCTGAAGCTTTGGGAGCTTGCTCGGATGCAGGAGAAAACGTGAGCTCCTGGCCCAGCACAGAGCACCGGGAACTTGTCCTGGCCTGTTCCCGTGACCATGTCGGTTGATTCGCCCACCTGGCAGTCGGCAGTGACTCTCTACCTCTGAGCTTGCGTGCCGTGACCTTCCTTTCCAGAACACCCTTCCCTCTTTCCTGCTTCACCTTGATTCTTTAAGACTCAGCTCAGGTGTTGCCCATCCGTGGAGGCTTCCTGGGAACACCAGGACTTGCTTTGCACAGCACCCAGCTGCTTCCGTGATCTTCCACTCACAGCCCCTGTGTCCCACTCTGTCCTCTCATCAGTGGGTCCCTGCACAGCAGCCGAGCTCCCATTCCTGTCCCACCCTGCAGATCAGGAGAAGGCCTTCCACTCCAGGGACTCCAAATCCCAACCCTTCTGGGAACCCCAATCCTGGCGCAAACTCAGATACCCAGGAATCCACCTGAAACATGTCCCCTAAAGGTTGTTTGTTTCATTTTTTGAGACAGGGTCTCACTATATAATTCAGGCTGGCCTCAGACTCTGTGGGATCCTCCTGCCTCAGCCTCCTGAGTGCTGGGATTACGTGCTCTACCGTGTCAGGCTGCTTTTCATTTGCTCCAGGAACTGACTTCACCTCTATTCTCTCTAAAGCAGAGAGGATCTTTTGGTTTATCTTTAATTTGTTTTCCTCGTGATCCTGTGATTTGATACTTGGTACCCTGCGCCAAGCCTGGATTTTAGGAAATTAAATGTGTTGGATTCTGGGAGAAACCAGAGGAGTGACGGGGTATCTCTCTGCAGACAGGGTGTCCCGATTCAGCTCTGGGGTTGCCATTTGAGAACACAGCTGGAACATTTTGAGGAAGAATTATTTTTCTTAAGCCATGCCAGATAACCTGACTGGACACAGTGGTATCCAATTGCTTTTAATCATTTCTATTTAATTTTAATTGTTTCTATCTATTTTAATCCTAACTACTTGCACGGTTAATGGAAAACAAACAGTGGCACCCGGGGCCTCTGCTGTCCTCAGTGCAGCTTGCAAAGCGCAGTCTCGGTGCTGCTGATGTGAGAGGGACAGAGACGCAGGAGCCCGAAGAGAGGCATCTGTGCATCCTTTTCTCCCTCTTCCGGCTTTGCAGTTCCCCGACTGAACAGCCCAGCGGAGCCTGCTTCCCTGCTCTGGAGTTACAAGGCAGGGAATAGAGGAGGAAGTGCACGCCTCGCCTTCCTGGCTCTGTTCTCCACTTCCATGCACGGAGGGAGTTTTCCAGAGTCCCTCTAGGGAGCGAAAGGCAAGGGTGAGTCTTCTCCTCTTAAAGAGAAAATATTCTCGGCCCGCAGGGAGGAGGAGGAGGAGGAGGAGGAGGAGGAGGAGGAGGAGGAGGAGGAGGAGGAGGAGGAGGAGGAGGAGGAGGCAGAGGCGCGAGGTTCCTGTGACCCACCCATGGGCAGTGCCACCTTGCAGCCCCACGTCCTGAAGGCATCCAGGAGCGAAAACACGAATCAGGGCTCTCTGGGCACCATGGCGATTGGTGAATAAAGGGGCATTGGGTGTTGCTCAGTACCCCAGTGTCCATCCAGGGCCAGGTGTGGAGGACACCCCACCATGGCCATTGCTAAGGACTCCAGCTGCAGGGCGAAGTCGTTGATGTGGAACGCAAAAGCGTAGGCACACTCAGCTGACAGTTGGGCAGAGGCTCCCACCACCGCCATGCGTGTTCCCTGCACACGTGTGCAGAGCACAGATAAGGTTATTTGTTTGCACTCTGCTGGCCGCAGCTCAAACATTTGCTAAGCTGACATTTTCCTGCATTTGATGTTTCAAGCACATTTGTTGATACCTGGATTGTTTCACAGAATGAAAGATAGAAATTTTTGAGTTATTTGCGTAATAAAAGGCCGTATCTTTGCCTAAAAACAAATAAACAAACAAAAGAACTACCACTTGGTAACTCAGCTAGATTGCTACTTAGGAAGCTCCTGGCCTCTTGCAATAGGTGTTTCCCTGTGTCCTGAGATGGTGCTGGCTGTGTTTGGTACCTGCCACTTCTGCGACCCTCACAGTGAACCCCTGCAACACAGGTTATTTCTGTAATAATAATAATAATAATAATAATAATGGTTATTGGAATATTGAAATACCTAATTATCAGTTCACAGGTGCGGAGACCAAGTCAGGAAGAAGGGAAATAACCCACCTGAAGGCTCACAGCTGGTGAGTTTAGAGCCGGAACTCAGACCTGGAAGTGGACATTAGCCCGCCCTGTCTGCCCCCGACTCTCTGCGGTTGGTTCCTGCTGCCGGAAAGCTCTGGCCTTGACTACGTGAGTCCCCTCACCCTGTCCCCGTACCTCCCTTCATGATGTTTGTCCCAGTTTGTAAAGATCTGATTGTTTTGTTTCCCCTGAAACTGTGAGCCCAGGATGGTAGGCGTGTGGCTTAGAAAGCCAAAGACATTGTCCCTGACGTCTGTCCAACCCCCTTTCTTCCCGTAATGACAGAATTGTGGCCGTGAATAGCAGCAGCCTTGCCCACGTTTACCAGCCACTTTTGCAATTACATGGAGCGTATGATTTTTATATTTTGCCTAGAAACGTGGGCATAATCATGATGGCAGGTGTCATGTCTATTTCTCTGTGTTGTGGTTGCCTCTGGAGCTCACTGTGACCTCAGGTGCACGACCCAGGGGCTGAATGATAAAGATTTGTGGGTGGCATGGGAGGGAGGAAGGAGAACTCGGGTTCCCAAAGCACCCAGCAGAACGGAGCCACCCACCAGCTTGAATGCTCATGCCCAATTATTACATGGGGACAATCCGCTTGAACTGGGTGACCTTTGTGACAGCAGCCCAACTCCACCCCGAATCTCTAGAGCCCAAGTAGGTGGGAAAAGCAGGAGCTCAACAGATATCTGTTAAGTGGTCAGCTGGAAAACTGCGTGAGTGATCGTCTCTCCTGATGATGTTTTCACAGAACTACCTGTAAGACGGCACTAAACCTCGCTTCTTCCCTCCTGTCTTAACACAGCACTGCTCACACAAAAGGAGATCAAGGAATGAAGAACTGATGGAAAGCAAGTGTCCGGACTGTCTACAGTCACATTCGTGTGTCTTTTTACATCATTCCTGATGTGTAAATATTTGCAAATAGTTAAAAAGTTCAATCTCATATAAAAAGCAATTCATTCTGAAACTCATGTATGAGGGACCTTCCTGTCAATTATCAAGTCGAAATAACTGAGCTTTAGGTCAAGTAATCTGTTGTGTTTAAAGAGCTCAGAGTTAGGAGACCGTTATAGTCATACTGTGGTCTTGGACAAATCACCCAAGATTTCAGGCACTGGCTGAGCATTAGAGGAATGGTAGCTGTGTCTGATCAAAGGGAGACAGAAAGGGTCCTTCTCGGAAGCCCCTTGCAGTCCTGAAATGGCATGCTTCTGTGCACTACACTCCCTCTGCCCTTGACAGGGTCTGGGTTCATACTCACGAGGGATCCGATTCGTCTAAAGTTCTACCAGGTGGCTGGTTCCCAATTTACGATGAGGCTCACAATGGGCCAGAGACTGTGTTGAGCTGTGAAGTGCACTTAATGTGCCCTGAAACCCCAAGAGTGGCTACACCACTAGCTGCTGGTTAAGTATTTTCCTGATGGGCCCTGACATGCCAATGTGGGTACCAACCAGGAGTCCAGCTCCTTGTCCACGAGCTCACTCATGCATTCCCACGGCAGCTGTGTGTCAGGCTGTCTGTCACTCTGTCCATACAAGTCACTATGGGAGGAGATGGAAAAACAGCCATGGACGAGACAGACCAGGCTGTGTCCTGGGGAAGCTTACATCCTAGCTGGGGACGGGCACACAGCAGCAGTGAAACACGGACACCAATAAGGGCAGGTGAGGTCCGAGTGAGAGAGAGAAAGAAAGCGGCCAGAGCCACCTGCCAGGGATGAGAGAAGACGGGGTAGAGACGAGCTTTCATGAGAGTGCTCTGCTAGGGACCACAAGACGCTTGCTGCTATCTGAAGGAACAATCTCTGTGGCTACTCATGGTAAAACCAACAATTGCCACGTAGACGGGGCGACCCAAAACCACAGTGAGTGTTTACATTCTAAGCTGAAGATGAATCGCCGTTTATCCTCCTCAGAAATGCTCCTTACTTCAATTGTGCTTAGCTTGTTTTCCTTGCTACTTTCTAAAGCCTCTTACAGTTAATATTGACAGCAACTTGTGTCAAGCAGACAGAGGACATGTCCTCCTGTCCCTCCCTGGATCTGACACTGTGCAACAGATGGTTCTTCCCCTGCGGGAAAATGACCAAAAAGGGGAATCAGTTCAGGACATCGAGGGAGCCTCAGAAAGGCAACTTAGATGCTCCCAAAAGCCGTCCAGAGCTGCTTTAGAAAGTGGCTGGAACAGAGATCAGTGGCTTGAGGCAGTAGTTTAAGGGAGCCGCATCTTTCACTGTGACTATTTTTAATTTAAACGCTCACTGTAGGAATTGATCACAGCTTTTCCTGAGCGCCTGCCTTGTTCTTGGCACTAACACATATCCTTTGACTGTATCAACTTGCTTCTTCTTCACACAGACCCTGCAGGGTGTTGTTCCCATTTCACAGACAAGGACACAGGTCTCATAAACTCCCCAGAGTCCTGACACAGAGCCGAGGCAGAGCAGGAGATGCTGGCTCTCCACCGTTATCTGCTCGGCCCGCTTCTCTCTGGAAGTGACCAGGGTGATATGGGAGTCAGAAGCCTGGGGACAGAGGCAGGGCAGGCGAGGTCACTAACACACATGCTGCAGTAAGACCCTGGGACCTGCGTGAACAGCCAGTACTTAGAATGGGAAGGAGAGCCAGGCCTGAATGTTGGGGTGCAGTGGGGGTTGAGGTCAGGGAGGAAGAAGCATCAGCCGAGGAGGATGAGAAGCACGAGAGTGGGAGATGGCAGGGGAGGAGGCAGCACTTGGAGCAAGTGGGGTTCACTGTGGTCAGAAGAAGAGAGAAATACTTCAGAGGAGGGAGGGCGGTCCTGTGTGTGGTCTGTGGGACACATCTGTCGGGCTGAGAGCAGAGAAGGGACGAGAGAGAGGAGCTGAAGCAGGACTGGATCTGGGGGCGGGTTTGGGAGAACGTGTGCACAGCAAGCTTTGCAGAGCCCCGCCGTGAAGCAGGGTGTGGCAGCAGAGCTCGAGGTGTCCGGGGGAGGCAGTAGGCCAAGTCAGGGAAATGCACGCATCTGCGCATCCCTGCGTCCTACCTGCCTGGCAAAGCCGGGCGATCTGAGAGCACCTTTGGTTTCTGTGCCCCCAAAACCCATGCACTGAAACCTCTGTGCCATTTTCTCTCCCCTAATTACATGAAATAAGAAGCAAGTAAATAGGTTCATTAATTTCGAAATGGACTCCAGATGTGATACTTTCGAAGCTGTAAAGCTGTGGCAGTTATGTAGAAGCAGCCCTGGAGGCTGGGGTCATGCTGTTGGCTTCTCCATCGTTTCGCCTCACTCAGCCGTCACATAGACAAATAGGAATTCAGGGAGTGGTAGGAGCTTCCATTGCGTTTCAATAATTTTGTGCCTAGGATGTCTGTTTTTGGACTTAGGCTTTGGCTTTGGTCTCCCCTTAGCTATGTGACATCTGTGCTTGGGTAATTTCAAAAGCCAAGAAGTTGCCTCATTATTTGAGAATTGGATTCTGTATATGCACAGTCAAGCCTTAGTCAAAATAGAAATAAAAATCGTGTTTATGTATGCATTGACATGAGACTATTCATTGAGTTATTTATCCTGCGAACGTTTACCCCATGTTCACACTCTTGTAACCACTGTGTTAGAAGCTGGCAACAAAAACAAGACACATTCCCTGCTTATGAGGACCTCTCGAGAGCAGGGTCAGTAAGTAAGATGCTGTGGAGGGAAAACAAAACCATGGTGGTGACATCACAAGGGCCCACGTCCCCCTCGACAGTGCAAGCCACCTGTGCGAGTGTGTGTATGCATTCGTCCACTTTCTGTTTCTATAACAAAATATCTATGACCGGGAATTTTGTAAACAAATAAGGTTTAGTAAGCTCATAGTTTTAAAGGCTGAGGATCAAAGACAAGGTGGTCCCATGTAGTCAACCACTAAAGAAGGCAGAGAAGTGAGAAGGGAAACGGCCACATGAGAATGGACCAAGCGTGTGAGAGGTGTCAGTCTACAGCAGCTCACTCTCAGGAGACTACTCTTAACCCTGAGTGGTCTAATTGTTAAAAGTTCCACCACATTCAGGACCAAGCCCCCAGCACAGAGCCAGCAGTGTGTGTGGTCAGTGGGTGGGAGAGAAAGTTAGCTTATAGTGGAGCAGGAACTGAGACCGGAAATGTAAGTTGGCCAAAACCATTCACCACCCATCTATCAGTCCATCCATCCATCCACCCATCCATCCATCCATCCATCCATCCATCAATCCATCCACCCACCCATCCACCCATCCATCCACCCATCTACCTATCCACCCATCCATCCACCCATCTACCCATCCATCCATCCATCCATCCATCCATCCATCCATCCATCCATCTATCCATCCATCCATCCATCCATCCACCCATCCATCCATTCATCCATCCATCTCATCCATCCATCCATCCATCCATCTCATCCATCCATCCATCCATCCATCCATCCATCCATCTACCCATCCACCCATCCATCCACTCTCCCCACTGTTAATTCTTCTATTAACTTAATAATTATATTTGGGGGCTTACTATGTCCCAGGACCTGTGTTTATTGTTGTGGACACATTGGTGAGCTAAATGGGCACAATCCCCGCCCAGGTAGAGCATTTAGTTCAGTGAATGTAGGATACCAGCTGTGGTGAACTTTTAAAAATTGTGATAAGGTGATCAAGCCTTGTTATGCAAAGACAATGTGGGATTCATGTGCAGGTAAACTGTAGAAGGGATAAAATGTAGATGAGCTATTATTTTAGGGGCTGGGGCAGTGGTCTCAGAACAGGATGATGAGGAAGGAGTTCAGTTAGGAAGATGAGGGTAGCTGGGCACACCGGCCTCTGGCTGTTGATGGCTGTTTCACTCTTCACTTAGTGAATATTTCCTGAGAAGCAGTAAAGAACTAGCACTTTGGCACTACGTCTGGATTTGTCATTGGTTACCTGGGCAATCCCAGAAATGTTATTTCATCTCTGTATCCAGATATCTCCAACTCTGTACCACTGAACAATAACTCCTGATTTGGAGAGTGGCTCCCCAAATCCACATCTACTCGGTACCCAGGAGCATCCCCTTATTTGGAAGAGGAGTGCGTCTGATGCACTTAGTTAAAAGGAGGTCATGCTGATTAGCCTGACTTCCACTTCATCCAACGTTCGGTGTCCTTGAAAGAAAACAGGCACCCAGGATACCATGTGACACTGGAGAAAGATGTCAGTGACGTCTTAAGCCAAGGTGTGCTAAGGAGTGCCAGCAGCCACCAGAAGCTGAGGACGTGAGGAAGGGGTGTCTTATCCAGATGTCAGAGAGGGCCTGGCTCAGCCAGCACCTAGGATTTGGACCTCTGCCTCTGGTTTAGCTTCTTACTGCAACTGTAGGGGAATAAATGGCCTCCGGCCGTGGCCATTTGTTCCATCAGCCGAAGGAAAACAGTACATAAGTTTGCCCCGAGGATGAAATTTGTGCTAAGATCAGTGGCAAAGCGTAGGTGAGCTCAGTAATGCGAGTCATTGTTATAATGTGCACGGTGCTGTTCTCCACGGGCTCCTTCTGGACTCTCTTGGCCAAGAAAATATCACAGAGAACCAATTGTCAGAAATTAGGTGTGGCTGGGTACTTGGATGGCACTAGTGCTGGGTGGTATCCTGATCAAGCAGACCTTTTGGGGGAGATGGTGCATTTCCCCAGGGAAAGGGGTCCCCGGCCTGGGAATCAGCCTTGTCCTCTCCTCTTCCCTCAGCACATTTTAGTCCTCCGTTGGGCACAGCGGCTCCTGTTCCTCTGCTGCATCTCGGGCTTCCCAAAGGGAAAGCAACTCCCTTAGCTCTCTCAAGCCGCCTAAGTAAATACCACAGATGGGCAGCTTGAACCAGAGAAATCTATTTTCTCACAGTTCGGGAGGCAACAGGTCCAAGAGGACGATATCCACAGGTTTGGCTTCTCACGAGGACCTCTCTCTCTGGTGACGTTGTCCGCACCGTGTCTTCACATGGCCTTCCACTGTGCGTGGGACCCTGGTGTCTTTTCCAGGTGTACAAATTGCTTCTTATCACCAGAGGCCATCACATTGGATGAGGGGTCCACTCCAGGGCACTCTGGTCAATTTTAAGGGCCAAACAGTGTCACAGTCTTGAGATGGTGGCGGTTAGGATTTCCACGGGTGGAGTTGGGGAGGACACAGTTCAGCACATCACATTCAAGTCACAACAGCCACGAAGGATGGGGGGACCCTGGTGCTAGGTCACTGTGTAGAGCACCTGGCTCAGTGCTCACGGTTGAGCTCCTCCTCTCCCTGGATTGGTAGGCATTGGTAGGGCTGGATACAGCCCGGGGTCCCCATTGTGGTTTCTGGAGGGGTGACTCAGAGAGGGGCCCCGGGACACCGTGAAGGTGGACAGGACCTGCCTAGGTAACTTGTGTGGACTGCCTGGCTCCACGTCTGATCCTCTGCAGACTGCTGTCTTCCTCTGTTTGTCTTTGAATTCCTCAATGCCTGGTGCATAGCTAGCATATTTGTGGAATGAATGATTCACTTTGACAGCCTTTTCCCTGTGGGAAAGTCACTTTCTGTGCAATGGAAGTGTCTAGAGACCTTCATCCTCCTCCTATCTTGAGCTGAAAGAGGTCTGGTCTCATCTCATGGTTGCCCTTTTGCTGTGTTTGATGTTCACATGCATAGGGATCATTGTTGAAGGGTTAGCATGCCCTGGGTACAATGGGAAGGCTTTACAAATCCCTCTCGTGATCCTCCTGGGACCCCCCAATGACTGGAACATTCTATAGATGAAGAATCTGCCTTCCCACCCAGCAAGCTCCCTAGCTGTCTCACGGTCACCTAAGCGAGCGCTGGACCAGGTGGGAAACCCAGGTCTCTAGTTATGAAGGAGAAGCCCTAAACCCCCCATGCATCCTGGCTTCAAACACAGTTCCTGCCCCAGCTTTGACAATGCCCGCTGCCTTTCAGGACGGATTTCCAAGGACAGTCCTCCTGACTATTCTGATCCTAGTGGCCGTGGAAAAACGGAGGCTGGACTCATGAATGGACTATGAGAGATTCCATGTCATTAAGCCAACGGGACACTTTCTAAAATCTTTGCTTAAACCCATCCTGCTAGCGAAGAAACCTCCATGCTGCCCTCAGTGTGGTCTCCGTTTCTGTTTGTTTCAGCGTTTGTTACTCCACGGGGACTGGGCAGGGCTTCTGGGTCCCCACATCAAGAAGAAGAAGAAGAAGAGGAAGAAAAAAATCCACAGAGGAAACTGCTTTGTGTTTTCTTTTGTCAGTTAGACTTGAGCGATGAGATTGTTCTTTTCCACTCTCTTTCTTCTCTGCCTTTTTTTTTTTTTTCCTAGCCATTTTTTAAATTGTCTTCACATTGCGCGGTCACAGCCCTGGTGATGCGCTGGGATGAGTTTGGTATTCAAGGTCTAAACAATGGGGTGACTTCAGGACAGTTTCAGCTTCCCTCTGACTCTCCTTGGTTTTGTGGGTTTAAGTTAATGCTATTTGAAAGTTTTTGTATGTGTGTGGTTGAATATATACTCTAACTTGTTCTTTTGTGACAACAAGATTTATCCTGGCGGTGTCTCTCATACCACTGGAAACTGGAAGGGGCCCTACAATGTGAGCCTCCACGAGTTTTAAAAAGACAGCAGCCCGTTATGGGGCCGTGATGGCTTCAAGCTGCCCTTGAGCCCAGGACAGGCTGGCTCGCGTGGGAAGGGAAGCGAGCACGTGGCCTGTTAGATGTGTAATACACCGCATGTGCATTAGGACACATTCTCCCCCTTCTTAATTAAGATTTCTTCAGCAAGACTGCAGTGGCCAGAGAAACCGATTGGATGGAATTGTGTTAAATACCGATTCATCCCAGGTTTCTGTTTGTTTTTTCACTCGAGACGACTTGGCTGAAGAGGTGCAGGGATTCGAACAAAATATAGATGCTGGCATTCCATTCTGTAGATCATCCTGGCTCCCACAGAGGCCCCCCGGTTAAACTGAGCCTGTGAGAGGTAGCTGTTTTATGCAGGGGCTGACAATACCAGTCTTTTATAAATCATAAATCCTCTTAACCTCAAACCATTTGGAACCACCAACTGTAATCTATAAGGTTTCATCTCACAGGGAGTTTATTACTTCTTGGTGCCTTTCGGGCCATTGGGCAAATATTTATATGAAGCTCTCAGCTACTAAGAGATTTAAAATCACTCAGGATACAATGGAAGCTTCTAGACCATGCCTTCTCAGTGGGAGCTTTGATATAGGTTTTGTGCTTTGCCTTTTGTTGAGTACTGTGTGTGAGTTTGATAGCCATTTGATCGAATTCTTTTGAGTGATAATTGTTGCTAGACAAATCCTGGACAGAGCTCGCTCTCCCTCTCTCTCTCTCTCTCTCTCTCTCTCTCTCTCTCTCTCTCTCTCTCTCTCTCTCTTACCTTTTGCCTTTCTTTTATGGGAGGAAAGGCAAGGTAGACAAATCATCACTGTGTAATTCTTGCTTTTTCTGCACTCAGTATTTATTTTCTTGAAATTAAGTGGAACTCAGGGGCAATGATTACTTAAGAATCTCTACCAATTAGGATCCTTTAGCACGAGAGTAAGCAGTCTAGAAAACTTCAGCAGCCAAGGAATTTGCTGGAAGGATGTAGGTACTCACAATGCTAAAGCGAAGGCCGAAGATTTGACTCTGATGGACAGAGGAATGTGAGCGCGTCCAGGAGGGGGGCGGCAGGGTCACCCAATAAGACTCAAAGCTGTGGCTTAACATGGTCACAAATCCTCTCTTTGCCTTGGGAGGCACTGGATTACTCAGACAGCCACAAACTCCCAGCCATCCACACCGTGGAGTCTCTTGGGAAGGAGCTAGGACACCATTAAGAAGAAGCACTGGGCCTTCAGCAGCCTAAACCACTCCCTGGTGATAACACTCTTCGGGAAATAAGCCCAGAATTTCATGGTATTCTCCACTGTAACGCAGGAATCCGAGAGCATCAATAAATCTACTTTCAAATTAATTTTTACCTCGGTGAGAAGCATCTGATCATTTCAGACTCAGTGGAATGAAACAATTCTTTGGCTTCCAAAAGGAGAGAGTCCCGGAAGTAACACCCTAGAATCAATTGCACACCGCAGGTTGGGCATCGCTAATGAAGGCAGTGATGGAGCTCTGGGCCGCCCGCTTTTGTAGGGTTGGTTATTGTGAGCTGCTCGACCTTCACAGCTTTAGGCAATGCTTATGAGGAGGTTTCTTTCCTGTTTTATTTCAGTTTTGTAGAATGGCTACATTTGACCAAGCAGTCAGACGGGTGAGCATAAATGTTGGGCCGAGTTTCCAGGTAGATTTGTGCTCCACACTGGCATTTTTGGGGGGAGTGGAGGGGTTCTCTTTAGTAGAACCCAGCAGAGCCTGTGATTATGCAGGGAGGGAGAGGGATGGAGAGAAACGAAGGAGGAGCCTGCGTGACATTCTGACTTCTTTCTCATGCAAAGTAAAATAAGACACAAATTACCTGGACTTTTCCTCTGGGTAAACAAGAGCATTCGAGAAGGGCACCCTTACCCTAGAAACACAGCTGTTTCAAACATATTCTACCAACTTAGAAATAATGTTTTGCAGTGTATTTATTTCAGCCTTAAAATGAAACTGTAAGGTGGGTAAAAATAATAATTACGACCGTTGGGTTGTCCTAAGTCTTATTTTAAGCATTTCACACACAATATCTCATCTAATCTTTATATATAAGACTATGAGCAATAATTTTAATTCCATTTTAGAAAGAAGGACCTGAGGCTTAAATGATTTCTCAAACATCTGACTCTGAGTGTATTTCTTTTTTCACTGTATCGTGGAGGCCTCTCTGCCTGCTGGTCTACTGCGTTGGTCATTCAAGTTCTCAGCTGATCTTTGAGACTGACTTTTCTCATTTTTCCACAGACAACCTGACTCCTGAGGGCCAGCGCGGGTTAACAGCCACCGTAGCCATTTGTTGGCACTCTCAAATTGCTTTGTGAATACTTTTGTCTTATTTCAAGTCATTATGATCCCAGAAAACAGCACTTATCTCCACATTCTTGTTTGTGTTTTCCATCTTTCTGGGGAAATCAAGCCTTGTCCAAATTTACATGGTTAAGCTGAGCTTCTCTCTGCAAAGCAAAAAATCTTTTCTCGGAGTTATTTGGAAATCAAAGCCTCATGTGAAGGATTCCTAAGTCCTTGACCAATTTTTTTTTTTTTTTTATGAAGAATCCAAGTTATGTGTTTCCCCCCCCAGTGTCGTTCGTGTTGCAATGAGGGATTCGGCCGAAATTCCAGTTGTCTTGGACAGTTTCTCATTGTGTAACATGCCGTGTGTTTAGGGTGTAACGTAACGTCCGTCCCATCATTAATTGCGAGCTTACCATATGGCAGGGGCGAGGCTGGGGACTTTGCATGTCGTCACGTCCCGGTTAGTGGTGACGCCTGTGCTGAGGGTGGAGATGCCTGCGCTCCTTTTGCGCTCGAGGGGGCTGAAAGCTCAGAACCTCTCAGAGGCACGTTTGGGTTTCAAGCTTCGGTCTTGGTCTCTGACGTCCAGCAGCCTTTTCTCTTCATGTAGACTTCAGCTGGGTGGAGAAAGCTCAGTGGGGATGTGCCAGCTCTGCTCATTGGAGAAGTTTTCCAAAGTATTATGATATCTCCGTGGGAGAGACATTGCGGATAGAGGCTTCTGATGGCTTTGATTTCCTAGGCTTTGATTTATCAATAAGAAATTCTCCCACATGTGATTCCCACTCTGCTGTGACGGGTCCTGCCCTGCAGACCCTCTCTCCGTGGTCTCAGTCCCCCACGCGAACCTCACACAATGTCCCAGGCACATTCAGGACCTCAATGTCGCCACGGCTCTCGATCACTGTGAAACCGGGCCTGTGGTATACGAGGCCACATGTCCTGTGCGTGTTTGGTTGAAGGAATGTGGGCGGCCCGTGGGCAGGGGAAGAGACCTTATGTGTGTCTGTGTGTCTGTGTCTGTGTGTCTTCCTGTTGGAGCAGGACAATGTAATCGGAAGTTGGTTGAGTGGATAAATGCGGTCTGTGTGTGTAAGGGGTGACTGAGCAGCTTCATGCGCGTAGCTGTGTGTGTGCAAACGCAGAAACGAGCACATGCACTAGAGGAACGCGTGTGTGTGAGTGGAAGCGGGAGGTGCTGGCACCCGGGTTCCAGGACTGAAGTTCGGTTGAGGGAAACGGACAGATTCAGAGAGCTCCAGGTAACCCCTGAGAGGACGAGCAGTTTCCCTTTGACCAATGTGTGACTTCCCTTCATTTAGAGGCACACCTCACCGCAGTGAAACTGTTCTGACTGACGCGAGGCGCTTTCTTTAGTGGACCCACCGTCCTCCCTCCCACCATGATGACCCCCGAGCTGTCTTCCCGGGAGCTGGGAGCTGATCACTTCTGTCTATCTTTCCTCCAGGATCCGCGGACTCTAGCAATCATTTCATCACATCAAGATCCTGGTTGACTAAGGGCGTGGACAGAGCAAAGGATCCGGAATCGGAGCTGTGGCTGACTACAGGGGAAAATCGTGTAGTCTCACTGGATGGCGGACTCTTAAACAAATACGGAATATTTGTCCGATCTACTTGGCAAGGTTGTTTTCCTGCGAAGTGAGTGACCTGGCGTGAAGCCTGTGTAGCACACACATTGCGAACCAAACTACTGTAATGCGGTATTGATGCCGTCGCCTTGCGAGGACCGAGCTGTGGAATGGGCCTTATTCCTTGGGTTTCTTGCACAAGAGTTACATGAAATGAGAATTTACACAGAGGAGGTGGGAGGTTTGGGGCTGAGTGCTACTTTCATTACCTTTTGGCGGAGAAATCTGTGGGTATATTGTTTTACTTCTGGAGCCTTAGAAGTGTCTGTCTCCACGAAATAGGCTTATAATATTCTCTCTCATTAACTCACAGAGTTGTAAGGATTATACGGGATTTGAGAGTACTTTGCAGCCTTTGAGATGTTATACAAATGAAGAAAATGTTTATTAGTGTTTCTCTTGCAAGCTACTTGCATGATCCATTTTTCTCTTGGTTCATGCAACAAAATGGACCATTAAGGAGCTTGATCAAAATACACATTTTCTTTACTTTCCTGCCTCTGAAAGCAAAATTAAAGTACTTGGAGGTCGTGGAGCCTGAAGTGTCCTTGTAAATTAGGATGAAGAAGGCCAGTTACTCCTCCTACTTCTTCAAAGTGAATTGATGATGCACTGCTGGACAGCTGGCCAGTTAATGCACATTTAAATAATGGTTACGGGCAGTGTCACCACCTGGTCTGTTCCTGTTTTTATTTCTGTAAGTGTAGAGCCAGACCTTAAGTAATTGCTCCATAGATGTTTGTGGAGTTCTTTGCTGCTTCCAGGTAGGAGCAAACCTTAGAGGTGAAAACCGTGTCTCTGTACAAAGAACACTGTTTGTGGTCAGGAAACAAACAAGTTAAAACAATTACAAAATGTGCATGTACGGGAGCTGGTGGGGACAGGGAGGACAGAGTCCAGACCTGTCCAAGCATCAGTCCAGTTGTCCCAGATGTAGTTTTGATGGAGCTGAGAGCGGCAGGCACAGTGTGAGGGCACCAGGCAGACCCAAAGCCAGGGCAGGGCAGAGTCCAAGTGGAGGGAGGGAAGGCAGGTGTGGAGATGGAGCGTGCACTGCACAGACAGGAACTGCCAGCACCTCGCTCTGCCCAGCTGGGGCACTGTGAGGGGACAGCAGGCAGCAGGAGCTGTCCCCTGAGGATGGGAGAGGTCAGGAGCAGCGTGTTTACCACGGGCTTGTAAGGCCAGGCTAATAAACATGAGTTCTTTCTCAAATTCACGGATACATGAAAGGGGCACAGAAAGATAAATGACATGATGAAACTTATTTTAAAAAATCAAATTCAAACCAGAGTCTAACATCTGCCAGATGGTGTGTGTGAAGCTCCGACAGATTAAAGATAAAATATCTTAAGACTTCTTAATCTTCTGGGATTGGTAATAGAGTGCACATCGGTTTAGCATTCACCTCTCAGTCCATTCTTAGAGCAACACCAAACAAAGACCTTACAGACGTTATTTGGGCAAGAATTTGTTCATGTCAACTCTCCTTCCATCCTTAGGGCTTTCATGGCCGTCTTTCTGGCTGGGGAAAAGGAAAACCTTGGTCCTGTTATCAGCCACCATTAATCGTGCACCACTGTGCTGTTCTGGAGCAGAAAAGGGACTCTCCGAGAGGTACAAGCATGCATTTTATAAAAGAGAAATCTACAGGAGCTGGGAAAACTTAATGGTAGGAGAAACAGGAGCAGATTTCCGAGGCTCGAAGGATGAAGGTAATTATTTCAAAACTTACTTCTAACCAGAACCAGAGGAATAAGATGCAAGCAGACCACAGGCTGTGAAAGATAAAGGCAGAGGACCATGAGAAGGGAACCTTCTGGCGTGGAAACAGCAGGGTGACAAGCTGAGAGGTAGAGGAACTGGCGGAGTTCAGGGAGCGGCGGCCTGGTTGGCCAGCTTTTCAGCAGTGGCCTGGTCTTCTCCATCGGCAGGTCAGGAAAAGGACACGGGATTGTCCTTGCTCACTGTAGACTGACTGGGTCCAGAGCAGACGTGTGACCACAGCTGAGCCGATCAACTTCTAAAATGCTGACATCAAGACGCAGAAGCAACGTGTGTGCTGAGACAGGGGACAGGCAGGGCCACCTTAGCAGCACCGTTCAGCCTGTCTACCGAGAAATGAAGCCCAAATTGCAGAGAGGACAGGACTAAGAAGCTCAGCAAAGGCGAGGAGAGACAAGAGGCCACAGGGTTTGGAGAGGGACAGGACGGAGGGCAAAGTGGCTGTCCTGATCTAGACTTCCTGACTTTGGGTTCTATGAATTACACTTGTATTATTTTTAAAGCATTCCATTTCTGGCTTGCCCTCATTTGAATGGGATACTATTATTTGCAACCAAATGGTCTTTGATCAAGACAGAAGGATTGCAAAAAAACGCTAAAAACCAAACCAAACAAAAAACCCAGTAGCAGTGTAGACCTCTGTTTTGAAAGTCAACTGGGGGAGAGCTTCTATGTAGCACTTCTTGCTTTCCCACAAAAATACATACAAATTAAAGGATTTAGCAAAAATTCACAATAACACTGAAAATTGAGGCTGGTAGTTAACCTAATTCCAGAACCAGGAGAGTTGATTTTCACTACTTCTAACCTCTAAATGGCATTTGTGCTTGTGGGATAGCTCTCTTTTTGAGACACGTTCTTTGTCTCCTAAGACTATTTTCCTTGCATAGCTGACATTCCTTTCTAGCTTTGTTTTGCTGAGTTTCCTTTTTTCCTTCTTCCTTATTTGACCCTTTATCATCGGAACAGGGCTCTGGGGCCTTCTCATCTGTCTCTGCCCGAGCAGCCCCGTGGGAACCCATGTCTTTGTTTTTATGTAAACGCTGAAGCTTTGAGATCTGAGTGAGCTGAGTGGCCTGCAGTTCCCAAGTGTACAGACGTTGTCTACCAGAAACTTCTGGAACATTCCAACGGTGGCCGACATAAGACTAAAAGCATCTTCTTTCCAGTCAAATCTGTCTCCCTTTCAAAAAAGACCTTTCCTTCTCCACCTACTCAGTCCCTGGAACTGGAAACTTGGGGTCACCCTGGCATGCTCCCCATTCCATTTCCTTAATTCCCACTCAGTTGCCGAGTCTAGGCGTAAAACCTGTAGAGAAAAAGCCCTGCCAGCCGCACACAGCTGCTTATCTCTGGGGACCTCTAAGGCTCCTCTCCCGCCTGTGGGCATTGTCTCCTGCGCATCCTGACTGCACCCACAAAGTACAGAGCCCTTTTATATTTGTCTGTGTTCGCGGTGGACAGCGCTCACGTTCCTTGTGTGGGCTTGGTACAAAGCACACACACCATCTCAATCCCTTGTCCCATCGCCTTTCCCTCTCCTTCCCTCTCTTGATGCTCTCCCCCTTTGAGAAAGATTTATCTCTCATCTTGCTATTATCTACCTTTTATTTTGCTCTTTATTTATAATTTGGACCTCCCCTAAAAAAGCTTACGCCATATTTAAGCTGACATATTTACTTTACTTACACTGTAGTCTCAAGGTACATCTGTTTTTCTACAAATACTTGAGTTCACTCTTTTTATGGCATAGTAGTATTCCATCATGTACAAATTTCACTTTTATCTATTCATCCGTCTGCTGGACACATAGGCTGCTCCCAGGATTTAGCTATTATGAATTATACTGCTGTAAATGAGAGTGTGCCTAGGTCACTAAAATATGAAGTCTTTAACTCTTTTGGGAAGATACCAAGCTGGGCCAAATGGAATTTCTAAGGTTAGTTTTTTGAGGCCTCTCCGTATTGATTTCCATAGTGGTGGCACTAGTTTACATGCCGAAAGAGTGGAGCAGAAAGATGATGAAATAAAGAACTCCAGTAAGAGTGAGTTAACTGAATGGTGTTGGGTTGTGAGTGCGAGGTCTTGTACCTGCTACCAAGGCAGCGTTCTACCACCGAACCGCACCGGAGCTGGGGGACTTGAGAGCTGTCCGCAGAGATGTGATTCTCTTGTACCGTATTTTGCAGCCACGTAGAACAGTGCTCCTCAGGTGCGGTTCAGGTCAGTGCTGGGCTTGGGACTGCTTGTCAATCATCAACCCTGCGACAACCACAAAAATGGAGAGCATTTATCTCACCTCCTTTGGCTCAGGTATAATTAGCAGACTGAGTGTAGTTACCAGATTGTACCTGTCTGCGGATCCCGCTTGGAGCAGCACTGTCCAGGCAGGGCGTCCCCAGCCTTGTGCGTCATCAGCCTCCCGTTAGATGTGTGCCAAGAGACACGACACAGGCCGCTGCTGCGGGAGGCTGGGTATCGGTGCCTGTGCAAAGTCAGAATGAAACATCAGGGTGTGATAAAATGCATGAAAAAGAAAACAGAATGAGCTGTAAGAGGAAATGATGAGAGAATGTTGCTAAAGCTGAAGCCCAGTAACTTTGAAATCCACAACTGAGGCAGTAGCGAGCATAATTAATCGTGTGCAAAATCCAGGGGCATGAAAGAGAAATCTCAGCTGTTGCAGAATGTAGGGGAAAAATTCAAAGCAGTATAAAAATGGAGAGGAGATAGCAAGGTAAGGGCCAAACCCGGGAACCAGCCAGCCAGCCAAGCAAACGGCTAAATAAGCCAACAAAATAAATTTTCTTCTAAAAAAGAAAAGAGCAATACAACTAGAATAGCAGAATTAATGAAAAATGTCAGCTAAAACAATCCTAACTGAGGTGAAGTGAGGAACACATAAGCTTGCAAAAGCTCAGTCCATTCCAAGAGAAAATCAGGGAAAAGAGAATTCCACTTGCATTCATCTGGGCTCAAAGAATAAAGGAAGTCTACGGGGAATCAGGCATAAAAAGCAAAAATAGGAGCAATCTGGGCTCGTTTAACTTCGTAGAAATAAATTCAGTGTTTACAATGTTGGGTTTTGAGGGAGGAAAAAATAACTACGAACCATGGATGTCGCATACAGTCAAGTTATCTTCTTCACATGGGAACGTGCGCAGATGTGTTAGGATTAACCTGTTGTATAAATATGTCTGTGTTTTCTGTATGTCAGTCGTTTTAGATACAATGCTAACCAAGGCAGATAAAATTGAGAAAATGTAGCTTTCTTGAAAAATGTGCTGGAAATCATCCTCTAACCCACTGAATAATAAAGCAAAAACAGTGACAGTTGAAAAGTTTTAGACCTAAGATTTGAAGTTGTAAGAAGCAGATATAGCTGAACGAAAATGAATGTGGTTGTAGAGCTCACTGCAAATTTTATTTTATTCTTTCAACTAGAAAATAACATGGACAACATTGAAAATAAGTTTCATTTTAAATCCAAGATTTTTTGACAAAGATCATAAAATGAGAGACAGATGGGGAAAAGCCGGAGGATTAAAAAAATACTTTCTGATTCCTAATCCAGATAACAAATAATTAGAAGTCTAAAATTGCTTTCGAAAGTCTTACAAGTAGCACCTATTGTAATTAATGTAAATGCTTCAAAATAACAGTACGGAGTGAGAGATCATCTGTGTTAGTTTTAACAATAAGAAAGCGGAGGCAAATTTGCCTTATAATAAAGCAAATTCTCAAGCTAGCTTTTTGGTAATATCTAAATACTTGGTTTTGGATAAGGAACAGATTGTGGACAAATAAAAGTTTAAAGACAGAATCAGAAGCAGTGATAGATGTAATGAATTCAGTTAGAAAGGAGCAAAACATTTTAACGTTAGAATCAAAACCAAATACAACAACAAACATTGCATATTACAATCTATATTTCATACCAGCAGAGACGTAGCTGTGATGAATGTTGTCTCACTGTTATTACATTGAATCTGATAAGGCAAAAACCCACTGGAGGCACAAATGAAATGGTATAAGCACATACCATTCAAACCCTCATTCTCAGCTTAAACTCAGAAAATAAGACAAAAACTATAATTAAATATTGGAATAATAAAATGACATTTGAAAACAGGAAAGAGTTTGGGGGCACAGCTCAGTGGCAGAGCATGTGATTAGTGTCTGCGAAGCTCTGAATTCAACCTCAGCACTAAAAATAAGTTAATAAAATAGAAAGGAGAATTTTTCTTGAACCGAAGCCCAATCCATAGAAGAAAACTGAGAATGGTGGTACCAGAAAAAGTTCCGGATGTTTTTACAATGAGCCACTCACAGCCCAGGACCCAACCTAGAAAGCCACAAGTCTTAAGGAAGAGACTGTGTCTTGGGACTAAGCAATGAGAATTCTGTTGCAAAAGATGAACTCATAAGCAAACATCAGGAAACCAGTAAGAAATGACCACATGGCCACGTGGTCACAACAATCTCAGCAAAGAGAGAGGCTCATCTTAGGACACAGTGTTAGGAAATCAGACAGAAAAAGGCACTAACTAAAATAAGAGGTTAGTAGCTCTCGGCAGGTAAGGGGAGAAGCCATCCCTTTCTTCCGGCCACTCTGCAGCAGCTCTGGGAAGACCTCTGTCCTGAGTGTCGTCAGCTGCACGGTCATGCTCGGTCAGCTCTGTGACCCAAATTGATTAAAAATGTTTCCCTTTCCCTTGGTCATTTTGACTTTGGAAAAGAGGTGCCAGCTCCCCTGGATAAGGTGGATGGAGAGACACTCTTCTTAGGAGCCTGCTTTCCATGGGATAACACTGGGCAGCAGTGTCCACCATGTTTACGACCACCCCTAGGAAAGATGCCAAAGAGGATTCCTGAACCTCTTCAGAAAGGGGCACATGATACAATGAGTGTTTGGAGCTGGAGGGTGGGATGGGGATGTGTTGATGGGGATTCATAGAAATGTGACTTTATTAGCTGTGTATTCCATGTGTATGTGTATGTTTGAATATAAACATTTAATGATACAGAAAATGTCATTGATAGAGCTGTAGAAAAAACAAATAATCCAAAAAAAGCTTGACAGAAGAATTCTTTTCAGACTAGTATAATATTCCAAAAGACATAGAGAAGAGGAAAGGAAGGTAGATTAGGGTCAGATCCAAAAGCTCCAGCAGTCATCTCATAGGATCACAAAGACAGGAGAGTTTAAATGGAAAAAAGATAGTAACTGAAGAGCTTACAAAGTGAAAACCCAGATAGAGAAAGAAATCAACCCTTAGAATGCTGTAAAGAGAAAGACGAAAGGTAGAGGGGAATTTCAGAAAATTCCTAAAATTCCTAAGACAGAATGTCAGGTTATTAGCAAAGAAGGAATACCAGTTTAAAATGCTTTTTCATCAACCATGTGACAATTAAATAGGAAATACTTTTAAATGCTTGAGGGAAAATCCTATAGAATCTGGCGTCTTATACTCAGGCAGACTTTCATTCAATGGTGAGGATAAAAGATACATAACTTTTATCAAGCAGGGCTGCCCTTCCGGAGAGAGGAGATCAGCTGGAAAGTTCAGTAAGCAGATAGGTGACCCCAGGGAAACAGTGAATCAGCGACAAATCACCAAAGCAACCCAACTTCTGCTGTAGAAAGAGCTGTTTAAGACATTTTTTGGAGGTATAACGACATTTGAGACTTTATAAGGGGAGATAGCTAAAAGAAAGACAGAAAGGCTTAGGTAGAATTGTTTCACCTGCGATGGGAAATAGACTCTTAATTCTGCACTATTTTGGAAAATACACATTCAAAGTCTAAGTGAATAAAAATCAGTACTTTCCAAAGAGAAATGAATCACTTCAAAGCAATAGAGAGAAAATGGACAAAACTGAGCACAGCTCACCTAAATGCTCAAGAGACATGAAGAAATGAGGTGGTGAGAGAGAAAATCCTAAAATTGTAAGAATACATGAGAAGCTATCAGGACCGAAGCATACAGGATTTGGTCTCACATATTTAATAAGATGACCAAATGCCAAGTAAAGGATTCTGAATTCAACAAGTAGCAATAATACAGTTTTTAATCAGTCGTGGACAAGGGAAAATGTGATTTTATTCTATTACAAAGGGGAACCTTACAAAGAGTGATATTAGGTAAACCACCCTTATTGACAATAGCAATGTAGACCCAAGGTTAACAAAAATCCAGTTTTCAAAAAAAATCAGATATTTGAAATTAAAATAGTCACATCAGTTTAATTCATGAATTTAAGGGAAATAACAAATGCTCAGTTGGAACTGAATTAAAGTTGAAGAATAGTAACCACACTGATATTTTAAGGGATGTTTATGTTTTTAAATAGTTTATTGTGATGGTGGGCACACCTGTAATCCCAGCACACATGAGGCTGAAGCAGGAGGATCACTGTGAATTTGAGGCCATCCTGGGACACATAGTGAGTACCAGCTCAGCCTAAACTGTGTCATGAGACCTTGTCTTAAAAAGACAAAATAAACAAACAAACAAAATCCAAAATGGCAACAAAAAGATTAAAAATAAATTAGTCTCTCCATTTAGGAGGCGGGACAGGAAGGAAACAGGGGGAAACAGTCAAGAGAAAAGAAAAATTAAATCAGGAAAGTGATCAGCGTCAGGATGTGTATCTAAAACATCCCCCAAAGCCATGTGTGTCAAGTGGTGAGGGTTTTAGAACGTGCACCCTGCTCCTCAGGTGGGTGACCATTGAGGAGCTCATAGCTGACTGCCCCCTCGGCAGGCCTACGAGGAAGAGGGGTGTCATCAGGGCTGGGCCCTGGAATTGTGTATTTCTTGTTCCTAACGCTGCCTTTCTGGCTGCCAGGCAGGGGCAACTTTGCTCTGCTGTGCCCTCCCCCTGCTGCCTCTGTCTTGAGTCCAGCCTGTTATGGACTGAACCCCTAAAACCGCAAGCCAAATTAAACCTCTCCTCTTTTAAACTGTGCATTTGAGGAATCATGTCTCAGAGACCAGAAAGTGACAAATACCGTGAACAAAACTGGCAGCTGGTTCTTTAAAAGGTCTTATTAAATAAGTAATACTATCGAAAAACAAAAGAAAAAACAAGAAAGCATAAACAAACAGCACTTAGAACAAAGGTAGAATGGTAAATGTAAAGGCTTTACAAATAAAAATTTCAGGAACAACATTGCATCAAGAAATTTGAAACACAAATAAGGAAGATATTTTAAGGAAAACATAAATTGTCAAAATGAGTGCAACACTTCCAGCCCATAAACATAAAAGACATGAAATCAGAAGGCAGAAATTTTTTCTGCAAAAAGGCACCAGGCCTGGCTGACTTTATGGGTAAGTTTCAGCAAGTCTTCAAGGAGCAGGCAATTCTTATTGCATGCAAACTGTTCCAAACAGCACACAAAGTGGGAAGCCAGCCACACTATTCTGTAAAATTATCTTAACAATGATATCAAAATTAGACTCTATTCATATGTGATCTGATCTATAACCTTTTTTGCAATAATTTCACCAATAGAGCTTATGGTTTTTATTGTTGATGTGTTTGAGAATTTTCTTCCTATTACTTATTCAAATTAGTTATTATTTATTACTTATTCAAGTTATTGCTGCTTCGAAGAAAATTTGAAGTTTATAAATGGTTGAGATCATTTGATACAAAGGGACTTTGTCTTTCAAGGAATCTGGTTTTATGCTTGATTTCAATCGTTGTCTCAGACTTTTTGTTTACAACAATTTATGTAGTGAAGACACGTGCTCTGAATTATGAATATTTATTTGGAAAAGTAAGAAAACAGTCTCTAAGGTCCCAGTCACCATATATCAATTCCCTTTCATCTTCCTACGTTTTGTGGATACCCTCCGCAGGTGAGCGATGAGGATGCATCTCCACAGATGCTAGACATTATAGGATCTGGCTACTCTGCTGCGACAGGTTTGAGAAATAGCTCTGTCTCGAATCCCAGGGAAATGTGTTTTCCCTTCGCGGTGCCTTCTGCCTACCCATGTTTCTGAGATCACCTCTGGAAAGAGAATCAGCACTTGAATAACTACATTCAAGGCTCAGGAGTTAGTGGAGGATTGAGGAAGCCCTGTCCAGGGACAAATATACTCCCTGAGTTCTACTGCATACTCTTGTCTCTGATTGGTGTTTACTTTCCTATAAACTCAGAGTCAGAAGTGGTCAGGTAACAACATTGCATGTCCACACAAGGTGGTGGACAATGCATAATGCCAGTCCTGGCTTCAAATGGTGACTCTATTTTTTATCTCATGATCTTAGTTAGTTATACTTCTAGTACCCTGTTAAGGAAATAGGGTTACTAACATTACAACACCGGGTGGTTAGGGAGAGTACATGGTGTGTTGTGTACAGCACTTCTAGTACAGCTTCTGTTATATGCAGCTGGTTTCCATATGTACGTTTTCCCTTCCCCTTAAACACTTTATAGTCAAGCAAGCATGACCCTAGATTACCTGAACATAGTGTTGGCTTATAAAATTTGTTTGGGATTTCAAACAATGTATTGACAAATAAATTTTGTAACTGGAAATCACTGGGAAGTGTCTATAAAGTGCTAAGCATCATAGCAGTCAAAAAATTGAAAGAAATTAAATATGATTAATAACATCTATCTTCGTTTGGGCAGAGGCTGATCCTCATTTAATGCCTACTACCTAATAGATTTTCACCTGTTTGGAAAACACAGACTTAGCTATGTGAGATTACTAACAAAATAATAAAACTATGTACTAGTCAGCTCTTCCGTTGCTAGGGAAAAGCACCCAACAATCACAATGTAAAGGAGGAGGAATTTAATTGGTTCATAGTTTTGGGGAACTCAGTCTATGGTCAGGTGGATCCAGGACAGAAGCATCATGGTGGAGAGCGTGGCAGCTTAAAGGTGCTCATAGCACGGTATCTAGGAGGCAGAAAACGGAAGGGGCCAGGGCCAGGAATACACCTTTCCGCGTCACATGCCCAGGGGCCCACCTCCGACCAGGCCCCATTCCCTAACAACACATTCAGCTGTGAACTCACCCGTGGGCAAACCCACTGAGGAGTACAGTGACCCCATGGCCCCATCACCTCCCCAAAGCCCCAGGTCTAAGCACATGATAGTTTAGATGTCAACCATAAGAACAAGACTGAGCACTTCCTGCTTTACCAAGGACACTCGCTTTCACAATTTACATGTGTTTGCCTGGGAAGTAAGTCTGGCACAATATTATCACCTTCATTTATATTGGGAAAATGAAGGCTAAAAACTTCAAGGACTGCTGGGAGACGGCTGTTAGGACGTGGACCTTGGGTTCCCTGGTTGCTTTTGCACAACCTTGTTAACTTTTCTCTTAGCATCTTGTGCCCTGGGAGAGTGTGTGGACTAAATAGGGAAAGACAGGAAGGTCATTTGGGAGTAATTTGGCAATTTCCTGCAAGATTGAAAATATGCTAAATCCACGACCTACCAATTCTGCCTCTGGGTAAATGCTTAGGGGACCTTCCTACAGGTGCACAAGGACACAGGAGCAAGAATGTTTAGTCCAGCATCTTTTGGTAACAGCAAAATTGGAAATGACTAGAGGTCCGTTTGTGAAAGAATAAATAAATGTCATTCTTGTCATAGGGTGAAGTGTTATATGACTGTTAAAATAAAGGGTTAGCTCTCAGAAATGTGATATTGAATGAGAATGGAAATATTGGACATATTTTGATAATTTTTATACAGTATTTCAAAAGTAGAATGTCAGGTATGGTTTGCAAATGTGTATTTGTTATAACATGCAGACACATCACTTAGAGGAATGCATATCCGTTTTGGTGTGGTGCTTGCTTCTGAGAAGGATGTGGGGGAGACTTAAAGAGGTGTAATATAACTGTGTCAACCTGAGAGGCCTGGAGGATTCACTAAGTACCTGGGCAGCTCTGTATCCTAGGGTGTAGAGGACACACCCTTACCCCTCTAGGATGTTGCTCTTCGTGTCATCTTGAGAAATTTAGAAGTTTGACTAAGAGACTCAGCAGGAAGTCCGGGTCCTTGCTGTGTAAATATCCTCAGCCTGTGCCCAGGAGGGCAGGGTGTGCGTGCTGCACCTGCCCAGGGGCAGGTCAGCTACATGCAGTGCAGGAAGAAGAAGTTTGTTTCCCCAGCCCCTTCTGCTTTAACTGCTTTTGCTGTCTTCTGCGTCCTGGAACTGTTGCCCTCTGCCATGTGCCACCCTGCCTTGGAGCCAGCTGATTACAGACTGAAATCTCCACAAACACCGAGCTAAATAAACCTTTCCCTCTTGACTTTGGGTGTCTGGTACTTTGTCTCAGCAACGAGAGAAAAGTAACCCAGATGGTGGGGGAGGATCTCCCCTGTATTGTAATAGCCTCATTCTCTTTTTTAATGTGAAAATAAGAAACAACCATGAACAACACCAATATTTGCTAATTTCTGTCATTGGCACATGAATGGAATTCTTTCCTTATTTCCTATGTGTAATTTAACATTTTAAGATTAAAAAGAGAGGATAATATTTGCTTAAAACCCACAGCAGTGATTAAAAATGTGAGTTTTAAAGCTAGACCCAGTCTGAGTCCCAATTCTGTCGATTTTAGATGCTGTTAAGGTAACATATCTCTCCATACCGTCTCCCCGTGCCTTTAACATACTGATGTGTGTTGTGATTCTTCCAATTCCACAAAATGATGCGCTCATAGCATGACTATTTCTGAGACACGATAAGGATTCCTGCTACAGAGAATGTGTAGTGAGTGATAACTTCAACACTTCCTTCGTCTCCCTCTTGTTTAATCGGATTGTTGTATTTTTCTGCCTCCAGCTGTTTTTGAATTCCGTTGTTCGTAAAAGCAGGGCACCCATCCTCTTTCCTTGTATTTCTTAGCAAAGAGGCCATTAAGAAGACAAATTTTCTGAGCAGCCTAGAGGATCATAGGATCAATGTGATCTTTTTGAGGCCAACGTGGTTTATGTCATATGAGAAATTTCCAAGGTTCTTTTAAAAAGCTCTATTTGTATCTTGGTATCCTCTGTCATGGATAGCCTTGGGTAGTATTTACAAGTGTCTGGGAACAGCGTTAAATCCATTTCCCTCCATTACTCAAAAGTCGAATTACGCTCAGTGTTGGTGTTTTGCATGAACAAGAACCTGCTGGTTGACCTAAAGTCCCCTGAAGTGGATGCTAAGCGATGGTTTACACAACACCTACCTCAGAAGATAACACACACGTCTCACAAGGAAAACACTCTCACTTGTGTTCCTCCAGTCCACATCTGCAAGGAGATGGCAGTGAGTTCATTTTCCACAAAAGCGTGAGTTCACTTTGCTCCTGTCTAGATGGTTCTGATAACCTGAAGACTAAAGAGACATCAATATCGACTCCGCTAATAGACGTCAGATACTGTCTTGTGTTACTCTAGCTCATGAATTCTGATATACATGTATATATCTCATCTCAGCATTTCATATTGGGAAGCATCTTTAGTTGCTAGAATCCTACAATTCCTCACCAGCCGTATCTTCTTTTCACGTTTTGATGTTACCGGGAAAAGTGTGTATCTTTTGAGAGAATGAGAGATTCTCACATTTGATGACAAATAAAATTTGTCACCGGCCCTGTCTCCCCAGCCAGATTCCCAAGGCCAGGGGTTCTCCCTTTGCATTCCTGTGATCTCCCCTGCAATTGTCGTGGGCAGCAGTCTTTGTGCCACATACGGAAAGCGACGTGGTAGGGCTAGAGAGCACAGACTCAGTCTTAGCACCCTCCCTTGTCAGCCAATAGATTCTGGAAACTTCCTAATGTTTCATTGCCTCAGCATTCCCCACACTCAGCAGTGATATTTCCTGGCCTGTACACTGCCTGGAGCAACCCTGAAGCTCCAGGGGACCCTACATGTGAAAATACTTTGTACCCCCAGTAGCACACAAGGCACCCACACGGCTCAATATCTCTGTTGGGTTGGCCAGCTGCTCCCATGAAAGACCTTTACTAAAACCAAGTTGTTTAAAGATAGGATTTCCGTGATTCCAGTGAACTTGGTTTGTTTTATTCGAGGCTGACGTACTTCTGATATAATGCTTGTTTTAACCTTGAATGTAGTGCTCAGCTTGGATTTGAAATAAATTGGGAATTAAGGGTTTTATTCCCCGTCCGCCTTCTGACCTTGGTCTCCATTTGACCTTGTGTAAATTCAGCTTTTCTGGAGGGCGAGCTGTCCAGACAGAGAACATTCAGCTATGGTTTACCTTGGATTTGAAACATTTTCCCCCAGTGATTTATGTCTCTGACATGGTCTCATTTTATATAACCCCAAATAAAGCCTCATCTGTTTCCCTTGGCCTCTTTGAAATCACCAGTGGGACTTACTCCATATATTTAAGCTTTGCAAAACTCCCCAGGATGTATCCCCTTCTACAGACCAACCCTGGTCTGCTTTGTTGATTACCTTGGTGATCTTTTGGATGTCTTTGGGGACTTCAGCCTTGTGTTCTCATGGTGAAATGAACCAAAGAGGACAGAAAATATAAACTGATCTTCGTAGCTGCCCTTATGTTCACATCCTAGAAGTTGATCTCTGATTCAACTCCAGACCTTTCTATAGTGACCTGTGAGTATACAGTATGGACCATTTAGTGGGTGTAGAGCTACAGCGATGTCCTAGCCACGTGTTTTACACACTGAGGATGTGTAATGAACCTCTAAATGCCAACCCCTCTCGGTTACAAAGAGCATCGTTAAATCTTTTGTCTTCGAATTAACCGATTGGACCAGCAATCATGTTTCTCCTCATGCCAGGCAATTCATATTCTATTTCTATTTAGCTATTCCTGAATCAGTGCCTAGGTACGGAGGAGACAAGCAAAGGATGAATCCTAATCTTTGCCTTCCAAGAAATTCCAGTTTGATTGGAGAAACTTAACCTCAGAAGACTAACACATCATACATTAGTACAACAAGGCTTAGTGTGAAGAGCACCATAGAAATCCTGAGTGTGTGGAAGCCCACTCTGACCGACCCTGTAGACAGTAGATGAAAACCTAACTTTGTGCTTTGGTAAAACTCTATAAATATGCTTCCAATGAACTACAATGGTTAGTACTCTTTGGAGTGTGTGCCTGCTTATGGGAGAGTGGGCTCTTTCCCGGGGCAGTTCAATCATAAAAAAGGGATTTAGAAAATCAGATGACCTGAACCCTTACATCTCTTCCCAGTGCAGACAGCTGTCCACAGATGATGCGCGTGCCAATGCTTTGAAATTTTCCTGAGATGTTAAGGTAGATTAATGACCCAGAACAGGGAAGGGAGAATGGTTAGCAGTCTGGCTTTCATGCCTACGGCCATTGAGCTATCATTGCCCAATCGCTGGGTTATCTGTTCTTTGGAAATCCAGACCCGTCTGTGTCCCTGACTTCTGAGGTCCTTAGGACACTGTGGTGGAGCCCAGCACGGCCACCTCCAAAGGCCTCATCCTTGTTCCATATTGGATGACTTTCCCACTCCAGGCCCAAGTGACCAAATCCGTGATCCATGTGTTGGCAGGGGTGCTGCTCGCATTCTTATGGACTAAATGCTATTTAAATGCAGCCTGCAGGTGGCCTGCTGGAAATCCAAAAGAGCATTTCTGCTCTCTGTGGAGGGGCGCGTCTATACAGGCTCAGGGGTGACAGTCTATCTAAAAGCGTTTCACATCATCATTTTCTTTCTTGTTGATTTTTCTGAGGCAACTTTAAAAAAAAAGTCTTGGAATGCTTTGAGGAGGCTCATTCCTTCCCTCAAATGTCAGCTCTTTTCTCAAATCAGCATTTCTGGTATTTTCTTTGGGGGTGAATGTGATTGCAAACTGTCTATACAATGGAGGGAGGTGGGGAGTTACAGACGGTTCCACAGTAAATGATGCTTCGTCTCAGTTATCCGGATAGTTGAGGTGAGAATTTTAAAAAGGCTTTTGTCTGAAATCATCCCGGTTAATAACTCAGCTCTCTACACAGCTTTGCATAAGCAATGGATGTGTGTGTGTGTGTGTGTGTGTGTGTGTATACATACATATATATATATATTAAGGGTTACTAATCACTTTTAAAAATCAGCATTAAGGACGTGGCTCTTTTGTTTCTTGGAGAAAGAAAGCTTAGCGGACCGGCTGTGTCCCCTCTTTACCCCATTATATTCTCAGAAGCAGCTGCTGCTGCCTTGGCTATCATACAACCTTTATTTGCTGATTTTGGGACATTAATGTCCAAGTTTGGCTGAGCCTCAGGGATCCTGAACTTCTTGGAATACAAGGCTCCGGGCCACGGGTCATGGGCCTGCGAGGCACCTGTGAGTGTAAACTCTCAACGGTCTGCAAGCAGGGAGCTCTGCAGTCCCACCCACTGTGACCTGTGCCCAGGAGGCTACAGCGGTCTCGAAGTACAGCTGAGATGCCAAGACGAAGGCCAGGATGCACAGCCCCACGGAGCAAGGGGTCTCCTGTGGACGCCCGCAGGAGTCTAGAGACTCATCGCCCACACACTCATCTGTCCTACCAGTGGGCTTTGGTGCCTAACTTGGAAAAAAGTGAGGCAATCCGGACCAAATGAGCACTTCTGGAATCCCTCATTCTTATGAGGTTTAACCCAAGCTAACCCATTCCCAGAGACTCCCTTCGTGACCATAGGAGAGAGCTGCTTTCTGTGCCTCCTGCCTTGGGCATCTGCCATAGTTCAGCCTTCCACTCTCCTGAGAACCATGCCAGAGGACAGGAGGCCTCCGGCAGGCCCGCAGTGGGCGGGACCAGGTCTATGATTTCAGTCTCTAAAGCTTTCATGGCTCGTGATCTAAACGTCCCTCTGTGCTCTGGTCCCTGGCCATGAGTCCCCTGTCGCTTGCCTCTCCTTGCCTTGTATACAGTTATCTTCCTGCAGTTCCGCGCCATCTGAATCCTCGTGCTCTCAAACAAACCTGTCTTCTGTCGTGCTTCTCTGCCAAGTCTACCTTCTACTCCAAGTGCCATTTTCCCATTGCCCCTCATTACTCCTCTCTTCCACTACCCACCCTCTATATTGCTCTTAAGAGGGGTCATTTCTCCAAGAAAGACCTCCCCGAACCTCAGCCCCTCTGCCTCTGCCTGCTAGTGGATACCACATCGCTTGACAGCTGTCTGGTTGCGGGCCTGCCTTTCCCGTTAGACCTCGAGCTCCTTTAAGAGAGAGGCCGAGTTCCTTTTATCTTGGTTTTTTTTTCCATGCTTCATTCAGGGATCAACACACAGTGTATACTGAAAACAAATACAGTGTAAATTGAATGAATACATAGCAGAGTCCCTGGGTGGGCAGGGGGTGGTGCTTTTTGGTGGAAACTGTATTCAATGGTGAGCAGGAAAATAAACCTCATAATCGTGACAGCCTTGCCCTAAGGGAACAGCTAGGATCTGACAAGTGTTTCCAACCTGTGTCATGTTTGCAGTAATACCGCCAGGTTGGTGCTACGGTTAGCCCTATTAACAGTTAAGGGGATACTTATCATGAGAATTATAATAGCAATAATTAAAATCTAAAGTTATTTCAAGACAACTTTTCAAGGGAGAAGCTAAGTGATTTTCTTAAGGCCACACATGGTCATAAAAAAGCAGAGCCTGGGATCACTAATCACAGCCAGTGTAGTGGGCTTAATCAATGACATCTTACTTTTTGGAGACAAATATAGAAACTGACCATGTTGGCTATCAAATTAAATTCCCCCAAATTTAATTAGAGTTTAAATTACTCTATTGGGAAAACCCTAAAAGCCATCAAATAAAAAAATATTTCATCTGGCCTCGGTCTGGCAGCATCTGCATGCACATGGACTCTAAAGACAGGAACAGTTGTTAATTTGGCATTTAGCTCCCAGAAATTCTATTAACAGTTATTGCTGGGAAGAGAAATTGGTGCATAATGATGGCCCAGGGCATCATGTGGTCATGGGCACCTTCTGGATCATCAAAGAAAAACTGAAATCAGGTTTCGTCTAAGTCTAGAATTAAGTCCGTTTTATTGTCTTTGAAGCTTTTGGATGCTAGCCATCTCTGAATAACTTCTATAAACTTAACTATAGTAAGCACTTTTGTGATCGGAAAGCCCCGTAAGAAGTTTTATTATAATTTCAAACTGGATTACTTTTCTTTCTAAGATATGTCAGTGTGGTGTAATTTCTGAAATGCAAGTGCATGAGAAAATACTAACTCGCTGTATCTTTTAGTAATTATCTACTTTTCAAAAAATGGATGTCATTTGCTCATTTTATAAATATTTACCAGGTGGGTAGTGGTACTGAGTACCAAAGTAGGTACTGAAGCTTCGGGGTCAGTTAAGACCTACACAATCCGTGCCCTTCCGTGATGATGAGATCCGAGAAAAGTGTTGATGCTTAAGAAATTGATTCCGATTCTCAAAGACTAGTGCCACTGTGAGTCACGTTGTGACTTCAGGGCTGAATTACGTAAATTCTGGGACTGAACGAACAACCAAGTGTTGTACAGAGAAAAGCAAAAAGGTGGCGGGGCTGGAGAACTGAGGGGTGGGACTAGCTTGAGGTCCCACCCGTGGGCAGGGGCCGTGCGGTTGTATAAGAAACATTAGGCACTGGTCAGACTGTTGGGTTCCCGAAGGCTGGACTTCATCCTGGAGAGAGAACAGCAAATGGGTGTCCTTTGTGCACTGATACACTGGCAGCATTCATAGCTCATGGAGGTCCTGGTGGGGTCCCCTCTGCATTCCAGAAAAAGTACTGCACCTGACTTTGATGGTCTGCTGAAGGTGCTGGGTGCTGGGGGGCAACACAGGTAAAATGACTTCGTTTGTCACCTACTCTGAAAAATGGGAAACCACCCACCAGTAAATCAATGAACATTTATTGGTTACTCAGATAAAAATGTCATCCCCAAGGAAATGAGGACTGTTAGGCCTTGTTCTCTTGATGTCTCTGGGAGGAAGTCTGACCAGGGCAGTCCAGGCAGTGCAGAGCCGTGGGGAAGTGAAAACCAGGCTTCTCTGTGCGCTTCAGGCTTTGGTGTAGTCATGTTAGCTTCTTCAGTGACAATTCAAGGACACTTTTGGAGAGCCAGAAAGAGAGTTCTCACATCATGCCTCCGAAGTCTTGGTTACCAGACCCAAGCAGGGATTTGGGGGAAAAGCCGACAGCCTGGAACCATCAACCAAGCAGGTCCCGAGCAGAGGGGAGAGGTGTGGGCTGGGAATCAGGGTGTCAGTCTCCACTTCCCTCTAAGAGCCTCAAGTCAAGGGTCCAAAGCTTGCACTGGCCCGGGCTGTGGATTGGCGGCTCACTCAGAGCACTGCAGAGCTGGGATTTGTGAGCTTTCAAGTTTCCTCCAGGACATGTGTAATAGGCAGATGTAAACCTGTGTGTTTCCCTTCCAACAACTTGGATCCTCGTGTTCCCCGGTGCCTCTCTCTTTCCCAGGGTGTGCTTTAGCAACACAGTCTCCGATGTGCAGGAGGAGAAGGGCCTCTGGCTGGACTGCTTTCTACCTCCCTGGCAGTTACTATGTCTGTTTTCTGGAAATGTCTCCCTCTAGCCTATTTATTTATGATGAGCCATGCGGTCAGCTGCAACTCACTTTGCAGTTTTTTGGGCAACGTTTATTGTTTTCCTCTGATTAAGGAAAAAAATGCGTGCCAATGGTTAAAAATTTGGAAAACACAGTGACATATAAAAAAAAAATTCTATCATCCAGACCTAATCAGTTAATGTTTAGAATTTTTTTAGGCTTTTGAAAATCTAGGCAAATGTTCAATAAACGTGTCTTTCTCTCTCCTCTAAACAAAAGTGGAATGGTGGTATATATGTGTATTTAATGACCCTTGGTACAACCGTGCAGTTTAAATTTCCACAAGCCTAAAAATCATGTCACCTATGCTCGTGTATTATTTAGTTTCAATGTGATAATTTAGGAACTTGAATAGTACCTTCTTTATTTAATCCGTCTTCTTGGGCTCCTGGTGAGTTTTATGATCTTTGATAGGAAGCCCACTTGGGGAGTTCTGGCCTTTGGTTGTCTCTACTTCACTCAAATCGCCTGCACCAACGCCGACTGGCTGGCTGCCTGGCATCTGTGCACTTTGTAAATCTACAAACACATTAACCCTTTGCCCTACATAGTTTACCTCTTCATTCAACAATTCTGTACTCATTTAATATTTATGGAGTAGCTACAAATGCGGTAGAGATGTGTGCACTGAAGCTCCCCAACCTCTAGAAGTTCAGACTGTAGAGGCAACACTCACAGGAAATAAATCACACTGTGGGTTTTTTTTTTTTTTTTTTTTTTGGTACCAGGAGTTGAACTCACAACCTCACATTTGCCAGGCAGGAGCTGTGTCGCTGAGCTGTATCCCCCGCCCTAAACACAGGGCGTTTCGTCATGCAACCAGTGTCCACCGATTACCACCCTGTGCCGTGGATGGGATGAACAGCCACGAGTGGGACAGACACGCTTTTCTCCTTAGAGTGGCTGTTACTGGCTGCACGGGATGGTTTATAAACTGTCACACAGAGCCTAAGTTGTAGGCAGCTTCTCGTTGCAGCTAAGAACAGGGGTGAAGCCAGACAGACCGGGTCAAACCTCAGCTCCACCACTAATTGGGGTCCCCAGTGATTATGGGGAGGTCAGTTAGCCATTCTACTTTCCAAAGTCCTCCTCTGGGGAAACAGAGGCAATCACGGGGCCTTTTGCACATTCACGTCAACCGTTTACAACACGGCCTGGGACCCAGTGAGTGCTCACATGGTGTCATTGTTTTCTAAAGGACCATTATGACAGGGAAAGGATGGTTTGGGGGTACAGGGGTGTAAAAGAGGGCCCTCGATGGAGACTTAAGGGTCACAGAGCAGGGGTCTGGGCGACTCTTTAGGAGGGGGAAAGAGCCTAGGTCAGGAGGAGGAGGCTGCACCTGACACGCTTGGCAGTGGACAGTGGAGTTGTGAGCATCTCAGGGTGCAGTGTCCACGTCATGGGGCGATGGAGGCTAGGCCCCCTGTGAAGGACAGTGGTGTCTCCCGAAGCCTAAAGGAGGTCCGGATGAGCAGGGCGAGGGCCTTTCTGTGATCTATGGATATAAAACAACACACCTCAAATCCAGTGGCTTTAAAATATAAAGGTTTGTAGAACAACTCCAGTAATCAGATTTCAGACCAGAAGCCACAGAGGCGGGGAGGCTGTGTGGAAGACATCTTTAAAGTGCTGGGGGCACAAAAGTTCGGTGTCCAGCAAAAATAGCCTCGAGGAATGAGAGCAAAGTGAAAGCTTTCTCAGAGGAGGGGACATTGAGAGCTGTGTCACCAGCCCCTCTGTGGGGACACTCATCGCAGTGTCTTCCAGGCCTGAATCGGGAACTTGAAGCCGTCCAGACGGAGGAAGAGCAGCAGACCTGGAGGGTGTAACAGATTTGGTTCACACCTTAAACTTTTTTAAAAGTGTGTATGACTGGTGAAGGGAACTGCTAACAGTGTCTAAAGGGACAGGAAGCTATGTAAATGCGACCAGGACAGTAGCACCGAGGGGCCAAGGGAAGGGATCTGTCTGGTTGCAAGTCTTCTACATTTTACTGGAGGTGCTAAAAAGTGATGGTAAAATTTTAGGCATGAGTATTGTAAACCAGAGAACAATTACTAAAAAATAAAACCAAAAGACAAGCAGAACAGCAGAAAAATTAAAATGTAATAATAAAAATTAAAAGGATCAAAAAGCACGAAAGGAAAAAATACTACTAGAGGAGACAAACAGAAAACAGGTAAATCAAACTGGACTGAATGCATTAGTATTCGACACAGTAGAGTTTGTGTTTGAGTTTAATTTGTTCTTCTATTTCGAATTTCCTAAGATAGTAGCTTAGATACTTACTGTTTTTCCTAATGTAAGCTTTTATTACTAATCAAAATTTTAAATAAACATTTAATGCAATGAATTACTACCAGAAAATTAGCAGGGGTGCACTATAAGATTATATAATGAAAAAGTTACTCAACAAGAAGACATAATTCTAAATGCACCCGTATCTAAAAATAGAAATTCAAGCCAGTAAGCAAAACCTGCTACTACAAGAAAGGGAGGAACAGGCAAATCCACAAATGCAGGAAGCTTCAAAACCTGCTTTCTCAGTATTAATGAGGAATTGAGAAGAAAATCAGCAAAAACATTCTGGGTTTGAATATCGTCAATTAACTTTATTTGATTGACATTTATAAAACAATCTACCAAACAGAAATAGAAACCACATTGTTTTTCACATGGAAAGGTCCCCTTTCTGGATGATGGTGGAGGCAGGAACAATAACTTCATAAAATTTACATGTACTTGAAGATACAGGTCCGGTGTTCTGACCATAAAATAATTTAAAAAGAACTGAATAACATTTTGAATATCAACAAATTTTATAAATATTTGAAAGTTATATAACACATTTCTAAATAATCTGCAGGTTAAGAGGAAGATTGAAAAGAAACTGGGAGAATGTTTTTGAATCTAACGTCAATAAAAGTACACTCTTTCAAAATCTGTGGCAGCCAGCTAAAGCAAAACATAAAGGGAAATTTTTAAGTAATCAGCATTTCATTAGTATTAAGTACTCATATTATAGAAGAACAATAGACCATATGAGCCTCTACCTTAGAAATTTAGAAATAGAGCAGCCAATTAAGCTCAAACAAAACCAAGGAAATAATAAAAAGCATAAATTGTAAGAAAGTGGAAAACAGAAAAATAAATGGAACACAATACCATTAGTGAGCCTTTGTCTAGAATGACCAGAGAAGAAAGACAGCCCATAAATTACCCAAAACGGAAATTAAAGGCCACACCGCGTAGCTCCAGCAGCGCCGTGAGATGGTGAGAACCCTGTGCTGTGGCTGTGGCGTCTTGGGGGCCCCTTTCCTGCTGCGTCTAACAGTCCAATGAATCTCTTGTTGACTGAATTTGAAAGGAATCGCCTCTAGCTGAGCGTTCAGAGGCTTTGAAAGAACAACAGTCCTCGCTGCCACCTCTTTGTTTCCCTGGAGTGTTTGTGCCAGCGCTGTGGGCACAGCGCAGCGGGTGTGAGGCAGCGTGCATGCCTCTCAAGTGCTCCTGAAGCTCGCTGTCCCCGTGTGTGTCACCAGGCTAGGGACAGGAACACCGTGGCTTCAGTTGTAAAGACGAGGACAGGAGGAGTCATGCCCAGGGCCTGGAGGGGAACACCGGGCACCTCCCAAACACCAGGTGGGTGAGTCAGCCTGGCCAAGACTTAGAAACACTGAAGAAACAAACCATGAGCAGATGAGGGGATCGATAAGAAGAAACAAGGAGACAAACAGAAAGGAGAAAAGATGGCGGGAAGGAGGAGGACAGAAGAACTAAGACGGTCACTCACCACACGGTCCCCATGGGAACGCCATCTATGCACCGCAGATGGATACTAACAAGCACTGCGTTGGAGAGGAAACCAGCAAGGGGTGTCTGGGGGGCTAGCTTTATATTTTGAGGGAGAGAGAAGATAAAGAACTCTTCAGCAATGATTGAAGTACATAGATTTCATTTTTGTGTTTGAATCTTAAATTCAGAAAGCTAAAGGTGTTTCAAATAACTAAAGACACACACACACACACACACACACACATGCAGTTAAATGTTCTAGTTGTTTTATCAAAGAACTTTGAAAAAATGTGTTTCTTAAGTCAGAATTTTTGAAACTCTAGTTCATAATTTCTGAGACTCCTGAAACAAATTCATGGGTATTTGAGATAGAAAAAAAAAATTTTTTTTTTGCCTGAAAAGTCAGAAAACTAGTTCGAAGGTCAAGTCCAATTCTCCACCTGCTGCTGTGACTATGATTTCCGTGGACCCCAGCTGTGACCATCGTCTTTGGCCTGTAGTTTCAGACTGCAAAGATAAAGTAGTCACATCAGAGCATATACGGTCCATAGTCCAAACTCTTTATTATTTGGCTTTTGTCTGAAAAACTGACCAGTCTCTGACTTAGTAGATGATTTCTACCATTTAAGTAAACTCATCTGTGGGTGTCCCCTGCTTCTTACTTGTTTGGAGTGACAGTTATATTGTTTTCAAGGGGTTTAGTGTCCAGGGCTCACATTTAGATCGTGTTTCAAATCCAGGCCTTGATGTTTAAATCAGATCTTTATTTTCCCACTTGTTATGTGTCAACTTGAAAAGTTGAGACGTTTAAGTGACTCACATCTGGAGCCTGTTCAAGAGGAGGGGGAAGGCGATTTTGTGAGTGCTACACCTACCCTGTGGTAGGTGCCTGGTTACAGTATAAGGAGGAAGAGGCTTGCTCCCCACCTTTTGATTCTGGTGCTTTTTCTGCCTTCCACTGCCTTGAAGTGTTGCCCCAGTGCTGTGCCACCCTGTCTTGGAACCAGTTGATTACCGACTGAAACCTCCACACACTGTGAGCTAAATAAACCTTTCGTTCCTTAGTTTTGAGTATTGGATATTTCCTCTCAGCAACGAGAGAAAAATAATCAGGACATCACTTGTAAAATAAAGGCAATAAAGTGTCAAACTCCAGGATCAGTAACTCCACTAAAGTTTGAGGGTTTGGAAGTTGCCTCTTGGATGCTCAGTCCTGTTTGGCTGAAAAGACTCACTTGTACCTTGAAATGAAACCACTTTGCACTTTACAAACTGACTCTATCTGAAGCACGGTGGTAGCATTTCTAACTCCTTATTGTGATGGGCACAGATGAAAGGCACGAAATTGTAAATCCTATTAGCTACTCCTCATAACTCCTATGGAAATCTTTCTCTACCTGAGCTCTCCTGACTCCAAAATTGACCAGAAAACAAAACCCAAAAGTGTGTCAGCATGCAGCTGCCAGGAAAATCACTTAATCGGACTTGATGACAGGTGAGAAAGCAGGCAAGTGAGCTCCAGCTGCATCTCAGGCCTTTCCTAAGACAGCGGCGTCTTGCTCTGTAAACGTGTTACACATTATCACGGTCATGTGAAGCCATCATTCCTTCTGAGAAAGTGGAAAAGCTGGTGAGGAGAGGGCTGGTGCGTCTGAGAGGCTTTGGAAAGCACATTCGTTGGCAGAAAGGTAGGAAAGTATAAAGCACATCAAGAGAGGAGGCTGCCTAAGACACGTTTACCATCGTCTGTCCTTTGTCGGCCATGTGTTTAATTTTTCTTTATGCACGAGGAAATAGGAAAATTATCAGTGTTCTGTTGATTTAGGTTCTGCAGACTGGATTGTCCTAGGACTATTTAGTGACACATAAGGGAACTGCGGTTTAAGAAAGGACCAGGAACATATTATAACGATTTGCTTTTAAAATAAATGACTATAGATTCCCATTGAACATTTGCTGAATACCAGGTTGCGGGAAAGAGTTAAATTCAGGTAAAGCGGCCAAGTGGGGGTGCTTATCCATCCCGTGGGAGTCTCCCCACACCGAGGCCTCTCACTACTTTCCTGCTGCTCCCAAGACCGAGACTCCTCACCTCTGGTTCCCTCTGCTCTCCAGGGTGCCAGCGGCCTCTCCTGTTGGCCTGGGTTTCCTGGCATAGCCTGCCCTGCTCTCTGCTGATCCTTCCCCCTCCCTGCTCCACATGGACCTCTTTTGAAGCTGTGCGTGCCTCGGCAGAAGTCCCATCTTTAGTTAAGTTCAAGTATGAATTCAGCATGTTCCCAACATTCTCCCTCAAGATGGTCCTTCCCCGGGTCAGGACGTGCTGGGCCGTGGCTTGGATCTCTCCGACGCCGAGCTCCTCACTCTCACCACCTGTTGTCTGATGCTGTTCCTTCAGGATGCTGCTCTGCAGATGGAGCTGGACTCCCCCAAGCCCTCAGAGGTGTCCCTTAGAAGTGGGTCTCTGTTCTGCTTCGTTCTGTTCCCCTTTTGGTTCTGGTTATGCATCTCTCCGTGGCCAGACCTGTACGGCCAGCTAAGAGAGCGGTGTCCTATCAGCTACAGACACACACTAGGACGTCTTCGTTGGGCACTTGTTTCCTTCTGCTGCCCTTTGTTGGCTCATTTTAACTTGATCTGCTGACAGAGAGCACTGGGGAGGAAAATCAGGGTAACCTGATCAGATGCGACACGAGCCTGCCTTTCTGTGACAAGGAACCACATGCAGTGAACTCATCCGGGCTGATCCTTGTCCCAGACACCTGCGATGGTTAATGTTAGTTGTCCGTTCCACTGGATTAAGGAATACCTATAGAACTGAAAAAGCTCTATTTTGGGGTGTATCTGTGAGGGCGTTTCCGGAAGAGATTGACATGTGAGTCTCGGTGGGATGGGTGGGGAAAATCAGCCCTCGGTGTGGGCAGCTCCCGACCAACCAGGCCTTGGATGAACCGAAACGCCCCGCACTGCTGCTCTTTCTCCAGGAGCTGAGCACCCTGCTCCTCCTGCCCGTGGACAGAGCAGGCTTGCCAGTCTCTGGACTCCGGGGCTGACACCCACGGGTCCCTGAGTTCTCGGGCTCATGGACCTGGATGAGCCAGGCTCCCTGTAGGGGCTCCAGCTTGCAGACATCCTGTTGTGGGATTTCTGAGCTTCCACAATTCCTTTGAGCCGACTTCCAGGAAATCTCTTCGTCTTCCTCTCTTTTTATATCCATATTTCTGTCTATATTCTACTGTTTCTTCCTTTCCGAAAACCCTTGATTAATGCCACTCCAGGCTCACACAACATTTGTGACACAGACGATTGTCTCTCCCGTACGGCTCTCATTGTCTTATTACTTGACCTGTGACTTCCTTGAGTTCGTTTCCTCTTCCACGGAGCAAGGGAGACAGCGCGGAGCTTAGAGGTTGTCAGAAAGATGCCAAAGCCTGCCGAGCGTTCGCACTCAGCCACTGCACCTCCCCCAGTGGCTTTGAGGCCCAGAACTTTGTTTTGCAGGTGATGCTCTCTGTAATGGCACCCGTGCTGGAGCACGGGGAGATGTCCTGTGGTCACCCTGGGCATCCTGGAAACGAGGTGTAGGAGTACAAAGGTGTGTAGTGTGTGTCTAGGTAGGAAACGCCAGCCCTGCCCACTTTGTACCAGTGCCTTTCCCAAGAAGAATATTTTCCAAACCCTTCTCTTCTTCTCACCTGCCCCTCTCTTTCCTCAGCACTGAATGGTCACATTGTCCTACAGCATTGATGCACAAAGCCTCCCTTACTCCTCCTTAAAATCCTGGGCCTGTAGAAAGAAACTCCGAGTCCAGATGAGAAAATTCAGCCTTGCCAAGCCTCTGCTTCCCTCAGCCTTGAAGGTCATTTTGTTTGCTCTGTCATTTTCTTTAACTCCTTGATCGTTAAAAATCAAATCTCTTTAAGACTCTTAATCACTCAAAGATATTTCTCTGGATTGGTTTCAGAGACTTGTACAGTCCTAGGGGAAAGAAAGCTAGACAATGCAAATATTTGTTAGAATGAAGAAAACCTGTGAAGAGCTGCCCCACCTCAAGCCGTCCTGGTGGGTTCCCACGTTGACAATTAGGTTGGAGATAAAGCATTAGGGATGAGAACCATCTGCCTGCCTTCCAGTCCTGTCTGTTCATCCAAGAAAACACTGCAGGTCCTTTCTTCCTTGCCCACCTGCACCTTCTGCAGAGTGGGGACGTTGCATTCTCCCCTTCTGCTGGTAGCTGGTCACCATCTGGTGTTGAGCACCCTGTGGAGTCGGGATGGCGTCCACGTGGCTTGAGGCACACGAGGCCTTCCAGTGGCCTCCGCAGTGAGAATCCCACTCACCTTTGGTGTGAAAGGGTCCCTAGGTGACTGACCTTGGTAGAGGGACCACACCTCTTCCCCAAGCCCGTGTCAGTCCTCTGTGGATGTCAGCACCCTCTGTGTCTGTTCTGCCTCTGTCTCCCTCAGTTTCCCCAATCTTTCCCCACTGACTGCACCACTGGGGTGTGCAGCCCAGATGATCTCTTCAAGCAGGTAGATTACTTTCCAAGTGGCTTCACAGAGCAGAGGTTCTCGTTCACTCCTTGGCCCTTGATGGCTGGAACGGCTCTCTGCCCCAGAGAGCACAGGTGTTGCTGCTGTGTATTTGGTCAGCAGAGTAGGAGCAGGACAGAGAATCCACATTGGCGACTGCTGGGCAGAAGAGCGCCTGGGCGTAAGCGTGCTCCTCCTCCCGCTGGCGTTTTACAGCTGTGAGCAGATGTTCTCAGCCGGACCACCGGTTCTTCCTCCGCTGGCCCCCACACACCGGTGCGGCTTCCCATTCCCCTGCTGCATGCTGCTCACGACGTGTCCAAGACTGTGGGGTCTTTCTTTGCTCAGGTACATCTGTGACTCTGCTTCTTTCTGTTTGTTTGCTCAGTTTGAGAAATCTGGTAGATCCCGGGGTATGCCGGAAGCCCGGACTTTAGTTAAACTCCTCACTGGAGTTTATTGTTTCATTCACCCCTTGTTTCTCCTCCTCCTAGCTATCACCCGTACTCACCCCTACCACACTGAGTTATTGTCATTACAGCCCTGTCACTTCTGAGCATTTATCGTTTTTCTTTCTGGAGGATTCTATTTTCCCCTTCTTTTCCCTGGTGAATTCCTGATCATCCCTGAGATTTCTGCTCAAACAAGATTTTCTCCCTGACCTCTACCTGCCAATCCAAAGCTCCTCCAGGGTTTATTAATTCCAAACCAGCTACTACATCTCTTGATTAGAATGGCATTTTGATCTTTTTTTCTCCCTTTGGTCATTAGTTTTTCAATCTAGGTTTCCATGGTATCGCATAGGACAGTTGGAATAGGTTCTGCCCTCTTTTAGCGTCACTGAGTTTCTACATGGGATAAACATTCTCTCGGGCCTTGGAGTTGTCCAGACGAGGGAGGGTCATTCCTGACCTCAGTTACGGTGAGTTCCTTTCACGGCCTTCCAGAGTTGCTTGATGGCACGATTATGGTGAGACCCGCAAATGACATGGAGAAGAACACTTTGGTTATTCGGGTTCCAGCCCTGCAAGCAGAACATAGAGAAACGGTGGAGACGGTTTAGCACTGAACTCTAATAGAAAGAGAGCAATGGAATACAGCAGGGGCTAACAGTGCTCTGTAGATGAAGCAGGGCTGGACCTGGGCAGGCCATTTGTCAGGCACTGTTTCTGGTTTCTTTCACCGGGAGACTCTGGCAGAGTTGAGTGGTTCTGACCAACTAACTCTATGCCATCAAAATCCAAGATAATTCCTCTCTGGATTTGTTCAGAGAAAACGGGCTACAGATTGAGTTAGACCATGAAAAAGAAAAGTAACCTGGGAAATCTGGATTAAAAACAAAAAAAGGGAAGTTCTTCAAACATATCTTAAAATTATAGAGCTATGTTGTCAAAATGGTATTATAGTAGTTTGATAAAAGGTGAATAGCTCTCTGCAAAATGATGGGAAGTCCAAAATAAATTATTTATATTAGTATTTAATATATAGTGAAGGTGACTTTTCTATCAAGAATACGCTTTGTTTAATAATCAATGCTATAAGATTTGCTGTTCCCTTGGAAAATATTTCTATTAGTTTTAATATTCCTGGTCCATTCTCATGCCTCCTTCCCCTATTAGCAATATATTATTTGCTTTGCAATCAATATTTCTTTCTTTACCATTGCTTCTTATTGCTCTGTAATAATAAGGCTTTCGGAAATCAGTTAAAGGATGGGATTAGTAAATTTTCTGCTTTTGCATAAAAAGTGTCTTCATTTTACCCATACTCTTGACTAATAATTGAGTTAAATGTGGCATTTCGGCCCCAGGAGACTCCCTCTTCCTCCACCGTTCTACTGCACAATCTGCTAGTGAACTCAGTGCCCGTGAGCTTATAATAGGCCTTATAGAACTCACCCATCTACAGAAAATCTATCAGGTTTTTTTTTAACCTTTTAAGAGACTTTGTCTTTAATAGTCTGAAAGTGCCCATGGCATGGTAAGGTGGGTATTTGATTTCATTACCGCTCTACAGCTTCTTAGCTGTATTATGTTGATGGTCACTTTTTGTCCATTTCCCTGATTCTGCCCTGACCGAGCCCTTGCTAAAGTGTTTCCTGGAGCTGCTCAGACTGTCACGGGGTCATAGCTCTCACATGAGGCCACCCCTCGGTGGTGTGACCAGAGCTGTCTCTGAATCTGCCAGAGGAGCTTCCAGCTGTGTGTCCTGTGCACGCGCTTGTGTGAAGAATCACTGGGTCCATGTCTGTGCTGAATTTCAAGGACTTTTTCTACTTAAGCAGTTTCTATGTTTCAGGAGAATCAGAAGGCAAGCCACAGACTGGAAGACAAAAGTCTCATCAGATGGACTCTTATGCAGAATACACAAAGAACTCTTAAAGCTAAACAATAAGAAAACTGAAAACCCAATTTTGAGGGGGAAAAAGATAGAAAATATAGCTCCCCAAATAAGGTGGACAGATGACAGGGAAACATCTGATGCTTCACATCATTTAGAGAATGCAAGTTACAGCGGCAATGAGCCATCTCTACATGTGACCAAAACCAAAAATGCAGAACCTGGACAACACCAAGGGTGAGGGCGAAGTGGGCCAGTGGAACTCAAAGTTTTGGTGGTGGGCATGTACCCTAGTGTAGCTACATAGCTACTACTGGAGGGTGTTTTTTTTTTCCCACAGAACTAAACATGTCTCTGCGAAAACCTCACGCAGTTGTGAAGGCGGGCTTCTAGAGTTGGGATTATGGGTGTGAATGCAATGTCCAAGAAGGTGTGGTCTGCATACAATATAAGAGACAGAAAGAGTTTTCTCTCCATGGTCCTCCCCTTTGCTCTTGTAGGTTGTGCTGTTTTCCACTGTTATGGGCTGTTGCCCTCTGCCATGTGCCACTGTGCCTTGGAGCCAGCTGATTCTGGGTGAAACTTCCACAAGCTGTGAACTAAATAAATCCTACTTTCGTTTACTTTGAGTGTCAAGTATTTTGTCCCAGCAATAAGAGAAAAGTAACTAAGTCATCTAGGAACTTCACTGTTGTGATCATGTCACATGGCCTGCCATAGCTGCAAGGGAAGCTGGAAAGCTGGGGTAGTACACTGGTACTTTGGTTCATGAACCAAATTCTCTTCAGGATTCTGGCCAAAACCCAAACTAAACACGAAACAAATCAAATTTCCCTGCACAGTCAATATTAAACCTAACCACTAAATTTGCTCTGGTCCTTATCTGATTCAACTTGCAACCAGAATCAGGGAAAGAACCAAGTTTGTGAACTGAGATATTACTGTATTTCTTTTTCTAGCTTCTGTGGTAGTGGGAGGGTTATTCATCGGAAGCTGGGGATGGATACTAAGTCAGTCTATGTGTTTTCCACACTGTTCATACACTGGTTTATATCTCTTTAAGTGGGTATGAAATACTGACTTTGGCGGGAATGTTTTATGTTTCCCTTTCTCTTTCCTTATCAATGACCACTTCTCTATATCAGTGGTCTGAATCCGTCCTCTAGCTCCAAATGTAAATAGATCTGCCAATGGTGGTGCAAGGGTTTTGTGCAGTGCTTTTACTTGGTTATTCACTGGTTCACCTAATCACCAAGCTTGCATGGCTCTCTGTGGTGGTAGAACCATATCTGTGTCTTCCTTTTCCTTTGGACCTCAGTGTCCTGCAAGCTTAGAGCAGCGGTGGAAGTCATCAGTGATTTTTTAAGGCAACCCTTAGTGCATGGAAGGCTAATTCAAGCCCCCTGTACTGGCAGAGGCTTTGCTCCCATGAGCCCAGAGGAACCAAACTACTGCCATTCTTGCTAGTTTCTGCCCCCAGACTCCAGCAGTGGATTAGGTAACATTTCTTTTCCTCCCACGTTAATTGAAGCTCCTTTCCTCCTTCTCTTTCTCCTCCTTGTCCTCCTCTTTTCCCTCCTCCTTGTTCTTCTATTTTCTCTGTACTGAGGGTTGAGCCCAGGGCCTTTGCACTCAGCTTCCTTTCCTTCCTTTTGAGACAGGGTCCCACTTCGTCATTAAAGGGAGCTTGAAAACGTTGCCCTTCTGCCTCAGCCTCTGGAAAGCTGGTCACAGGTGTGTGTCACCATGCCTGGCAGTTCTGTTCAGTGCAGCTCAGTGTTACCTTTCTGGTCTCCTCTGGCTTTGGATGTCTGTATGTTTGAAGCAGAACAGCGTGTCTATACATGAACTGCTGAAGCCATCTGTGACTCAATTCAGCTCTCTATCATGCCATTCTTCTGTATTGTATGTGATTATTCTTTGTGATATATTTGTAAGATTCTTCTTGAATAGTGGGCCTGCATAATCCACAACAGGCTTGACAAATGACAGATGTCAGAGGGCATCTGAAGTGTCGAGACCTCTTTAGGTGCTCAGAGGTGCGAAACAACCAACAACCATTTTGGATAGCAGAACATCAAGGACATGAAAATTCCTGGTATCTAATGATCAAGAATTGGAGGGAATTTAATGGTCCAAAAAGACATGCTAATTCTGTTGTGGGTTTCAGACAATTTTCGAGACAAACCAACCATCCCTTAGCCTGGTAATTTGAAGGCTAGGATCAGAGCTGAATTCAAAGTCGAGTTCTGTTATCAGTATAAACTTGGACAGGTTATGCTCCAATCCCTCATCTGAAAACACTGGCTATCGTAACAGTACCACCTGCATAAAGTGGTGGCAGAAATGCATGAGAAAATGTGTGTAAGGGTTTTAGCACTACGTCTGGCATGTAGCAAGCCAGTTGTGTAAGGTAATTGTTATTACCATATGCTAAGATTCTGGCCATCCACTAGAAGGTACATGTCTTTCCTCTCTTCTTTCAACAATTGAGATTCACTACGACCAAGGTAAAAATGCCCAGCCCAAGGGAATGTGCAATGTCAGCTTTAATTACTGCTTTGTGGTCAGCCCCTGTCTTAGTTACTTTTTACTCGTTGCTGAGACAAAATACCTGAAGCCCAAGCTGGGAAAGGAAAGGTTTATTTCTTACAGTTTTTGGAGGTTTCAGCCCACACTCAGTTGGCTCCAAGGCAGGCGGGCATGGCTGGGCCGAAGTTCATGGTGCTGCAAACAGCAAACAGGAACCAGCAAAGAGCAAGACACACCTTCTTCCTGCCATTACATCACATCCTGGCTCCACCCCTTTGTGGGTGGAGCACTGACACCATCAATCCAAGCACTAGACAATGAACCAGCACAAATGCACAATGCAAACTCATGAGGCCTGGGGGACACAGACATAAACCATGACACCCCCATGGCCTGTGCCTTTCTTTTACATCTGACTATTGATTTTTGCTCTAAGATTTTCCGAGAACTGCTGTCCAGCTCCGGGCAAATGCTATTCAGTGTTGTGCAGTAAAGAAGGCCTGCCTACCTGCACTATCAAGTTTGAAGGTCAGTTTTAATGTCCTTTAGTTTATCAATCCTACACTCCTCTCCCCATCTTTGCCACGTCTCTAGTTTTCTCCATTTCTAATTTTGCATCATTCTCTGAAGAATATCCATCTAAGAGCAAAACAACTCTTCACTGAGTAGAAAATTCTAATTGCAGAGAAGCTGAGGATTAAAGAACTGTGCCTCCTTCCACGGAGCTCAAAGCCCTGGCCACACGCACTTCTCACACATGGACCAAAGCATACACACCAGGATTCTGTTCTAGCCTGGAATCCCTCTTTTATCCCAAGCAAATTAATGGAGCATTATCTTGTAATTAGTTTTTTTGGCTATCAAAGTAACAATTTACAGTGTCTGGGTGTTGAGGTATCATAGCAGAATACCTCAGACCAGTATTTTATAAAGAGGAGGAGTTTACTTCTCAAAGTTTTGAGGCCCGTAGGTCCAAGACCAAGGCGCCAGCATCTGGTGAGGGCTCTGTTGTTCACTCTCGCGTGGCAGAAGGCGACAGGGACAGACTGTGTCCTCACACAGCAGAAGGGCAGAAGAGAGAAGACACGTCCAAAAACTGGTCCACAGCGTTACCGCGTGAGTGAGGATCTGCACACCTCTGTGTAGATGCCACCTGCAGCTTCACTCTCCAGGGCATTAAGTTTCAGCATGTGAATCTTTGGAGACTCACTTAATTTTTTTTTTTGCTCTTAAGACATATGCAATGCATTTGAGTTGATTTTCTGATTTAAAAAGTATAGCTGGAATCACAATGCAGGAATAAAACATTTGGTGTTTCATCCACTGATTTCCCACACTGACTCTCACGGCTATGGCTACCCTAACCAGTTACAGACGGTCAGTAAACCTCGCTCACCTGCACTAACTTCCACCCCCAGCAGACGATGTGATAATTGACCAAGTATAGAAGAGGCCTTATTCACAGTGCAGTAGGTTGCTATGTGTCCCCTCTGGTGGGCTTTCTGGGCACAGATTTGTCTTTCAATTGGTGTTGTATTTCCAAGTCGATTTGATTGGAGTTTGTTTTCCAAGATTGGATAGTTATCATGTCTAATTTTCTCCTCAGTTGTTTTATTAGCTGCCACACAAACTTTGAACTTGGGGGTCCTTCAAGATCACCTCAGACACTGGGTGACCATGAGCCCTCCTGCCTGGCCTTGGATGATCTGATTCAGCAAATCCGAAGCATCCTCAGTGACTCAGCCTGTGGGCCTCAGGCAACACCCTGGAAAACTCTCCCATGATGTCCATGAAGAGCTTAGGCCATGGGTATGGTGGTGCATTTTTATTTGTTGCTTGTTTTGGATGCTGAGGTGCAAACGACGTTTTGATACTTTCTTCTTCATTTTGAGGTTTCCTCGTGAGCAAAGCATCCTCACCCTTCACATTGCCCACATCGCACCTCTCCTGCCCAGCGCTGGTGTCTGGGGGCCTCAGTGCTGCCCGGTGACCCCATGGAGGACCCCTGCCCCAGCTGTGTGACACAGTCAGCTGGCCGCATGCATTCGCCTGCCCTGGTACACAGGTGGGCATGGGATGTGTGCCCCGCCTGCTGCCCCGCATCCGTGATCTCGCCCTGTCTGGTCCGCAAAGTGTCTCTGTGGGGAACCCAGACAGCATGTCTGCTTCTGTGCTCTGCTGCCAACTCTGCAGCCACTTTGTGGGAGCAGCCATTCACAATGTGCAAAGGAGGCGTGTGCCAATAAAACTTTATTTAGATGTGAAATTTAAATGTCCTGCAATCCCTTTACCAAAAATGTTTTTTTTTTTTTTTTGCTACTTTACAGTGTTTAAAAATGTAACAATGGTTCTTGGTTCTGGGGTTGTGCAGGCAGCAGGAACTGGAATGACCCGGTCTTCAGGAGACAAAGCTGTCAATGCCTGTCCCATAGACGGTGGGAGACTTTCTTCTTCTCAGTAACAGTCTTGGCCCTCCATCCCAGCGTCCTGCTGCTTCCTGCTCGGTCTAAAGCCTCAGTTGACCTGTGCGCCTTTTCTCCTTCGGCTCCTTCTTGTCTTCCTCACTGCCACCGGCTTCTCCGTGGAGTGTCAACATGCTGTGATTTGTCTCATTCTAGATTAAAGCCTCCTTTGCCCGGCAGTGGTTAGTTTTGTGTACCAGTTTGGTGAGGCTAAAGTGCTTGGGTGTTTGTGTAAACATCATCCAGTTGGGAATGGTGGTGCACAGCTGTGATCCCAGTGATCTGGGAGGCTGAGGCAGGAGGATCTCAAGTCTGAACCCAGCCTGGACAATTTAGTGAGACCCTATCTCAAAATAAAAGGTGACAAAGAACAGGGCATATAGCTGATGCAAAGGTCCAGGTTCAACCTTCAGGACCAAAAAACAAAACAAAACAAAGTAAAACAATTCCACCAGTTTAGAAATTGTTTTCAAAGTATTATAAAAACATGACCAACACTTTCCTTAGATGACTTTAAGTAGAAGAGATTACTGTGAGGTGATGGGCCTCATCCAACTGGCTGAAGACCGTAAGATTGTTTCTGAGTAGGAATGAATGATCCTCAACACCAGATCGCAGAAACTCTGCCTCTCTTCCTATTTTGCTGCCTTGTGGGATTCAGGCTGAAGACCACCCCAGTTGCTGCTTGAGTTTTTAGCCCACTGGCCTGGGCTCTTCAGCCGCAGTTCATTTTCTGTCTCTGTCTCTGTCTCTGTCTGTGTCGCTGTCTCTGTCTGTCTGTCTGTCTTCTGTCTCCTGTTTCTCTGGCAATGCCACATCCTTCTTTCAGCTTCTTCTCACTGTTTCTCCCCTTTATGCAACTTCAGGACAGCAGTGTTGAGAACCAGGACTTGAAACCTGGAAACCACCAGGCTACGCCTGCCCTCCTGTCTATGTGACCAGTGCTGCATGTGACCTCATTGTTTTAAAAACAAGCTCCGCTTCGGGTAGCATCATTTAGAAACTGGGAGACTTCATCTAAGAATCCAGATCTCTATTCTTTTAAAACTTGGAACATTGGGTTTATATTCCTTTTTCCTCCTTTCTTTGGGAACGTATTTGCCACACATAATATTTACCTGGGTTTTGGGGAAGTGGTGCGCGCCTGTATCACGTCTGGGTCATTTGCAGTGTCCTCTACCCCTTCCTCTGGTCACCCTCTCCAGCTTCAAAATCTCTGTCTCCCCTTTTCCTGCTATCTCTCCTTTATTTCACTCTTGCATTTATTTACATTTTCTGTTTTTCAGATAAAAGAAACCCATGTGACGCACCTTCTGTGTCTGCCTTACCTCCCTTCCCAGTGTGGGCCTGAAATCTTCCTTCAGGGCTGAGTGTCTGCTCTCTGTGTCCCCTGCCTTCTCCTCCCCTGTTCATCAGTGGGTGAGTGTTGCGGTTGGCTCCAAGAGCTTGCTGTGAGAACTGAGCCACCATAAAGGTGGCTTTTCCTTCCGGGTGGCTCTGGGGGTCTGGCGGTGACCTGTGCATGTCCCCTGAGGTTCCATGAGTGCCCGCTGCTTTGCAGGATCCCCACCCGCCTCCAGCATCTCCAGCAAAACTTGTCCTCACACTTGACTGACGGCTCCCTGAACACGGGGCTTCCAAGCTGCCCTGTACCCTGCTTTACTTGGTACCAGAGCTGGTTTATCTTTGCTTTCTACACCTATATGGGTCTTTACAGTTAGCATGTAAGCTCTCCAAAGCCGGGGGCTCTATTTCTCTTTGCTGTTTTCCCAGAAACTAGATTGGCATTTGGCAAATAACAAATTCTCAGTAAAAAAATGATCACATAGAGACAAGAAGGGTTTACATGATCAAAACTCAACTTTAGAAAATTCGCTCTGGCATCGGTGTGGAGATCAGATGGCTGGGAGCAGGGGAGGGGAGGCGGTCCATGCACAGGGAGACGCGGTAGGTGTTCAAAGATTATTTTAGGTCGGGCTGTACGAAGTGGCTAGTTCCCAGCAATAAGATGAAGGCAGACTCAAAACGTAGGAATGACGGTGAAATAGAAAATGACTTCTAGGTGTCAAACTGAAGAAGGTGAAGAAGGTAGGTGACTTTTACTGAATTCCATCTGGCCTCTGCACTAACAATCTACGTGCGTGATCCGTGGAACCCAGAACACATGAGTGTCTTGACTGTATTCCACTGTTTGGAGGTTTAGCTGATTTGGCTTTGCTATGGTTTGAATGCATCTTCCCGAAGTCACATCTGGGAAACTCAGTCCCCAGAGCACCAGTGTCAGGAGGGAGCCAGGAGGAGGGATGGACGGTGGCTGCCGCTGCTGTGGGATGAGCTCTTTATCACGGAAGCGGATTCCTCACGAAAGGCAGTAGAGGATAGATTAAGATGGCCCTGAATTGCTAACCCTAACTAGCTTTATCTGGACTGCAGAAACTTTAGCTTAGCTTTGAGTAGTATCAGTCTTACAGGTAGCATTCCTAGTTGTAACCTATTTTGATTTCTTCCCATTTGTTTCTCTCTGCATAATCTCTAATCAGTATTTGGTATACGGCAGGTGGGCAGCAATTATCTTCTCATAAAAAGATAATTAAAACCATTTGAATAATTGAATCATTTTAAATTAAAATATTAAATAATTATTTGAAAAATGACTCACACATAGGCTGTTAGAAAGTAGAACCCGACACAGTGACCTGGATAACACCCGGTTCACATCCAGCTTCACCTTTCACTGTGTTTTCTAGGTTGGAGTAGACTTTGAAAATTTGGTGTGGAAAGTCAGGAACAGTGGGTCAGTCGGCTGGATTGCTTGAAAGTCATTTGGATAATTGGCCTTTATGAACACAGGAGAGGCAACGGGAAATGGAATCTGACTGCAGTATTTCCTAACAATCCTCCTTTACTTAACAGCATGGTGTTAGTAGAGAGAGCCGTGGAATGTCAGAGCTGGAAGAGCCTTAGGGACCATAAAACCCAATCCTTTCATTTACAGAGTGAGAACAGGGAGGCCCGGGAAGGCTAAGAAAATCTGCCCAGAGCTTCACAGCTGGGCAGCAATAGAGTGGGCACGGAGGTCAATTCTCTGTCTTCTAAATCAGGTAAAATCAAGTGAAATTTGAGTAACTGATATATTTTTGGGCCATTAGCTAATTTCTAATGCTGAAATCAGTCCCCTAAACTTTAATCTTTTATCTGATGTGAGTCAGATAGAAAATTAGATTTTAGCACCATGTATTCAGTGGCATGATATGACTGTACTACAATTGTAGTTAACAGCCACCAACTGAGAACTTAGAGAACCTTCTGTGAATCACCTTATATAGCTCAATACTTTAATCTTCTTGTAAGCTGATTATTTATTAATTGCTTCCCAACTCCAAGCTGTGGGAAGCACTGAAAACACACATTGGGAAGGTTTCTTCAAACCAAGATCTAAGTTTCTCTTTCCCCCGGGTCTAAAGATATGCACCCTCTTGGCTACGTGCAGCCATTGAACACTGCACTAATTGTGCTTGGGACCAAGAGCCATGTGAAAAGTTCTGGGTCCTTCTGTGGACCAGGGCTAGGGGAAAGCTCCTTGATTATCCTAGCATGTGGAGCAGAAGCTTACCACCCTGGGATTTCTTTGGAGATCAGACAGGAGTGTTAAAGATCTGGTCATATTTCGAGCTGCTAAAAGGCGGTGTCAGGTTTGTAAGGCACCCAGCAGAGTGTTAGCTGGTGGTTGTGCCTTTCTGACTGTTGAGACATGAACACGATTTTCACTGCTTCATAGGGACTGATGGCTCAAAAACCTGTGACAACATCAATTTATGTTTTGATAGCTCACTAAAGACATCCTAACCATGTTCTAAAATGATTTACAGGAAGGCTGAGCAGTTGGCTACTAAAATCAAGGAACTTTCGTGAAAGCAGAATTGAAAAGCCAAGATTTACTTTGAGATTTTTCTGTTACCCAGTTCTCATGGGGATGAATCCCTGACCCTGAGCCTTCCAGTGAGCTGATGTCAGCCACACCGAGACCGGCTCGAGAGTTCGTGGCGGAAGTTTGCCTGTTTGGAGCACTTTCCTTCCTAAAACTTTTGCCACCAATAAAACTAGTGTGTTATGTAACTTGGGAATAAAAGCAGAACTCGTATTGTAAGCCCTTCTTGTCTCTAAGTGATCATTTTTTTACTGAGAATTTGTTATTTGCCAAACGCCAATCTCGTTTCTGGGAAAACAGCAAAGAGAAATAGAGCCCCCGGCTTTGGAGCGCTTACATGCTAACTGTAAAGACCCATATAGGTGTAGAAAGCAAAGATAAACCGGCTCTGGTACCAAGTAAAGCAACTGTGATCAATGGGACAATAAGCCGAGATGTCTGTGTGTGTCCCAGGCCGGTGGGCAGCCACTGGTTCAGCTAAGGTGATTAGGAAGACCCCCTCAGTAACTGAGAGCCTCAGAAAGAGAAAACCACGCCTTTGCAGCGGTCTGGGGCTGCGTACTACAGGTAAAGGAAAAACAATTGCAAAGGCCCTGAGGTAGGAGGCTCACAGACATTCTTGCATTTAATTTTAATTTTATAATGCAGTTGATGCTACGGTGTTGGATTCTTTCTCAACAATAAATATTTTGAAGGGCTAAGGATTATTTTGGTATAAATGTGATATCCAGAAAGAACTCACACCTAAGCCCGAGGAAAGCCAGAGGAGCTGGGGTGCAGGGATGGGAACTGGGGGAGGACAGAGTGGGGAGAAGTGTGAGGAGGCAGCCAGGAGCGAGGTCATGCAGGGTTTGGACTGAGCAATGCGGTTCTCTCGGAGGGCTGGAGAGCTGGGGGGAAGAGGAGACAGTGTGGGCTGGGCTGCAGAGACCTCACCCTGGCTCTGTGGATGAGATTCAATGGCACTAGTAGACCAGGATGGCCAGGGGAAAGGGAGGCGAACGTCTCCAGACCTAAGATAATTGATGAAATCATCCTTGCTGCTTCAGGCTGCTTTTAAAGGTTATTCCTTCTGTGAACTCTTTACCAATTTCCACAGGCGGATCCCGAAGTCCCTTCTCAGTGGCCCCCCAGCACTCTGTGCATGCCCCTCTGGAGAGCTCATCCTTGGAGCACCCCCAGACAGGGACTGTCTGCTCCGTCTGTCTAGACAGGAGGCGAGCACCGTGCAGCTGTAGCTAGGAAGGCCCGGGTCAGCCAGAGCCCAGCATGGTGCATGAGCAGTTACCACACTGACAGAGGCTGTCTGCTGGAATCCTCCGCACCGAAGAATGCTTGGCTGCTTTCTGGGTGTCTGTCTGGCTTTGGGTTTCCCAAGGGCTGGGAAAAGCTGCCATCCCAAACACAGTCCCCAGGCTTTGCTGCTCGGTGAGATAATGGGCCCGAGGTCCTACCTGAGAGCTCTTTTAGCTCCATTGCCAGTGGAGTCTCAGCCTGGGCTGGGTGGTGAAAGGGAAGATGCCCGGGAACCTTAGGGGTGTGTGCATTGGCTTGGGATAAAGGTGCATTGATTAGTACTAGGGTAAGGAATTGTAGCCTGAGAGTCTATGACTAAGTAGATGCTAATTATGTATTTTCCCCCCATATCCTGCCTCAAGCCAGCGGTGAAGCTGCCAAGTATAAGTGTGGGCTGGAGAACTTTTTCTTGTTATTGTTTTCAAAAAACTTTGCATGTTCAAATTCTTCATAACACAATTGGATGCACTTTGGGCCAGTGAAGTAAACAAGGGACTCTGGTCACGAGTTAATCTGCAGAAATTTACAACTGCCTGAGCGATTCCCCGCAGAGAAGGAAGGCTTAAATGATCCGGACGGGGCAATGACTCAGCGAACGGGCTGCCGGCGGAGTCAAGCTGACCCGAGTTTAAATCCAAGCCCTGCCACGCTAGATCCGCGGTTCTGAAATAGTGGCTTCATTCTCTGCACACCTCGGCGGCCTCCAGTGTGGAGTGCACACGTTGATACTGACCTGGTATCCCGCAGATAAGGGAGCTTGGTAGATCTCAGAGGCTTTGTGTAGGTATCTTTATTTCTGCCCACTGAGGCCCACGGTCACCCGTTGGACAGGCCCAGGGCAGGACCACATATTGTTTGTCCTCAGATCATCAGTCCTGCCATGAGGCCACCTCAGCTCACGGTGGACACATAGTGGTCACTCCACCAAAGTGAAGCTTTGGTCTTCCTTTGGCTGTGTGATTACCATATTCAGGGGGCCAAGATTTGAGTCTTGAATTGCATCAAACTGCAGCCAGACGGACCCTCCCTGTGTCACTCACGCTTGTATTCTACACATTATTTATCTATTACTGGTTTTGCTACTGGCCAATCTCACCCCCGATACCCTCACCTCACCTGAAATTCTAAGATTGCAGTTTCTTTTAGGCAGCGTGGTTTGCATGCATATTGCCACACTCACAATTAGTTGGAGGCTGGGTTTAACAATGGGTTCTGGTACCAGACCCCTGGGGTTTCCACCTCAGCTGGACAGTTTACTACTGTCCATGTGACATCGGGCCACTTCCTTCCTTTCCATTGGGCCACAAATGTTTCTTCTGGGGGATGGAGGCCACCACCAGTCTACGGAGTTGGACGAAGGGTAGACATTCAGAACAGCGTCCAGTGCGAGGCAAGCACACAATAACTGCTGGTTTCTAGGATGCTGGGAAAGCTAGTGGGATCACCTGTCCCTAAGAGGAAAGGTGGCCCAGAGAGAGAAAGATGAAGATGTATAATATAGAAAAGAAACTTCCCGGCTTCACCAAGAATGACGGGAAGGAGCACCTAGTTATATCTTCAGAAAAAATAGTTGATAAGTTCTATACCAGCTCCCTTCAATCAATACTCCAACCTGTATTTATTGAATAAAGACCTCGGACACAGAAGTCACATTGCCTGTCACATAAAAGTATCGCCCCATTGTGTTGGTATCAAGAAAATGCAGGTTGTTATCAGGAGCAAAATCTAGGAACTCACAGAAAGTCCTGCGTTTTCTTGGCACGAGCCGAGTGCACCTCCATGCAGAAGTTGGTGTGTGGGGAGGAAAGAGAGATTCACAGAGAGGGAAAGCGAGAGGCAGGAAATCTGACACCTCTGAGGGTGGATATTCCAACACTCGGTTCGGGTAAGGCTCCAAAAGGGGCGATCCAGCACCTCGAACCAAAATCAGATTTCTCAGTCTATGATTATGGATGCCAAATTTATTCATTTGTAATTCAAGAAATGAAATCTCAGGGTGTCGATGGCTTGCGTAGGGCCACGCAGCTCTGTAATCCGCAGAAGCAGGGCCCTGCCATGGGGTGGCACCTAACCTAAAGCTTTTCCTGTGACACTAAGACAAACAGACGGAAAAACCTCCCAGGGAATAGAGAGGAAGTGTCAAGAAGCCTCTGGACGGCTGGACTTCGGCCAGATGGTGTAGGATCAGCATTGGAGACGGCTCCGCATAGAGACTGCAGATGGAAACGCGGGATCCTTGGCTGGGGAAGCCTTCCTTCATGTCCACCTAAGTGAGATCTCTGCGACACGGTTTCTTCTCCTTTTCCAGCATAGCATTTTCCTTCAGAGCACTGATCACTGTTGATGATCACAAATGTAACCCTATCATTGGGACAGGTCCTTGCTTCTTCCTCTGGAACTTCAGGAAATCTGGGAATACGGAGTATCAAATGGGTTCCCTGTGTCTAAACTAATGCAGTGTATGGCAAAAATAGATGCTCAAGAAATAACTGATGAGTGAATAAATAGATGCTGCACCAGCCACTGAGGCCTGGAGATGTTTGCAGACAGCAAGAGCCAAGAGTAAATTAACCTGTGACCAAGGAGAGGTCTGTAACAGTACGGATTGCGGAATCGGGGTAACTCAGTGGGCGGTGCTATGGTAGAGAGCACATAGCACTTGTCAAGAAAGGACTCAGATCTCCAAGTGACGTGAACAAGTCAGGTGTGAAAATATCAGGGAAAGAAGACCCAAATCTGAGGGCAGAGGACAGTGAGGTCTTGGAGACCTGGCAAGCAGATGAGCCCGGGGGAACTGGAATGGTGAGGTAGGCGGGGTGCGGTGATGACGGAGACCCCGTCACCAGACCTCCAAGGCTGGAGGTCTGGCAAAGAGGTGCTGACAGGCTCCAGGCAGCGTCCCCAAAAACCTGCTCGGTCCTCACCGGGATCCCTCTTGATGGTGCAGAGAAGAGAGTCACCAGAAGGCCAAGGTCAGAGGCGTTGACCACTGAAGTTTTGCAGAAATGCCCGTGCAGGAGAAAGGACTCTGGCTTGAGTTACGTCATGAGCAGAGGGGACAGAAAGTGCCCAAAGGCAGGACCAACTGGATGCATTTGATGTCAGGATGAAGATGGGTGATTGAAGTGGGAGCTGGAGAGGCGGAGGAAGAGCAAGGGTTCGGGGTGAGGCCATGTCAGTTGGACTTGCAGGGATCTGGTCAGTAAGAACAGCCCTGCACCCTCTTTCTGAACGTCAAGGCCACCAACCTGGAGACTCACGGCTCCTCCTCCATCTGCATCTGCTCCTCCCTGTCCTTTCTTCCATCCGCCTTGTGCGGGCTGTGTCTGTCCCCATCCTGTATCAGTGGCTCAGGGCTGGCGTTCCCAGGAGTTCACCCAGCACACAAAACATTCCCGGAGGCTCCTTGTCAGCTTGGGGCTGTGTGCTCCCTGCAGGGGTTCCCGCCCACGGGCATGCTGTCCTGGTTACGCCCGGTCGGCTGCTGGCCAGCCACCCCATGCAGATCCTTGACCTGCTCGCAGAAGCTCTGACCTGTCCTTTAAACTTGGTTTGGGTTATTTGTGCAAGGCGCTGACGCATGTCCGGGTTGGCACCTTGGAACTCATGGCTCCTAAGAGTTCCAAGGTTGTCATGGTCATGACAGCAATCCCTCGCTCTGCCTAAATGCCTGGTCTAAACCCCGCGGGGAGTATCCAGGGGTGCATGCTCCTCATTCCTGCACATCCACAGCAGACACTCCGGTGTCCTCAGCTGCCCTGATAACAAGAGCCCATCTCCTCCCTGTGCCAGGCAAGGGGAGAGGACCTGGCTGCCTCCATCTCCGTAGTGATCTGCTGAAATCTCTGGGGATGGCAAGGCATGTTTTCCCATAACACTGACAAGATGTAACATGAGCCATTCCCAAACGAATCTTGCAAAATATTTGGAAACAGGACGCTTGCACAAAATAATGTCAGTGTTACTAGAAAGCTTCAGCCATTTGCTGTAAACTTGGACTTTTAAGTGGCACCCAGGTGGTCTGCTTTTGGAACATGCAGTTCTTTATTCTTTTTAAATAGAATTAAAACACTTGACACTTGGTTTAAGGCCTTTAGCGCTTAGCAAAATGTAGAACCTGGCATGGTCATAAAGAAGATAAATTTTATTTTACTTGTCAAAGCCATTAAAAAGAAGAGACATGGAATACTGTCAGTAGGAAACTAACATCTCTGGGAGGGGACAACTAAGGTCACTCCAAATTCCCTTGGGTTCCAGGAAGGAAATTTACTCTCCTCTGGTACCTCACACCCTCATCCAGCTAAAGCAAAGAGCATTAGTAAAGGAAAGCCAACTCTTACCAGAGTCCATCTTAATTGAGGAAACGAAGAATTCATGAGAAGGATTTTGTCCTCCATGGCTCACGATAAGGCTCTTTGCCAAAACCAACCCCAGAAAGGAAAAGTCCTTTTTCTAGGACTGGGGAATCACTTACCTACAGGTACTGGTAATCAGGACTTTGAACCCTTTCACTAAGTGATGCAGGCCAAGGGGTTTAACCGCAATGGACATAAACAAGTGCAGACTGAGAATACCAGTGAGCACTGGAGAGACCGGGGCACCAGGAGAGACAGGGATTCACACTGGTGAGGTTCACAGTCCAGGTGTGGAAAGAAGAGCCAGGCACTAAGATTGTAACGGGGCCCTCAACGTAACGGGGAAAAACTGCTCGAGGGTGACCTGTCTTCTCGGGCGTGACGATGACAGCGTCTCAGTTCTGTCCCCTTTGAGGAGACTCTCTGTGTCACTAACAGCATCCTCCTGACTGTGTGGTTTGGGGGCAGAATTTAGACAAAAAGGGGGCGGGACTGGAAGGAGAAAAATCCATCCACACAACTGCTCTCGTATCGCCTCTGCTGTGGATGGTGTTTTGTGTGCCTAGGAGTGTGATTTCCACAAAAGAAATACTCAGTGCATATTCAGCACTAAAGGCATTAACTAATTTTTTATTTCTACAGCCCATCAACAGGTCAAAAGTACTTTCACGCAATTTTATTACTGCCAAAGTAATTAAAAATGTGCACATATAAAAAGAAGAGTGAACTAGCCTGAACACATGGTGTCTAACATTTTAAAAGGCTGTGTCTTTCTTTACAGCAAGTCAGTTTACTGTTCCAGTGAGCAAAAGAGTACAGGCAATCGAGTATGTAATAAGATGTTGAAACTAAGGCTATTGTCAGGCCTCAGCATACAACAGACAGGAAATGCCACAGGAAGGCAGACAGTTATTGTCGAACGCATATTTACAGACTCTGTTGAGGATTTCACCTCAGTCAGAATAACACTATAAAAAGGGGTGAGTGGCAGGCAGCGTATGATTCCTTCCCTTCTGGTCTGGTCAGAGGGAAGTTTGAGGAAACCATTATGGACTTGGGAACTGGGTTTTGCCTTGCTTGGGAATCTATTAAACAAGGAGGTCTTTTCCATGTTCTGACTTTAGCATTGGGAGAGAATCCTCAGTCTAGGATTGGGCTCAATTCCAAGGGCATGTTTATACAAAGGGAAAAGAATCTCTCTCTCTCTTTCTCTCTCTCTCTCTCTCTCTCTCTCTCTCCCCCCCCCCTTCCCTCTCTCTCTCTCAACAGGGTTTTGCTATATAGTTCAGGCTGGTCTGGATTCACTGTGTAGTCCAGGCTGACCTTGAACTCATGGCAATCCTCCTATCTCAGCCTCCTGAGGACTGGGATTATAGATGTGTCTCAGACACAAAGCGGAAGAAAGATTCTTAAAGAGAAGATGCAGTGTAAACGGGAGGAGCTGGGACTGCTCCTGAGGCGCTGAGAAGTACCAGCAGCTTGGATCAGTCACACTGAGCCCTGGGGTGAGAGAGGGTGGAGAGCACCCGCTCCAAAGGGAGACAGAGCGAAGATGTTCTGTACACGCATGACGTCCCCGCGAGGAGAGAAGTTGTCACATACTGCAAACACGGGCTAAGGAAAGACCTCTTCCTGTTTCTCCCTCTGGCCTTCGGAGAGGAATCTGCTGTTCACTATGGAGGAGGTAGAGGAGGAAAACCTAAGACAGAAAATAGACACAAAGTCAGCGAAAATCCTCTTTGCCACTGAAGTTTTCCATTTTGAAACATACGCAAAGAATAATCAACCCTCAATCAATTTGGAGAATTCCATTGGGCTGACATTAAACTCTCGGAACTGACCCTATGAGATGTGGTCAACAAGTAAGGGTGGATGCTGGAAAAATTGTATTACACTAAAAGATGCCACGAATCCCCCCCGAGGCCAGGCCTCCCCTCGCATCAGCACACGTAGCCCACCCTTCCCAGCACTTTCTGAAGCAGTTCTGGATGTCCCCTTTCAGGAGTGTCTGCAGTTGGTTGTAGTGGCTGCCTCGATGGACTCAAAGCTTTTACTTTTGAGTCTGAATGGACTCAAAGCTTTTACTTTTCATGGTCCTTTAGACTTTAGGAAAGAGCCAGAAATTGTGTGGTCCCAGATCCAGTGAATGAGGAGGTTGAGGGTGTACTGTGAGGCTTTTATGAGCTGACCTTTATGTTCGATGGCAGTCAGTAGAAACTTCACCACATTTTTGATCATACCTCACACCTAGTAAAGATATAACAGAGAACTTCCAAAACTACCTCAGAAAGTATAAGAAATAATAGGATGTGTGTGTCTAAAGTGAGGGGAATTAATGGCCATGTGTCCTTTAATGTAACACAAATTTGAAATATAAATATTCATCGCATTGCTCGGTCACTTCTTACACATCCTCAGTGTAAAGGAACTGTATCTCCAGGGTGTGTGTAAAGCTCGTGGTGTGTGCCCACAGACATATCCTGGAGGGAAAGAATAAAAAGTAAGGCCCCAGAAACAAATAACAGATTTTTAACAGCTGGTAAACTCTAAAAACATCACAAAATACAACTTCTGACTCCCTGGCACATTGACTTTTGAAATTACACTTTGCTTGCCTATTATTTGATAGTTTCTTCACATGCCCATAGTTTAGTAATGTTTTCTGCAAAGAAAATAGAAAGTGCTACCTTTTTGTTGACCAAATTTTTCTTATAATATCACATAGGCTTGCACACTACTGACAGGCATAACAATATATTTTATTTTGTTGATTTTGTTCATGAAGAAGTATAATAAACTCGGCATTTATAATCAGACTGCACTTTCTAGTTCATTGTAAGTAAGCGTTATTGTAACTGAATTCTTTGCTCTCAGACTTAAGTGTGTAATGATGGAAAAACTTTTGACAGACCAGTTTCCGGCTCTGCGTGGGTCAGCTCAGTTTTTCCCCACTGCTTGCGTCTTTCTGAAGCCAGACACACTGCAGGGCATCATCTTGCGTAGAGGTTGCACAGGCTTTGAGCCTTTTAACTGTGACACCAGTGAAGGGGCCCGGTGACAGGAACAAAATTCACTGTGTGGCCTTACTTAAGGAAGCTTAGGCCTACAAGGGAGAAACAGAAAATATTCAACTAAATAAAATAAGAACCCGTGAGATTTGTGTTTGTGGGACAGGACATTGTCTTACAGGAATGATCAAAGGAGGAACGGCCAGTGACAAGTCTGTGATGGATGGCAGCGTAGGTATGAAGCAGAGGTCCAGGAAATGCTCCCAGAGGCGGAGAAGGCCTGGCCAGTCCCTGTCAGAGCCCTCAACCCCATCACAGAGCCTTGTTCGTGTCCTGCTGTGGGCTTTGTGTTGGTTGGGACCTGTGTGGTCCCTGCCTTCTGGCTCACTGGGCTTAGGCAATGGTTCTGTCTTCCTGGAGCAGGCTGGGGGCAAAGCAGAGCCATAGCCCTGTCCTCCCTGAGTCCTGCAAGACTTTCACAAAGCCCGGGTGCCTCTCGCATCCCCAGACCTCGTGAAATGTGGTCCAAGGTGAGCAGTCTTTCTAAGCACCTCCTCCTTCTGCGTCCTATCCCACCCCCTCACAACTCCCACTTGGTGATGCTTCATGGGGGAGGTGTCTACCTGGAGAGAAGGGAGGAATGGCCGCCTAATGCCTGCCATATCCTGGGGAGGATTTTCTAGGTAATGCACGGTCCCCTTGTGAGCCTTCGGTGTATGCGTCCACATCCCCAGCCAATGAGTTCGGCCTCTGTGTCTGTGGCATGTTATCTCCCTTGCCACAATCTGAGATGCTTGCTTGAAATGCTGGGCTTAGCTCTACTCTGGAACCGCATCTCCAAGATAAAGGGAATGGCACAGAGCGCCCTGAAGTTTTACGGCGCCTCCCAAGTTTATGAATGACCGTGCCAAGAATATGTAGTATCCTTTCCAGTCTGCAGACTGTCTCCTACCAATGCAGCCAACGCAAGGGAGGAAGAAATATCAGCTCCATAAACAGCCCTGGAGGAAGGCGTGATGTTTTCCAGGGCAGCGGCACTGATGCTAATAACACACAGAGATGATGGATCTTCACAGCGTTGTTAAAATAGCAAAGGATTGGTAATGACCCAGCCACCCACCGGGTGAGGTGCTGATTAAAACAAACTTCAGTATGTTCCCACAACGACATACCGGGCAGCTTTATACAGCAATGCGCTCATATACTGCTAAGACATGTTTTAAGTGGAAAAAAAAAAAATCAAAATTCTGCAAAGGGTGTATGGTGTGCTACCTTCGGCATGAGCAAAAGAAAATGTGAAATACATGTTCATCTTGGCCACTACTCAGTCCCATGAAGAAATGTTGGAGGGGTTCAGAAGAATCACAGAAACGGTGTGATCCATCATATTAATGCACCTTGCTGAATTGGGGTTCCAGCACCAGACAGCTGGCTTCCCTGACTGCGTGGGAATTGAAGGGGAGCTGGATTTGTGTGTTTATAGAGTGCCTTTATTTAGAGGGTGCCCTAGCTGTCCCACCTGTCATGCAAAACTTGCTTTCAGTCCTGGAGTCCTGTGATGCCCACCAGAATGTTTCGTGGCTTGGGGAAAACCCAGCTGAGGTCACTCAGGTTCCTCAGGTGAAGGCCACCTTCAGTACGCCACCAGCACAGGAAGTCAGTCCAGAGGGTCTCTGCTCACAGGTCCCAGGCAGGCAGGGTGTGGTGGGTGAACAGGGCTGTCCTCGTGGGTCACCTGCGGCAGGAGAGAAGAGCCAACCATACCGGGACAGTGTGCGTGCAACTGGAGGTAGAGATGAGGAATGGATCGTGGGTCACTGTGAGTGTGCAAATAAATGTCAAGTGTCCATGCAGAAGAAGCAGCAGAGATGCACGAGGACCAGGCTGAAAGCAGGAAAGAGGCTTCTGAGTCCCTGTCTGCGGCCCCTGGCTTGGGCCTCTGGCCTGGCGCTGGACTTGCGTTGCTCAGGCAGCAGCCTCCCCACGATGTGCTCGTGACACGCTGTGCTTGAGGTCATAGATCTCTGTTTCCCCACCCCACTTCATCTACTGTCTGTGGCCAGTACCATGTCGCACTGCCTCTGGACCCGGGGATGGGGTTTGCACAGGCCACGGTGAAGAATGCTGAACATGGAAATTGCTTTTTCTTGTTGCCTTGGGACCCTCTGGATGCCATGTGAAGAAACCCAGGCCAGCCTGACGGTGACGAGAAACACAGGAGGAGCTGCCCACCCAGCCCTCCCCGCTCACCCGCTGCGGCCTCTCTGGAAGCCAGTCAGCTGCTCAGTCATGTGGAAGAAGAGATTGGTGGAGGGGCTTAGGTATTGCACAATGGGAAGTCGTTAACCCACAACCACAAAGGAGAGCCGGAGAAGAGGTGGACGGATGACTGTGGGTTTCGCATCTGATGCTATTTCTGAAGTCAGTGAAGCAATGCAGGTGGCCAGAAGGAAAATCTGGGCAGAAAGCAAGAAACAGTGAGGCCACAGGGCCCGTATCTGCTTCTTGTCCCTTTGCTGGGGAGCTGCACGTGTGCCTTGCTCAGGACTCAGGGAAGCTGAGGAGACCGGTGGGAGCTGGGTCTTCTTACGGTGCCGATGCCAAAGAGTGGACCGTCGGGCCAGTAGCACATGTGAGTTGCAAAAGGCAATGGTACCCAACACTGCCAGCATCAGCACCTTCCCCATCCCACGTGACATCTGCTGTGACCCGCCCTAATCCGAGTTACACAGGGAAGGGAATTCTAAAATGGTACCGTGAGCTAAGTAAATACCTAAATCACCCAGCTCCCCTGGACTTGGCCAACCAGGCCGGATGGCACAGACCTCCTCAGCGGGAGTCTGGTCAGTATCACCAGACCGGAAGAACGGTTCACTCTGCCCCAGTCTTGCAAGCTGAAGGCTGGTTTCAGACCACTCGGATTGCTGCACGTGCAAAGCCGATAGGCATGGAGGTCTAACCGTGGTGAGCTGGGAACCCGACAGCAGCCGGGAACTGAGGCAGCACCGGGCTTCTCTGTGGATACCGTACTCAGTAAGACGTGTGTCATTTTGGCCTTTGACCCAGGTACATGTGTCCTTGGTGGAGACAAACATTAAGTTTGAAAGTATCTGGAGGGCACTGAGATGCTGCAGGCAGGCCCTGCCAAGGCGCTGCTGAGACGGGGGGAGGGTGGTGAAGAGGCCACAGAGCGGTGCCTGCCAGCCGAAGCTCCCCAGGGCGGCTCTGCCTTTACAGGGAACCGCATCAGGTCCTCACCTTCCTCTCTTCTCCACAACTCTCCCTGAGGTCCAGGGGCCAGTGATGCTTGCCAGGACCCATCCAGTGGCACCCTGACTGATGCCATCCAAGCTGCCGCCTTGTCACTGTCTGATGTGTTCTAGTATTTCGCAGGAGTGGTGTTTGTTAAAATACAGCCTGGTCCTGCCCTCCACTGGCCTCACTGCCTGCTGCTGGGAGACTGCAGCGTCTTCCTGTTGTGTTTGAACTTATCCGTGCTGCCACGCACAGCACGGTGCTGAGACCCACACTCCTTCCCACCGCTCGGATCTCCAGCGTGACTCTCTAAGCCCTCCGAACTTGAGACCAGCAACAGAGGCCACCCGTCACCTCCTCGGCCCCTCACGCTTCTCCAGGGCTCTATCTTTGCGTGTGATGGCTGTCCTTTCTTTCTGCTCCCTTTCTGTCCTGCAGAGACTGTGACCTCAGGGAAGGCAGGAGCCCCGTCTTAGCTTGGTTACCACTGTGTTCCTGAGCCCAAGTGCAGTGCTGTGCACAAGGGGAGCCTCGTCGGTGGTTCACGGATGACACAAGAATGGGCGGAGCGGAGCTGAAGTAACCCTCGTCCTCCAGATGCACCGGAGTTCTCCGTCTCTGTCTTCCTCCTGGGAGCCTCTGCCCTTAGACGTGACTGCCTGGCACAGCCTGGACATCACTGGGTTTCTGTGCCCCGTGTCTTTCTCAGAAGAGCCTGCTCTGTCCCATCTCCTGTGCTCTGCTCCCAACTCTTTCTGTGTATCGCTTCCTAAAAGCATGTTTGTGTGATGACAAGAGCTTGTCTTTATTTTTTTTGTCTTTTTGAGACAGGGTCTCACTAAGCAGTTCAGGCTTGGCCTAGGGCTCACTGTATAGCCCAGGCTGGTCTCAGGATCCTCCTGCCTCAGCCTCCGGAGTGCTGGGATTACAGGAGTGCACCACCACACTGGGCTAAGAACTTCTCTTTTCTTATGAAGAATTGTATTTTCTTATGAATAATAAATAAACAAAACCACCGATGTTCTAGTTGTGCTCTTCCTAGCCTACCTGTGGAGACGAGCTCCTGGTCCTTCACTCCAGCCGGCTTTTCCCCCCACAGCCACCACTGATGGGGCTGAGTGTGTTAGAGAAAATAGAATTCACCGTCTCTGGGCTGGGCTGCCTCCGCCTGCCGGATCTGACCTTCTCTTGTGTTCTCTGTGGTACCGACCTGTCCTCACCATGATAACTTGACTGCATTCCCTTGGATGTTGTGCTCAGCCTGCCAGACCGAGCTGTCTTTCACTCTTCGTGAACTGAAACACACTCCTGCTCCCTCCCGAGTCTCCTCAATGGGCTGTGTGAAACTGATCACGTCTCCCCCGTGTCTCCTCTCTGATATGATTGAAGAAATGGAGAAACCAAGTCCACGAAAAGTTAAGGAAACTTGGTATGCTGACTAACTCACATGCCAGCGCCACCAGGCACGGGATGCCTGGAGACCTTATCAAATATTATTATTTCTGGGTATGCTACGTGAGATGTTTCCGGAAGACCTTGGCATTGAAGTTGGCGCCTGGGTAACGCAGGATTCCCCTCCCGGGTGGATGGACATTGCTCAACTGCTGAGAGCCTAGATTGAGTAAAAGGTTGGTGGAGGGTTAACCTCATGCTCTGCCCGACGGCTGGAAAACCCACCTTCTGCCTTTCCTTTGGTCTTCCTGGTTCTCAACTCTTTAGACTCAGACTGGAATCTACACCCTCAATTCGCCAGCTGTCCTGTCTTGAAGCTATACCCCAGGCCCTCCTGGGCTCCACCTTAGAGATGGCAGGCTGTGGGATCTCCCAGCCTGCACAACTGCACGGGGCAACTCCCTTGAAAAACCCTGATCAATGCACTCAGAAATGTCTCTAGAAGCTTCACGGTGTTTTTAGAGCCGTGTGTTCTTCTGAAGAGCTGCACAGTTTCCTAGCCCGAGTGCACTGCAGTGCATCCAACCGTTTCGCTCGTGGTGGCCGTATGTGTGGCTTTTACTGTACAGTGTTTACGTTCAGCACTGACTGGAGCTTCTTTGAAGACTTCGCTGTGACACTGTTTGTGTGAAATTCCAGAACATTCTCTCCATGCAACACATATATGTGCAAGAATGCATAGAAACAGTCTGCTGAGAATAGCTTCGGGCAGTTTTCAAAGCGGCTTTCTCCTTCTCTGTATTATTTCAATTTTATATGGATTAAAGATGATTTAAAATGTGAATGAAGCAAATATTAGCAAAAAAAGTTACTCCCCTTTTCCCAAAGGCCTCTCTGGGGCAGAGTGAAAGGAGACCGTGTGGTTGGGCTGCTCTTCGGGGGAAGCTGTGTACCCCGCAAAAGCAAGTGGCAAGACTGCCCCGGAGAGGGTCGCCTTCGAGCACACCGCCTCGGTGGTGGGACGCCCGCTGGTCCTCTTGGGCACCACTGAAGGACTTTCGCCGCTTACTTTCCACTTTGCTCCTTCCTGGAGCATCGCTGCATCGCTGCAGGCATCTACCCAGCACTTCCCAGAGCAGTTGACTCCTGGTGCAATCGCTGGGATATCATGCGGCTGTCGGCCGGTGTCTGGGTCACCGAAGCACAGCGGAAGGTACTATGATGGTGAAACAGGACAGCCCTGTTTCTTTTTATTATTAGTGTTTTTCTTTTTCAGTAACTTGCATGTTTGCAAAGCAACAATGTGACAATGTCAGGGTGGGAAGTACTGTCCCCATCCCACCCAAGGATGCTGTTCTAGCCGTGCTGAGATAGAATCTCTGGGCTAGTCACCCCAGGATATTTGCACATGTGACTCCTCTCCCTGTGTTCACTTTTCATCCAGAGCCTATGGCAGGATCTCTGTGTAATTTCATTCCCTGTCTTAGGCCGTGTCTTTGAAGCAGTCTTCCCTGGTCACCCTGGTACCTCTCCAGTTACAGTCTGTTTCTTTATTCTGTCTTAGACTCTGACAAGCACACACACTCCCTGGATCTATGGGGTTTGGCTACTTGTCTACATAGGGTCTGCCTCCTCCCCGTATGATTTTGTCACACTCTCTGTTAACACTGCCCAGTTCCTGATACTCTGAACGCGTTTAAGCACACATGGGTGAGTGGATTCTCAGGGACTGGCTAAAGCAGAGATTCTCAGCTGGCAGGCACATTCGTATTAGCCAGCGAGCATCCGGGCCTCCACTCTGGAGTTGCCCATTACGGGGCTCGCAGGGAAGCCCTGCCTTGGCATTTTGCAAAGCTGTCAGGTGATTCCCGTGTATGAAGGATGACGATGCAGGACCAAGCCATTCTGCCCAGGACGGATTCCCCTGGGGACCACAGTCCCAGGGCGGGCTGGGCCTCGAGCCTGAGGGGGTGCAGGATGTGGTAACGAGGCCCAAGAGGTGAAGGTGGGCCTGAGTCCCAGACCACAGCCCCCACCGCCTGGTGGTGTCCCTGGCTGTAGTGCCAACCCCTCCCACGATGTCCTGGTGGCTTTTTTTTTTAAAGCTCTTTTCCTGTTTTTTTTTTTCCCCTTTTTTTTCTGTTTTTTTTCCCCTTTTCCCCTCCAAAACTTGGAGAGTCCTCTGCACAGCACTGTGGGTGATCTATGTATAAGAACCAAACCCTCCTCGTTGTTCATCCAGACTCCCACCTCACCCCGCCCAGGAGGCCACATGGATTAGACCTCACCACAACCCCCATGGTCCTAGGGCTCCTCAGGCCAGGGGACCGAGGAGAGGGAGGGTCAGGCCCTTGACCCTGCTCTAGACTGGGAGCTGCAAAATTCCTGGGGAAACAATAGGCTCTCAAGGCACTAGGAGAGGACAGGTTACATAAATCTTGGAATCTGTACAGGCAAGCCCCTCTTCTGTCCATGAAGCCATGGACTGATGAGGAGTGCAGTGGGCACAGGCTTGCATGTGCCAGGCTCTGAGGCTGACAAGAGGAGGAAATGTGACTCTGTCGGGGATCCCGTGTGACTGTGGGCTGCGCAGGGCTGAGAATTAAACCTGGATGCAGAGAAGGTGGGGGGTGGGAGTGGAATGGACGTGGGGTCTGACGCCCTGAGTGCAGGGTTACAGCGCTCGCAGCTGAGGGCTGGTTTAGGGGTTCTGTTTCCCCGGATACCAGGAGGGTCCCCTTTCTTTCATGTGAGGCAGGGTGGAGTTGTAGGGTATGTCGGTTTCAACTCACAGGTATTAATGAGCTCTGTTCTGTCCACAACACTCTCCTAAGCCTAGAAGTTGTGTCGGGTTGGATCTGAGGGTCCCCGACTCCGCCATCTCTGTTTGGCACACTCTTGTTCTCTGTGGCGACCTTCCTGCCTCCTGCAGATGCGTGCTCTCCTCTCTCCCCTTTGGTCGCTTGCTCATCCACGTGTAAGCTTGGTATCCTCTGCATGTGTCATTGTGACGTGGGTCCTGAGCTCTGCAGGCAAAGGTCACGCTGCAATCATCTCTGACTCTGTGCGTGAAGAAGGTGCTTGAAAAAGGTGGTTAAATGAATCTTACAATCAACAGTTGAATAATAGAAATTTCATTTGACCCAGCTCTTCCCCTTCTGGGTATCTTCCCAAAAGAGTTGAAGGCACCATATTACAGTGATGTCTGCGCACCGACGTCTGTGGTAGAGCTATTCGTGACAACTAAATCTTGGGAGCAGCTTATATCTCTACCAACAGACAGGACAAAGAGAATGTGGTATTTACACACAGTGGAGCACCGCTCTGCAGGAAGAGGGCTAAACTCGAGTCAATTGCAGGGAAATGGATGCACCTGGAGACCAATGTTAAGTGAAATAAACCAAACACACGAGCGTCAGCATCATGTGATTTCTCTTAGGAGAAACCCAAAGGATAAGCAAAGAGCAAAATAAATGAAAGACTGCAGGAAACAAGGAGACAGAACTTCTGCAAAAGGGAAGGAGGCGGAGGGGGAGAGGAAAAAGGAATGAAAGACTGGAGAGGCGCTGCGCACGCGGCCAGCTCCCCGGAAGGTGCGATCATCACACGCCGGGCTGATGGAACTTAGGAAATAAATAAAAACCATTTGGTTTGAAAAGGTAGACTGGTCTTCACCTTTCTGCAGGTACGGTGCTGCCAGTGATGCTGGGGATGGTTGGTCTCGTCCCGTCCATATGTCCAGGAAGCCAGAGGCAGGTTAGAGGGAGATGCCCGCAGCCCACCCCTTCATTCTCCAGAATGCAGACGCCATCAGCCCCATCCCAGGAGGAGGAGGCTGTGGGCCAAGGACACTAGCGCTACGGCTTTTTTATATTTAATTAGCGTGGCCCTTCCCTAAACTCTTGCTCCCCCTCTCACAGTCCCTGAAGTCCTGCACTCAACACGAGTCACACCCAGGAAGCACGCAGCAGCACAGCAGTGAGGACAGGAGCCACCAGGCGTGGCGTGCAGCCATGCAGCAAGGTCTAGTGTGTGGCTTCTGCTCCACGTATTCCCCGCACAGCCTCACATAGGCTGGTGGGACTGCTTATCCTTGTTCTGAAATAAAGGTAGAGAGACACAGAGAAACTGCTGACCATCACACAGCTTATGACTCGGTGAGGTGGCGGAATTCCTCCCTCGGCCACCCAGGAGCTGCGTTTCTCGGCTCTTGTCATTGTATTTGGCTCGGGAACCTGGAGGGACAAACGCGTTGCCTGGCTAAGTTGCGGATCAGATGCTGTGATCTTTCCTGGAACAGAGCTTCCCTCCCTGCCCATCAGGACCGGGTGTCACAATCCCTTCTCTCTTACAGACAGAGCCATTGCTGGCTCCCTGAGATCCTAGAAACCATCCACTCTGCTTCTCTGTATGATCACCACATTTTGAACTGTAATTGTCCCACTTGTAGTCTGTTTCGAAGTCTATGAGCTCCAGAAAGACGCTCTTCTCTCTGCATCCTGCTCCTGGTGCTCTGGAAACGATTTCTTTACCTAATAAATCAATTAAGAAAACTTGCACTTGGCCTCCAGCTTTTCAAGGGCTTTACCTCAAGGTTGCCCACCGGTGCGTCTCTTCATTCATCTCAGTGGACATTCTCTCAGTGGACATTCAGGAATGGAGGGCTGTGTCAAGCATTCGCTCCGGTCCAGGGATATCAGGGTGAGTACACCTGGAGATTGTCAGTGAGAGGATGAAAATCTTGACGTTGATCAGAATTGTGTAATCACAAATGGGATAGTGCTGTGGGAGAGCATTACAGGGGTTCAGGAGAAAACTCCCAACCCCTCAGAGGTAAGTGGGCCAGCCTTTGACTCAGGGTGTAACCACTGCTGTAGCCGGTGAGCTGAATGCAGAGCTGGACAAGTCCGGACATGTTAAACATTCTAACAAAAAGGTTTAGGGTCACTGGGGCAAAGAGAACCCAGCAATCACGGGATCCAGGGTCGCATGTGTGGGAAGAGTCACCTGTGGCTTCTAATAAGATGGCTGTGGAGGGAGAACCAGTGTCACTGCAAGGATCTGCTCGGTGCCTCAATCCTGTGACCAGGACAGAGACTGGTGTCTTCCTAGAAACTGCAGGAGCCCGGCAGGGGTGGATGCTGATGGCCTCAGCAGCTTTTATGTAGAATCTGGAGCAGAATCCAAATCATCCCAAATGAAGTCTGGGTGTGCTAGGGAGGTATTCCCCATTCACCTCGGTGCTACCCTACAGTAGATAAAACCAGACAACAGAGACTGAACTTCTAATCCTGTGAGCACTGGGATAGAGTATGCCTTTTAAAAAAAAATTCAGAGTAGGTTTCATAATATATTATAAAAAAAAAAAAAAACAATCCTGAACATCTGGTTTGGGGATAAAGTCATTTTACTGTGTGATTGCCAAGCCTTGGAGCCAAGCTCACCAAGAAAGCCTCCCTTTCCCCAGCCTTTCTTCCATAAAGCCTAACACCCAGCTGTATAATCTGGCACTCTCTAACCCAAGGGAAGCACTAAGGTGAACAGGAGGAGGGTTTTAAGACTCCAGGATGATCCACTTGGTTCACAGAAAATCAGAGCGATGGGGGAGTAGCTGGGCTCCCTTCGAATCTGTGTTCTTGAACTAACGGCCCCCAGTTACAGCTTTTGGTGAAAATAATCAGCTAAGAAGCCGTGTACACCAGAGAGATTCACTGAGTTCTAGTAAAATCCCTCTTCCCGCCACCACTGCCCCACAGGGCTGCAAACCTCTGAAAAAAAAGTCAGATTCGGAGTTAGCAAAGGGTCCTTAGACGACCCGGGGCAGAGGCTGCCTGCTGAGTTGTGTCTCAGCAGCTGCCTGATTCCCTGTCCGCGCCCTTCAGCTCGCCAGAGCCTCCCTTACACAGAAATGTTAAGGTAACAGACCCTGCACTGCACAGCAGACTGTCCGGTAGGGTGGTATTTATAGCTTAAGTAACCAACTGTCAGGAAACATATTCACATAAAGCCACTGCCAGACAGGGCTCTGAGAATGCAGATTTCTGGCTTCCCAATTCTCCCGTCCCACCTAGGACAGACCTGCCTGTGGTGACACCCTTTCCCACACCCCAGAGCTAACAATGGATGAAACAGGTGAACAGGATAAACTTCACCCACTGTCCCTAAACCCGAGAGGTCAGACAAGGGCTCCAACACCCACAAACAAGACTAACCACTGTGCTATGATAGCTTGGTCATGGTATCAGAGAACTGGGAACCAGCCTAGAGATGTGTTTTGCAGTGACCCACGGTGGGAAGGAGCCTGCTCCAATCTCCCCACATTTCATGGGAGGCAGAGCCTTGGCTGGAACCCACATCTGGGGACTCGGGATATTCATTCCAGGACCTGTGGCTGCCTCTTCCGTGGAGACTGTGACATTCCTGGCTCATCCTCCTCATCTCTCCCTGCCATTTACAATGCTTTCATCACTCGAAGAACCCAGGTGAGGGAGGAGGATGGAGCCATCGAGGTTGGGAGCTGAGTAGTTTTTGTGGCTGGCGGTGATGCTGATGAATAGCGGGTCTCAGACGTTAGGGCAGGCGGGCGATCAGAACCGGGCGCCTGGACAAGGACGCGGTTCGTTTCCTCTGTCAGGACTTCTGGATGTTGGTGGAGTCAACTCCCTTTTGGGTCCTCAATTGGCTTTTCAGGGGAGGAGCTGTGAGAGGAGAAGGGGAGAGAGATGGGAGCAGGGGCAGGATCACTCATTTTTCTGTTTTGCTGTCCGCTCACCCCTCCTGGCTGCCTACCTACCTAACAGGTTTCTAAGGGACAGTCCAGGGCTCCTCCAGAATCGACTCTCTGGGTATTCTGTCAGGGTACATAGAGCGAGTCTGCATCATTCTGGTAAATTCTAGAAAACAGGGACTGACCCCAGACAGCAAGGAGGGGACATCAAAGATCTCTTGGGCCCGGGGACTGGCCTGTGTCCCTGCTTCACTCCAGCCCTGGGGCTGCCTCAGAATCCTCCAGGTGGCTGTGCTCTCCGCCCACTCAGCGACGGTTCCCTTAGATTCAGGGCCTCAGGGAGTGGCCAGTCCAGCCCTGCTTCCTGTGGGCCAGGGAGTGCGGCTGTGAGACAGGTCCAGCGGGAAGAATGCAGGACAGGGGACCGAGGGGCAGGTCATGTCTCAGGGAGATCACCTGGGGACCGGAAGTGACTTCCGGCTTAGGTAACCAGGCTGCTGTCTCAAGTGTCCCGGGCACCCCCGACCCTCAGGCCAGGCCTCCAACCCCAGGAAGCCTGCAATGCTAGAAGCTGCCTTGCTTTTTCCTTTTGTTTTTTCCCTTGTACCAGGAATTGAACTAAGGACCTTGCACTGGCCAAGAAGGGGATTATACACTGAACTGTATCCCTGGCCCAGAGGCTGTACTTCTAACAGCCTCCCAGGTGAGACCAGTGCTTCCGTTCAAGATACCGGATCCTTCCCTTTGGATGCTTTTGTGAAAAGGAGAAAGAAAAAGAGGGAACCGCTCTGAGTCACTGAATTCCAACCCCTGGAGGCCTCAGGGAGGGAGCTGGTGAGCAGCCCCGAGGGTTGGGGTTTGGTTTTTCTTTCCATTCATCTTCCAGCCTATTGAGGGTAACCAAGCAACACACGGTGCCATGCTGGGGAGGCGGGTCTTCATTGAAAAAAGAAGTGCAAGGAGTGGGGTGTGGTAGTGTAGACCTGTAATCCTGGCACTGGGGGGAGGCTGAGGCAGGAATGTGTGAACATTTCAGCTCAGCCTAAGTAAACTGGTGACTTAGTGAATTCCTGACTGCAGATAAAAAAGGGCTGGGGTTGTAGCTCTGTACCCCTTGGTTTAAAGCCTCAGAGCCATGACAGAGAGGGAGGGTGAGAGAGAGAGAGCACCAGGTTGCACATATCTGGGTGATGCTGAGCTCTGGAAGCAGGGAGGGCCTTGCTTGGGTCCGGTGAGCTGGGTGGGGAAAAGGAAATAAGCCAGAAAACCAGATCCTGGGCTCCTGTCTGCCTCTCTCCTCCGTTCCACCACTGAGAACCACACAGGCTGGCAGCTGGGCACCCCTTGGGGTTTTCCAATTCTGCTAACTTATAATATTCGGGAGATACCATCACTGGAGACCAGGAGCCCTGGACAGAGGTCTGCAGGACCCCATCCTGGGCCCACCATGGTCAGCTCTACGGTGGAACCTCAGGTCTCCGCCTGAATTTCTTCCCTGATAGGTGACGTCCTGCTGAGCTCCTGGAGGGGCCAACAGGGCTTGCAGGGAGGCATCTCGCCAGCCATTCGTTCTTCCTTTTCTCCTTCATTTAAATCCATAAAGTTGTGCTGGGAATCAATCACGTGCTGGCCTGCGGGCATCAGGAAGAACAGTACATGAGTTGGTGCCTCACAGTGGGGGAGTGGACTGGACAGTAGTGGACTCGGTCATCTACCCTGTCTTTGCTGCTGCCTGAGGAAGGCTTTTGCAGGACCACAGCAGAGAGGTAACTGATGGACTCCGAGCTTCCTGGTCTTCACATGCTCCTGCCAGCCCTCACCAGACCCGGGACACCGGGGTCCGCCTCCCTGAGCAGGAAGTGGCCAGTGGAGGGAAGGGGCTGGGACAGGGCAAGGAGGAGACGGGTGCAAAGTCCTTGTGTTCCAAACCCTGGCCTGGACAGGTGGCCACAGATGAGTTATGTGGAGCCTCGGTGACCCCCATTTCGATCTACCAAACAGAGTTAAGTCAGGATTAAGGTTCAGCGGCACTGCTTGTGGAAACTGCTAGGATTATTTCCAAAAGATGAAAAATATCTCCAAAAGATGAGAAGTATAAAATAAAAAAGTGGCCTTTATTCTGAGAACAGGGAGAGAGATGATCGGCACCCCCACCACTGGTATAGGCGATCTCTCTGGCGGACACGGCGTGGGGGCATGTAAATAGCCTCGGTTTGGGGTGGAACCTAAGGCGGGCATTAGGGATGTACAGGTAGCACATTGGTCCTAGGTTTGGCGCCATATGTAAATTTCCAGGGGCGGGAAGATGGCGTCACAGGTAACTTCCTAGGGGCAGGGGAGATGGGGCTTCCTGCTTCCGGTTGAGTCTTTCCTGGCTACAGAGTCCTGTTTGGGCCAAAACCCTTTCAGAAACGTTGGCGTATTTTTGTTCTCGTTGGTAGAAGGTGCTCCCCGATGTTTCTGCTGCTCTGGATATCGGGGCCTTTCTACAGCTCAGCAAACAGGAGGCAATGCCTGGCAGAGTGGCAGAGTCACCCACGGGGTGGTGGAAACCAGGCCTTGAAATTATGTGATTGGACCTTCCCTTGCCTACAAAGCCTGAGCGAGTCTTCCAAAATGACCCCACATAGGAAAATGGCCACGTGGGGCTTCTGTAGTTTTGTTTCTTCCACGGCAACCATGATGGAGGGTGGGAGGGGGTGAGTGGGTGGGAAGGGAGGGTAGGAGTTGGGTTAGAGGCCCGGGGTGGGAGGGGCGGCTCCGTGGGCCCCGTCAGTGTCTTCTCAGGGTCCGGAGAGAAAGCAAGAGCTCAGCGCTGGTCAAAGGGCTTGAATGCAGCACAGAGTGTTATTGTTCCCGGTGCCAGCCCTGGCCCACGCTGCTAATGGGTTCCATTCTGGTCTCCTCCGCCGGGCAGACGAAAGCTGGAGCTTTGCTCTTTTACACAGTCCTGCACCCCGCTCCTGGGAGAATGGTCCCCTTGTTTCTCCAGGGCTTCCTCTCACATTTGCACTTTCTTGGCAAAACTGTTGAGAGGTATCAGAGTCCCAGGCGCACCCTGGAACGTGGATATGTTTGGAATTTAATCAAATGCCCCTCAAAATGGGACTGGTCACCTTTCTACTGGAAGCACCACTTTGATACCTTAAAAGCTATCAAAATACAAATTATTAGGATTCATGTATCTTGATATATGCCCCACTCTTCCCGAGGAAGGAGGCCAGGTGTGTCCCGATCCTGCGTTTCAGCACTGTGAGCGGTGAGGAGGTGGCTTGGTGCCAGTTGCGTTTTCAATGATATTTTGCCTTGTTCTTCGGTGTCTCTCTTCTTGCGAGGGGGCCCCGAAATGGCTCTCGGGACAGTCTCGGGTGGCACAGTCTTTGTGCCTGCTATGCCCAGCTGTGCCCTTCCAGCCCACGGCTTTGAAGTCGCTGCTGGCTGTGAGCAGTCACAGGTCTGAATGTCAAGGTCTGTAGTGCCCAGGAGGCAGAGCCCAGAGAGAAAAGAAACCATAGATCACAGCTTTCTTCTCTTCCACCCCTCGACTCACACCATGCTCCCATCCCAGTCTTCACTACCTTATTTAAAGCTTTCCTGTGACTGTCACATCCTCAGACCTGCCCTCTTTACCTGACCCTCCAAGGTGCCGCTGGCTTGCCCGTGTCATGGGAGGGACACCCATGTTATCAGCACCACGCCCTGCCTTTCGGAATGGCCCTTGGTTCTCATCCTCCGTCTTCCATCCTGGCTGTTGCAGAAGGCGTTTGTCCTGCTGGCTGAACTGGTTGTCCCCGCTCCCCCGGGATGATGATTGAATACAGCCCGACCCTCTCCTTGTGGGTCACTGGGTCTCTGCCTTTCTAAGAACTCCCTCCCTCTGTGCAAGGCCTCCTGAGCTCGAGGAGCCTACAGTGCCACCTTCACAGCATGAAGCCAGCCGTCCTCTCTGGCGCACAGCTGGCTCCTGGGTCCCAGTCTCTCCTGTTCTTCACCTGATGGCTGGAAGCTGCCATCTGGCCCAACCGAGGTATTGAAACGTGCTCCATAACTGACCAACAGCTGCTTCCCCGTGGACCCTCACGGCGCCCAAGTGCGCTCGGCTTTTCCTTTCCTGTGTCCCTCTCACCTTTCCCTGCTCCCCTGCATACGGCTCTGCTGCCTGGGGTGACGCTGCCCACCCCAGACTCACCCCTACAGCGGCAGTGAAGGCGTGTCCACTCCTGACTCCTCCTCCCCTGCCCGCTCCTCCTTTCCTGGCCTCTCTTCTATCCTCTTCCCCGCTTGCCTCCACAGCAGCACCCCCTGCCAGGATGCCAGTGGCTCCCGTTGGCATCTGTGGCGGTGAGCCCAGGTCCTCTCCTAGTTCTGCCACTTCCCGGGTTCCAGACCTGCGATTCCCCCGGCTGGCTCCTCCTCTTGCATGCCCTGCGGCCCGGGCTCAGCCAAGGCCAAGTTTTCCACGCCCGCATGGCTCTTGTCTCTTTGAAGCTCTGTCAGCTCTTGGCCGCTGTGTCTGTAAATGCCACAAACACAGCTTGTGCAGCGTACAATCGTGTGGCCCTGTACACTGCTTCAGCTTGCCCACTTACCTTTTTGTACCCGTGTCAGTTTCCTGCACCGAGCCCTGGCTGCCCGGTCTGCCCCCCGTGTGGTTACTGTCACCCAGAGCTGGACGTCCCCTCTGCCTGCCTGGACACCTCCAGCAGCCTGTAGTGAGGCTCTCCGCGGCTCTCCTTACTAAGACAGTTGCTGCTTCGAGCCCGCCGCTGAGGAGGATCTTGTTGCTCGCCCCTCTCTATTCCACCATGTTCAGGATCCTTCAAATGCCACTCAAGGTCCCAGAAGATTTTTGTCAGGCTTGATTCTCCGCACTGTCCTAAAATTAATCTATTTTATAGTCAAATGTTATGACTCAAGATTCCCTAGTCATGTCCAGTGATTCCTCATTTCTGCCTCTTTCTTTTTTTAAAAAAATATTCTTTTTCTTTGTCTGATACCTCTAAAAAGGCTTTCACTCTGATCTAGTGGAACTGAACCCTTGCTATGTTGCTTTTCTATTTCAATGACAAAATTTAGAAGATAATTATTTTTAAAGAGAAAAGGTATAATTGGCTCATAGTTTCAAAGGTTCTGTCCATGGTCACTTGGTTCTCTTACTTGGGACCAGGCGTGGTCCAGCTCCCCATGGTGGGAGCAAATGGCCGTGGAGGTCTGCTCAGCTCGTGGTGGGAACGAGGGCAGCACAAAGGGTTGTGTTGGGTGCCAGCGTCCCTTTCCAGGACCCTTCTCCAAGTGCCGAATTTCCTTCTGCTGCATGCAACCAGCCGTTCCACCTGCTCTCTAGACCCAGGGTGCGAAAGGGTCTAACACCACCCTCCCCAGGCTGGTGACAGGAGGTAGCAACACGCGAGGTTTTGGGGAGCAGTTACACCCTAAACCACAGTACCTAGAACTTAGCTTGAGCTTGCCTGGGACTCCAATAAAACTGTTTAATCAAGGTTGAATGTTTTGGGAGACTGATTGCCCCACCTTTACCCTGCCCAGTTTGTTAGACTGACAAAGGGGAAAAATATATCTATATATCTCAGTCTTCATAGAAACTGACATGCATTTATGAAGTTTTTGTGGGGTTTTTGCCATTGATTTCCAATTTGATTGCACTATTATCTGATAATATGCATGGGGACCACTACACTCTGAGCAGGATTTAAATTTTACTAATTGGCTTTCTAGGTTTATCTGTGGGTCTGTCCTAGGCCTCAGCCCTTTGCCTGGTGATGGGAGCTCATTCATAGTAAGTGAACCTCTATGAGTCACTGGTCCTGGCTGAGGTCTGTAGTGGCCTGTGAGGCCAGAGACACCTCAAAGGGCAAGATAAGGCCACAGCTGAGGACACCGTGGCTCCAGCACTAATTAAGTAAATAGAGGCTGCAGCTGCAGGCACCTCACTCCCACCATAAATGTTATCCTGGAGACAGAAGAGTTCTCCTAAATTGGCATAATTTAGTACTTGGAGAAATCTTTGAAATGACTCCCAAGGTCCTGCTCAATTCCCACACTTTCCTCAGTTTCCCTGCCTTTTGTCCTTGGTCCTAATAAAAGTGGGCTGATCCCGAAAAGTCTTGGTCTTAGCCCTTGGAGTCTCAAGCTCAGCTAAAGGGCTTTGACCCTCTTGGAGCCCTAAAATCATATAACTTGTCTAAGTTTACTTAAACTGTTTGGGAGATCTGGGAACTACGTCAGGACCCAACATGGCATAATTTCAATTCTTTTGCATTTACTTAATCTGTATTCTGTGAGCTAGTATGTGGTCTGTTTTGGAGAATGTCCCATGTGTAACTGAGAAGAATGTGTATTCTGATGCCATGGGGTGGAACACTGTAGACATCTACTCCCTAACCCTACCCTAAGTCCATTTGTTTACAGATTTGGTTCAGTTTTGACATTTCTTTGTTGATTTTTTAAATCTAGTTAACCTATTTGTGACTGTGGAGTACTGAAGTTTCCCATTACAATTGTGTTACTGCTTATTTGAATTTGCACGTCTGTTAATATGTTTCACAAAGCTGGGTGTACCAGTATTTGCTGCGTACATTTTTATGGTCATTATGTCTTTTTCTTGCAGTTTTCCCTTAGCAAGTATATAGTGACCTACTCTCTCTCTTTTGACCAGTCTTGGCTTGAAGTTCGCTTTGTCTGCAATAGAATAGTTACCTTTACTTTTTTCCATATTCCTGTTGCATGAAGAATTATTTTCCACCATCAGTCTATGAATTTCTTTTTGAGATCAATGTATTTCTTGCATGCAGCATATTGTTGGACTTTGCTTCTTGATCTGTTCTTCCAGACTGTTTCTCTCATGTAGCTCCTGGCGCAGTATCGTCTGCATTGAAGACCCAGATGCACTTGTGGAATGTTGAACAAAATAATCGTTGCATTTTTAGAGACTTTATCACCTGTTTCTTGTGTTTTGGGATAATTTTTAAGTTTTTTATTTTAATTTGTATTTGAATAGCTGGAAAATACTAGGAACCAATCACTTCACACAATCATGTTTGCCCAAAGATAACAACTCTCACTGAGATTTTGAGGGGTGACCATTATTTTCCATGTGGATAATGCAGCAGAAATAAGAAATAAATATCTGGTTTCAATGCGCACAGATGCTCCTGCCTCAGGATAGGATAGAATCAGAACTTCTTAAAAAGCGATATCAAAGCTTCCTAACAATGAGAGCTCCGAGGTACTAAGCACTCTCTTCTAACACTCTTCCCTTCCTTCTTCCAGTAAAAGGGTTCAGAGCAAGGCACAGGAGGCACTATTCTGCCCACAAATCCAGGGGACTCCCATACTGGTCTTTGTCTGTTCTTAAAATGACCCTACACATGGGGGTGAATAACGTTTTAAACTCAGTTACTTAGATGTTAGATAAACACACACGTACACAGAAAAATATCCTAAATAACTGGCAGGAATTGAGTTGGTTATTTGCTATGAGGACGATGTTGCAAAACTACATTCATTCCCCCCACAAGGCCGTGTTTTGTCCAAGTCCGTAGTAAATGAACAGTTGATCTGGATCAATTATAGGTGCTTGATTTCCACTGGTAGATTCCTCCTGGCAACTTTCCTGGACCCTTCAACTGGGGAGATTTTACACGTGTTGAGCAAGCCTAAATTTGGAACACATTGGCTGAGAATAAGCACACAATGTTTTGTCAAACAATTGTTGACAAATTTTAATCTTTGTCAAATGGGGGAAAAGTGGTTTGCAAGTGGGATTGAAGCCTTATAAAGTGCACACGTGCATGTGTGCGTAAGTGTGCGTGTGTGTTTCCAGATGTGCCTGTGTGTCCTCCTTCTCTGCTAGGGAATGGAGTGGACCTCCTACCTCACACCAGGCCAGGGAGCCCCCTGCACAAAGGACTCCTGCAGCCTCCAGGGACGTTTCTGGACCACAGGCAAGGTTTTCTTCTCCCCAAACTTAAAGTGAATGCAAGGAAATTCAAAACAGCAGAGTTGAGTGGAAAAAAATGTTTTTTGTTCAACATTCCCAGTTTGATCCGTGTCAGGAAATATTGCTACTTCTGTTTCATTTCACTTTACTTTGGAGGGACCATTTTTTTTTTAAACAAAAAAATGTTTAACAGAGTCTGGAGAATTCTGAGTCAGGGAGGCCATCCGTAGCCTCACGGACAGATGGCCGGCTCGGACACATAACAAAGGGTCTGCTGTGATGGAGCCAGTTCCATTTCGTGAACTCTTCTTTGCTATAAACTGGAGAAGTCACTTTGTTCAGTTAAAGCGGTTTTCTTTCTTTCCGCCAACCCTGCTTGCCAAGGTCAACGTTTCTGTGCTGCAGGGGAAGCACACGCCCCCTGGTGGCCGGTTTACACACGGCTGTCTGTCTTCAGGGGGAGCCCCAAGCACCTCCGAGCTGGGCCGCCTGGGGACCCCTGTGAACCCAGCTTCACCTGGGCTCGGTGCTGCGTGGCAGCCTGCGGGGCAGGCGATGCCCGGTGACTCTGGCTGGGAAAGCCGACGTCTTGCTCTGGATGGGCTACACCGCAGCCCAGCAGCCCACCTGCTCACAAGGTGGGGGCTGCCTGAGCTGCTCTGGGGTGCTTGTCTCCTCACTCTAAGGTGTACTATCCTCAAAGCATAGGCTCAAAGACACAGGTAAAACAAGAGCAGGGTAAGAGGAGCAAGCACACGCTGCACGTTAGAGGAGGTCGCTGCAATGCTTAAAGCAGTTTAATGTCACCCTTCAAAATCAACTCCAATATATATATTTTTTCTTTACTAGAGGGGATTGATCTTAGGGCCTTCACACTGAGCTATATCCCTGGCCCACTTTTAAATTCTGAGTCAAGGTCTTGTTAAGTCCCTAAGTTGCCCAAGCTAGGCTTGAACTTGTGATTCTCCTGGCTCAGCCTCCTAGGTGCTTGGGATTACAGCTGTGCATCCCAGTGGAGAATCTCTTACAGGCAGACCGGCCAGTTCTTCTTTTCCTAAAATCACAAGTTTCTCTTTAAGGGAGACCTTTGCATGTATTCCTCCTGCCTGGCACCTATCTTTCCTCTTTGTAAAGATCCCTTTCTCAGGAATTCTTAACCACCACCCCTAAAAATCTTTCCCTGTATTTTTTTAAATAAAATCTTATTATTTTCCTCTGTAAGACCTATCCCTTATGGAGAATATGCCGTGCATTTATTTTAATCATTTTTGTTGGCTGCTTTTCCACTAAAACAAAAGATTTCACTACTACGTTCTTCATAAATAGTCTTAATTACAATGTGGGGATGCATGAATCCTGTGGCTGTCACAGAGATGTGAATTTGTCATTATATAAAAACAGGAGGATGCAGTGCACCAGTACAGTGCTGAAACCTAGCAAGCTGAAGCCCTGGTCCATCACCAGCATCACAAAAAAACAAGGTGAAATAAAACTAACATGCAATATCCAAGAAAAAAGAAGAGCCGATTCAGCTCGGGAAAGAGGAGGCTGTATGTCAGACTCGTCTCACTGGTATAGATGGAAAACATTTAAAATTAACCATGCACGCGTGTAACCCACACCCTGCATTTCACAACTGCTTACAGTGAACCTAGGATTCTATAGTCTAAGTTTGCACTTGATAAAACCATGATCCAGCAACGTGATGTGTTTAAAATCATACAGAATCAGAAATAAAAGTAGTTTAGAAATAAAAGTAGTGGTTTTTTCCTCTACACTGTGCTTATTCATGTACATTTTTGTAAGACCTCACCTCTTAAGGTTTGATTGGCTTATTAAGTTCCTGTTTTAATTCTAGATGAGGGCAACTGTAAATCAGTTGCTTAGTGGTTATCACCATCCTCCATTCTGATTACAGTGTCAGTTCAGCACCCTCCTTCCTTCTCTTTCCTCATTACTGAGGATATTTTTTCATTGTTTATTCTTGCACCTGGAGACTTAATTCTTTTAGTTCTGGAAATTTTTCTTGAATTGTTTCTTTTATCATTTCTTTTCCTTCGTTTCCTAGGTCTTGCTTTCCTGACATTCTGCTTTCTCTTCAAATTCTTCTACTGGGTTTTTTCCCCTGTTCTCATAACTTTAATTAATCACTCTTTTATGTTCCTTGAGTATTTCTCTTTCAACAAACTCTGTATTTCAAAGCTACAGTATCCTTTTGAGAAAACAAATCGTACTAAGTCTCAGTGACTTTTCTTATTGCTAGGACAAATTACTCGACAGCCAGAGTTAAAGGAGGAGAGGTTTGTTTAGCTCACAGTGTGTGGAGGCTTCAGTTCATAGTCATCTGGCTCTAAGCTAGGGTGGTGTGGCAGAGGGCCGTCGCCAAGGAGAAACAGTCTTTGGCTGAGCAAAGCAAGCAAGAGACTTAGCAGCTTATTTCTGCCCCTTTTATAGTCTAATTAGGGGTCCAGGTTTAGGGAGCCACCAATCAGTGGACCAAGTTAGTAATCTCACCCTTAACCTGGTATCACACATTCTGGATTCAGCTACATCTGAAAACACCCACCTATGATTGCATCAGCCTTCGGGGAGCATCTAGACACAAACAGTAGTGTACTGTTTTTAAAATTATTATTTCTTTGTCTTTATATTTTCTTCCTACATTAGTATGTTTTAGTTATCACCTCTCAGGCTGAAGTTTTCTGCCAATGTTAGCTTGGATGTCCTTATCTGTGTAAGTGGGGAGAGAGTTATCAGATAAGATACGGAAGACTCAGTTAAATCTGAATTTCAGAAAAATTATAAAGAATATATTCGACTTGTCCCAAAGATCACATTTTAAAAATTTGCTAAGTGTGAAAACTCCAAGAGAAGACCAAGCAGCAACCAAGGAAAGGTCTGAGGACAGGACCTGGGTCTCCGGGGTGCTGTGGCCTGTGTCCTGACGTCCCCTGCAAAGCCTCGTGTGGTCACAGGTGCAGCATATCCAGATGTGGCTGTATCTAGAGTGTGTGATGTTGGGAGTCAGAGTGTGTGATTACTAACTCAGTCCACTGAGTGGGTTGGCTTGGTCCTAATCCCAGGGACTAAAAAAAAGGTCGTCTTCTCCCTTGCTTGGTTGCTTTACTGTTTTCTACCTGCCATGAACTGTTTCTCCTCTGTAGTCCCCCCCCCCCGGCCCCGTTACGCCACTTTGCCTTGGAGTCAGCCGATCATGCACTGAAACCTCTACAAACTGTGAGCTAAAATAAACCTCTCCGCCCTTAACTTGTGGGTGTCAGGTACTTTGTCACAGCAACACAAGGAAAGTAAGACACCCGGCAGGGCCATTTCCTTAGAGGATGCTTGGGTCTTCACTGTCGGGCTCCCGGAGCAGAGGCAGTAACTGTTTCTAGCCAAGGTGAGCCGGAAGCTGTGGTTCTAACCACGCAGTGCACGCTTTTAGAAAATGTCCTTGTCTTCAGCAGGCTGCTCCTGCCTGCCTGACTGCACGGGAACCCTGTTTAGATCTTTCTGATGCAGCCTCTCCATGAAGCAGGGTTTCAGTCTCCTACCAAGAGAGAAAAGGAACCATTTCTCCTACTGCCTGCCAGGAAAGCCCGTCTGCTCCAGCCTTAGCCACACTCTCCCTGTTGGAGGTTCTGCTTGCGAATCATTTCCGAGACTCTCTGAGGCTTTTTTCAAGGTTTCTCCTGGTTTCCCTCGCTGGCAGCTTGAATTTCAGCTTCTGTGGGTCTCCGAAGCCGCTTCCCACCCAGCCATCTGCTTCCCATCCAGAGGGTTGTTGTTTTCCTCCCGATTCTTTTTGTCTTACGGGTTAATGTCTTTAAAATCAATCCCTGCACTGGCTTTCAGTGCATTTGGGGACGGAACGGAATGCAAAGCATATGTTGAATCTGCCATCTGTAACTAGAAGCACAGCCATGAAGTTTCAAAGTGACTGCAGGAGGCTCGTTTCATTTCCCTTTCTCAATCCTCTTTTGTAAAATGAGAAGGTTAAACGAGATGGTCTTTGATGGACCTCACACAAAAAATTTTACGATGGTATAATCTGCATTGTCATTATCCACGGAGAACATCAGGTAACAACTTCTCAAGCCTTCAAAACAATTCTGTTTGCAGTCTTTTAGGGAGTGGAGTCAGTAGACCAAGGCACGGTTTGCATTCTCATCATCCAGCCCATGAACTCTTCCAGCTGTCACGAGGGAAAGTCCAGCAGGGCTTCTCACTTCCTGCTCAGCTGAGAACAACAGTATAAAGTTCGCTCATAAGGCAAATGTGATAAATGAATGAATCCACACAAAAGTGTTCACAGCGCTTGGAAATTTGCTATGCAAATATTAATGTAGCTATTCATTGGGTTGTACATCATCTCAGCTCAAGAGTTCTTGGTCTTTTTAAAATCTTCTAGTTAGTGAATGACGGTGTTGATCCTCAGTGCTTACACTTAATATAGTTAGGGTTATTTGTCCCTTTAGGTGGCTAACACATCTGTTCCTATAAAAGACTGAATCCTCAAAGACATTAATAATACTGAAAAAAAGCTCCTCTTAATTGGCAAGGACTAATGAGTCAAGTAATCTGAGAGTGCTGTGTATTCATTATCTCTGGTCTTTACAACCGTCTTTCTAGGTTTTTCCTAATGAACCCATTTTGCAGACAAGCACACTGAGACTTACAGAAGTTAAGTGATGTGGTTAAGTTCACATAGTACATGATGGAGCTGACACTCAGACCACATCTGTGGGGCAACAGCACCCCAAACTTTCATCTGGTGTCATGTTTTATCAACACTTTATGTTTGTCTTTTTGAGACAGGGTTTTGCTGTGTGGTTCAGGCTGGCTTTGAGCTCACTTTGTAGCCCAGGTTGGTCTTGAACTCTCAGTGATCCTCCTGCCTCAGCCTCCAAGGTTCTGGGATTACAGGCACATGCCACCATGCCCAGCTATCATCTCTAAGACCTTCAGGACTGAATGTGAAGGAGCTTGGTGTGATGGTGAGAAGTTGGCCCCTTTCCTAAAGTTTTCCCCTCTCCAGGGGATCCTGGGTTTTGACCACAGAAGCCCGCCATAGTCCTTTCTCTGACATCCCCCTGCTTTGGCCACTCCTGGCCTCTCCCCGCGGTGCCATCCCTTCCCTGTTTGTCCTGTGACATCTGCACACCTCCAAGGGTGCTAGCCATGTTCAACTCCTACAGGAAGGTTTTTGTTTCTTTCTCCAAGCAGAATTCATGTTTACTTTTTCTGTGTTACCTGAGCATTTGAATTTGTACCATGCGAAGTTACCTCTTTATAAATTATTTTTGACCAGTGAATACAGGTACAGTCAAACTTTGGATTGCGAATAACTTGCTCCCAGAGTCCAAAAGACAAGCAAAGCTTTCTACTAATTTTTAACTTGACAAATGCGTGCCTTCTCACAATAAGAGCAGCACGTGAAGCTAGGATCACAGGGTCACAGCTGAGCCAGTACCCTCACCCCTGCCTTTCTTGCTGTGGGATTGGGGCGCTCATCTCCCAACAACAAGAGGTTATGGAGGAGATTTCACCTGCAGAGGAAGAGGAGAAAAAGGCAGAGGAATCCCTCTCCTCAGCGAGATCAGGGAGATTATAAAATGCGGGTAACATGGGAAGGCTGCTGAGGGTGTGCGACGAATTCTGTTTAACAACAAGGCAACGTCACATTTCCATGACATCCTCAAAAGAAGGCGAGAGCCAGTGTCACTGGGTAGGCTGCTTCTTAAAGTTGCATGAAAATAAAAAGATTCTGGCACTGATTCTGTTAGTGACGGTGACAGCCATCCTGCACAACAGCCCTCCTCCCTCTGGCCTCCCTCATGCCAGCCATGAAGGTTTCAAAGTTAAGTGCAGGTTGATTTATTTTTCTTTATATTTTGCATTTTCATTGTTATTTTCTATTATAGTAGAGTATTATAATCATTTTTATAGCGAATGAATCATTTGACTTTTTACTATTTTTACGGGGAAATTTGCTTTAATATACAAGTGTTTTGTGTGACAATTATGTTTCCAGAATGAATTATACTCCCACACCAAGGTTTCACTGTTGTCTACCATTTAACCACACATCTCCTTCCCCTGCTGGTACAGCTGGGACTTGTACGGCTCCAAGCCCTCCTCGCCCCTCAGCACCTCAGCTCATGACGTTTAATAACGAGAGCTGACCCCTGCCATTTTTCTCAGATGCCTGCAGGCTCGCCACACTCTGCATGCCTTAAACCTGTGGGTTCTCAGAGCAACCCTGTAAAGTAGATCATATTTATTTATTTATTGTACAGAACCATCCTACAGATAAGGAACATGAGGCCCACGGAAATGAAATAACTTACCCAAGCTCACCAAACTGAAGAGCTTCACTTTGCATCTAGATAATCTGACCCCTAAACTCTAGTCTTCACCACTTGTGCCAGCAGCTTCTCCTGCCCTTCTGTTTGGCTCTGCCCTGATCCTCCGCATATCTCTAAGGATGTGGTGTCAGGTGTGGGAGCTAAGGTAGTTTAGGAAGGAAAGCAAGAGAAGGATTTTGTATCAGCCAGGTGTTACAGGGTTGGGAACCCAGAAAAATAAGGCCCAGTTCCTGCCCCGATGAGGTGCGGCAGCTCTGGGGGACCCTGGAGGCTGAAGGGCAGGGCGAGCGTGTGGGAAGCCCAGCGCCTGCTCAGCACCCAGAAGGGCGCAGGACACAGAGGTTCCCTGAGGGACACAGAGGCAGGGTCATCTCTGTGAGGGGCGTCCTGGGTCACTAAGGACTTGATCCAGACATGTGCCCACTTTGCGCGAAGGCCCTGAGAGGAGGGATGGGAGGACGGGGCAGAACACGGCAGGGAACGAGCCCGGGAAGCTGAGCAGACCAGCCTGGGGCCAGGGGTGCGGTCTCTGAGCCCCAGGGCCTGAGTTTGAGCCCTGGTTCTTTCGCTTCTGCCCTGGAGAGCTTGAGTAGGTTTCCCAGCTTCCTCTCCTGTCAGATCATGCAAGCCCAGGGCCTGCCTGCTGGGATCCGGAGGAGGACCTCACCAGTGAGTACTTGTCAAGCCCTGAGGACAGCGTCAGCTCCACAGGAAACGGACAAAAATAACACACAAGTCCTCCGTTTCCTCAAGCTTGCGGAGGTTATCAAAGGATTTGATAGCAAGAAGCGGAGAGAGGTGGCTCACAGACAGGAAGGGGACAAAGACAGAGCGGGGGAGGTGAGAGGAATTAAGATGGGTTCTGTACACAGACCAATTTCAGCAGAGGAAGGCGGTCATTATGTGCTGCAGATGTGGACTAACACAACAAAGACAAAAGCAGACAGAAAACATTGGCTTCGGTGGACTGAGAGGTGGACAATATTGAGCCAGGAGTGGTGGCTCATGCCTGTCATCCCAGCACTCGAGAGGCTGAGGCAGGAGGATCGTTGCGAATTTGAGACCAGCCTGGGCTATGTATGAAGTGAGCTCAAGGCCAGCCTGAACTGCATAGCGGGACCCTGTCTCAAAAGACCAAAAAAAAAAAAAAAAAAAAAGTCACAATAATTAGAACACAAACCAGTTCGTACCGTGTGCTTCGCTGGGAGCCCACCATGTGCCACCCTCGGAAAACCGAGAGAGGAAACCACCGCTGCCCTTCTTTATCATATGCGTACACAGAGGCCAGAGAGGTCAGCAACGTCCTCACAGCCCTCGCCGCACAGGTAGGGGAGGCAGGCTTTGTGCCAGGTCTGTGCCTGCAGAGCTCCTGCACTGAGGCGCTGGCCAGGGTGACCCAAGGTCGCCCAAGGTCTGCGGGTGTCACAGTGACACCCAGATGCCTCGGGCTCTCAATCAGCTGTGGTGTAACAGGGCTACTTGCGAGGCAGCACCGAGTGTACAAGGGAAAGAATAAATCCTCGCGGTTTCCTGCTGTTTGAGTGTCTCTCCGGGAGCTGGTGAGGTACCCTTCCCTAGTCGGCAAGGCTTTGCAGGGAGTACAAAATAAAAGCGACACCTTTGCACCCCATCCTCAAAAAACAGTTCATGGGGTTTGCTTCCTTCCTATTTCTTGGGGCCTCTTTCAGCTTTCTCTTCAAGCCACAGATTTCACCCAAGGTTTTGGAGAATGTCTGTAAAAACATTTTTAAAAGGAAAAAAGTCATAAAATTGAAGTCACAGGTGGAATACAAAGCCACTTTAGGAAGGAAATCAGGGTGGTGCTTTGGAGCTAAAGAATCTCGGAGCTCAGGGACAATGCTGAGCTGATGGGACTTCAAGGGGTTTGTAGGGATGAGAGAGGTAACAGGGAGCCTAGTTCTAGGCGCGGGGGCCTGGGGGAGTTATTTGACTCCTCTGGACACTCCACACGTTGGCTGTTCTGGCCAGCATCATGAAGAGGCCTTGCGGGAGGCCACGGCATGCGAGGAGATGAGTTCATTCATGAAATGGAACCGCTTCACACGATGCCTGGCGCGGACAGCGGTGTGCAGAGGTCACCCGACGTGGGGTGGGGTGGGAGAGGGGTCAGAAAACAGCCTACACCCCAAGTCCTGTTTCCAGGCAAGTTAAAGGTGGGGCACGGGCACAGGCACACTAGATAATCATGCATGTGCTCGGCCTGACTGACACTGGAAGCCCAGTCTGTCCGTTTGCTTCCAGGAACTGGACTCACTATATCCATTTGCTGTTCCTTTCCGCTCTAGATGGCCCTAGGAATTCTCTATGTAGGGGAGCTTTTTATGGAAGTGCCTTGTCGCTAATATTAGTCCTAATTCAAAGCCAGGCAGCTGAATTAATGGTACGTATCCTTTAAAAACACTTCTTTAGCAACTTCCAAAGGGGGAAAATAAACCAAAAACAATAATAACAACACCAGGGCCGGGGATTTAGCTCAGTGGCACAGCATCTGCCTGGCAAGGGGGGAGGTTGTGAGTTCAATCCCTGGTACCAAAAAAAAAAAAAAAAAAAAAAAAAAAAAAAAAAAAAAAATCCCAAACAAATAAACAAACAAAAACCTCACCAGCATCTGATGGTAAAATTCACACAAGTGGCTGATCTTAGCTGGAAAATCTAAACAGAATTACCAAAGCACCCAACACCTCCACAAACAGCGGCCTGTGGGCTGATAAGTGGACCGGTGGTGATGAGGTTGGGGTCTAAAGTGGTATTACTGCAAAGCTTACAGCTCACCCTCCTTTGGCTTTGTTTTGTTTTACGATAGACGTGCTTTAAAGACCCAGAATCAGCTTATCCAGACTTGCTGATTCCGGAAAGGAAGGAAACCTTGTCTCCTGCTCACTTTGTGTTTCCAGGCTCGAGGTTCATCAGTGAAGTTTCGCACTGGGTTGGGGGGATGGAACTATTCCTCCCTCCATTTTTCTTCCAGCCATGCTTGCCTGAGAGGCTTAGAAGGGATTCTTGGTGGACAGAGTAGGGATTAGGGGCTAACTGTATTCTGGGGAAAAAAGCATGTAATTCAAAGAGGTCACCAGGAGCTCATTTCCCAAGGAGGGCTCTTGTCTTTGAAATCTTTTCTCTCCCGGGATCTAACAAAGCCCTAGTTCATTGAGCCTCAGAAGATGATCACACGCAGCTGGTTTGGGCTGGCTTTGATGGCTGGGGTGTTTGAACAGCGGTGGGGGTTAATATGATCTATTTCAGTTTAATTGTTTGTGTATCTGCTTGGGATTTCTCCCAAGAAAGAAGCGGCTTCATCCTGTGGGAAATGAACATCTCCCACATACTATGGGGGCTTAGGCAAAATGAAATCTCTTTTTCAGAAGCCCGAGTCGATGTTTGGTGAATGAGTTCATTTGATGACTTGATGCTTCGTGGCCCGTTTGGTCTGGGAGGATGATCTGCTCTTCACATCTCTGGGAGGCGTCTTCACACCTATGCGATTTGCTAAACCCTGCTTCTCCTCTGAGGATTTCCTCCTGCCCCTTCCGGATTCGGATTCGCTTTCCTTCCAAATTGGAGGAGTAAAGTTTCATCAGACCCTTTAGTGTCTTAGAAGAGGAACAGGAGGGCCACTGTCTCCTGGATTTGGCTTCAGTTTGGAGAAGATTGAAGGGGAATTCCTGAATGTTAGGTGATGGCTGATTTTCCTCCACCACAGATCATTTTTATTCTGGGATGAAGGGTTGCTAAGTAGATCTTCCTTGATTCCCACATGAGCGTACTTTACCTCAGTGCAGGGACTCCTTTACTGCTAGGGCCTAGGACAGTATCTGGTGTACAGTGGACTCTTATTCATCATGACCTAAAGACAGGAGATCTATTTTGGCTCCCAGCATTGCAGTTCTGCGCCATGATTGGGCAGTCCTGCTGTTTGGGGGCTGTGGCAAAACTTCACATGGAGGCAGAAGCGTGTGGTAGAGCGGAGCTGCTCAGTTAACTAGGAAACAGAAGAGAGGAAAAAGCAGCCAAAGCCCCATAACCCCTCGAAGTGCTCAATTATCTGAAGGCCTCCGTAGACCTGACCTTAAAGTTTCTACCACTCCCCAAAGTGTTTCCCGGAGACCAAGTCTTTAATGCATGGTCACTTGAAGATTGTTTAAGATCCAAACCACAGCAGTTGCTCATTCTGCCTAAAACGCAACAGTGTTCTGGCCGGGAACTGATAGGTGACCCTGTGGAAACCCTTGGAGGTACGTCACCACTTTCCGTACTTTGGCAGGCTAGAAGAAGTGGAAAGAGACATTTCCTCTAGTTCTGGAAGCGAACCTGGCCAAATGGCTTTCGGAGTTACGAATGAATCACTTTAAATCGTGCATTTTAGTTCAGGCAGCTGCGGCGCATGGTACTAGCTGGGTGGCTTAAACGACAGAAATCCATTTCTCACTGGAAAATCTAAGACCGCAGCTGGTCTCTGGTGGGCACTGGTTTCTCCATGCCCGTCTTCTTCACTTGGAGCCTCCCTCTCTCCCGCTCCCTACCGTGAGGGCTGTGCTTGGTAGCCCTAACGCCCCACCTTCTTGTGACAGCCCAGGGTAGTCTCAACATTCACCGTCTGAATTTGCAGACAGGATGCAGACCCGCCTTCCGTGATACCGAGCATCCTCAGCAAGGCAATATCACCATGAGGGGATGAAAATCAGTTCCTTAAGGGTGAAAACTAAACGTCGTGGTGGGTCCAATGAGGGAAAAAGCCTGACAAGTGCTCCGTGGGGAGAATAATGACAGAAAGTGGAGGACAGTACTTTTGAACTGATAGCACAGAAGCCTACCTGGAATCGAACTCACGACCTCAAGCCTGCCAGGTAGGCGCTGTGCACTAGCTCTATCCTGGCCTGGTGGTGCTGGTGGTGTTTGATGGGTGCCTCACAGTCCCCCTTGTTTGCTGTAGTGTGGGGAGGGTGCCCCGACAGGGACCACACTTGCAAATGACTCACTTTCTCCAGCCCAGGTGGTGAGATGCTGCTGGTATCAGTGGTGTCAGGGTTTATGAAATGGTACTCCAACTTGTGGCATTTTGACATGTGGAGCTGGAGAAACAGTCTCTGCCTTTTCTCATGCCTCTCAGCTCTAGACTGTTCTCTGATCTTCCTTCTCTTCCAAAGTGCAGAGACAGATTTTCTCTAATTTTGATTTATTTACCTAAAACCTTAACCTGTCAAAGAGAAATATACTTGCCTACAAATCTTACTAAAATTTCATCAAACCAAGGAGATAAAAGACTGAAAACCAAACACCACACCCAGAACTCAGAGGGACAAGATCTGGGTTTTCTGGGATTATTTATTTCTTCAAAAATAATTTACTCTATCTCCAAAATTGCCTAGAACCTTCTCTTCCTCTATTTCCTGTGAAATGTATATCTCTTTCATATTTTATGTGGCATCCACATATGTGTGTACAGGAATAAACTTGTTAATGCACGTGTCTTGTCAAATTATCTGTATTATCAGGGTCTTGGGCAGGACCCGTGATAGCAGTCAGGACAGTGATGTCCTCCTCTTGCACCCCAATGGTAGAAATAGTACTTTACACACGTAAGGAAAGGTCCATACCCATGAAGGTATAGAAAATCAGTCCCAAAGCAGATGAACTCCAAGCCAGATGATGTACTATGATTCTTGTTTAGATATTTTTGGTCATCTGAATCTGGAAATTTAAGTCTAAGATTTACATTGGCTGGCTAAATATTTAATAAATTTCCAAAGAAAACCCTTGCATTGAAAGAGAAGGTAAAAGAACTGAGCCTTTTCTTAGGTTCTTAGAAAAACTGGGTTAGAATTTCTGCTCCTTGTGTTTGACTTGCAGATCAAGAACCTACGCACAGAAAGTCATTTTCACATTGTGTGCTGTTATTGTGCCGGGGTCTCCTCATAAGTCAGCAGAGAGCACTGAGCCCATGAGATTGCTGTGCAGATAACATAAAGTACTGTATATAATTTTACACTTTTCAAATTGACAGAGCTGTATATCAGTATATTTGTCATGATATTAGGAAAAGCATAGGTTTTGCTTAGTGCAGCTAATTAACATATGCTTACCTCACATATTTACTTTTTGTGATAAGAACAACTACTATCTATTTTTCAGCAGTTTTCAAATACATTGTTATTAAGTAAAGTTGCCACACCATGCCATATACCTCCAGATATCATTCCTTCCGTCTAACTGAAATTTTGTGTTGTTTGACCAATGTGTCTATGGGCTTTGATAATTACCATTCTATCCTTCTAGGAATTCAGCTTTTTTAGATACCACAATGAAGTGAGGGTGTTGTAGTCAGAGTTTTCAAGGAAAGCAATTTAATACAGGAAACATCATTTATAAGATTATTTTATAATAGTCACCAGTGTCAAATACAAAAGTGCAGGAAATCTGTCCACACAGTAGAAACCCAAAGAACCCAGCCAAGGGCCTGGATCCATGGCATTGTCCTGCATGAGTCCAGCTGAAGACCTAGAGCTCATGACAATGCCTCCCATGAGTCCACCTGGAGGTTTAAAGCCCACAAGAAGGACACATGCAAATCTGTTTTATGGATCTGTGCTGGGAGGGCCCAAAGGCCACTGATGGAAGCTAGAAAGTCTGTGCCAGCGGGGTGAAGGAGCTGTGCCAGCAAGCTGAGGGTTCTGTATTGGAGCCAAGAAGCAATGCTCAAAATAAGGACCAGGGCTCCCCCAAAACGTACCACAGCCATCCTCAGCAACAGCGAGGTCCTGAGCTCCTCTATTGACAAGAACAGCTGAGTTCATATCAGGAAGCCAGCGTGACAGCTTCTCCAGGAGTCTGAGCAGCACACATCTTCCCTCCAGAGCCAGGAAGCAAGGCTTGAAGTAAGGAACTGCAGCCACCCTCAAGGTCCCGAGCTCCTCCGATGACAAAGTCAAATTCATACCAGGAAAGCAGCTCTACAAGCTCCTTCAGGAGAATCTCCAGCAACAGGAGAACCAACAACACACTTCTTCCTCTCCGGTTCTCCTCTTCATGTTGCTGGCAGCAATCCTCAGGTGGGCCATCGACACTCAGCACCACGCTGACTCAGTACAGCTGGGTGATACACGTTGAACACCAGTTATCGGTCCATGACAGAGGTCATGCAGTGCTTATCTTGCTGTGGCTGACTTGTTTTATTTAACAGAAAGTCTTCTAGGTTCATTCATTCAGGTTCAGTATTTGTAAGGCAGAAAAATATCCCACTGGTGTGTGCATCCTGCTTGGTTTAGCCATTCATCCACTGGAGCCCAATGAGGTTGATTCCATATCTTGGCTACTGTGAAAAACACTACAGTGAACACAGGCATGCATATGTCTTTTGTATACATTAACTACATTTCCTTTGACTATTGTAAACTTGATAGCTCATAGGATAATTCTAACTTTGATTTTTTGAAGAACTTCCATATTGCGATCCCTAATAATTGTACTAGCTTACATCAGTATGGGAGGATTCCTTTGTCTTCCACATCTCCCCCAGCACTTGTTACTTTTGTCTTTTTGATAAACACCATTCATAAGATGATATCTCAGTGTGGCTTTAATCTGCATTCGTTAGATGGAGATCGATGGTGAGCATTTATCTTGTGCTTACCTATCTTGTTTTGGGAGATATTGACTCAGGTTCTGTCTTAGCTATTTCTTTCATTGTTGAGACAAAATGTCTGGTCCCCAAAATTAAAGGGGAAGGTTTACACAGCTCACAGTTTGTAGAGGTTTTGGTGCATAGGGGACTGGCTCCAGGCAGGGTGGCTTGGCAGAGGGAAATCACAGAGGAGAAACAATTCATAGCAAGCAAGAATCTAGGGGAAGACGAGCCCCTTTCTGTCCTGTACGTTGTATCCAGTCTCCTTGGATTAGGGTGGTGCCAATCCAATAGTGGACCAATCTAGTGATTACCCCTCTTAATCCTGGCTCCCCTAACCCTGGCATTGCACCATAAATCACTCATTCTATATAATCTCTGAAAAAGCCCCACCTATGACTGCTTAGGCTTTGAGGGGACATCCAGACGCAAACATAACAGCCTAAATGAAGTTCTTTGTTTTTGTACTTACAGAGTTGCTTGATCTTAGATATTATCTCATTACAAATTATTTTTTGTATTCTTGATGATAGCCTTTCTGACAGGGCGAAATGAAATCTCAGTGTAGTTTTGAGTTGAATTTCCCTGATGGCTTATGTTGAACATTTTTTCATATAACTATTGGTCATTTATATTTCCTCTTTTAAGAAGTATCTGTGCAGTTCTGTGCTCATTTTTGCTTGGATTCTTTCTCCTTAGAAGTGAATCTTTATACAACCTGGACACTATCCTCTGTTGGAAGAGTAATGGGAAAAAGTTTTCTCTCATTATATCAGCTGTCTCTTTATTCTGTTGTCTCCTTGGCTGTGCAGATTTTTTAATGAAATCCTACTTGTCAATTCTCATTGCTATTTCCTGGCTATTGAAGTCCTGCTTGGGAAGTAGTTGCCTGAGCCTATAACATGTAGTGTTTGCCTATATTTCCTTATAGCAATTTCAAAATTTGGGGGCTTATTTTTAGGTCTTTGGTCCATTTAGAATTGATTTTTATGCAGAGGTTTAAATATGGATACCCAATTTTCCTAGCAGCATTTTTTAAAGAGTCTGTCTTTCTTCCACTGTATACTTTTAAACACTTTGCTAAGATGGTTGTAGCTGAATAGCTGTGTTTCTTGATATTCTATTCTATTGGTCTATGTGTTTGTTTTTATGCCATTACTATGCTAGTTTTGTACTGTGGTTTTGCAGTATGTTTTCAAATCAGGCACTGTGATACTTCTAGTATTCTTATTTTTGCTCAGGATTGCTTTGGCTACTCTGGCTCTATTATGTTTCCATATGAATCTTAGGAATGGTTTTCTATTTCTTTGAAGAATGTCCTTGGTATTTTGATGGGATTACAATGAATCTATAGATTGCTTTGGGTAGAATAATCATTTTAAGAATATTAATTCTGGTGATCCTTGAACATAGGCTGACTTTCTATCTTCCAGTATCTTCTTTCAGTGGTGTTCTTTAATTATTTCAGTGTAGAGGCCTTTCCCCTTCCTAGTTTTGTTTATTCTTATTTTAGTTTTTCTTGGCAATCTTTCTTGAGGGGATAAAAGATACAAGTAAGGCATGGCTTTGCCCTCCCAAGACTCAGTTGGCATCCAGGACTTGCACGAAGTTAAATGGTGGGTGGGGAGAAGGGTTCCTTCACTTGGGAGCTTGCAGCATTTGCTTTGGGCACTAAGGTGGGTATATCATGGGGCAGGTGAGCCTGTGAGCACAACCATGGCCTCGGAAAGAGAACGCAGTGAGACAGGCTTAGGAGAATGCGGGGATGGACACTGTTACCAGGACTTGTTTTGAGTAAGTGAATCAGGCCAAGTCTCAGTGAGGAGGCTGACAGAGAGCAGGTAAATTTGCATCACTGAACTGTGCTTTGTGATTTGACTCTAGCTCACAGCTTTGTGTATTTTACATCACACTGTTGCTTTTTAAAACAGACCGTTCAGACTGAACCACAGTTACTCCCAGGCTATTAAATGTACAAATTAGGAAGGCAGTTGTGTTTTTGTGATTTGGCTCAATCTCCTCCAAATGAATTTGTATATAACTGACATTTCATGTCATATTTAGGTCTTTTTAAAGGAAAGAACTGGAGGAAGAATTGTAAATTAAATGGCATTTCAGTGTTTGAAGATTCCTCCCAAAGCTGGTGCCTAGATTGTAGTATTTTTACATTTCTTTTTGTATTCCATCCACTGAGGCTGAGTGAGTTTTGGCCATAGTGGAAATTTCTTCCAACTCCATTGATATTGAACTTATTAAAGGATGTGTGGCAGGAATTTGTTTTAAGCCAGTAAGATTGTTTAATTCATTACAGCTTCTAGTAGGAAACTTACAAGAACCAAGAATTAACCACTGTAGCACGGGCAGCAAGCAGTAGGTCCCTTCCTGGGAACCTAGCCCTGCAACCACGCTGGCTAAGACTCCTCACCAGTGGTTTGAGGAGAAGAAGCTGAACATTCACATCTTGCATGCATTTATATCAAGTAAGTGTTGTGGAAGAGTTATGATGCAGATCGTGAACTTAGGCATTTTGAACAAATCCTTCTTCTCGGTAAAACTTTTAATCAAACAAATCATTAGGTATCCTTTCATATATTTTTAAATCTTAATAGATTTTACTGGCAATTAGAATCAATGTCTGGTATTAAGAAGAAGAAAACTGGTAAAAATGTCTTTTACAGACTTCTATCTTGAGTAGTGCATTCCTACTTGAAGTATTTTGACTCAATATCTGCTTTATTTTTAGCTTTTCCTGGCTCCTTGTTACCTACAAGGACAAATCTTAGGCTGGGACAGTGGTGAAGCAAGTCCCTCTGTGACAGGAACTCTGAGCAGCATAGTGATTGTCCACTACGCTGAAGTGACCGGAGGGCAGAAGTGTGGGTCACACTGGTTCCTGGGCAGCTGGGTGGTCAGCAGGCTAGAAAGAAAAGGACTGGGCTATTACTGACAGAATCCCTACTCTGTGGATACATCTTTCTGAATGGGCAAGACCGGGATGGTATTTGTGTCCTGTCTGAAAGCTCATCCAGGGTCATCACTGCAGAACAGATACTAAATAATCACAAGGACAAAAATAAAGCCCTCTACACATTTCCCCCAGCTACCTTAGTGTTTGGTCATTGGATCCATGAACAAAAATAGCCTAGGTGATAAGAACGGGTTTACAGACATGGACTTCCCAGACCAAAGCTACCCAGATACCAAGTAAGTCGGTTTGCTGTCAGAAGAGACCAGCATCGAGCAGCTAAGCTGGGACACTCACAGGGGAATCAGTAAGTTCCTTGCTGGAAAACTGATCACATTTGAGCATTTCCATAATGGAAGCAGAGAGATTAATTTTCACTGGAATAGATGTGTATCCTGAATATGGGTTTGCTCTCAAACCGGTTGGCATCATCTATGGACAAACAGAATGTCTTATTCACCATGATGATGTTCAACACAGTACTGTGTCATCTTCCGGCTCTCTAGTGCCTGTCAGGGTTCCCAAGGTTTCTGGGGGTCCTCCATAAGGGCTCCACACTGCACCCTAAATCTCTGCTCTGTAATTACATCACCCCTTCTCTTCTCTCTGCTTCCTCTGCATATCTTCCATCAGGAGACTTATTTTTGGATTTAGGACACATTGAGATAATTCACAATGATCTCCTTATCTCAAAATCCTTAATTTAATATATTTTCAAAGACTTTTCCCAAAGAAGTTAATGTCTACAGATTCCAGGATTTAGGGACTGGGTTTGTCTCTGGAGGAGTCTACAGTGCTGAACTCAGGGAAGCCCCGTTAAAAAGGAAGAGTAACTGCTTGATGTTACTCAACGTTGTTTTTTAAAAGCAAATTTTCACAATATAGCCCTGGCTGGCCTCTAACTCATGACTCTCCTGCCTCAGCCTCTCTCGGGTGCTGGGATAACGGTTATGCGCTGCCACAGCTGGCTGGCAGCAGATACTACACTCAGCCTGGGGACGAATGGGGTCTAGTTGCTCGTATGAGGTCCACAGGTCACTTTTACACAGCTTGTGGGTTTAGGAACCACAGCTGACCCCAGGCACCAATCCTTTGATTTTATATAACTTGCATTGCCTCTCGCCAGCTGACCTGCCTTGAAGAGTGAGTCATCCTCTGTGAGCCTCAGTTTTTCTATGAAACGCAGATAAAAGTAGTAATTTCTTCCAAGAGCTCTGGGAGAACGAAATACTGATGTGTGTGCAGTGCTCAGAACGGTACCTGGCTCACAGGAAGATCTCGGGAAGGGCTCCATAGACGACTCCTCATGCTGATCATCATCACTGGAACTCAGTGGCGTGAGAATGGGGCCCTGTAGTGTCTCCATCCCACTGGGTCGGGGGCTGGCTGTTCCCGTGTCAGTGTCAGGAGACCAGAGCCCTCTCTCAACTCAAAGTCCATCTTTAGAAACATTCAAATCCTCTACCTTAGAGTTATAGTCCTCACCATGCTATTTTCATAGCTACTTTATCCTTGGGTAAGACAGTCTACTTTCCAACTTACAAATCCAAAGGATGGATAGAAGGTTGATTTGATTTCCCAGGCTGCCACATAGCAATACACTTACACAATATATATACTTAACATAATATGTGTGCAGTACTTTTATGATTATATTATAGTGTGTTTTGAGATGTTTAAAGATAGAGCAACTGAGTTTAATAACTGTTGTTGAACACTCGTGTGTGCATGGGTGCACCAGATACGGTGGTGGATGAGAAGCTGACCTATAACCTGCTATTGCAAGTAATTCTCAGATCACAGCCATGTGTGTTTGTTGACATACTAGTTGGTTTTTCATTACAATGGCAGGGATGAGTAGTCCCCACCCCAAACCTACAATTCTTCTTATCTGATTCTTTGCAAGAAAGTCTGCTGATCTCTCCGCTATATGTTTAGGTTACAAAGATGCAAAAAACAAAAAACAAAAAATCATCATCATTGTATCTGTTCTCGAAGAGCTTACAGAATAGGGTGAAAGATCAAAAACAAAATCTCGATGCTGTGGTGCAATCTCTACTAATTGTGTAAGATTACAAAGGCGGAAATGATTAGTTGTTTGTTCCACAAAGGTTGTTTAAAAAAATCTTTGCTGAGGAGGTGAAATTTAAAACGAGTATCATCACTCTGTGTAAGAGTCTGTTCAGAGGACAGGGGGAAAACTGTCCAGTGAAGATTCAGTGTGACCAAAGGAGCCAGAGCAGGAGGCAGGAGGGGGGAACACAGCCGCCCATTGTGGGGAGACAGTCGCCTGATGTGTGGGGGAGACAGGCGTAAGGTAGCGGGGTGGTGGGTGGTCCTAGAGAGAGAAAAAACAGAACAAAGCAAAAGTCCAGGACGTGGAATCCCCTTTGCATCTTACAGTTTTCATCAGAACTGCAAGAGCTTTTTAGCAAGACTGATATTTCCACAGATTGGCACAGCTGATCTGTAACCACATGAGAATGGAGACCGTGGGTCATTGTGACATTAACTTCCTCATCGAGTCCTTTGTAAGCAAGTTTCCATGGCACAGTTATTTTTTCTAACTGGGAAACTAAAAACAAAGCGGAAAAACAACAAAGCAAAAACTTTTTCTAGAACTGTTCACCATTCGTTAAGGTAGGAATGTGATTGTCCAAAGCTCGGCAGAATTAACACAAAGGGACCAGTGCAAAGGTAAGAGGAGAAATGTCTTGAGACTTCCTCAGTCAGTCATATAAAGTGATCAGTGAATGAACTTTGGATAGAGGTTGGGGAAGCCAGTTGTTTTTGTAGGCAGGGTAGTTCTAAGATTGAGTTTTTACTGGGAAAGTTACGCAAATGCCTCCTCACTTGGGATTAGCAAATGCACTCTTTTGAAGCATTGCTTCATCCTTGACTGCCCTTCCTACTGAGCCGGACTCCTATCTGCGCAGAATGAACCTCGAGGGTGTTTTCTTGAGAGAAGAAAGGAGCAGAGGGAAGCTCACTGGGGGACCCCGACTGAGGAGCTGGCGGGAACAGGCAGTCAGAAGCACGGCTGCTCCACCGAAGCTCACAAGGGTTCAGCTCCTCGGATTTCACCAGTCTGCTTATCTTTTTGTAATGCTTTGCTATTACAGATTGATCTTGAATACAGGTTCATTTTCCAGTGAAGAACTGAGAAGCTGGTCTGTTATCAAGTGCGTGGTCTTTCCAGCCTTGTTTATCATTTTGGGCTCTGTCCTGTGTGTCAGGGGTCCACACACTGAGGGCTGAGTCCCCATGGTGGCAACACGGAAGGCAGTGGAACCTTTAAGAGATGGGTGTAGTGGGGGCGTGGGGATAAACACAATTCTCACGTGATCACTGGTGGCTCTCACAAGAGGTGGTTAGGGAAGGAGGTCCCTCCCCCACGTGCTCCTTCCTGGTTCACACCTGGCTGATTGCTCCAGGCTCTGCCATGGTCACCCACCACTCACTTCCTGCCAGGGTGACCCTCCCAGAACTGAGTCAATGCAGATTCTGTGCCCTTGAGCCTCCAAAACTCTAACTGAACCTCTTTTTTCAATAAACAGCTTGTTATTAAAAAGAGTGACTAAAACCTGGCCAGTACACTGGGCTTGGATTTGTCTGCCACCTAAGGATGGTCGTGAAGAGGGCACAGTGGAGTGGACAGCCTTGGGTTGGAGGTTAGGGATCCACGTTTCCCAAAGGAGCTCTCACTGGGCTGCTTCTGGCTCTTTCCCGACTTCCTCTGTGACCCTGAACCACCCTTCCTGGGTCTGTGAAACACAGCGGAGAACGTATGCAATTCTTGTGAAGTACTGAAAAAGATTACATTAAGGAAAGATGATTTATAAACTAGCCAAGAAACGGTTTGTACTCCTAAGACTTGCAAAAACTCAGGAAACTTAGACATTCTTCTGATGCGTTTTAAAGTACTTAATTAATGTCTCTCATGTATACCTTTCAACACAGTTCTGATTTCAATCCAATCATCAATCCTACTCTTGGAAATCTTTCCTAAGAAAATAACAGGTATCAAAATTATTTCTTTTTAAATTTTTTTTTTAGTATCAGGGATCAAACTCACAATCTCACCCTTGCTGAGCTAAATCCCTAGCCCTCTAAATTATTTCTGATAGCAAAATTATAAGCTGAATATTTAATTAAAGAATAAATAGTTTTCCATTGGTGAATTGTTATGGAATTATTAAAATGATATTTATGATTTTATATCATCTGGTGGAGTTTCTCCCAACTCCTCATTGAAATAAAAATAACAACTCATGTTTAAAACTCAAGTCATTGGCCAGGCAGAGTGGCATATATGTGTCATCTCAGCACTCACAGAGACTAAAACAGGAAGTCTGCAAAAAGGGCTTAGGATGCAGAAATGTGCAAAAACCCCTAGCTTCAATCCCTAGTACTGCAAAAAAAAAAAAAAATCATGTTATTGATAAGTTATATGTCTTTTCAAGGAAAAAATATAAAAGTTTGTGGTGTTGTGTTCATATATACAGCACTGCTCATGACTATTGGTGCACAATTTCGTGCCACAATCTCTGATAGCTGTCCACACACATTCTGGGCAGTGGAGCTGGATGTAAAAATATCATCACTGGCTTTGCCCTGAGCATGTCCTTCCATCATGACGTTCCTGCCTTGGAACCTGCTGACCCATGTACTGAATCCCTGGAATCCAAAACTACACTAAACATCCACTTCTGTACATTCTGGGTGACTGGGATTGCATTCAACACTAGGAAAACTAATACATAAAATTGGTACCTAGGCCGTGACTGTATCTGACAAGGTAGTTTAGACTTAGAAGACTTTGGAACTGGTTTGGAGGAGGAAATCAGAAGGTTTTAGAGATATAGGCCGGAGAAGTCCTAGAGAGCTATATACAGAGCCTGGTGGGTGACTCTTGGTGCTCAGAAGCCTGGAATGATGACAGGAATGCAGACTCTCAAAGCCAGGTTCAGGAGACTTCAATGGGGAACAAGGAACTACACTGAGAGGTAAACAGAGGCACGTGTGCTGCACTCTGGCAGAAAATGTGTCTACGTCCTCCCCATGTCCTAAGACTTTGTAGAAGACTGAGATTAAGAGTGGTGGACCAATTTTTCTGGTGGAGGACATTTCAAGGCGACCTCATATTCGGGCTGTGGCATGAGTGTTGCTGGCTGCTGTTGACTAGGTCTGCAGTAGGAGAAAAGAAGCAGAACAAAAAATTTGGAAAACTTAAATTCCAGAACAGAGGAAGTGTGATCCTTGAGATGAGCACCATTAAAAAGAAGGCAAGGATTGGGTACAGGAACCAGAAATACAGATGTTTTGGAAGCATATCAGTAATCAGCAAAACCCACACAGCAGCCCGAGGATTCAAAAGTGTACACTTGGCAGTTCAGAAGAGACTCCCTGAGCTACTTGCTTAAAAAGGGCTGTCTGGAAAGTTGGAATTTTGGGACTTATTTCATTTTGCTCATTCAGAGGATTGGAGGCTGCTGAAGTCATGGTCAAAGGGGGCCCAGTTGCTGCCTCTGATGAAAGCAGACACTGACATCATCCACGTGGTGGCTATTTTACAGGAAGGAGGAACACAGGGTTGTGGGGTCGGGGGGGGGGTTTCACTCAGATTTCTAGGGAAGCCAGCCAAGGAGCTCCTAGTGGTGTGTGTGTGAAGGTGTGAGAGTAAATCAAAGGTGGAGTAGAACCCCAGGAAGTTGGAGACGCCAGGAACATTTGCTGAGGAGAACTGGAGGTTCTAAGTGGACATATCTCAAGAGACAGAGACCGTGTGGGCTGAAAAAAGCAATGCTGGGGGCAGGTGGGCTGTCCAAGGCCTTTGGAACTCACACTCACCACCAAGTACCTCTGTGCTAGGCAGTGCTGGAGGCTCTTGTTATACGCAGTGTTTGCTCTGCTGGTGTTGGGGCTTATTTTGCTCCCATGCTTTTTTATACCCCTTTTCCTCTTTTTAGGAATAGGAATGTTTGCCCTGCTCCACTGTACTTTGGGGTTATGCAACTAGTTTTTTGTTTTTTGTTTTTTTTTTTACAGAAATTCATAGCTAAGAGTTTGCCTTGAGTCTCAAAAGAGACTTGCACTTGTACTTTGAAAAATGCCACAACTGCTGAGACTCTAAGGAAAGGATTTCCATGTTTTTGTGGCACGGAGGACGGTTGTATTAAGTGAACGATGAACCATACTAGTGTGAGGTGGTTACGACTGTTCTTTTGCTTTCTAGGGCAAGAGGTGTCTTGAGCAAAGCACCACAGGGTGACGTAATGGGTAAGGAGCTGGTTGGGGAGCAGCACAGCAGTGCAGTTCAGGGAAGCACACAACAGAGTTAAGAAAGATGTCATGGTGGGTGTTAAAGGAGAAATTCGCACAGATCGTAATTGGCTTCTTTTTGGATTCTAGAATTGGCGGCACTGTATACTCACAATGGTTCAGAAGGCCCTGCTCATCATGTGGCACATTTTATTATACCCAGGAAAAGGGGGAACATATAGAAAAGGAGGTGAGGCACATGGTGACCATCACAACTCACACCTGCCTTACTGAATAGAGTTTTTGTTGGTTGTGTGTGATTGGCTCAGACTCAGCCTCATGTTACAGCAGTAGTTGACAGCCTGTTTATACATCAAGTTAGCCTGTAGTTCACTGCAACCTTCAGGCTCCACTTAGACCACATACAGAGGCAGCATTAATCCAAACAGCTCATTTTAATGTGAGCCAGAAAGCCAAAAGGACACTGGCTAGCAGCGATGCAAATGAGCTGCCCTTCGGTTATGCTTTAAGGTGAGATGACGGGCGTGGAGGGCAGAGCACAGACGGCTTATCATGCCAGGAGGCCTACTCAGTTCTAAGTAAGCCAGTGTAACAGCAGGTCCCAATATTGTGAATATTTTAAAAAGTACAAGTATAATAAAAATCTGACAAGGATTTGACAATAAAATGAATTACTCTGGAAGCTAAAATTTAAGAAAATCAAACATGAGGGTTTAAGAAGATAAATTTTGTTTTTCTCACAAGAAAAAGACTGGAGACGCGGCTCAGACTCACAGAGGGCCTGTGGAATCCTGCAGTGGGGCAGGCTCCTTCTAGCGTCCCCCGACATCTGTGAGGTGATCTTTCAGGATGGCTGCCAGGACTCCTGCCATTGTGCTCAAGCAAGAGCCGAGAATAGGAAAAGGGGACGCACGGTCCCTTCTTCTTTAAGAACCTTTGTGAGACGCCCCCACTGGACAGTTTTCCTCTAGCATTAATTCATTGTCCAGGACCATGATACATGGTACTGTCTTCATAAGGGTTTTTGGAAAATCTAGATTTCATTCACCGGGAAGATTTTGCACCCAATTAAGCCAGGGTCTAATTAGTAAAAAAGAAGGGGAAAATGGATATCAGGTAAGATACAGGCAGTACTGGCCACATCTACAAATGATGAAAGTCAGATTATTTGTCTTTTGCTTTTGGGTGTGACGTAACATCAGTAAATATGATGATGTCTCTGTGTTTTTGAGAAGAAAAATTCAACCCAAGGTCTTATCTGTATTAAAGCCACGAGTCACATGAGAAGCAGCTAAATACATTTTCCAGTATATAAGGGTTTAGAAAATATACCATCTGTGTGCATCAGACTTCAGTTGTTGTGACAAAATACTCAAGAAAACTTAAAGAAGGAAAGATTTGTTACGGATTTCAGAAGTTTCAGAAGTCTCAGTATGTGGTTATTTTGGGTCCACTGTTTCCAGGACTGTGGAGACACAGGGACATCACGGTGGGAACCCAGAGGAGCGAACTGCCCGCCTCGTGGTGGCCAGGAAGTGGTACCCAGAGAGGTGCTCTGGGGTCCCAACATCCCTTTCAAGGGCGCACCTCTAATTTCCTACCTCTTCCAACTAGTTCCCACCTCCTAAGGTTTCCATTACCTCCCAAGAGAAACACCAGCTGGCAACCAAACCTTCACCCCACGTACCTTTGGGGCACATTCGAAATATGAGTGTAATACCATTAATACGCACTGCTTTAAAAAAATCTGAAATAGTTTTACTCCCAGTGACATATTTGTCAAAAGTAACAACTAATATAAATTAAATATAATTTATAAAGCACTGAAGAACTGAGATCAGTTCAACAGTAAGTTAATTAAAATTATTTTAATTTTTGGTTATTTAGCTATTTGAATACACTTAAAGTAAATATTATGTCAAATTAGATGCTTCTGTGAACCACAGTATTTCTGTAAAAATGTCATTCAACAAAAGTGATTAAAAAGAGACAGAAAAGGTAAAAAGACTAATACCTAAAATGATTTTGAACTATAAAAAATTGAGACTGAATGTCCAAATGAGTGGATGATATGTGCTTTTAAACTTCTAAAGAAGATAAACAAGGACTGTAGTATTAAGAAAATATAGTTCTATTTGTAGAAAAAGTGGAAAGTTTTCTTGATGATCTGAAAAATCTTATAACCCTGAAGTTCCAAATTGATAAAAACACTGCCGTGAAGCTAAACTAACTCTTCATAAATATAGAAGCATAGATATAATAAATAAAATATTAAATGATTTAATTCTGCAGTAAAATTCCACTTTGATGAAGTAGTATTTGTATAAAAATGAAAATATAACTTATAGTTACAAATCCATGAATAAGAGATCAAAAAAGAAAGATCGTAATCTTTAGATGAAACCCTAAACCTATTTAATTTATGCAATGTGTATTTCTATGAAATCCAAAGCACCAATATTGGAAGACTAATCTCTTAACTTGGTAAAGTCAACTTTCTCACACTAAAGATAATGCTTGAAATGTTAGAGCAACTTACTAAAGCTGAGATCAAACAAAGTACACTGTTGTTACACTATTATTCTACATTGGAACCTGTAGTAAAGACAGTAAGACCCAGAACACTATAAAGGGAGAAAGAATATTATTATTATTATTAATATTATTGTTATTATTAACATGTGATTTAGTACTTCACTTCACTTAAAAATCACCAAAGAATCAAACAAAAATAACTCATAGTTTAAAGGTATATACAACACAAATGATCAAAATTTTTTAATATAGAATAATGATATACAAAATGCAAGTTATATCAATTGCAATATGTCATACCTAAGTACTTATAACACATAGATACACAGTAATGCACCAGATATGATTTTATATATTCATGAAGATTGCATGTATATGCCAACATGATATGTATATAAAATTAAAATACTAGTCATACAAAATTCTAGTCATGAACTACAGTAGATTCACACTAAGAAAACTATAGTTCCCGCCTAGGAAACATGAAAAATTTGAATAAATTGAGGCTTATGATCTGGAGGGGGAGGAGCCTACAATAAATTTTAAACAACATCAGTGCTGAGTGGAAACCAGCCCTGTGGACTTAAAGTTCTGAATCAGTGAGCCAAAATATCCTTCCTCCTTTAAACTGATTTCCTTGGGGATTTTGTCACAGCAACAAAAATCTGATGAACACAGATGGCGTATTTTCCAAACTCTTGTACGCTGGAAAACTTCTTTGGATGCTTTTCACATATGAATTATGACTTTAGTACTTACAAAATTATGGGCTAAATTTTTCATGTCAAAAAATGATGTATACAGTTAATATAAATCAAGCTCACATTCAAATGGGATTTTGGAGAGACAAGTTAACAAAATGACAAGCATGCAGCGAGCATAAATCTTGCAGGGTGATGAAGACTCGGGCCAGCACCCAGAGTGTCCTCAGTCTGGAATCCTTGATTCCCCTCCACCACCCCTTTCCTGGGAGGCAGGGGCAGGGCCGTGAATCATGAAACCCCTGGGAGAAGGGGAGAGGGCTTGAGCTCCCTTTACCCTGAGATGCTTGGACTCCAATACAGATTTCCTGCACGTAAAGCAAGCAGCCAAGTTCTAAATATTAACAATTTTCCCTTGAAAACAATTAACATGTAATAAAATTAATCTCCAGATCCCTGGAGAATGGTTATATTTACATTTCCCAAAATTACATTCAAAGAATTCATATTAACTTTGAACCAGAAATCATTTTAACGAAACTTTTAAAAATTGTTTGGGAGATTCGTTATTAGTACCTTAAGTGACTACAATGAGGTTAAATTATTTTAAAAATGAAGTCTAACTTGGCTCTTGGAATGATTCAGTGTAGAGAGCTCTTGCCTACCATGCACAAGGCCCTGGGGTTGATCCTCCACAATGAAAATAAAAACAACACCAAACAAAAAAGTCTGTTCCAATAACAGCTATTGTCACCAGCTCTTAGTAAATATCACAGTGAGCTCATAGGACATCCTCAGATCATGGTTAAAATTAGTACAGGAAATGGATCAAATGCATACTTAGTTAAAATTGCATTCCATATTTATTAATTTTTATCATTTTATATTTTACAGACATTTATTCTGTAGAGAGCAAATCTCAAAATAGTGATCATTTACAGAAATTATCTGAAATCCTAAAAATTATAAAATGTATTTCAAATCATGTCATATTAATTGCTTGGAATGGGCCAAATCTTATCTAATTGAATAATGGCACTGTTACTGACTATTGGGTTTTCTTCAAACACAGGAATGGAAATAAAGTATATAACTCTTTCATCTTGATATTTCTCACCTTCATTTCTAGCCTTGAGTTTGTAAAAACTCAGAGTTGTTACAAGGAATTCCTTTCCCTGTCCATCAACTGTGATCTGCTGTTTATCTTGGTTACTTTCCTTGTCACTGAGACATAATACTCAGCACACTCACAAGTTAAAAGTGGATGTTTATTCTGTCTCACGGTTTGTATGGGTTTCAGTCCATAGTTGGTGGCTCCAAGGCAGCGTGATGTGGCCGGGGGCCTGGCAGCGTTGGAGCAGCTCACATCATGGTGGACAGGAAGCAGAGAGAGAGAGTTACGGGAGGAGCCAGGAAGTGAGATACAACTTCCAGGTCTCACCCACAGTGACTCACCTCTTCCGGGCACGCCCCACCTCCTAATGGCAAGTCAGCTCCAGAGCCCCGTAATCCAACTGCTTTCCAAGTTCCCTCCTGTGATTCCATGCGGGTGTAGTGAGACATTTAGATATGAACCATAACTTTGGGATTGCAGAGGGGTGCAGAGCAGATCTGCTTACAGTTGGGTCTTTCCTAGTGGGTGAGGGAAGAGAAGGGGCAGCCTCTTTGCCCTGGTTTGTCCATACCTCCAGGCAGTGGACGTCTCCCAACACAAGAACGGGGAAATGAGCTGTGTGGGAACAGGAGCTAGTCTTATTCATCCTATTTCCCACTTGGAGAAGCATCTTTGTGACTTAGCAGGTTTAACAGATATCTGTTGAAGGAAGATTTCCACTGGTTTTTGCTAACTGTAATAACTTCTCACAGGTTATTTGCTTTACATTTATCCATGGTCACTCCGCAGTGTGGTTAATCTATTGCAGAGAATTGAGAGTTGGTAATGCATACAGAGCGAAACCACTAAGAAAATAAAGTGAATTCTATATGGAGGGAAAAATTAAATAAGAGCCAAGGAGTATACATCAAAGTGATAGCCATGGCTGAGTTTGAATCATGAGATGGTCTTTGTATTTTCTAAAGTATTTACCAAATATACACTAACTTCATAATAAAAAGCAGGTTTGTGAAAGTATTTTCAGATGTCTATGCTTTAGATAAAATTCAATTGATCTGATAGTTTTTAGACAACCAGCAGATCTAACAGCAAAATACAAACCAAAATCCTCAAACAGCCAGTCTTGGAATTTGACCCTAAAAAGTCTGAAATCTTTACTTTCTAACTTACGTATCCCAGTGTTGAAATAATGAAGAGCTCATCATGCATGCGATCATCTCTTACTTCCATAGAGGCAAGAGGTCAGAAGAGGCCCTAAAAGAAGAGCAGGACAAGATGGTGACTGTTTGGTGGACATCTATTTCATCTCCCTCCATATACCTTTGAACCTAACTTAGCAGTGCAGATTTGTCTTGCTTTTATGATCAGTCTTCTTGTTTTGCAGTGACTCCTCCTCTTAGGGTGTGTCACCTACTTACCTGAGAACAGGATTTTACATGGACAGGTCCATCACAGTAATAACTGTGCTGTTTTATACCGTCCTGGGTTTTAGCTCTCCTAGTGACCAGAGCTTGGCCAGGGATGTGGCTGCCCGTCTCAGTGGAGGCGACCAGCTGACATCCATCCTTGGCTACCTTCTGCTCAGACAGGAGAAGGTGAGGATGACCTTATTGGCGGCGGGTGCTGCTGGCAGAGGCCTTAACCATTTTGGGCTGCCTTTCTGCAGGGCCCACGTCAGATGGCTAAGCCGGCCCTGGGGACTTTCTCTGGGAAGAAAGTTCATTTGGTTTCCTCCGTCTTAAAAACTGCTAATCGATTGCTTCCGAGTCTTTCTCCCAGGTGGCTCAGAATGCAGATGGAGCAGAGGGTGACAAAGGACACAATCTCTTAACATGCTAAATTTTTAAAAACATTTAATATTTGTACCACTTGCTAGTGGAAACAGCAACCCTGTATCTGTGTGTTTCGTGACCCTCCCCAGTGCCTTCTGTGCAGTGTGGCTGCTGTAAACACGTTTATAACGAGAGTGAATTCGTCCTTTGATGGTCCCCTCCTGGTCCAGAGCCTGGCCTGGCTGCTCAGCAGGGGCCAGCCTGATGTGGCGCTCAGCCTTCACAGTCAGGGTGCTGGAGGGGCAGACTCTGGGTTGGCCTCCTTGGCTCTGCTGCCCAGGCCTCCTGCTCCGGGGATTACACACAGACCTTCCCACACTGTGCTCTCCACACTGCCCCTCGGGCTCCTTCGAACAGTGGAGAAGAAAAAAATTACTGAGAAAGACAATGTTTGGGATGAAGGAGACCATGAGAGTGTTTCTTTATGGTTGTCCTCCAAACCTCATGTGATCAGCGGGAGGACCTGTAGGAGGCGGTTGGATTACATGGAAGATAACTGACTTGGTGTTGGAAGGGAGGCTCCGGTCACAGAGGTCACTGTATGACAAGAAAGTGACATCTCCCTTCCCGGCTCCCCACTCCGTGCTTTCCACCTCCTGTCCCCCATGCTGTGAGCAGCCCTCCTCCCCCAGGCCCCCCTGCCAGGGCACCCTGCCTGGGCAGACGCCTGACTGTGGACCCAAATGTGAGCCCAAATAAACCTCTCACCCTTAAATTGTGGGTGCCGGGTACTTTGTCCCAGTGATGGAGGGAACAACCAAGACAGAGGGCATCTAATAACAACGACCCTAGGATTTAGAACCGGCGTTGTCTTCCAGAGAACTTCTAAGTACTTGACCAAGTGACGGTGTCCAGGTGCCAGCCGGTCTTCTGAGCTCTCTGGGCTGCTCTCCTCCCTGGGGGCACTGCTCATTAGGAACAGGACATGTCCTGCACTCCTCCCACAGAAGATTGAGGCTGTGCACCGAACTCTCAGGGTGGGCCTCCAGCTCTTCCCCTGCCCGCACATAAATCTCCCTGTGAGCCAGGCCCACCGATGTGTGCCTTCCTAGGTGACTCCGGGGCCAAGCACACGTTGTCCTTCTGTGGATGAAATCAAGAGCCTGTTCCCATTGGGAAAGAGCCCACAGCTTTGGAAGGTCAAAGAGCTGCTCATGGCCATAACACCAGTCTGCCTTTCCCTCCTGCAGTGTCTGGCTGCAGGGACAGGATGGGGAGTTCATCGGTGAGGAGCGCGGAGGCTGGGAGTCGGGAAGGGTGACTGTCCATCCCCTCCATGGCTGGTGTTCAGTCTCCACACACGTGGCCCAGCCCGGGGACACAGAGGTGGCGATGTCTTGTAGAATGTTCACTTTGTCTTCAAACAGCAGCAGCCAAACAATGCTGGGCCGTGACGGGAGGTCTCAAGTCCAGCTAGCCCTCTTTGCGACAGAATGCTGGGCGCCCGCTTAGAGTTCAGAAAAATTACTGAACCATCAGAGAAGAGGTCTGTGATAAACCAAGTGAAAAGAAGAGGTTCTAAGACAATATGTGCACTGTAGTCCGAGAGAGAGAGAGAGAGAGAGAGAGAGACAGAGAGAGGCAGAGGCAGAGGCAGAGGCAGAGGCAGAGAGGCAGAGGCAGAGGCAGAGAGGCAGAGGCAGAGGCAGAGGGGCAGAGGCAGAGAGGCAGAGGCAGAGAGGCAGAGGCAGAGGCAGAGAGGCAGAGGCAGAGGCAGAGGCAGAGGCAGAGGGGCAGAGGCAGAGGCAGAGGCAGAGGCAGAGGGGCAGAGGCAGAGGCAGAGAGGCAGAGGCAGAGGCAGAGGGGCAGAGGCAGAGAGGCAGAGGCAGAGAGGCAGAGGCAGAGAGGCAGAGAGGCAGAGGCAGAGGCAGAGGCAGAGGCAGGATTAATGACCAATGCAGGCTGAGGAGTCATTCAAAATACTTTGGAGCTTTTCAAGACTCCCAATTTTACCCTGAGGAACTGTGTTGCTTTTTTTACCCAACACCGTCTAAAAAGACAAGCAGACAGAATATGTTTCTAGACGAAACAGTCTCGCTTTTATTCAAAATAAAAACACACACACAAAATCTAGAACCTTCCTTCCTGCGGTCCTTGGCTGAGGCTGTGACGGTCTCCGAGACCCTTTCCTCCTCTGTCGCCTCTCCTTTTGCTCCCTCCTGACCTCCATGGTGTTCCCCTCCCCTCACGCATTCCTGCAGCTTCTCCAGTGTTAAGGGACCCTTATCAACCCCTTGGGGGACAAGCCCAGGGTTTCCAGAGATTCCAAAGCAGGGTGTTTTCAAAATAATCCCCACTTGCTAATATTTACCCCACTATATGCAATGTAAGGGGCTCCGTGTAGGGGACAGCACACTACCAGGTATGAGAAGGACAGATCCTCCCCGTGGTGCAGTGGATTTACCACATAATTAAGCAGTCTGTGGTAAAAGGTCCTGACTCAGGAGATACAAGCATAAGAATCACGCCGTCTCTGCCCAGGTCAGACCCCAGGGGCTCGTGCCTGGGTGCTAAAGTGTCCTTCTTCCTCTCTTTTCCACGTGACTCTACCCTTGGTCATGTCCTGCAGAAAGGACTGGGTGGTCCCCACCTGTGCATGGCTTCCGAGGAAAGCTCGGCAGGTGACGGTATCAGCCAGAGCTCTGGAGTTTCCAGCTGGAACTGAAGTTTCAGGGACCAAAAAAAAAAGGCGAATGACCCAAGAGTGAAGACCGTGAGGAACAGAGAGGGGAGGGCGACCCCACGAGGGTGAGATGGGAAGATGGGGTGGGCTGGCCCGTGGAGGGTCAGGAAAACTATAAACTGCCTTCCAGAAGTCTCGGGGAAGGAGACTGCCCTCCGCCACCCTCTCCCAGCTCCAGGTGGAGACCCCAGCCACTGAGGACCCCAGAATAAGTCACTTCCATGCCCCGGAGCCTGGCTTCCGTGGTTCTGATGTAGGACAGGAGAGCTAATTTAATTTGAAAATAATATAGTAAGATAAAAGCAAATCCCACTTGAGCTTCTCATTTTAAAAAGAGTTTTAAAACAGTAGATGAAGTGAGCCTGAGACCTGAAGCCTCAGAAAGACCCTTTGGCCACCAAGGCCAGCGAGGCCAGATGTTTTTCCCATCTGCGTCCGGTCGCCTCTGGCTTGGGGCCGGCTGAGGGAGAGAAGCACGCAGCAGACAGAGGAGCAGGCCAGCGGCCGCCGCTGCCCTCTCGCTTAGCTCATGGAAATTTCATAACTCCTAGGGTCTGATGCGGCCCCTGGATCCCAGGAAAGCCACCTAGAACCCACTTGGACTAGTTTCATGGAAGAAACGTCATTACCATGCGAATTCCACCCCAGATTGATTGAATTTGACAGCCCTACTGTCTTTTGCGTGATGGACCAAGGTAGTGTGTTTGAAAAATGTCGGCATCTGATCCTTGGTGTGTGGTTTTTTAGATATCCAAAGTATTCCCGCTTCTCAAATTCCTCCGAAGAGCTGGAAACGCGAGGCATCGCTGGATTTCCTCTGTTTCAGCTGAATTCCCACCTTGCCGAAGCAGGACTACGCACACTGCAAATTAGCAATTCATCACAATACAGGGAAATGATACCCAGACTGCCTGGCCTCCGTTCAACCCTAACCATTCTCTAGCTTACGGGAAATCAGGTTCCCCAGCCAGCTTTATGTTAAATGGAGAAGTTTGCGCTACCATCTTGTGGACAAAGCATAAATAACACTGAGGCCAGTGGTCCACTGTCCTCTCTGTCAGGGTGGACGGCTGTCTTGTGCCAGTTCCCACATACACTCACGATGACCATCCTGTGTAGTCTGGGACTTTGGCCCTAAATTATCTCTATCAACAAATCCAGTATTCAATATGAGCTAATTGAGAGAGCTCTAGAACCCAAATACTGGAGACTGGGATCCTCGTGGAACTTCTGTCTTTGATCCTGTCTCTCCAGCTTTTAGCTTTTAATTGCAAGATTAAATCGTTGATGCTGAGCATGTCATGAGTTGAACACAGAATGTCTGATGACCAGGTTGGGTCCAGACAGTGACCCACAGAATTAAATATTTTGATACCAAGAGAAATTGGTTTATTAGCTACTTGCTTTTCAAGCTAATGGAAAAGTAATTGTTTTTCTCCTTGATAAAAGAACACACACACACACACACACACACACACACACACACACACACGCACACGCACATGCATGTACTGGCTGTGGTACCAAAGCAGTGATGCTCCAGAATGTACATTATCACAGTTAGATGACAGAGGCAGGAGAAAGAGGCTGCAGGACCCCAGGGTGAGGAGGGGCCCTCTGGTGCACTAAACCCAATGATGCTTTTAGTGCTGGAATCACGTTCACAGTGTCCAGCTGCTCGTGCCTAAGAGACAGGGACACAGGCGACTTCAAGCATAATTCTCAAGGATGCGTTTTTGGGGCTGACGTTCATTTTTGTTGTGGCCAGAAAAATATAACTGGCCTTGCATAGATTCCCTTAAAGACAGGGCGGGTGTTTGCTCTGCCTCCCCTAGAGATAGCTCGAAGTTTATCTCCTCCGAGTTCCCTACTCACAACACACACGTCAGGTGCTCCCCTTGGGAAGATGCACGTCCAGTCTCACTCCATCATCAAGCATGAAGCATGGAAGTTCTGCAAATATAAAATCCCTAAAAGCTAAGAAACATGACAGTGAGGATGACAGTGACAGCATCGGGCCCAGGAGGCCAGAGCAGAGCAGGACTTGTGCTTATCACTCTGATGTCTGCTGCAGACCTCACCGGCCACGAATCCTCGCCTGTTTTTGAGACTCTGACCTTCTGCCCCAGCCATCTTTCATTTGTTCTTTTGTTATGTTTTACTGCCCAGAGTATAAACGTGATCTCAGCATAGAGGCCACTGCTTTCAGAGATACGAATAAGTTTACAAAGAAAAGCTAGACATAACTCTGCTTTGCTAACGTACCTTAAATCAGTAAGAAAAACACCCAGATTCAGTGAGGAAAAGCAGCTTCCACAGCCCTGGCTTTCTGCAGTCTGGACTTGGTGTTTTTAATTTCCATAGTTTTAAAATGTGAGATGAACCTTTAGATACCAGTACTAGCATTTCCTTTCATGTCATTTTTAAGACAAGGTTCCCCATGGAGCCCAGGCTGGCCTCACACTCACATCGAGCTTCCTGCCTCCGCTCCCTGAGTGCTGGGGTTACAGGCTTGTGCACCATGTCTGGCCCGATATGAGCATTTCAATCATGAAATTGTTCATCTTTGCAGCTGAAGAAATCTTTGCTGCATTTTACAGTTTTATGATAACTTAAAGTTATTCTCATGATAAGGATTCTTTTAAATAGCACGATTTCTTATTTATCTATTTATTCTGATACCAGGGATTGAACTCACGACCTCACGCTTGTCAGGCAGGCGCTGTGCCACTGAGCTGTATCCCCAGTCCCTGTCAAAAAGAATTTAACAGTGGGATTCAACGAGGCAATAGTCTTCATGGGCAGGATGTTTATACATAGTCGGCTCTTACAGTACCTCCCAGCTCTGCGTTTGAAAACATGTGTAATAGACACGAAAGATACTCTCAGAGCTCATAGAAATCCCAAGAGCAACTAGAGAATAAAGAACTGCTGCTGTTGGCTCAGTGTCTGTGAGATGCCAGGTAGGCTGCCAGGACCGCCCCTGCCCCAGCGTCCAGGCTCTGCGGTCCCGCTCAAGCAAGGCACACACGGCTGAAAGCCGGACTCCACGTCAAAGTCGGGACTGTTGGTGCCACGGCACAAACACAGTGCAGATTATGTAAAGGCCCACGTGAGCTTTGATGGAAGAAAACTGTGCATAAAACAAAACAAAAGAAAACAAAACAAAACTCAACAGCCACCAGTGACCCATTAGCGTAAGACTTGGGAGACTTTGTAGAGAGGGCAAACCAGTGGCACCAGTGCTGGCGTAGCCTGTGGCACTCCAGCGATGAGAAGGAGCGAGATCTCATCACTGACGTCATCCACAAACCAGCCCACCACGACAAAGGCACAAGAGACTCATTCAAGGTCGTGACCTGGGACAGGAGTCGGGCTCGCTGTCCTCCAGCTTCTGGCTTTTCGCCCTACGACTACAAGGTGCGGCCTTCTGCCTATTAAAGCCCGCTCTTCTCTCCCCAGCAGGTGAGAACACCTACATCCCGCCCGGTCTGTTCCATCTCCGCCCGACAGCTTTCCGGGTCCTCAGTGAAACCACGCCGGAGGAGCCACAGTCCTGGGGCAAGCGGGTGGCCGGGAGGTGCACTTGGGGGGAACAGGAGCCCATACGAGTTTCTTATTTAATTAGCTGCAGTCAGCCCAGCTAGTCCTAAGCAAATTCCTAGCAGCCAGTAACACATCCCTCAAGGAATACTCGGGGCCCATTTGTTCAGCCCATTAGGACCGAAAAGAACAGCCTCGTAAACCTAGATCTGCCAAAGCCAAAAGAAAATGTGTCTAATTGGAAAAAGGTTGAAAACAATCCCGGATAATAAATTGCGCTCACTCAGTTCCTTTGTCCTTCCAACTCGACAAGGAGCATCGCATTTCATAAGGAAGCCACGGGGAGGGGAAGGGACGGGCGGGGGAGGATTGCTGTGCTTGTTAGACACCAGAGAGGGGCCTCTGAGGTTAATGCAGGAGGTTGTTTACTCAAATTCCACGGCCTTGAATGCTCCATCCTGCCAAGACGGGCCACCACGGTCTGTGCCCCTCGTGGTCCAGGGCAGGGCCCCACAGTTTGACCCTTATCTGCAGGGAAGTTGGCAGGAAGTGATCAACACAATCTCTCCTAATCAGGTGTTCTGATAATCTAAATTCCCTCGTGAGCGGGCTGCCTGCCCGCCTCAGCTCCTTGGACGGCCCGGAGTTAGATCTGCTCTGACATCTGCTGGCTCTCTCTCTTGGAGACAGCTGCTCCACAAAAGGAAGACGAACTTGTTTACCAAGTGCATTTTCCCTAACGTGCACATGAATGCACACACACACACACACACACACACACGAATGCACACACACGAGTGTTTTGCATGCAGGAATCAGCTGGAGTGACTTTCTCGGGGATGCCAAGCTTCTGTCAGCCGTGCAGGGTGAAATGATGCCCCCCTGACTGTGAAGAGTCCCTTGGACGTTAGTTATGCCAGCACCAGTGGTGCCTGCCGTGAAGGCACTGCAGCCTCATCCTCTTGACCTCGTCTCTCGGCAGAGGCAGAGGTGCCGAGGTGGCTTTCTCTCCCAGCCAGAGGTTCGCATCAGCATCCCCTCCTTTTCCCACCTCATCTAGCCTTGGAGAAGTGTGTCTAGCTGGAGATGACAGGCTCACACACGTTCCCTACAGAGTGTGGGATCCCAAGGAACGCATTCTCTAGAAGTGGCCCCTTCTCAGTATTGCTGAAATGCTGTATTCATCTGGCCTCCTGCGACCTGTTGTAAAGCAGTGGCCAGTCTGCTGATACTGGGTGGGGGTGTTAGGTAGCTAGACCATGAGGTAGCTCAAAGGCCATGACTTTTCAGGCCAGGCCACCCCTAATATAAGAACCAGGAGTTGTTTCTGGGTGTCCACATGAAATTTGAGGGTCCTTCCCTCTTTCTGAGTCCTCTCCCCCTGCTCTGGAGAAGAAGGGACAGTCCTGTTCTAGTGTCTACACCCCAAACATGCCCGAGTCCACAGTCAAGGAATGGATGAATGTTGGAAACCAGAAAAGCTGCTGTGTACAGATTTGTTTCTCTGAGTCTTTGAGGCCAATATTTCTGAGAAATAGGTCATACTTTCCTTTCAGCTTTCCCAACTTGCAAACCTATAAATTTTAGAAATTTATTTCATCTTTCTGACCCAGGGAAGTTTGTTAACAATAACACTAATCATAGTCTTTGACTTGGTCAGCTTTCCTGTTGCTGAACCAAAATGGCTGCCACAAAATGGCTGACACTCCCAAGTGAGAGGAGGAAATGGCTGACTTGTCTCCTGGTTTGATTCCATCTGTGATGGGCTGAGTTCAAAGCAGACAACTTGGCAGAAGTGTGTGGTAGAGCAAAGCTCTTCGTATTATGATGGCCAGGAAGCAGAGCAGGGGAAGAGTACCAGACAAGAAGGGACAGGGACCTGATATACTATCCAAGGTCACACCTCGTGGCCCAACCAGATCCACCCAGGAGTGAGCATTATTAGCCTGCTCTGTGTTTCTTAACCCAGTCAAGTTTCAGTCTCACTGCTAAGAGCAGCACTCCTACATTAGCACAAGACAGAGATCTTACCACAAGCATGGATTTCATGTTGAGGCTTCCAATAAATTGGTTGGTTCACCTTCTGTGCCCAGGACTTTCCTAAAAGCACACCACCCGAGAAAATCCTCCATTCTGAGCAGTCTAAGACAGTGAGTTTCCCTAGTATGAATGTCTTCCCGAGGAGGCACAGGATACACTGCTTTGGACCCGGGTTCTGGAGTTCTAAGTTGATGTTTCCTCAGAGTAACAAACTACTGCTGTTATCTTATGTGACCCCCTAAGAATTCTCTTCTTATCTGTACAGTGGGGATAACACGGGTCTCTCATGGTAGTCGTAGGATTAAATTAGAGCCACAGCCATGTAAGATCATCAAGATGGGAGTGATTTACATTCCATCCTGATAGCCCAGGGTGAAAGTTTGCGAACATGCTTTGTCAATGGGATATAATCCTGTCTCCAAGACATTGCCAGTAATATGAGAGCATGATTCTCGCAAACATTTCTTCTCCAAACTCTCCCAAGTTTGTACAGCTCCAGATGAATCATAGCATTATCAGTCCAGCCCCAGTGTTCTCTCACTTTGGGAGACTCCTTAGTCACTTAAAATTATCCTGTATCACTAAGATTAGCAGAATATCTACTGGACTTAATGGTTAGCGCTCCTGCTGAACTTGTAGGGTGACCTTTGACAAGTTACTTGGCCTCCTGTGATTTGATTGCTTCATTTGTAAACTAGGAGTGATGTGAATAGTATTTATCCCATATGTACTCGGGTATATGGAATGAGATGACATGACATTAATGCGTGCTCTACAGAACGGGCTTAGTCTAAAGTTCACATCCTTTCTATATCAATTAGGTGCTGTGATTCTTTAGAACATCTGGAATCATTCTTCTCTAATAAAGCAGTGCTCTGAAATGTTTAGGGTGGACATGAATCACTCAGAGGTCTTGATAAACTTTGGACACCTGTTCGGTACGTCTGAGGCTGGCCCGAGGCTCTGCGTTTCGAGAAACTTCTCAGGTGGTGCCGATGCAGCTGCTTCCCAAACCACACTTGGAATACAAAACTATAAACAGTCCGGCAGCAGGTGGGGTGCCCTGGGTCTGTGTCTTCAGAAGTTCTGGGGGATGGAGGTGGGAAGGAAGAGGAGGTAAGGGGCAGGAGGAGAGTTTGGTGGAGCTGAGTAGCTGGTCACAGTTAAGGATTATTCTAACTAGTCAGAGACTGAGACAGTTTTTACCCATTTCCCCCAGAGACTGTCGCAGGGTTATTCCTCCAATCCCCTCTGCTGATCAGAACCCCCCGGGGTGTTTTAAAACTCTACAGCTTCTCTTAGTCACTTTCCTGTCCTGAGAACACAATATCCAACACTCATAATTCAAAGGAGGAAAAGTTTATGTTGGCTCACATTTTCAGTCCATGGTAGACTGACTCTAAGGCAGAAAAGGCATGGTTGAAGGGCCTGGGAGAGGAGAGCTGCTCACATCATGGCAGCCGGGAAGCGGAGAGAGGGAAGCCAGGAAGAAACAGAAGCCCTTCTCAGGCACTGCCTCCGTGAGCTCCCTCTTCTGGCCAGATCCCACCTCCAAACAGCAAGACAGCTACAACGAGTCCATAATCCAATCAGCTTTTAAAATCCTGGCCTCTGCGTGTCTGAGGCTCTTGGAGGCTACCTAAGCATCACCCATAACACAGCTCCTCTGGATTCTCACCTAGAGGGCGCCTAAGGAATATGTCGTCTTACAAGTACTTCAGATGGCTCAGTATTAGAAGTTTGGAAAACCCCAGAAGTGCTGTAGGAACTGGAAAGCACAGGCAATGCGTGAGAGGTGGGGTAAGCAAGGAAGGCTTGGCAGGGGCCGTTGCGCAGGCTGTGGAGGAGAAGGCACGGAGAATCCGTCCTGCGGACAGAGGAGGAACACTGGTACCAGACGGGGCCGAGTGGCGAGGGCCTGACGACTGTCTCTGCACTCTGTCAGATTCAGCTCCAGGCCTCCTGGACACTGTTTGAAATGCTCTGTAAACGTGTTCTATACAGATTATTAAAATATCACGATAGAAGAGTTTTGGAATATTGGTTCTGTACCAGAGACACACGCGATCTGAAGTTTGTATGCTGTGATAAAAGCATTTTTGCTGTGCTCACAACTGCTGTGTGGAAACAACCAGAATCTGATCCTACAGAGTGGCAGTGAAACGCAAGACAGTGACAATGCCCCACTTTGGTGTACGATAGTAGAACACTTCAGACAATTATTCAACAGTATCTGTTGACACTGAAATGCACATTTCCTATGACATAAGAGTTTTTCTTGGGCGACACAGAAATTCATGCATTTTCAATGCACTGAAAGTCTGAACAACAAGTTTATAACAGGGTGTTTGCTGTGGTTTCCACCAGAAATAAACCAGATTTTAATGGGAAGGTTGCATTATATACAAAGAATGGAATATTTTTTTAAGACAGCATCTCACTGTGCAGTTCAGGCTGGCCTCAGGCTCACTTTGTAGCCCAGGCTGGTCTTGAACAAAGAATGGAATATTGTACAGGCATAAGCACTCAACTATTGCAGCGGAAGATGTAGTAGAAGATGTATCATGTGATTTCTTTTATATGAAGTTCAAAACCAGGCAGAATTGTCTCTGTTGTTAGAAATCAACATATGACTGTCTTTTGGGAGTTAGAGAGGGTAGTGCCTGGGAAGGGCGTGAGGGGCTTCTAGAGTACTGATAATATTCTATGTCTTACTGTAAGTCGTGATCAGATGGGTGGGTCCATGTTGGAATAATTTCTTCAGCAATATTCTTAACAAACGTGCTCCTTTCTATAAAAATGTTAAATGTTATATTTCAGGACAGAAACAGAAGCTCATAGTTTTCTTCATGCACCTACGCAAGTGGTCTTGTGGTGGTCGAGTCTTGGTCATCAATTTAACTATGTTGAAAGACACCCAGGAATTAGCACGGTGCCTTTCCAGTGTGTCTACGTGGGTGTTTCCGGTGATGATTGACACTTGGGTCATGGCATGGAGAAGAGACCTGCCTGGAGTGTGGGGAGAACCCCCCAACAGGCCGAGGACCCAGAAGAATCAAAGGCCGACAGAGGAAGCCAGCATGCGGTGGCCCTTGCAAGCTGGATTCTTCCCGAGCAAGTGTGTCTGCTGCTGCTGCCACCTTTGTCCTGGACCTCAGGCTCCTGCTTCCGCAGCCCTCCAGTAGGAACCACACCGGGACCCTCCAGGGCAACCCCAGGCCTCCGTCTCCGACTGGGGCTGCACCCCTGGTCCCTCGTATTCTGCGACTTCCAGCTCTCTGGGTTGAGCAGCTCTTGTTTCTCTGCTCTTCTGTCCCATCATGGGGACAATTGGCCTCTGAGCTTGTAACCCAATTGAATAAACCCCCCAGTGTAATTACCCAACAGTCTGTTCAGTCTGTTCCACGGGGGGACCTGACTAGTACCAGTTTTTACACACCCCTCCCCCAGAATTCCAAAGAGAAGAGTGTCCCATAGTCCCTGGTATTTCTAATCTGCATTTATATTTGTTTCATTTCTCAAGCTCATTGCTGGGAGATGGCTGGCTCCTGGGGATTCCCTTTGCTCAATTGCATGGTGCAAAAGCAGTGTTTGGTAAACGGATCTGACTCTGCTCTTCCCAAACCACGCATTTCTGCAGGAGAGAGCCCTTGGCAGGGTCCCTATCCCCCTTGGAGAGACACTGCAGCACCACTCAAGCCCATGGAGTAGTCTTACTCTTAATTGGGAAGAACAGCCAGGACTCCTCGCTCCTGGAAAGCTGCCCTAACCACTGAGCGTCACAGAGATTTCTCAACAAGGCAGGATCACTCCTGTGACAGCCGCGGTGAGTCTCTGAGCACATGGTTCCCCTCTCCATCTATCTGCTGCCTCCCCACCAATGTATACATGATGATTTGTTCTGGTTTTGGCCACCGACTCTGCAGAATCTATGTTCTATGGCTCCCAAGGCAGGAGGTTTGGTTTTTCCTGATTTCCCTGCTGGCGCTTAGTTCTGGCTTCAACTCCAAGCCAGAGGCCTGGGTGGTCTTTGAGAAACCTGAGAAGGTCATTAACAAAGGACCATCTCCCCAGAGTGACCTTTCGTGAAGCCTCCAGCTAAGATCCCCAGCCCTGGAGTCTGGTCTTCTGCGAGCTGAGGAGAGATGGTATCATGTGAGCTTGGGTGAGGACCTGGGGGAGCTCTGAGAGGATGCAGATGCAGATGCAGATGCTAATTTCAAAACAATCCCAAGCAAGTAACTTGTAACAAGTCAGCAGATACCTAATAAGGGCTTCGTGTGGAGGTGGCGATGGAGATAGGGGTGAATTACAGTTCTGTGTCAGTTGTTCATATTTCACTTCTGTCCTGCTTCGAGTGGATTTGTCCCTGCACATCAATTTTACAGCAGGCCCTGAGATGTGACCCCCAGATAGCTTTGGCCTGGCTTGCACAATGTTTTAAAACTCAGAAACTTCACACGAAAATCCACACTTAGTTCTTCTGCCTAAACAAAAGGAGAGCTGGCCGCCTCTTTGCATGAGCCATCTGCTGGGGCCACCAGTTCCCAAGGCCTCACACCAGGACTGCCCAGCTCTGGCTTCTTTAGGAATTTTTTGCTTTCCACCCTGCTATGAAATTGTCTGTCTTCATAAACGCCTCCCACACGCGGGGGCACCCGGTCTCCGGCTCTCCTGGTGGCACAGGCTGGAGCAGCCACACCGTCTACAATGCCCTCCTCCCTCTCCCCCTCCAGGCCGCCTTAGAGGCGCTGGTGTCACCCAGAAGGGCACCTGATGTTACTTACAGTGGCCTTGGTGGAACTCGCCAAGGACTTTCTGGCCTGGGAAGGAAAAGTGAGCAGGAGAATACACTCTGTGCTCAGAATTTTGGCATTATGAAACTGAGCAGCTGTTTCCAGCGAGTGAGGGAGAGTCTTGGTGACTGTGGAGTGCTCCCAGGACGCAGCAGGCCCAGGCCCCGTGCGGGTGGAGCTGAGGTGGGAAGAGCCCCGGCAGCAGCGTGCAGGGCTTGTGCACCACCGAGGTGGCAGTGAGACACCAAGTCCTCCCGACGGCTGAGCCTACAGCCTGTCCCACTCACCCCATTCGCAATTCCGGTTCTGATGGACATGGTCTTCAGTCCTCGGACATCCATGACTCAGGGGGAGCCAGCCACGGTCACTCCATCTCCCCCCTTCTTCTTAAGAAAATCAGACTCTCAATGTCTATAAGGCAACTTTCCCCCAGGACAGAAAAGCCAGGTAAGAGCGAAGCCTTTGACAAGGAGGGAAACGCATCCCCTCAGGATTCCAGATTTTCCCATTTCTCTTGCAATAGGGCTTCGAAGCCTCGTTCAGTCCGTTTGCCGGGGAAGAACAAAGTGGAGAAACACAATCACCACGAACGAGATCTCATAAGCATTCCTCCAGCACCCTCCACATGCAGCCCACTGCGGTAGGGGCCTGGGAGTAGTGAAGCTGGCTAAAACCTTAGGTGCTTACGCTCTGATGGCAAATACGGAGAAGCCCATGAATTGCTACAGCGTAGGAGAAGGGAATAAACGCTCTAATAAACACTTGCTGATCCTCAGAGTCCTTAGGAGATTCTCTCTTACCTGGGCAGGGGGCAGCCTTTGAGCAAACGAAAGGGGGCAGGGAAAGGTGAGGAGTGATTTGCAAGGAGACAAGGATGCTGGGACACTGTGACGGACACGAGGGGAGGAGACAGAGAAAGGACCAAGGGCATCAGAAGCAAGTCAGGCAGGAGGACGACCCCCTGCACAGGACTGAGGTGTCACCAGGTGCCATCCCACTGCCTCTACCCTGCAGCGCAGCGCTGCTGCTGGGAACCATCAGGGCTCCGGGAGGAGGAGGGCATCATGGATTTGAAATGCGTCTCGAGAAGCTGGCCTCCAGTAGGATGCTCCTTGCTGGTTTTGTTCTGTTCTGCTTTAACCTAAGGTTGGGAAGGGGCTGAGAGGCCACAGGAGCCCCCAGGTGCAGGAGCAGGGAAGCGGAGGCCTGGGGGCAGGCCCTGGACGGGTGGCGCCCCGCGGGGAGCTGTGGAAAAGCACTGATGGAAACAGTCTGGAGCAGCCCGCGCAGGGCCTTGGATTGCAGGACAAAGGGTTTGGCCCCAGTCCTGGAGGCAGAAGGAGCCAGAGAAGACTGGGGGAAAGGGTGGACTTGATGAAAAAGCACCTTGTTCACTGAAGAAAAGCACCCGCGTGGCTCATGCTTGTCTTTAGGAAGCAATCACAGAATGTAGCTTTAAATGTACCCCTGCCCACAGCATGCAGCAGCCCCACAAGGATGGGGTGGGGAGCGGGAGCTCAGGAGGTCACACTCAAAGCTCAAGATGTGTTTTCTTGGCATTTAAGTCCACCCATGGGTGATGCAGGTCCTCAAACGGGGACAGGCTGATGTGATTCAATGCCTTACACCAGCACCCCCACCCCGCCCTGCTGTCCGAGCAACCCTGCCCCGCTTGGGGTGGTCCAGAGCACCATGGTCCTATGGAAGAGGGCTGTGCAGGTCTCCATCTGTGGCTTCTTCAGCTAAGTGTCAAGCAGTGGCGAAGGGTGTGTGCAAACACCTACTTGTGTCTGGAGGTACACATTCAACCGGACCTTGTTAAGCACGTGTTTATGATATATTTGGCTTTCAGGGGAAACTTTTCTTTTTCAGTACTAGAGATTGAACTCAGGGCCTTCACACTGACGGTCAGCTTCTGCCCTTTGGTAGCTTTTATTTTGAGGGAGGCTCTTGCTAAGTCACTAGGTTGCACAAACTGAGCACAAAGTTGGGGTCCTCCTGCCCCCCAGAGTGCTGGGATGATAGACGCGTGGCACCAGGCTTGGCTTTGAATGGCAACTTATAATGGTTTTCTCCCTTCCTCCAATGCATCTCGCTGACTGTGTCCCCTTGACTTCTCCATGTCTCTGTCCTTTCTCTTGAGTTTTCTGTACCCTCTTTCCCTCCTCACCGTCAGCTTCCCCTCTCTCTTTTTGCCTCCTATCTTCTTGTAACTTTCTTTTTCTCTACATGAACTGGGAAAGACAGGGTGTGTGGGCGGCCGTGGCTCCCCTCCAAGGAAAGTGTGAGGCTTTGGGCAACACAGACTCTCATGTCTTCCAAACATAGGTCTAATCTGAACGGCCTCCAGGCTCCGGTCTCCAACCCAGCTCCAGTGGTTTCTGCTGGATTCCATCAGGAGAGACCCAGGGGTGCCGTGTGTCCGTCTCGACTTGGAGAAAACCAGCTTTTTGTGCGCCTACTAGTCTTGTAGCTTGGGGGACCCAAATTCCCTTTCTTCGGGTTCCTAGAGCCCAAGAGAGACTCTTCGGAGAGAAATTCCTGGCTTAGGAGAAGCAGGACTTCATTAAAGGCGTGATTTATCCCCAAATGATCTATTGTTATGAATCAAACATGTTTTCCCTACAAACCAGTTGGCAGGAAACACACAGATAAATTACTACAAGATGTAACCAGACAAGCCGTTCAAAAGGAAAACGGTTCTCTGTGTGTGGAGCTCAGGAGAGCACATCTCTAAACATGTGTTGGGAAATCCAGTTATTATAAGTTGGCTGGATGAACGGGCTGCTGCCCCCAACTACCAGCCTGCTGCGGTATCTGGCAGTTCTTTTGGTGTCATGGCCGGTGGTCTCAGCAGCGAGGACAGAGACTTCAGGGTACCACTTACTCTGCAGCGTCTTCCAAGGGCGGAGTCTGCCAGGTTATCTGTAGACAACAGCGAATTTTTTCCCTAGACAAAAGTGACGTTAGCTAAACTTTGTTCAGAGGGGAGAAAGGGACAGAGCAATTCTACCTGCACATAAAGACATCTCATCGATGTTATAGTTGATTTCGAGAGAATAATATAAATATCTGGTGTGGTGGCTCGCGCCTGTAATCCCAGCTCTCGGGAGGCTGAGGCAGGAGGATCATTGCAAGTTTGAGACCAACTTGGGCTTCAAAGTGAGCTCAAGGCCAGCCTGAATTGTGTAGTGAGACCCTGCCTAAAAAATAAAATACAATAAAACAAAATAATACAGTATTATAATGGTTATGCAGTATGTTTCAGAAGAAAGTGCCTGGGATCAGAGAAGAAAAAGCATAAATCCCTGCCTGACCACAGGCCACTTGCTAGCTCTGTGGCACTCAGAAAAAAATTGTTCTAAGGTTTTTTCCCCTCTCCTTAAAGCAAGTAGGTATATGCTTACTTGCTTTGGCGAGGTTATGGACTTCTCGATGGCCAATAACCACATCTGGCTGATGACATCAAAATTCATTAAACCAAATTCAGTCCTCAGTTTTCCCCTTGAGGGGGCCCCATTTCAGGCATTTTGTGATCCTTACAGAGCTGAGGCTGCTGTGTTGGGTGTCTCGGGCACAGGAAATTTCCATGACTGTGGGAGGCCCACCGGCAGCAGTGTTCCAGACATAGACGAGGTACAGTTCACATCGCTGCTGCTTCTTACTTCAAACCCTTTCCCTCACAATACTTCGTCAAAGAGCTCTCCACCCAGCAGGGCTGGGATGCTCTCTCACAGCCTCTAGTCCAGGTCAGAACAAGACTCTCTCTATTTGGTGTTCTAATCTGGTTTAAGTCTAAAAACACGGGGGTTACTAGAGGACTGAAAGTCACCCAGCTGAGGATTTCTGGGCCTCTAGTTAAAAACTCACCACATGCACAAATTAAGAGACCTTGTTTCCAGCCATGAACGTACCTCAGAAAAAAAGACAGGCTAGAAGCAAATCAGAACCAGCAAAGGACGAGCAAAGGTCCTTTAAAGTGAAGCGTGGTGAGGGGTGTCCGTGTGGATTATGCTAACGTGCTTGTAAACCTCCTAAGGCTTCCTTTAACTGCCTTGGAAGAAGTCTCCGTGTAGATGGAAATGACCCTAAGCTGTGGGGCTGACGCTTACGAGCTTTGCTCAAGGTCAAAGCAGAGTGACTCCAGCGTTCATCTGCTTGGGGACCATCTTGACTTTCTGGGGTGTACCCAACATGCCGTCTACGCCCCAGCTGAGCAGGTCGCAGCCTGCTGAGAAGGCTCCATCCTCAGAGCACGATTCTTGGCGGAATAAAAGAAAATGAGCACAAGGTAAGGTTGCTTTTCCCAGGCAGAGGGAAAGACAAGAGCAGTAACTATCTGCTGAGTGGCCGATCGCTCTGCCGTCCTAGTCACACTGCACCGGCTGCATGATTTAATCTGCACCGTAACCTTATAAAGTAAGTACCATAAATGTCCCCATTTTATAGATGAAGTAAGCAATGAGTGATTAAGAGCTCACTCGGGGTCACGAGCTAACAAAGTGTGGAGCCGGGACGCGACCCTGGGTGGTCCCCCGGGGTCTGAATCACTGTGCTCTGCAGGCTGTCAGCGTAAGTACTCTCTCGGCAGCCTCCTTGTCTGTCTCCAAACACAATGAACTTTAAAATGATATGTGGAGTTTTTCTTCTGTAGTTTTTATTGTAAGGAAATAGCCTTCAGTATTACAGAAAACAGCATTAAAAATAACTACTTTTAGATGAGGATTCTAGATTCTACGTACCTGCATGTTTCATAGATAAATGAAAATAACATATTTGAAGATGCGGTGAGATGATTTCATGTTTGAATTCACATGCTGGAGGTTGGATCCGAATATTCCTTGCCAATTTCTGTGTTAGGGGTTGTTCTTCAGCTCCGGCCCATCAACTACATCACTGAAGTGTGGCTCCTTCAAAAGAGGAGCCTGGCAGGTGGTGACAGGTCACAGGGGACATGGTATCGAAGGGGACTGAGGGGCCCCAGCCCCTTCCTCTTTCTCATGTGAATAATGTCACCACATTTCCCTGCCTCACTGTAGCCTCCAAACCAATGAGGCTACCTGACCATGAAGTGAAGCCCGCAGAACTGTGAGCCAAAGAGAAACCTTTCCTGTTTTTAAGTTGGTCACTTCAGGCATGTTGTTATAGTCATGGAAAGCTGACTGACTCAGCATGCAACCATTTGGTCTCTAACATCCAGTGAAAAGGGGCATTTAGACTGGAGGAGTAGGCCCCAAACTGTGGGCTGGCTGCTTGCTTTAAAAGTAAATTTTTACTGGAACACAGACACAACTGATAATTTCAGATGGGCTGTAGCCATTTTTACACTGCCACAGAGTTGAGCAGTTTTAAACCTGAAGGCACACAAAGCTGAAAAGGTCAGATGTAATTTATAAAAAGGTGTTTAAATTTTTAAACATCATATTAAAGACTCATTGTCACTAATCTCCCTTTACAGGTTCCTCCTTGTTTGCACTGCATTCATCTGATGATTTTTGTCATTTCTGACGCAGTTCTACGGGCCCTTAGGCGAGGGAGCATCTTTGGTTGCACTGTCCCGGCTGCCTGGTCTCCTGAACTGATTCCCTCCCACAGTCATTCTGACTCTGGGGCAAAGCCAGGAGATTCCCAGTGCCAGATCCATGACTGAAGTTCGGGAGGACACACCTCACTAGCTGCTTTGAAGAGCACGGCTGGGTCACACCAGGTGAAGCCGCTCATCGAGGAGGACTTGCAACTTCTTCAGGAAGATGCAAGAACCATGGGGGAAGAGGGGGGAGGGTTTTGGGGGGCCTAAGGGCGATGTGCCTTTTCCTATAACCCAGTTCTAAAATTTGCACATTCACTGTCTGTCCTGATCCACCTCATATGCGCCATCGGGTCTCATGTAGAAAAGGTTTGCTGGCCTCTGACTTGGATGATACTGAGAAAACAGAAGCGTGGGGAACACTCCAGGCCATTTCCAGCAGGCGGAAAAAGTAGCGTTTAATGATACTGGGTCAGTAAAATCCGATTCTATGCAATCCCGAACTGAATACAAGGGGAGTCTGCAGGTCTGTGGCAAAGACTCACAAGGAAGCTTTGCTGCAATTCTTAATCCGAAAGCCAAAGCAACCCCTGAGTTAAGGAGAATGAGAAAGTGACCTGTGATGCCCCAAGACTGTCCATCTCTGTGGGCAACCTGACCACAGGCCAGCACTGGGTGCTCTTGTTACCCCTCCTTTGCCAGAGCTTCCCCTGAGGGAAGAAGGTCAGTCCTGCAGCAGCCCTGTGCTTACACAGAGGATGGGGTGCAGGACACAGGGACAAGCAGCGGAGCTGGACCAAGGGCCACACAGTGCAGACCTGGAGAACCCACACCTAGGGAGTGGCTGCGGGCTGGGTGATAGGGCAGAGCCCTTTCTCAGAGACTGGGGGAGCCAGCAGAGAACCCACGAGAGTCCACAGTTGCTTCCTAACCAGAGTGCACCCCTCCCCGTAAACCAAGAAGTCGTGACTAACCTGGACTGACCACTTTTCGTGCAAGAAGCCCACTGTTCCCAGCTCCTTACAAACTTATTATTGTAATTACTAATTTTCACAGCAAGTCAAGAAAACAGAGAATTCTTTTTATTCTGTAAATCAGGAAATTGGAGCCCAGGGAGGCCAATTACCTCATTCCCGGAGACTCAACAGAAAATGGTAGAAGCAGGTTTTAAACTCAAGGAGTTGGAAACCAGAGGCAAAACTTGCAGTGACCCTGCTCTCCTGGGCTCGTGTGGCTCATCTGAAAGCCTCTTCCCCGTCACGGTGGCTGTTTCCTGCTCTGCTAATTAGAACCAACACCCGAACACAGCTTGTGATGAACCCTGCTCTCACAGCCAGCTTCCTGGTAAGGACCTCTGTGTAAGGAAGCCTATGATGAAATCAGAGACAGACGTCGCACACGCTACCATCTCAATATGCGTCCAGCAGGCATCAGTTTTCTGTCTCGGTGACTTTTATGTGATTTTTTAAAAGCGCATTATTTTAAACTTTGAGATGCTATGCAAGTCCTTGCTGGTCACCTTCCAGTCTGAGGTCCAGGGGCACAAACATCCCCGGACAACTTGTTAAAAAAGTGCGACTTACAGTCTGGGGTCCCACTCTGGGATGGCAGAATCCCAGCCCTGTTTAACAAGGTGACCACGAGATTCCTATGCACTTCAGCACATTGTAATGATCGCAGAATCATTAGCACTGAACGCCGCCTGAAGGTAACAGGGTGTCCTGGTGCAATGGGCCGGATAGAAGCTTAACATCCCAGGGTGCTTCAAAGACCTGTGGTGACCCCAGGGTGCAGAGAGGGTGAGTCTCTGTGGAAGTGGGCTGCACTGGTGAGGAGCCTCTCCCAGGACACAGCTCCTCTCCGGATGCCCTGCTCACCCGAGTCACCTCAGTATGACTCACCGCCAGGGCCTCGAGCACCGAGGCAGTTAGCACGCTCGCCCCGCTCCTCAGGCTCGGGTGGGTGTCCCCAGAATCCACTCTCACTCTGGCCCTGTTCTCCTCTCCACGTTCCACCAGGACTAACCAGGTGCCGCAGCATGGCACACTCAGAGGTGTGCGGAGAGGAAGCATGGACCTAGGAGCTGTTCCCCTCTCCCATCCGCCTGGCCCAGCCTTCTCTGGTGGGAGTGAAGCCACCCCAAGATTTCCTCCCCCACCCCATCCCCACCCCATGCTTCCTGGAACTCAGCCTTGACATCCTTCAGCCACAAAGCAGCCTGGGGGTGGTGTTCCCAGTCTTCCTCTGCCTCAGTGGCAACGGCTTCCACGGCCATTCCAAGTCTGGCTCCTGGCTTGTGTGACCATGGCCACGTAAAGGAAGCGGTAAACCAAGAGGTGAGTGTCTGTGCACACCATTTCCAGAGCTGTGCACTCAGAATTGCAAGCTCTCTGCACTCACTGGGCAGACCGAGGACAGGCAGGACGTGGGACATCCCAGTACAGACGTCACAAGACCTCCGCAAGTGACTGTCTTGACAAGGGCTCGAGAAGTTGGATTTTAGCCGCTGCTCCACCTCCTACCCAATTAGGACTGTCCAGGTTCTGCGGACCTTGAAGGATTCCTCCAAGTGCTGCTACGAAGACTGGGATCTGAGACTGTGGAACCCGGGTTAAGTGGGGGTTGTGCGCTGGGTGTCCGGGCTGGAGATGGAAATTTTGCTCCTCGGGGTGATTCCAATGCTCAGCCAAGTTGGAGCACTGATGCCGGGGCCGATTCCCAATGCCAGCGCACAGATCCACTGTAACAGAAGCGCCCGGGGTCACACAGCAGTCTTCAGCCCGGCATCTGACTTAACATTTCAGGATTTCTAAGGGTAAATTTCAAGAATGGGGCCTAGAAAAAAAATTTCCCCCAGTGCTTAAAAAAATGGGAGCATCAGGTGACTTAAGAACCCTTTCTGGGTTTGGGAAGCCCTGGTTCAGATGGGGACATTCCGAACTTTAATCTGATTTGATCTGGGGTGAGGTCTGAGACTCTGATTTCTAGCAAGCTCCAAGGCACTGCTGCCAGGTTAAGGATCACTCTGTACTTAGCAAGAGCTCAGGGTCCCTGGAGAGAAGATGGGCAGCTTTTCTCTGATCCACCAGTGACCTTGCCTGAAATCTGTTGGCAAACGGGGCCCCTACCCTCGTTTTGCCAAATGCTGCTTTCTGCAGGGCAGGGACTGGGGCTTGTGATAGCTGCATGGCCAGCATCTACAGACAGGGCTCAATGCATATGAAGACCCCACTCATGGTTCTGAGTGGACTAAATGCTGCACTGTCCTTGGGGTCCAAAAGCGATCTACCATGCAAGCTTCTGTCTCTGCTGTCACCAGTTCCAACCGGACGAAGTCCTATGCTAAGCTGTCCTTACCCAAGCTTGCACTGTAGGAGGTGGACAGGGGTCAGAGTGAGCCCCTAGAATATTAATAATTCTGAGCAGTGACCACAGCTATGATATTTACAGACCCTCAAAGCTCAGGAAGCAGCTTGTGGCTGCTCACACAGCTATGAACTCCCAGGACTTACTGGGCTGCAAACAGAGTGTCTATCATGGCGGGGCTGTTAAAGTCATACAGGTCATAGCTGTCACTGAACAGAGAAATGCGGCAGGCCCCGTGCTCACCTGTCAGACGGCAGTGGTCAGAGGAGAAAGCCCAGTGGGGACGGAGGAGCTCTGAGGGGAACATCGTCCAGGCCTTTGGGGTAGGAGGAGAATACTCTGCCTTGGGACTAGGGGGGCCCAAGCCGGTGGGAACTGGACAGGGTCATGTGACTTCAGAAACCTGTTTGAGGGTGTAGTTTCATTCCCGGGATCCTCTGCAGTGTGTTGGATGTTTTATCCCGAATCGTTTTGACATGGTGATTTTTTGTGTGGTTTGCGAGCTGCACTGGGGAAAGTATTGTGATAGAGAAAGGGATAGAGGAAGGGGAAAGGGAGAGACGGAGAGCAGAAGAGGCAGCGAGGGAAAGGGAGGACTAGGAAACACGCGTGGATGTCAGTGGAAAAGAGCAGAGGAGGCAATACCTGTGGATGTCACACGGGGTAAAGGTGGAGGCCTCGGGCCAGGGATCTCCCTTTCGTTAGCTGCATGGTTTTCACGAGGAAGGTGGTCTTAGGGTCTTGGGGGGGTTACTTGCCTGTTACTCACCTTAACCCTTTCCCAGGGCGCAGGACGGGCCGTTCCCGGTCTTCCCCTTCTGCTCTAAGAGTGCGTTGCCTGCTCTGCCCACGAAATCCCGCCAGGCGCCCTCACCCTCCCCTTCCTCCCAGGTCACCTGCCCCGCAGAGCCTCACTGATGGCCATTGGAAGCCAACTTCCTGGGGCTCTGCCGTATGTCGGTCCCTTCACTCAGCATCCCCCCGTGTCCCCTGCGCTCCTCTCTGTCACAGCCTCTGATGATCCCTGGAGGGGGATCATTCTCCCCCTTCCATCCGAGAGGCGCATCCCACCTGGGAAGGCTTCCAAGTAGCCTGGTGTTCCTCGATGTGTGTTCCCTGCACCATCAGCCTCAGAAACTCTGGGAAGGATATATTAAAGGAGACAAGGAAAGGGAGATTTTTTTTTAAAAATGCAGATTCCTGAGCCTAGTCCCTGACCCATAAATCAGACTGAGAGGCAGAAGCAACTTTGGGAAGCTGTGTTTGTAATGCTCGACCCTGAAAAAATGAGAAGCCTGGTGGAGTTCACGACCCATGGCAAGACCCTGTCTCAGGCTTCTCACCGCCCCTCTTCAAGCCCTGCTCCAAAGATGTGAGCATTCCCTCTCCTGACCCTAGAGCCGGGCTGTGTGCCTTTTACAAGTCACTTCTCTGTCCAGCTCTAGAGGCAGGAGAAAGCATGCGGGTCCCCAGTGGGAACAGGGAGGACAGGCCGCGGACACGCAGGACTCAGGCTGGAGCTGGAGGCCCTGACTAAGTGGCCAGCAGATCCCCCCTCAGTCAGCTGTGGTTTGGTTGCAGGGCCGCCCCGGGATGCCAGACCTTCTGAAGTTTTAAAGGAAACTAGAGATCAGGATTTTCATGTTGGACCGATCATTTTATTTATGATTGATTTCTTTTTAACAGGCCAAGCAAAATACATATTTTGGATGCATTTAAGTTGCTGAGTTGATTTTTGTAACCTCTGGATAAGAGCTCTGTGGGGTTGCTTTCAGCTGAGGCGTTCTGGAATATGTCAGGCCTGATCCTCTCTGATTAACCAAGTTTTTCTGTTGCTGGTTGGAGCTTTGTGGCTGATCCCTCTTGTACTGGTCAACTAGGACAAAATACCTGACACCCACAGTTTAAAGGAGGAAAAGTTTTTGGCTCGTGTATTTGGATCATAGGTTTCTGAGGGTTCAGTCCAAGGTACCTTGGCAAAAATGGCATGATGGGAGGCAGGATGGAAGACAGCTGCTTACCCACGGCAGCCAGGCGGCAGAGAAGGGGAAAAGAGCCAGCGACAAGGACATATCTTTCCAGGTCAGCCCCCAGGGGCCCCTGTCCTAATGGTACCTTCAGTGAGGAACTGGGCTGTGGGTGAGGTGTCTGTCTCACTGTCGGAGGCACAGCCTGGGCAGCTGCACCTCCTGCCGCCTCCAGATGAAGTGACGCCGGGAGGCGCTGGGTCCCACTGTAGCCCCTACACTGAGCTCCTCTTACCCTCTTTCCCTCCTCCTTACAACCAGCACGTGCTCCTCGGGGTCTCCCATTCATCAGTCACTTTCTGCGACGGTGACTTTGAGTCTCCTCGGGGGTTGCCCGCAGGGTTTATGAATCCGTGTGAAGAGTCACTGTAATGTTGAGAGCCAAAGCCCTGCACCACGTACACCCCATCCCCCCTCATAACTGAACCCCAGGGAGGCTCAATGACTTGCCCAAGGTCACCCAATTTTGGGCTATGAAAGCCATGATCCCAACCCAAAGGGTCTGACTCTGGAACCTGGCTCTCATTAATTTAGAGACCAACTGGGGTACTTATGTGAGCACAAACAGGCATGATTCTAAAGATGCTGGATGAGATGCCAACCAGGACTGTCCCGGGAAAGCCAGGACACACGGTCACCCAAGTGGAGGCTGAACTGAGTCCTGAGGGTTCCACGAACAGTGACCGGGGACAGCTGAGCAAACGCCGCAGAGGGGAGGCTCTGGAGATGGAGATGGAGGCTCCACCCACTCCGGCCACTGCTGCGCCCCAGGTAGAACATGCCAAGCCAAGCCCTTGTGTTTCGTCCCGCCTGCTGTGCCATCATTTCATGTGCACTCACAGCCCTGGGGAAGGAGGTACAGACACAGACAGCAGAGGAAAAGTGGGCCTCACTTTTCAAGAGTTTCTGAAACTCAAACTTTTCACAAAACCCTGCTTTTTAAGAGTAAACACAGCAGCTGCTGGGTGCGTAGTCTCCATGATCTATGGAGAAAGGAAGGACACACTCATCACACAGCTTCTCGAAACAGGCTCAATGCTGCCATCTGGTGTGCAAAACGGACAGCCGCAGGGCTCAGGGAGCAAGCAGGGAAGCCGAGGGAAGAAAACCAGAGCAGGGAGCAGGACTGAGCACCCCGGAACTCCATGGATGAGGAGACCCCTGAGGGCCTCGTGAATACAGACGCGCCCTGAGGGAAGGTCCAATCTGCCACTGTCATGGATTACAGCACTCAGTAGAGCATCAGTGCAAATCCTGGAGGACCCCATGACAGAGGCCTTGGTCCCTTTGGGCTTTGATCTCATGACTGTGCTTTACAGAGATCAGCACCCAGCGTAAAGCCAGAGAACTAACCACGGTGCCAGAGGACCAAAGAACCGGGAATGTCCTAACCCTCGGGAAGGGGAGACAGGAAGATCACAAGTTCGGGGACAGCCCTGAGCCACAGAACAAGAAAGGAAGAAGAGGAGAAAAAATGATCAAGGCAATGACTGAAACCAACTATCTGATCCGTGGTGCTAAAGGACTGGATGCCCCTGCAAGAGTCGGAGGCTGAGAAGTTCTCCAGCTGCACCCACCTCCTGTCCCGCTCCGGCCTCAAAAGCTCTGCCGCCAGGGGAGGAGAGGGAGGGACAAGGCAGCCCCTGTTCCTAGGGCGACCTCAGCAGAAACAGAGATGGAGAGTCCTGAGCTGTCACCCGACGGGTCAAGCCCCAGAGGTGCTGGACGGCTGGAACTCTGTGGGTGTCACTTCTACTCCTGTTCCTGCTTCGGTTGCTGTTGGGCATTGTGCCTATTCCATATCGCGTTCTTTCCACGCTGTCCTCTCTTCTGTCTGTTCACGTGGACACCCCCACCTTGAGAGTAGGGTGACCGCTCCTCCCGTCAAGTGAAACTTCTGCATTACTTCGTAGAAACCAGTGTCTGACATTTTGTTTCTCTCCTTGTGAAACAGCGCTGTCACTGACTCTTTCCAGCAGATTTCCCCGATTGTCAAGTTCTCTCTCCAATCATTCAGCTAATCTCTAACCTGCAGAACTCCTGTTAGGTGTCGGGCTCTGCTGAGAAGCGGGAATACGGGAGCGAATAACAGGCCGTGAACTTTGCTTTCCTGGCCCTTGCCAGGTCCCCCGATGTTAGGGCTAAGTCTCATCCACTGTGTCACCTGAGTGCATCTGGAGATGTGCAGAGCTAGGTGGGTGGAGGGTAGCAGTGTAATCCACCAATCCTCCCCCAGCATCACTGCTACCATCCCGCTTACCTGGCCCTGTATCTGGCTCCAGGGAACCCTTCAGAAATGTCTGCTGAATGAGTTAGTGAGCGAAAGAATTAGAGACGGATGACTACTGGATTAGCTACAGAAATCATAATTGTGATGGAAAAATGGGTCCATGAAAACCTGGGGCCTGTTATCCCAGGAGCACACGCCCTTGGGGAGGTGACCTGGCTGATCCCCGGCCTCCTAGAAGCCGTGGAAATCAGCAGCCTTGAGCTCAATTCAGAGATAAAAAAAAATGTAGACCTCGGGAACACAGAGTAACTTGCCCTGATCTCCAAAACTGTAAACAGATAGTAAAGGAAGCCGTGAACCGAGGACACCCAATTTCCTTCTCCTTTATGGGGACATTTTATTCTTCCCCTAGCTCCCATTTTTGTCATCGGGGAACACAGTCTTCTTTTCCAGACTTGAAGTGAGGATGGAGGAGACAGTGTATTCTACCTAATGTGTCACAGCTGGACTTGAAGACCTTGGCTTCGAGCTGAGCTGAACGCCCTGAGGCGATGGTTCCCGAAGCCAGCCTAGCCGGACCAGCGTCTCCTGATATCCATCAGGTTTTTCCAAATCAAGTGAAACTGGCAACAGATTCCTCGGCAGCAAACCTACTTCGACTACTTCTTGGCGAATCTCCTCTCCTCTGTCCCTGCCGTGTCCCCCAGGCTGGGGGACCTGTTCGTGCCCTGTTAGTGGCCCTTTTAACCTCAAGGACGTGCTTGTTGGAAGGTTTGCGATGCTTAGCTGAAGTCTGCTTCGCGTGGCTTCCCGGACCGGTGTTAATTTTCTTCCCTGGGGTGAAAATCGGATCTGCCCTTACCTGGCTTGGCCGCACCGCATGCTTCTGTCCTTTTTCTCTCTCCTCACCTCCTGTCGGCTTCATTTACTTCACTCTCCAGCTCGGCCATAGGACTGGCGCACTCCCAGGTGGATATGTTTTTGGTTTTCTAATAAATGTCAATTACGTTTTATGAATTTATTCCTAGTTAAATAGGAGCTCGTGCGTCACTCACTGATGGGCAGCACGTTCTGAGAAATGCGTGTCTCGATGCTGTCCTGTGACCTTGGTGGGATGGACTTGCAGGCGCCCAGGTGGTGGTGTCCACCCCGTACCCTGTGTATGGCCAGGCCCGTGACTCCCAGCTACAAGTCTGAATGCCACCGTGCTGAATGCTCTGGCAGCCGTCGCACAGTGGCAGCTGTCGTCTGGTAGCTATGTGTGCGTCTGAACATGCTAAGCGCAAGGAAGAATCCAGAATGTACACAGAAGAGATGCTTTGCCTGCCTAATGCGGCTGTAACTGTGAACGGAGTGCGTGGAAAGGAAGTCGTGATGGGGTCGGGGTGGAAGGGCCTTCACTGTGCCCCCCGCACTGTACACTCAGGCTGCTCTCCATGCATAAAAAAATACTTCACCTTTCTTCAATAGTAAATTAATCTTGCATCACATCCCGTTTTTGCTTCGTAGATGTACATTTTAAAACATTTTGACTCTTTTATAATAATGCTTAGCTTAAGCACACACACGTGGTGCTAGTGTATGAAGCTATTTTCTTTCTTTATACCCTTATTCTGGAAATATTTTTTATGTCTAAGATTTGTTATCAAGGCTCTGCACTCAATCCCCAGCCACTTTGTTGCAAAATATTGTTTTTGTTGTTAAAGACAAAGGCACAAACCCACACATTATCCTAGGCTACACAGAGCTGAGGTCATCAGGGTCACCACCACCGCTAGCCTCTGAGGTTGCTGCCCCGGGCAGCCCTCAGGGACAGTGACCTTCAGGAGGTGCCGACATCTCCTGTAACAGAAGGCTTCTGGAATCCCTTCCAGAGCCCCTCAGGAGGCTGGTTCACCGTTAGCTTGTTCTCCTGGATGAGCCTCGGAAGCGCGCTCCAAATTAACAGTAAAGCATACAGTGCAGTAAGTTCACAACTCCATCGTGCAGATATGGATCGTCATGAGCAAGTATTATATGCCATATTTATGTGTGCTGTGCATCTGTGCAAATGCCAGAGAGGTTGCTTCGTTTGCACCAACATCACCGTGAACACCCAGGGAAGGTATTGCGCTGTAACGTAACCATGGCTGCAGCATCCCTAGGGGATGTTTTCAGCCCCATGATAATCTTATGGGATCGATGCTCTATGTGGGGTTCATCGCTGACCAAAACATTCTGTTTCCCGTAACTGTATATTATTGGTGTAATTTATTCTACATTGTTCGTATTAATATCTTATTGACGATTTTATTTTTGTCTCTGTGTGTCAGGGGTGGTATACCTAACCTACTTGGGAAACACTACATGTCCATTCTTTATACACAGTATTTTGGTTTTTTGTTTTTGTACCAGGAATCAAACTCACAACTTTGTGCTTGCCAGGCGGGCACTTATGCCGCTGAGTTACATCCCCAGCCCAATACACAGTATTTTAAAACAGCAACCACTTTTCATTGAGTTTTATTGAGTTTTTGCTTTTCTAGGGAAAAAAAGTCTCCAGTATTTTCATGCATGTAAAAGCTTGTATAAAATTAATTTACTGCTGTGGCTATTTGCCTTTGAATTGTCTCTAGGCCTATCGAGGTTCGGGAGTGAGTCTCAAATGCCACCCTTTTGCTCTGTGTACTCCCATTTTATTTGGCTGGATTCTCGTTAGCTTTCTTGGCAGTCACACTGTGAACCTAAAGGTTTTACCCACGCTAGCACAGGGTCGTCCTTTCCATGTCATTCATTCTTCTAGAACCGAGTTCAAGAGCTTCTGTCGATTCCTGCTGCATTCCTCCCCGGCCTGCAAGCGGCGCAGAAAAGAGATTAATGCAGGCCTGCCTGGCACCAGAGCCGGAGCCATGGCCCAGCGCTGGGACGGACAGAGGAGCACAGCTGCTCCCATTTTCCTGACAGTGTTGTCATTTGCTGAGCTACGATGTAGCAGCTTACTGGGAAAATAGCCAGTCCTTTGCTGGGGACTTTGACGTGCAAAGATGGAAGATGACCTCCACGCAGTCTGTACAGAAGAGCAGCGCAGAGAGGAATGGAGAAGACGCTTTCTTTGACACTGGGAGGCGCTCTGAGCAGAAAGCGTCATCGGGAGGCAGGAGCACCCATGACAGCTCTGGGCACTGGGGAGATGCCCACAGAGAGTGGTGGGCTAATCAGACACCAGAAGTTAAACTGCACTCATCAGGGTGGTGAACACACAGCTTCGTAGGCACAGAAGTTGGGGTTGTCTAGATTTCTGTCCCTAACCCTGACGCTGCTGCTCCTGAGTCACTGTCTCACTGCCCCTGGTGAACGACTCGGTGATGCCCTCTCTCTAAGCACTGAACTTCTCCGACAAGCGTCATCATCCGAAAGCAGCGCTGTTCCTCTGCCTTTAGGGCCTGCCCCATCCCAGACGTGGCTGCCTCCCTCATCTCCTGCAGAGGCTCCGGGGCCACCCAGATGCGAACCATCACAAAGGGCCGGAGGAGACGGATGGGTCCCCGTGGAGAGACAAACAGACTTCAGCCTCCTTGGTGGCAGAGGTGGCTGATTCTCACTAGGTGTAGCTTTTGCAGCCGTGGCTCTGTCTTCCAGCTCTTCGAGGGTGGGTAGCAAGCAAACTTTTCCAGCAGAAGGCTGTTTCCAGGTGCCAGAAATGCACTTGGCCACAGAGTTGTTGCGAAAGCCCATGGGGGAGCCTCTGTGTTTTTGCAGGGCTGTGGGTTGCTAGGTCTGGGGTAACCTGGGGCAAGCTGCCTTACCTCACCAAATCCTCAAATGAAGTGCTTTGGCGAGGGAACATGGGGTAAACTCCGCTGGCTTTCGGTCAGCATTGGCAAAGCCAAGTCCAGAGCTGCCATGTCCAAGACCTCATTCAAGGTATGTCCAGCTTCAGGCTGGAACAACTCGGTCAGCCCCAGATGGCCGGAGCATGTGGGAAGGAGCCAGACCCACCAATGCTCATTTAGGGTAATCAGAAACACTTTTTCACAATAATTTTATTTAAGAACATTTTTTTCCCACCTGCTTCTTAGGAGCGGTAGAGTTATCCACCAGAAGTCACCACAGTGCAAAGTGTCCTACATGTGTGTTCTCCTCCATGGCCCAGGAATAGGATGCCAGGAGAGGACATGCAGAGATATCCCAGGATGCATGGCGCTGATGACGTCACTGCCACCCCCACACCCTCCAGAGCCCCAGAGAGCCTCACATTTTATTTGTTCTTGAGTGTGATCTGCTTGGTTGCTAGAGCAAACAGAAGGCCCCCCATGGCCCCAGGGAGAGAGAAAGGCTCCATCAGCAGCTGTTTGGACGAGGCCCTTCTGCGGCTTCGTAACAAGGACATTTTCTGGCCTCTCGATGGCTGTCCTCACTCGTACAGGACATTGACACCTACCTCGGGCATTCCTCTGTGCCTTTCTGTCACCATTCTTGGTAACTTAGCTACCTAAAAGCTTGCCTCCTTACACTCTCTACCCTGGATGACCCTGGCTTCGGAGACGCCAGCCACCCGCTAGCTGCTGTCACACAACCCTGCCCAAATTCCACTCTGCTAATCTGCTGCAAGCACTGTCCCCTCTGAAGACACTCCCCTCCCTCCAGCTCGATTACAGTACCCCAGCCAGCCTTTCTCAACCCTTTAGCTCACTGAGATAGCCCTTAACCCTCTGAGAGAGCTGAATGGCCTCTCTCTCTCTCTCCTCTGTCTCTGTCTCTCAAAAGTACACAATTTGGAAAGAAAGTGGGGCAGGGTGGGCTGAGAAGAATCCAAAGAATCCATGTTCCAGTTCAGAAGTGTGTGGGTTCTAAATTTGGATCCAGCATGGAATGTACTAGAACACTAGGACATCCCGGTGCACAGGTCCTGAATGTGGTGTGTCTCCTAAGTCCCTCAGTGCTGGGAATACCTTTTAGGGATTATGTGCTTGTACCAGATAATACAGATCTGTGATAAGATTATTGTGGCTCTCCCATGTTAGAAGAGTTCCTATTTAAAGAAGAAAACAATAGTAATTCTCTACTCTCTCTCTGTCTGTCTCTTACATTTTCTGGCTTTCCTTTATAAAGAAGTAAAGTTAGAATTTGGTACAGCATTAAATCAGAACTTTAATAGGTACAAGCACATCTTGTTTATGAGACTTGAGGCAAAGTAAATGTACCAGAGGCACTGAGTTCACATGGGGAGGGGATTTTTCAGGCTTGCTGAGTGCAGAGAACCCTCCCCTTAGGCAGGGAGAGGTGGTCAAACCCCATCCAAGGCAGAGTCAAGACTCGAATCTGCTCTCCCCGGCTGTGTAAGGCCGGCTGTGTCTCTGATGTTCTCTGTGCATTTGCTTCTTCTTCCAGGGACCTAAAGGCAGGTACAGGGATTCCTGGACTATTTTTTACTTAAAATAATTCTAAACACCTTTTATTTAGCCACACAGACTAGCCTGTGATTTGTAGCATGATCTTAACCTCAGTCTCCTTGTCAGAAAGCGAGGTGTACTATGGGCCGTAAGTGTTAGCATCGCTTTCATCATCGTGATCACCATCCTGACTGCAGTGGGAAGGAGAAGCCGGTGGATACCCATTCATTATTACCTGCTCCCTGTGGTTTGTTGATTAAAACATTTCCAAACAAGTGGCCTTGGAGGAGAGGATTTGAAACAAGTCCTGAGAACTTTGGGAACCACGTCTCCCAAGCCAGTGGAGTTACAGCCACCCTGGGCCTGCGGTGCAGACTGTAATGGCAGGCAGTGGTGGACATGGAACCTCCTTTAACCAGCTTTGGCTTGACTCCGAGCTGTTATCTATCACCCAGGGGCCTTTGGGTGAATCCTAGGGATAAACAACTGCTCATCGGCGCCTTAGGCTTCACTGTTCAGGGATGGGTTTCCTGCGGGGACACTGCATGTTCCAGCCTGTCACGTAAACATTCTATTCAGTGCGTCTTGTGACTCTGGAATTCATTTCTTTCAAATTTGAATATGATTTAGAGTAAGAAATAGCAATTGTTTTTCCCGCTGAATGCGTATAACAGTAGCCTGCCTGTGGTCATTGCTTGGTAGACACAAACTGTCTCAGATTGCTTGTAAGACATGTGTCACTCTTCTCTTCGTGTTCAACAATAGCAGTGAAAGGGGTCCTGGAGGGTGGTCAGCAGGTGCCAGACACAGGGGAAGAGACTTCGTGGACGTTTTTCTCATTTATTTCTGAATTCTGGTCACGGATCTGAATAAACCTGGCAAAAGCAAACACATGCTTGGTTATAAATGACAGTGAACCGGATGGTTGCAATTGTCAGGTTTGCTTTGATATATCTATATATCTTATCATACACCAACACCCTCTGCTGTGTGACTATGAATTCCCACCCACTGGGGAACCCATGCAAGAGGCTCAGCCACTCAGCTTGCTCTGGGTGGCAGCATGCTGGCAGGACGCCCACACGCCGACTCCAGGACGAGGATTCTAGATGCTACGTGAGTTCCGCCTAATGCCTTGTACAGGGGCAGTTCCTTCCAAAGAGCTTCCCTTCTGCCTGGGCCTCAAAAGAAATCCCATGGAGCAAACTTAAATACAATGAGCAGAGAGGAAGAAACTCCAGAAGGACACAAGGCGTGAAGGAGAGCTGCTCGGCATGCCCCAGCGGTGCCAGCCAGTGCCCGGATCACCCATACCAGCCCCCTGATGAATAGGATGCTCAGCGCACATGCCACGGAGCACCGCAGGATGGATGTGACACAAGGAAACACACACGATTATCTCAGACTCAGGGACGCTAATCTCAGGTCGGCCCTGCCTGCTGCCTGGCACCAACGTATCATTAGCCCGTGTCCCTAAATATTTTATATCTGCTCTCCCATCCTCACTTCTGGCCCACGTCTTTTGTTTACTGATTCACTGAGAAAAATGGAAAATATTAGAAAGCAGGACCGAATGGGTAAGCACTGGTGCCCAGGCACACTGCTGTTTCCTCTTCTATGAACCGTCCTCGGTCCTACCCAAAGTGGCTGCTCCTTGGGATCATGTCCTTTCGTGTTCCAGCAGCTTTTTCCTCTGCACACCCTGCAACAGCAAGTCAACCACCAAAATATGCATCATTTCACTAATATGCAAAGGAAGGGAGGGAGGATGGGAGGAAGAGGGAGGACTTTTCGTGTTTTCTTCAGGAACTACCATCTTATTTCCCTGACCCAAGCCATAAGTGAGTCCCTTGAAGTGGATGGCTATCCACTCTGTCACTGACTTTGCTCCTCTCTACTAAATCCAGTGCAGATTTTGTCTCTGTTATTGTGCCAAAACTTCCCTGGCAAAGGTCCCATGATTGCCCACATTACTCACTGCAGTGCTCAGGGCTCTGTCGGCCTCTCATCTGATACATGGGCTGCTTGTTACTCCCATGTCCCTCTTGTCTTTCTGAAAATATCCCCTGTTTTCCAGGACACAGCAGTCACCTACTGGTCCTCCTGTCTAACAGCTGCCCTTTATCAAGGTCTTAAAAACCTGGAGTACGTTGACGCTCAGATCTAGGAATTCTCCTCTCCTCTCTGTATGATCATCACCAGGATCATGTCCTTCTATAACACTGAAACATGAATGCTTTTAACTTATTTTTCAAACAAGATTTCTGCCAGAACCCCAGATCTGTATATCCAACTGCCTATTCGATATCTGCTGATTGGAAATCTAAGTGTATCTCAAACATCGCGTGAGGAAAAACAAACTCTCAGCCCTCCCCAAAGTGTTTCCTCCACCTCAGTTAGTCATTGCTTCAATGCTCTATCTCAGCAACCCAAAACCTTTGGCGTCACCTTTTACTGTAACTTGTACCGACCTGTGAAGGTTAATCTTGACAGCCAACATGATTGGCCTGAGAGACACCTAGGCACAGTGATAAAGCACACTGTGGCTGTGACCGGCTGGGTCATAGGCATGGCTTGCAGCCCCTTCCTCTCTTTGTTTCCCGTTGTTCTCTACTTCTTGGCTGTCACTGGATTAATCACTTTCGTCTGCCTCGTCAGGCTGCCATAATGCTTCTGCCTCAGAGTAAGCCAAATACAGATTAAAACCTCTAAAACTCTCAGCAAAATAAACCATTCTCTCCTTAAGGTTGTTATATCAGGCATTTGTCCCAGCCATGGGAGTGGGACCACTACAGAAAAAGAGAGCTGGAGAAGTGAGGGCCATTGCGTTGATGGTACTTGGCCGTGTGGATCAGGAAACTTTGGGAATGGTTTACTGTAGAAGATTTGGAGACACGGACAAGAGAATCCCAGAATGCTGTAAGCAGAGTGCAGTGAGCCATTCTGGTGGAAGCTCGGGAGACCTGATCGCTGGGAATGTGTCCTGTAAAGACTATGCTTGTGAGGTTTCAGAGGGCAGTGAGGATTCTAAAGGTAACTGAACTACAGGCCATTCATGCTATATTCTGGTGAAAATCTTGTTTGTGTTTGGTCCATACCTTGATACTCTGTGTGAAGCTGAATTGATGAAGTAGGGAATTTCAAGGCAGCCCAATGTTCGGGGCGTGGTGTGGATATGCCTGGCAGCTTTTAACCCTATGTATAGTGAGAATCAAGAACAAATGAACAAACCAAAAAGATTTTAAAATTTGTGCTCTGGCCAGAAAATAAGCACTGGTAAAGCTGGTGCCAAAGGAGTTGTACTTGCTGAGAGATCATTTCTGCTAAGAAAGAAGCCAAATACTTTGCCCCTGGGACAACAGAAAAAGTGCCCTCAGGTCATGTCAGGAATTAGTCAGCTCACACCCATCACAGATGCAAGGTGTCAAGGTGGAGACTTTGTCAATCGAGTTGCTTTGAGAAAGAGCCTCAAGGTGTCCTGCCCACTCAGGGCCCATTAAGGCAGTGTGCCCTTGTGTTCAGCCACGCAGACACTCAGAGGCCCCTGTCACCAAGGTGAAAGCTGGCATGAAGGCATGAAGAATGGAAGAGTTACGGGGTAACGGAGTCTTCCAAGCAGATTTAAAATGAAGGGTGAGAATTCTTCTGGGAGCTCCTGAGATTCAGTGTGTAACTCTGTGGTGCTAAAGCCAAAGCTGCAGTGGTGTCTCCAGAAGGTTACAGTGCCGGGAATGTGGAACATCTGCTGAAGAAGGCCGCAGACACTGATCTGAGGTGGACTAAGGGAGAGGCCACGAGGGCTGCAAACAGCGAGGCCCAGGGACAGGCTGCCTGAGAGTCCTCTTGAGCTCACATTACACCACCATGTGGCCAACAGGCAACAGGCTGGACGTGGAGTTGCAGGATGTAATGTTTTGCCCCGCGGAGTTGTTGTCTTCTTTGATCCAATTCCTTTCTAATCCTCTTTTCTCCACTTTTGTTATGGAATTGGCATTGCTTTGTCTTATTTTTTTTTAAAGTCTCAGGGCCTGTTCATGAAGGCGAAATGGCCTGAGTCCCTGGACGCCTTCTGATTGTGTGGTGGTGGAGGGACCTCCAGGTGTTTGTAGCCATCGTGAGAAGTTCGTTCACATGTTCTAACTCAGGCTAATATTGCTAACAGTGGATTCATTTATGAGGTGCATCTTCTGGCATCCAGAGTGCTGCCTGTGGCTGGGGAGTGGGCCTCATCTACATGGAAGACATCAGAGCCTCTGAGTAGGACCTGGGTTGCCAAGCATTTGCTCGAGAAACTAGACTTGATTAGCCCCTGATTGGGATAAAATTTGTTTTTACAATTCGGATCGTGGAATAAAATTTCAACTTCTGCTGGATATGTTGAGAGAAGCCAAAAAATATACATTCCAAGTGAAGTCTTTCTTCCTTGTGGCTCGGGAACCACAGGGGGTGGGATTTGCCTGGATGGAGCGGTGATGACAGGCCTGACACTGAGAGAGGCCCGAGTGCTGGATGGTGATCGTCTAGGACACAAGATGTATCTCTTCAGAAATTATTTCCTGGAAACCGAATGACCTCACCGAGCTGAACCTGGGTGTGTCTCTGTTTATGCATCTGTAACATAAGGCTGGATTGATAGGTGGGTGAACGAGATGACAGGGTAACCTCTGAGAAACATTTAAACTCTGGAATCTCTTTACTCAATTTTAATCAAAATATCTCAAAGTCAGTTTTACAGTGTTCTGGTTTCCAGCGGAACACGGGGTCACGCATTCTTGAGTCGTGTAGTTTTATTTCTCATGTTGTACCCCTACTTATAGATCACAGCATGTGATGGCTTCTTAAATCCTCCAGGAGGTCTTGCCACAAGCTGGATAAACAGTTGTTACCCAAACTGATATAATAACAGAATCTCCCCTCCCCAAGAAATCCCTCGCCTGAGATTTCTAAACTTATGAGCAAGACAGTATAAGTGAAAAACAAAAGAATAATTCCCCAAGGGAACTGGGTAAATTGTTTATCTGTGAATATGGGAACATGATCTAGTAATTCATGACAGTAATCTCCAGGGGAGAAAAACAAAAAGGGATAAATATGGATATGATTCATGCTCACATAGGAAAGGCTTTATGTAAGATTAGTTTTGGAAATAGCAAAGTATCTAGTATGTTTTGACATTCAGAAATTTGGCCAGAGTAGCTCACCTACGAACTCAATAAAATACTGTTATCTCAGAAAGACCAAACACTCTGAAGACAAATTCCTATGTAAGACAAAGGTTAACACAAACAGGTTCTAATAGCTGACAGGGTTCATGACCGTAACACTGAAGTCATGCAAATTCGCTGTAATAACATAATTAGCAGGACTCCTAGATGGTGGGCGGGGCTTGTGTAGGATGCACAAGGGTCTGTGCTTCATCCCAGCATTGCCAAACATCCCGCAAAAGTTTCTGTCCATTGAATTTTATTTTAGCTTTGAAGATTATCCAGTTACCTAAAAAAAGCTATAGAAATACTTTCCCTGCCCAACTACGGAACTATGTGAGACCAGATTTTCCTCATATTCTTTAACCACAGCACATGTCACAACAGATTAAATGCAAAGTATAAGACTTCAGCTGCTGGATGTGGTGGTGCAGACCTATAATCCCAGCATTTGGGAGGCTGAGGCAGGAGAATTATTACCAATTCAAGGCCAGCCCAGGCTACATTACATAGTGAGTTCAAGGCCAGCCTGAGCTACGTAGCAAGAACCTGTTTCAAAAAGCCAGAAAAAAAAATTCCAGCTGCCAAATAAAGGTAGACATAAGAGAAATTTGCAAAACAGAAAAATAATACAACTCTTCTCATTTTTTATTTTGAAAAATAAAGCTATTTTATATTTGCCAATATTTATACTAACATACAACAGATTTGTTGATATTTTTAATCCAATCAATATTTTAATATTTCTTAGTTTTGACTTCTAAATTGGTACTGATTAGTGTAACAATAAACAAAAAGCTCTTTGGCATTCTTAATAGCTTCTAAGAATGCAACAGGATTTTGAGACTAAAACATTTGAGAACCAATAGACTGGGATCAGTGCTAACACAGAGATAATATTCAAAAACTAACAAATTATTCCAATATTTATAAAAGGAAATAGATAATAACAATACGCTAAAACATTAGTGATAGGTTGATCTGGACACACAGCAAAAATCGACCACTATATCCACCCGAGTTGAAGAGAATGTTTTCAAGATTACTAATAGTAAGCAGCTGTGAAGAATACAGTCTCCATTTGGAGGCTGATGGGCTGGAAAGGAAAGACCCTTTCCCGGCGTCTCAGGCGTTTGTAGAAAGCAGGAGCCTGTGGGCTCAAAGTGGCTTCTCACAGGCCTGGCCCGGCCGCTCGCGTGCTCCACTGTAGCCAAGGTGTATGCACAGGAGGGAACAGTCCCAGCGCAGGCTGAGAGCTCGTGCATTCCTCCGGGCGCTGTCCCTGTCAGGCCCCCCACAGACACTGCAAGAGACTCTGTTTGAGCTGAAAATGTGCCTGGAAACCCAGCCCTGAGCTCTCTTCGGTGGAGATGTAGAAAGTCAAGTTCATAGTCAAGACCACGAAGCTGACCTTTTCCCCTGATTTCAATCAGACGGTTTTTATCTGGGATACGCTGGATATCCGTGGGCTTTTACCAAATTAGATGGCACGTTGCTATGGCATGTTTGCTACCAGTTAATAAATAGGCCGTTCACCAGTGATAGGAGCTAACACATTGAAGGTGAATTCAAGGTCGTCTCTATAGAGGTGACAACAACGCTTTGTAAAATTTTTACACGCCTGCTTACTCCCTTCACTTCTGAACACATTCATGACCTTCCCTCCACTTGCTCGGCTCTGCTGTTTATGGGGGGCTTAGGTTGTTAGGGTGCAGTCCATGGTTCAAGAGGAGGCCGATATGCAAAATAAGACTTCAGGTGACAAAATGGCTGCGAAACTGGGTTTTTGTTCAGGTGAAAGTTTTCTAACCTCGTTGGGTCCCTTCTTGGAGGACTCGTCGGTGACGAATCCCCTGTGTGTAACAGGAGCCCGGCGACTCGCGGCAGTAGAATGTGAGGTGAAGGATGAGCGTTTGCCACCCTTCCTCCCGCTCTGTCTGGGCTCCTAACTGCTCACTGTTCCTTTGCTGGGCAGAAGTTTCTTAGCTTAACCTTCTATTTTGCCTTATGGTTTGGGGACCCTACAAAAAAACAAACTACACTACATCAATGTGTTGGAGAGTTTTCCTACAGAAATTTCACAGCTTCAAGCTTCTTAAATATGTCTTCGATCTATTTTGAGGTCACTATTATGTACATTAAGAAGCAGGCATCTAGTTTCCTTTTTCAGCTTATGTGTATACAAATGCTCAGCACCGTTTATTGAATATACTGTCATTTCTCTTAGTGCATGTTCTTGGCTCTTTTCAAAAAATCCTTTTCCGTATGTATGTAAGTTGATCTTTGGATTCTCCATTCTGTTTATTGGTTTGTGTATCAGTTTTTAAGACAGTGCCATGCTGTTTTGGTTACTAGAGTGTAGTGGCATGTTTTGAAGTCAGGTAGTGTGATGCCTCTCTGTTTTATTATTTTGTTTTGTTTGCCTATTCAGCATTCTTTTGGCTATTCCTAACCTTTTCTTGTTCCATATGAATTTTAAGGTTATTTTTAAAACTTCTCTGAGGAATGTTTTTGGTGTTCTAATGAGAACTGCATTGAATCTACAGATGGCTTTTGAGTTGTGTGGTCATTTAAAGGATATTAATTCTTCTAATCTGCCCAGGACTTGAGGGTGTGGGTCTACTAATTTCTTTATCTATGTTTCATTGTTTTTCTTGTAGACATTTTCCACTTCCTTGGTGAATTTATTCTTGGGTTTCATTTTATTTTTTTTTTAGTAGTTACGGTGAATGAGACTACTTTCTTGATTTCTTTCTTTAGCAAGTGTATCAGTGTTTCTGGTGTGTAAAAGAGCTACTGGTTTTTGCATGTTGATTTAGAATCAGTTTATCAGTTTTACCAGAGCTTTGATATTTAGGAATTTCAACACAAAAATCATCATATATAAACATCAATAATTTGACTTCCTTCTCCCTAACGTGGGTGCCTGTTATTTCTTCCTTTTGCCTAATTGCACTTGTCAAGAGCTTGGAGGCTACGTTGAATAACAGCAGTGCAAAACAACATATGTGTTCCAGCTCTTAGAGGAAAAAAGTTTCATGATAATACTGGGTGTGAGTATTTCACACATGCTCTTTAATATTTTGAAGTGTATTGCTTCTATAGTTAATTTTTGAGATTTCATCATGAAAGAATATTGAATCCTATTAAATGTTTTTTCTGCATCTATTTTTTTTTGTTTTTTTGTGCAATGTTTTACCTGTATTGACTTGTGAGTATTAAATCATCCTTGCCTCCCTGGAATAAATCCTACTTGACCATAGATATGAACTTTATCAAGTGCTATTAGATTTGATGTACTAGGAGTTTATTGAGAATTTTTGTGTTCACCCAAGATACTTGTGGTATTATTTATTGTGTGTCTTCTGGCTTCAGTATGAGGACAATGCTGACTCCATTAAAAGGTTTGGCAAAGTTACTTTCTTTTCAATCATGTAGTTTGAGAAGAATTTGAATTAGTTCTTTTTAAAATGTTATATAGAATTCAGTCATAAGGTCAGATCTTATACTTTTCTTTGATGGAAACTTATCACTTACTGATCTACTTAGGGTAGGTGTCATGTATTCAGAAATTAGCCATTTCTTCGAGGCTTTGCAATCCGTAGCCCATAATTGTTCTTTGTGGTTTCCAGTGTCAGACTCCTTACGCATTTCAGCTACGGCCAGATTTACTTGCAAACGATTTAATGTGCTTCTCTTTTGATGATTTGACTATAATACCTTGGGGATGTCGTTTTTGGTTGACCTCCATTGAGATGCTTCTTGGATCTCTGAAGTAGAACCTCCACGGGATTTCCTCAGCTCCAGTCTAGGTCAGCAGCTTCGGTGAAGCTTCAGTAGTTGAGTCCAGCGGTGGTGAATCTTTTGGAGAGTTCAGTGATGCTGCCTTCCCAGGGTGGCAAGTGGGCCACAGGTTTGCTGTCACTGGTTTAGAGGGTAGCAGTGCCTGAAGGAGGAGCATTTGCAGTGGATGCGGGCTCCAAAAAGATGCCTGCCTTCAGACCATGGAGGCGAGCACTGATCTTACTGGACCTCACGATGGGGGCAGGCCTCTCCCAGTGCTCTGTGTTGTGGAAGGGGTGGCCTCTAGTGCCACAAAGTAAGTGTGAGTGACCCTGGGAGTTGTGCTGCCCAAAGCTGTGCCCCTGCAGCCACAGGATAGGGAGAAGACCTTTTCCCTCCAGATGAACATAGGCAACTCCTGTGCCCTTCACCAGGCCTCCATCATCCTCCTGCCCCTCCTGGTGAACATGGTTCATGCTTTATACAAACCCCAGGGAGATGCCGCCTCTGCCGTGCAGGCTCTGAGGTCCCTACATCCAGGCAGATTCATCTGAGCAGCATGATGTGACGATGCTGCCACTGCTACCTTGAGCTGTGTCCCGAGCCCCAGCCCAGATCATCACCTGGCTGGCTGCTTCCGACACATCTTCACTCCAAATGTCACCTCCCCACAGGGGCCTCTCTGAAGAGTCGAACGTCAAGTCCTCCAATCCCTTTCCCGTTTCTCCCTAGCACCCAGGTCTCCACGGTGACTCACCTGTCTATTTTATACATACCGTCTTCTCTAGCTGTGGTCTCCCCGACACCTAGAGCAAGCCTGCGATGGCGTGAGGGCTCCCCGTTGTTGAATGAACGAGTCTCGTGCTTGTCATGCGGTTTCACAGTGACACGTTCCTCTCTGTCTCTGCCTGGACTCGTGTTCATCTGAGGCTTCGGCACTAATCCCACACCTGGTGCAGACGGTGACACCAGCCATCGGATTAAGCAGTAAATGAATAAAGAGCCAGACTCCTCCCACTCATGTCTCATTATTAATACTCCTGAGTAGCTGGAGAAGGCTTTACCTGATGTCTCTGAGGACATTTGTCCAGAGAGTGCCACCTGTCCCTTCACTGTTGCTTGGGGCCAGGGGTGGGCGGTATTTAAAATGTGGACTATCTTCCACAGGAGACTGGAGAGGGTCTCCAGGACAGACACCCACCCGCTAACCAGCTGGATTCTAGGGACCCACGGAATGTGCAGGGTCACGCAATGACTTAGAGCAGCTCCTTTGCCAGGATCACACACATATTTAAACATTTCAGCAACTGCTAGGTGTTTACCTGGCTCTTGTTTGACTGGAACCCTGCCTGTGTCCTCGCAGGGGCGTGGCCCTTGCTGGGAGAGGGTTCTCAGTCACAGCCTGGGAGGGCGCGGGGAGGGGCAGGATGACCAGTCTCTACATTTATGTTTCAGGGACTGCTTGTTTGGTGTACGCGGTGTGTGCATGAAATTAAGCCTGCAATGAAGTCCCGAGCTGGTGACCGTCCTTCAGCAGGTGGCAGCTGCATGTCTGTCCTGTTGGCAGTTAGAGAAGGACATGGGGCAGTCTCTGGCAGGGTCCCGGGTGCCATAACACTCTTAGATTGAATGGCACAGCCCCAGCTTTGGGGTGGATTTGAAATAGAAATGTTAACGGACAGATAATGTTTGTTCGAATGGGTAAGAGATTCGGTATGTAAAGACAGTGGGAAGTTACTGGTCCTGCCAGGAGGGGAATCCTGCCACTTGCAGCAACCTGGATGGAGCTGGAAGACATCGTGTGGGGCGAAACGAGCGGAAAGTCAGGCGGCACCACACGCTCCCACTCATGGGGGAAGCTAAGGGAGGGCGTGCCATGGTTTACGTCTGGGTCCCCCAGGCCTCACGGGTTTGCATTGTGCATTTGTGCTGGTTCATTGTCTAGAGCTTGGATTGATGGTGTTATTGCTCCACCCACAAAGGGGTGGAGCCAGGATGTGATGTAATGGCAGGAAGAAGGTGTGTCTGCTCTTTGCTGGTTGCTGTTTGCTGTTTGCAGCTGCCATGAAAGGCGGCCCAGTGATGCCCGCCTGCCTGGGAGCCAACTGAGTGTGGACTGAAACCTCCAAGAACTGTAAGAAATAAACCTTTCCTTTCCCAACTTGGGCTTCAGGTATTTTGTCTCAGCAACAAGTGAAAAGTAACTAAGACAGAATTTGGTACTGAGGAGTGGGGTCGTTTGCTGTGACTATATCTGACCATGTTTTTCGAGAGGCTTCGGAAATGGTTTGTGGGCAGAGTTTGGAACGGTTCAGACATGTCGCCTGGATGCATAGAGCCGGAGCAGCTTGGGCTGTTCTGTAGAGGAGATTCTGGTCAGAGCTCAGGAGACCAGATGGCTGATAGAAAGCCTCATGGTAAAGACCAGGCTTGGGAGGTTTCTGCTGGGAAGAAGGACTGCATTGGTTATTGGACTCCACATGATGTATGTTATGGATTGGCAGAAAGTTTGTCTGCATTTTGCTCCTGCCCAGAGTCTTTGCCTGAGACTGAGACAAAGGGCAATGGACTGATTAATCTTGAAAAAGAAATTAAAACTCAATCAAACATTGAGGCTGTGGCATGGCTATTGTTGGGGGCTTTCAGCCAACTTTATGTTTCAAATCGAGAGCAAAGAGCCCAGCAGGATAATTTCCAATGCTGTGAGTTTGGCCAGAAGGAAAACTCCAGAAAGGCTGTGGATTGTAAATACAGAGTTGAGATTTTTGATTCCTGAAGAGAAACAGAGAGATAAGAAAGATGACCCCGGGGCATCCCAGGAAGCGGGTCCTCACCCTGTGCAGCCTCATAGCAAAGGTGAAAGAATTTGCTCAGAGGAAAAAGCTGCAGAGCACCATGCTCCAGAATGGCGACAGAGGCCATGTGAGGTTCCAGAATGGTGGCAACATAGAGAAGCTTTTTCTCACAATCAGGTAAACAGAGCCCTGCAATCCAGGCAACTGACCCCTACAGCCAAGAGAGAGAAAAGCCAGGCTACTGCTTCAGCTAGCAGCAAACCTTGGCGGCATCCACAAGGTGCTGATTTTAGGTGCAAGGAAAATGCACAAATTCTGAGGGTAAGACGGCTTCCACCTCAATTGCAAAGGGCCCAGCTGGCTAAGCAGTGTGCCCCTGAGAGGGCAATTTGTGAAGATGTATGTGTGAAGCCAAAGGTGCAGTGGAGACCCCAGAAGTTTGGAAAAGCCAGGAACGTGGGTGATCCAAAGAAAGCTGCAAAAAGCGAGCAGAGAAGATTTAAGAGAAAAGCTGTGGGAGTTGAAATTGCCAGAAGTGCCCTGGGAGTGGAATCACCCAAGCTTGCAACCAGATTGCTTCAGATGCTGATCGTGGAACTCTAGGACTTAATGTTTGTCCTGCTGGATGTTGGACTCGCTTTGCTTCCAATACTTTATATTCTCCTGTTTGTAACTTTTGGAATGGTAATGTTTATCTTGTGCCTTTGCATTTCAGAAATGTTTAACCTTCTTTCATTTGTACAAGGGGTTACAGTTAAGAGTTTGCCATAGATCTTGGAGGAGACTTGGGACTTGGACTGTTCAGCAATGCTGAAACTTAGGACTTTGGCAACTTTTGGAGGTGGACTAAATATCTTTTGTATAAAGGATGTACATGAGTCCTGGGGGCCAGGGGTGGAATGTCATGGTTTATGTCTGTGTCCCCCAGGCCTCATGAGTTTGCATTGTGTATTTGTGATGCTTCATTGTCTAGTGCTTAGATTGATGGTGTCAGTGCTCCACCCACATATGGGTGGAGCCAGGATGTGATGTAATGGCAGGAAGAAGGTGTGTCTGCTCTTTGCTGGTTGCTGTTTGCTGTTTGCAATCGCCATGAAAGGCGGCCCAGCCATGCCCGCCTGTCTTGGAGCCAACTGAGTGTGGACTGAAACCTCCAAAAACTGTAAGAAATAAACCTTTCCTTTCCCAACTTTGGCTTCGGGTATTTTGTCTCAGCAACAAGTGAAAAGTAACTAAGACAGGGGGGTTTTGAAGCTCAAGGTGGAGCTGGATTTTACCTAGCTCCTGGGTGGCAGTGACTACCTGTGGGTCAGACTCCTGGTCTCCAGCTCTGTGCAAGCTCCACCCCTCTTGTCCATCCAGAGCAACAGGATGGAGGACAAAGCTCCCATCCTCTGACTCTGCTTTACAGTGTCATTCTTACTGAGCATGGCTCTGAGCCTCAGTCTCCTACTCTGTGAAATGGGAGCATCTGTATCTGCCTTACGTAGTGCTTGGAAGCACCGAGCATAGCACCTAACACATTGTAAGTCCTCAGCGGCAATCAGGATCACATTCTTTCTAATTTAGGAATATCTGACTTGGTTTAATCCAGATTCTCACACTGAATGCTACACACATTCACTGAGAACTCACACCCAAATTTTGCCTCTCAATCTTCTGGACTATTTCTAAGCTAATCACATGTCATCTTGGTACTAGATTTCTGAAAGAACTGAGTTGACCACAGTGACCCACTGCAGCCTACTGTGAGATCTCTAACCTGTGCCTGGGGCAAGGCTTCCACCTCTCAGCAGCTCTCTGATGACTCAGAGCATCCCTGGAGATGTCCTGTCTGATTGGAGATGATAATAATCCCATCAGCAGACCTGAGGATGCCCCTTGCTTCAGTGAAGGGCAGGTTGGGGAAAGCCATCAAGGTGGTGATTCCGAATCTGAACCCTAATTACTACCAGTCTACCGAATTCTTGCTTGAGTAGGGGCTGTGGAGAGGATCACAGAGACAACACCAGGAGGCTCACTTTAAGTAAACTGCATTGATCAAGCTCTGACACCAATTAGGGTCCCTACTACTCCTCACATACAGACCTTGGACTGCAAGTAAAAACAAAGAAAGAAAAATAAAGACAGAGAGACAGAGAGAGAGAGAACAAAAGAAAAGAGAGAAGAAAGTCAGAGAAAGAAAGCCAAGTTAGCTAAGGGCTACTAGCTCACTGGGTTTCAGTTCACTAAGAAGTTTAATTCATAACCGACAGATGAGCCCTTCCTTCCTTTGTCTGAGTTGACCTAGAGGACAGAGCTGCTGCTGGTCCAGCTCAGTGTGGGCTGTTCAGCCTTCAGGGGTCTGTACCAGGCTCCAGATGAGAGATCCTGGCATACACCTAAAACATGAATCCCAACTACCAAAGATGATGAAACTTCCACTGCCCAGTTGTGGAGTTTTCCATATTGAAGCAACAGACCCATCCTACTTGCCAAAGAAGATGTATGTGGACTGATATTTTATGGAGAAAGCCAGGAGAAGGAAAGAAGGGACGAGATGAGCTGGGAGGAGGGCCAGGGAGGGTGGGGTGCAGCCACGAGGACACCAGCCCGAGTGGGGAGCGGTGGGAGCTCCTGGTTGAAGACGACTCACGGTGTGAGCACCGGGTTCTGCTCTCGGCCTAAGAAAACCTTCGCCTGGGCCTAGATAAAACTTCTGAGCTTGAAACCCTTGGGCGGTTAGGAGCCCCAGCTGTGTGGCAGAGCAAAGTCCCAATTCCAGAGAGCTTCCCTAGAAAGTGGCCAGCCTGTCTGCCCTGCCTTCTTAACCCTCTCAGCCCCACGAGAAAGCACATTTCACTTAAATGTGTCTTTGGGGTCTTGCAAGTGGATGGCTGAGGGGCCTTTGTCAGGTGGGTCTGGGCCGGTTTGCCAGCCTTCAGTATCCCCATCGATCCTGGAGGTGGGCTGATGTTCAGCCCTCACTGTGGGCTCTGTCTTATGCCCCTTATCTGAACCAGATCCTGCCTCGCGCCCTCTGCATGTTTTGTGAATAAACTGTTGTTGGCACACAGCTGGAGCTGCTCATTCACCTGTCGCTTCTGGCAGCTTTCATCCCAGAAGGGCAAAGTTGACTAAGAAAATGCCAGCAAAGCCTAAGAGATTTACTCCCTGGCCTTTTACAGAAAAAAATTACAGAGCTCTGGCCACCATTACCCAGGTTTTGGTCTGTAGACATGGAAAAATCGTAACATCGGATCCTTTGCTGATAAGAAACTGAGGCTCACAGAACAAAGCGACTGGCCTAAGATTAGAAAATGGTGGAGCCGGGGTTGGCATTGTGTCTCCGTAATCCTGGCCAGTACCATTTCCAACAAGGAGCCTCTTTTGAAACAAAGGAGGAAATCTACACTGCAAATGAACTAAATTGGATTGTCAACAGATGGAGTCTGAGGAGGTTTTCCTAAGGAAATGGGCAAAGCCAGGCAAGTGCTCGACAGTGCATTGCAGAAAAGCACGGAGCATGTCAGGAGGGGCGTAGGCTGATTGGTGAGGCAGAGTTAGAAAGTATGAGAATATAGAGCAGGACTCCAACATGAGGAGCTTCTCAGGAACCTGGTGAAAGCAAACGAATGGGGCAGGGACCACTCAGCAGGGTTTTGTGGAAGCAACGTGGTGTATGGCTAATTCCCAGGTGCAGGCAGGCAGAAGACGATAAAGCCATCTGTAAGGAGCAAAGAGAAGTGGGCCATGTCCTGCAGGGATTGAAAGGAACAGGTTGGGGGTTGGGAGTCAGCTGGGTTGAGCCTTGCAGAGCTGAAAGGCTCAGGCCTCTGATGAAGAAGATCAGACTGGCCTGTTAAGAGAGGAGCAAAGCTGGTGTTTGGAGTGGCTAAGGTTGGTTAGGCTCTGGTTAATCTTTATCTCAGTGCTGGTTCTGTAAGCTGGCTCTGGAGGTGTCCTTACTGTGTGAAGGGGTGATCTGGTCTCCATGAGGGGACCATTTCTGTCTGGGACAGTCTCTGTCTTGTAGGGGCTTTGCTGGAATCTAAGGGGACTGCAGGGTTAGGGAAATGACCAGAGGCTGCTAGGCACCAGTTGGTAGCTGAATGTCCCTATAACTCTCTTATCCTGAGATGGGTTAAATAAATTTAGGACCAGCCAACCTTGTATCACCAGCTTTGAGACAGACACTTCCTGTATTACTCACTTTTCCCATTACTGGGACAAAATATCTGAAACTCGTAATTTAAAGGCGAAGTCTTGGGCTCATGGTTTCAGAGGGTTCAGTGCATGGCCAGTAGGCTCCAGGGCAGAAGAATCATGGCAGAAGAGCACAGTGGAGGAAACCTGCTCAACTTACAGCCTCCATAAGCAGGGAGCAGGGGAGGATGCAGAGAGGAATAAGCCAGGGCCCAGGGAAGGCCCCTGAAGTCACAGCCGCCATGACCCACTTCCTCCACCTGGACCGCACATCACTGGGCCATTCAGCTGTGGACTCATCAACGGGTTAACCCACTGAGGAGAGCAGTGCCTTCATAGTTCCAGAGTTCACCTGCTCTTTTGCTGACATGATGGTTTCGGACCATCTCAGTGGGTCTTTGCTTTCCATGATCAATAGCAAAAAGCACACGCTGAACTGATTTTCAGATCAAACATTTTATTAGCATCTCTTTGCTCTGTATTGAACACAGCTGCTCTAGTGTCTGGTAGACTACGTAGTGAAATTGTGTGTGCAGTGGTTTGGCTTTCCGCTGGTTGATTATTTGCATCTGACAGTTAAACTAAGCTAGGGCTCCCCCACCCCCAAAGTGTTAGTGTTCTCTGCTCCCTCGCTTAAACTCTAAGAACAGTGGCAGGGATTTGGGTCATGATTTTAACAAGCTGTTATGCACAGGAGAAGTTATTTTTCAAGTAAACTTTAATTGAATTTTTTTAATAATCTCGCAAGGATAAATTTTGACTCCAATCAAATTGACGGACTTCCAAGAAGGCAAGTGACATTTCTTTTGAAATGCGTGGACTTCTTCCAGCTTTTTGGAACTTGAATAATACAATAGAGTAAACTCACAATGAACTGGAATCGATGTAAACCAGAGTCCTCAAATAACTGGAACTCAGTTTTTGGGTCAACCTTCCCATCACTCAACATTTAGGAAAAAGAGGCTCATGAAACAAACAAGTGGATGAAACTTTAGTTTAAAAAATCAGCAAAGCAGTTTCTGGAAACTGTCTCTGGAGTCTTCACAGACGTGGGATGGGGAAGATGAATAATTTCCTGGGATCCCTAGAGCTGGCCAGGCCTATGCCCCTTGGGGCCTGGGCAGGGGCGTCCACCCAGAAAGCAGCAGGAGGGGAGGGCGGGGTCTCTAGCTTGAGACAGAAGAAACTAGGCAGGATTATCCCTGACCCAGCCACCCCCGGGCTCTGCGTCTTGCTTCATACTCTCCTGCTCCCTCAGCTCCTGCCTCAGTACCCAGCCCTCCGGGTTGAGAGAAAGACTCAGTTTCCCCCAAATGCTTCTGTGTCCTCTCGGGAGGTTGGGAGTAATGTAAACCCTGAAAGTGTGCAGTCAGGATTCAAACGCCAACCTTCTGTGCACGGTGGCCCTGAGAAAGGCACCTGCTCCCCATCTCCTTGTTTTCTCGTCTCCTGTCTGAGAGGGTTGTTCCCAAGGTCAGAGGAGCTAACACACATCCAGTGCTGAGGTCGCAAACTTCCCGACTCCTGACTTTTGGGTGCACTGTGCCTTCAGGTTAGAGCATCCCCAACTCACCACTCTGGGGGCAAAGGACTTTCCCTGACTCTCCCTACCCCATCTGTCCACTCCCACACAAGACGAGGTTACATTTCCTGCTCCAGGGTTCCCACGAAGCTCGATGTCATGTGAAGATGCTCCATTGCTTGTTTGATTCTCTCTTTAGTCTAAACTCTCCGAGGGCAGGAATGTTGTCCTAACCATCCCAGTGTATGGAACTAGGTTTATCACAGACTGTCACTTAAAGTTTAGTTTTTAAATGAATGAATTATACAATAATAAATGGATCAGTTTATGCGCTTATCATCATGTGAGTGGATTAATTATTAACAAAGGAAAACCAAATTGCTCTTCTGTAATATCCTGCTGCCTAGATCCTAGACTGTGCTAGATGATACTTATCTGTCTTTGAATCTATTAGGAAAAAAACAGCCCCCTTCTATAGGATCCTAAATATCCATCTGTCAGGAAATTGTTGTAATATATTTATTTTGTTAGAACAAGAACAATTCCCCATCATCCTCCCCCAAATTTTAATAACTATATAAATTCAAAGTGCCTGTCTAGTGAATGGTCCTGAAAGGGTTTTGCAATGATCAGTTAACAAAAAGATGGCAGCCATGGCTGTTTTTCAGGAAGAAAACTAGATAAATAAAGTTAAATACAAATGTTTACCACTAAAAATCAGGGATCAGCCACTTGGTCCTCTTTTCGGATGTGTATTGTGCTGTGGTGGCCCAGAGGTCTAACGGCACACTGGGACACACGATGGGACTGGCCTTCCCCGCGGGCTATCACCCCCTCAGCCCTCGCCCTGGGACCTTGGAGGGCAGTGAGGGGCACAGTGAGAAGTGGAGCCAAAGCACGTGGCTTTTACCTCCAGCTCTGTCACCAGTCAGAGGTAAAGCCCTGGGCAATTCTCTTAGTGTAGCCGACACTTGGTTCCCCTTTTAGAAAATCAAAAGTAAAGCACTTTAAAGATCATAAACTCTTTGCAAAAAGCAAGAAGGTGCCGTTACCATCCATCATTCATCACCATTACTGTCCCTGCTTACGGAGTAACTGGACACACACTGTGAACACCACATTGTAAATGGGCTCACAGCTCTGTGACTACCAGGTGACATAGCACCTTGACTCATGAGGAAGACCACAGGGATTTGGCCATCGGGTCAGTGACATGCTAGTCTCAGCACAGAGAGCCACATCTTCACAAAGAGGGGCGCTTGCTAAGTGTGATGGGTGCAAAAGAGATTAGGAACAGAAGACCCCACGTGCTTAGAAGAGTCTGAGGTGGACAACACGGGAAGACCCCGAATGTTTAAAATAACAGAGGCCTTGTCACCCCCAAAGTTTGGCACAGTGATTGCTCTGAACAAAGTATCCAGGAAAGCTGGGGTGATTGCTCATGGGAGACTCACAATCACACTAACTAGAGTGCTACCTTTGTTTGGGAACCAACCCCTGCAGTGCCCTTACTGGCGTGAAAGGGTCAGCCCCAACCCTAGTGAAGGGAGAAAGAACCAGGCAGCAACTTCCTGAACAAACTTCCCCGTGAAGACAGAAAATCCCAGACCCCAGTGAAAACTTGCTGTACTTTGGGATTCAGGGAAATGTCGCAATCTTATAATTGAGATAAGATGTTCAAGGTCAAGATGCTAAATGTCAGAGCTGGGAACGCAGATCCCGGGGCCCGGCGACCTTTCCCCTAGAGATGAAGAAATTGAAGTAACTTGTTCAAAGCTATGCATCAAATTACCCATAATTCCAACCTAAGTTACCGCAAATCCGTGGGCGTTCGCGTCTATCCAAACCTCTGCATACCCACGAGGCACCACGATGAACGACTGCGGTTTAGCCAGGGAGTTTCCCATATCATTGCTCCTCTCTGGGGTCCCGTTTTTCTGAGGTTTGTCACTACACCATCAGGGTGGGCTGATGGGTGTGGGATGGGAAATGTCTAGGGCAATGCACGAGATGTAGGGGATTTTGCTCAAATCTCTAGAGTTGTCGCTTGCGGTGGGACCTGGTGCTGGCCCCCTCTTCCCTCTCCTCCCGTAGATTCTTTGGGGGTTCGGTGGTAACTGAGCAGACAGGCTGCTTCTCTGCAGCACCTCGCTTCACTGTAACACTAGATGTGCCTTTCTTCCCATTCAGGGCTCCCCGCTGGGTCTCAGTGGCTGGGAGCGAGCCAGGGAGCCAGGGAGCGAGGTGTCTCCGGCTCCCTTCCCTCTGAGGTTCTCTAGGTGTGACTTAGGGTAAATGCGACTCAGCCAGCAAGACACAGAGGGTAGAAGAGACCCCAAAGCCATTCTCTTCTTCCCCAAGGAGCAGCATGCGTTTCTGTGCTGACAGGAGGGTCTGTAAGGGTCTGCTGGCCTTTCCCCCCAGGGGCTCATCATAGAACCTGGTTTCTGGGTGCTGGAGGGGGCAGACATTTTACAAAGCTTAGCAAACTGCACCCTAAAAGCTAGTGTCAAACTTCCTGACTTGGTCTTTCAGCCTCCTCAATGATTTTATGGTCATTATTTCTCGTGTTAAATCCCTTTTTGCTTGACAGACTTCGGGTAACTGTAGACTGAACTGCCTGAGGAAATAGGTCTAACCTACCGTGGTGAGACACCGGTTAGGACACCTTTCCATCCCGGGCTTTGGCTCCATTCTATTAATGATGGGCTTGGATATGACCTCTAAGTTGACTTGTAGTTTCAATATCAATAAAACATCATAAAATATTAGTTCCCCTGAGCTGTGGGTATAGCTCAGTGGTACAGCGCTGGCTTGGCAAGCATGAGGTTGTGAGTTCAAGTCCCCATAACCCCAAAATTATGAGTTCTTTCTCACAGATTTGTGGACAAAAAAAGGGAGAGGGGATGTTTGCCTTTTCAGAATGAGCGAATGCCCTGCAGGTGAAGGGCGCAGCCCTCTGAGTCAGCACAGAATTTCTCTAGCAGCTGGAAAGTGTCTAGAGACTACTGGCAGGCAAACCTGTGAGAGGGTGCAGAGTCTGGCAGCCTTCTCTCCTAGCAAGACCCCTCCTCCCTCTACTGTCACTCCTCTGTGAAAGTGGACCTCGCCAAGTCTCAAGGACAGCTCCTGCAACACCCTGTACCCTCCTCCACTACAAAATGGGCATTAACCCTCGCCTTCCAACCCGGATGAGAGACCTAGTCCTTCAGCGTTACCCCACGGAAGCCCGTGCGAGCTCTCAGGGCAGGAGGGCCATTCACCGAGGGTGGGATCAGCCGTGCTACCCATGAGAATGGGCGGCCCCCATTTCCACCAGCTTGACCACCGCCCTGTGCCTGGTCACTCTCACCTGTGTGTCTCTGTGTCACTTTTCCTGAGTGATTTCTCCAAATTCGACCTGCACAATCTGCTAAGTGCAAGGAAGCCCGGAAGGATCTGGGTATCAACAGCCTCCTCCAGGGGCTGGCACGAGGGCGGATGGTGACTCCGGCTTCCTGGCCTCTCCGTGGGATTGGGCCACTCGGGGGCAGGTTCCCAGAGTTCTCACAGGTCAGGTTGCTCCGGTGGGAACCGGCTGAAGTTTTGGGCCCTATCTCAGCTCTCCTGCTTCCTTAGATTCTCTTTCCAAATGATTTGGGCATTAGTTGGAGCCTGGGTCTGGCTCTGAGGCCACTCTAGGAAGGCAGCTGGTTCACGGACTGCTTCTCTTCATGTCAACCAGTTAAATTCAGGGCACTGAGATGCTGGGAATTCTACAGGTAAAGAGGGAAAGTAAATTCCAGAGTAGGGATTGCAAAGCAGCCTCTGCAGGGCCTGAGTACTGAGGAGAAGCCAGGAGGAGCAGCGGTCAGGGTGGTCAGTATTGCCACACGCAAAGCCCCAAGCAGAGCCTGCCACATATCAAGGCTTAACACCGCTCGCAGGCTTTGCTGAGAGCCTTCATTGTCTCTCCCACAGGACTTGCAGACTGTGACAGTCACCCACTGATTCCATCATAGATTCACTCACTCAACAATTGAAATCATTTCTTTATGTCTTGGGCTAGGCAGGTAACCCTGCTGGGTGCTGGGATGGAAAGGTAACAGAGCTTACCCCTTACCTCAAAGATGCTTCAAGTGTGAAGACCCAGAATGGAAGTCCCTACCTCCCAACGTGGCCTCCCCCGGGGCTTCGAAAGGAGACCTTGGCTTGGCTCGGAAAGAGGTCGGCCACACACTGTATTTTGTTCCTTCCAAGCAAACAAGTAATAATGTAATGGCAGGAAGCCTCATAAAATGGTTATTTCTATTCCCGGACTGCTCTGGGGTTCCATCTAATTTATAAACATTGTTTTATGAAAAATTGAGATCATTCTTGGAAGTGCCCGCCGAGAGTGACCTTTGCTTGTTTTGGTGCAGTGTTTGTGTGTGATGTGTACATGGCTGTTGTTGCTAAGGAAGCGGTGACCAGCTTGGGGGAGAGGCTGCCTTCCACTCTGCATATTTCTTTCGAGGAGGAGGGTATAATGACACCCCCCTCTACACCCAAGTCTCCCCAGCAAGAGAGAAGTGGGGTCATGCTAGGAGCCCAGGACAATCACAATACACTCAGGAAAAACTCGACCAATGCTTCAGACCCACAAGTCTTTGGGCACACTGCCAGTATTTCTGGGGGTGGTGGGCTCTGCATCACATTTCTGGGTGAGACTTAGGCCATTAACGGAAAGCTCCATCTCTAGGGATTTGCACACAGTTCCTGAACCCGGTGCAGCTGTAAACTCAGGGTGGGTGGGGGTTGCCTCATAGCGGCCAGCAACACCAGATTTAATGGGGCTGCGGGAATGCTGGTTCCCTTTTCAGTGGCGACAGCTGGAACTCTTAGAATAGGAGGAGAAAGTGCTGAGCTAGTGCCACTTTGCTACTCTGTCCCTTGACTTGCTGGGTGGCCCCAGCTGGGTTCACTGAGGCTCGCTGCGTCTCTGACTTTTCCAGGTCAGTGAAAACACCTGTATCACGGTTTATGAACTACCAGGTGTGACCGAAATACACAGTGAACACTTAAGGTAAATTATTTTACTGCCTGATCCCTCACTTCCTGGTCCTCAGCCCATCGCTCCTGCCATTTTCAGAAACAGTTCTGAAGTCCTCCGTTGTGAGTGTCTTTGCCAGGTGTGATCAAGCGTGGAGTCAATATTGCCGCTGATGGTGTCCAACAGCAAAGCAGGCTTCTCCAGAACATCACTCCACGTCCTCATCTGCTTTATTCCCTGGCTCTGGCACCAGGAGACCTCAAAGTCAAAATGGTCACCAATAGTAAACATGCACTTGAGTCAAGACATCAAAACAACCATGACAAAAAGACCCTCGCCAAGGAGATTGCCAGAGTTGCTAGGAAGTGCCAAGGAGGCTGGCATAAACGTGTCCCAGGCGAGACGGAGGGGGAGAGGGGGAGAGGGGGCGAGGTGTCTTTCACCGTAATCAAGATTTTGAAAATTTAGACACTCACTGTAGTTTTTGATCCTACTCTTTAATTCACACATGTGAGCCCTGTGTGCCCCTTCACAGCACCCAGCCTCTGATGGGATTTTTTCCTCTAATATCTGCCTACGTTATTTCTCTCCTTTCATGTAAGTTTCCATTCAAACGCGTCTCGGTCAGCGCAGGATTGCTGCTCACCTCTGGCCCTTCCTTCTATCCGCTTTCCTACTTTCTATCAGCGCACTGACTCCGTGAGATCCAGCCGTATGTGTCTTTCCATCTGATTAGTTTGCTCTGATCTCCTGTCCCACTGAACTAGAATGCACGCATTAGACATGCAAAGACTCCTCTGTTTATCGCTGTGATCCGTAATGCTGCCAGGCTCACCGCAGGTGCTTCATGCCTGCTAGTTAACTAGGCAGCGACCGTGCACATAGACTCCTCAAGTGTATCTCAACTTGGTATCTGAGACACGCATATTAAGACTAAGTGTTCTTAAAAATGCCTCCATCAGGCTTTGCCAGACTTGGTTAGGGTTGTGATTACAACATGGCACATTTTCCCTTAAAAGCCGCAGTTACCTCTGGTGGGTTTGCTGGGGTTCTTCACCTGCGCATGCCTCTCACGCTCCTTCTTTCCTCATGTCTCCACCGCAGTTTGTCTTAGCCCTGCGGCTACTTTGAAGGGACTTTTTGGGTTCTCGGGTCATTTTTCCCATTTCTTTTTCTTAGGCCACATTTGCAGTATGTGATCACATCCATCCTAAGGGACAGGACACCTGCGTCACACATCCGAATTCTGTTTTGTGTCCACTTTGTCTCTGTCCGCCTTGGGCCATCTCTTGGTCCCCTCCCCATTCTGATTGGGGCAAAATATCTAGCTCCCTATTTCTTAGTATCTGTCTTTCCTCTTGCTCTTAACTTATTTATACTTTGGGTTGCTCCCTTAAGGGAGAGACTGTGGTATTTAAATGTGTGTGTCTGGTTTAGTTTATTTCACGTAGCATCATGGTCTGAAGGTGCACCCATTTGCTATAAATTACTCAGATGCACCCTTATAGCAGAGCTATGCAAAGACCACAGGTTTTATCCGTTCATCTGCGAATGGACACAAAGTCTTCCTCTGAGATTTGGCTGCTGTGAGTTTTGCTACTATAATCATGGGTGTGCTCGGATCTTTGTAGCACAATGTTGTTAGCTCTTTTGGGAAAGATATGGAAAGCAAATGGCTGGGCCATGGCTGAGATGAAGCATCTCACTGTCGCTGCTTGGAAAGCCCTTGGAGGGGGAAGCAGTGGGGACCCCACTCCCCAGGATGGTGCTGAGGAATCACATCCAGGTGGTGAATGACAGAGTCCTTTCACATAATCAGAGTGTGCAAGAACTAACTTGGAAAGGACTTTTGAAAGGCACTGGTGCCACTGGAAGAGACAGCCCTTCCCTGGGTCTGGCATAGCCTACCTCGATGTAAGCAAGAAACCACTGACAGGAAGACATGGATGCAAACACCAGTGAAATATGATTGTTGATGAACCTCACAGCCTCCCCAAGGCTGCTGGTGCTCCTGCTTTCTTATTACTTAAAAGAAGAAAAGCAGAAACCCAGAAAGACTAAGTGGCTTACTCAAAGTCACATAGCTTGTGAGCAGCAGAGCTCAGACCAAATCCTAGCTTGCCCTGTTCTGAGCTCAATTGCTCCTGCCTCGCGGTTCCCTCAGCACCCAGGACAGTGCCCGGCGTCCATGTAGTCGGGACATTCCATAAATCCATATGCTGGCCATGTCGAATTGTGCATTGAGCAGAAGGAAGCCAAAGCAGCAGAGAGGAAGAGCTCGGTGGCTGCGGTCACCCTGAGCCTGGACCAAGTGAGTTTCCATCTCTGTCCTTATTTCCCCCGCCACGGTCATCTCCTGGCATTGACAGTAAGCCCAAATAAATTCTCTCCTTCCAGAAGTACTTTGGAATGTTTCATTCAATGACATTGTTGAAGAGAGAATTAAGCATTATTATAGTTTCTCCATCTCAGAGCCATTTTTCAAAAGCCACACCACCGTAGATTTATCATAGGCACACTGTGCCAACAGGGAGGTTGAATCCAATTCATCAGCTTACTGGAAACAAATTGGCTGAGCAAACACACAAGAGCGAGCAGCTGAGTAACCAAACGGACGCTGGAGGGAGGCACAATGGTGGGCAGCCTCGTGTGGGCCAAAACGCAGAGTCTGAGGTTGGAAACCCAAAGTTCTAATTCAGCAGAGCTGCAGCAGAGCCTGTGGATCTGCATTTTAACAGACATCCTGTTGGATAAGATCAGATGGCCCAAAGCCTTCACAGAGGCTTTTAGGCAGGAGCCCAGGAATGAAATGTCCCTCAGGAATACCGTGCCACTAAAGGGGTTCATTCAACACACTTGACCTCCCCCCCTCCCATGCCTTTCATATCTAGACAGTGAACAACCATCCAGGACCATGGTACTCAAGGTGGCTCTCAGGAAGGCCTGATGTTGCCACATTGATCAGATATGCAAGTGGTCTTTCTGGTCTAGGTCTCCATACCATACCCAGTATGTTAAAATCCACCATATTGCAAATTAAATGCAATTAAATTAACTACAAAATAGCCAACATGCATTGGGTTACCTCTTGTAGACATAGACTTTCTGTTCTAAACTAAGACTTTCTGTTCAAACTAAGACTTAGTTCAAACCAAGACTTTCTGTTCTCAGGCCTCCAACATTTCTGTAGGGTCTAAAACACACTGAGGCCCTAGGTAACATGTCCTAATTTTCAGTAACGAATGAAACTGGTCTAGTTTTGCTTTGCCAGCAAAGTGTTTTAACAGGCAATGAAACTAGCCAGGAGCTAGCTTAACAGAAATACAAGCAGCTCAGCCTCAGCCTCTGGGGTTTTATACATCATCTGTTTCATAACATCTAATTCATATTACCTGCCTGGCCTTGGAATCGTTACCCATTATCTGTCTTGAGAAAAATGTCAAGATGCCTTCCAGCTTCAACTTTTATTATTTTATAAATAAAAAAATTCCTTGCCGACGCAGCATAGTTCAGTCCATCTAACTGGCTGAGGAACCTGAAGCATGCAACTGGCTTGATTTGAACATTTAAGATGGTCCATTTGTGACCAAGAGCACGTTTTTGGTTAGATCAAGGCTGAGTATCACCAAAAGGGTCAGCAGGTAGAGGAACTGGTTCCCTCAGCCTGCAAGCAGAGCCAGCCACACACAGTCCCAGGGAAGCTCCTCCTACCGCCTGCAGAAACTCTTTACAGAGTGAAAAGCCAATCTGTAAGTGAAGGATCAGTGAACTAAGGAACACAGTTTGTGCACAGAGCTGAAATTTTCTGGACCAGGTAATATATTCTACGACATTAGATAAATAGATCTTGATTTTCTGGTTTAGACCAGGTTCTTCCCACCCAGGTACAGGTCTGAGGGGCTGAGGACCTCAGCTCTGGGACACGGATCTGTGCAGTGCTCTCAGGGCCCGTTCTACCTCGGATGAAGTTTTATGTCCCCGTCACTTACCCGGCTAGATCGACATGGTTGAAGGTGAGAATGCTTACCTCACACCGTGCACCTTCAGCGTTTCACCTGCAATGCATGATTTATCCCATGCACAAGCCCCCGCTCCTGTTGCAGCTTGCAATCTGCTCCCAGGGGGCAGTAATAAAGTGTCAGAAGTCCTCTAATAAATCTGAACATAGCCTTACCGAGAGGCAAATGTGGGAGTCTGACTCAGATTGGGCATCTTGTGCGAACTCTGTAGGTTCCAGAGTGAGAAACCAGTGCAAACCAGAGAATAGAAATTACTTGGATGGATGTTTAAACCGCCATCATGATGACATGCATGGGATACGATTGCTTATGCCTGGGGGGGTCTACACTGTACCCCCCTATCCCACTCCCCTTCATCTCTCCCCAAATGGACGGCTCCTCCCTCCTCAGCGAAGTCCAGTGAGCCTCTGACTCAGTTCTGGCTTCGTTTTGTCTTTGCCCCCCAACCTGCCTGAAAACTCTCCTGCCACATCGGCCGGTACCCCCACAAAAACAGCGATTTTGCTCAGATATGATACTTTACACCAGAAAATATTTCTAGAATAAAAACAACTTACGTCTTAAAAAGTCTAGCATCTTTAAATAGAGCACTTTCTCAAATATAATTTCTAAAATTTTTAACAAAAAGATCCTATTTTATGTTTCCAGTCAGGAAAAAGCTCTGCCTTTTTCTTTAAGTTAGTAAATTTGCCTCTGAGAGCATCAAGGGTACCAACAAAAGCATGCAGCAGCTGAAGATGTTAATTTATTTTACTCCACGCAGTTGAGCACGATCATGAGTAATTATGAAACGCTCATTATTAAACAGAATGCTTAAATCTTTTTTATTGAAATGGGAGCATAAATAGTTATGAGTTTCTCTCTAAAGAAAGGAAACTGTGTTTAAATGAATTTTTGCCAAACTCTCTTCAAAAGATAGCATCCCAGGTAGGATACTTACTACCTTGCAGCGCTCCGCTTCTCATTGTGTGAGGCCACCAGCCGCTAATCATTTAAATTAAATAAAATTAAACACAGCCCCTTAGGCACAGCAGCCACACTTCGGCGCTTACTGGTCCCATGTCGCCAGTAGCTACTGAACTGAATATACAGACTTGGGATATTTCCAATCACTGGAAGTTCTTTGAGTGACGTTATGCATTGCTGCCTCTAATCTTATGGAATAATCTGTTGGTACATATTTTGTTGAAATAAGTGTCATGTGTATTTCAGTTTGGATGTTAAATACCATGATGGGAGAATTTGTGACATCACGCTCCACCACTAGACTGAGAAAACTCTGATGGAAGAAGTGGATTTTTTGAAGTATATTTCTATGCCTTTTACTTGTTAGAAGCAAGGGAGTTTTTAAAAATATAAAATTGATTCCTTAAAAATTCACAGTGCAAAGATGTTGTGTAAGCTGTCAGAAAAAACCTCTCCTGTGATGACGTTCTTTGGCTTGGCAATTTATAGCAAGCATATTTAGCATTTTATTTGTAGTTTTCAGACAGAACTAAGAATAAGATTACGTGTGCTTGAAGTTAAATCACTGTTTAATGAACCACGGCATTAAAACAGAATCAGAGAGCAAGTGATATTTTTAAAACGACCGATGAAAATAATTTGAAATTGTACCTCAGTGCAGAGACAGACACATCCCTTGTGTCACCACTTTGCCTTTTTTAAACTCTGTCTCGACTCCCTTTTAGTCTTTTATCCACAACACTGGCAGGTTTTCAACCTTTCACAGATCAATCCTAAAGAATGGCATGCATGCACCTTCAGATGGGACAGGGGTCACTTTTGCAATTTTTAAACCTATACAGTAGAAAAAAAATTGTTCTTTCAAAACCGTACGTGCCCATCTGAAAAGAATGTCAGGTAAAATATAACAGTAGCACCCTAAAGGAGCACAGATACCGTGAAGTGGGCACAGAAAAGACTGAAGCTTCGGGAACACCACTTGAAGGCCTCCCCAAACTTTGTGGCACCCAGCCGCCCAGCAGGTCCTCCCTGAGCCGCTCTGACCTCTCCATGAAAGGCCCCCGCTGGCCAAGGCTCCCACACTGCTCCAGCTCTGATCCTCAGCAGTGTAAAGACCCTCCGCCCCCAGGGAGGTGAGGGGCCCTGTTTTCTCTGCACATTGAGTTATACTTGGCTTCCTGTGGGACCAAGTATTCTACTTCTCCGCCGTACACTTTCCCAAGTCTCTTTCCCAAAAGTCATTTCTGCCTGGTACTTGACCTACTTTAAATACACCAAACGCCCCCCTTTTTAGTGGCATGTGCTTTTCGTGCAGAGATCAGCAGGACTGGATGTGTCCCACCAGGTCAGAATTCAGAGGTAACCCACGAAATTAAACAATGGCCTGGGAGATTGCTATTTGCAGCTACATTTTAAAGGGATGGGATGGGCGTCACTTTGGAGGGGTGGGACTGCTCAAGGTGCATTGGGTAAACACGGGTCCTCTGTGCCAACAGGGAGGAATACTGGGGCTCCAAAGTCAAATAGATTTGGGACACACTGAATATTAAATTCCCCCTTTTGGGGCCCCAATTGCAAAGCGATCTCCTGTGTTGGTGAAGTGTGCAAGTTCCACAGGGAGATGATGTGAACTTGAAACTCGGCCTGCGTCCTAAGTGTCCAACCATTTCTTCATCTGCAAAACAAGAGATCCTGGCAGTGGTCACCTTGGGCAGTTACTGTGTGGGAGTAACAGGTCCAGGTGGCAACACACAGCAGTCACAGGGCAAAAGCTCGCTGATGTGGAATTTTTATTATTAAACACCTTTTTTTTTTGTCTTTTTGAGACAGGGTCTCCCATGCAGTTCAGACTGGTCTTGAGCCCATTTTTGTAGTTCAGTCTGGTCTCGAACTCACAATGAACCTCCTGCCTCAGCCTCCCAAGTGGTGGGATTACAGGTGTGCACCATCACACCCCACTTTATTAAACGCATTTTTAACTGATACCTAAAAACAAAAAAAGAAAGTTGTAAGTATTAATGGAGTACTGTGTAAAGCTTCAATATACATATCTACTTTGTGCCGTGTTTAAATACAATTTCACATATTTATCGTTTCCTCATGGTGAAAGCATTCAAAGTTCCTTCTTCTCTTGTACCAGGAAAGTTTAGTAAACATTCTGAGAAGCCCTGCGGTGGTAAACCCCTGTTTACCTTTGCTCACCCCAGAATTTCACAAATATACGTCACTAAGGATCCCTTCTTTAAAAACACGTCACTCTCCGGAATCCGAATGGGTCCACAGTTTGGGAAGCGCTGCTCCGAAGGCTGTGTCTGAAGGTCAGGAGCACTTAGAGCGGACTCACCATCGTTTCTCCCGGGGCGCCTTCCTGGGTCTCTGTCCACGGGGGCAGCACACCCTTACCCTCACCTTACCTCGCTAAGCTCTTGGGAAGACCGGCCCGGCCCTCAGTGCTCCTGGCATGGCCCTCGGAGCAACCCAGGACTCTCCAGCAACAGAAGGGTGCGGGCTGCTGGCCCTCCTCATCAACAATGGGAGCTCCTGGGCTGCAGGTCTCTAACCTCAAGTCCTGAAGTCCTGGCCACATGGGAGCCGACTGGCTGTACTGGCATTGCATGTGCATGACATTCTTGTTTGTTCCTGAGTCCTACACACACACACACACACACACACACACACACCCAGCTCCCTGGCCTCTCTCCCCTTGTCCACTCTCCTCTGTGCCCAGGGTGGTCAGTGTGTGAGGACTGAGTCCCAGGGCCTTTGCCTCTGAATTCCAGTCAGTGTTGGACAGAGCTATAAATGAGGGGCAGGCTTCTGTCAGCTCCCTCCTTGGCGGCCCTGGCCACTGCACCCCTCCCCTCAAAGCCACAGCTCCCACAGGTCCTTGCTGCAGTGCAGGGCCTGGTCACTGCCCCTCGGGGATTTCCTTACACCCTGCCCCGCCCTCGTATCGAGTCCCCACGTTGCCCTTCCCCACTGACCCCATTCCAGTCCCTTGTGCTTCCTACGGGGGCCTGATAGAAACCAGAGACCAGCCCCAGAAGCCTCCAGGCAAGAACCGGGCCTCCTGGGCTCCAGCTTTCCCCGCTGACAGGGCAGCTGGCGTTTCCCGGAACCCCAGGAGGTTTAAATAAAGCTTGGCATGGAAAACACTCTCAGCAAGATGAGGCTGCTCTTACAGCATTTACATGTACTCTTACACAGCACTGTAAATGTGACTTCAAAGCGTGACGTTAGTACATTTCCCACAGCATTGTCAAACCCAGGCAAAACCCAGTGCCAGGGCCCAGGGGAAGGTGGGGTCAGAGCAGCCCCCTTGCCCTGGGGAGCAGCAGGTCCTGTGAGCTCACTGATCCGCCCGCGCCTCGGAGCATAAGGAGAAGCTTGCTGGGCCACCTGCTCCCCAGGGAACAGCACCACCGCTGGCCTGTCCCCCTGGGACTCCAGACAGTCCCACGGAGAAAACAAGCCTCTGACAAGGGAAGTCGCTGGACCCAGGCGCCACGTGAACTTCCCTGAGGAGATGTGAGTAAAAAAATACAGATGTCACTTAAGTGTCAAAGATCTGCTAAAGAAAAAGAGAAATTGTCAGGGAACCCTGCAAACACTCCCTCTAGCTCACCGTCACTTATCCCAACCTTTTCCCGGCGAGTCTGTGCCCTCCCCGGCCGAAGCCAGGTCCCCAGGTCTGCCCTGAGCTCTGGGCTGCAAGCCCAGGCCACCCGAGGAAGGGTCAGCTTTGCTGAGAAGCTGCAGTCCGGAGACACAGCCCATCTGCTCAGCAGGGGAGGGTTTTTTGTCTTTCCCTATAGAAGTTAGATCAGGCCTAAAGGCGGGGTGTCATTAAACACAGGGGAAAGGCCTTAGTGAAGCAGAAGCTCCAAAGCCAGGGCCCTTATCTGGTCAGTTAACACGCTGGACACTTTGGGAGAGCTGTCAGTGCCCCTGGGCCTAAGGGTCCTCGTCAGTAAAGTGCGGGTGCTGCTTACTTCTGTGGAGTCCCGGTGAGGATGGGAGAAGATGCAAACTGCCAGCCAAGGCACCCAATGTGCTCGGCCAGCAGCGCCTTCCGACCACAAAACAGTGGTAGCGTTTATTGTGGATGGCCTCGCCTGTCACACGGAATGACCCCCAAGCATGGAACACACCCACAGATACTGACTTGTAAGGAGCCGGATGAGCAGGTGCTTCCCAACTTCCTGCCCCGACGCCAGAGAGAAGCAGGTAGTTGTCCCGTCCAAGGCTTTCAGTTGGTTGGATCTAGATCCACGGCACTAGTGTGCCTTTAGTGAGAGTCATCTGTGGTAGATACTGCACTATGACCTTCATAAATATTTTCTCAGCGAACGCTCACAACACCCTACGTTACATATCCTAGCATTACTCCCATTTTACAGGTGGTAAAACCAAGTCTCCAAAACACCCTGTGACTTTTCCCAAGTTACACAGCCCAGGAATGGACTCAGCATTAGACTGAGGCATCCAGATCTCAGAGCCCTGCTTCTTAACCTCACTGGCTTTAACCATTGTTAGCCGCCTTGTCTCCATGTGGCTAAAAGACTGAGCCGAGGGTTCTACTCATTAAGAAGGCCATTGGGGTTGAATTGTGGGCTTGCTGTACCCCTGGCAGCATACTAGGACGACTCGGGATCTTTGCAGAAACTACCAACGCCCGGACCTTACTGGAAGAGGTTCCTGTTTAATCACCCTGGGATGGAGCCCGGATGTAGAGATGTTTTCAGGCTCTTCCACAGTCCTAATGCACAGGCCAGTAGAGAACCTCTGCGCTGCCTGTTCCCGCCTTCGTGGTGCCCTTAGTCACGCTGCTGCTCGGAGCTCTGGGAGTTGAGTTTGTTTACCTTGGCATCGCCCTCGGAACTAATTAGGTGATCCTCACACACAGGCAGTAATGCATTGTGTAAACCCTGACTCGGGTCGGCACTTTGCTTAGAAATCTGAAACTTTCCACAGAGAGTATTTTTCTCTATTACTAACTGTAGTTAAGATTCCTTAAGAAAATGGCAACATCCAAGTCTCTCTTTTTCTCCCCCTACTAATCATATATTGCAAAAATATTGCCTTGAAACATTGCAACAGCCTTCAGTAAATCACCCCGCGTGCTGGCTGGCTCCAGCCTGCCCTCCCTGGCCTTATCAGAGGGACAGCCACTTCCCCTCGAGAGCCCGCCCAGGGGTGGATTTCTTCACTCTTCTCAAAGGTCAGGACATCGCCTTTCCCTGAATTCCTTATCGGTAGTGACGGCCCAGGTTTTTGTTATCTTCTGATGTCCTTCCCTTGGGAAAACTTTAATTTACAAATTAAAGATGTCTGCAAGTTTAGACGATTTATATTTGAGAAAGAAACAGAAAAAAACATGATTTGGGGTAAGCAGACCCGTCACGAACCCTGCTGACCACCCAGCCGGTTCCCCTGTTTCCTGCCGAGACGGATTTCAGTCCACAGGACCTCGGGTGCTCCGCGCCTCTGCTTCCTACAGAGCTTTTATGGCTCTGCGCTGCGACCCAGCCTGGGTGCCGCAGTCTCGGGGGACTGGTGCTGTCTGGGAGCTGGCGCTGCCGCTCTCTTCCCCTCCGTGAGGTCTGGTGGACACAGGTCCTCCCGGGCATCCCCCCTGGTCAGGTTCCCAGCCCTGTTTCCTACGGACAGCTCCCTACTCCTCGGGCTGAGACACCGCAGTGTACCGCGCTTGCCGCCTCTTGGTCCTACCCCATCCTGCTGACTAAAGTCCCCTGTCCTACTAGTTTAATACACCACGTGTCTGCTGCCCAGGCCTTCACTGGGGGACCGGGCAGTGCGTGGTCCTAGCCTGGTCCCACATCCACTTAGCAGCGATCGGTTCAGAGCCCAGGCGAAGGCAATGGGTACGTGGCAGCCCTGAGAAATATGCTTGACCTGAAGGATGCTGTGGCTTTTATCCGCATGTCCCCCCAAAGCCTCATGATCTCAAAGGTGATTGGGTTGTGGGGGTGCGGGTGTAACTGCCTTGATGTCGGGAGGTGGGGTCTGGTCAGAAGAGGCGGGTGACCTGGAAGGAGCCCTCTCCCTCCCTCGCTTCTCCCCTGATCTCTCTCTCTCTCTCCCTCTCCTTCCTGACCACAATGCCATGAGCCCTCTTCTTCCACCCCGGCATAGAGCCAGCTCCTCATGCAGGGACTAAGATTCCTAAAACACCAGCCAAAATGAACCTGTCCTCCCTGAGGTTGTGGGTGCTGGACATTGTGACCCAGCGAGGAGAAAGTGGCTAAGACCAGTGGGCTCTTGCCCCACGCTGGCCAGCTAGGCAGAAGGGGCAAAGGAAGTCCTGGGTTTTGGCTTCTGCCATGGCCACCTTAGGAGCGAACCCACAGGGCAGAGCCCTGATTGCCCTGCCTATCAGTTTGTCTTACGGGAAATAATTGATCTCCTTAGGGGTTAAACGTGTTTTTGTGTTTCTTTGTCGTTTAGTTTTTTGCTCATTTACATGTATTGTAATTTGATGCCCAGAGAACCAGCACCTATGCAGAGCTATTACAACCCTTTTATTTGGGCAGCAGTCCCGGAGCTTATGTAAAGCATTTCCCTGTCCCCCTCTCAGTGTCCCCTCTCACTGTCCCTCTCAGTGGTCAGGGTAAGGGTCAGGGTGATGGTGCACAAGTGCCATTCATAACGGCGCGGCCCCGCCCAGCCCCCAAAGCTCCTTACTGTGCACGTTAACTTGGTTAATCACCACAGCAGTTCCATTCAGCAGGTACTGTGACTCCTCCTAGGGGAACGATTAATAGATGACAGAGAAGGGACGGAAAACTGCACCCAAGGTCACCAGCTGCTCCGTGACAAAGCTGACATTTGTACAATCAATAGCAGACTCTCTTCTTACGGCTTCTATTCTAACCCACACATAGTTCAAATGGGGAAACTGAGGCTCAGAGAGCCAAAGGGCTTGCTGGGAGAAGCATAACGCACACGTCATCTGGTGCTGGTTGCACTATGCGGTATTTCCCTCCCAGGGGCGTCTCCCAGGGGTCTCCCCAGGAGTCTGTGGAGCGATGGAGCCGGGTGCCCCCAAGGTCAGAGCTGCCAGCGAGCTGCCCACCCCGCGGGCCGCCCCGCAGCCGGAGCGATGTGTGAGGTGAGACTCCCTCTAGGGGTCACTACGTGAACTGCAGCCTGCGTCTTGGGGCGCTTCACATTTCTGTCACAAACTTCCTAAGGGAGCTTTGCAAAACTGTGCATCCCCTCGCGTATGTTTAGCAACGTTATCACCTGAAAATGCTGTCACATACTCCCAAGAATGCAGCACCCGGTGTGTTAGGACCTCGGCTTTTAGAATGAGACAGGTCATCCTTCAGCAGACAGCCAGAACCTAAACTCCATCACGATTTGATATTTACAATAATCCACTTAAAAGACTGAAAGAAAAACTTCTATAATAATTAGCAATTTTAAGTCTCTCTTTTTTCTTTTGACGTTCTATTCTCTCTGTGTCACATGCAGACTGTATCCCAGTCCAATGTATTTATTCCTTAGAGCATTTTATTTCTTTTTGCAATGAAACTATTCATATAAATTAAAAGCAAGTCTGTTTTTAGTGATTTGCTATGACTGTCAAGTCTTAAGAGTTAAAATATTTCTTTTGTATTACATAATACCTACAAATGTCACTGGTATGTGATTTACAAATAAAGACTGACCACAAAAGTGCACTTTAATGGAAATGCATTTATTAATTGGGTGGAGGAGTTTTTTCCTTAATCACAGTGTGCATGAAATTTGCTTATTGCTAGACTGAGGCAGGAACCAGGATAGATTCTACTTGTGGGTTCCCCCTTATTTTTAGGGTTTGGATTCTGAGAAGCCTTTAGACACGAACAGCAGATTAAAACACAAGGTTTGTTAGAGTGGTGTGGCTTAGATGTTTAGACCCTCACAGCTCATTGAAAGTACCCCGTGATCTATCATCAAAGCTCTGGTCACTAGCCATCAGCAGTTTATTTTCTTCAGTCTTTATGATACAAAAGAATCACGATCTTGGCTTTTTCTTATTTTGTCCTCTCTCCTGTCTCCTGCTCTGTAATCAGGATGTAGATTCCTGAAAACAGGACCCAAGGTTATAGTTTGTGGAAACATGTCTGGTGCATAATAGCTACTCAACAAATTCATAGTAACCTGGATCTGTAGGGAGGCAGCACCTGACGCTGTTTGATGGGAGAGGAGGGAAAGAGAGAGACAGAGGCAGCGGGGTTCTCAACTGCCGAAGCTGCCTTCTCCCCTAAGGGTGGCTCATCTGACGTACAAGGCCAGTCCAGTGGGACCGAGATTCCACCGTCCCAGAACATGCAGGGGGCAACTCCTGGATTCCACGGCTCTGGCCTCGGGTACCTGGGCAGCTCCTGCCCCGCTCTCCCCAGCAGATTCTCTCAGCGAAAGTCCAGGAGGCTGAGGGGCCGGCTCTGGCCTCTTCAGGTGACTTTAGTGAGTCCGGTGTGTCCACTAGGCTTTGTCCATGCCCCAGCTTTGTGCTACTCAAGAATGCTTCTAGGACACTCCAGCGATGACACTTTGATAACGCTGACACTTGTGTCATTGGGAGTTCTGCAGGTAGCACTTTCACCCTCTGTGGTTCTCTTACTGCAGCTCATGAGGTGGACAGGACAGGTATTCTCGCGCCTTCATCTAAAGATGAGGAAATGGAGGAACAAAGCAGTGAAGAATCACACCCAGGCGCTTGCAGTCAGCAGATGGCTCGCTGTGGACTTCAGTGTCTCATCTGGATTTACCGCAGATCCGAAGTCAAATCCGGACTGCTCCAGAGACTGATCTACTCATGCGATAGGTGAGAAGCAACTTCACTGCTCTGAATTTTAATTGATTCAGTAAAATGAAATCATTAGAAAATTTAATGTCTGGGAAACTAATGTATTTACAGCGTCATAGCTCACGACACTTTCCGTTGCCACGAGGAGGTAATTATTATCCTTATCTTAACGGTGAAAAAACAGAGCAGCATGGTCTCCAAGATACTGGGCTTTGGAGTCAAGTTACTTGAGCTCAGATCTTGGTGCTTTAACTAACTCAGAAACTAGGCAACTAATTAGTACCGTCCCGGCATAAAGTAAAAATCAATACATGTAAACCAGTATCAGGCTGCTTTTCCAATCTGTTTCTGAAGATAATGCTCTGAAGCATAACACTGCTGTTTCTAGAGCCAGAATGTCACAGAGAGAAAGACAGTGAGACAGTGAGAGAGACAGAGACAGACACAGAGACAGAGACAGAGACGTGGAGACATAAGAGTCTCCAGATACTTCATGACAGTGAATGAAATTTTCCTTTGATGCCCTTTCCAAAGACTCCAGTCAAGAAGTAAATTGTTAAGTGAAGTTTCTTTGCCATGAGAATTGTGTTTCTTTAGAAAGCAATAATTAGCTCAGTTTTTGAGGTTAAAATTTCTGAAAGATTCCAGCCGCTCCCTGCTGTTCAAACCTCCAGTGTGGGCTGGAGGGAAGAGGCGGAAACCCCTAGAGCTCCTGAGTGTTCCCTAATGGCAGTGTGACTGCAGACTGTGGGCGCTCATTCTGTCCTGGAAACGACCCCCTTGCCATGGTCAGAAGCCAGCTCCTCCTCCATCCTATTAGATACGATGGGGACATTCGTCACAGATGTGTGCCCCCCACTCAGGACTCTAGATGATTAAACCCACTTCTCGCTCCAGAACTCTGCACCCACCTCCCCTTCCAAGGTTCCTGCCATAATCTTGCCTGGAAAAGAACAATGGCCTTGCATCTGCAGCTCCTATTTAGAGGCTACCCACGGGCACCACAAGTGGGCAGTATAGAGGCTTTACACCATCTACGGCGGCAACATGGCTTCCCACAGCCACAGCTCCAGTACCGACAATGACATGAGACACGTAGTGGGGCATGAGATGTCTAATGTGATGTCACCGCACCTGACCTCAGTTAGGGAACTATGTGGTGTAAAAGGTCTACAGGCTTTGTTCCACTTCAGAATCATCATTCATGGTGTGGCCTAGGATCTCTTAGAGGTCTTTGATAAACTTCTTGCCATGGTTATCATCACTCGGACTACGGAGAGCTACCATTTCTTGAATACTCTGTGCCTTGGGTTATGTACTTAGTATGCATTAAGGTAATTAATCCCTACAGAATGGTGAGGACTATATGCCTGTATCATGATCGTCATCTTCAATTTGTAACACAGAAAGCAAAGCTCAGGAAACTTAGGGCAATTCCTTAAGGTTACCCAGCCAGCAGTGGAGGAGACAGGGTGCAAACAGCCTCCACCGGACACCACCGCAGGCTCCCAGTGCCCAATTATTCTTTCCAAGCTGTTGTAAGGAAGCTTAAGTCTGTCTTGCTCTGCGCATTTGAATCTGCCCCACAGTATGTGCACGGATCCGAATCCATGCTCAGAGCTGCAGCACACCCTCGGGGAAAACAGGACCTGCCTAGTAAGTCACGGGACTGAAGTGAGACCAACAGGGCAGTGACAGGCTGAGAGCCGTCCAACCTGGGCTCCTACTTGAGTGCCAGGTAGTGGCAGATGTCAGGGTGTTGCTTGTACTTTCCTTGGTAACCAGGGAGCTGTACGGAAGAGGATCCGAGACACCTGGGCTGAGGAGGAGAAGAGAAACATCCTAACCTGTCACTCTGCAGGGCAGGGGTTTATGTGTGGGAAGCCTGGACAGAAACAGGGCTGGAACTTGCCCGAGCCATGGAAGGTGTCATGATCTTTGCCAGCAAATCATGACCACCTCGGTCTTAGCTTAGGTTTCCCCAGAGGCAGACTGGGAGACGGCTCCACTGCAGACAGTTTAGGTGGAAACTGAAGATAGAAAAATGAGAGAGAAAGACAGGGAAAGAGAAGCCGTAATTTGCTGGCGTGTTAGCAGGCAGCTGTTGTTGTGGGGAGCTGAGCGTTGCGGAAGCCCTGGGGCCCACTGGGAAGGCGCCTCCACCCTCTCCTGCTGGTCCCCGGGGGAGGATAACTCATGCTTATTAATTCCCATGCAGCGTTGGTCTCTACTGTGAGGGGAAGTAAAATACCTCAGAGTCTAGAGAAGCCTTTAAAGGCTTCAGGAGTCGCCTGCTGGAGCCCGGCTGCCCGCACTACAGAAGAGAGGGGCGGGGTCGTCACTAAGGGCATCAGAAATTGTTTTAGTTATACGTCAAGAGCGAGGCCGTTGCTAGCACTCACTGGATGCCTAGAATTTATTTAACAACCAAATAAAGTGGGTGCTATTATTATTGGCATCTTGTTAAAAAGTCCAGAGAGGTCACATAATTGCGGTGTGGGAATAGGCCGTAACGGGTGGAGCCAGGAATTGAATCCGGGAAGTCTGATGCCACAGTTCATCACATTGCTCCATCAGGCCCTCGATCTATCTCCGCTTCTCCAGTTCCAACCCTTTTGCCCACGCTGAAAAAGATCCAAGTTGCTGCCAACAAATTTCCCCTGCTCATAGTTGAACTTTTCCAGGCAGGATGACTGATAATCACCTAAGTTCTTTGCAGAGTGACTTAATATTCTTATCAAATCTATGAGGTCAGGGCTTTTACATTCCCGCTTGGTTGATGAGGAAACCCAACCACAGGTGATGAATAACTTGCTTAAGGATTTATAATCAGTAAACGGGACAAGCAAGCCCAGCCTGCTTCTCTCCACTTGGTTATTCAAAGCATTCTGCTGTCTCTCTGGCTGGAAAAGTTTGAGATGTTGGAGGTTCTTGGCAATTCTACATACCGCTCTTACAACGAAACAAGGTTTATAACACAGCTGCTCAGAGAAATCGCAGAACCTTAGCTCAGGTCTCAGCAATGACTTACAAGCAGGAAGGCAGAGATACACTCTTGCCCTGAGGGTGAGCAGACACCTACCTGAGCTCTTGTTGAAAGGTATCTGTAAGTTAGAATTAATCATGTCCCCTTTCACGTGAATTTCCTCCTGAGCCAGAGCACTCTGGCCTTGGCATCAGGTCCAGACTCTGAATCATTGCTGACTGCTTCAAGGGACAGAAAGGGAGCGGCACGTCGAGAGTGAGGGTCTCCATGGACGTGGTCTTTCCCCTTCACTCCGTGGGGTTTTTACTATGTAGAATATTGAAATGAAAATAAAAACAGTGACTGGGAAACAGGTTAAGTTACATAGAACCCACAAGCTTCCTTCTCTATGAAACGGTGGACATTTGCTGCTCCTAACACAATGCCACAGCTTACACAAAGTTGATGTGAGCTAGCAGTTCTGGTCCAAGGCCAAGGGCCACAGCTAGTGGTGGCGCATGCTGGCAGGGTCCCGAGATGCACAGAGACCAACACGAACCAGCTTTCATAACAGGGCACCTGTAAAGGCAGCCCGTTAGCCCACTAACCCAGTGACCACGTAGATAGATCCGCCACTCCTGTGGGCAGAGCCCTGGTCACCGCCAAAGGTCCCATCTGGTCCCACTTCTCAGCAGGGGTCAAGTCTTAGCTTGAGTTAAAAATCATTTTCATATCATGCCAAGCACTTTGTAAGATAAACAGTGAAAACAATCACCACTTTTCAAGAGCCAGTGGTGCCTGCTGCCAGCATTCACACTTGCCAGGCTTTTTTCCTCTATCCGATCACACACACACACACACACACACACACACACACACACACACACACACACACATGCACACACACATGCGTGCACACATGGAAGCCATATACCACATGCATACATGTGCATTATGAACAAGCGTTTTTTTAAAAACGCAATTGTTCCTTAGAAGTACCTCCTGACATCCCTAGTCACTATGTACAATTTTGCCTCATTTTGTGCAGATTACACTTCAAATGGTCTCTTCCCAACACACATGTGGCTTGTTTCAAAATATCTCCAAGGCCAGCCATGAGTTCTACAAGAGGATATAGAAGGAGGAACATTAAAAGTGATTCCAGGAGAGCAGGAGAAGGGAAGGAAACTGGTTTCCCTTTGCTGATCATGGGCTGTGGGAAGTATTCCTTGCCTTTACCAGCATTCAATATAAACCAGAGATAAAGATATACATACATACATATATATATATATATATCGATATATATATATATAGATAGATAGAGAGAGAGAGAGAGAGAGACAGACAGACAGACAGACAGACACAGTCGGTGAGAGAGAGAGACAGGAGGGAGAGGAAGGAGAGAGAAATTCTAAACAGCTTGTAAATATTGTAGTTCTCTAAAATGGGAAATAAAAGCTGAGGGTTTTTTGGCAGCTATATTGCATCAAAAACACAGCATTGATGGTGGATAAAACACAAGAGATTTTTTTCGTTTTGCCTTTATCAGTTTTAGAAAAACTTGAACGTACTGAAAAATAGTTGCTAATGGGGCTGTGGATTTAGCTCAGCGGCATAAGCACCTGCCTTGCAAGCAGGCGGTCATGAGTTCGATCCCTGGTACCGATAAAAAAAGAAAAAGACAAAAAAAAAAAAAAGTTGCTAGCACCAGAGCTGCTTCAGGGGCTGCAGAGCAGTGTCTCCTGTGACCACCAGCCGGTGGCGTTTTAGAGCAGTCAGGGACTGGGATTTTTCCCTCTCGTGCCGAGCAGCACCAGTAGATAAGTATATCATTTTCAGACTCCCAGACTTCCTTCCACAAATAACTCCTGCTTCCGATTTGAGTTTAGACCCCCACATGAATAGCAGTGTTTTGGATTTTCACATTTTAAGGACAGTCCCAAAATAACACACAAAACCAAGGGGAAAACCCCATGAGGGATTTCCCCCTTCTTCCTGCTTCTCCTTCTGCTAGGTCCAGCTGGCCACCCTGACCACTGTGTCCAGGACAAACCCTGAAGCTACCCTGGCTTCCTAGAGCCTGGATACCTGAACTGTGGCTCACAGGGCTGGAAATCTGCTGCCTCCTCCGCCCACACAGAAGGCAAACTCCAACTCCTCAGTCCCTGCTTACTTGAAATGCTGCTATAGGCTTGAGAAGCGGGAAGCTTCTGAGCTGCCCCTGTGCTTTGAATGGAAGACAGCAGAAAGGCCGAGGGGGAACCAAGGGACCTCCCACCCTACCTCCCAACACACAGGCAGAGCCTGGGACTGGGACTCAGCCTCCCTCCTAGCTCCTTCCACATGGATGGAAGCTTTGAAAGCCTAAAGGCGAAGAGGAGAGACCTCCCTGTGCTTGAGAAAGACCAGGGCCGAGCACTCCACATCTAGAAAGCCCCTGCCTCACAAGGAGTGGGATGAGAAAGGTGAGGAGCCGGGGTGCAGGGGAGGAGGCAGAGGGACTGTGTCTCATGCCTGAACATCTCAGCGGCACTGAGCTGTGATGTGTCGGTCCCCTTGCGTCTTCTGGAAGTGAAGGTCGACTCGGAGGTAAGCACTCTGCCTCGATGGCTTGGCCTGCCGTCAGCAAGTCCCCCCACCCCACCCCAGGAAAAAGCAAAGGGACCTGGCTCCTAGTGTCCCCGGGCCTGCAGTACCTCCTCTTACCCTCATTTCTGGGGTGCTCCCTCTCTGGCCGGTGAGCCGAGCTCCTGGAGAGCTGCAAACCTTGGTCTTCCTGGAGAGACACTATCTCAGCTCTGGGCTCTGACCCGGCTCCAGACTGGACTCCACAGCCCCGGAAACACCTGGAGGTGGTAGGGAGGGCCCGGCCAGTGCATCAGCACCACACTCTGGTTCCTCCCTGCGGGACTGCCCAGAGCAGCCACTCAAGGCCCACAGGGTGGGAGCTGTCCGCGGTCCTGGCTGGCGTCGACCCCAGTGCTTAAGACCCAGGGCAGCGTGAGTACCTGGGCTACACAGCCGGAGGACGCAGCGCCAGGGCTGGCTTCCACCAAGCATCCTGTGGCCCAGGTCTGAGAGCCAGCTCCCCCCTTCAGGTCCCCACTCAGTGCCACCAGCCTTCGAGAAATTAAAAGACTATTTTGACGTCTCCCTTCTTGTCCAAACCCCCGGCATTTATTACCCTCCCAGCATCCTTCCCCGACTCCGTAGCACCAAGTGAGGGGTGCCAAGGTGCAGGTGTTCGTTTCCAGTCCTCTTCCTGATCCCCGAAATTCCAGGGCAGACCGACTCGGGACTGGGTTAACACTGGCCGCTCTGGTCTGTGTGTTGAGAGGATGGGACTTGGAGTTCCCCGAATGGAAAGTGGATTTTGGAACAGTGCAGTTTGGATCCTTGGAATGTCTGTGGGTCCAGCTGGGCTGATTCTGGTTTGTGGAAGGGGCTCTTTTGGGACTGGAGTGCTCCTGAGCAAAGCAAAGGAGGTCACAGGTAGGAGTGGTGCGCAGACTGAAGGACTGGTCATTAAATCAGCCCTGTGTGGTGGACAGCAGTGTGCATGCTCCTTGGGGCAGTCACTTTCAATGGGTCTGGTTCTGGGTCCGGTTCTGCTGTGAGCACAAAGTAAGTGTTCAAATAAACACTGTAGAATCAAACTCAGGTGTTGCAGTACCCACTATACATAGTGGTGAGCTTGCTCTTGTTCCCCGAACACCTGATGGCAGGTTTGGGGGACTTTAGTGCTCTGGCTCCTGAATGAGCAGGGAATCCTCACCAGGGCCAGCACGCTTTCCCGTCACCCTCTTGGCATTCAGGGCCTGACTTCTGCTGTTCTATTTTTCAAAAATTGCTTTGTCCATTGGCCTCCTACCTAAGCTTCTTCTGGAGATAAAAAGGCTTGACCATCCTGCCAGACACTTTTATTATAAAACTGACTTCCACACCCCGGAGAGAAAAAAGCTATCCAGTCTTCACTTCCCAGGGTAACCCCCAAAATGTGAGAAGTGAAGTGAAGCTGTATTTCCTGGCATTGACTCCTCAGCAAAGGAGCTTGGAGAATGATCACTTGTAAAATTATCTCTGTTTATTTTCACCATTTCATAAAACTTACACAAAGCACTTTCAGTGGAAAGCAGCGTCTTTGCAGTACAAGGAGCAGTGAGGTTTTGGAGGCTCTGATCCAGGACAGAGAGGATAACAAAACTGCTCCAGGAGGAAGCATAAAATGCAAAATGATGTGGAAACATCAGGCATAAAGGTGAAGGAGCAAAGGGAAAATCTATCATACTTCACATGGGATTTCAAATTTCAATCTCCAAAGTTGTCTTTTTTAAAAATGCAGTTTTAGATTTAAGTGGATGCAAATTTCATGTATACGAAATGAAAAATAAACTCATATGCATACGTCCTGGGTACAGTATGTACCATATACATTAGTATATATACAGCCTGTACTGAAAGGTTTGCCCTCTGCTCTAGCCAACTAACACATTACTTAAACACTTTTGAAAGAGTTTTTAAAAAGAAAAAAGAAGGACATTTTTTCCAGGCTTTAAGTAAGATTTATCTCGTTAAGTAAGAGGAAATCTCACAACTCTTATCTCTTTGGAAAGAGGGGCCAGCTGGGCTCATGCCGCTGGTCCAAGAGAACCAGAACCATGGTCAGTTACTGTGGGAGCCTATTTGTCCTGTGTTGGAACCGTGAGCACTTGACACTGCTTGATGCTACTGGCACATGGCATTGTTGGGAAGCAGGCATCTTCCTCCTCTAGCAAATGGGGAGGCTCAAGAGATTCAGGGTCTGCCCATGTTGGTTCAGCTTCGTGGGAAAATTGGGAGCTAATCTGAGGCCTCTGGGGCAGAATACTGATACAGGCCACATCATTTAGCACATCGGGATGCAAGGCTCAAATAACAGCGTGGCTCTTGGTTATCACCTAACGTGACATCAGACATCGCTCCCGAGGAGGTAAGCACCACACTCTCCCGTTCTGTCTGTTCTTTATTCAGCAAAATGTGGAGTCTGCGGTGGGCGGGCCACACCGAGTCTAGTTTCTAGGTTGTCCTAACTCACCCCGTGCTGGTTTCTGCTGCTGCGTCCTGCCGCAGGAAAAGGCAGGCTTGACATATGGATTAGTGCCAGGGCACTTGTCTCCCATGTGCGAGATCCTGATTTCTACCCCCAGCACTGCAAAGGCAACTCGGTTTAGAAGGTGTGGGCTTGGGGGAGCGCTGTCCGCGGTGCTGAGCGTCACCCTCTGATAGGCACAGTTTGCTTGCCTGTCCCATTCACCCAGCCTCAAATGCCTCATCTTTGGAGACACTTTATAGTCATAAAAACCTGTATTCTTCATCCCAGAAATTAACTGCACTTGCGCTGAAAGATCTGTTCTTTTATTCTTTTTTGTTTTTCAAGAGTGACTTTGCAAACACCTCCTGCCTCCCTAGATTTCCCAAGGACTTTCCTGGGAATGGAAAATTTGGGAAAGGCTGTGCTCCTTCCTTCATTCTAAATTTGGTTTATTTTGTTAGAAAGTGGAGCTCTTCCAGTGTAAGGGATCGAGAGCTGGCAGCCAGGAGGACTGCAGTGTCTGAGCGCTGCTCCTGCCCACAAGTCTTAAGCCAGCGGTCACCCTTTCCAAGCAGGGCAATGGCTCCACAAATTTCTGCTACTGGAGGTGCTGCTGCCTGGAGACTCTTGGGAACAGATTCCACGTGTGTTTGCCCCAGTACCCAGAGGTCTGGGGGCACAGGGAAAGGCCAGCAGATCTGCGTCTTCACCAGTGGAGTCACCACTGAGCCTTTTCTTGTAGTTCCCAAGAGGCCAAGGAAATGCAGGTCACAGAGACAGATTTTCTCAAAGAAAGCCAAGAACCACACGTTAGCAAAGAGAGAAGAGAGGGGGAAGCTCAAAGACACAACAGAGCATGCATTTCTGATTCTTCCTTTCTAAATGCAAACTTCAGACCCGACACCACCTTCTCATTTGCAAGATAATTGAAGAAAAGCACACGTTCCAGTTATCATGTCTTTGAGACAGAAATAAAGTGACCTCATAGAGCACTAAGTCTATTTCTTGTTTATTGGATATTCCTTAATTTATTTCTTCTGGAAAGAATAAACTATTGTATCCAAAGTGCATTCCAATTTTAGTCACCTCCACAAAGGATGCTGACACACGGCCTTTTGCAGGGCATCACCCACTTCCAGAGAATGAGCTAAGGAGAAATAAAGACTGCAGTTCCTGCTAACCCCTAGTGTCTTTATTCATACAGCCCAACTGGAAAATAAACAGACAACATACTCCTCTGGTAATATTTTCTCTTCTTGGAAACTCAAGAAATTCACTTCTCAGAGAAGCACATTTTTAAAGTTTTAACTGACAAAGAAAATGCACATACATTCGTGTGGTGCAGGGTGGCAGGTTGACGCAGGCACGCTTTGTGCAATAATTAAATCAAGCTAATTAGCATATCTGTCACCTCATAGTTATTCCTTTTGCGGTGATAACATTAAAATCGATTCAGCAATTTTCAAGTATACAATCTATGATTGTTTATAGTCATTCATGATGCTGTACAAGGAATCTCCAGATTTACTTCTGTTTATCTTTCATTCAGTATGTAATTTTTTCTATGAAAATTACTTAATTCTAAACTTTAACATCAAAACCATTATAATATCTTCACTAGGACTAAAAAATCGTGACTCAATATTAAATTTAAAGTGCTCTCTAATATCGAAGCTTCAGAGCTAATAACTAACTTCTAATGTGAAGAAAGGGGTTTACTGAGTCCCTCTATAGAACGCTAGATGTTTAAGGAAAACCAGTGAGAGAAGGCCAGGTCTGCTTGTAAAATCACTGAGGTCTACAAAGGCATCAGTAAATAGGCGAGGATATGGAAATCCCAGCTTCAAAACAAGGAAACCTCAGATGCATTCAGGCTGAATTCCTTCCTTCCAGTGGGCAAACTTAGGCAGGTATTTTCCCCTCTAGCAGCCAGTTAATTACAGCTACCTGAAGGTATGCTGAGACATATTTTAAGGCCAATAAAGACTTTGGTTTCCATAGTTCAATTCTCTCATTATTAGAATGAAACCAAGATCCAATGAAAGGAAGTGTCTTATCCCAGGTTACTTCATTGTTAAGGGGCAGACTGATCATCAAACTCACATTTTTCTCAATGTGCCAAATAAATTTGGCTGTGAACTTTTTTTTAAAAGAACAATCTGGGGTACTTAAGATGCAGGTGCTTGAACCCCAGAAACAAAGAATCTTAATGAGCAGAGCTGGGGTACTACCTAGGATTTACTGTGCATGATACCACCACAAGTCTTAGGACTATACTTGAAGAAATATTACACGAATTCCATGAGATTTACAAAATAAGATGCAAAGTAACATACGGATTTCAAATCACAGCTTTAAAGACCTTGATATTGTTCCCCACTGCATCTCAAGTATTTATTTAATGTGCTCATGTAAATTGCAAGTCAGCAAAAGCCACTCACACGTGACTTTGACTGTCACGGTGGGTCCCTGGTGGACACTGAACCTGATTATTTCTTCTTGTCCCAAGACTTCCCAGCTGATGTGTTTCCAAGGCAACGAGAGGACCAAGAAGCACTGGAAACCATAAAGTTTGTAACTACTAATCTTTTTCGTAGCACATAAAAGTCTCACTTGTCTAGTGGATTTGCTATTTAACAATGTATTCATCTATTCATCCAATACTTTTGACCGAACACCCACCCTATGACTGCAGTCCCCACCCAGACTTCACAAATAAGTGGAAAATGACATTGGAAATTGTGGGACCAGGTGGGCAGTCCTAATGCCTTACACACCATTACTTATGATTACAATAAAACATACGAAAATGTTTTGAGTCATGCTGGAAAAATTTAATGTTTGTAACTATTTTAATGGGTTCTCAGATTAAAGAAAATTTACATAAGCATAGTAACAAAGCCATAACTGGAATCACAGTTAGTGAAAATAGAAAATGAACTTTGTAGATTAAGATTTACTCTGTCAGATAATTCAATTCCAATAAAAGTTCTGTATTTTGCATTTAGCTGCATGTGCTCCTTCAGGAGTTCGCTAGGGCAGGTAACAAAGGAAACCTGAAAATGGAAGCTCCCAAATTTTAATTAACCTTGATGAAAGAAACAGGCTGCTGCTGGGGCTGAACGGAAAGTATGACACGATCATCTCTAGATCAAAGAGGACACCCCGGATCCATCATTAGCTCTTGACAGAAGTGTGATGAACTATGATTTCAGATTCATTTTCTTATTTGTTGATCCTCCACTTTGGTCCCCAAGAGACTCAAAGCTGTTATTTGAAATTAAGGTTTGCTTTTCAGAGTTTTTGGGTGGCAGGAATGTTGGGGTTCCATCCCCGGATCCTCAGCTGACACTGAGTTCTGTCCGCAGGGTCACTTTATTTTCTGCAGAGCACTGCAAAGGATTCCAACTTCACCTACAAAGAAGGACAGTGTTCAGATGGGCAACTCCTCCGAGGACCAGGTCCCCCTCAGTGTTCCCCACAGCAAGTCCTAAGGGATCGGAAGGGTCCCTTAGGGTAAGGTACATGTCCCCCCGAACTTCCTGTAGTGTACAGCTCCGCTGTGGGGATGGGGCTGGGGCAGGCGTGGGACAAGGTGGGAAGAGCTCGGCCATTGCCCTGTGGATTGGGGTCCTCTCTCCACTGGCTGTTCTCAGGAAGGGTTAGGCGTCTCCCCAGGAAAATCACGAGCTGCTCTGTCTCCTTCTTAGGGGACAACCACAGACGAGCTCAGTCACTAACCCTAAAAGTGTGGTTATACAGCTCTTCCTCGGAGTCACCTGATACCTTGTTCCCAGCACAAATTCCCAAGATTTAGCACCATTTTGGTAAATTTATGCTGGGCCTGTAACTCAGGACTATTAAGTTTAGTCAGTTCTACATATGGTTCTGACACACACTGAATTCTGAGGAGGCCCAGTCTCAGCAGAGAACTCAGACCCCTGGACAGAAGGACCACATGATTGGTCCCATTTACACCGGGATCCCCCCGATACAGACTCTACGCAGATGTCTGGAAACCATGGAGACTGGCAACCCTCACTGTCCCCTCCATCTCAAAGACATGAAAGCACAGAGAGGTGACGAGGACTTACACAGAGTCACACAGCTCTAGGGACCCTTTGGTTCCTAAACACGTTACTCTGTGCTCTCAGCAATTTCCTTACAGACATAGCCAGAGGGGTCGTTCTTGCCTCTTCACGGGGAATGAGAAAAAGGGTAAAACAGCCCCCTCTCCATCCTACAGCCTCTGGAGGCCTGGCTGGCTTCTGCAGAGAATGCTTCACTCCAAATGGGTTTGAGGGAGACATCAGCTTGGGCTTTTTCTAACTGGAGTATCCCAGGTGGCTGCACCTAAGGTACAGTGACTACCATGCCCAGGGCTGGCCCTGTGTGTGAGGCAGCATGGGCAGTGTTAGAGGGAGACTTCAAGCCCCCCGCCCTGTTGGACTTTGCTGGATTACACGAGGCAGGGACTCCCACCTGGCCTGCCATTCCGCCCCTGCAGCATCCCCCCACCACACACACAGGCTCCTGGGCACGCAATGTGACTTTTAGGAACAGAGAGGGGATCTGACAGTGAACCTGGTGGACTCTCTGCTCCAGTGTACTCTGGGGGCCAGAGAAATCAACAACTGTGCAAGGACACTAACATAATAAGGACTGCTCTGCAGGCAGCATATGTCAAAAGATAAAGACACGGGAGACATCCAGCCCGGTCTTCTTAGAAGACGAGAATCTATGCGAGACTGAAGATGAGCTGGCTGGAGCCTCTGCAACAGAAGGAGAGAGAGCACTGTAGAGAAAGAATTGGACAGGTGAAGACCTGGAGACAGGAGGCAGCGAGGGAGCTGGAAGGCAGCCAGGTGGTGAGAGAACATGTGGAAGGCCAGAGGCGGGATCGGGGATGCACAAAGCACCCCGAGATTCTCGAAGAGCAGCAGGACAACACCCATCATCGAGGAGGAGAGAAAGGCCGGTAGCTGAGCTCCTGTGTCACCAATAAAGCAAACAGACCCAGGGCTGAGCCTGCAGGCAGAATGACATCCATGAGACCCCTGGAGGAGAGGACTGGATGGCAAGGGGAAGGGAGGCTGAGAGTGACCGCTGGGTCGCACAGGAGGAGAGGGAGGACGGAGTCTCAGAGGCTCAAAACTGCCCCAGGTGATTGGACCTTTTTACTGAATTCTTCTCCCTCAGCCGATCTGTGGTTTTGGTAGAGTTGCTTCCTCTTAATTCACTGTTTTGTTATTTCTACCGGCCCTAAGCTGAGGCCCAGGAGCAGCCTCTGTGGCCTGGAGAGAGCGCGGCCCTGCAGGTGTAAGCCACTCACTGTTGATGGAGTCCGCCAGGATCTTCAGCTGCTGGGCGTTGTCCAAGACCTCGATCCTCTGGGTGTAGGGGTTGTAATGAACTGAGAAGGGCCGGGGGATGGTGGCAGCGAAGTTCCTGCGGGCGAAACCACAAGTCTGAGTGTGGGGTGCCGGTGGGGGTCGCTCCCGGCATTCTTGGGCCATCGCCCTTCTGTGTGACCACTGAGAGCTCACTGGAACCGAGGCTGGCAGAGCCGGGCCGGGAGGGAGGCAGAGCCGTATCAGGGTCTCTGGGGAAGGTCTGTGTGTGCCTGTGTTGTATACACACACACAGACTTAGTCACATTGTGCCGAGAAGACAGGGCCGGCTTTCAACACAGACACAGAATACAGGAAAGCCACGAGCTCTTATTATTAAATAAGGTCAGCAGAGTAAAGCAAACCCAGCCAAAGAGTGCTCTAGAGAGAAAAACAGAATGCTGGGAAAACACTGGATATTTTGGATAAACATTGGATGTTAGATAGACATCGTAAAGAAGGAAATGCAGCTCTCAAGTGAATAAGACACCAGTTAACAAAGACAAGTAACTCGGGGTGGGGGGTACCCCCGCAGCTCAGGAGGCAGAGGCAGGAGAATAGCTAGTTTAAGGCCAGCTCAGGCTACTTGGTGAGATCTGTCACCAAAAGGGGGCGTAGCTTTGTATGAAGGCCAATCCGCAGCATCACTGCCCCTAAATAAAAGACCCAATAAACTAAAAATCTCAATCTTCTGTTTCCCAAGAACTATATGAAAACCCAGCTGCTCTAGACTCCTTTATAAATGTCATTCCTAATTTCACAAAAACCTGGAGGAGTGGGTACCACTACTACCCCCACTTTTCAGGTAGGGAGACTGAGGCTTGGGAAACTGATGCTGAGGCCATCAGGAAGCCACACACCTGGAAGGGATCCTGGCTGACATTCCCGGCTTTCTTGCCTGCCCAGGAATTATTCCTGGCTTCAGGAGGAGTCCTAGGTGAGCACCAGCGTTATAATTAACAAGAAATTCCAGACACATCACAAATAGTGCTTTTGAGTCAGCCCCTGGTGAAAGGGAGCTGCCATGCTGAAGAGTTGTTGGGCAGGCAGTGAAGCTGGCCAAGCAGTGTGGGCCCAGAAGTCCGCGTCAAGCTGCCTGAGCTCAAATCCTGCCTATGCCATGACCCTGGGCGCTGGGACCCTGGGCAACAGCTCCTCACCTGCACCTCCCTTCTGATTGCTCAGTAAAACCCAATGACGGTCGTGGCAAGCACCGTTAGAGTTCGGGCTGCCTGATTTACTCTGACACCATTGCTTCTCCTGGCTCTCGAGCCCCGGGCTGCACCTTCTGTGTGCAATGCAGCCGTGGCGTGCCCTGACCTGTGCCACCTGGGTGTGCACAGGTACAGGCTACATGGAATTCATGTAACGTCTGTACCCACACGGGTGCAGGACTGGCAGTGGTGTCCACACTGAGAGAGCCGGGGGCAGGGCTGTCTGCAGTTGGCGTGTCCAACCCCCCAGCAGAGGGTGGACCGGGTGGACTTGGAGAGGGCGAGGAACGGCTCCATCTGCTGCACTGCTGTGGACCTCGCGGTCCAGTGTCCAGTGCCCTGGCCACACACCCCCAGACATTATCAGCAAACTGAGCTGGGAGACCCGGGGAGCTAAGGGCCCCGGGGCGCTCCTCACCTCACTTTCTCCTGGGCATCACTGAAACTCTCAGCCACGTAGTAGACGGGCTGGAACTCGGTGACGGGGTACGGCTGCACTGCCGTCTTCTCCATCTCCAGGGGCAGGAGCTTCGGCTTGTCCGACAAGCAGTACTGCAGGCACCCAAGGATACGCCCTCGGTTACATCCAGACCGGACCGGAGGTCCCCAAGGCCGCCCGAGCTCACCCCAATGCCTTCCACACCCGACCCGAATGCAGTGAACTAGGCTGTGTACTCTGGATCCAACCCCACGCGGCTCATCTCAAACCTACACCCAGGATGGCAGGTGGTAAATCCATTCTAAGGGCTTTTAGGTAAATCCATGGGCACTGCAGGAGCAACCACCTGTCCTGGTGAAGGTTTGCATGCGTGCAAGGCTGCGTGCACCTGGGAGCAGGGCGCCCCTCCTCCCTGAAGGTCTACCCAGGTCATAGCAGCTAAGGTACCAGCAAGAAACTGAAAGGGTAAATGAAGTCTAAGATGTACACTAGACAGCATGAAGTGGGAAGGGGCTGTTCAGGAGAAAGGAGCTCGGGTGGGGGACAGGCGAGAGGACAGTGGGGGAAAGGGAGAAAATCAAGTCAGTCCCGCTGTTGGGCCTCCGAGTTCCTCAAACAGGAAGCGTTGTGCTCATATCAGCAGGAGAAACTTTTATTCCTGCATCAGCTGAACAGCTACCTTAAAGATGGCAGCATATAATGTACTAACTATTGTTGTTCTCCTAGTATTTTATTGTGAAATTTTGTTTTTTCTTTTTTTCCACAAAATAAAATAAAAAAAGGGTGACTCCCCAACCTGCATCTCAAAATGAATGCAATTGGGGTTTTAACTGTTGCAAGAGAGGGAGCATGGTCTCCCTCAGCCAGCACGTTCAAGTCTGCCTCATCCCAGGGAGACTCATACCTGTAATTCCCCGAAGGAGGACAGGAGCCCAGCGCCGTAGGCCTTGATGGAGTCTCCTTGTTTGCAGAGCCCAAACTCCACAGTAAACCAGTAGATCTAGGATGAAAGTCAGGCTGAGCACAGACTCTTAGGAGGGAAGGCAGCACACAGCCTAGCGCCAAGGACGGGACGCCCAGCGGGCCTGTTCTCTAAACCAGGGCAACCACTTCTCTGGTCCTGTCTCACCCTGTTCCATCTCCTGTGATGCTAAGAGTTGACTGAACCAAGGTACGATGGGAAGCTCTGGGAGGTATAAGAAGCTCCCCAAACACAGCCCAGCAAGTTCCCCTCTCTCCTCCATTCCTCTTCCTTTTACTCTGTGGCATAAACTAGACAGTACCTAAGTTAGGGCTTATCAGGAAACCCTACCGGGTACCGCTGTTGTAGAGGATTCAGTAGTGAAAGAATCACCAGGCCACGTCTCCTCCTCCACGCTAAAAATGGGGACGCTGCTCAAGTCATCCTCTGCATTTATCCCCAGAGAACCAAGCCACTTTCTTTCCATCATGTCCTAGATGCCTGGCCTGAGGAGTGGATACCCAGAGCCCAGGCTGAGAGGAGCCCAGGGCTCAGAGGGCTGCTGGTGACAGCAGAGTCTTGGAGGATTCGTGGTCGGTTTCCAGCTGGGTTGGTGAGCCAGACTAGAGGATGTGAAAGCCAGGAAAGAAATGAAAGCTCAGGAGCCCCGAGCCCTCACACACAGTAAGAAGTCGTCAGCCCGGGGAAGGCGACGAGTTTATTAAGGGCAGAGAAAGCAGTCAGTACTGCTCCCAGCCCAGGGCACCAATTGCTTGATTTTTTCTGAGACGTTAGGTTGACAATGGGACTGGCATCATTCTTATGGTAGATGACACCACACTCTGAGTTCCAGCTTCATTTCTGGATTCTGACTGAGAAATTTACCCAGCTGCTCCTTGGATCTTGGTAGCAGCTCATTTAAAAATTCATGCTCGCACAAACTCGATCTTTTGGATGCCCATGGCACCTCTTCAAGATGGGCAGGACACACACTGACGCGCCCAGGGGCTCAGAGCAGACATAAGTGAGAGAAATACTGCGTGTTTAAGTCCTTTCAGATGAGCTGAACTCAGCAGATCTTGTAAGCTGATACACCTTAATGTAGATTTACATCTACTTGCAATCCTTGATTCCAATATAAATTTTTATTTTTCCAATTTCCAGCCTGGGCACTTTATAAGAAGTGTAGCTCAGCCCCTGGGGAGGGATGTCTGAGACCACAAAGGAGCACCCAGGACGGAAACCACCTTCGAGGCAACTTAGCTGCTTCTGCAACTCGGTCCTTCTTTTCACCTGGGGCGGGGGGAGTTCAGTAAGAACGAAAAGCCCAGTGAACAGAAGGCTGGAGATTCCTGCCCAGCCCGGAATGGAAAGGTGCTAATGCTGGACCCAGGGCAGACGTAGAGCTGAAAGCATCCCCTCTTCAAAACTGTGAATCCAGACCTCAGCTTCATGCCCAAGGGGTCTCACAGGCTACTATTACAGCTTGCTGGTATTTCCCAGAGCACTGTTTAAAATTCTGCATAAACTTCTGCACGCAGCTGATTTAAAAACAAACTCACTGAAGATAAATCAAAATGGAAGATTTACTTATGTAAATTAACCTGGGCATTCTTTTTTTTTACTTTTTTTCGGTACCAGGGATCGAACTCACGACTGCCTGTTTGCAAGGCAGGCACTTATGCCGCTGAGCTAAATTTCCAGCCCCAACCTGGGGATTCTTATTTCCCCCTTAAATGTCCTAACTTCCAAAGAAAGAGCAGATCTTTAAAGAGCCCCCGTCCAGCCCCCCGGGAGTGAAGAGACTCACGGTGGCCAGCTTCTCGATGTACTCATCAGGGGCGCCCAGTGAAGCAAGGCCGATTTCCTGCGATCACAGAGAGCCAGAGTCACCAGCACAGCCCATCTTCAAACAGCACCCCACTACCACCCTGCACTTGACTCCCAGAAGTGGCCCCCAGCCAGATGCTTTCTGGAGCCCCGAGAGACACTGTGTGTCCTGTCAGGTCTTCCCCAGCCACGCACCCCAGAATCACAGATCCCTAGAACAAGACATCACTGCTGTCCTTTGTCACAGCTGACAGATGAGGAAACAGGCACCAAGAGGGGAGGTGACCTGCTCGTGGTCATGTGGCTGGTTGACTCCAGCCGAGTGATGGTTCTCCTGCAGCCCAAGCCATGCCCGGAGCACTGCTGAGCCTTAACCATTTGAAGGCAGCACAAGGGAGCTACAGATAAGCAACGGCTATCTCTTCAGGTATTTACATGGCTGGAGCCTGAAACACCGGGATCAGGAATGCCTTCCATCACCCCTGCGACGCAGGACTCCTCTCACGGCCGGGCTCTTCTGCAACACTTGCTTCAGCCTGCCTAGTGAATGTATGAGTGTGAGTGTGAGTGTGAGTGTGTGTGTCTTTCCAACTACATGCATTCACTCATTCTAAAAGTGTTTATTGAGTGCCTCCTATTTGCCAGGTAATGTACCAAATAGATAAAGATCCTCAACCTTGTGGGTTATAGTGCAGACAGATATGAATAAAAAGACTGCACAGATGTGTGAGGAAGCGCTACGTCCTCCAGAAAGGAGAAAGAGATGAGGGGGATTCGGAGTTCCAGGGACTCTGTGGAAAGTCTGCAGGTGCAAATGGGCACCCAGGTAAGCATCCCCGAGAAGGTGATGTTGGACCAGGACTTAAAGGAGGCTGTCGGTTCCACGGACACCTATTGTAATCCCAAGTAGAGTACAGTTATCCAAGTATCACAACGCTTGGTTTCTTTTTTTTTTTTTTTTTTTTTTTGTCTTTTTCCTATTTATCGGTACCGGGGATCGAACTCATGACTGCACAACGCTTTTCTAGTCCTCTTCACAATCCAAAAAGTTATATGTGTAATCCCATTGACACATTACTGGAATCCCAGCAAGTTAACTCCAGTCTACCCCCTCCAGCACAACCCACCTCGAGAGTAAAGACACCAAGACAGATTCCAGGTTAAGGGCCGCCAAGGGGTCCTGAGTCCATCCCCATGAGGACATGCGGACAAAGGCCCTCATCCAAGGCCTCTCTCAGAATTTATTATCTTGTGAAGAAGGGGGTGGCTCCACAGTGAGGATGGCGGGAATTACGGGTGTAACTTGAGCTGCCTGGCTGGGTGGGGAGGCAAGCAGCTCTGCAACATGAAGAGATAAGGATAGGCAGAAGGATCAATTTGCATAATTCAGTTAAGGTAGTAACAGAATTGTGTTTGGAGGCTGTTGCTTCGTTTCTGATATGTAAACTTTTGTGCCCTGGGAACTCATGGCCTCTTTACCTGAGGCTCCTACCCAGGTGACATTCCTGGAGCTGATGGCTCTACCATCCCGCTGTGCTCTTATCTTTTACAGAGAGCACCATGTGAGGAAACAGGAGACTGTCTGATGGCTTTAGAGACTGCATACCAGTACCTCGCTAGCCATATTTGCAATACTTACAGCCAATTAAAGGGGAAAAAATACCATAGTTGCTTCTGTACATATCAGTATAAAAAAATAAGTCTCCATATAATCAAAGTTGCTACAATTGTTCTACATTCAAGGGAAGTTACTCAAGTTGTCTCCCACAGACACCTGAGGGAAACGCACTGCAGCCCAGACCTGGAGCCATGCAAAAGCTCCCCGAGGAAAGAAATCAGGGCTCGAGGAACAGAGGGAGCGGTGTGGTTAGTAAAATGAAGGTGTGGTAGGTGTCACCAACGAGAGACCCAGAGCAGGGCCTGGGGGTATTTTTAGACTCTTTAGGGTCTGATGGTTTCCTTTCAGTGAAACAGGAAGACCTTCCAGGACTCTGATCAGAGAGATAAATGTGATCTGGCCCGTGTCATCCAAGACTCACTCTGCTGCTGCGTCTGAAGGGGCTGTCGGGGGCTTACAGACGCCAGTGGGCTGGTTATTGTGGTCAACAGGAGGAGAAACACTAGAGGCTGACATCAGGGTGGCAGCAGGTGCAACAGGAAACAGGTTCTACACGTACCCTGAAGGCAGAAGCACGAAATATCCTGACAGATTGGTTGTGGGAGAAGACAGAAAGGAAAAAATAATATCCTCGGCTTCTTCTGAATTCAGCAACTGGAGGATGGATAGCCATGGACTGATATGTAGGAGTCTTCTGGTGAGAGAAGGTTCGAGCAGGGGTTTCACAGTTTTCTTTTGGACAGGATGGTAGAGATGTCTAAGCAGCTCCCAGGAGGAGAATGTTGACCAGGTAGTTGGATGTGTAAGCCTGGATTTAAGTCTGAGCCCAAGACACATATTTGTTTATGATCATGGTACTGCAAGCCCTGACACTGAGTAAGATCCCAAAGGAGTCAAGCAGGACTAATTCCTGGGTGTACTTTGAAGCAAGAGGCTACACTTCCTGCACCTCTGGACCCTGGCCTGAACCAAGCCCAAGGTCTGACCCAGACTGAGCTCAGAAAGTGCTGTCTAAATTAGCGTGAACCAAATGCAGACACTGCCCTTATGCTAGCCGGGCTCTGGTCTCCTGCGCTCCCTGCTCTGTCTCCCTGACGACCACCTTCCCAGGTGTGCCACAGTCCTGAGACTGATAAAGTCCACCAATAAGTCCAAGATGGAGATGGTACCCCATTCTCTGTAATCCTGATATTTCTATCCCCACCCAATAATGTCCTGGGGTGGGAAGTAATCCTGCCACTGGATCAAAAAGAAATACTATCAAGGAAATTTCGGATGAACTCCTGCCTTAGGGCTGCCCAGATCAAAGCTGCAGGTTTGACATCCATCCTGAGTAACTGAGGCCAGCACGACAGCTGTCACCACACCGGCAGGGATGATTTTCCACAGATAAAGTTCCACGAATTCCTGGACACAACCACTTCTGAATGTAGCACCCCAAAATTCCCCAAATTGCACACAGAAATAGCAGCTTTGCTTAGACAGTTTGTGTCTCACAAATACATCTCTTCCTGATGCCGAGCAATGAATTCAATCTTTTGTTTGGTTCATTTGTGTCAAATTTGAAGTTACAACCTTTTCACGAAGCAGCAGGAATGTTTACCTCTTTCCATTGTTGGGAACTGCTTGCGGGGTCACGCATGACAGACAATGTCTGCTCTAGAATTCACACTGGGCCCCAAGTTTACTTATAATCATTCTGCTTGATCCCCATTCTTTCATGTGAGTACCCGGACTGGCAGAGAAGGGTTTGGCTGCAATACTTGGTGGAAACTTGAGTCACAGCGTAGCTTGGCAGCTTGCTGCAGGTCCTGTGCGTGCCCCAGCCATCTGTCAGCTTTCCCATGGCTCCAGCCACCCGGCCACGGCTTGAGGCTGCTTCTCAGAGCTAAAGAGAAGAGGTAGGACTTTTCCCCTCATCCCAAAGCAGTTTTTCAGCTTGGATGGTGGGGCTGAGAAATCTGGCTCTTTACTTTCTACTTACTTCTTTATTTTGTCAACTCTAAATAAGATCATTGGCTTTGGATTCATCTTATTTCAATCAAATGCCAGCTGTGATAAAAAACACTGTGAGTTTTTTAAGCTTGAACACTTATTCCAGTAAAAAGCACACTGCCAGGAAAACCTCCTGGAAACACTGGCCCTTGTTCTGCGCACACTGATCTCAGCCACTTTCAGAAACAGTTCTGGAGGTTCTCTTTCCTGAGTGTCTTCAGTTGAACGGCCGTGGCTGCCTTGTGGTCCAGAATTGATCCAAGACATTTCCCTTCCATGGTCCTTTTGACTTTGGGCAGGAGCCAGAAGTCACCTGTGCCATACGTGGTGCCCAAGGTGGATGAGGACGCACCGTGATGTATTTAAAATGTAACTCTGCCTTTCTGCTGGTTGACACTCAATTGCAGTGTTCACCGTATTTTCCATCACCCCTGGTAAAGAGCTCACGTATTCTTTGATCCATCCTTGTAGATACACTCATGATCGCCTGGCAGATCAGGAAGTAGCAAAGTCCCTGAGGAGATCTGGGGAGGGACATTCTGGGAGGTAAAATGACTTCTGTGTGGGGAACCAGAAAGACTGTCCTGGACGGAGATGCTCTCGATGGTGGGGTGATGGGATTAGCAGACTGGGCTGCATTCCCAGGAGGAGCAGCCCAAGCTGCAACCCTTGACTCCTGCCATGGACATGCAGCTTTCTCCAAAGAAACTCACATTGTTCTCAGATGGAATCGGAGCTGCACCTGAGCCCCACTTTTGCAGGGGGATTGAGGGCCCCTCTGTGGGCTGAGTTCCCTTGAGCAACCCAGCCCTATAACCAGGAGGCTAAGAGAACTCCCATCTCTTACCTGGGAAAACTGGGCAAAGCTGCGATCCGAAAACAAGGGCACATGGCCCAGCAGCTCGTGGCAGATGTCCCTGCAAGACAGAAAGCACAGAGCTGCGGAGGCCAGGGCACAGGAGAGAGACGCTGGGTGACGAGCAGCTGTCAGGCTCTCACTGAGCTGAGGGGCACAGCCATCTCCCACCCCAGGCCTTCTCCTTCATCTAGACAGGCCAGGGCACATGCATGCGCTTGGTCACTCTTGGTGGGATCTAAAAGGTACCATGCTTTGTTTCTTTTAGTCTGGACAGAGATCAACAGCCAGTAAAGAAAGGCCCGCTTCATTTAATGTGCTAAGCATCACAGCCATGAGGAGCAGGCAGGCAGCAGTGATCAGAGGGGAGAGAAAAATGACTTGGGGTTCCCTAGCGTTTTATATCAGAGTAAGGGAGCAGCTACACCCCAAAGCAGGAAGCAGTGACCAGCCACCACCTACCTCTAGCCAAGATGCATTCTAAGCGCAGCATGCCTGGAATCCCCTCCACGCACACCCAGGAGGGTTTGAGACAACCACTGTGTCGTTGTTGTTCCTATCTGGAACTATGAAGCTCTAACTTTGAACCCTGAATGGGACCTCTTATTCCCGATGCCTAGGGAGGCCTGAAACTTTGGATCATAAGATGCTCAAATCTGTGTCCACATCTGCCCTATCTGGACAGAGAAATTCCCAGAAGGAGGAGATTTCCTCTCCTGCCACTCTTATCCAGGAATCCAGCAGTCTCAGGAACCAGCCTGCGATGAACCCAAACCTTGTTCCCGAAGAGCAAGAGGTGACCCCAGCTCTTGCGTCGGCCAGAGGGAGGCCAGTACTCACGGCTCAGGCGTGTACATGGGCTTGGACCCGTGCCTGATGTACTGCGTGCAGTGGAAGACCCTGAAGGCCAGGCCGCCCAGGAAGTCTCGAGAGGACAGCAGGCCAGCCACGGGCCGCAGGCGGAAGCCGGTGCAGGCTGGGAAGCAAAGCAGACCAAAGCTCACAGCCCATCCTCAGGCCCACCGGGCAGGGCGGGACCCGAGACGGCCCAGGACCTGGGGCTTTGACGCCAGGCGGGTGTGTCCAGGATCCGCCCCACTGGCTTCTGAGTGGCTGATTCAGGTCAAGTCACATTTCTAAGCCTCTTTTTGCTTTGGAATAGACCACGCATCAGCAGAGCAGTGAGCATGGGCGGCAGAGCCCAGAGCCCTGCACCCTGGACACAGCTTGTCCCCGAGCTTCTGGCACGGTTTGTGATGGCTGAGTGCTTCTTCCATATTTGAGGGTGAATATTTAATGTGAAAATTTTAAACAGACGCATTGCCACTAATTCCCCTCGAAATACTCCTCTCATCCTGCTTTGCACATGCTGGTCCCATTGTGCTAGCTGATGTGGGGGCCTCTCCCGTGCACCCCGATTCCAGCCTCCCTCCTCTCCTGGTTTCTCTGGCACCTTGGCACAGAGCCCTGCAGCTCTGCACAGATGTGATGCGGAGCAACTTTTTCCTTTCTATAGAACTCTGGGCCGTCTCCCTGCCATTCCTCCTGGCACGCAGTATGTGTCCAGCGTGTGCCAGCTGATTGGCACCACTTGGTTACCACCGAGCTGATGACCTCTTGACAGTCAGACACCTACGAGGGGATATCAAAACCAAAAAGCCAAGAATGCAAAGAACACATTGCCAGCAACAATGGGATGCATGCATTCAACGTGAGGGTGCAGAATTTCAATGGAAAAGTGTCGGTTACTGTAACATTTAAAAAGCAACTAGGTGTTCACCGTGTTCTTGGTCACCCCATGTCCCCCGGAAGTGCCCTGCAGAGTCCATCCCCAGACAACGCCTCTCCCCCCTCCCCTGCACTCTGATGGCCACGGTGCTCACAGGCGATGGTGGAGAAGCTATAGGCCACTGTCACTCTGTGGCCTGTGGTGGGTGACAGTGGTCACCCCAGCTTTACAGCAGGAGAAGGTCAAAGGCTGGATCCCCGACATTCACAGACTCAGCTCAGAGCTCAGGGTCACCCTGCTGTGAGCCCATTTCCCACACAATCCCCACTGGACCCTGCTTGGGACCCTGCAGGGCACCTGAGTGGCCACTCCATGACTGTGGCCTGGCTCAGTGGAGCCGAGGAGCGGCAGAAACAAGCAGGCCAGCAGAGCACAGCGGGTTTGGCTCCTCCTGCTGGACCTGGACCCACGTGCAAGTCTGCAAACACGCAGACTCCCACGTCCCCTGCGCCACCCTGCTGGCCGTGCCCGCCCCGGGACTTACTCTGCAGGAACTGGGAGACCTCTTCCAGCTGCGGGATGTTGTCTTCGCGGAAGCCACAGTACTTCTCCAGAAGCGGGAAGATGTGATTGTGCTCGTGGCACGCGTGCGTCTTATACAAGGACTTCAGGGTCCTGAACACCGTCCCCCAGGTCTTCTTCTCTTCCTCCGTGTACTCCACGCGGGGGATGGGCTGCCCACTGCAACACAGCACAAACAGGTGCTCATGGGTTATGGGGAAGAGAAAGATTCCACTTCCGGATGCAGGAAATGCTGTCCTGGTCCCCCTTGTGCGAGATTAACTAGATGAAGTGAGGACACAGGCCCTCGGCTCACCGAGTGACCCAGGACTCACTCTCCCTTTGGGAAATCCCTTAGCCTTTCTGTTCTTCTTACTCCCCGAGCATCACCCAGGGTCGGGGACCCATCCGCCTCCCTCACGGCCCCGGCAATGGCCTCCAGGTGGAAAGTTGTAGCTATGCCATAAGTCATTCTTTGGAAAGGTCCCGGGCTGAGTTCTGAACAAAGAGAACCCATAAAACCCAAACCCAGCCTGGCCTCCGGGAACAGTGACCTCCCGGAGCCGCAGGCCTGGTGCTGGCTCGGAGGACACAGCGTCTGGAACAGAGTGTGACTGTTTATCTCCGGCCCTCCTGTCCTTCCAAAGTTAGGGTTCACCTAAGGCCAGGAGAGCAAAGCCACTGTTATTTTCCACAGAAGGGTGGGCAGGGATCCTGGGGAAAGGGTGACTTTTTACTTAAGAAAGCAAGCAGAATAATTCCCACCATGGCTACTGCTGGCAAATGATAACTGGGCACTGTTATTAAAACCAATTATCATCTAAAAAGAAAGGCATCTGTTAGTTCTGCAACCAATTTCAAGAAATGGTGCCATCCTGAGCACCAAGATGTCCCCCTGGGTGATATCTGTTGCTCCAGGACCCAACAACTCTTCCTGTTCTTCCAGTACAGGGTCGTCCTCCTCCTCCTCGCTCAGACTGTGAGGTGCAGACACAGGAAGCTCCATCTTTAGGGCCAGAAAGGATCATGTGACCAGACCTGACCAATCAGAGAGTCTCACTGTCCTGGCCACAGGAATTGGCTGAGAGATGGGCTCCTGTCCAGTCAAGCCAGGGAGACCCAGTTTCAGAACTCTGGCTGACCTCCTTGGAAAGACACAGAACTTCTAACTGAGTTGGGGTATCAGCCTGGAGGTACTGGGGGTCCATCCCCAAAACAGATGAAACCACTGCTTGGAAGGAAGGCCTGTGCAGAGGACTCTGGGTCAGAGAGAGGATGGGGCACAGAGTCCTGGGTCTGCCTGTGTCTACGGTCACCCACAGCCACAGACAACTCCGGAGATAAAGTCAGAATCTAATGGTGTCACCTGGCTATGTGATCTTGGAAAGCTACATAACCTCTGGTTGCCTCGTTTGAAAGTGATGAACTATTATTAAGCCTAAGCTAAACAATAAATGCATTTAGCATTTAGCAAAGCCCAGACACACAGCAAGGAGCTAATAAATGAGACCTGTTATTATTGACTTGCTGAAGACCAGCTCTTGGTGGGCAGAGGGGAGGACAAGGAGAGGTCATCTTTGAGGCCCGCCCTGTGCAGGAGTCTCCTTATTCCCTTACCTGGGGACACTGGTGTCCCCAAAGACTGCATTTCCTGAGGCAGGATGGATGCACTTCCTGAGAATTCCAAACAACTAAGCCATTCCCTTCCCAGACAACATATTTGATATTTCCACTTTCTTTCGGCCAAAATAGAGTAGAGGAGCAGTACAGGACACCAAAGAGAGAGAACCAATGCCCCCTCAAATTGCCCTTCACAGCTGCATCAGCCTGAAGGACTGCCAGCGGTTCACTGGAGAAGCCCGTTCACGGGAGAGCAGCCCGTTCCTTCTGCGATGTGAACAATTTTCTTTTGCCTTCTTCCCTGCTTAGTGCAAAGCCTGGTGGCTTCCTTTGGGGCTGCAGCCCTTTATGATTACTTCTATATAATTAGACAACAAAGCTCGGGAGAAAGCCGGGCCTCAGCACAGTGGGTAATTTTGTTTTGTCTAGCAGCTTTTTTAAAAATATGCGTGTTACTAAAAGGGTGGCTTGAACTCATCTCTATCCTCTTCTCCCCTCTCCCCCGCCACCAGAGGAAAGACAGGATGACCCTGGTGTCTCCCACCCGAGAGCAGGGCCACGCACTCTAAGGTGTCTCTCTAGGCCCTTTTCCCCAGGGGCGACTCACTGGCGGTAGTTATAGGCAATGTCAGCAAAGTGCTTCCGTCGTGCTCGGTACACGGGATCCTTGAAGCCCTAGGAGAGAGCAGAGCTCGGTCATCACTCAAGGCTTTGGAGGCAGCGGCCTGGCTCCTCTACCAGCGCCTTCCCTGCAGGCTTCTGGGTTATGATTCCGTGCATCTCCTCCTGATTAGGGAGGGAGACTCGGTTAACAAAAAGAAAACCTCCGTTCAGTGTCCAGTGAGTTCTGAAACACAGGCTGAGGAAGCACAGCAGCATATTTAAATAAGACACCCAGTTAAACGTTAGACGAACACCACTCCTGCCCAGTGTTGTGAGTGGCTGTCCTGAGCAACACCTTCCCTTTAGATTCCAAGGGTCCCCATCTGCCCATCTGCCCTGCTCTGAGAGATCACACGTGCAGCGTTTCCAGCCCCACACCGGCCTGAGAGCGGGTGGCACAGACATCTACCATGGAGATGCACGATACCCACTTCAACTCTGGCCAGCGGCTGCCTCCTCACTTCCCATGGACAAATGTGGGCACACAGCTGCGGCAATTCTTTTAAACCATCATTTACTGAGTACCTACTATGTGCTAGCTCATATGCACTGGGAAACTATTATATTTCTAATTAATTTATAAAAATATATAATTAAGTTCTTTATTTTGGTTTACGGTGCTCACACACCGTCCGATAAGATTAGTTCGTCCTAAACAGTGGCTCAGAGAAGTGCACGCGGAGCCGAGGAGAGGACGGGATTGGGATGGCCCAATTCTCCTGTCGTCCACTGCATGACAGTGACTGTCAACCTGTGTGTTCGTGACCTCGGGAGCAATCCACCTCCAGGCTTCTTTCAGACGCTGACCGGCAGGACGCTCTCCCCCAGCAGTACCATTAGGGGCCGTGTGACCGTATCTAAATGTTTGGGGCACGGTGGGCATATCTCAAGTCAGGAGTGATCATGGTTGATTAAAAGGGCATTTTCCAAAAATATTTACTGTCCTCTAAATTTTCCTGGCACGAGAGGCAGGTCCACTACCACAGAACTGGACTTGGTTCCCTCCCAGCAAACCAGTGCCTCGAGCCTGTAATTCTGTGGCCCCCATACCTCATACCAGTGACATTAATGAATCAACAGTTGATCTTACATCACGGGGCACAATGTATCAAGGAGTCTTTTAACGAGATAAATAATCCCCAGTTTTGAAATAGTGCTTTTATTTGGTTTGCCTGATGAGTTGACTGACTGGCCGATCTGTGCATTATCTCAAGACTAACCAGTGATTCCTAAGAACCAGAGGTCAGAGTGTTTAGACAGGGCTGTTTCGGCTTTTACACCCAGCAGGCAGAAACAGCACTGTGCACTTTTCAAAAGGAAAAAGAGGGAAGAAGGTCTTGCTTTGTTTCTTAGGATGAATTTGGAGAAATAAAAAATCCAAATGTTTGATACTAGAAAATTAAACAAAATTACGACACACTGTTGTGCTCCAAACTCAAATCCTAGTTACAGTAAGTGATTTTTTTTGGTTTAGAAAAATCTTCTGTGGCATGGTTGTTACACAGCATAATCTAGCTGCTTTCCTGGAGCTCTGACTGGTATTGAGCCTTCAATTAGAGGAAGCTGAGACCTTGAAAGGTCACTCCAGCTGCACCTCTGCTGGTCCAGGCACAATGGCTTGCCTTGAGCAGTGAAAAAACTGGGCTTCATAATTTGCTTTCAAGCAGTACTCACATGCCTTTTGAGGAACCAGTCTGCTGGGCAAAATAAACCAAAGTTGTTTGTTCACAGTCAGCACCCCAAACTATAAATTTAAGTATAGATCCAGCATCTGTGATCTTTAGGGTTTGGGTTGAGACCATATGCCCCCCCCCCAGGCAGGGCTTTTAAAAGTGATTGGATGACAGAGGTGCTGATTAGACTATGGATGAGATCAGAGCCAATGAGCAGCTGGGTGGTGGAACCTGATTGGCAGGAGGTCACGGGGGCGTGACCTGAGAGGGTATGTAATCCTCACTCCTCTCCTCTCTCTCTGCTTCCTGACTGGCCTGCACGCAATTCTGCGGCACCCAGACCCTCCCACCTTGCTGCTTCTGCCTCAAACCAGGCAACCATGCAACGACTTTCGAGACTTTTGAAACTAAGTCAAAATAAACCTCTTCCTTAAACTGTAGGAAATTAATTGCTGGGTACCGTGTATCAGTGAAGAGGAAAGTGATTTACCTGCCAATCTGAATGACTGATTTTTAAGTATAAAACTGGGGGGTTTGTACCCTGCAGGCTCTTGGGAGAAATCCTGTTTCTATGTTTGGATCTGGAAATGTGGACTGTGACGGCTGCTGGTTTATTCTGGAACGGGTCCTTCACGACAGAACCAGCACCTTGAGGTTTTCTGGTCCTACCCAGGCTGGCAAGCGGAGATCTGAGAGGCGGAAGCACGGAATCGGGAAATTCCCCCTGCCTCTAGCCTGGAGAGCCCGGGGTCCTTCTCATCCCCATTGAATCTAATGCTTTTATGGGCCTTGTCTAGGTGGTTTGAGGTTCCCCACCTGTGAAAATAAAAGCCAGATACAAATTCCAAGCCTTACATCAGCTAGAGCAGAGGAAACATACAAACATACAAAGGAAGGATGGGAGAAACACACCAAACTCTGACGGATGCCGCCTGTGGGTGGAGGGAAGAATGGGCGCATCCGTTGCTTTATTCTTCTGTACTGTTTATGCTTTTGAGATTTGCTGTTGTGACTGTGGATTTCTTTACTAATTGGGAAGAAGACCAAATATTATTCAAATCCAGCTCGATCATTTTAGGGAAAAGGTACAAAGGAAACACAACACACGCATATAACATGCTGTGGATGGTTCCACAAAGGAGAGTTCCTAACTGCAGTCTTTTCCAGCTCTTTGTTTCTAGAAAGTTCACTGTGAGCTGCCAGGTCCCCCCACCAACAAACCTCAGGTCCTCAGGACCGTTGCCCTGTCCATCCCCAGGGCATGGAGAGTGCACTGGCCTTGAAGCCCGGCCTCTTGAGGATTTGTCCTTGCACCTTTGCGGTTGCCAGGTGTCCAGAGGGTCTCCCGGCCACCCACACAGCACGCTTTCCAGACGAGGCTGCAGCAGGGAACGACTGCTCGCCCAGCTCCATTTAGACTAATAGCCGCAATTTCAGTGACACTGCGTGTGATTCATTTATAATCACCCATCTCAATTAAGCTAATGGCAGCAATTTTAGCTGCACTGCGTGTGACCAGGGGTGTTTTGACAAGGAAATACATTGCTGCTGATGGAGTGGAGAGGGAAGGGGCCGAGGAGGAGGAGAGAGGAAGGGAGAGCAGAGAGGATTCTTCAAGAGGCAAGATGGTGAGAGCTGAGCCCACCTGGGACCTCCGTCCTTAACAGTAGTTTTGTTTCTGAGAGCGGAAGGGAGCTCTTGGGGCTCTAATATAACAGCATACGGTCTACACAGAGGTCCCCCGAGGAGGCTTCTAGACTAGGACACTTCATTGCTTGATGTCTGAGCTGAGGCTAAACCTCAGAAACAGCATCCCCGGCGACTTAGGAGGAGCACGCATGCTTTAAAGGGACACCTGTGTGGGAACGGGTGGGGACAAGCACGGGGGACCCCGCTCCGGTCTATGGTGAGACCAGCGTTCCCCAAAATGAGTAAGCATCCTCGATCCGTCCATGGGCCTCCGCCAGCGCCTGCGCATTCTCACCTCGCCTCTCTCTCATCTGGGTCAGCGCCGGCAGGCTCTCTGCCTTCCACAAGTCCTGTGCCAACGGGAGAAGACGGTACCAGCAGGCAAGAGGCTCAGGCTGGCATCTGCAAGGTGCCCACCTCTCCAGCCTGCAGGCCCTGGCCAGGGAAGCTGGGAAGCGGCCAGCGAGGAGTGGAGAGGCTTGTTCCCTCTGTCCCTCGTCACCCTGTCACCAGCCTGCACACTCAGAACACCCAGAAGCCTGCTGGGGCGGGAACACATGGAGAGCCGTCGTGTTCTCCCCCACTCCCTCTCCTCCTTCAGGGAGGGGGATCCGTTTCAGCCCATCCTACCTTGCAAACAGCTGTGTGCCCTTCCTCCCTTCGGCCTCTGCCGCCTCCCACCGGACTCCTGCATCTGCTCCTGTGACTTTCCTTCAGCCCTTAAAGTGACTGTTCCATGTGCTTGGTTACCACCCGCTGCACCCACAGGAGACTCGTAAAAGGCCAAGCCCGTGAGGACACCAGCCTCGTTAAATACCCTCGACGGCCTCTCCCTACTCTGAGAAGGGAGTCTGGCACCCTCAGCACTGTCCTGGGTTTTGCACGACCCCACTGTGTCTTTGCCCCAGCCCTGTGCCAAGCCACTGCACCTCCTGGTGCTGATGCCCCTGCCGTGCCCTGTCACCCTCTAAACACGCACCGTGCTTTCCCGCACCGAGGCTTCCCTCCCCCTCTCGCTCCCGTCGGAGCAGCCACCACCTGCTCCTTGCTGCTGGATGCCAACAGCTCTTAAGAGTCCCCGAGATTCCCCCGCATCTGCTGCTTCCCCTCCAGTACGCCTGCTTCTCCCTTTAGTCAGCAAGCAGTAAACACAGAACCCGGTCACGGATTTCCAGCGTGGCCCATTCTCAGCCTCCCCTTGCGTGGGAACTGTTAAGAAAAACTACACAAAACTCAGAAGAACGGGTGAAACGCAATGGCCCTGGTCCCTTTCAAGGTCAGATTAGGTCTCTGGCTTGGCAGCTCACCGAATGCCCTAGGGAAACGCACAGTTCCTGCTCATTAATCAGGGCTCCTCAACATAGGTGTTGACCTTTAGGGCCTAGCTAAGTCACAAAATGTTCATTTTAGGGTCAAGATGCACCAAATCTCTGTGCGGTAGAAAAGGTCATGGCCCCGTGATCATGATCATGGCCCCACTGCCTGATGGGACATTAGTTCCTCTCTTGTGTGTCCGTTCTTGCCCTCTCATCCAGCCTTCTGCTTTTTTGGTGGTGCCCGACACTTTGGTACCTCGCAGGGCTCTCCCTAGTGTCTCTGCCTGGCTGCCAGCTCCCCCAGGCATGACTCCAGTGGCTCTTTGGCATTCACTGCAGAACTCGTACTGGTCCTGACTGGTTGAAGCAGCCTGGCTTAACCCAGAGCTTCAGGGGGCAGCTCTGCTCCTGGGGAATTTGCATGTGAGCAAACTCAATACCCACACTTTGAAGGGTTAAAAAGTAGTTTAAGAGACTTGGACCAAGAGGTGGAGATACACGCAGAAGGGCTGTAAGGATGGGTGCATCCCCGATGAAGAGGCCCTTGGCATACAGACCTCCACCCTACAAACAAGCACAGGCAGCAGGCGAGCTGGAGTGGGGGGCCTGGGTCTAGCGTCTAAGACAGAAGTGGCTACTCTATCCTGCCTTATCTGCTCAAAGTGCATTGCAAAAATATTTCTCCCAGTGACCACGTGGCTGCAGTCCACTTGGTGGACTCTGAGTGGCAGGAGGTGAGAGGCAAGTCACCCTCTGGAGAGGACTCCCAGGAGTGGGAGGAGGAAGAGCTCTGGGGAGTGGGGTGCTTACAGGGACCCCGTGGCTAGATAACCACCACAGAGTTAGGCCGTGGGCATCTGTCGGACAAGCGATTGGCCAGCTGTGGCTGTGAAAGGGTGCACCACGATGGATTCCCTCTTCCAGAAGTCCTCACTGACCAGCCCAGGCCACAGTGACCACGGCACTGACAGCACAGGCTGACTCCTTAACCTGGAGTCATGTAGGTACATTTCGGACTTTCTATTCAAATTATCACCTGCACTGTGCTCTGGGGAACACCAGCGCTGAAGAGGAAGTGGCTAAGTATTCCACGGAAAGGGGGCTCTGGGAGTGAATGAGTATGGGGGAACCCCAAGTAGAATGGGTTTTAGTTTATCAGGACGCCCAAAGCCTCTGATGGATGATGGGATTTGCACGGGCTCAACATGGGCTGCAGGGCAGGGGCTCCTCTCCGGGACAGGACAGACACAGGCTCTAGATTGTTCACTTGTGTGTGCGATTTGTGCCTCCCGGAGGTGACAGACACAGGAGGTGAGCTCATTTCGGTCCAGGGCTCTGCACCACGTTGGAGGGCCCAAGATCATGATCACCCCGATCGAGGCAGAGGCTGGAGGAGGGAAAGCTGCAGACCAGTGGGACCCCTGGCCTGGGCCTCAGGAAATGGACCGAGGTTGACATCAGGCCACGAACAAGTGAGGCCCAGAGGAAAAGCACCTCTGGGGAAGGGCACGAGCCGGTCTCCTGGGAAATGGGAACTGAACTACTGCTTGGATTCAGCCTGCAAGCTCTGGGCTGCAACGCTGTCTCCTTTAGGTGGCCGGGACCAGGTCCCTCCCCAGCTGGGCCTCCTCATCCTCCAAGAGGGCACTTCACACTTACACTACAGAGCACACACCGAGCACGGAGCACAGCACCTGGCATGCTGCCCACGCTCAGGGACCCTCAGCTGTTAACACCACCTGTGCAGGAGAAAGGAAGCCAGGGAGACCTTGGCCAAGCGGCCAGGCAGGGGAGTCAGGGTGCAGAATCACAAGCCCAGGTCACTCTCCCGTCAGCAAAAGCCCTGAGGCGATGCCCTCGATGCCCTCCACCTGCCCTTCCTTCCCCTCGTCTCCCTGGGCAGCTGCTCTGGAGGCCTGGATGTGAGATGCAGCCCGAACATTGTGCACCCTGCCAAGGACGGGGGTCAGGGGGGAAGGAGCGTGCTGTCCCGGGTGACAAAGCAAAACACAGGGTCCTGCTGGGAGGAACAGCCCCTGCGTCCGTCCTGTCCGTCCTGTCCTGGATCTGTCACACTTGAGGCCAGGTGTCGGGAGGGGAGGCCGCCGCTGGAGGCTGCGTCTTGTGCTTGGCAGCGGCTGGATCCCAGGAGGAGCCCGGGACACGGCGAGCCTGGCGCAGTGCTCAGGCGGCCGTGTACCTGATAAGTTGTGTTTTTACGATAAAGTTCACGACATAGCCAGGTTGGAGAGCCAAAGACGAGCCTGGGCTGGGAGAGAGAAACCAGTTCCAGAGGCCCCGAGGCCCAGCCTGTGCGCCCCTGCCGGGAAGTGGGTGTCCAGGCCCCAAAAGAGCAGGGAGCCAGGCCAGCAGCAGGGAAGAAGGCTGGGGACATGGGGACGGGACGGGTGAGCAGAGGGGGAGCATGGAAGGAAAGGCCTGAAGGCTGGGGGACAGCTTTCCCTCCTCCCCCAGGGAGGAGACACCCCCAGCACTTCGCCTGGGGTGCTCAGAAGTTGGCGTGGAGTGATGGCTTGAGAATCACAGTCTCCCATTTTGGTTTGGGGGAGACAGGAGTTACATGGTATCAATCAGGAGCCTTGAACACAGCATCTGTCCTGCATTAGGGTAATTTAGCTTAACTTTACAGCTAAGCCTGCAGAAGGCCACTCAGAGTCATGTGCAGAAGCATGGGCAGAAGCCTGCAGCCCAACATTGTCCTAAGGGTGGGGACCAGAAGCCACCTCTGAGCTTACTGTCAGGGGCTACTGAGTAGGTGATGGCACCCTGGGAGGCTGAGGCAGGAGGCTTCCAAATTCAAACCCAATGTGGGCAACTTAGGGATTTAGAGATCTCCTGCTTCCAAATTTACAAACAAAGCTGAAAAGGGCTGGAACGCAGCTCGGTGTGCAGGCCCGGGGTTCACTTCCCAATACAGGGGGGGGGGGGTCCCCAAACATAATTATTTTAGTAGAGTGTGATAAGAGGTGCTTTTTTTTTTTCTGTTTGAAAGTCTAGGGGACAGGAGGAAATTCACCTCATTTGTTAGTAAAATACTTATTATTAAACAAACTGCGGAATAAGACGCCTCCTTCTGGGGCCCTTGTGTATTTCCAAGGCCACCGCATGGGGCTGCTATCTGAACCAGGAGGAGCAGACTTGCTATTCACCTGTAAAAGGCCACCCTGGCCCAGGGAGTCCCCGCTGCTTTGGAGCTGCTGGAGCTTAGATTTCTGTCACCACCCAGGCCTTGGTCCTGGGGCGCCCTGGGCCCAGGGTGATGAGTCCCAGGAGAGCAGAGGGGAGGAGTCCTGGAAGCTGGAGCTCTCCGTGGGTACCCCAGGGCAGGCCTCTGTCTGTCTGTCCTCCCTGGGCCTCCATAATCTGCATCTGTGCTGAGACACAGCTACCAAATGCTTCTGCTTCCCGGAAGGAGCGAGCTCCTTGTCACCATGGGGACCCCGAGGGGGAGGGATGTGACAGACTCCTGGGGGAGGGCAGGGGTCTCCCCGTCTCAGCAGGGACTGAGAAGCCCTCAACACTGTTCTCTGCTCTGGGCCCACAAGAGACTCATCCCCGGCCTCAGGGCGCATCAGGGTCCTCAATGGGAAGGAGACCTGTGCAATCTGAGCCACCCCAGACTGCCCCTGCTCCTGGGCCCCAGAGCCCCCACTGGCCACCCCCAGATGCCAGGGGCTGTGTGGAGCACTGTGACCAGCTCCCAATGCCAGGTCACTGCTCTGCCCACTGTGAGCCCTTCTGGGGACAGAGGCAGAAACAGAAGGAACTAGTGTGTGCGCGTGTGCATATGTGTGTGTGCCACGTGTTAGACACAGATGCTGAGGCTGAAGGGCAGGGATTCGCATTTGCTCCAACACTAATGACCTTGATGGCAAAGTCCTGCTAATCTTTGCCAGTACCTAACTGGCAGCCCCATTGCAGCCAGCTGACAAGGACAGGAGAGGCGGAGTCAGGCGAGGGGACGCAGCCCCGTCCCACCCAGGCCCGCACTCACCGGGTGGTCCGCATCCAGCTCCGCCCCATAGCTGAGAATCTGGTTGGCGAATCTGTCCAGCTCCTGGATGGTCCTTGGGAACCAGGGCACTGCAAGGAGAAGGGCAGGATCCTGGGCTGGGCTCAGCCCTCAGGCAGGCCCGAGGTGGGGCTCCCCAGAACCCCCAGTCACTGTGGGTGCAAGGCTGAGTGGCTCTCCTGGGAAGCAAACCTGCGCTCCACCCAAACCCATCCCCCCTGCCCGCATAGATCCCTCCTCCAGCCCACACAGGGATCTTCTTTGAAGAATATTTCACATGGCCATAGAGCATCACTTAGAGCTGATCCCTCATGGACCCCCGCAGACTCCTGAGATCCCCATCTCCCACCACGACTCCCACAGAAGGCCCCAGGCCCCCAGCCTCCCCACCCAAGGCCTCTGATCCCCATGGCATGCAGAGAGTCCAGCTGAAGCCGAGGCAGGTGGACAGGACTGGAGATGCCTGGGCTACCACTCTTCCGGCCCTGCTCCCGAGGGGGCAAGGGCAGAAGGTGGGGAGCTGAGCTGGGCCTTCAGCCTCTGTGGTGTGGGGTTCTGCAAGGACCCCAGGAGGGACGGGAGGGACGGGGTGCACAGGAGGGAGAGGCTGTCTTCAGCACGCAGGACAGGGGCAGTGTAGGTCTCAGTAGTGTTGGAACCATGCGCTGTTTGTTGTGGCAGGGAAAGGGAAGGACAGAAGGACAGAAGGAGGAAGAAAAGGAGGAGGAAAAAGAGGGAGGAGGGAAGGGGGAGGGAAGGGGGAGGGAAGGGGGAGGGGAGGGGGGAGGGAAGGGGGAGGGAAGTGGGGAAGATGGCTCTCCCCCACAGTGAGGCCGTAGAGGATGCATTGAGAGCCCAGAAGGCAGAGCAGGCCGACTGGGGCCTGGCGCCCATCCCGGGCCTCCCCTCCACCCCATGTGCTCCCCGGCCTCAGGTCTCCCTTGTTCTGAGCCTTGCTGTGCTCTGGGCCCTGCATGAATGTGCAGGAGGCCTGGGCTGCGGGCCCAGGAAAGAGCGTGCCTGCCCCCTCGTGGTCAGGCTGGGAAACGTCGCCTGTGACCCAAGTGGGAGCCTGGACTGGTCCTGCTGGTTCTTGGAGCTAAGGGACAGAGCGCTGGTCTCCAGGGTGCTCTGAAGTCCATTTACAGCCTCGTTCCATAGATCCGACCTGATCAAGGCCTCTGCTGCCCGTGTCAAAACCAGGAACCAACACTGAATGCTGCTCTAGACTTGTCTGGGGGTGTGAACCCTGGATAGCCCCATATTACAGGTGAGGAAACCGAGGTACAGGGTTAAGTAGCTGATAAGGAAAAAGTCCTGAGATTCCTCGGTTTATGTACAAAGGGGCAGAAGGAGAGAAGGGAGGAGCACAGGAGGAGGTTAATCAGGAGCAAGCCATGTATGCTGAAAAATTGTTTCAGATTTGGGGATCTGTGCCAAAACTTAAGTCAAATCTGTTCTGAGCTGGGCAGGGTGGTGCACATGTGTGATGCCTGCCCCGTGGGAGGCTGAGGCAGGACAGTTGCAAGTTCAAGCCCACTTGTGGGGACCTGGCCAGGACAGCACGGCTGTCTCCATCACCCCTCGTTTCCCGGGTGCCCAGGCCCGGAGCTCGGGTTAACATAGCAAAGCACACACCCCATGGGTCAGCTGGGGAGCCGGGGTTCAAATACGAGCTCGACTGACTGTGTGGTCTCTGGTCTGGACCCAAATGCATCCTGCCACTTTTGAGGAGGTGGCAGAGCCATCTGGTTAGGAGGTGTCGCAGTAAGAATCACAGCTCGCTCCTCTGTAGCTCCAGCCCTGAGCCAGGCCCTGTCCACAGCGCTGTCCTGTGTGTCCCCCGCTGTCCTCAGAAGGGAGGGGGAAGCAGGAGCATTGATGTCCCCGTCCTCCAACTGAGACTCTGCCTGCGTCTCCAGGACATGGCCCCACGCCTGCCCATGTGGCCAGGAAAGTAGCTTCTCTCTCTCTCTCTGTCTCCCTTTGTCTCTGTCTCTGTCTCTATCTCTCTTTCTTTGCTGAAGTGTGTGCCAGATCCCTCCTTCCACACTGAGCTGCCGTCTGCCCCGCACAGTGAGCGCTTGGGAGATGGGTCTGAAGTGCTTGGGAAAGCTCGGCTGCTCTAGGGCCCCCACGCCACAGAGATCTCTCTGGTCTCCCAAGAGCACTCCCTGGAAGGGCACCCCAGACACGGCTACCCCTCTCCGCAGGACACCTCACTGGTGAACCCCAAGACCCCATTTTCACCGCATCCTGCACCCCCTCAGCTTCACGGCAATGTGACCTGGGGATCCTGAGCTCACAAGGGGACCCCCAAGCAGGTATCCAGACCGGGAGCTGGAGGGCGACAGGAAGGGGGCAGTAATAGCTCTAAATCCTTGGCAATGTTGGAAAGCCCGGAGAAGCCACTGGGCCAGGGAGGTGACGGTGGTGGAGATGCTGTTTCAGTTTATGTAGTCTTTTCTCTTGTGTATAATTAAGAAGCTGAGAAGTGTGTACACTGAGGCTGCAGGTACACTGAGGATGTGTGTACACTGAACGTGTGCAGTGTGATGGGCTGCCGGACGTGTGGAAAGGTCCCCACAGCTGAATTCACAAACTACCATTCACATAGGGCAGTTTTCCTCTGGCATGTGTGTGTGTGTGTGTGTGTGTGTGTGTGTGTGTGTGTGCGCACACGCGGGCGTGCAGGCGTGTGTGGAGGGCACTGAGGAGCCACATCAACAATTCCAAGGACACAACACACAGATGTGTGAGACCCCAGGAAGTCCCTCCTCCTGCACCTTGATTGACACCTTCCGTTTCTCCTCCTCCCAGCGCCTGGCAGCCCCCACTCTATTCTCTGCCTCTATGAATCTGACTTTCAAACTCCAGATGTAAGCGAGGTCATGAGCGTTTGTCCTTCTGTATCTGACCCACTCCACTTGGTAAAGTGCCTCCAGGCCTCACCTCATTGCTATCCCCCGGAGGATTTGCTTCCTCTTGATGAGTGAGTAACAAAACAGCCCGGTATATACCACGCCGTCGATTCACCCGTCAGTACAGAGCCTGAAGCTTTATATCCTGGCCACCGACAGTAACACTGCAAAGCTGTGGGAAGCCAGGTGTCTCCTGAAATGTGGACTTCGCTTCCTTCTGTTGAAGCAGACAGCTGGACTACAGGGCAGTTCCTCCTTCTTTCCTTTCTATTTTTTTTTTTTTTTTTTTTTTTTTTTTGTACCGGGGATCGAACTCAGGACCCTGCACTTGCCAGGCAGGCGCTCAGGCCGCTGAGCCTCATCCCCGGCCCTACCTGGTAGCTCTGTAAGAGGAAGCTGCTCCCCATAATGGTACCAACTTCCGTCCTTGGCAGGGCCCCAAGGCTTCCCTTCCCTCCATGCTCTCCGGTTCTCTCTTACCTTTCCCAGACGGGTCCAGGGATGCTCTTTTCAGTGATCCCCTGGGTCTCTACACTCGACCCCAGTAGCCGTGGCTCAGGGTGCTCTGGAGCAGTCAGGCTGTGTCCCTATCCAGGGCTGGTTTTCCCCTCATCTCAACGGAAGCTAGGCAAGGTTGGAGAACCCGGCTGCAGAGCCAGATGGGCTGGGCGTCAGCCCCGCCTCTGCCCTTCCTGTCCACGGCAGGAAGCCTAGTTACTGGGGTGAGGCTCTATCTGTGAAATGGTGCTCAGGGTGTCATGGAGTACCAAACTGGAAGGCCTACAAGAGTCCAGTGAGTCAATAGCTGTGATTTGCTGAGGCGGTCTGGGCACACAACACCTTCACTGTGCAGCCCTAAGCTTAGGAGGGACCGTGCCTCTGCATCCCGGGATCCACCGCGCGCCTCCTCGGGTCACCCTTTCCTATGGCCAGGTGAGCTCAGGGCTGCAGCCCAGGACCCACCTTAGCAAGGCTTCAGGGGTTTCTTTGCTAAAAGCTGTGGAGTCCTACAAAGTCCTACAAAGCTGGCCAGGACGCTCCCAGTGTCACCCATGCATCCAGCCAGCTTACTGCCTGGCTTCCGGCTGCCCCCGCTCCGGGCAGCACCCCATCATTTCCCTTTCTCCTCTCGCCGAAGAAGCCTGACTTGTTCATTGGCGTGGGGTCCCCAGGATGGAACCCAAGGCCTCACTAAGTCTCTAAACTGCCCACGTTGGACTTGAACTTGCTGGGCCCCCAGCGGCCTCCCAGACCCCAGACTCTGCCACCCAGCGTGCTGGGATTGTGGGGGCGCCCCTGAGCCGCCTTTACTGGCCCACAGTCTTGCTGAAGCCCATTTGCCCCGCTGGGCTGAGCTGGACACGTGGCCACCTCCCAGTTGAACAGCAGAGGGCGCCAGAGGCCTTGGGCCACAGGGCTTTGTTCCATTCTCAGGGGAACAAAATGACAAAACAGGAGAATCCGAAGGGGACTGGGAGGACTCCAAGTCCCAAGGCGAAGGGAGAGGTCAGGCAGCCCTGCAGGGCGTGGTGTCCAGAGTCCAGGGCCTCCAGCGGCTCCCTGGCCCCTCCCCGTCCAGGGAAGGCCGCACACCGGCCACAGCTAGAGGAAAGGGGACTCTGGGAGATACTGATGCTGGGGCCCAGCTGACTGCGACTTCCAGACCCCGGGACCTTGTGCACCTCAGCCCCCGCTCCCTGCTTTCTTTCCCCTGTGCAGAATGACCACGATCCGTGGCTCTGGGAGAGGTCAGCACAGACTGCAGGGAGCTCAGGCCCAGCAGCGCTGAGAACCGCGTTTAGCACCGGGCAGGGGGCTCTGTGCTTTCTTGGTGGCATTGCAGTTCCCGTGACTGTCCTGTCACTGCCCAAGTCCTCAGGCGGCCCTCAAGGTGGAGGCCATTGGGGCTGCCCATGCAACATTTGGGACAGAAAGGGGAACCCGGGGAGATGACCAAAGGCCCAGCTGCTGTCACCTTGGTGTGACGGGGTTTGAGGACAGGGGACCCGGGCCCCGGAGGTCACAGTGCCATTCTGAATTCCCCAGGGGCCCTCTTCCTGGCCATGTGGAGGACAAGCAGGCTGAGGACACCAGGACCCTTTCCTAACATTCTGTATTTTTGAAAGCTTGCGCTATACCAGATATGACATAACTGCTTTCCTGCTCTCTGTCTCTCTATTTAATCTCAGAGCTCCTAGCAGGTGGGCATCATGATTTTGGTTCATGATGGGTAAACTGAGGCACAGAGATGAAGGGACTTGCTCCCGACCACTGCTCTGGTGGGGCTGAGATTAGAATTCTGTGCCTGTGTGGGTCACCCCGGGGTTCTGGCCCTGTGCTCTCAGGAGGTGATAGCAGGACTCCAGAGGATGACCCAGTCCTCCCTGGCCTCCACCCCAGCTCCCTGGGTTAGGGTTGGTGACATGCGAGCACCTGCCTTCTCTCTTCTCAGTGAAGGTTCCGGTCCTTCTCAGCCCCAGCCCCTGCTGGGTCTCACAATGCTGGAAAGAGAGCCTGACCCCATGACCCAGGCCTCTGTTTGGAAAAGTTAAATCAGATTAGCTCATTAATGACCTTGCCAAATACCTCGAGGTGGGCAGGCGGCTGGGCTCAGTTAATGAATGACCGGGCTGGCTGGTGCAACAGAGGCCCTCTGTACTGCCAGTCTCCTGGGGCCAGATCATTAATAAACATTGATTGGCTGCAAAGGAAGAGCCCGCTGGAGAGCAGGCCGGACACCCACACTGCGGTCCCATTAAGTCAGGGTCAATTGCTCAGCCAGGACGCCAGGAGTGTCGGGCTGGAGCTGCTTCCTGGCTGGGTCAGTGCAGGACCCTGAGGACAGCAGCACCTCCTCCCTCTCCGCCAGCCCCAGGGTGCAGCCAGCAAGGCACCCCGCTTGCCTCCAGCCCGTCTGGGAGACAGCAATAAATCGTGTAGGCCTCAGGCCCGGAATAGAAGGGTGCTTTCAGCCCGCGCCACCCAGGCTCCCGGGGTCTCAGGGGCCCAGGGGCAGCCCCCACTGAGGGAGAAGGGTGGCCTCTGCCTCTCCCCGTGAACACAGGGAGTTTGCTTTTTCCCTTGTCAGGAACTTGCATTTTCTCTGCAGGGCTACAGGAGATCTGGGCGAGAAAGAGGAAGCTGGAGGCTGGCGGGGGTGACCAGGGACAAGTATTGTCCCCTGCCTGCTGTACCCAGCAGCTGCCCACCTGGAGGGAGAACTCTGACCAAGCACCTGCACTGTGAGGGGCAGAGGACCCCAAGGGGCCCAGCGGGGAGGCAGCTGCACAGATGGAGCGAGCAACTGGGCACCAGGGAGAGTCAGCAGTGAAACCAGCCGCTGCCAGTCCAGACCCATTTTCAGTAACCTCTAAGATGTGGCGTTGCAGAAAGGTGTCTGTGAGTGGGCTGCCCACATGTCCCCCAGGTCCGTCCTCCGAGCGCCCATGGCGCTGTGAAGCGGCCTCCTCTCACACACACACACACGGCTGTCTCACGCTGGGAGGCCGGGCAGGGCCTGCTGCACCCACGCCCGGCTCAGGGCACCACTATGCCCTCTCCCTGGGCAGCTGCACCTCTCACCACTCTGCCCACAGTGCCTCGGAGTGGGGGCCGGAGGGCCGCAGCTCCCAGGACCAGGGCGGACAGTGTCGGGGCCACCAGTACAGGGCAGAAATGTGAGCCACAGAGAAAAAGGCGGCAGCACTGCCTCTGGCTTTCGGAAAGGCAGAAGGGAAGGAAGCCGGGCTCTCTGGGCAGGGGTCTCGGGTTAGTGTTTGCTTAGTTTATGTGTAATAGCTGCAGTCGGGGGAGGAGTCAGGACATAAACACACGGCGTCCACATTATGCCACTGCCCTTTCCTATGCTCAGGTCCCCTTCCCAGCCCCACCGTCTCCCTCCTCTCTTTCATTTTGCTCTTTTAGTTATTTAACGTTGGGTTTCTCACGAGAGAGAGGCCATGCAGCATTAAACCTTCCAAGTCTTTTTTTTTCTCATTTAGCACCATGATCTCAAGACCCGGTCATTTTCCTACTCAAATTTATCCTTCTTCGGGGCTGAGTAGTACTCTGTCATATGTAGCTACCACCCTTTCTTTATCCGTTCATCTCTTCGGGGCCTTTTGCACACTTCCATGAAGCTGTAAGCATGGGAAGGGATGGATGCCTGCAATATGACACCTTTAACACTTCAGGAAATTACCCAGGAGAGGTGCAGCGGGGCCAAATGGGGTTTCCAGTTTTCCCTGTCTGAGGATCACCACACTGACTTCCATGGCTGTGCCAGTGTGCATCCCCCGACACACAGGGGCTCCTTTCTCTCCGTAACTGCCCCACATTTGTTGTTTGTTTTGCTTTGCTTTCTTGCACACTGGCGTGGCCGCGCTCCCTGCCCCGAGCCGGAAGCTCAGTGTCCTTCTGCTCTGCGTTTCTCAAATGGGTAACCGGCAGGATTTTTAAAAGTGAGCATCACGTGATTAGTAAAGTGCTAAAGAAAGAGGAAAACAGTGTCCAGCGCCACGGGGACGTTAAGGAAGGTGAAGGGGAACCAGGAAGACATGCCTGGGCCTTGTCAGGGAGGCAGGAGGGAAGGAGGAGGCAGAAGGAGGGAGGAGGAGGACGGGTGAAGCGGCCCCCGCAGCCGCCCACCCGCAGCTGGCCGATGCCGAGCTGGGGGCACGGGAGCCATGGAGAGCGCGTGCGGGTCCTCACAGAACCCCACTGCGCCCTGTTCTGGCTGCTGGGCGGTGAGGGGGAGCTGCCAGCTCCTTAGCCGGAGGTGACACACAGCATCGAACCAGGTGGGGTTACAGACCGCAGCGATCTCTCTCGCTCAAGGACTGAGGATGCTGGAGACCAAGGCCATCCAGGTCTGTGGGTGCCACTCGTGTCCCAAGAGCCCAACATCCAGAAGGTCCCACACAGTCCCTTCCAGGACCCATAGGAAGCGGCAGTGAGCTTAGCTCTTAGGTCACATTTGAAGACCAAGAAGTTATCACAGCGCCCACCCCACCCCGGCCCGAAGGGGCCGCATGGAATCCAGGCCCGCAGCAGGGTGCAAAATACGGATCCAAATCTGGGCTGTAAATCTGCCGCTCTTTCTGAGTGCCCATCCAGTCACGACCCTTTCCTATCCTCCTAGGGCCTCCTCCACGGTGGCTGCAGGGACACAGCTGTGCTCCTGCTGATGTTGTGGTGGTCAGAAGATTTAGAGTTCCGATCTGCCCAGCCCCGAGATGCACACTGCAGGGCGACAGAAGCCTCAAGGATGAATTCCCAGACTCTGTGGGTCCCACACACCAGGGACCCTGCACACGCAGCCCTGTGACCCATGCTGGCAGCCAGGCCCCCTCATCTCCAGACAAGAATACGGAGGCGGAAGAGGGGAGGCATCAGGGCCACACAGCTCCAGCCCTGCCGGAGCCGGGCAGGGAGCACCACGGTGCCCAGCTGCCTCCCGGCTGGCCTCTCTGCCTCCTTTGCTGTAAGGGAAACCAACTCAACTGCCTTTTGCCCGCCCTGAATGTTGGTGCGAAACTTCAGTCAGGCGAGGAATGGGGAAGAATTTCAGAAGCTGGATGCAGCGTATACAGGAGAAAACCTTCCTAGCGTCTGCTCAGCTGGGAGCCACATGACCTGGAAGAGGCTGAAGAAGCAGCTGAGTTGCCCTGGCCAGTGAACAGAGCTCACCACGGTGACCAAGCGGATGCCCATCCAGAAGAGCCCCTGGCCCAGCCTTCCCCGAGGCCCTATGGGCCTGCTGGCCTCCCCGGGCAGCATGCTGGAACAGAAGTCACAGCCGGCAGCACTTGGGGTGACATCAGCGCGTCCTGCCTGGCTGAAGAACGCTATGCGCAGACTGGCCGACCTTGGGCCACATGCCTCTCCACCCTGACCACGAGGGCCCCAAGTGGGATGGAGCAGAGCACAGGGGAGAAGTTCAGAGCTGAGGAGAGCAGTGGGCAGCGGGACCCAGTAGAAAAGCAGAGGAGGAGGGAGGAGAGAGGTGCAGTGGGCAGGATGGGGAGGACTGTCCACCTTGCCCATCAGTCCTAGCAGCTTCTCTTCAAAGACCTTAACTCTTTGCAAGCCATGGCCACTTTGGAAAGGCAGAATTCTCTCCTTGAACACACTCAGGCCCACGTGTGAGCGCCACTTTGCCCACATCTCAGGGGTGATTCAGATGGCTTCCGGGAACCCTTTCCTTCCCTTGCCCAAACCACAGTGACCTGAATTGTCCATCGGTCACAGCACGGCTGCTCAGGGCAGCAACAATGAAGCAGAAAAGAGAAACCTGGAGAGAGTGTGGGGAAGAGGCAGGAAGAGGGAAGGTCAGTATAACGACACCGTTCCTGTCTTCTCACAGCAATAGTGAGCGCTCGCAGGATGGCTGGCTGGCTGGACAGACAGACAGGCTATGCACAGAGACACGTAGACACATTTGTGTGTGCACAGGGCAGATAGATGCATAGATAGACAGATAGATGAGTTAGCTAGATGCATAGATAGATAGATAGATAGATAGATAGATAGATAGATAGGTAGATAGATGCATGGATGGATGGATGGATGGATGGATGGATGGATGGATGGCAGACATAAATAACCATCCAGCAAGCCCTTCTGTTCCAAATGGAGTAAAAAGTTGTACTAGAACCTGGACTCACTCTGCCTCTATGCCGGGACTCTTAAATTTGTCACAACATGAACAAAATCTAATAAACACCTCCCTTTACCCTTAGAAAATAACTCCAGAGCGACACATTTCTCAACAACAGTGCCCTAGACCTCCGAGTTCTGCAGGCGGGCTGTCCGGCTGCTTCCCCGGGCTGCAGTCCGTCTCCGTGTAGGCATTTTCTGCCCCCCATGAGATGCAATGTCATGCAGAAGACTCAAAGGGAAAGGTAAAAGGATTAGTAGATGGATCGATGGCCAATATTAATGCTCTTTCATGTGGGGTTGAAGAAGGATTTGAGGTCACCAGGAGCGGGGGGAACAGGAGAATAGATTTCGAGGATTCAAAAGCTGCTCTGGATTAAAATCCTATTAAAGCCCATGGGCTTCTCCAGGAGGCAGTTGAGAAGGCCAGGGTTTCTCTAACATGTCACCATAATTACCCTTCCCCTAAGCTGTTTTGGGTGGGGAACTTTAGCAATTAAGAAACTGAAAAACTTTCACTTTCTGTCACCCTCATGGCTTTTTGAATGGTTAAAAACCAGAGTGGAAAGTGGTTTAGCTTAATTGATTTGAGGGGTTCACATCTCCCACTTGAACCTGCTGTCAGCCTCCCCCAAGATCTGAGCCCTTCATTAAAGAGGGCGTTTTGTCCTGAGAAAGAATCAAAGGTTCCGACCTACCAGGTGCTTTTCTTCCTGTCCTATCCTCCCCAAGTCCCGACAGCTCTGTGTCGGAGCCCAAACTCCACTTCACAAAAGCCACCCCAAAAACCCACCAGGCTGCCTGCCTCGGGGCCACCAGCAGCCACGGCTGCAGGCTGAGGTCCGGTGGGAACAGCTGTTGTGGATGGGAGACCAAGCGTCCGGAAAGCCAGGGGCAGGAAGCGAATTTGTACAAGGGTCTGTCTTAGCTGGCTCTGCCTTCCCCAGGGGCAGGATGCTCCCAGCTTCCCACCTGGGCCCTGCCCTTCTGAGCAGCAAGTGGGGTGCGCACCCCGAAGCCTCTCTGAAAACAGAGCCCCGTTCGCTTTCATGGTGCCGGGGCTCTGGGTGCCCAGCACAGAAGGAGCTGAGTGCATCTGGCCTGGGGGTCACGTCCCCTCAAGGACAGGGCACAGAATGTCACAGCCTCTGTTCTTACAGTGAAAGCTGGTGGTCAATTCCTGCTCTCGGAATCTCTGAAGAAGTAGTGGCGTCCAGCCTGGCTTTTGTGACCCCTGCGATTTTGTGGTTATTAAAACCACAGCCATGGTGGTGGTGAGAATAGACAACATCTCCTAAGGCCTGACCCACACGTGTACTCTCACGCCCTCCACGCTGCACAGCTGAGTTTGTGAACCCACACCGCAGACACTCTGGTTACCCCCACTCAACGCTGTGGGTCAGAAATCTGCTCCACCTCACCCCAAGCACGGTACACCTTGGTTCTGGAACCTGGCTCCTAACTGTCCGGCTACATCCCCATGGAGAAACTCCTTCTGGGCATCCAGTTTGGGCGGCAGCCCTCCAGCTGGTCCCACATGCATCTTCCTGGCTCCAAGGGGCGCCAGCCTGCCTGTCAATTGCTTTGATTTCTGACCCCAGGGCCCCAGCCGGCCCAGCCTCCACCTGCTCAGACCAGGGGCAGAATTGCCCCAGGATCTGGCAGCCCTTTGTCCTGAGGCCCTGCAGCTCCTGTAGGGAGCAGGTGGCCGGAAAAAGAAGAGAGGGCAGTCATCAAGGAGGCCACCGGGAGGCTGGAGGGAGAAGAGGGAAGGGCTGAGCGGAGGGGAAATTCTGCGACCTGTGCCCATCTGCACTGCTGCCGTCTCTGGGCAAGGGCAGGCTCTGGTCCGAGCTAAATTTGAGAGACCAGGATTGGAGGTAAGTGAGTCCAGGCTTCTAGTCCAACAGGACAGCCAGGGCGGAAGCGGTTTCTCAGGGAGTTCTTGGAGCTGCCTTTTGGGCGGTGTCTCTGTGGCCTGGGCTGCAAAGTGGGTTTGGGCTCATTTTAAAGCATCTCTGTCTATTCAAATGCCATTGGAAGATTATTTTAAAAACTGATGTGTGAGAACTAGACATAGCTTTAGCATGCTGAAGGTCCTAGTTTCCCTAAGAGAAAGGAAAAAAAAATATTTAATTAATTAAAGAAAGGAAAAGGGAAAAAAAGAAGAGAGGGAGAGAAAAAAAGGGCCTTGTTTACGGGGTGCTCTGTGACTTTTCCATACACATGTAAATTCTGCAGGTTCAAATAAAAATAAGCGTATCTGTCTTCTTCAGCATCAATCCCTTTTCCAATGCAGAAATATTTCAACACCCTCCTTCGGGCTTTTTTTGAAAACTGTGGTACCACATCATTATCCAGAATAACCCTGCCAGGCAACAGAATTCCCAACTTATCCCCTTACCAACTGGTGACTTCATATCCATCAACCAGTTCAGTCATGGTGCTTAAAATTCCCTTGATTTAAGGGTTTCAGGGTTTGGGATAGCGATTTTTGATTTTACAGCAGAAAAACATTTGATCAAAAAGAAAGCCTATCTCAGTGATTGCACTCTTAGATATCCCAATATCCACTCCAAAACCTTCCCAGGAACATTTATAGTAGTTTTTTGCACAGGTGCCAAAGACTGGGAGAAATCGAGACGTTGGTCAGTTAGGTCAGGTAGGTCGGTAACTGTATTAAAGTTCACACCGTGGAATATTGTTCAGCGATCAAAGGAGATGGGCTGCCAGGTAAATGGAGACAGGTGTACCAGTAAGCAAAGGAGCCGGTGTACAAGGTGGCGGGCTCAGAGCTGCGTACCATGTCTGAGTACACACGCAGAGCATTGTATACAACATAATACCAACTGTGTGGCTTTTTGGAAACGGAACTACAGAACTACAGACGGCTGCCAGCAGGCGGATGGCTGAGTGGTACGCAGGCTACTCGGAGGGTAACAAACACCTTTTTTATGAAGTTGTGATGCAGATGTAAGAGCTCACACAGGTGTCAAAACCAGTAGCACACAGCGCGCAACCCTGCACGTGCATCACAGACTTCACCGAGTTCGGTGTTGGCTGGTCACTTAGAAAAGTGTTCAGCACTCAGGAAAGTTGCTAATAGGAAAAATGACTGGTGAAGAGAAGAGATGCAGGGATTCCCTGCCCTTGCTGTATATTCTTCTGTAATCTAACGCTGCTCTAAAGAGAAACTCTATTGAGACTTGTCCATCCCAGTATACTCGGGGGCCTTACAACGCAGTCACCTGTTTCTCTCTAGTCTTCTGAGGCTGGTCACAATCATAGCAATGCCATAGCGTCCTTCAGCCAGCCCCGTGACTGCTTCAAGGGCTGCTTATACAAGATCTAACCTGATCCTCACCAAACTGGTGGGCTAATGCAAGTCAGGGCTTGTCCGAGACTCCAGGTTGCTAAGCAGTTGAAGCAAGACTCAAATCAAGTCTTTCACCCCAAGCCCACACAGTGGGAGGCAGCGCTGTGGGAGACAGGTACTGCTAGCCTGGACAGCACCTAGGCTGAGTCATCCCCACCCACAGACACTTGCTGTTGCACCAAGCCTTGGGCTGAACTCTGAGGATCGCCGACCAGCGATCCCTGCTCACAAGAAGCTTGCAGTTCGGTGAAAGAGACAGATACAGAGCCCATGGCAAAGCAAGGCCCGATTAAGGAACCAGGCTGTCCCAGTGCAGACTGGCACATGGGGAGAAATGCATGGGGCCAGCGCTCTGCTGGGGGTGGAGATGGGGTGTCTGGGCATCTTGCCCTGAGTTTGCATCTCAGTGGAAAGCACCCTGGACATCACCCCTCTGGAGACAGGAGCTCAGAATACGCTAACACAGGCATCAAAAGATGTATAGAAATTTCAGCCACAGAATTTGAACTAAGAAATGAAACAGCTGTCTCAGGGAAGAGGAAGAAGCACTCATTGGCTGTGCCCACGACACGCAGGTCCCTGACCCGCATCCTCCCTCTTCATCCCCGCAATAGTCCAGGGTGGGTACCACCTCTGTCTCTGTATTGCCAAGACAGCAAGCAGGCACCTGCGTGGCAAGATGCCTCCCTTCTTACCGGTGTCCTCCTTCTTCTCCCGGGAGAGCTCGTGGACAGTGGCGCCGATGTCCTGCCGCAGGCTCTGGATGATGCTGGGCAGGGCGGGCACGCTGCGCTTGTCCAGGTGGGTGAAAAACTCGTACTCGTCCTTGTTTACGCGCGACGGCCTGGATTCGATGTGAGTCAGGTTGATGTCATTCTCCTAGGAGAGAGCATCGCAGAGTGAGGGGACGGGCTGGAGACACAAAAGCAGAAAAAACACAGACACAAGAGCCTGGAGCTCCCGGGAGCAGGATTTTATTTTACAACAGTGGAGAAGAAGCTCCCGGAATTCTCTAAAACTACTTAGGATATGTCGGCAACACCAAGTAGCAACTCCTATAAGGTGACGTAATTCAAAGGTCAGTACGGTAACATAGGAGTCTGCCAGCAGCCTAGAGCTGCCACCGCGGGACTCGCCTGTGATTCAGGTATCAGGACAGCAGTTACGGGAAACACTGACACAGGGAAAGCTCCTTTCCAAATTAAATCCCACCCGATCCCAACACATCAGTAACACAGGAGAAACACTTCCTAGCTTGGACACGGCCCCACTTAATGGCTTTATATGTCACTTCTAAGTAATACTAAATTTTATTCACTTCCGCGTTTCTCAGCCTCAGTTTCCCCTCCCGTAACGGTGTCTCCGTAACACCTGCTTCATAAATTCCTCAGGAGCACGGGACCAGGGATGCATACATACACACTGTTGGTCATACAGTAAGTGCTATGATCACTGTTATTAATATCTTTAGCATCACTTTTCTTTTAAGTCATTCAACAAGAAAATCCAAAACCCAGCAGCTGCTGGGTTTCGAGTGGTTTGCCAGGATAAGAAGGCCAGCATGCCCTCTGGCTTGCAAAGTTTGTGTGCAAATTGAGAAGCACAGAGCAGGAACAGAAAAGTTAAGTCGACTGTGCATTAGTTTGTAATGATGAAGGATCAGAGAGGAAACACAAGGTGGCACGTGTGTGCCCAAAGGGGCGATGGAGGGGAAGCTGGACCGCCACAGCCGCGTGGCCAGCGTGACCGGAGCAGAGGGTTAGGGAGGAGAACAGAGGCAAAGCAGAACCAGCGTGCCGCAGGAGGCCAGGCGTGCAGGCTGTTGAGACAGTGTGGATTTTATTCCTAAGGAACGAGGGGTCTTGATGAGGTTTGCAGCGGAGAAATGCTGTGCTCTCCCAGACTCAGCAGAGCCCTCTGACTTCCCTGTGGAGAGCGGCCTTCAGGGAACCTGACAGACCCAGCCAGGCGGGAAGAACGGGTCCTGGGACCCACACGGGGTGCCAAGGGTGCTGAGGGTAGAGGAGGCGAGAGAGCTGCTCTTTGGAAGGACCAGAATTATCGGCCACCTTGCAGCTGAAGAAGTGGACCTTTTGCCTGGTTGTAAGCAAGGTGAGGGCGTCTTGTGTAAAGATGGTGGTGATACCTCTGCCACTCACGCATCGCTGTCTGGTTTTATCTGTGGGCTCATGGTCTATCGGGGAGGTCAAAGAAGACATAAAAAAATACGAAAAAAGAAAAGATAAAATCCAGAAGGAAGATGCTCTGCTATCAGAGGCAGGAGAGGAAGGTTCATTTTTCTAATGTTAACTTCATTTGTCTTCCGACCAGGGACCACTCCACAGACGTTAACTTCTATCTTTAGTATTAGTATTGTGTCAAACACAGAACACAGGAACCCCTGGGGACAGGAACACAGGGACAGCTAACTTCACACAGCTTCTCTTCCTCCTGGTCCTTCTCCTCTCCAGGTGCTGCATGCTCCTGTTATTCATGGCTTCAGACTGCAGATGACATACCCCAAGGACTGCAGCCAGGAGAGCCAGTGTGAGCTCCCCAGGGGAGAGAGAAGCAGGAGGGGGTGGCCAGGGAGACGGTGGCACCTCTGAAGCTCTCTCTGGTAAATGGAGGTTACTTGGCAAACACAGTAAAGAGCAGTGTCACCCTTCCTGGCTCAGGATGAGAGAGAATGGATAAGCTCTGTCTGTTGTTTACCTCTGTTGAAATCTCCAAAGAAGAGACAGCCAATCCCTGCTTCGGGCAGAGCAGAGACCACAGTAAAGCCAAGACCCTGGACCATGGCACACTTTTATTTATACCAAGTGGAGGAGGTGATCAGGTGTCAGTAAAGTGTGGAGGCGTGCGCAGGACAGGAGGAGCCCTGGCCGGAAGATCACAGGTTAGGGGTACATAGGACAGGAGGAGCCCTGGCTGGCAGATCACAGGTTAGGGGTACATAGGACAGGAGGAGCCCTGGCTGGCAGATCACAGGTTAGGGGTACACAGGACAGGAGGAGCCCTGGCCGGCAGATCACAGGTTAGGGGTGCACAGGACAGGAGGAACCCTGGCCGGCAGATCACAGGTTAGGGGTACACAGGACAGGAGGAGCCCTAGCGGGCAGATCACAGGTTAGGGGTACACAGGACAGGAGGAGCCCTGGCCGGCAGATCACAGGTTAGGGGTACACAGGACAGGAGGAGCCCTGGCCAGCAGATCACAGGTTAGGGGTGCACAGGACAGGAGGAGCCCTGGCCAGCAGATCACAGGTTAGGGGTGCACAGGACAGGAGGAGCCCTGGCCGGCAGATCACAGGTTAGGGGTACACAGGACAGGAGGAGCCCTGGCCGGCAGATCACAGGTTAGGGGTGCGCAGGACAGGAGGAGCCCTGGCCGGCAGATCACAGGTTAGGGGTACACAGGACAGGAGGAGCCCTGGCCGGCAGATCACAGGTTAGGGGTACACAGGACAGGAGGAGCCCTGGCGGGCAGATCACAGGTTAGGGGTACACAGGACAGGAGGAGCCCTGGCCGGCAGATCACAGGTTAGGGGTACACAGGACAGGAGGAGCCCTGGCCGGCAGATCACAGGTTAGGGGTGCACAGGACAGGAGGAGCCCTGGCCGGCAGATCACAGGTTAGGGGTGCACAGGACAGGAGGAGCCCTGGCGGGCAGATCACAGGTTAGGGGTGCACAGGGCAGGAGGAGCCCTGGCGGGCAGATCACAGGTTAGGGGTACACAGGACAGGAGGAGTCCTGGCCGGCAGATCACAGGTTAGGGGTACACAGGACAGGAGGAGCCCTGGCGGGCAGATCACAGGTTAGGGGTGCACAGGACAGGAGGAGCCCTGGCCAGCAGATCACAGGTTAGGGGTGCACAGGACAGGAGGAGCCCTGGCCGGCAGATCACAGGTTAGGGGTGCACAGGACAGGAGGAGCCCTGGCCGGCAGATCACAGGTTAGGGGTACACAGGACAGGAGGAGCCCTGGCCAGCAGATCACAGGTTAGGGGTGCACAGGGCAGGAGGAGCCCTGGCGGGCAGATCACAGGTTAGGGGTACACAGGACAGGAGGAGCCCTGGCCGGCAGATCACAGGTTAGGGGTGCACAGGACAGGAGGAGCCCTGGCCGGCAGATCACAGGCTAGGGGTACACAGGACAGGAGGAGCCCTGGCCGGGAGATCACAGGTTAGGGGTACACAGGACAGGAGGAGCCCTGGCCGGCAGATCACAGGTTAGGGGTGCACAGGACAGGAGGAGCCCTGGCTGGCAGATCACAGGTTAGGGGTGCACAGGACAGGAGGAGCCCTGGCCGGCAGATCACAGGTTAGGTGTGCACAGGACAGGAGGAGCCCTGGCCGGCAGATCACAGGTTAGGGGTGCACAGGACAGGAGGAGCCCTGGCCAGCAGATCACAGGTTAGGGGTGCACAGGACAGGAGGAGCCCTGGCCGGCAGATCACAGGCTAGGGGTACACAGGACAGGAGGAGCCCTGGCCGGCAGATCACAGGTTAGGGGTGCACAGGACAGGAGGAGCCCTGGCCAGCAGATCACAGGTTAGGGGTGCACAGGACAGGAGGAGCCCTGGCTGGCAGATCACAGGTTAGGGGTGCACAGGACAGGAGGAGCCCTGGCCAGCAGATCACAGGTTAGGGGTGCACAGGACAGGAGGAGCCCTGGCTGGCAGATCACAGGTTAGGGGTGCACAGGACAGGAGGAGCCCTGGCCGCAGATCACAGGTTAGGAGTTTGTGGGAAAGGAGGAGCCCTGGCCAGCAGATCACAGGTTAGGGGTGCGCAGGACAGGAGGAGTCCTGGCCAGCAGATCACAGGTTAGGGGTGCACAGGGCAGGAGGAGCCCTGGCGGGCAGATCACAGGTTAGGGGTACACAGGACAGGAGGAGCCCTGGCCGGCAGATCACAGGTTAAGGGTGCACAGGACAGGAGGAGCCCTGGCCGGCAGATCACAGGCTAGGGGTACACAGGACAGGAGGAGCCCTGGCCGGGAGATCACAGGTTAGGGGTGCACAGGACAGGAGGAGCCCTGGCCAGCAGATCACAGGTTAGGGGTGCACAGGACAGGAGGAGCCCTGGCCAGCAGATCACAGGTTAGGGGTGCACAGGACAGGAGGAGCCCTGGCCAGCAGATCACAGGTTAGGGGTGCACAGGACAGGAGGAGCCCTGGCTGGCAGATCACAGGTTAGGGGTGCACAGGACAGGAGGAGCCCTGGCCGCAGATCACAGGTTAGGAGTTTGTGGGAAAGGAGGAGCCCTGGCCAGCAGATCACAGGTTAGGGGTGCGCAGGACAGGAGGAGTCCTGGCCAGCAGATCACAGGTTAGGGGTGCACAGGACAGGAGGAGCCCTGGCCAGCAGATCACAGGTTAGGGGTGCACAGGACAGGAGGAGCCCTGGCCAGCAGATCACAGGTTAGGGGTGCACAGGACAGGAGGAGCCCTGGCCGGCAGATCACAGGCTAGGGGTACACAGGACAGGAGGAGCCCTGGCCGGCAGATCACAGGTTAGGGGTGCACAGGACAGGAGGAGCCCTGGCCGCAGATCACAGGTTAGGAGTTTGTGGGAAAGGAGGAGCCCTGGCCAGCAGATCACAGGTTAGGGGTGCGCAGGACAGGAGGAGTCCTAGCCAGCAGATCACAGGTTAGGGGTGCACAGGACAGGTGGAGCCCTGGCCGGCAGATCATAGGTTAGGGGTATACGGGATGGGAGGAGCCCTGGCCACAGATCACAGGTTAGGGGTGCGCAGGACAGGAGGAGCCCTGGCTGGCAGATCATAGGTTAGGGGTGCTGGCCTCCCATGCACCATCTCTTGAAATGGCTGCTTCCAAGGAGTCTCACTTTGGGGACAGTCACAAAACAGTTTATACCCTGTGGCTCTGCTCTCCTAAGGCTAGACTGCTCAATTACAGAAAAGCTCGAGAAGCTTTTCACCACAGTTTCTAAGCTAACTGAGCCCCGCCATAGGGGAATGGTTAAGTGAATCCCAGTGTAATGGCCCAGTGGGAGATCATGTGACCACTGGCAATCCATTGGCAGAATCGTAAGGCAAAGTGCTTGCTAGCATAACTTCAGAGTATGTTAACTGTGGCAGAGTCTGGCTGACGGATTTAGGGTGATTTTATTTCCTCTTGTTTTCCTCTCATGGTTCATCTTTTCTGAAAACATTTATCATATGAATATTTGACTTTATTGTCATTTTTTTTTTTGTACCGGTGATCAAACTCACAACCTCACACTTGCCAGGCAGGCAACTTGGGCCACTGAGCTAAATCCCCAGCCCAAACATTTGAATTTATTTCTTAAATGTTTATAATGGAAACCACTTGATAAACTATGACAGACATAAGTACATGATAATCAAAACATATCTAAAAGTTGTGTCCAGATTCACCCCCCTAAAAAAAGACTACATTAAATGCATCAAAATGAGTTATGATAACATCAGGTGAAGCTTCTACTTACTTGCAAAAAGTATTCTTCGAGAGAAGTCTTTGGTGTAAGTATGCACTAAACACTTGGTGGAATTCTTTATTTTTTTCCTATTTGAGTTGGTTTGTTGATAGTTAACCCTCAAATATGACATGCAATTTCCTTATCAAAGGTTTTCCAGCTTATTACTGTAGCTCTTTAGAAACAAATATATCTCTTCTTGCTAGCAGAGGCTTTAAAGTTAATTTGTAAGCCTGGTTGAACCAGGCTTGCAATAACACATTTCTACTGTAAACAAGGCCTCTGTGCAGATTTGCAAACCCACCAGACCCACTCCCTACATCTTTGGTGCGGAATAAGGAAAGGGGAAGTGTTTACATTACTGCCAGGGACCTCTGAGAGGGGCAGGAAAGATGCAAAGGTAAGGTAAGCTGAGGGTTAAGCTTGCCGAAAATGATCTCCTGATTTGTCCAAAGCTGACAAGTACATAAAGAGCATCAGTGTAAAATCTTGGTAAATCAGGGCTCTGGAGCAGTAAATACGGAGTAAGGGTGGATCACAAGTGTTTTCTTAGTGCTTAAGCACGTAAGTTCCATCCTTGAGAAAATTCTTTGCACAGAGGGACTGGGAAGAAGCGTGAAAACACAGAGTTCGCACTGCTGGCGATGGACTTGCCTTCCCGGATTCCCTAAGCTCCGTTTTGTGGTGACCGTGCGTGTTTCTGCAGTGCAGTAGGGTGCTCTGACAGGAGCACACACTGCGGGGGGATCCAGCCAGGATAATGAGTCTGGCTGCCACCCCAGATGTCTAAGGCTTCTTTACAGCGAGAATGTGAAATCCTCTTTTTGCTATTTTGAAATATTCACCACACTACTAATGACGGTCACCTCTGATGTTAAACTGACCTCCAGCTGAGGGACCTTGGCTCCTTTACCACGATTCTGTGGGAAGAGGAGGACGGCGTGGTGGGAGAGTGTGGGCTTTGGGACTACCCCGGTTCCAGTTTGGTTCTGCTTCTCCTGGCCTTTGGATACATGAATCAGCCATTCTAAACTTCTGTTGTTTTGTGTTCAAAATAAACATAATAACACTATGGAAACTTAGTGAAAATTTAAAAATACCTCAAGAGTGCAGTTAAGCTGGAGGCCAGACCTCTGCTGAGTGCCCCCTAAGTCCGTTCTACCCCGGAGAAAGAGTCTCGGAAGGTTCCAGCTGGACGCCTGGCTTTTCCTCACCCTGGGGACCCCCACCCTTTGTGTTCTCTCACTGTGCTGCCTCTGCAGCCCCCCAGCCTCTCTTTCAGGCGGTCAGGTGTCTGCAAGCTCAGTGAAGATTTCTTCCCTGCGCCAGCCGGAGTAGCAGCTGACATCCAGGCTCCGATCGAGGCCCAGTGAAAATCAGCGCTGATTTGTCCTGCTCCTCTTTCTACAACTTTTCACCATAGCACATGGAGGATCAAAAAGGCCCTGTGGCCCGCGTTAGCCTGGGCTACCAAAGAGCCAACCCAACCCGAGTGCTTTGGGTCAGCCACAGGCTGTCACAATGTGAGGTCACACTGCAAAAGAAAACTTGCAGGTGCTGTGCGTCCCCAGGTACACCTGGGTAGGAAGTGTCCAGGAGCTCAATACAGCGCTGGCTTCCCACTGGAGAGCCCCCTGCCCCGGGAGGAAGTCATCGGCCCCGAGCGAAACGTTCAGCACAACACTGCGTGGACAAATGACCAGAGTGACCTCAATATCCACCAACAGGAAACAGATAACCACACGGAGTGGCGGAGGGGGGAGCAAAGGAACAAGGGCTTCATACCGCAGGGTGGAGGATCTCAGAAACAACCAAAACCTCCAGGAGAATTACAATGCGGTTCTAATACTACGAAGATTAAAGGTGGCCTCTCTCTGGCATCATATCGGTGACGGGAACGTATGTAAAAGACAAGTGTGAAACGTCACGGGAAAGCAACAAGGTGGCATCCGATTCGGGGCTGCTTCGGGGAGCCGGGGCTTCACTTTGCTCTACAACGGTTTGTTGCTTAAGCACGTAAGTTCCGTGTGTTCTTTATATCATGATGTATAATTTTGGTGTTCAAGTAGATAAAAATGCCGTTTGGGTTATAAAACATCTTTCTTCCCTCCGGCGAAATGCCTGTATCCTCGTTTGTTAAGGGAGGCAGGTTCTTGGTAAATATTTTCCTGCTCGTGGTTGCTCTGGACCCGAGGCCGGGGTGGAAACAATCCTCGTGACTGAGTCTCTGCCAGGCCCTGGTCACAGCCGGGCCCCACAGGTCCCAGCCTTGCAGCGGCACGTGGCGTGTCCCTGCTTGGTGACCCTCTGCCCCCAGCAGCGCGAGCCTGGCGGTTGGGAAAGGAGGCAGGGATTTCATAACCTGGCCGCCGTCTATTCTCCCCTTCTGTAAGCCACTCTAGAACTGACTTCGCCCCTTTCCACTGCTCAGCCCTGCAGGTCTCAGTGGAGGCCTCACATGGCCAGGAAACCTCCCCAACCTCCAGCGCCTGGGCTCTGGGCTGGGGCTGCCCACCCCACTCTGAGCTCCCCTAAGCAGCTGCTCACAGTTACTCCGTGGTCATCACCCATTAACACAGTTGGACGGGGCAGGGGGTGACTGTCAGGCTCACCCCACCATCCCCCAGTCCTAAGGTCCTAAGATCAGGACTTTCCTGTTGGCTTCCAAAGACCACTCTCAGGCAGAGGTGGGGAGTTAGCTGCACCCATCTAGCCCTGGGTGACTTGGGTCGCCTGAAGCTGTGTCCCCAGCCATTCAGCTGGCTCCCGAGCCTCCCTGAGCACCTCCAAGAGGACCAGAACCCAGAGCTCTGAATATCCACACCCTTGCTCGCTCCCTCCCCTGGCGCACACCAGAAGGGGACTGGGAGCCCTGCACGAGGAAGACTTCCTCCTGGCCTCTTCCTCCAGGAGCTCCCTTCTAGGTTATAGCTCGCCACTAAGCCACCTGCAGTAAGAACTCTCAGGAGAGGACATTCCTAAGAAGGCACGAGACACAAGCCAGTGGAGACTAAAAAATAAGGAGCTATGGAAAATATTTAAACATACCCACAAAAACCCGAGAGTTGGGCCAGGTACCGTGGCTGACACCTGTAATCCCAGCGCTTCAGGCGGGAGGATTACAAGTTCAAGGCCAGTCTGAGACATTTACAGAGACCTGTCTCACAATTTAAAAAAGGCAAAAAAGGCTGGGGATACAGCTCGGGCTAGAGGACCCTCTACCCCTGGCTCAACCCAGTATGGAAAATAAGGAAACCAAAATGGCAAAGAATAGAAGAATAATCTACTGAGAGGTACGCTGTTGATAGCCTGGCGGGCTGGGGTGTTGGTATGGTCCTAATCATCAGCCTTGAAACGCTAGAACATTTGAATCCTCAATACCCAAGGCCAAGAACTTAAGAGTCCCTCATTCTCTGTGACCCTCTACAGAGAAGCAACCAGAGCACACATTTTTTGGATCCTAACCGTGTACCAAATACTGTCCTAATAAATTACGTTTTGCAAATTAATTCATTTAATATTCACAGTAACATTACAATCTAGGCTTCTTATTATCCTTTTTTTTTTAAATGACCCCAGGCCACCAGGATGTGAAATAACTTTCCCATAGTCACCCAGCTACTAAGTGGTGTAACTGGGGTTTGGGATCAAAAGTTTGTCTCTGATCAGCAAATTCTTAAGACCAGTGTTGTTCTAATCTTGCCTGCCTTGAACTTGGGCCATAGCTGATAGTTTGGAGCTCATAACTCTGAGCCAATGTAAGCTTAAAGGAACGGGGACACCTGGAGATGTTAGGGGCATCTCTAAAGGTTTCACAGCCAGGGCATTGGGGTGAGGTTGCGTGTGACCACGTAGAGCAGATTTGTTCCCTGCAGGGTTTCTGGGTTTGAGATGTTCGCGTAGTTTTGAACCTCTAGGTACAGAATTCACTCTTGGAATTCTTTTCTGATAAAACATACACAAACAATGTATAGTTGATGACAATATCATTTAGGAAACACCACCCTAAAGAGCAGTTTGAATTTTTCGTTTTGTTCAGCATAATTCCCTCTCATTTTATGGCATAAGGTCCAGGAATTTAGGGTCCACCACACAAAGCAGGAGGACAGTATGAGCCCGGGCTCAGCGGCCTTGTGACTTAGCAAGACCACCCTGTCTCAAAAATAAAAAGAAAAGGTTGGGGTGCAGCTCAGTAGAAAGCCCCCTGGCTCACAGCCAGCGCTGCTGAAACAAAACCAGACAACATCACGCAGTTCAAAGGTTTTGTGGTGGTTTTCACCCGGCGCTGCCTTTCCCCGGTGACTCCTGAGGATGCTAGGAGCCCAGGAACCCAGTGTGTGTCCTGGCCACCTCGGGCTTGGCCTGGGCCTGAGGGCTCCGCCCCACTCCCACCCTGCATTGGCCACTACCAAGTGCTGGTCAACGAGCAAGCAGTTCGTTCTAGACACTGGACAGAGCATGTGTGGGGCTCTGTCTCACAGCAAGGCTTCTGAATCTCCTTCCCCTCCTAACGTCTTTCACATCTTTGTGAGTGGGCAGAGTCCTAGCGCGTCCCAGTTCTTTACCCCACACGGCCAGTGCAGAGACATAGACGTATGCACGGTGTTTGTTGTCCTGCTTTTCCAAAGTCAGATGGCTTTGCTCAGATACAAATGATAAGCCCGGGGTTGGGAAATCACAGACTCAGGCCAGTTCTGCAGATCTGGCACTCTGACTGTGAACTGGGAGCAAGCTTCTGAGCCTGCTGAGCCCTGGTTTCCTAACTGCTCTGGTCATCTGAATGGGGTGTGGTCACCTCCCACTTCACACCACACCGAGTGGGACTCAGGTGGTGGGCACAGGTCCTGAAGGGAGACCAGAAGCTTAGGACAGCTGTTCTGACTCCTGATGGGGCGTTCATTCGAGACAGTAGGATATCACTATGTAGCCCCGGCTGGCCTCACCCTTGCAGCAATCCTCCTGCCTCAGCTTCCAAGTGCTGGGATTACAGGTGTGCACCACCACCCCTGGCCAAGAGCATTATTGAAAAATTCAAGAAAAAATAAAAATCCAGATGCATAATAGAATGCAGATTATACAAAATGTCAAAAGTCAGTAAGAAAAAGATAGATTTGCAAAAAAAAATTGTGTGAATAATTCACAATGTACAAAAGAAAAAAATCTAATGCCTTGAAATGTGAACTGAGAGCCTGTCCCACCAGCAGTAGGGAAATTAAAATTTAAAGCAGGAAGTCATATTTATTATGCTCAAAATTAATAATAAGCCTGTGTTCTTAAAAGTATAGTATATGAGTATTCTTATACTGAACTAAAGTCATCACAAATTGTCTGATGACATTTAAAGAAGCAGAACTTTCTATTAAAACTAAAATGCCCACACCTAAGAATCAGCACCTCTATTCCCGGGTAGATCACTCAGAAAAACATTTTCATATCACATACCAAAAAGTAGCAGAAAAATAAACACTACAGAATTGTCTGTGATGGCCCAATACAGGAATCACCCTGATACCAAAAATAATGGGGCAGACAAATAAAATAAGATACAATCATATTAAGAACTGTATTTGACAAGTTCAATGTTACATGTTTGACCTGTATGAACCAACATGTATTTATCTCAGAACCTTACATTCATAAAAATAGATAGCAATATATATTCAATACATAGCAATATATATTCTATATATATATTATATATAATATATATGTGCATATATATGCACAGAGAGAGAGATTCAGTGGTTTAATCCTCTGAACTACTCTGTGAAGCAGACATCATTTTATTCCCATTGTACAGATGGGGAAGTGGAATACAGAGAAGTCAAAGCCTCAGCCCTGAACTTGAGCAACCAATGGAGCTGCCAGCTGAGGAGCAGGGTAGGGCACCTGTTATCATCACCTTGGCATCTTAAGGAAGTGGGCGGAGCGACCCTGAACCCCTAATAAGTGGCCTTAGCCAGGCAGTGTGCAGTCAGGAGACCAGGACTGAGAGAAGGTGAGAAAGGACCCTGGCTTTATCTTCAGAGTTCTCCTGTTTTATCTTAAGAAACATCATGTTGGGAGGGGTTTAGCTCAGCGGTTCAAACGCTTGCCTGGTGAGCCGGAGGTTGTGAGTTCGACCCCCAGCAGCAAAAAGAAAAAGAAAGAAAAAAAGAAACAACATGAATCCAGAGTCACACGGGAAAAAACGGGCAGTGGATTGGTCCAAGGGTTCACGGTGGCTGTAATGAGCCGTGGAGACCTGAGCGGCCAGTCTTCTTGTACTTTGATTCATTTTTCAATTTGGGAGGCAGGAAAGAAAGAAAGAGGGAAGAAGGTCGGAGGGAGGGAACGAGGCAGAGACTGAGGAAGGAGGGAAGAAGGAGAAGAAAATCCTGGAGACAAACACCACACGCACAAAGCATGGGGGGTGGGCCCGGACTCTGCTTGGTCTCCCAGACGCCCAGTGTAATTCAGAGGTGCCAGACGGCTGTGCTGGGGTGCGGGGTAGACTGTCGTGGGTGGGCAAGAGCTCTGGCATCCGAGACCCGGGTTCAAACCCATCTCTCTGCACATTCGCTGTGCGATCTTAAGTCGTCCGGCCTCAGAGAACTTGTTTTCTAATCCATTCTATGAGACCCTCAAGTTTAATGAGGCTCAAGGAATCTGCCAATAAGAAAGCCACAGACCACACACCAATCTGTGCTAATAAAAACTGGAAAAGAATCAAGATTCTTGATTAACTCAGACTATCAGGCGCTTGGCTTATCATATAACCTGGTTCCACAAATGCCAGAATTTGTTTCTTTACTTTAACTCAACAATTTGGATACTTATAATTTAAATCTGAGTTTTACCAGGATGCTAATAAGTGTATAAGGGACATGCTGGCCCATGTAACTCTTGAAATATGTCTATACACAGTCAAACCCACCCTTCATTAATCAACTAGGACTTCGGCCTCTGGTTTCTCCTCCATAAAATGGGTACAGGAACACTTTTGGTGACTCAGGCAGATGAGATCTTATTTTTTTTTTAACTTTTTTAACTTTTTTTATCGGTACCAGGGATTGAACTCACGACTGCCTGCTTGCAAGGCAGGTGCTTATGCCACTGAGCTAAATCCCCAGCCCCCAGATGAGATCTTAGATAATGCTCCAAAGAATTCCCCCACACTGCCCCTCACCCCCACACACAGGTGCACACACACCTCTTAGGAATATCTCACCCAGTTCTGGAAATTGAGTTATAGCGCTGATTGTGTGTTTATTAGATTATAAACATCTGGTCCCGTTTACTGTTAATGCGTTAGCCCTGACTTAGGTATGACCGCACTAGGAGAGATGTGATTAGCTGCCTAACAACACAGGCTATGGCCCTCCTGTTTTGTCACTCAGCAGGTCCTCTGTCTGTCTCTAAACACTTTGCTTAGTCTCGGTCTGGCATTTACACACCTTTTCTTTGGAAAGCCAGGTTCGATTATTTTTAAACAGACTTGGCTTTTGCATTTTTCCTCCACAGTGAAGTGACTCCTTCCTCCCTTCCCTACTGTACCCTCTGGAAGGAGATCTACGCAAAGCCTAGATTTAGAGCAGGAGCCCTCCTTCCTAGAGCATGGAATAAATTAGGGTTAGGGTTAGGAATTCTTCTGTGGATTCTTACATGTTCTTCCCTAGCTTGAACTTTATTAAAGAATGCATGGTAAATTTTTTTTTTGAACTCGGGGTCCAAAGAGTAAAATGGTTCTACTTCCCTTTGTTCTATTTAAGTTTAATTTTGTTCTCACTTGAACAATTAGTGCGTATAAAATTCTGCTGAGGATAGAAAGACAGCTGAGACAAAAATCCCTGCCTGGAGAAACCATGCCGGGGACCGACAGCAACCCCAGTACATCATGCAAGTAAGGGAATTTGCTTCGGGGACATGGAGAGAGAGCAATCCACGGTACCAGAGGACTGCCAAGGTTGGCTCCCCGGGTGGGTGACATATGCAGTCCCGCTGGGCTGGCCCTTGGTATTTCAGCTCTTTGGAGCCCTCTAGAAATTCTCAGTCATGTATCTGGATTTGTGTTTGGTGAGCAAAGTCCAGTGGGAAAACAGAGCATTGCTGGGTTGTGGGAGCCTCAGCCACATGACTGATACAGCCCTGCCTTCTGTCCCCTCCCAGCTCCCAGCTCCCTGGCACCTTGCACCCCCTCCGACCTCACCCTGCCACCTTGGCTCCCCTCTGCCCAGGGTGGAGAGCATCATGCTGGTGGCGAGGCCCCTGTTCTGCTGTCCCCTCTCCACCTGCAAATGTGGTTCAGTCCCACGTGAGACTTTCTTTGGCCCCAGGCCTGATGGTGAAATCTCTTGGGGGTCCACCCGTCACTGTGGACAGCACAGCAGCCCATGGGGCAGGGAGATGACTTGCTCACCATCAGCAGGGATGTGGCTGTCAGTCTACCAACTGAGGGGCTCATAGTGACCAAGAAAGGAGAGTACAGCTGAACAGTCAATAAAAGACACCATGGCAAGTGGACCTGGTTACCCACAGCTATAATGAGCCCAGTGCTTGGAAGGCGAGGCAAGAGGACCACAGTTTCCAGCACAAATTAGTAATTGAGCAAGACTCTTAAAATAAAATCCTAGAAAAGGGGAAAGGTGGCTTGGGACACAGATCATGCGAAGGACCTGGGTCCCCAGTATCAGGAAAACAAACAAAATAACTTGATAAGGAAGAGACTGTAGCATAAAATTTTTTAAAAAGCTTGATTGTCATCAGCACTTGTTTTCCGTCTTTCTGGTGTGCACTTTCATGGTGTGGTGGCCCTGGGAATTGTAAAGCCCGTCAAGGCAGTGCTGAGCACGTTAGGAAGGTAGATTCTGGAGTCAGAATGCTTCTGCTCGAATAATACTCCAGCACTGACAGCTGATACCCGCAGGCCAATTAATGGAGCTCTCTAACCTCCTGCCTCCTTCCATGAAAAATAAGGACTAAAACCTCTAACTCACTCCACTTTCATAAGACGACGTGAGAGGGGTCTGTCACTGAGAGGCCTCCCCGCTCCTCCTCTGCTCCGCCACTACTTCAAACAGAGCTCCCCTTACCCTGTCTGTGTCTCCCCGGCCCTTCCCAAGCATTGAGAGTGTCAGGGGTCCTCCCCCTCTGCCAGATCCAAAAAGGGTCGGTGGAACGCGGGAAGAATGTGCACAGAGCACCGTGGTACAGTCCTGACAGCTGGCCTGCCCACCAGCCAGAGAGATCATTGAAAAGGGTAGAAAGCAAAGCATCTCGGGTAGGAAAACCCAGCTAAAGCGTTCACAAAGAACTTGGGCAAAATCTAGGTTAAGAAGCCACGCCTGCCCTAAAGCCCAAGTCAGCTTTTCCTGAATTCAGTTCTCAGATATTAATAGATATGCTTGAAATTGAGTCCACAGTGGTCAGCTTGGAAAAGAGTATATGCATTTATCCCTTAGAATGACCTGCTACGTACATTAGAGGTTTACAGACTCTAAAATTCCTATGATGAAGAAATTGGATAAAATCATATAAACCCAAGCTTCTTGTACATACTGGTCATGGAACCACCTTAATTATTTCTATCAAAACCTTAAAAAATATTAACTGTTCTCAGAAACATAGTTGGGGGTTAATCTGCTTGGAGGAAGGTCCTTATTATTTTCTTATGCCTGGACACAGAAGATTTGGTGAATTAAAGAATTAATGATGTTTTTTCGTTTCACCTTGTTCAGGCTTCCATTTGCAACATACACCTAGCAATCTGCAAGCGCAGCTTTATCACAAAGCCCCTGCTGAAGTCAAGCAGGCGTGAACTATCAGCACCACCGTATCAGGGAAGCTTTGAAGATGGAGTTTAACTAGGATCGTGCAGTGGCTCCTGCGGGAGGTGGGAGAAAGCCCAGGTCCCGGTTCTGGACACACTGATCTTTTCACTGCGTCTTGCCTGCTGCATCCAGGACAAGCGTGGACAGACCACTCACCTCGAACAAGCGCAAGACTCTGGCTAGTGCACCGACTTCTTCTTTGAGGGAGAAGATCAGGGAGATGGCACTGTGTTGGCTCGAGTTGTCCTCAATGTAGCTCGTTTCCTGTGGAACCAGAAGCACTTGGTCAACATGTTCTCAACAGTGTAGAGAAGTCTTCCCAGGAAACTTCCAAAGAAGCAGCAAACGAGTTAATTCTTTTGCTAGTTAAGCCTTGGAATACAGTAAGCTCCGTGTATTCTGTGCAAACGTACACTGTGGTGGGAGGTAAATAAGCCACAGAGAGGAGATAGTTTCAGTTACGCACAGATGTCACCAGTCAGTCCTACAAGTTTAATATTTTTAATGAGCACTGTCTAACTGCAAGGCATAGTCACTTAGTGTCTTTGAGAGACATGAAGGTGGATAAGGCCACAGGCCTCCCCTTCAGGAGCTAAAATCCTGACTTAACAGACACACTTACAGGAACTGTAACGTACTAAGAGAAAACATAAAATAAGTCTGCAAGAGTCCTGGGGAGCACTGGGAAAGCACGTGGAAGGTGTTCAGAATATTCACAGGCGTCTGAATCCAGAGATGTGGGCTGGAACCTTTCTCTTCTGGTTTCCTAGAAGAGGCCGAATCTCTGAACCTTCTTGGCTCCCTCCACTATAAAATCATGCTACTCATAACTCTTACCAAAGCAAATTCAGATGATGAAAAAGAAGACAAATGCCACGTTTAAAAAGAATGTTAAAAGAAATATAACCACCAAGCTTTTGGTAAAAATCTTAGGAAGGATGAACTCAGTCCTACGTGCTAGCATCTAAGATAACCATTTGCTGAAAACAAGAAAGAGTCACAAAAAGCATGAAGGTTCACAGAGACTCTATCAGAAGACGGGTGCTTCTAAACAAGTAGCGACAAATGTCAAGCATCTCCCAACGACCACACGCCTATGACAGCCAGAGGAAGAGGGGAGCCGGAGTCCGCCACACATTCGCTTGAGTTTTAAAGATAAGTGTTTTTCCAAAACCGATGTGTGCCACCAACATATACATGTCCCTAAAACCTGGGAAGGGACACTGCCTGTTCGTCACCCCCTGTGAGCAGAATGGAGGTTACACCATCTCGGCCAGAGAGGCTGCAGCAGCAGGCTCCACCAGTGACTCGATAACAGACACCGCATCAGTACTGATGACGCTTAGGGACCTCTGAGTTGGTGGCTAACAAGGTATCTCTTAGACTGTCCTCAAAGTTAGTGAGGTGATCCGGACCCTAACTGGGCATAACTCCTGGGATGTGACGGGCTCTTAGGAGATGGAGAAAGCCGAGTTGCCAAGTGAGGCAGAGACAGAGCAGTCTTTGTCTTTCCGAGGAAAGCAGGGAGGCTTGGACACACGACAGGCTGTGATTCACACAGAGCAGGTTGGTCCCCACCTGCTCTGTGTGAATCACAGCCTGTCGAGTGCTCTTCGGGGCTGCAGAGGTGTCTCCCCTTCCTCCCACAGAGCTCTGAACCCCCAAGCCTCCCTGCTTTCCTCGGAAAGACAAAGACCGCTCTGTCTCTGCCTCACTCGGCAACTCGGCTTTCTCCAGCTGACCTACAGGAAAAGTAAGCTAATGCCTGACCCTGACCAACAGATGCTGCCTCCTGCAGGGTAGCTCGGATTTCGGTGTCCCTCTGCTGTCCCCTCCCCAGCCCCAGCCCACTCCCGCACATGTCCGGCCAATCACCAAGTCCAACTCCATCTTCTCCAGAAATGACTCACAGAGTCCTGTCTCTTTTGTGTTTGCTCCCCCTGCCAGTGTGCAGGTCCAGCTTAGTGGACCCCAGCCGAGAAGAACCACGCCCTGTCCTCCTGCACTTTCTAAACCATTCTGGATGCTTTTAACTATGGAAAATTTCAAAACCGCTGATGGATACGCGGGCTGTGTGTTAAAAGTTTAGCTTTTCTCAAGTGTGGGTGCGAATTTACGTTTAGATTAGAATAAGGGGCTAGTACAGTGTTACTACTGCCCCCAACTGGGGAGCCAGCACTGCCCAGAGCCGCACCGAGTAGTCTGAATAGTTCATTTGTATCACCTCTTGCACCAGTCAGCTTTTCTTAAGGGTTTGCATGTAGCCCCCATTGGTCCTCACCGGGTAAGCGCTCCTCCTTTGTGAATGAAGGAACAGAGTCACTAGGTTTAGGGGCCTGTCCAAAGACAGCAAGCTAATGAGTAACAGACTCTGAACTTGAATCTGGGACCCACAACGGCAGTGCTCTGATTCGGCCTCCAGTAGCAGATTCGCCTGGGACAATCACTTGGCCTTGTCATAGCCTGGAGGGCTTTAAATGAAAGGAAGCTCACAGAAGTCCCTAAAATTATATATCGTCCCCAGGAAGTAGATTCTGAGTTCTAACACTGCTGTGTTGATCCAGCCAATCAAGGACCTTGGACAAAACTCTTCCTGACTATGTTTTTAACTGTCCCCTAAGTTGTACCTAATTTATTCCCAACAGCTTTGCAAAAGGACTTGCATACATACGTATATTCAGGGTAGGGACAAGGTAGAGAAAAGTAACTCACAAACTCAACAGAAAGAACCAGGACAGGAGGAAAGAACTTTGATAGTTCACCAATGAATGCATTCACATTAGAAACACGATATGTTCGTTTTGGTTGTATCTAAACAATGCATTCTGTTATCTTTAGAAAAGAGCAGATTTCAAATTGATAAGCAATGATTTTAGTAAGGATATTCCAGGAGGCCTAACTTTCAATTCTGATTCTTTAAGGGTTATGGGAAGGTATGTATTTGTAGGTGTGATTACACACACACACACACTGTAAGGTGACTAAAAACAGTATCTTCTGCCACAGCGTACCTCCCTGCAGCATAGTACAAGATTCCTAAATATCTCCAAGCTGCAGCGCTCTCCCCCGGAGGAGGCATTACAGTGAAGATGTACACAGCGGTCGGAGTCAGGTTTAAACACCAGCCTCACTGTTCGTAGATGATTTCCAAGCTCCTCACGTCCTACTCCATGGCTCTGCTCTGTTTTCACAGCATTTTCTCCATATGAAATTAAATCGCATGGCTCTGTGTTAACTTTTGATTGCCTTTCCCTTATATGAGAGTGCACTTTGCCAGGGCACAGAGCGTGCCACCTGGCACCCACAGGTGCTCGTCACTCTTGGATGAGTGACTGCCAGCACACTGTGATTCCGCAGGACTGTTGTGCTTGTCCCCTGAGTAAAGCTTTGATGGACCCTGTGCCTGCAGCAGTCGGGGTCCTCCCCGTCACCTCCCTGCTGACCTCAGAACTCGATGGAGTCCTGAAAACTAACAGAGGCCTATCCTGTTTGTCTCCATCTTACAGATGTCACCCTGAGCTCCCTCACTCCAAACACGAAACTTTCCCAGTACTCAGCCTCAGTGGCCCAGCAGAGGCCCAGGTCTCCTGACTGTGCCACCAGCACCCTCCCAGGACGGGGCTTCCCCGGCTGCAGTGCCTGAGTCCCAGTCTGTCCTCCCTGCTGGAGTTCAGGACATTTTGTGGAACAAACCAGGCGGTTCCAGCCAGACACACAGCGGCGCCTCCCTGTGTTCTGGGAACAGCACAGAAAGATTCGCATGTCTTGCCTCATTCAGTCCTCACACGGCCCTAAGCAGTGGCTCCTTTTATTCCTACTTTTCCAGTGAACCAGTCTGAAGCTCTGCAAAGTGAAGTACCCGCGTCAGTGCAGAGGCTGCACCAGGCATGTGCCAGACCCGCCTCTGTACGGGGCGCTGTCCTCTGCAGGGATGCCTGTGGACTGTCCATCTGCTAAGTGCCATAGAAATAAGACTTGAAGATGCCCTGGCTCCCTGAGAGCAGGTCCCCGTTCCCTCAGTCTCTGCAGTGAGGCCCCTTTGGCTGGGACCCACCTTTCCTCTCTCACTCCCGCCGCCCAGTTCTTTCTGACCCTCACACCCAGGTCCTCCCTGAGATCCCCGAGATCTCATCATCCAGCATCCCCGAGAGCTGCCTGTGTGGGCTGAGGATGAGTGTACCTCAGATCCTAAAATGTGCCCTGCCATTTTCCACCTGGAGGGAAGGACAGCAAATCCTGGAGCATGGCACCCGCTCCGTCATCACCCCCAGGTCACCCTCCTGGCTCCGTGTCCTATACCTAGGGCAAGCACCTGTGGGGCTTCCTCTCTGCGGGGCGCCTCCCTCTCTAAGCCAGAGTAAGCTCCCAAATCCTCCTCCTGCTTTCTCTCGTCCTCAAGCTAAAGGACAATTTGGTCATCTTCATAACCAGCTGAGAGCACTTTACACACCCACAGAAGAGACCTAGAAAGACCCTACCCCTGCCCCAGATCTGGGACAACCAGCCCATCCTGTTTAGAGAGAGAAAACAGAAACAGAGAGAGGCAGTGACTTGTCCAAAGACACACAGCTCTGGACATGGGGTCCCCAACCCCTAACACAGTGCTCCTTCTCCCTGAAAACCACCCAGGACAGATGCGCTTCCCCTGAGGGCAGTCACGCTGATGACATCCTGGCCATTCTCATCCTCTGCAAATGAAGTCAGCCTTCTTGGTGAAGTCAGGAAACCAGGAGATATCAACACTTTATTTCTCAGACTCCTTCTGCCAGACACACGCCCTGTGCTTTCCAGCCCTTTAGAATTTTTTTATTTTTTTCAGTCTTGAAGTCACTAAGTTGACCAGGCTGGGTTCAAACTCAGGATCCTCTTGCCTCAGCCTCCCAGCACACCTGGGCTCACAGGTGTGCACCACCATACCCAGCTGCAGCCTCTTTCTCCCTGGGCAACCAAACCTCCTCCTTGAGCAGCTGTGGCCCCCAGATTACCTGTCCAAAGTCCGAGAATTTTCGGCCGAAGCCTCTGCCCTCCACGACCACGGCTGACATGCTGGCTGCCAGCAGCACTGGCTCCAGCACCAAACGACAGTCCCATCAAGTCTGGGCCAGCTCTGGGTTGATTGTTTTAACTTGGCCAAGGGCGTGTCTTGTTGTGTCACCTGCAGGGTCACAGCCACCCGGTGGGTGGGTGGTGGGCGTTGTCCTGACGCAGCAGGGTGAGAGGAGGGACCAGGAGGCTGCCCTTGGCAGCCCACTCCAGACAGAGGCAGTGGCCAGAGTCCCCAAGGCTACTGTGCCTGGCGATGACACAGAGGGACACTGAGGAGTATTCTCAGGAGCCTGGACAGCAGGTTGTCTGAAACCGGAGTAAACCTGCCCCAGCCTGAGGCTAAGAATCATGTGAATTTTTTCCTCCTGGTTCCTGGTACAAACATAGCCTGGATCCTCACTTAGATCGGTTTTTTTCAGTTCCTTTTACTGAACCCTGCTGTGCTTTGGTGACAGGTGGCTAAAGGCTAAGACAGGGGTCACCAGGATTGCCGTCTATGGCAATCCCACAGCTCCTTCTGGAGCCCCAGGGACCCTCAGGCGAGGACACCACACTGTGCTGGGTCCAGCTGTCTCCCTACAGAGCTCAGCATGCGCTAAAGGATCAGAAACTTAACAGCACATGGCTCCCTGTGCCAGCTGCCTACGGGGGCTTCCTGACTACACAGGGACAGGACAGCACTGGACAGCAGGGCTGGTGCTCCCGAGGGAAGTGGGGCAGCCCAGGACGGGAAGGGCGCGAGCTCCAAGGAGACAGGGCAATGCTCCTCACCCCCTTTCATCAATGAGGAAAGTGAGCTGGGCCCCGAGTCCCCGGCAGGAAAAGAGAAACACAGAGCCCTGGGAGTGAGAGCAGCAGGAGAGGCACACTTCCGGGCATGGGGACCCTGAATCGGCTTAATATTTACCCAGGTGAGGTTAATGGGCCGTGAGTCAACAGGCCAATAAAAGAGGCCGCTGGAAGCCCACCCCTTCCCCTCCCACGATTCTTTGACCTGGAAACCAAGCGTCTGCCAAAAAAAAAAAAAAAAAAGTCAAGCTTTGATTGAAAACAAGAAAAAAAAGTCTCAAGCTTTGATTGAAAACAAAAACATTTGCCTGGCCTTTACCAATTTTTTTTTTTTTTTTTTTTTTTTTTTACCCGTACCAGGGATCAAACTCATGACCACTTGCTTGCAAGGCAGGTGCTTGTGCCGCTGAGCTAAATCCCCGGCCCTTAGTGTGTCTTTGCTCAAGCCTAGGCTTTGCTGTCTTTAAGACAGGGATTTTAACGATGGTGTAGGAGTTCTTGGGCCTCATCAGCATGCCAGGCTTCCTCCCGGCTGCCAGGAGTTCACAGAAAACACAGTGCTGTGTACCCGGGACACTTGGGTTTCTAGCCAAGGTTCCGATGGTACAATCAGAGCTCAAGGCTGTCCAATGTGGACCTTGACTTTCACTCTAAGATTTTCATCAATAAGAGGGGCTGAAAAAAGCAGCTGTATCTGGCTTTGTCTGGCTCCAGTATTGCTCTAGTCTGCGGGCGTAAGAGGCAGCATTTTCCTTCCCCTCCAGGACCACCTGTGCCCTTGTTCCATTCCTTGGTGCTGCTGTGGCCACACCTGGAACAGGACAGGGGTGCAGGAGATGGACGCAAATGGCAATCGCTGTGTCCGATGCCGCAGCCAGCTGTCCTTGACAGTCCTGTGACCTGGCGGTAGATGAGGAAACGCTACAGGTGTGAAAGGTAGATGTGAAACGCTACAGGCACCCTGTCCACTTGTGGGTGATGATGCCTGAGCGACTGCGGAAGGGATCAGGTCTCAGGGAAGCTCAGCGCCTTGCTCTGTGCCCAGCTTGAGGAGCACGAGACCAAATTAGCTCAGAGTCTCATGTAGAACACAGGGATGCGGGCGTGATAAATCTCAGTCACGCATCACGCGGTCTGATGAACAGACTCTCAGTCTGAGCAAACCCCCCACTTAGCACTGAGTGTCCTGAAGCCAACATAAGCCACGCAAGCCGAGAGCATTTACACATTCATTACTGTGGGACCAACATGAAGCCTTCAACCTTCCAGGAGAATTTACAAAACTTAAAAATCTCTACCAACATAGAGGAAGAAAGAAACCTCACTGTAGCTTAAATCAGGATGCCTCTTTATTTTGAGCAAGGTTTGCACACATGTAAACGTAAGTCTTGTTTACTCTCCGGTGCACTATCTCTGTCTTGGGTAATGTGCTTGTCCTGTACTTTTGTACTTTTGAAAGTAGGATAGAAGCCAAGGGTAGGAGAGAAGCCAAGGCACCAGCCCTAAGTCCCATCCACCCCTAAGTGCCCTCAATGTGGGAGGTGGGTGGTCTTCATGGAGAATCCTACAGCTGTGAACAAGTGTTGGTGTCTTCTGTCACAAAAAAAGTAATTCTGATTACTTTGCTGACACAGCATTTCATATGTGCCTTGAAGATTCCCTGCGGGAGGCTTTTATGTATGTATGTATGTATTTATGTATTTTTGGTACTGGGGGTTGAACTCACGACCACACGCTTGCCAGGTAGGTGCTTATGCCACTGAACTAAATCCCCAGCCCTATGGGAGGCTTTTAGCCAGGGCTCCAGGCCTCCTATAGTCTCATTTCGTCACCTGCTATCTCAAGAAAAACATACATTTGTCCTGCAGGTGGAGGCGGTCAGTTGTTCTCTCTGAGGCCATCTGCCTATGTGCCAGTCACAGAAGCTTCCCAGTCTCTTGGCTTTTTATGTGTGTTATACACAGTCCCCACCTCCCCCTGGTCCCAGGGAACACAGGCCAAGCTCTCTGTCATGTTCCCTTTGTCTCCCCTAGACTGGCTAAGGTGACGTAAAGGACCCCAGAACTCCTCTCCAATGGAAAGAAGAGAAATGTGGCACCCTGCTGACAAATCTCTTTCTAATGACACTCCCTCTTTTAAGTCACCGTTTTGGTCTCCTGGTCTCCCTTCTGAATCCTTACCATGAGGTTTGAGTCTAGAGTCCCACAGTGGGTTTTAGTGAGTCCTGCATAGAAATTCTCAAAGGATTAAAGAGTAACAGTGAAACATTCACACTTGGTACAGCATCAGAGTGGTCACTAGACCCATAGGTTTCAAGGATATTTCTTGAAATACGCAATTAGTTTCATGAATTTATACAGAATTTAGAAAAGAAGACCTTTGGCAGGTGGTTCTAGTGATCTTTCTATGGCCGGGGCCACATTTTCAAGGTTACTTGCACAGCAAACACCACTAGAAGTGAGAGAGAACTTCTCCCTCTGAGCCAGAGAGCAACTTCCAGATTCACCTAAGAGATTCTGTGATAAAAGTCACTCCCCTGTCTGTAGAGAAAACACACTCCCAATCCAAGGTGAGGTAAGCCTGCCTCTGGAGAAGAAGATGGAGAAGTTGACACTGGCCTTACTTAAAATCTATGTCCCGATCTCTGTGCTCCCAGAAAGGAAACAGATCCACTGTGTGATCAGTATCCGCCTACATCCATTCTGCACTGATGTCATTAATGGCACTTAGGGACCAGGGAACCCAGTGAAAGCCTGGAAGTCTGCCTACTGCACCTGGGGCAATAAAAAGTCGAAACCCATTGGGCTTCATCGGTTCTGTCTTATTCACTGTCCTCATTGTTGGATCAAAATATGAACAGCCTCTTCCAACCAGGTCCCACCTCTCAGAACCAAGCCAGCGGTAACGCCCCATAATCCAGCTACTTTCCACGAGTACCACCTCTGAGTGCCTGAGGCTCTGAGGAGGTTTTCACATGTAACCATGGCAGGCCGCCCCTGCACCCTGAAGGCTCATGCACATCTCTTTATATAAAATGCATTCAGTTCATCTCTGAGAGTCACTGAAACCTTCCAGCAGCCCTAACATGTTCAAGTACAAAATTTCTGAATTTTAAGGGCCACTCTTAGGGGTGAGCCCCTCTAAAAATTAGAAACGCTGGTGACATACAGTGGCACAGGATAAACATTTCCATTCCAAAAGGGAAGAATGCAGGAGAGAAACCAATGGGACCTCCCCAGGATGACACAAGGGCACAAACATGCACCAGCTGCAAACCAGAGCAACATTTTGCTTCACCTTGGTATCAGGTAGCAGGGAGAAAGAAATAACTCCCCAGATTGTTTGTGGACAAAGACAGTGCTCAGGGAGAGATAGGGACAACCCGGTCACTCTGATGCTGCGTCAAGTGTGATTGTTTCCTGTTACTCTTTAATCCTCTGAGACTTTCTATGCAGGACTTGCTAAAACCCACTGCGCAACTCTAGACTTCTTAAAGGGAGACAAGGAAACCAAAATGGTGACTTAAAAGACGGAATATCACTAGAAAGAGATTTGTCAGCAGGTGCCACATTTCTCTTCTTTCCATTGGAGAGGAGTTCTGGGGTCCTTTACGTCACCTTAGCCAGTCTAGGGGAGACAAAGGGAACATGACAGAGAGCTTGGCCTGTGTTCCCTGGAACCGGTGGGAGGTGGGGACTGTGTATAACAGACATAAATCTCTGGAGAGGTCAGTATCTAGATCACCTTGGGGTCACTGACAATACTGTGGCCCATTCCTGGGACATGGGGTATTGGGCCAAATACACTGATAGCTTCTCTTCCATGTAAGCAGAGGTAGCTGAATCCTAGGACACAGGCAGAGGCTAAGGGTGATGCCCAAGGGCCAGCACTGAACATCAGGCATTAAATAAAGATGTCTCCACGTTAGAAATAAAGCTTCCCAACACAGTCAACTCACAAGCCTCAACACAAAAACAAATGAGCAAAAGACAAATAGAGACATAGAGGACGAGCCAACAAAATCCCACCAAAAATTCCCAAAACTAATCAATAAGGCATCAAAGGCGAAGAAGCCAAAAGATGTACACTCAAATTATTGAAAATGATATCACAGAAGATAAAAAGTAGATCAGTAAAGCAGTTAGCAGGTTCACAGAAGAAGATATAAGTAAACAGCTATTCGGCCAAATAAAATGATTAGCGAGTCTATAAAGACATGAACAAGAAGCTAGCAGAGCCAAACAAAATGATTGGAAACATGAATTATCAGATAGTGACCAACGTGAGGATGAAGTGTCCACACTACTGCCCTCACATCGGTCACTTCTGCTGCCCACACTCTTGATAGAGTTTTTAACCTCCTGAATTTCTATCTGGAGCTTTTTTGTAGTCTCTGATTCTTTTCTATCTGATAATTCATGTTTCGCATCATTTTGGGAAAGATATTATAGATTGAGAACTGGAGGTCAACTTATCGCCAGCTGGATTACATCAGCATGCATTGAGCGAAGATGCTCCACCTGAGGAGGGTTGCCAGGATAAATAGGCGGAGAAGAAGAGAGGTGTTGGGAGGGATTGAGGCGTTAAGGAGGCATTGTGGGTTCTCCTACGAGTTGCTGTCTGAGCTGTTGGTTCTCCTGGAGAAGCTTTGGTCTTCACATCAAGCATTGCATCCTGGCTCCAGAGGGGAAGACATGTGCTGCTTGGTCTCCAGGATGAACTCGTCATGCTGCTTTCTGGCACGTACCCGACTGTGCTTGTCGTCAGAGGAGCTCGGGGCCTCCGTGTCGCTGAGGATGGCTGTGGTGCCTTTCCAGACAGCCCCGGTCTTTGTTGTGAGTGTGACTTCTCAGCTCCAGTGTAGAACCCTCATCTCACTAGCACAGCTCCTTCATCCTGCTGGCATAGACTTTCTGGCTTCCACTGCTGACCCTTGGGTCTTCCTGGCACAGATTCCGTAAAAGAGACTGGCGGGAGTCCTTCCCGTGGGCTCTGGGCCTCTAGTTGGACTGGTGGAGGCACTGTCCTGAGCTCTGGGTTTTTATCTAGACTCATGTGGGACATTGCCGTGGAGTTTAGGCTCTTAACTAAATAATCTGTGTCTTTGGTGTTGTGGATAGATTTCCTGCATTTTCCTGTGTTAACTCCCGGTGACCATTATAAAAATATTAGAAACTCCATGTCCTGAACCTAATTGTTCTCTGTGTACAATCCCTGACTACAACAATAAGGAATCAACAATGGGAAAATAAGATAATCACGGGAGTAAGTCAATAACTATCAGTATGTGAATGGTTCTGATTCCCCAATTAAAAGCCAAAGACTGTTGGAATGGATCAATAAATACAATTCAGTGGTATGCTGTGTGCCAGAAACAAATTTAACCTAAAGAGAAAGTCATTGAGTAAAAATCAAAAAATATAAAATAATTTCCTGCACAAGGAAAACTAAAAAAATCAAGATATTGTTCCCTTACATTGAGACAAAGTGGACTTCAAACCAAAACTGATCAAAATAGGCAAAGATGCTCACTGTGCACTGTTAAGTGAACAATCCAATAGGAGGAGACAGCAGTTATTGACAAATATGCACAAAACAATGACATATCTAACTTCATAAAACAAGCACAACTGGAAACAAGACAAGTGAATATAAACACAGTTATAGTGTGGGACCCCAGCATCTCACTCTCACAAACAGATCAACAAGATGAAAAGTCAAAAAAGAAAGGTCCAAGCTGAACCACAACTTCAAACAAATGAGCTTAATAGGTATCTATAGATTGTTCTATCAAACAATAAAGAAATATACATTGTTTTTAGAATTCACATTCTTCTTATCTTACTTTTCTCTCATTGCTGGGACAAAATATCCAACACCCAAAATGAAGGAAGGAAAACTTTATTTAGCTCACGGTTTGTGGAGGTTTGAGACCATGATCAGACAGCTCCAAAGCAGAGTGGCATAGCACTCCAACACAGCAGAAGACAGCAAAATCAGCGAGAGCAAAATGTGGGGAGAACAAAGCTCTTCTCCCTTATACTGTGAGCAGGCTACCACCCTTCTCCCAGGGCGGGTGTACTGCTCACACCACCTCCACGCCCTTCTCCTGCACAAGCTGAAGATGTTTACAAAGTAGGCATCCTGATTTCCTCCTGTGTTGCTTAGTTAAACTTCTAAACTTCTTAAGTTGACATAATGTATTGATCATTACACTTCTAGCATATAAAACTTTCTCCAAAATAGACCACATACTAGCCAAATAAAGCAAGCATACACAAATGCAAACGAATTAAAATTGCTTAATGCATACTATCAGATCACAGCTCAATGAAACTAGAAATTAACAACAAAAGAAAATACAGAAATTATGCAAATGAATGCAAGGTAGACAATGTACCTTAAATAAATAGTGAGACACAGAAGAAATCAGGGAAGAAATAAGACAATTTCTAGAACTAAATAATAATGCCAGTACAACATACCAGAACTTACAGGACACAATAAAAGCAGCCCGCAGAGGGAGTTTATAGCTATTAATGCCCACATCACAGAGCAGGGCACATTCCAGTGGAAAAAAATTAATGATGCACCTCAAGGTCCTAGAAAAACAAGAACAGTCTAAACCCAACGATTGTACAAGGAAGGAAATTACAAAAATCGGAGCACAAATTAATGAACTTGATACCAAAAAATACAAAGAATCAATGGATTAAAGAGATGATTCTTCAAAAGAATAAGCAAAACAGACAAAACCTTAACCAAAAATTTAAAAACCCCATCAATGCAGTTTAAAATGAAAAGGTCAAATCGCAACAGGTCATGCCAAAATACAAAAGATTATTAGTAACTACCTTTCTAGCCTGTATGCCAATAAATTGGAGAATTTAAAAAGACTGGGTGGATTCCTAGATACCAGTTACCAAAACTGAACCAAGAAGATTTAAACCCTTGAATAATCCAGTAATAGATAATGAAATTAAAGAAATGATAACAAGCCTAGCAACTAAGAAAAGTCCAAGTCTTGCTGAATTCTACAAAAAATTTCAGGCATAATCTAACACCAATACTCTTCAAGCTCTTCAATGAAATCGAAAGGGAAGGAGAACTCCCACAGTCATTCCTAAAAGGCACCACTACCCGATTCCAAACCCAGAGAAGGATGCAACCAGGGACAACTATAGATGAATCTGTTTAGTGAACATAGATGCAAAAATCCTAAATAAAATACTGACAAAGTAATGCAATGAATTATCAAAAGGATCATACATCATGGCCATGTAGGCTTCGTCTCAAAGATTCGAGAATAGTTCCATCACACAAACAAGAAACAAGGGGAAAGATCACACAGTCATGTCAACAGATAAAAAAATAAATGCCTCTGGCAAATTCTAAATCCCTTCATGATAAAATAGAGAAGGATCTTATCTCAATCTGATAAAAGTCATTTGTGACAAACGTACCACCAACATCATGTTAAACTGGGAAAAATTGCACACTTTTCTTTCAAAATCAGCAAAATGCAAGGTTATCTACTTTCATCATTTAATATACTATACAAAACGTTAGTAAGAGAAATTAGGTCAGGAAAATAAATAAAAGGGGTATGCATAAAAAAGGAAGAAGTCAAACTATCTTTGTTTGCAGATGACTTGATCCTCTATACAGAAGACTCAAAACACTCTGCCAGAAGATCCATAGAATTAAATACCATATTCTGCAATGTAGCAAAATACGAAATCAACCAAAAATCAGTGGTGCTCCTGTAAACAATAACTAATAAGTCAGAGGAAAAATACCATTCTTATTAGAAACAAGAAGAATTAAATCCTGAGGAATTAAACTAATTAAAGAATCATAATACTCGTGGCCTGGAATTTAACGGTCAGTGGTGTGCTTGTTTCCAACTGCAACCTCCTGAGCCTGGCCTTTCTTGTCCACATTCTATCAGCATTGTGGTCTTCTGAGCTCTGACCAGAACCTTCCATCAAGCATGACTTAGAGAATTCTAGGGTTCTCCAGCCATCCTCTCCAAGCCTTTCCAAACTCCCTCTGGGAACCCCTTCTGAAAGCTTCTGAACTTCATGGTCAGATCACAGTCAAAGCCGTAATCTCGCTTCTCGGGTACCAAATCTGTCTTAGTCACTTTTGTCATTGCTGGGACACAGTATCCGCATCCACGATTTAAAGGGGAAGAGGTTTACTTTACCTCACATTTCAATCCATGATCTGTTGGCTCCAAAGAAGAAACAGAGTGGCGGAGGAGAATGACAGTAAAGCAGCTGCCCACCTCGTGGCAGTTAAAAAGGGAGAGGAGGGCCCGGGAAGAAGATGTGACTTTCTGGTTCATAACCCCAGTGACCCACCCACGTCTTTCAACCAGGCTGTGTTTCCTCACAACTAATCAGCTGTAGTGCCCATGACCAGTCCCCTGCCATCAGCCCTGCCTCTAAGACTGGCTGAGGCTTTCAGGGCACATTCAGACATAAACTGGAACAGAAGCACACGCTTCCATTTTTGTAGAGAGGCCACACTGGCTCCATATGTCCCAGACACATCCAGTTGACAATGTTAAGAGAAAAAGTGCAAACCTTAAAACATCGCCCCCACCCCAAGGTAAAAATCATGAGGTCCTGGTTTTGGGGTACTTGTTACAGGTCCAGGAAGCAAACAAGTTCTGTAATCTGAGCATGCACAATCTGAGTTTCATTGTCCTTTATCTCAACAAAAGCTGCTTGCTTATGCTGGCCGGGCAGCAGCAATTCTGCGGACCCTCAGGGTGTGCGACCCTTTATTTTTCCTCTGCTTGCAGAACCCCAACACATTTTCTTCTTCCTGTAATTTGGAAAAATGTTGGCTGGTGCCTGAGTAGCCATGTTGGATTATGAGAAACTTACAAACAGAAGCCGTGCTTTGCAGATCACAGGAGTCTGGTTTCTGACACCGGGGAACATCCCTCCGGGCACTTGGCCTGCTGACTCAGGCTTGGATAGGAAAGGGAAACTAACCTCTTTTGCTTAAGCCTATTATTTTGAAACTTCTGTCTCTCACAACCAAATCTAACCCTATCTCTCTATAAGATACAAGGGAATGATCAATATGGCATCTTTCATCTGGGAACTACTCTTCCCTCGTTAAAATTTAGAGAACAGTATGATGTCTTGTTGCAGAAACTGGGAAACCCCTGCTACCCAGGGCCGACCGCACAGAATCTCTTTTCCACAGCATTTCTCTGTTTAGTTTTTTTTCCTAGACAGATGATATAGAAATTTGAAAGCTCCTGTCTACCAAAGCCCATGCAAACTAAATGGAATTAAGGGATGAAGTCATGGCTATTAGAAAATAAGATTTGGGGCTGGCTATTCCAGGAATTCTTAGCAGAACTGAGCATTACACTGGCTCATAATAAAATCAATTAGTAAATCAAGTGCATTTGATCAAAGGCCTATTAAATGAGAATGATATGCACGGATGATCTGAGCCTCCTGGAACCATACATCGCATCCCTTCTGAGCAGCACCAGCGTGAGATCACTGAGCCTTGTCTTCTGTGCGGACATTCACTCAACAAATATTTGATGGTTGTCTATTTTCCAAGCACTGACCTAGCCCTCCGTGACCAAGACAGTCAAGGCCACTGCTGCCAGTGATTCTGTTTTCTATTAGGAGACCTGAGCAGTAAACACAGGGACCAAAACGAAAGAGATGCAAAAGTGAAACGTGAATAATAACTGAGAACTAAGGTGTCCAGGAGGTCCTGGAGGAGGGAGGCCGGTTTCAGTGAGACGCAGCAGGAAGACCTGATCTGCAAGGCAGCGCCTTTGAGTTTATTTGCTCCTGTGTGCGGCACACGAGCTTTACATTCTGGAGTGAGGTTCATACCACACCCCGGTTCCCTCTATTCAGCTCCGTCCCCTTTCCTCCTCCCGTACCTCCTCATCCCTGACCACTTTCGCTTACTTTGTACATGTTTACAGTGTACAGCGTTCAAATTCCTTGCATGGAGCCGGTGCCTGTGCATCACACACCGCAGTTTCTTTCTTTCATCCCTTATCCTTCCCCCACCATCTTTTGATCCCTCCCCCTTAGGGGACATCCGTGTGAAATCTTTAAAATACAGGCAAGTGTGTGTATCTGGGCCGGCTGTGCCTAGCACGGGAGAAAGTCCTGAGCTGAGTTCAGAGAAATGAGCAAGACAACTTTCTGTGACTCGGTCTCTGCAAAGGTAGTTATGCTCTCTCAAGAGCTGAGTTTTCAAGAACCTGTAGGCCTGTCACTGAACACAGCCGTGATTCAAACTACATTATAGCATATTGAGCATGCTCCATGGGCAGAACGACAGTATCACTCAGGAACCGAAGACGCTTAGTGACAGAGCAGGCTCAACCACTGAGGGGCGGAGCAGGGACAGAGCACCCGAGCGGAGAAGAGCAAGGGTCTGAAGAAAACTCCAGAGTCAAAGCTGGGAGATGACACTGCATTGGCCAGGCTCAGGAGCAAGGGGTGACACGTGGTGTAGTTTGGATAAGTGTCCCCCAAAAGCTCGTATGTAGAAGGCTTGATGCCCATCCCATGGTACAAGGGAAAGATGACAGAGCGCAGATAAAGGAAACTAGGTCGTGGGGATGTGCCTGTGAAGGGCATACTGGTTCCTGGCTCCGCCTCCTCCTTTCTCGCTCCTTTGGGCTGGGTCACCATGAGGTAAGCAGTGTCCTCTGCTGCGTCCGCCTACCATGACACATCGTCCCATCAGAGCTCCAGAATCAATGGGCATGACCAACCATGAACTGAAACTTCCAAAATCATGACCCAAAATGCACCTTTCCTGTATGTAAATTGATTGCTTCAGGCACTTTGTCACAATGATGAAAACCTGACTGACACCAGACACAATTGGTCAACCCACATTCCAGCTCTTCCAAGAAGCTTTCTCTGACTGACTGCACCCGTCAAAAGTAGACACCCCTTCTTAGCCCCCACAGCACCCAGAAATGTCCTCTATAAACTCACAAGCTGGGACCTGGACTCGCTGTAACCCTTCTGCTTCCTGTCGTGCCACACAATTATTACTGTCAATTCCCAAGACTAGGCAGAGAGTCCATGCATACCAAGTGCTGTGTCTTAGTGGTATGGACAGATACATAGCAAAAGGTGGACAAAATTGTTCAGGGAAAGGTTATTCCAAAAACTAAGGAATGAAATGAAATCTTCAGCAAGAAAGGAATAATTAAATTAGAATAAAAATAATTAGAATAGATGTAGAAGATATTTTTAAGATCATAGATGTAGAAGCTCATAAAATACACAAACTTATTTACTGACAGAAGAGAAAGCCTTGCTTTCTCCATTAGATAAAGGTGTCAAGAAGTTCATGTCCATAAAAATAAAACGAACCCAAGGAGATAAATTCTGCCTGAATTGTGGGGACAACAGTGATATCTGGCACCTTCATACTTTGCCATTTAAAGTACGAAAGGAGGCAAGTTGCAGTGAAAAGGTGGCCTTCTGGAGAATCTGCCTGTGCCGCAAGGAAGTTTTATACGTCCCGTGACTCTACTGTTTCTATTTCCTTCCTTCTGGAGGAGACTGATGTTTATTTAGCACCCAGATGTATGTTCAGCGCAGCCACGCTACACATTCTTTTACTCTTGTCTACGCGCAGTGAGCTTGATGTTTTTAAGGCTTCCCACTGTATGGATGAGGAGTCTGAGATGCTGTGGTCTTGTGAGAGAGAAAGCGGAAGACGCACCATAGAGACATTAGGGCAGGAAATCTCCATTTCCCTCTCCTCGGGCTCCTGAGGGAAATCAAAGTGCCCAGCGGAAAGGGAAGGTGACATAAACAGCCTGTCCACTCCGACAACCCCGTCCTATGGGACTTCAGGTTTGACCTTTCAGCAGCTTGGCTCTTGGGGGCCCAGTCTCACGGATCCAGCAAGAGTTCTGGGAGAACCCCGAGGCACAGAGCCCACCAGACCTCGGTAAGGCAGAGTCCTGATCCTGGGTATGGATTCTTCCTCTAATTCTTCCGTGTCCTTCTCATGAGAGGAAGCAGGAGGTTGGACTCACAGGTTAAGAAGATATTTGAGGGAACAGAACTGAGATAAATCTATCTAATCTAAAACTTAGCCCTTGTCACAAGACAGGCATTGTCCAGGGTTCTAGGGACACAAGTGCGTCCCTGAGCTCATGTCCTTTTTAGGAAATGAACATTAGTTGAATTACAGGAATACACTCAAATGGACAACAGTAACAAGCATCACAAAGGAAATATACATGATGCTCCAGTAACTCTTCCCAGAAATGTTCCATACCTTATGGTATAAAGTAGAAAATATTTAGATGAAAAGGGAAAGGAAGAACCTAGAACTTTCTGGAAACTTCCAGGCAAATAGCATGAGCAAAGGTCGCTTGGTAGAAACAATGGAGAATCTGGCTGACAATGCAAGACTATGCAGGGCTTTGCAGAACTTGGTGAAGGATCTGCTCTTTACCCTGAAAGTGTTGGTAACCACAGGAGTATATAATCAGAGGATGGCTGTGGAGAATCTGCTTTGGGGCAAGACCACACTGGCCATAGTGGAGAGGTAGAGGGGTGGTAAGGACACTTATGAGCAATCCCAGCTGTCCACGCAGGAAACAGCACGTCACCTTGGACTAAGCAGTGCTGGCAGTGGAGAAGAAGAGAATAGAAAGGCTGAGAAATTTAAGAGATGGAAAAAAGAGTCGATTTAGATTCGGGGGGCAAGCACGGGAACCCGGACTAAGATGTTTCCTAAGCTGCTGCAGAGGCAGAGACAGCCACTCCCTGGGAGAGAGCTCCATGGCTGCTCTGAGAGGCTGGAGAAGCCCACTGGCCCTGGCCTCCCTGGGCTGACCACGCTCTGGAACCTCACTGGGACATGTAAGTTAAAGAAGATGAACCCAGACCTTCCTTCCTATGTTGTATTTCTAAAGCTCATTTCTAGTTTGCAGTTTAATTTGTAGGGTATTTACATGTGCATTGTCTATAAGATAGAGACCAATGTTCTCATTCTGAAAATGAGGACCTAAGGGGTCCACCTGAAGTCACACAGGGAATCTTAGTCCACATCCAGTGGCCTCTGGACTTTGTTCCTCATTCATTCCCTCATTCATTCGGTATTTGTTTGCAACCTACTCACAGGCACCAGAGACAGATCCATCATGGAGCCAAGGAAGCCAAACCACAGGGTCCTGTGTCTGTCTGCACAAGTTTCAGGCCTCAGAAGCTGAAAACAGCTTGGCCTGCTCACGAGTCACCATCCGTTTTACAGCCTTTACCAGTCAGACAGTTGAACTGTGGCCACTAAACACCAACATCTCATCTCATATGTTAGGACCGGTAGGACCACAGATGCCTTCGAGACCCAAATAAAGGAAGGCAGGGCGACATCTTGTATGCCGGTCACGGATGTGATTCTGTTTCTTGAGACACTTTCACGGACAATGCAGTGGTCACTGGTCATCTAGAGGTAAGAAGGGCCCACGGTGTGGTCACCGTCTTTGCCTGGAGAATTCTGGAAAGCCTTTTGTGCAGGGTCTTCTGTCTTCAAATCTTGCCTAAAAATAAATTTAAAAAATAAATTATAAAAATAAATTTCAATCCTATGTTATAGAAAAAATGAATTATCTTTTCAGTGTCTGAAGATTATGCAAGTAAAAAGAATGAGATGGCAAAAAATACAGAAGTTCCTGTAGTTTATTAGGCAACTTATTAATAAACACACAATAAAAACTTGGTTTGCAAGCATAATTTGTTCCTCAAACGTGCTTGTAAGTCAAATTAGTTATTGAAGTAAATTTCCCTGTAAGAAATAATGGAAACTCAAATGATTCATTCCACAACCCAAAAATATTCATATAAAATGATTAAAATACTGTAATGCAATACAAAATAATAAAGTGAACACAAAATATAAAGAAAAATAAACAAATAAACCTGCACTTATTTGGGAAATCTCTGTGGCTGGTGGTAAGATGCCTTTCACTAAGGACGCACCGCTGCCCACGGGCTCCGTGGAATGTTTTCCTGCAACTATGTCTTAGTTACGTTCTTCATTACTGAGGCAAAACACCCAGTGCTCACTACAAAAGGAGGAAAGGTTTATTTAGCTCACAGTGTGTAGAGGTTTCAGTCCACATTTGGCTGCTCCGAGGCAGGGTGGCGTGGCAGAGGGGCATCAGAGAGGAGAAAGTCCACAGCAGGGCAAGCAGGAGGCAGCCCTCTGCGTCCTATGTCTCCATCCAGGCTTGCTAGCCGGAGGGTAAACAGCACTCACACCCAGGATGGGCAGCTCTGGTCCTCGCGGCCCACCATGACACAGCCTCGGCCTCCCGTCCTTCCCAGGGCGCACACCTGGATCCAGCCATCTCCAAAAAGCCACCCATGACCTCATGAGGCTTTGGGGGGGACATCTAGACAGAAGCCACTGTAAACTTAACAGGAGTCTCAGACAGGCGAGGTGCATTGTCACTAACCAGATCTGTCCCTCGCCTGCGACAGCCTTTTCTTCTAGTGATGTGTTTCTACAATGTTACCCACAGTTTGCAGTCTCCCTAACCTCATCTGAAGTGAGGGACTCGTCTGCCTGTCTCCCTTCCTCCTCTGCCCATCAGATCCCCCCAATAACCTCTCGTTATGAGGAGCCAATCACCCCAATCCTGAAGTGAAAGACAGAGGGCCCCTGGCTTAGTGATCATGTGATATCGGGCATCACGCACTACCAGGGTTTGGCTCTATCCTGGTTCTTTATCAGGAATTTGTGAAATCTTGTCAGATTTTAACAATGGATAATTCTCTCAGATTTCTGTTTTAAAGACATGCTCAATTGTTCTGCTTAACTGTACATTTGAATGGGTTTCATTCCTTTCCCTCAAGACAGCTCCAGAACTTCAGGATTTCTAAGTTTGAGTCTATCCCACCTATGGAAGTTTCGGGAACCAGGCAGAAAAGCACCCAGCTCACCCGCAGCTTGGTCTGGGGAAGAGCAGAGGATAAGTAGGGTGGGCAGGGCAGCGTGGGGCCTGGGCCGCCAGCAGGAGTCCTGCTCGGCTCTGGGGTTGGTGGTGACACGTGGGGAAAGAGGTGATTGCCCAGGAAAGGAGCAGGGTGGATTCTCCAGCAGAAAGTGTGCCTGAGTGTCACACAGATGTGGTCTCCACGCACAGATCTAAGTAAGGTTCACAGAGCACCCTTGAGGCAAAGCTCTGCGGACCTCAGCGGGGGAGCCCTCTTCCCCTCTCTCGTCCCTGAATTCCCTGGACACAGCCACCTGTCCCATCCTTCATCCCCCCTCTGCACCCTGCTGATGTTCTGGAAAAAAAGGAGTAAGAAGTGAACTCCCTGAAAACAGGAACTTAATATATTTTGATCTCTGTGCCCTGGACTGTCTCATGTGCTTGGCCTGCGTGGGTGAACCACGCATGTTCACGCCACCATGTTTTTAAGCTCCTGTCTGTCTTGGGTAAGGCCTTGTTCTGGACACCATGACCCACTAGGAAAGGACGTGGACATGGTCTCTGCCCTCCTGCACTTTCCACCCTAGTGTTTGTCAAAGGACTGCGTGGAGGTTGGTATGTGGAGGAGCAGCGTCAGGAAAAGCGTTTAAGGCAGGCAGAGTCTGTCCCCTGCAGTTCATCCTCCACAGCTCTGCGCTGACATTTTGTGGATATGATGCTGTCACTTCTCTGCTTGGATTTTCCCAGTCCATCCTTCAGGATATTTGCCGGCCAATCAAAGCTTCCGTAGCCCAGCCCACCTGGCCAACCAACCCAGCCCTGCAGCCCTCGGCAGCACTGGTCCCCGCTCTTCCCTCTCCGTCTGTCTCCCACATTTTGTGAAAATGTTAAGGAGGATTTCGACAAGCTGAGAGCCACCCTGTGTGGTTCTCAATATTGACTAGGTATTTATTAAGTGCCTGAAGCAGGCTCTGTGTGCCCCTTGGAGAAAAGACCCAACGCTCTCCTTGAGGCCAGAGAGAGACATTAAAAGGTCTCTGGGGGTATTACGTGCTGTGGTTTAGATCCACAATGTCCCCCCCGAGCCCCACACGTTTGGGAGGTGATTGGATCATGGGGTGCTCTGATCCGTGGATGAAGTCACCCCTGAATGTGGTGAGCACAGCTGGAGACGGTCGGGGCTGCAGCCACACTGGTGCGTTCTCTCCCTGGCTCCTGCCCTCTCTCTCTGCTTCCGGCCTCCACGGCCTCCACCAGGCCCTGCCTCTGTGACCCAGCAGACCACGGGCTGAAGGGCTGGAAGCTGTGAGCCAAATGCAGCTCTCCTCCCTGAAGCCATGGCTGTTAGGTATTTCATCCCACTGACAGAGAAAAGTGACTAACACTCTAGGTGACCCAAGCCAACGGCAAATGGGGCTGGAGACATGCAAAGACAGAGGAGGACAGTTTCCTACCTATTCAGTTAGTTTGAAATGTTTTTGCATTGCCCTTAGTTTGTCCCAGAGTCCCATCTTATCCTACTAATCAGCTTTTTTTTGGCTAACAAGTCCATCTAATCATTCAACAAGCACTAACGGAGAGCTTACCTTGTCCCAGACACCGTGGGACACAGTGCTGGGTATGCAAATGAGGTGAAGCAGAGTCCTTACTGTGGAGTTTGGAAGGCACAGGGCACTCATCCCAAGGACAAGGGAGGCCACGGGGAGCTTTAGTCAGAGGAACAGGATAGAAAAGATGACTTTGCCAGGGACACCAGTAGAGCCTGAGTCCCCGGGGGAAGGGGAAGCCGATGCCCCTGCAGGAAGCCGGTCCAGCCAAGCAGGACAGGTTCTTCCTCACTCAGCCTCTTTTGTTGTGTTTAGGCCTAAAACAGAGTAGATGATGCCCACCCACGTAAGGAAGGGCCATCTGCTCTGCTCTGGGTCCTAACTCAAGTGCCAGCGCCCACCAGGAGCACCTCCAGAGACACACCCAGTGTTCAGCGCGTGTCCGAGTGCACGGGGACTCAGGCAGGGTGATGGGAACACTGCCGTCCCCGAGGACCCGGCGGAAGGGGTGGACCTCACGGGGTGCAATGCCCAGCTGCAGATGACTGTTAGGAGCCTGGCTGAGGGTGAAGGTGGCTGTAAGTCCCAAGTTGCATTTTTTAAAGGATGCACGGGTATGCTATCTGTTATGGGTTACGAGTTCATCCAACCAACTTTCTGCACTGAGCTGGGGAGAAACAAGATTGGGCAGAGGCCGAGGAGGTGTGGAGAGGCAGAGGAGGCGTCAGGCTGAGGAGGGTCTAGAGCACGAAGCAGCAGAGTGGGTGGGAAATGGAGAGTCACCAGCTCCAAGGTGGACCCCTTCCGGGCGAAGACAGAGAGCAAGGGTGGTGCACGCCTGTAATCCCAGCCCCCAGGAGGCTGAGGCAGGAGGGTTGCTGTGAAATGAGGTCAACCTGGCATACCTAGTGAGACTGTCTCAAAATGTGAGAGCGGGGAAGAGAGACAGGGGCAGCAGAGACTGAGACAAAGACAGACAGATGACGGACAGTCAGACAGCAAGGGAACAAGACAGAGGGACAGTCAGAGGGTGGAGACCAAGGGTGGAGCGAGGGAGCGTGGCGATGGGAAGCGGCTCCGCGATGCGGGAGAACCGCTGGGCCGCTTTTCAAACAAGCAGGTGCTCGCGCTGGCCTCGTGGATCTGGGCAAAGCGTCGGGATCTGAACTTTCAGAACCCACCAGGGCTGCCCGGCTCCCAGCGGTCCTCAGGTCTCGCTGCGGTTCCACAAACGGCCGGCAGGTGGCGAGCGACCCACACCGCCCTCGAGGGAGGCCCGACGGCCCAGGCTGCAGTCCGCTGCCCCAGCTCCGAGGCTCCACCGCCCGAGAGGCTCGGCCTGGCTCCTGCGGCCGGGACCGCACGGGACCGCAAGGACCAAGAGGAGCAGAGGGCCCTGGGTTCGGCTGGAAAAGCACAGCACAGGAATGTGGGCTTCATCCCGGCCGTGCAGGTACTGACAGCCTAGGCGGTGGGCAGGTTGCAGGGCGACACCATCCATAGCTGGAGGACAGCTTGAGAGAGGGTGAGCATCTTGTCGTCCTCTCAGCCTCGAAACTTCCAGAACCTTCCAGGCTCTCCCAGAAAGACCCTTTTCCAGGCGTCTCACACACTGGTGTTAACGGGCGTGAGGATGTGTGTGCATTGGAGCCTCCTGGGAAGCCCAGGCCCCATCCTTCAGGGAGAGGGCCCTGGTGACTTCAAGATGTGCCTGTGGTCCATGGCTTTTACCTAGATTTTGAATTTATTTAGGCAGAATCAGGCAGATGGGTGAAGGTGGGAGTCAAAGACCTAGCGGAGGGTGGAGGAGGGCGGTGCCGTCTCCATGGTTACATGGTTGCACTGTGCTCCCAATGGATTTCCCCCCTGGCACACCCCCTTTTCCATCTACTAAACTCCTCTGTTTTATCTTGAGACAGGGTTTCACTAAGTCACTGATTGCTCAGGCTGGGCTGGGGACCCTCCTGCCTCAGCCTTGCAGAGTGCTGGGGTTCCAGGAAGGAGCCAGCACCGCTGCTTTGGTTAGGGTCCCCGCAGTGGTTGTTTGGGAAATCTGGCATCCTCAGCATTTCACAGACATAACGCAGCTGGTCTCTGCTGCTGTTCCGCTCTGGTTTTGTGTCAATAAGCAGCACACACACAACACTGCTCTTCCTCCTCCAGTCCCTTCCCGGCTCAGGGAGGCTGGGAAATCAAGCCATTACCTCTCCAGCTCAGGCTGCAAAACCCAGGCCTGGATGAGTGGTTTCCTGCCCCGCTGGCCAGCCCAGTCAGGGCTGGAGGTTCTGAGGAGCCGCGGTTGCTGAGGGTGGCTTTGGGGCAGTCCCAGGTCGCACCACAAGGAGTCGGGCTGAGCCTGAACTTGGGGAGGTGGTGATGGACGCGGGACGCGTGGCCACACAATGGGGACACACGACTGACCTCAGTCCCTTGGGTAAACTGTTCCTGCTTTCAGGAGGTGTCAGGGCACCCGCAGGACTCCAGGGCCGCCCTCACCCTGGCCCTGTTGTGGCCGCAGGGCACCCAGGAGCTCCGGGGAGCGCCCAAAGGCCCTCCAAGGACCAAGAGGAGCAGAAGTGCCCGGCTGCTGAGATCCTGTCTCAGTAAGGGGCTGGCACCGCTGGGCTGAGACTGGCCAGGGTGCCTGGACTGAACTTTCCTGCAAAGTGAACCCAGAAAAGGAGAGGGGGAAATCAGAGGACGAAGGAAAGGGTTTGGGGACAGGACTTAGAGGAGGGCCCATCAACAGGGGGAGGGATAAAGCAGCAGAGTTCTCCGCTCTTTCTCCTGCCTGCAAACTGTCACTTCAGGTTAGTGCCAGCCCTGTCTGGCTCATTAGCATGAGCTGCAGCTAACAGGCTTAAGCCCTCTAATTATTTATTATGCCATCCCCGAGCAATCGAGGGGGTAGCAACCTCAGGGAGCCCTTGCGGGGACCTGGCCTGACTGTGAGTGGCCACGGGGACCCCTGGTGCAGAATGGCCAGTCCAGGTCTCCTAGTTGGGGCGGGGGTGGGGGGAGGTAGCTTCTCTGGAACATCCGGTCTCCAGTCATCCCTGGGAGGCAGTGCCACGCTCTGTCTCGTCTACACTGGCACACACTTCTCCATGGCCACCTGAGACCAGACCCTGGGTTGGAGCTGTTTGCAAAGACACAGCACAGAGCTAAGGGCTGGAACTTGGGCTGGGTGACCCCTGGGGTGCATCTTTTAGGAGGGCCTGATGGGGGGACAGACCTGAGGTTGCCCAGCCCCACCCTAGCCCACCCCACCCCAAGTTCCAGTGAGGTCCACAGAGTTGGGAGGAAACAGGATGGGCTGCAGCAGGGTCATTCCTGTCCACGAAACAGTTTCCAAATAAGTTAACCTCCGGGGGGTGCTTTCTCCTCCCCCCGCCCCGTCCCCACTGGGCGCTGTTTTATGTCCCTCTGCGTTGTGTCCACTGTTCTATCTTTATCCCTTCGCTCTCTCTGTCCCATTCATCCCTCCTTGTGTGTGTGGCTTCTGGGGTCGACGTGGGGGCTCCTTGCCACCCACGCTAAGCTGGCTCCAGTGGCTGAGGTGTTTCTATACAAACTCCAGCGTCCAGTTGGCATATTAATTATTACACCGATAATGACTGAAATGGTCAAAATAAGCAGAGACTCAAGAGCACTTTTTCTTGCTGTTGAAAGATTCAGCAAAGAAGCCGGGCAACAAAGCACTAATTGGTCTCCAGAAACACTCTGACAAGGCACGGAAGATAGGTTTCATATAGCCGTGTGATTGTAAAGGGGGACGCTGTGAATGGACCCCACGCTCCTTTTCTAAACTCTCTTGCTGAGAAAAAAAAAAAAAAAGAACCTCTGTTTGAATGCTGCCCTGACCCTTGAATACTATTCCCCGGGAGAAAAAAACGCATCATTTATTGTAAGTTTTTTTTCTTCTTCTTCTTCTGCAGCTATTCAGGGTTCTCTGTGAAGAATCAGCTGGTTTTGTTTACCGTGAAAGACCTTTACTTTATTTTCCTCCTCCAAGGAGGCGGGGGCAGGCAGGGAAGGGCAGCCATGCGCCTGGACAGCCCCGCTGGCCTACTGTAACAAAACAGACTGTAACAAATCCTACAAAAGTTCAGAACGCAGTGAGTCTTTGGAGAGCTATATAGATTAACGACTTTCTTTATGCCTCTCCAAGGAAGGTATTTTATCATAATGTAAATGGGGCTTTTGAAAAAAATAATAAAGACTTAGCATTACTTCTCCTTATTTGGAGAACTTCAAAAGGGCTTGGGAGGGAGACTTTAAATTCCTCCCTTCTCCCCGCTCCCCCCGCCCAAACCTTTCCTCTCTGACCAAAAAGCCACAATAAAATATAGTTGGTGCTGTTTTTGTTTCATTAGGCTAAGTTTTTTCTTTTCAAGGCATATTGAAAAACGTGAATGGGGTCCTCAGGCGTCTGGGTCCCACAGTGCAGGTGCAGGCCTGGCTGCAGGGCCCGAGTGGGCTGGCCAGCCCAGTGTGCTGCCAGTGGTGCCGCTGTGTCCTGGAGCCCACCCTCCTCCCTGGGCTGGGGAGCCCGACTCACCGGGCAGTGGACTCTCCTGAGAGCACCCTGAGAGGGAAGGGTACGCTAGGGACAGGAGACAGCACCCTGTACTGCCATGGACGTGTGCTCAAGGATGGTTCCTGGCTGCACACCCCACTGGACAGAGGCCCCATGTGACGGCCACCAGAGCAGCCTGTGCCTGTTGTACATGTGTAACAGTTCCATGTTCATGCGCTTTCCCCAAAGCATCCGAGGTTTCTGTGACTCAGGCCACCCCCCAACCCTGAATGGCACAAAAAACCTTGCAACTGAACCCAGAACCCAAGGGCCTGTAGGCACTCTGACTGTTACCTGTCTATTCTGGATAGAACTACACAGAATGGCTCATTTCTGAGAAACCTAGCTTCACGTCCACTGTCCACCCCTTTCCCCACATAAAAAGCATGGGGACATTTTCCTCAGAGGTGAGAGCTGCTTGATTCCCACAGGTGGAGGTCACACACTTGGGGAGCAGGGTGATGGCATGCCACCTAAGGTGGTGCTGATCTGGCTTTGGGCTGTGAGTGGAAATTTAGTGAAGCAGGAGAGATTTAAGGCGCTAGGGTCTCGGGTCTTTGGGGTGGCAGACCCAAGTGGACCCCTCTGGAAGCCATGTTCCCGACTAGACCCTGAGGCACAAGTATGACTGAGCCCCTGAAGTTCCCACAACGGAGTGGTCCAGATGCACAGAGATGAAGTCCTCTACTGAAGAGAAAGAAAACGGGTCCCCTCTCCCTGAGTGACACCAAAAGGGGGACTTGGTCAGGGCCAGGAACTAAGGCACAGGGCAGCTACAGGGTGCTGACCTGGAAGTCCGGGCCAGTGGCTGAGTCCGGCCACTTTTCACGTGAGGGGCACGGAGCATGTCTGCATTCCGCTTGGTCCTGCTGTCCTGGTTACAGAAGTGTGCTCCCTCTCTCCGCCACCTTGATTTAACCGGATCATCGCCATTCATTCTTCAAAACTAGAGGGAATATTTACCACTGGGTGCCTCGAGAGGAAGGCGGGCTGCGTGCAGTGATTGTCACAGCCTAGAGCAGAGCTTCCCCTTCTGATACAGTTTGGATCTTCAATATCGCCCCAGGACTCCTGTGTTTAAGTCTGTGTCCCCAGGCCAGTGCTGGTGGGCTGTCCTTGGTTCACTGGGGATGTGGACATGAAGAGAGCCGTGGAAGTCCAGCCCCTGCCTCTTGGGGCACAGGGGAGCCGTCCTGCTCCCCACACACCTTTGCCATGATGCACGGCTTTGCCACATGTCCCAAACCACAGAGCCAAGGGAGCATGGACTGAAACTTCCCAAAGCAAAAGCCAAGATGGACTTATAAACAAACTAACTCGGTTATTTAGTGGTAGTGACAAAATCTGCCCAGAATACCCTCCCACAAAACCTTTCCCGGGTGGGCTTTGAGCACGACTTCCTACCCGGTCCCACGCGTGCCACCCGAAAGCTCACAGCCCAGGCAGTCAAGTGCTGTAGGTGTGGCCTGATGCAGGCAAGGAAACTCAGTGCAACATGCCCCATGCTTGAGGGACCTGACTTCCCTGGGCCTAGCACAGCACAGGACCTCTCTCTCCGAAGGAGGGCAGCCCTGGGTCACAATCCAGGCCTCAGTGTCAGAAGCAGGATTCAGAGTTTGGTTCTTGAGCCTCAGTTCTTTGCTCCAAACTGAAATTTGCTTTCTCTTCTCAGAAGCAGAAACACCTGGCGCCACCCCTTGGGGGTGCACAATTCCCAAGGGCAGAGATGCACACCCCTGAGGAAGAATAGAGACATCAGTGCCTTGGAAAGGGGAGAGGAACTGTTAGGTTGCACCTTCTGGGCTGCTGGACGGGAAAAAGCAAGACGTTTTGCAAACCTTGTGAGGAAGCAGACTCAGTGTGAAGCCGGCCAGATGGAAGTGGGCTGGACCGGCAGTGAGGGAGCGGTTCTGGAGGCTTTGGGTGGCAGGGTCATTATTCCCACTGTCATCCTCCTGGACTGAGGCTAAGCACAAGGCTGGCAAGCCAGGCTGGACTACGGGCTCCCGTTTGGACCCCATGGTGTGTTTCTGTTCATCAGTGTTTTAGTGTGGACTCAGAGGCCAGCTGTCTTCCTGGCCATCAGCAAATGTCCTGCACTTCTAAGTATGGTTTTTGAAATTAGTTTCTGGAGGCTCCGCCTGTGCAGATAAGGAAACAGAGGCAGGTAGAGGACCAGAGCTCCTGACCTTATAGTTTTCAGTGAGGGTCTCCAGCCCTTCGCAGCGTGGTGAATAATGGATTTGAAGCTAGAAGGGAGCCAGGGCTCTTGCATGACCCAAGTCCAGAAGAAAAAAGGGACTCAGAGAAACAAATGTCACCCACACTCCGGCCCCCCAAACTGTTCCCCACAGGGGCCCCCAGTCTTTCCAGGGAGGCAGGAGGGCGTGAGAGTTCCTGAAGGAGCCTGTTCCATCAGGCAGGTGGCTGAGGCCCAAGGAAAGCTCTTGAGGTCCAGGCTGCAGGTGTGTGTCTCTGGAGGTTTGGTCACTCTGTATACCTCTGAGAAGACAAGGGTGACTTTGGAAACCCCTCAGTTCCTTTACTGGACTGGGCTCATCCTTTGTGTAAATTTAGGGCCCAGAGGGCCTTTGGGTCCAGAGGTTTGCAGAACTGACCTCTGCTGGTAGAATTAGGTCCCGTGCTTCCCAGACCTAGTCCTCTACAAAGAGGAAACTGAGGCACAAAAGAGCTGCGATTCCCTCACGCGTGATATTCCGCCTCCTCGAGGCTCACCATGACCACTGAGGCTTTGAGACTGCTTCAAACAGGCCGCGTGAGGGTGGTTCCTGGGTCACCCTCAGGGACCCTTCAGAAAGACCCCTTTCCACAAAGGGAAGTTTAGTTAGAAGCAGGTAGGGCTCTTCCTTGTTCTGGCCCTATCCCGGGCACTGACCAGCTCCTCACCAGGGCGCTGATTCAGTCGCTTTGCCCGCAGCGCCCGCCGTGTCCCTAAGCGATCCAAAGCTGGACAGGGTCCTGCCTGAAAAGCGCCAAGGCCGGGGGCCCAGCGTAGGCGCCCGGGCAGGCGCCACCCCTTCCCTGGCGGCGCCAGCACACGGCGGCTGCCGGGCTCGGCTCCCAGTCGCCTGCCACCGTCCCGCCGGGCACACGCCTGGGGCGAGATGGAGGCTGCGCCAGGCGGCCGGGCGAGGGGGACCAACCCAGGAAGCTCTCTCCATCCATCGCAGCCCCCAGCTTTCTTTTCCTATTGGGGGAGCACAGAGCCCGGCCCTCATCAGGCGCCCCCAGGCAGCCCGGAAATTACTCATGGAGGGGGCGGCTGCGGGGATGCTGCAGTAGGGAGCCCGCGGTCTCCCGGGGAGGGCGGGGGCCTCCGGGGCGCGCAGCACACCCACCTCTCCACGCCCCCCTCGCGCGTTCCACGCTGGCTCAGCGCGGGGGCGCAATCCGGATTTTTAGAGCTGGGTGAGGCAGCAGAGAACATTCAATACCACGGGAGTTGGGTACAGACGAGGAAACGGAGGCACAGAGAAGCTAACAATGACCTCGAACCACGGGGGTGGCCAGAGGACCCCCGGGACTAGAACTCAGTCTTCACGCGCTCCACACTTTTCCCACTGTCCGAGCCGAGTTCCCTTTCTCCTTTTCCTAAACTTCAATCATAAATTAGGTTCGTCACCTCTCAGGAACCCCAGAATAATAAAAGCGGGCAGAAAAAAAAAAGCGGGCAGAAGAAAACAACAACAAAATAGAGACCCAGCCCCCTTCTCCTCCACACTGCTCCCCCGGGACCCGGGCCACTCTTTCTTTCCAAACCTCCCCCACATTTTGCTCTAAACTTTTCCCCCAAATTTCCAGCCACACACCCCAATTATCTGGGCCGTCCACCCCTCCTGCGAGGCCAGCACCCCCTTCCCGGAGCCACCCCCGGCCGCAGCCCGCCCCGAGCGCGCCGCCTGTTTATTCAGCCGGGAGCCGGCACGCGCCAGGCGCACGCACTGCGACAACAAACCCGGCTGAATGGAGTTTGCACTGAGCGGGCGCGGGGACCGCGGGGGCGGGAGGAGGCGGAGGGGACTTGGGGGGCGGGGGGAGGCGGGGAGCGGACGCCGGCGCTCGCGGCAGCAGCGGGGAGCGGGGGGCGGGGCGGGGCCAGGGCTGCGCGTGGGGCTGGGTGTCCCGTTGAAAAGGCGGCCGCACTCCGGCGCCCCACACTCTCACTTCTGGCCAGGGAACGTGGAAGGCGCCCCGACAGGGAGCCAGTCGGGGAGGGCGAGCGAAAGGAGGGCCTGAGAAAGAAAGGGGGTTCACAAAATAATAAACACCGCCGGGCCGCGGCCGGAGAGACCGAGGCGCAGGAGAGCCAGGGCCGGGGCCGCGGAGACTCTGCAGGGCGCGCTCGCCGCCGCTGACTTTTGCAGCTTCTTCCGCCTCTTATTTTTTTTTTTAAATTCCAAGAAGGCGCGAGCGGCAGCCGCACACGCGAGCGCCACGCGAGGCTCCGAAGCCAACCGCGGAGGGCGGAGGGGCGGGAGGAGGAGGCGGCGGCGCAGAGGGCGGAGGACGCGCGTTGGCACCTGCTCCGCTCCCACTCCAAGAAGTCTCCCGGGGATTTGGCATTTTTAAAAAACTTCTCCCGAGGCTCCTTCTCCACCTCTCCCCTTCCTTCCTTCCTTCCTCCCTTCCTCCCTTCCCTCTGCGATCGCGCCCCCGAGTCCAGCCCTCGTCCCCCGCGCGCGCCCCGCTGCCGTGCGCGCATGGAGAGCTCGGCCCAGATGGAGGGCGCTGGCGCCGGCGCGCAGCCCCAGCCGCAGCCCTTCCTGCCGCCTGCAGCCTGCTTCTTCGCCTCGGCAGCCGCCGCCGCCGCCCAGAGCGCGCAGCCCGCGCCGCTGAGCCCGGCGGCCGATGGCCAGCCCTCAGGGGGCGGTCACAAGTCGGCGCCCAAGCAAGTCAAGCGGCAGCGCTCGTCCTCGCCCGAGCTGATGCGCTGCAAACGCCGGCTCAACTTCAGCGGTTTCGGCTACAGCCTGCCGCAGCAGCAGCCGGCCGCCGTGGCGCGCCGCAACGAGCGCGAGCGCAACCGCGTCAAGCTGGTGAACCTGGGCTTCGCCACGCTGCGGGAGCACGTCCCCAATGGCGCCGCCAACAAGAAGATGAGCAAGGTGGAGACGCTGCGCTCCGCGGTCGAGTACATCCGCGCGCTGCAGCAGCTGCTGGACGAGCATGACGCGGTAAGCGCCGCCTTCCAGGCGGGCGTCCTGTCGCCCACCATCTCTCCCAACTACTCCAACGACATGAACTCCATGGCCGGCTCCCCGGTCTCGTCCTACTCGTCCGACGAGGGCTCTTACGATCCGCTTAGCCCCGAGGAGCAGGAGCTGCTGGATTTCACCAACTGGTTCTGAGGGGCTCGGCCCGCTCGGGCTCCGGGGCGAATGGACTTTGGAAGCAGGTACGTGGCCCCGGGGGGTGCGCGGGGAGGGGAGGGGAGGTCTTCCTCTCTTGCTGCTTTTTCCTCCTTTTGAGTGCCCCTGGCGGGGAGAGGGGCAGTCTCCAGGGAGATGGAGGTTCCTTTTTAGAAAAAGACTTCGTTAAGGTTTGCCAGTGCCAAAGCCAGTGTGTGTTCCGGCACTGGCATCTCAAAGTGGCTTTGCCGAGGTCTCCAAGGAGGGCGGGGTAGGGCCCAGCTGCGTGCGGAGGCGCTGGCTGCCGCGTGCGGGGACTTGTCGTGGAGGTGCTCCAGCCGTCACGTTGCTCTCCCGGAAGGTCCTGTCCTCTCCCGGACCCTCCGCGTTCAGGCCCACACTAACCTCTCCGTTCTGTTTATCTTACAGGGTGAACTGCAGCACAATCCGCATCTCTAGTGCTTTTCTCGTGGGCGACGTTGGGAGGGAGCAAAACAATAAATCAATAAAGGAAGAAAACACATACACAAAACCAAACAAAAACAGGCCACCGACCCCAACGTTGGCCCACTCAGCCACACATGCCTGCGAGGCGCTCAGAAAAGAAGGATGCGCTCAGAGTAGTGGCTTGCAATGCAAGCTTTCGCTGGGATAAGAAGCCACTGGCACCCGAGGCTAAGCCCCAAGTGGCTCGCTGGCCAAGGCTGTGGCCTCCGCGGTGGGAGCAGCCCGCGCTCCTCAGAACGCCCACCCACCGCCACCAGGCAGGGCTGGGCCCGCCGGCTCGGTGCCTTCACCCCAGCCCTCTCTCCAAGCGAGCGCAGGGCTCGGCTCTCTGGAAACGGGTGGTCCTCTATTCATCACAGTGACCCGGCCGGCCTCGGTCTGCAGTGAAACTCAGTCCCCTGAAACCCCTCCCCGCCTCCCACCCCTCCTATGCCACTGTCTTTTCTACTGTTGTCGTCATAGGATGCTTCCAATCTTTTGTGAATTTTTTTATTATAAGAAAAATCTATTTGTATCTATCCTAACCAGTTTGGGGATATATTAAGATATTTTTGTACATAAGAAAGAAAGAGAGAGAGAAAAAAAATTTATAGAAGTTTTGTACAAATGGTTTAAAATGTGTATATCTTGATACTTTAACATGTAATGCTATTACCTCTGCATATTTAGCCGTGTAGTTCACCTGACAGCTGCCAGTCCCCTCTGTGGTTTTTGTAAAGAACTCTCCTCATAGGTGAGCTCAGAAAGCCGCCCGATGCCCTGCAGCACCGATGTGTCTTACTTTATAGAAATGTTGTTAATGTATTAATGATGTTATTAAATCCCGTTCACGAAGAACAAAGTTTATCCAGCTACTGTCCAAACGAAAAGTGGCAGCCAGGTGGTTTTGATCGGCTGCCTTTTGGAAATTTCTACCACTGCCTTTTTTTTTCTTACTGTTTGATGACAAACTTACAAAAATGTGTATAACCCTGTTTTATACAAACTAGTTTCATAATAAAACTTTTTTCCTTTTTTTAAAAAAAAAGTGACAGTAATCAGCTGCTTCTAAACTTTCTCTGACAGCCAAGGTTGCCCTTGGCGAAGTTATCATCAAGATGCCAGGGGGAAGGGGTGGGTGGGAGAGAAGTATGTGGAGAAGCATGCAGGATGGGAGACAGGGTAAGCGCTCTCCAGGCCTTCCCCAGGCCGCTGTGTCCTGGAGGTGGAGGAAAATAGTACTTCGTCTCTCTTTGGGGGGCCTGCAAATGCACCCCCCAAGAGAATACACAATGACCAGTGGCTGCACCCTCCTTGAATACATTTGGAAATCTCCAAAACGTGAACTGGGAAAAGAAGACCCTGCACCCGACCTTCTGACCCTCACCCCCATTCTGAGACTCTGAGATCCAGGGAGAGCTGAAGAGCCATCGGTCAAGGGGGCGTCGGGAGAAGGGCAGAGGCTGAAGGTTGGGGATGGGCAGGTCCCCCCGCAGGAGCAGGCTGGAGCGGGCTGTCTGCCTCTGCCTCTCCCCGGCACACATCTTCCCTGCCCTTTCCCCCAGTGCACACGCTCCCGCATTGCTTTTAAGTAAAAGGCATGGGTGATCCGAATTCCTCCTGGCAGAAGGAGTTAGATTTAAATAAATATAGGCGCTTAGAACTGTATGGTCGCCTTGAGACACTGGCCGATGTCAGCCCATGACTCTGTCCCAATAGCGTGAGCTGCGTGTAAAAGTACCCAATTACCAAGATTCAAAAAGAAATTGGTGGGTTTTTGGCTGGCTTGCTCCTTGTCAGTTGGCAAGAACGTGATTAGAATCCTACTGGGGCTCTGCCGCCTCCTCGCTGGCCGCCGGCATCACTTGGCCATTCAGCGTGCGTGTCTCCAGCCAAGCGGAAAGCCCAGCGCAAAAAAAAAAAAAAAAAAAAAAATCGCATCTTACAAAATCCAACAAAGAGTGAGGAGCGGGCACGTCTTCCAGAGTTAAAAATCCAGTCTGTGTTGGTACATCTATACCGTTTAGTAGCACAGAGTAACCATTTTTAAAGCCCTTATGCGCTGAGCAGGACACAGCGCCTGATGTCATTTTGCTAAATGACCCTCTATAGAATGCGTTAGGGCTTTGGTCCCTTTCAAAGAGATGAGCATAATTAAGGGGAGAAAAACATCAGTGAATTCCTCATCGCCATAAATAATCGGACTTTCTGCCAGCAGTGGGCCAATTTAGAGCTTCCTCCAGGGAAGTGAGGCTTCAGCGATGCAGGCTCTGTTTTATTTTATTCGAGGACCACAGCGACCCCCCACCTCCATTTCTCTTGCATTTCATTTAACTCCTTTGCAGTTTCCAGATAAGGTGTGCAAAGCAAGTGTAGCCAGTGGCTTCTGACTGTGAACCTAACCCCACAAAAGGGGATTTTCCCGCTCCTGTGGGTCAGGACAGGTGGGTAACACTTGGCCATGGAAAATACCCAGCCTCCTTCAACTCGAGGCAAAGTTAGCCGCTGTTTGCCACAATGCAAAGGCAAACTTGAAAAAATTCACAGAAACACACAGGCACACACACACACACACACACACACACACACACACACACACACACACGATTTTGCCTGAGCTAGGGAAGGACAATACCGGGATTGGGCAAAATCTCATTACATCTGCTCTAATCGCTAAGCAACACAAAGCCGGGGCTTGTGCGGCCGGGAAGCCCTTCACTGCGAGGCTGACAAGCCGCATTCAGCCGGCGGAGCGAGCCGCATAAATCACCGCTGCCCATTGGCTGCGCGGAGGCCGGGCCCTGGGCTGTCAGCGCGCTCCAGGCCTCTGCTCCCGCCCGGCCCCATTCGCTAAGGGGCGCAGGGGGTAGGGGAGGAAAACTCCTGCGGCTGACTTTACCCGCTGAGATAGCTGCCTATTCAAAGCTGGCCTGGAGACCCCCAAGTGAAGGCTGCAGGCACCCTGAAAGCCAGGAGAAGGACAGGAGAGTGGCGTCCAAAAAGAAACCGAGCCCTGCAGGCTGTTGAATGCTTGTGTCTTAGAGGCTGGGATAAAACTCCTGGGCACACATTTCACCTCCCTGGCACAGATTTTTGTTGTTGTTGTTATTATTTGCTTCTATGGGTTTTTTTTTTTTTTGGCTTATTTTATTTTATTTTTTACTTCTAAAATCTGGAGTTAAGAGGGAGAAAAATCTGCCTGGAGTTCACAGTGGGCGGCTCCACCAAAGGAGAGGAAAGAAACCACCCTGCTATTTGCTTAGAGTTTTAGCAGTGGGCCTAAGATGCAGGGAGGGGGCTAGAATATGTCTGTCCACCCTGGTGCTCTTGCAGGGTGTTAAAACATAAACCGAACGCCCCAGCTGGGCGGGGGCATGCAGTCTGATGAAACAAGATTAAGGGAGAATGAAATTACCAGATGCATGCAAACGTGGGTGCCTGTTGGGGTGGTCCTTCTTCCAGTCCTGTCTCCCCTTTTTTTCTGTGGGAACTGCTTACGTGCATCTAAAATCACAGCCCAGACTCCATTCTAATCCAGCTGGCTCTCAATGAAATCCTGAGGTCAAGGCAGACCCCAGGTAGACTTTCTGAGAAAGTCTAGATTGCCCTCCTCAAATGCGGCCTCTGTAAGACTCGGCTCACCCTAAGGGCCCTGCCCAGCAGCTCTTCACCAGCCAAAGCCCCTCTCTGTCCGCAGCCTGGTTGTCCTTCCTGGCATGGACTGAAACACAGTGCCTTTGCTTTTTAAAAAAGACAGGTATGACTGTGGCAGTTGTCCCCTATTAGAGGGTGAACCCCAGGAGGACAAGGACCTTAACCTGTCAGCTCAGTGCTCCACCCCCATTGCCTGGAAGACAGGGGTTTGGAGGAACTGAGCTGACCCCTCCTCTGGGCCTTGGGAAGCTGTGTCCCTGACCCTTCCGGTCCCCCTTCCAGCCCTGCTCTTCTCCAGCCTCAGGAGGCAGGACTTCCTGGACACCTTGGCTAGGGCTGCTTTTTCCTGGCTTCCTGTTGGGTTGGGCAAGGGAGTGGGGGCCTCAGGACTTGGCAGTGAGGGAGGAGGGCTGGCTTGGAAACTCTGCTTCCTCTGGACTCAGGTGCTTTGGCGGTGGCTCCTCTGCTAGGTCTGCAGGTCACAGCTAGCAAAGATGCTTCTCCTCCATGGGAACAGTGGTCACTGAGATCCAAGGACACCTGCCTCCCTTCGGCCCTTGCAGCTCAGAGGTGCTAAGGGTCCCCTTGTTTAAAGTCTGCTGCTGCCCTGCAGGGGTTGCCTCAGTCCCGCCTCCAGGTCTGTCCATTAGATGCTTCTATTTACCCTTTCAGTAAGCGGCCTTGGCTCCTGCGGACCCTGCCTGCTTCACGGAGCCTTAGGGATGGGCTCTTCCCAGGTCAGATTTTTGGAGGCTCTGACAGCAGCCTTCCTGGGTTGAGGGTGAGCCTAAGTCTGCACCATCTAACTCTGGAAAAGTCACCCATCTTTTTGTACTGTACCCACAAGTTTGCAAAAGGAGTTACTATCAGGTTTCTCTACTGGAAAATAAAGCTAGGAACACGCTCTTGGGCATCGATCACCTCCTGAGTGGAAAATGGCAGCCTCTGGGCTGTGGGTGTGTGTGCTGTGTACACAGCCTCCTCCTGAGCTTTGGTGCTGGAATAAACAAAGATTTGCTGCTGGTGGGCTGAGGGCTCCTCTAGCCCCCTCATTCCCTCCACCACTTACAGGCGTCTAAAAGGGATTTTTCTACAGAGAGCTCTCCAAGAAGCAGGTTTGATTGCAACTTTATTATTATTATTTTTACCGCCACGGATGCTTCTCTGGTGTACCAAACGGGAACCACCCCATCTCTCTTTCATTTCCTAGTGGCGAAGTCTCTGAACTTCACCCTGATCCAAGAAAGGTTGTCTGGGGATTTCCCACCCCCCAGAACCTCCAAGTTTCCAGGAGTCTAAGGTAGGGGCGGGAGAGGATTCCTTGACACTTCACGACCCTTTCCAGCTGCGAAGCGACCGGCCGAGCGTGAGCGCAGGTTGCAGAAGTTCTATCCCTCCTGCCTTTGCATGCAAGATTAGGTCGTTACAAAGGAGGGTGTGTAGGTTAATGGCAGGGAGCGCGCGGCGCGGAGCGCGGGCCCGAGCGCGTGTCGGGCTTAATGATTCATTCAGCGGCGGCGCCTGCGGGCGCTGATTGGCTCCGGGCGCGCGTCCGCTGTCAGCTGCGCGCCGGGGACCGGGGCCACCTGGTGGGGGCAGCGGGTGGAGAGGGGATGGGAGAGAAGCGGCGACAGGTAGGAGGTGGAGGTGGGGGAAAGAGCGGAGGGAGGGAGGGGAAAATAAGAGGAGCTAGGGAGAGGGGAGGAGGGGAGCAAGGAAGGGAGAGGGAGGAGGACGCGTCCTGGACAGGTGGGCGGGACGGGAAGGAACGGGGAGGAGGAGGAGGAGACCCGGAGAGCGGCGAGGAGGGCGCGGAGGGCGCGGAGAGCGCAGAGGCGGAGGACGGGAGAGGCAGGAGCTGGCCCGGGCCCTCCGCGCGCGCTGCGCACAAAGCCGCCTTTGACGCGCGGGCCACCGGGGCTACTTTGGGGACGAGGCGGGGAGGGGGAGCCACACTCCCCGCGGGGAGCGCTTTCTGCAGAGCACGATGCAGAGGGCGGGCCCTGGGTCTGGGCGGTGGGGCCAGGAAGTGGACCTGGGACAAAGCTCTGCACCTGCCCAAAGCGAGGAGAGCTCCCCTCCCGGACTGCACCCCGCGCCCCTGGACCCCGGGCCTCGCCGTCCAGTCCCGTGCCCACAGCCTTGGGGTCCCAGAGCTTCCACCGCCTCGCCTGTTTTCAAGACCCCCTTTCTCAGACTGTCCTTTCTTTTTCTAAATTTCTGTCTTCCTTTTTTCCCTTCTCTCTTCATCCATCCGCCCTCTGCTTTTGCCTCATTGCGTACACCCAGTGAAAAACAGAAAGAAAGAAAGAAAGAAAGAAAGAAAAGCAGAATCATCCAGATTGGAGCCTTTGCCATCGCTGAGCCTTAGGAGGGAGGGAGGAGGGACCAAGAGAGCTTCTGCACCTGGGATCAGCCCACCGCCCACCGCCTCAGTGGGATGAAGTTGTTGAGGCCAGGGAGCGCCGTCCCAGGGTGGTGGGTGGTGGGTGGCAGCTTGCGCTGGGGGAGCCACCCCATCCCTGTCCCGAGAACCAAGACAGGGGCAGCGTGGCTGTGCCCCCACCCCAGCAGCTCAGCCCAGCCACCCCCATCTCTCTTTACTAGGAAAACAGTCTGTCTCCATTGTCCAGGTGCCAGCAGAGCCTTTGGCAAAAGGGAGGCCGGCCAGCCCTCTGATCAAACTCAAAGGTTAGTTAAAAGACAAAAACAGCTGAAAGTCTTCATGAATAATGCCGGGCGTCCGCCCCCTCCCTCAGGCCCCCGGCCCAGTGTACCGCAGTCTCACTCAATGCCAGACCACTTTGTTATGCTGCTCGCCTAAGTCAGAATTTCACAGAGAGGCCCAGAAGAAAAGCTCCCACAATTAGGGGTCGCCTGTCAGAAAACATTAACGCCTTCCTCTCCCGGCCTGTCAGGCCCGCTGCAGATACAAACGGCCATGGCGAATTGACCCTCCACCCATGAAGCCTGGCCAGCCACAGGAGCAGAGATTTGCAAGCAAAGGAGAGGGACACGCCTCAGCCTCCATGCAGTTCCTGATGCTTGATGATGCTCCAGCTTCTGCTGCTGAAGCCAGGGCAGGGGCTGCCTGGGAGATGACCCTGCAGACAGACAGATGGACAGATCTACGACCTATCCTCACATGCTGCATAAGGACTGTTGTTCAAGGGCCAATTTGTGACAATTACAACAATCCTCTAAGATGATGTTACTGTATTTACCTTAAAGAGAGCAAGACTCCAGCGGGGCTGACTGGTCCCTGCTTACATGGCCGCTTGGTAGTGGCAGAGGCAAAATTTGAACTTGGGTTTGCCTGACTCCAAATTCCCTGCCCTGCCCGATAAGGCAGCCCTCGGTTTCCCCAGTGAGATCCAGAGGTCAACTGCACGCTCGCTTCCTTCTGAAAGCCTGGGCCAAAGGCAGCGTGTTCTTTGCCTTGGCTGTTGCCTTAATACGGCTCCTGTCCCTTTTCTAACAGGACCTGGTACACACTGGACATCTGTACACTTATGAAAAGAAGAAAGTATTGAAGGCCGGAAGAGAGGGACTCCTTAGAAATGAGGTTCTTCAGTTTGTCTTTGGCTGTTTAGTGCTGGAAGACACTCAGTTTGCAGCTTAGAGATAGGACTGGGATTCTTGGTGCACTCTCAAGCACTCCAGGGAGTTGAACCTTTGTCTCTTGCACTACATAAGAAGAAATAGTGAGCCACCTGCCAGGTGAGAGGCAAACATGCACGAAGATAGCTGTGTAAGACAGCTTAGCCTGGCCGAGTGTAGCATCTACTCAGTGGAAAAGAAATAGCAAGGAATCCTTCAGTTTTGTGTGTAAAGAAATTATATTCCACGTACGCAAGCCCATCTATGAAGCGGAAATGCTGTGCTGTCATCCAGGACCGTGTGTGCTACTGCTCCGCAGGGTCCACACTTTTGGGGTGCTGAGAGGTGAGCTGTGTGCGTCTTAGAGGGCTCTCCAGCAATGTGGAGGGTTTGGGACCTCCAAAAGACCAGCTGTCCTCTGCTAAGGGCAGGATGATGGGCTGTTACTTCTGCCTAGTGGAGCATGTAGGAAATTATCGGCCCTTTTTATGGAAAAGAAATTTAAGGCCTGTGAAGTGACTGCTTTGCCACGGGGAATTAGCAGTGGGAGATAGAATCCAGCCACTCTGCTCGGCTTCTAGAACTTCACTCTCTTCATATTCCAGAGTGGCTTACATATCTGCTCTCTCCCACTAGCCTTGGAAGGAAAATCTCCAGGAACCCATTGGCAGAAATTTCGGGAGTAGCCATTCTTCTCACTGGTGAGATAACTCAAGCTTGCTCCAACTCCCAAAAATCCAGGGTTGGAGTCACCACCTCTTTGTGATTTTCCCCCATCAATTGTTTCGAATTTCAAAAGACTAATTAAAAAAAAAAAGCAGGAAGAAAAAAAGAAAAGCTACCATGTTTTAATGTCAGGAGTGTAATTCTGCAAACCCTGATCAGCTTCTCTGTGATTATTTTTCACTCATTCTTACTTGTGGATCTGGATTCTGGAGAGCGAAGTGACTTGTGACACATTCTCACTCTGTCCTCTATTTACTGTCCTATGTCCTTCTTTGGGCAAACTTCTTTGCTGTCCAAAGACAGATCCTGTCTTTGGCTCATGCCATGCCTTAGAACTGCTGGGCAAGATCGTGGCGGGCTGGAGAGACTGAGGATTGTTTGAGGTCATTTCTTTTTATAGAAATGCATTAGCTGAAAATGTTCAAATGCTGTTTTGTTTGAAACACAGTCTGGCCTCGTGAGCAGCGCCTCTCCCCACCTGCACAAACACGTCACATAAAAGTGCTTAAATGTGACCCTAACGATACAGCCACGGTGATCCATGTACATTTTGATGGGATCTGTGCCCTTACAAATGCACGATAAAACAGAATGACCAGGTACTGCAGCTCTGCTATGGAGACCAGCACAGGGCAGCTTCCTCTTTCTTTCGCAGCGTCTCCGTTTCCGGCGGAGCCGGAAGTAGGAAGTGGAAGGGTCCGGGACACCGGAAGTGCGTCACCTTCCTCATCCTGCACTTCCTGCGGAGGCAGCCACGTGACCCCCGAGGCCATCCAGCTCCCCGCTCTGAGCAATGTTGCGTCCCTCACAGGGACACAGGTGGGCGCTTAGTGTATTTCAAGGAACAACACTGATTTCTTCCTGAACCTGCTAATTCTAATTCTACATATTTAATAGAGAAAAGAAAATCAGATACACTCCCAAAGCCAGGCACCCGAAAACATGTGTTGTATTCTCTTTTTCATAAGGTTAAAAAACCCGAAACAACTTGAAACTTGAATATTGAATATGGGTCCCAATAATTGTTAGAAGTTCATATAACAGCATATCATGCAGAATTTTGGATGACAATGTAGATTTATGTTTACTAACATGACAATGTATCTGTGATGTCACATATATATATATATAAGTGAAGACAGCCAACTAGGAAGAAACAAGTGTGTAGTTATATGAACATATTATATATATGTGAATATATATATGTCTTCCCCACAGCTTTCACTTTTCTAGTTATAATAAGAACGTTAACTTAGTTATTAAATCAACAATTATTTTCCCGCATCCTTTGCTGGTTCCTGAGAGCACAACAGATGAGAAGGCTTTCATGTCCCCCTTATTTATGGGGTCAGACGGAAACTGAAAAACCTAGTCATTACACATTTCTGAATCTTTACTCATCCATAATTTTAAATGTTTGTAGAATGTATAGTAGTAATAGCTTAACTGATTTGTGTATTTTTTTTTTTTTTTATCGGTACCAGGGATTGAACTCACGACCACCTGCTTACAAGGCAGGTGCTTATGCCTTTTTATACAAAATGGACCTCTTTCTTAAATGCTGTGCTGTTTGCAAATAAATGAAAAATTTTATAGCCAAACATTTATATATGCCCATAACTGTCCTTGAGACAGATCTCTGGGAAGTTAAACCACTTTGACAGAGCAAATGTGCTTTGAATGGTCTTTTGGATTCATAGTTCCCAACTGTACCCAGAAAGGAGGTATCTGGTATAATTTCATCAGTGAGATAGTGTATCAGATTGGACACAGCCTGACAATGACCACTTTAGACAATGTTACAGGTGGGAAGTTTCTTTTAAAAGCAACACCCCATTCTTTTATTGGGTCTGTCTTACCTAGCTAGTGCCGTCCAGTTGTTTTTTCTCACCCACTGGTCTAAGATGGGCTGTGTGGAATAAATGGGCAGAGGTTTGCTCACAACAGATGTAGCTGGGGATTTGATGACGTAGGTGGCCCTGACAGATCGCCAGTGTGTCAGCAGGGGTCATTCCTTTCAGCTTTGGGAGGAGATATACCAGAAAATTAACTCTAGAAATGACAACTGTGGCTGAGATCAAGCCAGCGATCCATGAAGGTGGCTTATGTTTCTTAGTGCATGTTTCCAGAGTGCCACGGGCTGGCCATCCCCAGCGGTCCATCTGGAGGAGGTGAATGGGGTGGATTACTTCCTCCAACCTCTTCCCATTCATGCTGACCTCCCAGCCCTGCCCCCCACCTGCTGCGGGACTGGAGAAGAAAGCCATTTCCATAGGCCTTGGCTGCCTGGGGAGATCTATATTACTCCGGGGGAGACAGGAGCTGTTCCCATCTTGGTAAAGTGTGAAATTCGGTTTTGATTGCAAAGGGAAGCCATTTCAACGGGATTACACCGTGACCATGTAGATTAAACTCAGCCATATGGCCTGGGGATGCTTCTTCCTATGGTCAGGTAACAGTGCTTTGCTAATGACGTGGTGATGACATTTTCAGATGAAAAATAAAGCCACCTGGATGCGAATAGAGGAGGAGGAAAAATAACACGATGCTGGTAAGCGTTCGCAGAGCCCTTAACTTTCTGCCGGCTTTGAAGAGTGGCGGTTTGTTTAATTTACAAGCGAACCTAGTAAGCAGGGTGTTATCAAAAGACGTCTGCGCCCGCTTGGCACAGTAGAATAAGATTCCTGTTTTTGTCAAAAGGGTTCCAGTGTTGACTCAGAGAAGTTGTTTAACCTCAGTTTTTTTCACCTGCTGCTGGGCATACAGATGTATTCTAAGGGGCTGTTGGAAAAACAGAAATGAGCTGGAAATAAATGAGACAGAGAAGCAGCCCAAATGTCCCGCCCCGCGTGGCTGGATATGGTTGTGACCATCTCGAGGCCCATCTCCAGGACTGGGCACTGGATGTCCTGCTGGTGCTGATGTGTCTCTGGCTGGCCCAGCTGCCATCAGGGCCACAGTGGATTCTCTGCTGTCTCTGGTTCATTGTGCTGTCAGGCCTCACATCTTGGGCAGGAGCTTGTGACTGGTAGACTGAGTTCTTTTCCTGTCTGCTTTTATACCTGGAGATGGGCTCTACTCAGATGCTCAAGAATATCCCAGAGAAGTGAACTCAGAAGTTCGGCAGCCGAAACAGAGCAACAGCATCAACAGAGACAAATATGGGAGGCTGAGGCAGGAGGACTGCGCTGAGATTGGACTCTAGCCTCTGTAATTTAGTGACTTAGCAAGAACTTCCCTCAAGATAAAAAATTTTAAAAGATCTGGGAATAGAGAGCAAGGCGAAGGCTGTAGGTCCAGTCTCCAGTAGAGGGGGAATGGAGAAAGGAGAAAAAAGACAAATAGTTTTTAGATCAGAGGTCTGCAAACTTTTCTATAAAAACCGACTATGTTGCTGACTTTTAGGCAAATATGATCTCTGCAGTTAGGGTGCAAGGGTAGTGTTGTAGTCAGGGTTTGCAAGGGAAAGGATTTAATACAGGCTCCATAATTTACAGGATTATTTTATAATGTTGACCCAAAATGTCAAATGCGGTATAGTTCAAGAGATCTGTCTATGCAATAGAGACTCAAAGAATCCAGCTGAGAGACTGGATACCATGACAATGTCCTCCACGAACCTGGTTGAAGACCTAGAGCTCATGGCAGTGTGCTTCACAAATCCAGCCGTACTCCAGCTGCAGGCCTAGAGCCTGTGACAATGTCTCAGGCAAGTCTGCACCGGGGATCTGCACCAGATATGCCCAAAAGTCTGCAGGGGAAGAAGCTATAAAGTCTGCATCAGTGGGATGGAGGATCAGTGCCAGCAGCCTGGGACATCTGTACCTGAAGCAGTGCTCAAAGTAAAGTCCAGAACTCCCCCAAAGAGAACCACAATCATCCTCAGCAACAGCTAGGACCTGCGCTCCTCCGATGATGAGAGCAGCCGAGGAGTTCATATCAGGAAAACCAGTGTGACAAGTTCCTCAAGGAAAATCCACAGCACACCGTCCTCCCCTCCAGTTCTCCTGTTATGCTGTTGGTAACAGCCCTCAGGCGGGCCCTCCACACCGCACCATCTGACCCAGTTCAGCTGAGCTTGGCAAGTTGACCGCGTTACTCCATCATACGCAGCCAGGAGCAGCGTATGCATGAAAGTGGGCATGTCCCGACGGCGTTTCATTTCCAACAATGGCATTTGGTTCTCAGGTTATTCTTTGCCAATCCTTGCCCTAGAATGGTGATAACTGTGGCAACAAAGTCATCCTTAAAACGACACTTAGACGCCTGGCCGGAAACGCATGCTGGTGGCTAAGGCAGCATTTCCCTTGGTGGTCACCAGCCCCAAGACCTCTTCCCCATCCCTCTTTTCCTGTAACCCAGGTTCCAGGTTACGCCTTCATAACACGGGAATTATGTTTATCAGGGCGTATTTTGGCTCCTCTCTTCAGACTGCCTGCACTATTAGACCTCTGGGGGGATTTAGTCCACACTGGAAGTGTGGATCCTGGAGTCCTCCTGGCCACACCAGTGAAACTCACCAGCAGCTTCTCATGACATTTCTGCACATGGGTTGAGTTGACCTGGGGAAGGGGGCGCAGTCATCCAAGAGATTGAACGATGGATCATCAGGTGTCTAAGGTTCGATCATTCTTAGGTGGGAAAGATTGTTTCCTTCTTTTCATCATTTACTTGATTCCTATGAACACTGTGTTCTTCTGTGCTGGGCAGTGAGGCTACAGCTGTGCTCTCTGCACCGGAGCATCTTCATTTAGTTTTCTTACTGTCTGTAACCAAGTTTCTTTCTTCTCCTCCTCTTCCTTTTTCTGTAAACAGCTAAGTACTGCATCCTTATCTCTCTAGCATAGTGTACGTTGCAGGTTGCTGAGCTTCTCCATTGCTCTGGGGGAGGTCAGGCACCACTTTTGTCAAAACAGACTCGATGGTGTAAGCACAGAATCCCACTTGTGATGTGAGAAGGAAGAACAGATCTCCTTCCTTCCCTCCTTCCCTCCTTCTCCTCCCTTCTCTTCTTCCTTCTGTGCCTCTTGTTGTCTCCTTTCTTCTTCTCTCTCCCTGTATCACCCTTCTTTCATCTTCTTCTCTCCCCTTCCTTTCCTCTCTCCATCCCTCCTGCTCCAAGGAAGAGTCCACATGTAGAAAGTCACCCTGGCTGTGCGATACCTCACAGTGTGGCGAGGTCACGGCTGCTCTCGGTTCGGGCACTCTCAGCATTGGGCTCATTGTCTCGTGGCTCGGGGTGATTCTTCTAACCAAGAGGAGGAAGGACAAAGAGCCAAAGAAGCAGCCAGCCGGAGCTTCTCACTTCTGAAGTGAGGCCTGTCCTCCTCGCACTCTGGAATGCCGAGGCAGGAGGATTGCACGTTAGAATCAGGCCGGGCAGTCCGGAGACTTAGCAAGACTCAGTGTTGAGAGAAAAAAGGAGGCTGGGGTGCAGCCAAGTGTGGAGGTTCTGGACTCATCTCCCTGCTAAAAGCAACTAAAATAAAGTAAGGCTGGGATTTTCCTTTTTAAGCCCAGGATTTCACTGCTTGACAAACAGGTAATATTCTATTTACAAGAAAGAAGAATATAGATGTCAGGTCTCAGAGCAATTCAGGATTCCTTGCTTAGGCGATTTGAGTCCAGGGGACCTTCACCAGTTCAAGGCTCTCACCACCCCTTGGGCTCTACCCTCACCCCCCTGGGCCCTCACTGTTTGTGCTCTTAAGTTGGAACAAGGAGGTTAATTTCCCAACACAGAAGATTCCTGGAGTTCCTAAATGCTTAAAAGTAGCAGCACCTTAAGGTCCCCTCCTTCAGTCCCCTGAGATGAGAGGAGCAGAGATCCAGAGACAGTAAGTGACTCAGATCACACAGCCCCGTGGGAGGCCAAGGTTGGGGTGCACGGGGAGAATGCTGGGTGTAGTCTCTTCAAGGATTATTTGCTCAGGATCTCAAGGTTATAAGAATGGCAGACCTTCAGTGCCAGCTGAATTTTTTTTCCCAACCAGTTTTCTTCACTGCTGACGTCTTCCTGTAGTGAGACATTGCTTTTGGAGCTAGAGTTTCAGCCCTTCCTGGTTTCCCCCTTCCTAGGCCCCCTGTGGCTCTTACCCCAGGCCTCACCAAGGGCTGAGGAAGCCCTGGAAGAACTGCTGATTGGAAGACTGTACCCCACTTGTCTTCCAGACCTTGATCTGTGGCATCACCGTTCGCCCAGTGTTCCAATCAGAAGACCAAGGGTCCCTTCTGATCTCTCTACCCCGATTTCCCAGTGAACGTCATCCAAAAGGTTCTGCATGTAGTCCTGAAATTCCAGAACAGCTGAAAACCCTTCCCGAGTGTTTAGTGTACTGTGTCCCTCGGTTAAGGATTAGACACACGGGCCTTTCAAACTTAGAAATATTTTGTGTGTAAAGATACCCAGAGGCTGAAGGAAATATTATGAGCGTGTTACTTGAAAATGCAGCCAATGTATTATCTAAAATAACATTTTCTCCATGTCCAGACTTCTCAGATACACGTTCCTTTTGCTCAGATTCAGCCCTGAAAGCTCAGTTGCGTAGCTGCTTCTAGCCTTCTTTTGGGATCTTTCGGTTTCTGCCAGGACCTCTACCTCTGCGATCATCTCTAATCCATTCTCCACATGTAACCACCTGAGTACTTTAAAAATAGTGTACAGATCACTTGGCTGACACCACAGTGATGTTTCTTAGTGGAATTACACCACTTGCACGGTTTCCCCTTCGCCCACAATCGTAGTTTCTTGGAACATTCCAGAAACACTGATGGAAGTCTTGCCTGCACCCTGCTGGGCTGTCCGTGGATCCAGAATAAAGTAAACATGGCAGTGCTCTCAGGAGCTCCCCGAATGAGTAGTTAGGAAGAGCTGTGGTGACCCAGCTTCCGCCAGATCTCCAGCCACGCCTGCTGGCCCTCACCGCCCCCCCCCCCCAGTACCAAATTTCCTGTCTTCCAGCTCTCTTTGGCTTCCTCTCCCCTCTATATCCCTGCACGTGTCCTCTCTGCTGATCTGGTGTCTCACGTTCCTGCACCTGATGTTTGTCTCCATGTTACACAGATCAGTCACTTTTTTCTCTGTAAATTTCATTTCTCAGTTGTTGTATAGTTGCCCTTTGGACAATATTCTGTAATTTATTTGTTTATAACCTTGCGTCTCCCGCTTCCCCGGATGCAAGAAACTCTCAAAATACAAAGGCTTTAAGTTGAGTTTGAACTCAGAGAAAACCTTCCAGGTCCGCTTTTCCCCAGTCAAGCCCGCTGTATCAAAGGAACAGACACCCTGAACTTCCCATAGTGGCCGTGGCGAGCACTCTGCAGCTCTGAGAACAATAGTTCTTCAGAAAAGGAGCCAGGAAACTCCATGATGCTTTATCTCACTCAGCTACAACAACTCGTGCATCCTCATTAATTTCCAAACAATGTTTTATGCATCTTGAAAGTAACTGAAATATAAGGGTTCATTAGTGCGTGCTTCATAATAGGGGAAACTCAATTTTCAGAACGCAAGAAGAGAACTGGTCATTTTTATTCTTTAGGTGTCAGGAGGTCTCGAGAACAGAAAGAATGGACTTCAGCACGATGCAAATTGATTTGGGAATTGTCTTTTCAACCTAAAAATCCTTGTAGCAAGAAAATGTGAATACGGGGGGGGGGGGGGGATCTAAGAACTGATTCACATGTTAAAAGAGAAACTCATTTCTCTCTGCTCATAGCTTTGTTTCTGTATCAGGGAGCTTTTGTGCTCTATTTACACACTCAGTTGTTAGATATGAAGGAAAAAGACTGTATCTTAAATTCCTAATGCCTGGTGGAGAGACCCGGGAAGTTCTCAGTATGTGCAGATTTGAATTAAATAACAGCGTATAGTAGGGTGGGAAACTATGGTACATGTTTAGATTTTTAAAAATGTATTACAGTAAAAGACAAATCGCCACTAATTCTCCCTAAAATCCTCCCACTGGCTTTGAATACACTTATCCCATCCTCCCTGTCTGGAAGTCCTTTCTCCTTGGCTGCTCTGGCTGCCTCCACGTCCTGAACTGATTCAAAGCACTCACCTTTCGCGAGCATGTTGACTTTGGGGAAGATGCGGGAGCCTCAGGTGCCAGATCCAGTGGCTCACGTGAAGGAAGCCACACCGTCCTGTGTCTGTGAGCCTGCCTTGCTGGTTCCTGGTGGGCGGCACTTTGGATCACACCCTGTAAAGACACTCACACAACAGGACACCCAGATAGGTTTCAGAAAATGACAGAAATGGTGGGAAGAGGGAGAGGATGTGTGTGTGGGGGGGGGGGGGTTCATGGCAACGTGTCTCACTGTGACAAGGTTTTAAAGAGTAAACATTCACTATCTATTTCAGTTGCTTGCCATTGATGACTGACTTGCTGAAAAAACAAAAACTTAAGAGAAGTGATAGTCACAGCGCGAAGAAAAATTGGTTCTGTAAGTGACAGGTGTCTCGGTTTAACTGAGGTCTGTATGTCAGGGTGGGTGGGACACGGGGGCTCGAGGGTGAATCTGGGTGCAGGTCACACACACTGCACGCTGCGGAGGCCCCCCGCAGGCCCCCACCCCTGAAGCCTTCTGCTTCCTGCCGCCCCTCCTGCCCGCTCCGAAGCCTTCACCTGTGACGTGGGATTTTGTTCCCATAATTTATTTTCCACTTTTCTTTTCCAGTCATGCTGGAGAGTCCAGGTATGAAAGAAGAGCGGGTCCCTTCCTGTGATTCCAGTCCTCTAGGAGCAGAGGTTCACTTCTATTTTTTCTGCTTCCAATTCATAACTTTAAAAAAAAAATTTTTTGTTGTTGTTCTCTTCTTTAGGAACCTATTCGCAAATTTTTAAAAATTTGCACAAGTGCAGTGTGTGTGTGCGGCTTTGGGTGGGCTGTGGAAATTGATTTATGAGTCGACCACTTTTGTCTTCCCTTGCACCTCCCGCCTGAGTGGTTTGTCGGCCCTGGGCTTTTCTTTCACGGAAGGAGAATAAGGTTGTCTATGGAAGAGGTCAGCATTTCAAATTGCTGCAGTTCAACTGCACAAACGACATAGAACTGACGAGAAAAGACAGGGGTTTGGAGGTCACAGACTGCATAGGTCTCGCCTAGGGTTTTGCTTTGTGATGAACCCTGGCACCAAAATGAATTAAATAACAGGCTTAAGGACTATTGAGGGAAGACTGAATGCAAATCAAAGATAACTAGAAGTTTTCTTTCCTAAAGGGGATGATTTTGTCCCGCCCGCTCCCCCTGCCCTATCTGCGCCGGCGAGAGCTGCATATTAAACACGATTTCGCTGCTATTATGCTGGGTGCTTTCACCGCCGGCCGCGCGATGGCCTATCTTGGCCTATGATTAATGACTCACTGGGCAATTTGGAAGCCATAACAACTCCGCAGTCCACACACAAACTATAGCCGCATTCCTTTTGCGGATTTGCTAAGCTGTTACCAAGGGGGCCCGCAGAGGAGCCGGATTGCTGGAGAGATAGCAAAGCATTTCTGCAAATGCCACACGGGCCTTATCTGCTGAAAAGTGCCATGAGCGGCAGGCTCATTTACAAAATTGAAAGCCTACATCTCACGGCTTCTTTATTTCAGGCCAGATTAGGGAAAACAAAACAAAACGAAACACAAAAATCACTGGGAGGGAAAAAAAAAGCCAGTGAAAACCAGTCCTGCTACACGGTGTGCAGACTCTGAGAGCTGGTGCAGGGCGGCAGGGCAGCGGGGGTCTCAGATTTCCAGGCAGAGTCGTCAAGGTCTAGAGCTGAGTGTCCCTGAAAAGCAGAGTGTGAATATTTGGAAAGCCCAAGCAGAAGCAACAGCCAGCCTTGGAGGTTTGCTGTATGGACCTGTTTGTGTGCAGTCATCTGCACAGGAAACCCGTGTGTGGGGGCGAAGAGAGAGAGTGCAGGGGTGAGGGTCGGGGTAGGAGGTGGGGCGTTCAGTCCCAGGTCATCCACTCCCTGTTTGTGCTCTGTGACCTTAGATCCATTCCTTTTCCTCTCTGAACTAGGGTTTTCTCGTCTGTTCAGTGAGAAGGTTGGATTCAGTAAATGAACTATCAGATCTTTTCCGACTTGTTTTTATTTAAATTGCAGGTATTTATTGAGCACCCACTGCATGCTTGGGGTCTTTCTAGGCTCTTTCGCTAGGACAGTACTGCAGGAGAGGAGGCTGCACCGTCATAGGCTGGGAACAGAGCGCGGCGGGAAGTATGGTGGTGGGGGAGACCAGGAAGCCATGGGAAGAGGACAGAGTAAGCCTTCTGGCAGGGAACCTGTCTAGAGCAAAGGCCCTGTGGTCTCTGAGTCCATGTGCAGTGTCATTCTCTTTGAGACTGAGTAGCTGTCAGCCACTTAGGGAGCTGGTGGCGACTCTGTGACCCTGATCTGTGGCCAGCAACCTGTGGTCTGCTTGTTGAAAGCACCCAGGGAACTGTAGACAAAGAGAAGCCTGAGTGGCCATTCCAGAGATCCTGATTTACCTGGCCTGGGATGCAGCCTTGACCTGGAGGGGTTTCAGCGCCCCCCCCCCCGGGGTGTCTGTTTTGGCAGGCAGAGTCCATCTAGAGCCAGTGGGTCAGTGACCAAGCTCTCCAGGGGCTGAGTGTTTGATTCTGCCAACAAGAAAATGTGGCTCAGCCCACACACAGTCTTCCGAAGGACCTTCCCTGCACAGCCCTGGGCACACAGAGGAGGGGAAGGTGGTCCATACCAGAGTATGGGGAAGACGGGCGCAAGGACACGGCTCCAACCACACTGGGACTTCTGCAGAGCCATGAACGTCCCGCCTAAATATAACTCATTCAAAGGCAACTTGCGTATGCGTGCCGGATCCATGTAAACTTAACTCATGCCTTTTATTAAAATCCTTACTTGACTATCGTCGTGAATAAAACATGGGAAATCACTTTTTGATAGACTACATATAACAAATTTGCTATATACTCAAATTCAATATTAATATGCAAATAATTGTGAAAGGGATCAATGCGACCTGTATGCTAGCTAAAGGCGTCTCCAGGACAAGGTCTGGACAGAAGGGAGCCACAGGTTTGAAAATACACCTGCAGGAGAGAGGCAGTGATAGCAGGGAGAGGAAGAGACGTGCGTGGCTGAGGGGCTCTTGACTCCTGTTTTATTTACATATGAAAATAGTCCGTGTTGGAGCAAAGAGAATGCATGTTAAGTGGCTGAAGTCGGCTTTGTAATTATGCAACCCATTAATCAGGTTTGGACCATTCAGATGATTAGCAGATGGATTTTTCCTTGGAATTCCCAAACATCAGACGTCCTTTGCTTTTGACCATATGGCCAGACTCGTCTTTTTCCTTTTGTGTCAAGGCATTGTGTTAGCAAAGCCAAGGCCGTACCCCACAAACTCGGCAGAGCCAAAGGCGCGGGCTCCAGTATGGCCAGAAACATGAAAATGATTGCTTTTTCCTGACAATCGAATCTTAATGATGTACTTGCCTCTAAGAGAAAAGCTTGTAAAAAAAACCAAAAAAAACCTTGAAAAAAATAGGCCTTGGTTTCTTGCTGAATCAAATTTCCATCCCCCCCATATATGTACTGAAAAATATGGTCACACACTTACGGAATCTGTAGAGTCAGCAAGAAAAACATGGTGCTGGTATCCCTTTCTTAAAAAATTTTAATTTTATTTACCAAGCAGTAAATACATTAATTCCCACTGTAAAATATTTAGGTATAGTAAATAGTAACTGTTCCTTCCCAAGAGCAGTTATCATGCCAGAGACAATCACTGTTCCCCAGTGGGAATCATACTTTACCTCCCTGTTTTTTTATGGTGTTTTCATATCTGAAGTTTTGGAAACACTTCATATCTGAGGTTTTGTGTTGGGGGATATATGTGCTTTATAGGAATATATACAATGTCAGTTTTTACATGGTATTCGAAAACTGTCTTTTTTCAGACAGCTGTATGTCTTATGTATGTGTGTATATATGTATGTGAGCCCAAGAAAAATAAATCTGCTTCTAGAAAATGGTAGATAAGGTTTCAAAGTATGCATCTACATCCTAAAGAAAGGCGTGTGCTTCCACAAGCAGCATTGCCTATCAATGCAAAACCACTTTACCGCCAGGGATTTAGCTCAGTGGCGGAAGCGTCTGCCTGGCCAGCACAAGATCATGGGTTCAGTCCCTGGTACAAAAAAACAAATCACCTCACCACACGTCTGTGAGTCTGTCTTTAGGGACTGAAAGTGGAATTACTGGCTCGGAGGACACGTGCGTGCTTTTAACTTTCACATACACTGCCAAAATATCTTCCAAAACAGAGCGACCAACTTTCACAGTGCCGTGGGACCTTTGTAGCTGTGTCTTTTGCAGAGTTTCTCTATTTGTCGGGGTGAAGTCCTTGCTCTTTCCTCCCTGCTGAAGTGGGCGCGCATCTTCAGGCCTGTCCACTCTATTTTCATCCAGGAGACACTAGCTAGAGGTGGCTGGAAATAGCACGGGCCCATTCGCCAAGACCGGAGACAATATTCCTCATCTGGGCACTGCTTTGGCCAACTGAGCTAAACCCGTAGCCCAGCATCTGAAGGGCAAAGTATCACAGTTACCACAAAACCTTTTTGGCGCATGCACGCGTAGTGATTAGGGTACAGATAGCCATTAAGTTTTAGAACAGAGACCAAAGTGCTCAAAATGAGTTTAGAAATGTGATCATGTCTCTGTTCTTACTTATGAGAAGTAAGGGGCTGAGGCTGAAGACCCACCGCACTAGCAACTTTCATCTTGCACAACGTTCCTGAAGGTGCTGTGTCTTCCACCTGGTCCAAGGTGGTGGCAGTCACATCCACATTGAATCTTTACAATTCTCAAGTGCTGGTGTAAAAACCTCATGTTACAGTCCAGAGGTCTTAGGAAACTGGCCAGAGTCATACAGTACAGACACTCAGGAGCAGATGTTTGAATGCGAGTCTCTGATTTTGGACACTGTCTTTCTGCTATACAATGGTGTGTCTCCTTTGGTATTAGAAGCTCTGGATTTTTGTCCTACTCTACTTTCTACTAAGTAATGTTACCTGGAGTCTCTTAATTTTGCTGAAGTTCCTCCTTTTGAAATAAAGCTAATGAAGACAACCCTCATGATTTTTTTTGTACTGGGACTCAACCTCAGGACCTTGAGTTTGCCAGGCAAGTGCCGTGCAGCTGATCTTTATCTCTGGCCCACTCTCATGGCAGAACAGAAAGCAGTCTGAGGGGCTAGGGCTGGACATGGGGGTTAGACGACATTACTAAGTCAAGGCTGGAGTGGAGATGCCCAAAGGGGTGTGGTGCACCCCTGTGATCCCAGCCTCTGGGAGGCTGAGAAAGAGGATCATAAGTTCAAATCCAGCCTGGAAGACAGAAACTTAGCCAAGACCTTGTCTCAAAATAAAAAGCTAAAAAAAAAAAAAAAAAGAATGGGAATAGTGGGGGATATATCTCAAGGCAAAGGCAGCCCTGGGTTTAATTCCCAGTAACACAGAACAGACACACACACACACACACACACACACACACACACACTTCAGAGATTTGGCTCTAACTATGTGGCTCTGAGCATGTCAATATTAGCTTTGGAAGCTTTAATTTCTTTATCTATAAAAAGAAGATAATCACACACCCCGTTTAAGGAAGCACTGCAAAAATTAAATCAGATGATACAGAGCATGTTTATCTCAGTACATGGCCACCATGAGGCCTGAAAGATCTACAATTAGCTATTTAAAAGCATTTTTTTTTTTGTCTTTTTCATTTTTATTGGTACCGGGGATCGAACTCACGACCGCCTGCTTGCAAGGCAGGTGCTTATGCCGCTGAGCTAAACCCCCAGCCCCAAAAGCATTTTCTAAAGTGCAAAGTTATCATTCATGCCAATTGTTAAACTGCATTTCATTTCAGGGTCTGTGGAATCTCCTGCTCTCAGAAGCTAGGGTGGTTCCCCAGGGCTTGTTCTAACCCCGAATGCCACCCTGGCTTGGCTACAACTGTAACTCGCACCTCCGCACAACCCAAAAGGCGGGCCGGCTCCTCTGGCTAGAGATTTTCACATGGGAAGACAAAAGCAGCTGCCAAAGAGGTCTCCGATGTTCACTTCCAGGAGCAGGAGGAGCTGTTAGCCCGCTTTAGGCTGTGTGAGGCCTCAGAAGCCCCCACAGGGCCCTCATTAGCTCGGCCAGGTTTGCACACGGTGACCTGTGCAGCCCGCCTTGGTCTGTGGTTGTTCCAAGTGAGCCCACACAGCAGACTTTGCTAGATTTGTTTCATCCTGAGAGACTCAGAGAAAGACCAAATGCTTATCCAAGTACACACTAGGGTTCTCTAACAAGCTTTAAGAACCCTGGCACTAGGGGCTGGGGATTTAGCTCAGCGGCATAAGCACCTGCCTTGTAAGCAGGCGGTCGTGAGTTCGATCCCTGGTACCGATAAAAAAAAAAAAAAAAAAACAAAGAACCCTGGCCTTGTTCCCCCAGCCAGTACCTCTGGGGAACCCTCATTTGTAAACTTAGCCTCTTAGCGTCTGTTCCCATCCCCGCTCCGTATCTCACCATGACTGCCACTTGTCTCCAACTCAACCCAAGGCCAATGCATGTGCAGGATTTGAGCGCTCACCCTGTGGATGGATCCTGATACTTTCACCCCCATGAATGTGACCTCAGCTTCTTAGACCAGGGAACAATTTCTGCCCGAAAGGAATTTATCTAAGACATAGGTGGCTTAAGATTTCTGATCAACAAGGGAGTCCCACACCTTACACTGACCCTGTGTCCAGCCAGCTGTTCTCTCTGGACAAGGCTGGAGTGAAGACCTCCGAAAAGGGATACGAAGCTTGAAGTGAAGGAGCTCAGCCTGGCTGAGGGAAGGCAGGAAACAGGATGCACTAAGACTCAGAACTCAGGGACAGAGGGGCAGCCTGCTCGGAGGGGAGGAGCACTGGGCGCAGGGCGGTGTGAGTGGGGGCTCCCCTGAGGGACTGTGGCTATGGAGATATCTGAGACTTGATCCACAGAGCCCAAGTTTCTGAGGTGTCCCAAGTGGTGAGGTATACTGAATGAATTCACTCGATTGAAAAGTCACAAAACTCAATGCTGACATCTTGAGAAAAAAGCAAGGAAATATGTTGGAAAGGGAAGGGAAGGCCTTTGAAATGTAAGAGTAATTGAGGAAGCAACTTTGGCAAAGCGTGAAAATGAGGCATTAGTCAGTCTTCCATTACTGTGACAAATACCGGGGATAAATCAACTTAAAAAGAAGAAAAGGTCTGTTTGGCTCATGAGTTTGGAGATTTCAGTCTGGGATCACTTGGCCTTGTCGCAGAGCACATCAAGACCTCAGTGTGTGGAAAAGGAGGCCCCGTCACCTGATGGCAGCAGGTAAACAAAGATAAAAAGGGCTGGGGTCCAAATAACCTAACTTCCTCCAACTAAGCCCCAATCTCCTAAACAGTCCACCATCTCCCACTGGCACCACAGCCTGGGGGACAACCTTCAATAGCTGTGGCTTCCAAAATTCTGCCTCTGCAAAAGTCGAGCCCCATTCAAAAATCACTCTACTCATGAGTAAAACCTTAGTGAAGACGTCTAAATGCAGCAGGAGGTCCTGCACTGTAGCCAGAAAATTGTAGGAAGTCTTGGTTGATAAAATTAAGCCTCTTAAAACTAAAGATGGGGCTTGGGTACTTGTGGGGAAAAGGACTGCTGATTCTTCTTTTGCGGTCTGGGCAGCTGCTTGCATTGCTTTCTGTCCTTTATCTTTATGTCTGCAACTTCTCATCCCCTTGAACTTGCCTCACACAAGCAATTTTCCTTTAGCTTTGTCAGTTTTAATAATCTAAATGATCCTAAAATGTTATTCATGTTCCCTCCCCTTTGTCTTACTTACTTTTCTTTCATTACTGGGACAAGATATGCAAATGAGGGAAGGAAAGCTTATTTCGCTCACAGTTTGTGGAGATTTCAGTCCATAATCAGCTGGCTCTGAGGCAGGGTGACGTGACTGAGGGGCAACTGTTTATGAAAAGTGGAATACAGAAAAAGCAAGAAAAACAAAACAGGGGGAACAGGCCTCTTTCCTCCCTTATATTTTATGCAGGCTACTCACCCGTGGGTTGGTGTAGCACTCACACTGCCCTCCTCTTGCACAGGCTCAGACTGTTCACCAAGTGAGGACTCCGGCTCCCTCCTCTATCACTCAGTTAAACTTCTAAACTTCTCAAGTTGGTACAATGAACAGGATCCTAGAATCATAAGGACTCGCACTCTATTACCTAGGGTGCAGAACTTCTGAGTTATTTCGTTAAGCTTCTGACTTCTCGAGTTAGCACAGTGTATCAAAAATCACAGCCTTTATCAGTCAGTTGCATTATTTTTTCCATTTCATTGTTTCTTGAATCTATTGCTGTTACCATGTCACTGCCTAGTTCTTCCTAGCAGAGTCCCTCCCTCCGGAGTTTGGGATCATTCATGTAACTTGCTTCAATCGATGGAATTATGCACTGCCACTGTCACTTTCACTTCCAACACTGTCAAGACAAACATGTGCTCTAGGTTGCTTACTGGTCCCAGGTCATTGGGAGTTTTATGGGACACACCCTGAGATAATCTGTACCTAGGAATCAAGCCCTGCTGAAACCACTTAGTCCAGTAGACACCCAGCTAATCTGCAGATTAATGATCAAGGGTAAATGTTTACTTATGAGATGGTTCATTGCAGGGTACTATGATAGTAGACAACACATATCTTGCAAGGTATACTGGAAATGACACAAGTTTTTGAATAAAATAGACTGAACTTGGAAGCTGAATCCAACATTTATTAGCTGAAAGACTGGGAAAATTTAATCTCTTGAATCCCAGATTTTAGCTAATAGAAATAATAATCTCATTTTGATTTACCTTCTCCTAAAGCATGTTTTACAATTTTACTGAGGAATAATTGACATATTTTGTCTCATAATATGCACATAAATTTAATGTGTGTAATTTGACATCTATATGCATCATAGCTGTCACAATCAGTGTAATGAACATTTCTGTGTTGTACAGCTTCCCCATCTCTGGGATTAGATAACCAATACTCATAACCTAAAGGGCTGATTTGGCTTCATAGTTTCAGTGGGTGCAGTGCATGGTTGGCTCCAGTGCAGGAAGGGAATGGAGGAAGGGCTTGGTAGAGAAAAGCTGCTCATGTCAGGGCATCATGGAAGCAGAGAGCCAAGGGAAGAGCCCAAGATGAGAACACATCTTTGCTGGTCATGCCCCAGTGACTCACATATTCTAGCAAGACCTCAAACCCAAGAAGCACACTCAGCTATGAATTCTTTAGTGGATTTAGCCACTGATGAGTATAACCCCCCCCCCCACACACACAATTCATTCTACTTGATCTCTGAACAAGAGACGTTAGGGTACCATTTTAGATTTAAACCATAACATCTCACCCCTGTTCCTCAAAAGATTATATCCACCTTCTAATGCAAAATAACTTTAGTCCTTCTCTAAGAGCAGCTAACTTCTTAACAGTTCCACTACTGCCAAAAAGTTCGGTTGCAATGTCTCTTCTGACATGTAAAAGCACACTTAGCTGAGTCCCTGTTAAAAAAAAAAATCAAAAAAGGTAAGTGCTTGTAACATACAATGGCATAAGGTAAACATTCAGATTTCACAAGAAGGAGTTGGAGGATAGAGAGGAATTGGACCAAAGCAAGACCAGAATCCGTCAGAGTGGACATGAAGGCCAGCGCCTGGGGCAGGTTGTGTGAGATGCTAACTCCAGAGGGTCTGGGCGGCTCTGCTCCCGCGGCCTTCACAGCTGCTCCCCACAGGCTTCTCCCTTGGGTTGGCTCCGCTAACACCTGTGGCTTTGGTTAGCGGGTGTTCTACGCTCCCAGCATCTCTAACTCTAGTCTCCATGGCACCTTTGGCTCCACCCTTACAACTGCACTCTCTTGGGCTTCTGGTACGGACTATAACTGTGTCACATATTTATTTCCTGGACTCCTAGACCCTCTTCTGAAGTCTGGGTGAAAGCCTCTGTGTCCTATAATGCTTATATTCTGCATGCCTGAAAAAGTCACCATTACATGAATGGCACCAAGGTCAACGGTCAGCGTGAGCACCAGCCTGTCTCCCTTAGATCGTGGCTGTTGTGTCCTCGAGTGCTTGGATAGCTGACCTTCGAGAACCCTTTCCCTATGTCTGAATGAGAAGGTGTCCCAAGGCCTCTCTTGTCAAGTGGCAGATTCACAGTTTTGTATCCTTGAGCCTGTGATGGGTGGGGTTGTATTGATTTCTGAGAAGCCACCAAAGTATCTTTCATCCTGTCCCTTGTCTTAGTCACTTTTTCCCTTGCTGAGACACAATTCTGGACACCTGCCCTGCTAAGGAGGCCAGGTTTGTTTTGGCTCAGAGGAGTTTCTGTTCACGGTCAGCCGGCTTCAAGGCATGGCAGAGTGGCATGGCAAGCAGAAAGGCATGGTGGTCAGAAGCAGAAAGCAATCAAGAAAGGAGGAAGATAGTCCCTTTCAGGTTATGCCTCTGGTAACCCACTTCTTCTGACCAAGACTCATCTCCCTACATCACGTTACAAACTCACCAGTGACTGATCAGTGGACGGAGTATCACACCTTGTGTTCTGGCCATCTCCCCAGTCCCCACCTGTGAGTGCACAGGACTTAGGGGTGACATCTGCATATAAACCATAATACCACTGAGCAAGGCACTTGGATTCTTCTTAGTCTTAATCTTTCAGCAGCACGTTGTCCTTTGCCCCAACTTTGCAGGTGCTTTATTTCTGGCAAAAATGAAAACTTTTAAAATCATTCAGTTCTGGTTTTCTGCTCTCGTAGATCAGGCTAAAAGCAGATAGCAACAGCCCTACTACAGCCTGAATGTTGGGCTTCTTTGAAAAAAGTATATCATCCCATACATACATTATATATTATGTAATATATATTATACTCATTAATACACATTAATATAATATATATTACTTAAAAATATTATATATGTGTATATTATATTAATATTATATAAGGGTATATATATGTGTAATAAATTATACACATTATATATTATATAATATGAAAGATCTGTTCATATATTTTGTTCACTTTTAAAAACTCGTTTTCATTTGTTGTTTTTACTGTTGAATTTTGAAAGTTACTGTATATTCTAGATATTTATCTTTTACTCAGTTGTGTGATTTGCAGATTTTTACTTCAGGCTGTGGCTTGCCTATCTGTTTTATGCAGAATTTGAAATTATAAGCTTCTACTTCTAATTTGGTTGCAGTCTGATTTATTATTTTTTCTTTTGGCATAGATTTATTTGGGTTTCTTCTTTGGGGGTTTAATGAAGTATTTTGGTTTATAGGTTTATGGACTTTTTTGTTTCCTTTTTCTTTTTGGCAAAATTTGGGACATCTAATAACTCCTTAGAACATTCCATTTTGTTCTTCTGTAACTATAGTAAATCCCTTGTTTGTCCTTCTGAGACTACAGTAATATGAATATTGAAACATCATTTCACCAGTTCCTGAAGACCTGGGGCTTAATTTTTTCACTCTATTTTCTCTATTGATATAATTTTTCATGTGATTATAAATGGTGTTAACTCAAGCCATTTTACATAATCATAAATAAACAGTTTCCAGTGGTTTATAATAAACAGAAATACAACTGACTTTTGTATTATGGATTGTGCTTTTGGTGTTACATGTAAAAACTCTGACTTGGTTTAGGTTGCAAAGATTTTTTTCCCCTAATTTTTTTGTAAACACTTTATAGTTTTGTACTTTGTATTTAATTTTATGATGTGTTTTAAATCAATATTTGTATAAAGTGTGAGGTTTAGGTTTAGATTCCTTTTTATGACTGTGGTTGACCAGTTGCTTGGGTATCATTAGTTGGAAAGGCTATCTTTCTTCCTCTTCGTTGCTTTTATATTTTTTAAATGGTAGTTTGGGCCTGCCAGTGCCATCCGCCATCTGTTCCAGAGGCTGGGTGACCTGGGGTGAGTGTTCCCACACCATCCCCCAGCCCAGCTAGTTTGGGATCCTCACTCGGCCCAGCAGGGAATTTCACAGCTTCCTGTTGCACTGGACCAACTTGGCAGGTCTTGAGCTGGCCTGCCTCACCCCCAGTGACTCTCTCTCATCTGGGGAACTGGGTGGCCAGAATCCCAGGAGCTGAGGGCATAAAAGAGGATTTCCAACAGGCCCTGGGGAAGCCTTGGAATGACACTTGAAACACAGAAATATAGGAAAATGACAAAACAAAAGACCAAATTACAATCTCAAACCTTCAACCCATCCCAAGAAACCTTAGGAGCAATGTACATAGAAGAAAATATATGCCATACACCTGAAATACTGGACATAATAGCAACTGAAATAAAGAAGCAACTCTGGGAAGCTTTAAAGGAATTCAAACTAGGAACAACCTCCCAGGTAAAAGAAGAAATGATAAAAGAAATGACAGAGATGCTGAACATATCTAAAGAAGACACAGTTAAAAAATTGGAGGAACTAAATAAAAAGGTAGAATCCCTGGATGAGCAATATAAGAAACAAAAAGAATACATAAAACAGATGCAAAGAGATATACAGGAAATCAAAAATTCCATTGAAAGCTGTAAAAACAGCCTCAATGAAAGTGCAGATAGAATTTCAAACCTTGAAGACAAGATTGCAGCTAGTGAACAGGAAAGGAAAGATCTTTTAAAAATAACAACAAATCAGGAAATAACAATTCAACAGCTGCAAGATGATGCAAAGAAAAACAACATAAGATTGATAGGGATAAATGAAAAAAAAGGGGGGGGGGACAACATAAAGGATGTCAAGAGGATATTTAGAGAAGTAATAGCTGAAAATTTCCCAAACATGAGATTGGAAACTGATATCAGGGTCAGTGAAGCATGCAGAACTCCAAATAGCCATAACCAAAATAAAACTACACCCAGACATATAATAATCACCATCCCAAAAATCCAACAAAAGAATAGAATATTAAAAGCTGTCAGAGAGAAAAGACAGATCACCTATAAAGGAAAACCTATCAGAATCATAGCAGACTTCTCAGCACAAACAATAAGTCAAGAAAAGCACGTAGTGAAGTATTTCAGATCCTAAAAGAAGATTATTTCCAACCTAGACTGATGTACCTTGCAAAACTGTCCTTCAAAATCGATGGAGAAATAAGATACTTCCATGACAAAGAATAGCTGAAGAACTTCATGATCACCAAGCCAACCCTGCAAAGAATAGTGAAAGACAGTTTAGATACATTTAGGAAAAAACCACTAAGCAAAGTAGACAATTAAACAGAACAGAAAGATAAAGATACAACAGCAGAAAGATAAATCAACAATAAACTAACATATAACAGTTATAACCATTAATGTAAATGGTCCCAATGCACCAATTAAAAGAAACAGACTGTCAGAATGGGCCAAGAAACAAAATCCAACCATATGCTGTCTACAAGAAACCCATTTAACCCAAAAGGATACTCACAGACTGAAAGTCAAAGGATGGAAAACAATACTTCATGAAACAGGAACCCCAAAAAAAGCAGGAGTAGCCATTCTGTTTGCAGACAATGTGAACTTCAAACCAATAATGACCAGAAGAGATAAAGAAGGTCATTACATACTGGTTGGAGGAAAACTTCAAGAGGAAGAGATAACAATCTTAAATATATGTGCACCAAATTCCAGAGCACCCAGTTATATAAAACAAGTATTAACAGAAATGAAAAACCAAATTAGCAGTAACACAATCATAACAGGAGCCCTTAACTGACAGTGACACCAAGGGACAGATCAACCAAACAGACAATCAGCAAAGAAATAACAGTACTGAATCACACTTGTAAACAAATTGACTTGATAGACATGTACAGAGTGTTCCATCCAACAGCATCAGAATACACAATCTTCTCAGCAGTACATGGGTCATTCTCTAAAACAGACCATATATTAGCCCACAGAGCATATTTAAATAAATGCAAAAGAGTTGAAATTATCCCTTGCATGTTATCGGATCATAGCACCATGAAATTAGAAATTAATGATAAAAGATACTGCAGAAATCCCACAAACACATGGAAACTGAATAACACACTCGAGTAATCAGTGGGTCACAGGGGAAATTAAAGAAGAAATTAAACAATGCCTACAAGCAAATGAAAATATAAATACAACTTACCAGAATCTGTGGGATACAATGAAAGCTGTCCTCAGAGGAAATTTTATTGCACTGAGTTCTCATATCAGGAAAACAGAATGAATACAAATAAACAACCTGATGTTACAGCTCAAACATCTAGAAGAAGAAGAGCAAGTCAAGCCCAAAGCCAGAAGAAGAGAGGAAATTATAAAAATCAGAGCAGAAATTAATGCAATAGAGACTAAGAAAACAATCCAAAGAATCAATGAATCAAAGAGTTGGTTTTTTGAAAGAATAAATAAAATTGATAAGCCCCTAGCTGATCTTCTTTTAAAAAGGGAAGAAAAAGCTCAAATTCATGCAATAAGGAATGAAAAAGGCAAAATCACTACAGACTCTGTAGAAATACAGAAGATCATCAACACCTATTTCAAAAACCTCTACTCTCATAGATAACACAGAAGAAATAGACAGATTCCTAGAAACATATGAAGTACCAAAGCTAGATCAAGAGGATGTAAAACTGCTGAATAACTCAATCTCTACTAATGAAATTGAAAATGTAATTAAATCCTTATCTACAAAGAAGAGCCCAGGCCCAGACAGATTGACTGCAGAATTCTACAAAAAATACAAAGAAGACTTACTGCTGACACTCCTCAAATTCTTCAATGAAATTGAAAGGGAAGCAATCCTTCCTAAGTCATTCCTGGAAGCAAATATTACTCTAGTACCAAAACTGGAGAAAGATCCAACTAAAAAAGAGAACTACAGACCAGTTTCCCTAATGAACACAGATGCAAAAATCCTCAATAAAATATTGGCAAAAAGGATGCAGCAAATCATCAAGAAGATTATATACCATGACCAAGTGGGATTCATCCCAGGCATGCAGGGATGGTTCAACATATGTAAGTCAATAAATGTAATCCACCATATCAATAAAACCAAAAGTAAAAATTACATGATAATTTCTATAGATGCAGAAAAAGCTTTTGATAAGGTCCAAAATTCATTTATGATAAGAATCTTACAGAAAATTGGAATAGATGGTCTTTACCTCAATATGATAAAGGCCATCTATGACAAACCAACAGCCAGTATCATACTAAATGGCCAAAAATTGAAGGCCTTTACTTTAAAATCAGGCACAAGTCATGGATGTCCATTATCACCACTCCTATTTAATATAGTACTGGAAATACTAGCCAGAGCAATTAGACAAGAGAGAGAAATAAAAGGGGTAAAGATAGGAAAAGAAGAAGTTAAATTATCATTATTTGCAGAAGACATGATACTCTATATAGAAGACCCCCAAAACTCCATTGAAAGACTCTTAGATATAATAAATAAATTCAGTAATATAGCTGGATACAAAATCAATAGCACTCCTATACACTAACAACAAAATCACTGACAGAGAAATAAGAGAAACCACACCCTTCACACTAGCAACTAAAAAAATGAAATATTTAGGAATTACTCTCATGAAAGAAGTGAAAGACCTATACAGGGAAAATTATAATACACTGAAAAAAGAAATTGAAGAGGATCTCAGAAAGTGGAAAGACATCCCTTGCTCATGGATAGGAAGAACAAATATTGTGAAAATGGCCATTCTCCCAAAACTGTTATACAGATTCAATGCAATCCCGATAAAAATACCATCAACATACCTCATAGATCTAGAGAAATTACTACTAAAATTCATCTGGAACGAGAAGAGACCTAGAATAACAAAGACAGTTCTAAGCAGTGAAGGCAAGCCAGGAGGCATCACAATCCCTGACCTGAAGTTATACTACAAAACAACTGTGGTAAAATCAACATGGTACTGGAATCAAAACAGATCTGAAGATAAATGGAATAGATTAGAAGATACAGCCACAACTATAAACACACTCAACCACCTTATCTTTGATAAAGGGGCCAAACATGTTCACTGGAAGGACAGTCTCTTTAATAAATGGTGTTGGAAAAACTGGCTCTCCATGTGCTGAAAACTAAAACTAGACCCATGCCTATCACCATGTACTAAATTAAAATCTAAATGGATCAAAGATCTGAATATTAAAAACAGAAACACTAAATCTATTGGAAGACAAATTGGGTAAAAACTTTGAAGACATAGGAGTAGGTAAAGAATTCATGAACAGGACTCAAACCGCATGGGAAATACTTCCCAGAATCAATAACTGGGATCATGTCTTATTAAAAAGTTTCTGCATGTCAAAAGAAATCTCTAACATAGTGAAAAGAAAATCCACAAGCTGGAAATAAATCTTAGTGAACTGTCCCTCAGACAAAGGACTTTGTCTAAAACATATAAAGAATTAAAAAAAAATCAGACCCCCAAAATTCAAAGACCCAATCCAAAAATGGGCATCTGAGATGAATACACAATTCTCAGATGAAGAAATACAGATTGATAGAACTGTGGGGGGAAGGAGGAGGACTGGTGGCAGCTAGAAAGATAAGAAGTATAAAATATAAATAACCTTTATTTTGGGAATGTGGGGAGCGATACCCCCGATTCCCTGGGGCCTGGCATCTCCACCCCGGGGTCAGCGATGGAACACGTGGAGTGAGGCACATAAGTAGCCTCTGCCTAGGGTGGAACCTAAGGGGGCATTAGGGATGCACAGGTATCCCTTTGGTCTTAGTTTGGCGCCAGAGGCAATTCCTAAGGGTGGGGGAGATAGGAGCTCCTTGGCTTTACCGGCTACAGTATCCAGCCTGGGCCAAAACCCTTTTATATCCCGTCTTATAATTATTATGAAAAGGGGCAAAGATTTTTCTCTTTAACTGCTTCCTGCTGGCTGAGGGCACTGTACTGGGGTCTAGGGGAGTTGACGGAATGACAGTTGATGTCTTGGTAGAAGCTGGTGCCAGGTGTTTTAGCCAGGACAACTTCACTGGTGAATGTACGTATGTTAGACTGAAAAAACAAAGAGACAAGATGTTATGAGGAGACATGGCACTGTCATATTTAAGGACCCAAGTGAGATAGAAGGCAAGGTGCCTTTGATTTAGACATGTCATTCTATCAGGATGACATTGAGGTAGGATCATTTCCACGGTAAGGCTGAATTCTGAAAATTAAACGTAGGATTAGGAGGAGTGAAGTTATGAGAGGTGCTTACTCCCCCATCTGAAAGCATAAAAGTTAAAAGGTAGGTAGGTAAGGCTTGTCTCTGGTATATATGACGTTGGAGTCTGTAGGCGATACTGTTAGAGTCCTGATGTAAAAATGATCATTAATAGAATGTAAGAAATTAGGAACCAAAGTGGATAACAAAACATGACAACCTGTGAGTCATAAGGCAGAGATGAGTGTGAAAAGGATGGTTCGATCTAGGGCCTGAGTGATGTGAGACCAGGATGGCAGTCTAGCAACTCTGATTGCTGTTGAGGTTACCAAGAATATCAGGTATGGGTCGCTGTGACCTGGTTGTAGTCCTCGGAATGCTTTGTTGTAACAGAACTTTACCAAGTATACCAGTAGTTTCCCTGGTTGTGAGAAAGGCTTTTATGTATCCTGAAAAAGTATAAACAAAGTGAGAAGACAAGATGTATCTGTCAGCCTGTATAAAAGGGAATAAAAGCATTTTAAGATTTAGGACTGGGACCTGCACAAAATAGGCCCTGTTTGTAACTGGCATAGGTTGACCTTCAATACTCCGTCAGACATTGAGGATTTATTAGCCTGAAAACTCAGTAAGAACTCTGTATATGTGGCCTCTATGTCCACGAATATAGAGAATGTCTTACCTTGAGAGTTTAATGTGACTTGGACTCTGAGACAGACACCCACAAAGGCGGCTGTCGTTGCCCTTAGCCCCTCTCAGTCTTTGGCAGCAGTTTTTGTCAGTGACGAGTCTGGCAGTGTCCTGTGAGGCCTAGGAGCTAGGATGGCCCACCCACTCTCTGGGGGCCAGGACAGCCCAGCAGCCCTGGAGTAGGTCTCAAAGAACGCCAGGATGGGGCACTTTCTTGTCCGATGTCTTCTGCTGCATTTGAGCGTGGTCCATGGCGGGGGGCAGGTAGCTTTACCTCGTGTCGATTTGTCTGTCTCAGAACTGCAAGAGTTGTTTAAAATATGAAAAACCATATCAAGGTCTCTGTGGAGCTTGAAGGTCAAGTTTTGCCTTGTTGCTTGAGATCTGGACTATAGTAAAAGGTATTTGTAGAACTAAGTATGTAGGAGCTTAATATTGGCATTTTAGATTAGAAAGCAGGCTTTATCTGGATGTTATACTGCTTTTTATAGGGTGCCATGTGGAATTAACAAAAAAGGCTTTAATGGAAACATTTTGCAGTAAAGGTTTATCACAAATGGCAAATAAATACATGAAAAAAATGTTCATCATCATTACTCATTAGAGAAATGCAAATTAAAACCATCCTGAGATTCCATCTCACTCCTGAAAGAATGGCCAGGATCAAGAAAACCATCAACAACAAATGCTGGAGAGGCTGTGGGGAAAAAGGAACTCTCCTGCACTGTTGGTGGGAGTGTAGATTGGTGCAACCATCGTGGAGGTCAGTCTGAAAATTTCTCAGAAAGCTGGGATTGGAAGCCCCATTTGACCCAGCTATTCCACTTCTAGGCATATTCCCAGAAGAACTGAAGGCATCATACCACAGTAATATATGTGCACCCATATTTATAGCAGCACAATTTGTAACAGCCAGATCTTGGAAACAACCTAAGTGTCCATCAACTGAGGAATGGATAAAAAAGTTGTGATATTTTATACAATGGAGTACTACTCAGCTATAAAGAAGGATCACATTGAGATATTATAAATAAATGGGTGGAGCTTGAGACCATACTCATAAGTGAAATAAATCAAACTCACATGTATAAATACTGAATAGTTTCCTTAGTGTAAGAAATGATAACAATACATAAAAGTATGTGGTAATCATGGTTTCCTCTTATATTGCTTTGAAGCCTTATAATGTTTTCATTCATTAATTGGAATGGTTTTATTCTGGGTTGTTTGATTTTATTATCTGTGATGGTATGAACAGCTATTTTGAAGAAAACAAGACATCATAATAGCTAGTGCTGATTTAATATCATCTTGTTTTGAAGTCCCATCAAGCTTTTGTTCTGTTGTCTCCATCTGTCTTATCATGTTGTATCTTATTGGATTTTATTACATGTGATAGTACAAACAAAAACTTTTATAGACAAGGAGATAATATAGAAACCACTGTTCATTTTCTGTTAGTTGGTTCTAAATACCCTGTAATACTTTCATTCTCTTGAATGGTTTTATATTATCTTGATATGTTTGCTGCTATGGTATACGAAGTTATACTCAAATATTTCAAGGAATGGGACACTATGGTAAATAGTGTTATGTCAGGTTATCTTGTGGTGAAGTACTAGGTTGCTTAAATTGTTTTGTTCTGACCTGTGCTGTTGTGTTGCTATGTCCTCTCTTATCTCAATCACCTTTTTTAAATTTTTATTTTTTTAATTAAGGGAAAAAATTTTTAAAAGCACGTTATATTATTGTAACCATTTTGATTTCCTATTAACTTGCTTTGAAGCCCTGTATTGCTCTCACCATCTTGTTTTGACTGATTTTACTCTATTCTGTTTTGCTTGATAGTATCAAGTGTGAGGGTATAGGCAACTACTTTGAAGACAATAAGATTCACTATGATGCCCATTCTGGTTTGACTATTATCTTCTTTTGAAGTCCTGTAATGTCTCCAATGTTTTGGTTTTATTGGTTTTGTTCTGTACTGTTTTGTTCAATTTTATTATAACTGATAATACAAGCAATTCTTTTTAAGATAGCAAGAAGCATTATGGTAACCATTGTTGATCACCTTGTATTCTGTTTTTACATCATGTACTATGTCCATCCTTTTGATTTGACTGACTCTGTTTTGTTTTGTCACATTTGGTTTTATTCTCTTCAAAAAAAGTAGTAAGAACTGTAGGAGTAATAAAACCCAAAACGTGTAATTGTTATTGTAAAAAAGGGAGGAAAAGAAAGTGCTCTAAAGGATATAACTGCATGTATATTTAGGTGTATAAGGTAGATGACCATATTACTGAGTTTTGTTGGATCCCTGAACAGAACTGTTTGCACTCTCACTGTTTGAATGTCCACTTTATATGCTTTAATTTTGTAACTTGAACAACTATTTCTAAGATGACAATATGTAATCCATTAACTAGTGATTTCCTACTATTTGTTTTTTTGAAATTCTGTATTATTTGTACCCTTTTTCTTTTTCTCTTTAAATAATTTTTTTTTAAATGGCACTTTGGTGTGTTTTTATGGAACTATTTCTGGGTTTCTTTCTTGTTTAATTTTTATCTGTGTATTGATTTCTCCAGCAGCATTGCACTGTGTTAATTACTATACCCACACATTATTCCTTAACATTTGGGTAAAATCTTTGCACTTCATCTCTGTCCAGGTCGTATCAGTCACTTTAGTACTCTGAGTTTACGGCTGACAGTTCTCTCCTCTCAGCATCTGGGAAATGCTCTGCCACTTCCCTTCGATCACCATAGTTTCCGAAGAGAAATCAGCTGCCTTTGCTCCTGGTGTTTCCTCCCATGTAATGCATCATTTAAAGAGAATTTTGTTTCTTTAGCATTTAAAAGTTTAATTATGCTGTGCTTTGGCATAGATTTATTTGGGTTTGCTTTCTTTGATGTCCATGTAGCTTTTTGGCTTGTGGGACTTTATTGTTTAGTTTTGTTGTTATTTTTGTTATTGTTGCTTTGTTTTGCCAAATTTGTGGCATTTCAGTACCTCCTTAAAATATCTTAAAATCCCATTTTTCCAATGTGGATACTGAATCTTATCACCCCAACGATCCTTGAGGTCCAACTTAATGGTTTTCAATCTGTTCCTCTCTATTGCTGTAATCTTTCTTGTAACTGTAAATGGCATTGTTTGTAAACATTTCCCATGATTGTAAATAGATAGTTTCCCATTGTTCATAGTCAGTAGACAGAAATACAAGCGAGTTTTATATTTGGTGTTATATGCTGGTATCCTCTTACTTCTAGTAGATTTGATTCCCTCTGGTTTTCCACGTGGAAGACTTTTAACGTGAAGCATGATCCTCTTCAGATAATAACAGCTTTACTTTCTCTTTACTGATTCACTACCTTTGTAAAATGTAGTTCTTCCACCCAGTTTAGGACCATTCTGTCTCAGTCACACTTTATATGTGATGCAGGAGATGACAGAGGCTTTTTAGAAAATATATTAGTGAGTTTTCATGGACTCCACTGTAAAGGTTGGGCTAGGTAGCTTGAAGCTCCAGGCATTAGAGAAAATTCCAGAGCACCATAAGCTTTCCCAGTAGCTCCTTTATTAGTGAAAATTCTAGTCACACCTATTTATCTCCTTAATATTTTTAAAGGTTAATAACTGATGTCATTAAACATATAATCATATCTCTGAGAGAAAAATGTCATTCAGTGTCAATAGACCCCAAATCTATAAAGGTAACTAAAATGTTCGCCCACTCGCCATGGGTTAAAAAATTACATTGTGCCACAGAGAAGCTGAGTTCTTTTGTTCCACCCATCATTCCTCAATTACACCTCCCAGGAATAAGAAATAAACCCTACGGATGATCCAATCCCTCCTTATGATCTCTCCCAAGAGCAAGTCCAGGTAGCACAGCAAATTGAAATTCAGATGTTAAGAGAAATGAAGCAAGCCACCATTCCTGACATCGAGGAGCTCACGTTTGAGTGTGGAGCACAGATGACCAAACAAGACACCCTGATTCGATGGATAAATACCATCACAGAGCAGGATTATGTGGTGTGAACCACAGAAAGGACTCTTCATTCTGGGTGACGATGCAGAAGTGTTAGGAAAAGCTCCACGTTGGTATTGAGTGGCAAAGATTTGGAAGCAGTTAACCTGGTAAAAAGTGGTGGTAAAGAGTATGCAAAGAATAGGAAGCTGCGTGTTCCAAGATACAGAGGACTCTGAGCAGGGAATTTTGGGTTGTCTATTGCAGTTACAGCACATGTGTGCACATGCGTATGGATACACCTTGTATAAAAGTGTATGTGTGTGCATGCTCGTGCCTGAGGGGGAAAGTTATAAAAGATGACATTAAAATGGGAGAACAAGATGCTGAAGGTATTTGAACGTGGAAGACTTTGAACTTTATTTAGCAAGTGTGTTGGCCTTGGGTGATATAACCAGTTAATGTTTTCAAATAGGATAATGATTGCTCAGTTGTCAGAGATAAAGTGTTGGCATCATGTATGACCTTTTAGGGAAGGACGATAGCCCAGGAACAGTTGGGAAATTTTAGGATAATCTGCTTTTCAGAGATGAAGATCTGCATGAGAGTACTTGGTGTGACAGGTAAGCAGAGAGAACATGATCAGTGCATACTTCATTAAAAATATGGGATGAAAGAACCAAAGAAGGCTTAAAGTTTCCTAGCTGAGCCTCTTCCAGGTAGGGGGCGATGTTGACATGATGTGGACAGAGAGAAAGCATGAGGAGGACATTGATATCACCCAAGTGGCAAATCCAGGCAGCAAGTTCAAGTGACTTCTGAAGAGAGATCAGAATGGAGGGCTCATAAGATCTGACATACTGTAAAAATGGGGCTTTATTAGTTTCCTACTGCCGCTATAAAAATACTATAAAACATTACAAGATTTATTTTTTAAAATGTGAAGGGACTCTTTTGAAACTAAAATCAAGGGGCAGCGTGGCTGAATTCCTTCTGCAGGGGCAGCTTTGTCTACTCACCTGTTCTAACTCAGGCAAGCTGATCGCACTCCTTGGCTCATGGCCCCTTCCTCCATCTTCAAAGCGTATCAGCTGCTTCCTTTGTCATCTTCCCTTTGATGCCCCCCGACAGTCCAATTAGTCCATGATAATATTCTTAACTTAACATGCTGATCTTAATCACATCTGCAAAATTCTCCCTTTTTGATTATTCTTCTTCTTCCAGGCCTGAACATTGATGCCAGGGTCTTCACACTGAGCTACATCCTTAGCCTTTAATTTTTTTTTTTTTTTTTTTTTTTTTTTTTTTTTTTTGCTACTTTAACACAAGGTTTCACTAAATTTTGAAGTTGTCCAGGTTGGGCTTGAACTTGTGATCCTCTTGCCTCAGCTTTCCTGAGTGCTGGAATGATTGGGATGCACCAAAATTCTCAACTACAAAGTTCCTTTGGTCATGCCAGGTGACACAGTCATTGGTCATAGATATCGTTGGAACCAAGGGAGTGTTGTTCAGCCTGCCACAAGGACAGACTGAGGAAAGCATGAGAGCATGCAGAAAGGGAAAAACAAACGCAGAAATCTGGAAATCATCAATCTGGAGAAAGAAGGAAGAAGCTGCTTGCACCGTGAACGTTTCTTCGAAGTCAATGGTCCAAGACATTTCTAAAAGGAGAAATTACTTTCCTCTCGGAGGCCTCTCTGTGGCCAGCTGCAACAGCCTGCCAGTTGTCAAGTCTGTCTTCATCAGCCTACGAAGTCAGCACAAACAGCAAATGGTAGAGGGAGCAATCGTCTGGGCCCTTTCTCTTCCAGGTTTTGATTTTTCTCTCCAGCTCTGACCTCTGCCCCACTCAACTCCTGGTTGACCCCAGCTCTAAATCCAGACAAGATATTCAGGAGCGTTGTCCCTCAATCTCCCTTTGCAAAACCCAGGCCGGCCCCTCTGTTTCTTATCTTCTTTCACTATGGTAGCAGTGAGCAACACAAGCTTGCTTTTTTTTTTACTGGGCATTGAAATGACCACCTTGCACTTGCCAGACAGGCGTTTATGCCGCTGAGCTAAATCCCCAGCCCCTACAGAATCTCTGGGGAGTCTCAGTCCCTGGAATCTCTTCTCTTCCTTTCTTGGGCTCCTGGGGGTAGACGCTGGATTATTCTGGTGTCATTCCGAGTACTCCCAGCTGAACAAGGTGAAGCACCCGTCCCCAAGAAGGGCTCCTCTCAGACACCTCAGGACCCTGTGTCCCCTCCCAGGGGAAACCACGGGGAGGAGGGCTGTCTATCTCTGGGTGCTCTGCCCACCATCCCAGTGACATATCCCACTGCAAAATTCCAGCACCACTGGCACCAGGAGGACTGAGTCCCTCTAAAAAGAAGGGGAGCAGAATGCTGAGCCAACAGAACAGACATTCACCACGCTGTGCACAGACTCCAAACTCTTCTGCTAAGAGACGGCAGATTTCCTGTAGCGTGATCAAGAACTGTGCACATAGCCTATAGCAGGAAGACCGGGTGATGATTAGGCTTTTCATTATCCGGCCCACAAATACCTGGCACCCATGGAAAAATACTCCGGAAGGATTATACCCTGATAGCCCCTGGTGCAGAGCCAGAGACTCAACAAACAATGAATTAGGAGGTCAACGGAGGAAGACACTGAGTCACGGAATACAGAGACCTCAGTCTATAATCCACAGCTGACCTGAGGAGTCACAGCAGAGTGTTTTCGACAGAAGACTATTTTCGTGGCCAGACCCAGCTGTAAAATTTTAAAATGTAAACTTCTAAACCAGAATGTTAAAACCCCCACCTCATCATCTCACGCTGGCTTTAAAAAGCAAGAGCTACTGAAAGGTTTTTGTATAATCTGATTAAGGGGCTGAGGAAGAAAAGGCAAGGGGTTAAGATTGGTGGTTTAACACCGCATTTACCTAAGCTGAAAGGGTTTTTCTAAAGATCTTTAAAAACCTTTGTGAAGTGTGCAGGATGAGGGCTGGGCTTGGAGCCCAAAGTTAACACATCCCCATCCTGCCAGCCTGCCCATTCCTGCCCTCGCTATGGCCAGACTGCCTCCACCCCTGTGCTAGGAGACAGCTGTCTCTCCCTGTCATCTGAGACCGAATTCATTCCCTGGTGTTGTGGCACCAGTAGAAATCCGCAGTTTTTACTCTGAATGACTGTACTGGTTTATCAGACACATCATCATAGGGAGGGATGTCACTCCCAAGCAGGCAAAAATTGGTTCTCAAGGTGGGGAGAAATCTTAGCTATCTCTTCAGAGAACCGCACTGCACAGATAGATATAAAGTGCATCCCTGATAATTTCAGGGGTGCCAATTAGGAGAAAATGGCTAAAACTTTTCTTAGAAAAGCAATGGTAAAGATTGAGTTTGATGCCAACAATGATGACGATGATGACATTTTTCAAACACCAGGAAACATCGGGTTAAAAGGAAGCACCTAAAGTATATTAGTGCTGTTCCTTGTATCCTGCGCACTCTGCCCTAAGAGACAAAATACCATGTTGGGAATGAGCAGACCTGAACGATGATTTCCGTAGCTATCATCGATGAGCACATCCATTCATGCATCAGATATTTATTAAGTTATTTCTAGGCTCCAGACACAGTGCTCATCCTCTGGAATTACAGTGATAAAACACCAAGTTCTTTTCCTGCGACTTCATATTTGGGGGCAGAGGAAATAAAGTCCCATGTACAGCTAAACAATATCAGTGACGGGAATCAAGATGGTTATCAGAGCTGTCAAAATAGTAATTATAAAAATGTCTGCCATGCATGCTACAGAAATTTCCAAACCACAACAGAAAAGGCAGCATCTGTGCTAAGTTTCAGGTAAGGAAAGGGATGGGGTGAGGTCCAGTCCCAAAATGACCTGGGACAGAGCTTTCTAGGCAGAGAGGAGCACAGGCAGAGGCCCAGCGCTGGAGCGAGCTTGGTGCCTTTGAAGAAGGGAAACAGGTAGAGGCTGGAGAGAAGCAGGGGGCTGTGGTTGGAGCACACTGGCCAGGCAGGCAGTGGGATGCACGGGCCCTAGACTCAGGGTGCCCTGAGACCTCGGGGGAGTCATCCTAGAAGGTGAAGTCTAGCAGCAGCTGGTGCAGGGCCTGAGCGAGATGTCTGGGCTCCCAGGAGAATGGAGGTCACAAGCAGACCCCGGGGTGGCTCGGAGGGCACCCTTGCCCATGGGGCCTAGACAAAGGAGCCAGAATTCAGATTCCTCCAAAACCAGAACCGGTGTCTTGCCACTTGTGATTTTTTAGGCACCTACTTTTTTTTCCTCCCTCTGACAGTCTGCTCCTGGTAACCTCTGGAGCCATGTGACAGGGACCAGCACAGGACTGGAGGTTGGGGGCTCTGGAACCCCATCTGTCAGTTAATGAGCCGGTGACCCTGGCCAGGCCACTCCCGGATCTGGGCTTCCAGCCCCTCATCCGGAGCATCATTAAGATCCCTCCTAGAACACAAATTCTGTGATTCTATTACCCGTGCCAGCGCCGGGAGGACGCACAGCCCTCACGCAAGCCCACCAAACCCTCCTAAAATAATAAAGCAATTTCCTCGGGAAGGGTGGAGAGGAGAGGTCGCGAGGCTCCTGCGGAGGATGATGAAACCCAGTCCCAGCTGAATATTAAGTTAGAGCGAGGTCTGGGGTGGTGATGGGGAAGGGGGGCTGGGGCTGGGGAGGGAGAAATTCTAATTGCCATTGTTTGGCCCGCTGATCCCAGGCAAACGACAAGAAGCCCCCAAGCAGCCGCAAACACAGATATTTGAAAAGCAGAGGCGGGGGTGGGGGGGTGGGGGGTGCTTGGGGCTCCCCCTCCCCTCCCGGGCTGCTGGAGGAGCGGTCTACAGCGCGGACAAGCACGGGTTTTGGAGGCCATTGAAAAGTTTTGGGCCTAAATAGGGTAGGCAGCTTGGCTTAAGTGTTGCTAAGGAATACCTGGCAACAGGCGACAATGGGCCTTTTAGAGAATCCAGGGCAAACAGTGACCGTGGTAATGGGGTGGGCTTCAGGGTCTCCGTGCCCGGCTGCGCCCCTCCTCCGCTCACACAGAGGCCTGGGCACTGGGCTATGTTCCGGAAATTCCCCGCACAAAGCCCCATTCAGCGGGAGGCGGGCCAATGCGTGTGCTTTGGGGGGCGTGGGGGTGGGGCGGGGGGAGGGGCGGGGGGAGGGGTGCCGGGAGGCGCTTTACTGCCAAAAAAAAAAAAACCCCTCTCAAGTCTCTTTCTTCTTGCAGAGACTCAAAGAGGCACAGAAAGTGCTAAGTTTGTAAAAGAGGCTGAAAAGGTTCAGAAAAAGTAGCATAAAAGGGTCTGGGGAACGCCCCGTGAATTTTGAACAGAGAACAGAAAAGGGACCCTAAAAAGCAATTAGTGACGCTGCTTGTAAATGAGGAGGCGGCTCATTTAGGGGTTTGGGGTGGGGGTGCCCGGGCCGGAGGTAGGTGTGCAAAGGAGGTGGAGGTGCGTGTGGGATCCCAGCAGGGGGGGGGGTGGGCCAGAGAAAGGGCAGGTGCGTGGGGGCGGGGCAGGGGAGATGGACTGTGTTGGGACTGGGCAGTGTGGCCACCCCACCCGTGCAGCCTTTGTCCGCTGATGAAGGCCAGGGAGCCTGGGGAGCGAGCAGGACCGGGTCCGAGCCATCTCTCCAGCTGCCCTGGTCTCTGCTACCCCCAGGTTCCCTGGCTGTGGTGCTGGCTCCCGAGCTCCTTTCCCTGCTACTGTGTGACTGGCAGGATGCTGGGGAGCTGGGTGCCCCCCGGAGCTGCTGGGGGAGGCTCGGGACCCGCCAGCAGAGGAAGGCGAGGCGGCCAACAAATTAGCGCTCTACACATCCCACGTGTCCGAGCTGCATAACATTCGTGCTCAAACACCCTACTCAACGGCTCTAAAGATAATAATTTCACATTTCCCGCAGAATGTGCACAGTGACAATTATCTGTATTCCTACTGTGTCGCAGCACCAACCAATAATCAAGAGAATTATGTTCCAGTTGAAAGCAGATTTAAATAAACAGACACTAAATGGGAGCCAATAATAGATGTACCAAAATAGTCCAGGCGAGCAAGCAGCCGTTCAAACAGAAGGCAGGAGCTGAGAAGAGAGAGGGATCCAGGCCCTGGGCCCGGGGCTTGCTGTCTGCAGCTCAGTCCAGCTGTCCCTGCAGACCTGAGCTGTGGGCTCCACCCAGCCTTCCCTCCTTTCCCTCCTCCTCCCCACCCCCTTCTCCTTTCCTCAGCAGAGGCCCCTTCCTCATCACCCAGGAGCACTGAGTCACCGCCATCACAATGAATAAACCCTGCCCTCCTTTGATTTTTGTGTCTCTCTGCTCAAGATTGAAATGGGCCATGCTATGAAGCAGGGGAGGAGAAGGATGTTAGCTCTTTAAAAGAAAGACCAAACTGCTGTTTCTACAGTAGGGAGAGGGGTGTGCTGAAGAGGCAGAGGGCCAGAGGACCACTGTGTGTGTACTGGGACATCTCGCATGATTGGAGGTTACTCCAAGAGCCTCCAGTGGTGCTCAGGGCTGGTCCCTTGTCCTCAAGAGCTAGAAAGATTTCAGGGAGGATAACCAGGCACCGGGTAGGCCTGGTTCTCCTGCATTGGCACTAAGGAGTGTGTTCAATGCCAGGGCGAACAGCAGAGAAGGGCTCTGCAGGGGAAGAGAAGGAGACATCAAGAGGACAACGCTGTGCCCAGAAAGGTGAGCAACAGAGAACCTAGAAGAACCTTCCCAGGAAGAAAGTGGGCCGAGGCCTACAGGCAAGGGAAGGGTCAGTTTGTTCAGGCCCCTGGACATCCTTCAGCAAGGATAATTTCGAAGTGAAAGAGAGGAGACAGCTGCAGTCAGAGATAACAAAGGACATGGCTTTGAACTAGCCTGGAGGACAAGGTGAAGAGTAGGAACCAGGTTTCTGTTGGCTCCTTGTTTCCACGAGGACATGTATGGGCTGTACTCTTACGGCTTCCTGCTTCCTCCCATTAGCTGGTCTCTCCCAGGACTCTGCCTCCTCACTTCCTGTTGCTCCCTGGAGTTGGGAGCTGGGCTCCATTTCTTTTCTGTCCCACTCAGAATAACTTCCGATCTGTGGTTGGCCACCACGGAACAGGATTCTGTCCTTCCAGGTGAGGCCTATCTGTGGATGCCTCCCTGGTGGAGCAGTCTAATTCCAGGGAGCACTGTTAGGGTGCTGTGGTTGTCCCAAGTGCCAGCCTCTGCATCTTCACTAATAAATCTGGCATTTCGATCTCAGTCTATCTTTGGGTTTCTGACCTTGAGCAGAACATAGAAGTACTGTCTTTAACCACTTGAAATGATTGAAAAGTGAGCAGATTGGACTGCTTTCTGGAGAAAGGGGCGGGGACGTTGGAAACATCTCAGCGGCATAGAATGCTGGAAAGATCTCTTGGTCGGCTGGGTGAAAGACGGATTGAAGAGAAGCTGATGAAGACCTTAATCAGGAAAGCAGCGTTGGGTTGGATTTGAGGAGAGGAAGGGAAGGGATGTGTGGGAGAACAGCTGTTGGTTGTAGGGTAAGAAGGAATCTGGACTTCTGCTAAGTCAGCTGGAGCCTTATTTGATGAGACAGAGAAGAAATACAAGGTTGAATGGCAGAGGGAATCGCGGGTTCATTTGGGGATTTGTTGACTCAGGGGACACAGGCGAATCTCAGAGGCAGATAGATTGATACAGACCTGGAGCACCGTGGAAGATAACACAGCTGGATTGAGACGATTGTTGGAGCACAAGAATAAAAGAAGCCAAGAGAGGTGGTGTTGAATGTGGCAAAGGAAGTGTGTGGACGCAAACCAGCATTTAAATCAAGTTCAGCAGAAACCTGAGAGTCCTCTACAGCTACACAGACACGTTTACCCTTGTTTTATTGAGTTTGGAGCTGAGCAGAGTGTGTGTGGCTTACAATAAAGACAACTGATATTGCTTTAGTATCCAAGCCACCACCTTGGACGTGTCCAATATTCAATTCTTTCTTGGTTTGGGTTTGTTTGCCACAAATTTGATATATGGGTGAGATATCTATCTATTATACAAGTCTACTAGGATACAACTGGGCATTTGTTGAACATTGTGATGCACTGGGTATGGTGTTAAAACTCCTCACAACTGTGTGAAGCAGACACTGTTAATTTTATTTGCAAATGGAGAAACTGAGGCTGCAGTTCCACAGTCAAGCTTTAAGCCTTGGCCTTGCTAATGGCATGTGAACCACAGGCCACAGGGCTTCTATCTGAAAAGTTCCAGTCTTCGGGAGTTTTCTGCCTAGTGGAGGAATAAAATATCCTCTCGCAATGATGGGGAGAAACCATGAATTGAGAAGTAAGTAAGGAAAAGCCAGTGATAAGCTGCTGCAGAGACCTGGAGGAAAAATCACACCAGACGTAAAGTTCGACGTCCTTGGCTTGGGATCCTGTAACTTCTTTACTGTGCAGTGCTGAGTGCTATAAATTTTGATTTCACTCATTCTTAAGCAAGCGGGAAATACTTTCTTCACGGGTGCATTTCTGCCTTTGTCCCTGTGGGAAAGCATCTAATAGAAAGCTTAGTGACCAAGTTGGAATCTCACATTGTTGGTTTTTTTCTTTTCCCTTCATTTTAACAGGAAAAACACCTCCAAATCCCAAACCAAACAAAGTTTAAAACATTTCAAATTGATAGAGTATGAAGAATACGGAACTATATTTATGTTCAAAATAATAATAAATATGAATGTAAAAAAGTTCTGTTTCTAAGTATTACAAAAACTCTAACAGCAAAGATTATATGATAATATTTAAGCCTTGATGAGAAAATAAAATGTTTTTCTTTATAACAAAATAAAAACAAAAACAAAAACTCCCCCAAGAAAGCAACCATACCAAGACCAAGGAGTACAATGTCAAATCTTCTAGAAGACATTCTGTTTCTTGGATACCAATTTTTAAAGCAGTTTTTCTTCATTTTAACCCTATAGCCATAAGTTATTGCTAAATTTAAAGTTATCTTCCAAAATTAGGAAAGCAATGTGCTTCTTTAATTAATCTCCTCAGGAGTAATTCATGGAAGAGGAGATTAAACTTTTTGCTTATGCTTATAGATCTTTAAAAATATCTTTTGGGAGGAAAATTTTTCTTTATCACTTGTGACAAATGGAAATAATTAAAAGCGCTTGTGTTTTTAAGAATTGGTTTTTCAAGACCACAGACAGCTCGCATATCTTAGGGTCCCTTCTCTGCAATGTATTTCATTTCATGGTCAAAACTAAAATTACAGGAGCGCTCTAGCTATCCGTTCTTTATTTTCAAATTTATATTTTTACTACAAGAGAAAAAGCCACATTTGGAAACTTTAGGTCATTAATACATTTTGCCCATTTTCATTTATTTCATGTATTCTACTTAATTTCACTTTGTGTATTCAGCACTGAATGGTAAGATTAATCAAGTTGGAGATTGATCAAACTCTCCCTCCAAAGTGTCCTGGATACTTTGAAGCAGAGCTTTCTGCCTGCGGCTGACTGTGCATTTGAAAAGGCCGGTAGACACGACTAGGTTTAGAGTACGCTGCTGTCCAGGTTCACATGCATTGATGAGAGAGGTGAACCACAGCCGTTTAGGACTCTTCTAGGTACTGCAGTATCTCCACAGGTGCAAGACCGGATTGCCCAGACTGAAGGATGCAGTAAAAATGAAAAATGTAGACAGAGAAAGCCAAGCGATAATTGGAAGCAGAGTGACCTCCCTAACGGTTTCATTCAGTTAAAATACCCCCAGCTGCCATGGGAGGAATCTAAATCAGCGGATCTGCAGGGTGAGAGAGCCTTTGTGGTTAAATATGGTGAAAACGAGAACACAGCTTCGGGACCGCTGTATGCTGCTGCTCAGCTTCGGATCCGAGGTCTTTCCCTCGTCTCTCAGCTCAGCCTTTCTCTTCACTGACTTTACTCTCAGAAACTCCTTCTCCTCGTGTTCCTGAGGCAGCATCTCAGGCGCAGTCCCACTCCTTTCTGGACCGCCCTTCAGTCCTGGCCTGTCTGTCTTCACAGAGCAGTCACTGTGCTTGCAGGATGGACAAGCCTTAGGTAAGTGCTTACCCCTCAGGCTGCAGACGGAGGTGGGTCCAGGAGAAACAGCGGGCTGCGGGGAGAGGAGAGGCTCTCAGAGGACCCGCAGGAAGAATGGGCCACAGACGAGCTGAGAGGATGGATGGCCATCGTTCCTTTGAGCAGGTGCCATAACAAGCAAAGTGTGTCAAGCCGTGCAGCTTAAATAAGAGCAACAGATCATCTTGGAATTGTGGAGGGTGGCAGTCTGAGGTCCAGGTGTCAGCAGGCCCGACTCTCCTGAGGGGCACGAGCAGAGCCCCCACTCCAGGGCCCTCTGTGCCTGCTGGTCAGTGTCCTCTTCTGTCTGTGCGCCCTTCCTGTCCTCTTCTCTCTACACTTCGATCTCTACAGGAGGCCACACTTCCTTGTTCTGTGGGGACTCAGCCACTTGGGGTTGGAGTTCACTTTCATAACTCATTTGAACTTGATCACTTTCGTAAAAGATCCTGTCACCAAATAAGGTCTCGTTCTGAAGTCCTGGGGACCCGGGCTCCAGCACATCACTCTGTGGAGGACACAATTCAACCCCCAGCTTGTCTCCACCGGGAGCTGCATCATTCCCAAGTCACGGTGCCAGAGTCTCTGCTGTTTGCTTTTTAAAGCTGAAGTTTGAGTCTTTGCTTCTCTCCTGGAAAGCCTTCTGCTGGCGGGAGGTAGGATAGTCCCACAGCTCCCTCTGTACCTTCCAAACCCAGAGAACAGGAATGAATTACAGGAGACAATTTTTCTTATTTCCTTTACAATGGAGATGAGCATTTAGGGAAAGGAAATACAGACAGACAGACAGACAGACAGACAGAGACTTTGTCCATGTTTTGTGTTTACCAAATTGGTGTCCTTGAGAAATTCTCCACAAATAACAATATGCTTCCCCTAAACAAATTTGAAAAAGGTTCCTATGCCATCCCTCCCTTGAAGAATCATAATGCTTCTTAGTATATTGTGGCAAATAGTTTCCATTATCCTCAGTTACTCAGTTCTCCATGCATCCATGACCTCACAAGTGTAATTTTGCTGCTCTTTCCTTTGAAATGTGATAGATTTTCTGCCCCTCAAGCCATCCTGTCTTGGCTGTGTGTCTTGTCTGGGACAATAGGATATCAACCAACTCGATGCTCTGGGGCTTTCTCAGTTTTTCTCCTGTTCTCCCAGCCACCCTTTTGGAAAATGTGACGTGTAGAGGGAAGTCACGTGGCCCTTGTCGCTGTAGCCAAAGCTATGCCAGAACAGTCAGTCACCAGCCAAGACCCACAGCACTATCTTTCCAGCTTTCAGACTCACAAGCAAAATCAAGTGGTTCTTGGTGCTTGTTTTGTATTAGTATACATTCGTGACACATAATAATTACAGTTATCTTTTAGGTGTTTTATCTAGCATTATCATGAAATAGAAACCCTAAACCTGTACCACAAGTTCTAAGAAGTCTTACATGAAGGAACACATTTAAAGCTAGTGTTCTCCAAACGTACACAGGGCACAACCATAAGCACCCCAGATAGAAGTTCTGTGGAGCTCCAGGCCGGGCAGTTATCCCTGGTCCTATCCAGGAGTGACAGAGAGAGGGAATTACTTGGTTCTTAAACTTCAGCTGGCAGAGTTAACCCCTCTCTTCCTTTAGACACGTTTTTCCTTTATTAGACGTGTTTTTCCTTTAGTACACACCTCGCTGTGTACTAAAACTTTATTTCCTTCTTTCTGGCCTTTTAGAGGGACTCCGTTTTCTGCTCTCTTGCCACCCTTGTGGCCAAGCTCTACCTCAAGGAATGTGCCTGGAAACGACACGGACCATTTCCAGGATGACAGTAAAGCTCAGAGGAAGGAGTATGTGTCCCCAGACGAATACAACCTGGCAAGCCTGCCTCCCAGACTCTCCACGTGGAAGAGAGCCCTCCAGGAGCCAGGAACGTCACCTCAGCCCCCAATATAAACAAAAAACAGGCCTCTGCAGGGTTTGAGTCATTTCGCCTCTTTGTCTTTTTGTTATAACGATGTAGCCCACTCTACCAACACCTGAAGAAATGTTCTGTTGAGATGAGCCCGAAAGGTACAGCAGCGGCTCAGTGACTGGCCATCAGGTGACAAGAAGATCAGAGATCCAGGCAAGGAAGGGAAACTCCTGCTACAACTACTGCCTGGAGCAGGTGGAGCCTGTAGTTGTAGGCAAAGAGTTTGCAAGAGCCAGATGTTAGCATACATTGGCTGATTTTTGAAGTATTCTAAGGACTTCAAGAAACAAATGCAATTAGGCAATAATTGTACAGAAAGTAAACACAACTAGTCCAGAAACGTCGAACATCTCAGAGAAGATGAGATATCTACTGTGAGACCCCCAAACTGCAGAAAACAGCTGTGAGAAGAGTCTGGATGTAAATTTACACTGAGAAGGAAGGACTCAGTTTCGTAGCAGAATTCAGATTGCGTCGGTTGCCCAGCCACACCTGCTGCCTAAGGTGACCTGCAGGTAGTTAACACTAGATTGAGTGGAAGGCAGGGGGATGGAAGCACAAATAAATATAGCAGACATAAAACCTCATCTGGAAAAGATTCGGGATGAGTTATTGGCCCACAGAACCGTCCGAAAGCGCATAGATCCTAGAATATCCATCAGGAATCAAAGAACTTCCACGACGGGTCAAGTTTCAACATTACTAAGGACTAGAGGCTGCAAGTTTACCGACCCTTCTGTCCTGAATGGAGGCTTTCTACCGTAAGTTGCCGATTTTAGCTGCCCCGTGTATTAGGAGTGCCTCATACATATCTGTGGGAGTTATAGGGGGCACGGGTCAGATTACATTTAGCTTTCCCTTTCTGGGGACCCTAATCATTTGTCAAGATTCTTAATTATTTGTTTCCACATTTCCACTGCAGTGGTGCCCTTGTTCCCAGATTGATCTATGGGAGTATGGGTCATCATCCTAGACCCAGGAACTGGGTCATGATCCTGTCTCCAGGAGGGTCAAGGAAGTTCTCATTTAAAGATTTATGTGCACACCAGGCTTCTCTGCTTTTGTGATCTCTAGTGTTAACAAAAATACTGGCGTGGAATTAGGAGGGGTCATCTTTACTGTAAAAGAAAATGAATGCAGAAAAAACAGGGCAGACTGGTGGCAGAGAGCTCATAGGAGCAGTGAGAGGGGGGCTGAGGTTCGAACCCGGGATACAGTCGTGTGCAGGAGAGCCAGGTGATTACTTACCGTTCTCACCATTTTCCCCACTATCCTGACATAATCAATATCAGCATTTACTTTTTTAATCCTATGTATTATATTAACTATCATCATCAGTATTATTATTTGTCTCCTAAATGACCTCCCCATTTCTGTCCTAGACCCCTTTTTAGTCCCTCCAGAATTATCCTTTTGAGGTGACTCAAATGATGCTGCCCTTTACTCAAGTGTCACTGTTATGGTTGATGCGTTGTGTCATCTTGAAAGGTTTAGAAGCTTAACTAAGTGACTCAGCAGCTCTGCCTCCTGAGGTGCACTGATTGTGCCTTGGATATTGTCATGGTGTTGATTCACTGTGTCAACCTGAGGAGTTTAGAAGTTTAACTAAGTGACTCCATCAGGCAGGGTCCTCACTTTGTAAGCATCCTGCCCCTGTGCAAGAGAAAGGTATGGAGACAGTGTGGGTGCTACAGCACCCCGGGGCGGGCAGCCCACCTGTACTATAAGGGAGGAAAGGAGCCTGGCTCCCCAGCCTTTTTTGCTGCTTTTGCTGCCCTCTGCCACCATGGTTATCCCTCAGCTACGCCACCCTGCCTTGGAGCCAGCTGATTATGGACCGAAACCTCCACAAACTGTGAGCTAAACAAACCTTTCCTTTCTTAATTTTAGGCAGTGGATATTTTATCCCAGAAACCAGAGAAGAATAGCTGACACAAACATCTTCTAGGAGCTTTTTATATTTGACTCAGAAAAATTCTCCTACTAACCTTCAAGACTGGTGTGTTTGATTGAGCTCCCGTTACCCTGGGACCTCTCCTTTATTCCTCTACCCCCCCCCCCCCGGTCCGTGCAACTCAATCACATAGCATTTCTGTTGTTCCCCAAACATGCTCATCCCACTTCCTGAAACAGTTGACAGTTTATATTTATGGCAGTTTCTGTTAAATAAAAACACTACAGTGGGTCCTCATCCACCTTATTTACTCAATCTGACGTGTGTACCTTCTTCATTTTCCTCAAAGTCAAAATGTCCGCAAAAGGTAAAGAGTTTTAATCAATCCAGGCTCCCCAGAGGCCGCCGTAGCAGTACAATTAAAGACACTCATGAAAGAGGAGCTCCAGAACTGCTTCAGAAAGGGATAGGAATCACAGAAGGAATGTGTTCAAACCAAGGGAAGGACCTTCACAGGGACTAATGGCAATGTGTTTTTTACTGTAATTTTTAAAAACTATATAATAGGCACCATATCTTCTGATCATTCCTCCTACAAATTGAGCCATTTATCACTTGCAAGCCCTGCTTTCCACCTATAAGAGCAGGACAAAAACAAACACCTTGTTAACTGTGCAAGCTAATGATTGTAAGAAGGCAGTGCGTCCGTTACTGTTTGTGTGGCCTGGTAAGTCGTGGTGTGTCGTGGTCCTCACACGAAGGTCTTAGACTCACGCACAGTGCCTCCCCGACATATCACACGTTGGGCTGGTTATCCGGAAAGGCCACGTCCTAATCACAGCTCTCACATTCACTGTGGAATCTTATGCCGTGGCCTGGAAACTGTTTATTTGCTTAAAAAAAAAATGCTAGATCCACTGTGCCTACCTTCAAGGGCTGAGCATTAAATAAAGCAGTTTGTGAAATCCTTCTAAAAAGCAGAAGCTCCTGCCCAAACGCAAATGACTCGTGGTGATAGGTGGCCTGGTGCCCCATGTCTGCGTCCACCATCCCTGCCAGGAGGGAAAGCAGATGAAGGCAGAGTCAGCTCTCTCCTCACAGCTGCTCCACTGCCCCTGCAGGCTCCTGTTCGTGCTCACCGGCTGTTTGAGAATTATATGTATTTTAATCATCTTCCTTTAACGTCCCTTGTTAATTCTTGGGCTTACGGATTCATGTTTCCACTTCCTTCTGAAATAGTTTTGTAATGATACCCTATAGGGAAAACCTTGCTCAAACTAACACTAAGCTGAGTTAGGTTTCATGTTAGTCTGATTTAACACACAAGGCTGCAATAAACAAATGCCTTTCAGCCCATTTATGTAAGAGTTTTGTGTCTCTGCTGAACTCCTGAGTGCTTTCACCACTTCTGGGGAACGCTGACCTTGCTGGCCTTCAGCTGGCTGTCCCTCGTGGGCTTGTAAACAAGGCACCGTCATGCACCCAGGAGAAAGGATGACCTGCATCTACCGTGGTGCGCGAGGGAATCAGAAGTACAGTTTCAGGCATTTCTCCCAATTAAGGCTAACTCGGCTGTGATTTCAGTCCCCCACTTGAAATAAAATTCTAACGATAATTGGAACACACAGCTATTCACCACTGTACTGCAATCTAGAATAATTGTCTTTGTTCAATTAGGAATGTGCGTTTCCGTGCCAGTCTTCACAGATTATTCTGAATGGAGACTGTACTCTGATTAAGAGCTATCCTTCTTGGAAAGAGAAGAAAAAAGAAAATAAACCAGCAGACTAAAGTCTTCATCTTCATGTTGGATTTAACATTTTGTTTCTGCCTAACTGACTGAGAAAGATGTCACATAAATCACTTTTTGGACTTCTAAATTCAATATGGTAAAAAGAAAATTCTAGGGCACTCATATATGGCCTTGAAAAAATTCTAAACTCCTTGGCAGTAACTCTTAGGAGCTGGGTTTGGAAAGCCGTCCATTTGGCTGAGATCTTCCATTGATATTTTATATGGTAACGACCAGGTTTTTTGTTTTTGTTTTTGTTATTTTGGGGAACAAAATCTGATCATTTATTCCTGACACAGAACTACTTACTCTCCTTGGTACTCTAAAAATAAGTAATCTCATATGTAACTCGTACAAGACCTTGACAGTTGGGCCTTGTTACCCAAGCAACAGCTGACGGTGAAGGCCAGAGAGGTCACGTGATGTTTCCCAAAGCCACCAATGAGTCGCAGGAGAAACCGGGAGTCAAATGCAAGTCTGCCTGGCCGGAAGGCTCACAGCCTCTCCTAGTTTGTTTTCTTATTAATGTAAAACAGCCAAGAAAAAGACCTGACGAGGAACATTCTGGTGATCAGATGCTGCAGATGAAAATCTAAATAGTAACATCTCCATATAAGTCTGCGCTACCCACCACTCCAGTCCACTGAATCTGAAATGCCTATATTTTACTGTTTCTGATTGGGAACAAAGCGTCTACAAAGTATGAAAACATACGAGCACAAGGACAGCTTTCGTAAATAATATGAGATACTATCCATAACAGAATATGATTCAAACATTTTGTAGAAAAATGGATTTCTTTACAAACAAAGCCATGTCTTCTTTGGTTTTTTTTTTTAATATCCTTTCCATCAAAGATAGATATTAAAGTAACAAAAATTAATTATTCTCTTAATAAAGTCTGGAGGCCCGCGGAATCTACAGCATCTTATCACTAGCGTGTCTATCTTTATATATCCTGTGTGTGTGTTTTAACATCCACATGCAAGCCAGAAGATCCCATCAGTGCAAGAAGTAAAATTCTGGCCAAACCTCCCCTTATCCGTTCTAGAAACACTATACAGGCGTTGTAAATGCCCGCCTTTGATGGGAGCTGCTCCCTGTCTTTCCCAGTGCTCCGGTAAACCCCCACGTGGGGGTTCCCCATTCTTCTCTGCCTTTGAGCTTGCAGTTTCATAATGACAAGAAGAAGCCAAGACCTACCTACACATCTGGATGGAAAGTGATAGCTACCCCAAATTTTCTTCTCTTGCTTTTAGAGAGCTAGTGTTGGAGAGATCTGGGGTCCAGTTGTAAGCAAAGGTGGCGTGACTTCTGTGCTTCGTGCTGCCTTTGATTCTGCCTGTGGAGTCTTTGTCTGGGACCAGGGTGGCGGGAGCAATCAGCACCCTCTTTTTTATCTCCCTGTCCCATTGGCTGCAGCAGGTGTGGAGATAACTTTCCAGTAATGACTGGAGGCCGTATTTCCCCTTTCCTAGGAACTCACCATCTGGTTCTGAGGGCCGGAGATAATTTAGCCTCTTAGTTAGCTCAGTGCCCAAGCAAAGACTGATAAATGAATCTGATTGCACTGCTGTTCAGCAGTGTCAATAATACATCAGCGTTTGACGGCTCTGAGCGAACTCTTCGGATGCCTTCAGAAAAGAAAGTACAGCTCTAATCAAATCAGGCTATCTCAAAACCCAGCGCATTACTTAAAGGAGAGAGGGTCAAGCTTTATGAAGGCTGCACAGAAACACTAAAAATACATTTGCATGCTGTGTAGATCTTTCCCATCTAACCTTTGGTCTCCTACAATTAAACGTCAGATTCAATTTTGGCCTTGTATATTCTAGAATGAATAATTTTACCCCTGGCATTTTTCTTTCCAATAAAAATTATGGCTAAAGCTGAAAAATTTTCAACCTGTCCAGTTAATAAGCTCTGTGGTTTAAGAAAAAACCAACTTGCATCGAGCCCAGGGAAGATCTATGGCTGTGTACACACAATTCAGACCACAAGACAAATTTTTGAGAAAAAGAGATATTTTTCTTCTTACCCTAATTATTGGTAGAAGTTACCATATAGCTCTGTAAGTCTCCATTGTACTTGGTCAGTGCTCCCGTAACCACCTTGAAACGGGTATTAAAAGAGTACAGAGCTATAATTTGAGGGGAAGAAAATGAGATATTTGGGAGACAAAGCATTCTACGTGGGTCACTATCCCAGGGTCCCCTGAGAGTACGTGGAACACTGAGATGACATAATTAAATTAAGGGGCTGAGAAATGCATAGGGAAATAGGCTCTCCCTCCCGGAAGAATTTCATCTTAAGCACTTTAAAAGGTATCTTATTAAAAAGAAGGTCACCAAGGGGAAGTTATCTCAGCTTGGGAAATAAAGCATAATTTTCCAGGGAAAGCAGAAATTTCTTCTGTCCAATGAATGTAAAGAAGAAAACCCTCGGACACGGTGAAACACACTCATCTCCCCCCAGTGGAAGGAAATAGCCAGTAATTTTAGGAGAGAAAGCGAGACAGGAGATACTTCTTTTGTGCCTTCTAAAATCCCATGTAGTAATCCTGACCCTCATAAAGTGATGAATACATGGAGCCGAGCTTCTTGGGGTTACTAAGGTGAGATTGGGGCCCTTGGGATGTCCTCCCAGCCCCCTCACCCACTCCCCACTCCCCTTGTGCACCCGAGGAGGAAAGGCCACGAGAGGAAGCAGAAGTGGCCGTGTGTGCTGCGCTCCCCTCCTGGACACTGGCCTGCACAGGCTCTGGAGCTGTGAGAAATGGCACCCAGTGCCTGGTACTGGCTAACAGCAAGGCAGACTCAGACATGTCACAGCGGTCAGCGTTACCCTGGGGTGCTTACTCCACAGAAATTATTTCCACCACCCTCTGCCTGGCAGGCCTCTGATGAAACCGTTAACGCTGCCTCTAACCAACATCAGATCTACTGACTAGCGCGGGCCGTCGGCTTCTCACTCCGGAGTCAATGGTCATGCCAACCATGGCTGAACCAGCCCTGTAGGAAGCCAAAACGGATGAAGCTGGTTTCAAAAGGAGACAAAACTAAGCAGAACCAGGAGGCAGCCGCTCCCCGAGGAAGTCAGTGGTGGGCCCACAGCTGTCAGCCCCCCAGCTCAGTCCGTGAGGCTCGGTTGAACCTGATTTTATTTTTGAAGAAGTGTGTGAGGGCGTCTCTTATAATCCTGTAACACTTTGTACTTCTCAGATATTTTTAGTAGAGCTAATTCCAACAAAATTTTATTAGCTCACAGCTAATTAATTCCCGAATAAGACAAAGAACAAAAATCCAAAGGTAATATCTTCTGGCACTTGAAAATTACTGAAAGTGGGAAGTGCAGAAGAGGAGAATCAAGCGTGTATGAAATGTTTCTCATACAACAGATACTGCAGAAGGTGTGTTGCATATGCTAAACTTTTCAGCAATCGCGTATCTCAGGGACGTTTCTATTTTAGTTACACAGATGAAGCAGGTGGGCTCAAAGAGCTGAAGGAAGCTGCCTTAACTCCTGAAGTGTCAGGACTTCAATTCAGGACTCGACAGCGACAGAGTTCCTTGTCTGAATACCATCACCAGACTTTGGAATAAGCCACACGTGGTGGTGTGGCAGTCGAGGTGGCTTTCACCTGGACGAGCTTTAGAGGCTGCTAGCGTATTAGTGACTTTGGAGTACGTCTGGGTGTATCATGCAGGCATGACCTACCTCGGTGGTATATATGTCCACACTCCTTTTCTGTCTGGAACTGCTCTCTACCCCGCCTCCTGTAAGCTAAGTATCTTCACTCCACCATGATTTTCCTGCCTTGGAGTCAATGGACTATGAACTGAATCCCCAGGAGTCAAATTAAATTTCTCCTTTAAGTTCTGGGTGTTGGGTATTATATCTCACCAACTGAAAAGCTGATTAATACATGTGATTACCAGGAACCGAAGATTTTTGAAAGTGGTAAAGATAGAGATTAGTTTTGTATGTTAATCTGAGCGGTATTTTGGGGTGAGATTAGCATTTAAATAGGTGAACCCTAAGCTAAGAAGCAGACTGCACTGCCTCCCTCTGGGTGCGCTGACTGCACCCCGTCTGTTGGAGTCCCGCATAAAACACAAACACTGGCCACCAGGCCTGAGGGGGCATTCTCTGACAGAGTGGATTTAGGTGTCACATATATAATCGGCTTTTCTGGTGTCTGCAGCTGGCCCTCAGGCCTGAGTGGCATCACCAACCCTCCCGGATTCTTAACTGGCTGACCTATGTGGCAATTTTAACTTACCGGTCCATAATTCTGCAAATCAATTCCTTATATAAATCTCTTTGTATAAATATAACATCTTCTTGGTTCTGCTTGACTAGAGTAACATCGCCTGTTAATGTACCATTCCAAAGGCTGGATCAGAGAACTAAGGCTGGAACTCCAGGCCAGTTCTGGAGCACTTACACAAGTGTCTCATTTGGGTGTGCAGGGTAGGCTTCCTGTTTTAAGTTTACTGTTGGCAATGTGTACCTATTACTACCTTTTATTTTCAATTTATATATGTTTTATATCTAAAATGCATCCTTGTAGATAGCAATAATTGAGTCTTGTTTATTCATGTGTTTGGACAGTCCCTGCCTTTTAATTGAAGTTTTCAGTTCATTGCTTTTTAAATTATTATTGTTATTGTTATTATTTTCTGGTACCAGGAATCAAACTCAGGGCCCCTTGCTTTCCAGGCAGGTGCTACACCACTGAACAATATCTACAGCCTTAAATTATTATTAATAGAGTTGGATTTTACTATTATACTGTAATTTTCTTCTGTTTAGTCCCCCTGTTTTTTTCTTCTCTGTTCTTTCTACCTTGACTTCTGTGAAGTTAATTGTAAAAATTTTATTTTTTATTATTGAATTTATTTGTACAATTTAAATATACACATGATCACATTCATCATAGGAAATTTGTACCTCTGCAGGATACATCTTGGTGTATCTTTTTTTGCCCCCAGGGAACCAAAGCTTTGTAAAAAAGATAGGGAAGAATTGTGAAGATCTTAGAATCCCGTTTTCATTCATACATTGGCTTTAATTTATACCTCTTACACTGAAAATTGTAATATGCACTCTTCTCACGATCTACTGTGAGCAAAATGTATACAATCATAAAGATTGATGGATACATTTGCAGTGTGTTTTATTCTATACTCATGTTACTAACAGTATAATGAACAACATGTACTAACAACTTTATTTATGTTACCTAACATTGTCATTTGAGGGATAGTCCTTTGAATTTTTAAGGAACTACGAAGGAAAAAATCAGTATTTCCACATATGGATTAGATATAAATCTATTTATAGATTTTTTCAAACTATTTTCATTAATATTTGGTTTTCATCATCCGGGGTGCCCGTAGGTATGCTTTCCTCTTTATTTATATACTTATTTATATACTTATTTTCTCGAATCTGCACATTTGTGCTTTTTAATAAATTTGGGAAAAGTTTGGCTATTATGTCTTGTCGTACCATTTTTGATCTCTCCTTTTCTCTGGGCCCTTGACTGTGTGTCTGTAAGACCTTTGAAAAAACCACAAGTTTCTGAAGCTATATTCATTTTCAAAATCTGTTTATCTATTATTTATATTGGATTATTAACATTGACTCATCTTTAAATTGACTCTTTTCCATCTTTAATCTGAGGCTATGCCCACCCATGACTTCTTAGTTCATGTATTATATTTTTCAGTTATAAAATTTTCATTTGAATTTTATAGATTTGATTTCTGTGAGATTTCTATGATTTTAATAGCTGCTTTAAAATAGTTACTGAATAATCACAGAATCTCATTCACCTCAGAGTTGTGCTCTCTTTTTTAAATTTTATTATGAGTTGTGCTCTCTTTTTTTAATTTTAAGAACAAAAAGAATAAAAACCTTGATACGGAATTTCAAAACAAAATAATAGGCGATTAGCACTAGTTAATACATTGCATCTTATCTTCAAAGTAGTTGTTCAGATTATAAGATACAGGCATGAAAATAGAAAGAATATTTTCTTATTTTTTAAAATACCAAATAATTTTGAATTATACCCTGAAAACTGAGAGGGACGCATTTTGCAGACTCTGGATGGCGCTATACTTCTCTGAAGAGTATTGATTTATTATTTTGCTTGTTTCTTCTTTAGCCTGAGGCTGAGCTGAACTCAAACTGCAAACATTTTCCCCTGCATTGGGAAGCAGCTAAAGCTTTATAGCAGACCTTATACCTTTGGATAAACTCTTTAGAGTTTACCTCACACATAAACCATTTAGCAGTTGCTAGAGACCTGTGTAGAGTTGATGCTCAGAAGTTCATATTCTGTTTCTATTATCTTCACCCAATGAATCTTTCCTCACTTTCTGGCTCCTGTAATTGCTCTGAACTATCGTCCAGTTCTTTAAACTAAGACCAGCATGCACTGCAATCCAGTGAGCAGCTCACCAGCACTGTTTCCTTTCCACAACTCAATTCCTCCCCAGAATATGAGAACTGGTGGCTTTTTAGGGCCTTCAATTAATTGTTTCTTATATTCTTTCCACTATTTATGATTGTTATTTTTAGAACTTATGTAAAAGGTGCTGGGATTACAGGCTTGCACTACCACCAAAACCCAGCTCAGGAAAGGAAGAAGTGAAATTATTGTTATTTGCAGAGAACATGATTCTTTGCATAGAAGTCTAAAAAAATTGTCTAGAACTAATAGCCAAATTCAGTAGCTTAGCAAGATGAAGAGTCAGCACTTTAAAATCAAGACCATTCTTGTATGTAACCTAACCAAGGAGGCAACAGATCTCTACAACAAAAACTATAATGCTCTGAAAAAGCCATCAAAGAAGAGACCAGCCAAGGGAAAGGTATCCCCTGCTCTGAACAGGCAGACCCAACACCATGGAAATGGCCACAGCTCCAAACCCGATATGCGGATTTAATGCAGTCCCAATCAGCATACAATAGCATTTCTCACAGAACTAGGAAAAAATCCTACAATTCATATGGAATCAGAAGAGACCTAGAATAGCAAAAGCAATCCTGGGAAACAAAAGCAAAGTAGGAGGCATCACAATCCCAGACTTAAAGTGTCCTAAGAAGCTAGACAAACCGATATGGTACTGGCAACGCAAAAACAAAAATACAGAGATGAGGATCAGTGGAAGTGAACAGAAGATGAAGAAACAACTCGCACAAAAAAGTTATAGCAAGAATCAACAAAGGGGAACAAATCAAATTAAAAAGCTGCACAGTAAAGAAAACAACAGAATGAAGAGACAATCTACACAGGAGGGAAAAATATTTTCCAGCTATGCTTCGAACAGAGGACTAATATTTAAAATATATAAAGAACTCAAAAACTTAGACCCCAAAACAAAAGACCCGTTAAAAAATGGGCAGCTGAGATGAATAGGACATTTCTCAGAAGAATAAATACAAGTGGCCAAAGAGTACATGAAGTTCAACATTTCTGGCCAAGACAGAAAGGCAAATCAAACACGGAGACTACAGCTTACTCCAGAAACCATGGCTACCACGGAGAAATTAACTAATCACAAGTGGGGCAACGTTGCAGGAGAGGAGGAGCGTTTCTACACTCTAGGCGGGGATGTAGGCTGGGACAACCACTGTGAAAATCAGTATGGCGATTCCTCAGAAACCAGTACCAGAGACTCACTTGACCCAGCTCTTCCCTTGTTTAGGTATCTCCCTGAAAGAATTAAAGACAGCATATGTCAGCGATATATATTACTCACGTTTACTGCAGTATACATGCCAATATCCTGGAAGCAGCCTATTTGTCCATCAGCAGATGAATGGATAAAGCAAATCTGGTGTTCACACACGCTGGGGTGCTGCGCTTCCTTAAAGCAGGATAAATAAACTTCAGCCATTTGTAACAAAAGGGCTGCAGATGATATTTGACTACTTTCAAATCTATATTTTCAACGCCAACATCTGAGATGTATCCTGGTGCCTATATCCTCCTGTTTATTCTGTTTTCAAACTTGGTGCGTCCCAGTGGGACCTCCGATCATTTCCATGAGGCCCCACCCTGCAGTTTCCGGCATCAGCTGTAATGGTAGCTCCAGTTTTTCTAGATGTCACCATTGTGTAATCCAGCGATCATCCTGACTCTTCACATGCACAGCCATTCTGCCATCACGGGTGTTTCATACTACATGGGGACATTCGGAATGCTCCCCTCAGATGGATGCAGAATATGTGGATGCTTCTCACCACCAGACCTTCTGGCCTTTCTCAGATCAGCTAAGTGAGTTCCTTGCCGCTACCCATCCCATAGCCTCATGGCCCTGCTAGTCTCTTCTTAACCCGCAGCAAAGGCGAGCCTGTTAAAAGCGCAAATCTTTGCCCTTTCGGGTGTCTGTCTTGCTAGCAGGAGATCTGGAAGCCTTTCCGATGGTCTCCAGCGTGCTGTGCCTGTCTCAGCCCCTTCTCTCTCGCCTGGCACCACGGGGATCTCAGCAGCTTCTCCTCTCCGCCTCGCTGGTCTCCCACTCTTCCACGCTGTTCCCAGAACAGAAGCACAGCTGGGTCCATAGATCAATAGATGAATAGATGGATGATCAAAGGAGATAAGTAATAAATCAATGAAGTTCTATGAAAACATGTTATGGTTGATACCTTGAGTCAACTTGAGAAGTTTAACTAAAATTACACTCAGCAGGGAGCCACGGCTCTTGTAAACATCCTCATTCTGCCTAAGAGGAGGGCAAGGAGATTTTGGGAGTGCTACACCCACCCTGGAAGTGAGGGGTGGGCCTGTGTACAGGAGAAGGCAGGAGAAGATGCTTTTCTCCCCTTTTTATTCTGGCTGTTTTTGCTGGCTGTTACCTTTAAGTGTTGCCCCTGTGCTGTGTGCCACCCTGCTCTGGAGCCAGCTGATGATGGACTGAAACCTCCACAAACAGTGCGCTAAATAAACCTCTCCTCCCTTCCTTCCTTTTTGGGTGTTGGGTATTTTGTCCCAGCAATGAAAGAAAAGTAACCAAAACAACCTAGCTGCTCAAACAAGAGCAGGAAGATCGTGAATGTAGCATTTCAAGAATGAGGATTTTTTTTTCAATTTTTTTTCTCTCTTTCCATCCTTTCTTAGATTGAAATCAAAAGTGTGCTTTTAGGAAGTTTCTCAAATAAAGAAAAACTGTTTTAGGGCATAATGTTTACAATGCTCATAAAGTCACAACAAGCAGTTTTGGAAAACTTTTAAATAAGTTCTTCTTTTAAAAGGAAAAATTGTACCTACCCATTGACAGCTGTGTGTGTCTGTCCTGTTTTTAAAGTTCTCTTGTGATAGAGATTTCAAAACTCCCAATAGCCTCTGAATCCTGCATAATATCACTTTAAAAAAATTCTTACATGCATTTTACAAAAGAAGAAAATATATTTTTATATCATCTGAGCATCCTATAAAAATTCAACACCAAGACCTTTTATAAAAGGATAAATCGTCTAAATCATTTAGCTTCAGACGTCACCTGTAAGTCACCTATAAACCGCTAATGACAAATGGTCATAGAATAGCTAACATGTGCCTCAGGCCAGTTGACAAGAGACTCTATTTTAAGCCATGAAGAGCAGAAGGGTCTTTAGTAGAGTTTAGTACAAGCAACTATGAAATATTTTTTAGAGTGACATGGTTGACTTCCTGTGCACAAACTAACTTAAGCTGCGTAAATGAACTTTTGCCCCTGCTGTCCGCAGTGAGGCAGGGCCCGAAGAGTTGGAGGTCGGTTTTTCCTGCGGGCGGCCAATGGGCTGATGATGCCAAGTCCTGTAGCAGGACAGAAAAGGGCAGGTAGGTGGCAGAATGTGGGCACCACACGTGAAGGTGTGCTGTGCTTGGGTCCTTCCTCCAGGCAGGCCTGTCCCTATCACTAACCCCGCTCCCCCTCAGCTTCAGCAGACAAATTGACCCACTGTCTGGCATTTGGACGTCAGTTCAGTATTCCACGTGTATCTCTGCTGGAAAAAACAACAACACAGGGTTGGAAAATATCAAGGCTGAAATGTGCTTATACAACAACAAAGAACAAAACTGTATCCTACAGGCTGAGGCGGGAGGATTGCAATTTCAAGCCCAGCCTGAGCAATTTCATGACCTGGCTTCACCCTATCTTAAATTAAAAAAAAAAAAAAAAGTTTAGACATATAGTTCAGTGTGACAGCCATGAATTCCATCACCACAACTGGGAAAAACAAGCAAATACTAAATAAAGGGGTAGTATATTTGCATATGAATCTTTTGTTATAATTTGCAAAGACAAGTTCCAGTTTACAGAAGATTGCATCATGGTACACGAATGGACAAGGAACAGGTATAACAGCAGTTCATTTGAGAGAAAAACTGTACAGGAAACAAATAAATGAAAAAAGTTTAACCTTCACTACTGACCAAAGAAATGGACATTAATGCAACAAAGCACCAATTTAGAAATGCTGAGTTCTGTTGAAAATATCTTAGGAACCTAGATGTTCGTTTACAATGGATATTTAAATCAATTGCATGTTTGGAGAGAAACTGAAAAACTCATGCACTTCTGACACCGTTTTAAACTGATGATTTGCAAATTGCTAAAACAGAGAAAATGATAGCCAGACCCTCTGACCCTGACAAAGCCGGGAGAAATACACCCTTAGGAATTAATAATAAGTAACTGCATGCGTGATGATGCTTGTTATAACTAAGGGAAAGGGCTTCTTAAATAGGAAAGGCAGAGTAATTAGCAAGTCAGAACAGCACTTTCTGAAACTCCCTAGAAATCAGAGAGCATAGGGAGAACACAGCCGCATAGAAATCGAAAGACTAGTAACAAAATTCGATGCATTTTGAAAATGTAAAATGGTTCCTGCTGCTGCTGAAACTCTGTGCACGTCATGATCTGCTAAGTTACAGAAATGCACGAGTTGGCTTAGAAAGACAGGGCTTTCTCCCGCTTTGGGTAAATTCTCTTAGCTGGGTGTTTCCGTTATTCTATGCTTTTTTTTTTTTTTTTTTTTTTTTTTTTTTTTAAAGCACCAAACACTTGCAAGGGAAAAAGGAGGCAAGGGTGGAGGATGAGCCTGTAGACAGACCAGGCCCTGGCTTCAGCCTCTGCGCCCCGCAATGATCTGTCAGCTCCCTTCGGAGCAGCCCTAATCCTCTCTGCTGGCCGCCTCCCTATTCAGGAGGGTATGCAAATACTCCCAAACCCGAGCATTTTAGGCCTATTCAAGGCCCAAGACAACACACTTTTCATTAGCATTTCAAGTGTGAGGGCTGAAAAAGGGGAATGGGCAACTCTTTTTTTCTCCTTTTGGCTGGAAGCTTTGGGGAGACTTGAAAATGTACGTTTTTCATCTCTTTGCACACATCAGATCGGCGCTAAACTTCAGAGGGACGCATTGACTGCCCTGGGGGAAGGCATTCAGGGGGATTTTTACACAGACACAGAGGGCCAGCGCCTGAAATAAATCACAGAATGGAGAGGCAGAGATGAAGCCAGGCAGGTTCAGCAGGCTAAGCTGCGCGTCCAGAGGCATGAATTTAAATCTCGAGTTATTTTCTTCTCTCTCTGCTCTTGCGTGAACCTTCTCCAGCCCGGGGGTGCGGGCGGGGGGCGTCGGGCAGCGCAGGGGCCCATTTAAGATGCAAGAGCGGCCTCCCGTCCGCTGCCCTCTGGAGCTGCGGCGCCTGCAGCCGGCGCGCACAGAGCCCCGCACTGCACAGCCTAGGTCACAAGTTCAATCCCCTTCTGGGTCAGTTAGCTTTGCGCCGAGCCGCAGCCGCAGACTAAAGGCCTGAGCCCCTTATTCAGGCCGAACGCCTCACCGAATGTGTGCCCCTGGTCACCGCACACAAAACACCCCAGCCTGAGCCCTGCAAATCCATCCTCCCCTGCGGGGGCGGGGAGAGCAGGCAGGCCCTGGGAGCCCAGGGAGGAAGGCCGGGGTGGCAGGACAGCTCTCTGCAAAGGTGGGGTGGGAGGGGAGGCAGGAGGCCTTGTGGATGGGGTGATGGAGTGGGGAACGTGGAGGAACCTGCAGACCCAGCCCAGCCACTGCACTGTGCGCCAAAGAGTGAGCTGCTTGGCCTTTCTGAGCCCCTACGGTGGCTGAGTTGTGAAGCCCACGCAGGTGGAGAGCTTATTATGACTGTGCCTGGTACACACGGAGCGCTCACATTGTCCTGGGCTTGTCACCACCAGACACGACCATCAAATAACACGCTTTGGCCATTTAATGGAGAGGATCCATATACACGTGAAAGCCAGAAACAGAGGTCCCCGATAGCAGCAAAGATTGGGTGTCTGGTGTATATTATTTGTATTATTAATAAATGTTTTCTTTTTCTTTTGGGGGGAGAAGTGAGTTGTTAAAAAAATAAATTCCATACAATCTAGTCCCCAAAGAACCTTTAGAGCTAAATAATCTAGATTTAAACTGGATTCAGTCAATTATCATCTAGGTTATTTTGGATCAGTTAGCCTTCTAGTGCCTTGACTTCTCCATCTATAAAATGGGAATTGTAGCTATCTTTCTTGTACAGTTGTTTTAGGATTAAATAGGTGATACATGTGAAATGCTTATTTATAGATGGTAAACCTTTCAATGTGTGATATGTTTACTGTGAGAAAATAAGTCATGCTTTTTACCAACCTTTGGCTTTAGAGAAACCACAGGATTGCATTGCAAGCCAGATCGCTGCCTCGCTCACGTTTCCTAAATCTGATTTCCACCTGCCTTTCCAGTTTGACATCTGTGTCTCCCTTCCCTCCTTCCACACCTGCAGTAATGGGTCCTCTGTCACCGGACCCATCCTGAATTTTGCATACACAGTGTTTCTTCCCTCATTTATGCATCAATTTGGTGATTAGTCTCATTTCAAGATCCGAGTGGCCTGAGCAGGACTGAATCAAGGACTGGTAGATCAGGCTGCATCTAGGAGCAGCAGGAAAGAGCGTGGGGATCGATTAGCAATGCCTGTGACGGGTGCTGGAAGGGCAGTGGTTGCATCCAAGCAAGCCCTGCCTGTGTGCGCTAACACTCACACAACCTCCGCGTGTCCCCTCTTCTGTCTCATTGTGTCCCCCAAGTCTTCACCTCGCTTCTCCTCCCAGGCAGCTGTCTCTGGAGAAAAGCAAGTGTTCTTTCTCAGAACATGTTGTAGGCAATAAATGTGTACACACATTTCTACTGCTTGATCAAAATATATACTAATTTTAAAAGAGCTCACTCTTCCGACTCTCACATCCCTCCTCTGAACCTTGCTTCAATACCCGAGTCTGCCCCAGATCTGAAACCATAAAACACTTTCTCCTCTTTCTAGTGCAGGCAGAAGGCTTATGATAGGTGCTCTGAAAAATGTCTCAAGATGGTAAAATGCTAAGCGATTGCAGTGACCTAAAGAAAGTATAAATCTGTGGACTGGTGTCTGTCTGTTTGTTGTTGTTTTGCTGAGGTAGGGTGTCATGTAACCCAGGCTGGCCTGGAACTCACAATCCTTCTGCCTCAGCCTCTTGAGTGCTAGAATCAGGGGTCAGCCACGATGCCTGACTCCATGGCTGCTTTAAAGGGAAACATTTAGTAATGTTCAGCTCCTGGAAAAAAATGTAGGAAGAGAGCCGGTGGTGGGAGGGAAGGACGGGGCAGGAGAACTCTGTTCTGTAGTGTCTACACTGTGCATCCACCCCACGCTAAGTGGCTTACGACAAGCAACATTTATTTGGCACTGGTCCTTGGGCTGATCCTGTCGTTACCCAGATCTGGGACAGGCCTGGATGATCTTGCCTGGACCAGCAGCTGGGTTAGCTGGAGGCTGCTTTGTGTTGAGCGTTCTGAGCTAAGCAAAGAAGCCTGAACAGAAGGGCAGTGGTTAGGACCATTTCTACCCCCAAAATGGGCCAGTCGCTGAAGTGGAGGTCAGAAGGCCAACGAGATCAGGTGAGCCTGCAGATGGAGATGGCGCCATGGAAATGGGAAGAGACAAAGTAGCTGGCCTGCATAAAGAGCAGGAGGAGCTGGTTCATCAGGATGATGGAGCGGGAGGTGTCATGGCTTGTTTAAGTGTCCCCGAGAACCCTCATGCAGTCACGGAGGCAGCTGAGCCTAGCACTTGTGATTGGTTCATTGTCCAGGGCTACGATTGGCGGTATGAGTGCTGGACCCACCCAGGGGCGGGGCCAGCATACTATATAAGAGAGGGAAGCCGGCGCTCTGTCCTCTTTGCCCTTTCACTCTGTGGCTTACAGCCACCGTGGATGGCTGCCCCTCAGCCACACCATCCTGCCTTGGAGCCAGCTGAGGAAGGACTGAAACCCCCCAAAACCGTTAGCTAAACCTTTCCTTTCCTAATTTGGGGGGTCAGGTATTTTGTCTCAGCAAGGAGAATAAAGTAACCAAGACGGCAGGGATACAGGTCAAAGCAGCCACCTCTAATGGCACCTAGGCTGCTGGCAAAGGAAGGAATCCTTCTAGAGTTTAATTTCTTTGCCTGTAAAATCAGAAGCATAACATCTAGATTCGAGGTGGCTGTAAGATTAAGGATACCCACAGAAAGGGTGTGGACTTGATGTCCCTTCCACACACAGCCTGCACACACACACACACACACACTTACAGAACATGAAACAGCACCGGACTCTGAGCCACACGCCCTCACCATGCTCGCAGCTCTGGTTTCATAGCACAGCGAATTCAAGTAGATCACTTAACTCTCCAGGACCCATTTTATCGCCTGCACACCAGGGATAATAGTAAGCTCAGAAGATCTTTCTTGAGGGCTTTAACAGTGGAGCCAAAGTGTGTGCTGCGGCTTGACGTTTGTCGCTGTCCCAGGGCAGCGGATGCCACGCGCCTCGGCGGGCTTCTGGCCTCCCCTCTCCCCCAGCCTTGCCCTTGGTTCCATCTCAGGAGAATCGGGAATGACTCCACTCTATTTCTCTGTGCCACAAGAAGACCAGAGGTCCCCGGACACCTCTGGTCACCCCGCCCCAGTCAGGCAGCTGCATTTCCCCAGTGCAGCAGCCCATGGGACCAGGGCCGGCTTAGCCCTTGGGCTTCTCGCTTGCTCTCCTGTTGATTCCATCGAGCTCGGTAGCTTTCATGCAGCGACTGAATGCACAGCTCAGCAAGGCTCGGACCTCTGTGAGAAACTTCCCACCCGCACACTGTCTCTGTGATGAATCCACTTGATTGCGTGAAACCCTTCCCAGTCAGCACATCCAGGACGAAAAGACACAAGCTCCCCCCAGATCCGCTCCTCCCCTTAATTTTGCCTTTTTCCACGGACGATAATACCACTCTTCACTGACTGGGCCAGAAACCTTGGAGAGGTAAATGTGTGTAGATTCAGTACTTTCCCATCTCAACACAACCATCCCAGGCCAAGCAAGGGACTGTTACTCAGGCTAAAGTGAGGGACCCCCTGACTAATCTCCCTCCTTGTGTTGTCCTTATGCCCTTTGTCTGTTCTTCCTAGAGCAGTCTCTGTGATGCTGTCTCAGTGTAAGTCAGGGCCTAGCACTTCTCTGCTTCACAACCTTCCAACGTCATTTTCTTCTGTTTCATAGCAAAAGCCAAAGTTCTCCCAAGAACCTCCAATAGCTCATGTTCTCATTTCTTCCTTGTCTTTTCCTTCCTTGCTGGAGCTCAGCCATATCCACCTCAGGGCCTTTGCACTTGCTGTGTTCGCTGGCCTGTATGCTTTTCCCTTGGGTAATCTGCTTGGATAGTTCCCTACTCTCCTCCAGCTCTGTGTTTAGCTGCCACCTCAGCCTCATCCCTCCTCAACCTGTGTAAAGCAGCTCCAAGTTCCTGCCCTAGCACTCCCTTCCTTCCTTGCTCTGTCTGCTTTCTCTCCAAAGCACTGCTTCCATTGGATGTTCTGTCTGTTATCTATCTGTCTGTTCATCGATCTGATTGGTTAGTTGGTTTTATTCTGTCTTTCCCCCAAGATAGAAATGACACGAAGGGAAGACTTTTCTGTTGTTTGGTCCCTGAGGTCTGCCTGGGCTCAGAGCAGTATCTAGCACAGGGAGCCAGTCAGTGAAAGTTTGCTTACTGAATAAAAGAGTTGGAGGATAACGGGCTTATCGCTGTGCCTGACACACAGCACCGGTCAAATCTTAGTTTGTTGTAAGGATTCAGTGATGTGATCTATTGCTATAAAATGTCACACAGTTCTAAGTCACCTCCATGGCTGCCTTTACCACCGGCCCTCCACTAAGCCCACGTAGATCCTGAACAGAGAGTTAGATAGGATTGTTGTAGAAACAGACAGGGGCAGCCATGGCTTGAATCTGGTCTTCAACTACCCAGATGCTTCTTATCTGTTCTAGGCTAGAAATGCAGAGTATTATAATCCCATTTAACGTAAGAGCAAGCGGTCTTGTGTTCTCACAGCTCTATGTAAGAGACAACTCATTCACAGAACAGAGGCATGGTCTCGGAAGCCTGGCCACCAGAGGCCATTGGGTGCCAGGGATAGAAGCCCTCGCCCTGCACTAGAGGACTCAAGGCTCAGAGAGCCAGACCTGAGAGTTAAAACCAGGTTAGCAGCTCAGTTACACTAGGTGGAGGGTAGGAATATATTTTAGGAGAATTTTCCCACCAACTAGGTTTTAAATAAAGAGTAAGCCTCAAGCCTCTGGAAAATTATATGTGTGAAAGATATTCATTTCCAAAAATACTATTCTGTTCATTATGAAATTACTTTTACCCCGTAAATAGCTTTTTTAAAAAACAAGGAAACAAACACTTTTAGAGAGTGTCTGTCTCTGTGAAGGGCACCTTCTGCCCGCCCAGCTTTGTTTCCGGCTCTGCCAGCCAACATTTTGATACAGGATTTCAGACTGGATTATTTGCTCTTTTATACAACGATGGTTTTCCTCCAGAAATTTGAGAAGGATGACATTGGGGAAATAAAATAAAAATGAAGATATGAGTAAGAATGTCCTGTAATGGCCAGCGCTGAGACAACGCAAGCGAATCCTAGGGAGGCAATCATGAGGGCAGAGGCCCTGGGCTGTGATGGCCTGGGTGTGGCTGGAGTGTTCCCCTGTCCGTGTGTGGAGAGCGTGGCCCCCGTGTGGGGTCATGACAGTGGGGCCCGATGGGAAATGAGACTGAGTAGTTCTTCTGAGATCCACCTTGGTTCTTGCAAGAGGGTTGTCATTAAAGAGCAAGCCTGGCCCGTCCATGATATGAGGCTGTCAACCATGCCGTGATGCAGCCAGAAAATGGGATCGGGTGTGGTTGGGTGAGGGAGGCTTCCTAGACTTGGTGTCAAGCTGTTCGAATTTTCAGCCTCCAAAATGCTGAGTTAAATAAACATGGTTTCATAGAAATTACCTGGCCTCGTACATTTTGTTACAGCATAGGAAAATTTAGAGCACTTCACCCATGCCTCTGGTTCTGTTTGACCCATGCCTCAACGACCACCCTGAGGAGACAGAGATGGGAGGGAGCCTTTCCCAAAGACCCGCGCTCCTTCACTGTGGTGACCTCACAGCTCAGGATCTAGGCGATCGGATTCTGTGGAGGACAAGGACCAACATCCCTCTTTCCCTCTGTTCAGCCCAGGACAGTGTGAAGCCCTGGACAGGTTACCTCCTGAGAAGTAAGAGCCTCACCACAGAAATTTGTCCTCAGAGATCTAGAAATAAATCACGGGTTTTATTTTTCTCAGCACCTTATGTTCTCATTTAGGATTAAATTAGTGCCCTATGAAATAGAAGTATTCTTCTTTAAGGATACAAATATCCAAATATCCTATCAGACACCAAATAGGAATGGGTTGCCTTCCTCTGTCTGTCTGCTTGGCTCCTTCCCCTCAGCCAGGGACACATCCAAGTCACTGCCGCCCAGAGAAAGCCCAGTGCCCTCCCCATGCTTTCGTCTCCTCTTCTGGACTGTCACAGGGGAACTCACACGAGAGCCCCCCACCCACTCTCTGCCTGCTCATGCCCCAGCCTCTCCAGCTGCCTCCAGTCCTGGTAGTGAGCTGGCTTTCAGACGGGACATCATGGTAGCAGCCATGGCAGAGGAAAGCCGATCCCCGATCCCCTCGGGGCTGCTGGAGGCAGAGAGAGCAGCAGGAGGCAGAGAGAGCAGCAGGAGCCAGAGGAAAAATGCACCCCTCCAGGGCATGCTTCAGTGAGCTCCTCCAACTAATCCCTGCCTCTTGCCAATCCCTCCTCCAACCAATCACTGCCTCCTGCAGATCCCTCCTCCAACCAATCCCTGCCTCTTGCCAATCCCTCCTCCAACCAATCGCTGCCTCTTGCCAATCCCTCCTCCAACCAATCACTGCCTCCTGCAGGTCCCTCCTCCAGCCAATCCCTGCCTCCTGCACATCCCTCCTCCAACCAATCCCTGCCTCCTGCCAACACTCAGCTACAAACCTGTCACTTCATTACTCTATCAGTAACATTAACGCCCAGCACCCCAAGCCCCACTTCTAAACACGTGAGCCTTTGGGGGCGCATTTTTTAATAAACCATAGCAAGCACTAAAACAGGTCAAGTAACTTGAGGCTCCCACCAAGCCTCTGAGTGAACCAAGCGCTGTAATTATCATCACCCTTATTCCAGTTACAGAAACCGGGGCACGAGGGGTGACAGAACGTGACCAGACTCCTTGGATTAGTAACGGAGCTGGGAGACGAACCGACACGCTGTAGCTCAGAGCCCACGCGTGGACCGCTGGTGGACAGCGCTGCAGGTGGGAGCTCGGCGTCGCTCCTCCTTACCGCCTGCGTCTCCAAATGACCACAGCCCGAGGAGGGCTTTGCAATCCAGAACAACAAACAGGCGTCACCGCCGGTACCCTGGGGTCTCTCCTCTGCTTCCTCCCAGTCGTCACACAGTTTAAAAAATGCGACTCTAGCTTCGCCTGGTTCTCGGATGTAGTAAATAGAATCATCTGCTGTAACCTCTCTCATGACTAGGATTTGCCCGCTGTGTGGAACATGGTGTCTCTCGCATTGCCGAAGGTACAGATGATTTACTTCTTCTGTTGCACTGCCTGGTCAGCGCGCTGTCGCTGTCGCTAAATGCAAGAGATAATTAATTTATAAAGAGAACAAAGTTGCTTTTGGCTCACAGTTTTAGAAGTTCTGGCTCATGATCAGGCAGGCCCCTGGCATGTAGGCCTTGATGCAGGCGCCAGACAGCATGGCAGGGCTGTGCGTGCAGGAGTCCGGTGCTCACCTCAGGGCCAGGAAGTAAGCGTGTAAGGAAGGGGCGAGGCCCCACAATCCCTTCAACTGCGCATCCTCAGTCAACCGCTGGGCTCCTCCAGGCCCCAATCCTGCAGCTTCTGTCACCCCGCAATAGCTTCACCCGGGGACCAGGCCTTTGTGCTGCTGATGGGCTTGTGTTCTGTATTAAAAAAATAACACTGCTGTGGACATTGTGCATGTATTTGGTGTACCTGTGTACACGTATTTGTTGGGTGTGCACACGGAAATGAATTTACAAAGTCACAGTACCTGCAGAGAATCAGCTCCATCAAGGCTGCCAGGCTATTTTTTCCAAGTGGATTTAAGGGGAAGTAAAAGGTCTAAGATGTGCGGTGCATGTGTACCAATTTCACACAGTGAATGCAGCCATTATGCACTGAGAACGTGGACTAATAAAATTTTACTTTAATTTTAGGGTGACATTAACCACTTATCCTCCCACCATCTGTTTATGAGTGCTCAAGATGACCCAAATCCTCACCAGCTCTTGGTATTTTCATGTTTTATTTCAGAGACTTTGTGGGATGCGGGGTAGTATTATTTTGTGTTTCTCTGATAATAAACGACATCTTCGAGTACATCCTTACCTACTTTGAACCCATTTCATGGGAAGCTTATTCAAGGCACTTCTCCATGTTTTAATTAGGGGTCTGGATTTTCCTGATTCAAAAGATTTTTTATATATTTTAACAAAAGCCCTGTATGAAGCATTTACACTGTAAAACTCTCTCTCTATGACTTTTTACTTCCATAATGGTGTTTTATAATGCATAAAAGTTCTTAATTTTCACTCATTCACCTTTGTTTTTTACAGTTAGGATTTTTATACTGTTTAAAATATGTTTTGGCTTCCCAAGCTCATAAAAATATTTTCCTATTTCAGAATACTATTATTGTTCAGAACATTATTATTTCGCCTTTTATATTTAGATCTCTGATCTATTTGGAATCGAGCGTGTGTGTGTGTGTGTGTGTGTGTGTGTGTGTGTGTGTGATGACGTGGTCAGGATTTTTTCCCACATAGATAATGTCATTATGGCTGGGGTCTAGATGAACCCCAAAGCTTCCTGCATAGGCTTTTCAGATGCAGCTGAGCCTGGAGCTGGTGACTGACTCACTGTGCAGTGCAGGGATTGAGGGTGTGAGTAACACACTCGCCCCAGTGTGAGTAGTCTGCTCACAATCTGAGGAACGAAAAGAGCTCTCTCTCTCTCTCTCTCTCTCTCTCTCTCTCTCTCTCTGTCTCTCTCTCTCTGTCTCTCTCGTTGCTTTTTCTGTCTTCTGCCACCATGCACTGTTGCCTCTCTGCCATGGGCCACCCTGCCTTGGAGCCAGCCAATGATGGACTGAAACCTCCACAAACTGTGAACTAAATAAACCTTTCCTCCTTTAACTTTGGGGATCCAGTATTTTTTTTCAGCCACTGGAAAAATAACTAACACATCAGTTGATCCAGACATATGAAATAATCAGATCATTGTACAGCTTCATCCATGTGGGAATTTGGTTATAAGTCAGCGGGCGACTTGTGAGACTATCTATAGACTATCACGTCCCGTTTATCTTTGATCATTTATTTCTTTGCTGAACCTATCATAATGTCTTAGTAATTTTAGCTTCAGAAGATGCCTGCAATTTTAGGAAGTCAGATTTTCTAACCTTAATCTTTTACAAATTATCATGATTATTCTTTGCTTTTTGTGATCTGCATACATTTCGTTTGTTTTAAAAGAAATTTTATTTTATAATTACGAATTCACATGGAATTATAGGAAATACTCCAGAGAGATCCTGAGTACTCTTTATCCAATTCTCCCCATTGGTAAATATTACCTTAAATACTTAAATACTACCTTAAATACTACCCTGAACTCTCTCATTCAGGATACTGACATTAAAATTCATCGTGGTTTTAAACTGAGTTCCCAAAATGGCTGAATGATGTGCTTGGTTTTCGTCTGGTGAAATGTCTGTTTGTATGCTTTTTTTTCTTTTTGCCCATTTGTTATGTAGATTTTTGCTTTTTCAACGTTGAATTTTGAGTGTTCTTTACATATGGACTAGCATGGGCTGGTAGCTAAAATATGCAAAGATAGTATTCTACAAATATTTTCTCCTGGGGATATAGCTTAGATTTCACCCTCTTATAGAGTCTTTCACTGAGAGGTGTTTTCAATTTTGATGAAGTCTGACATTCCTTTTCACTAATGGATCATAGTTTGGGTAGTAAATCCTAGAACTTTTTGCAGATTACCGTGCCCTGAAGTTTTTCTGTATGTTTTTCTAGCTTTTCATATCTACATTTCCCATTTATTTTTGTGATCTAGTTAAAATTAAATTTTTTTGTAAGATGTGAGGCTTCGGTTAAGTGACTTTATGCCCTGTTGATTTCCACCTCTTCCCAATCGTCAAAAAGTAGTTTGTCTCCACTGACCTGCTGTTAATGCTGTAAACATTAGTAGAGCACATCTGTGTGAGTCTGTGTATTGGTTTTCTATTTTGTTCCATTAATCTCTGAGTCCATTCCTCTGTCAGCACTGACAGCTGTATTTCCAACAGCTCTGCACGTCTCACAGTTCAGTAGACTGACTCTGCTCACTTCGTCATTTCGTGTGTCATCATCAGAATTGTTTCAGCTAATTTAATTCCTTTGCCTTCTATATAAATCGTGGAATAATTTGATCTAGATCTACACAAAGTATCTTGCTGGAATTTGATATTGATTATATAAGACCTATAAGTCAATTTAGGAAGAACCAACATATTTAAGATGTTGAATCTTCCAATTTATGAGCGCAGCATATACGTATTTTTAGATAAGGGTCTTGCTAAACTGCCCAGGCTTGTCCTATGCTTGCAATCCTCCTACCTCGGACTCCCAAGAAGCGGAGACGATAGCCAAGTGACGCAGTCACCAGCTTCGGTTGTGGCATGGCATTCATGTAGATCTTAAAGTTTCTTCCACCAGCATCTTCTAATTTCAGCAAGAAATACTAGGCATGATTTATTAGCTTTATATTGCCATATTTAAATTGTTTAAAAAATTTAAATGGCAGCTGTTTTTATTTTGGTTTCCACACAGTCGTTATGAATATAAAGAAATGCTACTGACATTTTTATGTTGTGTCTCATTCTGATCAGTTCTGAGAGAGGCTCTGTGTGTGTGTGTGTGTGTGTGTGTGTGTGTGTGTGTGTGTGTGTGTGCTGGGTGTGTACCTTCCTTAGGGTATACTAGTAAATGATCATGTCATCTATAAGTAGGGATTGCTTTATTATTTTTTCCTTTGTCTCCGTCTTTAATTTCTCTTTTGGCTTCGTTGCACTGATTAGAATTTCGAGCACTATACCGAACATAAGTGATGAGGCAGACATCCCTCATATCTCTTCCCAGGCTGAGAACAAAGCATTCAGCAGTAAGTATGTTAGTGGTAGGGTTTTTTTTAAAATTGATGCTGTTATCAGGCTAGGTTCCCCTTTACCCTTATTTTTCTGAGGGTCTTATTATAAATAGTGTTGAATTTTATCACAAGTAATATCTACATGGGTTGATGGGCTTATGTGATTTTTTTCTCTAGTCTGTTAGTAACTCGGGGTTATATTGCTTAATTTTCAAGTCCTGAACCAGCTTTGCGTCTCTGGAAAAAACTCTATTTCGTCAGGGTGTGCAATTGTTTTTGTGTTTATTGCTAACTACAGTGTTAATGTGATAGCAAGAACTTTCGGATGCATACTCAGGAGAGGTATTAGTGTATAGTTTGCTTTTTTGTACTGCTCTTTTTAGTTTTGATATTAGAATAATACCTCATAAAACAAACCTCAGACATGTGTTCTAGTTTCTGAAGAAATCGCACAGAATTCTTATGAATTCTTGTTTGAATTCTTGGAAGAATTCACCGATAAAATCATCTGTGCCTCGTGACTCATTTTTGGGAGCTGCAACATTATGAAATAAATTACTTGACAGAGGGTTCAGGGCATCGTGGGTCAGCCCCATTGCTCTGAGCCTGTGGTGGCCCAGGACATCATAGAGAGCACGTGTGGGAAGGAAGGAAGCCTGGTCCCCTCAGGGTAGCTGAAAAACAGACAAACAAGGAGGGACTGAAGTCTCAGCACCCAAAATAGTATTCTCTAAGGCACATCCTTGGTGACCCCTAACTCCGTCCTCCCTCCTTCCTCCCTTCTTTCCTCCTAAAGGTTTTCCTGTAGATTCACAGGCTGGAGACCAAGACATGGATTTCTGGGCATATTCAGATCCAAACTATGGCACTGACAGTGCCACAGCTGTGGAGACGTCACTGAACTACCTCATTGAAACCTGCAGTGGAACCTGGCCTGGGTGAGACTCTCAGTTCTGTACTTGGACAGTGTGGAGCAGTTACTGCCCCAAAGTCTTCGTTGCTAGGTGGCTCCTTGCTGGCCCCTTGGGTGAAGAAAGGAAGCCTTTCCTGGGGCTCTTGCTGTCCTGTTGGTACTCACAGGTTGCTGGCTTCTTTGGCACTAAGTCTGAAAGAAAACTCAAGAAAGGCGTCGCCATGTCATTTCCTGGATCTCAAAATCCCTGGCCAGTCTCTTCTTTCTAGCTGTAATCTTCTTATGTTTCTCTCTGGGGGCTACGGGCTTCAGTTTTCATTTCCTTATTAGAGTGAAGCACAAAATACAAAATAAAAATCATGTAAAGCCCGCAGCTCTTTTCACAGGCCTTCTTGGTATCTCAGTCTGTTGCTCTGGAAGCTGTGGAATTTCAGCCTCACCTCTTGGCTTCTCTCTGTTCTCCAGAACCTTGCAGCCCCAGAAAGCAGTGCCCTCAAAACTCACTAGTTCATTGTTGTGCTTTTGTCTCTACGGGTTTGGAAAATCTCTGCCAGAGTCTTCACATTTTAGCGAGGCTTTCAGTTTGTTTCCTCAGCCTCCCACCCCACTCCTGGGCCCAAGTTTGTCCGATACTCTGAGAAGTGCTTGTGCAGTGCTGGCTCACTTCTCTGTAATTCCAAGTTCTTCAAGGTGTTGAGCTGGGCAGATTTCACAGATGGTTTGACCGTGCGCCCTTCCTCCCACTCATTTAGCAGCAGAATCAAAGTTTGCATAAATGTATAGAGATACACATACATAATCAACAATTGTGCTGCGTATATAGCCAAGGAAGTTAAAAAACAAAAAACCCAGCGAGAAGGGATGTCTACTTTTGAGTAACCGGGGAAAATAGTGACATTTGACTTGTTTCTATCTGTCCATTTAGGCTTTTTACTGCCATATATATATATATATATATATATATATATATATATATCTCACATTTCCTATAATTCATTGTGAGCATTATATGAGAATTATAATCCTATAATTCATTATGAGCATAACAGCTCCTGGCTACTCAAGGAAGTTGAACACCGATGAATTGCACCCAGATTTCTTGCATTTAAAATGAAGTTTTTGTATCACAGAGAGCTGGGGTTTTGTCTGTTAGATTTTGCTTTTTGAATTCTTGCAGGGGAGGGAGGCTGGTTCATCCACAAACTTGAAACAACACCCTAAACCCCTCTCTACCTTTTTTTCCTGTTATGGCAGACACTTCCACGCAAAACTACATGGAATATTTGTTGGCTATTTTCTAAATGGCTAAAGACAGAAATGTCCCTCAAGAATAAAAAGCGAACAGCGCTCAGAGAGGTCTTCAGTCTCTCACAGGCCGCTTCAGTGATGCTCGCTTCTCCACCTGGTGTAACTGACAACCCTTCTGCCTCTGATTTAGGGATCAAAGAAGACACATCCAACCGGAAAGCATCTCTAAGGTTGGCCGAAACCTGTGGTTTGTACCCAGACCACAAATAGGATAATTAAGGCTTTCTTTTGGTTTAAAACAAAAGGCAGAAGGAACACTACCACGAAAATGTGTCTCTGGTTCAGCGGGCACAAACACAATACTCATCGTGTGGGTGCTAGTAGGGTCACCACCAACCTCTGCCCACCTCTGCAGCCTCCTGAAGGTAACCAGCGCCTCTGTCTTTGTGCTGGACCTCCTTGTACCACAAAGTCTTCCCAGAGTGGTTAGAAAGCAAGTGTCTACCTCTTTGATGTCTCTGAGGCACCGCTTTAGGCAAGGATGATTCTCCAGGATTTTGAACTTTCTTTCTCAATGTACATATACTGAGTTCATTCATTTATTTTTTTAAAAAGAGAATAAAAATGCACACAAGATGATAGGACATTAACAGTGGTTCTTATATTGCATATTGTCTTCAAAATAATTGCTCAGATTTCCAGATATAGGCACACAAAGCTGATCAAACAATATACGCAGTGTCACTTTCAGAGAACTAATAAAGTGAATAGTACAATTGTCTTTACTATCATGTGTCTGATTCATTCTTAAGTAGTTGCTTAAAAATAGTAACAACAGATACTTCTGCATTCTTTTGTGCAGTTTTTGATTAGTATATATTTGCAATGTGTAATAATTGCGTCCCTGTGGGGAGTTGGTATGTGAGTTATACATCATATCCTGTTCCACTGATTCCCCTCCCTCCCTCCCCTTCACCTCCTCCATCCCCAGACCCCTTCCCAACTCCACAGTCTGTCTCCTTGTTCCCTATTATATGTCTTTTATTTGTTCTTTAAATTACTTCTAATTTAGATTTCTCATCTCAGAGTAACCATGCAATATTTAGCCTCCTGTGTCTGATTTATTACACTAAGGATTGCAAGGTGCATCCCTTTTCCTACAAATGACTCAAATGTATCATTCTTACTGGCTGAGTGGTACTCCACGGTGTACCCACACCACATTGCTTATCCTTCATCCTTTGGTAGGTATGCCGACCACTGCCAGGACTTAGCTATTATTATTTACGCTGCTATCTGTCTTCTTTGGCTAGGATTAAATGATAATATGAAAATATCTGACTGTCTCAAGTCTCTCTGGGATGTGAGTTCAGATGCAAGTCCTTTTATATTGGGGAGAAGACTCGCTTGCCCCGCACCCCTAGCTCTCCACACAAACAGGAGGCCTATGCCACCGGCAACCCTCGAGCTTCTGGAGCTCCAGAGAACGCTTCTCCTGTGCACAGAGATTGCCTACTCTTCAGCCACTTTGCTGAAGATCTGTTGACTGTAAATCACCGGGAGAGGAATCCTCACGTGACTGCTTGCTTCCAGAATTCTCTGTGTAACACTGTTCTGCCAGTGTCTGGGTGCGCTGAGGGCAGGTAAACCTGGCCAGCCACCAACCACAGCATTCAGGGTGATGGAGTTAGGGGTAACACACTTCTCCCCCACACTCCGTGCGGCACTTGGAGTCTGCTAATACTTGGAACCATGAAAATACTTCCCTAGAGAATACCCATTGTGCCCCAATCATTTTCTTCTTCTATATAGAAATTAAACTCCTTTCAGCTAAAATTAAAAATATTACAGGAATGAGACTCTCCATGCATATCACCTCTTGAAAAAAGCAATTTTGGTTGCAGTACACTCTGCCACACATCCACGGTTAGAAAATTCCCCCCAGGGTCCTGAGGTTTCATCAATGCCAGCTATTTTTCTTATTTCTGCCTCCATCTCCAGACTCTGCATTCTACAAGATAATTTGTTGATTAGCTTAAAATTAAGTCTGAGACCTCAGCTGTTAGCATTTTCTCTCTAAAAGTAGACAAGAGAGTTCTAAGGGTACAAAAGCCAAACATGTTTCAATCACTAGAGTGGAAAGTTGAGGGGATTTTTCAGGGAAATCACAATCTCATGCATTTGTGTGTGTGTGTGTGTGTGTGTGTGTGTGTGTGGAGAGAGAGAGAGAGAGAGAGAGAGAGAGAGAGAGAGAGAGAGAGATCACCCTTCCATAATAAAAAATATGCAGAAACAAATAATCTTCGGGGGAAATAATTACTAACCAAAGTGTCTAAAAGGAATTAATGCTTTTATGTTCAAATGTATGGGCCAGGGTATGTGAGACTTTTCACTGATATAAATGGACTTGAATTTGAACTCACGGCCTGGAGAGACCAGAGTCCCTGTTCTCTTTTCATCCTAACAAAAGAAGACAACAGCATAAGTAATAACAGCCAAGCCACCCATCACTAATTTCCCAGTGCCTTTCCTTTGGGGTGCATTTTTAATCGTACCCATTATTAAAGCTAAGTGGGGCTAAATTGTGTTCCTAAAGTTATCCCACTAGATCTGTGAAAGGCAAGATCAAGGTAAGTCTACACGGTAGTTTACGCCTTTCTCCTATGACACAGCGTCTCCCAAGTGGGACGTTCTCATGAGAAGGTGGGTTTGAGATAAACAACTAAGGGATAAGGAGTGCGTTTAGGGTGAGTTAACCTAAGTAAATCTCAAAGGCAAGAGTTGTAAGCTAAAAGTTTCGGCCTCAAAGCAAAGACCTAGAGGGGTAAGAGACGTAGAACTGGGTCACAAAGAAACTCAACTATACAGAAGCTCCCAGTATCACTTTTAATTTGTTTTACAGACTTGCTGATCAAGCAACATAAAAAATGCTCATGTCAATATAGGTGTTGGTCAGCTAAGCTCTTTCTTGGAATAGTTTAGCTCGGAGTAGGGCAAATAGCACTTGGAGAAAAGAGCTTGTCCATCGGGCAGCACATGGGTACCCGTGAGGATCAGAAAGATCAAACAGAGCACTGAGAGAAAGATGGGAAACCTCATGCATCGTGTACAAAGGTGTGACAGATGGAAACCAAAATGTGTCAGCATGCAGAGTTCTGAGTGGACTGTACCGGATAGGAGCAGATTCTGCTCTGGGGTGAGGAGAGCTAAGAAACATACGCAGTAGTACCTGTAGTTAGAAAGTGTGTGACTTCTTTGTAGACTGAAGCTAAAATGAGGGGCCTCCTCATCACAGGGACAGTCTGCTTGGCGGCAGGTAGTCGGTAATGCCCGGTCTGACATTTAATAGCCGTAGAATTAAAATACCCAATAACACTGGAGTGATGAGTGGTTAAGGACAGCTATGATGTTTAAAAAAATCTTTAAAAAAGGAAGCATTATGTTTTCAATAATTAAAAATGTCTTTTTATTTTCCCCCTATGAGGAGGCCCCGGAACTACACTGTTTTTATTTTTCATTTGGCCTTTTTTTGTGACAGTTTTCTCTGTGCCTGGCTATCAGTGGTCAGTTCCAGCTGACATCAGCAGTTTTTTCCTTCTCTTAGTCTTTAAAACAATCAACTTAATCTGGTGTAAACTTGCAACCCAGATAACAAAGTTGGTTGGAATTCTGTGTAGCTCAAGGTGGTTCCAAAGACCCTGAAATCCTGACAATGGACTACACTAATGTCACATGACTGGTGACGTCCTCCAAAAGTATTTCCATTGTCAGGAGCTTAGTATTCATGCCCTGAGCTGTAAGCACTGGAAGCCTGAGCATAATGGAACCATAAGTGATATTTCAACTTAATTAAAATCTGACTTGGCTCACCTTCACACTGATTCGTATATTCTCACCGATTTCTCACTGTCCTGTTCTATCAGGTTAATTCGAATGAAATTAAAATTGTTAGCACATATTAACTGAACAATATCAGGGGTTTCTTGTGAAATTTTCATGCCTGTAAATAATGTATTGTCATTGTACCCCTCCCTATGACTTTGCCATGTCACCCGCCCCCGGTATGAAATGATACAGTTGAGACAGAGCTACATTTTGCAGAAAGCCTGATCATGTCAGGGACAGCAAGCACGTTCCCTGCTGTCATCTAGGCATGAGACTAAGTTTGTACACAGAGAAAGCAAAGCTCAGAGAAGTTAAGTCACTTGCCCATGGCCACCCAGGAAGCAAATGTGGAGCAGGGTTTGAACCTGAGTTGATGACAGATGTGTATTCACACACTGAGCCGCACTGAGCCAAGTTAGCCACACAGGTATTTAATGACAAAGCAAAAGGGTTTGATGTCCTTAACCTGTCTCTGGGACAGTCCCTAGAGGAGGCAAAGTGGATTCCTAGATGACCTAGTGCCAGGTGGTTCCCATAAGATATAAACAGCAACTGTCCGCCTTGGTGACTCACTAACGTTAGAAGCTTCCTAGAATGTTATTGGCATCATGGAAATGATCTAACTAAGCTATTTGGGCCCTCACTCCCCAAATCAGGGGATTTCAAATCCATGATCCTTGCCTCGGTTCATGATGTTCATTCTTAAGCAATCACCAAGCACCGTATGAACTGAGTCGGTCTTAGTCTGACTCTTGAAATACAGCAAACTAAATCTTCATTTGCCAACACTAGAAGGCAGGAAAGAGTGGATGGTAATAACTGAAAACGTGAAAGGAGTACCAGATTCAGTAAAAACAGAAATTGCCTTAGTCACACACTCGCTGGGTGACTGATTCTGGGCGATTCTCTTGACAATTCATGGACCTTCACTTAATCACTTGTCAAATGAAAAAAGAGGAAAGCTCACAGCTCTTCACTGCCTTTTGTGTGCGAGGTGCTGTTCTGCAAACTTCACATACGCTGACTTATTACTATGATGATATTATTAATCACTAGGTGACCATCCAATTTCAAGGTTTAGAAACAGCTTTAGAGAAATTAAGAATCTGCCAAAAGTTACCTAGCTAGATGGATGCAAAGCACCAAAGCTCATGAATTTGTTTCTGTTATTGTTTGTTTTCTGCATTTTCCCTTCCTTCCACCACTGCAGATCTGTAAATCCAGAATTTAAGAATACACAGAGAGATACGGAGTGATTGCTATTCTATAATCCCTCAGTCATGGACGTGACCGCCGTGTGGGCTAATCTTCAGCGCCACTTCTTTAGAGTTATTCCTGGATCATAACTGTCAAACCCAGCGGGAAGTCCATCTCCTTCTCACGCCTGAACTTCAGATTACGGCCAGCTGTGGCGGCCCCGTCCGCTGTGACTCCTGTGGTGACCCACAGAGGTGAGAGCTTCCCTTCGGGGGTTAACTTAGTCGTATGTCTAAGAAGTGACAGGTACTGGGGAAGAAAATTTGATTATAGGTATTGTTTGCACGGTCTATTTTAATCTTGAAGTATTTGAGAAGACTTGCTCAAAGACAAGAAAGAGCACGTTTTCAACAGCGGTGTTTTCTATTCTCATGAATGTAATTTTGTCCAGGCTGAAAATTCAGAAGCTGCTTTGTCCAAAAAGACACTGACATCTGATCCTATGCTTTATTTGACATCTTATACCGCAATTAAACCACACTGGCAAACTTCAAATGACTCGGCCATAGGAATGTGTATCTGGTTTAAAGACTGAGGTCAGCTCGAGTGTGTTTCCTCGGGTGGCTCCGAGAGGGGTTAAAGACATCTGTGAACACATCTTCTGATTGCTTTTGTCTTCTTTCATTTTTATAAAACAGCCTCATATACCCAAACACCCGAATATCTTCCATTACAGCCAGAGATTACAGTCTTAGGGGTGGTTGCTTGGCATATTAGTATCAGAGTCCAACGTGGACTCTCGGTGACTCCTAAGAAACAGTGTGAGTGGAACTAATAGCTAGAATAATTTGCCCAATACTAATCCCTGGAGTAATTATGATCAATTACTAGTGTAAAAGTCAGAGGAAAAGCATTGAGACCTTTCTCTCCCACAAGGAGAGAACTCTGTCACCAGCGACGGAGATGGAAGCCCAAATTGTATAACCATAAATTAATATCAAAGAAGGTAGACACCTGTGTGTAAATAAGATTTGCCATCTGGAATTCCTCTGGTATCTCTCCAAAACTCTAGGTTCATTTATTTCAGGGAGTTGGCATTGCTTTTTAAAAATTCCATTTGGAATACTTTCCCCCGATGTTTACACGGGCTCTCTTTTTAACTCAAGTCAGTGTTCAGAGGCTGCCTTCTCCGTGATGCACACCCGACTAGTCCTGCCTAAAACTGAAACCACGGCTTCTTGTCTGACTCACACTGCCGTGTCCTCAGCCGGCTTCATTTATTTCTGTAGCACTAACTAATTACTCCTGTCCCCTTTTCCCCGGAATCGTAGTCTGTTTTGTTCACTGAGGTATTCCTGGTGCACGGTAGTCCCACGTGCACCATATGACTAAGTTAACCCCCGAAGGGAAGCTCTCACCTCTGTGGGTCACCACAGGAGGCACAGCGGACGGGCCGTCACAGCTGGCCGTAATCTGAAGTTCAGGAGTGAGAAGGAGATGGACTTCCCGCTGGGTTTGACAGTTATGATCCAGGAATACGTGTGACTACCGTGCACCAGGAATACCTCAGTGACAGTTATGAACCAGGTGTGCGGATTCCCAGTAGCACAATGCCTGGAGCACAGAGGGTTATTTCTTGTAATTATATCATCCTAAAGGCCAAGCGCTTTGAGGATCCTTGTGTAGGTCCTGCAAGATGGACAGAAAGGAAGGTGAGCCCACAACATTCCCACTTGTTCTGAACTCTCAAAGAATTCAGACAGAGTTGGGAGGAACTCACCGTCAGGGGTGAGTTTAACAGCACAGAGTGGAAAACGGAGCTGAGGAACAGCAATTAGACACAAGGAGGCTCTGGAAGCGACAGGCCAAGGCAAAGGAGGGCTGCTGGGCAGCTCTTTTCGGAATAGCCTGAGGACAGCTGTACTCACAGTGACTGGAGGGTAACTAGGAGGTCTACGCGCTGCTGAACAGGCCTCAGGGTGTTAGCGTGCAAACAGGAGCTACAGAGGACATTCGCCAAGCGTCTGGCTCCCCGGACACTGAACCGTCATTGCCGGTCAGGATAGACACAGTTCAGCTGCTGTAACAACCGGCCCACATTTAAAGCTGTGGCTTTCCATGGTGACATTTATTTACTGCTCGTGACTCGTGTCTGCCACAGCGTGGCCAAGAGGCCTTGCTCCCCGTGGTTTGTCTGGTAGTCGGGTGGATCGGGGCATCCTCTGAGCACGCAGAGGAGGGGAATGCAGGTGGGGAGGAGCCCGTACCCTGCCTCATAGAATTTCTGATCTGCAGCAACACATGTCACTGTTACTCATATTGAATTAGTCAAAGTCAATCATTTGCTGACCTGAGTCAATAGGGGGAGATAAACGTACTCCGGCCGTGAATATAGGTGAGAACTAACAGGCTGGGCCCTCCGGTTCCATAACTGGAAACTTGGCTTTCCCGGGATCCTGGAGGGCAGCAGAGTTTACCTTCTGCTACAGAAAGTACAAATACCCCAGTTTGCTCCTCAGCTTCTCTACCGGTCTGTCACACTTGCGTACAAGTTGAACAAATGACTTAAAGCATCACAGAAGGGGAAAATTCAATCTGCAAACTCTACTGGCAGCAACAGGCAGTGTAAGGTGCACAACTAGATTATCGCAAGTCTGAAGAGGACCGACGAGGAGCTTCACCTGGCGGTATTCGGTGTGATTTGCACACGGTTGTGGGTGTGTAGCTGTTCTGCAGGCCTGCACACTGGAAGACCTGGTTCTGCAGCATTGCTCATGAGTTCTGTGAGTTCCCTGATGTCTTTCTACTTCAGAGTTTATGTTGAAATCAGCTTGACTGGTTACTGTTAGTCACGTGACGGTGAAAATGATCTGAAACATGCTCATTCTTGCTCTGTGTGTCAAAAATTTGTAAACAACCAAACAAAGGCAACTTTGTCCAGCACTTGACTAAATAAAGTATAAGATTCTTGCCGTTGTAAATTTATAGGTTTTTGCTGTTATTTAAACTCATCACTGAAATAAACTAAAATGTAACTTTTCCAATTATGTAAAGCAATCATCTCCCCAAGGCCTTTCTTCCCCCCAACCAACTTGTGATTTTTCAACAGGTTCTTTTGATATTTATCTCCTTATCTTTCATCACATTATCTACCCCAGATTTATTATCCTAATAGGAAACACTTTTATTTCTGGCAATATCCCAAGTTTAATTCTAGGTGCTTTAGACATTTAGTGGGCATCAAAATTTTATGTGGTAGATAATTATTATCCCTGTTTCTGTAGGAGATTCAAATAGATTCAAGATCACACTGTGTGTTAATCGGCTTACAGTCACCGTGACAAAATACCAAAAATGAGCCACTGAAAAGAGTAAAGGTTTATTTTGGCTCACAGTTTCAGCCTGTATATGGTCAGCTGACCTCACTGCCTTGTGCAACAAAGTCATTGAAGAGGGTTATGGTGAGACAAGCTGCTGTCCTGATGGCAACCAGAGGGAGAGAGAGACAGAGAGAGAGACAGAGACAGAGACAGAGACAGAGACAGAGAGAGACAGAGACAGAGAGAGACAGAGACAGAGAGACAGAGATACAGGGACAGAGAGACAGAGATACAGGGACAGAGAGAGAGAGATAGAGACAGAGAGAGACAGAGACAGAGAGAGAGAGAGAGAGAGAGAGAGAGAGAGAGAGAGAGAGAGAGAGAGCTGGGAAGGGAGACACACCACTCCAGCCCATCCTCAGAGCAGTGACCACCACTCCAGCCAGGCTCTACCTCCCAACAGCAAGTCAGCTATAAACTCACTTTCCAAACATAGGACTTGGGGAATATTTCAGACCTGAACTGGGGCATCCTTTTAATTGTTCATATGTTCTCTCAGTCATTTCACAAGCATTTATTAAACATTTATTTTTGACTGCTGGCACTTAAAGTGCTTCTTATCTTTTTTAAAGGTTAGCCATTGACTTGGATCTAAAATACAACCTATGTATATAGCCAGAAATATCAGAAAATGATGAAAGAAGTTAATACTGACGTATTTCATTCAAGAAGTGAACAGGTAAACTTTGGCCCTGTGTGGTAAGGATAAAGATGGGCCAGTTCATTAGCACTTACTATGGTCTCAGCCACACCCGGGTTTCTGCGGAGAAGTTGACCGAATTGTCCAGTGGGAGTGTCAGGAAGGATTTGGTAGCAAGTCCAGACGGCATGACCACCACGGGCGGGGCACCCAGTGAGCCCAAGGCAGAAACCAGGCAGTGTGGACGCAGAAGTGAAAACCTGCTTCAGATTTCCAGCATGAGATTTGATGTCCAGGGTCATTTTTGAAAGTAGAGTTTCTGGTTTTATCACTGACCACGCAAATTAAAACTTCATTTAAGAGGAATGTATGCAGCCAGCCCTAATTTTTAAGTGACTGCTGTCAGCTGGTTAGCATAGCTCACTTTTTATCTCAAATGTACATGTCAAAGCATCTCAGTCTTTAGTTGGTAGTTTCATAGAAATAACCAAGGCTGCGATTTCTGCATACTCGAGTCAGGTCTCCTGTGGCTTTCGGGGAACACAGGGACTTTTTAAGATTTTTAACAATAAATATAGTTGATAACACAGATTTCACAAGTTCAGGTCAGTCAGTTGTAGATCAAAATTATTTGGGAAAACATTGCATCTATGTGTACAACTTTTGTGTCATTTTTTTCTTAAACAGGATATTATGACAGCTATTTGCATAGCATTTACATTTTATTAGCTATTTTAAGTAATCTACAGATGATTTGAAGTACACAGGAGGATGTGCACAGATTATATGCAAATATTACACCGTTATATACAGGAGGGCTGAGTACCCACATATTTTGGTACCCACAAGCTCTTGAAACCAGTCTCTCGTGGGTTCTGAGGCGTGGCTGTGTGTCACAAAGCAATGAAGTGTACTAATGTTTAACCACTAGAGAATCCCGCTGAGGCTTCTGACTGTGCCATTTGGTGGATCTTTTGGCAAAATCTTAGTCTCCCTGACTTCTGGGCTCCTCAAATATAGAAAAGGAAAAGACTCGCTTGAAAATTGAGTGCAGTGTACATCTCATGTTTAGCAGATGCTTGGTGTCACACACACTTAATCAATGACAGCTACAGTTTCTAATTCTCAAATTCCTGTACCAATAAACCCTATTTTAAGACTGGTTTACCTATGCTTGTAAATGTTTTGATATTTTTCTCAAATAGCTACGTAAATACTATTCTCCACGTGGGTGATAAGATTACGTGGTATGTATATAACGGAATTCAGAATGTACAGCTGGTTTTCAGAGAGGTGATCGTGACAGGATTTCCTGGCCACCGGCTGCACCCAAACATTGTCATGTGCAGTTCTATGTAAAAGCCTCACCTGTTACTACTGGGATCTGTTGGGCTGTGTTGGTATAAAATGATTACAACATCAGTCATAGCAATAACTAAACATGCATTAAGATAGTCATTTCCCATGAGATACATTTCGTAATTTACGTGCATTAAGTTGGCTGGAATAAAGACAGCTGTGGTGACTTAGGAACCCTGAAGACCTAACTAGCAGTTGTAGGTTTCTGCAATCTGAAGCTATGCAAGCAAAATTAAGGTTTCTGGTTTACCCTGACAGCCAAATCATAAACAGATCCCACTCATCTCCATGAGGACAAGGTAAGAGAAACTCAAAGTTTCCAGATATGGGGAAAAAAACTATCATCATGTAATGGTTTTAAAACATTTAACATTCCAAAGCTCAACAGTGTAGCGCTCTGGTTTTTTCAGCAAATAAATTACAGTAAGAATTTTTAAAGAAGTGTGTGATGAATTGGACTACCACTACACTGGAAACCACTGCACTGGAAAGCACCACACTGGAAACCACTGCACTGGAAAGCACCACACTGGAAACCACTGCACTGGAAAGCACCACACTGGAAACCACCGCACTGGAAACCACTTCACTGGAAACCACTGCACTGGAAACCACCGCACTGGAAACCACTGCACTGGAAAGCACCACACTGGAAACCACTACACTGGAAAGCACTACACTGGAAACCACTTCACTGGAAAGCACTACACTGGAAACCACTACACTGGAAAGCACTGCACTTCTGGTAAATTATTAGAGCCCATCTAAGGTTGTTTCAGGTCCATGAGTTCCTACACATTTGCTTCTAATTCTAAGCAAGACTTTCCCTTTTTTTTTTTTTTAATTATTACTCTTTAATTTGCCTACATGAAGTCCATTTGTCTGTTTCCACAGTTGTTTTTCGGGTAGTAGCCCTTCTTCCTTCCTCTTCTTTCTAAATTCACTGATTTCTCAAATATGAGCTCATTCAGATCGAACTCACTTTCTCTCCAGTATGCAGGTCACATGAGTAGAGGCAGGAAGGAGGGAAAACAGAGATTTCAGAAAGCACAGCTCTTGTGAGGAGTCACCGTGCCTGCTGCGAAATTATTCGAATGAAAAGAGTTTTTTTCTTTTTGAGGTAAAATGACAATTAAGGTCGACCTCCTTCGCTCAAATTAAAAAAGAGAAAAAGGAGTGTAATGAAGAATCTGACTCCTTCCTCTAATTTTACAAGTTCAATGGTAATCGAACCACGCCATTCATGTGAGAGCCCATTAATTTTGCGATGTGGCTGAAAGCGTGGGCCTCAGCTTTCACGCGCCTACTTCCCTCCTTCGGCTTTGTGTATGCACCTGTTCGGGCCACTTTAGCATCCTATTTGTAAAACTTTGGGTAATCCTCTGGCACCAACCCTGGTGTGATAATACTTCTGTTATTCAGCAGCCTAATTACAAAGGACAACACAGATAAAACACTCCAGTCCTGTTTTTTTTTTTAATAGCCGACTTGCCAATTTCGCCAAGCTCCAAAGAGAATGGTCTCCAAACCTGGCTGGATTTAAATTTAATCTGAATTTGTTCAGCACAAGGAACTCCAATACCTTAGAGCAGACCTTTGTTGTTGGGTTTTTGGACGTCCGCTCCTTCCTTTTTAGTAATAATATTAATCTGCTTTTGCAAGTATAGTTTCATAATATAATTGGCGCGTTTTAAAGCATTCTCCAGCACTGTTTGAGACAACTGTTGACACCTTTCACAGCACAGCAGTGAGGTTTAGGGGGGCAGGCGCTGAGGAGTTTATTTATTTAGGTGAAAGGTGAGCTGGCCACACTTTCTAATTTAACAAAGCTTTGCTGAGTGTAAAACTGTTTACTGAGTGAGCTCAGTAAAGAAAATGTGTTTAGTATTTCTTTTTTGGTTTTAGCTGGGGGAAAAAGAGAATTGTTTGTAGCTCATGACACACCTAAGGAAAAGCTCTTGGTTTCAGTGTAGATAAACCTCTCAGTCAATACCGGACTACTTACCCCGTGATCTAGAAAGAGGCTGGAGATGTCACCAGAAGAGACAATTTTAAGAGCTCTGGATACAGCTTCGTCCGGCGGGCAATATTCTGAAATGCTGAGAGTTGACTAAATCTCTCCCCAAAGCATGTTTTGGGGTTTTGGAGGGCCCTGAGCAACTGAAGGGCAGTCCCTGCTACTTCTTAATCCCTTGATTTTGAAACCCCAAATAACTAAAAGGAAATTTAATACATATGTTTCTGATTCATTTAAACGGACTGCTTCTTCCAAACGGTGTTTTGTAAGAGGCTTTTGATATCTAAGAAGCCTTCTCAGTCTTCTTTCTAAGCCTTTTATTTTGTTCCAGAAAATCACATTTTCCTCATGCTCAGCAGAACTGGAACAGGGGCAGTTTAGTTTGGTTCTGAAGGTAACACACACTTAGAAGTTTGGAAGTTGGCAATCGATGTCCTTTACCTCTGTCACAGCACCAGGCAAGTGGAAAACACAAGGGTATTATCAAAAAGAGATGCCCCTGGTTAACCTCGGTGACTTTCCCATTAGTAATTTTATCAAAATGTACAGTTTGAATCTCTAAGGTCTGGTTTCCCGGATATTAGACGACCTTAGGAGGCCTCCCCAGTCTATTTTACAAACGGAAAGTCAAGCTTAGGCTAAAGTTGCTCTTATTTGTGTAAAAAGAGCAGTATAAATTGTTCAAAATACCAGTTTCTCAGTTGAATTATGCTGCTGAAAATACATGTTAAAGAGACAAGCATTTTGGGTCACAGGAGAATCCATTAATTCTGGGGAATTCTAAAGTTTTAGGGGAAAAATTAAATGCTCAAAATTTCAATACCTGATACATCACTGAAATTCTCAGAGAATAATAATTCAGAAACAACACGGTCAGTATCTGTGATTAGGCAGTGCATTCGTTTAAAGTATGCTGTTAAGAGCCAGGCACTGGCTAAACGCTACACAAAATTTACTTATGTCACTTTCCACAGAGCCCTGTGAAGCGGGCAATGTTATTTTTATGATTATTTTTCCCAATGATTTGCAGAAAGTCCAAGGACTTACAGGGAAAGATTATCTATCAAGTTAAATACGGCTGGTTCACTCATCCTTGCAATAATGTGACATTTTTATTCAATAGGATAGAACTAAAAAGTCTTCAACTCTATGAATATTCCTAAATTTGCACATACATACTCTGTATGTACGAAATACCACAAATCAAGGAAACCTCCTATTTCTAGTGTTTTAAATAGTGCAGTGTTAAAAACATCTTTTCCAGCTATGTACTGGCCTTTCCCAATGTTACCTTTCTTCGTGAGATCTGGGTAGTGTACATACTTGCTTAATGTTTTTCTGATGCCATTATGTTTTTGATCTTCAGGGTGCCTAGCAGTTAGGATGAGTCCCATATACAAGGTTTTCCATACGTGTAAAAATGAGGAGGCAAAAACCTAGAATAGCAGGAGAATTTTTCATAAGAAAGCACTACTTCAGTGATGATGTCTGTGCAGATGGAAATAAAAATCTAGAGGCTTCTTTCTAGATACGTTATTCTCTGTTGTGCAACATTTAATGTAGTTCCCAGCAGGCAGCAGGTCCTCCATCAATTTTTATTGAAAGGGAAAGTAGATGATTAAATGGCCCTGAGGCAGAGACTAATAGCAAGCCCTACTGGCAGAGGTCATGATTTTTGTCTCGGAGGCCTCTGCTTGTGCATAGGCTGGTGTCTTACTTTCTCATTACCAGAACACAATACTTGACACCCACAGTTCAAAGGAAGAGAGGTTTATTTGGCTTACAGTTTTAGAGGTTTCAGCCTGCAGTCAGCTGTAGGGTGATATGACAGAAGAGCATAGTAGAGGAGATACAACTCGTGGCATGGGGCAGGAAGAAGAGAGGGATCAAGGGAGGAGGAGGAGGGAGATAAACCCTTGCAGTTCACGCCCCGTGAGCCACCTCATCCAACCAGACTTGACCTCTCCACAACTCATTAGCTAAATCCACTGATGAGCATCACACCACCATGGGCCAGTCACCTCCCAAAAGGCTCACCTATGAGCACATCAGGCTTTGGGGGACATCCAGGTATAAACCATAACAACTGGAGTGTGGAAAATTAACCTGGTGTTTTCTGTGACAGCTAGATGGAATTACCTTTTTCCTCTTCCCATAACAGACTATGAGGGAGCAAAGGGCTCTTCTCTGGGGTTTGTGGTAACATCTCCCCAAGGGCTCCACGGTTTCCTCCTGCTCAGAGTCGTGCTCCCCTTGAGAGACACTGCAGAGAGCTGACCTGGGAGACCACTGCCATCAAAGAAACTACAGCATAATTTCTGAGTCTAGGTTATAAAAACCTTACACCTTCTACCGTGTTCTCTCTTAAGCCACTTGTAGGGGAAGCGGTCATCATGCTTGCAAGGACAGGTTAGCAACTCTATGGAAAAACACTAAGGAATCTAGCGGACAGCTCTGCGAGGGAACTCCCTTCCAAACAGGTCTCCCAGCCTCAGGCACACACGCTCAGATGACTACAGCCTTCCTGTGAGACCATGAACTGGAACACTCGCTGTTGCTGCCCTGAAAATCCTTACCTACACGGGCTAAGAGTTAAAACCATCGTTAAGGTTGCCTTAATCTGCTAAAATGTGAGGCTATTTATGTTTCAGGGACAGGTACTGACGTAAACTCAGAGGTGAACACTGAGAAAACAGATACATAGTGTTAATTGGCTCCTCTTTCTGCTACTGACCCTTCTCCTATTCACCACTGGTGCACCAAGACACTAATCTTGTGGAAGAATCAGGCCTCACAATAACCTTTGTGCATGATTTTTCATGTAAAGCAGAGTGAAATTCATGGGGCGTTTAGTAGGCTCACACATGTTGGGAAGATTTCCAGTGTTCTTGATTTATGGTGAAAATGCTTCTGGAACATCATGAAAGTTAGATTCAGGCATCTGGTCTACTGTGTAACTTTGATCAAGATCTATCATTTCTCTGAATTTCAGTTTGTTTATCTATAAAATTGAAAGTCTGAGTTTAAAAATTTTATGTATGAAGTATATTAAAAATGAAACCAGCTCTGACGATGGAGGTCAGTATTCGTGAACTTTAGAGACAGGTTGACACGCAGATGTCATTTAGGGTGGACGCACGGGTCACGTTACCTACAAGGTCTTTGCTAGCTGGCTACCTCCACACAGTGCCTTAGCAGAGAATTTCCTGACACACAAACCCCAGACAACAGCAGTGCAGCGCATTGTCAGGGTGGAACCTACACTTTGGTTATCTGCTGTAGCAACTGAAGTTCTCCTCTGTTTTGTTTTTGCTAAGATTTTATTTTTCACTTGATGAGTGAAAGGGGATTCGAGTCTGCTGCAAAGTGCGTTTGTTGAATCAGCCAGAGTTTGATCTCCACCAAGATGCTTGGCTCCCTGGAGGGACTTTTTCAGTGATGCTGAGGAAGTGAGTGGTTGTGGGGTTTTGTGGCAATGAGTGGAATTGAAGGTGAGATGCCATCACCCCACAGTTCAGGACACAAGTGCTGGAGACCTTCAGACAAGACAATGCTGCCTTCAAGTGACACAAAGTGAAATCGTGCTATGTGGGAAATTTAGATTCTCGCTCTAGACCTCCCAGTTGTATGGGTGGGTATTTAACCGCCTGGTGCCATCTTCTGGGAATGAGCCTAACAGATCACAACTGCTTGGTAGGGGTTATGTGCCTCAGCTTCCCAGTCCTGTAAGAAAATCATCAGACAGCTGAAGGATTTAGCTAAGTTGTGCTGGGTTCTGCCTGAGGGCCAAACATCCTAGTGGGGAGCACAGGGAAGGGCAAGGCTGCCCACCCTCTGGCAAGAGGAGTCAGGGGGGAAAGAGAAGGCTCCCAGGACAAGATGGAGCCCCAGGGCACGGCTCCATGACTGAGTCTTCAGCAAGGCCCCAGCTCCTAAATTTCCAACACCTCTCAAGAATGCAATCAAGTTCTGAATTTATCAGTGGGTTAATCCATCAGTGGAGCTGGGGCCCTCATGATCCAACCTTGCAGCCCTCCCAATTCTGACCCTTGGGGAAGACATTTTATGTACACCATAATAGAAGTGTTGAAGGATTAAATGAAATACCCCATGTAAATCATGAGATGGGCTATTTCACACATTGTACTGTTAATATCCCAGTAATTTTAGTTAAAATTTATTTTATCATCCAAGGAGCTTCGCTATGAACAGTCTTTGGTGATTTTTTTTTTCTTTTTGGAGAAATACCTGTATCTCAAATTGGAATGATAGAATATTAAAAATCTTGCCTGTGTACAGAGAAGACAAGGATCCTTTCTCCCCAAGAAATTCAGAAATCTAAAAAGCAGCGTATGATTTCAGAAGACATTTCATTTGGGCCAATGGATAACTTTTTGTTCCTAAAAAGAGGGAGGGCTCTTCACAGAGAGCGACAGTAATGTCATTATTCATGCTGTAAGCCAGCCCACTTCAACTGCTGGTCTTTACAATGCCTACAAGTGTAAAAAAAAAAGAAGAAGAATACAAAAAACCCACTTGCTTCCTTTTTTATGAGTATTGACATTCTTGTGCAGTATTAGGAGTGCTAATTTAGCTTCCAGTTCTAAGAATTTTTGAATCTATAGCCAGTAATTATTGGCATTCAGAGGTACAAAAGAGGAAAACAAAGCCTGCAAATTCTAGCACATTCATGTGGGATTGGGAGCTGAATTAGGATCCTCACACCCCATTGAATGATCGGCCCCCTATTAGAGCCTTATTAAAATGGTAATGATTATATGCCAGCTATAGGCAAGCAGCCGCACCTGTCAAAAACCACCCGATTATCCTACTCATTGAACTGTCTGGCTCTTGAATCAGTGTCTCAGGTTTACTCCTCTGTGAAGTTTCTTTCCCCCTGTTTTAAATGAAGAAAGATACAAGAACAAACATTTCCTTGGGGTCACAGAACACTCCTGATTTTCTCTTTTTGTATCTAGTGCGGCAATATGACAGGAAAGCTGTCTTTTCTTTGGGTTTGGGTGAGAACAGGAGAAAAAAATGGGCGAAATGTGAAGTTTTTCCAAAAAAAACATGTAATGTTAGTAAAAGAAAATGCAGATTTGTGACTAACCTAGGAGCTAGGATCATTCCACTGACAACCTCATGCTGTAATAAAAAAGGATAGATGCCTGTTACTTCTGCAGCAACCGCCCGGCCTGGATTGATCTTATTTGATGTTCATTTTGGGGGTTTTGTCCACATTTTACACTAGAAAATGACAAAAACAATAATATATTTCATTCAAAAATCACCCCACCGCAACATGAGCTGTGTCATCAGCAGTACAATAGTTTCCTTACAAGGCCGATTCTTGCCTTTACTGGGAGGAAAAGTCTCTTACACTACTTCATCTATTAGTTTATCAAGTTGCATAATAGAGAAACAACCTGAGTGTGAGGGGACCCTGCAGTGCGCTGCCATCGGTGTTGCTGTGATGGATGCTGTGGTGCTGGGGACTGATGACGGCACTTGGAAGGAAGGGGAAATACTCCGTGGACAGCAGGGATTTTTGTTGTTGTTTGGTTGGTTGGTTTTTGTCAGAGACGAGATTTCCCCGATTACTGCTGCTTCTTGGGGACACCACCCAGGATGGTAATCCCTCCGCTACCTACTGCACTAAAGAGATCCTGTCAGTCACGAGTCTTTGCATTGGCAAACCAGGCTGGAAGCGGATGAGCTGCTCCTGCCCCTCACTTGTTGTGAGGTGCCCTCTCTGGCTGTGTTTTGTAGTTACGAGGAGCCAACATCAGAAAGAAATAGTCTCAAGTTCTTCACACACATGCTTTTGCCAGTTTTCAGGAAGAAAATGGAGAGTTGAATTTGGAATTTTGTGACACTAGCCTAGCTCAAGGAGCCTTGAGTACCTTTGATGCTACCTGAAGATGGTCCCCGCCAGCCGGGTCAGCAGATGTCTGCATCACGCTGAGTGTGGTGCTGCTTCTATTTCTGTGACAACACACAACCCGTTTACAGTCGGGTGCATCTGACATCATTTCTCCCAGTGCAATGCCTTTATGAAAGCAATTTAAGTACCGTGCACTCTCCTGGTCCCTCACCCACTTCCGAGTCTACCTGCAGTCAGCAGTATCGATTGAATATCACGAAATACCAGCAGAATAATTCTGAAAAATCTGTTGCAACGTTCTGTAAAATGTTGTATCAGGAGATAATCCCTCACTGAAATAACTGATCACAATGCAATCAAGATTATTACCAAGGCATCCTACAACTCCTACAACACGCAAGAACTATATGCTTTTAAATTTTCATCCCTTTATTTCAATATGATTTTTTTCTTAACAATCCTGTCTCGTGATTCTTAGCATTTCTTCTTTAAAGAGAAGTCTGAATTTCACCTCTAGCCAAAGCTTCTGCAGTGATCCATGGCAAACATCTGCTTTCTTATTCCCCAAGAATGCCTCACGAGTCACCGATTCAGCTCGATGTGCCTGAGTTAGCTGCTGTTAAAACTGCTCCTACTTCTGTTAGAGTCTCCTGGTCTAAACCGGACATGGAGGCTGGAGGTTCAGCCAGCACAGCATCTTGTAGCCTGTGTTAGGGTTACAAATGCAGTGCTGCTCCCCACCACCTCTTTCATCCTGTGTGTTCACACATGTATTCTGTCCTACAATGGCCACCGTTTGGGTGCAGTAAAAAGATGTCACTAAAGAAAACAATGCTTGGCATTTAAGGCAGGAAGCCAAAGTTCCAAAAGAACTTATGTATAAACTGTGCTTGGAGACCCCTTGGTGCTTCCTGTTCTGGTACCTCTGTAATGATACTTTGGGATGGAGGAATGGATGGAAAGAGAAATAACTGGCCCCTGAATGTGGCCAGTCCTTGCACAGCCTCCCTCCTGGGGCTGTCTGTCTCCCTAGCCAGGCCCAGAGTCTTGGAGCCCTGAAGCAGTGCCCACAGCTCAGATAGGCTGTATCCAGCTGAGTAGTGTGCAGGGACACTGCCCGACTCTGCTATGGCACCCAGGATGAACCGACGGACAGCGATGACTTAGGACATAGGTGTGCCATGACTGCCGTCGTTCCTCTGTGTGGGCAGCCTCCTGCCACCCATGCCGAGCTAGAGAATGGGCTGCCAGTTTCACTCTTACAGAAGGAACAGTGAGTTAGGAGGGAAAGCCAAAGCGTATGTGCCACATGCATAGAATCTGCTGAAAAGATTCCTCCAGTCAAGACAGGGTGGGAGATGCAGCCCGCCCTTCATCCTCTCAGCTGGTGGCCTGGTCCTCACCCTTCCTGCCCATGGCCTCTATCAGCTCTTTGGTGCCATCTCAGTTACGCCATTGCACCACCGGCTTCTCATCCCACTGTTCCATCTTGCACCGCGTGGCCTGGCTAATCTTCCTCAAGCCTGGCTCCCTTGGAGGCAGCTCCCCACTGACACAGCTGGGGATCAACTTCCAGCTCCAACTGTGTCTTCACCAGCAGGTGCACCAAAGCCGTCCTGGCTTCCTTTAAGGCTGAGAAGGAACCGCTCCCTCTCAGGTCCATCTTAACCCATCAACCACATGACTCCCTTTTCATCCTGGGACAGTCTTGTGCATTCCCGGAGGCTCGCTGGATTCACAGTGCCTTCCCCTGGTCCTCTCCCTCCACACAAGTCAGAAGTCAGCTCTTCATCCTCTGACTTCCTCAGCGCCTCATTTTCCTTCAACATCCTAAAAGATAGATTCCTTTAAACACGTTATACATTCACGTCTCATGTATGCTCACAAACTGTGCATCTTCTTGAGCCAAGAGAAAAATAGTGTTCATCTCTAAAGCATCCAGAAAGCCCAAATCATGTCTGTCACATAAAATTTAAGAAACACATTTGTCAGAGCAAAGCAACTGTTATGAAATGGCTTACAGTCTGTGTTACGTATCTGGTTGTGTTCCCAAGTAATTTCCTAGTAAAATTTCTGAACGTCTGAGCTGCATAGTATTGAATAAAAAAGCACAAATGTGAAAACACTAAAAAGTAATATCAAAGATAATTTTATTATTCTCAAAACTCATACAAAATAAGCTTTTAATGTAAAAGTTGAAGCACTTAATTTTTGCTGCAGACTCAGAACCTCGGGATCATTTCGATCCGCTTTCCACATCCCGGGATCAGCCCTGCCCTAGCACATTTCCGGAGCTCCCACCTTGCTCGCCATTTTTACTGCTTCTCTACTTTACGGGCCGTCGCTCACTGCCTGGGTGACAGTCACAGGCCCCTGGTTAGTCCCCTGCCTGCCGTCACAGTCTGTTTCGATCCAGCAGCTTGAGTGACCCTATGGAGTCACGAGTCAGAGCCCTTATGCCCGGCTCAGAACCCCCGGGGCCCTCCCGTGCAGCGAAGCCTGGTGTTCTAGAGCACCCCCAGGGCTTCCCACCCTGCTTGCGCTCTGCCCCCCTGTGACCGCTTCTCCTCCCACAGCCCGCCTCTTGTCCAGCCACCCTGGACCCTGGCTGATGGAGTCCACCATATTCCCTCCTCCCTGGGTGGGGCTGAGTCCTTTCCTTCAAGTTTAGGATTTCTATCTCAAGAAAGTCTATTCCTAACGGTCCTACCGTAAACGTGAGCTGTCCCCACTCCTCATCCTCCCCACTTTTTTTTAGTACCCCACCCCCTGCATCAGTCACTTATCTATTAGGACTGTGCTATTTCCTGTCTTTGCTCAGTTCAACACAGACAAAGGTTTGATCAGTTCCTTGCCCCTGGTGGGTGTGCAATAAATATTGAATGAATGGATGGTACAATACTGGACTTTAACGAGTGGACTTGAAAGATCCTTTGGTCTAGTAGTTTCCGATTTGTGGTCTTTGAAAATGTCAATGGTGTCTCTTAACCCTGTCAATTTCGAGAAAGCACAGCAAAAATTAGACATTTGGTCCTGACAATTCCTCCCTCCTATGGCTGTTAAGTGCGTGCCAAGGAGCACTGGGGCTGGAAGGGTGTGAGCTCACAGGGACTTCACGAGGTATCTCTAAATGTGTGGAAAACAAAGCAATATCAGCATCTAAGCGACACCAGGCAAATAGCTGGCTCAAGACAATTCACAGTTTCACCCCTGAAGTCTGCTACACTACTTTTAATAATATCTTATCTGTATTAATCAGCCTTCTCGTCACTAAAACACAATACCCGACACCCACAACACCCACAGTTTAATGGAGGAGAGGATTAACCTGGCTCGTGGCTTCAGGAGACTCAGTCCATGGTCAGGTACATGATGGGCACACAAGGAAGCACACAAGGACCAGCGTCAGGAAGGAAGAAGTCAAAGACTGGATGCAGTGCCCAAGTTCACATCTCCACGACCCATCTAGACACACCCGGAAATGGGCGTGGCTAGTCCACCAGCAGCTCCCAAGCCAATCTAGCTAATCCAATAAAGCTCACCTACCACACCACCTTTCCGAACCTGAGCTCTTGGCTACAGCCACAGTAGAAAAGAAGCAAGTGTCATGGGAATGGCAATACAGAATAAGGAATATTGTTCCCAGATCCGTAAAGCCCAATGGGCCCACAGATCCTGTGAGTAGTTGTGATTACATAGGAATTAAATAAAATACGTTTTTTCAATCTAGACTTTTTGCCAACTTGCTACTAAGTCATTAGGACACAAACACATTATTTGGACCTAAGTACATTATAGATGAATTGTTTGGGCATTTTTGTTTTCTTTTGTTTTGTTTGGCTTTGGTGCACCATAAAAAAATATTTGAGGCCCCAAATTTTCAAAGGCAGCATGAACTGAGAAAGTCCGAGTGCCTTTGGCCCAAGCTCACTAATATAATTTTATTTCAGCTACAATCATATCACGGTGGTGTGGCAACCTCATGGTTCCATGTTTGCAAAAAAAGTCCAATTGCCAATATTATGAATGTGCTTAATGGAAGATAAATCATTAACAACCAGCAAATTAATCATTAATAAATGTTCTTTCTTAAACTGTCTTTTAAAACATAAAGAGCCAAAAGAAAAGATATTTAAAGGGTCCTTTGTGGGGGATGCATGGGGAACCTTCAATCTTTTCTAAGGCCCTGGCTTGGTGTATGAGACAGCTGAGCCCTGGAAAACCTGAGCGGCTGACCTCGGTCACCAGATGGTTAAGAAACACGGACGTCATCAGCTAGTCCGTTGGCCCTTTGCAAGGTGCTTTGTTGAACTTCCCCCCACGCCAGAACCAAGCTCATGAAGGAGTCCTTACCGCACTGCGGTTCTGACAGGCAGACGATGCTGTGGGTGCGCTGCATAAGACTGCACTTTTGAAGGACCTGGCATAGTTTAGGAAAAAACTGTTTAGAAGCCACGCTTAATCGAATTACACATGACCATTTAATCGATAGATCATATTTCTTAATCTCAGATATACTATTGATCAACTCACCAGAAAAGTTAGAAAACCACTTAGTTTATACAAGGGAGCAGTCCGTGCTGGTTAATGTGTCAGTGCTTTAAAAATTGAGTATGTGATGGGGTGCTGGGACGCGATTTCATTCCACAGCACGTTTGTGGAGAGCTGGAGAGAAAGGGTGGCACCGGAGATGTACACAGAGTTTACCACTAAGAGAAGCTTCTGACTAAAAAGGCGGCGCTGTCATCTTTACACAGATTATCTGCGAGGATTTGAAGAGTCCTTTTAACTCCATCCTAGACAGTAGGAGTGTCAGTGTCCTTTTTCCATTCCAAGTAATTCTCTAAAAAATGTGCTGTGAGCAGCTATAAATATATAGATTTATTTGCCATTTGCAAAGAAAATTCAGAAATACAAAATACTGCTTCTTTAACAGCTTGACTCCACAGATGGTCTGCTGGCCAATATCATTTTCTTTCTCATTTTGATGATACGAGCTGGAAAATGTCTCAAACAAATTAAGCTAATGGAGGTCAGTGTGTGGTATGCGCCATTAATTGGAAGAACAGGGAGATAGATGGAGGAAAGACAGGTAATGATTTGTGACAGGGTCCCCAAATTCAATTTAAACAATTGAATTACATGTCTTAAAGTCCCCCAAAGAACTGTGCCGCCACGCCGCCCCCCTTCCTACTCACCCATGTAAGCAGGACACAGAAGCTGCTCCAAGCAAGACTTATGTTACCACGTGCTCCATAAATGCTGCGGGAATGAAGACTGAACAACCACACAAAGCTGCAGTGTCCTGATGTGACGTGGAGGGACGTGGTGGCCAAGTGTAGACGGCGGGTGTACGTTCCTGGGTGAATTCAGGCTGCAAGTGCAGGAGATAGAAAGTGGCCTGCAGAAAGGTCTCCATACACAACATCCTGCTAAGGAAACTCGGGGCCGCGTTCCCAGGGCAGCTTATTGACAGAAATTTCCTCGGGAAGTGCCCAAGGATGTGCGGTAAATTTGAAGTTCACCGCAGCCTCCGAATGCAAGCCAGTGGCCACATACACAGTGGACCTTGAAAATCTCTGGTGTCCGTGTCTGAGGGCTCAATCAGTTACAAACTAAAGTATCTGGAAAAATAATGCATCTGTACTGTACACCTATAGACACTTTCTTTTTGTCATTATTCCTAAAATAAAACGATATAATAGCTATTGACATGACATTAACAGAGTATCAGATATGATAACTATTTAGAGATGACCAAGTATACAAGAGGGTTACATAGGTTATATGTAAATACCACACATTTTATACAGAGGACTCGGGCATTTCTATAGGGAATTCTGGCATCTTTGCTGTTCCTGGAACAAAGTCCTCTGTGAATTCAGAGGCAATTAGACTCTTGTCAAGAACCCTAGAAAGAGACTCAGTGTCAAGGGCAACTGACTCCTGACCTTGGCCAGATTGGCCGGCTTCTCTAAGCCTCAGCGTTTTCATGTGTGAAATGCAGATGCCAGTAAGATTTACCACTTAAAATCCTTCAAAGGAATAAGCGAGGTCATTCCTGTAAAGCATTTCTAGTGTCTTCAGACTGGTAAAGCTCAGTACTAACCTACTTAAGGAGAAACTGTACAGAATTCACATTCCTTTATTTTTCTTACATTAAAAATTGCAAAAGCAAGGTAACGTCAAAGCTCTAATTATCATCTGGGCATTTTTGGGAAACCCATGTATATTATCTCTCGTAAAAAGGCACAAGAGTCACATACTTCTTCATCCAGGAAGGTAAAAATCCATGTAGGAATCAGTAATCTCTTGAAAATGCCACATAGGATAAACACTAGAAAACAAACCAGAGAAATCCATTGAAAAATAGAATTTGCCTTTGGTTTTTTTCCCAGTATCTGAAACAAGAACCCTTTGTAAAAATGTAGAATCTTTTATACATGCAAGCTTTTTGGAGCCTTTACCTACAATAGGACAAAGAAGGATTATAGAACCATCCTGCTGCCCCGCTTACTCATAATAAAAGCAGCAAGGTGGGCTTCAGTGAACCCGGAGCTGGCAGTGTTCTGGCCCCTAGAGGGTCCTCAATCCCTGGAAACTGATCCAAGCTCCAGCTTTAATACTTCCCTGAATATACTATACAGACTTCTAACTTCTCCCGTGATATCAATCTATAGGAAGCAAAACAAAATATTGGAAAGAAAACACCAAAGCAATTCGGTGATATACTGTTTGTCAGTCACAACAGAGATATTAAAGTGTTTTCTCAGCTAACTCCGATATTTTGATCAGAAAGTGATTTGCATCTATTCTCGCCTAAATCCCCAAAGTTGAAAGGGATATAAATGGGTTATAACGTGCCGAAATATCTAGGGGCCTAGCAAAACTGGATTAAAAATGCAAAGAGAAAATTTTACTTTTTGAATACTTTGTGACACTGATCAATTAAATTACATGCAATTATTGAGTCTGTAGCCATCTATATAGGCCAGCTGTGTCAGTTAAAATGAGCAGGAAGTAGAAATAGCATTCTTATAGCTCTCAATTTAGCAAGGGCTACAGACCCACAAACTGATAATTTAAAACTCCCCTGGCATCAGGCCTAGAAAAAAAATAAAGAACATATAGAAACTTGGCATAGAAAGTACACAGAGCCCAGGACTAGAGAATGTGGGGTACACCCAGGGCTTACCAATCCTTGTCACTTTGATCAGAAAGTGATTTGTATCTATCTGAAACCCCTAAAATTGAAAGCGGTATAAACTGGAGATCATGCAGAATACGTCAAACACAAAACCGGTGGTCGCGGACCTTCCCTTCAGAGAGCCCTGAAAGGATGAAGATGGCATCTGAAGAGAAGACTGTGTTCTTTTAACTAAAATATGAGATTTTTTTCCCTATGGCTATGAAATGCTGTATTTGGAAAGCTATTTTAGAGCTCTTGCATTTCAAGCCAATATGATTGAAACCAGTACACAACAGGAACATTGCTTTTTTCCCCAAGAAAAAATTAACTAATAAACTTCCCATGACATTTTATAAACAATGTTCATCCCTATATGTTGGCCAAATGTGCCCAGTGTCTCAGGGATAAAAGATTATGTGTCCCTGGAGACATCTATTCCTGAAACTTGGTGGCATTTTCTGTTTGGTTAAAAAATATGCCCCCACTTTCCATAACTGGAGAATATTTTTGCCTGATGAGCTAATTTATCCGATCTTGTCTTCCTGCAATTTTTCCATTCTGCTCCAAGAGCGTCATTGGCCTGATCCTGTACGCCACCTGGAATTTTAGTTTTCTCCTGGAGGATAGAATCAAGCCTCCCACCCGTGCTGTCCAGATCCCCAGGACAGAGGTACAGGCCGGGTGCCCTGCCTCTCTCCCCACACAAGCCGTGCCCACGGGCTGGACCCACACTCTTGCCCACAGACGCAGTGAGCTGATGATAAACGGCTGTGAAGGCTTTGTGATTGCTCAGGCTCCTTTGTGGGACTGGACAATGGAGGAGGACACAAGTCCGGCCCAGGAGAGCAACGGATAAAACTGCTGGGAAGGATGGCGGGCTCCCGTCAACATGACCACTTGTTGACATTGAAAGCATTTCACAACAAATGAGCAGAAACAGAAACAATTCTGCTCGGCAGGGCTATTAGTTGCAATGTGTGGCACCGGAGTGGTCACTCCTGATGTGTTTCTTCACTAATGCGCTCTGAATGCCCATTAAACTGGGATGCTACAGGCCCAGAGCCACCCGGACAATGGCATGCATGACTACCTTCCCCTGCTGCTATTGGCTGGCCAGAGGAAGAAGCAACTGGTATCACTCAGATTTAAGCAGAGTTGACAGGACAGTTAGATGATCATTAATTAGAGTTTATGGGCAGATAAAGGTTCAGGGCCATTTCTAATGACAAGATATGCCAGAGTGACTCACTTGGAAGCCTGACCCAGACTGGCTCTGCCCTACATCTGGGGAAGGTGCCTGTGGGATTTTAAACGGGATCAAGTCATCTGTGCAGTACTAGGTTGGGAAGGGCAAAAAGAAAGTTGTGCAAAATCTAGGAGGATTTTAGGGATTAGTAATCATGGTCGTGATGAGATCTGTGTCAGTTACGCACACAGAAAGTGCTGTTGGACGTAGCAGCATGGCGGGAAGGACTTTTCTCCTTCCCATCCTGACTTTCACGGGCTTGCGTCCTGACTTTTTAATATACCTGTTGGGTGACCCTAATCACTATCAACCTCTGTTTCTCCATCTCTAAAATGGGAATATTCTTGATATCAAGTTCACAAGGTCACCATGAGGCTCCAACAGAAAGACCTTGTAAGTTATACTCAACCCCGCACAGCTGGTTTATCCAACACTGTTGAGCGAACACCATACGCATGGATATGACAATATTGAGTCAGTAGTGGTCTACTAACACGTAGAAAAGTACAAGTAAAATATTCTACTGAAGGGGAAATTTTATTTATGTATTTATTTTGGTACCTGGGATTGAACTCATGACTGCATGCTCGCAAGGCAGGCGCTTATGCCCCTGAGCTAAATCTGCAAGGGAAAAGTTAAACCTTTGTCCTCCAAACACTTGATTCTACTAGGAGTGATCCCATGATAGCTTCTCCTCAGACATAATGGCAGCACAGCTGAATATGGAACAGTTTTTAACAGTAGTTAAAAATTAAATTTCTTGTGCAGGAAATAAGAAATTTCCCCATGTATGTATTTGACATAGACAACCCACCTGTGCTGATCATTCCTAAGCTCTGTCTAGAAACTCAAGCACTCTCCTGTGATCCAGTTGGAGAATTCAATCTTAATGCTCAATATTACTTTTTTTTTTTTTTGAAGGAAAGAAAATTTTATTTAGCTTACAGTTTTTGGAGGTTTCAGTCCATAATCAGATGGTTCCGAGACAGGCTGGCAGGGCACTGGGCAACACTTCAAGGCAGCAGCCAGAGCGAAAAGGAGCAAGTCTCTCCTCTTCCCTTATACGTACACAGGCCACCCCCCTCCCACGGCAGGTATAGACTCACAATTCTCAGGATGAGGATATTTATAAAGTAAGGACCCTGCCTCCCTGCTGAGTCTCTCAGTTAAACTTCTAAACTTCTCAAATTGACACAATGTATCAATCATAATAATCTATCCCTTGTCTGCTCAATACTACTTGAATTGATATTTCACAGATACCTCAAAATCTATATATCTGAAAAATAGATTTTTGTGTGCAATATATTATCTTACAATTTAGTGATTTAAAACAAGAAATATTAATGTAGCTTATAATTATGTGGGTTGTTAGGCTGGGCTCAGCTGGGTGGTTCTTCTGGTGTCGGGTGTTGTAGTTTATGTGTCTGTGGTCAGCGACCTGGTCAGGGAGCTGGCGGGTCCAAGGATGCATCCTGATCTGGTTAAAAGTAATGTAAAGTTCACTCTGAAACATTCTATGCTGATATTTAGTGGGCGTTGTCTGCCTTTCTTCTTCTTCTTCTCTTTCTTCTCCTTCTCTTCCTTCTCCATGTCCTCCTCCTCCTTCTCCTCCTCCTCCTCCTCCTCCTCCTCCCCTTTCTGAGACAGAATCTTTGTGCATAGCTCAGGCCAGTGTCTCACTCATGAGCCTCGGCCTCACCCTCCTACGTGTTGGGACTACAAGTGTGTGTCACCACACATAGATGTTATGTTTTCCATTTCAGCAGAGAAAGTGTACTCATTTGAACCTGGACCATTACAATAACTCAGATGGTTTTCTATTTGCAATGTTATATTCCCATTTAGATTTCTGTTGTTCTGTAAACAATTACCAGAAATTTCGCCTATTCCAACTATTATAAGATGTAATATAAAGCATAGCCGTTTGTTAACTCAGTTTCTACAGCTCAGAAGTCTAGGTACGAGTTGTATGAATTCCCTGCCCAAGATCTGACTGAGGCATGAACAGTTGTGTGGCTACTACCAGAGTCCATGAAGCTTTAGAGAGTTTTATGGAAATCAAAAATCTGTGTTCAGCCCAAAGGTAAATAGATATTTAGTGGAATTTCAATTACAACAGCCAAGAAGACAAAGTATTTGAGGTCAAGTCCTCTTGGGCATTTCTCAATTCACATAAAATTAAAGCAACCCCGTAATCTTATATGTAAAATGGCCCACCCCACCTGGGACATGGAGCAGGTGCTCAACTAATATGAGCTTCTCTAAAAACCTTGGCTCTCAACATCTGGCTGTGTTTGGAGATTGACTGTCAGGGACTCCGATGGCATATGCTGATGTTAATTAACTTCCAAGGCACAGAATAACACCCCTCCCTTCTCAACCATGTATCACGCAGTGGTACTCGATTTGAGAGGCCCTCATTTAATGTTTTATATTAGCAACTTGGAACAGAGTAACTTTTCTTTTTAAATGAAAAGTACTTCATACACAGGAAAGGATAATGCAATAATATTAATCCATGAAAACTGAAGACCTCCTCCCTGCTTTCAAATCTATACGTGACTCTTTCTGTCCAAGGTCCTCAAAGTGGCAATGTCCACCGCTGGACAAGTAGTTCAGGCCATTTATTAATCAGACAGAAGGTTCATGAGAACATTACCATATTTACCTGGGTAAACAAGAAAACTTGCAAACTTTGCAAAAAAAAAAAAAAAAAAAAAAAAAAAAAAAAAAAGAGAGAGAGAGAGAAAGGCGCCTCCAAACCTCTAATGAGCTTTTGTATCCTGGCATAGTTGTATCTCAGTGTCCCAGTCTCTGTTGACAACGAATTGTACACTGAACTTCAGATGCACCAATAAAGTCCATGAACTAAAAGCACACTGTGAACACAGCAGTTGGTCCTAGCTGGTAAAACATCACCTTGCAAAAAAGGGAGGGGAGGGGCTTAAGTAATGTTGGAATTAATAATTTCTAAATCAGTCAGTCATGCTCTTATTTCCTGCCCCATAACAATCTCTCGTGCTCTTTATTTCTTTCACCATGATTGCAGAATAATAGCTATCACTGGAACACCGCAGAGTCATTAATTTCTCTTAATAACTTATAACTGGAGCTTTCTAATTGAAGTTTCACCAGGATGCAAGAGAGCATTTAGCTCCCCCCTCACTCCAAGTACAGCAGGGCTGCTTCCGATAGAAGCTGAGAGCTGCAAGCTGTCTTATTTCTTCTGCTGTGTAATGTCAGGAGCATCTGAGAAAAGTATTTGGTACCACTGTAAAGTCCTTGCAAATGGTACTTCCATTTGGCATGTAGGAATATGATCCAGAGATTCACAGCAGATTCTGGCCTTGGTACCCATTAGGAAGAGCAACACAGTCTCCCTGCTCACCTCCCAGAATGGTCTTGAAAGTGTAGCAGGATGATAAGACATTTAGGGCATGTACAGAACCTGATACAGTGGTTGACATGCAGTAAATGCTCATTTAAAAATACATGTCCAGCAGTTGGCTCACAGACTCAGGCCAACTGACTCTTTGAAGCGCTTCTCCGACCTTACCCACAGTGTTTGGATTTCTTTGGCAAGCACAGCTGGATTCACTTGTGAAAATCATGGCCAGAGAGACAGGTGTTACAATCAGCACAGGTATGCCTGTCTGGATATCTGCCTAGGGAACGCATGGACATGAGTTCAGGCTGGACCTCTGTTTGGATTGTAAAAGAACATTTTTGGAACAATCGATTGCTCTGCAGGCATGTCATTGCATTCGCTGACAAAGAGTCAAATGGAGCAAATTTTGACTGCCAAAGTAGAGATGCTGATAAAGGTGTCCTTCACCTCCTGATGACATCTAAATCTGGGAGATAAAGTGCCCACATCTGTCAGGATTGCAGAAGGATTCCTAGACAAGCCTGTGTGTTTGCCAGCACCCATCAGCCCGCCTCTACCACCGTCCCTCAATCTGTCACACAGATGGTGATTCATTGCCATCTTCGCCCACAGAGTGTGGCCACTAATTCAGCCGGACAGCAACGTGCTTCACCAAGACAAAAGACAGCACCAGGGCCCGCCCTTCCTGAGTTCCACCTTAAGGTCCTTGTCCACCCTTTGTAGGATCCCAATGGGAAAGGCATTTTCACCATTAAGCATAGTGAGGTCCAGAAGGATGACGGGACTTACTTAAGGTCGTACTGTGAGCATATTTCAGAGACCGTATTCAAAGCCAAGCTTGCCTAATTTTTAACTCTACTTCCCACTCAAAATTTCATGGTGTCTCCAAATGTAGCTAATGTTTAGCCCTTTTGGTCTTGAGAACCAGAAGCTCCAAACATTTGTTCATTGAAGTAATTGTGGAGCCAGAATAACTGTGTTGCATTTTTTGACTGTTTGTCTCAGGTTAAACAATGGCTGCTACCTGTGGATGGGTCACTCACTAAACAGCAAGCATCATGAATCCTTTCCTCGTTTTCCTTTTCTGACCCTCAGAGCAATCCAAAGCTACAAGTCTTCTTGCCTGTGTTACCTGTATCTACAGGTAGAAGCCTGAGAGCTGAGCTGAAAATTGTAATTTAAGTCCAGTTGTCCAATTTGCGTGCCAGGTTGGCTTCTATCCTTAGTAGTTTGGAGAGGGAAGATGAGCAGTGTGGCTGGGGACCCTAATGACGATCAGCTAGGGGGCGGGACCTCTGTGCGTGTTGTAGCAATTTCTGTCTTCCTAAAAAGTGGTTATTTCTGGCTGAAGTCAGGCAGTCGACTTTGACCCTTTGGTCTTTACAATAGGCTTATTCACATGGAGTTGCTACTGATTTTTTATATATTTTATGTATTTTAAGTAGCATGATCTAAAGGATCTAGTTTAATGCTATAGGAGTTTATAGAAATAGTATATGATTTAATTTTTTCTGGTTTATTCTACAAAGGTAACCTGGGTTTAGTTGATTTGAAATAAAAATCTTGAGGTTCCAAATTCTTATTTCTCAGCTTATTGGCCTTATGATTTGAGGGACTTAGTTTCATGCTCTTTATCTACAAGCTAAGCTCAGACCACCTATTTTTGCACTACTATGAAATTTTCCACTGTTTTGTGCATAGGAAATCACAGAGAAAGAGGAAGCATTCAGTCGTCTGGTGTTATTTTTCTGTTATTACCATAATGATGCTATCACTACAACATATGTTATTGCTATAACAATAAAGTTATTAAAATTATTATATAGCCATTACGGTAGTTATTAGTACTATCGTATTTACTAGTATTTAATTAGCACTACAGCAATTATAAAATTATACTTATAAAATGTAAATTAAATGGTTTTTTAGAAGAATCCTGGATTTGAAGGAGATAGTAGAATGTTCCTAGGTAACTGAGAAAATGGGGGGAGTTCTTGGTATAAATATTTTAGGTCAAAAGTCCTCCCCAACATAAAAGCTTCACAAGTTAGTAGGTTTAAATACTTTGTGCTTTTGGCAAAATCGAGACCATCTGGAGACATACAACCTGGCCAGGAAAGTTACAGCAGGTAAAGATTTAGACATTTAAATCCTACTTTTAAATAATTTCCAAGATGTTCTACCTCTACAGAGAAGTTTGAGGTTTAAAGAACAAAGCTGCATCACAATAATGAAAATGGACTAAGTTGTCTTTCATCATGTTGACACAGAGATCCAAACCAATTAATCTTCAAAGAAGTGAAAATAATCTGTTCGTGAACTTAATTATGCAAATAAAAGCTTAATTCTCATCTCAAAAATGGCTAGAGATGGTCCCTTGCCAAAGAGGGGAGGGAAGTTAATCAGAGGAGGACAGAGCGGTAGACTTGGCTTTGTCACCAGGCTCAATGGGAGCCCCTCCTGTGGCTGTGGCTATGGCCGTGATGTCTTGGAAACATACCATTCAAAAGAGGGCTGAGTATTAGGGTTTCCGCGAGACCCTGGGCCCCGCATCTGCATCACGGGGGAATGGCCTTAGTCTGTGTGACTTCCACACCGTCTGGCCAGGGATGGAAAGAGCCTCAGTTGGCATCCAGAAAGGAGAAAGAGCTGTGTATACCCTAGGAGCCAACACTGGCAGACTGTGCCCAGAGACCATCCTGTCGTGGTCCACGGATGCTGAGGGACTCTGGCCTCCCACTCAGCCATCCTCAGGTGCTTCTCACCAATGACCCTATGGTCAAGAATCCCTGCTCTCAAGGGTTTGCAATGTGACACAGGCTAGATAGAGGAGCTGCGTGATTTTACATCTGTGTTGCTCGATTTAGTTGTCCAAGTCATTCCTGTTTCAACTCAGCAGAAAAGACATGTAACTTCTGCACTTTATGCTGTAGCAGGTGGTTCAGAGGAAATGCTTTTTACCTGGCACAGGCAGGATGGGTCTACACACTTCTGACAAAATATGTAAACTTTGAACCAAAGGCCTAATTTCAAAGCGAAGTGGAGGAATGAGGAAATTTTAGAAATTATTCAGGTTGAACAGACCAAGTAGATGGCCAATTCTGACTTTTTCCTACTTAAAAATGCCCCTTCATCCTTTACTTAATTTTGTGTGTGTAGATGCATCTCTGTCTGCCCACAGAGTGGCGTGTTAATCGGTTCTTCATTGCTATGACAAAATACCTGATCAGAGGCCATCTGGAAGAAGGAAAGGTTTATCTAGACTCATGGTGTCAGAGGCTCACTCTGCTGCTTCTAGAGCTGGGGTTTAAAGCCATCTTGGTGGAAGGGCATCGCGGAGGAAATCTGCCTACTTCATTGCAGCCACAGGGCACAGGGAGAGGAAGAGCAAGAGACACAGAGGTCAGCGACGGGATGCAGTCCCGAGGACACGGCCCGTAACCCACTGCCCCCTTACAGTCCCTCCGAGAGGAGCTCGTCCACCGATGAGTCACAGAAGAGGGCATCGAGCACCCTCATAGTCCAGTCGCCTCCCAGAGCCCATCACCCGACCTTCGGGGGACATATTTCATCTGACCCACGACAGTGGCCATAGTATTTCCCCTGTAAAACGGTGTGGAAGAGCAGTGTGGACAGTGGTCAGCCGGCGGGGGGAAGCAGTGGTGGGTGGGAGGAGGAACTGAGGCCAGCGACTTTGTCCTCCCATTCTGCCAACTCCCCCTCCGTTTTCCTGGTGCCTGGTGGTCCGCGTGAGAGAGAGGTGGGGACTCACTGTGAGGTTCACGGCCAGTGCGTCTCAGAGTCCACGCCTAATCGCGTAGAGCCAGCCTTCCTGACACACAGGGCCACAGGAGTTCTGCATCCCTTATTAATGTTTTCTTTTTGTGACTTAGATGGGCAGCGGAGGGAAAGATTCGAGTGCTTGTTCACTCATTCATTCAGGGGTATTAACCGAGCACCTCCATGTACCAAGGCGGTGAGACACAGCGCTGACAGGCTTACAGCTTTGAAACAGGATTATGAAGAAAGCCCTGGCGATAAGGTATGTTTTGAATAAAAACTTGGAGGAGGCAGGAGAGCAAGCACTATGCATGTCGGTGTTCCAGGCATGGGGCAAATACCAAGGCTGCGCGGCAGGGTACAGGAGCAGGCGGTGTGGCAGAGCGGAGGAGGTGGAGCACAAGGGGGACGGGGGCTTTGTGACAGGCCGCATCTTTTGGGGTACAGGCTCAGGCCAAGCCTGTGAGCTTTCCCCCAGGCCCCGCCCTTTGGCCTGTGGAGCTCTCTTTGTCCTTCACATCCACGCACCTGCAGGTGCACAGAAAAGTGTGTGTCTGGGCTGGGACATCAGGGCGTCTCTCAGAATGAGCGCGTCCTCTGCTCAGGAGAGAGCTCACTGTGGGTCTTTGCTTCCGGTTCTCAGCCACTCGGATTGCAAAGCTTAGGTCTTGTTATGGATTAAAACTGGGGGTCAACTCAACACCAGCGGAATTGAACCACTGTGCTGCCGAGTGTCGATGTTTCACTTGAGGAAGGTTGCCAGCATAAATGGAGACGTGGAGGAGGAGAAGGAGATAGGTTGAAGCATTATTGCGTTGGTTCATTGAGGCGTTGTGGGTCTCACTAAGTGGTGCTGTTTGAGCCGCTGGTTCTTCTGGAGAAGCTCTGGTCCTCACATCAAGCATTGTTTCCTGGCTCCGGAGGGGAAGACATGTGCTGCCTGGTCTCCAGGATGAATTCTTCATGCTGGCTTCCAGGTATGTACTCGACTGTGCTGGTTGTCGGAGGAGCTCGGGGCCTCCATGTCACTGAGGATGGCTGTGGTGCTTTTCAGGACAGCCCTGGTTTTGTTGTGAGTGTGACTTCTCAGCTCCAGCGTAGAACCCTCATCCCACCAGCACAGCTCCTTCACCCTGCTGGCATGGACTTTCTGAACTTCACTGCTGACCTTTGGGCCTTTCCGGCATGGATCCATAAAAGAGACTAGTGTAAGTCCTTCTTGTGGGTTCCGGACCTCCAGCTGGACTCGTGGGAGGCATTGTCATGAGCTCTGGGTTTTCATCTGGACTCATGTGGGACATTGCCGTGGGATTCAGGCCCTTGACTAAATAGTCTATGTCTTTAGTGTTGTGGGCAGATTTCTCGCATTTTCTTGTGTTAATTCTGGGTGAACATCATAAAAATAATATTATAAACTCCATGTCCTGATTCTAATTGTTCTGCTCCCCAACCTCTGACTACAACAGATCTATATAACTTCTCCAGACTTGGAGAAGTCTTTCCTTCTGTGACAAGCAGGAGCTGGTTTCCTCGGGACCACATCAGAGGCAGGGAAAGAGGGTAGAGAAACTGAAACCTCCTGCACGCCTGTGCAGAGCTATGAGCTCACTTGGAGCGGGTGGAGGTGGTGCAGGCTGCCTGGATGCGGATGGGAGAACCCAACCTCCAACGGGGCTCAGAAAATCAGATGGGGACGTAGTGCTATCCAAAGGTGTTTTCAGTTTGTCACAATTGGCCAGGGAACTCAAGCATCGAGCGGGTAAGGTCAAAGGCACTGCTGATTGTCCTTTACTAAATGAAACAAGCTCTGTCTAAAAGGGTTACCTGGGCCAAAGTATCAGAAGTGCTGGAGTGAAGAAATCTTAGAAATAAACAAGTAAGTAAAGTAAAAATGTAAAAATATTACTCACTCATATTTTGGCTTCTCTAAACTCTCCTGTGCTTTAAATGTTTGCAGCAAAAGCCTGAGATTATTTTCAGAGTGTGGCTGGTCGTGGAAATGACTCCTAGCTGAGGGAGGCTGCCCTCCCGTCACGGAGATCTCCTTGTCTCCTGGCCTCCTAGCAAACCCTTCTTTCCCTCGCCCTGAATGACTCTAATGCTTTTAGCTCAGTTCTCCTCACTGAAGTCAATTAAATTCCATCCCCTTCTATCCCGGTGGAGCTTCCCGAGTGCTCATCTCCGCTGCCCTACTGAGTGATGGAGCACTTCACAGTCAGGAACCGTGACAAACAGGAGGGGCGGGTCTGTGTCCTCTAAGACGGAAGTTCAGGAAAGCAAGAAAAGAGAGGAGAGAAAGAAAGGAGGGAGGAAGAAAGCGGACCTTCTCCATCGTGTGTTTTTCCTGCTTTTCCTCCCCGTGTCCCCAGCGCCGGATGCCCACACACTGCCAGCCCTGTGAGGTCCAGGTTCCCAGCCGCCAGCCCTGGGGTGCGACAGGGCGGGCGCCAATACTGATTCTTAAAGTCACTGTTTTAGTTCCTATTTTTTGATTTAGCAAACAGCACTGGCCAAGCACTGTTCTAAACCTTTCGTGTCTGTTTATTGTGTCGTCTTAAAAGAACACGGGATACTTTCAGACTTTTGTTTTTTCAGCAAAATGGGAGCACTGGTTCCATGCAAGACTGTCGTCCAGGGTGAATGCGAAGCTGCGGTAGGCACGAGGGCCAGGCCCTGATCAGTGACAGCCACGCACACACAGACTGATCACCTTCCATTACCTCATCACTCTGATCATCCGGTGGAGACTTCCCAGTGACTGGGTGTTAGCTGGCCCAGTGGGGGAGCAGACTTCAAGATGTACCTTGAGTGGCTCGTTAGCAGGTTGCATGACTCTTACACACCTTTGAAGGAAGAAATCTCACCTTCCTTCAGGGAAGGTCACACTGATGGCTGCCTGATGGCAGAGCCTGGTGGCTGTCATGGAGGGTGAGTGGGGGAAAGGGAGGCGGCCACCCAGCCCCACCACGTGAACCAAGCCGCAGTGATCAGTGCTCTCAGCCACCTGCCAGCTGCTCTGGGCTTGGTTCTCGGTATGCACAGGCCACAGGCTGCTGGAAGACGGAGCACAGAAGGCAGAATATGGAAAGCAATGGGGCCGACACAAGGCCCGGGAGAGGGTGGGGAGCAGAGGGAAAGAAACCCTAGACAGACCCCAGAGGGACAAGCGCTGGTGCTTCAAATCCCGCACACGATCCCAGCACGCCATGCTGCGTAGGCTGGAGTGGCATTGGCTGAGCGACCTCTGCGGTCTGCTCAGAGCCGAGTAGGGTGGGAGACACAGGTGGGCAGGGAGGACAGAGGAAGCCTAGTGGTGGGCAGGATTTCCCTGGGTTTGCTTCACTGGGTTTACTCCACCTGTTCCCCACCGCCCGGCTTTCTGGATTTACCCATCAGCTAAGTAACCAAAGTATTTCTTTAGCAGTAACTACGAAGCCACGTCCTACGTGATGAAGTTTCTGACCTGGAAAAGCTCATTCAGAGTTCCACATGCTCCCCCTCTTGCTTTTTCTGATCTCTCTCTTTTTTTTAAAATTTTATTTAAGAGGAAAAAGAGAAAAACACAAAACAAAACAAAGCGGTGTAAGGGTACACGTAATACAGAACTACAAAAAAAAAAACATAACAGTAAGAAATCACCTGTTAATAGATTACATATTATCATCTTGCAAATAGTTGCTCAAATCACAGTATCAAAGAATACAAAGTGGACATTCAAACAGGGAGACTGCAAACAGCTGTGTTCAATGATCCAAAAACATTAATATAGTCAGCTATTTAACACCCCTAAACACACTTGCTGTTATATCCGTTAGAGCTCTTTTTTTTTCCCCCTCTCTTTTTTACAACAAAATTTACACATTTTGGATTTTATTACTCCCTAGTTCTTATTACTTTTTGGGGGGGGGAGAGAAAACAGTCAAATATGGCAAAACAAAGCTATCAGTCAAAACCAAGGATAGACATAGCACATGGTGTAGAACAGAGTACAAGGTTATCAACAATGGTTATCAATGTTGTCTCTTGTTTCCTTAAAAAGAATTGTCTATCTCATTAGATATTATAAAGTTGGATGAAACAGTAGAGAACAAGACCAATAAAACTTAGGCATTGTAAACATTACAGGACTTCCAAAGGAGACAATAGTCAAACCAGAATGGGCATCTTAGTGAATCTTATTGCCTTCAAAGTAGTTGCCTATACGCTCAAACTTGATACTATCATGCAGAATGGAACAGAGTCTAATCAGTCAAAACAAGATCGTGGGAGCATTACAGGACTTCAAAACAAGTTAATAGGAAATCAAAAAGAGTTACTATTATATATCCTAATTTTTTAAAATTTTCCCCTTAATTAAAACAAACATAAGAAATAACTAAATAATTTTTTTAAAGAATAAGGGGGAGATTGAGATAAAACAGGACATAACAATATAACAATAGAGGTCAAAGCATGACTGTTTCAGCAACCTAGTACTTCACCACCAAATAACCCGACTTAATAGTAGTTACCATAGTGTCTGTCTTTTTCCTTGAAATATTTGGATAAAACTTCATATACTATAGCTTCAAATATTTCCATATCAAGAAGCCCAGAATAAAGCCTTTCTAATTAATGAGTGAAAACTTTATAAGGCTTCTAGGCCACATAATGGGGAATCATGATTACCACATATTTTTATATATTTGAATCATTACTTACATTAGGGAAACTATTCGGTATTCACACATGCGAGATTGATTTATTTCACTTATGAGTATGGTCTCAAGCTGCGCCCATTTATTGATAAATATCTCAATGTGATCCTTCTTTATAGCTGAATAATACTGCATTGTATAGAAATACCACAACTTTTTTATCCATTCCTCAGTTGATGGACACTTGGGTTGTTTCCAAGATCTGACAATTACAAATTGTGCTGCTATAAACATAGGTGCACATATATCACTGTGGTATGATGCTTTCAGTTCTTCTGGGAATATGCCTAGAAGTGGAATAGCTGGAATAAATGGGATTTCCAATCCCAACTTTTTGAGAAATCTCCAGACAGATCTCCACAAAGGCTGTACCAGTCTACACTCCCACCAGCAGTGCAGGAGAGTTCCTTTTTCCCCACAGCCTCTCCAGCATTTGTTGTTGGTTTTCTTGATCCTGGCCATTCTTTCAGGAGTGAGATGGTATCTCAGTGTGGTTTTAATTTGCATTTCTCTAATGACCAATGATGATGAGCATTTTTTCATGTATTTATTTGCCATTTGCATTTCTTCCTCTGAGAATTGCATATTCATCTCAGATGCCCATTTTTGGATTGGATCTTTGAATTTTGGAGGTCTGAGTTTTTTTAATTCTTTATATGTTTTAGACAAGAGGCCCTTGTCTGAGAGAGAGTTCACTAAAATCTTTTCCCAGTTTGTGGGTTTTCTTTTCACTATGCTGGAGATTTCTTTTGATATGCAGAAACTTTTTAACAAGAAGTAGTCCCAGTTATTGATTCTGGGAAGTATTTCCTGTGCGGTTTGAGTCCTGTTCATGAATTCTTTACCCACTCCTATGTCTCCAAGGTTTCTACCCAATTTGTCTTCCAATAGATTTAGTGTTTCTGTTTTAATATTCAGATCTTTGACCCATTTAGATTTTAATTTAGTAAATGGTGATAGACATGGGTCTAGCTTTAGTTTTCGGCAAATGGAGAGCCAGTTTTTCCAGCACCATTTATTAAAGAGACTGTCGTTCTTCCAGTGAACCTGCATGGCTCCTTTATCAAAGATAAGGTGGTTGAGTGTGTTTGTAGTTGTGGTTGTATCTTCTAATCTATTCCATTGATCTTCGGCTCTGTTTTGATTCCAATACCATGCTGATTTTACTACTGTTGCTTTGTAGTATAACTTCAAGTCAGGGATTGTGATGCCTCCTGCTTTGTCTTTGCTGCTTAGAATTGCCTTTGCGATTCTAGGTCTCTTCTGGTTCCAGATGAAATTTAGGAGTGATTTTTCTAGATCTATAAGGTATGTTGATGGTATTTCTATTGGGATTGCATTGAATCTGTATAACAGTTTTGGGAGAATGGCCATCTTCACAATGTTTGTTCTTCCTATCCAGGAGCAAGGGATGTCTTTCCATTTTCTGAGATCATCTTCAATTTCCTTTTTTAGTGTATTATAATTTTCACTGTATAAGTCTTTAACTTCTTTCGTAAGAGTAATTCCTAAATATTTCATTTTTTTGCTTGCTAATGTTAAGAGTGTAGTTTCTCTTATTTCCCTCTCTGTGATTTTGTTGTTCGTGTATAGGAATGCTATTGATTTCTGAGTATTGATTTTGTATCCAGCCACATTACTGAATTTATTTATTGTATCTAAGAGTCTTTCAATGGAGTTTAGGGGGTCTTCTATGTAGAGTATCATGTCATCTGCAAACAATGATAATTTAACTTCTTCTTTTCCTATCTTTACCCCTTTTATTTCTCTTTCTTGCCTAATTGCTCTGGCTAGTACTTCCAGTACTATATTAAATAGGAGTGGTGATAAAGGACATCCTTGTCTTGTGCCCGATTTTAAAGTAAAGGCTTTCAATTTTTGGCCATTTAGTATGATGCTGGCTGTTGGTTTGTCATAAATGGCCTTTATTATATTGAGGTAAAGACCATCTATTCCAATTTTCTGTAAAGTTCTTATCATGAATAAATGTTGGACCTTATCGAAGGCTTTTTCTGCATCTATAGAAATGATCGTGTGATTCTTATTTTTGGCTTTATTGATATGGTGGGTTACATTTATTGATTTGCGTATGTTGAACCATCCTTGCATTCCTGGGATGAATCCCACTTGGTCATGGTGTATAATCTTGATGATTTGCTGGATCCTATTTGCCAATATTTTATTGAGGATTTTTGCATCTGTGTTCATTAGGGAGATCGGTCTATAGTTCTCTTTTTTAGTTGGGTCTTTCTCAGGTTTTGGTACTAGAGTAATATTTGCTTCCAGGAATGACTTAGGAAGGATTGCTTCCCTTTCAATTTCATTGAATAGTTTGAGGAGTGTCGGCATTAGGTCTTCTTTGTATTTCTTGTAGAATTCTGCAGTGAATCCATCTGGGCCTGGGCTCTTCTTGGTGGGTAAGGACTTAATTACATTTTCAATTTCATTAACAGAGATTGGGTTATTCAACAGTTTTACATCCTCTTGATCTAGCTTTGGTACTTCATATGCTTCTAAGAATCTGTCTATTTCTTCTGTGTTATCAAACTTTTGAGAGTAGAGGTTTTCGAAATAGGTGTTGATGATCTTCTGTATTTCTATTGGGTCTGTAGTGATTTCTCCTTTTTCATTTCTTATTGCATGAATTTGAGCTTTTTCTTCCCTTTTTTTAATAAGGTTGGCTAGGGGCTTATCGATTTTATTTATTCTTTCAAAGAATCAACTCTTTGATTCGTTGATTCTTTGGATTGTTTTCTTAGTCTCTATTGCATTCATTTCTGCTCTGATTTTTATAATTTCCTCTCTTCTTTTGGCTTTGGGCTTGACTTGCTCTTCTTTTTCTAGCTGTTTAAGGTGTAGCATCAAGTTATTTATTTGTATTCGTTCTGTTTTCCTGATGTGGGAACTCAGTGCAATAAATTTTCCTCTCAGGACAGCTTTCATTGCATCCCACAGATTCTGGTAAGTTGTATCTGCATTTTCATTTTCTTTTCGGTATTGTTTAATTTCTTCTTTAATTTCTTCTGTGACCCACTGATTACTCAAGAGTGTGTTATTCAGTTTCCATGTGTTTGCAGGATTTTTGCAGTATCTTTGATCATTAATTTCTAATTTCAGAGCGCTATGATCCGATAACATGCAAGGGATGATTTCAACTCTTTTGCATTTGTTTAAATATGTTCTGTGAGCTAATATATGGTCTATTTTAGAAAATGATCCATGTACTGCTGAGAAGAATGTGTATTCTGATGTTGTTGGGTGGAACATTCTGTATATGTCTATCAAACCCATTTGTTCACAGTTGTGATTCAGTTCTGTTATTTCTTTGCTCATTTTCTGTCTGGTTGATCTGTCCCTTGGTGTCAATGGCGTATTAAGGTCTCCTGTTACAATTGTGTTACTGATAATTTGAGTTTTCATTTCTGTTAATAATTGTTTTATATAACTGGGTGCTCTGGAGTTTGGTGCGTATATATTTAAGATAGTTATCTCTTCCTCTTGGAGTTTTCCCCTTACGAGTATGTAGTGACCTTCTTTGTCCTTTATGGTCATTGTTGGTTTAAAGTTCACATTGTCTGCAAACAGAATGGCTACTCCTGCCTTTTTTTGGATTCCTGCTGCATGAAGAATTGTTTTCCATCCTTTGACTTTCAGTCTGTGAGTATCCTTCTGGGTTAGATGGGTTTCCTGTAAACAGCATATGGTTGGATTTTGTTTCTTGATCCATTCTGCTAGTCTGTTTCTTTTGATTGGTGCATTGAGACCATTTACATTAATGGTTATTACTGTTAAATGCTGGTTAATTGTAGGAATGTTATCTCTCTGCTGTTGCATCTTTATCTTTCTGTTCTGTTTAATTATTTGCTTTGCTTAGTGGTTTTTTCCTTTGTGTATCTAAACTGTCTTTCAATATTTTTGCAGGGTTGGTTTGGTGTTCATGAAGTTCTTCAGCTGTTCTTTGTCATGGAAGTATCGTATTTCACCATCTATTTTGAATGATAGTTTTGCAGGATATATCAGTCTAGGTTGGAAATCATTTTGCTTTAGGATCTGGAATACTTCACTCCATGCTCTTCTTGACTTTATCGTTTGTGAAGAGAAGTCTGCTGTGATTCTGATAGGTTTTCCTTTATAAGTGATCTGTCTTTTCTCTCTGACAGCTTTTAATAATCTATTCTTGTGTTGTATTTCTGGGATGGTGATTATTATATGTCTGGGTGTAGTTTTATTTTGGTTATGACTATTTGGAGTTCTATATGTTTCACTGATCCTGATGTCAGTTTCTGATCTCATGCTTGGGAAATTTTCAGCTATTACTTCTCTAAATATCCTCCTGACATCCTTCATGTTGTCTCCCTCTCTTTCATTAATCCCTATCATTCTTATGTTATTCTTCTTTGCATCGTCTTGCAGTTGTTGAATTGTTGTTTCCTGATTCCTTGTTATTTTCAAAAGATCTTTCCTTTCCTGTTCACTAGCTGCAATCCTGTCTTCAAGGTCTGAAATTCTATCTTCACTTTCATTAAGGCGGTTTTTACAACTGTCAGTGGAGTTTTTTATTTCCTGTATATCTCTGTGCATCTGCATTATGTATTCTGTTTGTTTCTTATATTGCTCATCTAGGGATTCTATCTTTTTGTTTAGTTCCTCCAATTTTTTATCTGTGTTTTCTTTAGATATATTTAGAATCTCTTTCATTTCTTTTATCATTTCTTCTTTTATCTGGGAGATTATTTCGAGTTTGAATTTCTTTAAAGCTTCCTGGAGTTGCTTGTCAATTTCAGTGGCTATTGTGTCCGATATATGAGGTGGATGGGATATATATTCTTCTATATACATCGCTCCTAGGGTTTCTTGAGATGGGCTGGAGGTTTGAGGTTGTAATTTGGTCTTTCGTTTTGTCATTTTCCTATATTTCTGTGTTTCAAGTGTTATTTGAAAGCTTCCTCAGGATCTGTTGAAAATCCCCTTCTATGTTTGCAGCTACTGAGACTCTGGCACCATGCTACCCCAAGCCATTGGGCCTGCAGAACCAGTGGCCCTCCTCTGCCTGCTCAGAACTCCGCAGTTCCAGACAAGCTGGGCCTCAGGGACACTGTGCGCCCACCTGCCCCTTGGAAGCTCCACAGCTCTTCAATCGCAGCCGGGTTAGGGTACTCACCACAGGCCGCGGTGCCTCAGGAACCTGTGATCCCTCCCTGCTTGCAGAGATATCCACAGTCCTCCAGACACACAGAGAGGCCGATGCAGGCACCCCAGATCCGCCCAGCTCCTCCTCTGCACCTCTGATCTCTTTTTATACTCCTTTTTATGGGGTGTTTTTCTCTGCCGCCGAGAGAGTATTAAAAGGCATTCTATCCCAGTCTTTATTACTCTTATTTCTCTGGGAAGCTGAGCGATAATTGCCTTTTAATCCTGCAACCCAGCCTCTGGCATCAGAGGGCCTTCCAGCACGCTCTGTTCCCAGCAGCTCCTGGGCCCACGTCCTGGGAACATCTGCTCCCAAAGGCCCCTCCTTGCCATTACCCTCCTCCAGGTCCTGTCTTCACCCTGCAGCCTCTCACGCCTCCGTCCCACGGAAACCCCAGGCAAACCCTGGGAGGCCCAGCTCTAAGAATCTGGAATGTTTCCCCACCCTCTCCCATAGGGAAAGGTCTTATCCCATGGGTATTTGTGTTATCCATTCCTGGACAGTGTGGGCACCTGACAGTTCACACCTACTGCCCAGATATATGTCAACAGCAGAGCTGCATGCCAGGAGATGTTTTTCTAGAAAATCTCAGTCTCAGTGTATGAGAAGCAACTGCAAGGTGTCACGAGACCAAAGAAAGGTTCAGGAGGGTGACAGTGGGATGATTGGGGACCTAGTGACAGGAACATGGTCCCAGCAGGCAGACCAGAAGAGTCCCCTGATTTGGGTCCTGGTGGGGGTATGGAATGACCCAGTCCAAAATGACGTCCATCCAGTGATTTATCTCAAAGCAGTATTAAGAACCTAGAGCATATTTCCAGCACTGGTGGTGTCAGAACCTGGGTCATAAAGCAGCACATCATCACGGTAATGGTTTTGTCTGTGTATAGTGTGATGGGGAAAACACTCCAGACCACGGTCACTCAGGTCACTCAGGCCACTCACAGTCAGCAGTTATGATTCCAGATGGCTGGTCAGGGCAAGATGGCTCCCTGCAATGTCTCAGAGGATTAGCAAAGTTCTTTGAGAATTTTATTGTTGTCTTTAATTTACCAATAGGTGAGCCGAGATACAGCCAGATGAAACAGCATCTCTGGGATCCTGAGCTATAGGTGGTGAAGCAGAGACTCTAAGCCATGAGTATGTCTGCCTTCAGAGTTTGGACTCCAACACTCCATCTGGGATGCCTTCAGTAATCACGTATCTCTAATCATAATGCTAGTAAAAAATAATAATAATGCTCACATTACGGTTTTCAAGAAGTTTACTGAGTCATCTAATCTGATCCTTATGATATCTCCGGGATTTGAAGAGTAAATGGAGTCAGGGAGTAGAGACCAGGCACCGGTGCTGGCATGGAAACCTGCAGGCTGCCAGCTCTCAGGCAGTGTTTGGTGTTTAGCTCGTTGGCTAGGGAGCCGGCCAGCAATCGACCCTCCCGACAGACAGGAGGGGAAGCAGAGCTGGGCAGAGGCAGAAGCAGGTTGGGCGCAGGCTCAGTGCAGCTTGCACTGAGCCTGGCAGCTTGGGAGCAGCTGTAGTTTGGGTGTGGTCTGCCCCAAGGCCCCATGTGTTTGTTGGAAGGTTGGTCCCCATGTGGCAGTACTGAGAGGGAGCAGAATCTTTAAGGAGCAGGGGCGGATGGGAAGTCCTTGGCCGCTGGGGGGCGCTACCTTCAGAGCACTTAGTTCTTGGTGGTTCTCACTGTGGGCCTTGTCTTCAAAGGACCAAGCCTGGCCCTGCCTCCTCTCTGCTTCCTGGTTTAGGATGGTTTAGCATCACTTGCTCCTGCATGCGCTGCAGTAATTTTTACCTGCCGTGAAGAGACAGCTTGCACTGGAACCGAACACATGCAAGGACACTGCCCTGAACCTCCAGAACTGTGTGCTTTTTAAAAAAATAGTGTTAGCCTGTCTCAGGCACTTTGCTAGGGTAACAAACGTGGTGTAAGGGAAGGCAGAATGATCCAGGGTAGGGGCAATGGACTGAGCCAAGGACCCCACGGTAATAGGTCACTAGGTACAGACTGTGTCCAAGAAGCTGGGTGACCGTGTGTCTGAGTGCTTTCTGATGCTTCTGAAGTTCCAGCAGGGGCTGGCAGGTGAAAGGAGCGTAGGTGGGGTGGTACATTGTCTCCATAACTACCAGCGAGCCAGTGGTCCAGCCCGAGTGAGCATTCAGTCCCTGGGTGCCTTTCCCTGTACGATACCGGACCTCTCTAGGTACACGACCTTGGTGCCTTCCAGTCCCTGACAGTTCTCAATCGATTCTGATGCAGACTCATAATCCAGTAACTCGTATTTATCATCTGGATACTTTCAACACCTGCCTAGGAATTCAGAGTAGATACTGGAGGGTGTGTTAGTTGTGCAAGATACGAAAAATTCTACATTTGGGTGGGGATAGTGTACAAAAGATGATACATGAGCACAATCCTGGCTTTTGACTTACTGAAGTTATAAACACGCTATATTTACTAATCACATTTGTCTCTTTAATCTCGTTTTGTGTGTGTTTTCTTTTTTGTTTTGTTTTGTTTGTTCAGAACTGCATGCCAGTTCAAAAGTCAAAATCTGAGAAGCACCCTTTTCTCACTTACCAGATTTTTAAGTTGCTCCCTAGATTTTCCCCTGATGATTTTAAACAAGTATCTTTAGTTTAGCTAAATCCCCATGGCTCTTTAAATGTCTAAGATTCTTCAAATTATCTTTACTGTTTCTGATCATTCCAAATCTTGATTTTACTTTATAATTTTTTTTAGTAAAAATTCAAGCCAGAAATATCACCTTCCAAAGAATTTTCCAGGAGGCTCACGTGGCGGGCGCTGCTGGCCACTGTTTGGAGCGGTGAGGGGGCGAGCTGAGCTGGGGGCACTGGGATGGTGAGTGTGGGTGCCATTTGGTGACCGCACTGTGGGAGGATACTGTTGTTGGGGTCACAGATGATGTTGGTAGTGCTAAGGTTGATGAATGAGTGACAGTGTGACATTGCTTCTGGGACACTGCATGAGATGCTGTTGGCCTGGGGAGTCAGTGCTATTGTCAACAATGAGTGATGAGGGATGATGTGGTCAGGGGAGGACGTCGCTGTTCTTGGTGGTAATGAAGGGATGAGGGGCTGCTGCTGCCGATGGTGACAGTGGCCAGGAGATCATGCCGGTGCTGGTGGCAGGTGATGGGGACAATGCTTTTGGTGATTGATGACAGTAAGAAGTTCTCAAACTGAGAAACCCATATTTCAGTCCATCTATTAAAAAAAAGCCCTAACTATGAATTAGACTTGTTTGTTTCCCGTCTTGGTCCTTAAAGAGCAGAGTCAGAATGAGGGTGATTCATATTGGATAAAATTATTTTCCAAGATGCTCACTCAAAATTCTTTTCCAAGAAACTATATTCTCGGGGCTGGGGATTTAGCTCAGCGGCATAAGCGCCTGCCTTGCAAGCAGGCAGTCGTGAGTTCGATCCCTGGTACCGATAAAAACGAAAAAGACAAAAAAAAAAAAAAAAAAAAGAAAGAAAAGAAACTATATTCTCCATAAGAAAACAGTCCATGAAAAGGAAAAGCCACCCTGCACTTCTGGAACAACGGCAGCCATCCTGCCCCCTCTTGCCTCAGCTTCCTGTTAAGCTGATTCAGAGCTGGCGAGACAGTTTCCTCCCTCTGACTCACCTGAGCCAGCTCACTCTCCACTTGTCCTGGCACCAACCCATCCCCTGCCATCCTTTGCACCCAGCCTCCAAGACTCTGCTTAGACCTAAACCCGTCTCTGCAGAGAGCTCTCTTCCTCTGTGCAATCCGTTTCCCTTACATCCATCCCACTCAGTGTGGCAAACTCACACATCAGCATTGTTCCTCAGTGTGAACGCTGGAGTCCTTCCATGTTCCCAGCTGTTTTTAATGTCCCTAGGGGTAGCGCCCTGCCTCATACCTGGTATTTCTCATGGTGTCTAACCCTCAGAAAGCACTCAGCGGAACACAGCACTTGGCTGTAAAACCCAAAAAAGAACACTAAAGCGACCTTTCCGCACTGGCTCTGTCCCGAACACGCTGCCTGACCTTTACTTACTTCTCTGGGGTCCAGTTTTTCAGGGATGCAGCACAATACCAAGCCAGCACGATTTCCAGGCAGGCGGATGATATATAATTTCTTTTCATATGTTAATGTGTTTTTATTCAGCAAATTGAAAGTATGACTTTTGAATTCACCATTTGCTATTCCGGATTAAAAAATAACTTCAGCAGTCTCATTCCGGATGTCCCTTAGTGACTCAGACACAGACACAGACAGAATTAGTGCCAGCCTTCCTGCACTCACGAGAAATGATATGAATGGACATTCCAAGCAACTAACAAACACAGAGCTGACTGCAAAACAAAAGCGAACAAAATGGATTTTCAGTGACCAAAACTATGATGAGTCTCAGTCTCTCTCTCTCTCTCTCTCTCTCTCTCTCTCTCTCTCTCTCTCTCTCACACACACACACACACACACCAAAAACAGTGGCGGGGGGGGGGGGGGGAGTTTACTACAGAACTCTGAGAAGTGAAAATGGGCTGACCTTGAGGTCCAGAAATGGAAATGGAAGAATTTGGGTACTGAGTCTGTAAAGGTTCATTAGTAGTAGTTCACTTGCTAAATGTTAGTTTACATTACATGTGTGTAGTGCTTACATTCCTTGTGGGAAGCCGGCACATGTACGGTGCCTTATTTGAATTCCTTTCTCTAGTCCCTTTCCCATCTCTTCTTTCTCCCCACCTCTTGATCTTCCCCTGATTTTTGTGCATTTTTGCAGCACGTAATGTTTGCAGTCGGAACACGTACAGAACACACTCCAAAACCTTTTCTTATCCCTTAGCTCTTCCCAAGAGAAAATGCAGCCTTCCACGTAGATAATTTCAAGTAAAATATAAGCGTAAGGTTAAAGAAAGAACAGGAAGAAAACAGGCTGAGTACATGTTTAAGTGAGGGAACTATGAAAAATACTTATATTTTTCTCTTCCTATTTCTACACTTTTCAGGCTAAAACAGACCAGCAATTCCATCTCCTCGTGTCATTGTTTTTCTGTCCTGAAATAATCACCGAAGCACGAGCCACTGACTTCCAAACCACCCTCCAAGTGCCTACAACAGGAGCATCCTGGACGCTGGGCGGAGAGTCCGGACCAGGAGGGGCAGCAGCTTCCTGGTTGTCCCCGAGCTTCCTTGGGAAAATGAGGTGGGATCAGCCCATCTGTGTGGCGCCTCGGTCCCTTCTTCCCCAGTGTTCCCACACAACAATGCAAACATTTTGTCAGGAGGAGCTGAAATCCTAGCGCCTGCTGTCCTGGAGTCAGTTCATTGTTTTGATACCTTGCTCAGGGCAGAGATGAATGACAGCCAGGCTGATCTAATCTAGTCTAAATATTCTGAACTCGGGAAGGGAATCCTCTGCTGCGGGATGCCAACCTACGTCTTTTAATTGCCTGGGCTCCTGATAGATTGGCTCTTACCCCCTTTGAATTCCTTTGTTGTAGAGGAGTTAAAATTCATGAGCGTCCCATGCCTGGGAATACTCTCACTGCTGCTATTTTTTGGAGCCAAGCTGGCCAACACGGCAGAGTCGGAGGTCTGTTGGGCCATCTGTTACATAATAGTCAACAATCTCAAAAATCTAGGGGAGCAGGGCTGGGGGCGTGAGGATGACGAGGCATTTAAACAGAACAGATTGCTGCCTTGCTTACATGAGAAAAAAAGGGGCCATAATATGCTTTGATTGAAGCGGAGACAAGCTTTATTAGCATAGGGAACAAAACAAACTTTTAAAAACGCTGACAGTCTAAAGAGGCTTGATGACAAACCCCATGTTGAATCGTAGGTCACAGAGGTCCCAGATGCGACGCACACACAGGCACCGAGTAATGTATGCACGCCACACAGACTCGTACAGCCAGTGACAAACGAGAGACCCCACTGGCAGACTGCCGCGGGCTGCAGAGGCTAAATACAAGCCCGTGCTCCTGTCCCAAATCTTGGGGGCCCGCAGAAGGCACTTTGTCTTGTCTTCCAAAAGCTCCTTCATCGCAGGGTGAGAGCGTTCAGGGCCAACTGGGATGATTTCAACAAAGGATGGGCCTGGGAGCCCGAGCTTCCCGCGTAGCTGCCTGAGGCCTCCCTGGAGACCCACTGCAGCTCAGTGCCTTTTGTTCTGCTTTATTTTAAAGAGAAAAAATCCCAATAAAACAAGGATACGGAATTTCAACATGCGGTAATAGCAAATGAACAATGGTTAATATACTGCCTATTGCTATCTTTAAAGTAGTTGCTCAGATTGCAAGATATAGGCATGAAAATTGATCACACAATACAAGATCAAACCATTTTTTTCAATGAACTAAAAGAAATCAGTAGAGTGACTATCTTGGTTATCTTGTGTGTGTGTGTGTGTGTGTGTGTGTATTTTTTTTTCCTTTCCCTCTTTTCTCTTTTTATTCCTCCCAGTTGTGTTTTCAGTTTGAGCATTTTCTCTCCCTTTCACAATATCCACTGTAGATTTTGGATCTTTTTTACTTTTTCAGTTTCTTATACTAGGGAGACAATACGATGTATGTATGCATAAGTTGGATTTATTTCACTTAGGAGTGTGGTCTTCAGTTGCACCTGTTTACCTGTAAAGCCTTGAGTTTATCCTTCTTTATAGCTGAGTAACACTCGATCATATAAAAAAACCCACATCTCTTTTATCCATTGCTCAGCTGATGGGCATTTGGGTTGTTTTCAAGATTTAGCTATTATGAAGTGTTGCTATAACCATGGTGCATATATATCACTGTAGTGTGATGTCTTAAATTTTGAGAAAATACCCAGAAGGGAGTAGTTGGGCCGAATGGAATTTCCAACTCTGGTTTTTGAAGAATCTCAACACCAACCTCCACAGTGGCTGCACCAGTCTGCACTCCCACCAACACTGGAGAAGGGTTCCTTTTCCCCACAGCCCCGTCAGCAGCTGTTACTGGCTGATTTTTGATGACAGCCATTCTTTCTGGGGTGAGATGAAATCTCAATATTGTTTTATTTGCATCTCTCAAATGACCAGTGTTGTCAAACATTTTTCCTTACCTTTATTTTCCATTTGTATTTCTAGATTCACAGCTGAACTGTACAAGAAATTTAGAGATGTAATGCCAATACTCCTCAAACTTTTTAATGAAATTGAAAGGGAAGCAATCGATCCTTCCTAACTCATTCCTGGAGGCATGTATTACTCTGATACCCAAATCAGAGAAAAACCCAACCGAAACACAGAAACAATAGGCCTGTCTCCCTAATGAACACAGATGCAAAACTCCTCGATAAAATACTAGCTAACAGAATCCAGCAAATCATCAAGATTATACACCATGACCTAGTGGGATTCATCCCAGGAATGCAGGGATGGTTCAGCATATGCAAATCGATAAATGTAATACATCATATCAACAGAGCTAAAGATAAAAATCACATAGCAGAAAAGGCTTTTGATAAAGTCGAACACTCATTCATGATAAAAACCATATAGAAAAATAGAATAGATGGTCTTTACCTCATTCTGATAGAAGCCACGTAGGACAAACCAACAACCAACATCAGACTAAACAGACACAAACTGTAACTGACTGAAACGCACACACAGCTGATAGATGGAGAGGAGGGTCAATTTGTAGGAAAACAACCTGAGATAAGTTAATTTACAGAATATGGACATTGGCACATAGTGGGCAAGTACTATTCTTTCAACTTGTCTGGTTTTTGAAAATTTCCATAATAAAATGTTAGGAGAAGGCCAACAAGTACTGTAACTCCAAAAATCAAAATAGAATGAATACTGAAAAAATTCTTTAAAGTCTTAGGTTTCTAATTATACATTCTTTTTGTTTTCATTCTCCTCTTTCCAGGACATTGTTTCCAAGTGATGTAGTTAAAAGGTAGAAATGAAAGCAATGGATTAAATTTTGACGACTACCTTTGAGTGACCAGGGTGGCTGCCATTATGTTATTGATGTTATATCCTTCGTGGTGTTTTCAGTAAGCTAAAATTAGCAAGATTATCAAAAGCCCTAATTTAGTCTAAAATTGGCACAGGGTAGATTTTATATCACATCTTCACTGACAGAGTAAGATAAACAATACAAATTCTAATTTCCTCCTCCAGGCTCACAAACTCTTCTCCTGGAAGAGAATCACTTCAAAACAAAACAAAAGCCCATTTAAAATCTAAGATATTTCAGGGTGATAATATGGAATATTTTTGGTGAATTTCATCCTATGCAAGGTAATTGTATCTAGCTTATTATTATTATTATTTTATTTTTTGCACACCAACATTGGATCCTAATATTTAAATTTGGAAGACTTATTTTTCATTGAAAGACCAGCCACATATTTAAGACTTTTAGGTACAGGAGGAGGGAGATGACACACATTTATTCATAAAAAGTGTTGAAATAAACTATGAAATGACAGTTTTGCCTTAGTGATTGGAAATATCAAAAAAGAAAAGGAAATGTAAGGAACAGCAATTGCTGTTAATACAAACCCAAAACCTACATTTGTCTGTACGTAGACAAAGTTTAATCTCCACGTTCAGGGATTTTTACATCTAACTCCATACATACAGCAAAGACGTCTTTCAGTAACCACTTTTAGTTCTACAAAATCCACTTAGTCTGCTGAAATTTTAAGCACAAAGTGCTGAATTTCAAATGAAAATAGTTCCACTTAATACACAGAGCTGCACCTCAGTGAAGCCTTGCAGCCCAGACCAGGCGCACACAGGAGTGCGCAGGGGGAGCGGCTTGGAACCCCGCAAACATCCCTGCTGGGGAGCAGCACACTTTGCACTGACGTGTGACCTGGAAGGTGTCTCTACAAGTCCTCAGCCAGGAACAAAGAAGAGAAACATATGAGCTTACTTGAGCAACTTTCTGTCCCTCCCAAACTAGTGCAGGACAGCAGAAGCTGTAGGGTGTCCTCTTTCCCAAGCCTGCAGGGTGCTGTCCACACGCTGACCCCTGCAAGGAGACAACGGCCGTTCCAGGGCTCATTTGGGGCTTGGGAATTGGAAAATGACTGAGGAGAAGCGGATGCAACTTAGAGGAGCAAAGTAACCTGAGGATCCAGAGGAGTTCAGCTTCTCTGACTGCTGGTCTCCTTCGGGGCGCTACTGGCCTTTGTCGCTTTCCTCTCTGTATATTTACATCCCACGGAGTCCGCGGGTCCCGGAACCCAGGATACCAGGCACCACTTGGATCCAGGCACCTGGAAAACTGCGGTAGGCCAAGAAGCAGAGCCCTGTCCTCCTCCTAGCTCCTGGGTTATTTCTGCAGATTCAATGAAAGGTTTTCCTTTATATAAAGGGAACAAAAAGTGACCTCACATTTTGTAAAAAATATCTCCAAAAGCCCGCAGTTCCAAATAGCGTCCAAAGTCTGTCTCTTATCGGAGAAAAAGGCTTTGAAGAATCTAAGGAAATCATCGAAGTGTTTGGGGAGACTTTCTGGCCTTATTATCCATGAAACACAAACAATGCACAGGTTGACAGCTCCGCTGGTGTGTACAGTGAGCCAGGTTCCCACTGCTCTGTGTCCAGCTCTCCCACCCAGAAAGCGCAGTCCATCACTGAAGGGCTGTCAGCAGGGTTTCATACAGAAGGACAGTACATACTGCGAACCCGCAGACACAACTGCTTAGCGGCTGTGCTAAGGAAGGACGTATGTGAGTCTTCTGTAGGTAAACGGAGGCACCTTGAGACCATGGTGTTGAGCAAAATAAATCAGACACATACAAGCTTAAATAGCACACGGCTTCTCTTATGTAAGAAACTCAGATTACAAATAAAGGGCAAAATACAAGACAGATATCAGGAAGCAGGGGAACCGATCGTTCTCAAATGGGATCAAGAGATAGAGGGAAGGGAAGGGAGAGGAGGGGAGGGGGATGAAAAGGGAACAAAGCCATGTCCTGTACCAGCACCGCTCCACACAAGGGATGTGAACACATTGTACGGCACACCCGTGACAGTTAAATAAAACTTATTCACTGCTGTTTATCATTAACACTGTATTCTGAGTCACACAGAAAACACAAATTTGAGAGGTGAATATTTACTGGGGGACTCTGGGCTAAACAATCTTAGGTATATAGTTTTACAGTTTGGCTTGAATACCTTCTGGTAAGTTACTTTGGTTTAATCTCATAACAGAAATCAGGAAATTAAGGAAGACTTGGAGGAGAAGAAGGTGCAACAAAGCAAATAAATAATATGTAGATAATTTTAGCTCATGATTATGAAGCCCTGATCTCTCTAGAGATCTGTGGCTATTTGCAGAAATCTTAGAAAGGCAGAGGACAGTCCTGGTACCTTCTCATCCTCTGGCCTCAGTGAAAGGATATAACGGAAGTCTCTGATGAGAAATGAGACCCCACAGACGGGCCGAGAGAAACATCCTGGCATTGCAATAGGCCCAGCTGGTGGATGCCAGTGTCAGCTTTTTTTTACCACTGCACAGCAATGGGACAGGCTCCCAAAATGGATTTTTAACATACATTCCCCATAGTGCTGAGAAGAAACATGTAAGGGGTTGTTATGGATTAAAAACTAGTGGTCAACTTAACGTCAGCTGGATTACATCAGCATGGCACTGAGCGAAGATGCTCCACCTGAGGAAAGCTGCCAGCATAAATAGAGAGGTAGGGAAGAAGGAAGGCGTTAAGGCGTTAATGCGTTGAGGCATTGAGCACTGTGGGTTCTCCTACGAATTGCTGTTTGACCCATTGATTCTTCCGGAGAAGCTCTGGTCCTCACATCAAGCATTGCTTCTTGGGTCTGGAGGGGAAGACATGTGCTACTTGGTCTCCAGGATGGACTCGCACCTTCCTGGCAGGTACTCGACTGTGTTTGTCGTCGGAGAAGCTCAGGGCCTCCGTGTCACTGAGGATGGCTGTGGTGCCTTTCAGGACAGCCCTGGTCTTTGTTGTGAGTGTGACTGCTTGGCTCCAGCGTAGAACCCTCATCCCACCAGCACAGCTCCTTCACCCTGCTGGCATGAACTTTCTGGCTTCCACTGCTGACCTTTAGGCCTTCCCAGCACGGATCCGTAAAAGAGACTGGTGTGTGAGTCCTTCTCATGGGCTCTGGACCTCCCGTAGGACTCGTGGGAGGCATTGGTATGAACTCTGGGTCTTCATCTGGAATCATGTGGGACATTGCTGTGGGATTCAGGCCCTTGACTACATATTCTATAATTTTGGTGCTGCGGATAGATTTCCTGCATTTTCTTGTATTAACTCCCGGTGACCAAAATAATATTATAAACTCCATGTCCTGATTCTAATTGTTCTCTGCATAACCCCTGACTACAACAGGGGTGACAGAATAAACACCAAGAAGCGAAAGAACAGTCACTTAGCATGTGCAAGTTCTTTTCAGAATCACACTATCTATTTGCGTAGGGCTAAACTCTGGGAAGCCACGTTGCTGCTAAGATGCTTGATTGATGATCATCCCTGCAAAATTCAAAAGTTCCAGGACAGAGAACCTGATTGACCAAGGCCAAATCAGGTGACCCAGCTCTGGCTGGACTAGAGATGTGTTAGGACCAGGCTCTTTCCTGTGGACACCACCTCTTCCTGTAACTGCCTGTTATGGATTAAGAACTGGTGGTCAACCTAACGCCAGCTGGATTACATCGGCATGGCATTGAGCAAAGATGCTCCACCTGAGGAGGTTTGCCAGGATAAACAGGTGGAGAAGAAGGGAGGCGTGGAGGGTTGAGGCATTAAGGAGGCATTGTGGGTTCTCCCACGAGTTGCTCTCTGAGCTGTTGGTTCTCCTGGAGAAGCTCTGGTCTTCACAACGAGCATTGCTTCCTGGCTCTGGAGGGGAAGACATGTGCTGCTTGGTCTCCAGGATGAACTCGTCACGCTGCTTCCTGGCATGTACCCAAATGTGCTTGTCATCGGAAGACCTCGGGGCCTCCCTGTCGCTGAGGATGGCTGTGGGGCCTTTCAGGACAGCCCTGGTTTTTGTTGTGAGTGTGACTTCTCAGCTCCAGCGTAGAACCCTCATCCCACTAGCACAGCTCCTTCATCCTGCTGGCATGGACTTTCTGGCTTCCACTGCTGACCCTTGTGTCTTCCCGGCACAGATCCATAGAAGAGACTGGCGTGAGTCCTTCCTGTGGGCTCTGGACCTCCAGTTGGACTCGTGGGAGGCACTGTCCTGAGCTCTGGGTTTTTATCTGGACTCATGTGGGACATTCCCGTGGGGGTTAAGCTCTTGACTAAATAATCTATGTCTTTGGTGTTGTGGATAGATTTCCTACATTTTTCTGTGTTAACTTCCGGTGACCATTATAAAAATATTGTAAACTCCATGTCCTAATCCTAGTTGTTCTCTGTATATAACCTCTGACTACAACACTGCCTGTCAGGAGGACAAAAAGCAATCAAGATGTAATGACGGTTAGCACTGGGTCTCAGCCAGAAGCCAAAACACCAAAGACATTCTTACGTGCACATTTTAAAACAGTCCAAAAAGTTAGAATTAAAGTCTGTTTATTCCAATCATGGCTACCATCTTTTGCACAATTTAAAACACAAAAGCTTTCTCCTCACTCCTGCAAGGTAATTTCTTAGAGCTCCGGCTTTTCCGGTGTGAGGTGAATGCTGTACTCTGTCAGAGGGCCCTCGAGAGGAATGGAGGAAAGGTCACAGCTTCAACAGAGACGGCGCCTCCAGGAGCACCTGTTCGGCTTTCAAAAGTCTGCGTTAGAATTACGTTTCTATGACACTGACAAATACAAAAAGAAAATAAAGGGCAGCAGTGCAAACCAGGTGCTCACACAGCACTGGGAGAGAGTAAATCGGTTAAATGGGCTAAGTTGGTGTGGAAAGAAGGGAAATTTAACATTACGCAACAAAACCTTAATGCAAGCGGTGTTTACGTGGCATAACAGATGCAGGGAAAAAATACTCAGGGAAACTGCACACAGTGCTAATAGTGACTTCAGGCAATGAAACTGTGAATAAATGTGTGTGTGTGTTTGTGTTCTCTCTCCCTGCTTTTTTCCTTTGGGGGTACCGGAGGATGAGGCCAGGCCCTGCACCCCAGAGCTGCACCCCCAGTTCCTGATTGTTTTGTTTCTATGTATTACTGGTGTACTTAAAGCAAAAAATGTAATTTATAAGTTTGCTTTTATATTAAGAATATATAGGTTAGTATAAATAGACACACAGAGACATCCATGTCATGAGCTAGTCCAGAAAATACGTAAGTTGTAGGGTTAAGGGAAAAAATATCTCTTTATTTATTTTTATTTATTTATAATTATTATTATCATTTGGTCTTTTTAAGACAAGGTTTCCCTATGTAGCCCAGGCTGGCTTAGAACTCACAGCATCCTCCTGCCTCAGCCTCCCAAGTGCTGGGATTACAGGCATGTGCCTATCTTTATGTGTTTATGAGACATGGAGAGAATTTTTTTATTCACATGATGAAGGAGGAAGCAGCATTTCCCCACAAACAATTCGCACCAATCCTAGGTACATCCCCTGTGAAGCGGCAGGAGACTCTGGGTCTCACAGGCCTGTGGTAGATGAGACTATTCAGGTGCCGTTAAAATGTTACTTGATTTTTGGTCCAGGTGTGTGACACCCAATAATGTTTAGATCGTGGGCATTTGGGGCCCGCATATGATGCGTCCTGGTTCCTTTTATGCCTCAGCTTCCCCTTGGTGTCCTGCAGCTCCTGGTCCCCATCCCCTTCGCAGTAGATCTGTCTGCCTGTTTTCATTTATCTGTCTTCTATTTTGCTCTTTAAATGTTCTCTGTTTCCTGCAGAAGAGAAAGCATGCAGTGTTTGAGCGTTGTGTCTGATGTAACATTGGTGTCACGGTGCCCTGTGCGCCCTCCCCTACAAATGCCTCAAGTGTACCCTGCTGTATGGCTAGTCATGCCCCCGTCCCGTGTGTGAACACCGCATTTTCTTTATTTTATCCATCCGTCCGCTGCTGGACACCGAGGTGCTCCCAAGACTTAGCTGTCAGGAATGGTGCTGCTGTAACACGGGTGTGGACAGGTCGCCACCGTAGGCCTTCAGCTCTTTTAGAATGAGATCTAGGAGGGCCGATGATCAGTAGCTGGGCCAGCTGGGAACTTTTCTGAGGAGGTGACACACTGGCTTTCATAGCAGCTTTTTGTACCAGGTTAGATTCCCACCGACAGTGGGGAAGGCTTCCTTTCTCACCAGCCTTGGTGGAATTTGGTATTGCATGACTTTACGGCATTGGCCAATTTTTCAGGAGTGAGCGGGAATCTCCGTATTGTCTTCATGTGCTTTCCTCTAATCGTAAGGGAGGCCGAGCAGTTCCTGTATGTATGACTGAGCAGTGTCTCTTCTTCCAGTCCACCATTACAACTGGGTCTCTTAATGGGGGGATAATTTTTTTAGTTACTTATATATTCCCGCTATTCGTCGGTGTCTGCAGAGTGGCTGGCCAAACACTCCCATTCTGTAGGCTGTGTCTTCACTTTTGTCTGTCTTCAGTCCTTTGCTGTGCAGAAACTTTTTCATTTGACAGAATCCCATTTGCTGACACTAAATATCTTCTCGTGCAGTTGGGGTTCAGTTCAGAACGTCCCTGCCCTGTATGTGTACTTCAAGGGTTTCATGTAGCTTATCCTCGGGCAGGGGAAGTGTTTTTGCTTTAATATTTACACCTCTGCTCCGTTTTGATGCTTTACTTTAGCTCTCAGGGAGTCTGGCAAGCCCACTGAAGCACCGCAGGGCCCCAGCCTAAATGCCCTTCAGACTGGGCCCGCTGTTAGCACAGCAGGGCCAGCAGCAGGCAGACTGGTCCAGGCCGCCTCTGCCAGAAGAACTTGTCTCACTGAGGGCCTCTGGACCTGCGGCACGAGCACCTGCAGCGGCCTTGAGGGGTTTCGTCCCCTGTCCTCGAAAGCCCACCTCCGAGGCGGTTTCTGCAACCCAGCAGGCCCACAGGCTGCCCGGTGCTGCGGTCAGAATTAAACCTCGGAGGGAAGAGGACTTGGCCAACTTCTCGTCCCCCCTTCTTCTGCTCCTAGCTTTCATTTTTCTAAACAATTACTTTCTAATTCAGATGCCTCCTAAGGACTTTCAGGCCCATGTGATGAAAGACACTTTGCAAAATGAAGAACCAGCATAATGCCGAGCTAAAGGTGGGTCCTTCGCAGTAAATGAATCATTTTCTCTGCAGAAATCCATGGCTCTGACCCAGAGGCAATGCAGAGGTTACACTTTTTTCTTCTGTCTTTTCTTTTCTTTTTTAAATTCTAATGAAACTTTCTCCTTTCTTTCCTGCCCGTTGTCTTTGTGTCTCAGAATTGAAAGCGACCCACCGGCCTGGCTGCTGGCTCCTTCCTCGTTTCTGCAGAGCACAACAGCCACCACTACAAAGTGTGCCCTGTAAAGCTGCGATTGTGCAAGGCTGCTGTTCGCCCGGAATGTTGGTACAGTGCATGTCATCGTGTTTAGGTCCCTGGTTCCCTTTTCTTTTCCGACTTTGAAAAACCTTGTTCAACCATTACCAGACAGAACAACGCGCCCCACGCAATCAAAGAGGCCCAGGTTGCAGGGATCCTCTGTTTACTCAGGGCTCTCGGACCAGCAGCCAAAGTAGCCCACATGATTTTGCGGTTTAACTTCAAGTGGGGACCAGGGGACAAAGCTTGCAGGGAACAATGAGGGAAATAAATGTTGATAGTGTCCCCTCCCTGTTTTTATTAGACATACAAAAGAGAATCATTAAATTTTAAAAGGCCAAGCACAGATGGTAGAACCATTTCTTTTTCTATAGCTGATGGGCGGTAACAACACAGATGGAAAAATGAATTAGCTTCATTCAGTAAAAGTAAACAATATAGATTTGCAGAGCTGGGCCCTCATGGCAGCAGACCAGGGGCATGGTCAGGCGTCCGCATAGGTGTGCTGCGTTCCAGTTCCTGTGGCTTCCTAAAATTCCTTGCTAATTAATGAAGTCGGTCACTGTGTTTATCATCTGTACTATATTAAGTGTTAAGTTCATTACTTCCAATCTCCTGGCAAAATATCTTTTAATTTAATCCTAGCCACTCTAATAATTTTCTAATAATTAGGCCAGTCTAATAATGTTTTTAAAGGTTTAATTTATAACCTTACTTTGTTTGTTTGGCCCATACTAACAGAAATACTTAGTTGAAAATTCTCTACAAACCCTACTTTTTTTGTTCTTTGTTCCTCGAATTATTTCTTAATTTATCATCCTTGTTCAAGAGTAAAGTAATTTTGAAGTGTTAATAAGGAGGGTACCTTTGCTTCTGATGCCTAGCTTGACATCATTTAGGTTTATTTAAGATTCTCCTTTTATTTCTGTGTATTTTTTCTTGAAATCTGTGGCGTATGGGTGGAAAAGAAGCTCAGTGAGGTTTATCCTAGCTACCTGGATTTGCTGGCTGATACCCCTAGCAATGTGCCCACTTCAATAAGAAGTGATGTAGGGGAAAACTGGGAACAAATTGGCATTAATTACGCATCATCCCAGCGTTTCATTCCGTCTCTGTGATGCAGGTGAGGGAGACAGTAATTTCACTTCTTTTCTGAGCAACTCTCATGCAGCTAGGCTCGTTAGAAAAAGGATCTCTATTTTGCTCTCTTAAAAACAGAGTTTAGGAAACTAGAACAAATCCCCTGGCACACCTACACTTCCAGAGAATTATTATCCACTGGTCCCTTATCACTTGAGAAAATTTGCATATCATCCCATTTCTTGTTACAGATTTGTCAGGCTGACCTGGGAGGAACTGAGCCATTCTTAATTACCCTCAAAGTCATTTCCCTTTGTCAGGTAGATTTCAAATACTTAACCCCTTGCTACCTAAATACCGACTTGTCTCCCCAAGTCCATTTTGGGGGCCAACTGAAGCAAACCAACTGCTTAAACTGAATCTCGCACTCACTGACTTTCGAAGAGACCGTGTTGCTTAGAATTAGTTTTCTAGAAGTAACACCATTGAAAGTTTCTAAATCTTTGAAATCTGGAAGGAAAAGCACCATTATGAAGTATAAGTTGTCTTAAAAGATTCCACCACAAATATATTTCAGGTTGTCCATTTAGCACTTAAAATGCACGTTGCTGAGGTCAATTTGCAGTTTGTATAAACAACGACTTCTGTTATTATAAAGAAATGTAAGTGTCACTCCCTGCCGTCAAAGTGTCCAAGAATTAACTTAGTCAGGAATTTAAGATCTCATGTTCTTTTCACCCAGTTTCTTTAGTGAAGAGCATTTTTTACTCTTAAAATTATTTTGTCTTGCATCAATAAACTATTGTTTATTGTCATTGTAAAGTGTCTTTTCTTACCTAATGACTTATTCTTGTATATATATTAAGCTTTTCAAATTAGATCAAATTCATAAAAGTAAAATTTGGGAGATGAATTTTTAAAACCTGATTTAAGATAATGATTTTAATTAATACATCTCTGTCACTATGATAGCTTGTGATTTATTTGAGTTTTTGATTTTTGGCTTTTTTTTAGTTGACCAATCAATAGGGATTATTTGGTATCTTCCTCTACATCAGGTCCTGGAGAGCTAAACATGAAATAATGTCCTTCCCTTCAAGCTCAGTGAAAGGAGGGTCAGAGTGTGCTATAAAACTTCAGAAATATCACCTACAGATTTGATGTTTCTGTTAAAAATGCATATTCTGGGAAGTTGAATTGCTTTTAACACAGTGACTGGATAAGCCATTTTAAAAGCTGGGTTTTATAAAAACTAGTCACCATGATAATTCAGGTGAACCTATAATTAAAATGAATTGCAATTCTGCAGCAGACAACACAAAGTAGAAAATAAGAAAATAAAATATTTATAAAAGCATCAAAATAAACACAAGTGAAAAACACAAAGGGAGATATTTATACTAACAGCTAAAAACGTAGTAAAAGAAATTACAGGAAATCTAAAGAGAAGTATAAAATGACAATAGATTGACTCAATATTGTAAAGGTATCATGTTCTCACAAATTAATTTGTATACTGAATGCAGTCCCAGTGAAGCTTCTATTAGTTTTGGCTTTACTGGATAAATTTTTTAAACTATTCTAAAACTTATAAAGAACTATAAGGGTCCAGAAGAATAAAAAAACTTATCATGCACCAGTTAGATAGGCAGGAAATTAATTGTTTTCAGTGAAAGGTAGTGTGTCAGTTGAATATCATTATAGAAAAAAAGTTGTGTTTTAAATCTATGTTAACCTTAGGTACAAAATTAAACTTAATTGTAAACAAAAAGGCATTTAGGGGGAAAATGCAAGAGAAAATTTTTCTCTCTTGGGTGTAGCAAAAATCTTTTTAAAATACGACACACAAAGTAGCTATAAAAGATAAACATTGTTAAATCAAGGTATAACTAAAACTCCTCAAGACATTCAAGTATGGTCATTAACAGATAATTAAGTGGGTGTGTATACCCCATCAAAAACTCACACCCAAAACATATAAAGAGCATTCACAAATCAACCATCAAAAGGCAATTATCAATCACAAACTTCACTAAAACTTGAACAAAATCTTTATAAAAAGAATATTCAATAGATAATAAGCCTATAAAAGGATTATTATTCATTTTAATCAGGAATTCAAATTAAAACTACTTCACACCAATTAGAATGATTCACACGACAAAAGAAAAAGCACAAATATTGATAAAGCCATGCACTGTATCTATAATATCTGAGTATATATTGCCCTGGCATACACCCTCCCCCAGTAGCTCTGCTCCTAAGTGTGTGTTCAACAAGACTCAGGCGTATAATCCGTACAAAACAAGTACTGGAATATTTTATAGCATCGCTATTCACAGTAGCCAAAAGCTAAAATCTCCCAAAATCTCCACCAGTCCCAGAATGAATCAGCAGGTTGTAAATATAGTCCCACGGTGGAGTACTATACTGTCCCGAGGAGGAACAGTCTACATGGGCTATAAGAATATAGATAAATGTCAGAAAAATGTTGATAAAAGAAGCCAGACCCACATATTCACACTATCTGAGTGCATTTGTGGACAAATAGACGGAATTAATTGCTGCTGGTAGTTAGGTTGGTGACCACCTTTGCAGGGTTAAGTGACCGTAATGGGCTGTGGAATTAGGGGAAGACTTTCTGGAGTCCAGGAGGATTCTTCCTTAATCGAGATGTGTGGTTATCAGCCTGAGCTGGATTTAGCTTGCAGCAACTCAGTGAGCTCTGTAGTCATAATATGTGCCCTGCCCAGCAGGAATGCTGTACTTTAATAAAAATTAGAGATAAACCAGCAAGCCAAAAATACCCAACACCAGGTACCTATCCGCAGACTGAGGTTTAGAACCGTTTGCACCAGGTGATGGAACTCAGCCCAGTTTTAAAGTCCACTCAAAATTATTTGCAGCAATGAAGAACATACAAAAAAATGTTGGAGCTTAATTAGTGGTCAAAGAAATGCAAAATATCAGTAACGAAATATCAGTAACACGGAAAATACAGTAGAGTGTTAAATGGAAGGAAATATACCAAAATAATAACAGCAATTATTGACATGTAGAAAGGTAGATACTTTCTTTCTTCCTCTTTTAACCATATTTTCTAAATTTTTGTATAGCAAGAATGACTAATTTTTCCAAGAAAAAAGGGGAGAAAGTAGTTTTTCCAGAAGACAATAACATGTTCAGATAAAACAAAGAAAAACGATGTTTGCCATAAATCTGCTCAGCTAAAAATAACTTGCCACTTAAAACTGAGTTGAATTTGTGATTACATATTGGAATCTGCTGGCTTTGGACTGCATCTGAATTTCACATGTGTGGCTAGAAGTCACCACCGGCACAGCACTACGGCTTGGAACAGGAGCGCCTCGGCCTGTGTTTTGACACTGACCTGTTGTACAAAGCTAACCCTTCCACATTTCGCCCTTCACGGTCCTAAGTCAGTATCATCCCTGTCCGTTGCACTGCGGAAGTTGGCGAGGGGCGAGAAATTTGGCTGAAAATACATTTGTCTGAACATGTAAATCTCTGTTCTTGCTTTCCCCGCCCTCCCAGTCCAGGCCCTTCACGGTCATGCGTGGGCACTGGTCTAGTATCCTCTCACCAGTTGCTTTATTCCCTCCAGGGTCATGGGCATGCTACGGTACCGCATGGGGGAGATCACACCAGAGCAGGTGGATCTGGGAGGAGCGTGTCCATCAGCATGGAACCTCAGACTGCAGGCAAGGTCACCTTTCTGTGATGGTTCAGGGTGAGCAGTGAAAGCTGGTCAGGAATTTGATGATTTTTGCCCTCTGCTGTATCTTCCATGTGAACCGTAAGGGCCCTGCTTACCAAGGCTGCTCAAGTCTCCCCAAAGCGAGCTGATGCTGTGAGCAAGGCGTTGTGTGTGGGTTGCCTGGCAGAGGAAAGGGCAGAGGTCACCGCAGCTGCAGCTCCTCCTCTGCAGGTGGGCTCACAGCTCCTGGGGGCACAGGGCCTGCCTGGGAGCATTGCTGTAAGGTGAAGGCTATCCGCTGGTGAGCCACGCACAGACACGTGCGGCCAGAAACTACAGCCAATGTTTCAATTAAAAGCTTGTCTTGTAGTCGAAGACACACGGCCACTGCCATCCCTCAAAATCTTCCCTCTTGCTCTGACCGCTCTGTCCAAAGCAGTTTGGCAAATCCATTTTCGCACCTGCCCGGCGGCGCTGCCGTGGCTGTGCTGACCTCCTGAATTGATTCAAAACCTTCACCAAGAGTCAGCATTTGCATGGCATGGGGATTGAGTGCATCATAAGGTGGGTGAGGACAGTGTCATTTCCTGCTCGGCAGAAATGGCTGTAACTGTTCAGTGGATGAGAGATGATCAAAACATACCGGGAATGCTTAGAAACCATTACAATAAAACTCACATTGTCTGCATCAAAATTCTCCCCTAAGTTTGAACACATTTATTCCATTGTTTTTGGAAGTATGCTTTTTACTGTACCAATTTTTTTATTTTAAAGTGGGTAAAACAAAACAGAACAAAGCAAATCAGAAAGAAACAATGAAAGCTACTGTACTAATTTTTAAAAATTTACACATTTCCTTTTTATTTTTAGAGCATCTTATACTATTTTTTAAAATTATGTCTGCAATCTCCTACAACTTTTTATTGCTAGGAAATTATGGTTTATTATTAATATTCATTAATTTGTTCACATTAATCTTTAATAGTAATTATTAACAGCATTAATTATACTAAGCAGTACCATGTTCCTAATTTAGAAGATCTATTTGCTAATAAGTCAAGGCTTTGGTCAGATCTGAACATGTACATTTCCCAGGTCAGTTAGAACATTTAGAGACCAGGACACATAACTTCGGTAGATATTTAAAATCATAACCTCTTTAATCTACCCACAATCATACTTATTTACATAGATGTGAAAACCGAGCCAACCCATCCACAATGCTGAAACTCAGGGTGGTCCTCATGTCCAGGAGGAGAGGCACTGGAAAGGGCTCAACCCAGAATAAAGTACTGTTCACCAGATGAGAAAATGACTGACCCAGGGGGTAGATAGGGCCCTTTTGGGGTTTAACATCCCTTTCTTGGTGTGTGGATTCAAAATTTAAAAAGTAATTCACTCCAATCCTTTTCTATAAGTGATTTACATAAAACTACTGTACATGTCAAATGCTGTGGAAGTTTAGAAATTAAGCTTTTATAAAAATGTGTTACTGAAAAACATTTGATTGATTATGGGTCTTTGCTTTGTTTTAACTTCTACTCTATTATGTTCCAGAAAGGACTTAAAGAAATGAGAAGAAAACCTCTGTATGCTTGTGGTGTTCCTGGGTTCAATTTCTAGTACCTCAGAAGGAAAGAAGGAAGGAAGGGAGAGAGACAGAGAGACAGAGAGAGAGAGAGAAAGAGAGAGAGAGAGAGAGAGAGAGAGAGAGAGAAACAGCTCTTCCCTGTCCTGAAATGTTTCTCTTCGCATCAGTAATGAGTTTGGGAGTGCCATACCCTCCAGACCCCCTGACAGCTGGTCTGAATCTATCTCAGCTACTACCAATTTACTTGGCTTGAGCTCTCTGCAGTGGAATCTGCTTTCTACAATAGATTGTATATTTATCATATATCCAGTCTCCTGCCCTAGGGAGGCGCACACTTTCCATTGCCCCAGGCATTCACCTGCCACCGCAGTTCCCTCCAGCTGTATTCCAGGAGTGTGTGCGTGTGCTCCTGGGTGAATTTTCTTGCTCCTTGAAGGCTAAGACTCCTAACTTTTAGTTTCTATATGCTTAAATGTCCCATCCAATGGGAGTCTTTACAATCAGTTTAGCCAATAAAGTATTGTTCCCCAGCTGAGCAAATGACTGACCCCAAGACCAAATATTTGCTTGTTTCAAACCAGGTTGGCTCATTTAGAAGTATTTCTCTGGGATGAGGCTCTCTGAGCACAAACTTCAGGGCAGGATTCAGTCTGTTTACCATGAAGTGTTGGATGTGTTATCAAACGCTTAGAGGTTTCCAAGTATGACTGATATTAAGCATTAAACTTCCCTTATTGGAGTTAGTTTTGAATGTAGTAAATAAAAGCAATCTTTGATCCTTCCTGTGCTCCGACTTGGTATGAGAAATTCCTGAGATTCTAAAACAAAGTAAAGTGGGATAATTTCAACAATCGTTAAGAAGTGTGTAGAATTCTTATGAGAAATGCAACGCTAATCAATTCTTGAAACTTTTATGCCTAGAAAATTGTCCTGTTATTCTCTTGGTTATTAGGAAACCCTTATAAAGGATTACCCAATGGGATAGGCCAATCCCTCATTGTTCTTAAATACAATTTTTCCCAAAGGAAAAGAATTTAAAAATAAAGGAATAGTAGAACTTGAGGTCATCTTTTGCAAAGTATGGGAGGGGCTTCTCAAAGAAGAGATCAAGGCCACTGCAAACACAAACTCCCCACATTCATCCATGTGACGTCTTGGTGAATATTACTCCACACCCAGGCAGCCCAAATCTTAATGAACACAGCCTGCATCTCCCAAAGACAATCAGACTCTTACCAAGCAAGTCTTCACATCTCTGATGATTTCCATCTCACTAGGACAGTAAAGTTCAGGGACTCATCCAACCTGTGACCCTGGACGAGACAGGATATCAAGATGTGTCAACACAATGTGGTGGCTAAAAGTCAGATTGCCTCATTTTGTTCCCGAAACACTGTTGAATTAATCTGAATGCCAGTTTCACCGCTCACCTCACAGTTAACACTGCGGGCATTGTGCTTCACTTCCTCAGCTGTAAGTTAGCAGTAGTGTCCTCCAAAGATCGAATTGGATCACGTGTATGAAATCCTGAGCCCAAGATCTAGCACACTTGCACACTCAGTCCATGATCATTTGCCCACCATCCCTTTCTGGGGTGGAGTGAGCTCGACCACTCTTACCAGGAAATAGATTTATAACTCTCAGGGCTCTTCCTCCAGGTTCTGGAGTCTCGTGGGACATCCCCACCATTTAACTCTGAATCCCAGTCTAAAAGAGGTCTCCTAGTACCACCATGTAATGCAACATTGCAAGGCTGGCTGCAGGATGTATTTCTTTTTAAGGAACTCCTGGGGCACAAGATTCACCGTAGCAGTCTCAGACCATGCACACTGCTCAGTCAGAATACCCTCTGGGGGTCAAACTCATTTTGTGGGACCTCCCTACCTCTGTCTTGAAGGTTCTCATAAACATCTACCTAGCGGTGTCTCAAAAAGCTCATACAGGAAGGAAGCCACAAAAATTTCAGCTGCTTATCTCTACCACGCATACTTTGTAATCCCTTGGAACTTGTGTTCTGAGGAAAAACAGGCAGGGAACAGAGGACTGCATCAAGGACAACCAGAAATGATGCTCCTAGAAATCCTCAACATTTCATTGTGTCAATTTTTCAGGAAAAAAAGTTAAAGTATTGAATACAGCTAAATTCTCTGTGGCAAAATTATGCCACCTGGCTAAATGCCTGATGTCTGGTGTGGTTACAAGGAACCATGTACACACAGCTGATGTGTTTGTAACAATCTGATGTGCTTGTTAGGCATAAATAGCTTGGGTTTTGTTTTGATGCTTTGAAAGGTGTATTTCTTGGAAAACTGGTCACAATGCTTCCTTCTTCAGCAATGAATCTTGCCCTCTGACACTGCCCTCATGTTGGGATCTACATAGAATGGGTTCTCACAGGTTGAGGGGAGGAACTACAGAAGCCCCCAACTCCCCCAGACCCCTGCCCCGCCCCTCCCAGTGCCTCAGAGCAGCTGGTAGGTTTATTGCTTTTCTGGCTCTGGTTCTGTTCTGTCCATGCAACAAGATTGATGATCCTCATTCTCCAATGTGGAGATCCAGCACAGGTCTTTGTCCTGTGTCCCTCGAGAGTGTACCGGCACCAACCACACTTGGTACAGAGGTAGCACAATTCGGGGCATCAGCGGTGACAGTGATGTGTGGAGGAGGCCACTCCACTGCCCTCAACCCTATCATCCTCTACCTGGAGCTCCAGGCCCCCTAAATGATACATGCAGAGTGCTCAGCCCCGCAGCTCCCTGGGGTCTGACTTTTGCAAAGCTGGGAGCCAAAGCCACTGCCAAAACAGCTTTGCCTGCAGAGGCACCTTCAGGTACAACTCCGAGACCCCAAGGTGCAGCCAAGGTGTCCATGTGTGTGCACAACACTTGTGAGCACCCCCAAGTCTCCCAGGAGCGAGCTGACCGAAGTCCAATTTTGCAGACTTCCTCTCTGGAGTCAGCCCATCTGGCTCCAAAGACAAGTTGCACAACCGGGCACATCGTGAGCGTCTCTCCCATCAGCTCTCGCCCTTTGTGTCACCAGTTTGGCTGAAACAGAAGCCAGGAACCCCCACAGGACTGAGCCGTGATTCCAGACCCAGCCAAAGTTTGGAACACACAGCGAGCGGAGCAAGCCAGCGTGCAGGCAACCCAGGGAAGGTAATTGCTCTTCTCACCAGCACCGCTGCTCCTCTGCTTAGCATCTGAATGAGTTAATTTGAGGCATGGTTTTCTGGGAAGAAATGGTGCTCCTCCCAGCATCCCTTGGATGCATGGGGAGGGATGCCCTTTCACCAGATAGAAACAGTAAATTAAATTTGAAATCCATTTCTGTTGAAGGGAGAAAAATCCTATTTTCCCCCCAGGAGTCACTTTATTATTTTTGGGGGGTCTGGTTGCACCATCTAATATCCACTGTCCAACCGCAGAAGCCCCCTTTGCTCACCTAAGTGTCTAGCATCAAAGGGAAGTTTTGCTAATCAAACAAGGTATGGTCTCGTTAAATACAGAATTGCAAAAAGAGGTTTGCCCTTTGCCAATCCTGGGTTTCCAGGCACTGATCTCAGCAGCATCTGAGTCAGACAAATTGGCTAAATTGATCCTGCTCCGTAGAAAGGGTGCTTCATCTAGGGCCAATCAAGGGCAGATGGAGGTGTGATGTATTACAAGAGGAAGGAATCAGGCGGCCCACTATTTCTAGGTGAGCAGTTGGGTTTCCAGGAGCACAACCGCCCCGCTGCCTACTGGCTTTATTATCCGCTAACCACCGAGTATCTCAAATCGTGAGCGGCAGGACCATCCCTGCTTCTGAGCAGCCCGTGGACAGCTGTGGGCGCAGCCAGCAGGGGCCAGGGAAATCTGATCTAGACATCGTGTCTTTGTTCTGTCCGCAGCCTGTCAAATCAGTATCTGACCCAATTAATTAAACACCACTGTGGAGAAGACTTCGATGCTTCTGGCGGTGAGCAAGCCAGAGAGCGGTTTCCCAGAATTGTTTTTCGTAGCAAAAACCTAAAAAGTCAAGTCAGTAGCACAGTTGAGTATGCTGGCCTTAGTGGGGACTCCCAAGGTGCAATATGATTGGGGACAAATGACTGCACCCCGAGATGCAGTTTTCTCATCTATACACCCAGGATAAGAGAGGGCCTGGGCCCTAGGGTCGAGGAGAGGATTAAATGTGTTAATTCTCAAAGAAGCACTTTGTACAGTGGTTATTCTCGTTGGAAGAAAGAGGCTGCTTTCAAGGGGAAGAGATCACTCGTCCTAATTGTGGACAAATCACTGATAAAACACAGAGCTAAGAGGATCTAAACTAGATTTATTAGACACCAAAGCCCACGCACCTTGTACCATGTCACATCCCAGCAATCACTGCATGTCCATGCCTGTGCTCCGCTCAGATCTGCAAAGAAAGACCAGTGAAATCTAACACACCATTTCTCTCCCAAAAGCAGTCCACACAGTGAACACTAACATTTGGGCTGACCATAAACAAATAAGATTCTCCAAGAGAAACTGTCGCAGCAGGTGGTGACACTCCTGTTCCCAGCTCTGTGTTATCCCTGAGAACAGGGTTGAGTTTTAGGGTGCCTTCAGCAGTTCTTCTTCTCTGTGACATCACAGCTTTGTACATTTTTCTAGACTCTTGCTCTCACTTCATGAAAACTGTGCCTTTATATGCAGGTCTGTGCGCCTTTGGATAGCAGCTCCTTGAAAGCAAGTCTAAGAACCAGATGGTGTTTGAGGTTCCTGAAGCTGACATAGTGCCAAAGGTTTTCATGGTAGGTTTTGAGCGAACAGATGCTGGATGGATGGATAATGGATGGATGGATGGATGGATGGATGGATGGATGGATGGAGAAATCCATTCTTCACTGAATCCACTGAAGAGGGCATTGTTTGCATAACTCCTGTCTAGCCACAGAAGAGAATCCATATACATAGACATTGTCCTGAAGAAAGAGACATAGCAAACCAGCGTTTTCAATAACTGGTATTCACATTAGTATCTTCAGAGCTGCAACTTTCTTTAGGCTTCTTTTGCAAGCCTTTTTTTCCATGTCAATCCTAAGCTCTCAGAGAGCACAATATATACTGAATGCTCCTTTATATACTTAGTGTAACGCCCTGCACAATAATGGGCTCATATCCTGTTAAACTGAATTAAATTTGTGGTCTAATAAGAGACAAAATTAATTGGCAGATAACTCATTCTAATTAATATACTTGCAAATGTAGACTACTAGGATAGAGGGGTGGAAATAAATTCCCTCTGAGTTGAGGGACTTTGGAGTAGGGGAACCCACATTACCTACACAGCACAGACATCTCCAGACAGAGTCAGTACAAGTTTACCACCATACAACGCACACAATCATGTCCCTTTTCCTCATGCCAAATTCAAATGGCTTTCCATTCTCAAATGCCTGTACTTGTGCGCATGTACAGTGATGTGAAGTTCTTTCCATGCTGCTAATTCTTCATTGCATGTATAGGGTGTCCTGTTGGATGTCTATGCAGCCTCCTAAACACAGGACGAGACGACCTATTCCACCTTATTCATCAGCTCTGGTGCTGTGCAGCTGTGGATCCCCCCAAATCAAACTGACCACGAAGGGAAATGTTTTCCATCAATTCAGGACAGCAAGAGAACCAGCAGAATACAATTAAGATACTCACCAAAAAAGAACTCCAAAAGCTCTGCAATTAATGAATAAAATAGGTTTCCATGTTTATAGGTTCTCCAGTGTGTGACAGCAAGAAAAAACAGAAGACAGAGACCTAAACAACAGAAATGGGGAGATTGGAGCTCCACTGAGTAGAAATAACAGCACTAAGAGGTCTGGCTGCAGGGTCCCAGTGATAGTGATAACTGTAATGCCTTGCAGGGCTCTGTTTTGTGGTCTGCATTTTCATCCAGTACATCCTCTTATTCCTCACAATGTCATCTATAATATTTATTCTCCCTTTACTCAACCAGGATGAAACAGAGGCTCAGAGGAGCGGAAGTCCCAGCTCCCGAGTCTGCCCCAAATTGAGGTGACATATTTCCCTACAGCGCTAAGCGGCAAAGCCAAAGTCCTGTGTTGACATTTATTTCCTAACAAGTCATATGCACAGTCTTATTGGATGCTTTCAAAGACATTTCTACAAAATCTTTCCAGTGCTGAATTCTTTTCCTGGAATTTTCTGCAAAAGGACATGTTGTAATTATCCAGTTCTAAAGCTAACATCAATCTGCTTTGTGCCTAGATCTGATTTTCACAAAATGTCTCTTTAAACTTGCTCTCTCTGAGTTAATAATTAAAATTCACACCACACAGTCTGCAAGGGTGTGTTAGTTTACATTGCCCAATAATTGAAATCCGCAGGTAGAATTTGAACTACGCAAGGCTTCCAAATGTGTATCTTCTTCTTTTTAGGAAACCAATGGTTGTTTGGAAAACTTATCACCAGACTGGTTGTTAGAGATAAGCCAGTCCAGGTCCTGCACTTACAGGCTGAAATTAAGGTAGCAAAGAGCTTAGTGATTTCTTCAAGGTCTCGAAGAATTATAATGTATTCATTTCTAATGCGATCTGCATGCCCTATGTATAAAATCATGAAATACAATTCATCAGCTGTTACTTAGTTTAATGCCTTCATTTTGTAAGGGAGGAATTAGAGGTTCAGAGTTTCTAAGTAGACAAGCTGAACTCCAGCGTTTAAGTATTTGACTTATAGGTAACACAATTACCAAGTCGCCTGGTAGCGTAGCCTCAGTGGTACCAATTGACAGAGGCAAACGGAGGCAGGATCCTCAGACCACACAGCTGGGAGGTAATAGAGCCCGAATTCAACCCCAGAAAGGCAATTTCCAAGCCTAACCAGCATTCCCACTGTAAGCCACTTGTTAGGTAAGAACAACTTTCAAATGCTTAACAAATCTGGACATCATTTTATAAACAATTAAAATACACCAAAGTATTTTTTTCCATCTCAAAAAACAAAAAAGAAGACTTAATTCAACTAGCAACAGAGTTTTAAAGATTATCAATAAATTGTAGGGACTGTCAGAGAGAAAGTGTTGTAAAGTCTTACTAAGTGATGTCCAAGTGGTAGAATTTTGAATTTTATTCCAAATGAACCACCATTAAGCTACATATTCACACATCCAATGAAAAGTAAATCACATTGTGAAAAGCCTCTGGACCTCTATGGATACCACACTCCTGCTTCCTGTTTGAGAAAACAATACAATAAATAAAAGTAACTGTTGATATCCAATCTGTTTAGATGCATGATAATTTTTGAATGTTCAGAATGCAAGGATAACATACACTGTAGTGTGATTTTTCCCTAACAGGTAATCAAGACACTTTCTAAATGTACACTTTAATCTTAGTTCTGGGACTCTCTTCTGGAATGAGCAGCTTTCAATGGTTTCATTCAAATTGAACAGGCAGAACATAATATATTCTGCATATCATCTCTATAAATGGTATATCCATGGTCTCTTTTTTTCCCTTAATATTGATGGGATAAACCTAACAGTCACCACATCCCAAGTGACCAGGACAAAGACCAAATCCAACTCCATGCAAGCCCACCACCCCGTATTACATCAACCGGTGACAGGACAGTTCAAACAAGAAGACACTGCAAAGTTCATCGCAGCCAAACATTGGCAGCTAAAGTTTCAGAATACACGTGCCTTAAAAACTGAGCGCTCATCTTCACCATGGTGTAAATAAAGCTCAAGGGGTCCGTAAGCCAGAATTGTCAGAGAAAGAATTGTCAGAATCCACAGGGAAAAAGGAACAATTCCTCCTGGCGTTCGTGTCCAGCCGCCTCAGGTGGCCACAGTGAGAACTGCGAGGAACCTACTGACCCGCAGGGCACCTGCTGACGGTCACTGAACTCTGTTGATGATCTTCCAGGCTGGGCTGGGTGGGTAATACTAAGAAAGACAGTGCTCCAGGTGACTGAGTCCCGAAACATTTCATCATTGCTGATATTGGGCAGGAAACCAAACAGTATCACCCAACTAACCCAAGCCAAATGGGCAACGAAGCTACCCAGCACGTATTGTGCTTTAGACAGGATAAAGGGACTGGAAAACTACAGAACTGAGCTTTGGTCTCTTTAGATCAGCACACTGCAGACTGAAGCCCGGTCCTCTATTGAGATCACCGGAAGTGCTCACCACCTTCCCTCTGGAAATCTGTCCTGCAGCCTTCATCAACCATGACGGCACAGTTTCTCTGCCCTTCCTCGTGGGCCATCGTCCCCTGCCTCTCTCAGTGCCAGCTGATGGTCTCACTGGTCCCTCCTTGATCACAGTGTTCATGCTTGAGGGCTGGGAAAATACAGTTCCACAGACATCGTGTTAGAAGTAGCTGAGCACATGCATTTTGGTGACCGGCTGTCACAGTCACAGGCTGACTTACCTTCCTTGTTAAAAGATGTTGATTTAATACCTGTAGATATTAATGAAGAAATTTTTTTTAAATCTCTCCCCTATGAAAAAAACAAAGTTTCATAACATAATTAGAAAATAACCATAGTTCATATGCTGTGTACCATAATCTTAAAAAAAAAAAAATGGCCAAAATGCAACTCAGAGTACAAGTCATAGGCAAAGTGGACCACTGTCTCTCCCTGTCTTTCTAAACCTCAGTTTGTCATCTCTGCAACAGAGGTGATGCCAATCCTGAGTTTGGGTTACTGCGGAAGTGAGGTAATGGGGCGACACAGAGATGATCAGAGCGGCGGCACAAGGCCGATACTCAGTGAGCGAAGCCTCCAGTCACCTCTCCAGCCTGCTCGGCATTTAACTCCTCTGGCAACTTTTTGTGGCATCATTATTGTCCTCACTTGGTAAGGAAGAAACTGAGGCACAAGGAGGTATCAGAGGCAGCCAGGGTCCCCTCACTGGGAACAACAGAGCCAGGAACCACAGGCAGACTGTCCGGTGGATCACATCCCTGAGGGATGCAAGAGCCCGGGCTCTTCCCCGCCAAGCTGTACCAGCATTCCCACTATAACCCACCAAGGGCAGCTGGGTGACCCGGGGGGGGGATCACGGGGAGCGCTCTCAGAACTCGGGTGCCGGGAGACGCGGCCACCGCCATGTGTGTTTGACAGTGAGAGCCTGTGAGCTGTCACCACTCACCAAGGGGAGCAGGGACCCTGGTTTTCTAAGGGGAACTGAAGTCCAGTGCGGCAGTGTTTGAGGCCAGCGGTAAAAATATCATTCCTGGCCTTTTTGTTATAACCCTCATCCCGTCTGAGGGGATCACCACATGGTACGGGGCTGTGTCCTGCACTCTGCGGAGGGCTCTTTGGCTAAGAAAGCACATGCCTGCACTGTGACTTTTCAGTCAAAATGAGAGACACATTACTAGGAAGAATTATTAGAGGACAGGGATGTAAGAGCACAGGTCTGGTACGCCTGAGGCCCTCGAGTTCAATCTCCAGCACTTTTGCGCGCCCACACACACACACACACACACACACACACCAAACAGCCACACTCTGCTTAATGACAACTGGCAACCTAGTATGTGATAGAAGCCTATAATCCGGACATGGAGGCAGGAGAGTCATGAGTTCGAGGCCAATCTGTACAGGACAAGCAGATCTCATCTCAAATCAAAACGAAACCAAGCAGCAGCTCACAAGGGCGAGGAGGGCAATAACCCCTTTTCCTTCCGCGTGGTACCTCAGTTCTGAGATGAGAAGAGCAGAGAGCTCCGCACAGTCTGAAGCGGGACCAAGCCTCCTCTGCAGTCACTTGGAGGAATCTCTGCAGAGGGAAAGGACCGCGAGCCTCGGGGCCACCTTTCCTGTCTTCCCGCTTCCAAAGGGCCCAAGAAAAGGAGGGAGCCCCCTGGATCTGTCCGAGTAGCTTTTGGAGCCGAACTTTGAGAAATATGAAAGCAGCCTCAGAAAGAAAAAAGCAGTATTTGTGACAGCACAGACCGCCACTGCCTGGGGCAAACCCAGAAGCCCTGCCGAAAAACTGACTCTTACTAGTAATCAGATATTAAGACTGCTTTAAGGAGCGCAGACGAGTTAAACTCATCACTGTAATTTAATTGTGTGGGTTATGAAAAAGCCGTTTGCCTGCCCTCCTTCCCCAGCGCTGCTTTTGCGTATTAAAGTCAGACTAATCAGATTGAGGATTCCGAGCGAACTGCATTGGTCATCTGCATCCCTTTTAATTTGCTTAATGGCCTTGTGTGTGCGTGTGCACACGTGTGTGTGTGTGTTCGGACTCTCATCGTTTAGTCTCACAGCGACACGTAAATAAAGAAGGGAGAGGCGAACCTTTACAGAGCAGAAGAAAGCCTGCCTCTTCCTAAGGTTACATTTGGTGTTTGAGTCATTCATGAGACGGCGCTGCGAGCCCCGGTGCTTGTTATTTCCACTGAGCGGTCTCCAGACTCGGGAGAAGAGAGAAGGCAGAGAAAGGAAGGAAGGAAGGAAGGAAGGAAGGAAGGAAGGAAGGAAGGAAGGAAGGAAGGAAGGAAGGAGCCTGAATTTACGCTCACCGCTTCAAAAGCCCTTTTGTACCCGGCCAACTTCTCCGGGCTGAAGATGCGGTATTTGCCAAAAAGTCGTCTGCAAGAAAGCACATAACAAAAGCAGAAAACGGCCCGTTAAAGGGCTCCTTTTCTGGCCTCCCCCACCTTCTTTAATATTTTCTTGCACATGAAAGGCACATTTTTAGAAAGTGGCACTCACTGGGGCCTTAGACACGCTCCCCGGGATTAGCAGAGCAGCCGCCTCTTAGTGGAGTTTGCAGCTCAGTTCGGGCTGTTTGGCCCAATTGTCCTGGCTCGAGCGCCAAGTCGGCTGGACTCAGAATGGGACTCACTTAGCATGGGGAGCCCGTCGGGCGCGAGCCCCTCGGAGGGGAGCCGCGCTGTGAGAATGGCTGTCTTGTTTGGGTGGGTGCTGTTGTCTGCCGGGCTTTCACATTCAGACTCTGTCCATTCAGCCCGAGAGGCCACGTGTCCCGGGCCCAGAAAGGACTGGTGCTTCTCAGCAACTTGGCTAAACTCGCCCTTTCATCTGTAGGATTCTCTGTGCGACGCGTACGCGGCTGTAGAAAGAATCCTCCCCAATGCGAATGCTTTCCGTGTTTATATTTCCACCGGGGTGGTCAAACAGCAGCGTAAGCTGAGGGGTGAGTGGGGAAAAACAAAGGAGGAAAAACTAGGGGTGAACGCAGTGTTCGGCCGCCTCTCCCAGCACGGGCTGCATGGCCACCTGCTGAAGAGCACAAGTCCAGTGACATGACCGGGGCAGTGTTTCCATCTCCGCCATGCCAACAGGGGGACTTCCAATGAAGTGGCCGGTTGTTTTGAGTAATGATGCCACGGGTGGATCATCAAAGCCTGTGTTTTCTTTCTAGTTCCTTCCTGGACACCTGCTTTTCCCGGTCCATTCTAATACTAATTAGTATCTCCAACCTGGGGGTGGGCGGTTCAGTAAATATTTTATTGAACACGTGTCATGTGCCAAGTGTGCCTTTAGCTCTGAGAGAGAGACAGAAAGAGAGAGGGAGAGAGACAGAGAGAGAGGTGACAGCTGCCACCAAGAAGCTTGAGATTTAATGGGGGACAGACGGCATTTCGAGCCAATGCCAAGAAGAGTAGCCTGGAGTGGCTCAGGACAACTTCGAAGGAAACTTATACCCAGCCAAGGGCTCTCAGAGCTGGTTCTTCAAAGAGGCACGGCCTGGGATGATTTCCAAAGGATGTGGGGGAAAGATCAGTTAGTAAAGAGTGAGAAAAGGGCATCCAGAAGAAGAAACCATGTGACGAAAAGTGGGATTTGGCCCGGCCTAGTGGCAATTGCCCATCATCCCAGTACTCGGGAGGCTGAGGCAGGAGGGTCGCCATGAGTTTGGAGCCGTCTTGGCCTACAGAGCAAGACCCTGACTCAAAAGAGTACAAAGAAAAGAAAGAAAGGTGGAGAGTTAGCAGTTCAGTAGAACTGGAAAGGAAAATTTGAGGACAAAAAAAAAAAAAAAAAAAAAGGCAAACGGGGAGAATGAGAACAAGAGGCAAACCTGGAGGGCCCGGCCACCATGTTTTAGCATCTGCGCTTCATTGCAAGGCCAGCACCGAGGCTGAATCAGGGGTGGGAGAAGGTGAGATCTGAATTGGGTTTGGTTTTCATGAAGAAGGACCTGAAGTCAGACAGTGAAGGAGCAGTTCACAAATCACAGTGTCCCTCGGAAGAAGAGAGACAAAAATCCTGAGTGCGGCTTTGGGGTTTGAGGCCAGGAAGGAGACAAGCACTTGTCAAGCAAGCACAGGCAGACGAGATGGGGGGCACTGGGAGGGTGAGGAGAAAGGCAAGGACAAGCAACAGACCACAGGGTGGTGGCGGTGCTGTCGGGCAGAAGACGACATGGAGGAAAGACGGGGACAGGAAGCCAAGTGGACAGGGACCGTGTGTGGCTCTGAGTCTGGTGGAACAGTGTGGGGTGGTCAGACATGGGCGGGGAGCCCCTGAAGCCTTCCAGGTAAACCACACACTCCTGGGGGATCTGACATCTCCTCCCGGGAGCCAAAGACTTATTCTTGATGAGTGAGTGGGCAAAAATTCTTAAACGTTGCAATAGTGTCTGGATCTTCAAAGCGTCATAGTACTCCTTAGTAGTTTCAAAGTAAGTGAGGGAGAAGTTAGCTGCAAAGTAGGAAAAGGTATCCAGACACCTGCCTTCCCACAGGTGTATAAACAGTGCACCAAAGGTAAAGAGCCACAGACTCAGCCAGGGCTCCATGGTTGAGGGTAAAAAGCAAACAGGGTGCAGATTTCACTGGGTGAATGGAGTTTGGGGCAGAATCTGCGTCGCACAAAAAGCTCCTGGATGTGGTGTGACAGGGTCCTCTTGTGTCGGGATCAGCCGGCTTGCTAACATTCTGATTCCAGGATTTGCCGGTTCAGAATCCTACATCAGTAGAACCCAGCGATCAGATCTAAAATAAACAAATTACTTGCCTCTCATGCCTGTCCTAATTAAAAGTGTGTGTAGCTGAGATTGTGTTAGAAAGCAATCTTCTCCTAATGGATATGAAATTAGACAGAGCAGAGCGAAAGCTCCAGCGTCTCGTGAGCAGAACTTGGGAATAGAGGTCTCGTGGTCAAATCTTAGCAAAGGAAAACCATCATTCTACAAAGAGAGAGGGGAAAAAAACAGGGGCTGGGAGGTCGGGCAATGTGCTCTCATTGCTGAAACACGGTGATCCGAGTGGATCCACGGGAGACGGGGTCTTCGCGGGGCATCAGAGAAGACAGTTCTACAGAACCTGTCCCGTGGGAGTCCCAGCATGATCGTCTTCACTCATCCAGCAACTAAATGCAGGCTGTTAAAAACTCATCAACCAAATTGCAGAGGTTTCCTGAAAGATCCACCATGGATTCACACGTCTGCCCTGTGCCATGCACACTGGACCTAATACTCAGCCTGCACGACTCCAAGGAGGAGAGGTGTAACTTGCTTATAACCCACCAAGACACATGCCAAAGAGCGCCACACCCAACCCCAGGCAGACCCCAAAACCTGTCACACTGAAACTCCATGCTCACTGCCGCACCCTCCGCGAGGCTGCCTCTCAGATCCTACCCTCCTGCCCTGCGCTCCTCACATAGGTGGGTGCAGCGTTAAAAGGCACTTAGTAAAGGGCCAGGCTGACTGGGGAATTCCATAGCTTACAGGAGTTTCCTGGGAAGAAAACCCTTCCCACGCGGCCCCCGTGTCCACTGTAAGGCTGCGTCTGAGTGCCACCGTGATTGTTTCTCTCCGTAGGTGGTGAGGAAGGCTGGTAGGGTTCCTCTCCTGTCATTTGTCCTAGTCTGAGGAACTCGGAGAGCTGCATGTCTCTCCTTTCTCTGTTTAGGCTGAAGCCAGACCTGCTCATGAGCAGCGAGGAGAAAGGACTCGGTGCGGGTGTTTGCCTCAGCCTCCTCCTGGCTGCAGGTATAACACCGCCATCCCGGCAGGAGGGGTGTCCTGCTTTCGTCCCACTGCTGTGTTCCCTGGAGCAGGCTTTGTAACCCCTAAGAACTTTCCTTTGCTTCCACAAATTGGCTGACTGCTTGTTGTGAAAAGCTAACTCGCACCCTGCCTTGGCTTTTGGAGTGTCTTACTCACTAAGCTTAATCGCTTTTAGCTTTTGAAGTAAAGTGAGACATGCGTCACTCCAGGTCACTGTGAGGTTATCTGTTGGTCTCATTTCTGTATTATTGTGTCCCAGTGAGGAGGAAAGCCTGGGGGAACAAACAGAGGGGAACAGTCACAATGCACAGGTTTACTGATAAGCTCTCTTTTCTATATTGGTGTGGTTTGTGGCACCCCAAAATAATTATAGTAGTAACAGCAAAGACCACTGATCACATAGCTCAGTGATAGAGCTTAGCATGCAGAAGGCCCTGGGTTCAATTCCTAGCACCCGCTCTGCTCCCATCACCTCCAACACACACAACCATTGATTATAGATACTAGTAGCATATGCACTAGTGACAAAAAAGCTTGCAATATTGATAGAATTCTCTAAAGGTGATACAGGGACACAAAGTGACATGGTATTGGTGGTGTGGATGCATTTTCTTTACACAAGAAACCCTAGATTCTTTACTATAAACCCTAGATTTGTTTATAAAAAATAGAATTTGTGCTTCAGAGAGACAAAGGGAATTTCCCTCACTATGATCGTGTTTCCTACTAAGAATGGACTGTAGCATAACTTCAGCGGTTCTCCCATGGACCCCTCTTGAGATTCAGCTAGCTTAGAAGTAAGAATTGGTTTCTATGACCACAGCATCTAAGGCTTTAACCCTGAACACATTCGCCCTTAGGAGAAGATCCCATAACTTCTCTGGAATCCAGTTTTCTTGTCTGTAAAAAGTGAGAGCTGTACAATCCTACAGAGTTTTAGGAGAATTAAATGATGTAACTTGTAAATTTATTCCAAAATTCAACTTAAACTAATGTGTGGCTCTTAATAAATGCTGTAGCCCTCCATAACAAGAATAAAGCTGACTGTTCTTGGCCACTTTTAGGCTTTTCACTCTGATAGCTTTGACGTCCTCGCAGACAACTCTAGACCAATTAAGAGCAGGGCAAACCCTGCCTAGGGTCTTCATTCCTCCAGGATTTTAGGGTTCAAAATGTAATAAATTATTTTATTTTTGTGAGGTACAGTAAATCTTTCTTGTAATAAAGCACAATCTAAAATACAAGTACACAGCTGAGAGAAGTCGTGGGCACCCCTGCATCAAAGTGGAAAGAACAGAGAACTTAATGTTCGAGGCTCCATCCGCCCTTTAACTTCAGCTTTTTCTTCTTTTAATTAAGAAAACAATACAGCCTGTCTTCCTTTCCAATAAGAATGATGAGAGCAGATAAAGTGGTCACACTAAAGCCTGGTGTGCCCCCGGCCCCTAGATCACAGATATGTATGTGTGTTACCTCTATGAATTAATTGTATCCTTCCCACCTCGTCCCTGTGTTTTAAGAAATTGTCCTGCCTTCTCCAAAAGTACATTCAATAAGTTACCACTTTTTACCTTTTAATCAGTCACATCCATATCTATAATAGCCAATAAAAGCCAATTAACATAAGGTCCTGATATCCCCATAATGAGATAATAAAAGTTTCTGCCACTTTGATTAGGCAGTGTGCAAACTTCCTAGGACTTAAATACAGTGAAAACCCATGTTCGGCTCCACACGAGCCAAAGCCAAGGTGTCTAGAGGAGAGATGAGGTTCTAAATTCTTAACTTCGTGACTACAACCATCACTGGATGGTGGGGCCCATCACAGGAGGAAGACACAAAGAAAACTATTTTTACTATTAGTAGATTTTGAAATGATACCAAAAGACAGCCCCTGGTTAAGGAAATTTAAGTATATAGAATCACATGGAAGTCACAGACAGTCCTAATACCTATGACTCTCATACCAGACATGATAACACCTTCCTGGACCAGTTCCTCAAGCCATATCCTGATCTCTTCTACCAAGAAGAGACAAGTTCAAGAAGACAGTACAACTGACCCACCAAATCTGTGAGCTCCATACCTGTAAATTCAACCAACCACAGATTTTAATTATAGAAAAATCTATACCCATACTGAGCATGAAGACATCCTGATATAATTTAAAGCTATGTCCATAGCATTTACATCATTTTAAATAGCCTATTTATATCATTGTAAATACCCTAGAGAGGATTTGAAGCACAGGCATACCTGGTTTTATCGGGTTTCACTATTTGTACATTTTAAGCATTGTTGTTGTTTGTTCTGTTTGTCTAGAATATGGTCTTTTAGTATCAGGAGGCATGGGGGAAATAGTGGGAGAGGAGCTGGTGAATAATTGGCATTGAAGCATCTGTGTTCCCTAAACTCAGGGAAGCCCAGGAAGTTAGTAATGCAGTCTAGCCTGTCACTGTCATCTTCTGAACAGAATTTGCTTCCAGATTAGCCTCTTACTTATGTAGTATTCACTAGCTACCCTCGAATGACACTGCTCACCCCATATATCATTTATTTAGTTGAATGTGTCCTTTGTCATAAAGAAATGGGCTTAAGGGACCATCTAAAGCTACATATATTCACACCAACTTACTCAAAAGAGGAAAATATGAAAGTGAGTGTGGTGACATGAATTTAGCATTAAAGAGTCTTCCTGGATTGTCCTGATTATTGGATTAGTTAAAATAGGTTGAATTGCATTTTTTCTAAATGAAAAACAAGAATCCTTATTGAAACACAGACCAAAAGATAACCAAGGAAGAAATATAAGATAGTCACAGGGCTAGTGTTAACGTGCAAAATGTACTTATTTGCTTCATGTGGATCATGGATTTGGGTATGAGCTTTTTAACAACCAGTACCATGACTGACATATGAACAATTATTTTTGATTTCTTAGTATCTGTAGTCTAAAATAAGGCATAAATTCAGGAAAAAAACTACACCTAGAATCAAGAACCTAACAGGAATATTTTATGGGTTCTCAAAAAGAAGACATTAGTGAGAGACAGCAGCAAGAGAGCAGAATAAGAAATTCTACCCTGATCGTTTCACAAAAATCCTAGTGTAACAAACCACCCACATACTTTTAATGGTTTTGAAAGAGCTTCAGAATCTACATGAGATTTCATAGCATGCACATGTGGCACAGAAACCAGAAAAGTGCATTGAAAACATGGACAGTTTCACTTTACTAAGATCATCCTTCCCATAATTCTGACAAGTCAGGGTTGAGAGAATAACCTTCAGCTGAGAGCTCTCCTGTGGAACCCAGAAGAATGAGATGAGCATACAAATTTTCTGTGGGTCCAAACTCCAACTTATGCCAGTATCCCAGGTACCATTTTTGCCCCAGTGAGCCTCAATATCAGGGCAACTGCACGGACCTCAGCATCAGGCAAGACATGAGATCTGATTGCTCATGGATCTCAGCAGATGTTTTACTCACAATCCAAATCTGACAACTCATTCCAAATCTTTAGAGAGGATGACTTGTAAAGATTTTTTCTTGTTGAAACCAGTCTCTACAAAGGTTGGAAAAGTTAACTACCTGTTCGCTAATATACAGACACCAAAGTTAGCCTACAGGAATCATGAAAGTCATGAAGAAGGCAAAAGAAAGTGCTAATACCTAACTGTCTTAGTTACATTTCTCTCATGACTGAGACAAAGTACACAATGCCCAGTGTTAAAGGAGGAAAAGTCTATTTAGTTCAGTTTGTGGAGATGTCAGACCATACCCAGCAGGCTCCAAGGCAGGATGCCATAGCAGAGGGGCAACAGTGAATGGTGTAGAAAACAGCAAAAGAGCAAAAAGGAGAGAGCAAGTCTCTAGTCCTCCCTTATACTGCATGCAGGCTGCCCATTCTAGGGTGAGTCAGGCATTCACACCCCCAGTCCTAGCACTAGGCAAGAACCAGTCACAAACCCTAGATTCAGCTGCCTCCAAAAGCCCACTCCTTATGACCACATGAGGCCTGGGGGGACATCCAGACACAAACCATGCCACTAACTCTACAGAAATGAAGATATAAATCCTGCCTAGCAAAGTATTTAAAGTAATCATCATAAAGAAGTTCAGAGTTCAAGGTACTACCACTTAGATAACTGAACAAACTCAGCAAAACAATATGACCACAAAATTAGTTGTTCATAACCACATGGAAACTCTGGAGATAGAGAATGTAATGATTAAACTAAAAAGTTGCATGGAGAGACTCAATAGCAGTCTCGGTCAAACAGAAGAATTAGCTCAAAGACAAGTTCTTTGAAATTGTCCAATAAGAGGAGCCACAACAACAGTAAAAACAAATGAGGGAAACACTGACAGGGCTTACAGAGATAAACACTCACAGGGCTTCAGTGATACCATCAGGAAAATCGATACACACTTTATGAGATTCTCAAAACAAAAATAAAAAGCAGACAGGATGCAAAGTTTATTTAAAGAAACGACTGAAAACTCCAAATCTGGAGGGGAAAATGGATGCACAATTTTAGAAAACTCAAATGACCTTCAATAGATTGAGTTTAGGAGATATAGTAAAATTAAATGATCAAAATCGAATACTGTGATAAACTCTGTGGTTCAGGGTATATCCAAAGAATTTGAAATCAGGATCTTGCAAGACATCTGCTTTCTCATGGCCACTGTAGCACTATCCACAATAGCAAAGAAATGAAAGCCATCAAATGTCCACTGATGGCTGGGTGGATGAAGAACACATGGTCTGGGCTGGGGATTTAGCTCAAGGTCCAGGCATTTAGCTCAGTGGCACAAGCACCTGCCTGGCAAGCATGAGGTGGTGAGTTTGACCCCCAGTACCAACCCCCCCAAAAAAACAAACAAGTCAAAACAAAACAAAAACAAACAAACAAGAAACACATGGTCTATATACATATGGCATATTTTTTCAGCCTTTAAAAAGAAGGAATTCTGTCACTTTTTTTTATTTAAAGAAAAGGAAACGAAAAAAAAAATACATGGAGATAAAAAAAAAGGGTAGAAATAATACAAAATTACAGACAAACAAAAGGTAAGAAATTGCCGGTTGATAAGTTACAAATTGTCATCTTCGAAATAGCTGTTCAGGTTATGGAATTAAAGTATTTAGAATGACATTCAAAAAAGTGACCCTACAAACCATTCTGCTCTATGATCGAACAAAAGCTCCGTAATATGATTATCAGTCCTACACATTTGTTTTACATCTCAAAGAGGGTAAGATTAACCATATCAAAACAGAACAGAACATTTAAAAAAAATAAAAAACAATTTAAAGAAATACAGATTTCAAAGCAAGTCCACTGGAGATCTTCATTATCTAACTGTCTCTAGCTTCTTACAAATAGTTGTCCCTATCTTCACCCACTTTATATACTTATTGCATATTATAGAACTAATCAGGATGATGAAGTCTTTTTAGGTCCTCAAGTTCCAAATTAGGGAAGACAATAGCAACTACCATCGCATCTCTCATTCTCTTTGTGATAGCCATCCCCATCTCTGCATATGCTGAAGTTGAACTAAAGAAACCAGTCCAATGTCATTCTAATCAGCAAACAATAGATTGCTAGAATTTATATTATAATGCTACAAAATAAGCCTCAGGTTTCTCTTCAATGTAGGATCACACTTAGCTTTGTAATTTCCTCTGCATTTTCCCTGTATCTGGAAAAAGAAGTCACTGTCACAACTAAGTAAGTTGACATTATTAAAACCTGTGGAGACTTGAGCAGTTATAACTCATAATTACAGAGTACTTCCTCTCTGATATAACTAATTGGAAGACAAGGTTTATTTGTGTCTTTGCTTGAAACTGACAAGAAAGCTTAACTTTTCAGATGGAATCTATGGGGATATATACAAGCTATGGCTGAAAACAACAGTGAGTGTTTAAATGTTTTTTACAAAATTATAATAAAACACACATGGCCATAATCCCCCTCGAAATCCTCTTCCCCTTCCTTTGAGCACACTCAACCCACCACTGTTGCCCCTTCCTGGAGCAGTTCTGGAATCCCTCTGCATGGCGGTCTGTACTGCAGTGCCAAGCCTGCATTGGTGAACTGAACTGATTCCAAACATTTACCTGCTACAGTCATTTTGACTTTGGGGAGGTTACATGGTCCCAGAAGTACCAGGTTTGGTGAATAAAGAGGACAAATATGATACCTGGTCATATTTGTATGAGCCTGTCTTAGTTGGGTGGCATCTGTTGTACGTTTTCTTTAATCACATCTGCTAATGACGGGAAAACAGACTGCCAGGACCACTTCCAAAAGCCGCATGAACAGGAATCGAATAACCTTGGTGAACATAAGCATTAAATACTTTAAACACAAGATAAGATGAATGATATGGACAAGAATGAAAGTAAAAAACAGGGATTTAGAAGAGGCAGGGAGAAGAAAGGATTTTTTAAGAAGAAGCAAGCCGTGTTATCATGTGTGCTGACTCTCCCCAAATGATTGTAAACTGTGGAGCTGTGCAATAAAAACATAAAAGGAAAGTGATAAGAATAAACGTGTTCAAAACGAGGAGGAGTATCTCAAGGAGTGCTAATGGCAATCTTTTTTTACTGTAATAAGTTCTGTTGTTGTTGTTTTGTTTTGTTTTTGGTACGGGGATCAAATTCACAACCTTTTATGGTCACCAGGCAGGGGCTTGCACTGCTGAGCTAAATCCTCGGCCCTGGTGTAGTGAGTTTTTAAAAGTTAAATATCTGCTGTATTTTTATGACACTTTACAGATGAAAATCAGCAACAGGAAGACTGAAGTACAATGACAAATTTAATTTGACAAATATAAGACCATGAGAATTTCCCTGTTGTGGTCAGTCAAAAAATAGTACTTAGTATCTGATTAGTGACCAGAGCCAGGGCACAAATGCTTGCTATTAACCCTCAGCTTTGGGCCGTAGCACAGATAAGTGTAGCTTGGTATCCTCTGAAGGGCTGAGATGCATCCCTGGGAAAGATGGGCATCTAACGTTGAAACTACAGATTGACCAGAAGGAGAAAGGGAAGAGCAGTGATTTACTTTTGGTTGAAAGGACATTACCAGGAAATAAGCCAAGCCTCAGGGTCAGATAGCCCTGTCCTGTTAGCTACATCACCCACAACTACAAAGTCACTCTTTCAGTGGCAAGAAGCCAAGTCCAGTTCTATCTCTGCTAACTCAGCTCCAGTCACCTGAAGCCCGTGCCCACATTCTTAGTCCTAGAGATGCTTAAGAGAAGGGAATTAGTATTTTGGAATACGTTAGGATCAAACAGCCTTATGAATGTCTGATAAGACAAACTTTATAGAACCGCAGGAGGCATTTTTCTCACACAGCTCTTAAAAGCTGACAGATAGACCCTGAAACTCTCGACTTCTTTAAATAATCCCGTGTTAAAACTGTCAATCCATGAACTCATTAAAGACTTTTGGGATCTGTTTGTTCTCCAGTTTATAACTAACAGGTTTTCTTTGCTGTTTCCTATAAAAGTTCAGAGGGGTTTTTTCCCCCCTTTTAAGTGTCGTAATGATTATGTATACCGAAAAAAGATTTCAGCTTCGAAAAGCGAGCTGAGCTTGCAGGGCATTTTTACCTTTCGAATTGATTTATCTTTTCTACTTAAATAGCTTCATTTCCTGGTGGATTCAAAGGTAAAAACAAAAAGCACTTGAAGTTAAAATAAGGGTAAACTTATAAAGAAAATTATTTCTCTTTTCAAACATGCAAAGTGCTCTTATAGCAAGGAATAGTGCAAGATACCTCAATACAGAACTGCTTATTCAAATTTAAACTCAAATCTTTACCACTTATTCAAGTTTAAACTCAAACTTTTTCAAAGAATATGCTCTAAAGGCAGTAGCCAACAGAAAAACATAGTGACAGATTAATAGTTTAAAGTCAAAAACTTCTGAGACTTGGCAAAGTGCATTGAAAACACAGCTGCAGCCAGGTGTGATGATGCACGCCTGTAATCCCAGCACTTGGGAGGCTGAGGCAGGAGGATCACCGTGAGTTTGAGGTTAGCCTGGGTGACATAGAGAGTTCAAGGCCAGCCTGAACTGCATAGCAAGACCCTGACTCAACCAAGTCGATACACCAGTGCCGCCAGCCTCCTGCTCTTCGTTCTCCACACACCACTCCCAGCTCCTGGAAGGATTCTCTGCTGAGGGCTATGGGAATGACCTGGGGCACAGGGCACAGCTCCATCCCAGGCCACGTCCCTCCTGGGCTTCAGCAAGTGCCAAGCATCTGGCGATGGGCTGCTGTGGGAATGCCAGGCCCAGCTCCACTGGCCTCTAGCAATGGACAAGGCCAGCTGGCCTCCAACATGCAGGTAGGTCTGGCCACCTCTGCTGCAGCCGCATCAGTGCCCAGCTTCTGTTTCTGCTCATTCGCTTCCTGATCCCTTACAGGAGCATCTCCCAAGGAGCATCCTGCCTGCTGCATTCCATCTCAGAGTCTGTTTGCAGGAAAGTCTGAAGCAAACTCTCCCAGATTTCTTGGGAGGAAGCCGAGGGGCAGGCAGGGCCTCTGGCCACTACCACATGGGCTGGTATACCTGCATCCTGTGTGGAGCTGTTTCTGAACCGCTTGGGGATTATTTATATAATACATTCGTCTTTTTGGACCTTACAACTGATTTATTTCACGCAATAAGAGGAATTAAAGAGTGACTTCCATTGCTCATGGAGCAAGGGACAGATTGATTTTTTATTCAAGTGAAGGGTAATGCTTGGAAACAGCTTCCTGCAGCTGCTTTGCCCTCCCCGCTTCCCACAGCTATTGCCCGGCTGGGGTATATGCTCACCTTTCTGCCAGCCAAGGTGGCATTTCACCTGCATGACGGTTCTGGGCTTCCTCAGCACCAGCCTCCCCAGCAGGACTGGACAGCATCGATGGTCTCCGTCCTACAGGTGGGGAAGCTGGGGTGCTGAGGCTGATCACTGGGCCCCCATGCACCCTAATTTCCTCCATGCAGCATTCTTAGCTTTTTTTTTTGGTCTTTTTCCTTTTTATCGGTACCAGGGATCGAACTCACGACTGCCTGCTTGCAAGGCAGGCGCTTATGCCGCTGAGCTAAATCCCCAGCCCCCCATGCAACATTCTTACCTCAACCCCACGGAGGAAAAGCTTTGCTCAGTGACATGGTTTGGTCATGGAACTGTGGGTGTGAGGGACAGGCGCTTCCTCAGAGCAGAAGTTTTAAGAGTCAATGCATGATTTTTTACTGACCCGCTTCCCTCTACTATGTGATAAGCAATAATCCAGGTAGAGTTTGCAGCAGCCACCTGGAGGGAAATGGCACAGAGCCCAGCTGACCCACTATGGACAGACACCATGATCAGAAAATCAGCTTTTGTTGCTGTGACATACTTTATAGGGTTGTTTGTTACCAAGATATGACTCAGACTTATCTGACTAATACAGAGTCCTAGCAGGCTCTCCTGAAATTCCCAACATCAAACAAAAACAACTGAGCAACTACACAGATTCTTTTCACAATGTACCTTTCAAAAGTCACACTGCCTCCCTCTATTTATACGTTGAAATGTCCACACACAAACACACACACATCCAAACACAAGCAAAAGTGGACATAATGAGCCATGGTTGATAAACATCACTTTAAAGGTGAGATTTTTCCAGTAAAAAAAAGAGAGAGAACTGAAAGAGAATAATATATACAAAATTACTCGCATGGATTTCACGTGGCTTAAAAAAGACGCTGCTTTGGTGATCTCACCTCTCGGCATCCGAGCTGAGCGGGTTTTGGATTGAACCCCATTTCTTGCTGTCACACCTGACATTGTCTGTGACTGCAACGCAAAGTGAGGTGCTGCCTTCTCCCCTGAACTAACACTTGAAACAGCTCCTTCCTGTGGGGGACACCCCTTCTGGAGGAGCATGCTCCCCACAATTGCTACTATGTAAGCAGGCTGAGAAAAGCGAGGCTTTTAACCCCCCGGTTTTGTGGGTGAGATTAATGAGCCTGAGTGACACGCACGCGGACTTCATGTTTAACCCACAGGGGCCGCTGGGACAGCTGGTGAAACCCTGACCAAATCAAAGCTCCAGAGGCCGGGACTCAGCCATACAACCCCGGGTGGAAAAGCTGCTCTCCAGCCAAGTCCAGGCCCTGTTTCCTCATTCTGTCACTCGGACCTCTTCTGTCCACCCCCCGCCCTCTCGGATTTACTGCAGATGTGGCAAGCTTGCTGAAATAATGGTACAAGCTAAGAGGCTAGTCGGCGATCGACTCCAAGCTCTGGGTAATACCAATGGGAAATTATTTGCACAAAAGGTGCGCTGGGGTGACAAATGGAAGGGAGCTGGCCCATTGAAGATGCGGGGTCTCAGACAAAGCCAACGCGCTAATACCAGGCCGCTAGCTTTATCTGATTACTTCTGGGGCTGATGGCTCCCCGCCCGGCCCCCTCACTGGGCCTCCCCACCCACCCATCCCCTCGCGTGAAAGAGACAGGTTGCTGTCTTTGGTGTGCAGTCCAGCATGAAATGGTAATCTGGAGAATTACTACATTTATATAAACCACAAAGCGTTTCTGTGCCCCACAGAAAAACAATTTTCAGACTGGCAATAAATTTGTTCTTACCTTGTTGACCAAAGGAAAACGGACCAGATAAAGGAAAGTGTTAAATGAGGGCAAAGCAAAGGGAGATTGATTTTTACCCAGAAAGAGTAATTTTTTGGTTGTATCTTGGGACATTTTTAGTAGACTCTGGCCTGCCTGACTTGATTTAGGAAATACTCAGAACAATAGCAATTCCATTTGTGTCCTCTACTTTTGCAAAACTGAACGTGATCTCTCCCCTCTCATCTTTGAGGAAACCCAGTTTGGGTCACTTCCTGCACTCCTGTTATTGTTGTTTTTGTTGTTGTTTTGTTGTTGTGGTGGTTGTTATTTTTGTTCAGTTTGCACTCAGTCGAAGCAGGTGGTAACGCTGGTTCTGTGTGGTGTAAATGGCTTAGTGCTCCTCATTAGAAAGCCCCCAGCTCTGAGAGGGAGAGGGAATTATCCTCCTGAACAGTCCCTGTATTTTTCTAATCTCCTCATTTTCATAGAAATGAAGTGAAATTCTTTGGACTGGAGTTTCCATTGACGGTCCAGGTTTCAAACTTGATCTCAAGATGAGCTCTGGCCATCCACATTACTTGTCTTCTAGTTTGGTGAAAGGCGGCAGTAAACAAACAAAGCAATCCAAGTTCTGGATCAGGAAAGGCAGCTCCCCAGAAATAGCTCAGGAATGGCTGAGGAGATAGGAGGTTACTGGGGGAGCGTGAGGTCAATTTTAAACAAAAATTTCTTTCTTCCAAAGGTACCCTTGACACCCATATTTCACGAGGTGATGTGACGTGTGGTGAGATATATGTGAAAAAAATTCCCTGCAACATCAAGTCTGAGAAGCACCCGTCCCGTTATGTGAGAAACACGGAGGTGTCAGCTGTGCCACCATCAAAGGGACCCCACAGAGGAGAAGACTGCCGCTCACTGGAAGGCTGGCAGTCAGCACCGTGCCAGCAAAGTCTCAGTCCCTGACCAGCTTGTTAGCTCACACCACGCTGTCCTTCAGGGTGAAGTGGCTACGAGATGCTTTGCAAGCCAGTGTGAGTCCAGCAGCAGCATCCATTTCTGAAATGGCCACGCTGACTCAGCCACACGAAGGCCAGCGCTGAGCCACAGTACTGGGTCCGTGTTTTTAAAGCAGAGCCCTGGAGGATGAGCCTCGGAGCAGTCTTATTTCTGAAATGACCGTCCCGCAGATTGAAGGTCACACGCCTCCAGTTCTCGCCTGGTGACACCCAACCCCGACGCTTCTCTGTCACCTGCAGCCCATCACCCCATGAGCTCTGGCTGGATTTCAGCAGCCACACTTCTGTCTGTGGGCAAAAAAGGGCTGTGCTCTCCACTTTAATTTCTAGTTCTTATTCTTGCGTGAGATAAGTGAAGCAACGTATTTAAGCAAACCCTGGCTCACTGTTGTCAGCCTTGCTCTTTAAAAATCCCTGCTGGAGCTCTCAGGTGTTCCCTCCACATTCCTGAGACCACCACATCCCTTGTAGGCATTTTCTGTTTTCTTCTTGCCTGGGAAGGTAACAGCTCATCATGTTTGCATTCCTCCTGCCTATTTGCCTTTTCCCATTATAATTATCCTGCCAGTTTTGGTTAAATCGCCCTCAAATGTTCACATGGTTGTGTCTAGGTAAACACTGTTCTGTGCTGAGTCCAGCTGGGAGCTGCGATATTTCCCTCCTCGTCCAGTGTTTATCTGGGTCTTTTCATTGGTCCATTTGCAGACTTTTCTGTATCTCTGTCACTATGATTCCTCCCAACTCGCCAACCGGACTAGAAATCGCTGCTCGCTGTTCTCCACGCGGTCTTCCTTAGGGATCCATGACGTCCACTTCTCCTCACTCGGAATCTGCTTCCTCTTCGGGCTGCAGAGCCATGGTCTCTGCCTTCTGATTCCTGTTGCCTGAGGAGTGCCTTTGCCTCTTCCACGCGCTCTACCCCACGCATGAATTCCATCCTCCTGCTCCTGCTGCTGCCCTGCCTTGCTGTACCTCACTCTCTGTTAAAAGCAAGGTTTCCAGGAAGCTCTGTGTGTGAGTGTGTGCGGGTTTCTCTGATAATATCTAGCAAATTAATCCAACGTATCTGGTGACTTTGTCTCTTCTTTTAGTGCCACAATCCCATCTGTTTAGCCTGGTCTCTGTCCCCCATGTCACCACTTAACCTTATTTACCTCCTAGGAGCTCACGCTCTCCGTGCCGTCACCTTGGGGGTGAGAGTTGCAGCACAGGCGTGGAGGAGCAGCTCGGTTCAGCGGTATGTTCCGACTAAGATCAGGCCACGAGATCTGCGGTTTCCATCGTCAACTTTGTCTCCTTCAGATCATTTGCCCAACAGCCTATGAGGGGGCCACAGGGTGACAGGTGCAGTAAGTGGCCAGCATGTCATGAGGAGCTGGGGTCAACCATCAGCCCCTGTCTGCTCAGTGACAGCAGGTCCCCAGCTTGAGCCTCAGAAGTCTGGGGCTCGAGCACACTCCCCCTTGATACCACTTGACTACCATCCCATGGCAGATCCCTGCGTCAGAAGACTGGATCACTCCTGGATCCATGAATCAAGGTGAACTGATGGAAGTTCGTTGTTTTAAGCTTCTACATTTTTGAAATAATCGATCACACGGCAACAGAGAGCTAACAGGCATTTCTCAGACACATGTCTTAATGACACATCTCTCAGCCCTGTCTTTCTTGCTTTATACCTTGATGCTATCTTTTGAAGGACTTTTAAAAATTATACAGTATATTTTAAATATTTTTTTTTATTTCACAGAGTATGATTTCCATCTTATTTAAGAAATTTATACCTAACCCAGAGTCTCAAGGATTTTCTTCTGTTTTCTTTCTGTAACTTTAACCATGTGGGTATTATAAACAAGTTTTCAATGCATTTGAATTAAGTTTGTGCATTGTGTGAGGTGAGGGACCTTCTTTCCATGAAGGTAGCTCCTTGTTACTTTTTCTCTATGAATTCCTTGAAACCTTTGACTGTATGGTATGATCTGTTTACGGGCTCTTGGCTCTGTGTTCCGTATGTCTGACCCTTTCTTAGGACTCACTGTCTTATTTACTAACTTTACAGTAGGTCTGGAAACCAGGTAGTACTTCAAGCCTGTTCTTTCTCAAGATTGTTTTGGCCATTCTAGATGTGTTGCTTTCTTACACATTTTAAATCACCCTGTCAATTGTTCTCTTAAAAGCATGCTAGAGAAGTGAGTTGGATTGTGTTGAATGCACAGATTAATTTGGGGAGAAGTGCACCCTAAAAACATTGGAACTTTAAACCCATGAACACAGTATATGTCTCCATTTTTCAGATCTTTAATTTCCCTTTATAATGATTTACAATTTCAGACATATAGGTTAAGAGAAAAATAGTTATTTGCCTGGACCCTTTTTTATTTATATAACTTCCACATCATTATTGACCATTTGTCTCGTTTACTTTTCTCATTACTGAGACAAAGAATCCAAAGTCAAAAGAGGAAAGGTTTATTTGGCTCACAGCTTTTAGAGTGTCAGTTGATAGTTTGCTGACTCCAAAGCAGACAGCTTTACAGAGGAGAAATGATTCATAGAGGGCAGAAGGCAGTAGGGTGCAGCAAGCAGTGACAAATGACAAACAGCAACGGCAGAACCTTCTTCCTGCTGCTTATATTTTATCCAAGCTGCCCGCCCTTTGGGCAGGTAGCACTCACACCCTTAATTCTAGTAGGGCACCGTGAATTAAGCCCAGCATTACATCCTTGATCTCAGCATTACACACCCTAGATTCAGCCACCTCCAAAGGCCCCACCTTTCAGCACAGAGGCTTGAGGGGATTCTACATAAGCACAAGCCCTTACGCCACCCGAATTAGCAGTTATTCTTAATCTCATAAAATACATCCTCAGTGTCCATATACTTCGTTACCTTAATACAATCACAGCTCTATCTTATAGTTTATTTGTTCCTAAAAGGAAGTTTATACAATGCACCTGATTTCTTTCATCTTAATTGATATGGCTTCTTGTAGTTTTTCCTTATAATATGTTTAATGTTGAAGAAATAAGCTATGTGTTCTGCAATGTCTCAAACACTAAGTTTTGGTGACTCTTCCCTCAGGTTCAGCACTTGGAACCAAAACCAAAGTGACATGAAAGGTAGGCGTTTTGAATCAATGTAGTATATTTATTTTTTGGTAAATTGGTTGACTGGGTTCAGTTTCAGTTTTTCAGGGTGAAAGGAGGCGTGACCTATACGGGTGGTCTGTGCACATGACGTCTGGCTGTCTCTCTTTCTGTGATGTCACAGCTACTAATAATCAAGTTCGTCCTCAGCTATGTGTAAAGATTGTTGATAACTTAGTGTTTCACAGGTTAAATACATGTTATATATGTACATACATGCACAAACATATGCATAGATGTATATGCACATGTATGCATATATACAATATTTAGGCATGCACATATGTATACTCAGTTGAAATGATCTATCATTTTTAAAGGATAATATAATTAAAGTTATACAGTAATGAAAAGGCTCTGGAAGCCTTGAATGCTTTCATCCAATCTCAAGAGAGGATCATTATTTTAAATGTTGAATGAATAAAGCAGTTCAGTGGTGGATGTTTGTCTAGGATATGTAAAGCTGTAGGTTCAGTTGCCAGCACCAAAATATAGATAAATGACAGAGACAGAGACAGAGACAGAAACAGAGATAGGAAGAGAGAGAGAGAGAGAGAAAGAGAGAGAGAGAGAGAGATTTTGGCCCACAGTGAAAGGCAGTGTTGGTCACATAACAGAAGGACCCTTATGCTTCTTGTGTGCTAGGTTCTACACGAGGCACTTTCGAGCTCTTATTCTCTGAACAATAAGAGAGAGCTACTCTCATTCCCATCTCACAGAAGGAGAGATTGACGACCTGGAATTATTGGGCCGACCCAAAGTCACTGACAGAACCAGGATTAGAATGGGGAAGGAGTCTAATCCCAGAGCCCACTCAAGGTTATCTGTACTTCGATCACATACCTGAAAAAAACAAGCTCTTTATTGAAAACAAATTAAACACTTTGTCCCAGTCAACTAGCATAAATTTGGAATATGCATTCATAAGCCCAAGCGGAAGCTCAGCTGTCTGGACTACATACATACGGACTTTGCTAAGGAGCCAAGAGCCCAGCCTCAGTGGCAGCCAAATGGAGTTAACTCCTCCCAGGGAGGGGGCCCCGCTCTTCTCCCTCTTGATTTCCCCAAGATTTCTCAGGAGCTGTAACACACTCATGAAAAAAGTGGAAGTCAAGAATGAAATAAGGGGGCGAATTTTTCAAGGAGAATCCAGGGCCCTGAGAAAAGCTCACCAGAAAAGTCCAGCTTTTATCATCTCATTTTTATAATAAGACTAAATCCCAAAGATTTATCTTTTTCCAGAACTTGCATTAGAAATCTGAGCGTGCTTCCTCTTCACTAAGTCAGAGGTGGCCAGGGCAGACTTCCCCGGGTCTCCTTTACCACAGACTGATACACAACACGTGACCTAACAAAAACTGAACCGGCTGTTTTGCAGCCCCATCCAATCACCAATGACCAGATGAAAAACAGTGGTGATAATTAACAATAATGGTGATTAACTGGTCCTCACTAAGTACTTCCTCAGTAGTACTTAGTACCATTATGAGCACTTCCTAAAAGTAGTCCATGTAATATTCATGTGATCTGAGTCACACAACTGGTAGAGTTGAACTTGGTCACATCTAGGGTGACTGAGAAGCCTGTATCCTGAACAGCTGCACTACAATTGCTATGAGGGGACACTGAGACTTTAAAATATCAAGTGTCCTTGGTATCATAGAACATAAATAGAAAAATCCCATTTGCTATGATTTGAATGCAGTACTCAAAATTCATGGGTTGAATCCTGAATCCCCAGTTGAATCATGATGAGAGACGGGACCTCCAAGAGATGGAAAAGGTTGTGGATTTGTCCACCGTAACCCAATGAAGGCCATTGTCTCCAGTCTAAAGTGGTCAGTTCTTGAAGGAGGGATTTGGTCCTCTTTCCTGTGGTCTTCTCTGTCCCACGGAATGATGTAGCACAGAGAGCGTCTCAGATGTTGGATCACCAGACTCAAGAACTCTATAAGAAATAAATTTCTTTACTCTAAAAATTACCCAGTCAGTGGTATTCTGTTACAACAGCGGAAAACAGTTTGAAGTATTTTTAGAGATGTACCTGATTGTACCGTCTGTTGTTCCCGCCCCCTGTGGGGATGATTTGAGGGCTTTTGAAGATGCTTTATAAAGGTTTGTTGAATGACATCCAGGTGTGTGAGGGAGAAACTGAGTCACAGTGTGGCAGTATTATCTTTCCAAGCTGCTGACAAATTCAGTTCTGCTGATCATACCCTGTTTCGCTTCAATGCTAACAACACAGCTTCCCCCACAATGCCTCATTCACCTGCCAAGTGGTGTCTACATTGAACCAACAAGCTCAAAAAGTAGTTTTTAAAAAACGTTACCCAGTGAAATAAGAATGCTGTTGTAAAATATGTCTAAATCCACGCACAAAGGTGCAGGTCTTTTCCTGAGCCAGACATCTGAAGATAGAATACTGGAAACTGCCATTCTTTGTTGGGAGGGAACAGTTGTCACCCTGAAGGGACACCACTGGAAATTCCAAGTGATTCTCTCCCACTTCACTAGAGGAGGTTCCTGAAGGGCTCGTCTGCAGTTTCCTGTGCATGTTGCCCAGCCTGGTCCCTGGGGAGAAGGAACGCATCTTCCTGCCACACCATCCCTCTCACTGCCCTTAGTACCCAGGTCTCTCTACCTCGGTTCACTGTGCCGATCTCACCAAAATTGCCAAAGAAACATTACTCCTCTGCAGAGCACTGTATTTGAATGACTCCATCACTCAGTTCTTCTCTGCCAAGATTCTTCTCTCTATCCAAAGGTGGTACCTGTAGCAGCAATTTGTTTAATTCAGCAAAACAATTAAGAAATATTTATTGAATGAAAGAGAAATCATCAATTTTTCCAAAAACAAAAAGCAAAGTTTCAAGTGGAAAGAAAGGAAAAGGACATTTTGAGCTCTTATTCATGCCAAAACATTGTTCTAGATTTTTCATGTTATTACTAATGCTTTATTCTGTTAATACTAAACCAATATCAATGCCAAGACTAACCTAGTGTACTGACACTGATGCCAGCAAGGCAGGACCAAGATGACCACAAATACTAACACAGGTACCAATATACTACTCAAGCAGATGTATGTACCAATAGGGGCACAAATATGAACATTGAGACTTGGACAGGGTTTTTAGAGATCCCATGACACTGCAGTCTGAAAGAAACCAGAAACATGACAAGAGATAAAAAAAAAAAAAATTCTCCAGCTGCCCAACATGAGAAAATAAGCCAGAAGTAAACACTGAAGAGAACAAGCACAGTAACCATCCAATACTGGACACAGCATCAACCAAAATTAAAAAATACCTCCATGACCTCATAGATGAATTTAAAGCTGTACTCCTGATCCAAGTAAGGCAAGATATAAAAAGATTAATTAAAGAAATGACAAGCCCCGCCCAAGAGAACACAGATGGAAGAACTGAGGAAATCAGAAAAGAAAGAGAAACTTCTGAAGAAGAATTTAAACATAACTTAGAATACATGAAACAGATCCAAAGAGATTACCAGGAAACTAAAAACTCCATTGAACACTGGCAAAATGCTGTGACAGAAACTAAAACCAGCCTTTTGAAACTTGAAGAGAGATTTATGACATATGATCATGAAAGAAAAAACCTCTTAAAAATAACAAGGAACCAGAAAGAAACAATTCAAAGGCTAGAAGATGACAAAAGGATACATAACTTAAAAAAAAAGAATGTGAGTGAGGAAGGAGGAGCGACCAAAAATGAAATACAAAGAATATTCACAGATATATTAAAGCAAAATTTCCCATGTATAGCAAAAAGAAATGATATCCAGATAAAAGAGGCATACAGAACACCAGTTACCTACAACCAAAACAGATCTACACCTAGACACATAATAATCAAGATTCCAGAAATCCACCAAAGAACAGAATATTAAAAGCAGCCAGAGAAAAGAAGCAGATTACCTACAACAGGAAAATTATCAAAATAACAACAGACTTATCAACACAAAGTCTTAAGTCAAGAAGGGAATGGGGAGAAATATTCCAAGTCCTGAAAGAACATAATATGCAATCAAGACTCATATACCCGTTAAAACTCTCTCTCAAAATTAATGAAGAAATAAGATGCTTCCAAGACAAGGAGGAACTGTGGGAGTTCGTGGCCACAATCCAACCCTACAGAGAGTGCTGAAGGACATTCCAGAGAAAGAGAGGAAGGTATACCAGGATTCCAGCAACAGTGACAGAGAGGCCTCAATGAATGGGGCAGACAGTGGAATGAGGGAATAAGGTGGACAAATTATAGCAGAAAAGTGGAGTAGCAGACATGAGGCAGAGACGGTAAGCTATAGTCTTTAGTAGAGACAGCTCTGAAACACTATAAAAAAAGGCAGAGGTCATTGTTAATAGTGTATCAGGATTTAAAAGACACAGTAGTCTTATCACCATGTTTAGTTTGAATTTAATTTGTTCTGGTCTGTCCACTCATGTCAGATTTGAGGGCACAGACATCTGACCCAAAAATAGCAGGTTATACCATGGTAACTATCCTTACTTTCCTATTAACTTAAACTGAAATCCTGTATTACTTACATTGTCTTACTATGACTGATCTTAATTGACTCCGATTCATAAGACCACGGGTTTGCCTTGGCTGATTTTATTTGAATTTGGTATGCTTGTTAGTATCAGCCCTAAAAGTAGAGGCAACTACTCTGAAAATGACAAGATGTAAAGGATATGCATACTGGTATTAACTATTAACAGCTCTCAAATCCTACAATGCTTTCAAAGTTGTGTTTTTATAAAAATAGGTAATACTATGTTTAACTATATTAAGCCGATGGTGTGGACAAATCTATTGAAAATAACAAGAGAAAACATAGTAACTACGGAAGATCACCTATATTGTGGTCTTATATGTTTTATCCATTGCATGTTTTTCTAGGAATTTGTTTTGCTGTCTTGTTATGATTTGTTTTTCCCTATCCTACAGAGAGGATAGATATATATGTAGAAATTCACACATGAGATTTTTAAAAAGAAAATATTTATGGGAACAGATTATATAATGCAAGATGTAATGAACAGATACTCTGAAGAAGAGACACTAAGAAACCCAATGCTAATTTTGTAGCATTATGATATAAATTCTAGCAATACTATTATTCACTGATCAGAATGATATTAGTCTAGTCTCTTAAATTCAATTTCAGCATATGTAGAGATGGGGACGGCTACCACGAAGAGAATGAGAGATGCGACGGTAGTTATTATTGTCTTCCCTAATGTTAGATCTTGAAGACCTAAAAAGCCTTCATCATCCTGCAATGATTTGATTAGTTCTATAATATGCAGTAAGTATATAAAGTGGGTGAAAATGGGGACAACTATTTGTAAGAAACTAGAGACAGTTAGATAGACAGTGAAGATCTCCAGTGGACTTGCTTTGAAATCTGTATTTCTTTAAATTGTTTTTTTAACTGTTTTGTTCTGTTTTGATATGTTTAATCTTACCCTCTTTGAGATGTAAAACAAGTGTGTAGGACTGATAACCATATTACTGAGTTTTTGTTCGATCATTGAGCAGAACTGTTTGCAGTGTCACTTTTTGAATGTCATTCTAAATACTTTAATTTTGTAACCTGAACAGCTATTTCTAAGATGACAATATGTAACTTATCAACCAGCGATTTCTTACCATTTATTTTTCTGTAACTTTGTATTATTTTCACCCTCTTTTATTTCCATGTATTTTTTTGTTTCCTTTTTTTTAAATAAAAAAAAATTTTTTTAAAGAAAGGAGATGGTAGAGCTTGTCTTCCGTGTCACCCTGCAGCCACACACGGTAACAACGGGCTGGAATTAGTCTCTCGATGGCAGAGTCCTCCCACTTGTAGTTAAGTCCCCAGCTGGACTCCGAGCGCAGCGTTGATTCAGCCAAGACAGGCACGTGTCTTCTCTCTCATCTCCACCCTGGACCTTTGCTAAGGCCTTCAGTGACACTCACGCTGGACTCTAGGGATGTGATTCATCCCAAAGTAACAGCTCTGGGGCAGCGGGGATCAGCTTCTTTGCAGGTTTGGGGGGCCCAACTGGGTGTCCTATTGTCTCCACGCTTTTAATGTGTGACGTGCAGGCCCAGAATTTCACAGTCTCCCTCTGTGCCAGCATTTAAATTTATCTTTGTAATATGGAACCTCATGTGGAAGGCAAGCTAGAGCGTTCTGGTCCCATGAGTCACATTTTTCAGAGAGAGGTCCAAGCCTGGAGATCTTCTCAAGACCACACAGAACCTGAATATCGCGTCCTCCTCTGCTCAACTGAGACCTTGGTCCCCCTAACACGCTTTTAAAATTCTGACTCAGCACATTATGAAAACACTCCAAGATGTTTGTTGAAAGTTCTTCAAAAAAGTTGAGTGACGCTCTCAACTGTTGCTGTCACTTTGTGTTCCAGAATTCTCCTCCTTCCACCCCTGCACCACTCCAAGCCCTGCGGGTCACTTTCCTGCTAAACCCGCATTCTGGGCTCATTGCTTGCAGGGCCCAGCTGAAGGGCAGCACGCTAGGGAATGCTCTCCAGGTAAAAAGGTCGTCGCTCCTGTCTCTGTCTCCATTTCTCGTGGCCTTTCCTTTCTTGGGTGCTTTCCTTTCTCCCACTGTCCGTCCATCACACACCTCCTGGTCCCAGGTGACGGTGTCCCAGTGCCATCTTCCCTCGGGGTCAAAGCTCCTGAGAGCCTCACTTTGCAGTAAAATCCTGTCCTGTCCATCCTGCTCATCTGCATACCTCTTCATCCGTTTCTATCTATGGATAGAAACGCCCTGCACACTGTACTGTTTCTCTGAGGTCAGGGAAATTGTTGTACTTATTTCTGGCCACAGTGACTCCACAGCGTCAGCCCTCTTTCTGATCAGTATCAGGCCGTGACAGGTGGCTCAGGTGTGGGACTACTCAGCGGACAGCAGTACTCAGCCATCTGCAACATGTGAACAGAGAAGGATGTGGTAGGAGATAAAAAAGGCATCGTACTTTCTGACAATTTTCATGGTAGACTGAGCACTCCAGTTCAGAGAATGAGAGTCACAAAAAAATTAAGTAAGAGCAAATACAAACACCTTGGCAATAATCCCATTTAATTATCATCGTACACGCGAGTCATTGCCTGGGTCTCGCTAAGCACTAGAGACATGAAGATGTTGCTCTAATTTTTTTGTAGTATTAATGGGTAGAGCAGAAATTAGAGAGCAGACAAAAAGAAGTTGGAAATCATTATCTTTAATGTTATCAACAGTAACTAGCATTTACTGAGGAGGTACAACTTCAGATTTTCCCATTACAACCCTATATGGTGGACTTTGTTACCCTCAGTAATTTTTAGGGAGAAAACTGAGGCTAAATTAACATTAAAGAACTTAAAATGTGCAAAGTACTCGGAAGGGTGTCTCATAAAATCCTTAATAGATTTTCAATACCAGCATCATCGTCGTTATAATTATTAAATAACTTGCACATGGTCACAGAGCTGGAAAACGATGGAGCAGAGAGATGTTTCAGCCCAGTCGCTCTGATTCCGAATGGGAAGCTTTGATCTGAAATGCCTAACGACACTGATTCTTTTTTACAATATTGATTCTTTATGGCTTGTTCTCATTGCCTCTAACTGTCTTTAGGGGTTTAAAAACAATGAGTATTTTTCACATGGAGCCTGCAGTGCTTAGATGCAGGGAACTTGGCCATCGGGCGATTAGAATGTTGTTTCTTCTCTTAGTTTCCTGGGCCTTACCAACCTGGGTCACCACGCTAAAGCACTGCAGAGACTCGTTACACAGAGTTCGCTCCTGAAATTGAGACATTCAGAGTGAAAGCAGATTAGCCACCAGAGGACACCATCCCTGAATTTGATCTGTAAAAACAGGAAGGAGCATCATGATTTGTTAGTACGGAAAGCTGATAGAGAATCAGCACTGCACCTGGTCATTCAGTGTTTTCATTTGCTAAATCTGATGTCTCTGCTTTCACAGCATCTTACTAACAGGAAATAAGAAAAGAAGGCAGCAAAAACAATAATAAAAACCCAACTCGGAAGTTCTTGAGTGTAGGAGCCAGGAGAGGCACACTCTGGTCCACTCGACTTGTCCCTGGGGGTCCCAGCCAAGAGACCACCACAAAATCACCCATAAATGGTAGGAGGATGGAGGTGACATTTTAAAATCACACTAAGGGTCTCCATGTATGACAAAAAATCATTCGATAAAATAATCTCCCAAAAGGAATAAGCAAAAGAGTAACTCAATAGTTGCAGGATCCTAAGGCAAAAAGTGGGGTGGGCTCCCTGTTTTCTGCCTCAGCTCCAAAGGAAGAAAATGGGGTTCGGACAGACAGTGGGACTGTGCTAAGACCGTAAGACAGGCAATTTGGTGAGGGTGTTTCTGGGACCAGGTCAGGGGACCCTAACTGAGACCCACCCGCCTTCTGCCCAGACCTACGGCTATTTCTGAGAAGATTAACTGTTTCTTGTCAAGAAAACTTAGCTTCCTTCATCCGGCCACCAGCTGCCTGAGCTTTGTAACCAGCACGCACCAAACCGTCCCTCACATTCACTAAGGAAACCCAAGTGAGCGCGTCTCCCTTTTTGTAAGCTAATAAAGATGATTCTTTGAGATGGAGGGAATAAAAACAAGTCAAAAATGAATATGATTGACCAAAAAACGTCAGGCCTTTTGCATGGATCTGCCTTTCATTTGGCAGACATAACAGACTACCGAAGCCCCCTCTCTCTCGCTCGCTCTCTTTACATTTTTTTAAAGGATGGCAGCTTCAGTTCAATAGGGTTAGTGAGACAATCCCTTAAGCTGTGTCAAAATGCCAGTTATCCTGGATGCCACCCAGATTTGAATAATTTAGCGGGAGACAAAACCCAGGCAGAAAGGAGGCATGGTCTTTGAGTAGCGCTGCCATTGAGGAGACAGCGTCCCGGCCCCTCCTGCCTCCCCAAGCATCCTCCTCTCTATCAGCTCTGACAAGTGCCAATCAAGCCTTCCCTGGTGCAGGGCAGGGGAGGGAGGGGACGGCAAAGACACATGAAATGTTCTGGAACAATTGCTCCAGGAGGATTCGCTATCAGTGTGTGGTCTGGGGGAAAACAAGTCTCTTCCTTTTTTGCTTCTAATCTCCGACTGACTATTTACCTCTTTTTATAAACTGGAATCTCTGTTGCTCCCGAAGGCTCCAAAACAAATCGCCAGTCAGTCAGGGATTAAGCCGCTTTGTTGCCAACGATTAGAAGGTTTGCTTGTAGTTTTAACATCTTCGGCAACAGCTGAATGTCAGACAACTCGGGAAATACTTGTCTTAGCTTGACCAAAGCTATATGAACGTTTGAAATGAGCTGGGAAAAGGTACCACATGGAGGAGTTTATAATGCCTTCCAGAGAGGCAGATTTAATGCAAACAGGGAGAATTCCACCGGCGTTTACACTTTGTTTTTCTGCCATCTTTTTGCACATTGTTATGTCCCAGCCAACTCCCTTTTCTAAAGAAAAACCTGCAAAATATCTATATTAAACCCCAAGCTCCAGGAAGTTTGCTACTCTAAGAACATTAAAGATTTGAAGGTTGAAAATCTGCTGAGCATTCAGCTATTGGTGGCCCTGCTGTGTGCAGTAGAAGGAATCCGGTCCCAGGTCGCAAGAGTGATCTGTTGCATTCATTCATGTACCAAGTACAGCATTAAATCACAAAGCGTAAAGGAATCCAATCACCTGGGGCTCTTCCTGGGTCGCTTCTAAGACCCTGCAGGGAAGGAGCAGGCCTCCGTCCCCCAGCATCCTCTTCACTTCTTCTGGATCCTCCCTGGATTCACGAGAGCATCTCTCCCTTCCAAGCAGCATGACTCAGAGGAAGGTATTGGTTTGGAGTCAGGGGCTGTGGCTTCATCTGCACCTCATTTAATGGCCTTGGACAAATCTGCTACTGTCGACCTTTGGCTTCCTGCATCTATAACATAAGAGAAGACCCTTGCTGTTACCCTTTCTGGAGCCAAATAAATATCCGTGACTCCTTGATCTCAGAGCCAGGTGACTGGCAAAGTTGGGTCCCCTTGTCTGATTTTAAACTCCTTGAAGGTTAAGGTTGAATCCCAGGGTCAAAACAGTTTCCTACAGTAAAGAGCTGCACACCACAGGACTTCAGGCCAAAAGTCCATGAAGCAAAGAAGAAAGCAAATAGACTTAGACATGACCTGGGAACAAAGACTAGGAAAGACCTAGAGCAGATCCAAGATGTTACATGGCTGTTTCAGAGGCAACCAGCAACCTCAAAAATATGCATCCATAGCTGTAAACTCGTGCCTGAGCCTTATAGATTGGGGTGCATAACATCCTCAGGGGCTTCCATGAAAAGGTAGGGGTGAGACTGGGGGTGAGGGAGCTGCCGCAGCCTGGGTAGGTCTTGAAGCACCAGCTGGTCCTCTGCTCACGTTCTCCTATGGCTGCAAAGAACCCGTTAGCCCTGCCTGAGACCACACCACATCTTCCACTCACTCTCGAAACTCTCAGGCTGCCGGGGAACTCACTGCCTCAGGGCTGATAGGTTCATGAGAGGCTGCTTCTCCAAGACAACATCAGAGAAAGAGAAACAGCGACACTCAGGAGCTGATGGCCAAGCAGGAGTCTCAATTAATGAGACACAGTCGTGGGCTGACAGCTCTCGGGCATCTCTGCCATGTTCTGTTGCTCAGAGGGCATCTCGGGACCCCAACACCGAGTTGTCCAGCCTGTGACCGCTCGAAGATAACGGCCTCTCCTTTCCTTCTGCCACCTTTTCGTAGCCAACATGAAATTGAACAAAATAAGACCCTCAGAAATATAATTTCCAGCCATCACCTAAGGAAATGGTGTGGAGGTGGCCTAGAAGACACCACAGGACTTTTTGACTTATGGACCCCGTACATCATTTGTTGGAATTGCACACAGGGATTTTAAAAGACATAATTTTTAGCTTTGTTGCTTCTCTGTTCTCTGTTTATTTGATGCTTCATTTATGCTTGCTCTTATATTAAATATGCTTATTTTTATTTCTTTGAACTTGCATTGTCAGCTTTTTCACTGCTCAGGCTAAAGACCTACTCTGCCCAATTTAAGGAGGAGAGGTTTGTTCCTAGAGTTCACAGTTTCGGAGGTATCAGTGCATGGTCCACTGGACCCCAAGGCAGAGACTGCAGGGTGGAGTAAAGCTCTTCTCCTGTGACAGCTGGGAAACAGCACAGGAAAGGGGCATCCGGGGACTGAATACACCTTGTAGGTCACGTTCCCAGTGACCTCCTCCAGCCCACCAGCACATTCAACCATGAACTCACCCTCGGCTTAATCCCCTGAAGAGTATAACCTGGCCATAACCCAGTCACTATGCAAAAGCCTGCCTCTAATCACACGAGACTGTAGGAGGGGATTCTGGTTCTAAACCATGACCTCTCCAGAGCTCCTCCTCTGCCAGGTTTCTGTATTATAGTTGTAATCGTACAGTAAGTTTGTACCCCTGGTGATATACGATAAGGTCCATCTGCATAACTGTCCTTTGTGTACTTGGGCAGTCCCCACAGATGCCCACTGGAGTATTCTTATTAATCTTCTTCCTCCAGCCTTCTATACCTGATCATTTTTGTCTCATCACTGACCTACAGAGTTGTGTCACAGTCACGTTTGTGGATTATGCTGCTGAGGAAGCAAGAAGACCAAGGAAAGAGCTCTTTTTGTGATAGCTGCATTCTGTGAAGAGATCAGCACGGGAGAACACAGCCAGGTCCACTCGCCCTGTTGAGCTGCCCACGTTCCAGCTACTTTCCAGTGACCTAAGTGGTCACTCCACCTCCCCTTTCATCGAGTTTCTTAGGTCTTTGTCCTGCCGGGCGCCCCTTTTAGAATGTCCCTCCCAAGCCACTCACATATATCCAAACCCGCCAGGTCCCTCCTGGACTCCCCTCCTCGAACAAACAGAGCACGTAGGTTTCCTCGGTTGAGAATTGTCCCATGACATCCGTGACTATTTCTCACAAACAAGCATTTTCCTCTCCCATTAGGTTATTCAGGATCTCAAAGACTTGAACTTAATTTTGGTTATTTTGCAGCCCATCCATTAAGTAGGAAAGACTGAATATATTACACCAAAATAATTTGGGAATTTTCATGTTCAAACACAGAAATTTTCATGACTATAACTTCACTAATTAAACATCACTTTGTAAGTGTCTGTCTGCTTGAACATCATAAATGTTCTGGACAGGCAAACTAATTATAGAATATGAATAGACTTCCATAAATACTGCTGACATTTATATACCGATTGTTATGTAATTGAAGACCCAGATGTTCCAGAGTTGTCCTGAAACAACAAATCGATTTAGTAATTCAGTTCACACCCATGACAATCTTTGTGACAAGTCAAATTACATTTCCTATTAGCTGGATTTATCTCCACTTTGTTAAATAGAGTAACTTGAACAAGTAAAGACAGAAACACCAAGAGAAGCTCAATGTGTGGATCAGGAAAAGAATACACCTCTGATCATTTAAAAGTAGCATTCAGATTTGAAGTTTCTCTATCACACTTCCCCTTATTTTAGAAGATCTTTCTGAATGTTTACCGTCTTGCTACCTGGCATAAGTCCTACTTGGTCTTGGTGTATAACTGCTTTTGTACGTTGTTGCTATACAAATTTTTAAATTTGCTTGTATATATTTTAAGATAACATTGTCCATGCACATGCACATTGCAACATTTCTGTATTTCTGTCTCCTCATCTGTCAGTGACTTTAATAACAGTAGCTATGAGCTTTAAGAGAGTTCATATACAAAAAACATCTGAGCCTTCTGTGTGGTAAGTATTCAACTACTACTACTGTGCTAATATTGTACTTGGAGACTGACTGTAATTGCTTCTCATTTACATCATGAATCCATGTGTTTTTTCAAATAAATCCGTAAAGCAATTTGAATTTAAAATAAATACATGCACTAACTTTGGAATAAGTTAGCTTAAAATCCCTGCTAATTCTGGTGGGACCTTATGTCGGCACCATAGTTCAGATATGTTCTGGGGCCCTGGAAATGGGATAAGACCCTATTGCCAGTCCAGCATGAGACAATTTCTCTGCCAGCATCTACCTCCTACAGCAATTGATGAAATGCTTTGGTTTTAGCTGGGGATTTAACTCAGTGGCTTAAGCGCCTGCCTGGCAAGCGCGAGGTCATGAGTTCGATCCCCAGCACCAAAAAAAAAAAAAAAAAAGAAATGCTCTGATTTTGTACTATGGGAACTCATATTTCCCAAACATTTTAATTTTTTTCTCTTTATCTTATGAACAAATGCATTGATTTCTTTCTTTCTATTGGTGGGGGGGGAGTTGCTGGGAATTGAACTCAGGACCTCACACTTGCCATGGAGCACTGTGCCACTGAGCTAAACCCCCGGTCCCTTTGATTCTAGCATTCTAACCAACCGCCTCTCTGCAGAATCTGTCACTTCCCGACAGCAATGTGAATCCGGTAGGTTTTCTAAGTCCTCACTGGCAGACCCTACATGCTAAAATCTTATTTTAACACTGAAGTTCTAAATGTGTCTAGAAACAATAAATTCCTGGGTCAGATTTTGCAAGGCAAATAAACCCCAGAATAACTGGAAATCCTATTCCCCCAAGAGCCTGAAAATCGGACACACCTTAAAATACACTTACACTGAAGGCAGCGAGCTATTGCCTTCTCCCAGCGTTTGCTCGGTGTTATCACCTGAAAGCCTTCTCTTTGATAAAGTCTGAACCCTAGGCTTGCGCTCAGATGGTGTTTGTGATTATCTCAGTTCACTAAACAGCAAACCCGATTATTCTCCCAATTAAAGCAGCAGTGGGTGCCTATTTCTCAGCAAGACACATGGAGGGTCTTGAATGACCAAGATTTCATTTCTTTTTCAGAATATTTTATACGATCCAGTAATCAGTAAAATTGGTTCCTCTACAATGGGGCTCCTCTGTCATTACTGCGAATTAGCAAAGTTCTATTGCTTTAAAAAAAAAAAGTGGTCTATTACTGTGAGTAAATGTGCTTGATAATTTCTTTCTTCCTTCCTTTCTCCCTTCCTTGCTTTTTTTTCATTTTCTTTTTTTGTTTTCTGACCTTCTTTTCAAAGACATCTTTTAATTTTCAGGAAGGCTTTTTTGCTTTTGGGTTGAGAATTAAGTCACCATTTCACAAAGTTCATCCTTGTCTAGGAAGGAAGAAAAATTAATCTTTCATTAAATCTGTAAGACCAAAAATCGCACTTACCAAGAGGACTACAGACCTGGCAGACCGGGCAGCGTAACCAGGGTAGGATGCCCAGGGAAATGTCGATCCCTCGAAAGGTACAATAACATTTCTGCAAGGCAGCACCGCATTGTTTCTAAGGGTTCCAAACCAGCACAGAGATGTCAATAGTCCTTCAGCAGCTTGCTCATGTGTGGATTTGACTGTATTTGAACTTAGCTCTCACATCTTGTGAAATGTAATGTACGCAGCCTGGGCACCAAAGTAACACAGCTCAGGTGCTGCCAGAGCTGTGAGCTCAATGGATCAAAGAGGGACAGAGATCCCAACTCAGAGGTCACCTTGGACTGCAGATGTGGGTCACGGCCAGCGACTGTGGAGCCACGTACACAGTGAGGGGGGACACAGGCCCTCTGTCCATAGCGTGGCTAGTACTTAGGTTAGTGTCTTGCTGTGCATTTTGGTTTCCCTCAAGTCCATTTAGGTGACAGTTAAGTATTCCCAAGAGGCTTCCAGGAGGCCAAAAATGAGCTCACTACAGAATCGGATTAAAATAAACCTGCTTGCTGGAGTCCTTCTGTGAATCCACTGAGTCAGTTCACAGGTTTGAAAGAATCACCTGAAAACCGCAGCATGCTGAAGAAATGTTATCCACTGTCGCCAGGATCATTGCCTCATTGTCTCCTTCTCCTCGTCCTCCACCTCAGGGTCAGCAGGTCTGCAGGTAGATCTGGGCATCAGCTACAGCATCCCTGCCCTCTTACCTGATTTCATTCTCCTCTCCACACCACTTTCAGGATATCTATCAGCTTTCACCTCTCCTACTCCATGCGTGTCCTGGCATTTCAGAATTTAGGTTTGCAAATGTCCCTTCACGTTGCTCCCCATGGGAGGACTGGTTGTTCCTATTTATCTCTCCGGACCAGGCCATGGGTGGTCCAGCCTGTGATGGACTTCCCGTGGGTGGGATTCCCCATCTCTGGTTCAAGCAGCCTGGGGTGGTTTCCTGGGAGACAGATGTGCATGGGGCAGGTTCTGAGTCTTGGTTTTCTTGTTCCTCTTCTAGACGGAATTGGCCAGGGGACAGGTGAGGAGACGCCGTGCAGGAAGATGGCTAGGGACACTGCCTTCCGTCAGGACGGAGGTAGGAACTGGAGAGGGGCTCACCTGAGCTTGCAGCTGGAACTAGCCCGTCCCAAACTGGAAGACTGCACAGAAGTCAGAAGCTGGAGGCTGTATTACAGTTAACACAGCTCTGATAACAAGAAAATCAATCCACCAATAGTTATGGGATTTCCACATGTGCAAAGAAAGGCCCCTTATTGAGATTCTCCATATTCAGTTATCCAAAACCATCAAGCATTTATTAAATAATAAGAATAAAAATTATTACTATTACTGTCATAAAAGTAGCATAAAAGTCTACTCTGTCTTACCGTGTCCCTAACGTGATGTGCGTAAGTAGATCGCACAACTCTGTAAGTCAGGCAGAGTCTCTAAATACCTCCTCCTCAGTGCAACCCAGACGCCAAGGAATTTGAATAGATACAAACCAGAAACAACCAGTAAGACCACGGGGGTGCATGGGCTCAACATCAGCTCTAGATGTCGATTTCATTCCCTCCATTCATACACGAGGAAATTAAGACATAAAAGCACAGAGATTCTCATCAGCAGGTCATGCTCACAGACATTTGCAGTCAGCTGTCTGACAGCTGTCAGAATCCCCACATCCTAGCTCCCCATCTTCACCGTTTGGAAGGAGCACACTTGCTCCTGAAGTGACCAGAGTTAAAGGGGTGACGCACCATGAGGAACGGTAACAGCTGGACAAGGAATGGTTGACACATGTTTCTGTGTCCCAGGGCATCGAAGGAAGGAATGTTACTCATCCCTACTTCCAGATTGACTTCCAGACTGACTAAAGTATTAAACTTTCCCAAACTTTCCTCAGTGTCCCTGTCCTGAAGCATACATATAATTTGAATCATCTCTTCATTGGTGTCCGGGCTGCTTTTCATTGCATTAGAATTGTGTGCATTTTCCCCCAAAATACTGAGCTTTCTTTTTACCCTGTAGTCTAAGTCCTTGATATCATATTTAAAATGCGGGAGGTGCCCTGCATGTGTTTGTTGATTCGATGAAAGAACAAAGCCTTGATGTGACAAAGTGTTAGCAGCAAAATAGGATGCTCTTATGTCCTTCAACCACTGTGGAAAGACGGTCAGATAAACCAAAAATAAGAGAGCTTGATTAAAGTTTCCACTCACACTTTAGGAAAAATACAGCAAGCTTGTGATGAAAAAGACTATAAAAAAACTGTTTGGTCTCCAAATGCAGGTATACAGTGGCACTAAAATTTCTATGATAGACAGAACGGCTTTGGTTTTATTTTGAAGAATTGTGTTTGTTTTCTCCTTTCTGGGTTCTCCTTCCCTTGCCCTGCAGTCCCCTTTCCCCGCTCCCAACAGCATGCCGCTCTGAGATGCCACTTCATTTATTTAGACTGTGTCCTAGTGGTGAGTCATTTACCTAATGGAGCTGGCCTCTTGTTCAGAAAGCAAACATATAGAAAAGTAAACACAACTGAGCAGACCCAGGGACCACATCCGGTGGCCGCACCTGCCGTTTGGATCACTCTCCACGGGCGATTTGAAAACTATCTGGCAAATTTCTCTGTTTACCTTCCAAAGGCGGAGTAGAAAGAGCACTGCCACGTGAGCTAGAGCATCTGGGTCACCGCCAGGGCTTTGATCTTCAGGGTCGCGTGTCCACTGGCCAGTCGTGTTGCTCTGTAGACCTCAGGTTTCTTGACTTTAAAGTAAAAAGTTTAGACCAAATTATCTTGAAAGGTCTTCTCCTCCTTTAAAGTCTACATTCAGTGTTGGATAAATATTCAAGACCCAGTCTGGGAAAGGCCTCCTGGAAGGCGCTACACAGGATGGGAGGTGTGGACAGCCCCTTTCTACCTAAAATGGACAGGACAACTGATGCGGATTGACAGAAACACAGAGAGAATGGAAGTCAAAGGCCTCTACTTGAAGACTAACTATTTACCTTATGCTAGAAGCCCTTTGCAAGGGACGATGGTCATTATCCCAGTAGAAATGGGGCTCCTGCCTTTACTTACACGCTTGCTGAGCCCTCAGTAACGTGGAGAGCTCCTCCAAGGGCCACTAAAAATGAAAGCCTTAAGTGAGAGGACCATTTCCCCCTGGCATGGAGTTCTACTACTCTTCCAAGTCCTAAACCGTGAATCAGCTCTCCAGCCTCTTCCCTTTAATAGGTCAACAAGGTAGCTAATTGCTGACCCGCCCACGAGCTTTCCAAATTCAGCCCTGGAACTCAGCTCTGAGGCCTACCTGCCCTGTGGCTGGGAGAGCTAAGAGCTCTCTAGAGTCCATTTGTGCGTGGCATCACTTTCTTTTCTTTCAAATGAGGTGTAAAACATTTTTACCAGGCTCCTATTCAATCTTAATTTTAAAAACAGAAACTCTTAGAATTAATAGCTAAGTTGTATTGTCTACATTGATAAACCCATGGCAATTCTTTTTTCTAAAAGTGCTGCTAGCTTGTACATTATTTCATTCATCTCTGAAATATTATTTTATATATTCCTAAGTCAGAGTCTCTAAAAACATTATGATCATTTCCAAATTACTTCTTTTTTCTGCTAAAAAAACTTAAAAGGTTACTAACCCCTAAAATTCTAGTTCCTAAAAAGTTGGTTTATCCTACTAACCATCTGTACTAAACCAAGCATCAGCTGTGTACCCACAAGACATTGTCACCCCAACATTTGGAGTAAGCATAAGTAGAGATCAAATCGGGATAGGTAGCTGAAATCATTTTTAAAGGAAACGAGAACAGTATTTTAGTAGCAACTTGGAGAAGAAGCAACATGTAAAAATAAAGTTTATACAAAGAATGTATGTGTGATAATTCACTTTACAAAATGACTTACTAAAATTACGTGTAATGATAACACATTGAAAGAAAGTTTACTAATACAAATTCTACTTAAACCCAATTTTGGTGACACTCTTCTGCTTTGGAAATTGTGATGTCCAAGATTATTACCATGGCACTATTCTCTCTGTACTCTTGGTCATAACTGAACCCTCTGGATTTCTGTGGGAAATCTATCTGGGTGTAATGGATTATCTTTGTGTATCATGTATTTAAAATTAAGTAAAATAGGAAAATAAAATGTCAAAAAATAAGCAGCTAACAGAATGTCCCTATGTTACATATGTTCCATGTCCAAGTCTATACAAAACCATCCATAATATTCTTACTGTAATCGTTAAAATAATTTCTATTAGACATTCAGGAAACAATGCTGGATCCCACCATTTTCAATTTTAAAACCTTCCTGAAAGGCACATTAATATTATAATATCACCTTAAATGATTAATCGAGGCTTTTTTGCAAGTAGAAAAATGCATCTTTTTGTTAGCAAAACTACACAATAAGCGTAACAATGCATTGGCAATGATTCTTGGTCGCTAGATTTGGTTTTATCAAAATACTAGGGTTGGTTCCGCTTTCCCACTGGTAGAAGACAAAACTGAATCCTCATGCTGTGTTAGAAAAATAGCTCTTACTCATGGCAGTGCTGGGAGGGGAGGAAATGAAATGATTGCCCGCCATCTCGGCAAGAAAGCGGTGGTTCTGGGTTGAGAGCCCCTGGATTCTCTTCGGAGGCTTTCAAAACTCCCATCCACAGGCTGCAGGGCATTTCCACCCGGTCAGAACCTCGGGGCATCAGTACTGGTGAAAGCTCAGAGGACTGAGTCCCATGGACAACGAAGGTTAAGAACCGTGGTTATAAAACAGGCCAGAGAGGAGCAAGCTGCCCTCTGCCCTCACTCTGTCTCTCGCCTCCAGGGTGTCGCGTCCCCACAGAAAGCATCCAACCACCTGTATGTCTGGGCCTTGAAACTTCCAGCCCGTAACGCGTAAGGGGTCCAGGAGGGGTGGACTGATGTCAACCGCCAAGAGGCTCCTCCAGGGAAGGGCCGAATGTCCCCAAGATTGTGAGTGGTGTCTGCCCCAAGCCCCACAGCAGCACCACGGCCTCTCGGCGGCCACCTGTTCAGTGTAGGACAGCTCAGCACGGATGCCTGGACATAGGAGGTGACATCACCCACTCCGTTCAGCCTCAGCGCTTAAAGGCCCCCTCAGACAGCCTTCCGCCCATCTACCTGCAAATTCCCACCTAAACATTACCCTGCATTTCTCGGAAAAGGAAAACACAGGTGAAAAGCTCTCTAAATTAGTGTCAAGGTAGGATTGTGACCAGCACTGATGCTAGGCGCCTATAAAACACTAAGTATGGATAAAACACGCCTTCTTTGCCACCTGGATCTAGAGCTTGAGTCTGATTTATTTTTACTTGGGTACAATACACCTGTCAGTTTCTTTCTCCACTTCAACCCCAGGCTCTTCCTACACACATGCACGGTCATGAAATGAATATTCCTGCTAAATGACCAAAGGTGGTTCCAAAATACGTAACTCCCTTCACAGCTCATCACTTGAGTGATTTCAGAAATACGTTTGTAATCTCCTCCCTTAAAAAGCATTTTTGATAGTAGGGAATAAACAGCAGGGAGAAAAGAGAAAGACCACTATGGATTATCCTGTTTTCACCACACATCAGGGGAAAACTGACTCAATAAACCTGACTCAACAGCACGGATGGAAATGTTTAAGTAGGCACAGAGGACTGATAATAAGCGTGTTTTGCAAAACCTGAGCTCCATTTCAACCATACACAAAGCACCTAGTGCTAATACCATGTGATAAGGAAAATTAATTCGAAACAAGCTTTGAGAAATTCACCTAATGGAGAAAGAGAACCCTCGTTCAGCAGAGGTGATTTGCCATACAAGCTTAGGTGAGGTGGCTGAGCTCTCTGAGCTCCGGTGGTCTCACCAGTTCGATGGTGAGAAGGCTTGAGGGACCCTATTGCTTCACAGAGTCAGGAAGATGTGTGGCTGAACTCCACTCATTTAAGCAGACTGGCTGGGCAATCACAGGCAAGTTATTAACCTTTCTAAGCATTATATTTTTCATGTGAAAATAGTCTCAACTGTAAAGAGTTGTTTTAAAAATCTAGTGACATAGATAAAATGCCCACTTCTCCACTGGAAGCATTCTCAGTGCTTTAGGATTGATACTGATCGCACAGTTCATAAAATCAGGAACTTCTGCAAAGCTCAGTAATTGTAGGAGCCAAATACAGAGCTCTGAAATTCGGAATGAGTTCCATGGATATTTACTGAGCCTTTCCGCATAGAGGTCCTGATGGCAAAATAAAGAAGCAAAAGCACCCGACACTGCACTGTCCTAAGGCAGGTGTAATTTAGATGAGGCACGGGTCACGCATACCAGTCACTACTGAACTGGGTAGTATGTTAGCTACCAAAGGTCTAGTGCCTCCCCAATCAGTGCTTTAGGGTACTAGAAATGTCAAGTTAGAACAGTCCAGGGGCAGCGGGAAGAGGGGCCTCGATCTGGACTTTGACAGGGTGATGGGCTAAGATGGGAATGAGTCCATCCAGGTGGGATGGATGTGAATCAGTCCACAGTGTACACAAAACAGCAGGCAGCTCACTTGACTGGACCATGGATTTGGCAAAATAAAAGCGATCGGCAGTAATCAGACGAGTAACCAGTTTCTAGGAGTCAGCCTAGCCTGTGGGTTCCGTCAAAGAGAAGCAGTGCTTGAAAACTAAAATACAGAAGCAGCCACTCGACTCTAAGAAATGCTGCCCTTTAAAAAATAGAAAGAGAAAGATGCCGGGTGGTTTGTTGCGTAGACTAACTTTCCCTGCATCAAGTGAGATTGGTTTCTTCATTCTTTTTCAGAGTCCATGAATGTAATTCAAAGCGATGTTTACTGAGAAAAGTACCACTACACATTTGCTGTACATTAATGTACTCCCGAGCAATTAATTCTATGTTAAGATGAATCAGTTTAAAAGATTTGGAAGGACACCAGGATATATTCAAATGATTCTATGCCGTACGACTCTGTGCCATATGTGATCAAACCTAATTAAACTGATTTTTTAAAAGATGTCACTGTTTACCGACTGTGTGTGTGCGACCCTCCAAACCTACACTTCCCAAATATTGGCAATGAAGTCATAAAAGTAGTTCAACCGTGCAAAGATTTAATATCTTTTTAAAGACATAGTCCTGGGAGAAAGGGATTAGCCGTTCACGTGGACAGTGTAAACAATCCCACTCTTGCACCCAACAGATGGAGGCTTTTAATCTGGGGAAGAGAAGAATAAACATGCATAGCTTAGCATAAGCACTTGGACTAAGTCTTCCAAAGCTTCCTCCCTACTCAGTGTGAGCTCAGAGACTCACTAAGACAGGTGAAAGAACACGAAATTCTCCTGGGTATAAAATTTCTCATCTATATTACTTATTCTTAGAAATCTTGATTCTTAATATATGTTGTTAATTTTGTAAAATCTCAATTAAGATTGTCATATTACATTTTGCTCTATTTGCAATAATTTTTTGGTTCCCCTAACACTTTATTTTAACAAGCTATGCTTTAAATGAAACAAGCTTTCTGACCTTAAAGAACAAGTCAACTATTAAATCATAAATTTGATGCAAAAAGCAAGATCATAACTTTATAAATTGGTCAGGTGACGGTCTCTTTCTCACTGTAACAAGGATTGTATTTTTAAAAACTTTACCTATCACGTTAATACTTAGAATTAATATTTAATCAACATGTTATAGAAAAGAGTACACTGAAATGTAAATATCAGCACAACATGAGTCAGGTCTGCAGTTTTGGGGACTCATCCTTGCTTGAAAAACAACAAAAGCCAACTTTTTATTTTTCTAGACCTCATGAAACAATTTGAGCCATGGTACACATATTAGTATTCTGTGCACTTCATATCAAAGAAAATTTTATACATTATGAGAACATCATTTACTCAATCCGTATTTCACCTACAATTTCAAAAAGGAGTGATTCATCGTTCCGTTCTAGGACAAAAACATTTTAAGCCCTGTGAGACTGAAGCTAGTAAGTAAAAATGAAATTCTGGACCTGCTGTTCCCCTGAGTGCTTTTCGGCTTCGTTGTCTTTCTCATGTGGACCCAAGGCTTCTCACCCTCCCTTTTTTCTTGAGACAGCGTGTCTGTACGTAGCCCAGGCTGGCCTTGAACTCACTACGAGGCCCAGGCTGCCCTGATCTCTTGCTGCTCCTCCTGTCTCAGCCTGCGGAGTGCTGGGTTACACGGCTGACTCTGTAAATCAGTGAGTTCCTTTCCTTTCTTTTACCATTGTACGTGTGATTGAATCCCAGGTAATATTCTACCCGTGATTTATATCCTGGGGATACAGAGACTGAAGAGGCAGAGCAGCCTCAAGCGTGGTCACAGGTAAAGCACTCCAGCTCTCTTCCTCTCTAATGCACTCTCTTCTCTCTGAGTGTCACCTTAGCTATCTATCACGCTCTCTATGGGACTGTCCCTTAGTGCCACTAGTCCAGTTGGCCCAGTTCTCCTGGCCACTCTGTGTATATCTCTAGTGATCAGAGTTCACTAAACTAGTTGGGGATGCAAACTTTGCAATAAAATGAGCGTGTAGCTACCTTTGGGGTCATCAAGACTAATTATGAAGAGAAACAACAGCAAGTGGTTACTACCTGGCCAGTGGGGCTGGGCACTGCACTCGGACATTTACACACATTTCCATTCTGTCCTCCTCCCCTCTGCAGGGCTGAACTGTTACCATCCTTGGTTCACAGATGAGGAAACCGAAGCCTGCAGATGATTAGGAATTCACCCGGGCACGCAGCCAGGAGCAAATGGAGGAAGAACACAGGCAGCCTCCACCCCCTCCACCTCCTCCACCCCCTCCATCCTCTCCACCCCCTCCACCCCCTCCATCCCCTCCATCCCCTCCACCCGCTCCATCCCCTGCATCCCCTCCACCTCCTCCACCCCCTCCACCCCCTCCACCCCCTCCATCCCCTCCATCCCCTGCATCCCCTGCATCCCCTCTTTCCCCAGGGCCTTAGTCTGTGCTTCAGACCAGATCTCTCATGAGCCACCAACTCAGAATTTATAAGGATGTGAATAAAAACTGGTTTTCTTATGAAATTATTAGCTATCACACACCCCACTAATATTCACTCACGTTAATGGAAATCGACATCAAAATTCAAATATCATGACCTGAGATAAGTCAGTCAACAGTAAAGCACTTGAAGTAATTTGATTTAAACTCTAACACAGTCCTCAGAGGTAGACATAATTCAAGGTGAAACACAGTCATCAAAATTCGTTTAGAGTTTCTATGTGAATAAAGCATTTTCCATCTGAAAATCAAGTTATTTTCCTTTTTTATCAGCACAAGTGTGCAGTACATGCTTATGTTCTGTGTACGGGGTCAGTGCATGTGTGTGTGTGTTTTATGATCCTTTTGAGAAACACAGAAACACGAGAATGAGAAATTTCTGCAGACCAAGCAAGTCCCCAATGAAGTGAGTTCTCAGTGGCGCCACACCCCCTCTCCAGAGCCAGAGGGAAACCTGATGAGGGCCTGGGCCTGCTCCGAGGCCCCCGAGCTGTGGTGCCGTCCTGACTCTGTTTTTCATTTCTCCATCTCTAAAAATGGCTCCTTAAAAATCACTAAATGTGCGTGTATGTAAAGAGCTTTGCATGGCTTGGAGCAAGGCTGACTCTGAAAAATAATCAGTCCCTTTTGCTTCTTTTACCACTGTAGGTGATTGAATCCCAACTACTGAGGGCTACGGGGACTGAAGATAATATTCAGCCTCAAGCAGTCAGAGCTAGATGGGGAAGAACTATCAGAAAACCAAAAAATAAAACACACTGTTCTGGAGATAGGTGTGGGGGGCGGGGGGGGGGTCTGGGAAAGGGGAAGTGGGCGGGGCTGTGGGATTCTTCATGGGCTGCGGGGTGCAGTGTGTCTGGGGGGCCAGGCAGCCCTGCGAACACTCCTGGACATTTGGAGCCCGGCTCTTTACTTAGTCTTTTTCATTGAAACCTCACAATGGTCCTGCAAGTTGACTTACAACCTTCCTGGTTTTTTCAAGAAAAAAAAAAGGCAGAGCTTACAGAACATGTATCAGCTTTTGTAAGTATAAATATTAAAAAAGCATGACCGTCATATACTACCACGATTCGGCGACGTGGTAGAAGATGACTGTGCGGAATACCAGGCCCACAGCCGTCACATAAGCGCAGGAAGACACCAAAATCCACTCTACTCTCGGTCTGGAATGGATAGACTTCTAAAGATACCCAAAGGTTCTACCGGGAGTCTTCTGAGTGGTAGAAAGTTCGGGAAGAGCTCTGTTCACTAGCAAAGAAAAGCGTCTGTTCACAGCACCCCGGGGCTCTCTCTTCCTGGCCCAGTTTAACCCAGGAGGGAGGAGGCCCTCAAAAGAGGCCACTGAGCAAACAGCACCTCCCCAGTTTCAGTCCAGCTCATGTAAAGAGGAGAGCAAACTCAAACACAGCGGCCTGACCATATCGAGGGATGCAAATAACCCTGCTTTGTGTTATCATGCTGCAAGACTAATATCACCCGTTCTTTAGAAACAAAAGCCAGAGCCAGCATGCAAACACGCCAACCCCTAGATTTTCAAACCTTCCAGGAAAGAGTTACACACGTCAACATTGACTCAGCAGCACTGCTGGCTCCTCAGAGCGTTGAGGTGCTCACTTCGTGGGTTTTGTTCCCTGTAGAACATGCGTTTCTAGAATCATGATTTTGGTTGCTAAATGAAAATTTTCCTACTTTGAAGAAATCAAAGCTATCTAGATGTATGTGTGCTTAATTTGATAAAGCAGTCTAGCATGCTTTGTTCATTGAATGTTGGTCAAGACTGTTTCGGTTGAGATAAGAATGCAAAGAGCTTGTCAGCTCATCTAACTGAGAAAGGATTTGCTCTTTGGCAGCTCAGATGATGTACGTGGCCGTGCTCCTCCTTCTCTGGTTCCTCTTTCACGTTGTCTCCCTTCTCATGCTGTTGCAAGAGAGCTAGAGCCGCCCAAATCTCACTCCTCTGACCTTCACTGCAGTAGACAAAGGCAAACCTTTCCCAGGAGCACCCACCTGAGGTTCAGAGCGAGGGGCACCACTCTGCACCGTGCCCAGCCCTCAGGTGTTGAAACTCAAGATGTCGCCAACCCAGGGAAGGGCAAGGCAAACATGCCTGCTCTGGACTCCGACTCACAAGCTATGGTTCCAGAATCGACTAAATGACAGAAGGGAGAAAGTGGAAGCAAGTCAAGCTGGTCTCCAGGAAATATTAGGACAGAGGCTCCCCCGCCTGTGGGTACCAACGGATGGGCTGGCAGAGTCGGGTAACTTCAGTAGCAGGCTTTCTTTTAAAAAGCGATCTTTCCTGCTATCTCCAATTCCACTTTCCTGTGGTTCTCTTCTCCAGTCCCTTCTCCGAATCCTTAACCAATCTTTTCCCTTCTGCTGTTTCCTTGAATATGAGTGTGCCACTGAAGTTCTGTCCTTGGGACTGTTGTGTCACTGTGTGTGGACACACACATACACCTGAGTGTGCACACTATGAATAACTCCCTCCACCCCAGGACTCCAAGCACTACTCAAACCCACTTCTCGGACCGAGAGCCCGCTCTGGTCCTCCCGGAAAGCACAGCTCTCTTGGGCTCTTGAGTGGCTTTCACTTGTTTAGTCAGTGGCTTCCTATTTCCCACACACCTGCTGTAAGACCTTCCAGGAGTCGCTGTGCTAGGAGAATAACAAGAGAAACAAGGAACCCTTGCTGAGCTCAGGGAGTGGTCACCCTGGCCTGGGAGGTCAGCACAGGAGAAGTAATTGCAAAGGCAACGGTTGCCCCCAAGAAGGAGAGCAAGGTGGGCTAGGTCTCCAGACAAGCACGGACATGCTTCCTGAACACCTCCACCTCCGTCTGCAAATTAAGTTCACACTTCTCTCCAGAGTCATCTCCTGTGTGTGTCCGTGAGGTCACCAGCCATGTGACCCCCCACCTTCCCTCTCCTTCCGCGTCACACAATCTTGTTTTTATTTCCTGAATCTCTCCTGCTGCGATCCTTCTCTCCACTATAAATTGCAGGGACTTGAGGTTATACAGTGTGACCCTTTCCAAAGCTGTTTCTAGCACCTGGAGTCATGGGCAGAGTGCGTTCTTTCTCTTTTTCTACTCCCTTTGCCCGTATCGCAGGACCTTTGAATGGAAGGAAGAAGTGAATCTACTCAGTATCATGAGTCATAGTTTGGTTTGTTCCCTTAGCCATGAATGAGTGCATTTATTACAAATAATTAAGGAATAAATTTTCCCTACTGGATTAAAATAATATCTCTGATGAGCATTCTCACCGTGAGAGACCGAACTTTGAGACACACTGTGATCAGTAACCTCCACTGTCAACCCGATCGCCTTAGAGATGCCTAGAAGCTGAGCAAAGCACACTCTGGCTGTGTCCGGGTGGTCCCCGGAGGTGCGACCTTGGAACTATATTAGGTCCCCAGCCCCTGCCTCTGGGGCTTTTCTCCTGCTCTTTGCCTCCCAGATACCCTGAGTCGAGCAACTTTATTCCGCCACACGCTTCTGCCTGGATGCTCCTGCCTCACAGCCAGACACCCATGGACTGACATCTCTGAAACCATGAGCCAACCACGAGCTCTTCCTTCAAGTTTGGCGGTTGAGTGTTTTGTTCAAGCGAAGGCAGCCAGTACAGGCACAGCGGTAGTTTGGCACCGTATTACCTGGCTCAGCCAAGACGACACTCTGGGTTAGAGCTGGCTAAAGGTATAAGGTACTCAGGAGCTGGAACTGAAGGGCTGGTGATCACGCCCTTGAAGATCACCATAGATCGGAGTGGTGAAATGCAGTTGTCACACAGGGACCAGCAGGTTCCAGTGCTCCGAATCCTACCTCTCCACACTCTTTCTTCTTGCTCTGCTGATCCCAAGCAAAGCTAAGGCCGCCCCCGGAGCCCTGGCTGCAGCCTTACAGAGGCAGTGCCCACAAAAATTTGTGCACCAGCACCTTTGCCCGACCCTACTACAGTGGCTGGTTCCCACAATTCCCTGCAAGCCCCCTGCTTCACGATGTCTAGCCAGTAGGCTCTTCTTTGATGCCTTTTTCCCCTGGACAAACATTTCACCCCATACTGCCCCACATTAATCCATGTCACTCATGTAGCTTTTCTTCCTGTTTGACCCCCGACTATTACGCACGGTCTGTGTGCTGGAATACAAGCCGAGGGTTCCCTTCGTGAGTTCTGCATCTCTCATTCTACCTGTCACAGAAAGGACACGGATATAAGAGGCAGCAAGTTTGCCACCAGCTACTCTCATCAGCTTTACTAATTTTGAAATCAGCATAAAACGGCACGGTTTAGTACTTCAAGTGCTAGTCAGATGAAAGTCCTTTATGTTTGCTGTGTGGAATAGTATTTTTTAATGATATGCATCTATCATTTAATCTCTGCAGCTGCCACTAATTGTTTTATATCTCTCCTGCATTGGCAAGTACCATGCTAGATTATTTGCTTCTCAGCTTTCTGATCTTCACAGATATTATTTTATTAACAGATGCACTGTTTGCCTTGCCCTTCTCTGGGTTGCTCTTGACAGAAAGTTATTTTATTAACAGTGGCTGCCAAGGTGCCTTTTAGGACAGGGACTATTTTTGGTGGAGAGGAGTAATGAACAATTTGGAATAGAAGCGGGGACCCTGAGGATTTGGATGTCAGCAGGTCCTGAAGGAAACAGAGAGAGCCAGGAAAATGGGAGACAGTGGGCCTGGTGGCGTGGAATGCAACAGTGGGGCGGGTTCCCAGGGAAATCTTTCAGATGCAACCATGACAAATAGCATCTTAATGATTCTTGGAAATTCAGAGGAAAAATCCGGAACTTGTATGTGTGAGCTAATTTAATTTGTATGTGAAGGGTCAGGGAATTCTTGGCTGTAGTATGACTTACATGTAGATAGAGAAATTAAAACTAAAAACTAAAAAAGTGCTGGGTAAATTAAGATCATAGAGATGGTAAAGTCTAGTGTTGGAAGTTGAGCATGAGCTTGTCAGACTTGAGCATCTACAAGGGTTTGAGGTCATACAAGAGCTCCACTGTAGACATTCTGGCTCCACAGCCCCTCTTGGGATGGCCCACCAGGGTCCTCTAGGGTTTGGAGCATTCACCCAAGGTAGAGCTGGGGGACCTGTTCCTTGTATCCAAGCAGAAGCAACAGAAGGGTTGGTTCTGCGAGATCCATCCAGGCACTTGACTTCTAAGGTCTCGTAAGGGTTTCGGCAGCAAGCCCTGGTGCTCCTGGCTCCCAGAGCATCCCTGCAGGGACTTTTCTTAGGAGCTCAAAAAGTGGCACTGAATTGTGCAGATGCTGATGAACAGGAGGACACTTTAGAATGCAAGAGATGCTGGAAAGGCACTGTGATCTTTAGAAAGAAACAGGTACTGGAGTCCACTGGCCTTTTTCAGCCAAGACTCACCCGTCAATGGAATGCTTAGAGCAGAGACACAGAAAAAGCTCCAACTATAGAAGTAACTGAAATTTGTCTCAGATGCTGTTTGCTGCTGAGAACCCACAGCAACCACCACTGGCAACTTCCTTTGCCTGGATGCCCCACTGATCTCAGGACAGAGACCATCACATGAAGTTTCCAACATGCCTACTACTCCCCGTTGTGTGAACTCGGCTCTCGGGAAAATAGAATAACTATAATCTAGCCCAAACCAATAGCAGCAACCTGTGCTAGGTGCTTACTAAAGGCCATAATTATCTCAATTAATCCTTAAAACATTTCTACAGAGTAGATAATATTATCACACTGGTTCTTCAGATGAACAAATGGACATGAAATAACTTACCAATGGCTACACAGCCAGCAAGGTAAGGAAGACCTATCTGATTCCAAATTCCATGCTCAGAAATATTTTGGGAGCATAATAATCTTCCCAAAGCTCCTCTCCTACAGTGTAAACTCTTGAAAAAGATGGATGGATCTGATTCGTCTTCACTGTCTTTACAGACAGCCCGAGCACCATGCCCAGCACACAGGTGCCAGACCAGGTGCTCATTCATTGACCAGCAGTCTTCACTGAGACCTGCTCGGTCTTGGCACTCAGATCTTGAATGAGTTAATGAACTTCCTGCGCCTGAATGTTATCTCTTCTGTGAGGTGGGTAAGTGAGGGCACCGCCCTTGTGACATCATGAGCACTGAATGGACCAGGGTATGTGAACCCCCGCGGGTGCTGTGGGGGCTGTAAGAATCCAGCCTGATCCTGCGGGCCACGCAGTTTCTGTGCTGAACCTTCTATAGCTCCACACCACAGATCGGACATCGACCAGACTCAGATATTGCCATGAAAGGCACTGCCTATGAGGCTGTCTTCAGGGCACACAATTTCTCCCTCCCCTTCCTGTCCCAGAACCAGGACTGAGATGAGAGTGATGCACAGAACTCCAGACGGACGGAGGCATCACTGTCAACAGCACGCATTGTGTGCACCACGGCTTTAAGCAGAAAAGCTGTGGGACAGGACTTCAGCATTTCAGCTCACTTTGCAGCTTTTATAATGAAGTCGTGGTACAGAAAAGTCTCATCCCTCAAAAGTTCTGAAAATAACATCATAGCATAAGTTTACCAGAAAACTGAGCTGCTCTAAGAAATTGAATTGTGGATCATAAATTCTAAAACTGAATCATTCAGACAATAATTCATTGCTTTCCAGAGACTGGATTTTCCAAAGTTGTACATGGCTTTATCTTCTTTTTTAAAAATCTCCACAATCATGATACAAATAATAGTTGATTCTCTGATAGCAGAAGAGGTAAATTCATGGAAGGAAAACTTTGAGCAAAAAAACGCAGCCCTACAGGAAATAACAAGTCAAAGTCTCAAAGAAGTGCTGTAAGTTTGTCTATATTTTAGTAAACTAGACCCACAGGCAAAGCAATCTTTCAGTGTGCATCAGGGTTACATGAGCTCTACAAGACTTACCTGAACTCTACAAGGCTTGATAAGTCTAAAGAGACAGAGACAGTAACTTGCCCTTTACCTTTTTTTAAAAAGTTCGTTTTTTTATTGCATTAATTTGGATTATTTTTAAAAATTCATTATTTCTCCTAATGTTTATAATATGGTTCTTTTTTTAACTCCTTTAGTTAATTAGCTTATATACTTTAAATACATGCAGAGATCACTACACCTGCATCCCACAAATTTTAGCTACATCCTTCAAATTTTCTATGCATATTTTTCTTGACAAATTGTATTTTTAACTTTTTTGCATTTTCTTTTTGTTCCATACAAAGCTACCATGAAAATTAAATAACTAGAAAAGCAATTCTAATCTAGGAGACATTTCCAGAGGTAAAGGAAGATGCCAGAACCAGCGCAACAGACTGCAAGGCCGTTAGCATCTCAAAGTGAACTAAAAGATGCCGAAAATTTTGAAAGCAAATTAGGAAACAACATACATCAGAATTTTTGAAGTTGAGAAATGAAATTATACAACCGAGGAAGAATTAGAAATAAGAGAAAATAACCTTTCAGAAAGAAGACGAAAGCAGAAGGAAGGTATACATAAGGACGCAGAGCTGATGGACTCGGAGCACAGAATGCGAAGAAACACTTTTACACCAGGAAACGAAGCAAAGAGAAGAGTTTAAAGGAAAATGACAAATGCAAAGATAAGCAAATGCAGCCGCGATCGCGTACAGGTCGTGGTAGTGTCTGAAGAAAACCAAAACAAGAGAACACACACACACAAAAATAATAATAATTAAAGAGAATCTTCTTGAAATTAAAAAAAGATTTTAAAACACACATTGAAACATCCTAAAACCTAAGTCTCCATAATGACCAAAATCAAGAAAGGTTCCAATAAAGTCAATAAACATTTTTTAAAAAGTATTCAGAGCATCAAGAGGAAAGGAATGCTTTCTTACATGGAAAATAAAATTATATTTTTATGACACTTTCAACAGCATCATGATTTTGCAGAAGAAAATAGAGTGTCACTGTTAAGATAGTACACAGAATAAAGTGTGAGCTAAGGTGTTCATGTTCATTAAAAACTTCAGAGACTACAAAAAAGATGAACCCATGAAGTAGTATTTCAATGAACCCTTCCTGAAGACTTCATTACAAATCAATTTTGAATATTCAAGTGAGTACAAGGCTAAGACTAAGTTAGGAGAGCATAGTATGCAGTAGATGCGTGTTCTGATCACACAGATAATATAACATGCTCTCTAAAATCAGAATCGGAAAGCATATGTCATGTACTAACAATCTGCAGCAAATTAAAAGGTAATAATGATGCATTCGATTTAAGGTCGTGAGCAACTCAGAAAGTTCCTCAACGTTGTAATAGTACCCTAAGCCGGCACGCACAACAGTGTCAGGAAATCTACATATCCTAAGTGAAAAGTAGGAAGGCAGGTTGTAACAGAGATGTGATCATCCAAGGAACTATCATAATAACACAGATTTCAAAAAGCTCTGGGCATAATATAAATGTGCAAAACCGTGTGCTTTTAAATACTGAATGTATAATCAGAATATAATTTTTAAATGAAATAGCATCAAAACCTACAGAATACTTAGGAAAAAAATCCAGGAAAACTTGAAGAAAATAATGGGAATAAAATCATGTCATTTTACTCAAAGACAAAAAGTGTTGAGTGGTGAGTCATACTATGTTCATGGATGAGAAGATCAGAAAGATGTCAGTCCTCAAGATTATTGAACAAATTTCACACGATTTTCATCTAAACCCTCCACCATGGTGCCTTTATAAGATGTCAAGGTTCTTCAGAAAGTTTTAGTACATAGAGGAATAAGCCAATACATCAACTAGATAGGACAGAGAAGCCAGAAACAGAAATCATCACTGAACACTTAAACCCTGCATCGTAATTATTTTCAGAGAGTTTGCTTTAGAGTCTAGAGTCAGTATTTTGTCCAGGCCTTGGATTTCACTGTTCTAAGACTGAACCACCAACTGTAGCTATTCTTCTGGAATCAGTTTGTTGTCTTAATGTGCTATATAAAAATAATAAGAAATTTTGGAGTGCTCAGTTTCTATACAGGCTTTTGTGGAAAACTCGGAGGTAGCGGGCAGGTATTAGAAACTGCAGGGTTGTGGTTTCTTGGTGGCTCATTAGGAGAGACCACATCCCTGGTCCTGCACACATGTTTGAGTGTGCTTTGTGATCAGAGATGCATTTTGAATCCTCTGTAGGAAAATGGATTCACCTGGAGACCATAATGTCAGCTGAAATACATCAGACACACAAGCTTCAACTCACACGGCTTCTCTTATACAAGAACCCCAGAGTATAAGTAAATTAAAGAGAAAAATAAAAGATACACAATATGGAACAGAGAGAAAGATCTTTCACAAATAAGAAGGCCAAGAGATTAAGAGAGGTTAAGGGGAAGGAAGGGGCATAAAAAGCATCCCGATGCCTTGCGTGCCTGGACTAACTCTTCCAGGAATTACGGGAGTTAATCCAGGAAACAAGCTCACGGGCAGGCACAGTTATCAGCCTCAGTTTATGGCTCGCACACTGAGGTTTGGAGAAGTTAACAGCCTTCTCAAGGTCAAGATCAGTCAGGGGGTCACAGGGCGGGGACTTACTTCTTCAGCCATCAAACACCACTACGGGTGCCCCCAGCTGCCCCGCCACACGGTCTCTCTATAAAATACTGTCATTGCCCTGTTTGGCGCTGAACCTGTACATTTTCAGCCTTGAAATAAGAGTCAAGAAAAATGGTACAATGTGAGTAGTTCCAAAGTAACCAGTTAACTTTCCTGAAAACATTATGAGGGAACCCAGTTGACTTTATTTTTAATAAAATTTCAGCTTGCTAACAGGAAATGCACACTGACCAGCAGGCTCTTTTAAAAACTAAATTTTAAACATGTGAGAAACTTGGAAAGGGTGCTTTTTCCTGAAGCAAGAATAAAGTCCTAATGCCCTGCTTAGGCAGCAGGTCTTGCTTTGTTGACACATAAGGAAGCTCTTTTTAATTAACGGGATAGGAACTTAATATCTTCACATATGCAAGGCAGGTCAGCTCACTCAGGCAACCGGATCCAGCAAGCTTTGTGTATTAGTTCTGCTCTTTTGACTCCTGAGTGTACCTTGTTAAGTCATGGGCATTAAGGCCAGGTCTTAAGTAATGATTTTGTACTCGAGGGCTTCTTAGGAAAATGAAGCTGCGCTGCCCGGCAGCAAACACAAGACAGCCCGCAAATTAAAACTTGGTATAAAGAATAAACCCGAAATCTTACATAAAAATGTCTAGGAGGTTAATTTGCCTTGTCCTCACTGGATGTGAACAGAGAGATCGTCACAGCTTTGGCAAAATGTGACACTGGAAATTAGACATAGCGTGTAAAAGCGTGTGTGTTTTTACATAACTCACTCAGGAAGCATCTCTAGTAAACAAATTGCGAGCTTCTAACCCCTTAACCCAGAGAGCAGAGTAAAGGCAGAGCCTCCGTCCTAGGGTGAGTGCCCCCGCTGGAGATACTTGTCTTCCTGGGTAGTCTCTTGATTAATCGCCTTAACAAGACCAAAGGTGGTTATCCTAAAAATACAGTGCAGTGCCTTCTGGTATTTTCCAGTTAGGTCAAACACAGCCCTGCCTCACCACACTTCTCAGCTGCGTTATGTAAAATGTTACATTCCTGGCCTGGTTACCCTCCACCCAAAACAGGCAAAGTTTTCCATGTTTTGTCCCTTTCATTCCGTCCTATTCCAAGAGACTTCGAATCACGTGACACAGTAATAAAAGACAAAGCTTCAGGAGAAATGTAAAATTAGTAAAGCATCTTCACATCTAATATTTGATTCTCTCACAATCCCCATGGACTGAGAAGAAGCAGGATTAGTTCCAACGAGGTCGGCATATGGGTGACAAAGTTAAGGTGCAGAACACCATGACATTAGCAGGACTCAGTCCGAATTTTGCAGAAACCGAGGCTCGCGTGGGACAGGGAACCTGGAACTGTCAGGGAGGGAGAGGAGGAGGCGGCAGGAAGAATCTGGTGGCGGAAACACCCCCCAGGAACACCGCTTACTCTGGATGTGGAGATCCTCAGATTTTTCATAATTGTTGCTGTTCGTTTTGCTTTGGGTTTGTGTGGAGCGCCTTCACTGCAAACTTCACCTGAATATTTCCCCAGAGGTCTGCTGCTAAGACTGCCTTTGGTGCATCTCACACAGAGAGCTGTCACTCACAAAGCGCCCTCTCACAGCTCACCTGCTGCAGGGTCTGGGCAGCCTTAGCAGCAGGAAACATACCCTTGTCCACACGAGTTCCCCGGTGTCGTCAGATTCAGGGTTTACACTCTGAGAACATGCTCTGTGCTCCTGCAAATGCTTCTTAAAAATTAAGTGAATGATTGAAGTGGTCTCTAATATCAAATCACGATAAACACAAAAGTGTCTTCTTATTTGGAAATGATAACAACGCTCTGAAATCTAGTAGGTAAAACGGGAAGAGGAAGTCATGTAGAGCGGAATCTGCAGAACCAGCTGTGTCTGTGTGAGTGTCTTCATGCTGTAAAGCACATGGCCCCACTGAACTGCTCAGATATCATTTTGAGGATTTATGTGCTTGGTGTTACCAGAGGCCTTGAGACTGGAGAACTTCTCTTGGAATACATGGCCTCATGAACTCTCCTTCAAAGCATTTTCTTTATGTAGTTAAAGTAGCTAAATGTGTGCCCACTGTGGTTTTCAAAGTCTGAAGGACTCAAAAGAAATAACAAAAAGCAAATCAAAGCGCTGCCGATTTAGTCGAGGTAATGCAGCAGAAGTAGCTTCCATTTCCTTCCCAGAAGCAAGCGTGCACCCAAAAACTAGAAGCAGACAGATGGCGACAAGGCTAACCTTGAATGTTTCTTGCTTAATTTGACTATTTAAACTTCTTTAGTTTGGTTCTCTTCTGTTCTACACCTTTAAAAAAGGGTAGAGTATTTTTAGATTAAAGAAATAACATATTTTGTGAGCAGGTGGAAAGCTAGAAAAATTCCACTCACCAGGTGTCACACTATCAAACAGCACACCAGGTGTAAAAAGTAGAAAAATAACCTTCAAGGGTACCTGGAGAAAATTCCAAGAAAGGTCAGACAGCTATTACCCCAACCCTGATGGCTATTTTGCTTCACAACTTCATTACAAAGAAAGGTGGATGCTAACCAAGCTCACACTCCTCATCCAGAAGAAGCCTCGGGGAGTGGAGTGGACCGTGGACACCTGTTTTCAGAGTCTCTCACCCCTGTCCACCTCAGCCCTCAGCCTGAAGGGCTGGCCCACCCTCCCCCAGGTGAAGAACCTTTGCTCCCCGTCTCAGTGTCCAATGGGAGGCCAAGAGCTTGGGGGAGTTTTCTCTCGCTGGAGCCCATACAGCGAATACCACCAGCACTGTAACGGGCAGCGAGGGTCCGGCAGCCAAAGCAGACATTGGCCTGAAGTTGCCAAGGATCTGTTGGAAAGAGAAACCCATGTGTTCAATGTTTGCTGACTGAGTGCCCGGTGTGGGTCAGCTGGTCTCATTACTGTGGATGGAGAGACTAATAGGAGGGGCAAGGCAGAGGCTGCACGGTACCTGCATATGCACACACACAAACACACACGCAGACACGTGTCTGCAGTCATTCCCCAGACGCTCGGGTTCCAGGACCTCCCTGGGGATGCTAAAATCTGCAGCCATGCCAGCACCTTGCATAAAATGGTGTAGCTTTGTACATAACTTAAGCACACCCTTCCACGTACTTTAAATTTCTTCTCTAATTCCTAATATAGTCTAAATGCTATTTAAACACTCGTGATACGCTAATGTTTAGGGACTGATGAGAAGGAAAAAGTCTGCAGATGTTCAGCACAGATGTAATTTTTTCCCTAATATTTTCGAACCCCAGTCATTGACCCCACAGATGTGGAACCTCCGATACAACGGGCTGATTGTGCATGTGCGTATGTGTGTGTGGAAGGGGAGGTGTGGCTGTGTGCACAAGTACACATTACATTTATTATGTATGCATGTAGATTTATGTAAATTTTATGCATATGTGTGACTTTATATAAATTAGAAGCACACAAACAGCATCACTTTTTATAAATATTCTCCGAATTATTAATAATGATAAATAGCATTTCCATAGGAATCTATAACCTACACCATCATTATTAGTATATTAGTTGATGCTCAAAAAAGCCCCATGGAACAGAGAGTAGCCAGTTAATGACACCATTTTGCAGATGACAAAGCCCAAAAGTAACCAGGTGGCATAAACCTACAGACTTGCGAGCTGGAGAGATAAACACCTCACGCAGGTTGGAGAGGGGAGGAGAGGAGAGGGCGGGTAAGGGGCGAAGGGGACTCCAGCTTACCCACAGCATTCCAGTTCTTCCATCCGACATACAACACAGGAAACAAAGGATAAAGTGAGGTGCAGGTAACCCCACTTTAAACCAGCAGTCCTTCCTCCGTCAGACTCTGCTTATCCTACTTCAAAAAGAAAATCTTTTCAGAATAACAGAGATGAAACCATATGAGAGAGAAACAGGAGCTAAGCCACTCAGATTTATGATGTACTACAAATTTTAAACGTGCTCATAGAAGGAGAGATGCTAGCCTGTGGCAGGAAGCATCTTAAACAGCGTCTGTCTAAATTCCTGTTCACACATTTCTTTTTCCTCCTTACCTCAATGAATCCTTGTATTTCATACCACAATTCGAGGCATTGTTTATACGCCTTCTTGTCTTACAGATCTTGAGTGTCCTGTGTCAGTCACCCTGAGGTCCCTGCATTGGCACTGTGCCTTGTTGTTAAACACGTACGAATATATCACACGCTCGCACAGTACACACACTCCTGCCACAAACAAAGAACCGAATCCTGAACAGTACCGGCAGACTTTCCTGCTTATTTCTCTTTTGTTTTCCCCTTCATGACCTGCGCTTTCATGGGGGTCAGTAATAAAAACAGAAGATTTTTTTTTATCAAAAAAGCACATCACTTGAGATCAAGCCCACAAGGTCTTTAAGTGGAGCTGCCTGAATTACAAGTCCTCCTGAACTTGTCAGCAAGATCTGGTTGCATAATGCTACAAGAAAAATGAGGACTCTGTATTGATTTTTCCTCCTGATTCAAAGAGAGTGCAGGTGTTTAAGCATTTATGAAATTGATTGACTTCCCTCCAACAGCCGATTGATAATGAGTTTAGTTTAAGCTTCGGAGTGAAGCTGTAAAGGTTTGATTATATTAACAATACTAATAGTCATGGGTTCATAAATCTTAACAGAAAGGATGCGTATGTCACCACATAATGCATGAAAAAGTGGCCCTTTTATCACAGATAACTCTCCATTGTGCGGAGATCCAGTTGATCAGCTATTCTATTATTTGAATAAGTATCTGATGTCTTGTTTTCTTTCAAGAAGGCAGGTGCAGGACGAAGCAGGAAGCCTGCCAAGAAAGATGATAAATTACCATTTGGTGCTGGTGACCAGCGCTCTACAAACGCAGGGTTGCCAGGAATTAGGAGAGGAAAGTAACCAGAAACAAGAAGGGAATGACTTCTGACTACAACTTTAGGTGTTTGCTTTTTGTCTTCATTATCTTTGCGGTGCTTTAAGGGTCCGTTTTCCTTCTGTAACCTGCAGATGAAGTCCTGCCTGGGACCATCACGCACTACTGAAGACATTACATTTCACCTACGGAGGTCAAATAAAAATTCAGAGTTGAGAGAGAGCTGGAGAGGGAGGCAGACCAATGACAGAAAGCAAAGGTGAAGTGTCACTGCCGTTGCTTTTGAAACACGGCACCTGGCCGTGGAGGGAGAAAGCAGCTCTGTCCACCAACCACCGTGTCCACCCGGCGCACACCTACGCATGCTGTTATAGCCTCGCTCGCTCAGAGTAATAATGCAGACAACAGCAATAGGGACGATCGTCTAAATGGGGTTTGGAGCCACGACCTTCTGCTAGAATTCCCCGTCTCCAGCTGGCTTTTCTGTTATCTTATTACAGGCTTTTACCCCAGCATTTCCTGCCTATGCAGTGACTACTGGAATCATCACTGGCAATGACACCTCCAAATTTAATAATCGGCCAGCATCTGTGGAGCATCTAAGATGTACTTGGTACTTACCCAGATGCTGGGGTTAGAGAGAGCAGAGTTAGACCATTTCTTCCACAGGCAAGGAAGAGGCAAACCCCAAGGTCACGAGGACAGAACGGGGGACGATGGGATGCATCTTGGAGATGCATGGAAGTGCCCTGGGGACCCAGGAAGCCTAGGACAGGTCTCCAGGAGTGAACGGACAACTGGGCTGGCAAAGACCAGCGGAGGCGAAGATTCAGGGCCCTGAGGAGAGGTGAGCTAGAGCTGCAGCCGTGAGTAGCACCTCTGCCCACTGCCAGCTGTGTTTTGGGATCTCGGGTAAATGTGTGGACAGTAAGCTATGAAACCAGAGGGCTGCCAGGGTTTGCACCACAAAGGACTCTGAACTTAAATTAAGAACTTAAATTAAGAAGCATTCAATATTTATGAGGAGCTCCGAAGGAGCTTGATTACAGGTGCCCTGTGATAACTTCTGTGCTGGCAGCGAGTATCTGGCACTGTGCTGGAAACAGGACCTGGTTCTACAAGACTGGCGACAGGGGAAGAAGGTTAAGACCGTTCCCCAGAAAGAGTCACACCGAAGCGGGTTTCAGAGGATCTGTAGAAGTTCACCAGACATCAGGAATGGAGAGGAATTGTGAAAGATGGGAGGATGGGAGGGGAAGAGAGAGGAGAGTGAAAGACTCTTCAACAAAGTAGAGAGGGGGATGCAAGGTTGGGAGGAGAGGAGGGAGGGAGGAACCAAGGAAGGAAGGAAGAATAAGGGAAAGGAGGGGACGGGGTGGAGACGAAAAAAGAAAGTAGACGAAGGGGAGGAAAAGTCAACAAAACTGTGAAAAATAAAGAAAACCTTAGTAAGATTTTGGTTTAATCATCTAGCAACATCTAAGTCGTAGAAAATGAAGAAAAAGCTCAAAGCGCGTCAGGCTGACACAGGAAGGGGCTGTGATCAGTTCTCGCTTTACTGACACAGAGCATCTCACCTGTCTGCTCACCCAGCGCCACGAGTGGGCCTCTGACAGCTCCCCAGAACAGGGAAGGCGAGCTGCGACCTCCGGATCAAAACAAGGACCCAGGAACGTGAACTCCAGCCTTGTCTCTGCCAGGGATAGAGCGGCATCCTGGGAACGCTTGCCTGGTTTTCTCGCATCTCTGAAACGGGCAGGCAGCGCCCGTGTGGCTCGTGGCCCCGTAAAGTGGGCGCTGGGAGGACTCGGGCCTGTCAGAGTTCAGCCCCGCATGAGATTAGCAATCAGTAGCCCTGCACTTCACACCCTGCTAGAGCTCAGCCACGGCAACCGGACAAAGCAAACACAGGGAAATCGTTGTCCTCAGGAGGTGAGACCAAGTTCACTCTGCATTTCTCTCTATGATCTAGCAAAAAGGCCACCCTAGACCGTGACTTTGGTACAAGTGAGACTGAAGTGAGGACCCGGGAACCATCGATCGTGATCCTGGTTCTGGCACGTCATACAGGTATGACTCCAGCAAAGTGTCTCTTTAAGCCTCGGTTTGTCTGTCTGTAAACTGGGGACAATGATGTTTATTTCACTGAATTTTTATGAGCAAATGAGGCAGAACGAGTAAAGCACAGCACATCCTGATGGACGATCAGAGCAGGTGGGATACATGACGCAAGGCTGCATGACTCTGAGCACGAAGAGAAAAGGACGGACACAGGTCATTAAAGGACATGCTGACCACCACGCAAGAGCTGCGGGTGGTGATGCTTTCAGGGCGTCCGGCGCGTGTTTCCCCCGCACTCACAGCCTCTGATCAGTAGCTCAGCAAAAAGACAGGCACAGCAGGCTCACTGCACTGCGGCAGAGGATGTGTCGCCCCAACTGCCAGAAGACACGTCCTAGCAAGGTGGCTTCAGCCCCGTCACCAGCTGTGATCTCCGTCACGCGGTCTCACGCTCATTTCTTGTCACGTATGGAGTGAAAGTCTTAGACCCTTAACCCTCATGCCTGGACATTTGCTGCTTATTAATACATAGGATGCGATATGTAAGATCTAAGAGGTGAGGATAAGCAGCAGATGGGAGCGGGACCCCCACACTGCCTGAGGCGTTCATGGAATAAACACGTGCGGGGAGAGAAATGCACCCTCGCAGGGCCCAGTGCTGCGGCAAGGTTATTCCTGGAACTTTCCGAGTGTGCTGTTGGCAAAGGAGACTGTCCCGGCCATTACCCTCACCCCGGAACACAGTACCCAACACCCACACTTAGAAGAGGGGAACTTTACCTGGACTCGTGGTTTTTAGTCCATGGTCTGCTAGCCTTGGGCTGAAAGAGCACAGCAGAGGTGGAAGAAAGGTGCTCAGTGCTTGGTGGCCTCCGGGAAACAGCAAGAAGGGAGGAGCTGAGGATAAGAACCCTCCTCCCAGGTCACACCCCAGGGAGCCCCTCCATCCAGAGCCCCCTTCCAGACAGCACAGCCAGCCTCTGCGCTCCCCAGGGGGTGCACCAGGGAGGAATGCAGTGCCCTAGTGATCCGGTCGCCTTCCACGCTTAGCAGTTGTGAAAGACATTTTAGATCTAAGCCACAGCAGAGACACCTGTCAACCTGACCCTGTGAATGCTAAACCGAGAGAGGGCAGGACGGGAACAAGGGGTATGAGGGAGCCTTTGTTACAGTAAGGAATTCCAGAGAGAGAGAGAGAGAGAGAGAGAGAGAGAGAGAGAGAGAGACAGAGAGACAGAGAGAGACAGAGAGAGAGAGAGAGAGAGAGAGGGTTGCTTTGGGCTCACAGCCTTGGGGGATTTAGTCCAAGACTGGACTGCTCGGCCCTGATGCCTGAGAGCCTGATGCCCAGGCAGCGCACACAGCAGGGAGTACATGGCGGGCAAAGCAGGGTCCCTCCCCTACAGCAGGGATCCAAACCAGAATGAGGACCAGAAAGAGGCCAGGGCCATGTGCTGCCCTCCTGCACAGCCCCACGACCTAAAGACCTTTCCTGATGGTTCGGCAGCCTTCCAATAGCCGCACAGGCTGGACACACGTGGGCCTTTGGGGGACTCTGCAGACCTGAATCACAGCACCGGTGGTTCATCGCATGCCAAGCACCGTGCTAAAGCGTCCAGCCCTCACATCAACCCCTCAGAGTGGACCGCATTGATTTCACGCCGATAGTGACCGTTCTGTTCATCACTGATAGCACGAGGTCCTATTACCGCTATTAAACTGATCTGCCCCTTGTGACATGTGTTTGGAAAACCTGGTTTCGTTTCACTCATTTGTGCACTGAGGACTCTTATTTTGCAGTGCACTGCCTTCTGACACCTGATTGTGGTGACTTTCTTCTTAGAAGCTCATAGGAAAAGATCCCCCTTCTTCCCTTTAGCTCCTATTTTGATGAAAATAGAGCTTTTGCAACTGGGAAGTAGACCAAGAATTAGGAGGAGCTGGGGTGGGGGGAGTGAAAAAATTAAAGAAAGGAAAGTTAAGACGCCCAGGGCTATCTCAGTGCATGATGCTTCCGTTCACAAATAATTTGGTTCACAAACAGAAGCATTTGGCAAACCTTTGCTTCCATAGTAACAAGCTGACGGTGCCTGTCTTCCCGGCACTGTGCGGTGCGTTATGTTCATGAACAGAGGTCCCACTGCACTGGGTACAGGCACCAGTGAATGTAATCATTATGCACTAAAACATGTTCAAATATACAAATTAAGTAACAGAGAAAAAGAGCTCATGGAAAAGGGTGCAGAATCCAGACTCAGGAGAAGCTTAGCCTTGGAGTCTCGGACAGCCCCTTGGTCTACAGAGACCAGGAATCTGAGCAACTCCTAACCGTGGGAGAGAACTGGGCCACAGGAAAGGTGATGACTCAGGGCCCGGCCCGGGGACACACAGCTGGTGTCAGGCCCGGCACAGAGCACCCGCGGGCCTCCTGCCTGGTACGCGACCTTCCCTCTGTCCCTTCCTGTCAGTAAAGTGTGCGTTTTTCTCAGTATTTGCCAGGTTTTCTGCACCTGAGAAATCACAAGTTCGCTCCATTCACGCACCAAGTGGAGTCAGAGCGTTCGCTCTGGGTTTTGTTTCTGTGCCACCTGCTCGCTCCCTTATGACACCAGGTAGGAGGACATTTTAGCACGGTGGCTTCCTCCCACTTCTCACACCTGGTGTGCTCGGCTGTCAGCCCCGTTGTTCCTGCTCTGCTGCAGGGACTCGGCAGAGGACCACACGGGAGACAGAGGCCATGTTTCCAGCCCAGACCTCCACAGTCCCTTGGGGACCCCGGAGCCCTTTATCTGGGTTCAGTTTGACAAGGAGAGCAGCACGGCCCTCGTCCTCCAGCCGTCACTCGGGTCACAGGCCCCGTAACAGCAGGGTACCAAAAACGTCTCACACGTGGGTCTCGGCCGGGAAATGGGAAGTGTGTAAAACTTTAATGCACGTGGTCATTCCCTGCTGTCACTATTTCAGAACTAAACACAGCACTAAATACCGGCCAGCTCTCCTACACTGGACAGCGCGTCCCTGGCCGCCAGAGGACACGTCCTCTCTCTGCAACTTTATCTCCATCCCCAACTCTGTTGTCCTGAGGCTCCGTTAATTCCTGGTTACTTTCTCCCTGACGAAATGAAAAGACCTGCCCCCTGCATGCCGGGCTCCCCGACTGAGAAGCGGTCAGCTTTATCACCGTACAGACGCTCTGCCTAAAAGTGACAGTAAGGGAACGGTGTGGACCAAGGCCGATGACCTTAAAAACTAGAGATTAGGGGAAAGGAGAAGATAAAGGGGAGGAGGAGAGGGAAGGAAGGGGAGCCCCTGGGTGTGCCTGCCCTCCTGGATCTGAGCGCACATTACACAGCTGTGGCTCCAGACCGACCATGCATTTAGGGAAGGTCCCAGCACTGCTCTTAGTTCAAAATCGAGAGTCAAGAAGGGAAAGCAGGAAGACCAGTGCTTCTTATGCCCTGCTGTGGGGCCCAGCAGGCTGTCTGGGGTCCTGAGAGCCCTCCTGAGAGTGCTCCCCTCCCCTGGCCTTCCCCCTCCTCCCCGCAATGCTCTCACCTTTCCAGGCTATTCAATCTCTTAATCACCACAGCCACCCAGAGGTAATTGCCTACAGTGATCCCATTTTGTGGATAAGGGGTTTGAAACAGAGAAAGGTTAGGCAGTACACGGAAGGCCACGCAGCAATGAAGTGGTGGGGCAGGATTCAAACTCAAACAGCGCACCTGCGGTCCGTGCTCTCCTGTGACCTTCCCGGATGACAGAGGGGAGGCTTTAAGTGCACCCTCTGAGCTGTAGAGGCATGAAATGTGTGTAATTGTTCAGACACAGGGAGGGTTAGACCACTGCTCTCTTTCCCTGGGAAACGGTGAGACTGTCTCTCAGCCTGCACACCCCTCAGTCTTGGGGACCATTCCTCACCTGTGACCCTCTCCCACTGTGGCTTTTTGGGGAAGCGAGTTTATAATACATCGGTTCATGGGGCAGAGAGAAAGGTGCTTGTTTCTCCGGTGTACACAGGCACACACTTGTTGAAACCATATTTTCACAGGTACTGAATAAGAAAACCATCCTCAGGGTCCAGTATTTGCTACCCAAAGAGGGGAAAAACCTAGACACATAACTTGGTCAAAATTGATAAGCAGATACTTCCGGGAGTTATTCTTTGGGGCCAACTTCATGATTTTCTTTAACCCTCATTTCCCTAAATGTAAGTCAGGAGCAGACGCTGCTGCGTAACTGAAAGCCCACCTGAAGGAGACACTCATTTCTGTAACTGAATCTTAACTTCGGAGGCGTGATTTTATTGAAAGATCTAACAAAAAGCAGGGAAATCAGATTGATAGATTTAGAGGGGAAAAGTGCCATGGATGTTTTTAAGACTATGAAACAATATCATGAACAATCACACATGCTTCATTTTAACATTTTTCTTAAACTAATAATCTTGAAGAAAAATGTTGAGTCCATTTAGACACAGAAGAAACAGAACATTTAAATGCAACCTTTTAAAGCAATTGACATTATATGCATAAGGACTTTTCCCAAATTAAAAAAAAAATTAAGGGCTGGGGACATAGCTCAGAGCAAAGCCCCAGCTCAGTGACCAGTACCACAAACAAACACTCCTTTCCCCCTCCTCCAAAATAAAGTCCTGAATTCGGGAAAGTCTTGTGTCAGCCTTCAAAAGACCCAAAATTCTGATCTTAAATTGTCTCAGGAATCAAAAAAAAAAAAAAAAAAAAAAAAAAAGAAAGTAACCCAGTTCGTTTTTATGAGGCCACAAAATTATATTAAATTAGGTAAAGATATAAAAAGAGCTCACCACTTTTTCTCTTTTTATTTCTTTCTCTTACTTTATCCTTGGTAAAGCATTGAACAAAGGATGCAGATCAGTTTTTTAGAGAAAGAAAAATACTATTATAACCTTAATCAGTGTAAGAATAAGCTATAAAATTGATAGTTTCATTCAATTGTATTTAATAACATACATTCAAAAATCTCAAATAAAACTAACAGTTAACCAAATTTAATAGAATGTTAAAATATATATCACAATCCACCAGGGTTTTACTCCCCTCAGGAAAGCAAGGCAGATAAGCATATTTCTGAAAATCTATTTAATTCTTGTTAGTGGACTAAGGAAGAGGAAGCACATAATTTACCTTACTAGACAGAAGGAAAAAAAAACTGTTAGCCAATGTTAACATCAAGGTAATGCATTTTTTAAAAGCCAAGACTACAAATGGAAGAGCAGTTTCATAAAGACAGCAAACTACCCGACCTCAGAAGGGCGGTGCTTAACGGAAGAGAACACTGCGCTTGTTTCCTTTAATGCTGGAAAAGGTGGTGACGCTGCCCGTGGTCATTTTCCAGGGTGTTTGTGAAGGACTCGTGACCCTGGCTCTGCTGGCCCTCCGTGCCCGCTTCTGGCTGGTCTCTGGCATCTCTAGCTCGGCCTCTGGCTCCTCACTTAGCAAGGCTCCCTCCTCATGGTGACCAAGGCCCATCTCCCTGCATCCGAGAGGTCCACCTGCCTCTGCTTTGCTCTTCTCCTTCTGCCACGAGGGGACTGTGTCTCAGGGGTGCTGACCACGGCTCACCCGCCACTCACGGGTAAAGAGGACCAGCAATAAATTCTTGATTTTGTAAACCTCTGAGATCTGGAGGGTGATATGATTTTTTGTCATATCAAAGTATAAAAGCTGATCTGCACAGGCCATCGTAGCTTAGGATGGCTATTACTCTGCGCAGTGATAATTAGGCAAGAGTGTGCTGGACGTGGTGGCCCACACCAGTGATCCTAGCATTCAGGAGGCTGAGGCAGGAGGACCGTTGCAAGTTCGAGACCAGCCTGGACTACAAAGTAAACTGAATACATAGTGTGATATACAGCCTGAATACATAGTGAGACTCTGTCTCAAAAGACCAGAAAATAAATAATAAATAGACAAAGGTGTTTTGCAGCTGTGTTTGGTTGAGTCCCCCATGTCCTCCTACTGGAGTTGATCATAGAAAATTAATATTGTGTGTAAGTCAAGTCATGAAGTATTATTTCAAGGGTTGAGATTTTCACTGGGTTTTATAATTTTTAAAATATTAAATATAGGGCTGGGGATTTAGCTCAGCGGCATAAACGCCTGCCTTGCAAGCAGGTGGTCGTGAGTTTGATCCCTGGAACCCATTTAAAAAAACAAAATAAAATAAAATATTAAATATAAGGACTAAAAGAAGATAAAGCTGTCATAATAGTACTTTGTAATAAAACCCCAAGTAATACAAAATGCTATCAGAACTCATTAAGTCTGGGGGGGGGGACTGCTGGATACACAATCCACCAAAAAGTTAATAACTTACACTACCACAATCATGCAAGCAATATTCATCTGTTAAAGTGGCAGAACCACAGCTCCTGCGTGGCCTGCCGTGGTCACGTCCTGGAAAGGGGACAGCATGGAAACGGAGAGCAAAGGGAGAGACTTCACAGTGGGAGAAACTGATCCAGACCAGTGGCCAGGAGGGTCCTGTCGGGGCCGCCCGGCCAGCCACGTCAGCGCTCCGGACCTGCTACGGGACGCTCTGAGAGCGAGCCCGGGCCTCTGTGGCCTTCCCTCCCAAACCATCACCCTGGCAATCAAAAGAAAAACAGAATGCAAATCCTAACGATGTGGCCTTCTACAAAGTGCCTGATCGACGCCTCAGAATGACAAAAGTCATCAAGAACAAGGGAACTCTGAGAAATGATCCCATGCTAGCGGAGCCTGAGAAAGCGTCTCTCCTAGGCACAGCCATCCTGAGAGGGATGTTGGAATAGAAGTAAGTTGGGTAAAGCTGAGAAAAGTTAATAAAGTACGGATTTCTTCAATAATCATATATTAATACCAGCGCAGCAGTTGCAAGACATGTACCATCCTGATGCAAGATGTTAACAAGAGGCAGAAAACCAAAGCAAACCTTTTAAAGTTTATTTGAAAGAATGTTAATATTGGTAACAAAATCACAAGTTAAATATAAAATAAAATTTTTACATTAACAGTAACTCTGCAATATAAAATAGTTTTTTTCTTTTAGGACCATTGTACACATTTGCAATTATTGAGAACCATGAAGAGATTTTAAGTGGATTGTATCTATGAATATTTATCATATTTGATATTCAAACTGACAAATTAAAAATTGTACTAATTAATTTTAAAATCAGGGTTGGAGCATAGCTCAGTGCAAAGCATTTGCCCATCATGTGTGATACTGAACCCACTGATTGATAACAAAACATTACTAACTGAAACATCACCAATTAACTTTCTTCCGTGTCTATATTAATTAGAGTTGCTCTTCTGACCACTTAAAGTCAAGTGTATTCAGTGTTGGGAGGACCAGTAAGTGTCCTGTGGCTCTGTGAGTTGATTGGATCCAACCAACACCTTCACTGTGTATTAACTTCCAAAAGAATCCATCCACAACAGAAAACAAATCTAAGTCAAAAGTTAAATCTCGCATGCATTTTTGACAAGAAAATGCACAGTAGAGATATAATTAAAAATACATGACAAAGCTGTGTAAAATATATTTGCTATATTCATTACAAAAAATGAAATTTTCAAATAATTAAAGTGCACCAAAACATTAAAGCTGTTCATTGTAGTACAGCAATACAATGAAATTCTCTGTCCATGTTTAAAGTGATAACAAAGATCACTATCTGTGGATGTGACAGAGATGTCCACAGATCACTGGGATGGGCAAAACCAGCTTATAGAGAGCACGGTATAAGTCGATTTCAACAAAAATAGTTTTATATGTGAATATGTTAAGAAAAACATACGGAAGGGTGTGCTCCAAAATTCAAACAACTGCTGTCATCGGGTTATAAGGTCATATGTAATTTCTGCTCTTTTCTTGAAACCTTTTGGTAATTTCTTTTTTCATTCCTTTCTTTTAAACAAATAAAGAGGTCTAAGTGCAAGAAGTGATTTCCATTTTAAGAAGAGAGGGGAGGGGAGGGGAGGGCTCCTGTGCCAAGGCCGCCTTTCCATCTGGGTCAGTGATAGGCGTGCAGAGGGCCCAGAGACAGAGGTGGAGGAAGAGCAAGAAGGAAGGCCTCACCACGCCACGTGAAAAGCAGACGATACGCACATCAGCGGCCGAGATGTCCCTCTCCACCGAGAAACCAGAGACAAAGGAATTATCGGCCACAGCAGTGGAGAGCATACTGCACCTGTCAAAACGCCTGTCATCCGCTATAGAAATGCACGATTCTAAGAGAGAAAAGGGGAACTTCAGAAAAGTCACTCAGGAACAACAGCTCACTTTGTCCCCTTCCTCAGGCCAACTCCTCCATCTGAAAGCCATTGAGCTCCGCGCTAAAGATTGCCTGGAAGGGCCGGACAATAGGAAGGTCTCTGTCATTGTCAAGGACAGTCTCACTTTGAAGATGACGCTCAAAAGAGGTTAAAATGGGTCAACAAGCAATTGTTGGGCCCATGCAATGACATGTGAAGAGCACATTGTTAAAGTCACACCCGCAAACAATCTCGGTCTCAAAGAATTCAGCTTTAACCTAGAGGAGGTGTGGGAAGGAAGGGACTAAGGCCAGGGCTCATTTCGGGTTCATCCCAAAGAGGAGATGGGGGAGGGGCCGGCTCCAGAGGATCAGTGAAGAGTCTGGGGATGGCTTTGCCTTTCCAAACATCTAGGCACGGTGTTGTTAGCAAGTCCGGGCAAAGTGAGAAAATGTGATTTTAAAAATGATGTAAAAATAGATGAGCAGTGCTAAACCCATGCAGGCCTTGCTGTTCCTAAGAATCATGTTTTCTGAGTATGTTGCGAGAACTACCTGTAGTGTTTAGTCGGCTGGCTGGTCAGGGGCCAGGGGCTGAATATCAGCGTCGTGCCCTTTCACAGACGTCTTGCATAAAGACAATTTAGGCCCCAGTCTGAGAAACAGTCACGCAGACAAACTGCCTGTGACGGAGACCCAGCCGGCCCAGGTCCACTGCCAGGCTCTGCCCTTTGCAGGCTGTGTGAGCCCGGGACAGTAGCTTACCCTCTACCTCAGCTTCCTCGGGCGCAGCAGGGAGTGACGGCAGCGTGCCACAAGGGCATTTACTGGGCGGACTGGGAGGCACTGTCGCCACACAAAAAGTGAACCTACGGCAGCCCCAAACGTGCGCACCAGTGTTTGTAGCAGCACTATTCATAAGGGAGCAAAGGAAGGAAACCCCACGCCCATCGGAGGATGGCTGGATAAACAAAAGCTGGTGAAGCCACTCGGAAACTGTTATTCCACCGCCAGAGGAAGGGACTGGCCAGGGACCATGGTGCACACCTGTAATTCCAGCACTTTGGCTGGCTGAGGCAGGAGATTTGCAATTTAAGAGTCTTGCAATTTTAAACATAGAAACAAAAAGGGGCTGGAGGTGTCGCTCAGTGTGAAGGTCCTGAGTCCGATTCCTAGCCCCAAGATTAGAAAAAGGAAGTACGACACACAGGCTACACGTGTGACTCCTGAAATGATGTTACACGAAGGAAGCGAGTCACGGGAGCCCACGTATGACATCACTGTGTCCACACTGAACATCCGGAGGAGGGAGGTCTCAGCGGGAGGAAGGTCGGCTCAGCCTAGGAATCAGCAGCGGGTGCTCAGAGGGCGCCAGGTTCCATCTGAGCAGATGAAAATTCTGGGGGCCTGGCCGCCACCGTCCTAATCCCAGGGAACCGCTCACCGGAGCGGGTGGCCGGCATGGCATGTGACAGCAGTGAAGTGAGCATACTAAAGGTGCTAAACAACCGGAGGCAGGCAGGAGCGAGGCTGAAGCCTTTTGATGAAAGAAAAAATATAAAAGGTCGAAAGGAGAAAAATCACGGTGGGAGGGAGCCGGGATGCAGCGCAGGGCTCGGCCATCTTAAACGCTTGGTAAACATGGGCGTTGGGGTTATCTTTGTAAATAAGTAGAAATCATGGTGCAGAAAAAAAGCTTTTGCAGAGCGTTGTTACAAATCCTGACAAATAGTGAGACTGAAATTTCCATTTAAATCATAAAGCATTCTTTCTGAAAATATCCTTAAATTTAAAATCATCCCAACGTCTAAAGACAATTTCTCCCTAAATTGTCTACTAAAAAAAATAAATTTTGAAATGAAAGTCAATTTTACTCTTTAAAAACTTTGCTGTTTAACTACATTAAAGTATGTGTGACTGGCAAATTTTTAAGTTAGTACCTGTCCAAAATTCCCTGTGACCCACCTATTCCCCATCTAGCTATCGTTCCCAAATTGCTTAAGACGTTGTACTGCAGGGACACACGCATTGCAGTGTTGATAGCAGTGCAATTCAAAATATGTATATCCTGGAAACAGCCTGTCTAGCCACCGATAAACGACTGGCTAAACAAACTGCAGTGTCTACCTATAATGGAAAACTACTCAGCCACAAATAAGGGCAAATCTGAGGCATTTATAGGAAAATGGACACAGCTAGAAAATATAATGTCGAGTGAAATAAATCAGAAACACAAACTTAAGTACTGTATGGCATCTCATCTGAGTAAGATGAAGTACAAACTAAGAGAAGCCTAAGGGAAGGACAGATGGAGACAAGGGGGTGGGTCTCTTGCAGATGGGAAGGAAACAGGGACCAAGGCCAATGGTGAGCGGAGGAGATGGGAAACGGGCAGAGAGGAGTTGCACGGGGCACCAGGTCCTGATGGCGGCAATGAACGCGGACTTTGCATGCCGTAAACATGACCTAAGAGTATGTGTATGTACCGGCTCTCCAAGATGACTGGGAAATGCATGGTCTGCAGACGGGTACTAATAAAATAAAATAAAGTAGCAACCGTTCAGCTATAGAATCAAGCATAAACTCAGGAGATTTTTGACCTCAGGATTCTCATTGAAGAATTACACACCCGAACACAACGGTTCAGAGCTTACAGTGCAAGGCTGTGAGCAGGGCAGGGCCAGCGGTCGCCAGTGTGTGTTGCACGTTCCTCACTGGGAAATGACACACAGCTTCTGGCTGCACAGTACTGCCATGAGAGTAAACAGCAGGCGCATAAAACCTCCCAGACGCGGGGCGTACAGAGCCTTCCCGAGCCTTGTGCAACCCCGGTTAATGCACACACCCTGAGATGAGTCCCAAAGCATCCCTCCTGTTCCTGTTACTTTTCAAAATGCTTCCATCTGATAACAGATTTTGTCCTCGAATTCTCCTTCTTAAGTAAACAAAACATGTAAACCCCAGTTTACGGGACAGGAACGTGCAGCAAATCGGGGTGACACACGCCAGTCACAGCTGAGGACACAGTGCTGGGTTTTCAGAGCCGGGTTGCCGAAGCTCCTTAGCTTTCCCCCGGATGCTCCCACAACGCCCACTCCGTCCCCTTCCCAAGCCCAGCGCTGGCCAGCTCCGGAACAGCGCACTGCCCCTCACAGACCTCAGTCACCTTCCCTTCCCTCAGCCTCCGAGGCTTCACTCACAGTTGAACGTTTCAATCCAAAACACTGAGGTGAAGATGGCAACCTTTAACCTACTCTCTCTCCAAAGAGGTGGTCCTCAGACAGGGTAATCCACCTACTGCGTCTCCCCGTGCGTCTGTCCAGGGCTAGTGTCCCACTGAACCGCCTTTGAGAAATGCCCCTCGAATAGACATAGCCATGTGTTTTCTATCTTTTATCTGAATCCTTTTTCTCCAGCCTGAAGAGAATTTCTGCTTCTGCATGGCGTCTTTTAGTCAATTCGCTAATTTGCATTTTTACAGCTTGAGGGAATCCATCTACTATACTAAAGTTAAATATCTCAGAATTAAAACTCTGCATAAAACCATCAGTTTGTCCACACATGCCTCAACCAAATGACACAGAGTGGAACTTAGCGTCGTCACAGGAACTCGCTGAATGCAAGTTTTTACACACTGAGGAAAGCCTGGCAATCACCATTGATGACCTGTGTGTTCTCTTATGTGAAGCCCATGTCCATCAGTAATCAAAAATAAATAATTAACTATAAAAACCACACAAATTATATGAATCAGGGACCAAAACTGTTCTAAAGTTGGGCGACAACACTTTTCTTTAAGGTACATTGCTCCTAGAAAATGCTATTTAAAGAAATTTAACAGTCTCTATAGGACTGAAAAGATTCCCACATGTAAGGCAGTTTGCTCAAAATATTTTACTCCTACTGAAGCTCTGAAACTTAAATTTGAACTGGAAACATGACGATGTCTTAAATTATAGATTTAGGTATATATTGAAATAAAATTTAATGCAGCAGGAATTCCTATCCTGATCACACTTCATAAATCTCTGCCTTTAGGGAAACTGTAGGGAACTTGAATCCAAAACTGTGTGGTCATGCCAGTCACCCTGATTTCTGTTTCTTTGTCGATGTTTAAAAACAACCTTAAAAAGAGAAAAATGAAACCCATAATCTCATAGCTAGCCTGAGCATTATTACATCACACTGAAAAGTTCTGCTAACCTGTTAAAAAAAAAATTGAGCAAATGACCAGTTTGCTGGCCCAGAATTTTCTACAGCAAATCACAAAGTTTGGAGCCTCTTTGACATTAAACTTAACTTTCAAGTTTACAAGACTGCAAACAACCTCCAGCTTCACCTGGCCTGAAGAGCTGCCCTAGGCGCATCAGGCGTGGTCAGGTTCGCTGGGCACTGTGAGATGGCCCTGCCCGGTGCAGAGCCCGGGCTCACCGAAAGCCAGGTCACCCCTGCGGCACGGCACGCATCCTCGGTGAGGCCGGGAGGCTCTGCAGACAAAACTATTAGAAAGGCTCCCCCGCACGGTTGGGGCGGCCGGGAGAGACTCGGGGCACAAAGGTGCTGCGGAGACCAGCGCATCACAGCTCGGCGGGGCGCTGCCAGCGATCAGGCCGCCCCCCTAACCCGATCGCCGGCCGCCCCAGAGCGGGCCTGGGGAGGGCGCGAGCTCGTAGGCGTCCCCGCTGCCATGGCAACCGCGCCTCCCTCCATGCGCTTCCGGGCGCCACGCGCGGCCGCAGGGGGGGCTCCCAGGGTGGGGCGGGTGCTCTGCTGGGTCCGCGAGGCCGAGCGGGACTGGACGGCACCAGCCAGGAGCCCGGAGGCGGACTGCAGCCCGGGAGGTCGGCCTTGCATTGCGGGGATGGCCGGGAACAGTTGGCCTTGCGCTCTGTCCTTTCCTAAGTGAGGGAAACCGAAGAAATGTTAGCTGAAATTGAGCAATTTCTAAATTTGCAGAAAGTTTGGGAGTAGAAAATTACTAAGTAGAGTTAGATACGCAGAAATAAAAGGAACTACAGCCCACTTAGACAAAAGATTTTTAAAAATCCAAGAAGCAGTAACTTCGTGAATTTTAATAGTGTTATTTACACTAACATTAATAACAGGTTTGACTGTTTTTCTGTGGCAAATCATTGTTTCTTCACCTAAAAGATGTAATTTTCAAAATACAGCCAAGACTGATGAAGAAACATCCACACACACACCACCTACACTTTTACATTTATGTATAATTTTTACGTTTTATTTGAGAAATCTGTCCATTGACCTACACAAATTAAAGTCTAATTCTCCAATAGTGAGTTCAGGTACTTTACATGTTTTAAATCACTTTCTATAACTTTATAGAAGGCTTTGCATTTGGAACAATCCATGAGCTAATCTGCAAATTCAAAAAAACATATTTTAAAAACAAAATCGACAGTCTCTCTAAGAGGGTGTGTCAAACAGCCAATTAATGTCTCATTTTATATTACTTTGTGAAATCTCCGTATAACCCTTAGGCAGACAATCATATGATCTGCGTTTTACACATGAGGAAGCCATGAACCCATCACATAGAATAATATATATGATAATGAAGTGACTGGAAATCCATGCCATAGTAGCAGAAAATCTCAGTCAGGTTTCTCGGAGCCCAGACTCCCAGAAAGGGCTCAACAGCCCTGGCCACGGGTCCCCCAGACCCTGCCTAGCACTCACACACAGCAATGCACGCTTTTCTAATTCAAAGAAAGTTCAGTCTGCCCCTCTCCTCCCTTTTGGTTAATTTTTTTTAAAAAGTGTGAGCACTTGGGGTAAAATCTCCCCCAAAACTACACATCCTCACCCTAATCCTTTTGTATGTAAACTCCTGGATATTTAGGTATCTGCATTTTCCTTAAACTTTGCCTGCTCCAGCCTCAGGATCAGCACCATCAACATCGCCATCAGTCAGTCCTGCGTGATATAAAATGTCCATCACAAAGTCCAGCGAGTCACAGAAGCTTAACAATGGGGGGCTGGGATGAGAATAATAACTCTCATTTTCATTACCTGGTACAACACCTACATCATCAAACTCCCTCTCATCACCCCCTACCTGCTCTCTCCTCCTAGGAGATGCCGGCGTTAAAGCAGATTCTCCTTAAGGACAGGCAGGTACAGCATTTACAGCACCCTCTAGAACAGGATCTGCCATTCAGTCAATAACTGTACCCTGTATGTTGAAGTCAAACAAACAAAAAAAGTGCTAAAACAAGACAAAATAAAAGTGAGGAGCTACAAGTTACACCGAGCAGAATCTCCCTTGGAGCTGCTTCAGGTGTGTGCTGAAGTCCCAGGTACTGAGCGTGGTGGGGCGGGCTTATTCGTCACTTCCTGTCCCCGGGATGCACAGCTCTAGGCCCAGTTACGTGCTCCTCTGCTCCCTGAGCTTCTCCTGTGACGGAGAAGATCTAGGGAGTCTTGCCCCTTTCCTTGGTGACCCCGGGGATGGACGGGGTTGACAGAGTGGTCTTCATGGAAAGAAGCTGCTCTCAGGAGACCTGGGGATGTACACAGGTGAGCGTGAAGCAGTTTCTTCATTCAGCTGGACCCTGGGTCCTTTCTGGAAATATTATAAAGGGCAAACACGTTAGTTTGAAAGAATGCACCTCAACATCCCCTACTAAATTAATGGCAGGAAGGGAAATACCAGATGGTAGATGAATTTTTGTTTATTATGTGTTTCTATCTTGAACAAACCTGGGAGAAGAGGGAAAAATCAGAGAGGGAACTAAAGGGCTGAGAACGCTTTGTAGAATCTGAGCTGAACTGCGGGTATGAGGAGAGACCCTGCACGTGTGTGTCACAAGAACGGTAGCTGGCCGAGAGTGTTATCAGCCCCGTGTTACAGGTCACAAAACAACTTTCAGCCCTAGGAATTTAAGGCTCTCCCCCGCCCCTGCCGGGATACTGTGAGGTCTTAGTCCCTCTGCCTGTGGTTTGCTTGGAGACAAGGCCTTTGAAGAGAGTGAAGCTGAAGTCATACTGGACTAAAGCTCCCCTTCCTCACTCCTGTAAGAAAAACCGAGGCACCCAAGAGTGTGCCCCGTGACCTGCAGGTAAGAACCCAGGTGGCAGTGGAGCTGAGGATTGAATCGTGCTGCCACTGACGCCATGAGACACTGGAGGGGTGAGGAAGACTCCAGGCCTACAGCCCCCAGCAGAAGCACAGCTCTGCTCGCACCTCCCTTTGGGACATCCAGCATCCGGATTTTAGAGAGTACATTTCTGCTGTTGGCGGTAATTTGTTCTAATGGCCCTAGGAAGCCAACACAGGCAGAGCACGTAGTTGGTCTAAAATCCAAGAACACACACACATTAACTAGCAGGGCTGGAACTCGAACCCAGAGCACTCAGCCCACAGCCCAATCCTGACCGCCCAGGACTCCTCGGAGGTGCCGTCTGGAAGTGAAGACCTCCATTGCTTTAATTTGCTTCAGAGGAAAGGCCAAGAGCCCCGTGAAAAGCTGGGCCTCTCCTCTGTAACCGAGCTGAGTTCCTCCCCCCCGATTCTTGTCCACTGGGAAACTGCCAGCCACTGTGTCAACCGGGACCAGTCACACCCACATTCCTAATGCCCGAGCAGGAAGTGACCATGAGGGTGAGCCCCAGAGGTCAGAGGCCCTCATGAGCAGAGCTGGTGCAGCCCCAGGTCTCCCCGCCACTGCTCATGGTGGCCTGACAGCAAAAAGGAAAAGGTCCCCTCAAGGGACACCAAGAAGCAGACCAGTTTCCGAGCCAGCGGGTCACAGAAATGGAGGGAGGGGACAGAAGGCAGAGAAGCTCTCCGGATTGTACAGCTGCGTGGATGCACAGGGCCGGTGCGTGCCTGTGTGTGTGTTCATACGTGCGTCTGTGCATGTGCACATGCGTGCACCCTTGAAAATGTAAGATTAGGATTTGAAAGCACTGAGGTCCCTTTGGGGGTGAGAGGTACTGTGACGGGGACATGGCTCATGTTTCTTAAACTTATTACAAAATCCAGTTCTTTCCGAAATTCTTTTTTTCCACATAAATAAAAAATGAATTTGGGTCCATTTCTAAAATATTATTCTCGGAATAATAGATAGATGGCCATGCAAGCTCTGGAGCTTCACAAGTTAGATTTGAGCCCTGACTGCTGCAAATTATACAGGTACAGTCTTGGAATTTTTCCCTTCATTTTACTGTGCCTCATAAAATAGGCGTAATAAGACTGAACTCTTAGGAAAATTATGAGGCACAAACTAGGTAATGCATATATAGTGCGTTTAAAGTATACTTGACATATAGAAGACATTTTAGATATTGAATATTAAAATGTGCCATCCAGTAAAATAGACATTATATGGAAAATATTTGTTAAATACAAATATATAAAATGATACCAATTTTGTTTTTAAGATGAAAAAAATAAGAGATGGAGAAAAAGAATCAAATTAACATTTAACACCATTTCTCAGTGATATAACGCAGTCTTTGGAACATTTTCTGAAATGTTCAAATTTAATGCACTTAACATTTATTACACAAATAATACAGAAAGTACCTTCAGTTATGCCCAGTCTGGAAAATATTAGAAAGTTAAGGTAACTTAGCCTTCCTACTGTGACTCTGATCTGTGAGATGGCTTTTCACCTGACAGTGAGTGACATGGGATCAAAATTCTTGGGGGGGGGGCCAGAACAAGAAGGAGACAGTTCCAGAGCATGGGGAGGGGCAGGGGTCTGACCAGGTGGGGTATTGAGCAAACCAGTTTTGACAAAAACATAATTTGCAAGATGGCACTGGGCCTGTGGCAGAAGGTTCAAATGACCCGGTTTTTTATGGATTCCATAGGCTCCTAAAAGATGTGTTGAAGGCCTATCCTCCCGTGTCTGTGAGTGAGACTTTATTCAGAAATAGGGTCCTGGCAGATGCCATCAAGAGGACACCATTGTGCTGGTCCACAATCCAAGGCCTTATAAAGGAAGAGGCAGAGAGAGACACACAGGAAAGGGAGCCAGGGCAAGGGTTAGGGTTAAGGTCGGGGGGTTAGGCTTCAGGTTGGGATCTGGACTTGGGGTTAGAGTTAGGGTTTAGGGGTACACCTGCAAATCAAGATATGCCAAGCATCATCAACAACCACCAGAAGATAAGGTGGAGGATTTGAGAAGATTCTTCCTCTGAACTGCCAGAGCAGTGCCAATGCTGCTGGCTCCCTAACCTTCTACTCTATTTCTGGCCTTCAAATTCTGAGAAAATAAATTTCTGGGGGTTTTTTTTCTTTTTTTTCTTTTGTACCGGGGATCAAACTCATGACCTTGTGCTTGCAAGGCAGGTGCTTATGCCAGTGAGCTAAATCCTCAACCCAATTTCTGTCACTTTCAGCCACCCTAGAAAATCATTTTGCCCATTGTAGTCATTCTAATTTACATGTATTCTCCTACAGTAAGTGGTAACAGCATCCCTTTGCACTAAACAACAACAAAAATGACAACAACAAAAACACATCCAGATTTGGAAGACAGAAAAGAAGAAAACCCAAAGTGCAGGAGGCGAGGATGGGAGGAGGAGGAGATTGGCCGTCTTGAGATCTACGAGATAGAAAAGGTGCCAGGTTGGCACACTTTCCTGGGATTCATGGCACACCCAAGTGGCAAAGGAAGCTGGCTGTGGGTGCTGCCAGGACACACTGCTACACAGCACACCGATCTGCAGGAGACGGGAACAGACGCTCTACACAGACACCTCCTCCTTCCACCCTGAGTACATGCGGAATGCAGGTCTAGCTAGACAGTTTTACCGGATTCTTCAGAGAAGCAGTAACATTTTCTTATGAATTTAAAATGTCTGATTTTTAAGTCTTGATGACTCTTCAACCTCTTACAAGACGCGACGTGGGACAGACTGCAGCTGTTCTGAGTGATCACAGCCATCAGTTTGCCCCTGTGGACCAGGACTGGCCCCGTGGGAGCCAGAGAGCGGTTGTATCCTTCCATTTCTGTTCACCTCCAGCCGAGGCTTTATAAATACTTAGCTTGGAATACGGAATGTGCCTGCAAGCCTGTGCGTGAGCAGATTTTAGAGTTCTAGAAATCTGGTCTGCCTCCAGGACTTTCGATTGAGCTTCTCGCTTTCATTTTAGTTCTGTTATTTCATCTTGAAACCCACAAATTTGAAATGGTAGAAAACATGTGCCTACCTTTCCCAAATGCAGAGAAGAAAACCTGAAATCTTCTAAAATAACAGCACTGTCTCCCTCTTTAGTCCAAAGGAAAATAAACAGTTCTGGGACCAATAACAACTAATCCACGCTGTCCAGTTGTTCAAAAGTGCAGGTTAGGATGGGAGACCCCAGGTACTTCACACATCATTACACCCCAAAAGTTACGGGCTCAAGGGGACCTTAAAGTTTACTGGAGGCTGAGTCCCCTTACCTGCAACATCTACTTTGTTTAAATACCTGAACTTGACCTGTCTCTTGTATTTCTATGCCAAAGACTTCAGCATTTTTCAGAAGCAGAGATAAGAAATCACCTTTGCAAATGACAGCGTTAGATGTGTGTGTGTAGACAGGTGAGTAGCGGGTAGGAGCACATACACACATAGGAAATGTCAACAAAGCAACATGTATGATGGGACAACAGGTGGTGATTATACTTATTTACTCAGTTATTCAACCCATATTTACTGACCATCTACCAAATACTAGAGACTGCCCCAGTGAGGCACATTCACCCAAGTGAGTTATGAGATCACTGCGAGCGTGCACGGACCAGCTGGCTCACAGCAAAGTGAACTTCCGCACAGCACCCCGGCCCTTCCGGTTCCACAGACTCTGATGAATCCCTGGCTTCTCCTGACACCACCATCAGGTGACCGACTTGGTAGAATAACCAGCTGTCTTGGCATTCAGTAATGCAGAGGTGATAGAAACACTGTCTCCAATGGCTTTTGATGTTTCTCTTTTCAATTGCTCAAATTCGCCATCCTAGACGGTGACGTGTTTGAGCCCAAATTCACAGCTCATGGCTTGATGTCTGGTACTGCTTGTTCGATTCCCACACCTCCTGAGTCTGAGTTTCTCCCAGACCCTCAGTGTACTGACACAGCATCTGGCCTGCTTTTAACGCCACACATACACAGTCCCACATAACCAACCCACGGAGCACAAGACCTGAGTATTTGCACTCGTGAACCCTGCGACAATTCAATCATACAGCTAGGGCAGAGCGATCTTGGTCACAGTTGCTTATTAGAGATTTCAAGTACTGTCACAGTCCATTCAGTGAAACCCTCCCAGCTTCTGCTGCCAAGCCTGTAACATCCTTCTCCCCTTTACGGTCTGTCTCCATTCTGGAATCCAGTACCCTGCGCCCGTTTACAGCCTACAGGTGATTTTACATTTTGTCTTCACTCCAGTATCCCACCTGAGTCTCACAAACATTCCTGGGCTTATTCATTTTACTGAAAAGGAAACCAAGGCACAGAAAGAAAGTCTGCTCTACGCAGATCTTAGATTTTGAGGAAGTTTTGTTTTTCTGTGGCACAATAAATCCGAGCCAGGGACAGAGAACACACATGTGTGTCACCTAGTGGGCTTGATGGAGCTCCACTGAGATATTAGCACACAGATGCCGGACACTTACCCTGTCTAGGCCCGACCTGACTCCCGCACCTTCGCCCACGGAAAATGTAGTGAGCTTCGTGTCTAATGCAAAGGAATAGCATCTCTCGGAGGCTGAGTCCTCTGCGCAAAACCAGTGAATAAAATCAACAGAACCAGAGCCTGAACCCGTGAGGCCTCACGTTCTAAGTGCACTCAGCTACTGATACAAGGGCCGAATTTCCTAACTAATGAGATACTTGGGGGTTTGGGTGTTTCTGTTGTTGTTGTTGTTTTTGTTTTGTTAAAAAAAATTCTCCCCAATATCCGCATTTTGTAAGGCCTTTTAATGTGTAAGCAATTCTGCGTCTTATCTTGCAGCATGGTTTTCCATCTGTGGCTAATTTGATTTGAAATAATATTAGGCCAGCAGATTTCAAGATACAATAAAACAAGCCTCAGAGCTGAATGCATTTCACAGAAACAATTCTCAGCCCTTTTGAGTTGCAAAGTAGCGATGATGAACCCTGCTGACGGTGATGCATTCATATTTAATTCAGCAGAGAGAGACACGTGCACATTCGCTCTTGCACACTTGGCCCCCGGAGGACCCGAAGAAGGCACGACACCCGCCCCTTCACGCTCACTGCTGCTTTGCCTGATTTGTGTCTTCTACTCTCCCCTGCTTCTCACCCTAGCGTTCGCACCATGAAGAGGCCAGAGGCAACTGTCCCAGCAGGAGAAATAAAACTTAAAGACCACTCGTTCCCCAAGGCCCATTCTGTCATTTAGCTACAAACAGGGCCTGCGGCTCCCTGATTTCACCTGCCCACATTTAACTCAAACACCAGCCTCACGCAGGTCTGCTAGTAATGCCCCAAACTCTCATGCTAGACTTTTAAAAAGTATTTCTAAGCCGAATAGGGGGACTCAATGAAGTCTGCAACCTCTCCCTCAGTTTCCCTCGAGTCATTTCTAAGCTAATGGAGTTCAGGCCGAGACAGGAAGACACTGTGTACCAGGTTCTGAAGGGTGTAGAGTTTCGAAGCCAAGAGTGTGGGCTCTGAGTCCAGCCCCCCGGATTAGCCCGATGCGTCCTCCCTTCCTGGCTGGATTAGCCAGGCCAAGTTACCTGAGGGTTCCCTGCCTCAGTTTCCATATTCACAAAACAGACAGCCGTACAGTGCCTGCCATCCAGCGTTGGCATGCAGATTGAAGAGGTCAGCAACTAAGAGCTCCGAGCAGTACCAGGCACAGGGAGACACGCACACACCCTTGGCTTATAATTCCAGCTGCTCCTGGGCTTCCTCCTCCTTCTCTCTGTCCCTCTGTGTGGCCTCTGCTGGGGGAAATATTCATGTAGAAATATTACCCTTCTCACCCATTCAGAGATTTCTTCATCATATGCAGTGCATTCAAAAAGCATTCCTCGAAGACCTGCCCTGCGTCTTGCCCTGTACTTAGCCCTGAAGATCCAGCAGGGAAGATGGGAAAATGGGCCACAGCTGTGTGGTTGTCAGTAGCACTGGGTGATCTGGCCAGCGACAGCCTCTTAAATAAAAGGTGCTGGGAACCCTGGCCATCTACATGGAAGATCGAATCTAGCCTTGTATCTCTCAGCATGCATTAAACTAAAATCAAAATGGATCAAAGAACTAAATGTTACAGCAAAAGCTCTTCATCTGTAGGAAAATAAAGTAGGTAAAACTCTTGAAATCATAGACGTAGGCAAGGACTTTCTGGTAGTCTCGTTCAATTACATAAAAATTAATAGTTGAAGTGAACAAATGGAATTATGTCAAATTTTAAAACTTTGGTACAGAAAAAGAAATGGCCTAATGAAAATCTACTGAATGTCAAAAAATTTTGCTAGATGTAGGATTAATATCAAGGATATATAAAGAAATCCAAAAAATAGACCTCCTCCAAATAAAAGGCCTAAGCAAAAAATTGGGCAAGTGAGATGAATAGACCCATCACAGAAACACAAAAAAAGGAGCCATGTTCAGCATCGCTGGCCGTTAGAGAAATGCAAGCTGAAATAACACTGGGAATCCACCTGACTCCAGCAAGACTGGTTATCATGAAGAAATCAAATCACAACAAATGCTGGTGAGGTGCAGGGGAAAGTGCACCCGTCCACATTTCTGGTAAGAATGTAAACTAGCACAAGCATCATGGGAATCAGAGTGGAGATTCCTCAAAAAGCTAAAACTAGAAATTTCATTTGACCCAGCTACTCCCCTCTTAAGTATCTTCCCAAAGAATTAAAGACATTATATTACAGGGATACACGCATGTTTACAGCACCATAATTTGTAATAGCTAAGCCTTGGAATCAGCCTATACACCCATCAACAAACAACTGGACAAAATTGTGGTGTTTATACACAACAGAGCTTTACTCTGCCATAAAGAAGTTTAAACCTGAGTCATTGGTAGTAAAGTATCAGACACACAGGCCTGATATTGCATGGCTTCTCTCGTAGGAGAAATCCAAAATATAACCAAAGATCAGAATCAAAGACGGTGACAGGAAGTAGAGAGATCTTCCTCGAAGGGGACCAAAGGAAGACAGCGCAGGGGAAGAGGATGGAAAAATGAATTCAGATGAGCTATGCCTTGCACCAGCGCCATAGAAGGGAAGCGGCCACTGGGAGGAGAAAAGGGGCTGCACAGCCTACAGCAGCAAGTGACCCCAGGATGAGTGGCCTTCGTCTTTGCAAAAGCTCTAGAAAGAACGTGAGCAAAGACAGGTGTGGCCACCAGGGAGAAGGCAGGGGCGCTCTCAGGGGACGGGAGATGTGTGCGGTGGTCGCAGTCAGTGGTTAAGAGCCAGGCAGTCTGGCTTGATCTTCCTCACCTTAAAGCAGGAATTCTGACAGCAAAGTTGTTGAGGAAAAAGCAGCTTAGAAATGGACGCTGCTACCGTCACATCAAGAAAAAGTTGGATACACGGAAAACAAGGCTTCAATCGACCCACCAGAAAACTGAGTTCGCAGGGCCGGTTGCTATGCCAGCATCAGGAGAGCCAAGGAAACCCAGCGAGTGGGACTGAGACCTGTTCGTCCCGGGAAGATTCCTCCAGGGCCATAGCGCGGTAGGAACATTTCAACAGCAAAGGTGTGAGCTTCTAGGGCCAGCGTTAGGCAGCGCCTACATTTCAGTGGATTTTGCTTCAACAATCGCCATTTTCTCTAGCTAAAAATCTGAGATGGATCCTGCCAAGATTCTGACAGGCAGAAGGGAAGAACACTTTGCAAACCATGCCCACAGCCTCTCCATAACAAGCCCACACGGAAATCTTATTCTAGCCGAGGCAAGAGAATTTTTCTAATCTAGCAGCCTGTGTCCCTTCCTGTCCTTTTCAAGAGGGAAAAAGAAAAACCAAAAAACACTTGCAGAAGTCCCAGGCCAGGGACACACAGCCGCTAAGAGACCAGATGATCGTCATGAGATTAGAGACGCCTTCCCCTTGCTGACAGGCTGCCCTGTGACCAGCAGCTCCCCACTGTCCTAGCAGAGAGGGGCGGGGGCTGAAAGAGCCGCCGGGTGTGCCTGCTGTCTGAGGAGGAGCAGTTAGGAAGGTCCAAAGGCACAGGTGTGCGGAGCAGGGAGCAAGGCGAGAGCCCTGGACAAGTCCGGGCCCTGCGTTTGGTCCCCACAGCTACAAGAGAGTCAAACACGATCTGTCTCTAGCCACTTAGTATCCAACCTCCCACCCCAGCCTCGCTGCCCCTCTCTACCCTTCCCTGATTCACTGTGCTCACCTTGAATGAAAAAACGTAAAGTACACTACAGGACAAGAAAAACCAGTCTGGAGGAACAAAGCAACCCAAGAGGCAGACTCAGATACGACACAGCTGTTGGCTGTCTGATAAAGGGCTTAAAATGACGTCCAGTGGACAGAGGACACAACAGGAAGGAACAGATGGGTACGGTAAACAGAGGTGGGACTGCTCAGAAAGAATCAAAAACAAACGTTACCAGTGAAGAGAACCACTCAGATAGAAAGGTGGACAACGATCTGGGCTGGACTTGTCTGTAGATCAGATGTGACCAAAGGAAAAACATCGATGAAGTGAAGGACAGCAGGAGCTCTGCAAGCTAAAAGGCCAGGAGAAAAGGAGCTCAGGAGGAGAAAGGGAGACACAGAAGGCACGTAAGAACTGCGGGGCAGTTTTATAATTATGCACACACAACTGAACTGCCCCAAGGAGATAAAAAGAGAGAATGCAATAGAACAAATATTTCAAAGAGTTAAGCCTGGGGACACGCTGGACTTAGTGACAGATAATACATCCAGAGAGCGGAGAGGACGTGAAGCAGGATACATTTTTTAAAAACAAAACAAATACATGAACAAATAAAACCTCAATGTACCATCCTACTTCTAGGCATATCACGTGCGAACTGCGTAACACCCAATACAAAATGAACATATTGCAAGAACCTGACGAGGAAAAGCAGACGCCTGTTAGACCAGCACAGTAACCACTACAGCAGGAGGCTCGGTGTGCAAGAGGGTGACGTGAGCTGATAGCAGTGGGCTGCATTGTGAATGTCCCTAACAGTAGACTGGAAGTGTCCCCCCCCACACACACACAGGACAGTAAGTATGTGTGGTAACCTATCAGTTAATTAGTTCAACTGAGCCGTTTCACAAATAGATGTTAAAACATCCTGTGACACACAACATGTACTCTTTTTGCCTATTAAAATAATTTCAAAAAGCTTCACAGCATGCTTGTCAGAAATCACGCAAGCAATAAGCAAGTGGAATAAAATGTTTAAAATGCTGAAAGACCAAGATTTTTTTAAACCGTACTTTTATATGCAAAAACAAATAATATTTCACCATTAAAGGATAAATATTTTTTTCAGACAAAAAAAAAAAAACAGAAATGAAGCGATTCATTGCTAAACAACTCTTCTTTGCAAGAAATGTTAGGAGAAGTTCTTTGAGGGGAAAGAAAACACTGTAAGTTATAAATTCAGGCCTAAATAAGGAAAGGAAGGCCCTAACGAAGGAATAAATACAACCTTCTTTTTTCTAAATTTATCAGAAAGACAACCTGTGGGAGAAGCACGGTCCTCACTACACTCCTTAAGGACCTTCTGGGGCACCCAGCGGGACTGCTCCCTCTGCTTCCCTGCTTGGGATAATAAGCCCCTCTGTGTGGTTTCTTGCAAGATGAAGGCTCATCTTCCCTCTAGAACATGGGCTCAACTGGGGTGACTGTCCCTTCCGAGTCACATCCCAAGCTCCCAGCACATGGCAGACACCCAGAAGGAAAGAGCCAATAAATGAACGGCTCGCTCTCCTCTCTGGTGGGTGACGGTGTGACGTTCACCCTTCCCATGCCCCCTGTTCCCCGACAGCCTCCCCTTTGGTGGAGAGAGCCTTGGTCCGCGGTGCTCAGCTCATCCTCCCACTCCAGTCTGCAACCCTGCACCTTGTCCCCTACTGTGGACCACAAGCAAGAGGTGTCTCAGAGCCCAGCCCCTCAAACTTGGGGTGGTGTCAGTGTTTGAGAAGAGCCGAGGTTTGCCGTGGGTGCGGGAAAGTGAAGTGGTCATTAGCAGAGCAGACATTTGTCGTGGCCGGGGAAGCTGCTAGGCATGAGGGTGCCGTCCCTGCCTTGGCGGGTGAGGCCGTGTCTCCTCCCAGCATCTCGAACAATCCCTCCCCTCCTGGAGGGAGGCGTGTGCCCGCCTCTCACCTGCACCGCAGGTAGCAGCAGAGCTCTCAGACACAGCCCACCTCCTCCGGGGTGCCACCTCGACCCAGGAACCCATTGGCTTTCTTCAGGTGCAGCTAAACCCCAGGAGACCCCAGCCCAGGGCACAGAGGGATAGCAGAGTGTTTCAACTCCTAAACATGCTCCAAACATGGTGTACGACCTGAGGAACTCTGAAAGCCTGAGCATTTGGTTATCACGGTTCATTAATCCACTCGGTCAACCACAGACCTGAGGCCACCAGCTCCTCACCTGCAGAAAAATTAAAATCATCAACAAAACCTACAAGGCTCCCAGCAGTTTTCTTTAGAGCAATTTTAAATTATCTTCATTCATCTATTTCTGAAACATTATGTTGACATTTTGTATACAAGAGGCAGTTGATAACAGGCTATTTCATACATCACAACATGTACAGAAAAAAGATATGCAATGGTTTAAATAAAATACATAATGTACAATAGTTTAAAGGAAATAAAGCAGGACACACCCAATTTGTGACCTGAATATCCACAATGTCCTCACCCATATTCCTACTGATGGGTACAGAAGGGAAATCCGGAATGCTTTGTTTTTAATATTATAAAGAGACTGCTATAAATGTGAACCTGTTTTGGTGTCCTCTAGCTCCTCAGGAGTAAAGCATGGTTTCTCCGGCATAGGAGATGGATGCCTTGAAATGGATTATAGAATACCCATTTTTCCAGTGTTCACACCAGCTCACACTGTTAGAGCAGCTTTCCATCATTCCGCATCCCGGCCAACACTGCTGTGGCCTCGGGGGCCTCACCAGTGAGCACCCGTGGTGCTGCCTCGTGGGGTTTCAGTCTGTGTTTCCCGGTCAGGAATGAACCCCTCTCCTCCCACTGACTATGTCATCCGAGTGGTTCCAAACCCTGGCTGTGGGCTGTGCACCAGCCCTTTCTTTCCCCTGCTCTGTGTGCTCTAACCAGCTGCAGGGTAGTGACCCAGCCAGGGAGGACTCAGTGGGGAGCACCTTAGGAAACCACCAAGTCCATAGTCTGCCTCTCAGGGAATAACCAGGCGCTGACCCTCAGGGATCGTCCTCACAGCCTGCCTGCCGCGCCCAGGGGTAATATTTCACATCTTGCTGGAACTCTCTGCAAGCACTATTTGCATGCAATTAAGTCCTCGGATGACTCTTCCATCCAAATGACTAATTTATTAGGACCATACTGATTTGAGACACAAAAGGCTCGTGCTTCCTCCCTGCAGAACAATACAGACAAAAACTTGGCCTTAAAACTCGGCCTTCCTGGAGAAGCTGTTACCCACTCCTGTCCCCTCCCCACTTAGGAGCACGTAGTTGCACACTGATCCTTTTGAAGATGGATATGGAGATTGGAAGGCAGATCGGCCCAGGTGAACATTTATCAATACCATCATTCAACGGCATGCTTTCAAGAGACCCTTTATGCATTTATTCTGTTAGAAAAAAACTAAAAATTTCCTATTCAAGATAGAGAATTAACGAGAATGAAATGATCCCATGAATAAGCGACCCTGATGTATAAAAGTAGGGCACACGTGGGGTGAAAGTCATACATAAAGTCAGAAACAATGGCCAATAAAAGGAATCCGGGCTGCTGCCAACCCCGGCCTTTGTCCAAGGCATCGCTCGAGATCTCTGTCGATATTATTTTGAAATTTAGAGCTTCGACTTGTATGAACATGCACCCCCATGCTGAGCTTCTGCGGGCCTTGGTGAACCAGCAGAAAGGCTGTCTTCCTGCATTAAAGCAACGCTGTGGAAAGCCGAAAATAAACCATCTATGCTTGATTAATTAGGTTTGTAAGTATTGTTTCAGAACCAAACAATATTTCTAAAGATTTCAATAGTTCAAAGATTGCCCTCTGCTCGTCTGGCCAATATATCTTCTAACACACGCGGTTTACACGCATTTTTCTTCCCGATATGTTGTCTTTGGTTGGTGCGACATTGTCTGAGCGCAGGGCTTTTTGGGTCAGAGTGGTTTTCTCCTCCGCACAGCAGTGGTGCCGGGTGCAGCACACTGACCATACATCTTCCGTGTCATTTCCATCAAAGGCACATGATACTTCCTGGTGACCAATCAGGAGAGATCCAGCGTCCACACAGAGGGCATATTGGCAAACCAAGCCGCCTAATGACAGCCATTGTTCCAGGCCAACAAAAGGGACGTCCTGGATATTAACATGTGGCCTTGTGTAAGGGTCACTGGTATGGCACATCCATCATATTTCACTGCGGAGAAAGAGAACTTTATAATTTCCGTCAGAACCTACTGTTGTCCAAGTCAATGTGCGAGGCTGACGGCTGACACCAAGGAGACAGATGACCCTGAGTGATGGCCGCCCCTTGAAGCGAATGTCCTTTCTCTGCCTCACTTCTTTGAAGCACCAGCAGGCCTTATGTCAAGAGGCAAGGTTGCAGGGATGTAACTCAAGGCCACGGGGCAGGGAGCACACCAGGCCCCCCATAAAATATTAATTTAATAACACAGAACCCAAGCATTAACTTCTCACACTGATCAGAGAAATCACACATCTCCACGCCTCAGAATATCAGGGGTCTTCATGGGAAAGACCAAGCTCACAGTTAAAACAGACTTTGTTACCCAGGGCAAAGCACCCTAGCAGATCAGAACAGAACACCTGGGCAACACGGGCATTTCACCCAAACCTAAAATCAGATAATGAGGTGTCGTACGTGGCAGTCGTGGTTAGAGGAAGTTTTATGCTCAAGTGCAGAGATTTTGAAATCTGGAATTGGGGTTATTAAATGTTATCTTTTAAAAACTGCAATTTTTTTCTGTTTAAGAGATCTGAAAAATATAGAAGAAAAAAAAAAAAGACAGCAAATAAACATGCATCTCAGCTCCGTGGCTGGGCCCTACTGTCCTGGAAAGGCCAGGGTAGGAGGAGAAGAGGCCGGAGAGAGAATTCCGTTTGTTCCACATAATTTTCCCTTTCACACTTTCTGTCTGGGATGCTTTCCACAGCTCTCTTTCTGTAGTCAATTTCTTCTCCCTTGCCTCTTTTCCTAACCTCTGGCTTTGCTCTTTTTGCTGTAAGTGCTTGCATTTGCTTTATGATAATAGTCAATGCTTGAAATTACTTATGGAGTAATCTTGCCATCAAAATTCTGCTAAATTCCTTGAGTGATGGAAGAGCAGCAGGATAAAGCTATTTCATAATCATAGTAACTTGCAAAGATAAAATAGGACCCCAGCCTGATTTTATCACTTCGTGGCTTAGGAGAAGTTTCTGCTACATGAAAGAAATTCCCTTCCTGTGAAGAAGACACTGAGAACTGACTACCAGCCTCCGTCATCTAAGCTCAGTTATCTGCAAGCGGGGCGTGACTAGAAGAAGGTGATTTTTAACCATTTTTGGAAAGACTTTGCGGAGCAAGTTAATTATGTGAATTGTGTGTCGGGGACAAAGTTCTTCAGAATAGTGACATTTCCAATCACTCATCCTCATCCTTAGGCTGAGTTCTCCTTTCCACCTTGCACATCTGCTCCACCTCTAACGTCCTCCACTGAGAATGCCTCCCCCTGGGCCGCCCTGTTTCTCTTGGAGGCCGAGGTGAGTGCTACCCTTTTTGCAGAGCCTTTTCCTGCCGTTCCAGCTCTCCCCGATCTCCCTGTCTTCTGAAAGGCTCTCGGGAACATCCTCACCACACACACTGTGTCTTAGTTACTTTTCTCTTGTTATTGGAACAAAACATCCAGCAACCAAAATAAAGGGTGGAAAGGTTTGTTTAGCTCACAGTTTGTGGAGGTTTCAGTGTGTAATCAGCTGACTGCAAGGCAGGGTGGCCTGGCACTGGGGCAAAAGCAGCCAGAGCAAAAGGGGAGAACAAGCCTCTTTCCTGCCTTATATTGTACCCAGCACCACCTCCACCACCTCCACCTCCACTCCCCACCCCACCCCGCGCCAAGGGAGAGCAGAGCACTCACAAAATCTCTGTGCCGGCCTCTTACACAGGATGAGAATATTTACATAGTAAGGACCCTGTCTCCCTGCTGAGTTCTAGGTTAAACTTCTAAACTTCTCAAGCTGACACAATGTATTGATCGTTACACACTGTCACTTAATGTATGCGTAAAAAGAAAAGTACTCTAAGTTAATGAAAAGAAGAATACCCAACTTAATACTTTTTAAATTTTATTTCCTGATTACATGTCTGCAGCCCACGCATTTTAAGTCCCCGAGGGGAGCTGATAGAGGACACTGTACAGCTGGCTTCTTCTTCTTTAATCCCTCCTCCCTCTCCCTGTCTTCCCCGTTGTCTGCCTTTTCCTCTTTTGATTGTTGTTAGTATTGCTCAGCTCGTGTTTATGGCATGTGATGTTCACGTCTACTGAGCTCATCACTGATTCCCCACCTCCTCTCCTGTCCCCCTTCCTTGGTCCCTGGGAGCCCTTCCTAGCAAACACACAGGCGTCTATACTTTCCTGAATGCAGCCTCATGTTTGGCATGTTGCATGCTGAGCTGTCAGTAAACAGTTTAAATACATTAACACACAAAATTAACCTTCGGGAACACACAAGTCTCTTGCGGGCAATGCTGTATTAAATTTGTATGGTAGGATTGGGAGTGTAGCTCAGCAGCACAGCATCTGCTTGGCAAGCACAAGGCCCTGAGTTCGATTCCTGGTACCAAGAAATAAGTGAATGAGTAAATAAATTTAGATGGCAATCAAGCTCTATTCTGTCTGCCAAGAAACACCACATGCGAACACGGACACACACTTCTCTCCAGACCAGTGATCCTGGGATCCTAAATGGTTAAAGGGTCTAAAAGCTTCCTGGGTATTAGGTTATGCTTACCCCCACCTTGCAGTGGGGAATCAGCCCAGAGGAGCCCCACTCCTTGTCCACCACGATTGGTCCAGGTCGACACACAGGCAGACTCCTTCCACAGAGGTTTGTTCCCTCTCACATCTCAGTTTCTTTCCAAAGACAGCAGGAAGCTACTGGAAACCACATGTTCAGTCTTTACTGAAGAGAACACAGTAAGGAAAAGAAGATGACATACAGAAAAAAACGAGAAGCACAAGACAGGACATCACAGGGGCTCAGAAGGCCCCGGCTCAGGTCTTCCCAGAGGCATGCTGCACCCCAAATTCCATGGACTTCAGCTATAGGGCCCCCCTCCCTTTTCAAACAATGCAGTGCACTGTAGACCTCCGTAGTGTCTAATCAATATAGCGCATAAAACTAGTTCTTGGTATTGAATTTCCGCTACTGAGATTAATTTGCTTTATGAGTTTAAACTAGGCTCAGCACCACAAATGTCTACATTCATAAAAATACTATTGGGTTCATTTGCTTTTCCTTTGAATAAATAGTCTTATGATAGGGTACTAAGATAAACTGGGAAAGGTTTGCATCATCATAAATATAGTAAAATGTGTTACCATCTCTTAATGGACTCAAACAAGAATACCAGTGATAAAGCCCCGGTAACAATGATGCATAGTCACATCCTTGTCATTATGATTTGTAAAACATTGTTCTGTTTCACTTTATTTGTTCCCTTCTACAGATGATGAAGAAATTGGCTTAAAGAAATTACAAAGTTATTGTCCAAATTACAAAGTTATTGTCTATTTCCTTATAGAAATAACCTTCCAGGCTTAAAGTAACCAGAATAATGCCTGTCACCCAACACGTGCCCCCGTCCTTTGGTTCACTGCAATCTCCCTTTCCCCCCCAGGTTCTGACCCCTGGCCACGTCACTCCTGAATGCCACAGGGACAGTTCATGTAGCTGAATCCCCCATCTCCCTTTCTGACTCAGGGCAGCCTCTAATTCTTTCTGCCTCTGTTTCTCATCAGAGTGAAAGACAGAAATAGTTATTCTGTTCATCCAACAAAAAGGAAATTAATGGTTGATTAGATGCCTGTTCAACACAAGAAGGATAAAAACCAGTCTTCATGGTGAATTATGGAATTAGGGGCCAACTTACAGTGTGGCTATGTCCACACAAAGCCAGACATCCAGTAGATTTAGCTAGAGAGAGAGAGAGAGTTTAGCAGTAAGAAAATAGTGAGGTTGGCTGGTCAGGACTATACTGACAAAACAAAATAAAAAGACAAATGTCAATAGCATAGGACAATTACAGTCCTAGCAGAGTTTACAAGCCTAAGTCTCACTATCAGAAAAGTAGAGGTCTCACTGACTCTGCAAAAGTAGACTTATTAAATTTGTGTGGTGGTATACATTTTTCTCTTTCCTCTGATATTTCAATTTCATTTTCCAATATCAAATTTAAGAGAGAAATCAAGAAAGACAAAGCCAGCATCTAAAGACCTGCGTCACAGCAGCTCCCAGGATACTGAAGTCTCCCGCTTTGTAAGTGTGGTGTACAACACCATGTGATGAGTTGGCTCTACATTTGATGAATTAAATGTTGTCTTCCTAATCTATGGGGCACAAAGTATATTGAGATGCATTTTATCCAAGAGTTCTAAGCAGCAAAACCCACTTAGTACTCACACTGATTTTCCCAAGTCTTATTGATTTCTATGGGAAATATCAGAAAATCCTCCTTAAAAGGTATAATTTTCTACTTGACTCATTCAATAAAGTTACTGAGTCATGTTCAGTGTGTGCACAGGTCAACTGTGATCCAAGTGATGTCATTTTAATGTGCTGTATCATTTTTGATTTATGTTTTAATTACAAGAGTTTGCAACATTGTTGTGCTGTAATTTCTAAAGCTTTTACACTCTTAAGGAGGCTGTAAAACTGTACTATGTTTTCCTAAGTCCTGACTCAGGAGAGCAAGGGCAAGATGATAACTTAGGAGCAATTTATCACCCCATCAAGAATGAGATAAATTTAATGAAAATTGCAGGCCTTAATTGATAACTTATTAATCAAACTCTACCCCAATCCTAAGAAAAAAAAAAATAGCCCCAAGACGTAGACAAAAGCAGCATTCTTAAAGATGAGCTGAAAGTTCCATTTTGTGTGCTGAGCCTGAACCCCGGGAACAAACATTTGCAGCTGTTGCTGCTTACTGTTACCTTAAATACTGCTGGGCCATATGGAGTCATTCTGAGGACTTTTTATTTTAAAATGCTCTGTTCATATTTTATGCTTTTCCATATGTCTCCTCCTTCCTTCAGAGTCTCTATGCACTTGCATGAAATAAGATCTGTGTTCCTTTTCCCGTCCCCTGTCTTTAGTTCAGCCTCAGAGCGCCCTTTGGTCATCAGGGACCAGCGACTGTGGCAGGGAGACAGAATGTTCGGGAGAGCCCTTTGCTCATCCTGCCCACTCCTGGCCCTCAACCTGCGCTTGATGATGAACTGGTTGCAAAAGGACCAAAACGCTCACAGAAAGCATCACTGAAACCTGAAGGAAGCGCTGGAGGACCGTCCAACCTGGTGACCCAAACACTGACCCAAATGCTCTTTCTGCAAAGGGGCCTCCCTGTGCTCTGAGGCTGAAGGCCAGCAAAGAGCCAAACAAAACAGTTGGTGTGTGTATGGGCCACAAGTAGCTTTTGCATAAAATAGAAGGAGGAGACAAATTAATAGCCCCTGGGACTAGCCTTTCTGGGTCCCTGGAAGGGCTGCTTGCGTGTTCACAGCTGGAACCCGTATCAGCAGGCAGGCCGATTCAAGGCCGCAGGGAGGCTCTTCCTTTCTGATCCACACTCCGATGGCTCAGTAAAAACAGGAGGCATGAAAAGCAGCGGGTCCTGATGCTGGCAGATCACGAGCTCCAAAGTTCCCCGCTCCTCCGCGCAGGCACCCAAGTGGCGCTTTCCCCGAGACATCACTGTGGCTCCCAGAACCCGTTCTGCAGGAGCACAGGTGGACACGGTCAAGCTGAGTGCTGCAGATTGAAGGCAGACAGCGTGACACCACCCTGAAACCGTGAGGGAGCAAAGTCCTCTGGGCACTTTACTCACTGTGGTGAGGGCTGTCATAGGGATTGGGGCCCCGCAGCAGCTCCTTAGGCACCTGTGGCCACCTCTCCGGGTCCTTTGCAAAAGGGACCATCACTCCATCTCCAAACTGACTCTGCTTCCCTTCTCCTTAGGCTGCGTTGGACTCGTGACTGGTTTTGCCCCAGAGCGTGGTGGGGATGGCAGAGAGGGTTTCCTAGGACAACCTAAACCATGATGGATGAGTAGAAATTAGCCTGAGGAGTAGAGGAAATGAACAATGCATCCTGTGACAAGAAAGGGTGTGGTACACTCAGCAGTGAGACTGTCTATGCCTTCTGATGCCTGTGAATGCCCAAAGTGTGACTTGCTTACTTTTAAGATAGTGTTACACGGTGTATTTGTTATTGTGAGCCCCTTACTATTTTGTTGTGGAATTTTATTTTACTTTTTCATGCAACAGAAATAATATTAGCTAAATGTTTTGATCACTTGTACATGCTAGGAACTGATCTAAGCATTTTACTTGTATTAACTAATAAGATTTTCCCACAGATATCTGATCAGGTCATTACTGACCTTGTGTATTTCTTTCTTCCTAAACTAAAGAAATTGAGACCTAAATTGGCCACAAAAATCTTGGACAACACCCCACATATACTAACTGACAGAGTCCTGTCAGCTGTCCCTTGGAGCCATCAGAGAAGTCTTTTGAAAAGTTAAATCAGAGCCTGGCATTCCCTTGCATTTACAGAAAAAATCTAAATGTCCTATCCTGACCACTAGGTCCTGATATTGCTACAGGCAGCTGAGGCAGTCAGACAGGCTGGATCCCCAAAAGAGCCAATGCAGAAGACCAGATACCTTGCAACTGTGGGGGAGACAGACACCTCCTGCTGTGGACCAGGCCTCAAGACAAAAGACCAAACAAATGCATCCATATCCTAAGGACTGATACTCTAAATAGCTCCCTATCACCCTGAGGAAGTCAGGAGTCACCATTCCAACCCCCTAAGGGGAAGAGTCACTGCTCTCTAAGAATGCCCACCCACTTTCCAGTGACTTGCTTCCCTATTTGTCCCTAATGTAATCAATTTTACCTGAACGGTTAATCTTATTGGCTAACTACAGTTCTGTCCCACCTTAGGCCTGTTAGCCTTGTGGGTTCCCAGTTTTTCCCACCTTGAGCCGGTTTCACCCCATGATTTTATTCTATAAAATCCCTAGAAAAGACAAAGTCTTTGGCAACCCGCTCAGGACCCTTTCTGTCTCTCTCAGACAGAAGCTTTGTTTCTCTCGATAAATATGATCTACTCTTAACCTCCGTTGTTCCTGAAATTCCTTCTTTGATTTTAGAGAACACGAGCTCGTACTGGACACAGCAGGTCAGGAGTTTGGTTCCCTGGATCAGTACGATGTGGCTCCCTCCACACTCTCCCCTCTCCGCCATGCACCCTTCTGCCTGCTCCTTACTGTTGCCATCTGGTTTCCCTCGATTATTCCAACTCGTGTTCCATGATTTGCTATTACTTCTGCGGACGATGCTCTTTCTCCAGACCCTCTTTGCTCCTTCAAGACCTACACAAACCTCAACTCTGCAAATACACCTCCCTTGGTCAGCTTATCTGAAATGACACCTCTCCATCATCCGTCCTCCCTCTGACTTTCTTCATGAGACTCACCACTGAATATACCTTATACTGTACGTTCGGGTCTGGCTGCCCCACTGGAATGCACGCTCTGTAAGGCAGGTCTTTGGTATTCCTGTTTCCTGCCTAAATCTGCGTTTGGCATATTAAAAGCAAAATACAGGACACCACAAATAAGGCTCGAATTTCAGAGCAACAGGGACTGTATTGCACAAAACATACCAAAAACAGTACCTGTAGAATAAACTGGGTGTCCTGTATTCTGTCAGAACATACTCTCTGTGCACTTCTCCTGTGAAAGAGTGATATTAAAAAGAAAGTTAGTTTGGTTAGGGAAGTGGCAGGATGCAGAGTGATACGCTACTCGTCAGTGAGCAGGATCTCCAGTCTCTCACTCCGGAGGACAGAACCAAGACCAGACATCGGGATCATCAGGTAACACGTACTGGCTCTCTCCAGAAGGATCACATTTCCAGGACATCCAGGGGCCAGTGGAGGAACGGGTGGGTCGGAGCCGCGGGCTTCCCTGGCCAGGAGAGCCGCATCACTGAGAGACTCGAGGGCACGTTGAGGAAGCGAGTCTATTCCAGGAGACGGGGAAGCAGACAGTTCAAGGGCTCTTCCACCAGCAGAAGCTCAGTGCCTCAGCCGGAGTGAGACACAGCTCTCCTCTGGGTATCCTGACCGTTTCTGCCTTGGCGACAATTATGGGACGCTACCAGGTTCAAGGTCTTGTGCCAAACACAAAATATTCTGTGTTAGCGAAAGAGGAAAAGGCATGCAAAGAGCTGGTGTGACGATACGGGACTGACACTGAGGCAGACACAGTGTGTGTGCAGAGCTGGGGCAGCACAGGCGGCGGCACGCCACTAAGCAAACGATGCCACTGTTCTTTATAAAACACAAAAGCTTCTAGTAGCCTCATAAGAAAAGCTTGCATATTTGTCACCCAAAATTTGGCAAATAAAAACATGGGAAGGGGACAGAAAAAGACATAATTGCTGTATACACTGTGTACTATTTTCATGCCTGCTTCTTCCGTTCTATCTCTACAATTGTAATATATTAATAAAATGTAAGTATATAACATATATGGATATTCATGAGCATATATAGGCATGTTCTATTCCCAGAGTAATGATCCTTTGAAAATCCCTTTTGGAGGTAAGGGGTACTGGGGGTCGAACTCACGACCTCGCGCTTGTCAAGCAGGTGCTTATGCCACTGAGCCAGATCCCCAGCCCTGAAAATCTATATTTTATCCACTCCTCCATCTTAGACATTTCACATGCCAATAAATATTCTTTGAAGACTTGTATGTCTCTACGATATTGCATCACATATACAATGATTTCACTTTTCTTGTGTAGTCTTTTTGGATTAAGGCAATAAGAATAAATTGTGAAGCAAAATGATTCATTTTGGCATGGAAAAATGCTAAACTTCAAAACAATCTGAAGCTTAGAACTCCAAAAAATGTAACTAGCATAAGCTTTAAGGGAGACAAAAATGTCGTTAGATTTGCTTTGCTCATTATTACTCCAATGATAGACAGATGAGGACTTTATTGAACACAATTAATGAATAACTCTCGTGTGATTTTTATACTGCCTTCACATTCAGACCACTAGAAGAACATTCTTCATTGTGCTAATGGTACTGGATTGCAATGAACACTGTTTCCTTTAAATACTCCATTTAAAAGAATTTCACACATCAACCCAGCTCTGACACCTGTGCACAGAAGATGTAGTTCTTGATCTGAGAGGCCGCACCAGTGCTAAATGCCGTAATAATGTTCATTTTGTTCTGTTTTGTAAATTTGAGAATGAGGAAGCAGTTCCTAGCTCCCTTGGAGGTAAATAAATTGCTGCCACAAGCACAAAGGGGCTTCTACCAATTCTAGATTAGTCTCAATAAATCTCTGGGTGTCAAATTCCGATAATCTGCTACCATCCCTTTGAACCAAAGTGCTTGACTCCTCAGGCCCTGATCCCAGATGCACTGTGTGGATCTGGACTCGTTTCCGGGAGCTGCCACCACCATCGTGGCTCCGTGGGAAGGGCAGAGGCTGTTTGTTCTCGGTCACTAGCGTCAAATGCTCACCTCCTGCTTTCCAACAGCGTTCAGTTTTACACTCTCTGTCTCTGTGAGTGTCTCTCTGTCTCTCTGTCTCTGTCTCTGTCTCTCTCTCTCTCTCTCTCTGTCTCTCTCTGTCTCTCTCTCTCTCTCTCTCCTCCCTCTCTGTTCTAAATGCCCACCATGATTTATTCCTCACCACCTGCACGGTAGTCACCTGTGTCCTTACCTGACTATTGTTTTCAAGGATTATCTACGTTTTCCACGAGTACTGTTTCCACACGCCTAAAGCTGGGTGCAGAAACCTTCACGTCAAGGTCTCCGCAGTCTCGTTTCTCGCTGCTGGCTTACCCCTCTGCCCAGGACAGGACTGGCCACACTGTCAGCTCCAGCGATGACCACCTCCGACAGGAAGGTAGGATTCTGCATCCTGTCACCCTCCTGTTCCCTTACGATGTGCTCACCTCTGGGGCTTCCAGTCCCTACGATGTGGGTGTGCCAGGCAGAACCACCATGTTCGCCCGCCCAGCTTCACCTCTGGGGTTTACCCTGCGCTGGATGAGCGGAAGGGCTGGCAACTGCCTCCCCCCAGCCAAATCTCCTGCAGCCCCATCTATAGAGTCCACAGGGTCACCAGCTGCCGGGGTGCTCCGGGCACACCCAGCTTCCTGCCTCCAGCATGCCTGCCGTATCCTGGGAGGATCCTCTCAAAGAGGACCTATGTTTTGCGATGCTCACCTAAGGATGCCTGTCTTAACACTTATTTAGCACAAAGAATTGCATCAGAGCAATAACTCAGTGAAGCCCAGTCTCTGTTTCCTAGAGGGTTCAGTCAAGATCAGTGGTGGTGAATTTCTGGCACATGTTCTGCTGTGGGCTGTTTGTTATTGTTCAAAGCTCTAAAAATTCACTGTCACTGATTTAGATAAATACAGATAAGCACTATCACCATGCAATGTGTCAAAAGATTTCATGGGAGAGTAGTAGCTTGCAATAGTCCTGTGACATAGTCAGTACCATCAGTATTCCCATTTTACAGACCATAGAACTGAGGCCACAAAAAGTCCAGATGTGCAAGGCTCACAATAGGCACCAAGAGCCAGAGAAAACTCCGGTACCTTGCATTTCCACTGCAGCATGACTCCTTTACAAAATCACAGGGCCTCGTTTATCCTAAAGGAGAAATCAGGATAACCAAGGCAGTCACCCGTTACCACCTTAAGTGAGTGCCGAATTATTTCAGCTCGTGCAGATCTCATAAATCTCCAAATAATGATCTTCTAACCTTACTGCTTTTGGGATGTCATCTAGCGTTCAGTTTCAAGTGATTTTTACCAATCCATCGAAGGCTGGCTTATGCTGCTGGAACATGCAATTCCAAGACCTCAGCGGGTCACTGACACACAGGATAACTCTTTCCCAGCTTGTGTTCACCAGCAAGCTGCCCTCAGCTCTGCTACACAGTCTCCATTCTGGACCCCACGGTGAAGGTGCAGTCCCATGTGGCACGTTGTTGGCCATTTAGCGAAGAGCGAAAGTATGCAGCTCTCACAGCTGCTGCTCAGAAGTGACACACTTCTGTTCAGACTTCACTAGCCAAAGCTTGTCACATGGCCAAGCCTGATGTCAAAAGGCAAAAAGTATAATCCTCCCACAGTTCAAACCGGCAAAAAAGTGTGGTTAGATGTGGGAACAGAAGACCTGGGGATGAACACAAGCTCATCCAAGGCAGGTAGATGGGAACTTCTCTGAGCTGTGCAGGTGTCACTTGTCAACAAGGCCGCTTGTTACCCTGCTTCAGGAATTTGACACGAGATTCAAAGGACAGTGTGGAAGAAAGCAAAGAGCACCCTGCTCATATGCTCGCAGACTGCTGCATGCTCACACGGCTCGTCCCAGCCGTAGACCTGAGGTCACAGAGGTGAACCTCTGCAGAACCAAGCAGATAATACAATAAACGTGAAGGTGCCTGTTTCGAAAACAAAACCCAACACAGAAATAAAATTTTAATATCCATGTAGTTACGTTTTCTTTCTGTCCCTGTTTTTTTTTTCTTTGTAAACTGCTTTTTATGGCAAAGTAGGTATATTAGAGAACTAGAATTGCCCTGTACAACCACCACAAGGAAAATACGACTTCTATGTCCAACCCATGATTTCAAACACAGTTCCACCACATAGAAAATATCTGACAAAGAGAATGGAATTAAAGCCCATTGCCAGTAAGTAACATCATTTTCTTAGCGAAGTCTAGAAGGTAGCCAAAAATTATTTAAAAACCTAGAATGATTTCATCACTCACAGTGTTAGCTAAGCCAGTTCCCTGCACAAAAAACACAGCACTTTGTGATGGGCAGCCCCTTAAAATCAAAGTATGTATTTCTTTGTTCGCTCATGAGTAGGAGTGTGAGTGACGGCTATGTGACAAGGGTGTTGGGCTCTGCTCCTCTTCGGTTTACAGAGCCAGGCAAAGGCAGCAACTCTTTTGGGAGGGAGACTGTCAATCCATTAAAAATATTGCAAGCAGAATACTCTGTTGTGAGTTTATTCCTCTTTTATTTCATAAACTCCCATTTTTTAACTGGCATTTGTGATATACAACAGTTACATTCACTTTGGGGATATATATATATATATATAAAATCCCCATCATTTTCCGTGCCCCTCCCTGCCCCACCCCTCTCTCCCCGACCTCCTTCCCCATTTCTAAAAAGTCCTTGTTTCCTACAGTCTCTTCTTTATTCCATTCCTCAATTTACTTATATTTTGGGTTTCTCAAATTTGAGAAACGTGCTCTACTGAGCCTTCTGCGTCTGACTGATTCCACTTCATCCCCTCGTTTCCAGGTCTGCCCACAGCAACTCCTGCAGGTGTAGGAAGGTGAGGTGGAGCAAGCCCGGGAGTCGGAGAGGGACAGAAGAGGACTGCATAGCCAGTCCCCTCACGTGACCACAAAAGGCTGCAGCTGTGAGGCACAAGGGAGGACCGAAGACCACGGGCAGGGAGGGGCACACGAGTCGGGTGCATCAGTGTGGGGTACAGGGCAGCAGCCTCGACTCACAGCACTAAGTGGTGAGGACGGTGTCTACAATCCTTGCCCTCAGGGTACTCGTGTGGAACAGAGGCAGGAATTCCATAGGGAGCTGAAAAGGAAGAGTTGGTTCCGTGCAGTGGACAGAAGAGGAAACACGGGAGGCAGGCCCTGGGAACGTGGGAGGATCCCTGTGTGATTTGAATGTGGCCCCCAAAAGTTCATGTGTTGCAAGACCTAATCTCCCGATTCATGTGCTGGCTGCATCTGGAGGTGGGGCCTTGTGTTTTTGTTAGGATTAGCTGAGGTCAGGAAGGTAGAACATCTGCGATGGTTTTAGAGGCTTTCTAAGAAGAGGCAGAGAGACAGGCCCACAGTAGCACACCTGCTCTGTGTTGCTGTGTGATCCTCTCCATCACGGTATGATAGCTCTTCATCCATGTCAGCACTGAGCCTTTGGACTCCCTGGATCAGGAGGTAAATAAAGTCTTCTTTATAAAGAACATAGTCTCGGTATTTTGTTATAAGAACAAATCACAGACTGAGCTTATGCCAATTAACAGAAAGTGAGAGGAGGGAAATCTATGAAATATATAAAATCAAAAATTGAGAGTTTGAGAATGAAGGTAGCTCAGGGTAAGGAGATGTAAAAACAGGAGGAGCGAGAGAAGAGAAGGGAACAGAAACCTGAAATGTGCCAGGTTCATGACAGATTTTGCCAGCCTGGGGCTCAACAGGCTCTCACATGAATCCGCCCAACTTGGTACCAGACCCAGAGAAGCAGCTTCTCTCTCCAAGATAACTTCTATGTTCTCCTTCTTCTTCTAGAGATAAACCCCCTGCTCCCTCTCTGATCCCAAGTCTCCACCCCCAGCCCCCAGTAAATCTTCCTGTTTCCTGTTTTCCCGCACACAGATGCTCCTTCAGATCGCCTGCTGCTGTCATTTTGCTCCCTCCCGAGCTCCTCCTCCAGCCAGACCTGACAAAGGCAGCTTCTCTTCCCGGTTCTCACTGAGAGCCCCAGCCTCCTCTGCAGCTCTCCGTGCCCGCACTAAAGGCCTTGCTACTCTTTATTTCTTCTGACCACCTCAGACTGAATGCCAAAAACACTCAATCAGTTCACACTGTGGACTGGCCACTTATTAAAACTACAGGAAAAGGACCCTGGACTCTGACTCTACACAACTAGTTTGTTTAACACTTAAAATTATTGAATTCCACTCACAACAGAACTGAAGCTGTTTTTGAAAGTAACTTGCTCCAAGATCATGTATTTAACTTAAATAATTTAATTTTTAGATAAAAACAAACCAAAGACATTTCAATTGTATTTATTTATTTAATTTGGTTTTATTTTATGGAAAAGAGTCAAGCAAAATTCCATAACAGATGAATAGGAAATAACAATAGTTAACACATTACATGTTATCGTTAAAGTAGTTGCTCAAGATACAAGGTGTGGACATAAAAATTCCTCTAGCTGACATTACCACAAACCTTTCTTTTTAATGAACTAATAGAAACTAATAGCGAAACTGGCCTTCACTTGTCCCTCTTCCCTCTGTTCTTTCCCTGTCCCTCATCCTAATTCCTCTTTCCTTTTGAGCAATTTCTTCCCATCTTACCACATCCATTGTACATTTTAGATCAGTAACTCATCAGTGTCTACTATGAGAACCTATATTCTAATAAAACAGAAAGAAATGGACAGATTTCTAGACACAACTGAATTGCCAAAACTAAATCAAGAAGATATAAAAATTCTAAATAAACCAATACCGGCCGATGACATTGAAAATGTAATTAAAAGTTTACCAACAAAGAAAGTCCATGCCCTGACAGATTCACTGCTGAATTCTATGAGAAATTTAGAGAAGAACTAATGCCACTAATGCTGAAACTCTAAAAAGAAATTGAAAGGGAAGCAGTACTTCCAAAATCATTCCTGAAGCAAGCATTACCCTGATTCTAAAACCAGAAAAGAATACAATCAGAAAAAGAAAACTACAGGCTAATCTCCCTAATGCAAAAAATTCTTAATAAGATATTAGCAAACAGAATGCAGCAAATCATCAAGATTATACACCATGACCAAGTGGGATTCATCCCAGAATGCAGGGATGGTTCAGCATATACAAATCAATAAATGTAATGTATCATATTGACAGAGCCAAAGACAAAAATCATATGATCATCTCAATAGATGTAGAAGAAGCTTTTGATAAAGTCCAGCTCTCATTCTTGATAAAAACCCAACAGACCAACAGAATCAAGGGTATTTATCTCAATTTGATAAAAATCATCTATGACAAGCCAACAGCCAAGATCATACTAACTGGACAAAAAATGAAAATTTTCACTCTAAAATCAGGAATGAGACAAAGCTATCCATTGTCACTACTCCAGCCAATATATTTCTGGAAACATTAGCCAGAGCAATTAGACAAGAGAGAGAAATAAAAGGAATAAGGATAGGAAAGGAAGAAGTTAAACTATCATTATTCACAGATGACATGATACTCTACATAAAAGATTCTAAAAACTTCATAAAAGACTCCTAGTGTTAGTAACCAAATTCAGCATACCTGATACAAAGTCAACACTTGAAAATCAATAGCACTGCTGTACACAAACAAGAAACTCACTAAAAGAGAAATTAGGAAATTTTCCACAATAGCCTCCAAGAAATGAAACAGTTGGAAATCAATCTAGCAAAGGAAGTAAAGGATTTATATATTGAAAATTACATTACTCTGAAAAAGGGGATTGAAGAGGATATCAGAAAATGGAAAGATATCCCTTGCTTATGGATAGGAAGAATCAACATAGTAAAAATGGCCATATTCCCAAAATTGTTATACAGATTTAATGCAATCCTGATCAAAATATCATTAGCATATGTCACAGATCTAGAGAAATCATTCCTAAAATTCATCTGGAGCCAGAAGAGATCTAGAATAGCAAAGGCAATCCTGGGCAACAAAGGCAAGGCAAGAGGCATTGCAATCCCTGACTTGAAATTATACTACAAAGCCACTGTGATAAAATCAGCATGGTACTGGCACACACACACACACACACACACACACACACACACACACAGACCTGAGGATCAGCGGAACAGATTAGAAGATGCAGACACAACTGCAAACACGTTCAGCCAGCTCATCTTTGACAAAGGGGCCAAGTATATTCACTGGCAGAAAGACAGCTTCTTTAATAAATGGTGCCAGAGAAACTGGCCGTCTACCTGCCACAGACTAAAACTAGACTCACGGTTATCATCATGCACTAAACTAAAGTCAAATGAATCAAGAATTAAATATTAAAACAGAAAGAATAAATCTACAGAAGGAGAAAATAAGAAGAAAACTTGAAGACATAGGGGTAGGCAGAGAGTTCATGAACAAAATCCAGACTGCACGAGAAATACTTCAAAGAATCAACAACTGGGCTCTCATCTCATTAAAAGTTTTTGCACAGCAAAAGAAATCACCAACAGAGTGAAAAGAAATCCCACCGAGTGGGGAAAAAGTTAGCCAATGATTCCTTGGACAAAGGACTTCTCTCTAGAACATATACTGAAAAAAATCAGATCCCCAAGGTCAAAGACTCAATCCAAAAATGAGTATCTGAGATGAACACACACTTCTCAGAAATTTTAGTTGTAATGTAAATGCAAATCTTCAAAGGGACAGCTCTTCAGAAACAAGAAGCAACTTTTCCTAGACAGTATGTTATTAAGTTTTCATCACTGGCATAAAAGCAGCCACCACTTAAGAAAGCATTCAAGATCAACAATCCTAAGATTCTAATTCCAACTATTTCTGTGAACTCGACATTTTACTGGAACAATATCTTTATAAATAGAAGAAATATTTTACTATGAGTGATTAAAAAACCACATTTTTCCTGTATAAAGTAAGTCGCAGCCTTCCTGGCTCATCCTTTACATTAATTGATTCCCACAAGGTGGTGACCTCCGTGCCTGGGCTAATGCCTTAGAAAGGGGAGTGCAGGGTGGTTCTGAGTTGAGAGCTTGAAAACTGACAAGGAGGTGGCTGATGTCACCATTTAGGAAATTTCCACAGGGATTCCCCACTAGGTGTCTCTCAAAAAAGTTACAGGCGCATTTTTGCAATGACCCATGCGATCCAAGTTTACACACTACAACTCATGATAGCTGAAGCTTGGCAGCAGGCCAAGCACTGATAAGCAGATAAAGAAATTAGGGGCTCTGCACAATGGAGTACTGCTCTACCATAAACAGGGTGAGTCTGAGGCACTATAAGAAAACAGAGGAGCCTTGAGACCTAATGCCAAGTGACACAGATCAGACTCACTCTTATAGGAGAAGCCCAAAGTATAAAATTAAATAACTCAATAAAAGATACGTAATAGAAAACAGATCGTTTGCAAATGGGAAGGGGTTCAAGAGATGCAGGGGGGAGAGAAGGGAGGAGAAGGGACGTAAAGATTAGGATTCAGATACGCTCGGTACACGCACCACCTCCCACGGCGTGTGTAATTGCAGTGGATCACAAACATGTACGGAGAAATTGTTCTAAACCCTTGACAGACAACCCTTCGAGTCTTCATGTTGTAACGCTATTGGGCTTTGGAAATAACACCGTCCGCATCTGAAAATCCTGTATGTGCTTGCTGGGCCTCTCCCGTGGAGGTCCTCAGAGGTGGCACGATACTCAGCCTGCCAGTGTACCCTCCGAAAGCCTGTCACCTGTCAGGCTGTTGTGAGTTCAACTCTGTCTGTCCCCAAAAAGTCCTGTGAAAGCCCCAGCTGCTAACACCTGTAAGTGTGACCTTGTCTGAAAAGAGGGTCCTGATGTCTATTAAATATAAGTGATTTACAGCCCATCAACTCACTCCGGCCCACCCATGTTCTGCAAAGTCTAAGACATTAGCTCTCTTGATCTTTACAGAAAAGAGAGTTGGCTGACCCTAGAGTTCTGATCAGCTGCTTCTCTGTCCTGAGAACCAGGCACACAGGAAGCCACACCAGGATCCACACAGGGATTCCACCAGTGAGGAATGAACGTGTGAAATGCCTCTCACTAAGCCAAGAAGAAAACCCGCCCAGAGCTTTGATAGAAGCAGGGGTGTCCGCCCACTCCGACTCTGAGAAGGTTCTGCGACGCTGCCCACACTGCCAGTGTCCTCACGGCCGTGAGACAACAGAACAGGGTGATTAAGACGGCGAATTCTGCAGTCAGACAGACGTGAATTTGACTTGCTTCTCTAATCACTCGCCGGCTTTGTGATCTCAGACACAATGGTCACCCTCTCTGTGCCCTCCTGCAGATTTGTGACAGTGACATGGGATCATAGGAGGAAAGCGTTCCTGCAGTGCTTAGCGCACGGAAAGCACTCCATAAATTCCAGCCGTTGCTATTACTACATCAGAAACTAAGATTTTACCTGGCTTTAGTTCACACCACAATTCACTAGAAAACCCTTTAAAAGAAAGCACAGCTTCCTTTTCAAAACAGGTGAATTACGGTAGCCTTCCCTGAAAGGAAGTTCAGAGACAGGGAAGAAACCAAGGGACACAAACCCCCCTTTCCCTGTCTCACTGATAGTCAGGAAAGGATGCTTTTGCTCTGAAGCCTCAGATCTTCACAACCCAGATAAGCTGAAAATTTTCCAGGGGCCTCTTGCAATATTATCTCAACGAGAGACCAAATTTCCAGCGACAAAATTTTGAAACACATAAAAGAACTAAAGAACGCTTCCAGCTGGGCAATTTCACATCGCGAAACCCGCTGTCCGTGGACTCCGTGGAGTGAGACCCCGACCACGTGGCCAGATTTCCAAGGTGGGCCAGCGTTCATCAGGTGCAGCGCCCAACCTTCCTGAGCTGCTTCTTAATTAAAATCGAAGATGCTGACTGCACAGTTTAGCTAAATGATATTTATGCATATAAATGCCCACTAAATCTCCAGTTGGCAACTGTCACCTCCTTTCTTTCGATGCTTTTGCAGAGCACTGCGTAAAATCCAAAAATCACCCGCGCTGTGCTAGGAAGCACCCTGTCCTATTACGCCCAGTGTCACTGCACTGGACTTTTTGGAGGAGAAGAAAAGAAAGGAAGAGAACCTCTCACAAACTCATTTGAGGTTCGAGAATCCAGACTCTAAACCGGCTCCTATCTTAACTTGCCTGTGTGAGATATACAACAGGAAGAGAACAAATAAGGCGTAATTTAAATTTTAATTTAAAAACTCCTCTGTTTTCTTATCCCTTATCAAACCGCCTGCATTTTGCCTGCTAACAATGCACAAGTGTCCTTGGCATGGACCAGACCCTACCCACACCAAGGAATCTCTTTCATCTAAGCCCCTGATCCCTTTAATAAACAAAATACGAAAAGGCGGTCAAAATTACGCTGTGGCTTTATAAAGGCAGGCGGAGAAATCCTCCAAGTACAATCCCCTACTTGTGATTTTCGCATGCCATGTGACTCCAGGTCATTCTGAGGATAAAGGGACGGAGGCGGCCACCAGGGCCCAGCCGCGGTTTCCCCTGCGTTCCCAGCCCGGCCCATCTGTTCTCCAGAGGCCACATGAATGGCATATGTCAGGAGAGTCAGAACTGAGCAAACTGCCCAAAGAAATCGCGCGGCCAACTTTCCTTTGCTTCAGCAATTGTTGCTGAGCCAACCACCATATGGCGAATAATTAGTTTTTCGACCCTACTCGAGAAAAATGTCTGCTTCCCTGCCAAGCCTCAGCAATATGTGTGTTAATGAACGGGGCGCTGAATGCCTATACATTAACACAAGTTGGGTTTTTTCTTTTCCAGCTTCAAGCTCTGTCCCCTTTGCCTGGCCCTTTTGCAAGGAGGTGACAGTCTGGAGTCTACAGAATTGGGAGTAAATTGTACTTTTTCTGCAACCCAGTGAGAGATGCCTGGCTTTCAGTTAAATACCTCCCTTTTATTAAAATGACTTTGGTCTTCTCTTTTTTCAAAATGATGAATTCAGTCCATAAGAAGATCGGGACCCGAGCCCAGCATCAGGATATCGTTATTGATGCCTAAAAAGGAATATCAGTTTATAGTGGGCATCAGTCCTGCCATGTGCTCAGGCAAAAAGCACGGATTTGGCCTCTTTAAAACAGACACTGAGGACATCACTGACCTGGAAAATGCACAGGGTGCTTTTAGCATGAAGACTTGAGAATCTGGTTAAGATGTCCAGTTCACCACCCGCACAAGAGAAGCCTTAAAGGATCGGTCATTTCTCTCAAAAGGGGGCTGATGTTTCTGGCTAGAAAATTTTAAAATGATGCAAAATTTTAAAAAGCCTAACTTTGCATTTACATTTGCACTTCTTTGGGTTAGAAGCCAACGGTTTTCTGACCTTGCCCTTCACGTTCTCTGCGAGCAGACTCGGAACCCTGAGAGAAGAGGCACAGGAAAGTGAAATATTCTCGAACCCTGCTCAGAGAACCCTGCTATAGGTCAGCGGTTCTCAGACATCTTCTGTTTGCAGGTCATGGTTCCATGGCAGAAGCTGCCCCCAAAAGTCCTCCCTCCGTCCGTCTGTCAGTGCAGGGGAGCCCACTTCATGAGCCAGCCTGGAGCCCCACCAGCAAAACGCGAACTATGGCCAGATGCAAGGGCAACAACTCTTTTATTTGCAGTCAGTCAAAATAACACCCGCCTTGATCACCAGACTACGATCTCCTGAGGACACATTCGTTCCTGTTTTATTCCCTACTGACCCCTCAGCGCCCAGCTCAGCACCCAGCGGGGTGCACAGGGGATGCAATAGGTAAATTTTGAGCAAGAATTTGCTGCCGCAGTAATCTAAATAAACACTCTTAAATACAGTAGAGGCCAGCCTGAGGACCACGGGCATTTGGGGAGCACACTTCAATTTCATCTCCGCATTACTGTCCCTCTGACCACTGTTTGCCTGCACTTGCAATTTTTACACCTTTGCGTTTTAAGATCCTAGCTGTAGGGAAAACATGTTCCATTAACGGTCAGAAATCAGCTGTTCTGGAGTTTTTCATCCATTTGCAGCCAGAGAAACTGGGGGCAACAGTGAAATGTGGGAAGGGTACACCCCGTCCTTCACGCCAAGTCACATCAAGTGGCTTCTGTCTTCTTCCTTCTGATTTTCAGTCTCCTCATCACTTTGGGGGAGAGGGAATAATCCTTCTTGTGCAGCATCAGTGGATTTAAAAGGAATCATTAATAAACACTGACTTGAAATTTAAGGAGGTTGCCTGTGGCTGTACCCTTATTTTGAGCAAATCTCTTTTTCTCCGTATGCACCAACTCCGAAAACAATGCATCGTCTGGTAACAGAAACCTCTGGAAGTGGCTTGCTTCCCAAGGCCAAGGGTCGCAAGGAGCAAGTGTTCTCTTGCTTCCCACCTGCAGGGAAATCACAAAGGATGCTCAGGTCTCCAACCGCAGTCCTGGGATCTGCCCTCAAGACAGGGTGAGCGGCGGCAAGGTGGCTTCATCCGGCTCACTGCTCCTCCAGCAGGTGCGTCCGCTGCACAACCCAGAACATCACCCTGCAAAGGTACTGTTCAACGGTGCTGCCCAGAAACACGCAGGGGCTGCTCTTCTGATGAGTGATGTGAGGTCCAGGAAAACCAAATCAGAAGTAACATCAATCCTAAATGAGGGGCAAGTGTCTGCAGAAATAATCTGTCCCTGGTGTTATCTGTCCCTTTGTGAGCAGCTGAGAAGTTTGCCCCTATCTGGCAGCTTAGAAATCCCAGAAGGAGGGCTGGACGGGAGGCTCAGAGATTGTGAGGGGAGGCAGACAGGAAATCTGGTGTGCAGGGGATTTGGGGATGAGATTTGGCTTATCACAGAGACCATATCCCTCTAGCTCGGCAGCCTCTAATAATCCACCCACACCCTGGCACATCTGCGCCGATCAGAGCTGATACTGGCCTCTCTCGCCCACGCTAACCCCTCTCCAGCCTCCTAATCAATGACTAAATGGTTGCTTTGTTAAGATGATTTTCTAGATGCTTTCTTCAAAATGCTGCTGTGCTTCAAACGAGCTGGTTGGATGGACAGGTGACCCTCAGGGTTAGCTCCACGGGCCGGCCGAGGCCTTGGGAGGGAGCCGGAGGGCAACCACCGCCCTGCCGTCCTCAAGCTGTGCTCTCCCTGTGGACAGTGTGTCCACTGCCCACGATTCTGCTGGAAACCTTGATCTCTTCTTTCGTACTAGTCACTGACTGGCCCCAGAGCCCCAACATCACTATCGAATCTTTGTCTTTCCGTTTACCACCAGCCTGGTAGGAAGCAGATACAGGAATCCAGGGAAGGGCCACGAGCCCTTAGCAGCCCGTGAACGCTTGCTACGTGGCTGGGGAGGCCTGCGCTTCACTTGGTATTCGTTACTGGCATCACTGCTGCTCCAGGAGCTGCGACCTCCAGGCTGAGCAGAGGAGCTGCAGGCTCTGTGCCTTCCTCGGAGCACTGTCCCTCCCAGGGCAGTCCCTCAGCTCACTAAGGCGACAAAAACACAGGCCTTGGCTCCCAGCTGGCTTCAGTAGATCCACCGATACAAGGCTCCCCCCATCACCGCCTCCTGGAAGCACCAGCTTTCTGGGGTGTCCTTCCTTTCCAGCACTTGCAGACCATAAATTCCTCATGCTGCCTCCAGCACCTGAGTTCCCTGGCTCTTGTCAACCAAGAGACACGTTCCCTGGCTTCTCTGCCGGTGCCTGGTTCGCAGCCCTGTGAGGCGCACAGTTGCAGAAGGGGATTGCACGGGGCAGGGGAGTCAGCACGGTGCAGGGGACACAGAGAGGCGGGAGAAAGGGGAGCCCCTGTCGGTGACTTCAGCACCTGGCCACGTCCTCAGCTTAGTCCACTGCTGCCAGGCGCAGCTACCCAGCCTCTCAGTGTGAGCTTGGCTCTCCTGTCAGCGAAGATACATGGAAAAGCACGTTTTTTGGTTTAAAAACTCGAATACCATTCCCATAACATAAATAATTGTCTGCGTCTCATCATTTGCCTCATTTTTAAATTGCAAACAGACTTTTAAAAACTGCCATGATAAAAACAATTTAAGACATAAACATTTACATTTGGGGGTCTCCAAAGCACAGCTAGAAACATGCAATATTGGGTAAATTCCAGGGCAAGTTTGATTTTTGTTTTGTTTTGTTTTGGTCTTTTTGAGACAGGGTCACTATGCAGTTCAGGCTGGTCTTGGGCTCACTTTGTAGCTCAGGCTGGTCTCGAACTCTCAATGATCCTCCTGCCTCCCAAGTGCTGGGATTACCAAAGTGCACCACCACACAGAGTTCAAAGGACCTGCCACAGGTGTCTCACCATTTAGAAAATGAAAGGAAAACATATACATAGAATTTTATAAATGCAAAACATCAATGTTTGCTACTAATAAGACAAACAAAACAAAAATTCTAATGCTTACAAGTGAAAGCGAATCTCTTCCATAAACAAGAACCCCAGAAATGATTCTCCAGAATATTTTCCTATAAGAAACGGAGAAATTTAAGACCTTCCTTTAATTTCTGTATGTAGCCTTTCACTTCATGAAAGGATTGCTGTTGACTGACGTCTTTTGACTCTGGCAAAAATAAATGCAGCAAAATTAAAGCATTGCTCTAAAAGGGAAAACACAATAAATTAAAAGATTTCTTTTAAAAAAATTAGACTGCAGGCAACATTTTCCACTTCAGAAAGAATACTGATAAAAGTCAGAACGTAATTGAGTGATCATAAAGCAATCGGTGAGCCAAGGAAGCCTTCCCCGTGTGTGCTATCCTATCAGAAGCCCAGGAACGCCCCAAGCGAAACACAGGGCGAGTCTGCTGGCTGCAGGGGTTCGAATCCCCGTGCCCTCCATGCCCGTATCCCCGGGAAGGACAGTGCGGTCTGAACAAATATTTTATCGCCATTATTGCTGCTGCCGGAGTCATGAACACTCTCATCTCTGTCTGTTTCACCATCCAGAACTTGGAAGCACTTTAATATCATGGCTCGTGCAGATTACAACGTTAATTACAGGATTATGAGATTATGTTCGCGCAGAACTTTGTAAATCTTGAGCACGAAACTAGGGCTACCTTTACTGAAGCTCCTATTAAGAACGCACCAAGAGCTGAAGTTTATTTCAAGGTGCTCACTGAATTCTGTAGAGACAGCTCTACATATAAAGAGAGTTTCAATGCGTCTCAGCAACAATCCATTTTGTCAAGTTGCTAAAACCAAGTAATTTCTCTTTCAATTGGTCATTCTTTCTGTACTGAATTTTTCATAATAACGGAAATCTCCGTGGGAAGCTCTGTCACTGGGAATCTTCCAATGTTAAATATAAGAAATTTCCTAGAAAAACACACTTTTCTGTTCTCAGACAGAAGCAGATAACAATCCTCTACTGTTTTGACTGTGATTAGGTTTCTTAATTATATGCCATTAAATTTTGAGGTAGAACTGGCCAAAGGTTAGATCTTTCAATAAATAATGTTACTGTCATTAACACTAGGTAATAATTCGCTATAACATGTAACTGTGTTGTATGAACGAATGAACACAGTCGCACTAGCACCTTATGTAAGTACCTAAACATTGTAGATGGCTGTGGGACCAGGTGATATTTTGGTGTATGCGGACATTGCAGAATGGCCCGATCAAGCTCTCTAACATGTAACTGACTTTTTCCTAAATCATCTCTGGCCACGCTAGCATGTTGGAATGTAGGGGCTACATGTACTTATCAGAGAGAGGTTTTTATTCTCTCTGGAAGCCCCGGGATGATTTCATGAGGTGTCTTAGACACAGCGTCTGTTTCCAATGGTTTGACCGTCCTGGGTAGAATCTCTCAGGAGACTTCTTGTCTGTACTGTCTCTTGTAGGTTCTATCAGAAGGTGAGGTTTCTCCCAACAGAACTTCGGGGTTAAAGAAAAGGCTGGTTCATCGGAGATTTATAAAGGAAACAAGCTTTGAACCACATGACATAAAAACGCATTCTCATGCATATTTGTGTCATCTTATTCTAAGTTAGACCAGTGCAGGAAAAGGCAGCTCCTCACTGGTAGGAAAGCGGTTTGCTTAGCGATGAGGAACCTGGAACGGCTGCCCTCCCAGAGCTGGTCTTTGGTTTAAGGGAGCTGTGAAATGCAGCCATGGAGAAAACTCCCTCAGCCCAGGGACACCAAGTGGAAACTGGTCCTTTGAAGAACGGTATGACTGTGTGGCCGTCATGTCTCGCTTCAAGCTTTCCCTTCCTTCCTGAAGTGGAGTCCAAGAGACAGACTTTCAGTGCCGCCCACATGGAGGAATAAGGGGGTCACAGTCTGCTTTGCTTTGCAGCTGATAAAATCTGGATACGAGTCCAGCTCAAGGTCGGGCAGGCGGGAAGCCCGGGGCTGAGGGCGCGCATGTGGTGAGCCTCTCCCTGGGTGGATTCTCTGCTGTGCATGGAGGCGGCACCCGGCAGCGCACAGCGGCCCAGCTCAAGCTTTCTAACTTAGGCCTTTGCTGTCTGAGGACTCCAGCTTCCCCATGGCATCTAATCCAAACCCCTCTCCAAGCCCCACCTCCAAGTACAGTTGCAGAGAACTTTGGGGATGAAGCTTTAGCATGAGTGTGACAGGGGACGGATGCCCAGCACACGGCAGCCAGAAGGACCATGGTGGCCAGGCTGCAGGCCACACTTCGGGGGAGTCACTGAGGAGCCTCCACTGATTGAACAGCTGCAGGGAGCTTTCGCACCTCCCAGGTGCCCAGCCTTGGGCCTCAGAGACTCAGAATCTGCAGTTAAAAATGAAATGCAAGAACCACAGCCACCCCATCACTATGCACCCATTTTCCCCACTGTACGGCCTGCCCCTGACGTCACAGCTGTGACCCGCAGTCACGGTCGGACAAAGAAAAAGACTCGTGGGGACAGTGCTTGCAGGAGTGTAACTCTCCTGACAACCTGTGAGTCCTAGAAGATGGGCAGAGGAAGAAGACTCCCCCTCCTCAGGTGCCCTGGAGATAGGCTTGCCCCCAGCCCATCTCCCCTCTTTGTAACCAGAGCCTAAACAGAAAGGTTCAGGCAACATCTAAGCTGAGAAGGAACACAGGGACTGATCCCTGCTCAGCAAATTTCCAGAGCGCACGGAGGCCAGAGAAGGTGGCGCCCTCCACGATGAAAGCTGAATTTACAACAATCCACCTGTGCATGCAGCACGCAATTGTACACAGTAAAATGAGACAGAGAACACTTCATCCTAAAGGCTCAGGCAAACCTCCTGCAACCAATCACTTGGAGAGTTTTAAAAAACAGCTCAACCTCCTTAGCACTATTAAAAAGGAAGAAAGAAAGAAAGAAAGAAAGAAAGAAAGAAAGAAAGAAAGAAAGCAGCCTTACCGCAGAGTAACAGAAGTCTGCAAAAGAACAGGGTAAGATGGGAGGACCAGGGATTTAGACGATTAAGATCCAGATAAGCAGCACAGGACCAGCAAACAGACAAAACAGAGCAAGGTGAGATAAGAGAGAATTGCAAGGAAATTAAATGTCCAATGGCAAAATGAATGAGCACGGGAATAACCAATAATCCAACTACAATAAAAAAATTAAATCAGTGCAATGTGAGTTACAGAGCTGCAGGGACAGGTGGAAGCCAGGTTTCCTGCAGACAGAAGCCAGCGTTTCTGCATGTTTCCAGAACTCAGGAACGGAGCCCCAGGCCCAGCTACTGATGGCAAACTCAGTCCTCTGCAGCGATTGGCTCCAAGGAGAGCAGGTGACTGACTCACAGACCTGCGGGAAGGGCCGGGGGGTTTGGAGAAGGGCTGGTGTGCTGGAGGTGAGGCCACCTTGCAAATGTGATTAAAAGCTAGACAAGGGAGGCCCATGCTGCATCTGGAAACTGCTGTATTCTTGGGGGAAGCTGCCTCACTGTGCTTGACACAATCCTGAGGTGCATCGAAACCCGGAGAAGCCCGGCCTCAGTGCAAGAAGAAAAAAGCAGAATAAAGTAGGAAAAGCCATGAAGTCACAGTAAATCTGCAGGGAGTCTGAAGATAAACAACAGTCCTGACACCTCAAGAATAGAGAAGTCCTCAGATCAAAAGCAGAAGGCAACTGAGATCTAAGTAAAAAGTGAAGATATAGTTTAAGAAAAATAGCAGAAAAACTTAAGCAGCTCACACTATGTTCAGGAAACCTCTCTTAAGAGTCGTACATTGGCTTGTTCCAGCAAGTGTTTCTCATTTTTTTAATAAGAAAAGCGATGCGGCTATGCGAGTAGAAACTGGTGCTGCGCCGCTTCCTGTACAGTGTTAACTGCCTAAGACAAAGAAGTGTCATCCCAGACACCAGAGGACGTCACCTCGCTAAGTCTTCATTCACGAAAGCAGGCCACAGAAAAATGTTTCCTTAAGATCTAAAAGGAAAGGCCGGAAATATAGTTCAGGGCACAGCACGTGCCTGGCAAGTGCAAGGTCGTGAGTTCAATTCCTGGTACCAAAAAAAAAAAAAAAAAAAAAAAAAATATATATATATATATATATATATATATATATATCATCAGAGACTGTACAAAGCAAAAGCAAGCCTTTACATTGTTCCTCAAAAAGCTCAAAGTTGTAAATTACAAAAACAAAAACCGAGAAGTTAAGTGGTGTTGGGAATACGAATGGCTCACTCAGTTCCTCACCTTACAAAAGGGAAAATCAAAATGCAGTTTTTCATACATTTTCCAATCACATGGACTGAGGAATTGTTTGGGAAAGTTGATCCCATTACCACCCCGCACCCATCACGAGAAGCATGGCGCAGGAAGGAATCTCTTCCCTGAGGAGAAAACACAAATGCACCATCGCTCTTAAGAAGGGCAAGGTTTGCCTGCGTGAAAACAGAATCACCGTGGGATTGAACACGAGCGTGCGGGTCACGTCGCTGGGGGAACGTCCTTGAGGACCCCAAGGTGGTTTGTCACGCCATGTGCTGACAGTCGTAATATACTGCTCACACAACCTCAGATACCTTAACTGTCCAGGATGTGCAGAGACCCATCGGCAGACACAACGTGTGAAGAGCTGGGCAGAGCTAAGGGCCTCCACTTCTGGTAGATTCTATCTAATCTTCTCAATACAGGGCAAAATTGCAGCCCGCCAGATGCAGGGCACGGGCACTCTTGTGTACGGACCATTCTCAAATATGTACACTGGCCAAACAATGAACTAGTGGTATTCTGCTTTGTGGGATAACAAATTAATTTCTCCTTGAATGGCATAATCTGAGAGCAGATGGACCATGGTAAACATTTAAATATCATTTGAATTTTTTGAATGCTGCCGTGTTCCGCACGACTGTCAGGCTCATTTGTCAGCAGTAAATGAGAAATGCTGGCAATATATAATGAAACGGCTGGAAAATCACTTTGCTCACAAGGTAATTTTTCTTGCTCCTTAATGTATGAGTGGCCAGCCAGGGAGCAGCTGAAGGGAACTTGTCCTGGGACAGCAGAGCACAGCACATCTTAGAGAAATGAAATTGCTCCTCAGGACCGTTTGCCACCATCTTCATCTGTACCTGCTTGAGCGCAGAACTGTCCTCCCAAAGCTAATTATGCAAAGTCCCCGAAACTTTATGCATTTGCTCAGAGCCTCAAAAGTTTAGCAGCCTGACTCTTCCGTGTATTTCCTTACATTTAGCTGCTTACGATTTTAAAAAAGAACTACATGCGTGGAACTCACTCCTTGTTAAAAACTCAGCATGCCTTTTGGTTTTCCAGTGTCGGTACTTTGGTTCAGATTGTTCTTTTTTTGTAATAGTGTGTGCATGATCAATCCCAACCTGATTTCCTCACTTTGGAATAGGATTTTGCAGAGCATGAGTTTCTCAGAAATAGGAGAAGTAGCCGGTACCTGGGCTACCCACACACCTTCCTTCACCCCTCTGCTCCTGGTCTCCTGCAATCCTCCACCCAGCACAGTCCTACGCGCAAGTGTAAAGAGGAGGTGGAGGCCTTAGGGTCTATGAGGAACCAGGAAAGACAGAAGAGTCCATTCGACATCCGAAGCTGCAAATGTGAGGATGAAGCAATCGTTCCCACTGCGTCTCCAAGACCAGCTACCGAGCAAAGGTCTTCGCTTCTAAGCGTGATGAAAAGCTAGAGGACTACTCCTCCGAAAGAGATAATCCTAAAAGTATAAGGTGCAGGACTTCATTACCCGGGAGACAGCCCATAGGGAACGCTGCCCCACTGTGTAGATGTTCTTCAGTATGAGCAAGTCGTACCCAGGGAACTTCCCACATTTCTTGAGTAAGTGTGGATTTGCACCCTTAGGGTGTAGCACTCCACGGTAAAAAAGAATGTTCCAGGGTTACCAGAATGTGCTGGCTTGTGCTCAGGATACTGGCAGCTTACATTACAAGCCAAGCTAGGCTGTGGTCACCTTTTGTAGAAAAAAAGCACAGTAAGGGCCACGAATAGTATAAGCCTTATATTCCATTTGATTATGGCCCACAAACTGTCAGTGCATCAAAAAGAATAACCTAAGCACAAAGCAACAGTTAGTTAAGCAAAAATAAAGTATTGTGCATATATACTTTAAAACATATGTGTGTGCATCTTTTAGCCAAACTTTTAGTTTTTTTTTTTTAAATTTTAAAGCAGGATCTCTCTAACTTGCCCAGGTAGCGCTTGAACCTGTGATCCTCCTGCCTCAGCCTCCCTGAGTGGTGGTTTTACAGCTGTGTGTATCGCTACGACCGGTTTACTCAAGCTTCCAATGCAGAGCCGATGCTTCCTCTTTGAGCGAAGTCCTGTTGATGGAGTTTAATTTACTTAGTTACACAAATTACACCCATATTACATATCTACAGTTGCATGATAATAATTTCTGATCTCCATTTTCTAAAGAAGAGCGTGCTACTTCCAGAAAACTCTGAACACGAATTCTTTCTAGGTACTAGGAACAGACTTCTATGTTCCTCCAGCTGTCACGAATCTAACAAATTCAGATCTAATTGAGACAATATTTCCGAAGCATCTGACTTAATTTTCAAATAACTCTTTTAGCCTCACATCATGTTTAATTTTTCTACATGCAAGCGGCACACAGAGCTGAGGAGCAGACAGACCACTGGTCCTCGGGAACATAGGACCACTGAATCAGCACCAGCTGGGGAGACCAGAGAGCGCAAATCCCCAGTGCCAGTGTCGGGGTGTCCTGCAAAGGAAACAGAGAGCGCTGATTGGTTGGAGGAAATGAACAAACTCCAGGAAGTGGGAGCTGATTGGAGAGTGCTCACTCTGCTTTGGAAGTAACTAAGGCTTACAGCTGCGGAACAGTTAACACCCAGAGCACTGCCCAGAGTCACTAACAGAACACTGCCCAGGGTTAAAAGCAGAGAGACTGTCATCTCCAGACAACACCTTCATTTAACAGTAAGTTTCAGCCCCAAGAATTGAGATGATTCGCCCCAAGTCACGCAACCGATTGACAGGAAGACCAGGCCCCCCACCCCCGGAGGGCCAGCGCTGTCCTCTGTGAACAGACGCTGGTGGCCTTCTAGCTCTCCCACAGCCACTCCTGCCCTGCTCTGGGCACCTCGGCTCCCTCCCCTGGGGCTCCGGGCAGCCAGGGACAGAGGGACGGGGAGGAGGGAAGGAGCCTGCTCAGTGCTGCTCCCTGCTCATCTCGCCCAGGTAAGCTGGCGCCTCTTCTTCTAGCACCCGATGCTTCCCAGGCGCCGGAATCTCATCTGGAATAACGGCCCCTTCTACTGGTCCTGCCGGCCGTGCCCTCCATCCACAGCATCCAGCCCTGCACCTTGGCCTCCTGCCGGATTGTTTCCTGTGGAGCCCTTTTGAAAATATGCTGAGTATTTCTCACTGGTCCCAACTCATCCAGCCAGTTCGCACAGTGCCGCGTTCCAGCCGCACTTCTACCCTTGAAACACGGAATCTTTACTTAATCTATTTACGCCCAAAGCTCAAGAGCCACAGAATATAATTTTATCTTTAGTTTTCAGAAGCATCGCTATGTTGTGGCTTAAAGCACTTTCCCTAGGCGCACCTTACTTATTTGGGACATGTGTGGTTTATGTCTTTCACCAAACTTGGAAAGTTTTTGGCTACTTTTTCTTCACGTGTTTCCTCAACCTCTCTCAACCCTCCTGGAGCTCCAGCAATCCAGAGGTCAGCGTGGCCACCGTCCTCCACACGTCCTTAACAATTCTTTTTTCTTTTTGCAGTCTGCTATCTTCCTGTTGTTTGATTTACGTAAATTCTGTTGCTCTATCTCAATACTTTGATTTTTTTTTTAAAAAAAACAAGGAGAGATGAAGAAATCCTCTGGAAAATGCATCGAACTTAGTAAAATGCCTTTTGATCCCAATTCGTGTGACTAGGCCTTTACTTTCTTCAGATCCAGGGTTAGCTGTGCCTTTTGCAGGCTGCTGCTCCCACCCTCCCTGCGGTGGAGCGCTTTGTAATACGTACGTGCATTCCTATATCGTCCGTTCTCCGCTTCCTCGCCTAGATAATACGCTCTCTAACGGCACAGGCTGTGTCTTGTTCACTACTGCTGTTCACAAAGTAGACCTTCGGCAAATACTCCTCTGAATAAAATGTGAATACACACATCGCGCATCTGGTAGAAGCAACTGGTATTTCCCACATATCTTAGCACTATGGCTGGGCAAAGATGAAGACACAGAGCACACCCACGTCCTGGAGACGTTAACATGGATAATCCCTAGACGAGGGACAGGCCATGTGACTCAGTGGCACCACGCCTGCCTGGCGAGCGACGGCCCTGAGTTTGATTCCTAGCACCCAAAAAACAACCAACACAGATCCCTAAGACACACAGTACAGGCTTCCATCAAGTAAGCTTTGACTGGTATCCAAAAATGCTTAAGGATCGATTCAAATCTCGAGTTCAGTCTATGGGGAAAATCCTCGCAAGCTTTGGATTCATGGGGTCCCAGGAAGGCCTCCGCCACTACCTGCTTTTGCTCTCCCCGTTCTCCTAGTCCCTTGTCCCCTTTTCCATCCATACAGCAGGCGCCCCATTCCCGGCCCCCTCTCCTTCCTTCCCAAGGCCCCCGACACCCCTTCCACGCCTGCCAGCGCTACAGCCTCTCCTGTCTTTCCTTGTAGTTCTACACGACGTACTTTGTCGTCTGCTACTCTCAGCATTTGGCTCAGTCCTTCGGTGTTTCTGGTTCCTTCTTAACCATTTCCCTGAATGAATGATGTAAGAAAGGCCAAGGGCAGATTTCCTCTTTGCTCCTACACTGAAGAAGAACTCATCCAATAAGAGAGCAATCGGAAGGCTGCTCAGCCCGTGGGGAGGAGAGAGGAGTCGGTGTCCCCTCCCAACCCACTTAACCACGCACCTGCGTGCGCTCTGACACACTGTCAGACGCTCTTTCTCCTGTTTTTGGCCAGCCTTGTTCTCCACCTGTTTCTTCCCCTGTAGTTTTTTATGAGATTTAGAAGAAATAACTCATGCATAACAACACTGAGCTAGAGTAGGAAATGATCTTTCATCTTACCTTCTCTGAAGAAGGCGCTTTAAGACACACTAAAACCCAAGCCAGAAGCCTTTTTCTAATTTTGTGGAATCACTGAGCAAGACTTAAATAAGCAGGGTGTTACAGAAGCAGTGGAGACACAAAGAGTCACGCCAGGGGCGAGGTCACAGGCTTTGGAGAATAAAGGTCTGAGCTAGGTCAATGCTACCTTTGACAGTGGTGTGAAACCTGGGCAGATGTGGGGCACCTCGGGGGCAGCCTCTGTGCCAGGAGCGGGAGATAATGAGCTAGTCCCGCAGGATTTCTCCGAGGATGTAAAGAACGCTTGGCACATACTCATGGTCAGTCAATGTTCGCGATTGTTGCTGTTTAATTAGACATAAAACAACTAGCCTTATCTCCGGAAACAGAGAGGAACGGGGTCATGAAAGTTAACAGAGGTGACACAAAGACGCGCCCACCTGGCCAGGCCCCTCTCTGGTATCTTCTCCGTGACAGACGCATTGCACGAAGCCTTTGCTCTTGCCTGCATGCGAAGAACCACAATGTGCTACTTTTCATTCTGAGCAAAACTATTCAAACTATCCGCCACCCGCACCCCACACTCCCCGAAGACACCCTGAGTTTCCCCAGAGTGCAGAGGTTTACACCAAGCCACAAACAAGAGTCTTTCGTACCGGAGGATTTAAGAGCCCACCTTCCAGTGGGATGGACGGATGGACCAACCGCCATGTTACTCAGAAAATACCACTGCCTTTGTTCCTGCAGAGTTTCACAAAATGCAAAAGACACAACGGCCAGGAGGCCACAGCCAGTGGAACTGACCGTCTTATTAATCCATGTGACCAATCCAGCATGCTAAGGAAGACTGTACAGAACTGGAACTTGCTTGGTTTTGATCCACAGGGATTAGGAAACAGGGTTGCATTCACTCGCTGTGCCTCCTCTGCTTTGCCTTGAGTTTTATTCTTCAGAGTCTGGCAGGCACAAAGAGGAACATTGGCACATTCATACAAGGACGACCAGCAGCATAGGCGTTTTGACGAAGTCCTTTTCCCCTCCCCGTCTGGGAGACACTTCCTGAATTTCCCAAGAACTAAACCCAGTTTCTATTTGCACCATTTCAGCAAAAAAGAAAAGAAAAGGCTGAACAACTGGAAACTGTCTCCCAAATGCAGATTTCTGTCAATGAATAAAAAGTGGTTTTCACAGTGGTTGAGATGGGAAACCCCACTCCGGGCTCTTCGCAAGAGAAGGGGTCAGAAAGACACAGGAGTGTTCAAGCTCCAGGGAAAGGCTCCCCTGCACCGTTGGAGGGTAAGTGTGCTCCGAGGGCCCTGGGAAAGCCCAGCGCTCTCTCACAAGCTTTAGTGGGCAGTGACAGGGAGCCCGGAATGGGCCAAAGAAAGAGAAGAAATCTTCAGGGAAAGGAGAGGGAGCTGCGGGGCAGGCTCAGTCAGGCTCCCCCGACCGCCTGTCAGCTCCAGTGTGAGTCTGAGAACAGTGCGTCCAGGCAAACAGGGACATTGGGAAACCAATTCCTCTTCTTACATTCTACCCAGGAGGAGCAAAAGCTCCCTGGGAGCTGCGTGGTCTGAAACACAACCTTTGGGAGATGTTTCCAGGGACAGAGCGGGGCTGAGATTGCTAAGGGTTCAAGAGAGTGATGGGGAACGGAGGAGCCGAGCAAATCTCCGCCGTCACGCGTGGGCCGAGAGGAGCGTGGCTTGAGGTGGGGGGGGGGGGAGAACAGCTTCCAGGCCAGCAAAACAAGAGCTTGAGACTTCTTCGCCCCTTCCTGCCTCCCCTCGTCCCACGGTCTCCGAGCTGTGGTCCCCTGCTGCTGTGCAAAGGCTGACAGAGCTGCAGGTGACATTCCCAGGTCACCTGTCATGCCCATCCATGGAGCTCAGCAGACAGCTGAAAACGTGCGAGGCCTCCTCCTCCCTGTTAGGAATAATTTTACCCTCTCCCCTCACCTGGTAAGACTCCATGCATGTTTCAGGGCCACCTCTAGCGTCCTGCAGAGTGTTTGGTGCACAATGATCATCCACACACATTGTTAAATATGTCACAGAACTCTCTGTCCCCCAGCCACCGTGTCCTTTGGGACAATTCCCAGTCTCCGTGTTGGAAGTCAGTAGTCTGTCTCTGAGCACATAAGAAAGCATCCAAAAGGAAAGAGGTTTCTGGTAAATGTCGATGGACTCTGTGATCTATAGCATAACTGACCTCTAAGGGGTACAGTTGGAATGTGTGTGTGAGTGTGCATGTGTGCGTGTGCACACGCAGACACACATACACGAGTACACCCTAGTGGGCGTTTATATCTGACAAAATTTGTGCTGTGTGCGTCTGACTCTTTTACCTGGCCGTCAACACACCTTTTCCCCATTGATGGGAATCGTCCTTCAGCCTTCTGCTGACCACCAGCCAGGTTCTCAGCGGTTGATGGGAAAATTCTTTATAAAAGGAGAAGAGTTGTCCGGCCTCTCGTTTCTCTTGCTTTATCACAGAGAAGACTGAGCAGCTCATCCAAAGTCACATAACTGATGCTCAGGCTGGCCTGAGTCACCGGTGAATCCTCTCCGAGTTTTCCCTCAGGTCTCAGCAGTGTATCTTGAGCTCTGTGCTCCTCAAGAACTGTTCTCGCCAATAGAACCACACCAAATCTCTTGTTCAAGTAAATGCGCCTTCTTGGTACATTTGCTCATTACCCTTGCTCAGTGCTTGATGCTAACCATCCTTTCCATCCTTCCAAAACGCACGGCCTCCTCTGTGCTGTAATGGTCACACTAATGGTTTTATCTGAGCCAGGCACCACTCCAAGAGCTTCGGCTATGTGAGGACATTCATCCCTCACAATGAACTCTTGGAATAGGTTATCATGTCCATTTGTCTTAGAAAAACTGAGCTGCAGAGAGGCTTAGTGACTTGGCCAAGGTCACACAGCCAGAGGAATTCTAACCCCAAAGCCTAATGCGGCCTGGGTGTGTCCAGTCCCAGGTCCCTGGTTGGTCCCTAACCTTCTCGGCCTTCCTGAGCAAGAATGTTCTCAGATTCTCTCCTTTGCATGCCACTGAATCCGTGGATCCAGAGCCCATGGACAGGGAGACCCCGCAGTACTGGGTCTCTGGGCAGTCACACGTAGCCCTCAGAGAAGCTGGCTGAATGAATTAAGGTTGCCTTGAAAACGTTCCTTCAGCATTGAAGAAAAGTGCCTGAGGAGGCTCTGCACGCGCTGACGTAGAAAGAGCTCCCAGGCTCAGAGTGAAGACCGCTCCCCCGCACACGTATGTGCACTCACAAACACACTTGTGTGCGTGGAGACATGCTGAAGGAGCCTCAAGGAAACTGCAGTGCCTCCCTGAAGGGCACGGAGAATGGGCAGATGGAGCAGGGCGTGGACGTCACGGCTCCTTACTGTCCACCTTTATATTTTGGCCTTTTGATGCATAGGAATGTATTCCCCATCAAATTTTTAAAATCTTTTCAATAAAGACGAGTACGGTGTATGTTGCAATGTGCTTCAAAAAAGACTCTGTTAAAATTACCCTACTCCAGAACACTGAAACTACCCAAAAACCAGGAAAGCCTTTCAATCCAGTCACATGTGGCAGACTTTATTAATATGGAAGTTTTAAGTAAATAAATAAATGAAAGCATTCTAAAATTTAAAAAATGATAATAAGACATGGTACAAATGAAAGCATAGCAGTTTCCTGCTTTATCAACTGTCTTCAAGTTTTCAACTTTTCTCAGGTCATAAGTAGGACATGTAAATTCATTTACCTTTTCAAGTCAATAGAAGGATCCTCCAAATGGAGCTTATGCATACTCCTGGGTTTTTCATAAGCGGTTATGGTGCCAGGTTGATAGAGCATAACTCCCACAATCATATGTCTTTTTGGAAATGATACCCTTGCTTTTCCCATATCAATACATTTATGAAAATCAATCTCTCTCTCTCTCCCTCCCTCTCTCAATTTTGTGTAACTTCAATGCAAACATAGATCAATGTACTCGTCCTCTCAGCCACATGAGACCCAACTTTGGCCAAAGTCATTGGATAAAAAGTGGTGACAGATGCAGGGAAAAGAGACTGTGGGCTCTAAGAATCATAAGAAGTTGGAAAAGTACATGACGTTTAATTTTTAAGATTGGTCACAGTAAAGACACTGCCATAAATTCCCCCTCACATGCTCCATCTGGGCCGGGGATGTAGCTCAGCAGCGTAAGCACCTGCCTGGCAAGCACAAGGTCCTGATTCAACTCTGGTACCCCAAATGCTCCCCTGGCTTCAGACACACGTTTCCATCCTTCTTGCCACTTCTGGAGCAGCTCTACAAGTCCTCTTCCCTGCGTATCTTCTGCTGTGCTGCCCTGGCCACCTTGATATCCTGAATCAATTCGTGGTCACTTTGACTATGAGGGAGAGACAGAGGAGAAAGCTTCTTCCTTTCTATCTGGTGGCAGCCGCCAGCTAAGCCGAGATGGGTGCATCCAAGCGACGGGGGAGGCAGCCCCACGCGATGCGCCGTCTTCTGCAGCTGACAGCCCCGCTGATTCTCCCCGCTCCACAGGGCTGCCCTGTGCGCACAGACAGGGAGACGAGGCCAAATATCATGATGTCACAGGCAGGATTTCTGTGCACCGTGATGGCCACAAGTGCCCAGTTCCTAAGGGTACGATTTCCAGCCCATCATGGTGTTCACCAGCTGAAGTTTGCCTGGTGCCTGTCGCCGAGGACCGAGCTGAACACCTCCCTGGGGTTCTGAGAGCTGGGAATTCATGGGTTAGTGAAGACTCCACATGCAGAGTCTCTGAGATTATCCTCATTGATCCATTCTACAAAGCCATCCCAAGAAATCCTGACCCAGGAGCTCACCAAACCAGCTGTAAGCCCAGAGGGAAGCCCAGGGGACATCTGCAGGTCTCAAGAGTCGAGGCCTGGGAAAGGGTCACAGGTTCAACGCACTGTTGGTGGTTCTCACCGCGCAGCTGGAGAAGGCACAATACTCCCCAGCTCCACCGTTACCACTAACACTAGTAATGTTTGTAAAATCCATATCTAATAATGTAGATTTTAAAACAGAGCCAGACCTGGCAGGGTCCCAGACCCTGGAGGTAGAGGGGGACCCGACGTCAGGTTTTCCCGGGAGGCCTTCCCACCCACAGCACCTGGCAGCAGCGTTCAGCTGCTGTAAAAACACACGCAGAAGAGGACCATCAGAGCTGCTTCATAAAGCAGCCAGAACGGTGGGGTGAGCATCCTCGTGAATGCTGGGGGGAATTACTGGACTATTTCTTTGTTAAATTTAAATGCCCACCATATGTTTTGATCGCCCTGTGTATGAGTCCATAGCTCGTAGGGCACACTGGTACGTCCTGGGTTAAAATAAACCCAAGATGCAAAGGAAGCCAATCCCAGAGGGAGACATGAGCCAAGCTTCCCTGGGAACTCTGGCCTTGGTGGGATTCTTTCAGTCATCTTGAAAATGCCGATTATTACATTTATGCCATTCAGAGAAATTCTTCATGTGATCAATGAATCTGGAACAGGGAAGGAGCTTCTTTTATGATCAGGCTGGGCTACAAGGTGGAGCGTAACATTAAGGTTAGTTCTGTGTCTCCAAAACCCATCCTTGCTGCCTACCACCCTTCCTAAATGAATGGTATTTTTAAAGTACTTTTACTCCTTGGTTCTTGTATAAAGCAATTTCATTTGGCTCCGGTAACCCAACATACACACACTTCTGCCCTCGCTACTTCATTAAATGTTAAAATTTAACTTTTTTCCAAGCCATTTAAAACAGTTTCAGGGAGTGACACTGCATGCCAGCCCTTGTAAATGCTGGAGGGAGAGGAGACCAAGTTCCTGCCCTCCCGAATCCGCCCCTTTAGCAGCGGGGAACAGAAGATAAGTAAGCAGGTCTCTAACGCCTGCAGTGGTGACTTATTTCCTGCTAAGATGAAAAACAAGACAAGGTTCAAGGAAACAAGGACATACTGATGGCAGAGCTCTACACGGAAACAAGAGGAGGCTTCTCAGGCAGGGCGACTTTAGAACAGACTCAAGGCAGAAGCAGCAGCCCCGGGCCGCCCGGAGGAGGCCATTCTGAGCAAGGGGCAGCCGGTACCTCAGAGGGTGGACAGGAAGGGACTCCGAGTAGCCAGAAGCTGGGTCGGGAGACAAGTCAGGCTGTGCCAGGTGACAGAACGGCACAGAAAGTGAAGGGGGGGAAGCTAGGAGGACACTGCTAAGTAACGTGAATTCAGGTCACAAAAAGGGCGATTTGATGTGAATTAAAAGAACTCTTTAAATGTGCAGTCGGCACCAACCGCTCCCTCGTGCTCCTGTGAAATGGCCTAGATAAGACTGGGTACTGATGGATCGTATGCTGGGTAGTGGCAATGGTGTGCATTCGGGGTAGAACTGACTTGTAGGTCAGTGAGAGCTCAGACGATCCCTGCACGGGCACGAGGACCTCCCTCACGGGTGGGCGTTGCCTCTTCCTTCCAGCTGGCCGTATCGCCCGCTGGGCCCACCTGTTCCCCGAGCACGTGGTCTAGGAGGCCCCGAGCTCTTCTCCCTTAGAAGTGACTGCAGACCAAAGAGGCCGGGGTAGAAGCCTAAGCTCAGGCATGTCCCTTCAGCAGCAGGGAGAGAACTGGGTGGCTCAGCCTGGCTGTACCCGTGACACAGCATGGCAGACTGACCGAAGGAGGGCCACAAAACGAAGCTCCTCACCTTGGTGGCTGCCAGCATTTTCCTTGTGGTTGCTGGGTGTTGACTCTTTCTATCACAGACGAGCTAAGAAAAATGTAATGAAGGGAATTTATACCACTTTGAAGGGGGAAGAGGCCCTGCAGGACAGCACTGATGCTGGAGGAGACCTGGACACCCAGCGAGGTGAGGGAACGTGCTGTGTGCAGCGTGGAGAGCGTCCACGCACGGACGGCCGCAGCGGGAAGAGTCCAGCGCAGGAGCTGCGTGGCCACCACAGCCCAGGTCCGGATCTCACCTCCCCTCCGCTCTGCGTGAGCTGGGGTCCACCGTGTCTCCCTCAGTGTCTGCCCCTGCAGTGTGGGGCTCGTGCGGCCGACGATACCATCAGCCGGCGTTACGGATGGGAAGCTCCATCACTTACAGGGCTGGGTAAGCAGTGTGTGTCGGAAGCAGACTTCACAGCCTCCTTTCCAAAGACCGCATTTACAACCCCACCCCACAGGGCCTCCTTGGTTAACACAGCTAGCGATCCAGAGTCCAAACCACCCTGGCCGCCGCCTCCTCCTCCTTTTGCCCCTGATCTACTCGCCCCTGGGTGCCATCAACGCCGTCCTCCTAACACCCAGGCTCACTCCTCCTCCCCAGGCTCTCTGCACCCATCAGCTTTCTGCCTCACTTGCAGTTCATCTCCAGGAGATTCTCTTCCTTCTCTTTCTAAAACCCAAATCTGACTATGGCAGACACCTCCCCGACAGTGCTCAGCAGTTCCCCAGGACTCAGTGGCTGTCAGATTTTATCAGGCATTAGAACCTCCTGGATGCTGAAACATACACAGGGTAATGCAAAGCTCCTCTAGCAGCCAGGGGTGCAGACAGTGAACAGTCAGTGCAGGAAGCGGGAGCCTGAGCAGCTTGTGCTGGCAGTGAGGCCCAGCATCCCTAACGCCCTCCAGAAGTCTGGTAGACTGGAGATAATCTGACCCAGATCTATGAATTGTGGAGGCTCCCAGCCGAGCCACCACTGTGCATGCTGATCTCCAGGGCCGATGCATGGTCCTTGCTACAACACGGAAGGCTGCTCATGACCCATCGTCTGCTTGTATCCTTGCAGGACATCTCCTCTCTCGTCCGAAGATGACACACTAGGGAGACCGAGGTACTCAAAACGGAAGCCGTGACCTCCACCTTCTTCATCTGGGTCAGCCCAGCCAGGGCACAGCCTCTCCTACCCGAGCCATGCTGCTCCGTGGGGCCACATCGAGGGCACTGACCTAAGTGACAGACATGTGTGGGGAGGCAGCATCATGACCCAATGCAGAATAAATGGAGAGGGCTGGGGGTTTAGCTCAGTGGCACAAGCGCCTGCCAGGTAAGCGTGAGGTCGTGAGTTCGATCCCCGGTACCACAAAATAAATAAATAAATACCAAAAAAGTAAATGTAATTTTAAAAAAGAATCCATGGAGAAGAAACTGCCCAAGTTATCAATCCAGGGGGGATTGGGGATTGTATGTCCTAAAACACCACGTTTGCAAAGACCTCGGGGCTTTCAGATTCAGATTCATTGCTTGAAGTTAAACTCAGGCTCTGTTAAAGCACAGCCCCATGTTTTTTTCTTGCTTGCTTTTCTTTCCTAAAGAAAAGCAAACATTCACCACAAACATACGAGGACAGCAAACAGCTGACCTGCTCCACACGAAGCGCACCTCACGCCCCGGGCGCCCCTGCATCTGCCGCTGCCCACCCGGTCCTCCCGCCGTGGGGAAACCGGGCCAAGAGCCCTCCAGCACTATCGGCCGCAGATCGCAAATATTTAGAAGAAGTGGAAAGCACCTCCCCTTGTCCCCCAAGCGCTGTCCTCCGGGTCCTGCTGACTCGGGCTGCGCCCCAGCACCTGTCCTTTTCCTCTGTTGGTTGGCCAAGAGCGCAGTGGAGCCCCCTGAGCACAGCAGCGATGGAGGAACATCTTCTCCGCTCTTGGCACGGGAAAGGGGTGCAGCAGCCCCGGGACACCTACAGCGCTGTCGTTAGAGACCAGGCAAGACAGGAGGACACCTGGGCGCCCCCCACCCCACACGATAGTGAAAATCCCCTTCCGCTGCCGACCCGAGGTTTATGTTCCTGCCCCAGCCTCATTATCCGGCAGAAAGGCTTTTAAATCTGTTTTACGGTCATCCAGAACCGTTCTTAACGGAACGCTACGACCTAAGCAAGGAGAATTAAGGACGGAATTTCAGCAGATGGAAAATCAAGCTGTGAATGAGCGGCCATTTCAGACACTAAACCAGCGGTCCGGGTAACAAAACTCTTCTTCCTCGTGCAGGAGGCACCACCTGCTCGGTCGCCCTGGTTCTGCCCTGTGTGGCCTCCATCGTAGCTGTGTAGCTGTCACTTTTTGGAGCAAGAGTCTGTCACCGAGTTGTGACTGGATCAAGAAAGAGGCAGGGGGACGACTGCTCCCTGTGCTGAGCTTTGGCTCCTTCTCTGACCCTGCGCTAAATTCTATTTCAAAGAGAATACAGAGCCTCTGCCACCGCCACCACTTGGGGAGACCTTTGTCACCTTTTACTAGCCTCCATCTCACTTTGGTGAACCTGTCTGTGAGCAGCTGTACCTCTCCAGTTCCTGATCCACATGGTTCAGGTAAGACAAACACTAACAGCTGAGCACGGTAGCACATTCATTCCATTGGCTGCCGGGATTGGAATTCAGAGCCAGTGGAGGGTTATGGGATTGTGATGGGCTTCCACGATGGAGCTGGCGGTGAGGGTGCAGGAGCTGTGGCAGCCTCCTTCCCACTGTGAGGCACTGAAGCACCTTTCCAACACGACAGCTTGAGTCGGCTCAACTGCGCTCTCTTGCTTGTTCTGCCTGGTGCCCAGAGATCTGTATCTCTGAGAGGAGGGTACGAAACGCAGACTGTGTTCCTCGAAGTTTATTTCACTGTGGAGAAAACTGACCCCTTTACCGATAAGGATGGCACTACTTCACCTTGGCTCTACCCAGCTGAGACAAGAAAAGTCCTAGACTACGTGTTAACAGCAGAAATGGGAGAGACGCACAAACCCTCACGCCTAACCCAAGGAGGTATTTGTTGTGCTGACATTTGTGGTGAGCCCAGAACAGCGCTGCGGTCCCCTCCTCTGTGAGCACCATCTCCGTTCCACGGGAGCAGAGCTCTGTGGAAACACCCAGCAGGTACCTTCTCGTGAGATCAAGAAATGACAGGAAATGCCAAACCGAGCATGAAAATGCCACTGCGCAACGTTTCACTTGGATTTACTCAAAATGCATCTGGACAAAAGGTTACATCTTTTTAGAGAAAAAAAAAACTGCCTTGCAAACATAACTAGCTCTGGTCAAAGCGGTTTATCAGGATTCTGCCCCTGTGTCGTCAGCCGACAGGAAGCCCTCAGTTTCATCAGCAGAGGGAGTCTCCTCAACGTTAAAAACCATCAAAAATTATTTGCAACCTGGAAAATGAAGTTTGGGGGAAGCACGAGTTGTGGGGACCTCACCAACAGATTTGCACACAAAACAAGTCAGAAAAAAGCCTTTTGACCAATAAGGATATCAGTCATAAAATTGTACTGATTCTCTGACATAAAATTATAACTCCAAAATACCCACTTTCCAGGCTAGTTCACGGCAGTGCTGGTGTTCTTCTGTTACGCTGACTACATTTGATAAGCGGCCAGGTCTTCTTTCCAGTCTCTTAGTGGGCGTTTTTATCAGTACACGTTTGCAGTACACAGCGGTGGCCTTCGGCTTGGGCATCTGACACCCCACACGGCACCCCTTGGTCACACTTCCCTCCCTGCTCCACAGCCCCCCGCCTCCCTCACCATGCCTCCTCAGATGCCCTTTCCACCTCTCATGAGATGACCACCCGGTTTCTTAATGTGGCTCTGTTTTCTGCTCCTTAAATTGTCTCTGTGTGACAGACGCCATGTGATATTCAGCCCTCTGAGACTGACACACTTCACTTGGCATCATGGTCTCCGGATCCATCTGTTTTCCCACAGATGACACAAAATAATCCTTCTTCATGACATAGTAGTATTCTTTCTCTTTATCCATTCACCTGTTGAGGGTCACATAGACCTCTTCCAAAGACACAGACATCCTGAACCCTATGGCACTAGAAGTAACACCAGAACTCAGCATTTCTCTGGGACCTTCTCCCTAATACCAGCCTGGGATATAGTCACCCAGCGGGCACCATCTAGAAACAGCAGAAGGAAATGGCCCGAGGGCCTCACAGGCCACTCTGTAATTTCAAGCACCCCCCATTTGGAGTCCCCAATTCCCCAAATGGCTGGGCGCCCTCTGTTTTTGCACAGACTGGAGACTTGCCCTGCAGGGCTGAGTCGAGAGGCTACAGAACTCGGGGTTCAGGTCTCCCAGGGGCTGCATAAACTAACTCGCTTTGGGGCAGGTCCCCGCGTAGACCTGTGTTGGAGTCACTGCTTTCTGTCAGCAGCTTTCCAGCTGTCAACATACTGTTGAAACTTTCACCCAGTGTGTTTCCTCTGTCTCTCCCCATGGGGGTATTCACCCCATTTTGTTTTAAAACAGGACTTCTTAATCTTTTCCAGAATCACACCGATTCATGCAGCCTGAGTTGAAATTCTACCTTCGCTATCCTATGGATGCGTGCCTATAGGAAAAAGATTGCCCTTCCCTGAGCCTCAGTCTCCTCCTCTGGAAAGAGGGTTTCAAAGTAATTCCTGTGTCACGAATGTTTCGGTGAGAAGGTAACCACAACGTGCCCAGCACGGGGGCAGCAAGAGAACAAGTGGGAAGAAAATGCCAGTGAAACCTAGAAAGAAAAAGACAGTGCTTGCAAAAAAACAGTAAAAGATCTTTAATTAAAACATGCACACACACACCCAACGTTATACAGATAAAAGAGGCAGGGCCACAGTCCACACACAGAGACACTTCGCCCTGCTCCCCACAGGGTATTAGATAGGAGGAGCACAGAGGAGAGGAAGGGTCGGCAGGGGAGAGCACACGGCCACACTTGCTAGCATCTGGGACCCTGATACACGACATGGTTCAGAATCGGCCTCCTGCATCATTGTGCAGAAGAGCAAAGCTACTGTCTCCACTTGGCGGGTAACTGGGGCCTCTCCACAGAGGCCCCGCGTCCTTACCTACGTGGGTTTCACAAGACCACACGTGAAAACTCAAATGCACCTTCAATCCCATCATCTGTCTGCTCAGACAACAGCCCCCGCATTTCCTGCCCTGCCAGCAGTCCAGGTCGAGACCAGTCCAGCAGGGACGTGTGTGTGTGCAGGGCCAGGCCAGCACGTACTTAGGACGATGGAGAAAGTGATTGAAGTGGGAGAAAATAAAAAATAGGTCAACATCTCCTTGACAGCCTGTGAGGTATGTATTATTCAACCAACAGATGTTACTAGAAAAAAGAAAACATAAATTCTAGCTTCTTGCAGGTTCCCCTTAGAGAGAGGGTGCAGGTCATAGCTGGACAAAGGACTCATAATTCAATTATCAAATGATTTATTACAAAATACTTTGCCCGCCTTGGATACGTGGGTGTGTAAACATCAGGGTATTGCACCCCCTCCCACCCCGGACTTGGCATTCGAGATCTCATTAGCCAGTAACGCCAGGTTTATTTATAATAAAGTTAAGCCCCTCAAACCACTGACCATGGAAACCAGATTTTGAAATAATTCAGATTTGTGTTTCTGTTCTTTCTAATTAAGGGGAATATCGGGAAGCACAGACAGTGGATAGCATTGTTCAAGCATGGTGGACTTAAGCAAGAAAATCTGATTATCAGCCCATGTCAGAAGCCATGCAATAATGCAGCTTAGCATTCGTTTGGGCTTTTTCTTTGGCCAAAAGATAATTGCCATTCGTGAGGCCTTACGTAAGTGCATCTAATATCTGAGGCCCTAAAATGTATGAATAGCAAAAGCACACAATAGGCAAAGAAGAATTACTGTATTTATTATTTCTGTGGCTTGTTCCACCATGATAATTACATTATCGAGCAAAGTTGGGCCTCTAAAATTAAAGTATAATTTCTCAAAGGACAAGAAGTTAAATATGCTTGCAAGGTTTTCTGCCCAATTTCTGCCTGATTTCCTCTGGCAAAAGTTGTAGCTAACAATTAAAATCACCCTAGCTAGAATTTCGATGGGAAATTGACCACAGGGCGCTGGAGGTACCTACCATGGTCACAGCACACGCAGGTGTCAGGCTTCTGAAGTAAGAGTTTTTTCCTTCAAAAACTGCTATTTCTCAGCCTTAGACTATTGATTATAAGTGCAAGGCTTCCTACCAAACAACGGGAAAAATCTCAAACTTGAAAAGACTGATCAGCAAAACAAGACATGTCAGAATGTGCACTGCTGAACACAAACCACCCAGATACCAGATGATCACAAAGACTAAATGCTGGGAATGCAGCATGCAAAAATTCTGTGAACTAGAACCTGGAGGCTTGGCCTCTGAACCCAGATCTCATTATGCGGACAAATGAAATCAAGTTGTAGTTTTTAAGGCAAATTGGCTAAAAGTCTTCAAATTATAAATAGCCAACTACTTTTGGAAGAGAAAGGTGTACCGTAGCCGCCCTAAACTATAAACTGTTTATTTCTTTAGCAATAAATGTTTTCTCCTGATCATTTCCTAACCCACCTTTGTTTCCCCAAAAATAAGACCTATCCAGGTGATAAGTCCTCGTCAGTGACCTCGGTGATGACCAGGGTCGCGCAGGACGTCTCTTGCTCCACGGCCTCCCTGTAAGGCAAAGTGGTTGGGGACGGCATTTTTTATCTCTAGTTTTCAAGGCTAATTATTTTCTGCTCAGGTCTTATTTAGGGGAAAACCTAGTAACATTTTATTGAGTATCTACTATGTATACAAAGCATTGTTCTAAACACTCCAGACAGTGTACATTATCAACTTCTCATCAAAAATTTATAAAATTGGTATCGTATCCCAATTTACAGATGAGAGAAATGAAACAAAGAGGTTAAACAAGTGGCCCTGTTGGTTGCACCTCACTAAATTTTGGGAGTATTTGGTTTTATTTACCCTCGTAATCAAAGCCGGTTTCTGTCTCAAACATGTAGCTTCTAGCTGAAATCATTTTTCCCCTCCTGGTTCCCAGAACTGACTCCGGGGGACACGTCCTGTGGCCTCTTGTCTGACAGCCTCGTGTCAGGATTCTTCCGAGTGGTGCGGTCTCAGACTGTCAGCTCCAGGCCTCGGCAGGTCACCAGCTCCTGGAGGAGCGCTGGTCCCATGGTAAAGAGTTCCCCTCCTCCCTGCTTCCCCTCTTCTGGGCACAGCATCGGGAATCGGAAAGGATTTGGGACACGCGGTGCTGAGCAGAGACGGACACGCTGCCAGGACAGTTTGATGACAAGGTCAGGAGCAGGAGGCTGCCTTGGTTACTCTTCTCCAGGGAGCAAGCCGCCCTCCTCCCGTAGATTGTGCACAGGCCGCGCCCCCTCCAGGGCGGTGTAGACCCCCAGATCTCCTGGCTTCCTCTGGCACAGGCTGAGGACATTTACAAAGTCACACCTGGCTCCCTGCTGAATCTCTCAGTTAAACTTTTCCAATTGACACAGTGTACCAACCATCACAGAGGCTGATACCCAGAGTCAACACAGTTGCCGAATGGTCACAAAAGGCTGGCCTGTCCTCTCCCCAGCCTCAGGGCCTGAGGGAGGAGCATTGCCACATACATACCCCGCAGGGGGCTGACCCACCAGGAGGGACCCTTCCCAGCGCCCACCGCCCACCGTCCCATTCCAGTGGGCTGAGAAATTTGCAGTCACCCTCACTGCCTGTGTTTCCCTCCGTGGACGTGGTAAGAGCCCAAGCCCAGCTCGCCCACGGGAACGCTGGGTCGGTGCCCAGAGTCTGTCCCCCGACCTGCACCTCCTAGAACCACGTCCTGCTCTATTTCCACTCACAGTGGACCTCTAGGCTCTGCAGGGTAAAAGCCTCCAAGCTCTCAGGGTCGGGAGCCCTCTGGCCGCTCCGCCCTCTCCTCCCCTCTTTGTGTAATTGGTACACAGTTGCAATAGTAAAACTACATTCCTCTTGAGGACTTAGCTCCTAGCACACCACAGTTAAATCATTTTTATTTCTCCAACCCTCCCGCCTCCTCTTCCCATCCCTGCAGTCTCCTCCTGGTTTCCCAGCGTATTTTGCTTTGCTCTCTGTTTATATGTTGAGCTTCTCATATAAGAGAAACTATGACATAGCTAACATTCTGGGTCTGATTCATTTCACTAAGTATCATGATCTCAAGACTCATCGGCTTTCCTAGGAATGACTCAAAGGTCTACTTTTCTTGGCTGAGTAGTACTCTATTTTGTGTAAATACATTTTCTCGATTCACACATCTGTTAAGGGGCACGTGGTCTGTTTCCATAAGTGAACCATCATGAGTTGTATGGCTGTAAGCACAAGTGTTATGATTTAAATCTAGAATGTCCCCCAACGCTTTGCATCCAGAAGGTGACTGTCACATGCATATGCTATACCTGACTTCCTGCCAGGAGGTGGGGCCTGCTTGGAGGTGGCCAGGGGCCGTGGCCTAGAAGGCCACAGAGAAACAGTGTGCACCACACTGCGAAGCCCAGAATCAGACCGCAAAGTTGAATCCTGCCTCTACCACTGGAGCCAACTGCTTTCCCTTTCTTTGTCTCAGTTTTCTCACCTACAAAATGGGAATAATAGTCCCTTGTGTCTGAGAAATTATAACAATGCAATGACGGTCTTCGTAGAGAATTTAGCATAGCCTGGCAAAGAGTCGCTGCTCTCCAGTGTGTCTGAGAGCTGTGAGGAGCAGGGCAGCTGTTCGGTGACATGGGTCACACAGTCACCACATTACTGGGTTCAGAGACGGAATTGGGAGATGGAATCCAGTTTCTGTTTTCTTTTCTTTTCTTTTCTTTTTGTAAGAGTAGAATATATTTATTAAGAGAAAGAAAGCTTCTGTCTGAGAGAGAGACAGAAAGGATCCCAAGCAGGTGGTCAAGGACTCTGTCTTTTCCAGGGATTTTTATACAGTAAAATCAGATTCAAGGTGGAGGAAACTGGGAACTCACAAGGCTTAAGGTGGGACGTAACTACAGTTAGCCAATGAAATTAATAAAAATTTGTTACCTAAATGAGTCCCAGTCCAGTCTATGAAGCAAAAGCAAACTCTCCCTTCCGTCCAGTGATTTCAGTGGGACCTCCAAACGATACAGGAGAATGGAACCCCCAGCCTGCTACGCCCACGAGTTCGTGGTCTCTAAAATAGAAGAAGGAACTTTAGGAACAACAGAGGTGAAGAGTGGAATATATTTATTGAGAGAAAGAAAGCTTCTGTCTGAGAGAGACAGAAGGGTCCCGAGCGGGGTGCGCCTAGTTTCTATTTTCTATCCTGTTGAAAATTACCATTTCTGCTTTCACTGTGACTGAAACAGTGGTTTGCAATTTATTTGGCTAATTCCATAGACTTCTGGGTGCATTTACATTTTAGTAAGAAAATGTCCTTTCAAAAACTGTAAAACCACATCAGACTTCGGGGTCTTATAGAGTCTAAGCTTACAAGATCCTTGAGGCAGTGTCAAGAGAGATCCAAAGAGTCAAGTCAGTAGCAGACACACAAAGAAGCCAAAAACAACGCATGTCTTGCCCCCAAATCCTTGGCCTCAGCCTGCTACCCTTGCTCTACCCTAAGGGGATCCGCTAAGGAAGAGGAGCACACAGAGCTGCGGTGCGCTGGGTCCTCACATCTTGGACTGCGGCGGCTGCATCAACGCACTGAATGCTTGTGCAGTGCTGAGAGATAACGTGCATTGTACCCATTTTACAGGTACAGGAATCTCAGCCGAGCGCAAATGACCCCCTGCAGTGTTAGGGAGTGGGAAGGAACCACGAGGAGAAAGCATCTGTCCGAAGAGGCCAGAGCTCTGCACTGCTGGGGATTCGACGCTGCCTGCAGTGATTCAGCAACAGCAGGCTGCTTTTCTCACGCAAGCCGTGGTGCCTTTTCCATGACTCTAAAATCCAAAGTAAACATTTTCTCCTAACAGAATGTCAGCTTTGATGAAAATAAAGTGAACTGTCAGCCTTAACCTGATAGCAAGCCAGATAAAAATACTATAAGAAAACTGTATAATATAATATCAAAGAAAAACCAGTAGCCCTGAGGAACCGCCACTCAAAATCCTCAGCCAGGTGCAGTGCTAGGAGGTGAGCTCAGTGGCTCATTAAAGGGTGAAACACTGCAGCCCAGCAGGATTTCCTCCTGGAATGCAAGGACGGCTCAGCGCGTGAAAACTGATCCACGTTACACACCACAGAGACAGAAGGACACACCCCATGGCTGTTTCAGCTCTTAAGAACATCATCTGCAATGAACTTCTGTAAGAAAAACACTTAACTAGGAACAGAAGAAAGTTACTGCTCTATGGTGAAGGCTATGCATTAAAAGCTTACAAATCACTCTACTAAATAATGAAAGATTGTTATGCCTCTAAGATCAGGAACAAGACGGTGGTACCCATTTTTGCCATGGCCACTCAGTACAGTACTGACAGAGCAATCATATCTATCCAGAGTTGACCGGCGCAGCCCCAATGAAACAGGAGACGCTTCAGGTGGTAACAGGAACTGCCAACTTTATTGTTGCAGGTTCTGGCTTATATATCTGACTGTGGCCAATCAGGCTGCCACGAGGGCTGCCACGAGGAGGAAGGGCTGCAATGAGACGTGGGCTCTGGCTAATATACTCAGCTGTGGTGAATATGAAGTGAGTACGGGGTGGCTAATTTGGAGAGGGACGTAGCGCATTGTGGAAGCTGGCGTGGTCCTTAGTCCTGGGTGGGGTATGGTATGTTGAGCACCTGCGCCCAACACAGAGTAATATATTTTCTTTCATTCTGTAGGTTGCCTTTCACTCTCTTGGTTGTGTCTTTTGATGAACAGAAGTTCTTAAGTTCGTTGTAGTGAAGCCTATTTGTCTTTTTGCTTTTGTTGTTTTTGCTATTGGTTAGACAAAATATTTACAAGTCACATATCTGGTAAGAATTTGGTATCCAGTCTACATAAAGAACTCCTAAAACTCAACAAAAATAAAATAAACCAGTTACAAAGGGGGGAAAGATTTGAATGAACATTTTTCAAACAATGTTATACAAATGGTAGACAAGCATATATATAAAAAGTTGTTCAGTGTCACCAATCACCAGAGAAATGCAAATCAAAATCCAAATGAGCCAGCACTTCACACCCGGTCGGAAAAAAGTCAAAACTGGGGCTGGGGGTTTAGCTCAGCAGCATAAGCGCCTCCCTTGTTCGATCCCTGGCACCGATAAAAATGAAAAAGACAAAAAAAAAAAGTCAAAACCAAAGAGAAACAGGAAAAATCTAGAAGATAAAAACTCTTGCATCTGTTGATGGGATTGAAAAATGAGGCTGCTCCTTTGGAAAATAGTATGATGATTCTTTTAAAAACTGAGAGAGAACTACCATATGACCCACCAGTACAATTTCCAACAGAATTAAAGCAGGATCTCAGAGAGAGTCCACAACCCTATGCCCAACCACAGCAGCACGAGTCTCAGTAGATAAAGTTGAAAACAACCTAATTCCATTGATGAATGAATGCAGAACACATATGGTAGTCTATGTATTTATAGTTATATGTCATTGGACCTTGAAAAGAAAGTTCCGCCATGTACTCACGCGAATGAACCCTGAGGATCCCGTCTTATGGGTAGCAAGCCAGCCATAAAAAACAAAAACAATACAACCTTGGTTTGTGAGCATAATCCATTCCAGAAATACGCTTGTACTCTAAAGCACTTGTATATCAAAGCAAAGAATGGGAACATGGATGATTCATTCCATCATCCAAAAAATTCATATAAAACTGACTATAATAATATAATGCAAAATAATAAAGAAAACATAAAATATAAAAAAATAAATAGATTAATCTGTCCTTCCTCTGAAAACCTTGGCTGGCACAGCGAGACGTCGGAGAGGAGGGTTACTGTGCAGGATGCTCTCACCACACTAACACAATCACTGCTGTCTCCTGGCTCGGTGCGATCTTTTTCTTTTTAGGCAGTTTAATGAGGAAACCATCCAGTGATACTTGCTTTTTCCTCTTTGTACGGATTTTGCAGAAATGTGACATTGCATTGTTGCTGCCCAGATTCGTCGTTTGCACTGCTACAGCCCTATTTGGGTGGTGCCGTTTCCCGCAGTTTACACATCTCCCTAATCTCATTTGAAGTGAAGAGGCCCTCTGCCTTTTCCTCCTCCTTCTCTGCAGATGAGATTTTCTCCATAGCTGTTGGGAGATACACAGTCATGTTGGGAGCCGTGGCACTGCCAAGTCATCAGACGCGGTGATGCGAGGCCTGTAGGAAAGTACAAAAGCCTGAGCTAGATTACCCCTCCCATCGAGCCCGCCTGTGTGGCGCCTGTTTCCTGCTTCCTGATCCCTATCACCCCACTAAGTTCCCACCGCGCAGGGTAGTCTGCCTAGCTACTAATGTTGCTAGCCAATCAGCTTACGCGACCCGCCTTGATTTGATTGGAGGCCACAATCCTATATATAGCCAGTACCTCCACCCCTGGAGGGAGAAGCACGGAAGGAGCCGCGGGGAGCGGACCAACAGAGGCTTCGGCCGGGACGAGTCCCGGGGTAGACTGTGAAGGAGGAGAGAAATAAAATAGAATACTTCGCCACCGCCAGATTTTGTCGTGTGTTCTTCCTGCCAGCCGGGAGCGACACCGACACAGTCATAATCCAAGAGAGATAAAGGGGGAGACAGAGAGAGAGAGAGAGAGAGAGAGAGAGAGAGAGGGAGGATCATTGACTTGTTGTGAACGTGAGTGTTATGCATTGTGTCTGGATGTCCCCCCAAAGCCTCATGCATTTTTAGGTGCAGCTTTTCCCAATGTAGCTGAATCTAACGCGTGTGACTGATTCACAGCACAATGCTGGGGTTAATGGTGCCGGGATAAGGAATTGCTGGATCAGTCCACGTATCGGACCAGCACCACCCCAAACCCAGAAGTCTGCCTGAGATAAAAGGGGCAGAAGGAGGCTTGTCTTCCCCTTTTGGTTCCTGTGGCTTTTGTTGTCTGCCACCATCAACAGCCGTTCCGTGGCCACGCCACCCTGCCTTAGAGCCACTGATGATGGACTGAAGCCTCTACACACTGTGAGATAAATAAGCTTTTCCAGCCTCAACTTTGAGTGTTGAGTGTTTTGTCTCAGTAACAATAAGGTAACTAAAACAGTGTGACATTTGGCATCACGTACTGCTCATATTGCAAATGTCACTCATGTTTCAAGTTAAAATTTATTGGAAATGTTTGCTCATCTTGTGGGACACTCACAGAACAAGCTACTCCCAGTGTAAGGTTTGACTGTACGCTGTGGTTCCAGTTATATAAGCAACATAAAGTTGTGAAATTCCAGACACATAAAATTGAATGGTGGTTACCAAGCCCTGCAGAGAAAAAAAAACAGGACTTGAATGAATGCAATGTTTCCATGTCACAAAGATAAAAAAGTTATGGAGACTTGGTACAAAACAGTCTATCTTACTGAACTGCTCCCTTCAAGTGATTAAGATGCCATGTTTTATCATGATTTAAAATTTTTAAATAATAAATACCATTACAAAAAATAGCGAGCTGTCCACATAGAAGCTGTGGTTACACAGGATGGAGGACCTCTAGTGACGGTGACACAGATCTCGTGATGGAGGAAACACAACACCAGGGCCCACGTGGCACGGGACTCTCAGGACTCTCACACGTCTCGCTTCCTCTGCACAGAGCCCGGGACGGAGGTCTGGGGCTTGGCGTCAGGTTCCCCCACCCTCCCTCCCTTCCCTTCCTCCTCCCTTTGAAACTTTTCTCCGTGACTTCACTTTTCTCATGCAATTTTAGTATTTTTGTCTTCTTGCTTCACACGCTGGGAGATTTTCTGCCACTTCTCACCATCTTCTGTGGAAGTTTGTGCTTTCCAGCAGTCACATATTTGATTCCACACACTCCTTGTTTGCTGATTGTTTCTTTTTAAAGGACACAGCTGTGCTTCACTTATGGATTTTCTCAGAATCTCCGTAAGATACTAATTAGATGTCTTTGAGAGTGAAAACTCTCTTCCAGCTTCTGAATTATGTCAGTGTCCTCCTGTGCTCCTTTCTGTCTTGGATTTCTCAGGTCCCTTTGTTTCATGTCATTGGTTTCCGTGAATCCTGGAGGTCCTGGCTATGTGAACCAAAGCGGGGCTCGGGGGCACAGTGCCTGCCTGGCAAGCGCAAGGCCCAGAGTTCAAATTCTGGTACCAAAAAAGAGTAAAGGCCAAGCCTGATGAGTTGCTTCTCCCCTGCCCAGATGTGATTCTCCTGTCACAGGATTCAGGGCTTCTTGCAAAGACAGAAAGCCTGGTGGAGAGGACAGGTGAGTTTTCTCATCCAGGAAGTTCAAGTTTAGTTCCATTTTCCTTAAGCATCAGCAATGTCAGGCGAAAATACCTGCCACAGCCTTAGGCCGCTGCTGGGTGGTTTATTTGCTCCATCTGAAGCTGAAGTGCGCTTAGCTTCTTCCCGAACTCAGAGAAGGCGTGAAACCCCCCAAAAGATAGACTTTACTGATACTGTAGAGCCCTCAGGATATACTATCTAGACTAGTACATTAAGAAACACTTAGTGCTGAAAGGTAGCCCATTCAGACATCTAAACACTAGAAGTGAACCAGTCACTTCATGTTTTTAGCAAACACACTTACCATTGTGTGGGGCTTCATTGTCCCCCCCCCCCCCCGTGAATAGAGCCTTTAAAAATGTATACGCCTAGCACTGAATACCATGTCAAATCTATTGGTACTGCATGTTTAAACACCTGCATCTCATCACCAGCCCTTCATAATATTGTTAAATAATAATTATACTTATGATGAATAATGAATCCAAATATATTCTTCCTTGAGATGTGCATTCTTGTGTTATAAGTAACCCATTTGTAGCATATAAAACCTACTCAGGCAAAACAGGATTCACCCACACATCCGTGTCATGCTCAATAAGTCTGTAAGTGATTTTAATAAATTATAAAGATGTCATCTTTATGAGCAAATTCTTGCCAGGTTTTTATGAGAATGATCAATTTCCATTTACCATATTTCTGAATTTCACTTGCCTAATCAGATTTAAATCTTTAGAAAAAACTGACTCTGAAATTTGGTCAAGTGTAATTTAATCTTGTATCTTGTACCAAAATGAAAATAAAACTCAATACAGAGGCAAAGCGAGCACCCTTCCCCTACACGGAGTGTTTCCTGGTGGATTCAGAGAACATCGGAGGAAATCGTTCACCTGTTCCTCAAATCGGAAAGTCTACGGCGTCCTGATCATTGTGATTAAAAAGATCAGCTCAACAGCGAGACAGAGAGAGAAAGAGGAGGAGAGGGAGGACGAGAGAGGGAGAGGTGGCCAGGGGAATATTATAACAGCTGGCGTGGAAGCACAGCTAACTCACCTGGTTCCCACAAACACCTGATACATTTGATGCTACTCACATTTCATGCTACTCATTTTGCAAATGAGAAATCTGAAATGTATGAAGTCACAGGGCAGAAGCGGCAACCCCGGGCCTGGGACCCAGCCTGTCGGCCCTGGTCCGTCCTGTCGTCTGCATGATTTCTCCTCTTCACCACGGACTCCGTCTGCCACTCACTGGCACAGTACCCAGTACCGGAGAGCTCAGCACCCCTTTCTCTGGAGCCTGCAGGGCAGAGCGAGCTCAGTGGTGATTGCACGCGCCCCCCGGAACTGCGCTGGCCTTCTGCACACCGTCTGGCCCTGATCCCTGACGACCTCTGACTTCCTGAGGTGGACTTAGCCCTCCTCTCCTAACACCCTAAAAACCGTTTGATCAAGGTCCATCCCCGTGGGTGAAGGAGGCTGTTAGGGCAGCGCTCGAAGTGCTCCGCTGCTTGCGAAGGACTGAAATCCCAGGTTCCTGGCGAAGAAGAGTTTGCGATGTGGAGGGACAGCGTGAATCAGAATGCGGCAGCTGTGCCTGCGGGCTGAAAGGAGACCGCTTACGAGACTCAAGCAGACCCAAAGGGCACCGGGTTTTGCTCTGCGGGTTTTGCTGCAGGCTTTCTGAAGTGAGCAATGGAGGATCTAGTGCTGGACTGGGAGGTCAGTCTGAGGGCCAGGCCGGCGGGCCAGCAGCAGAGGCCCAAGGTCCCAGGGGCAGTCCATGCCCGTTTGCCCTTCCAGAACAAAGTCACCTCCTGCAGCACCCCACATCCCGCCCCATGGGGGGTTTCCACCCACCCCACCAGGCTCTGGGCCTCCCGGACTGCTCTGAGACCCCTTTAAATTCGAAAGGGAAGCCACCGATCACTATCCAAGAACAACAGGGAGGAATCAGGGTCGACCCCATGTGAGGACGAAGCAAGGTGGTCTCAACTGTAAAGAAAGATCCCACCCAGGCACGAAATCCACCACCGCTTTGATACTGGATTTCCCGGCCTCCAGAACCATGAGAAATCAACTTGTGTTCTCTGTAAGGTCCCCGTCCCCGGTATTTTGTTATAGAAGCTCACACAGCCTAAGACAAATTCGTATCATTTCCAAGGTTTGCTGTATTATATGTGCAATACCTTCCTTCCTTTCCATGACGGAATAAGACTCTATTGTAGGAATATACCATATTTAATTTTTTCATTTATTCATTGACAGCCCTCGGGTTATTTCAACCTCATAACAATAATAAACAAGGTTGACATGAATGTGGCATAAAGATGTCTGTGTCAGTCTCTGTCTTCAGTTCTCTTGGGCACTGCTGGGTCGCATGGTGATCGTACATTCAACTGTTCAGGGAAAACCATTTTACTTCCCCAGAAGGCACCAGCGTGCCCTCCTCCCACTTCTTACTCACTTGGTTTTATCTTTATTATAATCATCCTGAAGGGCATGAAGTGATATCTCATTACTGTGTATCAGCATTTGTGAATCTTCATTGAAGGAGCAGCCGCTCAGACCCTCTGCCCTTGTGAGGCTGAGCTGATTGGTTATCGTTGTGGGTGCAGCGCTGTGTGGGTCTCAGACACTGCGGTTACTAATGCCTTCTCTACCTGACTTGTACAACTTCCTCCCGTTCTGCCGGCTTCCTTTCCATGCTCTGGAAGAGGCCAGGTCAGCGTGTGATGCTCGCTAGTTCCTAATTTTCATGAAATTCCATTTATTTTTTCTTTTGCTCTCTGTGCTTTGGTGTAACATTTAAGAAAGCAGTGATGAATACAAGGTCATAAAGATTTTCGCCTGCTTCATGCAAATATTTTTATCATTTTAGTTCCCATGTTTAGGTATTTAATCAATTTTGAATTAATTTTTAAATAGGCTGTGAGGTGAGGTCCGTTTCCATTTCACTATATTGAGCACGCAGTTCCCGCAGAATAACTTGTTGGGAAGACTGACCTCACTAACTGGGGACAGCATCTGATTGAAAACTGCTGGGTGTATGTTTGTGGGTTTTCTCCCAGACTTCCTGTCTGCTTCCTGGTCCGAATGCATGTCCTCACGCCAGAACCACCTGTTCTGATTACTTTAGCTTTGTAATAATTTTTAGGTCAATAAAACTTCACGGAAACTTGTGAGTCTTTCAAATTTCTTTAAGGTTGTTTGAGTTTTTGCAGTCCTTTGAGATTCCATGTGAATTTTAAGATAGGTTTTGTATGTCTGAGCCAACAATCTCTGCTGGAATTTTGATAGGGATTATGTGAAATTGTAGGTCACTTTGGGCCGTTTATCGTATTAACAAGGTTCAACCTCCCAATCCATGAACATAGGATAACTTCCCATTTATTTAGGATCTCTTCAATTTATTAGTAGGATTTCATTGCTTCCCATGTACAAATCTTTCACTTTCTTGGTAAATTTATTCCTAAATAAAACAAAAAAATTATTCCTAAATACAGTATTCTGTCTAGTGCCATTTGAAATGGACTATAAATAGAATTGTTTTCTTAATTTCCTCTTCAGATTGCCCACTGGTAAAGTGCATAACTACAACGAATTACCTCTGTTGCATTCTGTATCCTGCGCCCTTCTGAGTTCGCCTGCTCCCTAGTTTAGCTCTGAGCGACATCTGTGACACTGGCGGTCAGTGTCCAGCAGCTGGCTGAGCAGCACATTACGAACAGCCAAGCAGCCGTCCTTGGGCTTCTGCCGGCGCTGCAGGAGCGCAAACCACACCTCTGAGTCCTCCTCAGTGACAGAAGCAGCAGCAGCGCCAACCGCGGCCTCCCCACCTCGGGTCGCAGGTGCGGCAGGTGGCGGAGGAGCCCTGTGGGCTGCCGGTGTGTCCCGGCACTGACCCTAGCAGCCCACCCTCGGCCCTGGTTTCCTGGCTCTCCCAGTGACACTCTGAGCCACCTAATTTTATCTGTCCAGCCCTTTCATGGTCACCCAGAGTCAGCTTCCGCTCCCCACAAATAAGAATCTATTTAATACGCCACCCACATGCCGTGGGCCCTGATCTCATGTTCCATTGAACTGCATGCAGCCGCCACAGTTGACCCGGCCACTGTACAGTCACACGTGGAATGAAAGCTCAGGAAAGCAGTGTGTTGTTTCCTTCGCTGTCTATGTGTCTAGCACGAGGCCTGCTGTGTGTCCTGCTTGACACAACCAGTCACCAGAACGAAACTCTGACACTCACCAGTCCATCCACCCCTGACAACAAAACAAAACTGCTGATAAAGACCAGTGGTGATGCTTCCCAGGACTCTGCAGCCGTGACTTCACCCTTTTCCTGATCTAAGCGCTGTGATTCCAGCAGAGGAGCTGAGGACTTGGCACCATTTCTGTAGGTGCTGACCGGCCAGCTGCCCACTGCTCCAATGAGTCGCCATTTTTCTAAACAGAATGAACATTTTTCTCTTTTAATGACACTGCTTGGGTATTAGGAAAACTAAACATTTCAGGAACCATTCTCTAGCCTCTGAACGTAAAGATGTCCTCAGACGGCCGCAGCCTCAGCCGAGTTAATCCCCAGCTGAAACCAGAGCCGGTGGACGGGAGCTGGGCGCCTGGCCCCACCGACATGGGAGACTCTGCTTCTCCTGTTACTCTTAGAAAAGACCCGGCCACGTCTGGCTCACTCACACCTGCTGCAACAGTGACCTCCTTTTCAGGGTCTGGATTTCATGACCTGCTCTATCTATATTTATCTTCCCTACACAGCTGCCTGCTGATGACTTTCTATCTCAATTTTTTAAAGAAAAAAAATAAACATAACAAACCGACTTTCAAAACAGGTTACTGGGACAGCGACAATCGTTGATACCCTGCGTATTGCTGTCTTCCTGGTAATTATTCATAGTACAAGACAGAGACCTGATACCTTGTCCAAACATTATTAGCACAAAACTTTCTTTTCAAGAACGAGAATGCTATCTCTACCTTCACTGTCTTGTGTATACATATATTTTTATATTTTTCCCTTCCTTCCTTTCCTCCACCACAGTTTGCCTTTTGTGTTGAACTGTCCCTTCCCAATTTACAGCATGAGTTGTACATTTCAGATCCTATTTACCTGTTCAGTTTCTCACACTAGGGAGACACCTCGGTGTTCACACATATGGGTCTGATTTACTTCACTTAGGAGTGTGGTCTTGAGTTGCATCCATTTACCTGTAGAAGTCTCCAGATTATCCTTCTTTATGGCTGAGTAGTACAAACCTTTCTAATAAAGCGGGACCCCATGTGTTGATTCTTGTACTATTTCCCTTGCAGTCTAGGTTTTGTTTGTGAAGTCTCTGCCTACACGTGTGTCTTTTAGAGTTCTGCCTATTTTCTCTTCCGTATATTTAGTGTTTCTATTGTAATAGTTAGATCTTTGATCCATCTCACCTTCGGTTTAGTGCATGGTGATCGGCGTGGGGCTCGTGTTAGTCTTTGCCATGTGGAGAGCCAGCTCTCCAGCACCATGGATTAAGGAGACTGTCTCTGAGCACAGTGGCTGAGTGTGTTTGGGGTTGTGTCTGCATCTTCTGTTCTGTCCCACTGATCCTCAGGCCTATTTTTTGCCAATAACATGCTGATTTTATCACAACAGCTTAATTTAACAGTAATATAACCTCAGTTCTGATATGGTGATGTCGGTGTCACTCCCGGCCGGCAGGAAGGACACACAACAAAGTCTGGCAGTGGACAACCTTTTCTTTTATTTTCCTTCTCCGTACAGCCTGCCCTGGGAATCCTCCCGGCCGAAGCCTCTGTTGGTCCGCTCCCCGCGGCTCCTTGCGTACTTCTCCCTACAGTCTGTCCCGAAGCCTCTACCGGTCCGCTCTCCGCGGCTCCTTGCGTGCTTCTTCTGCTTCTTTTTTTTCGTGGCGGGAGAGGCACTCACTTTTATAGGGTTACAGTGGCCAATCAGTTCAAAGCGCGCGATGCGGGCTGATTGGCTAACATCAGTTGTTGCTAGGCAGACTATCTTACAGGGCGGGTTGTGAAGCAGGAGATCTTACAGGGCGGGTTGTTTACCAAGCAGGAAGCAGGAGATCTTACAGGGCGGGTTGTTTACCAAGCAGGAAGCAGGAGATCTTACAGGGCGGGTTGTTTACCAAGCAGGAAGTAAGCGCCATCTTAGCATACTCGATGGGAGGGGTAATCTAGCTCAGGCTTTGCTCTTTCCTACAGGCCTCATGTCCGCCAAGTAAGGCGACCGGGCTCGGCCGCGGCTCCCAACATCTCCCCCTTTTTTATTTTTTATGAATGTGCGCATCGTAGCCCTTCCTGGACTGGGTGCAGAGGCTTATGCCCTATGCGTAGGCCCACCGTAGGTCCTTGGCTTAGACCCTGGTCGGCCGTCCCATGGTCTGCCAAGGCCCTGAGGCCCTCGTCCTTTTTCTAGGGCCAGGCACAAACTGGACGGAACCTGGATGCACACAAGCTTGCACTCATTTCCTCTCCGTAAAGAAATCCCCTCGGAGAGAAATTTAGACCTGGGCAGCATCTAACAGTCCAGCGGCTTACGTGCAGGATGGGGTAGGGCCTGGCTTAGGTTGAGTCGCACCGGGGGAGTACGCTCTTACCCGTCATTGACTCTCCTACCCAGCTATGTCATAATTTTTTAGAGGAGGAGTGTGGGAAGCTCACCGCCCCTAGACTCGGTCGTAGGCTAGGCGAGCGAGCCATGCATATGCCTGAGGATCTTTTTGTCCATTTTGGGCTACCGCTATTTCTATTCATCTTGTTGGTTGGTCTGTGATGGATCTCCGGTAGGGCAGGTCTGATCTTCAGTCGAGGGCTTTGTTGCCCGTGTCAGTCTCTCCGGTACCCACAGTGGTTCTCGTCCCGGTTCCTGTGGGAAAACACAAACCGCGCCTCGGTTCCAGCTAACCACCGGATCCGGGCCCATCCATTGTCCTGTTAGGACATCTTTCCATTTAACCCACCCTTTATGGTTGGGGGAAGGGTTGCAGTGCTCCATAGCTGGGGAGCAATTATCATTATTTAAATTTAAAAAATTGTGTGTGAATAGTGCCATGGATAATCGTGCCTTTGGGGCCAGGCCTTGGCCTACTCCCCCTTTTTGTTTTTGTAAAATTTCTTTGAGGCTTCTATGAGCCCTCTCAATGATTCCTTAACCTTGGGGATTGTATGGGATACCATGTTTTAATTGAACCTCCATCATTTTGCAGAACTCATTGAAGGCTTTGCCTATATAGGCTGATCCATTATCAGTTTTTAATATTTTTGGTTTGCCCCATGCGGCCCAAGCCGCCAGGCAATGATTGATCACATTAGACACTTTTTCACCTGTTTCTGCTGTTGCAAATATGACGTGAGAACAGGTGTCTGTGGAAACATGAACATATTTAAGAGTCCCAAATTCCTGTATATGTGTGATGTCCATCTGCCAAACATCACCAGGGATCAAACCTCAAGGGTTTACTCCCATCGGTATGGCAGGTTTGTATGTGGCACAGGAGTCACATAGTCGCACGATATCTCGTGCATCTGCTCTGGGAACATGGAAATGGTTTGCTAGTGTCCTGGCATTGACATGAAACTTATCATGGAAGGCACGGGCTCGCTCGATTGGTGTTAGTAAGGTAAAAATCCATAACGGGCGAGTGGCAGTGTCAGCAGCCGCATTCCCCTGTGCCATAGGCCCTGGCAGGGATGTATGTGCTCTTATGTGGGTGGTGAAGACCTTATGGTGTCTGTTCTGAAGCAATGTCTGGATAGACAGGAACAGCCCAGCCACTGTGGAAGTGGATCTAATTAAACCGGCAGTCTCAAGCACTTGCATAGCATTGACCACATACCTAGAATCGGAGACAATGTTAATGGGTCCTGAGAACCTTTCAAGAATCATTTTAACGATCTGCAGTTCCACCACCTGAGGCTGATCTGGTTCAAATTGTATGGTAACCGGGGGCTTGCCTAGGATCACATAGGCGCCTATCCCCGTCTTGGAGCCATCTGTATATATTGTAGTTGCTGGGACTAATGGCTCAGAGGCAGTAACCTTTGGAAAAATTACAGGGTGCTGAGTAACAAATGACAAGATAGGGTCTTTAGGGTATTGATTGTCTATATCCCCATGGAAAACACATCTCAAAATGGCCCAAGCATCTATGCAGGCAGCCAGGGTCTTGATCTGGCTGGCGGTATAGGGTACTCGGATAGCTTGTGGTCCTGAGCCAAAATGTTGGACAGCTCTATCATGCGCTTCAAGGGCCAATGAAGCGACTGCCTCCGGGTAATGCTCTATGACTTTTGCAGGTGAGACCTTAGGGTGTACCCACAGGAGTGGTCTTTTCTGCCAAATCACCGCTGTGGGCTGTAGACTAGTCTGTAGCAAACAGACGTCAAAGGGTCGCCCTGGTTCAATTCTGTGTAAGGTAGCCCCACCTAAGGCTTCCTCCACTCTCTGTAAGGCAGCTCTTGCCTCAGGAGTGAGCCTCCTGTGGGAGGCTATATCTGGGTCTCCCTTCAGAAGGTCGAACAGGGGTTTGAGATCTGAATTTGGTATGTGTAAATATGGCCTAATCCAATTAATGTCTCCCAATAGCTTTTGCGTTTCTTTCCACCTGTTCGGCAGCGAACTCGGCGTACCAGGCTCGCCAATCCAGGTAACTACCCGAGGGCAGACACGCCTTTGCCAGCTGAGTCCAGTCCGCGGGGGTGAGGGGCCCAGAAGACAGGTTCTCCAGCATGGCAATGGTGTAAGGCGCAGTCGGCCCAAAGGTTGTAACTGCATTTTTAAGTTCTCTAATCTGCTTTATTTCAAAGGGTTCCCACACATTACGTCCCTGACCCATGGCCATCTGTACAGGATATATCCCATAGGGGCCGCTATCTATCCCTGGGAACGGGTGGTCTTCATTAGACACACGACCCCCATGCCACAGCTGTCTGTGGAAATAACGTCCCGCCGGCGGCGGAGCATCATAAGATGGCGGCCGCGGTTGGGTAGAAAATGGCGGCCTGTGCGTTATTTCCTGTACTGACGGAAGAGGGGGGAGTTCCCATGCGGCGGTCTCGCGGTGAGGGACCGCTTCCGGGAACGAGTTCCAGGGCGGAGCAGAAGGTTCTGTCTCCCTCCCCTGCCAGGGGGCGCTCAGAAGCTCTCTGCTTTTTCGTAAGCCTAGCTGAGCGGAGCGCAATTCGCGGCGCAACACAGCGAAAGAGCCTTGCGTCTCCCCATCAAGCGACTTAGGCCCCTGACAGCTGGTCTCTTTGGCCTCCTCACCATTCAACCTTCCCTCGTCCTCGGAGTCAGACGACTCCGAGGCTTGAGCCCCGTCCTCCTCCTTAGCATCTTTGTTCCCCTTGACGGACCCCTCTCGGGAGCTCCCTGACTGGGCCTGCTCAAATACCCTGCGTACTTTTGTAAGCTCTTGAGAGCTTTCCCCGCAACCACCCTCACTCTTAGTGCCGCTACCTAGCATGTTTCCCATTTTTTAATATGTTACTCACCGCGTGAGGCCCAAGGAATCCGCCACTTACGCGTGAGCCTGAGAGGAGTCTACAAACCCTGTAGGTGCGCGCCACCCAGGGCCCAGGTTTATCCTCTACTCACCTGTCTTGCAGCTCTGCGTTGGAGCGTTGTCCACTGCCACGTCTCGGGGGTGATCAGCTCCCCGTACGGGCCACCAGATGTCGGTGTCACTCCCGGCCGGCAGGAAGGACACACAACAAAGTCTGGCAGTGGACAACCTTTTCTTTTATTTTCCTTCTCCGTACAGCCTGCCCTGGGAATCCTCCCGGCCGAAGCCTTTGTTGGTCCGCTCCCCGCGGCTCCTTGCGTACTTCTCCCTACAGTCTGTCCCGAAGCCTCTACCGGTCCGCTCTCCGCGGCTCCTTGCGTGCTTCTTCTGCTTCTTTTTTTTCGTGGCGGGAGAGGCACTCACTTTTATAGGGTAACAGTGGCCAATCAGTTCAAAGCGCGCGATGCGGGCTGATTGGCTAACATCAGTTGTTGCTAGGCAGACTATCTTACAGGGCGGGTTGTGAAGCAGGAGATCTTACAGGGCGGGTTGTTTACCAAGCAGGAAGCAGGAGATCTTACAGGGCGGGTTGTTTACCAAGCAGGAAGCAGGAGATCTTACAGGGCGGGTTGTTTACCAAGCAGGAAGTAAGCACCATCTTAGCATACTCGATGGGAGGGGTAATCTAGCTCAGGCTTTTCTCTTTCCTACAGGCCTCACGTCCGCCAAGTAAGGCGACCGGGCTCGGCCGCGGCTCCCAACATTGTGATACCCCCTGACTTGCCTTTTAGCCCAGAATTGCTTTTGCTATTCTAGGTCTCTTCTGGTTTCAAGTGTTTTTCAGTGTTTTCTCTAGATCTGTGAGGTATGCTAATGGGATTTTGATTGGGATTGCACTAAATCTGTATAACGGGTTTGGAAATGTAGCTGTTTTCACTATGTTGGTTCTTCCTATCCAAGAGCAAGGAATATCTCTCCATTTTATGATATCTCCTTCAACCTCCTTTTTAGGATATTATGATTTTCACGATACAGATCTTTTACATCCTTTGTTAGATTGATTCCTAAGTATTTCATTTGTGTGTGTGTGTGTGTGATCACAGAAAGTGTACTTTCCCTCTGTGAATTTGTTGCTTGTGTACAGGAATACTATTGACTTTTGGGTATTGACTTTGTATCTCCCTGTATGACTCAATTCAGACATTAAATCTATAGTTTTTTGGTGGAGCTTTGGGGGTCTTTTATATAGTGTCATGTCATCTGCAAATAATGATAATTCTTCCTTTCCTATCTTTCTTCTGTTTAATTTTTTTCCTCTTGTCCAATTGCCCTGGCTAATGTTTTCAGAGCTATATGGAATAGGAGTGGTGATAATGGACATCATTGTCTCATTTCTGACTTTAGAGTGAAAGTTTTCAGCTTTTGATCATGTAATATGGCATTAGCTGTGGATTTGTCACAGATGGCTATCATAACATTGAGGTAAAGACCATATATTCCAATTTTCTATAGGATGTTTATCCTGAATGGATGTTGGACTTTGTCAAATGCTCTTTCTGCATCTACTGAGATGATCATGTGATTTTTGTCTCTGGATCTGTTAATGTTCTGTATCACATTTATTGATTTATGTATGTTGAGCCATCCCTGCATCCCTGGGATGAGTCCTACTTGGTCATGGTGTATAATCTTCATGATGATTTGCTACATTCTGTTTGCCAGGATCTTATTAGGGATTTTTGCATTCCTAAGTGCCTCTTTTTGATAAGGTTGGCTAGTGAATTATCAATTTTATTTATTGTTTCAAAGAACCCACTTTTCAATTCATTGATTCTTTGTATTTTTTCTTAGTCTCTATTGCATTAACTTCTACTCTTATTCCTGTAATTTCCTCACTCATACGAGCTCTGGGTTTGATTTGTTCTTCTTTTTAGTTTGAAGTTTGATATTAGTTTGTTTATTTGAGCTTGTTCTGTTTTTCTGATGGTTGAGTTCATCATTACAAATTTCCCTCATAGGATTGATTTCATTGCATCCCATAAGTTTTGGTACGTTGTATAGGCAATACTGTTTAACTGTCCATACTGTTTAATTGTATCCTTAATTTCCTCTGTGACCCATTTGTTGTTCAGATAGGAGGTGTTTAATTTCCATGTGTTTGTGCAGGTTTTGTGGTTTCCTTTGTTGTGATTTTCAGTTTCACAGTGCTATGGTCAGAGGTACACATGGGGTGATTTTAATTCCTCTACATTTCTTAAATATCTTTCATCAGCTAATATATGATCTATTTTGGAGAGTGCTCCTTGCGAAACTGAGACTGTGTATATCTGACCTTTGGGAGAGGGACATGCTGTAGTCACCGACAAAACCCATTTGTTCACAGGTTCACCTTAATTATATTTCTTTGTTGATGTTTTGTCTAGTTGACCTATTCATTAGTGAGAGTGAGGTAGTAAGGTCCCCCATTACAATCATGTTAGTGCTTATTTGCTTTTTCATGTCAATTAATATTTATTTTATGTAGTTGGGTGAATCTGTACTTGCTACATAAATATTTATGATTTTTATCTCTTTTCTTCTTGGAGTTTTCTCTTAATGAGTATGTAGTGACCTTTATCTCTTTTGATTAGTTTTGGCTCAGAGTTTGCGTTGTCTGCAAATAGAATAGCTACTCCTGCTTTCTTTTTTTTTCTTCTGGGTTCCTGTGCCCTGGAGAATTGTTTTCCATCCTTTGCCTTTTTGTCTATGATTTTATTTTTTAGTTAAATGTGTTTCTTGAATGCAGCATATTGTTGGATCTTGCTTCTTCATCCAGTCTGTTTCTTTTGATTGGTGAATTGAGACCGTTTACATTGATGGTTACAACTGATATATTCATTTTTCCTTTCCACGTGGCCCCTGCTGTTTGTTCCTGTCTTTCTGCTCCCTTTAACTGCTACCCTGCCTGGAGGCTTCTTTCTGTTAATGTTTCTATGCTTGTGGCCTTTATTCTCTCTTTCCAATATGTCCTTCAGAGCATTCTACAGAGCTGGTGTAGTGATAATAAACTTCTTCAGTTGCTCTTCTTTATGGAAATATCTTATTTCTCTATCAATTTTGAAAGATAGTTTTGTGGGGTACATCAATCTGGGTTTAAGATTATTTTCCTTTAGAGCTTGAAGTACTTTAAGCTCCTCTTGATTTTAGGGTTTGTGTTAAGAAGTCTGCTGTGATTCTGATGGGCTTTCCTATATAGATGATATGTTTCTTTTGTTCAGTATTTTGCCCTTGTGCTGAATTTCTGGAGTCTCCATTACTATATGCTTTGGTATAGACTTATTTTGGTGATGGCTATTTGGAGTTCTATGTGCTTCATTTATTTGTATATCAAATTCTTTGTCCCTGTTTGGGAAATTTCCTGCCATTATTTCTGTGAAGAGGTTTCTGACGGCTTTTGCTCTGTCTCCAGTTTTCTTGCTAACGCCAGTCAGTCTTACCCTGCTCTTGCTTGCTTCCTCCTGTAGCTGCTGGACTGATTTTTCACAGTCTCTTGTGATTTTTCTGATATCTTTCTTTCCCAGTCACTGGTCATAGTCCTGTTTTCTGGATCTGATACGCTATCCTCACCTGCCTTCAATCTGCTGCACGTATTTCCAATGTAGCTTCTAGTTTCTTGCACTTCTGTGTGGATCTGTTTTTTAATTGATTCCATTTCTTATCTAGACTTGGCATTTGTGGTTCCCATCATTTTCCTGAGCTCCTCTATTCCTTTATTTGCGTCTACTTCGAGGTCTTTTATTTTGTTAGTCATTTCTTTTGGCACCTCTGAGATTTTTTTTTTTTTTCACTTCCGCTGCTGTCATTTCAGAGAGTTCCGCTTGCTGGCTTCCGACTTCCTCTGTCTCTTTGTGTCCTGGACTTGTCCTGGGTGGGCTGGACATGCTGATTCTGTTTTGCTTTCTCATCTTGTCATTTTCTGGGTTTTGTTTGTTTTCTGTGTGGGTGCCTGTGGATTTCTGATGTCAGATAGCCTGATCACTGGTGTCGAGGCTTTCCTGGGAGGTGTCTGTGCCCCAGGATGGCTCCTTTAGCCAGCACTGCTGTCCGGGGAAGAGTGGAGGAAGCACCGAGCCGGATTCATGTCCCTCTCGTAGGCATCGCCATCCCGGAGACAGCCAAGGGCAGAGTGTGGACTTCTTCATTCTCATGGTTCACTTTAGCACTTGCTGTAGGAAGACGCGTTCCAGGTTTCTAAGCTGTTTATTACCAACTCTGCTGCATCTTCTCCCCACTAACAAAAGTCTGTACTCAACCCTTACGCAGCACATCATTTCAAGATACAGTTTACTGTACAATCACGGGCTCAGCCATGTACTGGGGAGTCACTTGAAAGCATACTTTCTCAAAAGCAACCATTTTTGTCCACAAATACTAATAATGCTTTCCCAACAAGACCGTCAGGAAAGTCTCCAGTACAGCAAAGAGATGGAAAGCAAGCTCCGGGGAGAGACACCAAAGACAGCCCACTGGGGGGAGGATGGAGACCCCTCTGCGCCCCAGAGCGGGGTTAACCTCCGAGGCTGACTCCAAAGTGGGGCAGAGCAAATCCCACCTGCGGCTGGGCCATGTGCGGGGACAGGAGGAAGAGCTGCACGAGTGAGCTGTGGCCTGCAGGGTAAAAGCGAGGCCCGTCCAGCGTTCGCAGCTGAAAGGAGTGGAAGAGCCGGGCAGGGGTGCTCCAGGGCCTCCCGCACCCTCACGGCACTCACTTATCCGACAGACAGCAGGCGGGCACTAAGTCGCAGGCTTCCTGTGGCGTCTGGAGGTGACACAGAGGGGACGCGCGTGGGCTGCCCTGTGGGCTTGCATTCCTGCACAAGGCGGCCCTGAATAAATATCGGTCCAGTCATCTGAAGAGAGTGGCCGAGCCCCTGCTCCTCTCTGTCTCTAGCAGGGCACCTTCCTCTCGCACGTCACAAGGTTAAGAGGATGAGGACCTCGAGAGCGTTGTCAGGAAGTTGGCTGCGATATCTGAAATTTGGTAAAAGGACAGTGGAAATGTTGACTTTGTAGTTGCTGTTGCTAACAATGGTGATAACATAAGTATAGTGTTTCTGACATACTAATTTAAAATAGTAAGAAATCATCACGAGATAAGCAAAGATGTGTTGGTTCCTCATTTATGTTTAAGTGCAATGACATTTGTGTTTTATACTATATTTGCAACTTATGAGTGTATTTTAATATAGCTTATTAGCATTCCAATGAGTGTAAATAATTTTGGGAGTTTTTTTGGGTTTTAGTTTTGGTTTCTGATTGTTTGTTTTTAGAACAGGGTTTCACTATGTAGCTCAGGCTGGTCTTAAACTCAATATGTAGCCCAGACTGGCTTCAAAGTCATAGCAATCCTCCTTCCTCAGTCTCCTGAGTGCTAATGAGTGCAAGTAAATAAAAAGTACGCTGAATACAGCAATTCGGTCTTTTTCTAATTGCTAGGTTCACACTGGAACAGAGCAGCTGATGATTCCAGATAGAGCAGCTCTGGAGGCTCCAGTCCTGGGTGTCCATCAGACCAGGATCAGCGGTGCTCAGGAAAGAGGGGTGCAGCCTGAGCCAGCTTCTTTCCTAGGGAGACAGAGCTGCGTGTGCCAGGAGGCCCAGAGGGAAAGGTGCTTGGAGCAGGGCTGGCAGGGCAGAATCAACGGACGGGGCTGTGAGGGTGGTGCGCTCGGGGCCGTGCGGGTTCCTGGGCCCTGATGCAGCCCTCAGGCATGACTGTGAGTCAAACCAAAGCAGATTGGAGGTTTGTGAGCCAAGGGGGACGTGATCTATGTGTATTTTTGGAAACCTTACTAAGTCCTTCTATCCAGCTCTGACCTGAATTATATTTTTACGGCCATCTGCCCAGCTCGAGTGTCCACATCTCAAATGACTTGAAGCCAGGAGAGAAAAACAAAAGTGCCTAAACTTAGCACTGAAACAGCCACATCTACCACATTACATGCATAACTAATCCCGTAGCTTGATTGCTTTCCTGCAGCCTTAAATTACTGAGAAGCATCCTGACAGCATGTGTAACTTCAACACTCATTGCAGACAGGTGGAGCAGTTCACGGGGACTGAGGCAGGTGTCCCTTCACTTGTTGATGGACAATATATAAATATAATATATAGCATCAGAATACAGGTGCAGAGCCACAGAGAACCCCACACGACAGAGGTAATTTGATGTGCAGTATAGCGTGTGTGATAGATTTTGATACAATAGATCGCATATATTAATAACACATTATATTATAGAGATGTAAAGTCGTGTAAGCTATGCACCATGCAGTGTCTAACACATGACAAGACATCGCCTCGTGTCCTCGGCCTCCACTCCCAGCAGAGCCGGCACCGAGTGATCTCCGGCTCTTCCTCGGAGTCAGAGTGACCCTGAGAAGGGGACCCTGCAGGGCACGAGAGCGAGCCTGAGGCCGCTGTGTCACTGTGTTTTTCTTTTTAGGAGGAAAGATGCTAAGGTACGAGTGGTTTTCTCTAAACGGAAACCTCAGTGCTTGGGTGAATTGCAGCGCTGGTGCTTTGTGACAAGAGAGTGGGCAGTCTGGGCTTTCGGGCTCCAGAAGTTTTGCCATGGCTGCCCTCATCAGTTCAGGACCTCAAGACAGCCACACAGCACAGCTAAAGATGCTCACAAAAGAGGACTTCCAGAGCGGCTTGGAAAGCGGCAGGAACGAGGAGACGAGTATATTCAAAGTGAGAGGGGTCTCCAGGGGCATTACTGGCCGTGTGTCTTTTTCCATAATAAAATATTTTTAATGTAACCACACTGCACTTTTTTTTTCTTAGGATAGGATCTCACTATGCAGTTCAGGCTGGCCTTGAGCTCACTTTGTAGCCCAGGCTGGTCTCGAACTCACAAAGATCCTCCCGCCTCAGCCTCCTGAGTGCTGGGATGACAGGCGTGCACTACCACACCCGTGTACACAGCATTTTTCAGCTACACATCATATACAGTGAAGTGTGTAACAGTCGACCTACAGTATGTGCTATGAACAATGACACATAATACGAAAGTTGTCTTAAAGATAAACAGTAATTCCTCTGAAGCCTCACAGACGAAGGAGGTGTGCAACTGTTTGAAAGCAGATCCAGCCAGCACCAAGCCCCTGACCTGGCAGATTAGTGCAGGTTCTTACTGTACCTAAGTCCCCACTTGGGCTGCCACAGGAAAGGAGTGCTGCTCAGACATCACTTGTTGGTAAGCTTGAGAGGCGTTAAATCACTGTGTCTGTTTAAGTGACACCCAACTTTGTCACCTCCGTCACCCTCTGGGTGAAGACACTGTGGTCCCTTTCAGTAAAGCCTGCCTGCTGGGGCCATGACGTGCTCGTGGTGGCGTGGACCTGGTGGCGTGGCCCTGGTGGTGTGGTCATGGTGGTGTGGCCCTGGTGGTGTGGTCACGGTGGCGTGGCCCTGGTGGCGTGGCCCTGGTGGCGTGGCCCTGGTGGTGTGGTCATGGTGGCATGGCCCTGGTGGTGTGGTCACGGTGGCGTGGCCCTGGTGGCGTGGTCCTGGTGGCGTGGCCCTGGTAAGGCGACGTGGCTGTGTCCTGTCCCCGCCCCACCCCCAGCACAGTCCCTGCTGGGAGTCATGGTCCCTCAGGGGCATGGAGTCTTAAGAGGTCTTTGGCTTGAAATCCAGATGAAAAAATATCTGGAAACGGCGGATCACAGACGCTTATTTAAACAAGCCCCCTGCTTCAGAGGACTAAGCACTATGGGAAACCAGGTCACTTGGTTTTCTAACTGGAGCATGTTTCTCGTCTTCTCTATACTTAGCCTTTTTCTTTCATCTGAAAGTGTCAGTTTCCACGTCTCTTGAGTTTTAGCCTTGAATTCTATTTCCCGTCGCCGTGTGCCACTTCTCAGCAGGCCCCACCGTGGAGCAATCCTGCCCACGGATTTGTGAGAAGGGAGAGTTACAGAAGACAGGACAATCAAACTCTGAAGCATGCGGCCACCTGGGCTTGAGCCAGGAGATCCTCTGATATCCCTGGGCCCCGGGGTCCTTCTAGGAAGACACAGACCCTCCCTTCATTACACAGGAAGGAAATAAAGGCAATTAGATTCCTGAGGATACAAATTTCAATACTGATCTAAAGGTTCTTTTTTGTTACCAATCTTGCTTTTGTGAGCCGAGCTCTGGTGGGATGGAATCAGCAGAGTGACCACAGCATCCTGGCAACTGACCACGTGAGCCAACCGGGCCATGTCTTCTGTGCAAGTCACAGTGAGCCATAAAGATTCACGCATTTTGAGGGATGAATATCACTGTAGCCCTTTTTCTACGAGGTCACTAACAACACAGAGTAGAAAGCGGGATTATACCTGTTAAATTGCAAAACAACACGGGGCTAAGAGACGAGTCCCAGGCCATTTTGGTTCCCTGTTTGAGAATCACACTATCTTTATTCCTTATGTAAAGAAGCACACAGAGGGGAAAACTGTGTCGCTCACCGGATGAGAACAGGAATCGCACTGCACACAGGACGTCTGCAGGGCCTGGATGTGGGGAAACACACTGAGACAAGGGTAATAATTCAGTCAGTAAAGACCTGGCTTCAGGAGTCGAAGGCTGGCCTGTCTGGCCTTCCCAGTCCCACTTTCTACTCTCTGGGTACCAGTGATTTCACGCCCAGAAATGGTGCTCAGGAAGCCACAGCCAGCCCACAGCCAGGCCCTTCAACAGGTCAGAGAAAGCCATGCTGAATCATACAAACCATTGTAAAGTGGTGGATGTGATACTGTGACACAGTGACACAATAGGGTGACACAGAGCTAAACATGTTCTGCCCATAACCGCCAGCCAACCCTAGCTAAGTCCACTACAACCAACAGCAGCAGCACAGATTCGTGATCATGAACAAGACACAAGCTCTTGTTGGAGGTCACTGGCCTGGAGCTGGTTGTTACGCAGCATTACCGTAATAGAAACCGGAGTGAAACCAGTACCCGGTCTATGAGACCAGTGCAGCCAGAGAGATCAGGAAAGATGCCCAGAGGCCCCCGCGGGTAAGAGAGGACCTCGCCATTTGTCAGTGGTGTCAAACTTTAATAAGATTATGACTTTGTTTTTAGATGTCTCTCTTGCATTCTGATGCCTTTCATGTAGTCGCAGTCTGCAAGTCCTTGGCGCTGAGAGAGAGAGGCCCCGACAGGCCTCGGGCCAGGACGCAAGATGAGGAGGACCTAGGTTAGTAGACAGAGCCACACCAGTAAGGCCAAGATTTCAACCACGCCAAGGGGGATGGAGCAGAGGTGTGGGCATCTTGGGGCCAAGGATGTGAGTAGCCCTGGGCAGGAGTGGGCAGGAGTGGGCAGTAGTGGGCAGGAGGTTTCCTAAGTGGGGACAAAAATGGGAGACGAGACGATGGCTTCTCTGAGATCCAAGACTGAACGATGGTGATGTGAAAGGAGGTCGAAGTGACAGAAGATCACTGGGACCTGGAGGAGATAATTAGGGAGGCGACAGTCTTTCAGAGCACTGCACTTGTGGAGCAGAGTCAGTGAAGCACAAATGCAGGGTCTGGTGGGGACCAGTGGGCCACACTGATGTCCTTTCCAGAGAGCCCTCCACGTCCACTCTGTGCAGCTACATGGTGAGCAGCCAACCAATGGACTTGGGGAACATGGGGGACCCCCCTCTCTGGGAACGCCACGTGACCTTGATGTACCTTCTGCAACCTGCAGGGGTCCCAGAGTGCAAGAGCTGGAAAGAATCCAAAGTCACCAACTTTGCTTCTGACAGACAAACTGTTCAGGGTCACACAGCCACGCAGTGACAGGAAGTGCTGGATTTTCAGAGTGTGGATGCTGGTCTGTGCTGAGGTCTCAGCAGAACCGTGCAGCTTCAGCATTCAGTTGGACGCTGGGGTGACAGGGGAGTCCCTGTGTGCAGAAAGGAGAGGACCCCCCTGTACCAGGTAGGTGAAGGGTCAGGCCCCTGCACTCTCTGCTGTGGCCTCACATGCCTGGTGGCTTCTACGCAGTGACCTTGCTGGACATAACCAGTCCCAAGCACAGGATCTTGTTCCAAGCTACACTACTCCCACACATTTCTGTTAACAGATCCCTTGGTGCCACCATTCAGGGCTCTGCCAGTTGTAGGTGTCAGGACCGAGTGGCATCCTTCACACACACCTTGAAGAAAGCAGTGGCTCCTGCGTTGCCCAGTGCACGGCCTGAATCTCTGTACATGGAGGTCACGCAACGTGTTCTTTCCAAACAACAGCCCCAGTGGTAGCAAACAGCCAAAGGACATCATGTTCAACCTGATCATGTCACTTTTAAAAAAACTATTCAGCGTCATTGAGGTATAATTAATATATAAATAACCACAATTGTTTAGTGTAAACAGTTTGATGCTTTTGGAGGTATCTACAGGAGGATAGAATTCCTTTAGAAAGCTTCACCTTGAAGTGTTAAATGCAGGGAAAAAAACTCTTTTTGAACAAAAAGCTATTGTGATCGATTAGTAAAAAAATAAATGACTTGAAAGAGTAGAGTAGCTGGGATTCATTGTCAGTCATTAACCTGATTTTCTAATGGATATGGCGTTAGGCATTCATTAACAACCATTTGTGTTTACGTTGAACAGTGGATGTCTAATGAAGGCTGGTAATGAAAGCTGAATTCAACCAGGGAATTCTGGACACTTATAAAGCGATTAACTTGTTTGGCAGTAATTACACACTGAAAGCTAAATGAAGTGCGTTTAGACGGCCACAAGAGTCACCACGTAAACCAGAGGTGGCTGCCTCAAAAACGGTAAGAATAATACTAAAACTCCCAGGCTTTCTTTCCAGGGGAAAGAGTAAGACAGAAGTAGGTTATAAACGGAAAGCAAGATTCAGGGCTCAGGAGCTGAGCACATCACAGCCATGTGCCAGAGAAGAGACAAGTTACCAAAAAATAGTGCACCGCCACCAGTTAAAGGACAGTAGCAGCACAGCGACAAGCAAACACCTGTGCAGCCCGATCAGGTGGAAACGGGTGGTGCACGCAGGAGGATTCACACTTTTGCTCTGCACACACGCAGACAGACGTGCGCGTGTGCACACAAGTCTAAATACTCAAACTGCCTCTCTATTGTGTGAGAGGAAAAAATGAACCCCAAGTCAGGTATCTGAGGGAATGACCATGTACCTCAGGAGCCGGTTTCTGTGGCTGATAATCTGGTCTCCAGACACGTACCTGACCCCAACTTTGTATCTGATTTATGCATCACGACTGGTCATCACATGCTTTACCCCGGGAAAAAGGACCCAAAAGCCCCAAGATTTAACAATAAAAATGTTACTCCAAAATTAGGTATAAAATCCAATGAAGCATTCAAAGGACGAATTGTTCTAGAATTTTCTATCTTACAATTGTCAACCAAAAAACTCTTTGGAGGTACAGTTTAGGCATTTGTGTGGGGTTTTGTCCCCATCTAAGGCTACCACACCGTGATTAGACTGGGGGCAGTTCTTCAGATGAGCCCTTAGGTCTGCTGGGAAGCACAAAGCTTTGCAAACTGGAGTCAAAGTCTTGATCATCCTCAAACAGACAGGAAGATTCATGGGCTGCGCACTGACAAATACCTTTGCAAATAAGGGGTTGCCAGTACTTAAGGGTTAGTAACCAAAAGAAAAGTTCCCAAGCGGAGCTGCAAGAGCAGCTGGCTCTGTGGAAAGCTTTGCCAAATGTTTGGGTGTCAGCTACGCAGAGAGCAAATACTTGCTTTACCTCTGGGGTTGGAGGGGAAATGGAGACCCTACTGTTAGCTTTCAAACTGCTATCAAATAAAACAAAAATGTGTTTGCCACGATGGAGCGATGTGTTCCTTTTGAAAAGATGTGCTGTCTCCTTAACAAGGTATTTCTAAACAGAGGATCCAGGCACCAAGCTGAAGACCATTCTCTCTTCTCAGACACTGTCTCAATATTTAGATTGCTGGTTCCCTGGTCCTCATGTCACACGGAGGGTTTCCTTCCCCCCGCCCCCTTTTTCGGATCTAAAAGTTTCTTCTCGATTTTGACCAAGAGCGCATCCAGGTACCACTACATTATCTCGTTCTGTTTGCAGCAGCCCCCCAGTATCAGCTCCCCCGAGGCGAATTATCAGGAGGTTCAGGAAACCCACTGTTCTCGAGTCAAATCAGCTGCTAGCAGTCTACAGCTTCTCACATGTTGCTGTGCATTCAAATCCACGTCAGGACTAGTTAGAATGAGAGGTTCCAGTGTGTGCGCTGAGATTCTGCTTTTATAAGAAGATCCCAAAACTATTGCTTCCCAAACAAAGGGCTGGTCCAGTGATCCTTACAGACATTGCTGGTTTAAAGAGGTTTTGAGATCAGAAAGAGAGGCAACTGAAGGCTTAGAAATAGATGGACTTTCCTCCTAGAATAGACAAAGGGTCAGAAATTTAGCAACAGAGGAGAATCCACTAGAAACAAAAGCATTAAGAAAACACTCTAATCACCATTACTTCTGATCCTCTGGGAGACACACCCGGCCACCACAGCCTTGCAGAGAGCTCTGGATCCTCTCGTCCATGGGTTGAGATCAAGGCAATCCTGTTTGTCAAATGATTATTGATATGCTATACAGCATGTTCAGCACTAATGATAAAAATAAATCAATAAATAACTGAACAATCCCCATAAAGCTCCTCCAGTGTATCTGCAGCACAGCAAGATGAAAACTATCACCGAAGGATCTAGAAGGCAACCGAGGAGCCCTCATCAGTCCCCAGGCAGAAGGATTGTAGGCAAGAGACAAGCATCCGGAACCACTTCCCAGGAGAGGAACCAACTGAGCTAAATCTTAAAGCAAGTGCAGAAAGTAACCCGAGTTAAAGAGCTTTGGAGCAGAGATGGGGTGGACAGAGGTCTAGGCTGGCAGGGACGGCTCTCTCTTCCCTTAACCACTGCCAGGCACACACGCAGGTGCGTCCCTTGAAAGATTTCCCCTAGTCTTTCACCCCAGAACTATGCAGCTCTCATTATTCGTATCATTACATTCTTCATAGATGAGAAATCTGAAGCCCACAGAATCAGGGGACAGCCCAGGCAACATCACTGTGCAGTGGTGGAGTTGAGATTTTCCCCTCCGGTGAGACCGAACAGGAAGGACAGAGGCTGGGCCCCGAGAATTCCTCCCAATGCCACAGCAGCCTTCCAGAGCCTTCAGACAAAGGTTTTTTTGCAAAATGGCACCCTCTCTTGGCAGGGCGGACAGTGCATGGTTGGACCAGCAAATGCACCTGGATTTTAGCCTCTGTTTACCCTCGTGGCCTGGAGTCCTTGTGTAGGATAAAAATGTATCACGGTAGCCTTGACTGTTGTTGACTTCAGCTGGCGTACGTAGTACATTGTGAACACAGGGTGAACACTGAAACTGGATTCCAGAAATAGGGGGAAGCGGAAACAGGCCAGCAGGGTACACATGACTTTCAAAGGAGTCTGACCATGAATGGAGGACAAGAGATGGGGCAGAAGCCGGACAGGGCAGTGGGGTCAAGTGTTGGCTTTTTCTCCCCCTAAATAATTAGAGAGATCTAGAAGGGCTTAGAAAGAGAGGAAGGGGTGTGGGGGTGAGGACGCAGGCTTACCACACACAATGGTCAACTTTAAACTCCAAAGTGTCAGTTCCTAATTCTAATCCTCTCTTCAAGGAAAACAAAATCATCTAGGATTAAAAGATTCTTTGAGTCTAACAAGATGTAAACCTGATTCCTCTCAAAATAAGCACTGTGGCTCAACATTGAGAAAAATAACACGTTCTTCACATGTATCATGATTTTAAATTGATTTCTCAATTTCTAATTGTTGGTCACTGACTTCAGGAGCCCAAAATGAAAGAAATGGAAAAATTGAATTTTAACCACTTGAATAATCATGTTTATATAATTATTGCTTTTCCTATCAAAGTGTACTTGTAGTCGAATTCCTCATTCAGCCTGTGTATGTCTAGTATATTATATGATATCAAACTTGCACATCCTCTGTCAACTCCTGTTTAAACAATTTCTCAAAGAAAACAAACACACTAAAATACTTCTGCAAGCTCTTTTCTCCCTTTGGTTTGTAGAAAACCCAGGAAATCAACAAGTTAGATGGTGCATAGCCAAGTATCAGCAACTTCATTATAAACGAATGATCCTACTTTTTAAGTGTAGATAGACATAGTAATCTTTTTAAATGATTAACCTTAGCAGTAGTTACCAGAAATACTAAGAGTTAGTGAACGGCTATTGCATCTTTGAACGTGGTTACCATTTCAACGACCCATTGAAGTTTTAGGAACTGCCAGTCTGGTCAAAAGAAACCACAAATCCTTAACTAACATATGCTAACTTTTCTCTGAGGAACAAAAGAAGCATCTTTGTTTGTTCCTCACCAGCAAACACCCAGCCGTCTAAAAGGAGTCCTTTCACTGGCAATGTTAGCAGGGAAATTCAATTGTATTTAATTAAGTTCTTCCCCCCAAAACTGCACACAGAAGCATCAAAGAGGTTATCAGAGGTCAGATGCCTGTCATGACTTTCTGACCCTCCCAAAATACAAAATAAAAGATAGTGGCATCCCTGCTGCTCAGATGGGCTTCCACATTTGTGTCTCTCCCTTTCTGCTTTAATTTAATAGCAATAAGCACAATATGGTTGCTTTTCTGGGAACAATAGGACGGGCAGAAGTTAGGGTTACGGCGCTGCGAGGGGCGAGTGGGAGAGCGGGGATTCACTGTGGCTTTTAAGGTTCAATAAGAACATCACTTTGATACCCATAGAAAAGAGCTGGAAAATCTGCTTAGCATTCATTACAGTAAAAAAAAACGGACAGATGTGCACCTCTGAAATCTTACACCCAGAATTACCTTAAATTGTTGATTCTTTTATGGATTTTTTTAAAGCGAGATACGCACATGGTTAAGATTTCTTCCCTACCCCGAAGTAGGTGGACTATCTGGTTATGTTTATCAGCTCTTTGATTTTAAACTATTAAATATTTATCCCCTTACCTCCAAACTTCATAATTTGCACAAGTCTACGAAGAACCTTATCACGAGCGTACATGGGCATGACCAGAATAAATGTTTTTTACAGAAACCAGGCAAAAGTCAGCAAAGCCAGGTGTTGTTTGAAGTCTTGAATGTCCTATTACAAATGGGTCTCAGTTGTGGAACTTGCTTCCTGAAACTTCTGACATTTAAATTGTGTTCTTAAGAGACACTATAAAAAGAATCCCAGAATCCAAAGCTCAAAAGACGTCTTAATGGTCGTGTAATCCAACATCTCAGTTGGTGTCAGATCCGCCATCTCCCAACCCACTGTCCAGTGAGATAATTCCACCAAGATGTTCAATTCTGATTCCTCTTTCAACTCATTTCCAAAGAGACCATCGTATCCTGGGCACAAATTAAAAACCTAAACTGAAAAGAGGTTTAGTTTACATATTCAAAGCCCCAAATTTTAATTCAACTAATTTAAGAGCTCAAGCAACTCATTTAATTACCTTAAAAAGGTATAAAAATACTTGTGCAATCATCACTGAGTGAAGAGCCTTGTGTTTCTGCATCCTGATTTTTCCTGTCGGCCTGTTAGATCTGGGGAAAGAATCATCTTCAGCCTGTACAGCCACTCAGCATAACAAGATACATAACTCAGCTACAGACAGACCCCTCCAGGATTCACAGGAGAGGGCACGACTCACTGGTATGATTATTGCAGCCAAAACCAGTCCCAGGGTGACGGGGAACATATACCCACCATCTCTGCCATTGGTGATACCTTGAAAACAGCTGCAAGAGGGACATTTGGTTGTGGTTTGGGTTTATTTTGGTTTCTTGAGACAAGATCTCACTATGTAGCTCAGGCTGGCCTTGAACTCACTATGTAGCCCAGGTTGGCTTCACACTCACAGCGATCCTCCTGTCTCAGCCTCCTGAGGGCTGCAACTCCAGGTGTGCGCCACCACCCCTGACAAGAAGCACATTTGGGACGGCAACTTTGCTCCTGCAAACGTATCAGACAGATGGGAGCACAGGGCTTACTTCCCGAGCACCTCTGGTCTTGGCAATGAGACCAGCAGACCTCTAGCCTTTCAGATCAGGAAAAGAGGTCAGAAAAAGAGAAGCCTGCACTGCACTCAGGCCTGCCCTCCCTCTTGAAAGCCAGCAAGAAGGGAAACTGAGGAAAGCCCACCTTGGCAAGCCTACATAGTGGGAAACGTGGTCTGTAATCAGAAAAGAAAACCACTGAAAGGCTGAATCATGGGCGCAAGAGCACTCAGTGTCAACACACACGGTGCCCGAAGCAAGAGCTGGGCCCCAGGTGGCCCCGGGACGCTGTTGGTGCTGGGCCTCATTTAAGACAAGCGCAGAACAAGACAGTGTCTGAGCTGTTTCCCTCCACCCCGTGCATTCACAGCGCGTGGACACGCAGGGATTCGCTGGCCAGCTTTCTCCATCCTGGCAGACTAATCTGCAGTGTGCTGCCTATCTAAAAACCATCAACTTCTTTAGTCATAGCATGATTCTGTTGGGGCTTATTAATCTTTCTTAATACGAAAAGCTTTAAAAGAAGCGCTGATCGAAGGGGGACTTGCTATCAATGTTACTATGCAAAGCTACAGCGCTCCGCTCCTTGTAACCTGTTGCTTTTGTTCCTAATGGCTATGATATCATCGGCCGCTAGAAAGTTGATTACCCAAAAGTGAAATCACAGCGTGCAAATTTCATAGAGACAATAACTGCCATGGCCTGATTTTGTTTGAAGGGTAGAGCTACAAATGTCAAGTATTGAAATCTACAATACGTGTACATTAGCATCATCAGACGGAGTCAGGCTGTAACTGCAGAGCCCTCCTAAGTGAGATTAGTGCCTTACAAAAGAGTCTTCAGGGAGCCTTTAGGACCCTTCCACCATGGATGACACTGCAAGAAGCCACCATCGTCAAAGAGAAAATGCAGCCTCCGTGTCACTGGGTCTCTTGGGCCTTTGACCTTGGGCTTCCCAGTCTCCAGGACTGTGAACAACGAAAGGAATTTTGTTATTGCAGCAGAATGAAGAAGACACACACACACACACACACACACACACACACACACACACACAGCCAAAGACAGGAGAAGACTGGAAACAGATTTAATTCCATGCTTCTTGCAAGCCATAAAGGAGCCCACTGTCAGTCCTCCTGGTGACGGACTGAGTGACACAGCAAACACAGCAGCTAACCACCACGCCCCGAGTTTGCACACCCTCATGAGGTAGGCTGCACTTGCACACAGGTGTGCACCACATCTGGACACGTTGCCAAGGCAGCGAAGCCCCACCTGGCACTGGAGAATAAGGCACGTGTTTGGAACTCATCCCGAAGACCCCCGCTTTCACCAAGTCTGCATGTTTACCCTTTGAAGGAGCCCAAGTGCAGTTCAGAATAAAAATGAGAAACGCGTTCCTTTCAAATGCTAGGAGCACTTTGATTCAGCTAGATGGACAGACCCAGGGAATGAGACTGTCCGGCAGGCACGTGCTGCGGTGTTGGTCACATAAACCGGAATAAAATTTCGAGAGCCCAAGTCCTCCATGTCAAAAAGAGAACTAGGCTTTCCTCTTCACATGCTGGGATGCGTTCCATGTGAGGTGGGAGGAACATCAGCCCCAGAGATAACATGGTTCTGTCTTTATCTCTCCTTCTCTTGGCTACATAATAACAAGAGAGCACTTCTCACATACCTATGCCAGGCCGGGCCATCTCTGCATCACAGTCTGATATATATATATATCAGGTTAAGTTGTAGTTTAGAAATAAATCATTTTAACAATCTGAAGAAAAGGCAGCCTTCCCCAAACATGAGAATTCAATCAGTAAGAGCAGTGAAACATTACAAAAGCCAGTTAATACAAAGTTCTGCCTATCAAAAGTTATGGAAGTTAAGTGGGAAATTCATTATGCTTCCTTTGAGATCTTGACTGCAGCCAATGTAGTTGTCACTTCTTGGTTTCTGCCAAGAGCAGATTACATGACTAGTAATGCCTACGGCCCAGGACACCCTGATGATGTGGTCACTGACACACTCAAAGAAGCAGCAGCCCTGGAGACTTCCCTGCTGTGGTGGGGGCTTGATGGGCATCAAAAGAGGAGCTAGAGGAAAATAATACCTAAGAGGAAGTAATCTGTTTACATTTTAAGTCGAGGCATGTGTGTCTAACAAGCATACGTGTCCTTTCTTTTCTTGTAATGTATCATCATATAACTTTTCCTCAAACAAGACAACCCCACTCCTGGAAGAAAGTCCACAGACTGGGACACAGCAGCCGTTCTGCATCCTGTTCTGGGCGCTTTCCACTTTCAGCCTCATTCACAAGCGTAACTCCTTCCTGGAGCAGGATCAGCCGAAAAAGGTGTTGCTTAAATTTTCTAGGTAAGCAAGACGTCCTAACTCTGGCTAGATATCACCTTTGGTAAGAGGGGCGCCGAGGGGGTAACTCTACATCTGAATGCAAAATCCATTCCTCTCCCTCTGCACCAGCCTAACACTGGCCGTAAATTAGTCAACACATCATCACTGCACAGTGGATAGAGATCTTTGCTGTTCATTTCTAAGACAGCTGCTGGACAGTATTCTGCAAAATATCATGACAGTCTGTGACTCGGGCTTTATAGTAACATATGTTTTCAAAGTTTAATTTGGTTCCAAACAGGATTAAATGTGCCAAAACTCAGCCTGTAAGATATCCCTAATGGGAGACAGAATACAATGGCCACCTTACAGGAAGAGCGATTATTTAACAAGAATTCACGAATTGCCTGGTGGTGTTTTCTTGTAGAGATGGGCACAGCTGCCACCCTGAGAAAGTGCCAAGTTTTATTCTTTTTTTTTTTTCCGTTTCCAAGAAGAGCAACCACCCTCCCTTCCCTGCCTCCCACAGGCCTCTCATTCCCCTCAGATGGGCCCACACCATCTTGCAGGCGATCCCTTAGGCAACCTGGTCTTTTTCCAAAGTGTTTCTTATGAGGCCTGGTGCAACTGGGGGTGTGCATGGCACGTGGTGCCCTGTGTGGGGTGCGGTGTCCTTTGGGTCATAGGTTCTTATTAACATTAAAGTGTTTGTTATTCATATGGGCATATGTGTTTATATGACATAATTCAGAACTTGGTATAAAAGCAATGTAGATTTAACAAAAAGAGTTGTGATTCTCCAAGTCTTTCGGTTGATCTGATGCCCCCTCTGAATCTAGGAAAACATTCTACAAAGCAAAAGGCTGAATGCATTCAGAATGGGCCAGAGCTCAACAGATTAGGAAATAAAAACTTTTCTTAAGATGTTGGAAATCCAGGGATTGGTAGCCAGGCAGCATTTCTGCAAAGATTCAGAATGGTTATTTTCTTTTTTTTTTATTTTAAAAAAAGATTAAAATAAAAGAGGACATTACAAAACAGTTCAGGACAGAACAATTTAAGCAACATAGTATTTCATCACAAGATAACCTGACATAACAGTAGCTGCCATAGTGTGTCTTTGCTTGAAGTATTTGAGTATATCTTCATACACAATTAGTATCAAACATAATAAGACAGTGTAAAACCATTCAAGAGAAAGAAAGTATTATAGGGTATTCAGAACCAGCTAACAGAAAACGAACAATGGTTTCTATATTATCTGCTTGTCCATAACAATTTTGTTTATACTATCACATCTAATAAAATCCAATAAGATACAACATGATAAGACCAATAGAGACAGAAGAACAAAAGCTTGGTGGGACTTCAAAACAAGATGATACTAAATCAGCACTAGCTGTTATAATGTCTTACTTTCTTCAAAATAGCTGTTCATACCATCACAGACAATAAAATCAAACAACCCAGAAAAAAACCATTCCAACTAGTGAATGAAAACATTATAAGGCTCCAAAGCAATATAATGGGGAATCATGATTACCACATACTTTTATGTATTCTTACCATTTCTCATACTAGGGAAACTATTAGGTATTTATACATGTCAGTTTGATTTATTTCACTTATGAGTATGATCTCAAGCTGCGTCCATTTATTTATAAATATCTCAATGTGATCATTCTTTATAGCTGAGTAGTACTCCATTGTATAAAAATGCCACAACTTTTTTATCCATTTCTCAGCTGATGGACACTTCGGTTGTTGCCAAGATCTGGCTGTTACAAATTCTGCTGCTATAAATGGTTATTTTCAACAAGGCAGTGCAGAAATCCACCAGTTCACTGGAATAGGACACTCTAGGAGCTGGAGAAAGCATTAAAGCCCTGCACCTCATCTCTCCCCTAAAAGAGCATGAATTCATTCACATACACTACGTTCACAACACATGAAAGTGCTTAGGACAGAGGTAGGACAGGGTTTGCTTTGGGGAGTAGACACATACATACATTTGCTCTGAATAACTACTTTACGTGCTCTGTCCACTGAAAAGGATCTCTGGTTCCATGCTTTGCACAATTTTGGTGCAGTGGCCTTGACAAATGAATTAGAATTCTTCGCTTCTGTTTTTCTTTCTCTGCCCTTTGCATGCCAAAGCCAGGTAGGCCCTGAGTTAGATATTTGTTTTCACAGCAGTTGTACAGAAGATAACAATGGTGTGTGCAAGGACCAAGGGTGGTTCCTCACACTGATGACGTTTTCCTAAGAGAAGTGGCCTCTCCTTCCCTCACTCCTAAACCCAGACTTTAGAATTGTGTCTTCCCCCCAAAGTCCTCAAGTGCCACCGGCTAAAAGCTACCCAGGTGCACAGTGTAGGAACGGTCTGGAGATAGAAGTGCCTCTCCAATATTTAGGAGAAACTCAGGATCACACGTAACCATTTCTGTTGTCCGTCATTTAAATGTGAACAATTCCTGAGTAATTTCCCTCACTTAGCTGCGCCACAGTCCAGGTGTCGTGAGGGTCCACAGCTAAGCCACGCTGCCTCGCTGCCCTCCCCAGTCTCCTGCCTCTTCTCTCTTATCACCCGCATCCAGCCCAAACTTCCCCTCAAGCAAGACAGCCCCACTCCTGGGAAGAAGTCTGGAGCTGGGCCGTCGCAGCCATTGGGCACCTGTCCCTGGACGGATCTCCCTGTGGGACGTTAGTAGACTTCATGGTACCTCCCCTCCCAGAAAGCAGAGGCTCTGGATGGCAGGGGAGAGCTCTGCTCCTCCACCCAGAGCCCCTTCCCAGCTCAGCCGTCATCCTGTCCTGCATGTGCTCCACCTGCCACTGTCCCCCCACCAGTCACGGTCCTCAGCACTCACACGCAGCACACACCGTCAGCTCGCTTCCGTGTCTGCATCCGAGTCCCCATCGTAATGATTCAAGCGGAAATGATTCTGCCTTATGCCCAAGAGCTGTTTAGACACCTGTTGATTCCCAGAGCTGATTCAAGGACATTGAAGTTAATGCAAACCCTGGGCTGTTTTTAAATTATTGCCTAACCAAAACTTCCTGTCCCTGGTTGGGAAAATATATTTTTAATAAAGGAATCTTCACAACTGAAAAAAAAAATCAAGTCTCTGGAGCCATCTGTTCCTCAGTACGGGTCGCCTGCTTTCCAAAGAAAAGACTACAACACTGGGCCACAGCACGCTTGCCCTCTTCCGAGGCTGCAGCTCAGGGCCCCCTCGTCACCTCACATGCAGGGCTCCAGGGCTCTGTCCCCAGCTCACGGTGCCTTGACAGAGCAGGGTCGGCTCCCAGCAGTGTGCTCACTGCAGTAGGAACTGGTTATTCACAGCCCAGGGCAGAGCAGAAACAACAGCGTAAACCTCTTTGGGAAAGACTTTCTGTGCAACATTTGATTCCTTGTCGTTTGTTTGTTTAAATATTCATTTATTTATCCAGTTGTAGCAATATTACACCGCTTCTTACATCTACAGTTGGCAAAAGTCAGAAATTCCGCACGTGTGCTTCCGGTCATCAGAACCTATAAGGGAACAGGTTATTAAACAGATGAGTGCCAAGAAACTGTGGTAGAGGGGGGGACTGGGGAAGCGGATTGGACCAGGAGGGAGGCCCCCAGCTTCACAATGCTTTAACCCACTGAGGAGCTCCCCGCTGCATGTGCTGTGGGCTGGGGCTGGTGAGAGACGGCAGGTCACGGGCTGCGTGAATTTAGACAGCCGATTCTGGGATTCCAGCTCACGCAAACCCTGATCTGCCTCCAAACGCATCACCCCGAGGGACGCGTCCTGCGGCCCTCCTCGTCTCTGCCTTGTCCTTGCTGTCTGCTTCCGGGCTGCCAGGAAGGGAGCAGATTTCATCGGTCCTGCCCTCCTGCTGTGCGTTTCCGCCTCGGAGTCAGCTGGCCATGGGCTGAACCCATGAGTCAAAATCAGCTTTTTCTCCTTTCACCTAAATGGGTCGGGATTTGGGGAGCGAGAGGTAAGGCGGGAGCTGCTCACACGAGGGAAGGTTGGTGGTTCACTCAGAAGACTGTGAGGCTCAGTGAGACGGTGCCAGGGAGCAGACAGAATCCAGCAGCGGATAAGAGCTGGGAAAAAATGGTGGGTAGAGAACCTGTGAAGGGGTTGGAGTTTATTCAGGAGCCAGTGACGGGGCCACTAGAAGGTTTTAAGCAAACGTGGAGATTTCTAAGCAAAGACGCATGTGAGAAAGGCACCCTGGCTCCAGTGTATGGTGTGAATTGATTAGAGACGAAGCCAGGGAACGGGAGGCCTTAGTGATGAAGTGGGAAGCCTTGGAGAGGACAGTCCTTCCCTCCCCGAGGCTGCTCCTGTAACCAGTCTGACCCAGCGTGCATCATGCGGTTGATGACTGTAAAGCCCTCCGTGATCCTAACTCTGGTTCCTGCCCGGAATCCTCCAGGACAGACTGCCCAGTCCCCAGTCCTCCAGCCCTGCTCCCCACAACACCAGTGCTTCAGGCCTGGGCATGTTCGCTCCTTTAACTGAGCTTGAGCTCCCCAGCGTGACCTGTGCTTCTGCAGCTCCCTGTCACCTCTGACCACTGCCGCTTCTGGTCCCCTCGGGAGGCCCAAGTCCTATCCTCCGCTAGTGTCTGTTGTGCCTTTTCTAGCACAAAACTAAATTTGTGCAGCTTTCTAATAAGAAGCTTCTAAAACATGGGTTCTGAAGCTTTGCTCGTGTTTCTTTTGCACAACACAGGGCATTGACAGAACCAAGCAAAAGGAGAAAAAACTCATATTCCAATAGAGAAGCTTTATTCAATGTTCCAAAACAAGTGTCCCAATAATATTGTGGGGCTCCGATCCCCTCTGACAAAGGTGGAGGTGAAGACCTGCCATCAGCCCAAGAGTCTCCGCAAAAAGATACAAACAAGTTGCTGAAATTGTCCAGACAACACCTTCCCAAAAGAGAAGATTCGTTGCAGAATGCCTCGGTATTATTCCCTGTCCGGCTCTCCTAGGGCACTCATCTTCCAAAAGCCGAACTAAAATGATCAGAAATTATGTCCTTTGTAGCCAAAATCTATTCATTGGCGTCTGAAGGATAAATTCATGTATAAGGAAGTATTGGGCTGGATTAAACTTGCTGTCAATGATTAAATCATTTCTTACATAAAGAAAAAGAGGTGCAGCCCTGGAGGAAATTGAAGAAAAGCTCTATTTGCGGACAATCTCTTGTTCTATTCAAATGTCTTTAAATTCACTGCAATGAATTTGAATCCTGTGAAGGTTGTGACTCAAAAAAAGAAAAACCCAAAATTGATTTAAAGGGGCTAATCACGGAGGAGATTTGCAGTACTTTTAAGAAAGAACATTCTGAAATGGAAGAGAATTAGCCAACAATTCCATTCCACAGAGCACACGTTAATATAAGAGCCAATTATTGTTCAACAAAAGCAATATCCAATTCATCCTTTTTCACAAGGTAACGACTCTGGGCTGGGAGTTGAGAAAATAAAACGCTGGACTTGACACATGCCGCTGAGGAAAAGTGTGGGCAGGATTTGGGGCTTTTTACTGGACCCGGCACATTTCATTAGTGGGCTGCATCCCCCGCTGGGCTGTTATTTCTAACCCTTTTGTGTGGATTTTCCTTTTAAAATGATACCTCAATGCAAATGTCCACATCAGTGTAAGGAAACACTTAGCCATGTCTAAGAAACCTGTAGAATGGCTCCGGGAAGCACAGGATTTTTTTTTTTTTTTTTTTTTACAAGAAAAACTAAGGGGAATAAAGCAGAATTATTTTAGGCCGCCCTAGCAGGTGGGTAGCCAGTAGTTGGAAATCTGCTCCAGGGCAAATCAAGACTGTAACTGTAACAAGAGAAAAGACACTGCTGGCCCAATAATCCCAGAGAAACAAAATTGCAGACCTGGAGTATAAAAAGAAAAAGAAGAAAAAGACACAACACCCTTCAAAAGAAAAATAAAACAATGTCCCCAAAATGGGCCCGATTATGTGGGTCACTGCATTCTGTGTGCTCCCCCTGTCGCATTTTATCATGGTTACTGTTGCCGGGGACTCTGGTCATCTCATTATATATGTTTGTCTTTCACATCCACATCGAAGCCAGTTTTGTTGTTTTTTTTTCCCTCCTTCAATGCCCCCAGAACTGTAACTGAAATAAAAGTAAGGAATGGACCCCATTATTACACAAATACCTACAAAGCCGGGGGAGTGACCCCGGGAGCACTGGCGCCCTTGCCCCGGCCCCAGGCTTTTATCCCAGGGTCAAAGCCAGGACCTCAGCTGAGTGTCCTCTGTGAAGAAATAACAAGTGTGGCGATTTGGGGGCCTCCCCCGCGGCCCCTGGTCCTGCTGCACCAACCAGTAAATAGAGACATCTGGAGGCAGCTCTTTCACTGCAGTAATTGAAAATGAGCAGGGACCCAGTCCGGGCCTGTTGCATTCATAAATCTTGTGGCTTAATTACATTAAAGGGAAATCTAGGGCCCAGCGCTATGGAAACTGCAGATTCTATCGGGAGCTTGGATCATGAATCTTTAAGATAAGTGGGTTTTCCTCCCCGCCCCGGCCCCCAGCTCTTTAGTAGAGTGAATGGGAGATTTTCAAATCCAGCCTGCCAGTATTAATGCACCAGAAATCTTGGGCGATTTCGAGTTCTCCTATCTGCACGTGTGCTCCCCGGGCCTGTTCACCAGGTGACACTCGCGGCATTTCTCCCGAGCAGGTCAGCATTTTGAGGCTTAAAATTAGACACATTTCTATGAGTCACAGCGACAGACCTGACAGATATTTAAAATGTGTTTCCCCCTCACGTTGAGCAGAAAGAGTGTGTATCCAGTTAAAATTTAATTAGCTTCATGAATAAAAAAGATGATGGCAATTTAAGTTTCCAAATGAAGTCAAAGCCCTCAGCATCCCATCTCAGGATAGCAAGTCGAGAACTACACTCCGGGTGGTTCTACTGAAGTTTATAAATAACCCGCCTTGAAATTTCATTTTATTGCTTCCTGTAAGAATGTGTTTGTTCTCTTACCTGCAGACGGATTTAGCTGGGTACACGACAGCAGTGTCCCTTCTGGGTCTTTTTTTAACTCAATGTATTAGACGACATGAGGGCAGCTTTGAAAAATGAGTGAATGGGGCCGGTCACAGCTTCATTCACGGCAGGAGGCGCACACTAGTGGTCACGCAGAACTGAGTGGAGCACAGGCGCCCTCGGGGGCCAGGATCTCTCCCCATGGTGCCTCTCACACGTGGGCACACCTTAACTGCCAGGTGAGCTCAGGAAGCAGCCTACAAACTGGACTCGGGTCTCCGCGTTCATACTTTGTCCCTACTGCCCCGTGGTCTTCCTGCCTCTGGGGTCCTATCCAGGGTCTCAGGAGAAAAATCACTGAGTATGAACCAGATCGAGGAACCACAAGGAGGTGGCGAGCATTCGGTCCCTCCGACATTGTGCCCGGAAGGGACGCTCACATGCAGGCCCCCAACCGTGCACCACGGTCCATCCATCGACTTTTCTAGATTGTGAAACTATGGCTCAGAGTAATTCAGGACCAAGACCATGGGACAAGGCATGGTGGGCTGAAAATTAAACTGAGCTCATTTTGATGCTAAAGTCCATGCTATTTCCACCAAACGACAGTACCAGAAAACCTTCTGGAAAGATCCACCATTTATAAAAAGCTTTCTTACGTATCGTGGGCAGCAAGACCTACTGTGCTAAGACCCCAAGCTGGAGTCCGATCTACACCTGGTACTTATTTATTACAGGGACCCAAACAGTGTGGCCTCTCTTGCCTCTGAAGCTGCTCACACTAAAAGGGGGAACAATGTGGATAGTGATAAAAACAGCCAACACTCCCAAAATGAAACAAGAAGCTGTAACTGCTGTCCTTACCGTTACTTTTCACCTTTCTTTGGTAAAGTTTCACGCCCACACCAAAGTGGGAAGTAGGTTAAATGGTCAACCTACGTGCATGACGCCAGAGGCACGCATGTTTAACACGTGACAATCTTGTTTAGCTGTTACTTCTGCTCATTCCCATCACCTGGGGAAAACCTTTCAGCAAATGGAAAACTCACTCTGGACTCTGTGACTGAGATGATGCGAGCGTTTATTGAACATTTGCTGTTTTCAAGATATAAGAGGTGTACGTAACTGTTTCTTTGTGTTAAAAAAAATGGTGAATGCAGTTATAAATGCATCTTCTACAAGACATTTATGTTGAGTATCCTCCAAGCTATTGTGCTATTTTTTAGTTCACTGAAATTTGAAATTTTATCCAAAAAAAGCAACAACAAACGAGAAGACTTTTGCATTAAGATGGGGTATTTTGAAGGAATCCTTTGGCAAAGTGAACTGATAAAATCTAATCACTATAATAAATACACAGACAAAGAAAAAAGATACACACTACTTAGCCTGACGCATCATACATGCTCAGAAATAGCTGGCATCATCTCTTATGTGCACTATCTTTTAATGATTGCTTTCTACTGATTTGTCTTTCTAAAATCCTCTCTCCAGGAACTCACTAGAATGGGGTTAGGCATGCTAAGGAACGGGAGAGATGGTGAAGGCTCCTGGTCTCTAAAGAGATCTGCAGTCCAATAAGGACAGGATCCCTTCTCTACATCATGGGTGAGTTATGTCCCCTCTCCCAAGTTCACACACAGGAATCCTAATCCCCAGGATGGAGGATTCAGTGTGTGGAGTTAAGGTCAAGGTCAAATAAGGCCCGTGAAGGAGCCTGACCAGCACACCAGGCATCCGCATGGGGAGGGGTCGGGACCTGACCCCCACACCTGAAAGGTTGGCGTTGGAAAACAGACAAGAGAGGACTCCGGAGAAATCAAACCTGCTGGCGCCGTGGCCTAAGACGTCCCGCCTTCAGAGCGCGAGCAGATGTTTTTCTGTTGTTGAAGCCATCCAATCTGTGCTATGTTTTATAGCAGCAGTAGGAAATTTATATACAATAGAAAATGGATCAAAACAAAAAACCAGCAAATCACCCCAAGCCCTGAAGAACAACTCACGTAGAACCCCGTGTTTTCTTTATATGCCACACGATAGGGTAATCGTTTATTTATCCAATTCCATGATCCAAGAGCAAGGTCCTAACACTGGGTGTGGACTTGGCTGTGGTTCCCCCCAATACCTGTCACTCACAGTTTCTGACAGCTGACAGATACATACGCATTGAACAAACACCGTGAAGATTCCTCACCCTCCCTTCCGTGTATAGCAAGGTACCCAAATAGTTAATGACTGAAAGTTCTTTACAGGTATCTATAGCTAATAAATGGGTGGAAAATGATAGAATTAGGCAATTGCCATATGGTAGCACCCCTAGTGCAAAAACTAGATCTAATGCTTAAAAGTGGGTTCTAAAGTTGTTTGTGCCTGGTGGGTGGGAAACTTACAATAAAGGGATCTGTTGATACTGTCTGTCTTGTAACTTTCTTTGTCACTGGGAGGCAATACCTGACACCCATGAGGGAAAGTTTACCCTGACTCGCAGTCTGTAGAGGGTTCGGTCTGGGGTCTGAGGGCTCCAGGGCAGCATGCAGAGGGGCCTGACCGAGGAACCTCGCTTATAGCAGGGCCATCAGGAGGCAGAGAGCAATCAAGAGAGGAGAAAGAAACAGACCCTGCTGAGCCACGCCCCGGGGACCCACCAAGCTTTATTTCCTAAATCACATTTAGCTATAAACTCATCAGTGAGCTAATCCGCTGACGAGTGTTACACCTTCCTGATCCAATCAGCCCTCAAAGGCCCACCTGGGAGCGCGTAAGGCTTAGAGGGGAAGTCCAGACACAAACCACAACACCATCTAAACTTACTGGGCCATCTCTAGATATCGGAAAGGTAGATGGATAGATATTGAGTACCTCCTTGTTAGGGTTTGTGACTAGATGTTCCCCCAAAGCTTCATGCAGTCATGGGGGTGGGCTTCAGAGTTTGTCCAGTGCTGAGATTATGGACGGGAGTGTTACACCTACCGTGCAGTGGGCAGCCTGCACACACTGTAAGGGACAGAAACAGTCTGTCTCTCCTTCCCCCCTTTTTGCTCTTCCTCTTTTTGCTCTTGTAGTTTTCGCTGTCTTCTGCCACCATGAACTGTCGCCCTCTCTGCCACATCACCCGGCCTTGGAGCCAGCTGATTATGGACTTAAACCTCCACAAACAGTGAGCTAAATAAACCTTTCCTGCCTTCATTCTGGATATTGGGTATTTTGTCTCAGCAACAAGAGAAAAGCAACCAAGACAACACCTAACTACTTCTTTACAAAAACAGAGATAGAACAAGGTAAAACAACACTGGGGTCTCCTAATCTCTTTCAACATGAATATTTTCTATCATGCCTTTGAGGATAAAATTCTATAACATGAAACCTTATGATCATACATTTCCAGGTTTACAATAAGGTAACGCCAGCCAATGACCACATAATCATGCACACATCACTGGTATGTCTTTACACGAGTAGGAGACCGGTGACCAGTGGTCTCGCATCTACTTCTTGGTCTCAGTGTCACAAAGATGAAAGTTCCACAGATGACAGCTTTATTAAGCGATGGAAAGCACAGATATGCAAGTCAACCGATGGTGGGTTTGGGCATCTAGGACCTTTGGTGAGCTGAGGACAAGGTAGTCACCCCGCAACGCCCGACAACCGACATGCACTCTGCACGTGGACCTACGTGGTCACTGCTCTTTCCTGCTGTCCAAACCAGCCCTCCCTTCTGCCAACTTCCTGTCTTTAAACAGACTTCTTCATTCTCATCCTAACACACACTGAATTATCATTTTTAACAAATTACTAAGTCATAGTGCTCTGCCCGCCCTTGGAACAACATAGATCAGTCTCCTAACAAGCACATTAACCACCTTCTACCTGCCAGCCGCTGTACTGCAAGCTCTCCACGTGTTACAAACGATTTTTTTTTAAAAAGGGAAAAGAACATGAATCACAGAATAATCGATGTTCTAAACAGTAAAGAAACATAATTTTTTGAACTGTTTTAAAGGGAAATTGCCCTGGAATATCTACATACACTATTGTGCTTTGTCTCATAATCTGTGTTCAACAAACTTTAGTTGGCTTTGCTTTATAGGTTTCAGGTTTTGCCCTTGGTGATAAAAAAAAAAGAAAAGGGTGAATCGGGCAGCTTCTGAAAGGAGCATCAGCTGAAGGAGAGAGATGCTGTGGAGGACTGGGGCAAGATGCTCAAAGGAGCCCGCCGCTCCTGTGTATTAGGATAAACTGTCATGGAGCAGCTCGGGCTGCACTTCGCAAACGCCCAAGCAGCTGGCGTCAGTGATTACCGAATCTCTGTCAAGATAAGGATTCTGTTGCTCACCTTCTTTCTATAGCTAGTAAGAGGCAGCAGTGCCACATTACAGAGGAATCAGTGCAAATTAAAGAGGCCACAAGAAAGGCAGCGCCACCAGCCAGCAGTGCTGGAAAGATGCATTCGTGGTCTTTATCTGAGCCAATGTTTAGTCACCTTCTAGACTGCTGCCTAGGTCCAGGACTCCTCCATCTTGCAAACTGAGAGCACTGACACCCTGTAGCATTCATCACTTCCCCAGGAGAAGACTCCTGCTGATGGACGAGGCTGGGACTCTCACTCCAAAGTTCCCAGGGTACAGGACTCAAGGATCTGTGTGTCGAGTGCAATTGATGGGTCATGGAAACATTCGTGTATCTCCATGTACTATTCTGGTACTTAATCTTGATTGTCACCTTGATCGGTTTGAGACATCAGTAAAGCACACCTCAGGCGTGGCCAGGTGGGCCCTAGGGACCTGAGCTTGAAGGTGCACCTCGTCCCTCCTCTCTGGTTTCCTTGCTCTGCTCCCTGGCTGCCATGAAGTGAGCGGCTCCCCTCCACCTCGATCTCTTTCCATGATGCTTCTGCATTGCAGTCGGTCAGCCATGGCCTGCACCCTCTGAGACAATGAGCCCAAACGACCTGTCCCTCCTTTGAGCCGTGTATGTCAGGTATTTCCTCCCAGCTCACTAATACAACTGCAGAGCATCAAATTGTTTTTCAAAAGGAACGTGCAAAGAAATGTGCACTGATTCTGTTTCACACTTTCACCAACATTAAATCCAAGTTTATTGGGGTGCCTACAGCTATCTCCTCTTAAATTTAACCTTCATTTATTTGATCTGCTAGTGAAGATGAATACCATTACACTCTGATCAGACATTAGCCCAGGCTATTCTTGTGTTATTGGTGATCTTATTTTGTTTTTTATTTTGTCTTGGTTGAGACAGAGTTTTTCTGTGTGTTCAGATTAGCCCTGAACTCACTTTGTAGCTCAGGCTGGCCTTGAACTCAGATGAATCCTCCTGCCTCAGCCTCCCGAGTGCTGGGAATACAGACATGCACCAACCTGCCCGGTCAAGCCCAGGCTATTTATAAAATGTTTGTATGAGGCCTTTGATAATATTCACACTATGATATTTGCTGGATAGTAATTGACTGGATTTATGTGTTGGAAATATTCTCTCCCACTTGGAGTCTTAACATTTCGTTTGTCCATAAATGAACAAAATAATTTATGTGCAATACTTGTAAGACTTTTCTCTTATGGTTAGAGCTCTTGGATCTTAGCTATGAGCGTCTTCCTTAGCTCTGGGTCATGAAGTCGCTTTTCTGTCGTATCTTTCTAGGGCTTTACAGGTTTCCATTTTCCAGTTAAGTCTCATTCGCTTAGAGTGACTTTTGTGTATGGTGCAGGGTAGGAGTCTTCCACCTCTCCTCTTCCTCCTCCTCCTTCTTTGGGATAATTGAATGTCCTAGAACGATTCATAGCCTAGGCCGCAGTTCCATCACCGATCTGCAGTAGCAGCAGCCGCTGTTTACGCAGCGCTTCCCTGTACACAGTCGTGTGTCTCCGCGCCAGCCGCCTCCTGCGCTTTGCCGGGCAACCCCAGCGCCCGCCAGGAACGCGCTCTCTGAGTTCCATCGCAGCGGGGCATCGCTCCAGAAGCACATTTTAATTGCTATGCATTTACTCGATTCCAGATATCTAACAGGATGATTCCTCCCAGGTAATTTGGCTTTTGCAGGAGTATGCTGGCCATCCCTAACCTTTGTTCTGCCATCTAAATTTTAGAATGCTTTGCTTCTCCAGTTTTAATGAAAAAAATTCACATTTAAGTGAAAATGCATCAACTTTAAAATTAAGGGGAAGAACAGCCATAATTTTAGCAACGATTCAAATATGAGCCCAGCGTATGTTTCATATCTTAAAATTTAACGTGTTTCAATAAATTTGTATGATTTCCTTTCATAAAATTTGTCATTTGATTCTGAAGCATTTTTTGCAAGTGAGATTGATTAAACTTTGCGTCTCACTGGTACATAAACTGCAATTAATTGCATATACTTATTTCATTTTTGATTTATTTACTAGGGGTGGATTCCTACTTAGTTTTTGGTGTGGTGAATTAATTGATTTCCTCACATTAATCTGCCTTCGCTCTTCTGAAGTAAATTTAACATGATAGATGTGGCTTACACTTGTGTTTAGAACTTTTGTATTAGTGTCCATGAATGAATGAGAATAGACACTTGCTTTTTCCGCACTATATTTTTAATCTTTGATATCAAGATTACGTGATCGCTTTCTAATAGTAAGCCATCCTTCCTCAAGGGGATAAACTCAGCATCATGATTCGGTTTACTAACACTGTGGATCAAACTGTTGAATCAGTGCTCATAGGATTGCTCTGTACATTTTTTCGTGAGTGCTTTGTTTGACTGGTTCTGATGCCAAAAGTATACTGGCCTCAAAAATAATTTGGGAAGAACAGGAGATGCGACAGTCATCTGGTGAACTGTAGTGTAGTTCTGAAACCTGGCTCTACCAGGCCGTGTCTCTCCAAGCCTGCCCAGGGGTTGTTTGCCTACAGGCAGAAACGGCAGGTGTCTGCAGACAGAACTCCTGAGGCACAGCGCACACCTGGCACACCACCACTTCCGGTGCCAGCATTTCCTGCTTCTAATCACCAGAGCAAGTCACCAAGTCAACCCAGACACAAGGACTAAGAAACAGACTCCATCTATCAGACAGAGCAGGGCCTGCAAAACCCTGCTGCAAATGGCGTGGGCTCAGGGACCAGACAAGAGCTGGTAACACAGAAAGATTGCTTTATTGTTAATTTAATACAGGGACTACTCCAGATTTTCTGGAGGCATCTGTGTAAGATTGAAATAATCTCTTCTTTGAATTTATAGCATGATTTGCCCATAAAATTAACTGGGGCTTTGTTAGGAACTTCTAACTTTCTACTACAATATCTAGTGTAGCAAAAATTTAATTTCTATAATGAATTCACAGGTCTTCCATTTCTTCTAAGATTTTTTTATATTTTATATAAAAGTTTATGTGAAGTTTTATTCATGTAAAAGATTTTATAAGTTGCAAGTTTTTCATTTGACCTGTTTGTCAAATGTATTGATATAAAGTTGTTCCGTTACCTCATAATTATTCAAATTTCTCTGTGTGTACTTACCTCTTATTGTTCATTCCTGGCCTTACTTATTTGTGATTTTATTCTGTCTTTCACTGATTCTTATTTCTCTTGGGGAAAAAAATCATACTTTTCTGTTCTTTTTTCTCAGAAGGAGAAAAAATACGAATTTGCGATTTCATTTTTATCGTGCTAAGCTTGTTACACGTGACATACACTGGGGACATCAACTATCTCTTCATTTTCTATTGAAAAGAACCTCTGTACAGTATTCTTCTTCAGGTTTTCCATGGTGAACGCTACCACCTAGCACTTCTGGTATCTGTATCTTCTTCCTGTGTGACAATTACTCTTGTCACGCACACAGAACCCACCAAGCCACGTGAAACCACTTTATTACTCGTGCATGGGCAGTGGGAGGCCAGTAAGCCCAGGACTGCTGGCCCGCTGGTCCACCAAGGCTCAGGGCAGGCGGAGTCTGCCCCACAGCTCACATCATCGTGCCAGGAAGCCCCAGAACAGGACCCCGCTCTAGGAAGGACAGGCAAGCTGCTTCCCAGCGCACCCTAGAGTTACCCTGGAAACTACCAGCGGGCAGGAAAGGAAGGAGCTGGGTCACCACGGTCACTGAGGACTTGTCCTGTGCGTCCTGGCGTCCTTCCTGTGATGCATCTGGAACAGAGCCTCCTAGACAGCAAAGGATTTTGATACGTGTAGGACATTTTCTGGAAGTTCAACAGTTTTCTCAAACTTGTCAAAAGTCAGTATAAAGATTTCCCTGCCTGATTTAGTGCAATAATCTTTGGTCTCAAAACTCCACAGTTTTACAACCGCTGTGCTCATGATAAGGAGCCAGAGACTTAACTCACTGTTTACCACCCTGGTGCACACAATACACAGCCAGGTGAGGAAAGAACCCAGGACAAACACAGTGGAAATTAGCATCAGACAGCTCCCAGTGTGTGCTGGGCTCTGACTATGGCTCCTTGGAAACCAGCTACTGCTTAAGAGTGGAGGTTATAATCTGGCTTTCGAACCCAGACTGCAGTTTCCCCTTCATCTGAACCCACCCTGCCTCTTTCTTCAAGAAACACCTCAAGCATTCAAGGATGTCCTACATATTAGGTTATTAGATGAAGTGACCATCTAGGAAAGTCCTTTGTGTAGTCATTTATCAATTATACTTTCTCTGATTTTTAAAATAATGTAATATGCCTTGAAATTTTTATCAGGCTGCTGAAAATATTCTGTGATCCACCATTATGAAAATGTAATTTCTAAGATGCCTAAATAGTCCACAAGACGTGCAGTGGAAAGAAAACCCCTGAACCTGAAATCCCTTTCCCGGCTGTGACAGCCCCTCAGCTCACTCACACACAAGCGCCGACGAGGAGCAGCGTCTGCAGAACCTGGACCTGGTCGCCTAAACCCTGGAAACTTTGTTTTATTTATTTTCTACTTTCGATTGAAAGCACATGATGATCAGGCGATGCTTGTAGGACATTGGTGGTGAGCTCAGAGCAGGCAGGCTTTTTGCTTTTCACTTTAGACAAAAGATGAGTTGTTTTTCCTTTAAACTAAGTCCTCAGTATTCAGGTTTAATTGCAGTGTTGGCGTTGTGCAATAAATATGTTTTCTGTTAGTTTGGGCACTCGTCTCTAAAAGGTTTACCATCACCATTCAAGCAGCTTCCAGTGCCAAAATGAACCTGTAGATAAGACTGAATTTCTGGCCAGGTAGGTCAGTGCACTCCTGTAATCCCAGCACTCGGGAGGCTGAGGCAGGAGGACCGTTGTGAGTTCGAGACCAGCTTGAGCCACAAAGTGAGCTCAACGCCAGACTGAACCACATAGAGAGACCCTGCCTCAAAAAGACCAAAAAAAAGACTGAATTTCTGTGTCTCCACAAAGGAGGAAAAAAAGTAACTTTTCGTACACTTACTTATAGAAACCACTACAGAGTGCATACTCGTATGTTTCTGTTAGAAAATTTATTTCAGTTTTCCATGATTATGCCCCCAGAAATTGTTGTTCTTCCCGCTTCCTCTGTGGCTTCCGGATACAGAAAAGACGGTCAAACAGACCCTGGTATGTGTCCAGCAGAGGTGCTGTGACCCCAGCCGCGGACTGACCCTGTTCAGACAGCAGCGGAGAAGCAGCCGCCCGCGCCTGCCCTCCGGCTGAGGTCCTGGTTTCTAAACCGTCTCCCTTTGAGCAAGTCCTCCTCTGCTTGCAGCTGCATCAGCCAGGTCGGCTGAATGGGGACCCACAAGTGTCTGTTTTAAAATATATTTAGTTCCCATATTGTCAAAAACATCTAGTTAAGTTGCCTAAATCATCTTTCTAGCATGTGAATCAGTTGCCGTGGTAACAGGGGTTCAAGATAGAGGCTTGCGATTTTATATTAAATCATGTTTTCCCCCCACTTCCCACAGGCTTGCATTTATATCCTCTGTCCTCTGGGGAGGGGTGAGGCACAAGTAACCGTCTTCTTCGTGACACGTTTTTTTATTATAAAAAAAAAAAGCATCGCACTGAAAATTTTAGCCATAACTTAATGCTGTTTCACAGCACTGGGATGCTTAATAAAATGTGAAAACATTAAGATAATAATAATTAAGATAATAATAATAATAACTAAGAAAAAGAGGGGAGTGAAGCCTCGGGCTCCCCTGCGTGTCCTCCAACTGCACTTCAGATGAAATTAAAACTCCCCAGCCCCATTGGCTGGTCATCTCGAGACAAAGAACAAAAGCTTAATCACATATCTAGACATGGCAATTAAACTCAAGACCACAGAAATCTAATTCTTCCAACACATCCATGCACAATAACCACTTTTGGAAATGTCTATACTGAAAAGACTCAGTGTCTGTATAGAATCTGTGCTTTTTAATTATGAGACATTTCACATGGAGAAGACATGGGGCCACGGGGGTGGGGGGGGACAAATCCAGGCATCCAGGGAGGGGGACCTGCCCTTGCCATGGGCTCTGAAACTCATAGGTTTCAACTTTTCTTTTATGCTATATTTTTTCTTGGTATTGGGAATTGAACTCAGGACCTTGCGCTTGCCAGGCAGGTACCGTGCCACTGAGCTATATCCCTGGCCCTTCAACTTTTCTTTTATAAGAGAAATCCAATACTTTTCCAAGAATTCATTGCAAAACTACCCTCTGCACAGTCATGTAGTAAGATAGAGAATGGGCGAGACCAGCTCCACACCAGCTCTGCCTCTTCCCAGAGCGACACTGGGCTCATGACTTTGCCTCTGCGAGCCTTTCTCCCCATCTTGGAACTTGTCCTATACTAAAGCCTCTTCCCAGGGTTTAGCCTCATCTTCCTAAAAAGTCCAGTCCAAACTACTTTAATGCTAAGGACATGAATCTCAAAAGCTCGGTGGTTCCCCTTAATTCCTTCTTTATACTCAGCAATCTAGGCAGCTCTGTGGCAGGCACTCTTCAAGACAGCCATCTAGGGGGCCTCCACTTCGTCAAGCCATAGCGATGTGAGGGCTTTCTCTTCCAGCCAGTGAACCGAAGAACAGGAGGCCTTCCTGGGGAAGCTTTTATGGGCCAAGTCTAGACACAGCACTGTCACTTCCACTCATGTTTGTTGGAGAGAACAAATTGAATGACCACATCAAACTGTAAGAGAGGCCAGAACGCAGTCCAGCTGTGTGCTCGGGAGAGGAGTATATAGCCTTTATTAGCACCCCATCCCCTCTGCTGAGGAGGGTCCTGTGCTGAGGCCCGGCAGCTAGGGTCTTGGCCACCATGTCTCTCTGCGTCAGGTGAGCTACTGCTTGGTTGCAAAAGTTCCCTAAAGTTGGCTTCTGACTCTCCCCGCAAAACTCTGATGTGTTGGAAAGTTCAGCTTTGAGCATTTAGTAAATGTTTTCAAGTGCAAAATTCCTATGAAGAAATGTGGTGTGAGTTATAAACAACCTATTTATAAACAGTCTTTTGTAAGGAAACCCATCTGTAAGTTAGGAGCTAAATTTATATGCGTGAGCATAAATGCATGTGTTATATTTTGCAAAACCTTGAGCTACCGTGAAGTTGGATGTAAGGTAACTGGCGATTGGCTCCTGTCCTCTAACAAGATTACACGAGTACCATCAGGGAGGAATGGGGCAGAGGCGTGGACGGAAGCAGCTCTCATTAGGGATTTTCTCCGAGCAATCATCTGTTGCAGATTCATTGTAGGGCAATTTAACACCATTAAGTACAACTGATTTAAAATACTATCTTCCATTAACCTCCAGTGAAGCAATACAGCACTTTATGAGAATAAAACTTTGGACCCTGCATTGAATCCTGGTGAGCTTTCATTTATATCTTACACATATGTAAATATGCCATTTCAAAGGTAAGCTCGAAAAGAATGAGAAAGATTGCTGGCTATCTAACCCCTGAGCTCCAAAGCAAAAACCAGTTGTATCTTTTCTTCTAGAAGCCATCATGGCTTCCTCTTACTTTTGATGAAAAACAGCTCTTCACAATCCCCTGTCAACATAATCCTGAATTGCATTGTCCATTTTAAAGCATACGCGATATCATGGGTGTAGGAATCAGCCAGGAAATTTTAGGGCTGCTGAGAAGTTGAACAATACATTCCTGATTAGGGAACTGTGCACAGACTGTCTCCCAGACACTCTTTGCATTATAAAATCTTTCCATAATACTTGGAGACATGCGGACATAAGCGGCATCGTGCTTGCAATGTTTGTATTTATACTCGTGGAACTGGACCAGAAGTACCTTGGTAGACAGAGTTCTCTCAGAGGAGTCAGGAGACTTGTATACTCAAATCAGCTCTGCACCTCCTTTTTTAGAAGCTTCAATGAGCCACCTAACTTTTCTGATCTTCGGTTCTCCACTCCATAAAGCTCAGATCAGAATTAAATGACTTAGCCTTCGTCCAGTATTCTACATATGTTTAACCTTACGGAATTTTTATTTCCACTCTAGGAAACTGCTCATAAAACTTTGTAACCCTTTTAAATCCCAAGGTTGTTGTTATGGATTAAAAACTGGTGGTCAATTTAACGCCAGCTGAATTAAATCAGCATGGTGCTGCGCATAGATGGCCACCTGAGGAAAGCTGCCAGCATAAATAGAGATGTGAAGGAGAAGCTAGGTGTTGTGGGTTTCTCTAAGTGTTACTGTTTGAGCCGTCGGTTCTCCTGGAGGAGCTCATCATGACCAGCTTCCCCAGTGTGAGCTCCACCATTGTTATAGGAGGAGCTCGGGACCTTGTCAGTGAGAGTGGATGTGGTTCAGTTTAGAGGAGCTCTGGTCCTTACATCAAGTATCGCTTCCTGACTCTGGAGGGGAAGATGTGTGCTGTTTAATCTCCAGGAGAAGCTTGTCATGCTGGCTTTCTGGCATGTACTCAACTGTTATCAGAGGAGCTCAGGGCCTCTCTGTCGCTGAGAATGGCTGTGGTGCCTTTCAGGACAGCCGTGGTCTTTGCTGTGAGTGTGACTTCTGGCTCCAGCATAGAACCCTCATCCCACCAGCACAGCTCCTTTACCCTGCTGGCGTAGACTTTCTGGCTTCCACTCTTGACCTTTGGACCTTCCTAGCACAGATCCGTAAAACAGACTGGTGTGAGTCCATCTTGTGGGCTCTGGACCTCCAGTTGGACTCATGGGAGGCACTGTCATGCGTTCTAGGTCTTCAGCTGGACTCATTCAAGACATTGCTGTGGGATCCAGGCCCTTGGCTGAATATTCTGGGTCTTAGTGTTGTGGATAGAGTTCCTGCTCTTTCTTGTGTTAGCTCTGGGTAATCATCATAAATAATATTATAAATTCTGTGTCCTCACTGGAATTGTTCTCCTCACAACCCCTGACCACAGCAATTGTCTCCAGCATCAAAAGCGACACACATGCACATGACTAAGGAAGCCGGCTGAGGGCATAGCTCAGGGCAGAGCACTTGCCTAGCACGTGCTAAGGTCTTTGGTTTAACCCTTACTGCCAGAAATACACAGTGGTACCTCAGTTCCCGAACTTGATTCTTTCCATGATTCTTTCTACCATGTGACTTGAACAAGAACCAAATCAAATTTGATGCTTAGGTTCAACATTGAACTTACAAGGAAATTTGATTCTGTCTTATTCAACTTGGTTTGCAACCAGAATTGTAGAAAGAATCAAATTTGTGAGCCAAGGTACTACAGTACATACAGAGTATCAGGAAAAGAAAAACTTGTGTGAATATTTTAATACTAAATTTTTGAGGCATTATGAGATTAATATGTTACCTTTGACCTTTGCATTGCAAGAGGTGCTCAAAGTGGTGGCCATGAGCTTCCAGAAATTTATTAGTACAGTGAAAATGTGTACACATTTTGTGGCAGACTCTCTCTACACAATATATTATGTACTATGTTTGAAAATAAAATATATAAGAAAACTGTAAAATTCTATGCAAATGTAATGTTTTAAGCAGAAATAATTACATTCACAATCTCTGACTTTTTGGCATCTAGACCCAGCAGGAGACACTGAGAATTAAGACCTGAGGATGCAAATCCCTCTAAAGTTCATCTAGAAAGACAAGTTATTTCCATTTTTGAAAAGCTGTAGAACGCAGCCTAAGTCCAGACAAAGAAACATTGTCTGCTGTCAGAAAGTAAAGCGTCTCCTATCACAGTGCATGGTTGTTGCTGCGGCCTGCCCAAGCCAGAATGTCTCCTACAAGTCCCCACAGCGCACATTTATGGAAGGGCAGAGGTAGGGCAACAGTGCCTTTAAGAAATGCATCATTTACTGTCTGAGACAGCCAGATCTGTAAAGCCCACAGAGTCGAGTTGGAAAAGGAAGAGGAAATCCAAGCGGTCTGCACTTCAGTTGAAGCACAGTGTGATGGTCAAACAGCGTGGAAGAAATTCAGTGTCACTGCTCTAACGCTCAGGAAAGCCCATCTCTGGAGACTCCCAAAGACTGCATCCGCCCTTGGTGTGTTGTTTCTCTGTAGGCTAAGCAGAGTGCTGGCCGGTGGTCCAGAGTCTGCCGTTGCCATGAGAACACGCCCAGGCTGGCCAGCTGGCAGGGAAAGACACCCGGGGCACAGCCCCATCACCCAGCTCACGCCATCCTAGCTCAGCTAAAGGCCAATTGATCCCCCAGCCGGGTGAGTTATCCGCCCAAAATCAGCACTGCCCAGCCTGGCCACAGCTGATTACTAACACGCTGCAAAGTAGTTGAGGGTTCTTTTGATTGATTCTGATAAAAATCAAATCAGCAAAAATGCAGCTCTGCTAACAGCCCTGATGCCACCAGATGACACCAGGTCACCAGGCTAAACTTCCCAACCTCAGACCCAGCCATAAACCCATGGTGAGCTAATCCAGGATCACCCACCCATGATCCAGTCACCTCTCCAGGTCCCCATCTGGGAGCACACAAGGCTTTGGGGGATGTCAAGGGCGAAGCCACAACAAGATCTTTTCTGTTTACCAGAACTGTAGGAAATTTAGTAGGTTTACTAGTTATCAGATCTTTCACTTTCTAGATTTATAAAATATGTACATATGTCAGCAGGCGTTGAAACTGGAAATTGAACACACGTGCAGGGCTGCAGCATGGCTGGGGCGTGGCTCTGCTGTCCTGAGAATAAAGAGACACCTCAAAGGGAGGATAAGGTCACAGTGGAGGAAACCTGGCTCCCTGTTCAATTAACTAAATAAAACTGTAGCTAAAAGCATTTCACTCCGGTAGTGAAATACAGTATGGAGGTCTTCTCCTAAGACAGTTCTTCTCCTAAGTTAAACATAATGTGTTACTGGGCCAAGTCCTTGAACCACTCCCAGGTCTGCTTAGCTTCCTGCATTGTTTGAAAAAATCATAAATACGGGCTGCCCAGAGACATCCCTTGTCTTCGCCCTCAGAGTGTCAGACTGCAGAGGGTTTTGATCCTCCTGGAGCCCTAAAATCATATCACTTACCTCATTTATTTGAGCCTTCGCCGTATACTCATCTGGGAGATTGGGATTCTAGGCCAGGCCCCTGACATACGTAACTATGGTACCCCACAAGGCAGGTCCTCCATCCCTGTACTAATGGGGAGGAGGAGGGCAGAAGGGAGACCTGTGTTGAAAAACACATTTCCTCTAAATGACGATGGACATAAATCTCTGCACACAGTGCATCCTACGACTGTGTCCTCCGTCTGAATACAACAGAGACCCCACGCCAAGGTGAGTGAGCAGCTGGGACGGCCACACAGGTCTCCTCCTTGCTCCCTTCCCTTGGGGGCGGTGCGTGGCCAGAGGGCTCTGCCAGGGCTGAGAGAGCGTCCTCAGCAGAACCGCTCTTTCCTGAAAACATGGGGCCTGAGCCTGCAGCATCCTGGGGGTGGGATCCCAGGCCTCAGCAAGTGGGGAACGTAGGGAAAACCTCTTGGTCTCTGCTTGTCACTGTTCTCAGTCGGTAACCTGTGTTTTAAAAGCCCAGATGTCAAGAGGACACATGCTCACCCTCCTCCTTCAGCAAGACCAAGCCAGGACATTTGAAACTCAAAAGCATTAACAAGATCATGGCATCCACCGTGCACAAAACTTCATGTACTGTTAGATCCAGCTACACTGGTTGAAAACTTCCTGACATATTGTTAAAAACCATTCTTGGTCTTCCTTGTATTTTCATGAAGTTTTGTTTGTCATTTGGGAGAATTCTTGTTTTCCACATAAATATTTAGCACTCCATTTTAGTATTCTATGCATAAGAAGATTAGAAAAGACCTCGGGGTAAAATTAGGTACCTCTTTTACCTGGGACTCTAACTAACCTGACCAGATACCTGCAATGCAAAATGTAAGTGATCTATATCAATGTTATGGATTAAAAACTGGTGGTCAACTTACACCAGCTGAATTAAATCAGCGTGGCGCTGAGTGTAGATGGTCACCTGAGGAAAGTTGCCAGCATAAGTGGAGACGTGGAGAAGAGCTAGGCATTGTGCGTTCTCTGTGTGGCTGTTTGAGCCGTTGGTTCTCCTGGAGGAGCTCATCATGACGAGCTTCCCCAGTGTGGGTGTGGCCATTGTCATCAGAGGAGCTCAGGACCTTGTTGATGGTTCACTTAGGGGAGCTTTGGTTCTTACATTAAGCATCGCTTCCTGGCTCTCGAGGGGAAGACATGCGCCATTTAACCTCCAGGATGAACTGATCATGCTGGCTTTCTGGCACTTACTCAACTGTTAACATCAGAACTGCTCGGGACCTCTGTGTCGCTGAGAATGGCTGTGGTGCTTTTCAGGACAGCCCTGGTCTTTGTTTTGAGCATGATTTCTCGGCTCCAGTGTAGAACCCTCAACCTACCAGCACAGCTCCTTAACCCCTCTGACATGGACTTTCTAGCTTCCACCGCTGACCTTTGGGCCTTCCCAGTGCAGATCTGTAAAACAGACTGGCGTGAGTCCTTCTTGTGGGCTCTAGACCTCCAGTTGGACTCATGGGAGGCACTGTCACGGGTTCTAGGTCTTCATCTGTACTCATGTGGGACACTGCTGTGGGATTCAGGCCCTTGGCTGAATATTCTGGGTCTTTAGTGTTGTAAACAGATTTCCTGCACTTTTTTGTGTTTAACTCTGGGTGGCCATCATAAAATAATATTACAAATTCTGTATCCTGATTGAAATTGTTCTTCTCAAAACCCTTGACTACCACAATTAGTGAATAAAAATAAGTAAACTTTATAAACCATGTCTTATAAAAGACCCTATTAATTGCATTAGAACAAATTCTTACTGATAAAGGCAAGTTAAGCCTATATTTATATTAAAGGCTATATGAATTAACTTACTACCAACCTAGTTTTACTGGGCCTGTTTTTAAATTTTAAGTAAATATAAGCAAATATAAAATGCTAGAATTCCAAAAAGAGTCGGCATACATAGTTTACATCCTCATGGGCAGGGCTTACCATTCTAGACTATAAATTTAACCTTATTTACTAAGTTAGAAGTAAAAGTGTTTCTTGCCCAACAACCTAGAAACACAGTGTGTGTGATAGTTACATTTATAGGTGCAGTCATAAAATAGTTGCTTAATTTTATTAACTAGAGGAGAAAATAAACGTCAAAATGCAAACGGCATACAAGTTGCCACCTCTAATTGTCTCCTGGATCAGACATACAAAAGTAAAATCTCGCTGTTTTTAATTTATGCTTATTTTTACCTAAAAGGCAATCTCTTTCCTTCTTGGGATTTAATAGGAGACTGCAACTCTGGAATCCTATCCTGTTTCAAGATTCCACACAACCAAGATTGCCTTGCAAGAGCTGCACATATATAAGCATGGCCCAAAAATCTCTATGGGAAAAACTGGCCTGATGAATTCACCCCAAGTGCAAATTACCCTGTGTTGGGCGCAGGCGCTCAACATACCATACCCCACCCGGGACTAAGGACCACGCCAGCTTCCGCAATGCGCTACGTCCCTCCTTAAATTAGCCAACCCGTGTGCACTTCGTGCTCACTCCATACTCTGTGGCAACTCCTGATTGGCCACAGCTGGATATAGTAGCCGGAGCCTACATCCCATTCCCGCCCTGCTTCCTTGTGGCAGCCTGTGATTGGTCACGGCCGAATATATAAACCAGAGCCCGCCTAAATAAACGAGCAGTTAACTGTCGTCCACAAAAGCATCTCCTGTGTCCTGTTTCATTGGAGCTGCGCCGGTCAACCCTGAGATACTGTTTCTGCTTTTTTTAAAACTAACAAGTGAATCTTATGAGTTGGAACAAAAACCCCACAGAAGTGAGCTTTTGAGAGACATTTGTGCTGGCGATGACAGCATTTTCATGGTAATTTGTAAGTGTTCTTGGAAAGAGGGGTAATTTACTCCAGTAAAATCCTGCTAATAGCCTTGCAGATTTGAGGCCTTCAATCAGGAGGTTACATGCAAGCCTTGGGTACCTGGGGCTCTGTTATGGTTTATATCTAGATGTCCCCCAAAGCCCCATGTAGTCCTAGGTGCAGAGTTCCAACGATAACTGCATTAGGGTGTGTGAATGTAGATTAAATATGTGATGCTGGATTAGTGGTGTGGAGAACGGAAGCCCCGTCCTGACGTGGGCAGCACAGAAAGAAGGCAAGCGCGGTGCTGCTGGCTGCTTCACTGTCTCCTGACGGCCTGCCATGGACTTTTCTCCTCTGCAAGACCCCTCTGCCATGCCACCTTGCTTGGAAACCAGTCGACGATGGCCTGAAATCTCTACACACTGGGAACTGAAATAAACCTTTCCTCCTTTAACTTCGGGTGTCAGATATCTGGTCTCAGCAACAAGAACAGTAACTAAGACAGGGTCCCTTAGCCTGCGACCCCGGCGCAGCACAGACCAGCTTCCCCTTTTTCAGCCGCTTCCCTCCTGCAGTACCTCAGATCCAGTGCCCAGCTGGGAAGCTCGGGTGGGCAGAAGCCATGGTGTTTGTGAGACTCAAACTCTGGAAAGCATTTACCTGCTAAGTTTCTTTTGGAGGCAGACAATCCACAACAACAAGAAGTATACACAACAGACATACACAAACACCATTCCTTTTCCCATTATAGAGTTTTGAAAAAGAGAAAGACCACCAAAAGGAGACAAAAATCACCAATAGATATTTGTATTCCATTCTCAAAGTTCTTCCTCTGTGAGCACTTTAATTACTTCATGCAAATTTGCTGTCTATGCATTCTTTTTATAAAATCTGGTTCTTCATTGCCTTGTGTAATGCACATTATATAATGTGGCTATTCCTGGCAAACCCAGGTGGTTTCCCTCGCTGGATAACTATAAATCACTTGCAGTGGAGATCCTTATACAGAAACCTTGACCTCACAGTCTAACGAGATCTTAGAGCTCGACTCTCAGAAGGACAGGGTGCAACCAGCAGACATGGACAATTCACCAACATTTATGCATAAAATCGAAGCAAACTGCTGTTCAGAAAAGCTGCGGCCAATAGCTTGTTCAGCACCAGGACAGGACAGCACAGTCCCATACACTGCCCACACTGAGTTTTTAATCTGTGCTAACCTGACAGCAAAATTACAGAGTAAGAGCCAGTGTCTCAAGCTTATGAGTATAAAATGCACTGGGAATAGCTTCACTTCTCATCACGTTAACAAACTCAACCCATTCAAGAAGCTATAAAATGAGTCTTGGAAACTCAAAGTGACCTCAAGAGCTCATGAGAGCAGAAAGTGAAGGATCTTCCCGGCCCCCTCCTTAGTGATAAACTCAGGACTGAAACCCAAAATCTCTCCATCCCCAGGCCAGCGTGCGAGCCATTGTTAGTAAAGGAACCTGCTCTGACATGTGGAAAGGACGGAGAGGTGGAGGAGTTCTTGGTGGGTGTGGTAAGCAAGCTGTTTGCTCCACAATGCTTGCGAGGTATTTTGACTTCTGCCGCCCAGAAGTTCCTCAGCCTCACCTTTTGAAAGGGAACGACACGAAATGTGAGTTGGTTTCAGAATAAACCACTGTGTTCTGAGGCGTTTGCTGAATGCCGGGAAGCAGCTACATAGATCCTATCTCCTTCCCTTGCTTTTTCCGCTCCCCTTTTTCCTACTAAACTTCAAAAATCATTGCAACTGGGAGCTCCTGCTACCCAGCAATTCTCTCACTTTCAAAATTCTCTGCAGATTGGATCACAGCATTCACAACAATACTCAGTAACAATGTGTTGGCCAAGCGTGGAGACACACGCCTGTGATCCCAGCACTCGGGAGGCTGAGGCAGGAGAATTGCTGCGAGTTGAAGGCCAGCCTGGATTACAAAGTGATCTGCACTGTGCAGGTCTATGAAATGCACAGTGAGACTTTGTCTCAATAATAATAATTCATAGGTCCCCTGCCCAAGATTTGCCCAGTCATCACGGCAGTGATCCGACGCTGAGTCATCATGGTGCCTAGCTGCTTCTTCCCAGAAACCCCTGTGGTTTCTTCTTCCCAGCAGTCTTTGCCAAAGCCTGAGCACACCAAAAATAGCCCAATCCCTTTCAAGCTCATCTAATTAGGCAGTTTACATCAGCTGCCCAATACCCTCCCCTTCAGAGAGCATATAAGCCAACCCACACCCTTGTGTGCAGAGACAGCACCGCCTGCGTTGTGGTGACTCCCTCTGTGCCCGCATTAAACTTTCTCTGTCTTGCTGCCTTTATCTCTCATCTTCTCTGCCTGCTTCAGATCGAGTGCCAAAAATACTCAACCAGTAATAATAATGTGATTAATGATAGCATTGAAAAGGGACTTAGAAGTCACCTGGAGCCCGTGAAGAAACCTGGGTGTTTCTGGGGCATTACAGTGTCTGAGACGTTTTCTCTGCCCTGATTTTTTCTTTTCTGGAAGCAGGAATCAAACTTATGACCTCGCACTTGCCAGGCAGGCACTTATACCTGCCAGGCTAAATCCCCAATCCTCTCCCCAGCTTTCTGCCCATTTGTTCCCCCAGTTCCTGAGGCTCCCCCCATCTCTGGTATAAAGAATTTATGAAAACTTCCTGTAAACTCAATCCAGGGGTCGGTTGCATTTAAAATAATAACATTTCCATTTGCTGAGTGCCGTGTTAAGTATTTTACCACCTTCTTTTCATATCTCAGTTGGGTAAATCTTATCCCCCTCTGCTGCGGGAGCAGAGCCAGGATCTGACCGTGGAGCCCGAGGACACCAGGACCAGGTCCTGACTGCTCCTCCATAACTTTAAGCCCTCTGGCTATCTCGTGGAAGGAAAAGGATCCTAGATCACCCTAGAAACCCACAGACACCCCACTCATCCGAAGTGTCAGGAAACAGCAAGCATCTTTCCACCTTCACGGCACTCCAGCTGTTAGGTTTGAGGTTTAAAACGCCCCCCAAGGCCTCACAGTTTGGAAGGTGATTGGATTCCTGGGGCGCGGCAGCAGGCTTTGTGTTAGGAGATGGAGCTGGGTTGGAAGGCGCAGATCCCTGGAGGGGTGACCTGGCAGGCTCCATCTCCCTCCCTCCACCCGCTGCTCCCTGCTTCCTGCCTCCACGCTCTGAGCAGCCCTCCTCCGCCCGGGGCCCTTGTGCCCGCCCTGCCTCCTTTCAGCCAAACACATGCTGAAAACATCAGCCAAATACCCCTGTCTTCCTCTTTAAGCTGCAGGGGCCGGGTGTTTGTCCCAGTAATAAAGTGACTGAGACCCTGGTCCTCTCTATTCTTTCCAACCTCTCTCCTTTTTTAAAAGTTTATCTAGAAACCTAACAAACTGCTAATTGATCACAGCAGAAACTGAAAACATTACTGGATGCCTTCTCCCACTGGACTCAAATGTGGGCAGTCATTACGCCAGATCCTCTCCATCCTCTAACTGAAGGTCACTGCTCACGGGGAACATTTTCATACAGCTTAATGTTTTTAAATTAGAAACAAGCCTTAAAATGTCTACCTATCTCTTTTCTTTCTAGTAGACTAATAAAAAGCTCTTTTTGATAAATTTAACCAACAACAAAATTGGCAACGTAAGTGTGTAATATTTTCAGTTGCTGGACAGCAGTAGAAGACACAGGCTTGACCCCACTTCTGATTTTGCCCCAAGCTCCTGCCTGGGAGTGCCACCTGCCACAGCCCCAAGGCCACAGGACCTGCTTGGCCTCCTTGCTTCGGGTGTCTGAACCATCAGGTAACCGGAGGCTCCTGCCACAGAGAAAATGAGAAAAATCACTGGATCAGACCCGAGAGTTAGAGCAGCAGGAAGAGCTGGGTAAAGAGGCTGGGAGCTCCTGAGGAAGGGGTCGGGACCACAGGGAAATATCCTGGTGACGGAATGCAGAATCCACCTGGGAGGGAGGGAGGGGACCACATATTCAGAGGGGAGCAGAGGGCGGCCGAGGGTCCACCAGAAGGCAGACACAAAGCAGGCCTCTCCCGTGGCCGCAGGTCCTGGTCCCAGTGCCAAGACATGTACACTTGAAGATTTGGAGGACTCTTAATTCTTTGTGATCCAGAGTTTCTTAGCTAAATGGAGACCCACAATATTCTCACAGTGAGAGTCTCAAAGCAAGGAATGCACGGGGTCACCGGCAAGAGACAGAACCGCACAAAGGCTCCGGCGTGCTTCGGTCTTTTAGAATATTAAAGATGACCACTATTATGACTTTTCCTTGAATCACACAGTCCTTGACGATCTGCCAAAGCAACGATCACACATGATCATCTGTAATTCGGGACCGATCACAGAACCTGTCCGTAGTTTTGCTGGGAAGATAAAAAGCATAAACAGGTAAAATCTTTACCTGGGTGCCTCCTGCATAACAGATTCACAATAAGTGGGATTTGGCCTGTGCTGACACTGCTACGGGAAGCGGCGTACAGCCCCGTCCAGGCGAGGGACCTCAGGCCACGCCGAAGGTCACACAGCTGATAGATGTGACTGAGGTCTCTGGCTTTGCCTCACTCACCCACCCATTCCACAGATATTCACGGAAAGCCAGGAACAGGCCCCTCCACAAAGCAGTGGGATGCTCGCTCCTCCAAGTCTCACTGTGTTCCCATCAGGTCTGCGCTGGTCAATAATCACTCTTTGTTTTGTGCCTTGAAAATGAGATCAAATTAAACCTACAAAGAAGCAAAAGATCAGAAAAGGATGCAAGTTCCCGAGTCTTAAAAGATCTGAGCTGATTTCTCCTCGCCCTCTGTCACAGCTCTGAGGACACCAGATTATAAACCTCCAGGAATTATCTTTCCTCCTGCCCCAACCAAAAGCTGTCAGCTCCGTGCGGCAGAAACTATCCCGAGTACAAAAGATGGTGCGTAATAGATGGTGTCTGACTTGAGCTGAAGAAGGGAGCTGTCTCACGTCCGTGCCAAGCTCCTGATTCTTAATACTCAGTCTAATCTGTTTTTGATGACACCAAAAAGGTTTTACTTCTCAGGTTTGGCTTTTTTGTTTTTGTTTCCTCTTTTGTTTAGAATTTTGTTTCCTTTTTTCTTTTGTTCTTTTTGTTTTTCCTTTGGCCTTTTGTTTGAACCTCCGGAATCTCCACTGGTTTCTCAGTCTAAGGAGCCCGGGGGGAGCTAAAATGGTTTCCATCACCACAAATAATCCTCGCATGCATTTTTTCTTAGTCTTGAGCTCTAAGAAGATGAGGAAAAGAAGTGAGTAAAAAGGCAGAGAAGAGAGAGACAAGGAAGTCAAGGCTGAAACAAATGTTAGAATTCATCCGTTCGAACATGACAAAGCTGAATTTAAAAATATCGGAAGTTACAGGATGCCGTTCTGTCCAACGCACTTTCCTACCAGAATGAGTGTCTGTCTGTCTGTCTGTCTGACTGATTGGGAAAAAAGTGTGTGTTCACAGACGCACACAAATACACATACACGCATTGAGAGAGAGATCGAGATACTTAATCAAAAATCACTGCGCAGTCCTTTGGAATCTTTCATTAGAAGCAGCCTTTATTGTAAAGAACGATGATAACTTCAAAATGTAAAACTGTCCATGCTCAAAGAAACTGACCAACCAGAAATAGTAGTTCTGCCTTTAACCAAAGCCAGCACTTTTGATTGGTTAAATTTTACTCAAAGTCAATTTATCTTCATTATTAATGCATTCATTCATGTCAATGCAGAGGACAGCAATTCTGAGCTCCAAACAGATTTCCGTCAAAGCCAGAGTTTACAAAGTCAACACTGCTAAATGTTAATGGGTGCTGTCTTTGTGAGCCGGGAAGCAGGAAGGTTACTAGATCATCATGAAGCTTCATAAAATTCTAAACATCAAATATTGGGAGCCAGCAGTGAATAGGTGAAGGTTTAGAGACCCTCGAGACAAACTTTCCCAAGTTAGGCTCCTCTCCTGGCTAACCCAAGCCCGAGGATTCTCTAAGCAATACCGTAAATTTGAACTTTGTGTGTGTGTGTGTATGTTTTAGCCAGCACCCTGGAATGGCAAATGCTTCCTCATCAGTGGAACCATGTAGATTCAGCAAAAGCCATCTTCCATTGAGAAGACAATTGTTTTCTATAGAGACGAGGAACAAATGCCCGTGACCCGGGTCACCTCTTCCCAGCAGGCTTTTTCTGCGGCTTCCTCTGAGCAAACACAACAAAGTCAGGAGTAGTCAATCCCTCTGCCCCACACTGAGCCCTGGCAGTCGTTGCTATTTACTCTTCCTATTAATCTGTCAATGTTCTGGTCAAACACGCAAAACAATATGGTGGGCGCATAGTTTGATCGGCCATTGCTAAGTAACTTGGTCCAAAGATGAAGAAATGGAACTTCCAATGAACAAAATGTGAGGCCCAATTTGATTGTTAGAAAATGTCCAACAATGCCAGTGCATGGCCATTTTTCAGGGTGGCTGTGATTTAGCGTCCCTCTCCCCAGAAAAAGAGTAGTCCCAGTAAATGACATTCAGTCCCAGCATCTAAATTCAGGTCATGTCGCTGTTCTTGCTCTGGGAGCAACCATCTGGGCAGTTTGTAGAGGAAGGTGTTTGTGAGGAGATGTCCTCATCCTCCAGTGAGCAGATTATTAAAGAACTGAGTTTCCTATGCAGGCGAGGCCCTGCCAACAACTGAAACATTCTCTGAACTGGAAAAGGGTCCAAGTCCTTGGGTAAATTCTTCCTAGATGAGAAAATGTGTGACTTCAGGGCTCCAAAATGCAATTCAAGGGATCAAAGACCTGAACAAGTTGAATAGCTCGTTTCCTCACCCTGAGTTCGTTCTTTGCTGCTGGCCCAGATGAAGCCCCAGAATCCTCCTGGGCACAGAGCTCCACAGAGTTGTCTCTGTTCACCTCAAAATAGCACCAAAGACAGACCTTGTGTGGCTTTCCAAGCCTGGCACTGAAAAACAACAAATCCATCAGAATTCAAGGTGTTGGACAGCCAGAACTGTCCAAGACATGTCTTGCTAGAAAAACAGAACCACTGTTTCCTGCTGGGTTTTCAAAACCTCTGGGTTTCAAAAATCCATCTGAATAAGGGTAGGTGGCCACGAATCTGCGATGTCAGGACAAAGGGCAGCACAGTGAGAAAGAATGGACAGTGAGAGAGGGTGGACAGTGAGAGAGGACTGACAGTGAGAGAGGGCGGACAGTGAGAGAGGGCGGACAGTGAGAGAGGGCGCACAGTGAGAGAGGGTGGACAGTGAGAGAGGGCGGACAGTGAGAGAGGGTGGACAGTGAGAGAGGGCGGACAGTGAGAGAGGACGGATAGTGAGAGAGGGCGGACAGTGAGAGAGGGCGGACAGTGAGAGAGGGCGGACAGTGAGAGAGGACGGATAGTGAGAGAGGGCGGACAGTGAGAGAGGGCGGACAGTGAGAGAGGGCGGACAGTGAGAGAGGGCAGACAGTGAGAGAGGGCGGACAGTGAGAGAGGGCGGACAGTGAGAGAGGGCGGACAGTGAGAGAGGGCGGACAGTGAGAGAGGGCGGACAGTGAGAGAGGACGGACAGTGAGAGAGGGCGGACAGTGAGAGAGGGCGGACAGTGAGAGAGGGCGGACAGTGAGAGAGGGCGGACAGTGAGAGAGGGCGGACAGTGAGAGAGGACGGACAGTGAGAGAGGGCGGAGAGTGAGAGAGGATGGACAGTGAGAGAGGGTGGACAGTGAGAGAGGACGGACAGTGAGAGAGGGTGGACAGTGAGAGAGGGCGGACAGTGAGAGAGGGCGGACAGTGAGAGAGGGCGGACAGTGAGAGAGGGCGGACAGTGAGAGAGGACGGACAGTGAGAGAGGACGGACAGTGAGAGAGGGTGGACAGTGAGAGAGGGTGGACAGTGAGAGAGGGCGGACAGTGAGAGAGGGCGGACAGTGAGAGAGGGCGGACAGTGAGAGAGGGCGGACAATGAGAGAGGGCGGACAGTGAGAGAGGGCGGACAGTGAGAGAGGGCGGACAGTGAGAGAGGGCGGACAGTGAGAGAGGACGGACAGTGAGAGAGGGCGGACAGTGAGAGAGGGTGGACAGTGAGAGAGGGTGGACAGTGAGAGAGGACGGACAGTGAGAGAGGGCGGACAGTGAGAGAGGGTGGACAGTGAGAGAGGGCGGACAGTGAGAGAGGGTGGACAGTGAGAGAGGGTGGACAGTGAGAGAGGACAGACAGTGAGAGAGGGCGGACAGTGAGAGAGGACGGACAGTGAGAGAGGGCGGACAGTGAGAGAGGGTGGACAGTGAGAGAGGGTGGACAGTGAGAGAGGACGGACAGTGAGAGAGGGCGGACAGTGAGAGAGGGTGGACAGTGAGAGAGGGTGGACAGTGAGAGAGGGCGGATAGTGAGACAGGGTGGACAGTGAGAGAGGGTGGACAGTGAGAGAGGACGGACAGTGAGAGAGGGCGGACAGTGAGAGAGGGTGGACAGTGAGAGAGGGTGGACAGTGAGAGAGGGCGGACAGTGAGAGAGGGCGGACAGTGAGAGAGGGCGGACAGTGAGAGAGGGCGGACAGTGAGAGAGGGTGGACAGTGAGAGAGGGTGGACAGTGAGAGAGGACGGATAGTGAGAGAGGGTGGACAGTGAGAGAGGGTGGACAGTGAGAGAGGACGGACAGTGAGAGAGGGCGGACAGTGAGAGAGGGTGGACAGTGAGAGAGGGTGGACAGTGAGAGAGGACGGATAGTGAGAGAGGGTGGACAGTGAGAGAGGGTGGACAGTGAGAGAGGACGGACAGTGAGAGAGGGCGGACAGTGAGAGAGGGTGGACAGTGAGAGAGGGTGGACAGTGAGAGAGGACGGATAGTGAGAGAGGGTGGACAGTGAGAGAGGGTGGACAGTGAGAGAGGACGGACAGTGAGAGAGGGCGGACAGTGAGAGAGGGTGGACAGTGAGAGAGGGTGGACAGTGAGAGAGGGAGGACAGTGAGAGAGGGCGGACAGTGAGAGAGGACGGACAGTGAGAGAGGGCGGACAGTGAGAGAGGGTGGACAGTGAGAGAGGGTGGACAGTGAGAGAGGGCGGACAGTGAGAGAGGGTGGACAGTGAGAGAGGGTGGACAGTGAGAGAGGGCGGACAGTGAGAGAGGGCGGACAGTGAGAGAGGGCGGACAGTGAGAGAGGGTGGACAGTGAGAGAGGGTGGACAGTGAGAGAGGGCGGACAGTGAGAGAGGGTGGACAGTGAGAGAGGGCGGATGTGAGAGAGGGTGGACAGTGAGAGAGGGCGGACAGTGAGAGAGGGTGGACAGTGAGAGAGGGTGGACAGTGAGAGAGGACGGACAGTGAGAGAGGGCGGACAGTGAGAGAGGGTGGACAGTGAGAGAGGGTGGACAGTGAGAGAGGACGGATAGTGAGAGAGGGTGGACAGTGAGAGAGGGTGGACAGTGAGAGAGGACGGACAGTGAGAGAGGGCGGACAGTGAGAGAGGGTGGACAGTGAGAGAGGGTGGACAGTGAGAGAGGGCGGACAGTGAGAGAGGGCGGACAGTGATAGAGGACGGACAGTGAGAGAGGGCGGACAGTGAGAGAGGGTGGACAGTGAGAGAGGGTGGACAGTGAGAGAGGGCGGACAGTGAGAGAGGGTGGACAGTGAGAGAGGGCGGATAGTGAGAGAGGGTGGACAGTGAGAGAGGGTGGACAGTGAGAGAGGACGGACAGTGAGAGAGGGCGGACAGTGAGAGAGGGTGGACAGTGAGAGAGGGTGGACAGTGAGAGAGGGCGGACAGTGAGAGAGGGCGGACAGTGAGAGAGGACGGACAGTGAGAGAGGGCGGACAGTGAGAGAGGGTGGACAGTGAGAGAGGGTGGACAGTGAGAGAGGGCGGACAGTGATAGAGGACGGACAGTGAGAGAGGGCGGACAGTGATAGAGGACGGACAGTGAGAGAGGGCGGACAGTGAGAGAGGACGGACAGTGAGAGAGGGCGGACAGTGAGAGAGGGTGGACAGTGAGAGAGGGCGGACAGTGAGAGAGGGCGGACAGTGATAGAGGACGGACAGTGAGAGAGGGCGGACAGTGAGAGAGGGTGGACAGTGAGAGAGGGTGGACAGTGAGAGAGGGCGGACAGTGAGAGAGGGTGGACAGTGAGAGAGGGCGGATAGTGAGAGAGGGTGGACAGTGAGAGAGGGTGGACAGTGAGAGAGGACGGACAGTGAGAGAGGGCGGACATTGAGAGAGGGTGGACAGTGAGAGAGGGTGGACAGTGAGAGAGGGCGGACAGTGAGAGAGGGCGGACAGTGAGAGAGGACGGACAGTGAGAGAGGGCGGACAGTGAGAGAGGGTGGACAGTGAGAGAGGGTGGACAGTGAGAGAGGGCGGACAGTGAGAGAGGGTGGACAGTGAGAGAGGGCGGATAGTGAGAGAGGGTGGACAGTGAGAGAGGGCGGATAGTGAGAGAGGGTGGACAGTGACAGAGGGCGGACAGTGAGAGAGGGTGGACAGTGAGAGAGGGCGGACAGTGAGAGAGGGTGGACAGTGAGAGAGGGCGGACAGTGAGAGAGGGTGGACAGTGAGAGAGGGTGGACAGTGACAGAGGGCGGACAGTGAGAGAGGGTGGACAGTGAGAGAGGGCGGACAGTGAGAGAGGGTGGACAGTGAGAGAGGGTGGACAGTGAGAGAGGGTGGACAGTGACAGAGGGTGGACAGTGAGAGAGGGCGGACAGTGAGAGAGGGCGGACAGTGAGAGAGGGTGGACAGTGAGAGAGGGTGGACAGTGAGAGAGGGTGGACAGTGAGAGAGGGTGGACAGTGACAGAGGGTGGACAGTGAGAGAGGGCGGACAGTGAGAGAGGGTGGACAGTGAGAGAGGGTGGACAGTGAGAGAGGGCGGACAGTGAGAGAGGGTGGACAGTGAGAGAGGGCGGATGTGAGAGAGGGTGGACAGTGAGAGAGGGCGGACAGTGAGAGAGGGTGGACAGTGAGAGAGGGTGGACAGTGAGAGAGGACGGACAGTGAGAGAGGGCGGACAGTGAGAGAGGGTGGACAGTGAGAGAGGGTGGACAGTGAGAGAGGGCGGACAGTGAGAGAGGGTGGACAGTGAGAGAGGGTGGACAGTGAGAGAGGGCGGATGTGAGAGAGGGTGGACAGTGAGAGAGGGCGGACAGTGAGAGAGGGTGGACAGTGAGAGAGGGTGGACAGTGAGAGAGGGTGGACAGTGAGAGAGGGCGGACAGTGAGAGAGGGTGGACAGTGAGAGAGGGCGGACAGTGAGAGAGGGTGGACAGTGAGAGAGGGCGGACAGTGAGAGAGGGTGGACAGTGAGAGAGGGTGGACAGTGAGAGAGGACGGACAGTGAGAGAGGGCGGACAGTGAGAGAGGGTGGACAGTGAGAGAGGGTGGACAGTGAGAGAGGACGGATAGTGAGAGAGGGTGGACAGTGAGAGAGGGTGGACAGTGAGAGAGGACGGACAGTGAGAGAGGGCGGACAGTGAGAGAGGGTGGACAGTGAGAGAGGGTGGACAGTGAGAGAGGGCGGACAGTGAGAGAGGGCGGACAGTGAGAGAGGACGGACAGTGAGAGAGGGCGGACAGTGAGAGAGGGTGGACAGTGAGAGAGGGCGGACAGTGAGAGAGGGCGGACAGTGAGAGAGGGTGGACAGTGAGAGAGGGCGGATAGTGAGAGAGGGTGGACAGTGAGAGAGGGCGGATAGTGAGAGAGGGTGGACAGTGACAGAGGGCGGACAGTGAGAGAGGGTGGACAGTGAGAGAGGGCGGACAGTGAGAGAGGGTGGACAGTGAGAGAGGGTGGACAGTGAGAGAGGACGGACAGTGAGAGAGGGCGGACAGTGAGAGAGGGTGGACAGTGAGAGAGGACGGACAGTGAGAGAGGGTGGACAGTGAGAGAGGGTGGACAGTGAGAGAGGACGGACAGTGAGAGAGGGTGGACAGTGAGAGAGGACGGACAGTGAGAGAGGGCGGACAGTGAGAGAGGGTGGACAGTGAGAGAGGGCGGATAGTGAGAGAGGGTGGACAGTGAGAGAGGGTGGACAGTGAGAGAGGACGGACAGTGAGAGAGGGCGGACAGTGAGAGAGGGCGGACAGTGAGAGAGGGTGGACAGTGAGAGAGGGCGGACAGTGAGAGAGGACGGATAGTGAGAGAGGGTGGACAGTGAGAGAGGGTGGACAGTGAGAGAGGACGGACAGTGAGAGAGGGCGGACAGTGAGAGAGGGTGGACAGTGAGAGAGGGTGGACAGTGAGAGAGGACGGATAGTGAGAGAGGGTGGACAGTGAGAGAGGGTGGACAGTGAGAGAGGGCGGACAGTGAGAGAGGACGGACAGTGAGAGAGGGTGGACAGTGAGAGAGGGTGGACAGTGAGAGAGGACGGACAGTGAGAGAGGGCGGACAGTGAGAGAGGGCGGACAGTGAGAGAGGGTGGACAGTGAGAGAGGACGGATAGTGAGAGAGGGTGGACAGTGAGAGAGGGTGGACAGTGAGAGAGGACGGACAGTGAGAGAGGGTGGACAGTGAGAGAGGGTGGACAGTGAGAGAGGGTGGACAGTGAGAGAGGGTGGACAGTGAGAGAGGACGGACAGTGAGAGAGGGTGGACAGTGAGAGAGGGTGGACAGTGAGAGAGGACGGACAGTGAGAGAGGGTGGACAGTGAGAGAGGGTGGACAGTGAGAGAGGACGGATAGTGAGAGAGGGTGGACAGTGAGAGAGGGTGGACAGTGAGAGAGGACGGACAGTGAGAGAGGGAGGACAGTGAGAGAGGGCAGACAGTGAGAGAGGGTGGACAGTGAGAGAGGGCGGACAGTGAGAGAGGACGGATAGTGAGAGAGGGTGGACAGTGAGAGAGGGTGGACAGTGAGAGAGGACGGACAGTGAGAGAGGGCGGACAGTGAGAGAGGGTGGACAGTGAGAGAGGGTGGACAGTGAGAGAGGACGGATAGTGAGAGAGGGTGGACAGTGAGAGAGGGTGGACAGTGAGAGAGGACGGACAGTGAGAGAGGGCGGACAGTGAGAGAGGGTGGACAGTGAGAGAGGGTGGACAGTGAGAGAGGGCGGACAGTGAGAGAGGGCAGACAGTGAGAGAGGACGGACAGTGAGAGAGGGCGGACAGTGAGAGAGGGTGGACAGTGAGAGAGGGTGGACAGTGAGAGAGGGCGGACAGTGAGAGAGGGTGGACAGTGAGAGAGGGCGGATAGTGAGAGAGGGTGGACAGTGAGAGAGGGCGGATAGTGAGAGAGGGTGGACAGTGACAGAGGGCGGACAGTGAGAGAGGGTGGACAGTGAGAGAGGGCGGACAGTGAGAGAGGGTGGACAGTGAGAGAGGGCGGACAGTGAGAGAGGGTGGACAGTGAGAGAGGGTGGACAGTGACAGAGGGCGGACAGTGAGAGAGGGTGGACAGTGAGAGAGGGCGGACAGTGAGAGAGGGTGGACAGTGAGAGAGGGTGGACAGTGAGAGAGGGTGGACAGTGACAGAGGGTGGACAGTGAGAGAGGGCGGACAGTGAGAGAGGGCGGACAGTGAGAGAGGGTGGACAGTGAGAGAGGGTGGACAGTGACAGAGGGTGGACAGTGAGAGAGGGCGGACAGTGAGAGAGGGCGGACAGTGAGAGAGGGTGGACAGTGAGAGAGGGTGGACAGTGAGAGAGGGTGGACAGTGAGCGAGGACGGACAGTGAGAGAGGGTGGACAGTGAGAGAGGGTGGACAGTGAGAGAGGGTGGACAGTGAGAGAGGGTGGACAGTGAGAGAGGACGGACAGTGAGAGAGGGCGGACAGTGAGAGAGGGTGGACAGTGAGAGAGGGTGGACAGTGAGAGAGGGCGGACAGTGAGAGAGGGCGGACAGTGAGAGAGGGTGGACAGTGAGAGAGGGTGGACAGTGAGAGAGGGCGGACAGTGAGAGAGGGCGGACAGTGAGAGAGGACGGACAGTGAGAGAGGGCGGACAGTGAGAGAGGGTGGACAGTGAGAGAGGGTGGACAGTGAGAGGGGGCGGACAGTGAGAGAGGGTGGACAGTGAGAGAGGGCGGATAGTGAGAGAGGGTGGACAGTGAGAGAGGGCGGATAGTGAGAGACGGTGGACAGTGACAGAGGGCGGACAGTGAGAGAGGGTGGACAGTGAGAGAGGGCGGACAGTGAGAGAGGGTGGACAGTGAGAGAGGGTGGACAGTGAGAGAGGGTGGACAGTGAGAGAGGGCGGACAGTGAGAGAGGGTGGACAGTGAGAGAGGACGGATAGTGAGAGAGGGTGGACAGTGAGAGAGGGTGGACAGTGAGAGAGGGTGGACAGTGAGAGAGGGTGGACAGTGAGAGAGGGCGGATAGTGAGAGAGGGTGGACAGTGAGAGAGGGTGGACAGTGAGAGAGGACGGACAGTGAGAGAGGGCGGACAGTGAGAGAGGGTGGACAGTGAGAGAGGGTGGACAGTGAGAGAGGGCGGACAGTGAGAGAGGGCGGACAGTGAGAGAGGACGGACAGTGAGAGAGGGCGGACAGTGAGAGAGGGTGGACAGTGAGAGAGGGTGGACAGTGAGAGAGGGCGGACAGTGAGAGAGGGTGGACAGTGAGAGAGGGCGGATAGTGAGAGAGGGTGGACAGTGAGAGAGGGCGGATAGTGAGAGAGGGTGGACAGTGACAGAGGGCGGACAGTGAGAGAGGGTGGACAGTGAGAGAGGGCGGACAGTGAGAGAGGGTGGACAGTGAGAGAGGGCGGACAGTGAGAGAGGGTGGACAGTGAGAGAGGGTGGACAGTGACAGAGGGCGGACAGTGAGAGAGGGTGGACAGTGAGAGAGGGCGGACAGTGAGAGAGGGTGGACAGTGAGAGAGGGTGGACAGTGAGAGAGGGTGGACAGTGACAGAGGGTGGACAGTGAGAGAGGGCGGACAGTGAGAGAGGGCGGACAGTGAGAGAGGGTGGACAGTGAGAGAGGGCGGACAGTGAGAGAGGGTGGACAGTGAGAGAGGGCGGACAGTGAGAGAGGGTGGACAGTGAGAGAGGGCGGACAGTGAGAGAGGGTGGACAGTGAGAGAGGGTGGACAGTGAGAGAGGGTGGACAGTGAGAGAGGGTGGACAGTGAGAGAGGGTGGACAGTGACAGAGGGCGGACAGTGAGAGAGGGTGGACAGTGACAGAGGGCGGACAGTGAGAGAGGGTGGACAGTGAGAGAGGGCGGACAGTGAGAGAGGGTGGACAGTGAGAGAGGGCGACAGTGAGAGAGGGTGGACAGTGAGAGAGGGTGGACAGTGACAGAGGGCGGACAGTGAGAGAGGGTGGACAGTGAGAGAGGGCGGACAGTGAGAGAGGGTGGACAGTGAGAGAGGGCGGACAGTGAGAGAGGGTGGACAGTGAGAGAGGGTGGACAGTGACAGAGGGCGGACAGTGAGAGAGGGTGGACAGTGAGAGAGGGCGGACAGTGAGAGAGGGTGGACAGTGAGAGAGGGTGGACAGTGAGAGAGGGTGGACAGTGACAGAGGTTGGACAGTGAGAGAGGGCGGACAGTGAGAGAGGGCGGACAGTGAGAGAGGGCGGACAGTGAGAGAGGGTGGACAGTGAGAGAGGGTGGACAGTGAGAGAGGGTGGACAGTGAGAGAGGACGGACAGTGAGAGAGGACGGACAGTGAGAGAGGGTGGACAGTGAGAGAGGACGGATAGTGAGAGAGGGTGGACAGTGAGAGAGGGCGGACAGTGAGAGAGGGTGGACAGTGAGAGAGGGTGGACAGTGAGAGAGGGTGGACAGTGAGCGAGGACGGACAGTGAGAGAGGGTGGACAGTGAGAGAGGGTGGACAGTGAGAGAGGGTGGACAGTGAGAGAGGGTGGACAGTGAGAGAGGACGGACAGTGAGAGAGGGCGGACAGTGAGAGAGGGTGGACAGTGAGAGAGGGCGGACAGTGAGAGAGGGCGGACAGTGAGAGAGGGCGGACAGTGAGAGAGGGTGGACAGTGAGAGAGGGTGGACAGTGAGAGAGGGCGGACAGTGAGAGAGGGCGGACAGTGAGAGAGGACGGACAGTGAGAGAGGGCGGACAGTGAGAGAGGGTGGACAGTGAGAGAGGGTGGACAGTGAGAGAGGGCGGACAGTGAGAGAGGGCGGACAGTGAGAGAGGGCGGACAGTGAGAGAGGGTGGACAGTGAGAGAGGGCGGATAGTGAGAGAGGGTTGACAGTGAGAGAGGGCGGATAGTGAGAGAGGGTGGACAGTGACAGAGGGCGGACAGTGAGAGAGGGTGGACAGTGACAGAGGGCGGACAGTGAGAGAGGGTGGACAGTGAGAGAGGGCGGACAGTGAGAGAGGGTGGACAGTGAGAGAGGGTGGACAGTGACAGAGGGCGGACAGTGAGAGAGGGTGGACAGTGAGAGAGGGCGGACAGTGAGAGAGGGTGGACAGTGAGAGAGGGTGGACAGTGAGAGAGGGTGGACAGTGACAGAGGGTGGACAGTGAGAGAGGGCGGACAGTGAGAGAGGGCGGACAGTGAGAGAGGGTGGACAGTGAGAGAGGGTGGACAGTGACAGAGGGCGGACAGTGAGAGAGGGCGGACAGTGAGAGAGGGCGGACAGTGAGAGAGGGTGGACAGTGAGAGAGGGTGGACAGTGAGAGAGGGTGGACAGTGAGCGAGGACGGACAGTGAGAGAGGGTGGACAGTGAGAGAGGGTGGACAGTGAGAGAGGGTGGACAGTGAGAGAGGGTGGACAGTGAGAGAGGACGGACAGTGAGAGAGGGCGGACAGTGAGAGAGGGTGGACAGTGAGAGAGGGTGGACAGTGAGAGAGGGCGGACAGTGAGAGAGGGCGGACAGTGAGAGAGGGTGGACAGTGAGAGAGGGTGGACAGTGAGAGAGGGCGGACAGTGAGAGAGGGCGGACAGTGAGAGAGGACGGACAGTGAGAGAGGGCGGACAGTGAGAGAGGGTGGACAGTGAGAGAGGGCGGACAGTGAGAGAGGGCGGACAGTGAGAGAGGGTGGACAGTGAGAGAGGGCGGATAGTGAGAGAGGGTGGACAGTGAGAGAGGGCGGATAGTGAGAGATGGTGGACAGTGACAGAGGGCGGACAGTGAGAGAGGGTGGACAGTGAGAGAGGGCGGACAGTGAGAGAGGGTGGACAGTGAGAGAGGGTGGACAGTGAGAGAGGGTGGACAGTGAGAGAGGGCGGACAGTGAGAGAGGGTGGACAGTGAGAGAGGACGGATAGTGAGAGAGGGTGGACAGTGAGAGAGGGTGGACAGTGAGAGAGGGTGGACAGTGAGAGAGGGTGGACAGTGAGAGAGGGCGGACAGTGAGAGAGGGTGGACAGTGAGAGAGGGTGGACAGTGAGAGAGGACGGATAGTGAGAGAGGGTGGACAGTGAGAGAGGGTGGACAGTGAGAGAGGACGGACAGTGAGAGAGGGCGGACAGTGAGAGAGGGTGGACAGTGAGAGAGGGTGGACAGTGAGAGAGGGCGGACAGTGAGAGAGGGCGGACAGTGAGAGAGGACGGACAGTGAGAGAGGGCGGACAGTGAGAGAGGGTGGACAGTGAGAGAGGGTGGACAGTGAGAGAGGGCGGACAGTGAGAGAGGGTGGACAGTGAGAGAGGGCGGATAGTGAGAGAGGGTGGACAGTGAGAGAGGGCGGATAGTGAGAGAGGGTGGACAGTGACAGAGGGCGGACAGTGAGAGAGGGTGGACAGTGAGAGAGGGCGGACAGTGAGAGAGGGTGGACAGTGAGAGAGGGCGGACAGTGAGAGAGGGTGGACAGTGAGAGAGGGTGGACAGTGACAGAGGGCGGACAGTGACAGAGGGTGGACAGTGAGAGAGGGCGGACAGTGAGATAGGGTGGACAGTGAGAGAGGGTGGACAGTGAGAGAGGGTGGACAGTGACAGAGGGTGGACAGTGAGAGAGGGCGGACAGTGAGAGAGGGCGGACAGTGAGAGAGGGTGGACAGTGAGAGAGGGCGGACAGTGAGAGAGGGTGGACAGTGAGCGAGGACGGACAGTGAGAGAGGGTGGACAGTGAGAGAGGGTGGACAGTGAGAGAGGGTGGACAGTGAGAGAGGGTGGACAGTGAGAGAGGGTGGACAGTGAGAGAGGGCGGACAGTGAGAGAGGGTGGACAGTGACAGAGGGTGGACAGTGAGAGAGGGCGGACAGTGAGAGAGGGCGGACAGTGAGAGAGGGTGGACAGTGAGAGAGGGTGGACAGTGAGAGAGGGTGGACAGTGAGCGAGGACGGACAGTGAGAGAGGGTGGACAGTGAGAGAGGGTGGACAGTGAGAGAGGGTGGACAGTGAGAGAGGGTGGACAGTGAGAGAGGACGGACAGTGAGAGAGGGCGGACAGTGAGAGAGGGTGGACAGTGAGAGAGGGCGGACAGTGAGAGAGGGCGGACAGTGAGAGAGGGCGGACAGTGAGAGAGGGCGGACAGTGAGAGAGGGTGGACAGTGAGAGAGGGCGGACAGTGAGAGAGGGCGGACAGTGAGAGAGGACGGACAGTGAGAGAGGGCGGACAGTGAGAGAGGGTGGACAGTGAGAGAGGGTGGACAGTGAGAGAGGGCGGACAGTGAGAGAGGGTGGACAGTGAGAGAGGGCGGATAGTGAGAGAGGGTGGACAGTGAGAGAGGGCGGATAGTGAGAGAGGGCGGACAGTGACAGAGGGCGGACAGTGAGAGAGGGTGGACAGTGAGAGAGGGCGGACAGTGAGAGAGGGTGGACAGTGAGAGAGGGTGGACAGTGAGAGAGGGTGGACAGTGAGAGAGGGCGGACAGTGAGAGAGGGTGGACAGTGAGAGAGGACGGATAGTGAGAGAGGGTGGACAGTGAGAGAGGGTGGACAGTGAGAGAGGGTGGACAGTGAGAGAGGGTGGACAGTGAGAGAGGGCGGACAGTGAGAGAGGGTGGACAGTGAGAGAGGGTGGACAGTGAGAGAGGACGGATAGTGAGAGAGGGTGGACAGTGAGAGAGGGTGGACAGTGAGAGAGGACGGACAGTGAGAGAGGGCAGACAGTGAGAGAGGGTGGACAGTGAGAGAGGGTGGACAGTGAGAGAGGGCGGACAGTGAGAGAGGGCGGACAGTGAGAGAGGGTGGACAGTGAGAGAGGGCGGACAGTGAGAGAGGGTGGACAGTGAGAGAGGGCGGATAGTGAGAGAGGGTGGACAGTGAGAGAGGGCGGATAGTGAGAGAGGGTGGACAGTGACAGAGGGCGGACAGTGAGAGAGGGTGGACAGTGAGAGAGGGCGGACAGTGAGAGAGGGTGGACAGTGAGAGAGGGTGGACAGTGAGAGAGGGTGGACAGTGAGAGAGGGCGGACAGTGAGAGAGGGTGGACAGTGAGAGAGGACGGATAGTGAGAGAGGGTGGACAGTGAGAGAGGGTGGACAGTGAGAGAGGGTGGACAGTGAGAGAGGGTGGACAGTGAGAGAGGGCGGACAGTGAGAGAGGGTGGACAGTGAGAGAGGGTGGACAGTGAGAGAGGACGGATAGTGAGAGAGGGTGGACAGTGAGAGAGGGTGGACAGTGAGAGAGGACGGACAGTGAGAGAGGGCGGACAGTGAGAGAGGGTGGACATTGAGAGAGGGTGGACAGTGAGAGAGGGCGGACAGTGAGAGAGGGCGGACAGTGAGAGAGGACGGACAGTGAGAGAGGGCGGACAGTGAGAGAGGGTGGACAGTGAGAGAGGGTGGACAGTGAGAGAGGGCGGACAGTGAGAGAGGGTGGACAGTGAGAGAGGGCGGATAGTGAGAGAGGGTGGACAGTGAGAGAGGGCGGATAGTGAGAGAGGGTGGACAGTGACAGAGGGCGGACAGTGAGAGAGGGTGGACAGTGAGAGAGGGCGGACAGTGAGAGAGGGTGGACAGTGAGAGAGGGCGGACAGTGAGAGAGGGTGGACAGTGAGAGAGGGTGGACAGTGACAGAGGGCGGACAGTGAGAGAGGGTGGACAGTGAGAGAGGGCGGACAGTGAGAGAGGGTGGACAGTGAGAGAGGGTGGACAGTGAGAGAGGGTGGACAGTGACAGAGGGTGGACAGTGAGAGAGGGCGGACAGTGAGAGAGGGCGGACAGTGAGAGAGGGTGGACAGTGAGAGAGGGCGGACAGTGAGAGAGGGTGGACAGTGAGCGAGGACGGACAGTGAGAGAGGGTGGACAGTGAGAGAGGGTGGACAGTGAGAGAGGGTGGACAGTGAGAGAGGGCGGACAGTGAGAGAGGGTGGACAGTGAGAGAGGGCGGACAGTGAGAGAGGGTGGACAGTGAGAGAGGGTGGACAGTGAGAGAGGGCGGACAGTGAGAGAGGGTGGACAGTGAGAGAGGGTGGACAGTGAGAGAGGGTGGACAGTGAGAGAGGGTGGACAGTGAGAGAGGACGGATAGTGAGAGAGGGTGGACAGTGAGAGAGGGTGGACAGTGAGAGAGGGCGGACAGTGAGAGAGGGTGGACAGTGAGAGAGGGCGGATGTGAGAGAGGGTGGACAGTGAGAGAGGGTGGACAGTGAGAGAGGGCGGACAGTGAGAGAGGGCGGACAGTGAGAGAGGGCGGACAGTGAGAGAGGGCGGACAGTGAGAGAGGGCGGACAGTGAGAGAGGGCGGACAGTGAGAGAGGGTGGACAGTGAGAGAGGGTGGACAGTGAGAGAGGGTGGACAGTGAGAGAGGGCGGACAGTGAGAGAGGGTGGAAGTGAGAGAGGGTGGACAGTGAGAGAGGGTGGACAGTGAGAGAGGGCGGACAGTGAGAGAGGGTGGACAATGAGAGAGGGTGGACAGTGAGAGAGGACGGACAGTGAGAGAGGGTGGACAGTGAGAGAGGGTGGACAGTGAGAGAGGACTGACAGTGAGAGAGGGTGGACAGTGAGAGAGGACTGACAGTGAGAGAGGACGGACAGTGAGAGAGGGTGGACAGTGAGAGAGGGTGGACAGTGAGAGAGGACTGACAGTGAGAGAGGACGGACAGTGAGAGAGGGCGGACAGTGAGAGAGGGCGGACAGTGAGAGAGGGCGGACAGTGAGAGAGGGCGGACAGTGAGAGAGGGTGGACAGTGAGAGAGGGTGGACAGTGAGAGAGGGTGGACAGTGAGAGAGGGTGGACAGTGAGAGAGGGTGGACAGTGAGAGAGGGCGGACAGTGAGAGAGGGCGGACAGTGAGAGAGGGCGGACAGTGAGAGAGGGTGGACAGTGACAGAGGGTGGACAGTGAGAGAGGGTGGACAGTGAGAGAGGGTGGACAGTGAGAGAGGGTGGACAGTGAGAGAGGGCGGACTGTGAGAGAGGGCGGACAGTGAGAGAGGGTGGACAGTGAGAGAGGACGGATAGTGAGAGAGGGTGGACAGTGAGAGAGGGTGGACAGTGAGAGAGGGCGGACAGTGAGAGAGGGTGGACAGTGAGAGAGGGCGGATGTGAGAGAGGGTGGACAGTGAGAGAGGGTGGACAGTGAGAGAGGGCGGACAGTGAGAGAGGGAGGACAGTGAGAGAGGGCGGACAGTGAGAGAGGGCGGACAGTGAGAGAGGGCGGACAGTGAGAGAGGGCGGACAGTGAGAGAGGGCGGACAGTGAGAGAGGGTGGACAGTGAGAGAGGGTGGACAGTGAGAGAGGGCGGATAGTGAGAGAGGGTGGAAGTGAGAGAGGGTGGACAGTGAGAGAGGGTGGACAGTGAGAGAGGGCGGACAGTGAGAGAGGGTGGACAGTGAGAGAGGGTGGACAGTGAGAGAGGACGGACAGTGAGAGAGGGTGGACAGTGAGAGAGGGTGGACAGTGAGAGAGGACTGACAGTGAGAGAGGGTGGACAGTGAGAGAGTACTGACAGTGAGAGAGGGTGGACAGTGAGAGAGGGCGGACAGTGAGAGAGGGCGGACAGTGAGAGAGGGCGGACAGTGAGAGAGGGCGGACAGTGAGAGAGGGTGGACAGTGAGAGAGGGTGGACAGTGAGAGAGGGTGGACAGTGAGAGAGGACTGACAGTGAGAGAGGGCGGACAGTGAGAGAGGGTGGACAGTGAGAGAGGGCGGACAGTGAGAGAGGGCGGACAGTGAGAGAGGGCGGACAGTGAGAGAGGGTGGACAGTGACAGAGGGTGGACAGTGAGAGAGGGTGGACAGTGAGAGATGGTGGACAGTGAGAGAGGGTGGACAGTGAGAGAGGGCGGACAGTGAGAGAGGGCGGACAGTGAGAGAGGGGGGACAGTGAGAGAGGGCGGACAGTGAGAGAGGGCGGACAGTGAGAGAGGGCGGACAGTGAGAGAGGGCGGACAGTGAGAGAGGGCGGACAGTGAGAGAGGGCGGACAGTGAGAGAGGGTGGACAGTGAGAGAGGGTGGACAGTGAGAGAGGGTGGACAGTGAGAGAGGGCGGACAGTGAGAGAGGGCGGACAGTGAGAGAGGGCGGACAGTGAGAGAGGGCGGACAGTGAGAGACGGCGGACAGTGAGAGAGGGTGGACAGTGAGAGAGGGTGGACAGTGAGAGAGGGTGGACAGTGAGAGAGGGTGGACAGTGAGAGAGGGTGGACAGTGAGAGAGGACGGACAGTGAGAGAGGGCGGACAGTGAGAGAGGGTGGACAGTGAGAGAGGGTGGACAGTGAGAGAGGACGGATAGTGAGAGAGGGTGGACAGTGAGAGAGGGTGGACAGTGAGAGAGGACGGACAGTGAGAGAGGGCGGACAGTGAGAGAGGGTGGACAGTGAGAGAGGACGGATAGTGAGAGAGGGTGGACAGTGAGAGAGGGTGGATAGTGAGAGAGGACGGACAGTGAGAGAGGGCGGACAGTGAGAGAGGGCGGACAGTGAGAGAGGGCGGACAGTGAGAGAGGGTGGACAGTGAGAGAGGGTGGACAGTGAGAGAGGGCGGACAGTGAGAGAGGGTGGACAGTGAGAGAGGGTGGACAGTGAGAGAGGACGGATAGTGAGAGAGGGTGGACAGTGAGAGAGGGTGGACAGTGAGAGAGGACGGACAGTGAGAGAGGGCGGACAGTGAGAGAGGGTGGACAGTGAGAGAGGGTGGACAGTGAGAGAGGGTGGACAGTGAGAGAGGGCGGACAGTGAGAGAGGGCGGACAGTGAGAGAGGGCGGACAGTGAGAGAGGGCGGACAGTGAGAGAGGGCGGACAGTGAGAGAGGGCGGACAGTGAGAGAGGGCGGACAGTGAGAGAGGGCGGACAGTGAGAGAGGGCGGACAGTGAGAGAGGGCGGACAGTGAGAGAGGGCGGACAGTGAGAGAGGGTGGACAGTGAGAGAGGGTGGACAGTGAGAGAGGGCGGACAGTGAGAGAGGGCGGACAGTGAGAGACGGCGGACAGTGAGAGAGGGTGGACAGTGAGAGAGGGTGGACACTGAGAGAGGGTGGACAGTGAGAGAGGGTGGACAGTGAGAGAGGGTGGACAGTGAGAGAGGACAGACAGTGAGAGAGGGCGGACAGTGAGAGAGGGTGGACAGTGAGAGAGGGCGGACAGTGAGAGAGGGTGGACAGTGAGAGAGGACTGACAGTGAGAGAGGGCGGACAGTGAGAGAGGGTGGACAGTGAGAGAGGGTGGACAGTGAGAGAGGGCGGACAGTGAGAGAGGGTGGACAGTGAGAGAGGGTGGACAGTGAGAGAGGGCGGACAGTGAGAGAGGGCGGACAGTGAGAGAGGGCGGACAGTGAGAGAGGGTGGACAGTGAGAGAGGGTGGACAGTGAGAGAGGGCGGACAGTGAGAGAGGGCGGACAGTGAGAGAGGGTGGACAGTGAGAGAGGGTGGACAGTGAGAGAGGGCGGACAGTGAGTGAGGGCGGACAGTGAGAGAGGGTGGACAGTGAGAGAGGGCGGACAGTGAGAGAGGGCGGACAGTGAGAGAGGGTGGACAGTGAGAGAGGGTGGACAGTGAGAGAGGGGGGACAGTGAGAGAGGGCGGACAGTGAGAGAGGGCGGACAGTGAGAGAGGGCGGACAGTGAGAGAGGGCGGACAGTGAGAGAGGGCGGACAGTGAGAGAGGGGGGACAGTGAGAGAGGGCGGACAGTGAGAGAGGGCGGACAGTGAGAGAGGGCGGACAGTGAGAGAGGGCGGACAGTGAGAGAGGGCGGACAGTGAGAGAGGGCGGACAGTGAGAGAGGGTGGACAGTGAGAGAGGGTGGACAGTGAGAGAGGGCGGACAGTGAGAGAGGGTGGACAGTGTGAGAGGGCGGATAGTGAGAGAGGGTGGACAGTGAGAGAGGGCGGATAGTGAGAGAGGGTGGACAGTGACAGAGGGCGGACAGTGAGAGAGGGTGGACAGTGAGAGAGGGCGGACAGTGAGAGAGGGTGGACAGTGAGAGAGGGCGGACAGTGAGAGAGGGTGGACAGTGAGAGAGGGTGGACAGTGACAGAGGGCGGACAGTGAGAGAGGGTGGACAGTGAGAGAGGGCGGACAGTGAGAGAGGGTGGACAGTGAGAGAGGGTGGACAGTGAGAGAGGTTGGACAGTGACAGAGGGTGGACAGTGAGAGAGGGCGGACAGTGAGAGAAGGCGGACAGTGAGAGAGGGTGGACAGTGAGAGAGGGTGGACAGTGAGAGAGGGTGGACAGTGAGCGAGGACGGACAGTGAGAGAGGGTGGACAGTGAGAGAGGGTGGACAGTGAGAGAGGGTGGACAGTGAGAGAGGGTGGACAGTGAGAGAGGACGGACAGTGAGAGAGGGCGGACAGTGAGAGAGGGTGGACAGTGAGAGAGGGCGGACAGTGAGAGAGGGCGGACAGTGAGAGAGGGCGGACAGTGAGAGAGGGTGGACAGTGAGAGAGGGTGGACAGTGAGAGAGGGCGGACAGTGAGAGAGGGCGGACAGTGAGAGAGGACGGACAGTGAGAGAGGGCGGACAGTGAGAGAGGGTGGACAGTGAGAGAGGGTGGACAGTGAGAGAGGGCGGACAGTGAGAGAGGGTGGACAGTGAGAGAGGGCGGATAGTGAGAGAGGGTGGACAGTGAGAGAGGGCGGATAGTGAGAGAGGGTGGACAGTGACAGAGGGCGGACAGTGAGAGAGGGCGGACAGTGAGAGAGGGCGGACAGTGAGAGAGGGTGGACAGTGAGAGAGGGTGGACAGTGAGAGAGGGTGGACAGTGAGAGAGGGCGGACAGTGAGAGAGGGTGGACAGTGAGAGAGGACGGATAGTGAGAGAGGGTGGACAGTGAGAGAGGGTGGACAGTGAGAGAGGGTGGACAGTGAGAGAGGGTGGACAGTGAGAGAGGGCGGACAGTGAGAGAGGGTGGACAGTGAGAGAGGGTGGACAGTGAGAGAGGACGGATAGTGAGAGAGGGTGGACAGTGAGAGAGGGTGGACAGTGAGAGAGGACGGACAGTGAGAGAGGGCGGACAGTGAGAGAGGGTGGACAGTGAGAGAGGGTGGACAGTGAGAGAGGGCGGACAGTGAGAGAGGGCGGACAGTGAGAGAGGACGGACAGTGAGAGAGGGCGGACAGTGAGAGAGGGTGGACAGTGAGAGAGGGTGGACAGTGAGAGAGGGCGGACAGTGAGAGAGGGTGGACAGTGAGAGAGGGCGGATAGTGAGAGAGGGTGGACAGTGAGAGAGGGCGGATAGTGAGAGAGGGCGGATAGTGAGAGAGGGTGGACAGTGACAGAGGGCGGACAGTGAGAGAGGGTGGACAGTGAGAGAGGGCGGACAGTGAGAGAGGGCGGACAGTGAGAGAGGGCGGACAGTGAGAGAGGGTGGACAGTGAGAGAGGGTGGACAGTGACAGAGGGCGGACAGTGAGAGAGGGTGGACAGTGAGAGAGGGCGGACAGTGAGAGAGGGTGGACAGTGAGAGAGGGTGGACAGTGAGAGAGGGTGGACAGTGACAGAGGGTGGACAGTGAGAGAGGGCGGACAGTGAGAGAGGGCGGACAGTGAGAGAGGGTGGACAGTGAGAGAGGGCGGACAGTGAGAGAGGGTGTACAGTGAGCGAGGACGGACAGTGAGAGAGGGTGGACAGTGAGAGAGGGTGGACAGTGAGAGAGGGTGGACAGTGAGAGAGGGCGGACAGTGAGAGAGGGTGGACAGTGAGAGAGGGCGGAGAGTGAGAGAGGGTGGACAGTGAGAGAGGGTGGACAGTGAGAGAGGGCGGACAGTGAGAGAGGGTGGACAGTGAGAGAGGGTGGACAGTGAGAGAGGGTGGACAGTGAGAGAGGGTGGACAGTGAGAGAGGACGGATAGTGAGAGAGGGTGGACAGTGAGAGAGGGTGGACAGTGAGAGAGGGCGGACAGTGAGAGAGGGTGGACAGTGAGAGAGGGCGGATGTGAGAGAGGGTGGACAGTGAGAGAGGGTGGACAGTGAGAGAGGGTGGACAGTGAGAGAGGGCGGACAGTGAGAGAGGGCGGACAGTGAGAGAGGGCGGACAGTGAGAGAGGGCGGACAGTGAGAGAGGGCGGACAGTGAGAGAGGGCGGACAGTGAGAGAGGGTGGACAGTGAGAGAGGGTGGACAGTGAGAGAGGGTGGACAGTGAGAGAGGGCGGACAGTGAGAGAGGGTGGAAGTGAGAGAGGGTGGACAGTGAGAGAGGGTGGACAGTGAGAGAGGGCGGACAGTGAGAGAGGGTGGACAATGAGAGAGGGTGGACAGTGAGAGAGGACGGACAGTGAGAGAGGGTGGACAGTGAGAGAGGGTGGACAGTGAGAGAGGACTGACAGTGAGAGAGGGTGGACAGTGAGAGAGGACTGACAGTGAGAGAGGGTGGACAGTGAGAGAGGGCGGACAGTGAGAGAGGGCGGACAGTGAGAGAGGGCGGACAGTGAGAGAGGGCGGACAGTGAGAGAGGGTGGACAGTGAGAGAGGGTGGACAGTGAGAGAGGGTGGACAGTGAGAGAGGACTGACAGTGAGAGAGGGTGGACAGTGAGAGAGGGTGGACAGTGAGAGAGGGCGGACAGTGAGAGAGGGCGGACAGTGAGAGAGGGCGGACAGTGAGAGAGGGTGGACAGTGACAGAGGGTGGACAGTGAGAGAGGGTGGACAGTGAGAGAGGGTGGACAGTGAGAGAGGGTGGACAGTGAGAGAGGGCGGACAGTGAGAGAGGGCGGACAGTGAGAGAGGGTGGACAGTGAGAGAGGACGGATAGTGAGAGAGGGTGGACAGTGAGAGAGGGCGGACAGTGAGAGAGGGCGGACAGTGAGAGAGGGTGGACAGTGAGAGAGGGCGGATGTGAGAGAGGGTGGACAGTGAGAGAGGGTGGACTGTGAGAGAGGGCGGACAGTGAGAGAGGGAGGACAGTGAGAGAGGGCGGACAGTGAGAGAGGGTGGACAGTGAGAGAGGGCGGACAGTGAGAGAGGGCGGACAGTGAGAGAGGGCGGACAGTGAGAGAGGGTGGACAGTGAGAGAGGGTGGACAGTGAGAGAGGGTGGACAGTGAGAGAGGGCGGATAGTGAGAGAGGGTGGAAGTGAGAGAGGGTGGACAGTGAGAGAGGGTGGACAGTGAGAGAGGGCGGACAGTGAGAGAGGGTGGACAGTGAGAGAGGGTGGACAGTGAGAGAGGACGGACAGTGAGAGAGGGTGGACAGTGAGAGAGGGTGGACAGTGAGAGAGGACTGACAGTGAGAGAGGGTGGACAGTGAGAGAGGACTGACAGTGAGAGAGGGTGGACAGTGAGAGAGGGCGGACAGTGAGAGAGGGCGGACAGTGAGAGAGGGCGGACAGTGAGAGAGGGTGGACAGTGAGAGAGGGTGGACAGTGAGAGAGGGTGGACAGTGAGAGAGGGTGGACAGTGAGAGAGGACTGACAGTGAGAGAGGGTGGACAGTGAGAGAGGGTGGACAGTGAGAGAGGGCGGACAGTGAGAGAGGGCGGACAGTGAGAGAGGGCGGACAGTGAGAGAGGGTGGACAGTGACAGAGGGTGGACAGTGAGAGAGGGTGGACAGTGAGAGAGGGTGGACAGTGAGAGAGGGTGGACAGTGAGAGAGGGCGGACAGTGAGAGAGGGCGGACAGTGAGAGAGGGGGGACAGTGAGAGAGGGCGGACAGTGAGAGAGGGTGGACAGTGAGAGAGGGCGGACAGTGAGAGAGGGCGGACAGTGAGAGAGGGCGGACAGTGAGAGAGGGCGGACAGTGAGAGAGGGCGGACAGTGAGAGAGGGTGGACAGTGAGAGAGGGTGGACAGTGAGAGAGGGTGGACAGTGAGAGAGGGTGGACAGTGAGAGAGGGCGGACAGTGAGAGTGGGCGGACAGTGAGAGACGGCGGACAGTGAGAGAGGGTGGACAGTGAGAGAGGACGGATAGTGAGAGAGGGTGGACAGTGAGAGAGGGTGGACAGTGAGAGAGGACGGACAGTGAGAGAGGGTGGACAGTGAGAGAGGGCGGACAGTGAGAGAGGGTGGACAGTGAGAGAGGGTGGACAGTGACAGAGGGCGGACAGTGAGAGAGGGTGGACAGTGAGAGAGGGCGGACAGTGAGAGAGGGTGGACAGTGAGAGAGGGTGGACAGTGAGAGAGGGTGGACAGTGACAGAGGGTGGACAGTGAGAGAGGGCGGACAGTGAGAGAGGGCGGACAGTGAGAGAGGGTGGACAGTGAGAGAGGGCGGACAGTGAGAGAGGGTGGACAGTGAGCGAGGACGGACAGTGAGAGAGGGTGGACAGTGAGAGAGGGTGGACAGTGAGAGAGGGTGGACAGTGAGAGAGGGCGGACAGTGAGAGAGGGTGGACAGTGAGAGAGGGCGGACAGTGAGAGAGGGTGGACAGTGAGAGAGGGTGGACAGTGAGAGAGGGCGGACAGTGAGAGAGGGTGGACAGTGAGAGAGGGTGGACAGTGAGAGAGGGTGGACAGTGAGAGAGGGTGGACAGTGAGAGAGGACGGATAGTGAGAGAGGGTGGACAGTGAGAGAGGGTGGACAGTGAGAGAGGGCGGACAGTGAGAGAGGGTGGACAGTGAGAGAGGGCGGATGTGAGAGAGGGTGGACAGTGAGAGAGGGTGGACAGTGAGGGAGGGCGGACAGTGAGAGAGGGCGGACAGTGAGAGAGGGCGGACAGTGAGAGAGGGCGGACAGTGAGAGAGGGCGGACAGTGAGAGAGGGCGGACAGTGAGAGAGGGTGGACAGTGAGAGAGGGTGGACAGTGAGAGAGGGTGGACAGTGAGAGAGGGCGGACAGTGAGAGAGGGTGGAAGTGAGACAGGGTGGACAGTGAGAGAGGGTGGACAGTGAGAGAGGGCGGACAGTGAGAGAGGGTGGACAGTGAGAGAGGGTGGACAGTGAGAGAGGACGGACAGTGAGAGAGGGTGGACAGTGAGAGAGGGCGGACAGTGAGAGAGGGTGGACAGTGAGAGAGGGTGGACAGTGAGAGAGGACTGACAGTGAGAGAGGGTGGACAGTGAGAGAGGGCGGACAGTGAGAGAGGGCGGACAGTGAGAGAGGGCGGACAGTGAGAGAGGGCGGACAGTGAGAGAGGGTGGACAGTGAGAGAGGGTGGACAGTGAGAGAGGGTGGACAGTGAGAGAGGACTGACAGTGAGAGAGGGTGGACAGTGAGAGAGGGTGGACAGTGAGAGAGGGCGGACAATGAGAGAGGGCGGACAGTGAGAGAGGGTGGACAGTGAGAGAGGGTGGACAGTGACAGAGGGTGGACAGTGAGAGAGGGTGGACAGTGAGAGAGGGTGGACAGTGAGAGAGGGTGGACAGTGAGAGAGGGCGGACAGTGAGAGAGGGCGGACAGTGAGAGAGGGTGGACAGTGAGAGAGGACGGATAGTGAGAGAGGGTGGACAGTGAGAGAGGGTGGACAGTGAGAGAGGGCGGACAGTGAGAGAGGGTGGACAGTGAGAGAGGGCGGATGTGAGAGAGGGTGGACAGTGAGAGAGGGTGGACAGTGAGAGAGGGCGGACAGTGAGAGAGGGAGGACAGTGAGAGAGGGCGGACAGTGAGAGAGGGCGGACAGTGAGAGAGGGCGGACAGTGAGAGAGGGCGGACAGTGAGAGAGGGCGGACAGTGAGAGAGGGTGGACAGTGAGAGAGGGTGGACAGTGAGAGAGGGTGGACAGTGAGAGAGGGCGGATAGTGAGAGAGGGTGGAAGTGAGAGAGGGTGGACAGTGAGAGAGGGTGGACAGTGAGAGAGGGCGGACAGTGAGAGAGGGTGGACAGTGAGAGAGGGTGGACAGTGAGAGAGGACGGACAGTGAGAGAGGGTGGACAGTGAGAGAGGGTGGACAGTGAGAGAGGACTGACAGTGAGAGAGGGTGGACAGTGAGAGAGGACTGACAGTGAGAGAGGGTGGACAGTGAGAGAGGGCGGACAGTGAGAGAGGGCGGACAGTGAGAGAGGGCGGACAGTGAGAGAGGGCGGACAGTGAGAGAGGGTGGACAGTGAGAGAGGGTGGACAGTGAGAGAGGGTGGACAGTGAGAGAGGACTGACAGTGAGAGAGTGTGGACAGTGAGAGAGGGTGGACAGTGAGAGAGGGCGGACAGTGAGAGAGGGCGGACAGTGAGAGAGGGCGGACAGTGAGAGAGGGTGGACAGTGAGAGAGGGTGGACAGTGAGAGAGGTTGGACAGTGAGAGAGGACTGACAGTGAGAGAGGGTGGACAGTGAGAGAGGGTGGACAGTGAGAGAGGGCGGACAGTGAGAGAGGGCGGACAGTGAGAGAGGGCGGACAGTGAGAGAGGGTGGACAGTGAGAGAGGGTGGACAGTGAGAGAGGGTGGACAGTGAGAGAGGGTGGACAGTGAGAGAGGGCGGACAGTGAGAGTGGGCGGACAGTGAGAGACGGCGGACAGTGAGAGAGGGTGGACAGTGAGAGAGGACGGATAGTGAGAGAGGGTGGACAGTGAGAGAGGGTGGACAGTGAGAGAGGACGGACAGTGAGAGAGGGTGGACAGTGAGAGAGGGCGGACAGTGAGAGAGGGTGGACAGTGAGAGAGGGTGGACAGTGACAGAGGGCGGACAGTGAGAGAGGGTGGACAGTGAGAGAGGGCGGACAGTGAGAGAGGGTGGACAGTGAGAGAGGGTGGACAGTGAGAGAGGGTGGACAGTGACAGAGGGTGGACAGTGAGAGAGGGCGGACAGTGAGAGAGGGCGGACAGTGAGAGAGGGTGGACAGTGAGAGAGGGCGGACAGTGAGAGAGGGTGGACAGTGAGCGAGGACGGACAGTGAGAGAGGGTGGACAGTGAGAGAGGGTGGACAGTGAGAGAGGGTGGACAGTGAGAGAGGGCGGACAGTGAGAGAGGGTGGACAGTGAGAGAGGGCGGACAGTGAGAGAGGGTGGACAGTGAGAGAGGGTGGACAGTGAGAGAGGGCGGACAGTGAGAGAGGGTGGACAGTGAGAGAGGGTGGACAGTGAGAGAGGGTGGACAGTGAGAGAGGGTGGACAGTGAGAGAGGACGGATAGTGAGAGAGGGTGGACAGTGAGAGAGGGTGGACAGTGAGAGAGGGCGGACAGTGAGAGAGGGTGGACAGTGAGAGAGGGCGGATGTGAGAGAGGGTGGACAGTGAGAGAGGGTGGACAGTGAGGGAGGGCGGACAGTGAGAGAGGGCGGACAGTGAGAGAGGGCGGACAGTGAGAGAGGGCGGACAGTGAGAGAGGGCGGACAGTGAGAGAGGGCGGACAGTGAGAGAGGGTGGACAGTGAGAGAGGGTGGACAGTGAGAGAGGGTGGACAGTGAGAGAGGGCGGACAGTGAGAGAGGGTGGAAGTGAGACAGGGTGGACAGTGAGAGAGGGTGGACAGTGAGAGAGGGCGGACAGTGAGAGAGGGTGGACAGTGAGAGAGGGTGGACAGTGAGAGAGGACGGACAGTGAGAGAGGGTGGACAGTGAGAGAGGGCGGACAGTGAGAGAGGGTGGACAGTGAGAGAGGGTGGACAGTGAGAGAGGACTGACAGTGAGAGAGGGTGGACAGTGAGAGAGGGCGGACAGTGAGAGAGGGCGGACAGTGAGAGAGGGCGGACAGTGAGAGAGGGCGGACAGTGAGAGAGGGTGGACAGTGAGAGAGGGTGGACAGTGAGAGAGGGTGGACAGTGAGAGAGGACTGACAGTGAGAGAGGGTGGACAGTGAGAGAGGGTGGACAGTGAGAGAGGGCGGACAATGAGAGAGGGCGGACAGTGAGAGAGGGTGGACAGTGAGAGAGGGTGGACAGTGACAGAGGGTGGACAGTGAGAGAGGGTGGACAGTGAGAGAGGGTGGACAGTGAGAGAGGGTGGACAGTGAGAGAGGGCGGACAGTGAGAGAGGGCGGACAGTGAGAGAGGGTGGACAGTGAGAGAGGACGGATAGTGAGAGAGGGTGGACAGTGAGAGAGGGTGGACAGTGAGAGAGGGCGGACAGTGAGAGAGGGTGGACAGTGAGAGAGGGCGGATGTGAGAGAGGGTGGACAGTGAGAGAGGGTGGACAGTGAGAGAGGGTGGACAGTGAGAGAGGGTGGACAGTGAGAGAGGGCGGACAGTGAGAGAGGGAGGACAGTGAGAGAGGGCGGACAGTGAGAGAGGGCGGACAGTGAGAGAGGGCGGACAGTGAGAGAGGGCGGACAGTGAGAGAGGGCGGACAGTGAGAGAGGGTGGACAGTGAGAGAGGGTGGACAGTGAGAGAGGGTGGACAGTGAGAGAGGGCGGATAGTGAGAGAGGGTGGAAGTGAGAGAGGGTGGACAGTGAGAGAGGGTGGACAGTGAGAGAGGGCGGACAGTGAGAGAGGGTGGACAGTGAGAGAGGGTGGACAGTGAGAGAGGACGGACAGTGAGAGAGGGTGGACAGTGAGAGAGGGTGGACAGTGAGAGAGGACTGACAGTGAGAGAGGGTGGACAGTGAGAGAGGACTGACAGTGAGAGAGGGTGGACAGTGAGAGAGGGCGGACAGTGAGAGAGGGCGGACAGTGAGAGAGGGCGGACAGTGAGAGAGGGCGGACAGTGAGAGAGGGTGGACAGTGAGAGAGGGTGGACAGTGAGAGAGGGTGGACAGTGAGAGAGGACTGACAGTGAGAGAGTGTGGACAGTGAGAGAGGGTGGACAGTGAGAGAGGGCGGACAGTGAGAGAGGGCGGACAGTGAGAGAGGGCGGACAGTGAGAGAGGGTGGACAGTGAGAGAGGGTGGACAGTGAGAGAGGGTGGACAGTGAGAGAGGACTGACAGTGAGAGAGGGTGGACAGTGAGAGAGGGTGGACAGTGAGAGAGGGCGGACAGTGAGAGAGGGCGGACAGTGAGAGAGGGCGGACAGTGACAGAGGGTGGACAGTGAGAGAGGGTGGACAGTGAGAGAGGGCGGACAGTGAGAGAGGGTGGACAGTGAGAGAGGGTGGACAGTGAGAGAGGGCGGACAGTGAGAGAGGGCGGACAGTGAGAGAGGGGGGACAGTGAGAGAGGGCGGACAGTGAGAGAGGGTGGACAGTGAGAGAGGGCGGACAGTGAGAGAGGGCGGACAGTGAGAGAGGGCGGACAGTGAGAGAGGGCGGACAGTGAGAGAGGGCGGACAGTGAGAGAGGGTGGACAGTGAGAGAGGGTGGACAGTGAGAGAGGGTGGACAGTGAGAGAGGGTGGACAGTGAGAGAGGGTGGACAGTGAGAGAGGGCGGACAGTGAGAGAGGGCGGACAGTGAGAGACGGCGGACAGTGAGAGAGGGTGGACAGTGAGAGAGGGTGGACAGTGAGAGAGGGTGGACAGTGAGAGAGGACGGACAGTGAGAGAGGGCGGACAGTGAGAGAGGGTGGACAGTGAGAGAGGGTGGACAGTGAGAGAGGACGGATAGTGAGAGAGGGTGGACAGTGAGAGAGGGTGGACAGTGAGAGAGGACGGACAGTGAGAGAGGGCGGACAGTGAGAGAGGGTGGACAGTGAGAGAGGACGGATAGTGAGAGAGGGTGGACAGTGAGAGAGGGTGGACAGTGAGAGAGGACGGACAGTGAGAGAGGGCGGACAGTGAGAGAGGGTCGACAGTGAGAGAGGGTGGACAGTGAGAGAGGACGGATAGTGAGAGAGGGTGGACAGTGAGAGAGGGTGGACAGTGAGAGAGGACGGACAGTGAGAGAGGGCGGACAGTGAGAGAGGGTGGACAGTGAGAGAGGGTGGACAGTGAGAGAGGGCGGACAGTGAGAGAGGGTGGACAGTGAGAGAGGGTGGACAGTGAGAGAGGACGGATAGTGAGAGAGGGTGGACAGTGAGAGAGGGTGGACAGTGAGAGAGGACGGACAGTGAGAGAGGGCGGACAGTGAGAGAGGGTGGACAGTGAGAGAGGGTGGACAGTGAGAGAGGGTGGACAGTGAGAGAGGGTGGACAGTGAGAGAGGACGGATAGTGAGAGAGGGTGGACAGTGAGAGAGGGTGGACAGTGAGAGAGGACGGACAGTGAGAGAGGGCGGACAGTGAGAGAGGGCGGACAGTGAGAGAGGGCGGACAGTGAGAGAGGACGGATAGTGAGAGAGGGTGGACAGTGAGAGAGGGTGGACAGTGAGAGAGGGTGGACAGTGAGAGAGGACGGACAGTGAGAGAGGGCGGACAGTGAGAGAGGGTGGAAAGTGAGAGAGGGTGGACAGTGAGACAGGGTGGACAGTGAGAGAGGACGGATAGTGAGAGAGGGTGGACAGTGAGAGAGGGTGGACAGTGAGAGAGGACGGACAGTGAGAGAGGGCGGACAGTGAGAGAGGGCGGACAGTGAGAGAGGGTGGACAGTGAGAGAGGGCGGACAGTGAGAGAGGACGGATAGTGAGAGAGGGTGGACAGTGAGAGAGGGTGGACAGTGAGAGAGGACGGACAGTGAGAGAGGGCGGACAGTGAGAGAGGGTGGACAGTGAGAGAGGGTGGACAGTGAGAGAGGACGGATAGTGAGAGAGGGTGGACAGTGAGAGAGGGTGGACAGTGAGAGAGGACGGACAGTGAGAGAGGGTGGACAGTGAGAGAGGGTGGACAGTGAGAGAGGGTGGACAGTGAGAGAGGGCGGACAGTGAGAGAGGGCGGACAGTGAGAGAGGACGGACAGTGAGAGAGGGCGGACAGTGAGAGAGGGTGGACAGTGAGAGAGGGTGGACAGTGAGAGAGGGCGGACAGTGAGAGAGGGTGGACAGTGAGAGAGGGCGGATAGTGAGAGAGGGTGGACAGTGAGAGAGGGCGGATAGTGAGAGAGGGTGGACAGTGACAGAGGGCGGACAGTGAGAGAGGGTGGACAGTGAGAGAGGGCGGACAGTGAGAGAGGGTGGACAGTGAGAGAGGGCGGACAGTGAGAGAGGGTGGACAGTGAGAGAGGGTGGACAGTGACAGAGGGCGGACAGTGAGAGAGGGTGGACAGTGAGAGAGGGCGGACAGTGAGAGAGGGTGGACAGTGAGAGAGGGTGGACAGTGAGAGAGGGTGGACAGTGACAGAGGGTGGACAGTGAGAGAGGGCGGACAGTGAGAGAGGGCGGACAGTGAGAGAGGGTGGACAGTGAGAGAGGGTGGACAGTGAGAGAGGGTGGACAGTGAGCGAGGACGGACAGTGAGAGAGGGTGGACAGTGAGAGAGGGTGGACAGTGAGAGAGGGTGGACAGTGAGAGAGGGTGGACAGTGAGAGAGGACGGACAGTGAGAGAGGGCGGACAGTGAGAGAGGGCGGACAGTGAGAGAGGGTGGACAGTGAGAGAGGGCGGACAGTGAGAGAGGGCGGACAGTGAGAGAGGGTGGACAGTGAGAGAGGGTGGACAGTGAGAGAGGGCGGACAGTGAGAGAGGACTGACAGTTGGAGAGGGTGGACAGTGAGAGAGGACTGACAGTGAGAGAGGGCGGACAGTGAGAGAGGGTGGACAGTGAGAGAGGGCGGATGTGAGAGAGGGTGGACAGTGAGAGAGGGCGGACAGTGAGAGAGGGCGGACAGTGAGAGAGGGCGGACAGTGAGAGAGGGCGGACAGTGAGAGAGGGCGGACAGTGAGAGAGGGCGGACAGTGAGAGAGGGCGGACAGTGAGAGAGGGTGGACAGTGAGAGAGGGTGGACAGTGAGAGAGGGCGGACAGTGAGAGAGGGTGGAAGTGAGAGAGGGTGGACAGTGAGAGAGGGTGGACAGTGAGAGAGGGCGGACAGTGAGAGAGGGTGGACAGTGAGAGAGGGTGGACAGTGAGAGAGGACGGACAGTGAGAGAGGGTGGACAGTGAGAGAGGGTGGACAGTGAGAGAGGACTGACAGTTGGAGAGGGTGGACAGTGAGAGAGGACTGACAGTGAGAGAGGGTGGACAGTGAGAGAGGGCGGACAGTGAGAGAGGGCGGACAGTGAGAGAGGGCGGACAGTGAGAGAGGGCGGACAGTGAGAGAGGGTGGACAGTGAGAGAGGGTGGACAGTGAGAGAGGGTGGACAGTGAAAGAGGACTGACAGTGAGAGAGGGTGGACAGTGAGAGAGGGTGGACAGTGAGAGAGGGCGGACAGTGAGAGAGGGCGGACAGTGAGAGAGGGCGGACAGTGAGAGAGGGTGGACAGTGACAGAGGGTGGACAGTGAGAGAGGGTGGACAGTGAGAGAGGGTGGACAGTGAGAGAGGGCGGACAGTGAGAGAGGGCGGACAGTGAGAGAGGGCGGACAGTGAGAGAGGGTGGACAGTGAGAGAGGGCGGACAGTGAGAGAGGGCGGACAGTGAGAGAGGGCGGACAGTGAGAGAGGGCGGACAGTGAGAGAGGGCGGACAGTGAGAGAGGGCGGACAGTGAGAGAGGGCGGACAGTGAGAGAGGGTGGACAGTGAGAGAGGGTGGACAGTGAGAGAGGGTGGACAGTGAGAGAGGGCGGACAGTGAGAGAGGGCAGACAGTGAGAGACGGCGGACAGTGAGAGAGGGTGGACAGTGAGAGAGGGTGGACACTGAGAGAGGGTGGACAGTGAGAGAGGGTGGACAGTGAGAGAGGGTGGACAGTGAGAGAGGGCGGACAGTGAGAGAGGGCGGACAGTGAGAGAGGGCGGACAGTGAGAGAGGGTGGACAGTGAGAGAGGGTGGACAGTGAGAGAGGGCGGACAGTGAGAGAGGGCGGACAGTGAGAGAGGACGGACAGTGAGAGAGGGCGGACAGTGAGAGAGGGTGGACAGTGAGAGAGGGTGGACAGTGAGAGAGGGCGGACAGTGAGAGAGGGTGGACAGTGAGAGAGGGCGGATAGTGAGAGAGGGTGGACAGTGAGAGAGGGCGGATAGTGAGAGAGGGTGGACAGTGACAGAGGGCGGACAGTGAGAGAGGGTGGACAGTGAGAGAGGGCGGACAGTGAGAGAGGGTGGACAGTGAGAGAGGGTGGACAGTGAGAGAGGATGGACAGTGAGAGAGGGCGGACAGTGAGAGAGGGTGGACAGTGAGAGAGGACGGATAGTGAGAGAGGGTGGACAGTGAGAGAGGGTGGACAGTGAGAGAGGGTGGACAGTGAGAGAGGGTGGACAGTGAGAGAGGGCGGACAGTGAGAGAGGGTGGACAGTGAGAGAGGGTGGACAGTGAGAGAGGACGGATAGTGAGAGAGGGTGGACAGTGAGAGAGGGTGGACAGTGAGAGAGGACGGACAGTGAGAGAGGGCGGACAGTGAGAGAGGGTGGACAGTGAGAGAGGGTGGACAGTGAGAGAGGGCGGACAGTGAGAGAGGGCGGACAGTGAGAGAGGACGGACAGTGAGAGAGGGCGGACAGTGAGAGAGGGTGGACAGTGAGAGAGGGTGGACAGTGAGAGAGGGCGGACAGTGAGAGAGGGTGGACAGTGAGAGAGGGCGGATAGTGAGAGAGGGTGGACAGTGAGAGAGGGCGGATAGTGAGAGAGGGCGGATAGTGAGAGAGGGTGGACAGTGACAGAGGGCGGACAGTGAGAGAGGGTGGACAGTGAGAGAGGGCGGACAGTGAGAGAGGGCGGACAGTGAGAGAGGGCGGACAGTGAGAGAGGGTGGACAGTGAGAGAGGGTGGACAGTGACAGAGGGCGGACAGTGAGAGAGGGTGGACAGTGAGAGAGGGCGGACAGTGAGAGAGGGTGGACAGTGAGAGAGGGTGGACAGTGAGAGAGGGTGGACAGTGACAGAGGGTGGACAGTGAGAGAGGGCGGACAGTGAGAGAGGGCGGACAGTGAGAGAGGGTGGACAGTGAGAGAGGGCGGACAGTGAGAGAGGGTGGACAGTGAGCGAGGACGGACAGTGAGAGAGGGTGGACAGTGAGAGAGGGTGGACAGTGAGAGAGGGTGGACAGTGAGAGAGGGCGGACAGTGAGAGAGGGTGGACAGTGAGAGAGGGCGGACAGTGAGAGAGGGTGGACAGTGAGAGAGGGTGGACAGTGAGAGAGGGCGGACAGTGAGAGAGGGTGGACAGTGAGAGAGGGTGGACAGTGAGAGAGGGTGGACAGTGAGAGAGGGTGGACAGTGAGAGAGGACGGATAGTGAGAGAGGGTGGACAGTGAGAGAGGGTGGACAGTGAGAGAGGGCGGACAGTGAGAGAGGGTGGACAGTGAGAGAGGGCGGATGTGAGAGAGGGTGGACAGTGACAGAGGGTGGACAGTGAGAGAGGGTGGACAGTGAGAGAGGGCGGACAGTGAGAGAGGGCGGACAGTGAGAGAGGGCGGACAGTGAGAGAGGGCGGACAGTGAGAGAGGGCAGACAGTGAGAGAGGGCGGACAGTGAGAGAGGGTGGACAGTGAGAGAGGGTGGACAGTGAGAGAGGGTGGACAGTGAGAGAGGGCGGACAGTGAGAGAGGGTGGAAGTGAGAGAGGGTGGACAGTGAGAGAGGGTGGACAGTGAGAGAGGGCGGACAGTGAGAGAGGGTGGACAATGAGAGAGGGTGGACAGTGAGAGAGGACGGACAGTGAGAGAGGGTGGACAGTGAGAGAGGGTGGACAGTGAGAGAGGACTGACAGTGAGAGAGGGTGGACAGTGAGAGAGGACTGACAGTGAGAGAGGGTGGACAGTGAGAGAGGGCGGACAGTGAGAGAGGGCGGACAGTGAGAGAGGGCGGACAGTGAGAGAGGGCGGACAGTGAGAGAGGGTGGACAGTGAGAGAGGGTGGACAGTGAGAGAGGGTGGACAGTGAGAGAGGACTGACAGTGAGAGAGGGTGGACAGTGAGAGAGGGTGGACAGTGAGAGAGGGCGGACAGTGAGAGAGGGCGGACAGTGAGAGAGGGCGGACAGTGAGAGAGGGTGGACAGTGACAGAGGGTGGACAGTGAGAGAGGGTGGACAGTGAGAGAGGGTGGACAGTGAGAGAGGGTGGACAGTGAGAGAGGGCGGACAGTGAGAGAGGGCGGACAGTGAGAGAGGGTGGACAGTGAGAGAGGACGGATAGTGAGAGAGGGTGGACAGTGAGAGAGGGCGGACAGTGAGAGAGGGCGGACAGTGAGAGAGGGTGGACAGTGAGAGAGGGCGGATGTGAGAGAGGGCGGACAGTGAGAGAGGGTGGACTGTGAGAGAGGGCGGACAGTGAGAGAGGGAGGACAGTGAGAGAGGGCGGACAGTGAGAGAGGGCGGACAGTGAGAGAGGGCGGGGACAGTGAGAGAGGGCGGACAGTGAGAGAGGGTGGACAGTGAGAGAGGGTGGACAGTGAGAGAGGGTGGACAGTGAGAGAGGGTGGACAGTGAGAGAGGGCGGATAGTGAGAGAGGGTGGAAGTGAGAGAGGGTGGACAGTGAGAGAGGGTGGACAGTGAGAGAGGGCGGACAGTGAGAGAGGGTGGACAGTGAGAGAGGGTGGACAGTGAGAGAGGACGGACAGTGAGAGAGGGTGGACAGTGAGAGAGGGTGGACAGTGAGAGAGGACTGACAGTGAGAGAGGGTGGACAGTGAGAGAGGACTGACAGTGAGAGAGGGTGGACAGTGAGAGAGGGCGGACAGTGAGAGAGGGCTTACAGTGAGAGAGGGCGGACAGTGAGAGAGGGCGGACAGTGAGAGAGGGTGGACAGTGAGAGAGGGTGGACAGTGAGAGAGGGCGGACAGTGAGAGAGGGTGGACAGTGAGAGAGGGTGGACAGTGAGAGAGGGTGGACAGTGAGAGAGGGTGGACAGTGAGAGAGGACGGATAGTGAGAGAGGGTGGACAGTGAGAGAGGGTGGACAGTGAGAGAGGGCGGACAGTGAGAGAGGGTGGACAGTGAGAGAGGGCGGATGTGAGAGAGGGTGGACAGTGAGAGAGGGTGGACAGTGAGAGAGGGCGGACAGTGAGAGAGGGCGGACAGTGAGAGAGGGCGGACAGTGAGAGAGGGCGGACAGTGAGAGAGGGCGGACAGTGAGAGAGGGCGGACAGTGAGAGAGGGTGGACAGTGAGAGAGGGTGGACAGTGAGAGAGGGTGGACAGTGAGAGAGGGCGGACAGTGAGAGAGGGTCGAAGTGAGACAGGGTGGACAGTGAGAGAGGGTGGACAGTGAGAGAGGGCGGACAGTGAGAGAGGGTGGACAGTGAGAGAGGGTGGACAGTGAGAGAGGACGGACAGTGAGAGAGGGTGGACAGTGAGAGAGGGCGGACAGTGAGAGAGGGTGGACAGTGAGAGAGGGTGGACAGTGAGAGAGGACTGACAGTGAGAGAGGGTGGACAGTGAGAGAGGGCGGACAGTGAGAGAGGGCGGACAGTGAGAGAGGGCGGACAGTGAGAGAGGGCGGACAGTGAGAGAGGGTGGACAGTGAGAGAGGGTGGACAGTGAGAGAGGGTGGACAGTGAGAGAGGACTGACAGTGAGAGAGGGTGGACAGTGAGAGAGGGTGGACAGTGAGAGAGGGCGGACAGTGAGAGAGGGCGGACAGTGAGAGAGGGCGGACAGTGAGAGAGGGTGGACAGTGACAGAGGGTGGACAGTGAGAGAGGGTGGACAGTGAGAGAGGGTGGACAGTGAGAGAGGGTGGACAGTGAGAGAGGGCGGACAGTGAGAGAGGGCGGACAGTGAGAGAGGGTGGACAGTGAGAGAGGACGGATAGTGAGAGAGGGTGGACAGTGAGAGAGGGTGGACAGTGAGAGAGGGCGGACAGTGAGAGAGGGTGGACAGTGAGAGAGGGCGGATGTGAGAGAGGGTGGACAGTGAGAGAGGGTGGACAGTGAGAGAGGGCGGACAGTGAGAGAGGGAGGACAGTGAGAGAGGGCGGACAGTGAGAGAGGGCGGACAGTGAGAGAGGGCGGACAGTGAGAGAGGGCGGACAGTGAGAGAGGGCGGACAGTGAGAGAGGGTGGACAGTGAGAGAGGGTGGACAGTGAGAGAGGGTGGACAGTGAGAGAGGGCGGATAGTGAGAGAGGGTGGAAGTGAGAGAGGGTGGACAGTGAGAGAGGGTGGACAGTGAGAGAGGGCGGACAGTGAGAGAGGGTGGACAGTGAGAGAGGGTGGACAGTGAGAGAGGACGGACAGTGAGAGAGGGTGGACAGTGAGAGAGGGTGGACAGTGAGAGAGGACTGACAGTGAGAGAGGGTGGACAGTGAGAGAGGACTGACAGTGAGAGAGGGTGGACAGTGAGAGAGGGCGGACAGTGAGAGAGGGCGGACAGTGAGAGAGGGCGGACAGTGAGAGAGGGCGGACAGTGAGAGAGGGTGGACAGTGAGAGAGGGTGGACAGTGAGAGAGGGTGGACAGTGAGAGAGGACTGACAGTGAGAGAGTGTGGACAGTGAGAGAGGGTGGACAGTGAGAGAGGGCGGACAGTGAGAGAGGGCGGACAGTGAGAGAGGGCGGACAGTGAGAGAGGGTGGACAGTGAGAGAGGGTGGACAGTGAGAGAGGGTGGACAGTGAGAGAGGACTGACAGTGAGAGAGGGTGGACAGTGAGAGAGGGTGGACAGTGAGAGAGGGCGGACAGTGAGAGAGGGCGGACAGTGAGAGAGGGCGGACAGTGAGAGAGGGTGGACAGTGACAGAGGGTGGACAGTGAGAGAGGGTGGACAGTGAGAGAGGGTGGACAGTGAGAGAGGGTGGACAGTGAGAGAGGGCGGACAGTGAGAGAGGGCGGACAGTGAGAGAGGGGGGACAGTGAGAGAGGGCGGACAGTGAGAGAGGGTGGACAGTGAGAGAGGGCGGACAGTGAGAGAGGGCGGACAGTGAGAGAGGGCGGACAGTGAGAGAGGGCGGACAGTGAGAGAGGGCGGACAGTGAGAGAGGGTGGACAGTGAGAGAGGGTGGACAGTGAGAGAGGGTGGACAGTGAGAGAGGGTGGACAGTGAGAGAGGGCGGACAGTGAGAGAGGGCGGACAGTGAGAGAGGGCGGACAGTGAGAGACGGCGGACAGTGAGAGAGGGTGGACAGTGAGAGAGGGTGGACAGTGAGAGAGGGTGGACAGTGAGAGAGGGTGGACAGTGAGAGAGGACGGACAGTGAGAGAGGGCGGACAGTGAGAGAGGGTGGACAGTGAGAGAGGGTGGACAGTGAGAGAGGACGGATAGTGAGAGAGGGTGGACAGTGAGAGAGGGTGGACAGTGAGAGAGGACGGACAGTGAGAGAGGGCGGACAGTGAGAGAGGGTGGACAGTGAGAGAGGACGGATAGTGAGAGAGGGTGGACAGTGAGAGAGGGTGGACAGTGAGAGAGGACGGACAGTGAGAGAGGGCGGACAGTGAGAGAGGGTCGACAGTGAGAGAGGGTGGACAGTGAGAGAGGACGGATAGTGAGAGAGGGTGGACAGTGAGAGAGGGTGGACAGTGAGAGAGGACGGACAGTGAGAGAGGGCGGACAGTGAGAGAGGGTGGACAGTGAGAGAGGGTGGACAGTGAGAGAGGGCGGACAGTGAGAGAGGGTGGACAGTGAGAGAGGGTGGACAGTGAGAGAGGACGGATAGTGAGAGAGGGTGGACAGTGAGAGAGGGTGGACAGTGAGAGAGGACGGACAGTGAGAGAGGGCGGACAGTGAGAGAGGGTGGACAGTGAGAGAGGGTGGACAGTGAGAGAGGGTGGACAGTGAGAGAGGGTGGACAGTGAGAGAGGACGGATAGTGAGAGAGGGTGGACAGTGAGAGAGGGTGGACAGTGAGAGAGGACGGACAGTGAGAGAGTGCGGACAGTGAGAGAGGGCGGACAGTGAGAGAGGGCGGACAGTGAGAGAGGACGGATAGTGAGAGAGGGTGGACAGTGAGAGAGGGTGGACAGTGAGAGAGGGTGGACAGTGAGAGAGGACGGACAGTGAGAGAGGGCGGACAGTGAGAGAGGGTGGAAAGTGAGAGAGGGTGGACAGTGAGAGAGGGTGGACAGTGAGAGAGGACGGATAGTGAGAGAGGGTGGACAGTGAGAGAGGGTGGACAGTGAGAGAGGACGGACAGTGAGAGAGGGCGGACAGTGAGAGAGGGCGGACAGTGAGAGAGGGTGGACAGTGAGAGAGGGCGGACAGTGAGAGAGGACGGATAGTGAGAGAGGGTGGACAGTGAGAGAGGGTGGACAGTGAGAGAGGACTGACAGTTGGAGAGGGTGGACAGTGAGAGAGGACTGACAGTGAGAGAGGGTGGACAGTGAGAGAGGGCGGACAGTGAGAGAGGGCGGACAGTGAGAGAGGGTGGACAGTGAGAGAGGGTGGACAGTGAGAGAGGGTGGACAGTGAGCGAGGACGGACAGTGAGAGAGGGTGGACAGTGAGAGAGGGTGGACAGTGAGAGAGGGTGGACAGTGAGAGAGGGTGGACAGTGAGAGAGGACGGACAGTGAGAGAGGGCGGACAGTGAGAGAGGGCGGACAGTGAGAGAGGGTGGACAGTGAGAGAGGGCGGACAGTGAGAGAGGGCGGACAGTGAGAGAGGGTGGACAGTGAGAGAGGGTGGACAGTGAGAGAGGGCGGACAGTGAGAGAGGACTGACAGTTGGAGAGGGTGGACAGTGAGAGAGGACTGACAGTGAGAGAGGGCGGACAGTGAGAGAGGGTGGACAGTGAGAGAGGGCGGATGTGAGAGAGGGTGGACAGTGAGAGAGGGCGGACAGTGAGAGAGGGCGGACAGTGAGAGAGGGCGGACAGTGAGAGAGGGCGGACAGTGAGAGAGGGCGGACAGTGAGAGAGGGCGGACAGTGAGAGAGGGCGGACAGTGAGAGAGGGCGGACAGTGAGAGAGGGCGGACAGTGAGAGAGGGTGGACAGTGAGAGAGGGTGGACAGTGAGAGAGGGCGGACAGTGAGAGAGGGTGGAAGTGAGAGAGGGTGGACAGTGAGAGAGGGTGGACAGTGAGAGAGGGCGGAGAGTGAGAGAGGGTGGACAGTGAGAGAGGGTGGACAGTGAGAGAGGACGGACAGTGAGAGAGGGTGGACAGTGAGAGAGGGTGGACAGTGAGAGAGGACTGACAGTTGGAGAGGGTGGACAGTGAGAGAGGACTGACAGTGAGAGAGGGTGGACAGTGAGAGAGGGCGGACAGTGAGAGAGGGCGGACAGTGAGAGAGGGCGGACAGTGAGAGAGGGCGGACAGTGAGAGAGGGTGGACAGTGAGAGAGGGTGGACAGTGAGAGAGGGTGGACAGTGAAAGAGGACTGACAGTGAGAGAGGGTGGACAGTGAGAGAGGGTGGACAGTGAGAGAGGGCGGACAGTGAGAGAGGGCGGACAGTGAGAGAGGGCGGACAGTGAGAGAGGGTGGACAGTGACAGAGGGTGGACAGTGAGAGAGGGTGGACAGTGAGAGAGGGTGGACAGTGAGAGAGGGCGGACAGTGAGAGAGGGCGGACAGTGAGAGAGGGCGGACAGTGAGAGAGGGTGGACAGTGAGAGAGGGCGGACAGTGAGAGAGGGTGGACAGTGAGAGAGGGCGGACAGTGAGAGAGGGCGGACAGTGAGAGAGGGCGGACAGTGAGAGAGGGCGGACAGTGAGAGAGGGCGGACAGTGAGAGAGGGTGGACAGTGAGAGAGGGTGGACAGTGAGAGAGGGTGGACAGTGAGAGAGGGCGGACAGTGAGAGAGGGCAGACAGTGAGAGACGGCGGACAGTGAGAGAGGGTGGACAGTGAGAGAGGGTGGACACTGAGAGAGGGTGGACAGTGAGAGAGGGTGGACAGTGAGAGAGGGCGGACAGTGAGAGAGGGTGGACAGTGAGAGAGGGCGGACAGTGAGAGAGGGCGGACAGTGAGAGAGGGCGGACAGTGAGAGAGGGTGGACAGTGAGAGAGGGCGGACAGTGAGAGAGGGCGGACAGTGAGAGAGGACGGACAGTGAGAGAGGGCGGACAGTGAGAGAGGGTGGACAGTGAGAGAGGGTGGACAGTGAGAGAGGGCGGACAGTGAGAGAGGGTGGACAGTGAGAGAGGGCATATAGTGAGAGAGGGTGGACAGTGAGAGAGGGCGGATAGTGAGAGAGGGTGGACAGTGACAGAGGGCGGACAGTGAGAGAGGGTGGACAGTGAGAGAGGGCGGACAGTGAGAGAGGGTGGACAGTGAGAGAGGGTGGACAGTGAGAGAGGATGGACAGTGAGAGAGGGCGGACAGTGAGAGAGGGTGGACAGTGAGAGAGGACGGATAGTGAGAGAGGGTGGACAGTGAGAGAGGGTGGACAGTGAGAGAGGGTGGACAGTGAGAGAGGGTGGACAGTGAGAGAGGGCGGACAGTGAGAGAGGGTGGACAGTGAGAGAGGGTGGACAGTGAGAGAGGACGGATAGTGAGAGAGGGTGGACAGTGAGAGAGGGTGGACAGTGAGAGAGGACGGACAGTGAGAGAGGGCGGACAGTGAGAGAGGGTGGACAGTGAGAGAGGGTGGACAGTGAGAGAGGGCGGACAGTGAGAGAGGGCGGACAGTGAGAGAGGACGGACAGTGAGAGAGGGCGGACAGTGAGAGAGGGTGGACAGTGAGAGAGGGTGGACAGTGAGAGAGGGCGGACAGTGAGAGAGGGTGGACAGTGAGAGAGGGCGGATAGTGAGAGAGGGTGGACAGTGAGAGAGGGCGGATAGTGAGAGAGGGCGGATAGTGAGAGAGGGTGGACAGTGACAGAGGGCGGACAGTGAGAGAGGGTGGACAGTGAGAGAGGGCGGACAGTGAGAGAGGGCGGACAGTGAGAGAGGGCGGACAGTGAGAGAGGGTGGACAGTGAGAGAGGGTGGACAGTGACAGAGGGCGGACAGTGAGAGAGGGTGGACAGTGAGAGAGGGTGGACAGTGAGAGAGGGTGGACAGTGACAGAGGGTGGACAGTGAGAGAGGGCGGACAGTGAGAGAGGGCGGACAGTGAGAGAGGGTGGACAGTGAGAGAGGGCGGACAGTGAGAGAGGGTGGACAGTGAGCGAGGACGGACAGTGAGAGAGGGTGGACAGTGAGAGAGGGTGGACAGTGAGAGAGGGTGGACAGTGAGAGAGGGCGGACAGTGAGAGAGGGTGGACAGTGAGAGAGGGCGGACAGTGAGAGAGGGTGGACAGTGAGAGAGGGTGGACAGTGAGAGAGGGCGGACAGTGAGAGAGGGTGGACAGTGAGAGAGGGTGGACAGTGAGAGAGGGTGGACAGTGAGAGAGGGTGGACAGTGAGAGAGGACGGATAGTGAGAGAGGGTGGACAGTGAGAGAGGGTGGACAGTGAGAGAGGGCGGACAGTGATAGAGGGTGGACAGTGAGAGAGGGCAGATGTGAGAGAGGGTGGACAGTGAGAGAGGGTGGACAGTGAGAGAGGGTGGACAGTGAGAGAGGGCGGACAGTGAGAGAGGGCGGACAGTGAGAGAGGGCGGACAGTGAGAGAGGGCGGACAGTGAGAGAGGGCGGACAGTGAGAGAGGGCGGACAGTGAGACAGGGTGGACAGTGAGAGAGGGTGGACAGTGAGAGAGGGTGGACAGTGAGAGAGGGCGGACAGTGAGAGAGGGTGGAAGTGAGAGAGGGTGGACAGTGAGAGAGGGTGGACAGTGAGAGAGGGCGGACAGTGAGGGTGGACAATGAGAGAGGGTGGACAGTGAGAGAGGACGGACAGTGAGAGAGGGTGGACAGTGAGACAGGGTGGACAGTGAGAGAGGACTGACAGTGAGAGAGGGTGGACAGTGAGAGAGGACTGACAGTGAGAGAGGGTGGACAGTGAGAGAGGGCGGACAGTGAGAGAGGGCGGACAGTGAGAGAGGGCGGACAGTGAGAGAGGGCGGACAGTGAGAGAGGGTGGACAGTGAGAGAGGGTGGACAGTGAGAGAGGGTGGACAGTGAGAGAGGACTGACAGTGAGAGAGGGTGGACAGTGAGAGAGGGTGGACAGTGAGAGAGGGCGGACAGTGAGAGAGGGCGGACAGTGAGAGAGGGCGGACAGTGAGAGAGGGTGGACAGTGACAGAGGGTGGACAGTGAGAGAGGGTGGACAGTGAGAGAGGGTGGACAGTGAGAGAGGGTGGACAGTGAGAGAGGGCGGACAGTGAGAGAGGGCGGACAGTGAGAGAGGGTGGACAGTGAGAGAGGACGGATAGTGAGAGAGGGTGGACAGTGAGAGAGGGCGGACAGTGAGAGAGGGCGGACAGTGAGAGAGGGTGGACAGTGAGAGAGGGCGGATGTGAGAGAGGGTGGACAGTGAGAGAGGGTGGACTGTGAGAGAGGGCGGACAGTGAGAGAGGGAGGACAGTGAGAGAGGGCGGACAGTGAGAGAGGGCGGACAGTGAGAGAGGGCGGACAGTGAGAGAGGGCGGACAGTGAGAGAGGGCGGACAGTGAGAGAGGGTGGACAGTGAGAGAGGGTGGACAGTGAGAGAGGGTGGACAGTGAGAGAGGGCGGATAGTGAGAGAGGGTGGAAGTGAGAGAGGGTGGACAGTGAGAGAGGGTGGACAGTGAGAGAGGGCGGACAGTGAGAGAGGGTGGACAGTGAGAGAGGGTGGACAGTGAGAGAGGACGGACAGTGAGAGAGGGTGGACAGTGAGAGAGGGTGGACAGTGAGAGAGGACTGACAGTGAGAGAGGGTGGACAGTGAGAGAGGACTGACAGTGAGAGAGGGTGGACAGTGAGAGAGGGCGGACAGTGAGAGAGGGCGGACAGTGAGAGAGGGCGGACAGTGAGAGAGGGCGGACAGTGAGAGAGGGTGGACAGTGAGAGAGGGTGGACAGTGAGAGAGGGTGGACAGTGAGAGAGGACTGACAGTGAGAGAGGGTGGACAGTGAGAGAGGGTGGACAGTGAGAGAGGGCGGACAGTGAGAGAGGGCGGACAGTGAGAGAGGGCGGACAGTGAGAGAGGGTGGACAGTGACAGAGGGTGGACAGTGAGAGAGGGTGGACAGTGAGAGAGGGTGGACAGTGAGAGAGGGTGGACAGTGAGAGAGGGCGGACAGTGAGAGAGGGCGGACAGTGAGAGAGGGGGGACAGTGAGAGAGGGCGGACAGTGAGAGAGGGCGGACAGTGAGAGAGGGCGGACAGTGAGAGAGGGCGGACAGTGAGAGAGGGCGGACAGTGAGAGAGGGCGGACAGTGAGAGAGGGTGGACAGTGAGAGAGGGTGGACAGTGAGAGAGGGTGGACAGTGAGAGAGGGTGGACAGTGAGAGAGGGCGGACAGTGAGAGTGGGCGGACAGTGAGAGACGGCGGACAGTGAGAGAGGGTGGACAGTGAGAGAGGACGGATAGTGAGAGAGGGTGGACAGTGAGAGAGGGTGGACAGTGAGAGAGGACGGACAGTGAGAGAGGGTGGACAGTGAGAGAGGGCGGACAGTGAGAGAGGGTGGACAGTGAGAGAGGGTGGACAGTGACAGAGGGCGGACAGTGAGAGAGGGTGGACAGTGAGAGAGGGCGGACAGTGAGAGAGGGTGGACAGTGAGAGAGGGTGGACAGTGAGAGAGGGTGGACAGTGACAGAGGGTGGACAGTGAGAGAGGGCGGACAGTGAGAGAGGGCGGACAGTGAGAGAGGGTGGACAGTGAGAGAGGGCGGACAGTGAGAGAGGGTGGACAGTGAGCGAGGACGGACAGTGAGAGAGGGTGGACAGTGAGAGAGGGTGGACAGTGAGAGAGGGTGGACAGTGAGAGAGGGCGGACAGTGAGAGAGGGTGGACAGTGAGAGAGGGCGGACAGTGAGAGAGGGTGGACAGTGAGAGAGGGTGGACAGTGAGAGAGGGCGGACAGTGAGAGAGGGTGGACAGTGAGAGAGGGTGGACAGTGAGAGAGGGTGGACAGTGAGAGAGGGTGGACAGTGAGAGAGGGACGGATAGTGAGAGAGGGTGGACAGTGAGAGAGGGTGGACAGTGAGAGAGGGCGGACAGTGAGAGAGGGTGGACAGTGAGAGAGGGCGGACAGTGAGAGAGGGTGGACAGTGAGAGAGGGTGGACAGTGAGAGAGGGCGGACAGTGAGAGAGGGCGGACAGTGAGAGAGGGCGGACAGTGAGAGAGGGTGGACAGTGAGAGAGGGTGGACAGTGAGAGAGGGCGGACAGTGAGAGAGGGTGGACAGTGAGAGAGGGTGGACAGTGAGAGAGGGTGGACAGTGAGAGAGGGCGGACAGTGAGAGAGGGTGGAAGTGAGACAGGTGGACAGTGAGAGAGGGTGGACAGTGAGAGAGGGCGGACAGTGAGAGAGGGTGGACAGTGAGAGAGGGTGGACAGTGAGAAAGGACGGACAGTGAGAGAGGGTGGACAGTGAGAGAGGGCGGACAGTGAGAGAGGGTGGACAGTGAGAGAGGGTGGACAGTGAGAGAGGACTGACAGTGAGAGAGGGTGGACAGTGAGAGAGGGCGGACAGTGAGAGAGGGTGGACAGTGAGAGGAGGGCGGACAGTGAGAGAGGGCGGACAGTGAGAGAGGGTGGACAGTGAGAGGGCGGACAGTGAGAGAGGGTGGACAGTGAGAGAGGGTGGACAGTGAGAGAGGGTGGACAGTGAGAGAGGACTGACAGTGAGAGAGGGTGGACAGTGAGAGAGGGTGGACAGTGAGAGAGGGCGGACAGTGAGAGAGGGCAGACAGTGAGAGAGGGCGGACAGTGAGAGAGGGTGGACAGTGACAGAGGGTGGACAGTGAGAGAGGGTGGACAGTGAGAGAGGGTGGACAGTGAGAGAGGGTGGACAGTGAGAGAGGGCGGACAGTGAGAGAGGGCGGACAGTGAGAGAGGGTGGACAGTGAGAGAGGACGGATAGTGAGAGAGGGTGGACAGTGAGAGAGGGTGGACAGTGAGAGAGGGCGGACAGTGAGAGAGGGTGGACAGTGAGAGAGGGCGGATGTGAGAGAGGGTGGACAGTGAGAGAGGGTGGACAGTGAGAGAGGGCGGACAGTGAGAGAGGGAGGACAGTGAGAGAGGGCGGACAGTGAGAGAGGGCGGACAGTGAGAGAGGGCGGACAGTGAGAGAGGGCGGACAGTGAGAGAGGGCGGACAGTGAGAGAGGGTGGACAGTGAGAGAGGGTGGACAGTGAGAGAGGGTGGACAGTGAGAGAGGGCGGATAGTGAGAGAGGGTGGAAGTGAGAGAGGGTGGACAGTGAGAGAGGGTGGACAGTGAGAGAGGGCGGACAGTGAGAGAGGGTGGACAGTGAGAGAGGGTGGACAGTGAGAGGAGGACGGACAGTGAGAGAGGGTGGACAGTGAGAGAGGGTGGACAGTGAGAGAGGACTGACAGTGAGAGAGGGTGGACAGTGAGAGAGGACTGACAGTGAGAGAGGGTGGACAGTGAGAGAGGGCGGACAGTGAGAGAGGGCGGACAGTGAGAGAGGGCGGACAGTGAGAGAGGGCGGACAGTGAGAGAGGGTGGACAGTGAGAGAGGGTGGACAGTGAGAGAGGACGGATAGTGAGAGAGGGTGGACAGTGAGAGAGGGTGGACAGTGAGAGAGGACGGACAGTGAGAGAGGGCGGACAGTGAGAGAGGGTCGACAGTGAGAGAGGGTGGACAGTGAGAGAGGACGGATAGTGAGAGAGGGTGGACAGTGAGAGAGGGTGGACAGTGAGAGAGGACGGACAGTGAGAGAGGGCGGACAGTGAGAGAGGGTGGACAGTGAGAGAGGGTGGACAGTGAGAGAGGGCGGACAGTGAGAGAGGGTGGACAGTGAGAGAGGGTGGACAGTGAGAGAGGACGGATAGTGAGAGAGGGTGGACAGTGAGAGAGGGTGGACAGTGAGAGAGGACGGACAGTGAGAGAGGGCGGACAGTGAGAGAGGGTGGACAGTGAGAGAGGGTGGACAGTGAGAGAGGGTGGACAGTGAGAGAGGGTGGACAGTGAGAGAGGACGGATAGTGAGAGAGGGTGGACAGTGAGAGAGGGTGGACAGTGAGAGAGGACGGACAGTGAGAGAGGGCGGACAGTGAGAGAGGGCGGACAGTGAGAGAGGGCGGACAGTGAGAGAGGACGGATAGTGAGAGAGGGTGGACCAGTGAGAGAGGGTGGACAGTGAGAGAGGGTGGACAGTGAGAGAGGACGGACAGTGAGAGAGGGCGGACAGTGAGAGAGGGTGGAAAGTGAGAGAGGGTGGACAGTGAGAGAGGGTGGACAGTGAGAGAGGACGGATAGTGAGAGAGGGTGGACAGTGAGAGAGGGTGGACAGTGAGAGAGGACGGACAGTGAGAGAGGGCGGACAGTGAGAGAGGGCGGACAGTGAGAGAGGGTGGACAGTGAGAGAGGGCGGACAGTGAGAGAGGACGGATAGTGAGAGAGGGTGGACAGTGAGAGAGGGTGGACAGTGAGAGAGGACGGACAGTGAGAGAGGGCGGACAGTGAGAGAGGGTGGACAGTGAGAGAGGGTGGACAGTGAGAGAGGACGGATAGTGAGAGAGGGTGGACAGTGAGAGAGGGTGGACAGTGAGAGAGGACGGACAGTGAGAGAGGGTGGACAGTGAGAGAGGGTGGACAGTGAGAGAGGGTGGACAGTGAGAGAGGGCGGACAGTGAGAGAGGGCGGACAGTGAGAGAGGACGGACAGTGAGAGAGGGCGGACAGTGAGAGAGGGTGGACAGTGAGAGAGGGTGGACAGTGAGAAGAGGGCGGACAGTGAGAGAGGGTGGACAGTGAGAGAGGGCGGATAGTGAGAGAGGGTGGACAGTGAGAGAGGGCGGATAGTGAGAGAGGGTGGACAGTGACAGAGGGCGGACAGTGAGAGAGGGTGGACAGTGAGAGAGGGCGGACAGTGAGAGAGGGTGGACAGTGAGAGAGGGCGGACAGTGAGAGAGGGTGGACAGTGAGAGAGGGTGGACAGTGACAGAGGGCGGACAGTGAGAGAGGGTGGACAGTGAGAGAGGGCGGACAGTGAGAGAGGGTGGACAGTGAGAGAGGGTGGACAGTGAGAGAGGGTGGACAGTGACAGAGGGTGGACAGTGAGAGAGGGCGGACAGTGAGAGAGGGCGGACAGTGAGAGAGGGTGGACAGTGAGAGAGGGTGGACAGTGAGAGAGGGTGGACAGTGAGCGAGGACGGACAGTGAGAGAGGGTGGACAGTGAGAGAGGGTGGACAGTGAGAGAGGGGGACAGTGAGAGAGGTGGACAGTGAGAGAGGACGGACAGTGAGAGAGGGCGGACAGTGAGAGAGGGCGGACAGTGAGAGAGGGTGGACAGTGAGAGAGGGCGGACAGTGAGAGAGGGCGGACAGTGAGAGAGGGTGGACAGTGAGAGAGGGTGGACAGTGAGAGAGGGCGGACAGTGAGAGAGGACTGACAGTTGGAGAGGGTGGACAGTGAGAGAGGACTGACAGTGAGAGAGGGCGGACAGTGAGAGAGGGTGGACAGTGAGAGAGGGCGGATGTGAGAGAGGGTGGACAGTGAGAGAGGGCGGACAGTGAGAGAGGGCGGACAGTGAGAGAGGGCGGACAGTGAGAGAGGGCGGACAGTGAGAGAGGGCGGACAGTGAGAGAGGGCGGACAGTGAGAGAGGGCGGACAGTGAGAGAGGGCGGACAGTGAGAGAGGGCGGACAGTGAGAGAGGGTGGACAGTGAGAGAGGGTGGACAGTGAGAGAGGGCGGACAGTGAGAGAGGGTGGAAGTGAGAGAGGGTGGACAGTGAGAGAGGGTGGACAGTGAGAGAGGGCGGACAGTGAGAGAGGGTGGACAGTGAGAGAGGGTGGACAGTGAGAGAGGACGGACAGTGAGAGAGGGTGGACAGTGAGAGAGGGTGGACAGTGAGAGAGGACTGACAGTTGGAGAGGGTGGACAGTGAGAGAGGACTGACAGTGAGAGAGGGTGGACAGTGAGAGAGGGCGGACAGTGAGAGAGGGCGGACAGTGAGAGAGGGCGGACAGTGAGAGAGGGCGGACAGTGAGAGAGGGTGGACAGTGAGAGAGGGTGGACAGTGAGAGAGGGTGGACAGTGAAAGAGGACTGACAGTGAGAGAGGGTGGACAGTGAGAGAGGGTGGACAGTGAGAGAGGGCGGACAGTGAGAGAGGGCGGACAGTGAGAGAGGGCGGACAGTGAGAGAGGGTGGACAGTGACAGAGGGTGGACAGTGAGAGAGGGTGGACAGTGAGAGAGGGTGACAGTGAGAGAGGGTGGACAGTGAGAGAGGGCGGACAGTGAGAGAGCGCGGACAGTGAGAGAGGGTGGACAGTGAGAGAGGGCGGACAGTGAGAGAGGGTGGACAGTGAGAGAGGGCGGACAGTGAGAGAGGGCGGACAGTGAGAGAGGGCGGACAGTGAGAGAGGGCGGACAGTGAGAGAGGGCGGACAGTGAGAGAGGGTGGACAGTGAGAGAGGGTGGACAGTGAGAGAGGGTGGACAGTGAGAGAGGGTGGACAGTGAGAGAGGGCGGACAGTGAGAGAGGGCAGACAGTGAGAGACGGCGGACAGTGAGAGAGGGTGGACAGTGAGAGAGGGTGGACACTGAGAGAGGGTGGACAGTGAGAGAGGGTGGACAGTGAGAGAGGGTGGACAGTGAGAGAGGACGGACAGTGAGAGAGGGCGGACAGTGAGAGAGGGTGGACAGTGAGAGAGGGCGGACAGTGAGAGAGGGTGGACAGTGAGAGAGGACTGACAGTGAGAGAGGGCAGACAGTGAGAGAGGGTGGACAGTGAGAGAGGGCGGACAGTGAGAGAGGGCGGACAGTGAGAGAGGGCGGACAGTGAGAGAGGGCGGACAGTGAGAGAGGGCGGACAGTGAGAGAGGGCGGACAGTGAGAGAGGGCGGACAGTGAGAGAGGGCGGACAGTGAGAGAGGGCGGACAGTGAGAGAGGGCGGACAGTGAGAGAGGGCGGACAGTGAGAGAGGGCGGACAGTGAGAGAGGGCGGACAGTGAGAGAGGGCGGACAGTGAGAGAGGGCGGACAGTGAGAGAGGGCGGACAGTGAGAGAGGGCGGACAGTGAGAGAGGGCGGACAGTGAGAGAGGGCGGACAGTGAGAGAGGGCGGACAGTGAGAGAGGGCGGACAGTGAGAGAGGGGGGACAGTGAGAGAGGGCGGACAGTGAGAGAGGGCGGACAGTGAGAGAGGGCGGACAGTGAGAGAGGGCGGACAGTGAGAGAGGGCGGACAGTGAGAGAGGGCGGACAGTGAGAGAGGGCGGACAGTGAGAGAGGGCGGACAGTGAGAGAGGGCGGACAGTGAGAGAGGACGGACAGTGAGAGAGGACGGACAGTGAGAGAGGGCGGACAGTGAGAGAGGGCGGACAGTGAGAGAGGGTGGACAGTGAGAGAGGGTGGACAGTGAGAGAGGGTGGACAGTGAGAGAGGGTGGACAGTGAGAGAGGGGGGACAGTGAGAGAGGGCGGACAGTGAGAGAGGGCGGACAGTGAGAGAGGGCGGACAGTGAGAGAGGGCGGACAGTGAGAGAGGGTGGACAGTGAGAGAGGTTGGACAGTGAGAGAGGGTGGACAGTGAGAGAGGGCGGACAGTGAGAGAGGGCGGACAGTGAGAGAGGGCGGACAGTGAGAGAGGACGGACAGTGAGAGAGGGTTGACAGTGAGAGAGGGTGGACAGTGAGAGAGGACGGATAGTGAGAGAGGGCGGACAGTGAGAGAGGGTGGACAGTGAGAGAGGGCGGACAGTGAGAGAGGGTGGACAGTGAGAGAGGACGGACAGTGAGAGAGGACGGACAGTAAGAGAGGGTGGACAGTGAGAGAGGGTGGACAGTGAGAGAGGACGGACAGTGAGAGAGGGTGGACAGTGAGAGAGGGTGGACAGTGAGAGAGGGCGGACAGTGAGAGAAGGCGGACAGTGAGAGAGGACGGACAGTGAGAGAGGGCAGACAGTGAGAGAGGGTGGACAGTGAGAGAGGGCGGACAGTGAGAGAGGGTGGACAGTGAGAGAGGACGGACAGTGAGAGAGGACGGACAGTGAGAGAGGGTGGACAGTGAGAGAGGACGGATAGTGAGAGAGGGTGGACAGTGAGAGAGGGTGGACAGTGAGAGAGGGTGGACAGTGAGAGAGGACAGACAGTGAGAGAGGGTGGACAGTGAGAGAGGACGGATAGTGAGAGAGGGCGGACAGTGAGAGAGGGTGGACAGTGAGAGAGGACGGACAGTGAGAGAGGGCGGACAGTGACAGAGGGCGGACAGTGAGAGAGGGTGGACAGTGAGAGAGAATGGACAGTGACAGAGGGCGGACAGTGAGAGAGGGCGGACAGTGAGAGAGGGCGGACAGTGAGAGAGGGCGGACAGTGAGAGAGGGCGGACAGTGAGAGAGGGCGGACAGTGAGAGAGGGCGGACAGTGAGAGAGGGCGGACAGTGAGAGAGGACGGACAGTGAGAGAGGGCGGACAGTGAGAGAGGGCGGACAGTGAGAGAGGGCGGACAGTGAGAGAGGGCGGACAGTGAGAGAGGGCGGACAGTGAGAGAGGGTGGACAGTGAGAGAGGGCGGACAGTGAGAGAGGGTGGACAGTGAGAGAGGGCGACAGTGAGAGAGGGTGGACAGTGAGAGAGGGTGGACAGTGAGAGAGGGCGGACAGTGAGAGAAGGCGGACAGTGAGAGAGGACGGACAGTGAGAGAGGGCGGACAGTGAGAGAGGGTGGACAGAGAGAGGGGCGGACAGTGAGAGAGGGTGGACAGTGAGAGAGGACGGACAGTTAGAGAGGACGGACAGTGAGAGAGGGTGGACAGTGAGAGAGGACGGATAGTGAGAGAGGGTGGACAGTGAGAGAGGGTGGACAGTGAGAGAGAATGGACAGTGAGAGAGAATGGACAGTGACAGAGGGCGGACAGTGAGAGAGGGTGGACAGTGAGAGAGGGTGGACAGTGAGAGAGGGTGGACAGTGAGAGAGGACGGACAGTGAGAGAGGGTGGACAGTGAGAGAGGATGGACAGTGAGAGAGGGTGGACAGTGAGAGAGGGTGGACAGTGAGAGAGGACGGACAGTGAGAGAGGGTGGACAGTGAGAGAGGATGGACAGTGAGAGAGGGTGGACAGTGAGAGAGGGTGGACAGTGAGAGAGGACAGACAGTGAGAGAGGGTGGACAGTGAGAGAGGACGGATAGTGAGAGAGGGCGGACAGTGAGAGAGGGTGGACAGTGAGAGAGGACGGACAGTGAGAGAGGACGGACAGTGACAGAGGGTGGACAGTGAGAGAGGGCGGACAGTGAGAGAGGGTGGACAGTGAGAGAGGGGGACAGTGAGAGTGGGCGGACAGTGAGAGAGGGCGGACAGTGAGAGAGGGTGGACAGTGAGAGAGGGCGGACAGTGAGAGAGGGTGGACAGTGAGAGAGAGCGGACAGTGAGAGAGGGTGGACAGTGAGAGAGGGCGGACAGTGAGAGAGGGTGGACAGTGAGAGAGGGCGGACAGTGAGAGAGGGCGGACAGTGAGAGAGGGTGGACAGTGAGAGAGGGTGGACAGTGAGAGAGGACGGATAGTGAGAGAGGGTGGACAGTGAGAGAGGGCGGACAGTGAGAGAGGGCGGACAGTGAGAGAGGGTGGACAGTGAGAGAGGGCGGACAGTGAGAGAGGGTGGACAGTGAGAGAGGGCGGACAGTGAGAGAGGACGGACAGTGAGAGAGGGTGGACAGTGAGAGAGGACGGACAGTGAGAGAGGGCGGACAGTGAGAGAGGGTGGACAGTGAGAGAGGGTGGACAGTGAGAGAGGGCGGACAGTGAGAGAGGGTGGACAGTGAGAGAGGGCGGACAGTGAGAGAGGGTGGACAGTGAGAGAGGGTGGACAGTGAGAGAGGACGGATAGTGAGAGAGGGTGGACAGTGAGAGAGGGCGGACAGTGAGAGAGGACGGACAGTGAGAGAGGGCGGACAGTGAGAGAGGGTGGACAGTGAGAGAGGGTGGACAGTGAGAGAGGGCGGACAGTGAGAGAGGACGGACAGTGAGAGAGGGTGGACAGTGAGAGAGGGTGGACAGTGAGAGAGGACGGACAGTGAGAGAGGGTGGACAGTGAGAGAGGGTGGACAGTGAGAGAGGGCAGACAGTGAGAGAGGGCGGACAGTGAGAGAGGGTGGACAGTGAGAGAGGGTGGACAGTGAGAGAGGGTGGACAGTGAGAGAGGGGCGGACAGTGAGAGAGGACGGACAGTGAGAGAGGGTGGACAGTGAGAGAGGGTGGACAGTGAGAGAGGGGCGGACAGTGAGAGAGGGTGGACAGTGAGAGAGGGTGGACAGTGAGAGAGGGTGGACAGTGAGAGAGGGTGGACAGTGAGAGAGGGTGGACAGTGAGAGAGGGCGGACAGTGAGAGAGGACGGACAGTGAGAGAGGGTGGACAGTGAGAGAGGGCGGACAGTGAGAGAGGGTGGACAGTGAGAGAGGGTGGACAGTGAGAGAGGGCGGACAGTGAGAGAGGACGGACAGTGAGAGAGGGTGGACAGTGAGAGAGGACGGACAGTGAGAGAGGGTGGACAGTGAGAGAGGGTGGACAGTGAGAGAGGGCGGACAGTGAGAGAGGACGGACAGTGAGAGAGGGTGGACAGTGAGAGAGGACGGACAGTGAGAGAGGGTGGACAGTGAGAGAGGGTGGACAGTGAGAGAGGGTGGACAGTGAGAGAGGGCGGACAGTGAGAGAGGACGGACAGTGAGAGAGGGTGGACAGTGAGAGAGGGCGGACAGTGAGAGAGGGTGGACAGTGAGAGAGGGTGGACAGTGAGAGAGGGTGGACAGTGAGAGAGGGCGGACAGTGAGAGAGGACGGACAGTGAGAGAGGACGGACAGTGAGAGAGGACGGACATGGACAGTGAGAGAGGGTGGACAGTGACAGAGGGACGGACAGTGAGAGAGGGTGGACAGTGAGAGAGGGTGGACAGTGAGAGAGGACGGATAGTGAGAGAGGGTGGACAGTGAGAGAGGGCGGACAGTGAGAGAGGACGGACAGTGAGAGAGGGCGGACAGTGAGAGAGGGTGGACAGTGAGAGAGGGTGGACAGTGAGAGAGGGCGGACAGTGAGAGAGGACGGACAGTGAGAGAGGGTGGACAGTGAGAGAGGGGTGGACAGTGAGAGAGGACGGACAGTGAGAGAGGGTGGACAGTGAGAGAGGGTGGACAGTGAGAGAGGGTGGACAGTGAGAGAGGGCGGACAGTGAGAGAGGGTGGACAGTGAGAGAGGGTGGACAGTGAGACAGGGTGGACAGTGAGAGAGGGCGGACAGTGAGAGAGGGTGGACAGTGAGAGAGGGTGGACAGTGAGAGAGGGCAGACAGTGAGAGAGGACGGACAGTGAGAGAGGGTGGACAGTGAGAGAGGGTGGACAGTGAGAGAGGGTGGACAGTGAGAGAGGGCGGACAGTGAGAGAGGGCGGACAGTGAGAGAGGACGGACAGTCAGAGAGGGTGGACAGTGAGAGAGGGTGGACAGTGAGAGAGGGTGGACAGTGAGAGAGGGCGGACAGTGAGAGAGGGTGGACAGTGAGAGAGGACGGACAGTGAGAGAGGGTGGACAGTGAGAGAGGGTGGACAGTGAGAGAGGACGGACAGTGAGAGAGGGTGGACAGTGAGAGAGGGCGGACAGTGAGAGAGGGTGGACAGTGAGAGAGGGCGGACAGTGAGAGAGGGTGGACAGTGAGAGAGGGTGGACAGTGAGGAGAGGACGGACAGTGAGAGAGGGTGGACAGTGAGAGAGGGTGGACAGTGAGAGAGGGTGGACAGTGAGAGAGGGCGGACAGTGAGAGAGGGCGGACAGTGAGAGAGGACGGACAGTGAGAGAGGGTGGACAGTGAGAGAGGGTGGACAGTGAGAGAGGGCGGACAGTGAGAGAGGACGGACAGTGAGAGAGGGTGGACAGTGAGAGAGGGTGGACAGTGAGAGAGGACGGACAGTGAGAGAGGGTGGACAGTGAGAGAGGGTGGACAGTGAGAGAGGGTGGACAGTGAGAGAGGACGGACAGTGAGAGAGGGTGGACAGTGAGAGAGGGTGGACAGTGAGAGAGGACGGACAGTGAGAGAGGGTGGACAGTGAGAGAGGGTGGACAGTGAGAGAGGGTGGACAGTGAGAGAGGGCGGACAGTGAGAGAGTGCGGACAGTGAGAGAGGACGGACAGTGAGAGAGGGTGGACAGTGAGAGAGGGCGGACAGTGACAGAGGGTGGACAGTGAGAGAGGACGGATAGTGAGAGAGGGTGGACAGTGAGAGAGGGCGGACAGTGAGAGAGGACGGACAGTGAGAGAGGGCGGACAGTGAGAGAGGGTGGACAGTGAGAGAGGGTGGACAGTGAGAGAGGGCGGACAGTGAGAGAGGACGGACAGTGAGAGAGGGTGGACAGTGAGAGAGGGTGGACAGTGAGAGAGGACGGACAGTGAGAGAGGGTGGACAGTGAGAGAGGGTGGACAGTGAGAGAGGGCAGACAGTGAGAGAGGGCGGACAGTGAGAGAGGGTGGACAGTGAGAGAGGGTGGACAGTGAGAGAGGGTGGACAGTGAGAGAGGGCGGACAGTGAGAGAGGACGGACAGTGAGAGAGGGTGGACAGTGAGAGAGGGTGGACAGTGAGAGAGGGCGGACAGTGAGAGAGGGTGGACAGTGAGAGAGGGTGGACAGTGAGAGAGGGCGGACAGTGAGAGAGGGCGGACAGTGAGAGAGGACGGACAGTGAGAGAGGGCGGACAGTGAGAGAGGGTGGACAGTGAGAGAGGGTGGACAGTGAGAGAGGGCGGACAGTGAGAGAGGACGGACAGTGAGAGAGGGTGGACAGTGAGAGAGGGTGGACAGTGAGAGAGGACGGACAGTGAGAGTGGGTGGACAGTGAGAGAGGGTGGACAGTGAGAGAGAGCAGACAGTGAGAGAGGGCGGACAGTGAGAGAGGGTGGACAGTGAGAGAGGGTGGACAGTGAGAGAGGGTGGACAGTGAGAGAGGGCGGACAGTGAGAGAGGACGGACAGTGAGAGAGGGTGGACAGTGAGAGAGGGCGGACAGTGAGAGAGGGTGGACAGTGAGAGAGGGTGGACAGTGAGAGAGGGTGGACAGTGAGAGAGGGTGGACAGTGAGAGAGGGTGGACAGTGAGAGAGGGCGGACAGTGAGAGAGGACGGACAGTGAGAGAGGGTGGACAGTGAGAGAGGGCGGACAGTGAGAGAGGGTGGACAGTGAGAGAGGGTGGACAGTGAGAGAGGGCGGACAGTGAGAGAGGACGGACAGTGAGAGATGGTGGACAGTGAGAGAGGACGGACAGTGAGAGAGGGTGGACAGTGAGAGAGGGTGGACAGTGAGAGAGGGTGGACAGTGAGAGAGGGCGGACAGTGAGAGAGGACGGACAGTGAGAGAGGGTGGACAGTGAGAGAGGACGGACAGTGAGAGAGGGTGGACAGTGAGAGAGGGTGGACAGTGAGAGAGGGTGGACAGTGAGAGAGGGCGGACAGTGAGAGAGGACGGACAGTGAGAGAGGGTGGACAGTGAGAGAGGGCGGACAGTGAGAGAGGGTGGACAGTGAGAGAGGGTGGACAGTGAGAGAGGGTGGACAGTGAGAGAGGGCGGACAGTGAGAGAGGACGGACAGTGAGAGAGGACGGACAGTGAGAGAGGACGGACAGTGAGAGAGGGTGGACAGTGAGAGAGGGTGGACAGTGAGAGAGGGCGGACAGTGAGAGAGGACGGACAGTGAGAGAGGGTGGACAGTGAGAGAGGATGGACAGTGAGAGAGGACGGACAGTGAGAGAGGGTGGACAGTGAGAGAGGGTGGACAGTGAGAGAGGACGGACAGTGAGAGAGGGTGGACAGTGAGAGAGGGTGGACAGTGAGAGAGGACGGACAGTGAGAGAGGGTGGACAGTGAGAGAGGGTGGACAGTGAGAGAGGACGGATAGTGAGAGAGGGTGGACAGTGAGAGAGGGCGGACAGTGAGAGAGGACGGACAGTGAGAGAGGGCGGACAGTGAGAGAGGGTGGACAGTGAGAGAGGGTGGACAGTGAGAGAGGGCGGACAGTGAGAGAGGACGGACAGTGAGAGAGGGTGGACAGTGAGAGAGGGTGGACAGTGAGAGAGGACGGACAGTGAGAGAGGGTGGACAGTGAGAGAGGGCGGACAGTGAGAGAGGGCGGACAGTGAGAGAGGGCGGACAGTGAGAGAGGGTAGGGTGGACAGTGAGAGAGGGTGGACAGTGAGAGAGGGCGGACAGTGAGAGAGGACGGACAGTGAGAGAGGGTGGACAGTGAGAGAGGGCGGACAGTGAGAGAGGACGGACAGTGAGAGAGGGTGGACAGTGAGAGAGGGTGGACAGTGAGAGAGGGTGGACAGTCAGAGAGGGCGGACAGTGAGAGAGGGCGGACAGTGAGAGAGGACGGACAGTCAGAGAGGGTGGACAGTGAGAGAGGGTGGACAGTGAGAGAGGGTGGACAGTGAGAGAGGGCGGACAGTGAGAGAGGGTGGACAGTGAGAGAGGACGGACAGTGAGAGAGGGTGGACAGTGAGAGAGGGTGGACAGTGAGAGAGGACGGACAGTGAGAGAGGGTGGACAGTGAGAGAGGGCGGACAGTGAGAGAGGGTGGACAGTGAGAGAGGACGGACAGTGAGAGAGGGTGGACAGTGAGAGAGGGTGGACAGTGAGAGAGGACGGACAGTGAGAGAGGGTGGACAGTGAGAGAGGGTGGACAGTGAGAGAGGGTGGACAGTGAGAGAGGGCGGACAGTGAGAGAGGGCGGACAGTGAGAGAGGACGGACAGTGAGAGAGGGTGTACAGTGAGAGAGGGTGGACAGTGAGAGAGGGCGGACAGTGAGAGAGGACGGACAGTGAGAGAGGGTGGACAGTGAGAGAGGGTGGACAGTGAGAGAGGACGGACAGTGAGAGAGGGTGGACAGTGAGAGAGGGTGGACAGTGAGAGAGGGTGGACAGTGAGAGAGGACGGACAGTGAGAGAGGGTGGACAGTGAGAGAGGGTGGACAGTGAGAGAGGACGGACAGTGAGAGAGGGTGGACAGTGAGAGAGGGTGGACAGTGAGAGAGGGTGGACAGTGAGAGAGGGCGGACAGTGAGAGAGGGCGGACAGTGAGAAAGGACGGACAGTGAGAGAGGGTGGACAGTGAGAGAGGGCGGACAGTGAGAGAGGGTGGACAGTGAGAGAGGACGGACAGTGAGAGAGGGTGGACAGTGAGAGAGGGTGGACAGTGAGAGAGGGCGGACAGTGAGACAGGCCGGACAGTGAGAGAGGGTGGACAGTGAGAGAGGGTGGACAGTGAGAGAGGACGGACAGTGAGAGAGGGTGGACAGTGAGAGAGGGTGGACAGTGAGAGAGGGCGGACAGTGAGAGAGGGTGGACAGTGAGAGAGGGTGGACAGTGAGAGAGGGTGGACAGTGAGAGAGGGTGGACAGTGAGAGAGGCCGGACAGTGAGAGAGGGTGGACAGTGAGAGAGGACGGACAGTGAGAGAGGGTGGACAGTGAGAGAGGGTGGACAGTGAGAGAGGACGGACAGTGAGAGAGGGTGGACAGTGAGAGAGGGTGGACAGTGAGAGAGGGCGGACAGTGAGAGAGGGCGGACAGTGAGAGAGGGTGGACAGTGAGAGAGGACGGACAGTGAGAGAGGGTGGACAGTGAGAGAGGGTGGACAGTGAGAGAGGACGGACAGTGAGAGAGGGTGGACAGTGAGAGAGGGTGGACAGTGAGAGAGGGCGGACAGTGAGAGAGGGTGGACAGTGAGAGAGGGCGGACAGTGAGAGAGGGCGGACAGTGAGAGAGGCCGGACAGTGAGAGAGGGTGGACAGTGAGAGAGGGTGGACAGTGAGAGAGGGCGGACAGTGAGAGAGGGCGGACAGTGAGAGAGGACGGACAGTGAGAGAGGGTGGACAGTGAGAGTGGACGGACAGTGAGAGAGGGTGGACAGTGAGAGAGGGTGGACAGTGAGAGAGGGTGGACAGTGAGAGAGGCCGGACAGTGAGAGAGGGTGGACAGTGAGAGAGGACGGACAGTGAGAGAGGGTGGACAGTGAGAGAGGGTGGACAGTGAGAGAGGACGGACAGTGAGAGAGGGTGGACAGTGAGAGAGGGTGGACAGTGAGAGAGGGTGGACAGTGAGAGAGGGTGGACAGTGAGAGAGGGTGGACAGTGAGAGAGGGCGGACAGTGAGAGAGGCCGGACAGTGAGAGAGGGTGGACAGTGAGAGAGGGTGGACAGTGAGAGAGGACGGACAGTGAGAGAGGGTGGACAGTGAGCGAGGACGGACAGTGAGAGAGGGTGGACAGTGAGAGAGGGTGGACAGTGAGAGAGGGCGGACAGTGAGAGAGGGCGGACAGTGAGAGAGGGTGGACAGTGAGAGAGGGTGGACAGTGAGAGAGGACGGACAGTGAGAGAGGGCGGACAGTGAGAGAGGACGGACAGTGAGAGAGGGTGGACAGTGAGAGAGGGTGGACAGTGAGAGAGGACGGACAGTGAGAGAGGGTGGACAGTGAGAGAGGGTGGACAGTGAGAGAGGGCGGACAGTGAGAGAGGACGGACAGTGAGAGAGGGCGGACAGTGAGAGAGGGCGGACAGTGAGAGAGGGTGGACAGTGAGAGAGGACGGACAGTGAGAGAGGGTGGACAGTGAGAGAGGGTGGACAGTGAGAGAGGGCGGACAGTGAGAGAGGGCGGACAGTGAGAGAGGGCGGACAGTGAGAGAGGGCGGACAGTGAGAGAGGGCGGACAGTGAGAGAGGAAGGACAGTGAGAGAGGGCGGACAGTGAGAGAGGGCGGACAGTGAGAGAGGGTGGACAGTGAGAGAGGACGGACAGTGAGAGAGGGCGGACAGTGAGAGAGGGTGGACAGTGAGAGAGGGCGGACAGTGAGAGAGGACGGACAGTGAGAGAGGGTGGACAGTGAGAGAGGGTGGACAGTGAGAGAGGGTGGACAGTGAGAGAGGGCGGACAGTGAGAGAGGACGGACAGTGAGAGATGGTGGACAGTGAGAGAGGGTGGACAGTGAGAGAGGACGGACAGTGAGAGAGGGCGTACAGTGAGAGAGGGCGGACAGTGAGAGAGGACGGACAGTGAGAGAGGGTGGACAGTGATAGAGGGTGGACAGTGAGAGAGGACGGACAGTGAGAGAGGGTGGACAGTGAGAGAGGGTGGACAGTGAGAGAGGGTGGACAGTGAGAGAGGACGGACAGTGAGAGAGGGTGGACAGTGAGAGAGGACGGACAGTGAGAGAGGGCGGACAGTGACAGAGGGCGGACAGTGAGAGAGGGTGGACAGTGAGAGAGGACGGACAGTGAGAGAGGGTGGACAGTGAGAGGGTGGACAGTGAGAGAGGGTGGACAGTGAGAGAGGACGGACAGTGAGAGAGGGTGGACAGTGAGAGAGGACGGACAGTGAGAGAGGGCGGACAGTGACAGAGGGCGGACAGTGAGAGAGGGCGGACAGTGAGAGAGGACGGACAGTGAGAGAGGGTGGACAGTGAGAGAGGGTGGACAGTGAGAGAGGGTGGACAGTGAGAGAGGGCGGACAGTGAGAGAGGACGGACAGTGAGAGAGGGTGGACAGTGAGAGAGGGTGGACAGTGAGAGAGGACGGACAGTGAGAGAGGGCGGACAGTGAGAGAGGGCGGACACTGAGAGAGGACGGACAGTGAGAGAGGGTGGACAGTGAGAGAGGGTGGACAGTGAGAGAGGACGGACAGTGAGAGAGGGTGGACAGTGAGAGAGGGTGGACAGTGAGAGAGGACGGACAGTGAGAGAGGGTGGACAGTGAGAGAGGACGGACAGTGAGAGAGGTTGGACAGTGAGAGAGGGTGGACAGTGAGAGAGGGCGGACAGTGAGAGAGTGCGGACAGTGAGAGAGGGTGGACAGTGAGAGAGGGCGGACAGTGAGAGAGGGCGGACAGTGAGAGAGGGTGGACAGTGAGAGAGGACGGACAGTGAGAGAGGGTGGACAGTGAGAGAGGGTGGACAGTGAGAGAGGGTGGACAGTGAGAGAGGACGGACAGTGAGAGAGGGTGGACAGTGAGAGAGGGTGGACAGTGAGAGAGGGCGGACAGTGAGAGAGGGTGGACAGTGAGAGAGGACGGACAGTGAGAGAGGGCGGACAGTGAGAGAGGACGGACAGTGAGAGAGGACGGACAGTGAGAGAGGGTGGACAGTGAGAGAGGGTGGACAGTGAGAGTGGGCGGACAGTGAGAGAGGGTGGACAGTGAGAGAGGGTGGACAGTGAGAGAGGACGGATAGTGAGAGAGGGTGGACAGTGAGAGAGGGCGGACAGTGAGAGAGGACGGACAGTGAGAGAGGGCGGACAGTGAGAGAGGGTGGACAGTGAGAGAGGGTGGACAGTGAGAGAGGGCAGACAGTGAGAGAGGACGGACAGTGAGAGAGGGTGGACAGTGAGAGAGGGTGGACAGTGAGAGAGGACGGACAGTGAGAGAGGGTGGACAGTGAGAGAGGGTGGACAGTGAGAGAGGGCGGACAGTGAGAGAGGGCGGACAGTGAGAGAGGGTGGACAGTGAGAGAGGGTGGACAGTGAGACAGGGTGGACAGTGAGAGAGGGCGGACAGTGAGAGAGGGTGGACAGTGAGAGAGGGTGGACAGTGAGAGAGGGCGGACAGTGAGAGAGGACGGACAGTGAGAGAGGGTGGACAGTGAGAGAGGGTGGACAGTGAGAGAGGGTGGACAGTGAGAGAGGGCGGACAGTGAGAGAGGGCGGACAGTGAGAGAGGACGGACAGTCAGAGAGGGTGGACAGTGAGAGAGGGTGGACAGTGAGAGAGGGTGGACAGTGAGAGAGGGCGGACAGTGAGAGAGGGTGGACAGTGAGAGAGGACGGACAGTGAGAGAGGGTGGACAGTGAGAGAGGGTGGACAGTGAGAGAGGGCGGACAGTGAGAGAGGGTGGACAGTGAGAGAGGGTGGACAGTGAGAGAGGGCGGACAGTGAGAGAGGGTGGACAGTGAGAGAGGGTGGACAGTGAGAGAGGGCGGACAGTGAGAGAGGGTGGACAGTGAGAGAGGACGGACAGTGAGAGAGGGTGGACAGTGAGAGAGGGTGGACAGTGAGAGAGGGCGGACAGTGAGAGAGGCCGGACAGTGAGAGAGGGCGGACAGTGAGAGAGGACGGACAGTGAGAGAGGGTGGACAGTGAGAGAGGGCGGACAGTGAGAGAGGGTGGACAGTGAGAGAGGACGGACAGTGAGAGAGGGTGGACAGTGAGAGAGGGTGGACAGTGAGAGAGGGCGGACAGTGAGAGAGGCCGGACAGTGAGAGAGGGTGGACAGTGAGAGAGGGTGGACAGTGAGAGAGGACGGACAGTGAGAGAGGGTGGACAGTGAGAGAGGGTGGACAGTGAGAGAGGGCGGACAGTGAGAGAGGGTGGACAGTGAGAGAGGGTGGACAGTGAGAGAGGGTGGACAGTGAGAGAGGGTGGACAGTGAGAGAGGCCGGACAGTGAGAGAGGGTGGACAGTGAGAGAGGACGGACAGTGAGAGAGGGTGGACAGTGAGAGAGGGTGGACAGTGAGAGAGGACGGACAGTGAGAGAGGGTGGACAGTGAGAGAGGGTGGACAGTGAGAGAGGGCGGACAGTGAGAGAGGGTGGACAGTGAGAGTGGACGGACAGTGAGAGAGGGTGGACAGTGAGAGAGGGTGGACAGTGAGAGAGGGTGGACAGTGAGAGAGGGTGGACAGTGAGAGAGGGTGGACAGTGAGAGAGGGCGGACAGTGAGAGAGTGCGGACAGTGAGAGAGGGTGGACAGTGAGAGAGGGTGGACAGTGAGAGAGGACGGACAGTGAGAGAGGGTGGACAGTGAGAGAGGGTGGACAGTGAGAGAGGACGGACAGTGAGAGAGGGTGGACAGTGAGAGTGGACGGACAGTGAGAGAGGGTGGACAGTGAGAGAGGGTGGACAGTGAGAGAGGGTGGACAGTGAGAGAGGGTGGACAGTGAGAGAGGGTGGACAGTGAGAGAGGGTGGACAGTGAGAGAGGGCGGACAGTGAGAGAGGACGGACAGTGAGAGAGGGTGGACAGTGAGAGAGGGTGGACAGTGAGAGAGGACGGACAGTGAGAGAGGGCGGACAGTGAGAGAGGGCGGACACTGAGAGAGGACGGACAGTGAGAGAGGGTGGACAGTGAGAGAGGGTGGACAGTGAGAGAGGACGGACAGTGAGAGAGGGTGGACAGTGAGAGAGGGTGGACAGTGAGAGAGGACGGACAGTGAGAGAGGGTGGACAGTGAGAGAGGACGGACAGTGAGAGAGGTTGGACAGTGAGAGAGGGTGGACAGTGAGAGAGGGCGGACAGTGAGAGAGTGCGGACAGTGAGAGAGGGTGGACAGTGAGAGAGGGCGGACAGTGAGAGAGGGCGGACAGTGAGAGAGGGTGGACAGTGAGAGAGGACGGACAGTGAGAGAGGGTGGACAGTGAGAGAGGGTGGACAGTGAGAGAGGACGGACAGTGAGAGAGGGTGGACAGTGAGAGAGGGTGGACAGTGAGAGAGGGCGGACAGTGAGAGAGGGTGGACAGTGAGAGAGGACGGACAGTGAGAGAGGGCGGACAGTGAGAGAGGACGGACAGTGAGAGAGGACGGACAGTGAGAGAGGGTGGACAGTGAGAGAGGGTGGACAGTGAGAGAGGGTGGACAGTGAGAGAGGGCGGACAGTGAGAGAGGGCGGACAGTGAGAGAGGGTGGACAGTGAGAGAGGGCGGACAGTGAGAGAGGGCGGACAGTGAGAGAGGGTGGACAGTGAGAGAGGACGGACAGTGAGAGAGGGTGGACAGTGAGAGAGGGTGGACAGTGAGAGAGGACGGACAGTGAGAGAGGGTGGACAGTGAGAGAGGACGGACAGTGAGAGAGGTTGGACAGTGAGAGAGGGTGGACAGTGAGAGAGGGCGGACAGTGAGAGAGTGCGGACAGTGAGAGAGGGTGGACAGTGAGAGAGGGCGGACAGTGAGAGAGGGCGGACAGTGAGAGAGGGTGGACAGTGAGAGAGGACGGACAGTGAGAGAGGGTGGACAGTGAGAGAGGGTGGATAGTGAGAGAGGACGGACAGTGAGAGAGGGTGGACAGTGAGAGAGGGTGGACAGTGAGAGAGGGCGGACAGTGAGAGAGGGTGGACAGTGAGAGAGGACGGACAGTGAGAGAGGGCGGACAGTGAGAGAGGACGGACAGTGAGAGAGGACGGACAGTGAGAGAGGGTGGACAGTGAGAGAGGGTGGACAGTGAGAGAGGGCGGACAGTGAGAGAGGGCGGACAGTGAGAGAGGGTGGACAGTGAGAGAGGGCGGACAGTGAGAGAGGGCGGACAGTGAGAGAGGGTGGACAGTGAGAGAGGACGGACAGTGAGAGAGGGCGGACAGTGAGAGAGGGCGGACAGTGAGAGAGGGTGGACAGTGAGAGAGGACGGACAGTGAGAGAGGACGGACAGTGAGAGAGGGTGGACAGTGAGAGAGGGTGGACAGTGAGAGAGGGTGGACAGTGAGAGAGGGCGGACAGTGAGAGAGGGTGGACAGTGAGAGAGGGCGGACAGTGAGAGAGGGTGGACAGTGAGAGAGGACGGACAGTGAGAGAGGGTGGACAGTGAGAGAGGACGGACAGTGAGAGAGGGCGGACAGTGACAGAGGGCGGACAGTGAGAGAGGGTGGACAGTGAGAGAGGACGGACAGTGAGAGAGGGTGGACAGTGAGAGAGGGTGGACAGTGAGAGAGGGTGGACAGTGAGAGAGGGTGGACAGTGAGAGAGGGCGGACAGTGAGAGAGGGCGGACAGTGAGAGAGGGCGGACAGTGAGAGAGGACGGACAGTGAGAGAGGGTGGACAGTGAGAGAGGGTGGACAGTGAGAGAGGGTGGACAGTGAGAGAGGGCGGACAGTGAGAGAGGGCGGACAGTGAGAGAGGGTGGACAGTGAGAGAGGGTGGACAGTGAGAGAGGGCGGACAGTGAGAGAGGGTGGACAGTGAGAGAGGGTGGACAGTGAGAGAGGACGGACAGTGAGAGAGGGTGGACAGTGAGAGAGGACGGACAGTGAGAGAGGGCGGACAGTGCGAGAGGGCGGACAGTGAGAGAGGGTGGACAGTGAGAGAGGGTGGACAGTGAGAGAGGGTGGACAGTGAGAGAGGACGGACAGTGAGAGAGGGTGGACAGTGAGAGAGGGTTGACAGTGAGAGAGGGCGGACAGTGAGAGAGGGTGGACAGTGAGAGAGGGCGGACAGTGAGAGAGGGTGGACAGTGAGAGAGGCCGGACAGTGAGAGAGGGTGGACAGTGAGAGAGGACGGACAGTGAGAGAGGGCGGACAGTGACAGAGGGCGGACAGTGAGAGAGGGTGGACAGTGAGAGAGGGCGGACAGTGAGAGAGGGTGGACAGTGAGAGAGGGCGGACAGTGAGAGAGGGTGGACAGTGAGAGAGGGTGGACAGTGAGAGAGGGTGGACAGTGAGAGAGGGTGGACAGTGAGAGAGGACGGACAGTGAGAGAGGGTGGACAGTGAGAGAGGACGGACAGTGAGAGAGGGCGGACAGTGAGAGAGGACGGACAGTGAGAGAGGGTGGACAGTGAGAGAGGGTGGACAGTGAGAGAGGGCAGACAGTGAGAGAGGACCGACAGTGAGAGAGGGTGGACAGTGAGAGAGGGTGGACAGTGAGAGAGGGTGGACAGTGAGAGAGGGCGGACAGTGAGAGAGGACGGACAGTGAGAGAGGGTGGACAGTGAGAGAGGGTGGACAGTGAGAGAGGACGGACAGTGAGGAGGGCGGACAGTGAGAGAGGGCGGACAGTGAGAGAGGACGGACAGTGAGAGAGGGTGGACAGTGAGAGAGGGTGGACAGTGAGAGAGGGCGGACAGTGAGAGAGGGTGGACAGTGAGAGAGGGCGGACAGTGAGAGAGGGTGGACAGTGAGAGAGGACGGACAGTGAGAGAGGGTGGACAGTGAGAGAGGGTGGACAGTGAGAGAGGGCGGACAGTGAGAGAGGGCGGACAGTGAGAGAGGGTGGACAGTGAGAGAGGACGGACAGTGAGAGAGGGTGGACAGTGAGAGAGGGTGGACAGTGAGAGAGGGTGGACAGTGAGAGAGGACGGACAGTGAGAGAGGGTGGACAGTGAGAGAGGGTGGACAGTGAGAGAGGGCGGACAGTGAGAGAGGACGGACAGTGAGAGAGGGCGGACAGTGAGAGAGGGCGGACAGTGAGAGAGGGTGGACAGTGAGAGAGGGTGGACAGTGAGAGAGGGTGGACAGTGAGAGAGGGCGGACAGTGAGAGAGGGTGGACAGTGAGAGAGGGCGGACAGTGAGAGAGGACGGACAGTGAGAGAGGGCGGACAGTGAGAGAGGGTGGACAGTGAGAGAGGGTGGACAGTGAGAGAGGGTGGACAGTGAGAGAGGACGGACAGTGAGAGAGGGTGGACAGTGAGAGAGGGTGGACAGTGAGAGAGGGCGGACAGTGAGAGAGGGCGGACAGTGAGAGAGGGCGGACAGTGAGAGAGGACGGACAGTGAGAGAGGGCGGACAGTGAGAGAGGGTGGACAGTGAGAGAGGGCGGACAGTGAGAGAGGGTGGACAGTGAGAGAGGACGGACAGTGAGAGAGGACGGACAGTGAGAGAGGGTGGACAGTGAGAGAGGACGGATAGTGAGAGAGGGTGGACAGTGAGAGAGGGTGGACAGTGAGAGAGAATGGACAGTGAGAGAGAATGGACAGTGACAGAGGGCGGACAGTGAGAGAGGGTGGACAGTGAGAGAGGGTGGACAGTGAGAGAGGGTGGACAGTGAGAGAGGACAGACAGTGAGAGAGGGTGGACAGTGAGAGAGGACGGATAGTGAGAGAGGGCGGACAGTGAGAGAGGGTGGACAGTGAGAGAGGACGGACAGTGAGAGAGGGCGGACAGTGACAGAGGGCGGACAGTGAGAGAGGGTGGACAGTGAGAGAGGGCGGACAGTGAGAGAGGGTGGACAGTGAGAGAGGGCGGACAGTGAGAGAGGGTGGACAGTGAGAGAGGGCGGACAGTGAGAGAGGGTGGACAGTGAGAGAGGGCGGACAGTGAGAGAGGGTGGACAGTGAGAGAGGGCGGACAGTGAGAGAGGGTGGACAGTGAGAGAGGACGGATAGTGAGAGAGGGTGGACAGTGAGAGAGGGCGGACAGTGAGAGAGGGTGGACAGTGAGAGAGGACGGACAGTGAGAGAGGGCGGACAGTGACAGAGGGCGGACAGTGAGAGAGGGCGGACAGTGAGAGAGGACGGACAGTGAGAGAGGGTGGACAGTGAGAGAGGGTGGACAGTGAGAGAGGGCGGACAGTGAGAGAGGGCGGACAGTGAGAGAGGGTGGACAGTGAGAGAGGACGGACAGTGAGAGAGGGTGGACAGTGAGAGAGGGTGGACAGTGAGAGAGGGCGGACAGTGAGAGAGGGCGGACAGTGAGAGAGGGCGGACAGTGAGAGAGGGTGGACAGATAGAATGGACAGTAAGAGAGGTTGGACTGCCTGGGTGTCCAGTTCCCATTCGCTACCTCATTTTGGCTGTGGGGCCTCTGGCAAGTATTTCCTGCTCTTAGACAAGTTCATTCACATGGAAAAGGGAGAAAATAATGTGTGAGGCAGAATTGAAAATGTGGTGTGTGTTTAAGCTTTTAAAAATATATTAAAGTAAAAGATACACTGCCATCCATCCTCCGCAAACCTCCCTCACACATGGAAACGCACTCACCTCCTTATTCCGAACACTCTCCAGAGCAGTTCTGGACGTTCTCTTTTGTGAGCATCTTTAGTTGGGCTATCGTGGCTGCCTTGATGTCCTGAAAAGTGCTTCACTTCTGTGGTCATTTTGATCTGGGGGAAGACCCCGAAGTCACACGGTGCCAGATCCGGTGCATTAAGTGACTGTCTGAACTTGAGCATCGCGTTTCTGCTGGAGGGCGCTGGGCAGCGGCATTCACCGTGTTTTTGATCATACCTCATAAAGACACTCAAGAAAGAAGAAGACTTCAGAAAGTGGCAAGGACAGTGAAGTCAGTGTGTTTGCAGTGCATGGGGGTGTTTGGGGGGTTAATGGCAACTGTCTTTCACTGTAAGTCTGAGCATGTAGCTTCCATCACCCCTTGCATAGGTCAAGACATTTGGACTCCTGTCTCTGCTTAATTTTCTGCTTACTTCTCAGACCACAGGCCACCCTGGACTTGTATCTTCACACTTAGTGACCCAAGGGGAACAAGAACGCTCTCTTCCCCATTGAGTACAGAAACGGAGAGGAAGAACCCTGCATTCACTTAGATTATGTGGCTCCCACCACAGCCACTCCAGCTGGTCCAGGCTGAGTCGGTCACACAGCCATCCTGGCAGCCAAGACTCCAAGCACCATGCTTGTGCAGTCCCCAGGATTTGTGGTGGAAATGGGGGCAGGGGGGGAGCATTCTCCTAAAAGGAACTCTGAGTAAGCAGAATACTTGCCTAGAACAGACAAAATAGTATATATGTTCCTCCATGATCTCATGGAGCGAGACAATTAAAAATTTTTAAAGCAAAAAGATTTAATAACTAGTGAAAGATAAGGATTCCAAAGTAATTACTTTGAGCACTGCTATGGCTGTGATTAACTTCACTTTGTTAGTTTGATTGGTTGGAAGTCACCTAAGGGACCACGCTCTGGGTGTGTCTGCATCGGTCCTGGAGGCACAACCTTGGGTGCTGCTTCCTGTATCGGGCCCTTATCCCGTCCTCTCAGGCACTGTCCCCCTACTCTGCTTCCCAGTCACCATGAACCAAGCAGCTTTGCTCTACGACACCATTCCACGACGATGCTTCTGCATTGGAGCCAACCAAGCATGGACTGAGCCCCGGAAAACATAAGCCAGATAAACCTCTCCTCCTATAAACTGTAGGTGTCAGGTACAGTATTCCAGGGATGGGAAAGCTAGCACAATTATCCAACTCTCCTCTCAAAACAGTATAAACAGTAACAGAAGAATTCATAGAAGATACTTCATATTTCATACAAACTCATCACTTACTGATGTCAGCTGTAAATCTGGCCACTCAGATTACACAAACAGGCAGCAATCTTGGTAAAATTACCAAATACATTGGTCATACCATTTAGACTTCAATTTTAATCCAACTCTTAATTCAAATAATAGAAATTTCTTATGGCCCAGTTTATGAAAGAGAATATTCTATCAAGAAGCAAAACTGAGAAATTAATGCATTTGCATGACCTGCTTTGCATCAGGCACCAGGCCAGACACGGGGTAACACAAGGAACCAAAACTAACCAAGTTTCTGCCTTCAAAGGAATTAACTTCCAGAAAGACACCCAGCAAAAGAAAGAAATGCTAGAGAAAATACAAGGCGCGGGGAGAGGGTAAAACACACAGGGTGAATCTGTGATGGAGGCTCATTGCAGGCCCTTGGGCAGAGATTAACCTTAGGGATGGCATTCCACTCCGAGAGAGGAGCGGGCAGCTCCGGTCTGGGGTCTGCCAGTGTGGGCAGAGCAGCATGAGCTGGGGAGGGAACCGGAAGCAATGTCAGAGGGTTTCCCTTCCATCTCCCAAGCCCCCAGATGGTGGCCCCCTCACTCAGAACCTGTGAAGGCACCACCTTCCGGGCAAAGACAATTTGCAGCTGCATCCCAGTGAAGGACCTGGAGGTAGGGAGACCGACCACGTGAGCCTGTGTGACCTCCAGGGTCCAGGAAGGCGAGGAGAGGCAGGGAAGGCTGCAGCGATGGGATGTGAGAAGGATTCAGCCTGCTGCCGCTGGTTTGGACAATCGGGAACACCATCGGGAACCGAGGAGTTCAGACAGCGGCCAGCAGCTGGGAGACCCAAAGCAGGTGGTGTCCCTGAATGTCTCTAGAAAAAAACAGAATGTGCTGTCACCTGTGTTTAACTAGGTCACACTCGTGTTGGACTGCTGACCTACAGAACTGTAAGATAACAAAAGTGGGTCATTTGAAGCAACCGAGCCTGTGGTAATTTGCTACCACAGCAATAGAATAAAAACCAGCACAGCACCATCCTTAGCATGCTCAGAAGGCCTTCCTTCACGTGTCAGTAAAAAGCCTGCCTCCTCCTGCAAACCTAGTACATAGAACCTCTCAGAGACAATGTCGGCCACTTCAACAGAAGCTCACATGCCCCATTTTTAGGGTGTGGGATCATCTTTTAGTGGTATGCAAAAAAAAAAAGAACATGGGCTGTGTCCCCCCAGGTTTTCCTGACAGAGAAGTCATGTATCCCTAGGGCGGCAAAGAAGACATGTACAGCATGCTCTCAGGCACAATGATGAGGATCGTATGCAAATTAAAGGGCTATTCCAAACCCAGGCACCAAAATCCGTGGCTGAAATGGAGCAATTTCACCTAAAAAGGACGTAAGACATAGCAGTGGCTCTCATGCTGTACCTGCATCCCGTCTGCGAACAAACTGAGTTCAGTAAGAAGAATGCTTTTTCTCCTCTTGCTGCATAATGTCACCTCTGACTTCTGTTTGTGGGTACAACTCCCCATAAACAGAGCCAGTGTAAAGGTGCAATTATGGGGAAACTGATGTTTTTAAGAGGCTGTATCTATGAACACAGCAGTTCCCTGCAGTGATTTTCACTAACATTGTACCATTTTCTCTAGAAAGTTTTCTGATTACCCATCGCCAGATGTAATTCCGGATACTGTTGGCTTGGGGAATTTTGATGGTTAGGCAGGGAGGTGTTATGGTTGTGTCTAGATGTCCCCACAAAGCCTCGTGTAATCACACACGGAGATTCTCAGAGGTGGTAAATCTAGCATCTAACACTGAAATTAAGGGTGGAATTGACTGACTGATTCATGGTGCGATGTGAGGACTAACCTCTCTGTGAGTGCTGCCTTCCCTAAGGATGGTCAGCTTGGAGAAAATATAAACAACAGAAAGCAGACTCCTGCCACCGCAGGTTCTTCACTATTTCTCCACGTTCTGCCTAGCGCGCCTCTGTGATGCCCCCTGCAAAGCCAGCCTGCCTTGGGCCAGCCAACTATGGAACCTCCACAAACTGTGAGCCAAAACAAACCTTCCCCTTTAATGTTGGGTGTCAGGTATTTTGTGTCAGCCACAAGAAAAGTAACCAAGCCAGGAGAGGTTGGCAGTTTCTTACCTTACCTGTTATCTTTTAAATTACAGTTTTTGAGGTTTATGCATTGCGTAGACATGATTTAATTTTCCACATTACTTTAAGACAAAGTTATTTCAAGTCACATTCATTCTGAAAAACATGTGTGTAGCTGATGTGGGGATTCGATGTGAGCAGCTGCACCACCGGATGATACTGACAGCTTGTCTTCTCAAATCTCTACGCTTCCAGTTTGCCTTCTGCACCAGTTTACATCGCTCAGGCCGTGAGAAAGAGCCGTGGCAGAGGCAGATAGCTGTGGTGTTCCTAAAGACAGATTTCCTGTAAAGGAAATACAGCGTAGGCCTCGCCTGCCCAGGGCCTGGGAGTTCTGGGCATTGCTAGTAGGACTTACGTGTTCTGGGTGAACTGAGGGAGGCTGGAGGCAGCATGCAACTTCCTTTACAATGTCTAGGAAGGGATCGGAACTGTCTACAGCGCCCACACCGTGCTCCGGAGGCAGCGCGCACTCCTGCCCTTGTTCTTACCTTCTTTTTCTATTTACTCAATCTTAATCCAAGCTTGCTCCGCAGAGCCAGTTTCTCTCTCTTCATGTTTTGCTTTCTTGAATAAACTTTTGCCACTGCTTAAAAAAAGAAAATGTCTCAGAGGGAAATGACCTAAATCTCCTAAGTTTCCAATATTTTTGTGTGTTTTCTTCTCACTCATTTTGATGCCTGATTTTGTATTTATAGTTTTTTGGCGGTAGTGATGGTGGTGGTGGTGGTGCGTTTTTTGTTTTTTGGGTTTTTTTGTTTGTTGTTTCTGTTTGCTTTTTGAGACAGGGTCTCACTATGTAGTTCAGGCTGGATCTGAGCTCACTTTGTAGCCCAGGCTGGTCTTGAATTTGCAGCCATCCTGCAGCCTCCCGAGTACTGGGATTGTATTTATAGTTCTGAGGCTTGAGTTTTAAGATATCTTAATCAAAGAAAAAGTAAGGTGAGGAGTTGGTTGCAAAGGTATTGAATAATTGGAAAAGGACAATAAAACTAGAGAAAATAACACTGACCGGGCAGTAGGTCTGACGCTCATGAGATGGAGCCTCAGGTTGGTATCGGGTCAGCCTGCCCATGAAATGGGTGCACTAGGTTGCTCTTAACACAAACAGGGGTTCGTGTATTCCCCATCAAGTATGATGCTTGTATTTTTACTTGGTTAGATGCCTTTACCAAGTTAAATGAGCTTGCTTAGACTCCTAATTTGCAAACATTCTTGTTCTTCTTTTTTTTTAATTAGGAGCAGATGGTGAGTTTTATTGAATGCTTTCTCTGCATCTTTTAAAAGAATCATATATTTCCTTTAAATCTGCTAAAGTGATGGCATATTAATAAAATTATCAATATTAAACCCATCAAACATCCTTGGGATAAAAACAACCTATTCACACGTATTTTCTCCGTAGTATGGTGTTAGATTTTGTTAATCAATTTGCTTTTTATCTTCTTCATAGACCATGCAGAAATTGCCCCAATAATAATAATTTTTTCCTTAGTCCTACGTATGTATTTAATTGTTTATTTTCAATTTCTGTTAGTAAATGTTTGAAGCACAAACTGCTCACCTTCCTCCTAGAGAGCTGGGACAAGCACATATCACAGTTCAATTCTTTGTTAATTCCCTTCCCCTCCTCCTTCCCTGATCCCTCTGTCTCGGGGACCCCTTCTCACGTTGTGCACAGATCACTGTACTACAACCTTGTCAGCTCTTCTGGGATGATACCTAGAATGAGAATAGTGAGGCTGGATAGAATTTGCTCTCGTTTCTTGAGGAAACTCCACACTGATTTCCCTAATACTCATGGCAGTTACACCCACACACAACACTGCAGAAAGCTTTTCCCACAGCCTCGTCAGCATTTGTAATTATGTGATTTCCTGATGATGGAGTAAGCCAGAATCTCAGTGTTGTTTTAACTTACAATTTTTCTAACAGCAGGAGACATTGAACAGTTTTTCATGTCTTTATTGGCCTTTGTACTTCTGTTCAGTTGGCCACTGTCGATTAAGTTTATTTTGAGGGGAAGGTCTAATCTTTGAGTTCTCTGTATATCCTAGGCATCAATCTTCTTCTGAGGAATAGCTGGCAAAATGTTTTCCAGCTGTGTAGGTTCCCTCTTTCATTTGTTGGTTGTTTCATTTGCTGTGCAGAAGCTTTTCCATTTGATAGAATTTTACGTGTGAACTTTGCTATTATCTTTGGTGAAATTGGTATTCTGTCCACAAGAGCTAACTTTATTTTGGTACCAAGGTTATGCTCATTCCACGGAATTAGTGGGAGGGAATTCTCTTATCCCAATCACCAAGAGTCTGTGTGGAAATGAAATTATAGTAATGCCTCAGTTCACAAACACTGTTCAGTTTGCAAACAGAAGCATTTGGTGAAATTTTGCTTCTATTCACAAAGTCCAAGTCAGGTGACAAACATAACGATGGCCACTTCCCCCAGAATCATGGAAGAAATTAAGTCCATGAACCAAGATACCTTATCTGCTTACATATCTGTGTTGGCAAAACCATTTTATTCTTACATATTTTTGTGGGAAAATTTTAAACTATTGATTCAACTTACTTGGTGGTTATAGGACTATTTATGTTTTCTATTTCTTTTTTAGTACATTTTGATAAACTGTGTTTTTCAATGAAACTAATCTTTGGTTTTCTATATTTCCAAATTCATTGACATTAAACTACATATAACTTACACTATGTTTAGTATTATAAAATCTACCCTATTTGTCCCCACTTTAATTCTTAATATTATTTATGTTGCAGTTCTCTTTTCTATTCATTGACTCGATGAAGACTTGTGAATTTTATCCATTTTTTTCAAAGAATCAGTTTTTAGTTCTGTGATATTTTTGTTTATTTTCTGATTTATTAGTTTTGTTGTACATATTTATTCTTTTTCTTATATGCCTTAGAGCTAAATTCTTCTATTCTTCTGTTTTTGCAGTGCATTTACACAATTTCTTTCCTTCTGGTGCCTGTCTCCTATACAGTGTGAAATGTGATATTTTCATTATTACTCATTTCTAAAGCTGTTCAGTTTATATTATGATTTCTTAACCCATAACTGTTTAGATGAATGATGTTTCCCAGTTACCTTCCTGCTATTAGTTTCTAAACCAAGTTTTCTTATTTTCCTAAAATAAGATCTATTGATATCAATGCTTAGAAACACTTGAGGATAGTTTTCCAGTCTCTATGCCACCAATTTCTTTAAATTTGCTAAGAATCTATATTACCCAACTATTAGATATAATCTATAGCTGCTCTTTAGATCAAGCCTATTATGTTGTACAAATCATTTACATCTCTGATTGTTTCATCTGTGTGACCTAAGACTTGTGGAGAGACACATTAAAACCTCCCATAACCTACTGGCTCATTCTATTCTTTTCTGAAATTGTATCAATTTTTGTGTTTTATAATTAGCTGCTTGAAAGTGTAAAGTTAGTGTACCATCTTAATAAAAGTCACTTCTACACAGTTCCTTTGTCATCTCTAAGAATGTGATCTCTTTCCTTGGAATGTTTAATTTGATATTAGTATACAATAGCCACACCAAATTTTCTTTTTTGTATTGCTAGGACAGTAGCAACCATATAATATAAACGTGAGTGTGTGGCTAAAGAAGATGTTTTAAGTTAGTCTGTTCTGGCAGGAAATAAGGGACAATCCCCAAAGTACATACAGAGGAACTTACATTCTACATAAGGCACAACATTGAGCATACTGTGTTCAAAAGGCCTCACAGCGCTGCACTTCCTAACAACACTTTTCCCCAAGGAAGAGACGTCTAACCCGTCCCTGCTGAAGGACAGAGAGAAGGACGGAATCCAAATGCCAGTGACATTATTTGTAAATTGTAACACTGATTGCATTTTGATGAGGCACATTTTTATAGCTTCCTACGTATTTTTCCAGTAGTTGAATTTCTTAACATTTCTGTGGCAGATTTTAGGTGTGTTTTTCTCAGATTTTTACGAGGGAGAAATTGCCGATCTTTCCCTTCCTTTCTTTCCAAATGGCTTTACCACTTATTCCTGTTTCATATCTTATTTAATTCCGTAAGATTTTAAGAATAATCTGAAATAATACTGGCATGGTAGTTATCCATGTTTGTAATTTTAAAAATACTCTAGTGTTTTTGTTAAATATGCAATGATGCCCATTAAAATAGATATTGTGTATGTTAAATAAGTACCTATCTGCATCCACTTTATAAGGCATTGTTGTTCTATATTTCATATTTACTAGGATTCTCTTATTTTTCTTATTTTTCCTATTGTTGTAATATAGTCCTAAAATTTCTAATGTTCAACTATCCAGCAATGATATCCACTGTGTATCACAGCTACAATGATTAAATCAATACATCTATGGAGTTTTTAGATATTAGTATATATACTTATGAGTAAAACAGTTTTGACTTTATGTTATTGTACCATATCTGTTTAAATATCATATGAATTCAGGAAATTTCATCAACTTTTATTTCTTATGACAATTTCTGAAACATGGAACTTCAGGTTTAAAACACTGGAAGAACCCTCCTGTAAAACTGTCTGGATTCAGAGACATTTCAGAGTTAACAACTTGAAAGTATTTTTTAAATCTTTGTCAGTACTATTGTTTTAACCAGGTTTTCCATCTCTCCTTGAGATGATTTTACTTAATTTTGCCCATTAATATGATAATTCTATGAAGGCTTTTTAAAACTGTTTTGCCACAGAATTCTACATAATGTTTCTTATATTTGAAAGATATATATACACACATATATATATATGGAGAGAGATATAGATATATAGATATCTCAAGAGGCAACTCTGGCACCTCCATCCCATTTCCAGGCAATCACAGATATAGTAGCTTCTATTCCATGGAAAACAAAGAAAATCTTGAAAGAAACACTTCCTCTCTCGAGATAAACCATCTCCGGGGCCAAGTTTACCAGGACACTTACTGGAAATGTAATAAGCAGACAGCAATCGATCGCTCTCGGCTGTTGCTTCCTGTATGGACTCCCTGTGCCCAGACACAGCAGGTCTTGAGCTACCAGTGCAGCTCACCCCTTCCTGCCGCACCGCTTCAGGGGTCTACGGGAGCCTAAGAAGTGATGAGGGGCTGGGCCAGTCAGCTGACCTCTCACACCCTCTGTACTCCGCGCCCCCTAAAGCAGCTCCAAATCCACACGTGGAAACAGAACACCTCACTGCGCCCTCCTGGCTCTGGTCTGCCTTTAACCCCGGGGTGCACCTCCATCTGCTACGGGTCTGTCCCTCCCAGGCCATCCTGGGTCCTCACCTGCCGTCCTCAGCCCTCTCACGAAGTCTCACCCACTGGGTCTCATCAGTCCTTTGTGGAAAGCAGATCCCCACTCCACCCATTCTCTTCATTTCCATTAACACCAGCTTAGCCCAGGTACCACCACGTGTCTCCTGCATTACTACAGAGGCCTCCGGGCAGCTCCCTAACCAGCCAGTGGGCTGCTAAGTTCATCGTTGGGTCCGTGCTCTGTCAATGGCCACCCTTTAATACTGGCTTCCGCTCTCTTGTGTGCTCCGACCTCCTGCATAAGGGATGCCCACTGTAACGGGATGCAGGCTGCACTGTCCCGTTCGCCCTCCGTGCCTTCTGCCCTCCACCACACAACAAGCCGGGACCAAGGCCAGCGCCCCTCTCTTGGACTTCCCAGGCTCCAAAACCACACGCCAAATAAAGTCCTACAGGACATAAGCCACCCAGCAGGCCATAGATTCTAGCACAAAACAGACTCAGACAACACTCCCCACAGCAGGGATAATGACCTGAAAACATCCCTTAGGATGTATAGACCCCTCCCTCAAAATCCTTATTTATTTTAGAATAAAATCCAGTTCTTCTCCAGGCTTCACGAATTCCTCCCTGGTCTGCTCCCCGACATCTCTCCAGCACCATTTTTCAGTCCCCCCCCCCATCCCATGTTTCTCGAGCCATCCTCTCCTTCCAGGACTCCAGGGTCCCCCGGCTTGGGGCCTGACACCCTGCAGCTGGGCTGGGTCTTCCCCTGCTCCTTTGCTTGCTTTGGGTCACAGCTTAAATGTGGTCATCTTGGAGGGCATTTCCTTGGTCCCCCCCAAATGAAAGGTACCTCTCCCAACTTCAAATTATTATTTTAGGGCTGGGGGGATGTAGCTCAGTGGCCTGCCTGGCGAGCACAAGGTCCTGAGTCCGATTCCCAGTGCCAAAATATTTCTATTTTATTATCTTTTGCTTCCCTGTATTTGCCTGTCTCCTTTATTACTGGGAAAGAAACTATGAAGAACAGATCAAAATAAATAAATAAATAAATTAAGCACAAGTCAAAAAGCAAAACCAGAAAAGTTTTGAAAATAAAAGACAAAAACCTGAGAGAGGGTAAAAATATGGAGTTAGGAATAGTCCAGGAAAAAATGAGTTGATCAAATGTTTAAAGAAATGCAAATACTGTACATCCCCACGGAGAACCCTGGAGCCCTTACTTCGGGTACAGATTTCTCACGCGTCTGTCCTTGAGGCTGCCACCAGTCCGCTCGCCTTGAATTCTGGTGAGGACAATATTCGCGGGGTGAAGCACTCAGGCCCCAGATGAGTCAGAAGCGTTTGAAAAAGTCATTCGAGTCCCTAGAATAATCTGATAGTCACTGCGCCTTGTAAGTTTGCATAGCAAGACAAGTTCTAAAATAAAGCGGCGCTCTCTTACAGCCCTCAGACATGAGGCGTCGCCTCCCCCACAATAGCCCGGCTCCCCGCTTCCTTTTGTCCCCTGCAACGCCTCTTTGTAAATCACAGGTGTTTGTGGCCATAAAACCCCGGCCTGGAGCTGATTGTGAAGAGCTCTTTCTTCCCTGCTTGTTGTAAACCTGTTCAGCGAGAGCGCCAGGCCTGCGCCCAAATCTCCATAAAAATCAAGGAACAAGAAGTTTCTCTGTGCCCGCCCGGCAGCCCCACTATGACATTAGCCTCGACAGCTCTGTGACCCCGTATTGTCCCCACCTTATTCAGGAGTCTCTCTTTCTCTTTTTTTCTCCGTTCCTTTTTTCAAGCCTTTATTGGCATTTGGCATATTTTATCTACTGTAAAATAAAAAGGAGGATGGTTGTTGTTTTGTTTTGTTTTTTAGAAAAGCACTCTGTGGCAGCTAGAAAAAGCTATCTGCAGGCCACTGTAGCAATGGTTTTTAAAAACACCTGCAAATCAAAGAAAGACACCCCAGCAGTGGCTTCGACTTTTTCTCTCCTTCCCTTAAGTCCCTTCTTGGCCATTATGGAGCAGGCCTGGTCATGAATTTATGTGACAGCTATGAAGTTAGTGTTAAAGTCGTGAATAGGCCTCGCAGTTTCCAGGCCCTTCCTGTAAGCTCCCTTCAATTTGCCGCACAGCGGAGAATAGGGGGGCGCGGAGGGGCGGTGTGCGTGGGAGCCCCGGCAGTCCGGTGGGGGGGGGGAGCAGTGATTTATTTTTGAACTTGCAAACAGGAAAGCCAAGCGAAGCTGCCTAGAAGACCTGAAGCCCGGGTGGGTGCGAGATAAATAACTCGTCCCTGCGCTTGTGCCAACCTCAGCGCCCGCTTGGGAAGCGCGGGGACCCGGTGGGGACCTGGTGGCGCGGACTGAACCCTGGACGCCTGCAGGCGCTGCAGACGCGGAGAGGGAGGCCGGGGAGGGGGGCGCACGGCGAGCCCTGCTGGGGGGCCGAGCCCGGGGAAGCGGCCAGAGCCCGCGGGAGAGGCGGGGCTGCAGGGCTGCACAGGCTGGGCTGCACCCCGTGGGGCGGGCGTCCCCTCGCGCCCATCCCCGTCCCCGCCCCGAATTAGCATGCTGGAGGCGGAGGCCCGGCCGCGCCCCCTCGGCGGGGGACCATCTGCTCGCTGTCAATGCGTCACCTGCTTGTCTGGGCCGTCGCCGGGCAACGGGGCGGGGGGCACGAGCGTGCGCGCCGCGATCCCGGTCCTGGTCCCGGTTCTGGTCCCGGTCCTGGTCCTGGTCCCGGTCTCGGTCCTGGTCCCGGGCGGCTGCGGGTCCCCTCCACCCTCCACCCTTCCCGTGGCCACCCGAGCTCGCGGACCCTGTGCGCCTCCGGGACGCAGCCCTGGGGGCTGAGCACCTGCTGACCGCGGGACCGGGCCGCAGGTGGAGACGGCCCGCCCCGGAGGCTGGTCCCGGTCCCGGTCCCGGTCCCGGAGGCTGCGCGCCCCGGAGGCGCCGACGGCAGGGGGCGAGCCAGGCCGTGCGCTCCACGCCGTGCGCTGCACCGGGGGGCGCCACAGCGCGGTCACCCGAGCCCGCCGGCCCCGCGGGGCGTCCGTGTCTGCGGGTTCGTGGGCTGAGGGACAAAGGCTGCCTGACACCCCGCCCCTCCCCTGTGCTCCTCGCAGACTGCAGGATCCAAAGAGTTAAACTGTTAATCACGACTCAAAAAATACCACTTCTTGGGGCTCTGCAGTAACAGGACGCGCGCAAGCGGAAGTTCCCGGCCGGACACAGCGTTTCCAGCCAGATTTTTTTAAAAAAGTCTCAGTCTGGTTTTAAAGATGGCCCAGTCAAGAAAGCCCTGTCTTTCTTGTTAGATCACATTCCAGAGTGTAGTAATTCCTGAAAAACCAAGGATCTTTTAATTTAGAGACTACTGCCTGCAGCTCAGAGAGACTTAGAGAGACAGAGGGGGACAGAGAGGGAGGGCGAGATCTGCAACCCACGTCTTCCACTGAGGTTACTACATTGTCCACTAACTTTCTGAAATTTTCTGCTACGTTCTGGACATTTTTCTTTTCTCTGACAAAGCCTCTACTGAAAGTTACTCCAAAATATGCCTCTGTGGTGTGGCCCTGAGTCCATCTTCTCCAGCGAAGGTCTCACAGCCATAATCTGTAAGGAACTAACACTGTGAGCCAGACTAGCTTCATGGTGCAGTTTCTAAAACTTGCTGTTAGCGTGCAGCGAATAGACCATAAAATGTCATTCTCTTCCTAGCGCTGACGTGTGGGGCCGGGGTGAAATTGTGTGCATGTGTAAACCTCTTCCAAAGCTGAGGGGACTCCCACTCACCCCAAACCAGGATTAACTGGCTTTCAGAAAAAGGAGAGTTCGGACAAGTTTCGTTCTTTATTCCACGCATCTGCAGGCTCATGACACGGTTCCTACTCAGAGCAGGGAGGACACAGAGTCCAGCTGCTTTACCTGTGGGCCTCTTTGCACACTGAGAACCCCCTTTGTCCTTTGTCCACTCTGGCACCATGCCTACAGCTTTCCAACAAAACAGTGAAAAACGTCATTAATTAAAGGATCCTTGAGCACCTACCACGTAGGAGACAAAATACTTTCCTGTGCTCCTGGAGATCACTTGTCAGTGAATAAACAGATGAAAACAAAAGACTGCTCTCATGTACACCTGAAATACATAGTACTTCAGGGTCCTCACCGCCGTGACCAACACAGGCAAAGGTGATTATACAAGGTGACGCTGTGCTAATCAGCCTGACTGTACTCATCATTTTGTAGTGTATAGCAAACCATTACATTTGGACCCTTTAAGTTTATGCAAATATTATTTGTCATTTACACCTCAGTGAAGGGGGCAGCAGGTTGCCTTAAAGAAACCCAAAGACAATAAAACTTAACACAGAACTGCTGTAACTGATGTGCCACAGGGCCTGACCCTTGTCCTCTACCTGGGGAGACTAGGTTGTCCCTCGGAACACTGGACACCAGTCCCCTGGGCACTGAGTCATCTCCGAATATTATGAGACACGGAGGGTGCGTCTGGTGCAAAGCAGTTAGGTTGCTGTTTAACTTGGGTAAGTGCAAAATAATGATTTGATGAGATCAGTGGCACTGGTGGCGTGAAAGAAAATAGAGATTTTTGAAGACAGACTCTTTAAAATATATAGTCTTTCTGCTTCCAGGAAAATAATCTCACCTTGGTGCACAGTGATAATATACAGCAAGCATTGTAATTGTCGTTATGGCCAGCAGATGCCCATACTTGGAAAGGTTTTTGATAATGCACTTTTTTTTCTTTTGCAATAACTGGTTACATGATGGCTCAGGAGTCAGAATAAAGATTTTAGGATCCTAAATGAGCAAATGAAAAATGTGGAAAGTTGGCATAAAGAATGGCACACATGAAATAAATCTAATATGCATTTTGTTGTGAGGCAAAGGAACCAATTTTTGAGAAATGATCAAAGTCATGTCTTAGTCAGGTTCTCATCAATGAGACATAATTCCCACTGTCTACAACTTCAAGAGAAAAAGTTTAGCTTGGTCCATAGTTTGTAGAGGCTTCAGTCCACAGCCAGCAGGGTTGCCCAGCAGAGTGAGAGGGCAGAGGACAAACAGCTCCTGGCATGCTGGCAGGAAGCACAGAGAGAAATCACGGGAGCAGGAGGGAGAGAGGCCCACCCAGGCCTCGGCCCAGGTGACACCGCCTCTAACCAGCTTCAACTCCCAGCACCACCTTAGCTATAAACTCATCAGCAGACTAATGCACGCATGAGTATCACACATCCATGATCCAGTCACCCCAAAAAACACTTACAAACACCTGATGCTTGCCAGGGGAGGGATCTAGATATAAACCATCAGAGTCATCGTGACTCAAACTCTTCACCTGTAAGCAGTCAAATATTTTTCTAAAAGTCACGTAAATGACGTTCATCGCAGCCCACTTACAACTAGGTACATTTGCCAATTAGAAACCCCTCAGTGGGTAGAAGATGTGTGGTTTAAGAAATCCATGACACTCCTAAAAGAGGTAAAAATAAAAATACGCTCACACAAGCCACTGAAAGCGAGGCAGCAGAGGGAAGGGGAAGCCAGGGAAACTCACATGATAAAGACACCTGGCAGGTAGCCAGAATAAAAACTATAAATATTAATCAGAGGACAACCAGCGTCACTTTCCCGCAAGAATGTTCAGTAATTAAAAGAACGGGTATTATGTTGTGCATGTTAGCACAACTGCCACCAATGACATCAGATGCCAGCAGTTCCTGGTGTTGGAAGGGACACAGATTCCTAAGGATGTCGCTCAGCAGAAGGTTCACTACACGCGTATCCGGCATTTATGTCCAATTCAATCAATCAAGGAGGGAAGAGGCACCAGAGTTTCCACATCGTGTTCTCATCCTTAAAAGGTAAGAAAAATCAAAGACTGAAGCTTCGGCTGGACAGTCACGTTAGCCAGGCACCACTTAGGCGCTTTCCATACATGAATGACCTCATTTAATCCCTCCCTGCAGACATTGTGACCCTCACATGTTTCAAAGATGAAGCCTTTCCAGAGCTGGCTTTGCAGTCCAGAGGGCGGTTGTGCTTGTGATCTGAAGAAGAGGACAGGTAAAATGTCCCTGAGGTTGACCGAGTCACAAGGTTTGGAGACTGGGATCTTAATAAATCATCCGTGTGGACACAGGGTCTCCCAGGAAGCTGACGGGCTTTGGGGTGACTAGCAAGGTGAGGAGGAAGGACCAGAGCTCTCGTTTGGATAAATCAAAAGCAGCTCTACTTAGTAAGCAAGAAAAAGGAGCTTGAGCGACTTACCAAAATTATCAAGGGGTGGGGAGACTATTGGCAGAGGGACAAAGGCTGGAGGAGGCAAAACAGGAGCAGAAGTACGCTGTCCCCTCCTTCCCTCTATCCGAACACAGCGGACATGAGTGAGAAGCAGCCGCCCCTTTAGGAGGGCATAGAGGTCCTCGCTCCAAAGAAAACGTAAATTTTAGTCAGCGCTGAAGTGGAAGGACCTCTGAGTGCAGACACCTAGAAGGTCGGGAGATCTGGTCGGAATCATTCTCGGATGCTTGCTTTGCCCAGTCCGAAGCCCTTCAGGTTGTCCTAGAATGGCATCTGATGGTTTAATCCAGTGGTGTTCTGCTATGTGTTTAGTAAGTGATTGTCATCGTCGGACAGAGCTGATTCCGTCTTTGCCAACGCCCGTGGTGTAAATGCTCCCACGATGGCGGATTTCAGGGTGACTGTGACACCAGTCGCTGCAGAGCTGGGAGAGGATGTGCCCTGGGCTCGGATGAGTGAGTGCGGGTAGCTCCAGGGCAGCCTTGTCTGTGTCACGCTTCCTGTCCCTGCCTGCCACACGGCGCTCTTGTCCAAGGAAAGAGCTGCCGAGTTGTGCAGAAGGTGTGCGGCATGACTGTTCTGCTCCTGTGCTCACCACAGTCACCACTGTTCCTGTGCCCGGCGTGACAGCTTTCCTTCAGTAGACGTCTCTGCCTGCGGTGTATGGCCTTTGCCTAACTTCCACATCAGCACCATCTGGCTTGGGGGTCCTGCGGCCCCGAGACCACAGACCTGAAGCTCCAAGCCAAGTCCAGCCCACAGACATCTTTTCTTCAGCTCCTACTGGTTTGGTTTTTCTTAAGTCATTTATACTTAACTTGCCAGTGTTTAAAAATCAGTAGACAAAAAGACTAGACTTTCTTGGGAACCCAAGAGCAGGGTGCATCCCATTTGAAGCCGTGACACAGGGTCAGTACCCACGTGACACAGAGTCAGTACCCACGCCCGGAGAAAGAAATCACCTACAAACTAGCTGTCAGAATCCCCCGGGCAGGCCCAGCCTGCCTGTGCATCTGATCGTGGCACCCGCCCTGACTCCCTGGCCTTCCCAGCCCATCTCCCCCCCTCCGGCTCAGACAGGATCACCAGCCACCATGGCTCCCAGCCGGACTCCCCGATGGTCACCAACACCCTTCTCCACAGTGGTCAGGGTGAACTTTTAAAAATATAAATTAGATCTGGCACAGCACAATTCTAATAAAAGATGAACTTAAAATGTCCTGAAAAGCCACGATGGAAGGTAATTCTGCAAAGGTAATTCTGTCAGTGTAAGACTGACAATATTAAAATCATGTGTACCACTAAGAAAAACTGTCACCCTTTAACAAATGTCATTTCCCCATCTAGACAGACTCTACACTTGAACAGTTGATCAATGATTGGTTGATTGATTGAAATTATCATGACTTATAAATATGTGTCTACCTCCACATTACAGATTCCTTTAAGGCAACATAAACTAGAAGGAACAACCTGGTTTTGAGTCCTGGTTCACTCACTCGTCAGCTGCCTGATATCAACCTCTCCCCGTCTCCATCTCTCCATCTACAGAAAGGGACACTCCTTTAAGAAGTGAAAAATAACAGCCAGTATTTATAAACACATGTACTAGGCAGGTTCTACGCGCCTTGCACGTAATGTTTTAATCAATCTTCACAAGAACCCTTTGGGGCAGCTACTATTATGTGTCCTGTTTTTCGCATGGGACACATTAAGGCACCAGGATGCCCAGAAACTGGCTCAAGGCCTCAGAGCTGCTCAGCAATCGAGCTGGTACTCGAACTCAGCCCATCTGATGCCATCGTAAGCAGAGGTTTGTAAGCAGGTGGTACAGCAGCTCACGGGTGGACCGATCTTTTCCCACAGGGCTTCTTAGCCTCTCCATCTGTGCCATTTGCAGGGAGTTAACCCTAAAACCCCTTATGCCCCTGGCATACAACATGCTACTGAAGAATCAGAGGGGACAATGCAGGACTGAGCGTGTGAAGTGTCTCGGCCCTTCTGAAATCAGCCACCACCCAGTCGAGAGCCTGAAGGAACTTCTCCAACTCTGCTCTTTTCAAAGGAACAGAAACATAAATCTCATCTCCAAGCCTGCCAAGCCTGAACACCTACAGAAAGCCTGGAATATTTCAATGACTAAGTCAGCATCCTTGCATAAATACAGATGATAGGTGCAAAGAGAAAGGGTGGTGAGTCCAGGTGCATCTCCAGCCTTGCCCCAGGCCCACGCAGAGCAGGCGCTCGCCGTCAGCCATGTCTACAGGGACGAAAACCCGCTCCCCTTTATATTCCGAGTCCCCTTTCCGAGCAGTGAGGCCAAGCCAGCTTTCAGGGCTGCTGCCACACAAGGGATATGAGGAATCTTTACACAGAGGCTTTCTCTTTCCTTCCTGTAGATGCAGGAATAATTCTCATGTTCTGCTTCATCTTGGACTTTCTGAACCCAGGGAGTTCTGCCAGGGAGATCTAATTCTCTTTAAATTTTCTTTAAATCCCTCTGAAGGAGTCATTTCCTCTGTGTGCAGTGGTAAACCACAGCCTCACCATAACCCTGGACCCCTTTCCTTTGTAAAGTGGGCTCAGAGGCCAGATCATGGACACTGAACAGTAGCCTTCAGGGTGAAACCGGTGATGTTGCACTTGGACCCTGCACTGTCCACAGCTCGGGCCTGTGCCCCCTCTAATCCTGCTTGCACACACTGCAGTCCTCTTTGGTCCGCTGTCCAGGCCCAGGCCCTTGGTCCACTGGGACCATGCTGCCAGGGTCCCAAACTAGCCGAGGAGAAGGCCTTACGGTGTCACACGGGGCAGCTGGCAGGGCTCCCCTCCAGAGACAAGGTTGATCTTGCTAACCTTAAAAGGCTTGCAGGTGAAGCTCTGAATTTTTTAAATAACCACAGAACAAATAGGGAAAGAGGGCAGGAGCACATTAGAGAAAAAAATGCCATTCATCCAAGATGCTTGTGTCTTCAAATTTACCAGGTCATATGTGTTAATTTATACAGCTTTTTGTATGCAGTTCAGACCTCAATAATGTTGTTTAAACTAGAAAAAAATCGCTAGTTTCACTATGATCCTCAGTCAGATCCCAGCCATGGTTGAAAGGCTACATAAAATCATCATAATGTATTTTATATATATTTAGGGTATGTTCTATCACATTATAGTTAGAGCCGTGACTCTTAAATAGAGTAGCCCCATTCTCATTCCTGCTGTAATGCAGAATCCTGAGAAAGTCTGGTAAGTTCGGTTCTCTACTGCCATGGGGTTGGAGGTGGGCTGGTCCTGGTCAGGGTGGCAGACCCCCATGCTCTGTCCCCCTCACAACCGTGCCTTCTCATCCGGTGAGAATCAGCTGGCATCTCTCTGGTCAGTCGCCACGGCTCTGGGGGACCTGTGCAGACGCAGCACGGTGACCAGGGCAGAGGGCACCTGTGACCCCAGCCAAGCCAGGGAGAGTCAGCGTGTTTGCATGGATGCCAAGGAAGAGGGACCCTGTCCACAGGGTCGCTAGGCAGCAGGAGGGAAACTCGTGGCTGTGTAGACCACTTCCGTCTTCACGTGCAAAGAAAACGGAGCTGTGAGAGAGAAGGAGAGAAAGAAAGCAAGAGAGCCTCTGAGGACCTCAGGCAGGGCTGATCCAGATTGCCTAAGGCCGGAGAGGACCGTGGGTTTCAGGTCTGTGGACAAACACGGCCTCCTTTGCTTGAGCATGCAAGAGAAATAAATATCTGATTCACAAAACCAGTCTTTCTGTGCTTGGCCCTCCCTCCAGCCAAAACAAGAACAAGATTTCACCCCAAGTTTAGAAAATGGGATCTTTTCCTAAGGCCACACTTTTGCAGGTCTCTGGACAAGAAGAACTCTAATTTAGGAACAGTATGAAGACTGAGCTCCAAAACCTCATTTATTTTTAAGTCTATGAATAAAATAGAAAGAGGATTCAGGGCCGGGGTTTACCTCCATGGCACAAGCGCCTGCCTACGAAGTATGAGGTTGTGAGTTCGATCCCCAGTACCAAAAAAGAGAGAGAGAGAGAGAGAGAGAGAGAGGATCCAGTCCTCTCAACAAATAGCAGTGTGGAACAGAGGCACACAGGATGTTTCTATTGCCACACAGCCACGAGCAAGGGGTGGTGCCTGCCTTGTGGTACCCACATTCCCGAAGAAGGAAACAGAAAATAAGCAAATAGGAACTAGGACGCTTGGCTGGGGAGATGAGGAGACCAGGGAGCCAGGCTGACGGGAGGCCTCCCTAGAAAGGTGGCGGTGGGCAGAAACGGGGCGCGGTGCACCAGGAGGGGTCAAGGTTAGGGCAGGGCCAGGACGGCAAGAAGGCCAGAGGGATGGGCACAATGGGACAGAGGAAGTCACGGGGCGGTGGGCACCCTGGAGGTTTTGGAGGGAAGAGAGGCCATCTGGGATCTGGCTTCATCTACAGACGGTTGGACCTGCTGGGAAGGAGCCCTCACTGTCGCTGGAGAGCCCAGAAGGGCCAGAGCTGCGAGGCGTCTTCCCAGGTAACTCTGTGCACCCTGCTGGATGCATCTGCTGCAAAAGTTCTGCGTCCACATAACCTATTAGAAATCCACCGAATAATCCTAAACCAAGAACTGCACACCTGCAAACAGTTCCCCGGTGTACCTGTGGAGAAGGAAGGAAGCATACAAGTAACTCATTTTAGCTCCTCACAGCTCTAGACCAGCGGCTGTCAATCAGGGATCATTTTCATCCCCTGGGAGATATCTGGCGATTTCTAGAACTTTCCTTTCTTTGGCCCAAAAGGTGGGGGGTGGAAAGTAGGGGAAAATGGTACCAACAGCTACTGATAGAGCTCAGGGATGCCGTCACAGCTTATCATCAGAGGGCAGCATCCGCAACAAGGAATAATTATCCCCCCATAGCAATGGGGTTGAGGATAAAAAAACCCAGCCCGCACTAATATAAAGATGCACTCTTCTGTTTTTGCCTCAGTGACTCTTAAACTTGCAGTAAATCAGAGAAGCACAAATGGAGTTTGATTATCTCTTTGGCTGACCTTTTGCAAGGCAAAAATTAGAGCTACCGTGCTGCATGTAAGAACAACTTCTTAAACAGAAATAAATCGAACAGCGGCCTGTGTTCCCGAATCAGAGCAGGAGGTCAGGGAGGTGGAGGGATGCAAATGTTCCTGAGCTTACAACCGAAAGACTTTGGGAAAAAAATTTTTTTAAATATGAAAATGTCATTCCAAGAAAACAACAGTACCTGGCACAGATTTTGCTCTGGGGAAGAAAATGCCTTTGCAAACCCAACTGGTGTATAATCAGGTGATAATGAATGCAGAGTGAATTTGTATTCCGTCCCAGCACAGCAGCGAGGCCTCCGACTGCCACAGAGGGCGCTGCCCCAAAGACCGGCTTTCCAAACCGCCTAAACGTGAAGCTGGTTGTAGGTGCAAGCCGCAGTCAGCAAGAGGCGATGTGTGACGGGAACAGGCAGTGAGCTGTCTTGTGTGACGCTGTGCTTGAGAGCAATGACTGTGCTTTGTGAGAGAGAAGAGCGATCCATTTTTGCTTTATTCTGTGGGACTAGGGGAGGGCTAAGTCACCAGTGATTTCAGCCAGAGAAACACAGTAGTGCTGACTACCTGGCACTGGCTCCTTTCATGTATAACAAGACGTGTGAGGGTTGATTTTAGCTTTTTGCTTGGTTATGGGGATACAGTAGGGAGTACGAGGCAGCTTGATTTCATAAGAGTTGGAGAAAGAGTTTTTTAATTACTGTGTCAAAACCAACCCCACAGGGCGTGGAAACACGTGAAATCCACGGCATGATGAGCTGCTTAGTATTTCACCACCGTAATCGGTTATCAGCCTTGGGTAGTCGTTCAGAAAAGCCACGGGCAGAGGGTGTTTTCAGCTGGATGTTTGAACACCAAGTTAGAAGTGACAGGAATTTGTTTCTGTTGCTAGACAAATCGATACCTCAAACTAACGGACTAAAACATGAATTCCACAAAGAACTTAGAAGGCAGTGCAGTGGGAATTAAAATACAATCGAACTCAGGACTCTGCGCCTGCCAGGCAGGGGCTGGTGCCATGAGCTGTGTCCCCGGCCCGCTTGCCCTTCTCTGAAGCAGTCTGGAGTCCTCGTCCACAGTGTCTGCACAAAGTGTGATCCAAATTACTGCGAATACTCCTGCAATGTGTCCCCGACAGAAAGGCAGGCTGGTAAAACACGCTGGGTGTCCCCCCGCCCCCCACCTTTTTCTCCAGAGGGAACTCCTGGCTCGTGACTCCTGGCTCTGCCCCGAAGTCAGAGGGACCCTGAAAGGGAATGTTTTCAATCGACTCAGTACACTGAGGCTGCCACAAAAATGCAACTGGAGACACACAGGAAAGAGGCCTTCTGAACTGCTTCAGGAAGTCGCAGGAGCGAGGGGACGCGTGTCTTCGAAGTAAGGGGGAGGAATTTGAGGGGGATTCGTGGCTATGTGTCTTTACTGTAACGAAGTTGTCTGTTTTTATTTTTAAGTTTTAAAACATTTACATATGCATTATTTTTATCACACTGCATACCATAAAACATGTGTGGGCTTATGCATGCAATGAGTGAACCAAAACTTAAATGCGATCACTCCAGAGGAGCAGCAGGGAATTAAAAGGAGAGAACATCTTTTCTGATAGTTTCTCATTGGAAGACACGGAGAGCCAGCCCAGGAGCCCAAGCCGGGCCGGCCTGGTATGTGCTGCCCTGAGCTTCGCTTCTAATCGTGGTCTTTCTTAAATGTGGCTGTCTTTTCTGCCACGTGGAAATGTAGTCCTTACCTTTCTCTGTTATCAACCTCCCACCCCCAGCAGTTAGAATTTAACGACAGCCTTTGGTGAGGCCCTGTTCCGAGGAAAGGATAAAGCCACAAAGTCACAGAGGATACTTTAAAAGTTTGAGAGAAAATTCATTGAAAGAACAATTTTAAATAGTTTCCTCTGAACACATATGTACATTAAGGGCACGTTTTTAGATTATAACAGTAAAGGATACATTGCTACTAATCTCTCTCAAAAGAGGCTGAGGCAGGAGGATCCTTGAGAGTTTAAGACAAGTCTGGGCTGCAAAGTGAGCTCAAAGTCGGCCTGAGCTGCATAGCGAGACCCTGTCTCAAACAAAAACAAACAAACAAAAAATTGCCCTTGCTGTGAACACACTTAGCTCGCCATTCTAACCACTTTCTGGAGTTCTGGATGTCTTCCTTTGTGAGTGTCTTTGTGAGGTGTGATCAAAAATACAGAGAACGCTGCCACCCAACAGCCAGGCAGGCTGATATTTTGGGTGTTTTCCTAAGTGTCACACATCAGAGACTGAGACATGACCCTGAGCAGTAATCAAAAGCCAATAAAAATTCCCTAACACTACTGAAGTCCCAGCTTGAGGTAAAACAGGACATGGGTTGGAGAAATTGTAGCGCGCGGGAAAGACACAGCTGTGCCTCTGAACTCCAGGCCACAGGTTGGCTCTGGGCACAGTGTAGCTACAGCTGCATCGTCATATTGTTTGTATAGAAAAGAACAGAATGTACTTGGGCTGGCTTAAGTGGGAGAGAAATTTATTAAAAGGCACGAGGTAACTCAGAGACTCTTTGAGGGAGATAGGGAACCTCAGCCTGAAGCCCTGGAGCCAAGAATCCCAGCAGGTCCACTGCCACCCTGAAGGAAGTGAACACCCCTGCCCCCAGCATGGCCACAAGGCTGACCCCAGCCCCTGCGGTCACCCCCGTCCCCTGGACAGAGAACTGTTCGTAGATCGCCCCCAGCCGCCAACGTGAAACTGCACTGTGAATCCCAGGGCATCTCTTAGCGTCTCGCCTCACCCAGCGTGGAGGTTAAGCAGCAAATTAAAAAACCCACAATCCCAGACAGGAGGCCCCAGAAACCTGCCACCTGCAGCTGCTGTACCCTCTCATCAGGGAACAAGTTACCCACAAGCCCAGACCCCTGGAGGCCCCAGGTAGGAGGAGAAAAAGGGGATTCCATAATGTTAGGACCTCAGTGTGAAGTGTCCAGGGTCCCGTACTAGCCTGTGACACACCTTTGATGTGTACACCCTGCTTAATCAAGTTATTCCTAAAAAATATTGTTTCCATGGAGCTTTCTGACTCTTATGATTGGAAATTAAACTAACAACAATAACAACAAAAATCCTGACTCAAACAGCAGGGCCAAACCCTTAAGAGCTAGAATAGAAATGAGAAGGCATCGTGGTCATTCCAGATCAGAAATGCTCTTTTATCTTGTGCATTTTTTTACCTTGTGGGAATGTTCTTCCTCTCCATCACGACTAGGTGGACTCCTAGGCATCCTTCAAGACCCAAGTTAATTATCACCTTCTCTGGGAGGCATCTCCCCACCTCCGCCAGAACTCCAGAAAGAATCAGTCCTTGCCTTGCAGGCTGTGAGAAGCTCAGATGGTGACATACTACAGGCTGCCCACGCCCCACGGGACCATAACCTCCTCCTAATTTATTTCTGTGTATAATGGTTTGCAAGCAGTGGCCTGCGCCATGCCCCATTAAACTTTCTAGCTCGGCAGCCAATGCAGCTCATAGAGCTGTTAACGTAATTAGTTAGGAGCCACTGGGCTGAGGCCTTGGGTTTCCACATAAGCAGAGTGAAACGCAACTCGGAATGGAACGTCACAGCTCAGCAAAGCGAGCCCATCAGAAGCCGCTCACTAACCTGGAGCAAGGATGTTCCACAAGTTATGGTCTGGTCGTTCCCTCTCCAGACTCCAGACTCCAGATCCAGGAACCTTCCAAACCTCCATGCTCACCAACGGCCCAGGCTGTAGCAACAGCAAAAAGTGGATTAAGACGCCATTCTAACCGTGGAATGTTTCCTCCAGCCGGGAACTATTTGCTCTGCGTTTTCACTGTTGTTTGCACAGAAGTGTTCACTGCCCCCTCTCAGTGAACCTGAATCTGCTTTGGTGGGATGCGACCAGCTTTCTGAGCTGCGATCTATACAAATAAACGCTGACATTTTAACACGCCTCAGTCTATCTTCTAACACCTCAGAGTCTGGCCCTTGGTCCTGTTTCCTTTGGCTCTGCTAAGTCCCAGTGGCCGAGCATGACTTGCGCCCTGGCCCTTAGGTCACCTTTTGGAGCCGGACCTTGCCGTGTCACCAGCTGTGCCCCGGTGACATCCGAACCCTCTCCCCTCTGCTACACTCACACCTCTCGTGGTTCAGCCTGGCCCCACGGCCATCACAACACCCATGCAAACCTGGATGGAGGAGGAGGTATTGTTCCATGGGAGCCTTGGGCCCCAGGAGGCGGCGGCTGTTGAAAACTGCACCCCTTTCCCAGGTCCGGGGAGACGATCTTGAGGTGCAATCTCTAGGGCTCTTCAGAGGATCCTCTACCATAACATTCCCATGATCCTCAGCAGAAACCATCGTGAAACAATTCCCCAAAATATACAAAATACACCGTCTGCAAACACGCCCTCACCTAAGCCCTGGCAAGTTCCCGGCAGTACTCAACTGCCACCATCGGCGGTTCTTCCATTCCGACAGATCAGAAAACAAGATCTATCACATTATTTAAGGAGGCAGTTCCAGCCTGTTCTCAGTGCAGTAAGCACAAACGGAAAAGATCTCAAGACTGTAAGGTGTTCTATGAAAGTCGTCACTGGGTAACAAGGCTTTTCCTGCCTCTAACTCAGTTCCACACTGCTATCTTAGCTGCAGGAGTCCCCTCTGCTAAGGATGTCCACCTAAGGGGAGACCACACCCTCTCAGACAGTGGCCCCAGCCTGGAGCCCCTGCAAGAGCCCGTGATCATTTCTACAGTCTTGACGTAGCGGGAATGGCTGTCATCGCTATCCTGAGGATGCCTGCAGATGCTGCTGCAGTGAATCAACACAAACTCACTCTAAAATGTTACCGATACGCTCAAATGGCTCTGGGCCATTAGGCGTCTTGTCCATTGGTGACATGTATTTGTCTGCAAATCCTGTGAACCTGATAAAGGGATATTACAAAAGATTAACTCCTGTTTTAAATGACATTAAATAAAATAGTCCCTGCCTAATAACAGCTCCTAAACCTGGAGCAGTTGCGTATGTGCTCTGCACACCCCTCAGTGACCCTGGAAGCAGGTTTGACAGCTAAGGAATCCAGTTCAGAATGTGTGTGGGACCTGCCCCGGGCACAGAGATGCTAAGGGACAAAGCAAAGATCAGGGAGGAAACCCAAGTGACCGCACCAGTGTTCTTTCATGGACCAGGCATGTTTGGGGACATGCCACAGCCTACATACTTTGGGTACGGCCTGGTCATTCTCCAACCTCCTCCTCAAAGGATTTTCCTTCCACCCAGTTTAATTCAATCATTCTGTCCTGCTCAGCTTCAGCGGGTCTGGGGTGTAAGGGAAGCTGCCATGCTCCTCCGGTTTCCTCCTGCACCCCCTGCAGCGCCTTGAGCTGTCCTTTTTCGGGGACCCTTGCTCTTATCACCTGTCTGTTCCCAGCGTCTTCCCGCTCACCTACACAGAGGGCTGACGGGGGACAGCTCTGTCTCCAGCTGCCTCAGCCGCTCCTGCTGCCAGGACAGAGCGCTCACTGGGGTATCGCAGAGAGAAACCAGAAAGCCAGTGAGAACAGGGCTGTCATTCCCAGCCAGGCTTCCTCCAGGCGCAAACTGGCAGCCAGGAAAAAAAAATGCATGATCACATTTGCTTAGCGCCTTTTTGTTCCCCAAGCAGGGAGACCTGCTTTGCATACCCTCCACACAGCCGCCCCTGCCCAGCACGCAGTCCCGGGGAGCCTCCTTTCACACCCCGTAGGGAGCAAACCCCGGCCCCAGGCAGCCGCCAGCCCTGTCACTCGTCAGAATGACTGTCAGCCACGGCTGGACGCAGTGGGGCTGGACCGCAGCCATGCCGGCTGTGTGAATGTGGAATTCACTAAGTCTGTGTCTCTGTCACAGCGCCGCCCTGGGCCCGGGCCTGACGGGAGGCTCAAGGTGAGTGACTATCAAGAGACAAGAAGCAGCAATAAGGTTCACGGTCCACCCGCAGAGAGGACCAAGCATGGGCACCGAGCCCAGCTCAGGATGGCTCCGGGGTGTGTCTGCAGGCACAGCTGGGACCCCACAGCGGAGGAGGACACTGGGCGTCACGGCCTCTGTGTCCAGCTTCTCCTGGCAAGTGAAGTCACAAAGCCTCCCTGCCCCAGCCACTGAACTAACCGTCCATAGCGCGGAGCCCCTGGACCTTAGAGGAGTGGGCGCCCAGGCCCTGCTGTCTGGCCCCAGGCTGCTTCCAGGCATCATGACAGTGATGGGGACAGTGGTGACTACGGGACACCAGGCTGGCCCTGCTCGGCACGCTTTCTGTCTCTCTGCTCAGTCTGCCTTCACAGTGACCCTGAGAGAGGAAACACTGCTAACGCCTGTGTGGCTATGATAAACACACTGCCGTGACTGCTTCACAGAGCAGAAACCCAAACACATTAAACTCTGGACACGGTGGGGGGGCACACCTGTAATTCCAGCATTCAGGAGGCTGAAGCAGGAGGATCTCCATGAGTTCAAGGCCAGCCTGAACTACACAGAGCTCCTGTCTGAAACAACCAACGACAAAAAGTAAACTATAAATCATTTCAACGGTAAGGGCAGCCTGACCCCAGAAACTGCTCTCTTGATGAACCAGGCTGGCTGCAAGAAACAGGCCGCCCTCCCAGCCACCCCGCAGTCTCCAACAACCAACGACAAGAACCATAATCATATTTCTGTACGACAATTGCCAAGAACCTTCGGGAAGAAAGAACATCAAATCTTCAGGCTCAGCTTGGTTCTTCCCTGCCGAAGCCTCTGCAGTCGCCAGAAACCAGAGCCTGACTCGGACCAGTGTGCACAGGCCGTCTATAGTCGTGAGAGTCTCCTGGTTTTGGCTGATGGAGCAAGAAGATGCAGGCTTTGGGATGAGCCGTGACACAGCCATGTCATTGCACTGTGCCCTGGGAAGACGACACAAAGTGTTATGAAGGTCCAATTGTCCATGGAGGAAAGAGAACCCTGGGAGGTTAAGGGACTCCCCCAGAGCTACGGACAGAGTGGTGTTCCCCAAAATTCAGACATGGAAGCTCTAACCCTAAACGCCGTTGGATTTGGAGGGTCTGACCCAGCAGGGTCGGGCTTGTGTAAGAAGAGAAGCCACAGAGCTCAATCCCGCCGTTGTGCACTGTGTGTGAGCTCACACAGAAGAGGGACCTGGCGAGTGGGCACCTCAGGCTGCAGCCTCTGTGTGTCTCCCAGAGCTGCGGGACATAAATCTCTGTTTTCTAAAGGCACCCAGTTCAAACACACTGAGAGAGAGAGAAATTAGGGAAGCTACACCCTTCACAACAGCAGCGAAGGAAAAAAATGGAAAATTTCGGAACCGCTCTAACCAGGGCACCCACTTCCTGACACTTGACTATGGCAGCCTGAGCAGACTAAATAAACCCTTGTCACACAGTAGAGGAGCAGAATCCACACCCAGGCTTCCTTCTCTGAGTCAGGCAGTGCAGATGAGGAGTCGTGGGGGATTCTCACCCAACAGTACGGGCTTTCCCTCCTCTTCACTCAGAGAGCTTCGTTGAATTCTAGTAGGTGGTACGCTAGTGTTGCTCTTCTTGTCAGTGATGAGGTGAATTTAGTACGTGTTCCAGCTGGAACAATGAGATGGGAGGGGGAGTCTTGAGAAGGATTTCTTCACAAAGAGAAATTCAAGAAGACATAGTCTCTCTTCTGCTGCTGGACATGAGTGCATCTTCACTAGAGAGCTGGAACTGTGGCAGCCACCTTGTGAGCATGAGGAAGTTAACCAGAAGAGCTAAGGATCACAGAGTGACAGGATAGAGAAAACCTAAAATAACTTGGGGTTTCTTTCTTTTTGACATCTTATTAATGAGCTAGTAAATTTTCCTCTTGTTGACTCTATCATGAGTGATTTTCTGTTTTTCACCCTGAATGAACAAATCACGGTTCCAAGTCCACAGACACAGAGCCACACAGAGGTCCCCTTAACCCCAGGCTGTGTGCAGCCTCCCCACAGGTATCTTATGGGGCCAGAACCTGCAAACCAGCCATATCTTGGGCCTTAGGCCTTCCCAGGGGAGACCAGGGGCCTTGTCTACATCAGCACCTGTGCTGTCCCCAGCTTCCTGCCTCTCAGGGTGTCACCTCCAACCTGAACTGTTCATCGTTTTCACGGAAGATCTGGCTGTACCAAGCCCAGGCCAGAACGTGGGATCAATCTCACAGCCTCAGCGGCACCAGCTGGTGAGAATTCTCACGGTAGCCACTGAAATGCAGCTTGTTCATCCCCTGTCCCCAAGCGGCCAGCTTCCCAAAGACACAAGCTTCCTATCCACGTCCTGGGCAACACTGGCTTATTAAAGGCATGTAACAATTTCACTGAATGAATGACGCAAGAAACGGAACACTTAACAAGTACCAAGCACCCGACCACATCGGTGCCCTGCTCGTGCAAAAGTTCAGGAAGAGACTTCCATGGGTAGGGGGAAACAGAGAAATCAGTGCTGGGAACATTCTATATGCAAATAAATGACTCATCTCCGAGATGGCAGGCATGCCAGTTAGTCTGACGTGACAGTGACACACTGTGTTAGTGTATTGAAAGTCACACTTCGATGATGTGCAATATAAAATGTCTGTCAACAGTAAAAATATCCATGAAGGAGCTAGGGTAGCTCAGCAGCAAAGCACCTGCCCAGCAAGTACAAGGTCCCAAGTTTGATTCCTGGTCCCATCCCACCTCCCAAAAAGAGAAAAACATACATGAAAAAGTTTAAGGGGGAAATAGTTTCCTATATGGCTATTAAAACAAACATAAATGAAACAGTGAGCGAGGGCAGCGTTGCATAGCTTATATGTATTATCTGAACTCTGAGCTGGCATTAAAGAAACCGTCTACAATGAGGGAAAAACTAAACTCATTTGCCTACTGTGTTAGTCAGCTTTCTGTCACTGTAACAAAATATTTGAGAGAATTAACTTATGAAGATGAAAAGGTTACTTTGTGGCTCATGGTTTTAGAGGTTTCAGGTCAAGACCAAGCGGCTCCGTTGCTCTGAGCCACAGAAAGCAAAAATCAGGGGGATGACATGGGGGTCCCACGTGATCTTTGAGGCACCCACAAGACCCGACTGCCTCAGGGTATGCAGTGATGTCCACCAGCACCTCTCTAGGGCCACAGACTTCCGTGTGGATCTCAGAGAGGGGGCATTTATCCCACCTGCAGCACCCACCGTGCGCCACACACACCTGGGTGTTGGCACAGATGTCGCCTGTTTATCTCGATAACAGCACCTGGGTGGGTGTGGCCACCCCGTGCTCCAGGAGTTGGGGAGCTTCCCGGACAGGTTCAGCCCAAAGATAGAGGTGGTCCCTGTCCCTGAGTGATTCTCGAATCCTCAGCCTTTGTCTCCTTTTGTGCATCCCTTGGCCACCATCAGTAGCCGCGGGTCCTCGGTTCTGGTGGGGCCGTGTGACGCCCTTTAACACGCAGGGAACCCTGAGGGTGATTTCCCGCAGTGCAGCTCCTGGGACGTTAGATTTGCTTCTTGCCCTCATGGAAACACGCTCTGCCTGGGCGCCTCTCACAGCCAACAGTTTTCACAGTTAACGAGCTGCCCCCCAGTGCCCAGGCTTGTCCTCCAGCCTCACGGTATGGGTTGCCGCACAAACACACCGTTCTGAACCACGCTGCCTTGCCACAGACAGGGCTGGCTTAGCCCGGTCATCCAGAGGTCCTGGCTGGCAGCAAGAGATAGTCAGGGGTGGGGATCTGAGACTCTGGGGCCTGGGGAGAGGGAGTGGGGCTCCTCTGGAGCATGTTAGAGAGCGGAGTCCTGCACAAAGTGCATTTGCACTGATCGATCCAACCTGCAGTCTGCGGCCATCTGATCCTTCCGTGATGCTCAGCTATTTCAATGGGAGACAAAACCAGCCCACACTCGGGCACTGGGTCCTTATCATCTTTAAACCTTGGCCACCACCACCGCCCCTCCGGGAAAAGAAATTTCCAAACTTCCCTTCGCAGCCAGCTTCAGAAATGGCCCAAGATCGCCAAAACACGGGTCTTGGGGGCCGGGGATTTAGCTCAGTGGCGCAGTGCCTGCTGGCAAGTGTGAGGGCCTGAGTTTGATTCCTGATCTGCCCCCCCCCCCAGAAAAAGAAAAACATTGGCCTTGGGGATGTCTTCCCTGCGATCACTTTGCTTGGCTTTGCTTCCAGCCAAGGTCTCCGGTGTGCAATAGCAAACTGATTCCTCACTTGACTTGAGGCTTCGAAAGTGCAAAGAAGCCTTCTACGCACCCGGCTCTTGAAGATGCTCAGGTCAGAAGGGATCGGGGCGGGGCTGCGTCCTCAGCACCGGGAGCTTGGCCGGGCCAGGAGCCGCCAAGTCCCTGGAACCCGACCTGTCAGCAGCACATGGCGCCCTGCCTCTCGGAGCGGGCCGTTTGGTATTCCGCAGAGGCAGTGCAGCCGCGCTGGGGGCCGAGGCCAGCCCCAGACTTCGGAGTCTGCCCGGCTTTCATCCCCTCCCGCCTCCCAGCAGGCGCTGACCCGGGCTCGGCAAAGGTTAACGAGCACAAACAGCCTTCATTTGTGCGAGTGGGAAAGCCCCATGTGTTGCCGGGTCCCCTTGACGAGGCTCGAGGGGTGGGTTTGCTCTGTTGCTGGACGGTTGGCACCCGGTGAATGCCCAGCATGCTTCTGCTCCCGGGACCGGACAGGGCAGCTCCAGGCCAGCGCTGGGGGCCAGCAGAGGCTGGGGGCAGAGAAGCCAGAGCCATCAGAAACCTCCCCGTGTCTAAGGAGGGGGAGGCCAGGGCCGCAGAGGTAGGGAAGGAGTCAGGGCAGCTCCAGCACGGCTGAATACGAGCGTTCACCTGGACCTAATCGGTTCAGACCCCATCTGCTTACCTCGGCGAGGTTTGGGGACCGGCTCGGGCTCCATTGTGAGCCCATCATTTTGCAAATCTATTCCCGTCACTGTGCCCATTATAGCAGATGTCAGACAGAGGAATCTGAGCTGTCAGGGAATTGCAGCCTCAAAAGGAGGGGCAGGGGCACCCCGGCAAACAAAACAATCGCGGGCCACAACGTAAACAGGGGTGTTTGTCACCATGTTTTCCCACATCACCCAAGAATCCCAGGAAGAAAAGGCGGGGGCGGGGGAGTCCCATAGCAATGAAGAAACAGGACCCACCAAGTCCGTCCCCTCCCGGCAGAAGGCTCTGGAACCCAGCCCCAAATTCGTCTTTCTCTGCAAGAGATGAAATTTTGCTCGCCTTCCAGGACAGTGTCTGATAACCTGAAAACCAGCACGCTAAGCTTCAGGCGGAGGTCGGGGTGCCGTGTTTCCCCATTTCTCTTTATCAGCCCTGCACATCTGGCTGCACGGCGAGCCCTGAGGTGCTGTCTGAAGCAGGAAGGAGCACGTGGGCCTTCCAGTCGACACTGTGGGCCTCTGGTCCGAGCATCAGAGTGACCAGAAGGCTGCTTGGAGCAGCAGGACGTGGCCAGGGTTCCTTCCCTGGACAGATGTTTTCTGGGTTTTCCATTATCACAAGAAAGAAAGGTTGAGTTTGGAGAGGAGTTGGCAAGCCCTGCCATCATAATTTCAGTGATTTGAGTACATCCCTCTCATTACCTTTACGGGAAAAGAATACTATCCTGGGAGCTACAAAAAGTTAGCATTCCGTATTATTGGGGAATCCGAGCAGTTTCCTTCAATCCCCACCCAGCGGCCAAGCCGTCAGTGATTTTGTGTGGAGACCAAAGCCCTTGTCACTACACGGCTGATCAGAGGTCCGTGAGTCCCATGAGGTCTGGGATGAAAACAGACAGACTCCTACAGAGGGCACCTTACCTCCTTAGGAGTGCTCCTCCAGCCCACACCTGAAAAGCTGAAATCATCCCAAAGCATGATGGGGTTTGAGTACTTAGACTGTGACGTCTGCCGGGGGTGATTGCTGTTTAATTTTTATTTATTTGTCCATATTTGCAGCACACTATGATTGCATCCATCAGGGGAGTTGGATGTGTTGCTTTCTGTTATCTTATTTCACCCTTTCATTTATTTGTATTTTGAGTTTCTCACGTAAGAAAAGCCACATGGTGTTTAAGCTTGCATGTCGGATTTATTTCACTTAACATTATGGTCCCAACATGCATCCACTTTCCTATAAATGCCTCACGTTTGTCCTTCTTTATGGCAGAGTAGTGCTCCATCGTGTATCAATACCACATTCTCTTCCTCCATTCATCTGTGATAGGTATATAGGCCGCTTCCAGTATTTAACTATTGTTAAGGTTGATTCATTTTGTCAACTTGAGGAGTTTAGAAGTTTAACCTCGAAATTCAGTGGGGAGCCAGGGCCCTTACTTTGTAAACATCCTCATCCTGTGCAAGAGGAGAGCAAAGGGATTTTGGGAGTGCCACACCAGCCCTGGGGGGATGGTATCCAGCATACAATATAAGGGAGCTCTGGCTGCTGCCTTGAAGGGTTGCCCCAGTGCCCGGCCACCCTGCCTGGGCCAGCTGATTATGGACGGAAACTTCCACAAACTGTGAGCCAAATAATCCTTTGCTTCCTAATTTTGGGTGTTAAGTATTTTGTCTCAGCAACGAGAGAAAAGTAACCAAGACCAAGCTGTTACGAGTTGTGCTGTTACAAACATGAGTATACACGGATGGCCGGAATATAATATCTTTAACTCTTTGGGGAAGATACCTAGATGGGAAATAGCTGGTCTGATGGACTTTTCAATTTTAGGTTTTTGCCAGAAACTTGTGCAGACAGAGGGGTGAGGTTGGTCCCTCTGTAACTAGCAGGCAGTCCACTAAGCAGAGCTCTAAATAGGAACCCTGCGTCGTCACTTCCTTTACACAACACTGTCAGGCAGCCGGGCAGACGTTAGCGTCTTCACTATGCGGCTGGGGAGGTTGAGGCCTGGATTGCAGCTGTGTCTTCCGAGCCCAGGACACCAGGCTCCCCACGCCTTAGGTCTGCAAAGCACCCCAGCTTCACATTCACCCCCTCAGTGCAACACCATGGAAGCATGGAGGAGAACAGATTAACGCTGGGGAATCACTGACAACCTATGAAGGGGGAAAAGCTAGATCACAGTGTGCGTATGATCCCAAGTCCCTTATAAGCAGGTTCACTGAGACGCCTTGATTAGAAAAATGAACCAAACTTCTTGTGGTCGTCAGGGAATGATGAGGATCTTACTGCCTCTTCTTGCGTTATACTGAACACATTTTATATAAGAAAAGTACAGAATAGTGCAGTGCCTTCCAGGGAAAAGCATATGTTCGATTGCTAGTAAACATCACAAATAATGACATAATAAGAAAATGTAACGTTGTGCCCTGCTTAACGCCCACCATTGACATCAGTCCCCGGACGCTTCCCACTCTCGGCTCTGTGACCCTGCGGCCGGATCGCACACTGCCATCTGCTAGTTGAGTGTCACACGTACTCTGCCGCCCCTGGGATGCGTGTCCTACCGACAAGGAGCGGAATACAGGAAAACAGGGCGACCAGCCGCAGCAGCACGGTGGACCCTGGCCTGCAGGCCTCGGGGGGCCACAGACACGAGGCAGATCCGCCAAGAGCCACTCGCAGCCACCCGCCCCCAGGGAAGGGAAAGTCACGCGACCACGGGAATTGTGTCCCTCCATGCAGGCCCCGGTGCCAGCCCCACAGAAGGTCAGCCACAGCTCAGTCCTGCCCAGGAGGCCGCTTCGCTGAGACAACTGGACGGCGGAGGGCTTCCCCTGGCTGCGTCTCTACCGCTGATGAGGCCAATGAACCTTCAGCCAAGAGAACTCACTCCCGCAACGACGGCCGTTATGTCCTCGGCCGCGGTAATTGCTACATTAACTGGACACTGCGGCAGTCATTTGTCATGGCTGAAAACAGCAGATTCATTTTGGGGCACTTGGGCTTTTCTTAAATCGTCTCTCCAGCCTTCCAGGCAGGACTTGGTGGTGGTGGTGAGGCTGGACACCGGACACCTGCTCCCCGAGGGCCCTGGACTAATGTGATGCCCTGGGCAGCGGCTGGGGGCTTTGCCCTAGCTCCTTCCTTCTGTGTTGGAGTCCTCACAGTTCTCGGGGAAGAAACGTTCTCTTTCTGGTCCCCATTTGCCACAGAAAGCCCTCTGGCTGATGCCAAGACCCCAAACAGCAAAACTGGGCACAGGAGCGACCTGGAGAGTGCACGGGTCCAGTGCTGGACCATATGAGGTGATACGGGGCAAACACATGCTTTACACTGAAGTCTACAAAGTCGGCTGGCTGTCTGTTGGTCATAAAAACCTCAGGTGGTGGCAATTTATATCATCATGCAATGCTTGTGAGGTCACAAATTTTCCCACCACTGGGTCAGATACTTAGTCATGGTGCAGACAAATCTTGCTTTCTCTGAGTCTCAGTTTCTTCATCTGCAAAATGGGATGTGGGATCTGCTTTCAGAGCCACTGTGCAAATTGAATGCGGGCTATGAAGTGATCGGCATCATGCCAGGGCATCCGGTGGGGCCAAACAAATCTGATTCTCTAACTGGACACAAAAAAATATATTGCAAACTTATCGTCACCAAAAACTTTTGGAACTTACACTCTAGCAACCACTATATTATTTGTTGTTTCGTGAATAAATCTGATAGCTATTTAAACCTTTTTTCTTATAGGAGAACTATCTCCTGTCATCCGAGAGACAGAGTTAGGATTCCAATAAATGTCGCCGACGTTATTCTGAAGTTCTGTACGTCTGGCTTCGTCCTCTGGGAAATGTTGAGGCTTCACAGCCACCACTGGCCTCCTTTTCATGCAAGTGTGCTCCCAGATATCCAAGGAGCCCAGCGCCCTGGAGTGGTGACTCGGGGTTGTGAGTCCCCCACACAGCTGCCGTACGATGACCCGAGGATTTTAAACCACCAACGTGTCATAAATACAACTGTCCTCATCTGCATCTCTCCCTTCCATGTCCTGGGAACAGAGGCCGAGCACGGAGTCGGAATTCAAATTCAGGGAGCGCATCTGCCCAGATGTAGAATCAGCTGCCCAGAATCTGACTAACTCTGTGCTCCGCACTTATTTATTGTTTTAAATTTTAAAGAAGCCACCTACCGCCTGCCATCCAACGCTGACCTTGAATGCTGACGAGTGACACCTCCTGGCGCCTCCTCCTCTGTCACGAGCCCCTGCCCCTGTGTGGGGACAGCACACCCACCCACACCTGTCTTCAACAGAGCGTGAGTGATTTCCACCACCAGTCACGCATACAGTACACAGCGTTTACACGGCCTGCAGGGGTGGGTGGCGGGTCATAACCCCCACTCCTCTCCTCACCCCCTTCCCTTCACCTCCCCTTTTCTTTAATTCTGAAAACAGTCACGTGATGTAGATGTGGATTCTTAGCTTTCATTTTTATTAGTGCCTATTGATTATGCAGAGGAATGGGCTTCATTGTGTCATTTTCTATTTGAAATGCATACTAGTGACATTTATTTAGGGGAATACATAAATAGCACCACAGATAATCCTATCGTCATCAGTTTGGACCCTCTAACTCCCGCCCACCACCCTTCTCTTTCCCCTGATCCCCTTCCTCCCACACAGAGTCCGTCTCCCCGCTTCCCATCGTCTCTCCTTTGATTTGCTCTTCAACTAATTCATATGTCAGGGTTTTCATCTGAGAGGAACCAGGTGACATTACACTTTCTGTGTCTGGCTTATTTCACTGAACATTGTGGTCCCAAGATCCATTCATTTTCCTGCAAAAGATAAGGCACCACTCTTCATGGCTGCATAGTATTCCTGTGTGTGTACATATATATCACATTTTCTTTATCCATTCATCTGTTCATATGCAACCCTCCCCAAGAAAAACCCCACAAATCAGCAAATTTTACTTGTTATTAACTTTAATAAAAATATGGCAGGCTCAATGTTACCTCAAATTTAATTTTATACTTCCAATTTTATTGTTCCTACTTTTAATTCCTTTGTATTAGGACTGATACTTTTGCCCGCTCCTCTATCGATCTCTGCCAAAGGCACATTAGAACCTCACTAGTTCGGTGGAACGTTTCTCTATTTCTCGTTGAATTCGGAGTTTTGAACTTATGCTGCTGGCAAAGATGACTTTCAAATTTCATATTTCCTTGTAAATATTCTGTGAGTCTGTTTGCAGTGCAGCGTTGTATTCCCGGTGTGGCGCGGTGTATGGACACCACGCACCTCAGCTCCTTTTGTTTTGGCACTTTTGTCCGTGGGTGTGAGTTCCGTTTTTTCTCACCGTGTGCACTGCTCAAAGCACATCGTTATAGCACTGTCGGGTCAGCTTTCTCCTGCCCAGAGTCTGCCCACAATATCACTGTCTTTTCTTTGCTCATCTTCCTCTCTCTTCGTGTTCCTGATATTTTAAATTTGCCTCTTCCAAACACCAAACGGCTGTATTCTCTTTCAAACCCGGCTGGCAGCCTTCCTGTCCAGCCAGCACACACACCCTCTAATTTTCTCGCGAGGACAAGTGGGTCTGAGTTTCTTCTGCCCGCTTGCTTTGCTTCACTGCTGTGTTTATTTTTTTTTCTCTTTTCTGGCCTTCCTTTAAATTGAATAATTTTATCTTTATTCCTCTTTCTTTTTTACTGATTTTGAAATTATAATCAGTATTTCTAATATTTTAAGTTTCCTGGTACAAATTAAAGCTACCATATTGAAGTCATACTCTAAGATTAATTATATGTTTATGCTTTTAAATGCAATACAAGAGGCTTCAAAACTTCACTCACCTGCTTCCCAGCTTCCGTGTCTTTAATCCTGCTTTGGTTTAGCACCGTGAATTCCACACAGCTGATGCTCGTGTGCAGTTTATTCCCATATTTATGAGTTTCTCACCACCGGTCTTCTTTGCTGAGGACTTTCCACCAGGGACAACTCGACAATTCTTCAGGTTCATGCGTCTCTCAAAACTCATGTAACAAAAAGCTAGAGGGAGCAGAATTCCCCGTTGTTATTCTTCCTAAAATTGTCTTTGACTTACTTAGACTATCGGGAGATTTTATTGGTTGCCTCTTACCTGACACTTACCTCTCTGTGTATTCAGAAACGTCCACCATCTTCAGGCTTTCATCAGAATCGCTTCTCCAGGAGTCAGTCCTATTTTATTTGATATTCTTATGTAGATCATTGGGCTATTTTTTTTCTGAGCTGCTTTGAAGATACTGTTTTCCCTTGCAGATTCTAAGAATTTGACTGTGATGGTTCCGGATGTGAGTTTCTCTACGTTGACCTTGACTTGGTTGGACTGAATTCCTCGATATGAGGGTTGATATTCTTCACCAGTCCTGGAAAACACTTGGGCATCGTCTCTCCACACATTTCCTCTCCTTCACAGCTCTCCTCTCGCCTCTGGACCGCCAGCATCGAACCGACTCACTGTGTCCTCTGTGCTGTGACCTGCCTGGCTCTTGAGGTTCTTGGGGTGAAGGACCCGAGAGGAGGGGAACTAGAGACAAAGCTGGGGCGGGGAGGAGCCCTTACTCTCCCGATGGGAGGAAAGGAGTGTCCCCTTACTGTAGAGGCCTTTGTCTGCACCTTTTAGCACCTTAATGTCACATGACACCCAGCTGCCCCAGCAACCAGTGGCTCAGATTGTCTCGAGGCCAGTGTGCTCTGGGCGGAAGCAGCTTCTTCCTGGGGCTGCCCCTTTTCCTTTTAAGTGATGTCCAAGGATTTTAAGTTCCTGCATCCTGCAATTTAAACCCTTTTCAGTTCATTAATCCCTAACAGTAGATAGTTACCAATGTAGCCAGCAGTTGTCAGAGGGTGTTGGTGATTTGAGCTTCTTTTATAGCTAACATGTTGCTATGGCTTTGTATTGTACATTTTGTGATTATACATTTTTGTTCAGTGTCGAAGACCAAGTAAGGTGAGACCTGTATTAAATACAACCAGGTTTTTGCTATCTATCAAGGTCAGTTAAGTCTCGCAGGAATTACCTTGGAACCACACACAGCACCTCTGAGCTCCTGTGTCAGTGTCAGCTGTTTAAATGAGCCACAGCCATCGCTTGACCAAGTTGCTTTCTGTGAAAGCTTGGGAGGCCTTTTCTCCTGGTGACTCTCCTCAGGCACACCACACATGGATGGTCACTTTCCTGTGTGGTCTCACAGTCTTCTTGATCAGGGACTCACTGAGTATCTCATGATGCAGCAGAGGTTCTCCTATGTCCTGGGTCCTCACTGACCTTGGAGGGCGAGGGCCAGGATACTGGCTGTCCTCTTAGCCCATCTGTCTCACTGATTTTTGGTCTCAAACCTCAGTTGTTGAACATTCAGAAGAAAACATTGATAACGGTACAGTGTAGTAGAGACAGTAAGCTTACCATTATTATCTCCTCTAAATATCAAGCACCTTAGAACACAACATAGAATTGTTTCCTAACAACCATGGATGTTTTAACATTTGAAACCAATAGAATCTTAACAAACAGTTACATGTTTTACACAGGAGATTCGAAATCAAAACGCATGCCTAATATGATAGCCTGACAGTCACAATGACATTGTTTTAACACATCTGAATTTCCATTTTGACATAAAGAATCTACTTTTACTCAATCAACCCTATATAATGCATAAAAAACTTTTATCTAGCTTGTTGACTTTTAATGGGATGCACATCTCGTAAGTTTTTGTTAAGGACAGAGGTCTGAAACCAAAGCAGAAATCTGTCACCATACACAATCCCTATTTTACATTTTGGAAAACCTGTACATTAATACGCCATAAGGTTAATAGCAATCATTTGTCATAGCCTTGTGAACACCTGTGTCAGAGCACCTTTAAATCAAAACCTTAGAGTCTAGAAAATTCAGTCTTTTGATAATGACCAATGTGAACATATTACAATAATGTATTTTTATAGCTTTAGTTGGGGTGTCTCCCATAAGGCTGTGAAGATCACTTGGGCCTCCGATCAATGAACAAGAACTGGTTAAATGTTACCAGGCAGCTTCTTCCTTACTCATCAATTGGAGTCCTGTCTAATAATTTCCCCCTGTCCTAGGGGATTTTTATTTAATTATCTTAATAATAGCTCTATTTTTTCAAGATGACTTATGAAAAGCCCAATCATAATATTTAAGCCATTAGTTCTTAAACAATGAGAGATTCTCAAGTCAATAATAACAATATACATTACATTTACACAATCAATTTAGGCATCATTTTCACTAACGAGGAACCCAGGTGGAAGCATGCCTTTTAAATCTGTGGCCTGAAGTAATCTTTGATCCAAAAATGCAAAAGGAAAAGAGACAAAAAATTATTGAGCTCAAATAAAAAAGAAGAGCTGTTCATAGAACAGACAAATAGATAAACATGGACAGACGATCTGTACAGACTGGAACAGACACAGAAACAAGGGTTATTGTAATTCAATTTGTCTAAAAATACACTCGAGTGCACTCTGATTTTGTAAGAGGCTTGTCAGTCTGCCTGTATATCTGTTTGTCCACGCTGTTAAGCTGTTGTTGGGAGTCACTGAGCTAGTGACTTTTACACGTGCAAAGCCAAAAGCACAAGTGCCCGCACAAGGGCGCCCAAACGCTCGGGGTGCCCACCTGAGAAAATCCTGAAGTCAGCAGGTACTGAGAGTGAACAGGTGCTCCAGCCCTGAGAATGCGGAGCATGAGAAGGGGGCTAGTTTGGCAAAGGGGCGCGATCCAAGTGTATAAATAGCTGCCTGGGAGCTTCGGGAGTTCTTGGGGACACCAACAAGCATCTGCTTGTTTTCAGTCTTTATTTGGTCTTTCTGCTATGGTAGTTTCATGTTTATTAGAACTTAAAATGTTGTTGAACAGAACTGTTTGCAGTATCATTGTTGGAATGTCCACTTTACAAGCTTTAATTTTGTGACTTGAACAATCATTTCTAAGATGACAATATGTAATCCATTAACTAGTGATTTCCTACTGTTTATTTTTTTTCTGTAAACCTGTATAACTTGTACCCTTTCTCTGCTTTTTTTTTTCTCCTTAAATAAAATTTAAAAAAAAAAAAGAACTTAAAATGTTGGTAGTGTGGCCCACTGCAGCCCTTCCAGGGGGAGAACCAGCAGTGTCTCCTGAGATCCGAGCCATGTTGGAACTGAGGACGCTGTGAAAACAAATGACCATCCTGCCTCCCTGCTTAGCAATAGTGAACCTACTGCTACACGGCCTAGAGTCAAATATCCCACTTCCCTGATCCTCCTTCTCCTCCCCCCATTAGCAAATGGGAACCAGAAATCTGAGCGTCTCCTGGGAGGTTGACCATAGCAAATAGGGGGGACTTCCTTCTACCATCTCTTTGAAGGCAAATATTTTTATTACTGTTTTGCTCTTTTCTGATTAATGGTACTGCTCTATTCAATATTCTGTTTTGATAAGTTCTATAGTGTTCTATATTTCATCTCATTTTGATATACATGATTGAAAGAACAACTATTATAAAGATACCAAAATATACTGTGACACCTATTACTGTTATCCGGTAACCTGCTGTGAAGTTCTGTACCAATTTCACTGTACGATCTTAGCTGGCTTTATTCTGACTTGTTCTGTTGTATACTTTCAAAATTAAAATTAAAAAAAAAGAACTTAAAATGTTTAAGTGTATACACTGCCAAGTGAAATCTATTTTGTTTTGTAATTTAAATTGTGAGCATGTTTAAAACTTTTTGACCTGAGGATCATAAAGAGCTTTTGTGTTAAGAGCCCTAGGTACAGAGAACAGCTGCATAATATTTAGTCATTTAGGGCCCGTGCTTGCCCTCTGTGGGTTCTCACCTCTGGCTGTGGCTCCTGTCTCACTGCCTTGAGGCAGGACATGGCTGGCCGGTGAGCGGGTGACCCTGGGACTGCACAGGCAGTGCTGAAATCCCAGCGCTCTGTGAGATGCTCAAACGCAGCCACCGCCACCACCAGCTGATCCCAGGCTCTGGGTGCGCAGGTTGTGTTTGCCCTGGCCTGGAAGCCCTGAGCACAGGCTGTGCCAGTGCCCTATAAACTTCCGTGCATGTGAAGCGTGCAAGTACGCGATGGAGAAAAATCAGGGGGGTTCCTACCTGCCCGGGCCCCAAGTGTTGCGGTGCCACTGCCAGTGGGCTGGCCATTAAAAGGCTTGCCAGGCTCTGGCGGAGTTCAGCCCCGGAGGCAGTGGGGGGCAGGGCTGCAAACCCCAACTCTGAGGCAGAGGTTCCCCCTCACAAGCCAGGCCTGGCCCGGCTGGCGGGAAGTTCTCCAAGCCTTACACCATTTATATGGGTTCTTGATGGCAGAACCCTGAAATGGCTTTGGACCCTGATGCCCACAAGTCACATCTAGGGATGCCTCACGGGAAGGAAGTCCCTTCCACAGCTTTGTGGCTGCTATTCTAAGTTGATCATAAATTTGCAACTCAAAAGCAAGTCCATTACCTGCCCCGCAACAAAGGCTCTCTTTGTAGCCAGCTAGGCTAACAATTTCACACTCCTGCTTGGGGGAGAAGCGTCACCCACACCCATACAGCTGTAGTTGTCACATCCAGAGGCCACGCTGCAGGCCAGTGGGGTTGGGGATAACGGAGGCATGTGTCTGCGTCTGGAAGCCCTTTACCTGCTTTTCCTGTAACTTACAATATTATCTCGGGGAGATCCTGCCTAATCTGTTGAACCTAATAAGTACCAGCAAATTCAAAACTCATGGATCCCTTTTTTTCATTTATGGATTTTCCAGTTTTGTCAAGGGAAGAATAACCAGTGGAGTGATAGGAGAATCTGGGGTGATGTGAACAGTGTTTTGAAAAGGTTGAGCCACAGCCTTGATTTCCTCTCTGTAATCAGCATCGATGACACCTGGCAAAACCTGGAGCCCTAAGAGAGGAAAAACAAAGTGCCCAAAAGGATACAACAGCAAGTGTGTTTAGGGGTGTTAAACAAATGCCCATATTAATGTTTTTGGTTGGATCATTGAACACAACTATTTGCAGTCTCACTGTTTGAATGTCCACTTTGTATGCTTTGATCCTGTGACCTGAATCACGGTTTCAAAGATGATAGTGTGTAATCTATTAACTGGTGATATCTTACTGTTTTTTTTTTTTTCTTTTTGTAGTTCTGTATTACTTGTACCCTTACACTGTTTTGTTTTGTTCTGTTTTTTTCTCTTTTTCCTTTAAAAAAAAAAAAACCTGGCGCCCTTTTAAAGTGAGACCGATGCAGTCTCCTTAGAGACCCACTGTTCCTGGGGCAAAGCCCACCGCCCCCGGCAGGAATAACCTGAGGTCCTACTTCGGAGTTAGTATGAATCTGGAGGAGGACTGGGGTCCAGGCCTCCACAGAGGTCAGAGCTGTACGGGGTGGCAGAGGGCGGGGCTGGGATGGGACTGGGGAAAGCGCCCCGACTGGGGAGGCTGAGGCAGGCCCCGAGGGGGTTTCCAGGGGTGGGCCGGCCCTCCACATCTATTTTGGACCTGCATTCCCTTCCCCAGTGATTTCCTCTGGGACACTTTGGAAGGTACTAGAAGGTTTTGTGGAAGAGACGTACTGGCTGTGGGGCCCCATGGCGCAGCAGGAGGACAGTTTCCAGCGGTGTCTCCCACTCCTGCAGTGGACGCAGACAGCTGTCATCCCCCCCTTTCCATTAGGCGTGGACTTGTGACCTGAGTGACTGTAATTTGTCCGGGCATTCAAGGTTCAGTAACAGAGCAGACGTGTTGAAACCCCTCCACGTATTCCAGACCGGCTGCTTTTTTAAGCACCAGTCACAGGGCAGACAGAGGACAGGGCTCTGCTTCCTCGGAGGCTGAAGCTCCAACCTGAGATGCAGCGAAATTTGTCTGAGCTGAAAGCTGGGGATGGCTGCTTGTGGTTCACTTAAATTATCAGATGTTGTAAAACAGAATTCACAGCAAAGCTCTCCTCTTGCAGGGAAGAGTTAACCCCCGTCTCTTCTTTCTTATCTAACTGAGCAGAGTCAGACTGCTTAAACTTTATTGGAGTTTCTGTTAATCTGACATCTCTTTCCTGCTCAGGACTTGATTTTAAAATATTGCTCTGGGCGAGTTCCCTGGGGCTGTCTCAACAAGCTTATAATCATAAAGATACTTCCTGATCAAAACCCACAAAAGAAATGTAAATACTGGAATCAATCGTGCAACAAACAGCTCTAAATGTGTTTGTGATTCTTTAGAATCTGTTCGTCCCATAGCTGTACCACTAATAAAATCAATATACTTCCCCCCACCCCCTGCAAAGGGTTTCAACCAAGCTCATTCACAACCGCGATCCTAGAGAAGAAGGTTTTGGTCAGTGCCCCGGTCCTTACACCTGACAAAGCCAACATCAGCCACTCCGGTGACGAAGGCTGGCTGCAGCAGTGCACCTCCCCTGCTGTTGCACACAAGTGACAAGTGTCTCCTCACCTCTGTCTCCTACCCCACTGCCCATCAGGCTCCACATGCCATGACCTGCATGGCTCTTGGGGTTCTTGGGGTGAAGGACCATGAGAGGAGGGGAACATAGAGAGGAGACCAAGCCTGGGCAAGTGGAGCCCTTACTCTCCAGATGGGAGGAAAGGAACTGCCCCTTGCTGTAGGGGCATTTATTTATTATTTTAGCAACTCAGTGTCATGTGACAGCCCGTTGGCCAAGCAACCCACTGTTTGGGGTGCCTTGGTGCTGGGCGTTCTCTGGGCTGCAGCAGCTTCTCTACATGGCTGCCCAGGTGCTCTCTGTTCTTGGGGCAGCCACGCCCCAGCTTTGCACGTGTGGTCAGTTTCCAGCTTCAGGGGCCCCCACACCTCTGTGTCTCCTAAGCCTTGGTATAATAGTACACTTTCACTGGTCTATTTTCAATCTTCACTTCTTTTTGTCCCTCAATCTAATGTACCAGTGAAATCCACTCACTGGTTGTTTTTCTGACTTTACATCTTTCAAGGCAAGCAATTTCCCTTGGCACTTTGTGCTTGGAGGCTGGCATCCTTAGTTTATCATGTACATTCTGCCAGGCTTTGGGTTTCCAGCCATGATCACCGTCTCCTGTCCACACTTCTGACTTTCAATGGGATTAGGCTCCTCTTCCTCCTCCTCTTCCTCTTCTTCTCCTTCTCCTTCTTCTCTTTTTTCTCCAGTCTTTCTAGGATGTGAGAATCAAAACTCGACATCATTAGGGTTTTGGAAAATGCCAAAAAAAATTTAAAAATAGAAGTGCATTTAATTATGCCATCACTTCCTTGAATTTCTCCCTTACAACCAGCTCATTAGTACATTTTCCAATTTTTTATATTTTGAATTTGATGATTTCACCAGGAGGGTAAGTCATGTTATTTTAACTAATATTCTTTCAAAAATAGAAAAATAGGTTTGTTTTTAAGGGAAACTAACGGTAGACACCAACTCTAGCTCGCATATCTGGTTTTTATGAGCAACAGAAGCAGATGTATGATGTATAAACCCAAATTGAAAATACGTATACATCATAACACAATTTTTAAAAATAATTTTTTGGACCCAGCACTTGCCAGGTGGGTGCTTATGCCACTGAGCTAAATCCCCAGCCCTAAAAATAAATATTTAAAAACATATTCATGTGTATTTAGTGGCAAAACTTTTCAGTATAAATTAGTGATAAAAGTTCTCAGTTCTCTTCCATAATAAAAATTTTGACATGGTTTTATTTTTACTTTGATCATTAGAAGATTTTTGCCAGGTAACTCTAGGTCAACAGTATACTTTCTGTGTATTCAAAAGCTCTCACTGTCTCCTGTTCAGAAGTTATTGCAGCTATCACTCTCTAGCAGATAATTAGATCTATGTAGATGAGCATAAAAATATAGCTAGAGAGCTCTGCATACAACTATTCACTGGTTGCTTTAAAATGGCTCAGCAAGTAGGAGAAAATAACAGGAAAAAGGTACATAAAAAGTGGAAATACAGTTAAAGAGAAATAAGTTAATAAAATGTGTGTCATTCCTCTAACTGTGTAGACGTTCCTCAAGTTCGTGGGAAAGGCCTGGAAAGAAGCCGAGCGCACGCTGGTCTCCTCCTGCAGGGAAGAGGTTCACCAGATGCTCTCACGTGTCTCTGAAACTGCACTCGGGGAGCCCTGGAGTTTTCAGGGACCCAGGCAGCCTTTTCTTTCCCAGATTCCGTAGCAAGCCCTTCGGCTGCTTCTTCTGTATCCACATTCCAAATTGCTCATTTACAATACGCGCATTGGCCTGCTTGTGACCCCGAAAATCTTTCCTGTGTTCATGGTTTTGCTTTGAGTCTTAATCCAAACGCTCAATTCGGATGAACTTCACAATGGCCCAGACCCCGCGTCTGGATGGACGGGGCGCCTCCTCCGATGCAGGCAAAGCGGGGACAGTGCTTGTGGAGCACTTTGTGGGCTTCAGGTGCTAAGTGGCTGTTTCTCGCGAGTTATTTTGGCTTCGTAACAGCTTTTTAGGAGAAGCACAAATGCCTGGTGAACGCATCCTGGAGGAATCCAATGAGGAGGGGGCTTGGGAAGTCGCCCTGAGCAGACGAGGAGGACAAGCATTAGAGAACAGATAGGAGGCAAACGGAGCATCCAGGGAACCAAACCCAGGAGACTCCGTGTGTAACAGCTAATGTCACGTTGCATTGTCAGGGCTAACTTTGAGGTGACAGAGGAGATGAACACGGTGTCCCTAAGGAATAGCTAGCATTTAGGGTCCCACTGAGCTTGAGTCCCTGCCAAATGGTGGTATTTCTGTCCGCTCTGGAAGGACCAGAAACACATCTTCTCTAAAGGAAGGGTAGGATCACTTCTCTCCTGGCTGCCTTTAGTGTGGGTGTGATTGTGTTGCTCAGATGATGGGGTGAGCAGAATAAACACTTATGAGAAAAACCATTTCCTGGGACTTTAGAAGAAACGAGAGAATGGTGGGAAAACATAACTTCAGTCACCCGAATGCAAGGAGGCACGGGAGGCCCGGTGATGGAGGTCACTGGGGGAGAGATGGGGATTTCAAGGTTGAAAAATGCTAGAATTCAATCACTTATCATCTAGCATTTCATAGTGAATGATACAGCTCAGGACATGCTGCACCTGGACACAGTGGACACTGTAAACTGGAGGAGAAATGACAGATGGAGGAAAGACTGTCAGATCTTCCCCCAAATCAGGCAACAAGACCCTCATGTAAGAGGTAGCCTGGCAGAAAGGGGCGTCCTTCCCTTTGAAGACACAGGGACTCGGAGAGGACTCCAGCGGAGGGACTTCCCTTCCCCTCCCTGCTCTCCTGCACCGAGCACTGAGCTCACACCTTGGCCTGTCACAGTCCCCAGGACTCTCCTCCCCTCGCCAGAGCTAGCATTAGAAGCACCCAGGGTTACCTGCTTCCCTGAGTCTTCATGTCCTACGAAGGCTGCAGTGTCCTGTAAGATGGAGATTAAGCAAGCCTGGCTGTCTCTTGTCACAGGGAGTCCCAGCCAGTATCTCCGAGGATGCCAGGAGGCTATTTCTCCTCTCCAACACATCCAGCGTGGCATTTGCTAGTCACACACAGCTGTTTAAACTTAAAAATACAGAGAACTAAGGAGCAAATTCCTCGGCCTCCCTCACAGCCCGATTTCAAGTACTCAACAGATACTTGTGGCTTGCAGCCAGGGCCCTGGGCAGCTAAGACACAGAACATTCCCAATATTTCAGAAATTTCTGCTGCACTGAGCTGGGAACGTTGCTCAGAAAAGCCTTCTCTGGGGTCCAGATGCAGCCTGCCACGGAGGTGTGGCTGCTTAATGTGCTCCACTCCGGTCTCCACGGTAAACAGGTGATTAATCCGTCTTCTGCATCCGCTCCAGGCAGAGGAGGGTTAGAGAAGCAAAGCGGACACAGCTACCACGTTTGAGAAGTTTCTTTCTTCGAGAGGAAGAAGCTTATACACTCGGGCGCTCAGGATTAAAGCGCTCAAGCAGTGTTTCCTCGAGCTCAAGCTCTTCCGTGGCCGACACTGCAAACGATGCCACACTCCGACCCACCCGTCCAGTTTTGCTGTTGAACCAAGGGTTTCTGGAACTCGGGACAGTGGGTGAGGTGTGCATACTGCAGCGGCAGGGGTATCCAGGGGAGCCCCCAAAACTCAGGGGTGTGCAGCTTTCTCCTCTGGCCCCTCCCGAGGGTCAGAGGGAGCGTGTTGCTCAGTATCGCGTGAAACTCACTTTTACCCTGCTCCAAAAAGGAAGGGACACAGCCAGGGCCACCGCGGCTGACAGCCTCAGCTGGACAACGAGCAGACTGGACCACAGACCCTTCACTGTCGTGCAGGAAGATCCCAGCTGAAAGACTCACACTCTTACCTGAAATAGGAGGGGAACGGGGTTCTGCCTAGAGAGCTGACAGGTGCCCTCGGTGCCCGCCGCTGCCCTGGTGTCCAAGCTGCCTGTGCTCAGGACCTGAACTGAGGGCTCCTCGCTGTAGCAGGGCAAGAGCGCCACAGTGTGGCCGGGCTCTGAGCGCGTGGGGACTGCTCCTCCCCGAGCCCCGAGGACAACCTAGTGTTACCTAAGTAGTGGCCTCTCCCAGAAGGGACAGGTGATCAAGAATAAGCAGCCAGAGAAAATCTGGACTAAAGAAAATAATTCAGCGAGAGGGTACACAGGAAATTGCAAATATTTTCTAGTGTTTACAAAATAACAATTGAATGGATTCAGGCTAATAACTTGCTATCTGGTGTAATAAATAAATAAATAAACTTGTAATAACTAACAACATAATACAGCGAGGAAATGGGCTATTCTGGGCGTCAGGCACACTGTAAGACACAAGCGGTGCGCCTCTAAGGAGAAAAACAGGAAGCAGCGCGGAGGAGGTGAGTTCCCAAGGCCACTCTAAACCCAGGCCTGCACCATCGCCCTGCGTGGGCAGCTCCTGGAAATGCCCGCTGTGCTTCGACCAGAACCTACCCAAGAGGGGAGGGCGCGGTGGTCCTTGTATCATCTTTTAATATTTCCACTCGGAGCACTTTTTTGTCTTTTTTTCATTTTTTTTATTTTATGGAAAAAAGATAAAATAAAATTTCACAACAAAGTAATCGGAGAATAACATTAGTCAATACGCTGCATGCCGTGCTCTTTAAAGTACTCCAGGGTACAGGACAGGGCGCTGAAAGTCCTCCTATCAACACTGGCACAAACCTGCCTTTTCCGTGCGCTCAGAGACACTGACAGGATCGCTGACTTGCGTTTTTTTCTCTTTCCCCTTCCGTCTTTTGTCCTTTCCTCCATCCCAGTTCCTTTTTCTTTTGAACAACTGCCTCTAACTTCACAGTATCTATCGTACATTTTAGACCTTATGTGCTCTTTCGGTTTCTCACACCAGGGAAACAATCCAGTGTTTACACATGGAGTCTGATTTATTTCACTTACGAGTATGGTCTCATGCTGCATCCGTTTACCTATAAAAGTCCCTAGTTTATCCTTCTTTGTGGCTGAGTAGTACTCCACTGGATAGAAATACCACATCTTTTTTATCCATTCCTCAGTTGATGGGCATCTGGGTTGTTTCCAAGATTTATCTGTTATAAATTGTGCTGTTATAAACACGGATATATATATATATTACTGATGTTTTTAATTCTTCTGGGAAGATACTGAGAAGATACCGAATAGCTGGGTGGAATGAGACCTGTAGTCCCAGTTTGTTGAGGAATCTCCACACTGATTTCCACAGTGGCTGCACCAGTCTACACTCCCACCAGCAGTGGAGAAGGCTCCTTTTTCCCCACAGCCTCTCCAGCACTTGTTATTGGTTGGTTTCTTGATAAGAGCCATTCTCTCCGGGTGAGATAGAATCTCAGCGCTGTTTTACTTTGCATCTCTTGAGTTACCCGGATGGTGAACATTTTTTCCTATATTTGCCATTTGTATTTCTTCACCTGCGAAGTGTGTATCATCTCAGATGCCCACTGTGGGACAGAGTCTTTGAATTTGGAGGGCCTGATGTTTTTCAGCTCTTTATCATGTTCTAGATAAAAGTCCTTGGGCTGATGCACAATGGGCTAAAAATGTTTTCGCACTCTGTGGGTGGTCTCTGTACTCTGCTGGTGACCGAGCACTCGTTGTGATGAGCACAGTCATCCGCACAGCAGTGCTGACCGGGATGTGCCTTCCAGGACCTAGGAAGTCGGCCTCAGCCCACAGCAGGCCCTCGATGGCTTCAGTGGTGATGCCCTGGGTTCTACCGCCATCTCGTGGCGAGTGGACTGCACACAGGTCCCTGGGAAGAGCTGACCACGTCACTGCTGCCACAACACCTGCAGAACCTCAGGCCTCCGACCAGACTGCGGCCAGGCCGAGCAAACACCAGGCAAACTCAGCCCTGCAGGCCTGCGGTTTCGTGCGACCTGCTGTCCTTTCCCAAGGTTTGCTGAATTTCAGCAGCTCTGAAACTCCTGCGGTGTTAACCAGGCCACTGTTCACACGTCCCGGCCCCCTCACTTCCCCGTGAGCAGACCCTCCGCTTCTCACCATGCACACAGGTCCTGTAGGACTGTTCACTCAGCCGGCCCGTCCCCTTTCAATTGTTTTATTTGGAAGCCATTGTGTAACTTCACAGAAGTTGTTTCTTAATATACAGAGGGTTCCTGTGATCGTCAAGGGCTGTACCAATGTTTGTATTCTATCATTTGCATACCAATAACATATTTAATTTCAATCATTTCTATATTGTTAGACATTCAGCCTCTCCTTTCTTTCATTGTGAATAAGCATGATGTGAACATGCCTGTATAATTATTTACTCAAAGTTTTATTAGTTTAAGACTCTTGATACAAGTTGTATTGATGATGCATTTCAAAAAAACATTTCCAACGTATACAAAATGCCAAAACGTTCATTCATTATACCTTTGCTAAAATAGTGTTAAACTTTGTCCAAAATCATATAGTTGGGAAATTTTTCCTCTTTTTCAAATTTACACTCTTTTAGTAGCTGATAAAGTTAGCTTGCTATACTTATCAAATAATATCATATTTATCAATAGCCAGGAATTATATCTGTAAATTGTTCTTTGCCTACAAAGCTATTAGGGTCTGAATGTTTTCTTATTGTCATTGTAGCAATTCAGGTATCACCGAGAGTAACCTCTTTATATTTGTTGCAATGTCTCCTGAATTTTTGTCTTTAATTACATGATGGCGTCTACGTCTTCTTACTATTTCCTTTGCTTGTCTTATTCTCTCCGATCTTCTCTGCAGAATCAGTGTTCATGTCCTTTGTCTATCACGTACAATTCTGTATTCTGTGTTATACTCTGTCATTTGCAGTCTGAACGTCTAAGAACTCGGTTCTCTTGTGGTAGAAGGTGAGCTACGGGAGCTCCATCTTTCCCTAAATTTTTCTTCCCCTCAAGCTCTCAGAAACCAGCCCCTCGTGTTTGTCTCCCATTTTTTTCCTTCTTGATCATAAATCATGAACCTGTTTCAGGTACTGTTGGTGCCAATGCATTTCGGTGTTCGGGTCATTAATTATTTCTTTATTACTCTTCTTTTTCAAAGTTTTCTGTAGATATCCACGACTGTTAATTAAAACACAATGACAATTAAAAATATATATACATACATGCCTGGTGTTGTTAGCGTGAAAAGCCTGTCGTGTGGGATTTGCACTTTGCTTTTTATCCCACCATCATAAAACTGAGTCCCGGTTGGTCACTGACAAGAAACTCTTGATGTAGTGTTTTGCTAACTTAGAAGAGTTTATGATTATCTCCTGGTGAATGTAACTTTGACCTTGAGGTTGCTTGTTCGTATTTTGGTATGAGAAATTGCACCCTGTGTTTTTTAGGAGAAATTAGGAGAAAACTCACCCTGTATTTTTAGGAGAAATTATCTTCCTCCCTCCCTCCCTCCCTTCCTTCCTTTCTCCCTTCCTTCCTCTGTTTTTCGTTTCCTTCAGTCTCTTAGCTTTCATAAGCCAGACTATTCTGCATCTTAACCAGCGTTGCTCATTTATTTGAAAACCTCCTGGCGAAGCAGACACACACATATGCACCCATGCACTTAGGTTCACAGAAAGGGGTCCGCCTCCATTTATTTCAAATATACCACCAATATTTCATTATCTTTTAAAAATCAGAAAACAGGGCCAGAAATTCAGCTCAGTGGCATAAGCGCCTGCCTTGCAAGTGCACAGTGGTGAGTTCGATCCCTGGTACCAAAAATAAATAAAATAAGTAAATAAATAAAATCAGAAAACACAGGTATATTCAACAAAACAAAAAGTAAAATCCAATGTTGCTCAAGACAAAAAAAAATATGCACAGCAGGGTTAAGCCAGATCTGGTGCCCGGTGGCCAGGCCCTCGCATCTGACAATAACGGATTGTCTGTGTAAGGTTGGGGTTAGTGTTGGTGTAAACATTTAAAAGGCCGAGTAAGCCACATGCTTCCCCAAGGCGATGAGTGCACAGGACACCTTTAGGGTTACAGAACGAGACGGGCAGCACCGTGGGTAGAGGCACGGGGGTCCCCCCCAGCAGAGAGCACGTGGTCAGAGAGCCTGGGTGTGAGACCAGGCCTGCTTTAGAGCCAATGAGAAAAACTCCAGGAGTTCTCAAAGCCTCTGTCTCTCCATTTATAAAATAAGCACAACGATCACTCCCGATGCACAAGCTCTGCCCAGCGCTGATGGAGGTGACAATGTGAAGTGCTTTAGCAGCCACAGTGACTCGGGCACCTGCTTCCTAACAATTCCCTTCAGTAACAGCCTGTATCACACCGCCGTCCTGCTGCTCCTCTGGTTCAGCTAGCAGAAAAATAATTCCTAAGGCTTTTCAGGAGTTCTGTAGAACACCTTTCACGTGTTTATAATTTTGAAGTTTTATCTTTAAAAGTAAAATGTTGGTTTATTTAACTTTTTGTGTTCTTCAAAATGAACAAGGTCATACAGAAGGTTATTCCAAATTTCCTGGAGCAAGAGAAATGCCCCCCAGTGTGACATGTGAGTGCGCCCTGAATCCCTCTCCAGGGTTTGCTCCACTTTTCACCTCCTTTCCTTCTTTTTCATAATGATCCAGTCCCCTGGGCCAGAGGTACAGCTCAGCGCACAGCATCTGCCTGGCAAGCATGAGGGCATGAGTTCAATCCCGGTACCAAGAGACAAGGAAAGAAAAGAAAAAAAGAAAAGAGATCCATCCCTCTTCTTCTAAGAAAATAGAATAAAATAAAAAGAGATTGGTACTAGACTGACCTGATTAAGTCATCACATGGACAGCCTGACCGCTGGCCCCCCAGGAATGCCTCTGTTCTGGAATCTCACCCCCAAACCGCAGGCTTATTTCTTTCGCTGATCCGAGAGCACTGAAATCCACTGTCTCCGTGCTTCCCCTTAGGACTCGCTGAGAGTAAACTCAGGGCTGCTGCCAGATCCGTCTCTAAAAAGCCGCAGGAGTGAATTTCCACGGCACTCATCTTAGAACACAGATGGCAGAAAGAGAAGACTGGAAGGTGGTGGACCGGATGCCCAGAGAGGCCAGTGCTTGTCAGAGGAGAAGGGAGGAGAGGAGCGGTCACTCCGGGAATCAAGTGAAACACGGGGCGTTGGAGGATGAGAGGCTCCAGGCAGGGATATTGGGCACTCGGTACAAATGCCAAGTCCACTTACGCCCCTCAAAATGTCGCTGGTGAGCACATGGGTGTAACCCAGAGCCCAGCAACTGTGGCACAGCTGGAATTTAGGGCAAGATCCCCTCTGGCTGAGGGCAGCACCTCTGTACCCTACCCACTAGATGCCAGGAGTGACCCAGAGATACCCAGGGTGGAGAGCCCAGGCTGAAATCCACCAGTCTCATCCTGCTGCTCCTCCTGAAAACTGAAATCAAAGCTTGGAGATGCATTAAAGGAAGAAGTAGCCGTAAGCGTCCGTAAACAAACAGAGGTGACTGGACTCTAAAAACACCAAAGCACAAACACAGGACAGCGTAATTCCCTTACCTCAGGCACAGACGACATTTGGCCAATGAAGGATCATCTTGATAGGTGTATTTGTCAGGGTTTTACTAGAGAGAACAGATATAACCCGGGATATACAGAAACAACAAGACTGGCTTACGATAGTCACAGAGTCCGAGGAGGAAGCGTGCAGAGGGTGTCTACGCACTGGAGGCCGAAGGGTTCAATCCAAGATCTCTGGAGTTCACCCTAGTGTCTTGTGCAAGTCCACACCAGCAGGCTGATGGGTCCACGACAGAAGGCCGAAGGCTCTGTGATGAAAAGCTGAAGAGTCTACGCTGGGAAGCTGCAGAGTCTGTACTGGAAGCCAGGAGGTGAGGTCCAAACCAAAGGCGAAGACTGGAGCTTCTCCCAAGAATGGAATCGATTCACTTTCCTCCTGCCCTTTTATACCTCAAGGTGATGACCCACCCTAGGGTGGGTCTTCTTCTGCATCCTTGGGTGTAGAATTGCCAAACCCATTTAGTTAGCTTCTAACTGTCTCAAATTGACACAATCAACCACCCACTACAATCCACCCCTTGTCAACTTGGCAACCAGACACATTTCTTTAAACTAGTTCCAGATACACAAACATGCATACAATCGCACCTAATATGTTATAAGTGTCCTTCATACAAACGGAAACACAATAATTCCCCTCCAAAATACACAATGTAACCTTTCTTTGGTTAATACTTACTCCTATCAGTTCATAAGCTTAACATTATAACACAAGTTTAACAGTTCCCAAAACACAGCATTAAGTCTAACATTATGTTACACTGAAACCATATTTGGAGAGAAATAGTAATCATGATCCTCTTTTCTGTAACTGATCACGGGGACGTAGCTGGTATTTAGAACTTCCTTCTTCCACTACCCATTCTGTGTTTCCTTGGCCTTCAGCAAGCACCTCAGCAGGTCTTGGTTCTTTCCCCGATGGAGTGACCCAAACCTTCATTCCTGAAGGTTCTGGACCACTTGTCACTTTGTCTGGATTAGGTTGCTGTAATTTTTCATTAACCTTAATGACAGCAGAAGACAGTACTAATACTAATGTAATACTAAATGGTAATACTAAAAGGTAATACTAAAAGGCGCCCTAAGGAATCTCCTGCACTCCATGTATATTCTTCCTTTCCTCCATTGTGGAGTAATAGTCCAACTTCCCCTTGGTAGTCTGGTCAATCACCTCTGACAACACCGTGACTCCCTTTTTAGCTAGTTTCCTCAGAGGCAAGAGGAGACCAAAATGACCAGGAGGAAGTCTTAGCTTCCAGTTCAATGGTACCATTGTCGTGCTTCCTGGTATAAGCTTCCCCCCTCTGGAACCAAAACTTCAAGGCCAGCAGAACATGAAGTCATGGGGACAGGAAGCAAGAATTTTGCTAGTGGATCACTAGGGGTGATGGTGAGTGGCACCATTCCTACCTCCACCCCTTGATTCCTGGACCCATGAATCCTGGCTGTGGGAGACACAGTGCCATATAATGGACGTTGATTCAAAGCATACACAGCCTGTTGAAGTACTTTACCCCAGCCTTGCAAACTGTTGCCACTAGCTGGCGTTGTAACTGTGTCTTCAAAAGGCCATTCCATCTTCCTATCAATCCAGCTGCTTCTGGATGGTGAGGGACATGGTAGGACCAGTGAATTCCATGAGCATATGCCCCCTGTCTCACTTCTTTAGCTGTGAAATGTGTTCCTTGGTCAGAGGCAATGCTGTGTGGAATTCCATGATGGTGGATAAGGCATTCTGTGAGTCCACGGATGGTAGTCTTGGCAGAAGCATTACGTGCAGCAAAGGCAAAGCCATATCCAGAATAGGTATCTATGCCAGTGAGGACAAAGCGCAGTCCCTTCCATGATGGAAGTGGTCCAACATAATCAACCTGCCACCAAGTTGCAGGTTGATCACCTCGGGGAATGCTGCCATATCAGGGACCCCGTGTTGGCCTCTGCTGCTGGCATAGTGGGCATTCAGCAGTGGCTGTAGCCAGGTCAGCCTTGGTCAGTGGGAGTCCACCTTGCTGAGCCCGTGCATACCCTCCATCCCTGCACCATGGCCACTCTGTTCATGGGCCCATTGGGCAATGACTGGGGTGGCTGAAGAAGGAGGTTGGCTACTGTCCAGAGAACGAGTCATCTTACCCACTTGATTATTAAAGTTGTCTTCTGCTGATGTTACCTTTTGGTGAGCATTTACATGGGAAACAAATATTTTCATATCCTTTGCCCATATAGAGAGGTCTATCCACATACCTCTTCCCCAAATATCTTTGTCACCAATTTTCCAATTATGTTCCTCCCAAGTTCCTGACCATCCGGCTAGACCACTGGCTACAGCCCGTGAATCAGTGTACAATCTCACATCTGGCCATTTCTTCTTCCAGGCAAAATGTACTACCAAGTGCGCTGCTCGAAGTTCTGCCCACTGTGATGATTTCCCTTCACCGCTGTCTTTTAAGGCTGTCTCAGAAAGGGGCTGGAATGCTGCAGCTGTCCACTTGTGGGTGGTGCCTGCGTAACGTGCAGAGCCATCGGTAGGCCCTAGTCTTCTCGTCCTCTGATAACTGATCATATGGAACACCCCACAAGGCTATAGGTGCATGCTGGGAAACTGAAGGCAACATAGGGGTACAGGAGCCATAGGTATTTGGGCAACTTCCTCATATAATTTACTTGTACCTTCCGGGCCTGCTCTGGCTCGATCACAAATATACCACTTCCATTTAATGATAGACTATTGCTGGGCACGCCCAACTTTATGACTTAGTGGGTCAGATAATATCCAGGCCATGATAGGCAACTCAGCTCACATGGTGACCTGGTGTCCCATAGTCAAGCGTTCAGTTTCCACTAGGGCCCAGTAGCAGGCCAACAGCTGTTTCTCAAAGGGAGAGCAGTTGTCTGCAGAGGATGGCAGAGCCTTACTCCAAAATCCTTCAGGCCTCTGCTGTAATTCACCCATGGGGGCCTGCCAGAGACTCCAAACAGTGTCTTTGTTTGTTACTGATACCTCGAGCACCATTGGATCTGTGGGATCATATGGCCCCAGTGGAAGGGCAGACTGTACAGCAGCCTTGACTTGGTGCAAAGCCTTTTCCTGTTCTGAGCCCCACTCAAAATGAGCAGCTTTCCAAGTCACTCGGTAAATGGGGCGGAGTAAGACACCTAAATGAGGAATATGTTGCCTCCAAAATCCAAATAGGCCCACTAAGCGTTGTGCCTCCTTTTTAGTTGTAGGAGAAGCCAGATGCAACAATTTACCTTTTACCTTAGAAGGGATATCTCTACATGCTCCACACCACTGGACACCTAGAAATTTCACTGAAGTAGAAGGACCCTGAATTTTTGTTGGATTTATTTCCCATCCTCTGGCTCTCAGATGCCTTACTAATGAATCCAGTGCGGTTGCTACCTCCTGCTCACTAGGCCCAATCAGCACAACATCATCAATGTAATGGACCAGTGCGATATCCTGTGGCAGGGAAAAGCGGTCAAGATCCCTTCGAACCAAATTATGACATAGGGCTGGCAAGCTAATATACCCCTGAGGTAAGACTGTGAAGGTATATTGCTGGCCTTGCCAGCTAAAAGCAAATTGTTTCTGATGATCCTTATGGATAGATATGGAGAAAAAAAAGAGCATTTGCCAAATCGATAGCTGCATACTGAGTACCAGGAGATGTGTTAATCAGCTCAAGCAAGGAAACCACGTCTGGTACTGCAGCTGCAATTGGAGTCACCACCTGATTCAGTTTACGGTAATCCACGGTCATTCTCCAAGACCCATCTGTCTTCTGCACAGGCCAAGTGGGGGAGTTGAATGGAGATGTGGTGGGCACCACCACCCCTGCATACTTTAAGTCCTTGATGGTGGCAGTAACCTCTTGGATCCCTCCAGGAATGCGATACTGCTTCTGGTTTACTATTTTACCAGGCAAAGGCAACCCTAGTGGCTTCCATTTGGCCTTCCCAACCATGATAGTCCTCACATTACAGGTTAGGGAACCCATGTGAGGATTCTGCCAGGTACAAAGTACATCAATCCCAATTATACATTCTGGAACAGGAGAAATAACTACAGGGTGAATCTGAGGACCTATTGGACCCACTGTAAGTCAGACCTTTGCTAAAACTCCATTGATCACCTGGCCACCATAGGCCCCTACTCTAACCGGAGGGCCACAGTGACGTTTTGGATCCCCTGGAATCAGTGTTAGTTTGTCGGGGTCGCTCCCGGCCGGCAGGAAAGACACACGACAAAGTCTGGCGGTGTGCAACCTTGCCTTTATTTGTCTCCGCGTGGGCCCCGCGAGGCCTCCTCTCTGCCACCAGCCCTTTCTCGCCGGTGGACTTTCTCTATCTCTCTCTGTGCTTCCTCTCGTGGCGGGAGAGGCATTCACTTTTATAGGGCAACAGTAGCCAATCAGTTCAAAGCGCGCGATGTGGGCTGACTGGCTAACATCAGCTGTTGCTAGGCAGACTATCTTACAGAGCGGGTTGTTTAAGTCGCCAGCGCAATCAGGGGGCAGGAAGCAGGCGCCAACTTGACTCACTCGATGGGAGGGGCAATCTAGCTCAGGCTCCGCTCCCACCCACAGGCCCTACGTCCGCCAAGTAAGGCGACCGGTGTCGGCCGCAGCTCCCAACATCTCCCCCTAATTTATTTACTTTGAATGAATGTATGCATCGCAGCCCGCCCTGGATCGAGTGCAGAGGCTTATGCCCTGTGTTGAGGCCCACCGTAGGCCCTTGGCTTGGACCCTGGTCGGCCGCCCCCGGGTCCGCCAAGGCCTTGAGACCCTCGTCCTTTTTCCAGGGCCAGGAGTGAACTGGACGGAACCTGGATGCACATAGGCATGCACTCATGCCCCTCCGTGTGATCCCCTCGGAGAGGCATCTAGATCTGGGCAGATTCTAGTAATCCAGCGGCTTTCGTGCGCCATGGGGTAGGGCCTGGCTTAGGTCGAGTCGTGCTGGGGAGGCACGCTCTTACCCGTCATTGACTCACCCACCCTGCTGTGTGGTGTCAATAGGGAAGGAGTGCGGAAGACCCGCCACACCTACACCCAGTCGTAGGCCAGTCGAGCGAGCCATGCGTAAGCCTGGGGGTCATTGTGCCCATCACGGGCTGCTGCCAGGGCCGCATGGGCAACCAGGCGTACTTGACGCCGGGCCGCCGCAAGGCGCCCATTAATAAATGATGTAACCCATCGGAGCAAGAATGGTCCTACAAGTAAGAGCAGAAGCAAGGAGCACAGGGGACCTAACAAGGGTAGCACATAGGGGAGCAAGCCATTCCAGGCCCCCAAAAAGGGATTGTCCTGCAGTTCTTTTAGGGCTCATCTTGTTGTTGGGTCTGCGGTTGGCCCCTGGTGGAACAGGCCTGATCTTCAGTCGAGGGACTTGTCGCGTCAACCTCTCTGGGACCCACAGTGGTTTTCGTCCCGGTTCCTGCGGAAAAACACAAACCGCGCCTCGGTTCCAGCTAACCACCGGATCCGGGCCCATCCATTGTCATGCCATAGATAACCGCGCCTTTGGAGGCAGGCCTTGGCTTACTCCCCCTTTTTATTTTTTATTTTTTATTTTTTTTTTTATTTTTGGTCTTTTTCGTTTTTTTTTTTTTTTTTTTTTTTTTTTTTTTATCGGTACCAGGGATCGAACTCGCGATTGCCTGCTTACAAGGCAGGCGCTTATGCCGCTGAGCTAAATCCCCAGCCCCCGTTTCCTCGACCGGCGTTTTTCTCAGCCTGCTCAGCAGAGTAGCCGCCCATGAAAATACCGTCCGCCCCGCGGCGCAATGTCATAGGACGGCGGTCGCGACAGAGTGGAACGGGGCGTCACTTCCTGTGCCGGCTGAGAGAAGGGAGGGTTCCCTGTAGCGGCCTCTCGGCGGGGAGCCACTTCTGGAGAAGAGCTCCAGGGCGGAGCGGATGGCTCTCTATCTCCTCCCCGCCAGAGAGCGCTTGGGGGTCCTTTTTCCTCTCTCTGCTTTTTTCGAGCGGCGCACGCACACAATTCGTGGCGCAACTCAGCATAGGAGTCAAGGCACGCACGTATCATTTCCCACAGGGGGCGAATAGCCGGCGAAATATCGCCTCCCAATTCCGCCGAGGCGAGGTCCCCGCCTAACTTCTCCCATGACGGCAGGTTTAAATGCCCCGTGGGTAAAAACCAGGGAGCCACCCTATCTACCTCTGCTATGAATAGTTCCAGTGTTTTTTGACCTACCCTGAGGTCTCTAGCTTTTAAAAGCTTTTTAAGGGCCTTTACCAAGGGCCGCGCCTCCGCGCTCGGTAAATTACCCATCCTCAACCTCTAAGGGCTGTTACTCACCGCGTGTGACTTAAAGAACCCGTCACCTACGCGTGAGCCTGAGGGGAGTCTAAAAGCCCTGTAGGTGCGCGCCACCCAGAGCCCAGGCTTATCCCCAACTCACCTGTCCGGCAGCACCACGCTGGAGCGTTGCACACCACCGCCGTGTCTCGGGGTTGATCAGTCCCCGTGCGGGTCACCAAATGTCGGGGTCGCTCCCGGCCGGCAGGAAAGACACACGACAAAGTCTGGCGGTGTGCAACCTTGCCTTTATTTGTCTCCGCGTGGGCCCCGCGAGGCCTCCTCTCTGCCACCAGCCCTTTCTCGCCGGTGGACTTTCTCTATCTCTCTCTGTGCTTCCTCTCGTGGCGGGAGAGGCATTCACTTTTATAGGGCAACAGTAGCCAATCAGTTCAAAGCGCGCGATGTGGGCTGACTGGCTAACATCAGCTGTTGCTAGGCAGACTATCTTACAGAGCGGGTTGTTTAAGTCGCCAGCGCAATCAGGGGGCAGGAAGCAGGCGCCAACTTGACTCACTCGATGGGAGGGGCAATCTAGCTCAGGCTCCGCTCCCACCCACAGGCCCTACGTCCGCCAAGTAAGGCGACCAGTGTCGGCCGCGGCTCCCAACATTAGTTCAGAACCAGTGTCCAGTAATCCCCGAAATGTCTGATCATTCCCCTTCCCCCAGTGGACAGTCACTCGAGCAAAAGGCCTCAGGTCCCTCTGGGGAAGGATGGGAGAAAGATTAACAGTGTAAATTTTTGGTGCATCAGAGTCCTTCTCCAAGGGGACCTCGCCTCCCCATCATTCGAGGGGTTCCGGGTCTGTAAACTGGCTCAAATCTGGGAACTGGTTGAGGGGCCGTGATTCCCTGTTAGCATGATTTGATGTAAGGTTCTGTTCATTTGCCCGTAAATTTTTTTGATTATATAAATCTAGTAAAAATATTTGTAGGCTTCCTATCTATTTCACTTCTAGGAACACCATGGCTAATCAGCCAACACCAGAGGTCTGCACGTGTCAGATTATTCTGGTCATTGTTCTGCTGCTGTTGTCCATTACGGTAAGTCCGTGGACCCTGCTTCTGGCGATTAAGTGCCGCCACTTGACCTCTGCCACTAAGGGACCCAATCAAGCCCATTGCCCTTAAATGTCCTAATTGAGTAACTGCGGTCCCCACTGTAAGGTCTGGCATGCACAGAAGAGCAATAACAGGGCCCTTCAGGGATGCTGGTGCTCCCCTCACAAATCTGTTTCTCAAGGTGCTGTGAAGGGTATGTTTTCTGAATCATCCCAATGTGGAGGATTAGGCTTTACTTGACAGATCCACTCCAGCATTCCCATTTCCCTGAGCCTCTGAATCCCCTCATCAACAGTAAACCATGGAATATCAGGCATCTCTAACTCATTCACAGTGGGCCATCTTTTGATCCATATCTCTGCCAACCATCCAAATAAACTATTAACACCTTCCTTCACTCCATAAGCTATGACATTAAATTCAGAATCCTTACTTAAGGGGCCCATATCAACAAATTCAGCATGATCCAGATGTATGTTTTTGCCACCATTATCCCACACTTGTAAAATCCAGTCCCATGCTTGCTCATCAGGCCTCTGCCTATAAGAGTTGGAAAACTCAAGAAGCTCTTTGGGAGTATAGCGAACCTCTTCATGGGTCACACTATGTATCTCACCTTTAGGTGCTTTCTGTGATTTGAGCCTGGTTATGGGCCTGGAGGCAAAAACGGGTGTTAAGGGTGGGTCGTGGGTCCTGAGGAGCAGCAGCATAATCACGTTTAGCCAACATAGCATTAGCTTCCCCAAGTATGCTAGGAGATTCCAACACAGCAGCGAGTGGAGGTGGTGACGCCTCTGCCACTTCAGGTGGGGAATCTCTCCCTCAGGCAAAATAACTTCATTAGCATCCAGAAATTCAGGATCTTCAATTTCCTCAGAATCCTCCCTTACATCTCCATCCCAATTCATGGCGTCCCATTCTTTTCCAACCAAGGCCCTCACCTTTGCTTCTGATACCCTTCGAGGCTGAGTATTACATTTACCTTGTAGTTCAGCCAATCGAATTACGAGGGACTGTGCCTGGGTTTCTGCAATCTCAGCCTTGCGGCTAAAAGAGAGGAGATTTTCACTCATGACACACTGAGAAACTTTTAAATTTCTTATCTGTTTCTGGAGATGCGATTTTTCATTCATTAGTTTGTCCAAAGCGGCTAAGACCAACCATCCAGCATCACTGTATTGTCTACTTTGCCAAAGATATGCAAAATTGTTTTGTACAGAGTCACTAAATTTCTGACATCTCACAACTGGTGAATTAGGATAATCAAATGGATCTATGAGACGTATTAGTTTAAACAGTTCATGCCAAGGATTATCAGCATATTCCACAGAATTAGAAGCAGAAGCAGTAGAAGCCTTAAAGAAAGAAAGGTCAGTAATTACACAAACTAGATGGACTGCTACCCTCCTTGGGTTTCTCCAAGCCCCCTGTTATAGTGGATACATTGTGTCAACTTGAAAAGTTTACAAGTTTGACTAAGAGAAGTTTTCAAACATTCTCAGCCTGTGCAAGAAGAGGGCACAGAGATTTTGTGAGTGCTGCACCCGCCCTGCAGGAAGCATTTCTTGTGTACAATATAAGGGAAGAGAAGAAGTTTGCTCTCCGCTGGCCCTTTTGCTCTGGCTGCTTTTGCTGGCTGCAGCCTTGAAGTGTTGCCCCGGTACCATGCCACCCCGCCTTGGAGCCAGCTGATTATGGACTGAAACCTCCACAAACTGTGAGCTAAATAAGCTTTCCTTCCTTCATTCTGGGTGTGGAGTATTTTGTCTCAGCAAGGAGAGAAAAGCAAACACCCTAGTTAAGGCCAAGGTTCAAGTGCAGATTTCATAGGGGAGGTGATGTGATCTGGTAACCTGAAGGCTCAGAAAAGGGGTTCAGGTGGGGAAGGGTAGCAAAGTGGAGCACGGCCTCAGCCGAGCAGAAGACTCAGGAAACAGCAGGCAGCAAGCGTTACCTCACCTGGTCCCACCCCAGAGATTCTGAGTCAGCTGGTCTAGGTAGAGCCTGGGAATCAGCACTTCAGCAAGCTCCCAGTGCTGCTGGTTCAAGGAGCCCCTGAGAGGGAGGAGCTGATGCTATGCAGACTGGCAGCCCTGCAGCACAGCATGCACTGGGGAGGGCCAGGGGGCCGCCGGTGCCTGGTCAGGCTGCACTGGGAGGGCTGTGTTGTCACTCTCCACCCAGCCCGCACCCACCCTCTCAGGGGTCCTGTGGGCTGTGCAGAGAGCCACCAAGGAAGGAGACACAGGCGGGCAGCTGGAGGTCAGCCTCACAGGGATACAAGACACAGGACCCTCCATGCCCAGCAGAGTGGCCCTGGGATGGTGGGACACACACCAGCTTTGCAACAGCCAACGCCACAAAGCTGTGTGAGTTCACCCAGAGCCATGCAAGAGAAAAAGAGTGAAGCAAAGAACGCTGAATGCCCTGCACAACCACGAGAAGTAAGGCCCCACACAGTTTTAAGACTCACAAGAAGCTCGGATTAAAGTGTCCCGGGTTCACCTGTGCAGTTATGGAACCCCTGGAAGGGAACCCGGGGTGCACACTGCTCAAAGGGCATCTGACAAACCACTGCGAAGCACCATCTCCACAGGGCGACAGATGTGCTCCAGCCCGCCCCCTACCAAACACACCGCTGCCCTGCAGAAGGGCCCAGTTTCCACTGCCAGCACCTGCAGCTGTTTGCCTGAAGGTGTCGGTGGTGATCTGGAGCCCACTCTGCCTGGGACTCTTGCAAGGTGAAGAGCTGGGGACCAGCAACCCTGGGGAGCACAGGATGCTCTCCTGCCCGTCCTGGTGCTGCAGCCCGCCTGGCTTCCTGGCAGTGAGCTCAGCAGCAGCAGCGCAAAGCCCGGGGTGCCCGGAGTGCAGCTGGCCATTCCCTTTGCCTGCTCCCTCCTCACGTGTCCTGCAATCACCTCCTAAATGCATCATTTCCCGGGAGCCCCTGTCTCGGAGTCTGCTTTTCGAGGACTCTGGAATAAAACAGGTTGCAAAATGTCAAGCTCAAAGTGGTTCTGAACAAAAACAGCCCTTGTCTTCTTGAAGAAGTCTCTGCAGACTGTCTGCTGTTTCAAGGCAGCATTAGGAAATGACCCAGACTGTCACACCAGCCCTGCCGCATCTGCTCCAAGGGTGCGTGCTGAGCTCCTCCCGTGTCTTCACCTCCCCATCATCCTGCACCTTCATCCTTCACCATCCCTTCACCCGGAAGTGAGTTCCAAGCTGGCGCTGTTCCAAACTAGCCCACCGCCTCCATGCCCCCACCGCCCTGGGCCATCTCCATCCCTCTTCCCTGCCAGATGGGTCCTCACCTGCTAGCCTGTCACAGAGCCTCCTGAGAGGCCCGCCCACTTCTGCTCCTGACCCTTCCATCCAGCTAAAGCAGCTAAAGAAGTCACACAGAAACGTAAGTCAGTAGCACTGTCCTCATGGGACTTGTTATGGTTTGTGCCTGGATGTCCCCCAAAGCCTCATGAGGTCATGGAGGCCGGCCTTTCAAAGGCAGCTGAGTCTAGCATTTGTGATTGGTTGGTTGTCTGGCGCTGGTGCGATTGGTTAGTTGTCCAGCACTGGGATTGGTGGTGTGAGTGCTGCACCCACCCAGGGGCGGAGCTGGCATACTATATAAAGGAGAGAAGGCGGGTACTTTTACCATTTCGCACTTTTGCTCTTGCCACTTGCAGCCACCATGAACAGCTGCCCTCAGCCTCACACCCTGCCTTGGAGCCAGCTGAGCATGGCTGAAACCTCTACAAACTCTAAGGCAAATAAGCCTTTCCTTCCTTCATTTTGGGCTTTGGGTATTCTGTCCCAGCAGTGAGAGAAAAGTAACCAAGACAGGAGTCTAACCCACACTGCACACAGAATGGAAGCTCACTCCCATTTTGGACCAAAAAGATTTCTATTATTCCTTTGAAGTCACAGTTCCTTTTATCCTGATGCTACAAGGACCTCACTGTCCCCTCTTCTCCTGCACAGGGCCCAGCCTCTCCAGCCTGCTGGCCTCGCTGCGTGGTCTTCCCTTCTCTCAAATATTTTTCCCGGTATCCTCATGTGACCTGGTTTCAGAGCTTCTCCAAGGGCTTCCTGTTTATCTAATTAAAATCACCCTGTCACTTTCCAGCACTGTGCTGTTTATTTCTGCCACTGAACCTACAGGAAGCTCTGATTCAGATTTTTGCTTATTTCTGCATTCAGAAAATATACACTCAGCACCTTTTGTCTCTGGCCAGGGGTGAAAGGCACACAGTGATCGCCCACAGGAATGGTCCTGTCTGCACCAGGGAGAGAGACAGAGTTAAATGTGCAGCTTTGTGGCATTTGTGAGGAGTGTTGTATGCAGAGTGCAGTGGACATAGACCAGAAAACTGGCCTCCTGCAAGTAAAACTGAGCTGAGGGCCTGGACAGGAAAAGTTAGGTCCACAGACCTGGCTGGCCCACGCCTGCCCACTCCCAAGACACCCTAGAGAGGTGCTTCCAGCCCCAGAGGCTCACCTGGAAAGGGGACTTCTGCATGCCCAGGGCCTGGGGCCACAGTTGCTGCTGACCCTGTGGTTACGGGAAGTGCCTGGTTTTGCTCTGGGAGGTTGAAGACCAAATGACTGAGGTTGGTCACACAGATACTGCATGGCAAGTGGCTGGGCGGCCCCCACTCAAAACCCCAGACACTCACTCAGGGGAGGCTCCTGCTTGGCCGTGGGTCACTGGTGTTACCCACCATCGCTGATGGAGGTGAAGTGTGTGTCTGAGGGACTCCTCCGGGAGAGGACGCATGACAGTGTGTGCCTCATGCCTCCTGGACATGCTTTTCCCCTTTCTGGGTTTGACGTGTGTCCTTTGATTACAATAAGGTGTCACCAGAGCATGCCAGCTTCCTGAGCCCCTAACACATCGTCAAGCCTGGGGGTCACCTCAGGGACACAACAGACTTTGAAGAGGGGTTTCAAGGCAAGTGCACAGCGCTATGGATGAGTTTGCAGTGGAACCTCAGGAGGGCTGGCTCAGCAGACGCTCAGGAGAGAGTGGGAGAGGAAAGGGAGGGTGCGAGAGACATCTTCCCTCTTCACAGGGGAGGGGCAGTCCATCAGTGGACGCTGGGTTGCCACCACAATGCCTGGCACACCACAAGGGACAAGGAGCACTTGCAAAGTACATGAATAATAAATACCTGAACATATGAGTGAAGGGCAAATGGATGGATGCCAGGATGAGTCTGGAATTGGTGATGCATCTTTCCAGTAAAGATAATTATTGTTAATACTTGCTATCTAGTCATCTCTCAGTAACTCGGGGTGCCTTCCTCAATGGCATTCTTGGAAAGTAGCTGCAGGGTGGCCATCAAAACAACAGAAAAGAAAGCAAGTCCAACCAGCTGAAGTTTTCAGCTAACTTCAGTAAAGCTGTGTTGCAGTAAGGTTGAATGTATCTGCAGGAAGGACTTCTCATTTGTGCAGGTAATAAAATCCTTCATAACTATACAGACACTGGGAGTCAAGTGTCCTGGGTGTTAATGGCCACGTCTTAGAAATGAGAAATACAAGGTTGCTCTGTTGAAAAATCACCAACAAATTAGCAACCGTGTGAATATCACAATTCTACCTTCTAAACACTCTGGAAATAGCACGCATTCCCTTTAGGGAAAAGCAATTTGGAAGGGAAGCAAGGAAAGGAGGCTTAAAGCCAGAGCCTCAGGGTCATGACGGGTTCTGACACTAGCCAAGTGACACTGGACACTTGGACCAAGGGCACTACTGGACCTTGGCCAGCCTCTCGTCTGTGTATTTGTCTATTAAATAGAAATAATAAAATTTGCTAGGGATTGTGTACCTCTGAGGATGGCTGGATGGACTTTGCAGAGCTCCATGGAACTAGGAACAGCTCTCAGCTCGCATACCCTCTGCTGGGACAAAGATGCACCGGGTTCGTGAGATTCACCCCGTGCTGTGGGAGCCTGGGATGGGGAAGAAGAGGTCACTGTCTCTGCAAGATGGCAGCCACCGTCAGAACAGAAAATGGCTGACAGTGGGCGCCAGAATGGGCCTCCCTGGAGGGGACCCTGGCTGCGCTCTTTTCTAGTCTTACCTGAAGCTTAGAACTCAGTTTTCTCATCTTTAACATGGTGACAGAGCATGTGCCTGGGTCACTGAGGGATTCACCAAGAGAACACCCCTGAGACAAAGCCCGCAGCACCAGCCTGTAGTCAGCTGCATGGCGGCTGCCACAAGCCATCCAAGCTGGAAATCTGGGGATCACCGGGCCCCCTCATGGACAACACTCGATCCACTTCAGACCTGATTGGCCTGCAGCTGGAAACACATCTTGTTTCGCTCCCCTGAGCTGGATTTTCACTGCCCTGTCCTCTCTTTTAATCAGTTCCCCTGGAACACACCGGGCCTGTGGCTCTCATGCTGAGCCTGCTGTCAGTGGAGAAGGGCTGACCCTACTCAGTTTGGGCTCCTGCAAACTGACTACACCAGGTGACGCAGAAGCATTTATTCCTCACAGCTCTGGACTTTCTCGAATTTCTTGAGATCTTCTACTCCCGCCCAGTGGGTACCATATTCTGTCCACTGTTTTCATTTTCAGACCCTCCACAGTCTTTTCTACAAGAATCCCAAGCCAGGAGAGCACCAAACGGGCACTGCGGGGGAGACACATGGGCAGAGAAGTCTTTCTTGGGTGCATCCAGTGTTACTTTCTCTGTCCGACTGCGTGCCATCCTCCCTGGCCTCTCCCTGATCAGTATTGCATCCAGGAGAAAGTAAAAGCTTTCAGTCGAACAATCATCAATTAAAACCCACGCTGCCCTGGCCAACCGACGTCACCTCCCCATCAGCGCAGCAAATGAGACCCCTTTCCAGGGAAGGCTGGCCAACAAGAAAGCAGACCGTGAGCCGGGAGCACCCAGCGTGTGCCACCAACACTTGTGCCTTTCGGCGTTCTCTCCTTCCCTCCAACAACATCCCTCACCCCTCAGGTCTAGTGAAATCCTGCTCCCCAGTCGTGGACCCAGACACAGGAAGAGCCTGGTTCTCCCCAGACAAGGTTGCCAGGCAGGCTAAGAAGTCCCCAGTTAAAGCAGGACTCCGGCCAGCAGCACCCTCGGTTTCCATCTGTCTCACCTGTCGTTGGGATGTACTGTACTGATACTAAAAACAATGATCGCAAATTCAAATTTAACTAGGTGTCTGCTTTTGCTTGCTGCACAGCGTTTCCCTACCTAGAGGGACGTGGTGGTACTCTGAACAGAGGAAGGGGATGCGTGTCCGAGCACACCCAGGAGAGGCGGGTCCAAGGCGAAGAAGGTTCTGGCTGCTTTTCGGCTCTCATTTCAACCCTGAGACCGGGCCATCGCCAAGCTGCAGGTGCGGCGAGCCTTCGGAGGACATGCGTTCTTTCCCTCTCGCTTTCTCATTTCTTCGTAGCAGTACTTAGGAGGACGTATAATTTTGTAAGGTCATTGTATGTGGTTGTCGTATTTTACAAGCAGAAGGAAATCTGCAACTTCCTCGTGTGCATCGCATCATGTAAACCTAAAGGGGCTGGGACCCGACAGACTGATCTTTTCAAATCAATCCAAAGCTGCATAGCTCTTTGGAACAGAATCAAGTCTCAAAGTCAGACTCTCGGAAACATAACCACTGTCCTTCTCCCTGATCTTCTCTAGAGCGTCAGGTCCTGAGTCAGGGGGGAGGCACATCCTCGAGGACTCTGCTTCCCCGGAGGCCGCGATTCCCTCCAAATGTGCTCATGACCCAGCACAGCCCAGTTTGCAAAATCCAGGGCAATCATCTCACCGCATGCCAGCTCCGTGCTGAGCCAGCCCTGGGCAGGGGAGAGTGGCAGGCAGCCTGCCCTTTGTTCCCAGCCCCTGCACCAGCTGAGAGGTTCCTTTGAGCTCACCACAAAAGGATAAAGGTCCGAAAAGAAGCAGCTTTTAAGATCTAAGCTGAGGAGAGACCACCCCAGCACAGGCAGGCCAGGCGGTGGGCTCTCAGCTGTCCCCGCGGGACACTGTCTGCTCTGCCCAGAGCCCGGGCTCAGCCAGATAAAGGCCAGGCTCTGCACCCACAGGGGACTTCACCTCAGAGCAGCTGCTGGTGCCTTTAGCATGGCACCAGCCGCCAACTCAGAGGGGCTCTCCCTCCTTGGGCACCCAGTGCCTCTGGTGTACCTCTGAGAGGGTGGGACTTTGAAGGAAAAAACAATTTTTTTTAATTTAAAAATAAGATGGGGCTGGGGACGTGGCTTAGCAGTAGAGTTCTTGCCTTGCATGCACGAGGCCCTGGGTTCGAGCTCGAAAACCACAATAAATAAATTCACACATAACAATCCCCGTGAAACCCATGTCACGCTCAGGTGGCTTTTATTAATTACTCTCTAGTTCAAGAAGGCCCTGATGGCCAATAGGACCGTGGACTTGGTGAACACAAGCAAGTCCCAGCCCCACCGTGCTACTGGGTCAAGAACCACTCTGAACCCCAATTTTCCCAGCTGCAAAATGGGTGTTACAAGTGTTCCTTGCTCAGAAGGCCAGCAGGAGGCTGAACAAAAAAACAAGCAATCAGTGAAGCTGGGCGTGGCATCCGGCACCTGGAGGAGTCGTGAATATCAGGTGATTTTTATTTTACCAACCACAGCAGAATGACTTACATCATATGATATAGGCCCTTGTTCCTCTGCCGTGTCAGGGAGAACGAGCTGTGCCTAGAAATGTGATTAGAACAGAAATCTGACCCTTGAAAAGTGACCCGTAATTTTTTTGGTTATGACTGCTGTTGATGATGCCATTGTTAGCACTGAACAAGAAATTAACTAGGCAACCTGTGGAAACGCAGCTCGACTGTCCTACCCACTGATTAGCTCATGAGTCTCGGCCCTGAAGTTTTGAGAACAGAAAAGGAAGAGGAAACCTTACAAGAGAAGGCAGTGAAATACGGCTTAAAATCCCCTGAAGCAAGAGAGGAACCAACACTTCCTGGTTTTATAAATAAAGTTTTACTGAAGCACAGTTCTGCTCATTTGTTGGCTGGCTGTTTTTGCATTAGAACAACAGAGCTGAGCGGTCTCAAAGAGACTTATGAACTAAAATTCCCAAAAACTCCTCCCTGCGCTTCTGTAGAGAAAGGTGGCTGACCTCACGGCTACAGAGAAAAGGGCGGGTCCTCTGCAGAACTGGCACATAGTTGGCCATTCGTGAATACCTTCCGGGAAAACAAAATGATGAGCTGGATATTGCAATAGGCAGCGAGTGCTGATTTGTTGCTGATCTGACCAACAAGGGCTTCAAAACACTTCACACTCAGGAGCCAGCTCCATCACTGTCCTGGGGAACTGACGGACTGAGCCGGAGAAGAGTAGGAAATAAATATCACTGGGAATGGACCCACGGATACCGGGCTCCCGACGGTGAACGCCAAGGGTTCTCTCCACCCTGCTCCAGCAGCAGCAGGGGAAAGGAAGCTGGTAATCGCAGAAGGCGTATCGCATTTTATATTGAGATACTGAGGACAATGGGGGGCCCGGGAGGCGCTGTGGTCAGGTCTCTGAAGTGATGCGTTTGCCTGTCAGCACACAGGAAGTGGCACCCAGCCAGAATTCCTCAACGCCCTTTGCAAACCGTGCTGGCCTCTGGTCTTCCCGTCTCAGTGGATGGCCTCTTCACTCCTGAGTCGCAGGCCAAAAATCATGGAGTCACCCTTGACTCTTCTCATTGGTAACGTCCAAACTATCACCAGACATGGGACCTCCTTGTACAATCTATCTCCTCACCCCCTCCCTGCCCGCCCTGGTGCCACCATCATCTCTCGCCTGCTTGGGTGCAACAGCCCTTAGGAATCCTTCTCCTCTCTGTCCTCCACCACCTGCTCTCCACCCGGCAGCCGGGATAGTGGCCTCTTAACAAGGGCCAGGTTGGGTCCTTTGGGTACTCAGGACTGTAATGCTTCCCAGAAGCCTCGCCCCGCCTCCCATGCCCACCAGGGGTCTCCCTCTCCCTGTCCTCTACCCAGAATGCTCTCTGCTGGATCCATCCAGTGAGTTCCCACACTTCTTCTAAATCTTTCTCATATTTTGCCTTTCCATGAGAATCACTTCGACATACCCTACTTAAAAACACCTTTCCTTGCTCTCCAAGACCCCCTTACATGGCCCTGCTGGCTCTCTTGAAATTTGTAATAATTTTAACATTTTATTTTATAAAAAGTTGTGTTATGAGCCTTTTTAGAGACCTCTGCTTATCTCAGTTTTCTGACTTTTAAAACAAAGATAATAACATTATGTTCCTCCTGGAAATGTTGAGAAGATTAACTGGTTTAAGGTATGTGAAGCAGTATATAACAAGTTGTACATTCATGCAGGCCGGCGTGTGGATCGCCTACCATGTATCAGGCACCACCCGAGGAGCACTGTGGGAAGTTGCTCTTGGGGACTTGATATCTCAGTGGGGAACACACGAGGTATCACCGAGAGGGGACTGGAAAGGGATGGGTGCCATGGAGTGGCTTAGTGACCACATGAGCTTGGGGGCACTCAGGGGTGGCTTTGCTGAGAGACAACATTTAAATGAGAATGAGGACAAAGGGAAACAGTTGGGCAGAGGAAATCCCTGCGGGAACGCCAAACCTAAGAATTAACTTAGGGTGTTGGAGACATAGGAGGAAGGGGGACGGGAAGCTTAACACAGTAAACTCTGGATTCCTTCATGAGGAGACCAGAGTTCGAATCAGACAGGACCCAAGACCAGAACAAGGAGGTGGTGCTTGGTGCCAGGCCATTGCAGAGTGCTACGCTGGGAGCACTTGGTCCTGTTTCTGTCTTTAGAGGAGGACTCAGCGCTGTTTGCAGCCTGGATTGTAGGGAACAAGAGTTCTTGTACGACTGAGATGGAGTAGCATCGCCACTGCCAGGATGTAAGCAAGAAATTGTGGTGGCTGAAGCAGAGAGAATGGGGGGAGGTGAGAGGGTTTGTAAGAGGGTTCTACCGGTTCAAAGCGCTGAGAAGTGCTGGCTTCGCAGGTCAGGGAAAGAGAAGACAGAAAAATCAGGCCTGAGCAATTGGGTGGATAAAGCCCATCACTGCACGTAGTAATTCATCGCTGCCCACCAGGAAGCGGCACCCTGCCCAGAGGACGTCCTGGGGAGAGGAGCCCGTTTGTGTCCCTGGCCTGAGTGAATGACGGGGAGGACGGGGTGGGGCAGGAGGGAGTCGAGGGAGGGGCTCGGAAAAGCTTTGCCTACTCCACAATTTCTCCTGGAGCAGGACCTGCTGACTGGTTTCCACCAGAAGGAAAAGCAAAGGTCACAAAAAGAGAGAAAGTTTGCTGTGTGGAAAGATTTAAACTAACAGAGGAAAAGGAAGCGGCCAGCGGGGTGGGGATGCCTGCCCAGAAAGCTGCCTCCGGAGAGGGCCTGGGTCCGTGTGGGTACAGTACGCCCAGCCGCTGGGTCGGCTCCGAGGGGGACGGGTGGGTTTATCTCTCCCAGCAAAGCACACTGTGGAGGAGCCAGGCAGGGGGCACAGGGTGGTGGGCACCAGGAACATTTGCCCATCGGCTAATCCCACCTTCGTTGCAGGAGGCGAAGCTTTACAGAGAGGCAGAGCCTCAGTCCCAAAGTTCAGTCCACCCTGAGCCACCACCATGTCAGCCAAACCTCGTGATCTCTTGAGCCCTGGGATCTGATGGCCACGATAACCCCCGCCTAAAAAACTTAGTGCCTGAGAAAAGGCAGCGGGCCAGGAGAGGGCTTCTCTACCAAGATGAGGAGTTTAGGCTACTTTCTAATCATGGACAGGCTAAGCTCGGCTGTGTTAGGGAAGCCCCAGAGGGTGCTGATTTTAATCCACTTTTGATCCTAAAGAGTGGCTGTTCCAGCTCTACAGGCTGACGGGACAACTTGGACAAGATCTCACCATGGCAACAAGTCTCCGCTTAAATATGCTCCCACTCCCCTCTTCTCCAACATCCTAGAATGCCTCTGAGTTTCCTTGGAAGAAGCAATTTTAGGGACTGAAGCAATTTCAGGTTCCTTGAAGAAGAAAAATGACTCTGTATACTCCCCAAGGAGATATATATGTCTATCTCCAGCACTGAAGCCAATCATGAGTATGTTTGAGATTTAAAGAAATTTGCGGGGGAATCCCCTTAGGATGAGAGAGGAGAAGAATATTTCAAGGCCCCTCACTGTGGAGCGGCAGAGTGTGGAGGGCGTCACCCCAGGCTGAGGCACGCGGTGCAGGTCCAAGTCAGAGCTGGGCAGATCCACAGCGAGACCTTTGTATGTGCTGGGCCGACCGCCCTTTCTGAGCATGTAGACTTGGTACGGAAAGGTGGGAGGAGCCCGTGAGGACGAAATCTATTTCATTTATCCAAAATAGAGGAGGATGGAACACAGCGCCTGGGGGGTGACTGCCCAGCTGGGTCATAATAACCCAACAGAGTAAGAAGGGGAAGCGCCGGGTTTAGGGGACAGCACTGTGACAGTGCGGGGGCCCAGGAGCAGTAAGGCTTGATTTTTGTGAGTAGCTCAGGGAATGGGAAGAGAAAAACAAGCGCAGGTTTTAGCAAAGGCCCTTAAAGGGACTTTCACTGCGTCTATAATAGGATGGGTTGGTGCATATAGCCAACGTGTAATGATCCAGTCAGAGTAAGTACAGTCGTGGGCCAGGAGGAAACCGAGAAGCTGAGCCCCATCCTCCTGTTAGCCAGGCTGCTGCAGGCCAGGAGACAAGAAGAGCGAGCTCCCCGCCACCGCCACCGTCCCCGCCCGGCCCTGACACAGGCTGGCGTGACACAAGTGAGGTAAAAAACAAAACTGAACGTTGGGATCGTGGGACCACTGCAGGCCTGAGGCTGTCCTCTCAGCGTCTATGAGAAGAACCACGATATGCAATACAGCAACTTGGGGGGAGAGGGGGTTCCTGCTGATTTGTTTTTGGAATCCAGCATTGTTCTCACGGCTTTCTTTGTTCTGATTTATTCTTTTGTTTTATCCCCTTTAAAATAAACAAATAAATAAAAGCAAGATAACTGCGTTTCCTCCTCTTTGAACATTTTTAAAGTTTTGGTTAGCGTGTAAGACTGTATGCGTTTATGGCATACAGTTTCTGTAGTGTGCAATGGTACCACTCAAATCAGGGTGACTGGCATTTCCGTGTGCTAATCACTATTTTATATCGGGAGCCTTCGAGCTCCTCTCCTCTAGTCCTTGACAGAATAATCAGTCAGAGTGTTGGGAGGGTGGTGGTATTTGCCTGAGTTTTCCTATCTGTTTGTCTCCGATGCTGGGAAGCTTTCAATTTGGCCAGTTATTTTCAGTCCTTTGCAGAGATTACTAACCACACAGGAGCCCTTTTCCTGGTATCTGCAGTATATCAGTTACCAGACAGATGAAGATCCCACCCTTAATGAGCCTATATTCTAATTAGGGACTAAGACAGAGAAAATAAACACAGGAAGCATGTGAAAGTTTGGGGGAAGTTCTGGGGTGCGAGGGACTGAATGTGGAGGACGGGAGACAGAATGTTCCCTTTTGCAGCACGGGTCTTGTGAGAAGGTGGCTTTGACAAGGGCTTGGAGGAAACAGAATTGATCACAGGACTGCCGGGGGAGGCTTCTGCACCCTGGCAAGGTGTGATCAGCAGAACTGGGGTCCCCGTCTCAGGTCAAAGGCGTGGCTCTGTCCTGTGGTGTGAACTCCAAGCCACTAGTGATCCACTTGCCCGTGTCCCGCTGGGCAGGGATGACCCGCAGACTCTAAGGGGCCACTGGGACTCGGGACCCCAGTCTCTTCGGCTCTGGTCCCAGCTGGGGAGGTGAGGATCCAACCACAGCTTTGTGTTCTTTGGGACTTCGGCAGCCACGGCCACGTCTCAGCGAGAAACAGGCAGGCAGCACCCAGTTCAGGTCTGCATCCCCTGGGCAGTTAGAGGAGCTCGGCTCTCCACTCACCCGCTAGGGGTCAGCGTCAGCAGAGCGCTCGCCTGGACCGAGGTTACCTGGCCCCTCCGGCTAGTTCAGCCTCACACCATCCTGCTGACCCCAAGGAATCACTGAGTCCCGTAAGCCTCCATTCCCACAGCTACCAAATCAAGGTAACACTCGTTGCCTTGGTCACAAATTGACAGTCACTTGGCCCTGAATCAAGGCCAGCAGCTTCCTGACACTGTTGGTTTCAAGCAGGAGCCTAAAGAGATGTCTTTCTATGGTCTGTTGGCCATTTCAGAACTTGGGCAGTGAAATAGTCAGTTCATTAGAAAGAAACAGCTTGAAGCAACCCCACCACCACCACCACTCCGGTGAGGGCTGTGAGCGTGGCCCAGGACGGAGGCACCCTCATTTACTGGGACCATGCCATGCTGGGACCTGGAGCGCCAAGCCAGCCCTCCCCCGTGCCTGTTTTGTTTTGTTGAGCTTCAGTATACATGAAGGTGTGGACAGCTATTTTGAGGAGAACAGGAGACTCTACAACAGCCATTCCTGACTTCCCTAATGTCTGGTTTTGAAGACCTAAAACGCCTTCCTCATTCTGTTCGGATCAGTTTTATACTACGTTGTTTTATATGAATTCTCTGTATGTGAAGACATGGGCAGCTATTTGGAAGAAAACAAGAGACAATATGATAGACAGTGAAGATCTCAGGTCGTCTAGCTTTGAAATTTATACCTCTTACACTGCTTTCTTATGTCCTATTTTGTTCTGTTTTGTTGTGTTTAACTTTACCCCCTTTAAAATAAAAAAATTTAAAAATAAAAAAGAAACAAAAACCAAATTGAGGGTCGCATTTAAGTGAGATCATAGACACAAACGCGTGCCAGAAGCTCCAGTGCACGAGGTGACACAGCTGCGCCTCAGAGCCAGGCAGACTCCAGCTCTGTTATCTGTTGTATAAATAAATGGGTAAGAAGATGTCACAGTGCGTTAACAACTGAGAAAGAATCTTCCTGCTAGTTATGACCTGCACAATAAAAGTAAAGCATATCAAACAGCTGGCTACCTATATAAATCAGATAAAACATTGTTTAGATTTTTTCCCTTGAAGATGTTTTTAAGCAGAGGTTACTTCAAAACAGTGAAAAACTAGGGGCGATCTGCGGTTTAGTTAACTGTGTCCTTTGATCTAGGAAAAATAAAAGATATTCTTACCCAAAACAGGGAGAAAACAGGACAATGGAGAAAAAAAAAAAAAAAGAATGTGTTACTCAGAAGATCAGCACAGGAAAGATGTTTTAAAAGTCTGAGTTATGAATTGCTCTCTTCGTGAACAGAGCACGCTGTTGGATTGTTTAGATGTTATGGTCAGATGGGAAGAAGGGCCAAGAAATTCCAGGTGTCAAGAGTAAATAGGAGGTCCAGCTGAATCCCACACGGGGCTATTTGTTTAGAGCTGGATTCCAGCAGAAACGCCTACTCAGCCAGAAACCTCTGAGCTGGGGCAGAAAACTCAGTCTGTCCTACCGAGAGAGCATTTTCCCTGCTACTTAAAACCATGAAGTAAGACTTTGGAAACTGTCTTCGATGGATGTTTGCTCCATTTTGGCCAGAATGTAAATTTTACAAAAGAACAAAGCTATGGAAGGTCCGGGGAGGGGAGCGGGGACTTGCAGCCCATCCCGGGATCCCTGAGGGTCTGCAGGGACTTCTTGTCCCCTGTGTAAAGCTGGCCTTCCCAGAGCACCAACTTCTCTTGAGAAAAATTCTGGAAACTCCTGGGCCAGCTGAAACTACGTAGGACAAGTTCTGCCGTTTTCTAAATGGATGCTCAAGAAACATAAATCCCAAGCCACTGTCCTGAGATACTTTTCTTCTTCCTCTTGGCCAAAGCCACCAAAGGATGAAAAAGCACGTGTATACCAGGAAATTAACCCCAGATTCCCAATTTCTGCCTTGGTTTTTTTTTTTTTTTTTTTTTTTTTTTTTCTCCTGTTGTGGTTGCTTGTTTGTTTTTCTTGCAGAGCAAAAGGTGCTATTGGTCCCCCTGTGGATATCTGGGCAGGTCCCACTTGAGGATAAACTCAAAGCCCAAGGCCATCCCCCGAGAGGTCAGACCAGAGGTCTGAGCTTGTGGCGTGGAGCCCTCAGCATCTTACACCAGGCCCACGCAGCCCAGGCTGAGTCTGCACCACTGCTCAAAGAGACCGTGAGCCCAGGTAAGTGACTCCTTTTCTGTGCCTCAGTCTGCTCAGCTGAAAAATGGGAAATATAATAAAACCCACCAGCATCTAATATGTTGCATTCAACACTTTAAATTTAAATGAACATCTAAACTTATTAAAACCACATGAAGACTGGATTAAGCATATCTTCAAAATTCAGGAAGCTGGTGACTTTGCAGTCTGAGGAGCACCTGGCATGGGATGGCACGCTGGATGATGACGATGGCAGGAAAGTGCCACCCCGTCCTGGCTCCTCCTCCAGGCACACACAGAACATTTCTTACCCAGGGGACTCAGGCCCGTGCCACCAAGCAAGGTAATGAAACAGGGCAGGGGCAGTTGGGCACAGACACAGGAGCCCAGCGTTGTCCCCCGGAGGTGCCCGAGACATCGGCTGCTGCCCTCTTTCCCCCTCAGACTCCACTGGGGAGACTCCTCCTGCCACCAAGGGCATGCCACCCATGCTCCCCTTCACTGCTGCCACTGAGGACAGCACACGGGGCCACAGGAGGTGGCACTGATAGAGGAGACCCAAGGAGGAGAGCAAGGGTCCAGCAGACCCGCTGGAAGCAGAGAGCCCTGACCGCCCTGTGCTCAGCAGGTCACAGGCTTCAGTCTCCAACACTCTGGACAAAGACAGAGGTGACAGCCATCATCAGCCAACGGGACTACGAACCACAGGAAGGAAGTGGAGCTCAGGCCCACATGCTCAGGGACTCAGATAGCACAGCTGCGACAGGGGAATTCCAGACCCACCTCGGGGCTGCAGCTATAGAGAGCGGGGCTTTGTGGGGCTGCTGGGCCTCATGTTTGCATATGGTGTGATCGTCCTGGTGGAGAAGGACAGCGTCCTCCAGGACCTGGGTGTCATCCTAAGGTCTCCATGTGTCGATTGCAGGCACATTTGGGGGACAAAAGGGGACAGAACCTCCGTTCCAAAGAAACTAGCAGAAAAAAAATTAATTAGCACAGCTACACAGACGATTTCTGATCCCTGCCGTGAGCTGTATTTTTAATGCATGTGGTTCCTGACGTCTGTGCACACATCTCACTCCTGCTTCCTTAAACATGAAACATAAACATGAAATAGCCCACCTGCTAAGTCCGAGACCATTTTCCCAAAAGAAGGCCATCAGCACACCAGGTCTGGAGGCCGCTGATCTGAATTTGTAAAATGAAAACGATCCCTTCGTTTCCAAGTTTGGGAGTATTGTCTTAAATAAAACTGAGCTGCTTTGGTCTTGTTTTGTTATGCGGCTTCTGCTGTCGGGCATTTAGGCCAAGGGGAGCCACTAACCCTAGAAGGAGGTTTCCTGCGTCCCCTGGGGTGGAGCCCCTCCTGGGCGCCCACTGCAGCATCCCCAGAACTGGAGAGCTTTTGGTGAGCGCTGCCTGGGAAATGCCAGCCTGGGTTCACGTTATTACATTAGCTGGGACCTGGCCTGTTCCATGCCCCAGACAGGCACGTCCTTGAGAGAGGAAAGAATCAGGAGTTTCCGGCTCACTTCCTTGCTGTGTGGGTCGAACTGGCTTGTCTGATGAGAGAAATGAGGTCCCACATCTCATCCGCACACCAAGCTGAGATCACTGTCTCCTGGAGCAGCAGAGGGGCCGAGAAATCGCAGGGGAAATGTGAAGACTCCTCCCTGGCCCCAGGCCCGAGAGCGCTGATGGGACCGTTTTGGGTAGGGCAGAAGGTGATGGGGTCTAAGGTCGCCCTGGATTCTAATGCACAGGCTGAGGTTGACACGCACAGAGCCCAGGGATTACAAAGTGTCCTCCCTTTCAGACCCCAATTAGGCTCCCACAGGCCTGGATCCGAAAGGCTCTTAGTCCCTGGGCAATGCCGTGCCATATGATGTGTCAGGTGAGAGAATCAGGTGCAGGCTTGGCAGAGAAAGGAGGACTGTGTCACTTAACTAATTTGGCATCTGGAGCTGCCTGAGGGTCTCCCCCGGGTCTCCTCAGATGTCCCCCACGCCTGTTTGCTAATAAGCCTAGACTCCATCCTGCCCAGTGCTAACTCAGCATCCATCCATCCTGATTCCCATTCGGACTAGAACACCACCTGCTATTACTTTCTCATGAAATAGTTACTGGTTTCGGCAGAAGAGGATGGTGGTAAGCAGCTCCCGAACCGTACTTCAAATACTGGATTTGCCACCTACACCTGGTTAGGACTAGTGTCAGGATAGATCGTCTAATTGCCCTGCCTCAGTCTACCCATCTGTAAAATGGGAAGAATAAGCCCCAGTAGTTCACCAAGCATTGTGAGGATTAAACAAGCAAATCCACACAGAGATCTAGAGCAACGTGGAAGTTTTCAGAAAGTGTTGGCTCTTTATTCTTTGGGGGAAACAAATCTGCTCCAGGCTCTAAGGGCTACTGAGTAGATTAAAGCTGTGTTGCGGCTGGGTCTGGGAGACGGACACACAGACAGATGAATCGTGATCCACGTGACTAAGCTTTCATGGTGTTGTACAAAACTCTGGGAGGATCTTGAGGAGAGTGTGGAGGGGCAGGACAGGAAGGCTTCCTGAAAGAGGTGGCAGCAGACTGGGCCTGGAAGGGCACGATGACACCCCAGGCTCAGTGACCCAGAAGAGAGGACAGGGACGAGTCGAGAGTGCAGCTGTCAGCACCTCCAAGGAGTCTGGCGGCCACACAGGGCAAAGCCACAAGACAGGCCCTGCAGGCTCGGGCGTCCGCACCAGGCAGCGGCAGGGTGTTCCGTGGGGCTGCTGTGGAGGGGGCAGCAGCAGGAGGAGGAGGACTTCCCGGAGTTTCACGAGGCACAAACTCCAGGTCAGTCCCTGCCTCTGCCCTGCAGGAAATCCTGTCATCCCTCCAGGACATATATGCGGCTCTGAGGACGGGAGCAAGGCCTCGGACTTGGGCTTTTCCTGCCTCGGGCAGGTCCCGCAGCTCCTCTGGCTCCACCAGGAGAAGGAAAGGATTTCAGTCGTTACTGCGATGAGAAAGACTGCACTGGGCCATCATCAAACATCAGACTAGAGACCCGGCCCTGACAGGTGCCGCGCGGAGGCGGGGCAAGGCGTTTCCCCACCATGCTGCGGTGTGCGAGGGTCATTTTGCTTGGATTGTTTTTGCAAAAGTCCTGCTCCCTGGCTGCAGCCCCAGAACAGGTAAGATGAAACTTGCACATTTTTTATTTTTGAATTTTCGTGATGTGTTCAAAGGCAGTCTGTTTTCCCACATTAACAGGAGTGAAGGGTCCTATCTGGACTTCCAGAACCTCAAGAGAGCTTGCAAGAATAGAACCCTAAAGGGGGGTGCGCCCTGGTTCCGCAGTGTGCTGGCCCAGGTGTCCTAGTCCTGGAGTCGCTCCTGCTGTGGCGACGGCTGATTCCACTGCTGGCTCCTCTTCCTCTTCTGGATTTGTGAATTCTGGGTTTCCTGTGGTGTGACCAGCTCACGGCAGGGAATTCCTGCGTGCTGCGTTTGCAAGGGTGGAAAATACAGACAGCTGTAGAGAGATGCTCTGGGGAGCTGCGGGGTGGTGCTGTCCTGCTAAGGACAGAAAGTATCCGAAATAGTTACAAAGCCCGCTGGGCTGGGTGCTCGGCCATCTCCAAGCTCCTGCCTCCCCAGGGCTATGCAGTTTCCCTGTTTGCCTCTGCTGAGTTTATCAGCACGCAGGACCCTGGGGCGGGTCACACGGCTTTCTTGTGGGGCCCAGAGTATGCAGAGCAGAGGGCCGTCCGGGCGACTATTTAAAATGTGTTTTTGCCATATCTGATTTCGGGTCTAAGACTAAATCTGACACATGAACCAGGCATATTTCCACCAGCCAGAGGCCTCCAGCGGGGCTGTCTCTTGATAAGACTTTTCCTAAAAACATGGAAAATGGCATTGCCATCCATCGGGGCATTAGGAGGTGAGCTTCGTGAGCCTGTGAGGTGGACATTTCAGAGCCCAGCAGAGGTTGGTAGCTGGACCCTGAGAGAGTCACTGAACCCCCTCAAACCCCTTTGCTCACCTGAACTTGCTCCACAAATAGTGTAACGAGAGTCACCCGCATCTTCATCACCAAGTGTCGCCTGTCGTGCAGAAATTCAGCCTTGGCTGAAGCTGAGTCTGCTTTTCAGAAGGGACAAGTTATAAATACTGAGCCAAAGAGACATTCCACCCAAAAAGGCACTTTGAAGACCACGGGGTTTCTTTAAGAGAGAGTAGCAAATCCAGCCTCCTAGAAAAGAAAGTCAAGTAATGTTACCCTACACACCTACGCAAGGAAAATCCTGCTTTTAAAAAAGAAAACTAGCAGCTGGCCATGATGGTACACTCTTGACATCACAGCACTCAGGAGGCTGAGGCAGGAGAATCATCACAAGTTTGAAGCCAGGCTGGGCTACATAGAGAGTTCAAGGCTACATCACGAACTGCACAGTGAGACCCTGTCTGTAAAATCAAAAGAGGAAAAGAAAAAATAGAGGTGTCCTTACAGCCAAAGGGGATTAATTCACATGGTATCCAAGGGTGGCTTCTATCCATTTGCAAAGCCTATCCTGTGCTATTTGAGTTGTAAGGATCCCCATGTGACAGCTTCTGGTAGAAACAGATGTGATGTTTCATGTGACACCTGGGTGCAGGGAAGAGAGAGGGTTCCTGAAGGGATGAGAAGGCCAGCAATCACCACGTGTCCCTACCCTGGTCCCTGCACCAGCGCTGGCTCAGTTTCCCTAAAAGGAGGCTGCTGATGTTTGCCCTGATTATCTCTGGAGCACAAAGCTCATATAACATAACGCCCCTGGGAGAGTGTACCCAGAGAAATTGGGGACATCAGTCCCCACACCTCACCTGCAGGCCACAGCTGGACGTGCAGGATGAGCTGTGAGAAACGCAGAGGCAGGAGACCTGGATGTTGTAAGATGTTTTTAAGCAGCGGTTACCGTGCTAAATACCTGTCTCTCACGCAGCTGTGTGAGGTCCCCACTTTATGCATTTAATCAACAAGCATGTGCCGGCATCCCTGCATGCCACACACTTGCTGGGGATTCAGGATTTAGCACCAGGAAACACAGAAAGGAGCCGGGTCCTCCTAGGCCTTCCTTTCTAGTTGGATTGTCACCCAGGGCTGCAGCTGTTTCTGCAACGGGGAGGGCACGGTGCCCAGAAGTTCGCACCCTGAGGGCGCTGGAGCCAGAGTCCATGTGGGACCCACGTGGAAACACTGAGGCCTTCTGGCCCCGAGTTGCCCACTGTACAGTGTTCCCGTTTGAAACACAGATTCTGAGTGCTGCCTCAGTTTCCTGGCTTGGGTAAGAGGGAGTGGTGGCATTGCCCCGCCTTGCAGGACACCGGGCTGCAGCCCGCAGCTGGCAAACCAGTGCCTCTCCCCTCTCCCCTCACCACAGCCGTGATACCAATGCTAAGATTTCCAGGCGACACTGGCAGCCTCACATCCGTTGCTGCTGGTTCACCCCTTGCCATCCCGGACATCACCGAGACCGAGTCAGCCGGGAGGGGGGGCCGGTCAGACGCTTCACCAGGCTCTGCTAACGGGATTTGGTGTCCTCGGCTGTGTCTGCACAGGGAAACCGATGTGACAAGAAGATTGTCCTAACCGTCACCACCCCGTGCCAGCCCTGCACAGTCAGACTCCCGTGCCTGAATGGTTTCACCTCCGCGGGAGTCCAGGACTGCAGGTACTCACTGTGCAAAAATAAACCTCAGCACGCTAGGAATCCTAACTCCCAAGAGAAATGCCCCGCTCAAAAGCTGCAAAATAAGCCCACGACTTGTCTCTTGCTGAGACTCCACCGAACCCCCACTGGGGTCACTCACAACTTACAGCCCTAATCCAAAGCTCATCAATCTCATCAATCACATTTTAAAACAAACTGACCATGCTGTACCCAATTGCACTGCGTTTGCACATAATTCTCCCTTCTTTAGTTTGAAAATCTGGGCTTTGTTCTGCTTGGAAAAAGTCCTCACCTGAGCCCGTCAAAGCTGCGGTCTACGAGGCACCTTCTTGGTAAACGGGGCCCGTCAGAATCAGAACCCGGAGAAAGGGCACAGGTGAATTCTAGCTTGGTTGAAGGTTGTGTGAATGTTTGCATTAGGATTAGGGTTCTCATCACTCAGGATGGGCCCTCCCCGGTGGACAGCAGGGTGTTCACTGGCCGCGGGGTGCAGCTGTCTTATCCTTAGCTCCCTAACTTAGAGAGCAGCACTGACCCATGAGTCCACTTTCAACTCAGGAATGAATAATGGGTGTTTTTGTGTGAAATGAAAAACGTATTGCTGTCATATGATGCTATTTTAAATCTCATGTTTTTTTAGAAACAGTGTTTTTTAAACACTATCTATATATCAAAACCAAAATCATTATTTTTAATAGAAGTTTCCCAATCTGAGCCAGCCTACAATAAACAAAATATGAAGCCGCTGACCACTAAATTACCCAGTGCAGTGACACAGTCCCAAAAAGTTTCGTTTCCTATTAGAATTAGACCGGAGGTTAAAACCACGTGGCTCCTCACTGAGAAGGAGCTCACGCTGACTGCTCTTTTGTTCAGGGCCTGGTGGGCTTTTTAACAAACAGGTTACATCCCGCCCATTCTCGGCGCGTGGGCATGACGATACAATTTTGTGTCCATCCTGTTTTAGAACTGAAAACTTCCGTCTGTCACTAATTTATGTGACAGCCTGGCTCTTCTGTTTTGTTGGATGGTTTTGAGTTTCTCCCTCCTCCTCCTCCTCCTCCTCCTCCTCCTCCTCATGCTCCTCCTGCTCCTCCTCCTGCTCCTCCTCATGCTCCTCCTGCTCCTCCTCCTGCTCCTCCTCCTCCTGCTCCTCCTCCTCCTGCTCCTGCTCCTCCTCATGCTCCCCCTCCTGCTCCTCCTCCTCCTCCTGCTCCTCCTCATGCTCCTCCTGCTCCTCCTCCTCCTGCTCCTCCTCATGCTCCTCCTGCTCCTCCTCCTCCTGCTCCTCCTCCTGCTCCTCCTCCTCCTGCTCCTCCTCCTGCTCCTCCTCCTCCTCCTCCTCCTCCTCCTCCTCCTCCTCCTCCTCCTCCTCATGCTCCTCTTCCCTCTCCTCTTCCTCCAGCCTCTCCCTCTCCCCTCCTCCTTCTTCCTCTTCTCTTTTTCAGTACTGGGAGTTGAACCCAGAACATTTACACCCCCAGCCGTTTTTTACTTTTTATTTTGAGACAAGGTCTGGCCAAGATGCCCACGTTCAAGTCTGACTTGAGACTCTCCTGCCTCAGCCTCCCCAAGTGATGTTATTACCAGTGTGCACCACTACACCCAGCTGCATGAGGGAGTTTTTTTAAAAGGAATTTTTTTTCTTACTTTTTATCGGTACCGGGGATTGAACTCATGACCGCCAGGTGCTTATGCCACTGAGCTAAATCCCCAGCCCTCTTTAAAAGGACTTTTTTGAAGTACGCCTGACATACAAAGAGCTGTACACATTTACCATACACAATCTGGTAAATTTAGGGGTACTTATAGACCACGAAACTATCACCCCAAAGATATCCATCTCTGCCTGAAGTTTTCCCCACACTTTTCTGCGATAAGAACACTTGATCAGAAGATCCTAGTAGGAAATTTTCAAGCATCCACTTTTAAGTTAACACTATGGTTAACTCCAGGCACGCTGCCCTGCAACAGCCCCTGGGACCTCCTCATCTGACACGGAGCCGAAAGCTTCGGGCCTTTTGCTGAATACCCATGTCTGCATCCCTCCATCCCACAGTAACCCCCTCTACCGTGTGCTTCTCTGAGCTGGACTGTGTGACTTTCCTGGTGTAAGTGGGTGACGCAGCATCTCACTCGGTACCCTCCTGTCTAACTCAGCCCACCTGCGTACAAGCCAGGAGCCCCGACCACACGCCCGTCCTGCGTCTCCACTGCTTCCCGCTCACCCGTCCGCAGGGCTTGGCTTGCATCGGTGGCTTGGCTGTCGAGACTCCTACATGCCACATGGGGCTGGACACATTTCTCCTTGAGATCCTGACTTTAACTCCTTTCGATCCATCCCCAGAAAGAGGACGGGTGGATTGTATGCTCGTTCTGTTTTTAATATTTTGAAGAACTTCATACTGTTGATCCACTGTGGCTGCCCGGTTTACGTTCCACAAAGTACACGGGGCATCTCCGTCTCCTCTACATCCTGACACAGGCTGGTGGCCTTTGGGTGGGTTTGGGTTTTTGGGATTTTTTTTTTTTTTTGTTTTGGTCTTTTTTCTTTTCTGGTACGGGGGTATCGAACTCATGACCTCGTGCTTGCCAGGTAGGCACTGTGCCACTGACTGTGTCCCCAGATACAGCTCAGCAGCATAAGAGCCCACCTCTGAAAGGGCTTTGACAGTAGCCGCCCTACCAGGGGAGTCGCTGGCTTGTGGTTTTGATTTGCCTTTCTCTGATGATTCGTGACACTGGGCACATTTGCACTTGCCCGGTGGCATCTTGCACGTCTGCCCAGATCGGTTCTTGAGCGGATATTCGCTTCTGCCATTGGCTTCTTCCTCCGCCACCTCTCCCTGGTAGTGATCTCAGCCATCCAGAGCAAAATGTCCTTCTCCCATACCTCGCCTGCCCGCAGACCAAGCGGCTCGGCTGTGAACCAACTGCGCTTTGGGGACTGGGTTAGGAATCAGCGCTGAGCTCACCCTCACTCTGCTCTTCCCAACAACAGCCCAGCTGAAGGACTGATGTCTCTAGAAATGCTACCGTCCCCTCCTGGAATAACTCAGGGAGGCAGAGAGCCCTGTAAAAAGGGGCTGGCATTTTACCTCCATGGGATCACTATTCCAGAGCTGCACACCCGCCAGAACTAGAAACTGTTCTGAGGAAGCCACCATCACATCTCCCACAAGGATATATGGTAGATACAGCTCACCACAGTACGCTGTCTCTGCCTCATAACTTCTCGGGTATCCGTAGTAAAGATCCTAATAGGAAGCCACACATTTGTTTTCCTATGCGTTGTGCAACTCACGATTTTTGCCTTCTTGCTTTGGTCACTAGGAGGCTCACTAACAAGCTTGAAGGCCCATCCCCCAGCACGAGCCAAGGCACATCATTTATTTCATCTGCTAAGCTCATTTCTGGTATCATTTTAGTTCCTTCCTTCTCTCTTCAGTATTTCTTGAATTTTTTATCCATTTCTAACAATTAAAAGAACTCCTGATTTAGTTTCTTTCTACCTAGAAAGCAAATATGCTCTATCTGCATTTTTTAAAAGACCGTATAAATCACTAAATAGCCACCCAGGGCAATCCCAACCCACCAGCCCCCCGCAGGGCTCTGATTAAGCATGGGCCCCTCTCTCCCAGGTACTACCTCTCACTCTCTGTATTTGAACCCGGCTGCCGTCAAGTCTGCCAGAAGAACCAATCCCAGCCCGAGTGCTGCCCTGGTCACTGGGGCCCAGACTGCATGGGTAAGTGGCATGACCCGGGCTCTGACCTTGGCTTCTCAAGACCCCGTTTCATGTAAAATCAAGATGCACGAAGCCCTGGAGAAGAAAGAGGTGAGCATCTTTTTCTGGAAATTTCCATTCCAGGCTACCTGCATAAAATGTTTCATGTCCCCTTGGTTTTTCTAAGGAAATCAACCCAGGCATAGTGGCTCAGGCCTACGATCCCAGCACTCTGAGAGGCTGAGGCAGGAGAATCTTAACTTTAAATCCTGCCTTGGCAACTCAGCAAGACACTGTTTCAAAGTTTAAAAAAATATATATGGGAATGTAGCTCAGTGCAAAGGCCCTGGGTTCAACCTCCAGTGTCAAAATGAAAGGTCCCAACAAAGAAATCTCTTTGCTGCAGTTAGAGACCTCTCCAAGAGAATTCCTTTGTAAGTTGGAAAAGGGGGTGATTGAAAAAACACACATTTTTATTTTAAAAAAATAATTTAGCAAAGAGAGATGCTAGCATTATAATCCCAGATATTACTTCTTTAAGAAGAAGTTCCATTACATCTCAAAGACTATAGCAAATAACTATTAAATATTATAATAATTTTAGTCTTAAGACAGAATATCAAATTCTACAATGTTGAATGTATAATGCCTTAATATAAAGAAACCGTAAGGTAACTTTATAAAGTTACATGCAATACAGGTAGACATAGAATTAATTCTGAAGAGTTTCTATGGTAACAGAAACCACTAGCAAATCTTAGCCATGATAGATTTCTGTGATCATGCCTAATATTTGTTAGATGGAATTGAACCTTCATCCTTGGTATAGGTTATTATTACACAGTGACCCCAGCTTTGTTGTGATACTCAAGTTATTTGAAATTCTCTCCCATTTTGACCATCGAAGTCAGAAATGTGAGCTCATAAATTCGCTACCTATCTTCTACCGTGTAACGAAAACACTCCTTAAGATCATCTTAGGAGGGAGACATTAGTCTCTTACACTCTGTGATATTTTCCCCTGATTAAAGTAACATGGCTGAGTTGTGTACCGCCTGGGAAGTTTAGAAAGGTTTAAAACAGGAAAATGTCAGCTTGTGTTCTGTCACGGGTGGAAACCTTGAATACTTTGACCATTTCACTCTCTACAAGAGTCCTAAATCACGGCGCCCACGCGCAGCTGCCTCCTTTCCTGCTAATGAGTGAAATGCCCTCCACTACTCCCCACCCCTGACCTGAGGTCCCGGCGGGGTCCTGGGCTCTGTGTCATCCAGTGCGAGTTTGAAACCTCTCTCCGAGCTAGACAGCTTTCTCCGCATTCTGCTTACTAGAAATCAGATAGTCCAACGTCCCCTCATACAAGTTTCTTTGTGGGATGGAAGTGATAAGGTACATTCGAGGGGGGGGGGCAGCGCCTCCCCTGCCCTTCCATCCTCTTCCTAAGCCCTTCCAGCTTCTCGGTCGGTGCCCGGAGGGTCAAGGCTTGGGGTCTAGCCTCCCAGCCCTTCCCTCCCCTGCCCACCCGGTGTTATTCCCCCCAGGGTGCTGGCACTAAGAGCTTAGCACCTCAGGATCAAATGCAGCAGTCCACGTTTCCCAAGCGATTACTGGACCCCCAGACCCCGAGGACCTTCCCCTCAGTTCCGTGTATGGGGGTGCGCTTTGAGTGACCGCAGGCATCTTGGTAGAACAGATGTTTGGATTCTTGCCCGGCTTCTAGCCCATGGACCTAATCTGCTGCTAGGTTAGGGGTCACACACGCTGCAGACAAGCGACAGGCGTCAGCAGGCCCGACAGAGCAAGTGGCCGACCACAGCCGGGGGCCGAAGACAGCCTGGAACCTCCCGGCAGGGGACCTGCTGCCCGGCCTCAGCTCCTTAGCTGTCCCAAGAGGCCACATGCCCTGCTTCACAGAACGGCAGGTGCGATTCTTGCCACTGTAACCCAAGTGACAGAAAGGGCTCTCGGAGTGAAATGAGCTTCCCACCGTGCCACGGGCCAGCGAATGTGGTGCTTTTCCTCCCCAGGACCGGGAGGGTCTCACAGAGCCCTTGAATGTCCAGGCATTTCCTTTGGGGCGGTCTCAAGGCCACGGAGACCAAGGCCGGGACATCACTCCTGTCGCCCTCCCTTGGGGGCCGAAGGGTGTCGCCCTTTATCTTCATATTCCATGCATACGAGCTGGGGAGCAAGGCTTCCTTCCTCTCAGGAAAAAGACAAATCCTCAGCTCGCCGGCCCTGTCACCCCTGCCCTTAGAGGTGATGACAAGCACCCTCTGACAAGGCCACGGGGAGCTGCTGACAGCGTCCCCTCCTGGCCTTTGGGGGGAAGCGCATTCCGGCCTGGGGGTACCCACTCCCGGGCCCCATGCTCCCCCCACCAACTCGGGTGCTTTGGAAAGCATGTGGGTAGTGTCTCCCCCAGATAAGGAAGGAGGCCATGGTCCGCGCTGAACACCTGGAAGGTGCAGACAGCGGCCTCCACCGGCCTGTAAATGCAGAATGAGCCTCGAGCTCTCACCTGCAGGGGCTAGTGTCTCCCGCTCTCCCCATTAAACTGGCCCTGCTTTTACCTGGTGTGTGGTGGAGGTCTCCTCTCAGTGCAGAGACAGATTTTTAACTTTGAAACTTAGTCATATTGCAACAGCAAAAATTTTACTGAAAGAGAAATGCTTTGGTGTTTTTTGTTTTTTGGTTTTTTTCAGTACTGGGGATTGAACACAGGCTTCACGCTAACACTAACGCCATTCTGGGTCTTGTTTACTTACTTAATTTTTTTGGACAGGGTCTGGCTAACTCCCTAAGCTGCCCAGCCTGGGCTCAAACCCATGATCCTCCGCCTCAGTCTCTCAGCGGGCTGGGCACACAGGCCTGCACCACCCTGCCCGCATGAAATGCTTTCTATCTGTACATCTGTTCTTTTTATGGCACCATGAATTTATGGGCTTTATGCAACAACCAAAGGAGTAGAATCCAGCGTGTGCAGGGAGGTCTCATCTGAAGTCACCACGGCCCAAGCGATCATCCTGTTATTTCGGAGAGCAGTGGCCTTGATGGCTTTTTTTACCAAATTCCTCGACATTGACTTTTTTTAAAAAATACACTGCACGGGTTGCGAATCACAGACAACGCAGACTGAGGCCGTTCTTTCCGGCTTTCATTTTTTTCCCTGCCAAATAACACAGTCAGATGTGCTTCACCAGGGTTTCCCGGGCGGAGGTGGCCTGGGAACTATCAGGACACGAGTCCTGCTGGCCCTGTGCACAGAGGCTTTAAGCAAAGGTGGTGATGTGCCTGGGGCACCCCTTCTCTCAGGAGCCCAGGTCACAGCGGGTCCCTGGCCCCTCAGGCAGGAAGCGGACTGTCAGCCTCTAGGCAAACAGACGGCTGGTGATTTGCTGACAGCTTACACTGGCTGGATCTGCTGTGTGGGAAAAGTCTGGGTGACCAGACGGAAATGTGAGAATGGCCTGAACACCTTATCAGCACCTTTGACCCCGCAGTGCCTCAGAAACGCCCTGGTGGCACATTCTACAATCTCTCTCTCAAGGGCGGTTGCTGACAACACTTATTTTACCCTGCTCGTTCTTAATGGGGTGGAGGGAGAGGAAATGATTTGAAAGGCAGCCAATAAATGTATCCTTTTGCCTCACAAATGTATTTTTAAACTTTCTTTTTTTTTGAGACAGAGTCCCTCTATGTAGTTCAGGCTGGTCTAGAGCTCACTTTGTAGCCCAGGCGGGTCTCGAACTCACAATGATCCTCCTGCCTCAGCTTCCAGAGTACTGAAATTACAGGTGTGCACCGACAAATGTATTTTAAAACCACACAGATATTTTCACAGATTCTTAAGATCTTCTATTCAGGTCAGAAGATGAGGACTCACTAATTCTGCACTCAGACCAGCTTCTTTGTCCAGAGTGCTTCCCGAGGTTGGCCAGCTCCTAAAAATCAAGCACTTATTAAGCACACACAGATTTCCAGGTACAGTCGCATGACAATGTTCCTGTTGGTGATGACATTGCTCTCGATGGCAGTGGCCTAGGTGATTCCTCTGGGGACAGCAGGGTCATGTGTCCTCTCCATGATGCTCACACGCAGTAAATCACCCCCATTCCATGTTCCCGGTGTGGAACAGTTCCCGGCTGCTTTTCTGCGGGCAGCTTTGCAGATCTCGGGGTGTGCTGTCGTGGCTTCCTTGGGGACCGGCTTCCCCTGGGACAGTCCCCTCCCCAGTGACCCAAAACGGATGGGCCAGAGAAGCATCTTAGAGGGCTGCCTGATGATTAAAAGGCTGAGTAACTCCCCAGGCCCTGACACAATCACACTCTTGGGAGCTGGCGGGGAGTGGGGGGGTCCCCAGTTTCAGGGTCCAGCCTGCACTAGAACTGGGCTATATTCCCATCAGCCCCTCTGCCCTGTGTGCTTCTGCTGGGCGTGGAGTGAGAGGCTGGGCGGAGGGGGCATGGTGCCCGGAGGAAGGGGAGTCCAACTGGCCTGCCAGGGATCATCTGGAGGCTTTTATAGGTAAACAGAGGCAACTTGAGATCATACAAGTGAAAGAAATCTGACTCGCATTTGTAAATAGCGTACTGTCTCCCTAGTAAAAAACAAAAACCTGAATGTACAATAGATATTCTAACAGTGGAAGGGAAAGAAAGTGCCCAAAAGTCAAGGACAGCAGGGTTGGGGAAGGAGAGGAGGAGGAAGGGAAGAGACTCTATGTGTACAGGAGTGTGTGTGTGTGCACGTGTGTGTGCACGTGTGTGTACAGGGCAGATAGCTGTGCTACTGATCTGTTACTTCATCCAAAAGAACAGACTGTGCCTTCCTTGTTTGTTTGATCATTTCTTTTGTGCCTAAATCTTGTAACCTGAACTACCTCTAAGATAACAATATGCAATATATTAATTAGTGCTAATTTCCTACTTTTTTGGGAAATTCTGTATCATTTCTATCCTTTTTTCTCTTTTGCTATTTTAAAATATTTTTTTTCAACATGGCCTGCCAGGAAGGCCTGGAGGGGAAGGATCCGAATCCGGACGTGGGGAGTGGGCAGCTGGGCTGGAGGGAAGGAGCGAAAGGTGGGCTCGGGTACTGATGTCAGCAAGTGTGCAACCCCCAGGGGCATCTCTGCCAGGCCGCCCAAGGGTGCATCTCAGGGTGAGGGAGACCAGGCGTCCCGCTGAGCACACAACGAAGCCGGGCGTCACCCAAGGAACTCCTCGCACACCCAGTGCTGGGGCAGGTGCAGGAATGGGGCGGGGGTCCGCACCTGCCTCATCCTGCCCAGAACTGGCTGTTCCCAACACCACCACTACTGAGAATGGCCCAGCAGGAGGGCTGGGTGCCAAGGAGGGCTGGGTGCCAAGGAGGGCTGGGTGAAATGCTCCCAGCACCCTCTGGGCGTGGTGACCTCGGGCTTCACCTGCTTGTCAGAAGAGCCTCCAGGTCTCTCCCTGTCGATGTCCGCTCCCGGCCGGCAGGAAGGACACACGACAAAGTCTGGCAGTGGACAACCTTTTCTTTTATTTTTCTTCTCCGTACAGCCTGCCCTGGGATCGCTCCCAGCCGAAGCCTCCTTTGGTCCGCTCCCCGCGGCTCTTTCTGGGCTTCTACTTCCGGGCTTCTTCTTCCCCCCCAGGGGTGGCACCAGTATATATACGGATACAGTGTCCAATCATGTTAAAGTAAGCAAGGCAAGCTGATTGGCCAACATCATCAGTTGCCAGGAGGACTATATTGTTGAGCGGGTTGCTTACGCGGTAAGCAGGAAACTAACGTGCTCCATGGGAGGGGTAATCTACCTCAGGCTTTACTCTTTACTACAGGCCTCACGTCCGCCAAGTGAGGCGACCGGGCTCGGGGCTGCGGCTCCCAACATCTCCCCCTTTTTTATTTTTTATGAATGTGCGCATCGTAGCCCTTTCTGGACTGGGTGCAGAGGCTTATGCCCTATGCGTAGGCCCACCGTAGGTCCTTGGCTTAGACCCTGGTCGGCCGTCCCATGGTCTGCCAAGGCCCTGAGGCCCTCGTCCTTTTTCTAGGGCCAGGCACAAACTGGACGGAACCTGGATGCACACAAGCTTGCACTCATTTCCTCTCCGTAAAGAAATCCCCTCGGAGAGAAATTTAGACCTGGGCAGCATCTAACAGTCCAGCGGCTTACGTGCAGGATGGGGTAGGGCCTGGCTTAGGTTGAGTTGCACCGGGGGAGTACGCTCTTACCCGTCATTGACTCTCCTACCCAGCTATGTCATAATTTTTTAGAGGAGGAGTGTGGGAAGCTCACCGTCCCTAGACTCGGTCGTAGGCTAGGCGAGCGAGCCATGCATATGCCTGAGGATCTTCTTGTCCATTTCGGGCTACCGCTATTTCTATTCATCTTGTTGGTTGGTCTGTGATGGATCTCCGGTAGGGCAGGTCTGATCTTCAGTCGAGGGCTTTGTCGCCCGTGTCAGTCTCTCCGGTACCCACAGTGGTTCTCGTCCCGATTCCTGTGGGAAAACACAAACCGCGCCTCGGTTCCAGCTGACCACTGGATCCGGGCCCATCCATTGTCCTGTCAGGACATCTTTCCACTTCACCCACCCTTTATGGTTGGGGGAAGGGTTGCAGTGCTCCACGGCTGGGGAGCAATTATCATTATTTAAATTTAAAAAATTGTGTGTGAATAGTGCCATGGATAATCGTGCCTTTGGGGCCAGGCCTTGGCCTACTCCCCCTTTTTGTTTTTGTAAAATTTTTTTGAGGCTTCTATGAGCCCTCTCAATGATTCCTTGACCTTGGGGATTGTATGGGATACCATGTTTTAATTGAACCTCCATCATTTTGCAGAACTCATTGAAGGCTTTGCCTATATAGGCTGGTCCATTATCAGTTTTTAATATTTTTGGTTTGCCCCATGCGGCCCAAGCCGCCAGGCAATGATTGATCACATTAGACACATTTTTACCTGTTTCTGCTGTTGCGAATATGACGTGAGAACAGGTGTCTGTGGAAACATGAACATATTTAAGAGTCCCAAACTCCTGTATATGTGTGATGTCCATCTGCCAAACATCACCAGGGATCAAACCTTGAGGGTTTACTCCCATCGGTATGGCAGGTTTGTATGTGGCACAGGAGTCACATAGTCGCACGATATCTCGTGCATCTGCTCTGCAAACATGGAAATGGTTTGTTAGTGTCCTGGCATTGACATGAAACTTATCATGGAAGGCACGGGCTCGCTCGATTGGTGTTAGTAAGGTAAAAATCCATAATGGGCGAGTGGCAGTGTCAGCAGCCGCATTCCCCTGTGCCATGGGCCCCGGCAGGGATGTATGTGCTCTTATGTGGGTGGTGAAGACCTTATGGTGTCTGTTCTGAAGCAATGTCTGGATAGACAGGAACAGCCCAGCCACTGTGGAAGTGGATCTAATTAAACCGGCAGTCTCAAGCACTTGCATAGCATTGACCACATACCTAGAATCGGAGACAATATTAATGGCTTCTGAGAACCGTTTAAGAATCATTTTAATGATCTGCAGTTTTACCACCTGAGGCTGATCAGGTTTAAATTGTATGGTAACCGGGGGCTTGCCTAGGATCACATAGGCGCCTATCCCCGTCTTGGAGCCATCTGTGTATATTGTAGTTGCTGGGACTAATGGCTCAGAGGCAGTAACCTTTGGAAAAATTATAGGGTGCTGAGTGACAAATGACAAGATAGGGTCTTTAGGGTATTGATTGTTTATATCCCCATGGAAAACACATCTCAGAATGGCCCATGTATCTATGCAGGCAGCCAGGGTCTTGATCTGGCTGGCGGTATAGGGTACTCGGATGGCTTGTGGTCCTGAGCCAAAATGTTGGACAGCTCTATCATGCGCTTCAAGGGCCAATGAAGCGACTGCCTCCGGGTAATGTTTTATGACTTTTGCAGGTGAGACCTTAGGGTGTATCTACAGTAATGGTCCTTTCTGCCAAATCACCGCTGTGGGCTGTAGACTAGTCTGTAGCAAACAGACATCAAAGGGTAGCCCTGGTTCAATTCTGTGTAAGGTAGCCCCACCTAAGGCTTTTTCCACTCTCTGTAAGGCAGCTCTTGCCTCAGGAGTGAGCCTCCTGTGGGAGGCTATATCTGGGTCTCCCTTTAGAAGGTCGAACAGGGGTTTGAGATCTGAATTTGGTATATGTAAATATGGCCTAATCCAATTAATGTCTCCCAATAGCTTTTGCATGTCATTTAGGGTCCTAACGCCATCCGTCCTAATGGTGACCTTCTGCGGAGAGACTAGCATAGGGGAGATTCTCGCGCCTAAGTAGGTCACCATTTCTCCTCCCTGAATCTTGTCGGGGGCAACATGCAGATTAGCTTGTCTCAGGGCCTCGACCAACTGGCCGAGCATATTATTTAGCATGTCTGGGTCCCTGCCGCTGAGTAAAAGTCGTCCATGTAATGCACACATCTTATCTTGGGAAAGGATTTCCGTAGGGGGGCCAGTAGGGAATCAAGGTAAATCTGACACATAGTGGGACTGTTGGCCATACCTTGGGGCAGCGTTATCCACTCGTATCTGAGATCAGGGCTTTCTTGGTTAATGGTGGGTAAAGTAAAGGCGAACCTATGAGTGTCCTCTGGATGCAGGGGGATTGAGAAGAAACAGTCTCTAAGATCTATAACATAAACTGGCCAGGACTGAGGGATGGCTGAGAGAGCTGGCAGCCCCCTCTGGACCGCCCCCAGGGACTGCATCTGCGCGTTGACCGCCCTTAGATCATGGAGCAGCCTCCACTTGCCAGACTTTTTCTTAATTATAAAAATGGGGGTGTTCCATGGGGAGGTTGACGGCTTAATGTGTCCTAATCTAAGTTGTGTACTGACTATTTCTGACAAGGCTAATAGCTTTTCCTTAGGCAGGGGCCACTGAGGTACCCAAACCGGATCATTTGACCTCCAGGTGATTTTGATCGAAGTGGGTAGGAGAGCTTCTTCAGCAGCCCCTAAGAAAAACCCAGCCCTTGCCTACCTTTTTTGTTCTCTACTGGTATTGGGGATGTCCGACCCTGTAGGGCATTGCCCAAGCCTTTGCCGGGGGTATATCCCTGGTTCCTGAGTATATCCTTAGCCTGGGGGGAGCAGTTTGACGTAAGCGTGACATCCATCTGAGTGAGGATGTCCCTTCCCCATAGAGACACTGGCAACTGCAACACAAATGGTTGGAAATGGCCCTGATGACCCTCCTCATCGCACCAGAGCAGGGTTGAAGCACTAACCTGAGGAGCTGACACCATCCCCAGGCCCTGCAGCGTGTTATCTACAGTGTTGGTGGGCCAGTTGGAGGGCCAATCCTTTCTAGAGATAATGGAACGGTCAGCTCCTGTGTCTAGGAGCCCTGTTATACTCTTGCCGTTGACCTTAAGTGAGAGCATGGGCCTTTTATCAAGTATTATATGGAGTCCCTCGAAGACTTCCCCTGAGGAACCGAAACCTTGACTTTCTCTAATTTTCTGCTTTGAGGGGAATCTCTTGTGGAGACTGGGGAGCAGCAAGAGCTGCGCTATCTTGTCTCCTTTATTGATTACCATAGTACCCACAAGAGATTGAACCATAATTTTAATGTGTCCTGTGTAGTCTGAGTCTATGACCCCCGGGACTACTATGAGACCCCGAAGGGCCGTGGAGGATCTCCCGATCACCAGACCCACGGAATTTTCGGGTAACGGTCCCTTAAAGGTGGTTTCAACCACTTGAACACCCATATCAGGCACTAATATAAGTCTGGAGGCGACACTGAGGTCCACACCTGCTGACCCAGGGGTGGCCCTTGTTGAAGGCTGCCATCCTGAGCTGTCCTGTCTCTGGGGCGGGGGCCCGCCTGTGAAGGGGGCCCCCTCTGGCCATTTTTTGGCCCTCTAGCATCTCGTCCACAAATACGGTTGCCCTGAGCATCAAAGACCGACCTACACTCCTCAGCTTTGTGTGATCCCCTCTTGCATCGCCCACAAACATATGGTTCTTCATTCCTAGGGTGAGGCCTAGCATCTGCATTGTTTGGGCAATGACGTTTAATGTGTCCTGGCTCCCCGCAGGCAAAACACCCTTTAGCCTTACATTCCCCTTCTAACCCGCGAGGTCCCCTCTGCTGTACAGCCGCGGCCAGGAGAGCAGCCACTCCCGAGTTGGAGAGCGGCCCCCCTATCTCTCTGCATATCCTAATCAAGGCGTTGAGGTCCTTGTTCTTATGAGGAGCTATCGCTGCCTTGCACTCCTTTGTACATTGCTCAAAAATCAGCTGCCTTACCAGCGGTCGAGCCACTCCCGGATCAGAAAATATCTTATCGGCAGCATCTTGCATTCGGGCCACAAAGTCAACAAATGGCTCTGTGGTACCCTGAATTACTGGGAAAGAACCCTGCGACTCCTTATCGAGCGACTTAGGCTCCTGACAGCTGGTCTCTTTGGCCTCCTTGCCATTCAACTTTCCCTCGTCCTCGGAGTCAGACGACTCCGAGGCTAGAGCCCCGTCCTTCTCCTTAGCATCTTTGTTCCCCTTGACGGGCCCCTCTCGGGAGCTCCCTGACTGGGCCTGCTCAAATACCCTGCATACTTTTGTAAGCTCTTGAGAGCTTTCTCCACAACCACCCTCACTCTTAATGTTACTACCTAGCATGTTTCCCATTTTTTAATATGTTACTCACCGCGTGAGGCCCAAGGAATCCGCCACTTACGCGTGAGCCTGAGGGGAGTCTAAAAGCCCTGTAGGTGCGCGCCACCCAGAGCCCAGGCTTATCCCCAACTCACCTGTCTCGCAGCTCTGTACTGGAGCGTTGTCCACTGTCACGTCTCGGGGGTGATCAGTCCCCGTGCGGGCCTCCAAATGTCGATGTCCGCTCCCGGCCGGCAGGAAGGACACACGACAAAGTCTGGCAGTGGACAACCTTTTCTTTTATTTTTCTTCTCCGTACAGCCTGCCCTGGGATCGCTCCCAGCCGAAGCCTCCTTTGGTCCGCTCCCCGCGGCTCTTTCTGGGCTTCTACTTCCGGGCTTCTTCTTCCCCCCCAGGGGTGGCACCAGTATATATACGGGTACAGTGTCCAATCATGTTAAAGTAAGCAAGGCAAGCTGATTGGCTAACATCATCAGTTGCCAGGCAGACTATATTGTTGAGCGGGTTGCTTACGCGGTAAGCAGGAAACTAACGTGCTCGATGGGAGGGGTAATCTACCTCAGGCTTTACTCTTTACTACAGGCCTCACGTCCGCCAAGTGAGGCGACCGGGCTCGGGGCTGCGGCTCCCAACATCTCCCCATCTCCATCCTCACCTCCTGCTGCTCCTCCTCAGGCAAAGACAGAAATCTTTAACAAGACCACCTCACAGAGGTGGCTGTGGCCGCCTGCTGGGGGCAGAGGTAAGCCACTTCATCCATGCAGGACAAGGCTGTGTTTAGTAAATGTTGAAAGCCCCCAGTGAGAAGTGAGGAGAGCTCCAGGTCTCTCCCAACCCCTAGACGGCCCTCTCCCCTGTCTGTAGACCAGGCTACTCTGGTTACCTGTCAGTCCATGACTCTGTCTCCCCCCCCCCACCGCAGGACCATGAAAGCAGGGACAGATACGTGTTATGCACCCTAATACCAGTTAGGATCAAAAAATAGGAGCCATAATCAAAAACTAGGATGACTGTTACATTTTTTAAAATGCATTGCAGAAAAAGTCACATTGCCATTATTCCCTCTTAAAAATCTCCCCCTCTGCTTTAAATGCACTTCCTCTCGGGCTCCCCCTGCCCTGCACTCAGAGGTCACCAGTCTGCAAAGTCTAATTGCTGTGTGTGGCGACTTCTCCTGACTTGGGAGAATGTGGTAGAGCCAGCGGGTGTGGCTCAAGACAGCTCTGGGCAAAGATCTGCCCCGGGGAGCAGGAGGGGAGGGACAGGCAGGCTCTTCCAGCGGGAGGGATGAGGAGTCGCCTGTTTCCCTTCCCGATGGGTGACTCTGGGCAAGCCCCTGGCCAGGCTGTGCCTCTTGAAAGTGAGGCTAAGGGCAGCACCAGAACTGCAAGGCACTGTTTCGAGCCTCGAGCACCGCACCCCCGTCAGTCCCAGAACCCCCGCACTGATGTGGGTTCATGAACAACATAGGAATCCCAGCAGCCAAACTGATAAACTGGGGACTTAATTAGCTGAGCTCAGTGACCGCTCGCGTGGACGCCTGTTTCAGAGTCCCACCGAGTGGCCCCGGACTGGAAAGTTACAAGGCTTTTAAAACAGAGAACCACAAAAAGGCATCCTGTCGGAAACAACTCACCTAGACTCTGACATTCCTTTTTGGCTGACACCTGTATCCTGCTTCTTTGTTGAGCAGGTTACTTTTTCTCCTGTGGGTGCAGCTCATTCTGCTTTTCTCATGGGACTTGTACCCTGAGTAATTGTTCACTCTTCTGGGTCAAATACAGGGCACAAGATGGCGTTAGCTCTGCCAGGCTACAACATGCACCTGGCACACTTTGCTCACGAACTTGCAAGCAGGTGGCGCCCGATCCCGCCTCGCTCACAGGGACGCACGCGAGCCCTCTGCACGGTTTCAGCTCGGATCTGGATCTCTGACCACAGCTGTGCAACCTCCCTCAAACCGGCACTGGGCCCTGGATGCCTCCGCTCACCGAGTGTAGATGAGACCTCTTCCGCTTGAGCACAGAGGAGTCTCAGGGCCTGTCACAGTGCTCCTGCAACCCCCCTGCTCGGTTTGGGGTGCTCTTGCTCTTTGGCTCTTTGCCCAAGGACACGCAATAGCTACTCCCGACTGTTCAGAGCAAGACTGTGGGGTCTTCTAGGGAAAGTCAGTAAAAGCCGTGTTTCAGGTCTCGCTCACCTCAGAAGGGCAAAATCCATGCTTCTTTGTAGGCTGCTTCTGTGTGATAGCTGAATCCCTTTCCTCATCGTAAGAAGCACTTCAGTCGTGGGGTTCATCCACACGTGGTCACCCATGTTCCAGCCCCACCCACTGTTCATGGCCCACAGAAGAGCCCACAATCCTTTACAGCCCCGAGAGTTTCATCCATTCCCTCCTCCAGAAATCCTCTTCCCTGAAGCACAACCAGCTCCTACAGCACCTTCAAAACTCCAGCTTGAATGACTCCTTGAGGACACTCTCAGACTTGTCTGGGAGTATAAATAGCTCCCCCCACAAGGCCCTGTCTAGTACACTCAGGAGTCTGGCTTTTGATTCATGCTTAAGGGCTGAACTAACTTCCCAACTTTGCAACTTTAAAAACTGCGAGGCTCAGGCAGCTTACGGATGGACGGCACCCCTCCGCTAACAGCAGAGGGTGTCAGAGGGAATCACTGAGCCAGATCATTGCAAAATGTGTAGCAGGTGCTGAAGAAATGGTACAGTGATGTCTCCTATCACAGCACCTGGGCACACGGAGATCCTGCCTCCCCTGGGACCCTTGCAGGCCACCAACAGGGTCTCCAGGGAGCTCTTGTCCCTGGCAACCAGCACACGAGCTGGCCCTCAGCGTGCGAGCTGGCTCAGTGCAGAAAGCCATGTGCAGCCTTGAGTGACCGAACCCCACTGTCTGATTCCCCAGAGTGCCCGGGAGGAGCAAAGTCACCCTGCAGCGGCCGGGGCAACTGCTCAGAAGGCATTGAGGGGAACGGAAGCTGCTCCTGCCTGGTGAGTTCAGAAATGCGTTCTCTCCCTCTGCGATCGGGCTCCTCCCTTCCTACCTGCTGGTCCCCCTCAGCACGCCCCCCACACACCCAAGAGGCGGTGGCTCGTGTATTGGTATAAAAAATACATTCGCTCCAACAACATGACTCGTAGAGGCTGGGGTCCCTGAAGCAAGGTAATTCACTGCTCAGCCTTAACTTGATCCATCTGTTAAATGGGGCCGAAGTAAAATCCAAGTAATAACATTTATTAAAGAAGTAAAATGTGACTATATGTGTCACAAAGATGCCTTGCGGAACTCTGCAGGGCACAGAAATTGCTCTTACTATCACCGTTAAAAATCATTACTGTTATCAGACTCTTACTATCCTTCACCAGCTACTCTGGCTGCCACTTGGAGGGTTTCCTTTTCTCATGAAAGTGACTTTTTGCAAATTTTCAGCCTTAAGGGATTTCAGCACAGAGATCCTTCAGAAAGACACTGAGCTTAACTGCCTTGAGAACTGCAAGGTTAGAAGAATTTTGTTTCACCCTTGGGTGCTATTTGTATCTCTGGCTCACCTTTCAGTCTCTTCGGCAAAGCCCAGCCTCTCAGCAGAGCGATGTGGGGATTCACAAACCCTCACCACACAGAAAACAGTAAGAACAGAGCAGGAACCAGAAAGGAACCTGGGGGAAGATATGGCTGGGTGGGGAAGCTAGTCAAACCCACCAAGAGGTCAAGCAGGGTCTCCTTAAGAGAACACGGGTCTCCCTGAGTCTGATGACAGCCCCCTGGGGTGTTTTGCAGGAGGGCTTTAGTGGAACAGCCTGCGAAACTTGCACCCAGGACAACGTATTTGGACCCAACTGTACCTCAGGTATGTGCATGCACCAGTGCATGTGGGTCCCCTGAGAAACCCCTGGGAGGAGACACTGGATGCTAAGTGTAACTGACCAGGGACAGGGAAACAGAGATGACCCTGAGTCTGGTGAACCGCAATCTCGGAAAGCCCAATGGTGTCTGTGTGGTTCTCAGTACCTCTGGGCGCACGAAAGCTTGCTGGGGCGCTTGAGAGGTACACGATTTCCTCTCTCTCTGCAGGCTCCAAGATCCAAGCTGCCTCTTCCCCCCACCCTTACATGAAGCCTTTCTGATTTCAGAGTAGACCTAGGGACCTCTAATTCCATCATGGGTGCTCCACATTCTGATGTTTCCCTTACTTGGAGAAGTTCACAAAAAAATGCCTGCAGAGTCAGAGACTGTTGGCTGGAGACTTTACAAACACCCAAAGCCTGCTCATCCACTCTCTGGTATCTGGTTCCCCTCAGAGGTAGACCTTGAGACTTGGGTTTCAGTACAAGCCGCTTACTTCAGCTGTGGTCCCAGGAACACTGGGATGTGAGGGGTGACACGGAGAAGGTAGAGGGCACACGGGTGTTGGGTGTTATCTTACCCAGGGGAGAGGGAGCCCCAAGGGGCAGCAGAAGAAGCCAAGCCAAAGATGCCCACATCCTGCTCCCTGAGACCAGGGAAAGTCTCCGGGAGCGCAGCGAAGGGTAAGCAAGGTAGCAGAGTCGGCTGATCTCCAGCTTTTCCTGGATGATTTGGGTCCGCATGAACATGGAGGAGAGGGGCCAAGGACTGGACATCGGAGTAACTCGGTGTAAGAAAGACTCCGCCAGCTGTGGAAGAGGCAATAGGCCGATGAACACGGCCCTCCAAAGCTGGGGAAGCGAGAAGATTCTTCCTGGAGCCTCCAAAGGAAACCTTCCCAGCCTCCCCAGCACCCTGGTGATTTCCATTGCTGTAGCAAAATACTTGGAGCTGAATAATTTCTGGAGACGTTCATTTTGCTCACAGAATCATGGAGGCTCTGAGGAAGACCCTCACAGGGCCTGGCACCTTCTCCAGGAGAGATCACACAGCGAGGCAGGCAGCCAGGGCAGCAGCGGCCACCTGCCCTCCTGCAGCAGTCTCTCCCCCAGGCACTAACCAGGGTCCCAGGAGAACTACAGGATCCTTCCAAGGCCACACCCCGTGACCTATGACCTCCCGCCAGGCTCCACCTCTTAAAGGTCTACCTCCTCTTAACATAGTACACCGAGGACCAAGCCTCGGAGGGACAAACCTATACCACATCCAGACCACAGCATAAGCTTGTGATGATTTAACACAGCAAGAGGACAGGAACACAAACAACCCACAGGGGACAGTTGGTGGCTGGGCACTTCCAGGAGCAAAGAGCTCAGGCTGGGAGCCATCCTAAGGTTCACACAAAACCCACGTGCAAACAGCTGCGGACGCTGGGAGCTGACTGAGTCACAGACTCACCGAGGCTCACGAAGGCAGAGGTGACAGAGACTGCATCTGCCGGGTCCATGTCCCTCCAAAAGGAATCTGTTGGGCAATCTTTCACCATCAATACCATCCTAGTTTTGGCTTTTATAGAAAAAATGGAATTTGATAGGCTACTCCAACTCAAGTATTTTTTGCGATAAAGCCGACACACACCGACGCCCCACTCCCAAATTAAATCCTCTCTGCGGCTGGTGGCTTGGACGCCTTCTGGTCCGTGATGGGAAAGTACCATTGTATCCTCATCTCCAGGCCCTGCTGCAGAGGTGCTGCCTCTTAGCCACTGACTGCGTTGGTCAGCTGAATTGGGGCGGCCCATTTTCAATGCCGACTTTGCTCCGCTACCAGAGTGCCCTGCTGCGTGGGTTACGAATGGCTCAGAGCTGCACTGGCCAATTGTTTTCCTCTCCCCAGCCAGAGCCTCGCTCCCAGCCAGTGCAAATGCAAAGCCCACCTTCCCGCAGCCACGTGGGTTCCTAAGAACAGCCTGCATTTACTAAGCGCCTACTTCGTGCCAGGCAGGGAGCCAGGAGGCTTCCAGAATAATCTCTCAAGCCCTCCATGCACCTCTTTAATGAAGCAAATGTCCTCATTGTGGTGACAATGTGAAGAAGTCTCTGAGTTCTTACAGCTGTGATGGGACAGAGGCAGGACTTGGCCCCAGTGTCTGACTCCAGAGCTGGGTCCCAAGCCTGCACCGGCTGCTCCTGGTAAGCACCTGCCACAAATGACACCCCAGACAGGCAGTGGGACCTTGCAAGGGATGAGACAAGATCACGAGGCGCCGGAATGTGAGCTGGGACGATGGTGCAGGATGTGTACAGCCTGTGTGGGACCCGAAACCTGGGAGAGGGTGCAGCCTGCTGTGCCATGGGACATGTCCCCAGGGGACTGAGGGCCTGGCACTTGTCCCTCAGCCCTGTGACAGGAGTGACCAGGACTTTAGCTACATTCAAGCCACACTGCCCAAGTTTTGCACGCCTCAGAGATTTGCCAAGGTGCATGCGTAAAGTCCCGAGGTCTTCTGGGGACACCTGGGAACACCTCTGACACCGTGTCTGGCCACCCTGCAGTGCAGAGGCAGCTCTGGGAAGTGATGCCCAGTGGCAGGATCCTGCCAGGGCCGGACTGCAGAGGAGCAGGAGGGACAAGCTGGACAACAAAGTGACAGGCAGCCTGGGTCTCCTCACATCCCTTCCTGCCCCTCTCCCTCTTCTGTGGCTGTGTGGTCCCACTTAGGACATGAATCACAAGGTCAGGCTTCCCTGCTGCTCTGAGCTTCCAGAATTGAGACGCTGCTACCCATTCATATTTATAAACCCGGTGCCTAAGGCGGTGCCCACGACTCAGGAGGAGCTGGGTAAATATTACTGAGTAACTCAGAATAGTTTCCATGAAGATGGCACTCCTTTCCGCACTCCAGTTAGCACCCTGACCAAGCTGACTTCTCCGGGGACTGTCTGTTCCAGGCGCCCATAGCCGGTAGTGGACACCGAGTCCTTCGCCAACAGGCACAGTGGCAGCTGGGCTTGGAAGGGGCCACGGCAACTGCAAACTCCATTTCGGGCTTCCATCCTGGGAGTGAGCACTGAGGCTGGCCGGCTCCTTTTTTTTTAATTTGTAAGACAAGGGTAACCATGACAACAAGGGGTTGATGGCAAGACTGTAGGTGGTTGGCAAAGTAAACCGCTGGATGGATAAAAAGCTCAATGAAAGGAAGTGAGGGAGCAGGCTAGGGAGGGGAAGAGAGGGTTGAGGTGACCGAGGGGCACACATGCTGCGCTGGAACTCCCAGATGGCGCCCCAGAAGCAGGGTCTCAGGCCTTCCAAGGAGGGAGAAGGGAGAGGAGAGGAGAGGAGAGGAGAGGAGAGGAGAGGAGAGGAGAGGAGAGGAGAGGGGAGGGGAGGGGAGGGGAGGGGAGGGGAGGGGAGGAGCAGGCACCTGGGTGGAGCATGCAAGAAGCCCTGCTTTGTCTTCCATCAGCAGCCCCACCCAGCTTCCTTCTGGCCAAATCCCATTGGTCCATTGTGCTGTAGCATTTATCACATGGCCTGTGATTGGCTGTTTTTTCTGCCCTTGCGCAGTGGGCTCCGAGGACAGGATTTGGATTGGGACAGCTAATCTCAGCTCAGTAGCCTAAATGTGGTAGGTTTTGCGTCAGTGCCAAGAAGGAAGACAGGCGAATAGCGTGAACTAGATCCCAGGGTCAGGAATTGAAGATCGTACAAAATGAAGTGGTGGGGGATGAAAATGAAGAATTGCCAAGGTTGGAGTGAGGCTGGAGCGCTGTTTGTTGGCCAGAGAGGAATTTAAATTTAATCTGACTGGCATTTGAAAGCCACTGAGATATTTTCAGCGAATTTACCCTGATGCCACCGCTCGGCAAATGAAAGGGATGCGGTGGGAAGGCAAGAAATTGGAGACGGTGAGACCAGCCGGAATGTGCTGCCTCAGTGGTCCCAGCCACGCACAGAAGGACCCGAGCAGGGCTGGAGCCGGCGGAGACGAAGATCGGAGGAAGAGTGCCCAAAGTACTGCAGAGAACTCGGCGGGCTACTGGACTTCGGGATTCTTTCAGCTTTAGGGGGCCCTGCTCTCCTGGTAGTTTTGGTTAGGGTGTTAAGCAAGTCTGTCTTCTTAATGAGGTCTCATTGGAGTTTCTGTTCATTTGGATTGCTGTGCTAAATTTAGCTCGGCGGGCAGGACAGCACCCCTAAAGAGTGCCACGTCCCACTCCTGTCCCCGTGAATATGTTGAGTGATTCGGCAGGGGAGCCGAGGTTGCCGATGGGACTGTCTAATCCGTTGATATAAAACAAGAGAACATAACGGGTGTCCAGGCGGAGACACAGGCACCCCCAGCCCTGCATTTTGTTTTTATTGATTGTCCCCCTTCTTGCCGGAAGTTAGGTTTATCTGTTTCAATCCCTGAACTCACCAATGGCTGAGCCCACAATAGCTGTTTACTTTGAAGTCCAGCGGCTGTTCATACTAAGACGGGAAGTTAGTCCTCAGGACAGGGACTCAAAGGTGAAGCCAGGAGTTTGAAAATAAAAAGATTTCCAATGTGCCTGGTCGGCCAGGTTTGCTTCAGACACCAGGTCGCAGGCGGGAAAATCTGCGGCTGTTGAAAGGACGCAAAGCCGAGGTTCAAACCAGGGCCTCGAGGACCTCCAAGCCCCGGTTCCCCAGCCCTCCTGCAGATCCTCAGGCAGGGCGGTGTGGGGGTCCTCCCTCCCAGGACCTTCACAAGCTGTCTCTGCAGGGGAATGACAACCCCATTTTGTACCCACAGTGTGTAAATGTGTGCACGGCTTGTGCAACAGCGGCCTCCAGGGCGATGGGACCTGTGAGTGCTACACGGGCTACACCGGCCCCAACTGTGACACACGTAAGTCCCGCGGCTTCCTCAACACCAAGTCCGGAGGCTGGCAGCCCGCCTAGCTGGGGAGCTTATGTCACCACAGCCCCCTAGGGGCAGAGATGCTGCCTGTTTGCCAGGGCCAACGCTGAGCCACAGTGGCTGGCAGGGAAGGGCACTCCAGGACCTGGCGAGCGCAGGCTGGTGAGCAGAGGTGTGGGAAGTGGGGGTGCAGCCTGGGGCACACAGAGTCTACATGGGGACAGAGGTGAGAAGGTGGTCACAGGGCCCTGGCCAGGATGTGGGGTTCCCCAGGGATGGTGCATCTGGGCACACAGCTGGGACAGAGGGCCCTAAACAGACAACAGAGCTGCAGGTGGACGCTGTTCGTGAGTCCAGGGGACCTGGTGGTGCAAACCACCCATTCCAATCCAGACGGGGGTGACTCCAATCACTGCCTTCCCCAGTCACCCCCATCTGCCCAGTGGTCAGGAGCAAGGCCTCTTTGGTAAGAAGCCAGACTAACAGAGAACACACTCAGGTTTGCTTCCAAGTGAAAAAATACTTCCATCCTGCCAGAAGATACACAAGAAGTGAGGGCAAAAGAAAAAAAAATTGCAATTCACATGGAAGATAAATTTTTATAACAGTATAAAGTCCATGATCCCATATAAACCTAGCAGAAGCCAAGACTTGGAATAAAAAACAAAAGCCAGAAATAAACACAAAAAGGCCAATAAACCCACAAGTAACTGCTCTCAAACACAAATGCAAACCATCCCAAAGCAGGCTAGGGACTCTTAAGCTTCTGTTGTGCCTTGGCTTCGTTTTTTATTTTTTGGGTTTTTTCCCTGATTATATTACACAGACTTTAAAAAGTGCGTAGTATCTGTAGATCTGAGAAAAATACAAGGGATGAGGTGGATCCCCACAGCCTAGGTGGGGAGTTATCTAAAGGGATATGTAGAAGCTGCCGTGGCCCCGGTTCTAGGAATTTACCCTAGAGGATGAAAGGGCTGAAGACCAGCCGTAAGAATTCACCGCACACCGCTTGTGAGAAGCAAATCAGCTGCAGGAAAACTTGCCAGTTAAGAATGGCTGCACTGGTTAGGGTGATGCCAGCGGCTGAAGAAATAAAGGCAAAGATTCGGTGGTTGGCACTGTGGTTCTAACACCACACACCCAGACGGCCCCAGGAACCATATCAAACCCACTGGGTACCACCGGGTATTTTAAATTGTCCAGGGAGGATGCATGCTGGATGCCACCGGACCATGAGGTCGATTAAATTCATTCACTAAGGTTCTGAAGTTCAGCCCCATCCAGTAACATCCGTCTCTGCCTCGCTGCATTTCCAGGATTACAACGATAAAAAGCAAGCAGTGAGGTAGAAATCACTGAGACCGGCATAAGAATTTCAGCCCAATCTGATTCCAGAATTTGGGAATTTGAATAACGAGTCCAACAGCCGCCTATGACTCATGTCAAAGTAAAGGTGGTAATTTAAGAAGGAACTTGAAATATTTCTCTATTGATCATGCTACTTTTTCAAATGGCTACTAAGTTCCATGACATAAGTGGTTACTGAGTTCTTTGGTTTAGAAACCAAAATTGGATCCTCTAGGGACATCTTAGGGAACCAGAGGACCACAGAGGCCGTAAAAACCAAAGGCACCACGGCCCGAGACTTCTGGGGTCCTCTGCGTTTGCAAACAAAGGTGGAGTCCTCGTGCATGCGCCTGTCCGGGTGGGCGTTCTCGGCTTGTTACCGGGAATGGATCTTTCTGCCCATGACTCTGCAGCTCTTCAGAGTGCTCGGCCTAAGCCAGGGGCCGGAAATGAGAGGGCAGAGAAGCAGTTGCTTGTTACCCTCCCTGCAGGGATCCAAGGGACAGTGGGCAGGGAGCCCTGGAGGGACAGCCACTTCTGTGCCTCTTCTGCTTTATGGAGGGAATGGGAGGGAATTCTCTCTGAGTCGTTGATTCAGCCGGCCACGCGGGGAAATAATTCTCCACGGGCCTCAGATCTGTGCGCGTCTCCTTGCTGGTTAGCCTTGTTCCCGGCTGACTTTGCAAGAACCTGTGCACGTGGAATAGCCGTGGGACCCACGGCATCTCCCTCAGGAGCACGAGGAGGCACCCTCAGTCCCCGAGTCAGTAAGGAATCTCTGGCCTCTCAGCTCCACGTCTGCCCTAGGTGCCTGATCAGTGACATTGCAGGTGGATTTTACCAGAACTGGCCACCTCGCCTTTATCTACCCACCCTATCCAGAGGTGTCCAGGCCACACAAGAAAGCTCAGGACACTTGGGAGGGCTGGCCTCGCAGCACCCAGGGACCAGCAGCTCCATGCACGTAGTGAGTTGTGGGCTTGGTGCCTGCCTGGTGCATAGCCCTCTCTGGTGCCCAAGAAAGCAGACTTCCGGCAGCTCTCCCTATCAGAGAAGTTCAGCGACTTCTCCCCATGACATGACTGAACGACATGTTTAAACAGTAAATAGCACAGCCTTCAGGACTTCCATGATATGCTGCTAAATGAACATCAGACTGCTAAGTGTTTGCACAAGCTACAGCCTTGGTGAAAAACCTCATACAGATAAGCTCGGAAGCAAACACATTGCATTGGTTGTTGGGGTTGGGACAGAGGAGTGGGACTCACAGCCCATTTAGTCTCTACGTAGTCGATGTTTTTAAAATCATTGCAGTGGGCCTGTGTTGCTTTTTAGTAAAAGGAAACCCAGCCCTTTGGGTGTCTTGGGGACCGGCTATGCAATGGGGGGTGCGAGCACCTCAGTGATCTTTCTGCACAGCTGTCCCGGAATGTGCAAGCTTGCTCTGCCCAGAGAATTCCAGATGTTCGCCTCAGAGCGAAGACAGAACCAAGCTAGAATGCCGATGCCTGCCCGGTTACAGAGCCAACGGCAAAGACTGTGACCGTGAGTACTTTCCGTCCTGCCGGGCTCCTCACCGAGCTGCTTACGGTCCTTAACAGCCTCCTTCACCACCGCTCGACAGGAACCAGGCCTCTTCCTCCCTGTGTAGCTGAGGGAGGGATACCCAGAGTGCCAGGCAAAAGGGGCTCGGGCCACGACAGGCCTCAGTGAGTGACAGCCTCTCCTTCTATGATGGAAGCTCATGAATCAACTCTACACACTTTACATCATCTGCATCAACATTAGTATAAATCTGGTGCTTCTTTTTTTAATTTTCTCTGTGAGTTTATTCTCCTTCAGAGAAACCGTATGGTACCTTTGTTAAGATAGAATCTGAAGCCAGACCACCGGGGTTCAAACCTTTGATCCGTTTTTACGAACCACAGGACCTGCTTTCCCATCCACCAAGTGGGCGTACAAAATGGACCTTTGCCTTGTAACATTACTGTACACATCACATGAGTTCACATTAATACGTGGCACATGCTTGGAACAGGGCCCCGGGTGTCATATACACTCTATAAACATGAAGATTTCTTTCATGCGACTTTATCTCGCCCACCATAATGCACAGTGATATACGGCAGCTGTGATTTCTGGTGGCCTTGGGCCAGTCTGATGGCGCCGGGGGGTGTCAGGTGGAAAGCAATGGGATCTCCTTCCTGTCTTGATGCTGCGGGTGGCTTTGGTTTCTGTGGCCGTGGTTCCCTCTAAGCTGTCCTCTTCCTCCTCTGTCCCTGCACATGCTGACTGCCTCTTGTTTGGTCGCTGCTTCTGAAGCCATCAACCCATGCTTACATCTACCCTGCGGCCCTCACGCCCGCTGCAACTACCTGGGACCAAACCAGCACAGCTGCATGTGCGGGGAGGGCTACCTCGGGGACGGCCTGGTGTGTCTCCCGGAGGACCCCTGCCAGGCCGACTTCGGGAAGTGCCCGCCCGAGTCCACAGTGTGCAAGTATGACGGGCCTGGAAAGGTGAGCTGAGCAGGCATGTGGGGGCGGGACGAAGCTGCTGGGAGTGAACCCGAGCCCCTGGGGTCCCCTGCCTTCCGTGCCCACTTCGCTCTGCCTCAGGGGAGTGTGACTGGATTTCACCTTACACCCTACACCTCTCCCGGCTTCTAAGTTAGAGGGAGGGAGCCCGGAATACCCTGCCCCAAAGGATGTCAGCTCTGGGAAATCTTGGGGATCCGTGAGGACTTTGTGGGTGAACCACTGTCTCCCTACCTCACACCGTGGCCTTGACTGGTGAAAGTCCTCGTGGACAGGGGCCCTTGCCACGGGGTCCAGCTGGAAGTGCGCTGTCCATGACTGACATTCACCCTCAAGCATTTAGTGGGGGCCTCCAGTGTCCCAGGGGAGGAGATGGGTCTTGGGCAGCAGAAGCAAGGAGCAAGGCTCAGGCTGCAGCTTAAACACAGCTAGGGGCCCCGCACTCTCATCAGTACCGCAAAGGGAGCGTTCCTGGGGTCCTGCGGAGAACACACCCTGCCTGCGCTCCAGAGAAAAGTGCCCCGCACAGTTCCACTACCCTCTGAGCCCTTGCTGGGTGGGCTTTTCAACCCCGAAGTTACTGGTGCTTTGACTGCCTTGTTCTTTGTTTGACCCAGCGAGGAGGAGGCTCTCTGTGCATTGCAGGAGGTGTGACAGCATCTCCAGCCTCTAGTAGTCCTATCCTCCTCCCTGGTGACAATAAAAATTGTCCCCAAACAACTTCCAGTACTACTGGATTGAGCCCTGCAGTTGAAACCCATCATTCCAGAGCAGTGAAACCTCCCATCAGAGGAGCACTGACAGTCTCAGCCCAGAGTCAGGTGTGGTGGTACACGCCTATATTGCCCGCACTTGGGAGGCTGAGGCAGGAGGATTGCCATGCATTCAAGGCCAATATAAGTTCACTATGCAGCCCAGGCCGGCCTGAACTTGCAGCAACTTCCTGCCTCAGCCTCCCAAGTACTGGAATTACAGACATGCCGCCAAACTTGAACCTCATTATGGACTACTTAATGAGACCCTGTCTCAAAAAACTTCTTTAAAAAGTTTCAGCCCAGGTTATACAACTTCACAAGATCATATTTCAAAATAAGAAAATTTTAAAAATACCCGAGCTTGCCACTTACTGCAAAGGCCTTCGGTTCCATCTCTGTTATCAATAATAATAATAACACCCCTCATCTGAACACCAATCTGCTCACCTGTAGACAGTCTGCAACAAGAAGTAGGTAGTCAAGGAGGTTCAGCGTTAGGAAACAAGAAAGCTGAAAAGCTAAATTTTACCCAGAAGGTGAGGACATTCCCCAACAGGTAAGGTACGAGACCGCGATTTCCGTTCCTGAATCCGTTGGGAAGATTTCAGCTTAAGGTACAGCTGAGCCCTTCCTGGACGCAGCCTCTGCGGCAGAGTCCTATGTAGCTAAGGCTGCAGGTGACCCTCAGCGGGGCAGCACCTGCCCTGAGTTCGAGCCCCAGTGCTGTGCTAACCGGGATCCCGTCTGCTTCTCTCCCGCACGCTGAAGTCTCACTGCGAGTGTCAGGAGCATTTCCACAGCTTCCTGCCAGGAGTTGGCTGCAGCATGACCGACCTCTGCAAGACTAAGAACCCCTGTCATGGGAACGCAAACTGCACCATGGCGGCGCCAGGCCAGACCCAGTAAGTGTCGCGTGTTCTAGCTCTGACTTTCCAAGTGGCAGAAGTGGTGGCCAGTCAACGCTGCCAGCTCCTGGAAGGGAGGAAACGTGTGCTGTCCACTGTTATGTTCTCCTCACCCCTCATAGCAGGAGTGAGGAGCCTCCTAGGTCCTCAGGGAACCTGGGTTTAGTCGGTGAATCTCCAGGCAGTTATTTCCTTTGTGAAAAACATCAGAGCCCTCCACATCCCTGACCCTGACTTTTTTGTTGGTTTGGTTTTGGCTTTTTAAGGCAGGGTCTTTTCTTGTAGTTCAGGCTTGCCTTGAACTCACTATGTAGCCCAGGCTGGCCTGAATTTGTAGCAACCCTCCTGCCTCAGCCTCCCGGGTACTGGAATTACAGATGTGTGCCACCCCACACCTGCCCAATCCTTGATATAAATGCTCAGAGTAGAAGAGCAGGACACCGTTGTGCCTGGGGAAACACAAAGGCGTGGCTGCTGAGGTTGTGGGACCTTGACCGATAACGTCCACACCGGCTTCCTCACTGGTGAAAGACTGCCTGACAGCAGTGTGTGACAAAACCCGGGGCAGCTGTGAGGGGAAATACTTGTGTAAAAATGCTTCTGCCTGAGGCGTTCACGTGATAGGCAAGTGCGAATTCGGAGTCTGAAGATGCAGGGGTGGGGGCGATGCCTGGTCCGTGCCAGATGCCCGACCTTGGGCAAGTGGCTGCCTCTCCACACCTCGGTTTCTCCGAGTGTGGCCTGAGCTCTGTGGTGCCCACCTGCAGTGCCACAGTGAACACGGCAGGAGGGATGCCGGCGTGGGGGCAGCAGGCAGCTGTGTCGTGCTATGGCCAGCGCTGAACCGAGGCGGGGACGTGGGTGCTTGATCTCAGGCTGTCTTTCTGTCTGCTCCACATCATTTCTTGCCATGAGGGTCCTGTGGGACTCAGGGCACCCCTGTGGGCTCGGAATCACAGCAGCACTGGACCCTACGGTGACAGAGCTGCTGTGTGCTCCCGCAGCTCCTGCTCCAGCAGCCGTGAAGGTCACGCCTTGCTCCCCGCTTTTATGGCTGGGACGCACCAGTCCTGAGACATCAGGTGTTTGCCCAGGGGTTCTGATTCCAGGCTCTCCCACTGCAGGGGGAGGATTCTCCCTTCTACTGGGGCTGTGATGAGGGTTAAATGAGGGGTCTCTCTTCAACTGCAGAGCAGAACGGGCCATGCGGAAATCACCCGGGGCACACAGGGGCATCCTCCCACACAGGACCGCCATGCACCCCAACACGCTGCAGCCCATGAGTGCTCATTCTAGAGACACAGACGACAGAAGAAATCAGGGTCTTCGCTAGCTTACCACCCTCTGAGAAAGTGTGCGTAGAATGCCTTAAGCCAGTTCTTCCCGTCCTACTGGAAAAGATAAAAATCTAAAAAGGCAATAGAGTGTCAGGGTCGCAAACACTTCATCCAAACAGGTCTGGGGAAGGGGCAGAGAGCTCTGGGATGTGTGTACTGTGACCTTCTCCCCAAATCATGTAATAAAAGTGGCTCTCTCTACCTGGAAAGAGGCCTCAGTAAAAAGTCCGGCTAAGTTAGACTGGCAAAACGGGGAGTGGCGGGTAACCGAGCCCACCTAGGATAAACATGTATTTTCTTTTCTCTTCTGCGAGGTGCGGGGTTATGCAAGACCACCAGGGGGAGCCTGGAACTCTTGTAAGCCAGGAGACCAGCCATACTTTCCTGTGCAGAGCCAGCGGTAGATGCCCATCAGCTGCCTTTGAACGCTGACCCGAGAAGCCCAGCTGGCTTCCTGCATGCTAGGGTTGCCCTTTACTATTTCATGAGAAGTGCAGAGAGGAAATCAGGGACCCAAAGGGGACAGCTCTCTTATTTCCTTAAACTGGAAAGAAAACAGGCCCAGACTGGGCAGGCTTACATGCCAGCCACGCAGAAGTACGTAAGCAACAGTGACTTTTAGACTCTTGGTTGGCGACATTGATTTTTCTCGGTGTTTGTACTAGACCGGTACAGTTCTGGCAGTTGAGTGTCCGAGATCAGGGTTCAGCATGGCAGTTTCCAGTGAGGGCCCTTCCGGGCCGTAGATGCCACCTTCGTGCCCATTATGCCATCACATGATGGTGAGAAGACATACTGGGGTCGCTTCCGGAAGGGCGCCAGTCCCACATGTGAGGGACCCTGTCTCACTCCTCCTAGCCACCGTCACTGATCAAAGCAGTGAAATGAGTGATATTCTAGGGAACAAATCAGCCAGCGATTTGTTTCTGCCAATCAGTGTAGAAATACGGGAAAGCGGCAGCCGTCAGAAGTGGGGACGTTCTGTTACACTAAATCTCACGTGGTGATAACGTCTCCAACCCATAACTTATATGGTGCAAATGCCTCATAGGTGTTCTTAAAACCTGAAGACAGCAGGCCTCCTAATTTAAAAAAAAAAAAAAAAACAGCTTGGAAAAGACTCCAGGCTGGAATGTACGCAGCCCTAGGAGAGACTATTTAAGTCAGAAAACAGTCTCATAAATTCTCAGGCTTTAGACTGAGACATAAAATAAACACAGAAATACTTCTGTCCTCATGCATCCTGCTCGGCCCTGAAGCCATTAAATGCCATTCCCACTTTACACAAAGCAGACCACCGGCCTCCGGACAGGACACTCGGAGGGAGGGTAAACTTGGAGGCTGGAGAAGGTCCCAAGTTAACGGCGTCTTCTCAGCAAAGCTCGAGTGTTCAGAGCGGGCAGGCCGGTCCCCCGTCATCCTGGCTTGGTCTCCTCCTTTCCTTCTATGCCTGGCACAGCACGCCATCCTGGAGGCTCAGTCCCCGAAGGCTCAGGCAGGGAATCACCTCCCGTCCAGCGGGAGACTCGGTGGCTTCCGTGTTGCTTTCTCCCAAAACTGCGCCCAGTTTCTCCTGGGAAGACTCAGTCTCTTCCCCAACACACGCATCCGTACGTCCTGGGATCCTCCTGTGAGAGCTCACTCTGGCACTTGGTGACCTGTTTGTGGGTCACAGTTGTTACTGTCACGGGCACCTGATCACCGTGAGCGTCGTCACCTCCAAACACTGAACTTTGCCGGTGTGATTGTTCTCTTTCATCATCTTTTCTGTCAATACTCCAATGGTACTGTTGTTAAACCCACTTTACAGATGAGAAAACTGGGGCTCTGGGAGGTTAAGTGGCCTAACCTTAGGGTTGCTATAATTAGTTATGTGCCACCATGGGGACATGAAAGGACAAGGTGACGTTTATCACCTCGTGGCCCTTTACTCAGCGCAGTTCCTAGAATTAAGTAGGTGTTTAGTAAGTACCCAGTTCATCACTGAGGGCTGCCCTAGTTTCCCAGGTAGGGTGAGAGGGGAAACCCGTGTTCTTGGAGAGGGGCACCCAGGGAAGACACTGGGTCTCCAGAGGCGATTCTGGGGGGCAGTGCTGGGAGGGACATATGGGCAGGATGCTTGGGCAGTGCTGTACCCACTGGGGAGGGCCAGGAGGTCAGAGAGGCCACAGGACAGGACATACGTGAGCCTCCAGGGGAGGGCGGCAGCATCCTCAGTAGGGGCACGCGGCCTAAGACACCTCAACCTTGGCAGCCACGCAGAGTGGCCTGGCATTTGTGCTGCTAGCATTGGAGGTTGCCAGCAGGAAGAGGACCCCGCCGGCCCTGGTGATGCAGCCGACCTGTGGCTCACAGGGCAGGGAGACCAGGCAGGAGGGCCGCACCACAGCCCAGGTTTGTCCCACAGCTCGGTGACAACAGTTGGCCAAAGGACCATATTTAGAATCGCAACTGAACCAAGGAGAGTGATGCCTCCTGGAGGGCACTCACACACACACACACGAGTGCACGGCATAGTGCAGCCACCACAAAACTGCAATGCCACCAGCGCCCCTTGATCCCCTTAACTCCGTGCCTGACACAGTCCTACCCCACCCTCAGCTCTGGGATCCTGGTGAATGTCACCTCCCCACAGCCCGTCAGCATCAGCCAGCTGTCACCTCCTCTTCCCTCAGGACCTTCCCCCTAGCGATAGCGGTCTGAGGCTCTTCCTGTCTTCTGACACTAGTGTATAAACGTCTCAGGCTTTCACTGTTTCTATATTAATTCACTGTGTGCATGATCCAAGGAATTACATTCCTGTTTGTCACACCACTGTCAACCAAGTACCCACCGGGCCGTGTGCCACATCCCCGGCTTGCAACCTGGAACAAATGCAGGCTCCATCCTTTCCTTCACTCGAGGGCTAGAGAAGCTGGAAGGGAAGCAGATGTTAGTGACCTAACCGGACAGAGCTGCGATGGCAGCTGCAGAGGAGGGCGACCGGATACCTTGAAGGCATGCCCTGAGGGTTGTCGATCTATTGCAGGTCTGTCACAGAAGGCGCCTGGAGGAGGAGGCGCTAGGAGAGAGCGAGGAAGGGAAGTCCAAGCAGATCGGTAGCTCGGGGTCTCTGCTGTCCCGTGGCCTGGCCTGGCCTGGGCCGCTTCCTTCAGCCCAGGCTGCTGCCGTGGGCCTGGGTTTGCAGTGAACACACCAAGCGATTCTCTGCGTGGGGGCTCCTGACCACACTTTGAAAAAGACTCAGACATCCAGTGTCTATAGATGGGGGAATTTATGAGCTAGCTTGCTCCGGAAGGCCAACCAGATGCAGTGTGATCAAAAGCTATCAAGGCTTACATTTTTTAAAAATCGATTGCGTTAACCACCCCTGGAAATCCCACCCCGTCCTTTGGATACACCACCCCTCTCCTGGGTGCTTCCTGAAGCTGCTCTGGAGTCCGAGTTCTGCATGTCTCGTGGCTCCTCGGTGTCCCGAAGCAGATGAAAGCACTTCCTGTCCACAGCCGTGTCCCTTTGCAGAGGACCCGGAAGGCGTGTGGTGCCGGATCCGCTGAGAAAGGCGAGGGGCACTCGGCGTCCTGCGCTCATGAGCCGCCTGCTTCCGATGGCCCGGGGCGGCAGCACTCACTGCGGTTTATGTCTGATTTTTGTGGGTTTTTTAATTTATCTTAAGGTGATTTTTTTCTTTGTTGGCACACGCGTGCAGACATCATGTTCAGTCCTGGGGTGGAGCTGGCCCCGAACACAGCGCAGGTCTCTCCTTCCTCCTGCCCTGCCCTCCCTCCTCCCCCTGCTCCCGTTCCCGTCTGACGAGATCTGCCTCCCTCCTTCCTATCGGCCAGCTTTTCCTTTGCTCTTCATTTACACTGTGGGCTCCCCCGTGAGAGAAAGCACAGGATACCGCAACGTGTGTGTCTGATTTACTTCACTGAACGTCGTGGTCTCCGAGTGCATCCTCACGTGGCTCACGTTTATCTTCTTTAGGGCACAGTGGTGCTCCACTGCGTGGGAATACATTTTGGGTTTATGGACACGCAGGCCTCTGCCTGTGCTTAGCTCTTGTGAGTTGTGCAGCCAAAAACACAGCTATGCGTGGAGCACCGTAGAGGATGCACAGCTGGGCTGAGCAGAAATCCCATGTTAGGTTTTGGAGACAGCTCCGCACTGATTTCCATGGTGACTGCACCAGTCACACTCCTACCACTGATGTAAAAGGGCTTTTCCCGCGGCCTCTGCCGCGTGTGTTGTTGTTTGATTTCCTGATGGTGCCCGTTCCTTTCTGGCATAACGTGGGACCGCAGGTTGTTTTAATTTGCGTTTCTCTAACGGCCAGAGACATGGAGCGTTTCTTTATGTATTTGTGGGCCATTTGTACTTCTTCAGCAACACGAATCTTTATTTCACTTGCCCTGTTTTGAACAGGCCTTTTATCTGTGGGATCTGATCTTTCTGAGTTCCTTGTGCAGTGTGGTTTCCTCGTTCCATGATTTTGGAAAATGCGACCCTGTTAATGTTTGTGCAGGGAGCCCAGGGCACAGTCGTGTTTGTCACCCAATACAGAGTTTGCCAACGAAGACGAAAGGTCGCCTATTTTGTTTGCAAACCAAACTGTTCACAAGCAAAGACATCAGTTGTGTGTTAGATGTCTGTTCTCTGTCTGAGCAATAGCTGATATAAATTTTTTTGTCACACTTCACAAAGATACTCAGGAAAGAGGAATTCTGGAATTTGCAAGAAGGATGAGCTGAGAGTGATCAATCCAGGGGAAGACCCTGAGGGTGGGCCGCCGCACTGTGTCTCTTCCCATAATGGTTTTTTAATTTAATCACTCGTGGGGTAGCTCAGTCACGCCCTGAATCTAAGTACTGCCCTGGAACTCTTGTGATTGCTCCTTTTCTGGCTTTGTTCTCTCTCTCTCTCTCTCTCTCTCTCTCTCTCTCTCTCTCTCTCTCTCTCCTCTCTCTCTCTCTCTCTCTCTTTCTCTGTGTGTGTGTGGGGGGGGGGGCATTGTTTCCCTAGTCCTTTAAATGAAGCTTTGGAGGTGGGCATGGTAGTGCACACTTGTAACCCCAGCACTTGGGAGGCTGAGACATGAGGTTCTCCTCAAGTTTGAGGCCAGCCTGGGATATACAGCAAGACCCTGTCTCAAAAAAAAAGAGAAAAAAACCTATATAAAATAGAATAAACAAGGCCTTGCCCACTGTGGCCTCAGCGCCGGTGACAGTCCGGTGACTGTCATGCACCCCTCCCCTCTGCAGGTGCATTTGCCCCCAAGGCTACGTCAGCAACGGCTTCACCTGCTACGGAAACATCATGGAGCGACTCCAGGAGCTGGACACCGTGCCCAGGGGGACATGGCAGGGAAAGCTGACCACGTTCATCTCGCTTCTGGGTAGGACGCAGCGTGTGCTTCAGGTGGACACAGGCTTCCTCTCAGGCCAGGCACCCGTAAGGCGCAGGTATAGGAAGAGCTGGGCAGGGTGGTCCACTGGGGTCCGCCCTTTTGGAGCAGGGCACACAGGAGAGAGAAGAGCAGGTACTGGACAAAACTGGCAACCAAACATCCGTCTGGCCAGTCAACCACAGCCAAACAAGCAGTCAGCAAAGGCCTTACCATCCCCACTTTGTGTTTGAATTTATCAGCCACTGAAAATAATTTTGCAGAAGGAGCACAAGGCAGGGAGTAGCCATCCTGCCTGGTCCTCGGCGTGCATCTGCACACATGTCCCGCATTCATGTCCTCAGCTCATGCCCGGGGCTGATGTGTTACCCGCACATCACAGGCTTGGGGGCATCAAGCCAGCTGTCACAGCCCCCCCCCCCAGCTCTCAGAACACCAGATGGTGGCAGACAGGGTGACAGAGTGTCCTTTGCAGACTGGACCCCAAGAATCTCGCAAGACAGGGCTCTGTTGACCTTCCACCTTCCCCAGTACCAAGTGCTGGTCCACGCACAGTCTGGCCTGATGCCCCAGCTCCCCCAGGGTGAGGGAGACAGGCTGGCAGCAGAATTTGCAGGATAGGGGCAAAGTGAAAGTGTCAGCTGCTCTGTTCCAACGCTGGGCGTTTCTAGATGGTGACGGCAGAGCAGGAGTCTGCTGAGAGGCTCCTCTGAGGGCGGCCCGGATGGAAGTGAGGGCTGCAGCTTTGCTCCCGAGACGGCAGCAGCTCAGAAAGCCAGGCTCACATAGTGACAGGGACCTGCCCACCACAGGAACTCGCCGTGCGTGACCTGGTTGTCCGGGTTGGCTGTGATGCCACGGCTCGGGGAGGGACCTTGCAGAAAGTCCTGCAGATGCGCAGGGCCGTGCTCCGTGATGCATCCTTAGAGAGCGTCTCAGTGGACACAGGCCCCCGAGCAGCTAGTGGACCTGAAAACGGCAGAGACGGGGCTGTCCTGACCTGCAGCCCTCCGCACCTCTGACCTCCTGTGTTCCCTTTCTCTGCATCTCCCGACTCCTCAGACAAAGCTTACGCCTGGCCGCTCAGTTCGCTGGGACCCTTCACCCTGCTGCTGCCCTCCTCGGAGAAGGAGCCAAAAGAATTCAATGTGAGTGTCCCAAACGGCCTCCCCCGGGGCCGACGCCAAAGCCTCGCGTGCAGTGCCCTCCTCACTCAAAGTGGGAAACGTTGTCACCAACTGTAGTCAGCTTGCTGGGCTGCAGACCGCTGGAACTTACTCTCCTTTCTAACTGGGGTGCTCAAAATACACGGTGGATGTTTACACTAAATAAATTTATTACAGAGATAGACACACTGTCATTGTTTCTCCCTCAAAACACGCCCCTCGCTCCGGATACACCAACCCCATTTTTCTTGCCACTTTCTGAAGCAGCCCTGGAAGTCCTCTGTCACCAGGGTCTTTACAAGGTGTGATCAGGAATCAGTGGCCGCAGCGGCCGGGTGCACCGGCAGAGAGGCAGCTCGTAAATAAACACGTGACGGTGTGACCTCATCCACCTGAGTCACCAGGTCTGACACCATGGGACCTCTGCCTCTTCCCCAAGTCAAAATAACTGTGACAGGTAGACGTTTTCATATGGATACAGAGCAACAAAGAGTCACAAAGCTGAAGACACCCGGGAAGGAGAACTTCCAGCACGCTGCAGAAACTAGCCCAGTGAGCTCCAGGGTCCCCGCCCTGCTGTGCTCTGCTCAGCGCCTCCATCTGTCTGTCCCTGTGGAGATCAGGCGCCTGCTGGTGACCATCGGAGGCCGTCCCGTTGGGGAGGAGGAGGAAAGGGGGCTCCCGTCGAGAAAAAACATAAAGTCTGTGCAGAGTTAATGGGAACCCCGCCCAGTGATTGCTGAGTACCAGGGACACAGCATAGATTGGGTCCGGCGGGCTTCGGAAAGGTTCCCTGCTCAGCAGCTCCGTCACCCTGCCTGGCCTGCTCTTCCCTCAGCCCTGGGGCGGGTCTCCTGCCCACCTCCTGGGCTGGGGGCACGGGGTGTCGCCAGCGCCCTCCTGATGCCGCAACTGTCCGCAGGTAGAAGAGCTGCTTCGGGACCCCGAGGCTGCACGGCACTTTGCCAAACTCCACATCATCGCTGGGCAGATGAGCATGGAGCAGATGAACAACAGCGACACCTTCTACACACTGAGTGGGGTGCCAGGGAGGATTTCCAACAGGGACAAGGTAAGGGCGCAGCCCGGTTCCTTCCGGGGATCAATGACCCCCAAGCTAGCACCAGACGCCGCCTTGCTCTGCGCATTCGGGGTTCGTGGACGGTGTGAAGCACTTCCCTCCTTATCCCCGTTTGTCAAACACCTTCCGTGCAGGGCCGGGAGGACGGCTGGCAGGGCGAATCCTACCCGGGCTGCCCGGTGTTTGGGGTCACTCTGGCCTGATTCAGCTGCCAAGGCCACCGGGAAGATGCGATGTTCTACCCTTGACCTGGAAGCTGGCCGTCAGCCGTCCAGGGGCACAAGAACTCAGACTGCATTTGTCTCGGGGTGCTGGAGTCAGTGTTCTGTCTCCCCGAGCCTATAGTTGTGTAACCCTAAAAAACAACCCCTTCCTGTGACTGCACTACGTGGCAAGCATGCCACGAATCACCCAAAAGCATGTTCTGTGGCTGTGCCAGCTTATCTTAAGCCGACAGGGCACGGAGCACTCTTCCAGTGCTAAGCACAGTGGTGCCCCCGAACCTGTGTAGGGAAAACACCACAGCCCTGCGGAAGAGGTCCTGTGACAGCCCCTGCGTGCCCTCAGGGACCAGGGAGGCCACACCGTGCGCTCCAAACCTTTCAGACTCCAAAGCCCACGGCAGTGACTTCTGCTACACTGTGGGTGCAGAGTGGCATGAGAGTGGGTGGATGGACGGATGGATGGACGGAAGGATGGATGGATGGACAGGTGGTAGATAGATAGATGGCAGGACAGATAGAGTGATGTATGACAGATATGAAGATATGGCTTCCTCTCTTACAAGGACAGGCATATATTCACTCCTTAATTTAACAATGTGTTTTTTGTTTTTTGTTTTTTTTTTGTCCTGGGAATCTGACTCAGGACCTTGTACTTGCTAGGCAGGCACTTGTACCACTGAGCTATATTCCTGGCTTTTATTTTTTAATAAAATAAAACCTAAGAAAATGAAACAGAATAAAGCCAGTCAAAACAAAACTGTGAAAGTGCTACAGAACTTCCCAACAGGATGATAGGAAATCAACAGCGGCCACCATAATACATCTTGTTATCTTCAGAATAGCTGTCCATACCATCAGACATGGTAAAATCAAATAAAACCGAACAGACAAAACCAATCAAAACAGAACACTGAACAAAACAAAACAGTAAATCAGAACAGAACAGAACAGTGAGAACAATACTGGATTTCAAAACCAGCACAGAAGGACCCCACCCCAGCTGCTGTGTTGCACACTGTCACCTCCCAATCGATGCTCAGACTGCCGGCCAGGCCTGCAAAGTCAACCAAGCAACACAAGCACTCAGTTGTTTTGTGCCTCAGCTGCTGTAAACCCAGCCTGTCCTCCCAACCAGCCAGCTGCTTACAGGGGTTGGGTGGGGGGCTTCTCGATTCTCAGCCCCCACACAGGTCAGCTCACGGGAAGGGTGAGCTGGCTTCTCTATTCCTGGGCCTCACATGGTTTGAGCGGCTCCTCAACAAATATTTATGAAGTCTAGAAGTTGTCAGAGCCACACGGACATTAGCTAAGTAATTAGCTTCCTGTTATTCATTCAATTTAAGTCTGTACCATGTGCCTTCTCTGTGTCACTAAAACCAGTGAAACATCCCCAGGAACCTGAGTAGCTGGTCTCTCGGAGGTGGCAGTTTCCTGGAGGAGGGCATTGTAAGACTTTGTCCACGTGTCATTTGTTGAGGTCTGTGATTTCACACGCTGTCTCATTCAGCCTTGGTGAAAACCACGTGAGGTCAACCAAGCAGGCACCTTCATCTTCATGTTAACTCGCATGATGTATCTGAAATCTTGGAGCCAGTAACAGGCAGGCACCAGGGACTCAGGACTTTCGGCTTCTAAGCCAGTGCTCGCTCCTTCCAGAGCTCCACATTAATTTTATTTTATCTTCTTTGGGTATTTTAGGACAATCAAATAAAGCTCGAACTTCATGGGGGCAAAAAGAAGGTCAAAATTATAGAGGGGAACATCCTGGCTTCCAACGGGCTCATACACATCCTCGACGCAGCCATGGACAACATAAAGCCCACCCTCGAGAGCGACTCCAAGGTGAGACGTTGCAGGTAGAGGTGATGCAAGCTCAGCCCATCGACTTTTGTTCTGTGGAGAGACACATCCGAGAAGGACGTGTTTCCTGGCAGGACCGCAAGCCAAGGGAAGCTGTCTTCCATGGAATTCTGAGTGTTTTTGCAGAAGGAAAGCAAGGCTCTGAGTGTGTGTGTGTGTGACAAATTGAATTGTTTAAAAACTCTTATAGCAATTGTCATGATGATGTATTCCTCATGCTCTGCAGAGAGCAGCAGGCACTATCATGACCGTGACCACTAGCTGACCATGACCAAAGCTACAGGTTTCGACTTCCAACTACTGCTCAAGTAACAAAATATTTGCATAATATAAGTAACAAAAGTTTGCATTGCCTAGGTCCTTTTATATGAATCCACAACTATAAATTGTGTTAGAACTTAACCCCTTCTCTTTGTTAGGATTTTTATCTCCTGAGCCACTCTGTCATATTTTTGCTAATTCTTAACGGTAAAACATCTCTTTTCAGCAAACCATAGCAAAATTGATACCAGAGAGGTGCAGCCGTTTCCGAGCTTTGCTGCAGGTTCGTACCTTTCTGGAAGTTTCTGGAGTTTCTGGAAAAATATGTATGTTGAGTCTTCTGTACAATTAGCAGAGGTCTCAGCTATAAATACTGAGAATCATGGCACATATTTGTCTAAGATAGATCGCAGGTACAAAGTTTAACTTCTCAAATGCAGGCAACCAACTTGGCAAGTACCTTGGACAAGGATGGTGACAATGGACCGTACACCGTTTTTGTTCCCAGTAATGAAGCCCTGCTCAGCATGAAAACAGATGATCTTCGTTACCTTCTCTCCCCTGAGGTACCGGGTCCTGCCTGTCCTGCTGGTATTGGGTCAGCCTCCCTGCCCCAGTCTGTGTCCTGTAGGCTTTCTCTAAGCTGGGGTTAGCTAATAAACAGCACACGTTCCACCGCCTGCCTTCCCACAACAAGGCAGACATCACTAATCTAACACGGTCCTCTGGAGCTAATCCTAGATACGGCTTCAGTCTCCTCAATGGAAATGGAAATAGCTCTGATGGATCAGGAAAGTAAGATGTATTTACACCCCCAGGACTGGATGCTTGATTTGATTTGTCTTGGTGCTTTTATATTTCACAACACTAAAATCCACTTTTTAAGTTCCCTACTACTCTACAACCACCAAGAGAATGATAACCAAAGTAGCCCAGCAGGGCCAGGGTCTAGATTAAGCTCTCAAAGGAACAAATGTTATTTTAAATGTTGCATTCTGTCCTTTATATCACTTCCCCCCTCTCCACTATAATCCTTTCCTTAGAGACCACAGGCCTGCAGTTCTGTTCCGATCTCCCTAGAAAAGAGGCTGCTAGCCCTTTCACATTGAAACTACCTGAAGGCTTGCTCTGAATTCCTAAAACTTGGAATATTGGTTAATATTTTTCAGTATCTAGAAGAATATCTTGTCTCCCGAAAACACAGTTAAATATAACAGTTTAACTAGGGTAGAACAGAAATGCTAAGCCTCCACCTTTCTGTCAGGCACCCTGTTGGGAAAGCTCTTCCTGTGCCTCGTGGTGCCGGGAGCTGCCTCCTCTGGGCTCTCAGGACTAGATTGTGTTGCTCTCTCTGGCTCCACTTCGCGAGGGTGAGAGGGTGAGATTGCACCGGCAGCTGGGAGCACCGGGGTGGTCGGCCCCGCACCACACTGCTCTGGCCCTAGGTCTGCTTTCGCTCAAAGGCAGCACCTGTCAGCCTGCAAAGAGTGTCAGAGTCCACGCCTCTGTTCCGAGTTTTCCATTTCAGTTTGTAGGTGAGGAGGAGCAGGATGACATCTGCCTCTTCCTCTGGTCCAGAGGCTGTGCGGGTTACAATTTCTCGTCCCTAGGAAGCTCCTCTGGCTCCCCCCTCCGAGTGGCACCTTTAGCTCGAGGTCAGGGAGGAGCCCCCTCCCGAGCCAGTGAAAGAGAAGATAAACCGCTGTCCCTGCAGAAGGGTTTCCAATCTGACATCACATTTCCCTAACCGAATCTCTCTCCCTGACACACAGTTTCCATCTGGAAACCACCCAGTCCCCACAGGGACCACGCTGGCCACAAGCCCCAGCTGATGGCTCCGTGCCTGAGCTGGACAGACGTTAAAGCAGAAGCTCACTGGGCAGATTCACACACAGGAAAATGGAGCAGAGGGAGGTGAATGTACAGAGCTCAAGGTCACACGTGTTAGCCACTCAGGACTTGGGGTTGTGTTTTTTTCCCCCACCTAATACTGCAGGGAGTCATCCTGAGGGAAAGAATGCAGAACACCAGGGTCCAGCAGCACCTGGACGCAAGTCCTGTCCCTTTGAGCTGGCCGGTGCTGGTGCTCCCAAGTCAGATGAGGGCTCCAGGGGTGATCTGATTCCTCGGTCCCTCTCCTTCCCCCCTTTCTTGTAAAACAGACCAATGTCAATTCTACAAGCCTCAGAAGCAGATTATTCCATTGGTAAATTCTTTCCTGCAAAATCACCAGTGTGGAAGGGAGCCGCGCTGGCCACTTCTGTTGCAGGAAGGCCTGAGGCCCAGAGGGCAGGTGACCTGCTCAGAAGCAGAGCTGGGATTCGAACTCAGATATCTGTGATCCAGATCGGTGCTTTTCCAGAATACCTCCTTTTTAATTTCTCGGCCCAAAATGTATGAAGAGCCTACCATGTGCCAGCTGTGCTGGGGGGCTACGGTGACAACGATCCCAGCAGATCCTGCAGCTTGGATTCATGCTTCTCAGCAGGCCCATGTGTCTCACCCTCTGCCTCCAAGCGCTGACACCTGTGACAGCACTGCTCCGGCCTGTGGGTCCCACTTCTGCATGTCATGGAGGAGCTGGAAGGGGAGGTTGAGGCCCAGAGTGACTTGCTGAAGGTCACACAGTGACAAGAGAGCTGCAGGACGTGTCAGTCCCCTGCTGGCCCTGGTGTCAAGCCCAGCCTTCCCTGCACAGAGTGCGCTGACCTGGCGACAGGGCTGCCATACCATTTACCTCGCATGCTGGCGCACTTTCGGGAGGAAATAGACCGCCAGAACAACAGGCATAAGCCAGGGTGGTCCTGGACGAGCCAGGCTACGTGGTCACTGTACTCACAGGAAAGTCCCCTGGTAGAGGCTAAGGCCGAACGCAGAGAGGGGGCGCGACAAGGGATCCAGGTCCAGCGGGGCTTCTGTTAGCCTGGCCTGCTGGTGCTGGGCCGGGTCGGCCTCCTGGAGGTCACCGGGATCTGGTGTGTTTGCCTTCCCAAGCCAGGCCAGCAGGGCTGTGCTAGAAGCAGAATTCAAGGGCTGGGAAGCTTGGGACTCATCGAGGAGCTTGCAGCCCTCTGCAGGAGGTCGTGGCTGCCACTGCCTTCTTCCCCAGACCGTCGGCCCCCAGCTCCTGACTCTGGGTTCCCTCCAGGGTGGCCCCTGGGGACCGCACATCTTACCTGTGGCCCCTTCTGTGGTCTCCAGGACCCTCTTTTCCCCACTGCTGCTTCTGTTTTCTATAGTAAGAGAAACTCAAAACTGAGTTTTGTACAAGGCAAATTCAGCGGAGACTCGTGTGGCCAGGTATTCCTAGGTAAGCTCCATGCAGCCCAATGGAGCATGTGACACAGAACCCTAGAGGGCTGCCCAGCAAATCCAGGGTAACCCAGACCCACTGCAAGGCTTCCGAGCCTCAGGACCACAGCCCAGACTCCTCCATAGGCTCCTAGCCTGAGTCAGCTCCGTGACCTTGGACTGTCCTTGGAAGTCAGCTTCATCACACATAAAACAGGCTGGCGGTGGCCCTGGCCTGACAGGGTTATGGGAGGATTACAGGACATGCCTGTGCTGTTTTCAGATCAGCCCGTCAGGGGATGGAGATTTGGTGAACGTGAGCTACTGAGGAGAGGTGATGTTTCCTCACCCCAGATTTCCCCATAAAGAGGTTGTGAGTCGTTTACAGTCGTGGTTAAAAGTGTCCAAAGCCATTTTCAGGGCTTCCTCAAGGAGAAGAGGTAATGTTTTCTCCGCCGACTAAAAAGTCTTTGGGTTTCTTTGCAGGGCTCTAAGAAGCTTCTGGAACTCGTCAGATACCACATTGTCCCGTCTACTCAGGTTGGCCCCCGTCCTCCTGCTTTTCCCTGCCTCCCAGACACCTGGCCCTTGGTTTGGAACCGCAGTGTCTTGGCGTAGTGACTGAGTGATTCCGTGCTTTATCTGTAGCTCTGAGCCATCCCTGGCCATAAGCAATGAGTCCTGGGCAGGGAAATCTGCCCGCCCTCGGGCGTCAGCGCTCGCATGGCTCCCTCACAAACATGGAGGAGCTTTGCTTCCAGTGAGGACCCTTAGCAATCAGGGCTCTGCACTGTGCTCTTCTCTCACAGCTGGAAGTGGCCACCCTCGTCTCTACGCGGCAGATCAGGACCATGGCCAACCAGATCATACGGTTCAACGTCACCGCCAATGTGAGTGGGGGCCAGGCTGCTGGGTCGAGGCTGAGTGCACGCTCCGAGGCCCCCGAGCTGTCAGACCTCTGCGAGACCTTTCCACGATCTGCTCACCACTGCCAGAAAAAAATCCCTGAGCAGCTGAGTGTGCGCCCGTCTGCACCGGTGTCAGGGGAAAAGCAGTGGGGGTGGGGGGCTTATATCCCACCAGCAAGGGCAGGCTTTAAAGACCTCATTCAGGGGTCAGCGAGCTACATAACTGCAGTCCATCAAGTGACCACAGCCCAGGGGACCGTGAGCTCAGATAACAGAGTCTGAGAAAAGCTGCAGAGGGCCTGGGGGAGCAGATGACGCCTTCACCGTGCTAGAGGATGAGTAGAGAGAACGTGGAGAGAGGAGCAGAACAGAGCTCCTGGCAGAGGAGAGGGCACGCACAGCGGCCCCGAGTAGAGGGAAGATGACTCTCTTACAAAACCTCAGAAGGCGGGGTCACCCAGCCAAGGCTCTGGGGTGTGGCATGGCTCCCTCTTGCCTCAGCCTGAGGGTGGCAATGATGGGCACATCCTCTCTCGCACATCCCTTGGGTGCTGCGTGCCAGGCGCTGTTCTAGGTCCTGAAGACAGATCATGCACAGACAGACAGATGGAAGATCCTGGCTGCACAGAGCTTTCATTCCAGCAAATAGGGAGCTAGAGCTAGAGAAGGAAGGAAGCCCATCACAGCGGGAGCATACTAAGGAGAAAGCAGCAGACAGAGCAGGCGGGGTGGACGGTAGGGCTGGCCTTCGACAGAGTGCCTGGAAGGCTTCCAAGGAAGGCACGTCTGAGCCAGGACGGGAAGGACACAGAGGGACACTGGCGTGACTATCTGGAGATGGAGAGGCACAGACAGCGCCAGGGCACGGGGCGAGGAGCGTGCAGGAGCTGTGTGAGGAACGGCAGGCAGGCAGCGTGGCCAGAGCCAGAACTGAGCAGGAGGAAGGGGGAGAAGGGCTGGGCTGCAGGTGCCGGCTCAGAACTCAGGGCGAGGGGCAGGCTCTCACTGAGAGGCCTGCAGGTGCCCTGGGGGAGGAGTTAGCTGGTGACTATCGTCCAGGAAGGCATGACCTCGACTCAGACCACAGCAGCACAAGGCTGATTGAGTCCTGAGCTGGTTTTGAAGGCAGCCCAGCAGGATTTGCTGGTAGACTGGATGAGCAGGGAAGAAGACAGCTACGCGTGTCCCCAGGGGCCCCGACCTGAGCCACTAGAAGCATGAAGTTGTCATTAATACTGCTGGGGGGGTAGAGGGGTCAGGGAAAGTGGAGGCGAGGGGCCCCTGCTCACTGTCCCCCTTCTGTTCCCTGCACCGCACTGTGCAGGAATTCGGCTGCTCCTTTACAGATGTGTCCCGGAGTCACCCTCCAGGCAGGAAATGCATCTGAAGGGGGCACCGTGGCCTCACACAGAGGGTGCCACAGCTCAGAGCTGGCATGTACACACCTCCTTCCTAGCCCAGGACCACCAGGTCCCCTGTGCCAGCCAGGACCGCTCCCCCGCCTGGTGTCCCGGAGCTTGCTCCCCAGGTTCAGTTGACCCCGTCAGCCAGGCCCTTCCGACGGCCGGCTTCCTGTGGGTGACACGTCTCCCCTCACCGCGGCGTGGGGCTCCCTCCCTCCTGCAGCCCAGAGGGAGAGCTGTCATTACTTCCCTCCAGGGCCGGATTCTGGCAAACGATGTAGCCATGGAGGACATTGAGGTCACTGCCAAGAATGGGCGCATGTACACGCTGGGTGGGGTGCTCATCCCTCCCTCCATCCTCCCGATCCTGCCCCAACGATGCGACGAGACTCAGAGCGAAACAGTACAGGTAAGAAAGCAAGGAAAACGCAGAGAACGGGGACCGGCCGCTGCCCGCCTCCTCCGGGCCCCAGGAGCCCTGACCACCCTCCCACACCTGGCCTACCCGTAGGCCATTCCACCCATCACCCCATTACCCCGAGGCTCTGGGGCCGCCCTGTGGGATCCCCGACCGCCCTGCCCCAGGGCCGTAGCTCTGCCTGCCCAAGAAGGACTCAAACCCTGCGCTGCTCTGGTGAATCAACCACCTCTCCGTGGTTCTTTTCAAACTCCGGGCTTCCTTTCTCCGTGAGCTCCTGCCGCCTCTAGGGGCTTTTCTCTTTCCACAGCAGGATTTTTGCTTTGGTTTAGTTTGGTTTGGTTTTTTGGTTCAAGCAATTTTAATCGAAGCACCTTCAATTCCAAAATTATCTACCTGCAATCTCTTAATTCCTTTGGAAACCTGAAACTGGCCATAATATAGGTCTAGATCTTTCTGTTCAGGACACTTCAATAACACATCAGTGATGTTCTCAAGATATCTTTGGAGTGCGAGCGCTGGATATGCAGAATGTTTTCATTTTATCTTGATGAAGGCTAGAAACAGCGCACCGAGCACCTGGACTTTCTGATTTGCAAGTTCCTAAATTGATGAGATGATGCCGATGTTCTAGTCAGTTGAGGACAATTTAGGTCCATCAGGAGTTTTGTCTCATTTTAGTCTCTCCGTTTTAGGAGACGAAGAAACAGGGTCCCCAGCAGTGATGTGTGTTTGGTTCTGAGTGCTGGCAGGTACATCACCCAGCTTACACCAAGGTGGAGCTCAGGACAGGCTGGAGAGAGCGGACAGGGTTCCAGGGACGCTCAGAGCGTTCCCCATCCCAGGCAGCAGCTGTCCAGGTCCTCGAAGGAACTCTGCAGAGGAACAGGGCAGCCCCAGCACCTGCCTGGGAGCAAGGTCGTTCTGATTCAGATGCTTCAAAGCTTTTCCTCCTCTCTGAAGGACAGAATCACCGTGCAGTTTTGATCTGTAAACCCCACAAAATGCAGTTAGGTAGAGAAAAGAGCTTCCCAGAGCCACCCCAGAATGAGTCTTAGGGTTAGGGTTAGGGTTAGGGAAGCAGATTTATTAACTAACACTCCACTGGTCAGGGTCCCTGCAGGAAACAGAATCTACACAATGGTTAACGATCAGTTATCGGTGGCATCAAGTGAAGAGACGAGGAGGAAGAGGGTACCTCGGAGGGGTGCGTGGGCCTAAGGACACGGTCATGCCTGGGCATCCGGGGAGAAGTGACAGCCGATGGCTGTTACCGCCCAGAACCAAAGTCCCCAAGAAAGGGGGAGAGTTGAGGGAACTCAGCGAAGTGAAGAGACGGTGTCCATCAGGAGTTCCAGGGACAGTGCCGAGGCCCAGGGGGAGCAGGGAGGAGACCGCCGCCCTCGCCCTCCACCGCCCACCGATATCCTGCTATGCCTCAAGTTGGCCAGAGCCAGTGGGAAGCTGGCGAGAGGCGAGAGCCGTGCTTCAAGGTCTGCCTGCAGCTCGGTGGAAGAGCTCGGGAAAGCTCTGGGAGGTTTGCAGGCACACTCTGGTTTGCTTTCTCCTGGACGCGGAAGCCTTGAGGAGACCCAGGCAGGCGAACTGCAGATCACAGCCTGGAATCTGTGACCCAGGCGACTGGTGACACTGGTGACAACTGCAGTGTCCTCAAGGGCAGGTCCCTCCGGGGCCGTGGACAGCAGGCTCTGTCCAGAAAGAGGAGAAGAGGAGCCGTGCTGAGCCTAACCCGGTCCGCAGCGGGCAGCGTGGACTTCACCCCTCCCCTGGGGAGGAGTCACTGGAGTGGGAGGGTGCCGGCATGGGGGCCCTCTTTGGAGGAGGGAAGTGAGCCTGAGACAGAACCGCTTGTGTCCTCCACGGTGGGGTGCGACAGCTCACTGACCTGCCCCCTTTCCTCCCAGGGCTCGTGCGTGAGCTGCGCAGTGGTGTTTCACAGCAGCTGTCCTGTCAACGCTGTGCCCATGGTGAGTGCGCCACAACTAGTTCACCTCAGCAGCCCCACGGTTTGGTCTCCCTTCCTTTCTTCCTTCCTTCCAAGATACTGATGCAGCTGGAGTCAAATGAGCCCAGCTCTTAGCGACAGTAGGGAGCGGCAAGGGTCTCAGCCTTTGTCTGTAACATCCTTCGTCTGGAAGCAGCAATGACACAGTAGCGTGAATAAAGCTCACGCAGGATTCTAGAATCAGCCTCTCCAAGGAAGGCTCCGGTATGCCTCCCTCTTAAATAAATCCAAGCCTCATTCTGGAGAAAAATTACATGGCAGGAAGCATTGTGGGTTGCCTTCAGGCAGGAGGACTCAGTTGTGATTTCACAGGTTAAGCACAGCCCAGTGACGGTAGTAAGTGAACGGTGTTTCTGGTCTGCAAAGAGGAGCAAATTTTAAGGAAAAGAGAAATAAGAGGCGGCTACTTATATTAGTTAGCCTGACTGAATCATTTTGCAATGTGCACATCCATTACAACGTGACTCTGTACCCTGCTATATACATAAATATCATTCATCAATTAAAAGTAAAGAAGATGAATGTTAGGAAAATGACTCTGAAGTTATCAGAAGCTCTTTGATTTTGAATGTATGCATATTTGTTAAAGATTCATCATACACTGGACACTGTGCTTGGTTCCAGGGGCATAAAGATGAATTCGTTGTTTGGTTTGATGTCTTAAGAAATTCAACTTAATGGGGCTGGGGATTTAGCTCAGCGGCATAAGCGCCTGCCTTGCAAGCAGGCGGTCGTGAGTTCGATCCCTGGTACTGATAAAAATGAAAAAGACAAAAAAAAAAAAAAAAAAAAAAAAGAGAGAGAGAAATTCAACTTAAAGCAGAAAAAAGTTATAGGACAATTTCATATGGCAAGAACTACTGCAGCAAAAGCAAAATGCCTTAAGTTACCAAAAAAGAAAAATCATGATGATGATGGAAATTTCTACCACTGAGTTCATTATAAGAAAGCGTCTCCCACCAGGAATGGTGGTGCACACCTGTAATCCCAGCACTCTGGGAGGCTGAGGCAGGAGGATCATAAGTTCCAGCCCACCCTGGGCAACTTGGCTACTTAGTGAGAACGTCTCTCAAAATAAAAAAAATCAAACAGAAGGCAAGGATGTAGACAAAGGCTCTGGGTTCAATCACCAGTACTAAAAGGGAGAGAGAGACAGAGAGAGAAAAAAAAGTGGGGGGAAGGAGGAGGAGGGGAGGGGAGAGGAGCGGAACAGAGGGCTGGGAAGCGAGGAGAGGCACGCAGGAGCTGGCTGGTGTCACAGCGCCTGCCCCATGCAAGCATCTTTCTCAGTGCTCAAAGCAGCACCCAAGGAGGAGGTGCATGGTCAGCACACCCACCTCTGTTCTGAGGAACAGAGCCCAGGTTGCAAAACTCGGCAGCTGCAGTCACATCGTGACCAGGGGCAGAGCCAGGGTTTGGTCTGTGTGTTCAAATCATCAGGGTCTGATTGAAAGGTGGGGAGATGAGTCGCATGGGCAGGAGCCTAAAGACCTCCAAATTCCCCCTCCCAAGGCTCCAGATCACTGCCTGGCCGGTTATCCTGAGACCCAGATGAGGAGGGGACCGTCCCCTCCTCAGCAACCTCAGAACCCCTTAATCTGTCTAAGACCTTGGGGTGGTACAGCCTGGGAACTTCTCAGTGCTCCCTTCTTAAGCAAGAGCCTAAGAGGAAGGAGTCAACTTGATGTGAACAAACACTTATCTACACCTGAGCCAGGAACCAGATCTCCCGATGAAACTGGAGGTCAGCACTGAGGTTCCATTTCGCAGCTTAGACAGCTGAGACCCACAGAGGGGTGTATCCGCCTGTGATCTTCAAGTTAGCAAGTGTCATGCCGAAGTCTCTGACCTGACAATCATTAGCAGTGTTTCTTGGGGCAGGGGGAATAATTTAGTCCACTTGAGTCTTTCCTTATTAAAAAAATAATAATAATAAAATTCACGAGAGGCCGAGGTACAGCTCGGGGTAGAGCACTTGCCTAGCATGTGTGAAGCCTTGGGTTTGCTCCCCAGCACCACAAAAATCAGTAAGCAAATAAATAAACAGCACAAAAACTTCCTCATGGAATTGGAGACTGATGAACTCATTTAAGCAATGTGCCCTACGCACGGTGAGTTCTCAATACGCAGAAGCGCTGGGCGACTCTAACCTGCACCGACCCAGGAATAGAAGGTGCGTTTCTGCTACCCGAGCCTGAGGAAGATCTGCAGCTCCCGCTGTGTTCTTGGGTGGATTTTCCCTCAGAAGCGCCAGGCTCCGCGCTGATTCGAAGACCTCTGCCTAGGAGGAGCTGGGGAGAAAGTGCTCCCTGGTCATGTAGACATCCACGTAGCGTGTGCCACGCACTGTGCAAACTCCACCTGGCGTTCTGCCAGCCAGGACACACGGGTGACCCGAGTGACCTTGAGCCTCAACCTCAGGGCCCTGCACGGGGGCTGGAAACGCAGCCCACAGCGCTCCTGCCCCGTTTCCTTCCAGCCGCAAACCGTAAGCCACTGCACCATCAGCACCGTGTTCGGCAACATCCAGGGCTGTGTCCAGCGATGCAAAATCACCGTGAAGGTAAGGAGCGTGCAGCCAGGGCCTCCTGTAGGGCACCGGCCATCCGCAGGCTCAGAGCTGCCCGCGGCTCACGGGTCTTCCCCATGAGGACGGAAGGGTGGACTCCCTCCATGACGGCTGGGTCACCTCCCTGTGACCTTGGGTCCCCTCTTACGCTAACGCAGAGCTCACATTCCCCCCAAGTCTGCCGGTGCCCGTGCACAGGGACACCTCCTCCTCTCTCACCCACCTTCTGCCTCAGAAAAGAGCAAATACTGTTTCCTTCCAGATCATTCTCCCGGGTTTTCAAAGGCACGTGCCTCTTTCAGGATCCCACTCACCCGGCCTGCCTCTGTTGCCCGATCTCCAGAGGCCTCCCCAGTCTCCGCGGCGTCCGTCTCTGCCCCCGCTAATGGGCTGCAGCCCTTGCTCCCCAGTCCTTCCCAGTCTCTGAAAGCGCTCGTTTACTGAATTGCTACTCTCAGCTTGCATACTGAGCCCGCCCTGACTAACCCACAGGCTCCCTGAGCCCCCAGCCCTGCCCTTTCTCTGCCCTGCACACAGTGGCAAAGCCAGGAGGGCACCACCCACTGGTGGTGGCCAGAGGCCGAGCCCTGGTCATGCCATCGCGTGCCAAAGGAAAAGGCTGGCCCCTGAGGAGGGGCTGCCGTCATTTATGTAACAACGGAAATCAAAGTGTGTCCCCGTAGAGGAGCGGGGGCTCCACTCGGGCTCAGGAGGCGCACGTGATGTCTCTTCTCAGATACCAAAGTGCTGCAAAGGCTTCTGCGGTCCTGACTGCATCCCGTGTCAAGGAGCCCTCTTGAATTCGTGCCCACCAAACAGACAGGTGAGGAGACAGCCGGCTTCCTGAGTGCTGAGTTTGATCCTTCTGAGCTCGAGCGGAACAATAATTTTTAAAACTGCCAGACCCAAAGATGACATCATGGTGGCCGCTGTCGCCCCCGTGAAGGAAAGAAAGAGATCTGTTACTACAAGAGAAGAAGGTGTCCGCATGAGCAGGGGTCTCCTTTGGTGGAGGGCAGGGGCCTCCATTCTGGGCTCTCCTGTCACCCAGTGCAGGTCCTTAGGCAGCTCTGTGGGCCCTCTGCACCTGTCTTTCCACGCAGGAGGCATCAGGGCCTCCACCAACCCCAGTGAGCCGTAAAGGCCAAAATTGCCTCATCTGAATCGGAGGCCCAAGGTAAACGGCACAAAGTAACAGCAGCCATGAATCATACAGAGAAATTGCAGAGCAGGATACTTGATGGACTCTTGTCTAAAATATGGCTCTTGTGAGAGAAAAGCAAAGCTAGAAAGAAGAGTTCAGTCTTACATAGAAGACAGGAACAGCAAGAGGCCAGTGCTAAGGACGGTGGCTGGGTGATTGGGACAGTGGCCAGTAGCCCGCTCTGATGCGGGGAATAACTACAAATCCAGCCAGAAGTGGGCAGATGGAGGACAAATGTGTTTCCCACTGGAGGGAGGAAAAAAAGGCAGTTAAGGTTCCCACTGGAGAGAAAGTGATGGTGGGAGGTGGGGCGGGGGAGCCGGGCACTCCTCCACAGGCCCTGTCCCGTCCCTGCTGTCCCTGAAACGTGACGTGCAGGTTTCCAGTTCACCATCACAGTCTCCCTTGAGTGGCACCCCTTAAAATTCTAAATCCTGAGTCAGGATCCCCACGTTCACCACCTGCCTGACACCAAGACCTCTTCCACAAGGAGTCCAAAGGTCACGTCGCGTGGGATTGATTCTGAGTCTGAAGTCAAGTATGAAGTGGAAGTGTCCTCCGCCCACACCTGTGTCCTTTACAATGGCTCTTGGGGCCACTTCTCTTCCAGTACGTGAAAGACATCAACGGCAACGGGACCTGCGTTTGCAAGGACGGTTTCTACGGCTCCCAGTGTGAGTTCTGCTCTGACCGCAAATCATACGGACCTCAATGTGACCAAAGTAAGTGACACTTCCTGGATTTTTCCCACCACGGGACAGGATGCTGGCGCAGGCGTAGTGTCTTGTGATTTCTGCTTGTATTGGGTCATCATTCCGGTGTATTCCTCAGGAGCCAGATGACTGGGTCCCACCTGTAGTTTCCGAGACAGTAGGCCTACAGTGGGGTTGAGAATCTGTCTTTCTAACAAGTTCCCCAAGTATGCTGGTCTGACACACCTGTCCAGGGAACCACACTTTGCACCCCTCACCTGGTAATGGGTCTGCACCCAGGCATCCAGGCTCCTTCCTTTCAAGCAGTCTTCTTCCCGAGTGCCTTCAGCCGCAGATGTGGACACGGAAAGTTACCGCCTCTCTCTAGACCTCAGGTGCTTCATCTGCAAAAAGCACTTGATGAGGCTGGTAGCTCCCTTAGGAGACTGAGAGCAGGTTACACAGGAGAAGCTTGTCCTTTCAGACAACGCCTGGCACATAGTGATGCAAACATCAGAATCCTGGAAGATATGTGGAAAATCCCACATCGAATAGGTGCTGTGAGACTCCCAGCGGGGTGCAGAGGCTGGGGCTGGGTCCTGAACGTTCGCCCTAAGCCCCCACCCAATCCCTGGCCCATCAGTGTCCTGGGGCACATCTGAGCAGCCTTCACCTCGTCACATTCAAGCCTCTCGCCCTCCTCTGAGTGTCTCGGGGCCCCTCCTCTCATCCCACACACCCAGGCATTGATGCCCAACCCGCATGAGCTGGCTCCCTCCCAAGTTTTAAACCGCTGTACTCGGAAAGCAAAGCTCGTGTTTAAAACAGTAGCAGAGATGCAGAGATGCGTTGGCTCGCATGATCTGCTGTGTTTACGCACGGTCACCGACGGGAAACACTCTGAGGCTCTGGTACCAGTCCCCGCGTGGGGACTTCATGGTAAGTTGGGTGGCTTGCTTTACCTCTCTGGGCCTCAGTTTCTGTATCTGAAAAACAGGGATTTAAAAGTACCAACCGGAGGGGAAGAGGGATTGAAGGGAGAGGAGGGGAATGGGAAAAAAGAAGAAGCAGGATATATCCTATCCAGGAACAAATTCCTTGTGGTGAATGTGATCCTTATATATATCAAAAATGTGCCAAAATAAGAAAAGAAAAGAAAAAGCACCAACTTCCAGGCCCGGTACCTGTTCATGAGCAGGTGCGGGCGGCCTCCCAGGAAGGGGGCTGAAATGCTGGCCTCTTGCTATCTGCGGCTGGCCGCGGAGAGCGTGCAGGACACACGCGCTCTCCGTGTCTCTGCCACCGGAAGTCTCTTCTGCGGCAGGTGTCTTCAGGAGAAGGGGAGGAATCGCCTGGCCAAGCTCGGCCACGCCGTAGTTGAGCATTGAGTTCCTTTCCCGCTTCTGTCACATGGGAAGTGGCTTCTTGCCCTGCACCACACACACACACACACACACACACACACACACACACACACAGTGTGACCAACACCTGGGTGAGTGCTTACCTTTCAAACTTTATACTGGGGGAAAACAACACTGCCCTAAATCCTCCCCGCTCTGAACCGCCTGTCCCACATCCTTCCCCCTTTCTGAAGCCGTTTCGGGTCCCCTTGTGGGAGTGTCTTCAGGAGGTGCCTTCACAGGTACAGTGACTGCGGCTGCTGCCCCCTCCTACCTCATTCCCCGTGTCTGGCACCGTGAGGCTCCCGGCTCCTCCCCAAGTCACAATGACCAAGAAAGGGAAATATTCAGAATCAACTCGGGACATTGAGGCAGCCAGTTCAGCACAACCAAAAACCACTCACAAAAGAGGCCTTTACAGAGCTGCTTCCGAAAAGGCCGAGAAGGGCGGCCCGAAGGTGTCGAATCCGAGGAGGAGGATTCTGAGGGCGATACACGGCCTTTTACTGCAATATTTTTTTTCCAGCTTTCATCTCTTTACTAGAGTGACTATGGCTATCAATACCAAAATCTAATTTATTTTTATTTATTTAAAGAGAAAAAAGAAAGGAAATAAAAAAACAAAGCAGTAACAGGGTACAAACAATACAGAATTTCAAGAAAAAAAATATACAGTAAGAAATCACTAGTTAATAGGTTACACTTTGTCATCTTAGAAGCAGTAGTCCAAATTATAAAATTATATAAAGTGGACATTCATACAGTGAGATTGCAGACAGTTCCGTTCAATGATCCAACAAAAGCTCAGTAATATGGTTTTCCATCCTACACACTCAGACATACATGCAGTTATATCCCTTAGTCTACCTTCTTTTCCTCTCTTTTTTACAATAACAATTACACTTTTTGGGTTTTTTTTACTCCCACAGTTCTTATTACTTTTTTTGAAGAGAATAAGACCTAACGTAACTAAACAGAACAGAGTCGGTTAGAACAGAAGGGTGGGCATAGTACATGATGCAAAAAGAGAATACCAGGTGATCAAAAGTGGTTACCATTGTGCCTCTTGCTATTTTTAAAAAGAGTTGCCTACATCATCAGGTATAATAGAATTGATCAAAACAGTACAGTACAAGACCAATAAAACCTACACTGGAGACCTTACAGGACTTCAAAAGAAGATAATAGTCAAACCATAATGGGCATCATAGTAAAATCTTATTGCCTTCAAAGTGATTGCCTATATCCTCAAACTTGATATTATCAAACAAAATAGAATATAGTAGAATCAGACAGAACAAGATGGGAAGAGCAATACTGGGGTTCAAATCAGGTTAATAGGAAAACAAAAAAGTTACTATAATATATCCTGCTATTTTTTAATTTAGTTTTCCCTTAATTGAGAAAAAAATAGATTAATTTTAAAAAGAGGAGAGATTGAGATAAAAGAGGACATTGTAACAGAACAACACCGGTCAGAACCGAACAATTCAAGCATCATTGTATTCACCCCCAGATAATCAAACATAATAGTAGTCACCATAGTGCCTCTTTCCTTGAATTATTTGAGTATAACTTCGTATACTATATGCAATATTTTTTCTAATTTGAGCATTCACTGTATGACTCACCAAGTCCCAGGGCACTGGGACATGTGTTTGGAGATCCGGCTGGCATTGCCACCACCAGGGAGTCACCTTTCAGCCCCGGCCTCTCCCAGACCTGAAGATCGGCATTCTGCGCTCTTGGCTGGACCAAAGGATTTGTCAGGCACGGATGAGATGCCGTGGGATGCAGCAAGTGAAACTTACAAAGGCAATTCCGACCATCTTGATTTGGGTTTGGAGTTGTGTTTGCATTTGATCCCTTGGAGGTCAGGCACGTGGAGCCTAAGCAGCCAGCTCTGGACCGTTAAAGATGCTCAGGCACAACCCGGCCACTTTCCCCAGGTCTTTCAAGTTGTTCGGTCTCGTCTCCCCCATAGTGGACTCCTTCAGCTCGGCTTGCTCCTGAGGGGCTGGATTGGTCTTCTAGTTCAGATGTCTCTTCTCTCCTTGAAAACTGTGAGTCTGTTCTCAAAAGAGCCAAAAGAAGACAAACTCACCTTTGGAAAAAAAATCTGATGAGTTCAGCCCAAGCCTCTGTTACTTCCGGCAGCATCCAAGACTCAAACTGTGGTACCCCCAAAAAAACAAGCCCCGTGATGTTGTCTGTTGTCAAGAAGGGGGGGTCAAGACATCTGTAAAAGAGCACTTTACTTAAGCTGGTACCCAGCATCCGGGAGAACATGGCAGACAGATAGCAGCAGCTATGGAGGCTCTCTGAAACACCCAGCTTAGAATTCAGGAATGGTGCGGAGTAAGGAATCATAAGCAAGAGGAGATATGCCCCGGTGACCCAAGTATGAACTGGGCTGAGAGAAACCAACTGGGAATGCAATCCTGGTGCTATAACAGGAACAGATAAAGCCTCAGCATGGAAGCTGGAGCCCGCACCATTGGAAGCCGCGATTTGGGTTTCCTGCTGTGTCTGCATCGGCTCGGCAGGGAGAGAGACGCGCGGAAGCTCTGAGAACGGGAATCAGTGAATGGAGTTGAGAGCGGGACGGGCGGGGAGCCGTGCATCCACCTCCGGTGAGTGAGGGAAAACTGGGACTCTTCCACGGTCTAGGAGACTCCAACAGAGGACATTCTGGGACCGGGCAGACTTGCGGGAACAGGGCGCTGCAGTGACTTCAGTCACCAATCCCCCTCTCAAGTGGGATTGGTGAGCGGTGCCTAGCCTCTCAAGCGGGATTGGTGAGCAATGCCTAGCCCACGTGACACTGCTGGCTGAAACCCAGTAGGCTAGCACAGCCCAGGTCCCAGCTCCTGAAGGTAGATTGACCTGGAGGGGCAGGCCCCACATAGGCTGCCTGGTCTGCAACTTCCTGGTGCGCTGTGGTGGGTGGGAACACCTAGCAGGTGCAATTCAATCAGACTGTGGCTGACAGGGAAGGAAGCTGGACCTCCTATATACGCTTGCATATATAAGGAACAAAGAATATGGGAAGAGGCAGCAACAAGAAAGGGTCCTCGGCCCCCAATCCTGAGAAACAGGCAATAGCAGACACGGCACCAATAGACATAAAGCACTATCTCCAGAGCCTCATAGACGAGTTCAGGAATGAAGTTATCAATGACCTGAAGCTAGAAGTAAGCAGAATAGTTAGAGAAATGCTAAGAGCCAAAAGAAGACAAACTCACCTTTGGAAAAAAAATCTGATGAGTTCAAAGCCTTCAGTTCAGCCCAAGCCTCTGTTACTTCTGGCAGCATCCAAGACTCAAACTGAGAAAAAACAGATGGTGGAATGGAAGAACAGAAAAAGAGGGGAGAATTGTTTAATAGAGAAAATAGAGAAAGCATAGAATTCGTGAAGCAGGTTCAAAGAGAATACCAGGAAACTAAAAAGTCTATTGAAAACTGGCATAACAGCTTGAAAGAAACTAAGGACAGATTATCTGAACTGGAGGGCAGATTTGTAATATGGGAGCATGAAATGAAAAACTTCTTAAAAGTAACAAAGAAACAAACAGCAATAATACAAAGACTAGAAGATGATAAGAGGGTCTATAACTTAAGAATTAAGAACAAAAAAGAAGAAGTAGGGACACAAACAAATGAACTACAAAAGCTACTCACAGAAATAATCCAGGAGAATTTTCCTAATTTAGCAAAAGGTAAAGATACTCAGTTGTATGAAGCATACAGGACCCCAGCCATCTACAACCCAAACAGAGCAACACCCAGGCATATAATAATTAAAATTCCAGAAATCCAATACAAGAACAGAATACTAAAAGCCATCAGAGGGGCTGGGGATTTAGCTCAGTGGCATAAGCGCCTGCCTTGTAAGCAGGTAGTCATGAGTTCGATCCCCGGTACCGATAAAAAAGAAAAAGACAAAAAATAAGTAAATAAATAAATAAAAGTAAAAGCCATCAGAGACAAGAAACAGATCACTTACAAGTGAACACCCATCAGAATTACAGCAGACTTCTCGGCACAAACCATCAAATCATGAAGAGCGTGGGGGGAAATAATTCAAGCTTTGAAAGATAATAATCTCCAGCCGATTGATATATCCTGCACAACTATCCCTGGAAATTGATGGAAAAACAAGGTGCTTCCAGGATAAAGAGAAACTAGGGGAATATGCAACCACCAATTCAACTCTACAGAGAATACTGCAGGATATTCTAAAAAAGAAAAATACGAAGAATCCAGAAGTAGCGGCAGAGAGGCCACAATGAATGGAGCAGAAAACAAATTGAAGAAAACAAACTGACAACTAATGACAAAAAAAGAGATTTCAAGAGAAATGAGGCAGAGAAGATTGGATGATAGGAACAGCTATTTTGGAGAAAATGACGTCTTAAGAGGTAATACTGATTTAGTATCATCTTGTTTTGAAGTCTCATCAAGCTTTTGTTCTTCTGTCTCCATTGGTCTAAACAGGTTGTATCTTATTGGATTTTACTATGTACAATAGTATAAGCAAAAACTTTTATAGACAAGGAGATTATACCATTGTTCATTTTCTGTTGGTTGATTCTAAATACCCTGTAATACTGTCATTCTCTTAAATGGTTTTACATTGTTTTGACATATTTGATGCTACAGTATACGAAGTTATACTCAAAGATTTCAAGGAAAGAGACAATATGGTAACTACTTTTATGTCGGGATTATCTTGTGGTGAAACACTATTTTGCTTAAATGGTTATGTTTTGATCTGTGCTGTTTTGCTGTTATGCCCTCTTTTATCTCAATCTCCATTTTATTATTTACTTTTTTATCCTTTTAATTAAGGGAAAAATAAATTTTAAAATAGCAGGATATATTATAGTAACCCACTTTGACTTTCCATTGTCTTGATTTAAAGCCCTGTATTGCTCTCACCATCTTGTTTTGACTGATGTTCCTCTATTCTGTTTTGCTTGATAGTACCAGGTTCGAAAGTTTAGGCAACAGCTGTGAAGATAGTGGGATTCATTATGACGCCCGTTCTGGTTGACTATTATCTACTTTTGAAGACCTATAATGTCTCCAATGTTTTGGTTTTGCTCTTTACTGTTTTGTTCAATTTTATTATAACTAATGATATAGGCAATTCTATTAGAGATAGCGGGAGGCATTATGGTAACCATTGTTGATCACCTAGTATTATGCTTTTACATTATCTATTACGTCCACCCTTTTGATTTGACTGACTGTTCTGTTATGTCACATTTGGTTCTACTCTCTTCCAAAAAAGTAATAAGAACTGTGGGAGCAACAAAACCCAAAATGTGTAATTGTCATTGTACAAAAGAGAGGAAAAGAAAGTGCTCTAAACGATATAACTACATGTATATTTAAGTGTATAAGATAGATAATGATATTACTGAGTTTTATTGGATCATTGAACAGAACTGTTTGCAGTCTCACTGTTGGAATGTCCATTTTATAAGCTTTAATTTTGTAACTTGAACAATTGTTTCTGAGATGACAAAATGTAATCCATTAACTAGTGATTTCCTACTGTTTATTTTTTTCTGTAAATCTGTATAACTTGTACCCTTTCTCTGCTTTTTTTTCTTTTTCTCCTTAAATAAAATTTTTTTTAAAAGCTGGTACCCAGCAGCACACAGCAGATGGAGTTTGCAAAGCTGTGCCACTGAGTTAGAATTCTGATAGATTTTTATAGCACATTAACCGAGTGACGTGACAGAGCAGAAATTAGGAAGGCCTTTGTTTCCCTTCGCTTGAGCTCAGAGATGTTTCATAGTTAGTGGTTAGCCCTTTTTTTTTTTCCTTAAGTTACGGCCCTTTGTCTGCTAATTCCAGGAACATCTGTTTCTCACAAAGTGAACAAAGGTTCACAGCAAACAGGTTACTAAGGTGATGACGCGTACAGAACAGTATGGTGACGCCTCGGTTAATTTATAACAAATGTATAACAATGTGATTGGTGCTCCAGGTACATGGTTGCTAGGGTGATAAGCAAACCTCAGCATCCCAGCAAAGCCATCATTACTCAGGTACTGCCGCACTGCCGCTGTGGCAAAGCAGGGTCCAGTCATCAGTAGACAGCCTGCGCCCACTAAAGGTCAGGCCAGTTTGGTCTCTCAACCGACTTCTGGCTCCTGGAGCTATAATTCCCAGCTGGCTCCTGGAGCTCTGCCCTCTGCTCTGGCTGTCCATGCCATCTCTGGGGGACCCCCACAGCTACCGAATCACGTGATGAGTGTGGTGCCAGCTCCTGGGGTGAGCAGCTCAGAAAATGGAAAATTCCCTGTGACTAAACCTGTCCTGCAGAGTACCACGAGAAGTGTGGGTTCAGATATTTCTGTGCAAGAAGACAGCAACCCGTGTGTTAACACACCAAGAGTCTGTTTGTCAGTCACGCAAGAAGAGGAAAGAATACCTGGTAGTGTTAGAGGGAAGCGTAAAGGCCGGTCTTTCAGAGCACGAGCAACTGAGGACAGAGAACAGATGGCTCACGTGGCAGCTAGTGTCAGAGGACCAGAGTGAAGTCTTGGCTCTTACAACGCTGAGCTGTGGACCAGGAGCACGCTAGAACAGGGTCCTGGGAGAAGCCTGCAAATCAAAGCAAGCGTGTCTTAGGATTTTCTGCTAAAGATCAAGACACATCAGACACTACCTTTCAGAAAGCAGTCACGGTGCAATCATTCTGTCCCCAGTGACAAAGCCCCAGCGGCACCGACTGAGGAGCCACCCCCAACACCCCCACCTCCTTGCCAACCCCTGACGAGCACAGAAGAGTTGCTGAGGTTAAATCGTGAACTTGGAGGTGGCGTTCACAGACACATAGCAGAAGGGGCCAGCTCAGAAGAGTGAATGGAAATCAGCAGAAGACCCGTGTCCTTCATGTGCCCTGGAAACAGAATTCCACATCCGAGCCAACGGCTGTCCCTTGCACGGGAGCCGCTGGGATCAGTGGGAACCCAGGAATGAGCCACAAGGATAGGACTTTACCCAGAAGTTACAAAGACTTCTTTGAATGGGAGACACCTTTCGTATCGTGTCATTTTGAAAGGTCACCTCCTGTTGCCCACTTCCACCCATAACAAGACCACAAGACCAGCAGCGTCGATCCTGTGACCAGCAATTCTCATAAGTGAACATGCGCTCAGTGGGCTGGACTGACTGCCGGGTAACGGACCCCCAGATCCTCCACACCAAAGGCTCCCCACTTCCTCCTTACCGGAGAGATCAGCAGAGGAATCAAACTTGACGCCTTCTTTGGTCCCCCCACCCCCAGCAGCCACAGAGGCAGCCCACGGTGTCGGTACCACACCAAGTCGGGCCCCTCTGCAGCGTGGCTCTTTCCTGTCTCCCGGACAGCAGGCAGGGAGCTCCAGCCTACTCCAGCTCAGGGTGGGGAGAAGCTGCTCCCACAGTGCCATCACTTGGAGGAGAGGAAACCCTTCTCCAGGGGATGAAGCCTGCACGCTGCAGGGCTCGCTGGTGTAGATCCCTCACCCCGACCCCACGCCTTTTAAAACTACTTTTCAGGTTTGTAACTGTGTTTGCTCTTGCTGTCAAATAACATCCATGTCCCCTTTCTGCCATGTCACTTGTTCACTTCGCCATAGTTTTCAAGCACACTTCCCATCAAATACCATGAGACCGATTTCCCCATCAGAGTGGGGTCACTCCCTCCCCAAGGCTGTCCCGGCCTGCCAGGTGAGTCTGAGCCCCTGGGGCACCAGCCTGAGATGTCCATGGGCTCCGCCCAGGCTCAGCCTGGACGGGGTGAGAGGAGAGCTTACTGTCCTCTGGGATGCTGGACCCTCTGCGAGCAGCCCCCTTTCTCCTCTCTTTCAGAGTGTCACTGTGTTCTGGGGACCTGCGACAACAGGGTGGACAGCACGGGAGCCTGCCAGCCTAGAAGCTGCCGGCCTGGCATACACGGGAAATTCTGTGACACTCGCTTCTTATTTTGTGGACCTTTCCGCTTACACATCTGTTCCATCTACGCCCAATGCAGACCCGATTCACTGACATTGGGGTAGGTCCCTGGAGGGAGGGCCCAGCATCCTGCCCCCCCCCCGCCCCCAGAGCTCTGCGAGACTCAGCGGGACTCAAATCACTGTGCTCCCAGCCCACTTTTGTTTTTTTTGTTTTTTTTTTTTTTTTTTTTTTTTTGGTTTTTTTTTTTTTTTTTTTTTTTTTGTCTTTTTCATTTTTATCGGTACCGGGGATTGAACTCATGACCGCCTGCTTGCAAGGCAGGTGCTTATGCCACTGAGCTAAATCCCACTTTTGAACCTTAGCAGCTGTGTGCCCCCGGGAAGTTCCTTGAGCTATCTGAGCCTCACTTTGCCCATGAATGCTGATGGAGCCACCTACCAAGACCATACTGGAGAGGAGAAGCACCAGCACCAAAGCTAGCACATCATATGTGTCCCATCAGGGAACAGATAATGATTTCCATCACAGAATGAAGGTCTGCCAGGGGCCAGGGATTTAGCTCAGCGGCATAAGTGCCTGCGTGGCAAGCTCAAGGTACTGAGTTCAATCCCCAGTGCAAAAAAAAAAAAAAAAAAAGATTTGCCCCCCACTGTCCAACCTTTAAGGCACCTTTATTTCCTCCCACTCCCCGTTAAAGGCACTGATGTGAAGGCATAAGCTCCAGTTCCAAGGTGGTTCCGGGATTCTGTGCTGACCTGCTGTGCTCTGTCCCCCACGCTGGCCTGCCGGTTACCTGGGGCCAGAGATAGGTTTCCTTTTCCTCCATTTATAAGATAGAAAAACATCTCCTTAAGGAGTTAGAGCCCAGGTCAGAGTATTGGCAAAAAACACTGATCTAAATCACCCTGAACACCTGAGTCATCTGCAGAGGTCTGTCTGCATGTAGAATGTTCTAGAAGGCAGTGTGGGAATGGGTCAAACTAGGCAATTCCTCTAGGGACCCTGACACATGGGAAATACTGCTGTAAATTTTGGGAAGCCCATGCCACTGAGTTTGCAGCCAAAGGAAAACAGGAGTGCCACAGAGGCACTCAGTGACCCCAGAGTCAATCACAGAGCACACAGTAGATACCGCTGAATGAATAAATGACCCACATTTAATAGCTAAGGTATCACCCCTGGGTCACCCACAGAGGTGTATTGGGAAGGGTGATGGGTCAGAAACTGGGTCACCTCCAGAATGGGGCACCTGATAATTTTGGGTTTAACAACAAAATACCTGAGGGGTCAGCAAAGGGGCTTCGTCTTTTCCAGTGGGCTGGGCAGCTCTGAAGCAGCCCTGGCCCTGTGGGTTTTTCCCAGTATTTGAAGACCTGCTCTCTGCTGGCCGGGAGGTAACAGCCAGCACTGGGCAGGAAGAGGTGCGGAGAGGCACGTTCCAGGCCCGGGGAGCAGAGGAGCAGCCGGGGTGCCCAGCCACAGGGTGTCACCGCCGGACTCTGCCCCCCAGCCCCGCTGCAGCTGCCCATTTGCCCTGGGGCCTTAGGCAGGCAGCGGCATTAGACCAGGTCCCCCACTGTCGAGGGACACTGCAGGGTGTCCTGGCTGGCCGCAGAGCCCAGAAGGAGCCTGACCAGCTGTGCACCCCGACTGCCTCCCCAGCAGCAAGGTGGCGCTCCCAGCTCCCAGCCAACCCCTCCTGGGTGCTCGTCTCTGGCTTCGTCTCTGGGCTGAGCTGTACCCACCTCTCCCTCCCCAGATGCGTCTGCAGGCCCGGCTATGAGGGCAACGGCGTTGTGTGTTCCGAGAAGGACCCTTGTGCAAACCCTTCCCGGGGAGGCTGCAGCCAAAATGTGAGTGCCTTTGTCTCCAGGCTGCCTGGGACTTCCTGGACATCCCGAGGGAAGGGATTTCCGAAGTTAGTGTGCGATCACTCTGCCCACCCATGAAGCTCCTGTTTGAACTTCTAATTTTAAAGACCACTGCCATGCACCCCACCCCACCCCACAATTCCAGGCCAGTGTTCAGGGCTCTGGGCCGTTCAGATTGCACAGCCTGAGAATCTGATGTTGAGATCAAAGCCAATCACTCTTGATTCGACTCTACAGCTCCCGGTGGGTGGGGGAGGGTGTGCCTGATGGCATCCGCTCCTCCCACCAGCAAGGTGATGACACTGATGCTGCTGTTCCCATTCTACTGGCTAGGAAACTGAGGCTCTGGGGCCGAGTGAGTGACCCTGGGCCCGGCCACAGTTAACAGCGTAGCCACACTGTTCTCACTAATGCCTTTCCAGTGTCACCACCACCCTTGCCCCAGTCACCTGCATTCCCTACATGTGGTGGAACAGCAGGCTTCACTGCTTTCTTTCATGCTGCCCACTGTGCCCTGTCCACCCCCTGCTCTATGGCTGGCAATGAGCCTGGCCCCTCACCTCCTCCTGCTACCCCTAGCTGGAACCACTCCTGTCACCACTGGGGTTCTAGGGATGGAACCCAGACACGCAGGCCTAGCGTCACCACCACCCCTGCCCCCACCACCACGGGGCCACCTCTGTGACTTGATTCCTCCTCTTCCTCCTCCTCCTCCTCCCCCACCTCCTCCTTCTCCTCCTCCTCCTTCTCCTCTTCCTCCTCCTCTTCCCTCTCCTCCTCATCCTCCTCCTTCTGCTCCTCCTCCTCCTCCTGCTCCTCCCAGCCTGTCCTCAGCCTCCTCCTTCTGCTCCTCCTCCTCCTCCTGCTCCTCCCAGCCTGTCCTCAGCCTCCCAGGAATTAGGACAGTGCTCAGGACCTCAGATCCCAGTGTCACAGAGAGACCGAGGTTCATGCCTCTTTGTGGCTCTGTGACTCGGAGCCGTTCCTGTCCCCCTTTGTAAAGTGGAGATGGTCACAGAGTCTTCCCTCCCTTCCTTAACTAACTGTTTCCATCCGCAGAGCAATTGAAACGGTCCCTGGCTTGGGCTGCAGCACAGTGACAGGATGGTGGCACCTTGCAGCTTCACAATCTAAACCACCTAATTTTCTCACCAACACGCTTGCAAATAAACCCATCCACCCTTTCTACCACACTCTGCACACACACATTTCCGGAACCTACCCCTGGCCCCTTTTAAACTCCCAGATCGTGTGGCTGGATCGCAGGGTTCAGGGGTCTGGCTCTTTGTCTTTCCTCCACAGGCTAAATGCGTCAAAACGGGCCCGCCACAGGGGCACCTCTGCATATGCCAGCCCGGCTGGACGGGCAATGGCCGAGAGTGCGTGGAGATCAACCCCTGCCTGCTGCCCAGCAAGGGTGGCTGCCACAGCAACGCTACCTGTCTGTACGTGGGCCCGGGCCAGGTAAGCTGCTGCGCGGGGCTGGGAGCTGAGGGGAAGCCGCGACTGTTCTTGGCCTCAGGTTTGCACTGCCTGGAAGCTGCTGCGGCTTTTTCTACCCTTTGTAGCCAGGCGGGGAAAAGGGTAATGGCCACAGCAAATTGGTGACATGGGTATTAATATCATATCATCCCATCCTGCAGAAGAGGAAACTGAGGCACTGGGAGGCAAGTTAATTTGCTCACATTACATGGAAGATAAATTGTGTTGTGGGATTTGCATCCGGAAGAGCTGCCCCCGCCACCCACCCAGCCCCAGTCAAACCCTGGCTCCCCCTTTAGACTTCCGCAGGGATCTGTAGCTCACTGACCCCTTCGAGTACCTTCATTTAATGAGACCAGGACAGAGAGGGTGACTGATACAAAATACACTAGGGTCATAGCTGTGGAAAGGTGGGGGCCGATGGAGCCCCGCTCCCCACGCGCCCACCAAGTCCACACCTCCCAGAGGCAGGGCGGGTTCCAGGAGGCGACAGAGAGAGAAGACGGACCAGACCTGGATGGCAATCAGCCCTGATCTTTTGGGTCTTGATGCAGTGTCTCACTTGCGTGTTGAGCAGTCTCTTCTGCTAGTCGGGGAAATGTGTTTCCCTCCCTGACAGGCACTGCACGCTGGAGGCAGGCTTGTGCTGGCCCAGCACAACTGACAGCTCGGGCCAGGTCCTGTGGCTACACACGGGGCTGGAGGAATGGGAAAGGGATTTTATTAGTGGACCAAGGGAGCAGAGAGGGCGTCCCCAGGGCCAAAAGGGCACGCCGTGTTAGGAGCCAGGAGAGCCGCTGCGTAGATAAAATGAAACAGATGTTCACGGTGCACCCCTGCCCTCCCGCATGGACCCAGCACTTGACAAAAGCCACTGGGCGGGTGATGAGGACCAAAGGCCACCAGGGAGGGGCCCTCGACCGGCCCTGGAGAAACACAGCTGTGGCGGGAAACAAACAGGAGAAACAGCCGCCTGCAGTGAAGCCAGGTAGTGTGAGCACGGTCCGTGGCTGGCTGCTCCCAGAACGGGGGGCTACTTTCCTCCTTAGGCTTCTGGCATCTCTGCCAGCACAGCCTGCTCATGGACCAGGAGCTCCAGCATGTCGCCCCGGGAGCCCTAACCACGGGCCGTCTCCTCAGGTCTCGCATCTCACCAAGCGTTCAGTAAATGTCTGCAGCTGGCCTTGCTGCCCTTGACCCACTAGATCGCTCTCGAGAAAGAAAAGATGTCGAGGTGCCTGTATGCTTCCCTGGGCCACCGTTCCAAAGCCCTCACACTGGGTGGCGTGGGAGAATAAGGAGCATGTGTCACAGTTCCGGACCCAGAGGCCTGAGCGCAAGCTCTGGCTCCTCCTGAGGGATGCAGGGCACAGAAACTGGGGTGCCCCACACCCCAGAGTGTGCACCCTGGCCTGGCACTAAACCTTCACAGAGGAAGGGCCACTGCAGGGCATGAGAGTGCCGTCCATCTGCTGAGCTGTGTGCCCGCGGGTGGTCCACACAGATCTCTCCAAGCTCTCCCCAAGCACTTCTGGGGTTAAGAATCCAAACGGAAAGCACGCAGGGCCATCTGATGGGAGGAGGTCCTGTGGACACGCGGCCGACAGCTCGGGGACCTGACGTGGAACAAACCGAAGACCTTGTGGCCATCCCTGGGCGGCCGGCGGCCATGGCTTCCCTTGTTTATGTTGCAGAATCGCCTCAGGGTGAGGCACGGACCTCTGTCACCCTCCCTAGCCCTCTCTGACTGTGTTGTTGCATTTACAGAGGGAATGTGAGTGTCAGAAAGGATTTCGAGGAGATGGAATTGACTGCCAACCGATCACGTGCTTGGAACAGAGCGGGATGTGTCACCCAATGGTGAGTTGCTACACACACCGAAGAGATGCTCCAGAGAGGGGACAGGTTCGGTCTCTTCTTGTCTGAGCCTAGACACGAGCAGGATCCCTCACCCGCAAAGGGTGTCCGTACACGGAATGCCGAGCTGACAAAATTTTCACACCGAGTCAAAGTGCAAAGAGCTGGCATTGAGTTGTCAGATAAAATACAGGATACTCAGATTTGAATTTCAGACACACAAAGAACATATTTGCAGCATAAATGTGCCCCCAAAGTGTGCCCGAAGGAGACCAGCTTCTGCTAACCCTCGTCCAGCCTTTGTCTAAAACCCAAATGCAACATGTTTTGCACCTGTTACATCCAGCAGGGGCGAAAAGATTTGGGTTACTGCTCCGGTGACCCTCAGGGTCTCCAGCAGCGACAGCGAACCTCTTAGAGTTTCAGTGATGACACACTGTGGCACACGTGCCATGGGTTCGCCGTGACTGGTCTGTGGGTTTCCCCACCACCATCAGTTTGCAGTTCCAGCTCGGACAGAGCCGGGGCGGGTTCTCCAGGGCAGCTCCTGTCGGGAAACAAACGTTCCCCTCCTCCTCCTCAGGCAACCTGCCAAGTGGCGGCCTCCGGCGAGTGGAGCTGTGTGTGCCAGGAGGGCTACAAAGGGGACGGCTTCCTGTGTTACGGCAACGTGGCCGTGGTAAGTCACCACCCGAGGGCACCTTGGGCGGAAAACCCCAGGAGCCCAGCCTCGTAGCAAGAGGCCAGCAGCAGGAGATGTCCCAGGCTTCTGGAAGGTGTCACGCAGGTGGCGGGGAGCTGACTCCCACGAGCACCTTCTGGGTACCACTCGGTCCTGGCTTGGGTTTCTGGCCAACTCGCCTCTCTCCCCGCCTTCCCAGAGGAGCAGCTGAGCCTCTCTGAGCACCCTGGGTTTACCTCTGCTGGGAGTGTGTGTGTGTGTGTGTGTGTGTGTGTGTGTGTGTGTTCACAAGCACCTGGATATAATCACCTTCTGTGCCCTGGACCTCGTCCTGAGCCCCTCACACCAGCAGCCTCTCACTGAACCCAAGGCCTTGGTCACTTTTCCTTCTGTGGTTCATCCTGATTCACTTCCCAGTGCACGGCCGGCCCCAAGGCAGGACAGCACGGCAGAGAACCTGGCGGAGGAGAAGCTGCCCACACCAGGGCAGACAGGAAGCACAGAGAGCAGGGCATAGCTGGGAAAGAAGAAAAACCCAGGGAACCCCCTCTTCTGAGCACACCCCACCTCCTAACCGCAAGTCAGCGATGAGCCCCGGAATCCACTCCCACCTTCGAGCATGAGGTTTGGGGAACATCTAGACACAAACCATAGCACCGGTGCCACCCTGTGGCGCTGATGCCACTGTGACACCCACTGTACAGGTGAGGACACCAAGAGGCTGAGCAGAGGGCTGTAAGGTCAGCAGCTGTGCACACCGCACTCTCAGCCTGGTGTAGAGTATTCTGTCCGTAAAGTAGGGGGCACACTAAGCTACCACTGTCCCAAGGGCTCTGAACTCTAGTAGAAGCTCTTGGTCTTGTTTCCTGGGTTGCTGCCATTGCTTAGAAATATTTGTCTACCATGCGTGTGGTGATGCGTGTCCGTAATCCCAGCACTCAGGAGGCTGAGGCAGGAGGGTCACTGCGAGTTCCAGACCAGTCTGGGCTACAAAGAGAGGTCAAGTCCAGCTTGAACTGCATAGCGAGACCCTGTCTCAAAAGGACCAAAAAAAAAAAACCCAAGTCACAGTTCCCAGCACGGCCCTCGGGGTCTTCACACAGTGCAGACTTCTCTTCCAGGCAGCCTTCCCTTTCCCTGTGGGGCTGGCCATCCCGCCCTCCCAGGCCTCGCCCTGGCTTCGAGGTTGGTTGGGCCCCAAGCAGGGTCCTGCACCCTCCAGATGCCCCCTGAAGGAATCACTGCAGCGCCTCTGCACTCCTGATTGCTTGTGTACTTACTGATCAAATTTTCTCTTTTGTTTGGCTCTAGGGCCAAGCCCAGAGCACCACGCTAGCCACACCCTCCTCTGTTTACTCTTGATTTTCAGACAAGACCTCGCTAAGGTGCCCAATCTGGCCTCAAACTTGTGATCTTCCTGCCTCGCCCTCCAGCGTAGCTAGGGGTGCACCACTGTACCCCGCTACTAAGTTACTTTTTAACTTTTTACTAACTCAGTTAATAACCTCCACTGCTTTTAAAAAAGGAACTGACACAGCTTTGAGACGTGGTGTCCATATAAATTTGCATACAATTGCTACTGCCACTTGGTGATAGCTAATAGTTTCTTAACGCCTTCACACCCATGAATGCCCCTGCTTATCATCCGCCCTACAGGAGAACCTCTTCATGTTCATAATCACATGAGTCTCAGGGAGGTTAACTGATGTGCCCAGGCCACTCAGCTAGGAGATAACCCGCCCAAGAGCTAAACCCCTCTCGCTAACGGGAAGTCTAGAGCTTGTTAAAACCCTGTGGCACCATCACCCGGAGCTGGTTACTGGCAGTGCTGAGTCTCTGCCTGCTTTAACTCCCCCAAACCCACTGCAGGTGGTAGACTGGCAGCCCCCACAGCAGTGGCTTCTCCATCATTAACAAGCTCCGCTCTGAGCCCATTTAAAATCAGGGGCTAAGGCCAGGGACCCCCTGCAGCCAGCCTCATTCCAACCACTCTGAAAGCATGAGTGCCTCTGGGTGAGTCGGGGGCTTCTCTGTGCCCACGTTACAGGAGAAAACTCAAGCTCCATCGAGGAACCTTCCTAGGGAGCTAGGGTCCTCCTGCTGGGACCAAGATCCAGGTGGCCCAGTTCTGAGCTTGGGCTACCCGTCCCCCGTGCTCGGGAAGTGAGCAATCGCTGTGCTCTTGAGGCTCACACAGACACGCACACAGACTCACACACCCCACTTAGGGTCCAGCTGGCCGTCTTAGCACCAGATTCTCATTTGAAAGGACTTCAGGTTGTGGCTTCACGTGAAGCTTCTGGAATTCATTCTGTACCTCAGTAAAGAGGGTCACAGCCCCCTAAGAGGGACAGAAATGCGCAGCTCCAGGACTTGGAAATCCAGCTCCCGGAGAACCAGGTTCCCACGCCCAGTGCCCCCCGCAGGCGAGCCCCACCCACTTCTCATTGTCCGTTTTCTCTCTCTCCCTGTCCCCTGTGGCCGGAATCAACAGGAGCTGTCGCTTCTCCCTGAAGCAGCTGCCTTTAACCAGTGGGTCAAGGTGAGTAGCTCCCAGGAAGTGAGGGCGGGCGGGCTCCTGTCTGATTGTAGACAGGTGCAGTGTGGGTGTGAGAATGCAGGGTGCCTGTGGTGAGGGGCAGGGTTGTGCTGAGCCCTGGCTGCACCTTAGAACCCCAGGGGAGCACATTCCCCCCTCTTCCCAGCGCCCACTCCAGAGGCTCAGTTTGTCCTGGGGTCGGGTCTCTCAGGTCTGCAGCCGAGGCTAACAGCTATGCATAGCTCCATCCACCCACAGGTCTTTTTATTTAGTTTGGTTCTGGGGATCAAACTCACAAGCCTGTGCTGCAGAGCTGTATCCCTGGCCCTCCCACAGGGCTTTTTAAAAAGTGAGGGCTGATTTCCCCTACAGCTGTCGCCAGGCGGGTCTCACCGCACAGGCGCAGGCTGGTGCAGGGCCTCTCTCTCTTCCTGTCCCTTCAGTTGTGTGCCCCGCTCCATCCACTTCCAACAGTTGCAGCATAAAATCAGGAACACTGCCAACCAGGGTTAATTTCCCACACACGCTCTGCCGAGGCTGTCTCCCTGGCTCTTTCCGTAGCCTGAAATGTAAAGGGCTTGCCGTGACTCAGAGTGACCTAATGTGACAAGGCTCATTTTCTTTCATGATGTTGGAGATCAGACCCAGGGCCTTCTCACTGAGCTACTCACCGCCCTTTTATGCTTTCTAATTTTGAGACAGAGTCTCGCTAAATTGCTACAATGTCTGGGCTAGGCTTGAACTCAAGATCTTCCTGCCTCAGCCTCTTAGACTGCTGTGATTATCAGCACGCACCCTGGCAAGACTCACTCTTTAATAAAAAGAATAGGTCTCACTCGCAAAAGAAACCAAGGCATCCGCCCACAGCTGGGGTGGACGGTGTGCCTGGAATCCCATCACTTGTCGGCTCTGGCAAGCATGGGGTCTAGTCCTGTTGCCCCCACCCTCGCGGTAGCCGGGTCACTTTGTTCTCCTCCCGTGGCTCAGAATGCTTTGCTGCAACCCGTCCTGTCCGCCTCCTCGAACCTCACCATCCTCGCGCCGTCCCAGCAAGCTGTTGAGGACATGAACCCAGACGAGAAGAACTTCTGGTTGTCAGAGAGCAATATCCCAGCCCTGATCAAGTAAGCCTTGCTGAAATAGTCTTTGTGATGCCCGACTGGTCATGGGTTGATGCGTACCCCGAGATATCCACGGAAGGAAGCCCGGGCCCTTCAAACCCATGCAACTGGACATGCCTCTTTGATTCTCTCCCCTCAGATGGGGACCCCGGGCAATCGCGACAGCCCACGCCGTCCCAAGCTTTGAGTACAACTTTCAGTTAACCCAGCAACCCCAAGAGATAGGTGCTATGACTGTCCCCATTTTACAGATGTGGATACTGGGGCGCAGAATGATTGAGTAACCAACCCAAGCCAGGGCTTCCCAGGGGACCTGAGTGCTCCACAGGGCAGCGAGGCTCTGGCAGCCACTCCCCGGCCCCTCGCTGACAGCACCCCTCACGATGACCTTTCATTTCGAGCCTGTGGTCTGTTGTTTAGGCACCATACACTGCCAGGCAGCTACAGCGTGGAGGATCTGCAGAGCCTGCCATCCCCTGGCACGCTGGCCACCTCTCTGCAGGGCAGCGTCCTCCCCCTGCAGAAGGTGGATGGGGTAAGAGAGCTCTGTCCATGGTCTCTTCTTTCCTAGGGCATTTTGTAATTTTTGCAATATGGAAATTCTGAAAAAGTGTAAAACAGTAAAGAAGCTCCACGTGAGCCTCGCCCAGATGCAGCAGTTAGTAGATATTCACACACACACACACACACACACACACACACGTGCACACACGCACACATGCACATGAGGGTACGGCGCTGACCCTGTAAAATACGGCAGGCGTGGACTAGCCAGGGAAGAGTGAAGGCTGTGCGTTCCGTGACTGCTACTGTGGTGCATCGTTACTAAGAACTGGCTCCCACAGACAGCCTGCTACGGAGTCACCAGGGACACCGAACTTCACACAGGAAGTCAGAGTGCCCCACGGGGCTGCCCCGCTGCACACCTGCTCCGGGCAGGCAGAGAGGGGCAGGGACCGGGAGATCGCTCCGTCTGGCACCTCCTGGGTGAATTCGGGACCCTGGCTGGATTCTGAATCCCAGGAGGCAGGAGGACGCCAGCGTCCCAAAGCTCTTTCCAGGAGTCGCCCAAGACTAGGAGGAGGGCTCCACCGCAAAGTCTAGCTGGCACTGTGGGGGCCCAGGGCCAAGGTCAGAGCTGTCTGGAGTCACCGCTCTGACACACTGGCACCTCCCCCACAGGGCAGGGGTCCCCCCAGCCGCACCCTAATACACACAGCTCACTGGGTGATTCCTTTAAGAATGCAGAATACACATGGAGTTTTTGAGCTTTGAACTTTGTTTTTCTATTAGTCCATGTTCGCAGTACCTAACGATCATTTTGAAAACTGCTTCAGAAAGTGTCAAGAACTGTTCAAAGTGAGGGGGAGAGCCGAGCATGGAGGGGCACAGCTGTCACCCCAGCGCTGGGGAGGCTGAGGCAGGAGGATCGCTGGGAGTTTGAGGCCAGCCTGGGCTACACAGTGAGCTAGATCAAGGCCAGCCTGAACTGCACAGGAGACCCTGTCTCAAAATGACAAGAAAAAAGAAGTCAAGGGGAGGTCACACCTCACAGTAGGGGCAAGGGGTGTGTGTGTGCGTGTGTGTGTGTGTGTGTGTACGTGTGTGTGTGCGTGTGTGTCTGATGAGTCACACTTTAAGGTGTCTCTTACTATGGTTCACATCTAAAAGCGTGAAGGTCTTGCTGATCACAGATGGCGGCCCACAGTGCCCCACCCCAGGTGTTTCCCTCAGGCTCACCTGACCACCACGCTGTGCCTTGCAGAATGTCACCCTCGGAGGTGCAGCCATCATCAACGGTGACAACATGGCCACCAACGGAGTGATTCACATCATCAGCAAGGTAGGGACACCCCATCCCTCGCCGGGGCCTGGAGGGTCTCTCCTCAGCTACTCACCCTCCCGGACGGGGTCGGATTGGGAAAATCAAAGCTACTGGGCGCGACCATGAGAGAAACCTGACTGGAGCCTCATTCCCTTTATTTTGAACAATTTAGAGACCTCCTTCAGTCACCCCAGTGCATCCACCCTGCTCAGCCTGCGATCTGCAGCAGCCGGCATCCTGTGGCCACATGCACAGACACATGCACACACGTGCACAGACAGACACATGTGCACAAACACATGTGCAAACACACAGACACATGCACACACATGCACACACATGTACACATGTGCACACATGTGCACACACACATTCTCCTCTCTCGTGGGCACAAAAACACCACGTCATGAAGCCCATAAGCAGTGCTTGGTCCTTCCCCAAATCACTAAAAACCCCTAAAAATAAGGGGTGAAGGCCCTGAGGAGGTTTTCATTTCCCTCTATGCCCCAATTGAACAGCATACAGAGGTGCGAAATAAAAAAATTCAGAAGAATAGGAATGGAAATGAGTTTCCTGCTACCTCATAATTCTCAGTTACTATATTAGGATCTTCGCTTAAAGTGAAATTAGGGTGCTTTGAAAAGGTAAAAGATTACAGAAGAACAATGAGCAAATTGCATTTAATTAAAATCGTTCTCTGTCGGCACTCACACTCACCTTTGATTTCAAACTGTAGAAAAGATCAACTATTTGTGTCCGGAAAAGAGGCTCATTTTAAGACTCCGGGAGCTATTGTTGAGCAGCGAACTGTGGCGCCTCGCTCCTCAGCGAGAGCAGGAAGAAACGCTTTTAATCAAGGCCTCCATCTCCTGCAGGGAGCCACGATTCCAGAAATACTGAGCAGCGTTATCAACAGCACTTTTCTTTCCCAAATGTGGCTTTTTGAAGTGCTAAAATGCCTTTTTAAACTATAAAATTATCTCTTTTCTTTTCTGTTCCTTTCTTTTTTTCTTTCTTTCTGTCTGTTTTTTTTTTTTTTTTCCAAGACAAGGTCTTGCCAGGGCCCTGGCTCAGTGGCACAGCACCTGCCTGGAAGTGTGAGGTCATGAGTTTGATTCCTGGTACAAAAGAAAGAAAGAAAGAAAGGTGCTGGACGCAGCACTGAGACAAGGGCTTGCCCTGAGACCCGAGATGGCCTCGCGGCCTTGAATGCACACGTCTTCCTTGCTCAGCTGCTAAGCGCCCGACGGCCCTCACAAGCAGCATCTCAATCCATCCCTGCGAGGAGCTTGTTACCATGGGGACCAGTCCGAGTCCCGCCCTCTCTGAGAGCCTTCCTGACCCACGAAGCCCACGCCACCCAGCGTGACATGGTGTCGAGAGGCTGAACTCTGAAGCCTCGCGGTCTCCCTGTGGGCGCTTACCCCGCTGTGGGGCCTCAGGCGGTCACCTAACGGCCCTGAGCCCCACTTCCTCCCACTGTGGGGTCTCGGCCACAGCCTCATCTCAGTGCCTGCTGACCAGGGCCCTCGGTCAGTGCTGGTTTTGTCTCTTCCACCTCCTGGCCCAGAGCGGGATGGAGCCAAGTTCAGCCTGTGTGGCTGCCATGCTTTGTACCCATTTGGGCTCAAGTCCTGGGTGAACCCCAAGGATTCACAGTGGCCCTTTTCCGTGCACATAGTTAGGACCTGGACAGGACCAAGTCCCTCCAGGCCCCTCCTCCCAGTGTCTGTTGCTTCCCGCTAATCCGTCTCTCCCTCGGCTCCCCACCTCACGAATGCGTCAGTCCTCTAACATAGGCACCGGCCAAGACTTTCTGAAAAGAACCAGGCAGCAGACACGGCACATCTCTGGTCTCTGTCACAGCTGTTCAGCTCCACCACCGAGGCGCAGAATCAGCCTCACACAGCCCGTAAACAAAGGTGCATGGCTGTGATCCAGCGAAACTGCATTTTCAAATAGGGCAGCAGACAGGACTGGCCACCTGCTGCGTGCGCTCTGACACCCTGAGGGCGGACTCCAGCTCCTGGACCTCTGGGCACAAATTCCCTGGTCCCTGCGGCCGTGCATGCTGGTTGGAGATTGAGTTAGGAGAACAGTCCTATGTCAGGTTCTTCCATCTGAGAAGGTTCTAGATGGAATGAGGAGATGGAAATGGTTGCCTTGGCCAGTAGGCTGACCTCATGACCAAGGCGGGGGCTGCTTCTCTACGAAGCTGCCTCATGTCTCTGGGGACGCAGACTGATGTTTTTACCTAGGAGTCGGGACTCTGTCTTTCTGTTCGAGCGCCCTGTTTTTAATCCATTGCACCAGCCAAGCAAAACACGTTTACAAGGCAGGCTCCGGCTACCAGATCACAGCAGCCTTAAGACTGCGGGTAAAAGAAATGAAGAACCTGAGAGATAAACAGAAGAATAATAAAGCATAGATTTTAACTGCATTCTGTTGCTTTTCGGTTACGGTCAGGGGTTCTATTTGTCCAGGTGAATTAACCCAATGGAGAATGGATTCCTCAGGGGCTGCTATAGAGTCCTTTGTGCGAGATGAACCCTTCTCAAATTGTAGGGAGATTCAGCTGCGGATGAGACCCAAAACCAATCATCTCCAAGTTCCTTCTAGCCCTGTCACTCTGTGCCAACTATAGCTGATTCTGCATCACCAAGACCCTCACGTGTCTCAAGAAGCAACCAGGCTCTGCAGAGCAGCAAAAGCTACAACCGCTCAGCCGTGTTTGGGGCTTCCTTTCCCAGGTGCTGCTCCCGGAGAGAAGTCTGAGTGGCTCCTTACCAAACCTGCTCACCCGGCTGGACCAGATGCCCGACTACTCCGCCTTCCGGGGCTACATCCTGGCAAGTACCCCGTCCCTGCAGACCCCTGGCTCGGGTCACCGGGTGGGAGTCCTCATGTGCTCCGTCTCTTTCCTCCCAGCACTACAATCTGGCGAGTGTCATCGAGGCTGCTGACGCTTACACTGTGTTTGCCCCGAACAACGACGCCATCAAGAGTTACATCAGGGAGAAGAAGGTCTCCTCTCTAGTAGGTATCAGGGACAAGACCGGAAGCTATTTCCTGGGACCTGGAACCCTTGGTGCCCACAGACGCAGGCGGGCAGGCATCCCAGGACCCTGGGCGGGTCCTCGTGGCCTTCTCTCTTCCTCCGCTGGCCTCTCCCTGGTCCTGAGCAGCCAAGATGCCAGCAGCGGATGCTAGCAGGGTGAATCCTGCCTCCATTCACCTGCTCTCCATTTTCCCAATTCCTAACATCTGGGGTACACAGGTGAAGTTTGTCAAAGGCTTCTGTGGGTTAATTAAGAGACTTTGATCATGATCTTTGGCTTCGAACCCCAGGGTGGGTCCCCTTTCTTGCAGGACTAAGTGTGGACACACATGCACACATGTATATGTGCACATGCACATGCACACGCACACGCACACGCACACACACACTGTCCCCATCAGGAAGGTCACCCCCCCTCTTCCTGCCTCCTCAGCCTCCCGACCTGATTCCTGTCGTCCACCACCTCCCAGGGAAGCTGGTCCCCACCAGCTGCAGGCAGGCTCCCCCGCCAGCCCCCCTTTGGCACTCCCCACGGACCTGCAGCGTGGAGAGCTGTGGCTCCCAGGGCGTGGCCCTCGCTGTCCACCAGGAGGGCAGGCGCTGTGTGCTGTACTGTGATCTGATACGGTTCCAGGTCCCCCTTGTCTTATGTGTTGGCCGAAGACTTTCTCCTCTGCACATCGAGGTGGTGAGGTGGGGGCTTAAAGAGACAGGGCCGTGCCCAGTGACGTGGCCGCTGGGGGCTCTGGGCCTCGGGCAGTTCCTGAGTTGTCCCGGAGACCCAGCCCCGCGGCGCTCTCTGGCTCCCTGTCTGTCTGTGTGATTCTCTTTCCTTTCATTTTTATTCCTGCCCGTCCATGCCTGCATGGTCATAAAGGTCACCTGCACCCGGGGAGCTGGCACCCGAGCAGGGCACAGCTCCGTGCCTTGCTCAATCCCTTCCCTCTGTCTCTTGGTGCCATTTGCAAAAGATCCCTCTCCCTGGTTCCTGTTAGCTGACTTTTTTAATTTGCTCTTTAAATTATTTATACTTTCATTCTCATATAAGAGATTCAAGTGCTCATATGTTTGCTTTATTTCACTTAATATGGTCTCAAAGTGCATCCATGTTCGCACAAATGATTCAGAGACATCCTTTTTCCTTTTTGGGGGGACAAGGTCTCATTATGTAGCTCACGCTGGCCTTGAACTCAGGTGTAACTATCACAGGGGTCTCCTCCTCGGGGATGCCACTGGCCCCTGCCCTCACTAGAGGCCAAATAAGTGGGGCCACCTCATCTTAAGAATTTAGCCTCCAAAACTGTGAGATAAACAATCCTTATTTCTTTAGTAAGTAGCCACCTCAAGTATTTTGTTACAGCAGCAGGAAATGAATTAAGTTTCTGTTCCTAGTAATCACCATTGCCTTGAATTGGATTTAAAATGTCTCCCCTTTCTGCTCAGCAGAGTAAATGCAGGCAGGCGGCTGTAAAAGAGAGCCGGGTCCTCAGCCGGGTCCACCAGGAGACACAACCCACACCAGGTTTTTTCTCAAAAGGAGAACTTAACAGTAGGGACTGTTTAGTGAGTTTAAAGCCACGTAAATACAGCTGAAAAGAAGACAGAAAAGGGGTGGGGGAGCTGCAGGGGTGGCTCCTGCGGGAAGCACAGAACAAGGGGACCAGGTAGGTTAGTAAAATGTAGGCGCTCAGAGGAGGAGGTAGACCAGACGTCCCTGCAGAGGGAGGTGGAGACTAGCTCTCACATATGGGGCCTTGTGGGCAGGAGGGTGTGGAGCTGGGACAGGGTGACACGGTGCCCTTCTCCCCTGCTCTGTTCTGTCTTCTGCAGCTTCCTGCTCTCCTGAAATTCAGCTTTGGTTTCTTAGGGCTTACCATCACCCGGGCTGGGTCAGATCTGCCCACAGACCACCCCACCCGCAGGGCCGAGCTCCCTGAAATGTCCCCTCAGGGATGGGAAACAGGCTGGGGGTGGGGACCTGGGGATCTCTGTCTCTGGCTGGCTGGCTGGCTGGCTGGCTCTCTGGCTCTAGCTTCTCTACCTAAAGAAGTCTTCTCCAAAGTCCCCTCCACCTGTCCTACCTTCCCTGTGGGTTTAGAGTCCTCAGGGTGACCGGCTCCACGGCTCACTCTGTTGTTTAGTGCACTTCACGTCCAGCTGCCTGGCCGAGTCCTGCTCTGGGACAAGCCGCTGCTTCTCTCTGTGACGCCATGGTGCTGGCAGAGGGTTCAGCCGGGTACTGACCTCTCGCTGATGTGCTGTCCCCACCCCACCGTGTGTGCCACGCAGGAGGAGGACACCATCCGCTACCACGTGGTCCTGGAGAAGCTCCTGAAGAACGACCTGCGCCACGGCCTGCACCGGGAGACGCTGCTGGGGCCCTCCTACATGCTGGGCTTCTTTCTCCGCGGGAACCAGGTGCGCCCTTGTGCTCCTTACGGTCCAGGCTTGGTGTCTCTTCCCAGTGCCTTCTCTTCCACACTGGAACAGCCTGCACTTCTGGAGCCTTAGCAATACAACAGACGGGTCTGGCCAGAAAGTCATGGCAAGCCCAGCCTGTCAGCTTCCCCTTGCTCACCCTGTGGTCAGTCTCCAGGTAGCCAGGGTGGTCCATGAACTGTGGGAATCAGACCCCAACAGTCTCAGGCACTTCCGCAAGGTAAACCCAGGGGACAGTCCCCACCCGACTGGCCTCCAAGCTGCAAGGGAACCTGGGAACTCACCTGCCTCCCAGAAAGTGGCATCAGCTCCAGGACCCAAGGAGCCCAGGGATTCACAAGGACCCAGCCACCAAATGAGTAATGTGCTGACCTCTCTGCACTCACCACGCTGCATCCCAGCGTCATGTCACATGATACCTAAATATGCAATGATGAGAGTTCGTAAAAAAGAAATTAGTGAGACTAAATGTCTATCAGATTTCTTTGGTTGTTGTTGGTTGTTTTGTAGTGGTTTGGTTTTGTTGTTGTTGTTTTGTTTTGTTTTGTTGTGTCTTCTTGAGACAGAGTCTCACTATGCAGGTCAGGCTGGCCTTGAATTCACCATGTAACCTAGGCTGGCCTCGAACTCTCAGTGATCCTCCTGTTTCAGCCTCCCCAGTGCTGGGATTACAGGTGTGCACCTCTGCACCCAGCAACTGTTTCTGAGTCTGGGTCTCACTGTAGAGCCCGGGTAGACTCCACCTGCCTCAGGCCCTTAAGTGCTTGAATTACAGGCACGCCCACCATGCCCAGCGTAGTATCTAACATATTTCAAACATAAAACCATATTCCTATACTTTAAATGTCAAGTGAAAAGATCAATCTATAAATTTTAACAAGATACTCATGGTGAAATTCTAAAATAAATCCTCACAAGAAAACTTAATAAAAACAAATTATTATTTAAGAACCACTAAGTACTGTATAGAAATGGAAGTTTTAAGCAACAATATTATTTAAGTCTTTTTAAAAAGTTATCTTAGAAACAATTTCTTTGGTGGGGTCAGCCCTGAGTCACAAGTACATTTTTGTAAACTTTTTATCTGTTCAGAGTTCAATAAGACTTTCTTACTCTTTATTACTTGGAGAATAATCTAACTCCAAATATTTTTCTGGCTCTTACAAGTAATTCTGAATATTTATATAATAACTTTGAGATACATTTTCTAATTTTTCTTAGATTGGCAATTATATTATTGACAAAATTGAGTTTTCATTTCGAGTCTTGCTTTTATCTGTCAGTTTTTAATTTCATCGTGTAGAGATGGATAGATAGTCTGGTATGATTAGTTGAATCAATTTCAGTGTCATAATTGCAAGATGCAATTTGTTTTGCCCAGAAATTCTTTTTATCTGGAGAAAGAATGATTCACTGACAGTCATCTATTTTTCTGTGACATTGTAAGTGTAGGAAAAATGCTTTCCAAATGAGTAGGTGTGTTTCCAACTTTTAATGTAACCTATAATTCTCTGAATACATCTCATGATAGAAGCAAGCCAGGCTGTTTTAATGCCAAGTTAAACAGCATTATAGCATCAAATGTTCTGCCATGTGGATACTTAAAAATAGCTGGATACCTTGGAACTCTGGAAATTTGTATTATAATCACCATTCAAGACCAAATAAGGTTCCCTGGTGGTTTTCCAAATGAACGGGGACCTTGGAGCACCTCTGTGGAACGCAGCCGTGATTCATCGCCACATCTAAACAGAGATTTGCTTCACTGCAGAGAAATCACAGGGGCTTTAGCATGCAGAGGAGATTCAGGGTAGGCAGTTAGGAGACCATTTCATTCTGGTTGGTTTTTTGTTTTTTTTTTTTTTTTTTTTTTTGGCTTTCTTCTGTTTTGGTGGTAGAGGCAATTGAACTCGGCTTTGCACTGGGCAAAATCCCCAAACCGTTATCATCATCATCATCATCATCAATTTTGAGACAAGGGCATGCTAAGTTGCTAAGCTCTGTAGGCTGAGTTTGAACTTGTGGTTCTTCTGCTAATAGGGGAAACTGCTTTTTTGGGGGGAGGACCAGGAATTGAACTCAGGGCCTTATGCTTGCCGGGCAGGCGCTTGTGCTGCTGAGCTATATCCCGGTCCTCCTGCTAACTGGATCATTTAATATTGCTCAATTGGAAATGATGAGGATATCATTTCAGTATTATCTTATGATTTTTTTTTGGAACCGAGAATTAAACTCAGGACCTCACATTTGCCAGGCAGGCACCATGCTGCTGAGCTACATCCCTGGCATTTTAAAACCTTACTGCATCTGACTTGATATCTGCTTAGTATAATAAAACATTTTCTCTTCATCCAGACCTCAGTCCTGCTCTATGTGCCCACATCACTCTATTTTTAAAGAACTATTGATTTTCATTTATACTCGCTGTACTAATGAACTAATGGCTTTATTTGTTTTTCATGAGTCAATCATTAAAATATCCTACAAGAAGTTACTATTAAACCTGTCCTGGAATCTGCAGGACAAGTCACACTCTCCGTGTATTTGTTTGCAGAAAGGCTCACACCTCACAGGCCTTGGCCTCCACTCAGAAACTCCGCCACGCAGCCTTGCCAGTGGGCGCTAGTATTTCAAAAAAGGAGAGCATCTGGGCATGGTGGTACACGCCTGTCATCCCAGCACTCAGGATGTTGAGGCAGGAGGATTGCTGCAAGTTTGAGACCAGCCTGGGCTACAAAGTGAGCTCAAGGCCAGCCTGAACTGCATAGTGAGACCCTGTCTCAAAAAGACCAAAAAAAGATAAAATAAATTTTAAAAGATAAAATCCTGTCTGACCCTCTTGTTCACAGCTCTATGTAAATGAGGCTCCGATAAACTACACCAATGCAGCCACGGACAAGGGAGTGATCCATGGCTTGGAGAAAGTTCTAGAAATTCAGAAGAACAGATGTGATAATAACGAGACCATTACTATACAAGTAAGTTCTTCTGTCAGGGCCCAGTGATGCAGCCAGAGTGATGGCTTCGTTTTGTAATTCTCTTTGCCTTCGGAATTGTCTCTGGGGTCCGTCCCAGTTCAGTTCTCCAGGTCCTCGGGGGCATCCCTGATGTGTCCAGCATGCTGGGCTGAGGTTCTACAAAGACAAACCAGGAGTGGCTGGACACTCGATGAGCTTCTGCCTTATGCAGCAGGTCGACTATACACTGTCTGCACGCAGAGGCGGAGCAGGAGTCTAAAACCACGGCATCTCCAGGAAAGTGGGCACGGGGAGGGGCGAAGAGGCCCCTGTGACAGTGCTGACCAAGCCTGGTCTCCTAGGAGGGGACGCAGCCCCCTCCAGAGGCTGGGGAACACACCCACCCTCACACGTTTGTGACAGGCAGAGAAAGGAGGGCCCGAGTCAAGGCGGCCTGGTCTGGATCCAGAACTCGCAGGATTGGTGCCGTACTGAGCCCCGGGTGCCTGCTGGTGTCTTAGGACCAGGTAGCACAAAGCGTTTCTGTCACATGTGACAGTCGTTCCTAGAGAGCATCTCGACTCTGCAGCCCCCGGCTGGACCTCCTGCTTCCCACGCTGGGCACTGTGGTCTCTGAAGGTGGCCCGGTTGACTAAGTCAGAAACTTAGTGAGGGAGATTGTCAAAAAAAATTTTTTGGATTTGGATGAGTCGGAAGATTGTGGGGTAAAGCAAGGCTTAGGCAGGCGCGCCCTGCATTTTTTTTTTTTCTGTCTTTTTGAGACAAGGTCTCGCTGTGCAGTTCGGGCTGGCCTTGAGCTCGCTTTGTAGCCCAGGCTGGTCTTGAACTGGCAAGCATCCTCCTGCCTCAGCCTCCCGAGTGCTGGGATGACAGGTGTGTGTCACCACACCTGGCTGACCCTGCAGTCTTTCCAGTGTTTGTCCAGAAGAAAAACACTCAAGAGGTTGACCAGAAGTCTCCCTTGACTTTCCATTCCACATTCCAAGGCCTCCAGGCTCTAGGAAACACTGCAGGCTTGTTTGCACTAAAACTAATCACCTTGAAATGTCTCCTCCGCCTGTGTTTTTTGCCAAGGGAAAGTGCGAACACTGTCAAAAGCCGCCCATCTGCCCGCCCGGAACCAAACCGCTGGTGAGTACTTTGCGTGCTTTGGGAGAGCGGCTTCCAGATCGACAGGGTCCAAGCCAGAGAAGGCGCTGCCAGGCAACCTCAGTTCCAGGCCCTCGCGCTGCCCTGGGTTTAATTAAGTTGTGCGCCTCTTAGTAAATTCTTGTAATTCTACTTCTTTATATTACATGCATCTTTGTAAGGTTTAAACGCACTTTTCGGAGGTACCGAGGACAAATTTAATGAATGACTGCCTGGAAATGGGTCCATAAGTTGACACAGGCTACAGGAAGGGTTTTTCACGTTCTGTGTCTGTAGTAGAGGAAGGCGGCAGGAAATGGGACGCAGCAGAACACAGACGCCCGCCCGAAGCCCGCAGGCCTGGGCACATCCCACATCCTGTGCTTTTATAGTCAAAGCTACAGCTTTCTCAAGAAAACACGGGCACGCGGGCGAGGGAGAGGCAGCACGTCTGTGAATGCAGCGCCCGTCAGTGTTCCTGCAGCTTATTTTTTGCTACTTCTGATAACAACCATGGCCAGGAGAAGCACTTGCCGCCTTCCAGAGCCGGTGACTCAGTCACAGACAAAGGCTGGGTCTCTGCTCAGGCCTTGAATTTGACCTCCTATATTGTAAATCTACACAAGGGAGCTTAATCCCTCGTCCCCCCAGAGCTGATCACAAACCAACAGACAGACAGACACCCAGGTGTAGCTCATTGGGCACACAGGGCTTTATTATATGATTCTTCCCAACTCCAGCGAGTCTTCTATGGGAGCATTTTTGCAGGCCCAATGGTGTGGTATAATTTCACTTTTCTCCCTGGCATTCCTGCCAACGCCGGATTTGGGCTTTTTCTGCTGGCAAAAGCTACCCCAGCAGCCACAGGCACGCAAACCCCACAGCGAGGTGTCCCTCGCTGACTTCAGGAAACCGGAAATGTCCTTCCTGATTAAAAGCCAGGCGCACTGCTCCCGATCCGCAGGAGAAGAGGAGCCCATGCGTCTCCAGCTTCTACTTCATGGGAAAGCGCTCCGTGTTCATCGGATGCCGGCCGACCTGCACCAGAACTGTCATCGTGAGTACAGTGCCCTGGCCACCCTCGTGGTCACCAGGGCCACCCCAGGAATCCTGGCACAGACCCGCTTCTCAGATCGGGTCGCCTCCTGGCCATTGCCATCCCCACCGTCATGCAAAGCAGCGGCAGCGGCAGTGGCGGGGACCACACTCAGGAACGGCCCCCAGATGGAGCTGGAGTAAAGGGGCCACGTCCTGCCCGTCGGTGATGAGGGAAGGCAGGCAGTGTGTGAACGGGCAGGAGGGAGGCAGGACATGGGCCAGCGGCTCCCTGAGAGAGGTCGGGGCCCAGCTGCTCCTTTAGCGGACAGCACCCCAGCGCCAAGGACCTCTGCGGGCCACTGTGGGAGCTGTGGGAAGATTCTCTGGGACTTGTGGTATTGCTTCTTTTCCAGGGGATGGGACACTCCCAGGCCTGTTTCAGCAAGGGCAGAGGCGGGGGTCCAGGCTGCGGGGTGCAGAGCGAGGGGTGGCAGCAGATTTTGTCTTAAGGCAGCCAAGAACTGGGACAGAGGAACCCAGTGGACACCTCACAGGGTCTCCTGAACCCCAGAATCCCTCATCCCAGGGCCTAGCCTGCAGCGGCCTTCAGTAGTGGACAGTGTTCAAAGCACAGGGGCCCATCTGGGGGTAACAGAGCCTGTGTGTCAGGGGGACGGGGCCCAGCCTGGGGGTGACGGGGCCCAGGTTTGGGGTGACATGGTCTAGAGAAGTTGAAGCACAGGTTGGAGAGGGAGGGAGCCCCCCTTCCCAGCACCCTGCTTTTGTCCTCCAGTTGCCATGCTGCCCTTCTTTGGAGTCCTCCTCTCCTCCCTGGCCCGTCCTCTTCCCAGACTTCCTGGTGGAGGCCTCCATCCTCCCAGTGCCAGGAGCTGCCAACCCTCCCCAGCCCAGGACTCAGCCCACCGCCCCTGCCCTGGGCAGACCCCGAAGCCAGCCTGGGTCCAGCGGCCGTGCCCGCGCTGCAGCCTGCCCCTCCCTTGCAGACGCGCTCGTGCTGTGCTGGCTTCTTCGGGCCGCAGTGCCAGGCCTGCCCCGGGCAGCTTGGGAGCACATGCTTCGGGAACGGCATCTGCATGGATGGTGTGAATGGCACGGGCATGTGTGCGTGTGACCCTGGCTTCCAAGGCACGGCCTGCGAGACCTGCGTGGACGGCAAGTACGGTATCCACTGTGACCAAGGTGCGCACCCGTGGGACCCTGTCCTCTCCCACCTCTGCCCCGAGCCGTATCCCACCGGAACTGTTGGTGCTAGGGTTTTATTTATAATTTCGAGACAGCTGGGTACGGTGGTGCACACCGGTAGTGCCAGCACTTGGGAGGCTGAGGCAGGACGATTACAGGTTCAGGCCCAGCCTGGGCAGTGTAACGAGTTGGCAAGATCCTATCTCAAACTAAAAAACTCAGCAAGTGGAGACTTGGCTCAGTGTGAAGGCTCTGTGTTCACCGCCAGGGCTGGAAAGCCAGAAGCTGCTGATGAGAAGCAGAACTAAGATTTTGACACCTCGAGCTGTCCTCGGTCACTGCAGGACAGGCCACTCTGCCCACGCGCCACCCCCGGCCGTCGGCCCTGTTCTTGCAAAGCAGTGCTGAGCCAAGGCAGCTGCTCTCTTTGCACTGGACTCGCTGAGCCCGGGAATTCGAGGGGGCATCTGTGAGGGGCGGGAGAAGCTTCCTGGCCCTGGATTAGAAACGAATCGCTCTTCATCCTCTGCCGAAGCCCATCAGTGTAGGACCACTGTTTCTCATCAGCCGGTGTAACTCAGACAAAATTCTGTGCAGTGCCACGTTAGAGCGGGAATGTATGACATAACATACCACTGCTGTGAGTGCGGCCTTTCCCCCATGCATTGGGAAGAAATATACACTTGCCTGTGTGCAAGAGTTCCTCACCTAAAATCCCCAGATTTGAACACATTCTGGGGAAAGGAAGTTGCCATAGCTCTTACCCACTTCTCAAAGAGGTTTGTGAGCTTACCGTGAAATACAGGCATCAACATGTCCACACTGCCGAAGAAGGCAGTGAACTAGGTTGACATAAGCCGGATACCCACAGGGCTTGTAGCATGGTCCTATCCCCAAGGGTTAGGGGATAGGAGAGCCACGCAGTTCCAGAACCAGGCTGTGGGAGGCGCTGCGGACACATAGCCAGGTTCCCCTGTCACCTGGTGTCCTAGCCTGTGCCCCATTTGACTCCCCTTGCCCATGAGGGACAAATACCCCCAGAACCAGGTAGGAGAACGAAGTGCAAAGGATTACACGGAGCTGGGCATGGTGGTGCACTCTTGTAATCCCAGAACTCAGGAGGCTGAGGCAGGAGGATTTTTGCAACAACCTGGGCAACAAAGTGAGCCCAAGGCCAACCTGAACTGCATAGTGGGACCCTGTCTCAAAAACACAAAAGAAGAAGAAGAAAAAGAATTGCACCCAGCAAATGAGAGATGAGCTGGGCCAGAGTCTGACCATTTGTGGGCATTTTTCCACACAGCATGTACTTGTGTCCATGGGAGATGCAACCAGGGACCCTCAGGGGACGGCTCCTGTGACTGTGATGTGGGCTGGCGGGGCGTGAGCTGTGACAGCGGTAAGCTCCAGCCTTTGTGTCCCGGCCGTTCCCGGCCCGCTTCTCTGCAGCTGTGTTATTTTCTCTCTAAACACAAATGGCATCTTTATTGCTTTTTCTGACAAAAGAGGTTAATTCCTTCTTGCAGCAAGTAGCTTTTAAACTAAAGAAAGGTAAAAGGAAGAAACTAATCCCTCATCCCGCCCAGACAGGAAAGCACTCTGCCTGCAGCTGTACCCGCCTCCAGCCTGGCGGTAGGTGTGCAGGGTTCCGTAACCCGGTCTCACACGTCACAGTAGACAAGGGACATTTTACCCTGTGAGGAGACAGATGTCATTCATGTTAATGGTTTTGTGGTGCTGGGGATAAAGCCCAGGGCTTTGCACCTGCTGGACAGGTAGCTGCCACCAAGCTTGCCCCCAGCCCCGCTGCAGCTTCGAAAACGTGTCCTGTCGTAAGCAGTGCCACAGTGAGCGGACTCTGCACCTTTCCATGGTCGTGTCATTGACTCACTTGGCTCAGAGCCGGGCTTCTGAGGCAGGAGCTGGTGCTCAGGGCGGGGGGAAGGTGTCCTGCTTGTGGCCAGGGTGCCCGCCTGTTCCTCCTCTCTGAGGTCTTAGAAGGCCCCTGTCCTCTGGTCTCTCTGTGTCTCCATCTCTGCGCTGCAAGTGCAGGGCAGGAGGGGAAGGAGCCTCTCCAGTGCACAGAGCAGCACTGAGGTGTGGGGAAGCCGCCGTGCCCCGTGCCGGGATGGAAGGGTGCAGAGCTGGGGTGGGGTGTGCGGGCCACCGTGCCCCATGCTAGGACAGAACCGTGCAGAGCCAGGGTGCAGGAGCAGAAGAGGGGCCCATCTGCTCAGAGGCAGGGAGCCCTGCAGGGTGGAACAGGAAAGCGCTGTGACCTTAGCTGTGAGCAAGTGAGGAATCGTCAGACACCAGGTTGGCGAGAGCACCATGGACGTGGGCATCAGAGGGGTCCCTTCCTCTGCACCAGGGACCGGGAAGGAGCCCCCAGGTGCCCGCTGCTGCCCCGCGAGGGCCCCAGGGGTGTGGCTTGTCAGAGGGGCGTGGCCACCCGAAGCTCCAGGTGACAGAGCGGGGAGTTGGTGGAGGAGCCAAGGGAAACCAGAGCGGGAAATGTAACTAACAGTAGAAAATGAAGTCTTCCCTGAGTGTTTGACCTTTCTACTTGGCTCTGAGCTCCCCGGCAGTGGGTGTGAAAAGAGCCTCACCCAGCTGTAGATTTACACAGCGCTCAGGATGCCGCGGCTACTCTTAAGGACGCATTCCTTCCCTCCAGCCAAGGACTAAAAGCAGCTTCTCGAGTGCGAGCTGACCTTGCACCCGATTCTCTTTTCCAGCCATCACAGAAGACCACTGCAACGGGACCTGCCACACCAGCGCCAAGTAGGTGCCTTCTGGTCACCTTCAGGGGCAATGCTAAGGGGGTTCGGGCCCAGCAGTCTCCCCCCGAGGACCCAGGGTATAAAATGTCTCCAAGGAGCCCCTGTCCACATGCCGGAGGCACTTTTCATCAGGCCACCATCGCCTTACCTGGCACTGACAGAACTGCCGATTGTCACCCCCAGTCTGCCACACAGGACACACAGAGCCACGGAGATCTGAGGCACTGGTTTCCCCTTGCTCAGGAAGCACGGCCAGCGCCTTCCCGGCTCCACACGCCTAACCCCACCCAGGCTCCGCTCCGGCAGGAGCCCAAGCAGCCCATGAAGGGCCCAGTTGCTGGACTCAAACCCGGGCTCCAGGTCACCTCTGTGCCCTCCACTGATTATGACCTTGAATATGTTACTGCCCCCAAGTCTCAGCGTGCCTTGCGTCATCTGCAAAGGGGAATAAAAATAATAATCCCAATCTCGCAGTCAGGCGTGGGGGCTCACGCCTGTCACCCCAGCACTCGGGAGGCTGAGGCAGGAGGATTGTTGAGTATTTAAGACCAGCCTGGGCTACAAAGTGAGCTCAAGGCCAGCCTGAACTGTACAGGGAGTCTCAAAAAGACCAAATAACAATAATCCCAGCCTGCTGGGCTGTGGGGCAGTGCCCAGTGACAGGTGTCAGTGTGAAGCCCACCTGCTGTCTCTGTGACGGCCGGTGGCTGTTTCCTGCCTGGGGCTGATGCCCACGCGCAGACACTGCCGTCTGCCTGGTGGGTTGTCCCACTGCAGGTCGGGTTGTCCTCAGCGGGGTGGCACCAGGAAGAGGCAGGTCCTGGGTGCTGGGAACGGAGGGGTCCCTCGAGTCGGAATCGGGGTTGGGTGTCTTCTGCCCTCACCGTTTGCCCCCTTGCCTGGCAGCTGCCTTCTCAGCCCAGATGGCAATGCCTCCTGCAGCTGTGCAGCCGGATTCCAAGGGAACGGGACGGTCTGCAAAGGCAAGTGGGGGAGCCCGAAGGGGCCGGCGGTATCTGTATGGTGGGACTGAACAGTGTCGGCCCTGGCACCGCCATAGCTGGGCAGCTGATGGTGCCCGAGCGGTGCTGGAGTAGGACTGAGTGGGCGACTGCGCCTGCCTCCGACACACTGTGGGCCAAGCGGAAATCGCCCGGCAGCTCCAACAGCCAGGAGGTCCCTGGCCAAGGCCAGGCCCGGGCACTGCCCTCCCAAGGCGAGGCTGAGGGCCGCATTGCTCATGCCTGTGACCAGTTCAGAAAAGGGTTCAAGCCCTGGGCCTTCCTCCTGCTGAGCTGTGGCCTAGCCCTAGTGGTCTCCTAAGTGCTCGGAGCCCCCTGGCTCATCTGCAAAGTGGACAGAATTGTCTTCCTTGCCTTCGCTGAGGCTCAGTGGCCTCCCCACGTCTGCAGGCTGAGCTGTGAACTGTGATGCTGTGAAACCTCAGCCTCCTCGTTAGACCCCCCGGCTGGAGCCTGAGTTCTTGTAACTCACACAGCCGCAGGAAAGGGGCTTCGTGCCCTCTGCATCATTGTTTTCATCCGCAAGGCGGGGATCACAGAGTGGCCCCTCACTGGGTTTGTGGGTACAACCCGGTGAACACTGTAGAGTGCTAGCCTGTCTGAGCTCTTGACACAGTGCTGGAAAAACACAAGCTCTTTGCATTACTTTTCCTGTGTGTGGCAGGCTTTGGTGCAGACTGGTGACCGTTCTCGCCCTGTCTCACCCCGGGGATTCTCCCAGGATGACAGGTGCCCTGGCCCTGGTGCCCTGCCCTGGTGCCAGTTGTCTCTGAGTAGGAAGTGTATAGCACGTTCAGTATAAACAGCCAGGAAGGGCAAACAGCTGCAGTGTTTGCTTGTTCTCTGTTCTGAGGAATCCGCCCTGTTCACCCAGTGCCTGCCAGGGCGGTTTTGAAGAACCTTCGAGTTCTCAGAGACTCAAGGAAGCATTCTTGTGTTTCTGTTCTTCCCTCCCGTCTTAGCCATCAACCCCTGTGAGACCAGAAACGGAGGATGTGCCCCCGAGGCTTACTGCAAAAGGACCACCCCAGGAAGCCGGGTGTGCGAGTGCAAAGCGGACTACACAGGCGACGGCATCGTGTGTCTCGGTAGGGGACTGTCCCTCACCTGCCCGGGGGGGGGGGGGAGCCCTGGGCGTCAGCGGCTGGCACGGCTCCCCACGTCTTGGCGGGGAAGTGTGAGGGCGTGGAGGCGATGAGCCCACAGGAGGGTGTGCAACCCCCGAAACTCTCTTTGGAAGGAGAGATGGGGAGACTTTTCCAGTTAAAAATTTGATGGTGGCTGCATTGTTAATCTTTCTTTAGTGTGGGGTTGTTTTGTCCACTTAGCACGTTCTTGTTCCAGAAAAACCACAGAAGTTATGTTGCGCTGGGTAAAAAGTCCGAGGGGTAACTTTTTATATGCTCTCATGTTGCTAGGTACCTAGGGATTTTGTGGGGGGCGGGGGTTGTTTTGCTTTTAGGTTTTCAAAACAAGATGACAGGAATGTAACAGTGTTTATGATGCTGCACACTGTCATCTTCAGAATAGTCGCTCGGGTTACCAGCCACAGGGGTAAAGCAAAACAGTAAAATGGAACAAAACACTGGATTTCAAAAGCAAGGCGGGAGGGAATCCCCACGGCTGCTCAGTGCGCTCCGCCGGCGTCTGCGGAGATGCCCAGCCTGCAGTCACCCACACAGCGCCAGCTGGAGCTCTTCCTGCTCCTCAGTTGCCACGTCTCACCCTGAGTCCTCCGAGTCAGCCAGGTGCTTGCCGGGGTGGAGGGGGGGTCCTCTGCTGGTGCCCAGCCCCACCCCGCTGGCTCACAGGAAGGCGGCTCTGTGTCCTCCCCGATGTGTTTTTTAAATGAAAACCCGGTCTCCTGGTGCACAGTGCGCACTGTGCCTAGCAATAGGACAGGACCGCTTTCCCTGAAAAATTAAGGCTGCTACTGCTGCGTCCTACTTCAGTACCGCCTGACGCTCTGCTGTGGAGCTGTGCCATCCTAAGGCGTCCGGATCTTAACCTTCTCGTTGGGGAATCTTGTTCTGAAGAGCAGTTACGGGAGTAACTGAGACCGCTGCCCCTTTCTCTGTGCTCTCCTGTTAGTCTTCTACCCGGCTGGCTCTGTCACCTTCTCCGCTGCTGTTCACGTTTTGTTAACTGTCTGAGAGAAATGCAACGACAGTGTACCCCACTTACCCCGGATAACCGGGGGTGGTGTCTCCGGACAGCAGCAGCAGCCCTGGCCTTGCCACAGTGCTGTTACCAACGTCAGGGAATTTCCCACTGAGACAATACTTTTGTCTGACGTCCATTTGTGTTCTGATTTTGTCGGTTGCACCTGTAATATGGGGGATTTTTGTTTCGTTTTTGAGGGGGTGTTGGGGTTTTTTTGTGGTTTTTGTTTTTGTTTTGTTTTGTTTTTTGTTGGTTTTTTTTATTTTTTGTTGGTTGGTCTTTTTGAGACAGGGTCTCACTATGCAGTTCAGGCTGGCCTTGAGCTCACTTTGTAGCCCAGGCTGGTCTCGAACCTGCAGAATAATCCTCCTGCCTCAGCCTCCCAAGTGCTGGGATTACAGGCGTGCACCATGTAATACCCTTTGGGACACTTTTCTCTCCAGTGCAGGGCCGTCTGGGGTCGGCTGCTGCATTTAGCTGCTCTCTCCCCTTGATCCCCTCTGATCCAGGGTGTTCCTCAGCCTCGCCTGGTCCCTCGTGACACTGACATTTGGGAAGAGCAGAGTCCACCGTGCCAAGCTCCTTGCTCTGACGGTGCACCCTTTCCTGGGGAGGGTTTGGAGACTCTTCCGTGATTAGGTTCCCTTTGTACATGGCCAGCGCAGATGTCACCCGGGTGACGCTGTGTCCTTCCCAGGCGCCCACACCAGATGCCGAGCTTGCCATCCACCTCCCGTGTGGGATGTGAATTCCCACCTCTCTCTCTGTGCTGTTCTTTTTCCCCTTTGCTACTAATAAGCAGGCGAAGATGAGACACCATGGAATCAAAACACTCCTGATCAAAACGCCCTCCTCCTGCATCTCTCGGGGATTTTCCTCTTGGACCCGTCTAGGTCCCATTACTTTCATCCGTGGCCCTGTGCACTGAACTCTGAGGACCCCCCACCCAAAGTTCAGGCCCTGTATGCCCACGCTCGCGTTCACTGTGCACAGGGACAGATCTCAGCCTGCGGACCGCAGCTCTGCCTGGGTCAGCCCATCCCACAGGAGCTGGGTTCCTCTCCACTGCCCTGAGGTGCCAGAAACTGATTCACACATGAACCCTGCGGCTCGCGGGCACCCAGCCGCCCTCAGCACACTTCTGCCTGGGCAGGCAGCTGGGTGCTCAGGACAGGTGCTGGCTTTTGTTCTGCAGAAATCAACCCGTGTTTGGAGAACAATGGTGGCTGTGACCGGAACGCGGAGTGCACACACACAGGACCGAATCAGGTGAGCTGTCCCCCTTTGGTTAGGTTAATGGTTTGGGACTCAGGCTGTGACATGCTCGAATCACTGGAGCAGACCCCAAAGCGCCAGAAGTTGGGCTCAGCCCTGAGTTCTGGGCCATCAAAGGGGAAACAGGTGAGACCCTGGAGGCCAGGGACCCAGAAAATCAGAGAATCATCTGGGTAGCAAGGGAAAGATGGTCCTGAGGTGCAGGGCACTCAGTGTGCTGCAAGATCAGATGCCCATTGTCCATCCTGGTGTTGCGAATCACCATGGGGCCCAGGGGGCAGTGGTCATGGCCAGCACCGCCCTATCCATGAACTGACCCCTTCACTTCTGCTCCCCGACAGGCCGTCTGCAACTGTTTGCCCAACTACTCCGGCAATGGGAAGGTCTGCACGCGCATCAGCCTCTGCCTGATTGTGAGTAGGCCTCCAACACGGCCTCCGGGCCTGGGTCAAGCTGGTCAGGGATTCACCCCGGTGCCAGTGCAAATCCAAAGTCAGCAGGATTCCTGGTTTCCCAAGGGTAACCCTGCTAAGTAGCCCTCAAGAGTCAGCTAAGCAAGCTGAACACATGCACAGTCCAAACTCTGGTTCCCTGGCTGTGGTGATCGGTTGATCGAAGACTGATGTTAATTAGTGTTAATTAGGGTTTTGCTTTGTTCTCTGTGTTCTAATGGGGAGGAAGCCAAACACATTACAAAATGTGAAATGTTGCATATGTGCTGCCCAGAGTTGGGGTCAGGAGGGACGAACAGACAGAACACAGCAGACTTACAGGGCACTGGCTGCCCTGTGTGGTACTGTCACGGTGGACACAAGTCACAGAATGGACAGCACAGCATTAGCCTTTCCCATTGCCGGGACAAAATGCCTCCCACCACAGCTTTAAGAAAGAGGGTTATTTTGGCTCTTGGTTCCAGAGAGTTCGGTCCATGGTGGCCTTGTTCCAAGGGAGAAATGGCTTGGGAAAGGGCTGAGTGGAGGAGAGCTGCCTAACCTGTGGCAGCCAGGAAACAGAGAGGAAAGGAAGGAGAGAGGGAGGGGAGGGGAGAGAGAGAGAGAGAGATTTTTCGGTGACCACTTCCTCCTGACAGCACATTCAACTCTAAAATCATCTGTAGAAAATCTCACTGATAAAAACAGTGCCTGCGTGAACCAAGCACTTTCCAAACCCCCGTCTCAGAACCCATGAGCATTTAACACTGGGTGTAGAAATGTCTTTTCTCACGATTCGGAAAGCCCAGAATCCAGATTGGAGGTGTCCACGAGGACGGCCCCGGCAGGGCTCCAGGGCAGTGTCCTTGCCTGGGCCTTCCCGCCCCAATGCATCCCTCCAGCCCTGCCTCCACCCTCTCTTGCCCTCCGCTGTGTCTGGGTCTCCTCATCTTACACAGCGCCCTCTGGGTTTGGGCCTTCTAGTTCATCTAGGGTGACTCAAATTCCTGAATTTCACCCAAGGCTCGTTTTCTAAATGAGCTCACATTTCCAGACAGTGCGGCTCAGGCCCCAGACTGTGTGCCTCCCCGGGTCACAGTTCACCCTTCCAAGCTGGCAGGAGCGGGGATCCTTGTCCAGCATCAGTCATCACTGCCACAGGAGGTCTTCCACTGGCATTTTTCGAAGCTTGCCCGGTGTTCGCCCAAAGACTCCCAGGAGAAGGCTCTTCCCACCGCTCAGCAGCACCGTGCTCAGGAATTCCTTCTGTACCACGGTTTCGGGGCTGTCACGCCCTGGGGGCCAGGCAGGGGCGTTAATCTTGAGTCTGAATGCAAGGCCCCCCCTTGCACCATCTACCACCCAGGGGTGGCTCTGTCTGCACGGCTCCAGCTCCCTCGTGCCGTGAGCAGTGCCACCCCGGAGCTGGCTGTGGTTCCAGCCTCACAGAGAGAAATAAATTTTTATGTGCATCTCTACATTTTAGATGATTAATAGAAGATGATTAATTTTAAAAGACTAAGTTAAATGAAACACAGAGCTGCGTCTGGCTCAAGGGCCACCAGTGTCTGCCCAGGTCTCTGTACCAAAGACCGTGTGACAGTCCCCTCCCCGAGCTGGTCTCTGTGCAGCCTGTCTCAGGTCTTGTGCGCTGCTCAAACAGGACACCTCGCTGGGCCACCAGAAGGAACATGATTCATAGTCCAGGGGCCGGGAAGGTCAAGAAGGAGTTTAAGAGGCCAGCGTTTACCCTTCCTGCCATGTCTTCTGCTGCCCAGTGGCACTGCCTGGCAGAAAGGCCAACAGGGGCTGACAGCAGGAGCCAGCGAGGGGCCATCTGGTCCTTTCCTGGGGAGCCCCCCCTCTACACCTCAGAGGCTCTTCAAGCTGTAGCTCGAACCTCACAGCTGTACCTGCCCCGCATGCGGTCCCTTAGCCAGGCAGCAGAGACAGCACGGGGTGTGACCACAGCCTCCCGCCTCCCTGCTGGATCCTCCCAAAGGGCCTCACCAAGGCTGAGCGTGGGGCCTGGGTTGGAATCCTGATTCTGCTCACTTTGTTCAACATCTTGATCATCCGTGCCTCAGTTTCCTCTTCTGTAAATCAAGCTAACACTTTACTCAGAGATTACTCTGGGGCCTCATGGAGCTGATGTTCACACGGCACTGTCTTCTGGTCTGTGGGAAATACTAGCTTCTGCTATTATAAATAGGGTCAGAACACCCGTGCCCTCCCGCCAGCCCTTGGACGGAGACACCTCCCAGCTCTCACGCTGGCTCAACCACGGCCATCTGCTCTCTCAGCCACATCTCCATGAATGAACTTGGTGATGACCGTGGCTGACTATTCCAGACAGGGTGCCAGCTCTCTGAGGATCGGGACCATACTTGTCCCTGTGGATCCAGTGGAACCCTCATGCGCTGGTAACACACCATGTACCAGGCACTGACCTGTGCCCCAGGAATCATTGGTGACCCATGGCCGTGTCTCTGTCCTTAAAGAATTCACATTTGGGAAAAAGAAGCAAATACTAAGTGTTGTAGTCAGGGGTTGTGAGAACAATTAGAATCAGGACATGAAATTTAAAATATTATTTATGGTGGTCACACAGAGTTAACACAAAGTGCAGGAAATCTGTCCACAACACCAAAGACACAGAATATTCATGCAAGGGCCTGGATCCCACAGCAATGTCCTGCATGAGTCCAGAAGAAGACCCAGAGCTCAGGACAATGCCTCCCACGAGTCCAATTGGAGGTCCAGAGCCCACGAGAAGGACTCACATCAGTCTCTTTTACGGATCCATACTGAGAAGGCCCAAAGGTCATCAGTGGAAGCCAGAAAGTCCATGCCAGTGGGGTGAAGGAGCTGTGCTGGTGGGATGAGGGTTCTGGATCAAAGGAGTCACACTTACAACAAAGACCAGTGCTGTCCTGAAAAGCATCACAGCAATATGGAGGCCCTAAGCTCCTCCAATGACAAGCACAGCCAGATACCTGCCAGGAAGCCAGGATGCTCATGTTGGAGTTCATCCTGGAGACCAAGCAGCACACATCTTCCTCTCTGGAGCCAGGAAGCAATGCTCCGTGTGAGGACCGGAGCTTTTCCAGGAGAACCAACGGCTCAAACAGCAGCACGTAGAAAACCCCACAACGCCTCCCTTTCTCCATCTCCACGTCTCCACGTTGGCAACTTTCCTCATGGAGCATCTACACGCAGCAGCAGGCTAATTTAATTCCGCTGGTGTTAAACTGACACCAGTTCTTAATCTGTGACACTAAGTATATCCATAAACGCATTTGTTTAATAAAAACAGTGGGTAATAAGAACATTCATGAGGGAGAAGTCATTTCAGGTTACGGTGACAGCATGCTACAAATGGGGTGGCTTGTGCGCCACAGAGAAATTGGCTCTGAAGGTGGGCAGTCCGACCCCGAGGCACTGGCAAATTCTGTGTCCAGTGAGAAGCTGCGTGCTGGTCCACATATGGTGTATTCAAGGGAGTGTGTGTGTATGTGTGCACATGTGTGTGTCCTCACTTGGCAGACGAGACAGCTGAGCTTCCCACACGTTCTGTTTATAAAGACACTGATCTGTCATGATAGAACCAAGCCCTGCTCCTTCCTTACACCGTCACCTGTCACCTTTGGGTCAGGATTCCCACACAGGACCTGGGGGGCAGGAGGGACGCCGCCCCTCAGACGTTGAGTGTGGGAGAGGCCGGGAGCGCTCACCGGGGTGGCCATGCGCCCTGGACACCTGAGGGTAAGAAGCTTCCGGTTTGGAGACTTCTAACTTGGGTTTTCTAGAGAGGCCTGGAGATCCGCTGGGCTCAGTCTGGGGGGGAAGCAGCCATGACATGGAGAAGGAATTAAACGTCCACTTTGGGGGAAGAGCAAGTGATACCAGCTGTCGTACTTGGACTGTTTCTTTTTGTTGTTTTGGGGTGCTTCATTTTTGTTTTTGGTTTTGGTGGTGCTGGGGATTGAGCCCAGGGCCTCACACATGCAAAACAAGGGCTCCCCCTGCCCCTGAGCTGCACCCCAGCCCTCCAAAAATAACCTTCGCAAGGGAGCTGCACGACAGAGCTGACCCCATCTCCCGCCTCTTGCAATTTTACCAGGGAAACGGAGGCTGCCACTCGAACGCCGTCTGCAGTGACACGAAGACAGGCAAGAGGACTTGTACCTGCAAGCAGAACTACGTTGGGAACGGGTTCACCTGCCGGGGCCACATCTACGAGGTAACACACGGACCGCTTGGCGCCGGAGCTCTGAGGGCCACGCCGGAGCTTCATGGGATACAAGGCTGCACAAAAGTGGGGGCAGCTGTGTTTGTAAAGGGTGGCAAGAAGGAAATGTCCCCTGCCTGAGAGAAATCGCTGGACCTGGGAAAGAGTATGTGATGGTTAAGGTGGACCATAAGCTAGGCGCCGTGGCCCATCCCTGCCATCCAGCACTCAGGAGACTGAGGCAGGAGGGTTGCTGTGAGTTTAAGGTGAGCCTGCCTCAAAAAAATTAATAATACTCAACCAATAGTTCTGCAGTCGGGAACAGCTAGGTTGAATTTAGCCCCACCAGGGGGTACCATTGCGATCCTCTCCAGGTGTTTCAGTCTCTGAGGAAGAATAATAACACTGGCCAGTTGTTAAAAGGATTAGATGGGATGTGTTTAAGACACACAGCACGCCACCCAAGTGTGAGTGTGTGTGTGTGTGTGTGTGTGCCAGAAGTGTGCCCGGCCATGCACACCTGTGTAGGGCATGGAAAATGAGAGGGGAATTCTAACTGATCCAGCATCCTTTCTGTTGGAGAAGCCAAAGCTGCCCTGAGCCCATCACCCGTTTCTTGGAGGGTGTCAGCTGTATCCGAAGTGTTTTTAAAACGTCTGAGTGCAGGTTTAAAGTGCCCTTAGAGCTCAGGGCTTTGGAAGTAGCTGGCCCTCTTTGATGAATCCACTGTGTTCCCACTGTCCTCGGAGCTCCACTGCAAGACTGGACCAGGGCTCCTGCGAAAGCGGACCTTGCGGTCCTAGCGGGGGTGGCACATCCCGCAGCCTTAGAGAGCTCACCCTTTGCAGCAGCGCTGTTCCTAGATGCACCTGCAGCCCATGGCCTGAAGCAAAACTACCCTGTTTTTGTCTGCAGGAGCTCCCCAAAGATCCCCAAACATCCCAGTATTTCTTCCAGCTGCAGGTAAGAGCCGTGTGTCTGTCCGCCAGAAGTGTGGGCTCGGCCAGTGGGCAGCTCCGTGACGGGTGGGCCTAGCATGCAGCAGGCCCGGGTTTGCAGACTTGTAAGAGTCGGGTCTCAGACAGGCACGGCTGAGCACCAGGGCTGGTGCAGGAGGGAGGGGAGTGATGTCATGATCATGATGACCCTGTGATGACGTCATGGGGTGTTGTGGCAGTGCCCTCTTGTGCAGTGGTGATGTCGTACCTGGTGACATCACGCCCTCCCTCGGTGACCTCAGGCCAGTGCTGTACTCACCTCTGTAAGGTGCATACCTGGGCGATCGTCTGCTCACGTCTTCACTTTTAACAAAAAATGTAAGACTAAAAAAAGTAGAAAAAGTTTATAGAATAAGATAAAGGATAAAGATACTTCTACAGCTGCACAGCACACTGTGTTTTAGGCTGTCATTATAGGAGAATCAAAAAGCTAAAAGTGTGTAAAGTAAAAAAAACACAGAAGTTGAGTTTATTGTTGAAGGAAGAAGAGACTCAGCCAAACAAGTGCTGCCCGCGCGGACACACAGCGGTCAGTGACGGCCGCGGTCCACGGCTGCGCTGCCCTCCGCTCTTTAGCCCAGGTCTCGCGTCCCCTCGGTGCTGTGCCACACAGCCTGCTCGGCCAGCATGACAGCGGCCGTGCAGGTCCCCAGTGCGAGTCCCCAGCCGCACCACGCAGCGAGGGGTTCTGGGCTCCCACAGTGTCCAAATCACCCCAAAATGGATTGCTCAGGATGCGTCCCTGGCCGTGGGGCCCTGACTGCAGGCGAAAAGATTCCCACCTGATCAGGAGAGGAAAGAAACATGCCCAGGACAAGCAGTGAGAACAGGAAAGTCTCATCATCCTCCACCTGAACAGACCCCAGATGTGCTGGAGAAAGACACACACAGCCAGGAAGAGCCAAATCGCTGAACCACCAGAGGAAATGTAGCCGTAGGGAGGGTGTGACCTCAGGGTTGCCAGAAGACAGTCAACAGGAAAGCAATTGTGTGTGTGTGTGCGCGCGCATGCGTGTGTGCACAGCTCCCCTGATTATATGGAGCACTGGTGTACAGAAGAGACACTGGGAAATAAAACCTGGAAGACAGGAGTTGCTTCTGGGGGTGCAGTGGCCGCGGCAGACGCTGCTTTCTTCCCTGCGGGGTGTTTTCACAGTCAGTCATTCAAGCAGCACGTGCTGATTTGGGGGGAGGGAGGAGGATTCACCAGGTTGCCCCAGCTGACCACCCACCCTTGGCAATCCTCCTGCCCCGGCCTTTCAAATGGTGAGATTACAAACATACCCCACCATGCCCAGCTCTGTGTTGGTTTTATAATTAGAAGAAAAAAAAAAAAAACAAGCGTGATTCTTGATGGCAGAGAACCTGGATTTAATTAGAATCCAAGGCTGAAACACAGGTCTCCCTGCTGTTTTCTCTGGGGGTCCTCCAGTGTCTCGGGGACTTGCTCAGCCCCTGCATGGCTCAGTGACTGTGCACCCCTCTCTTCTGCCCGCCTGTAGGAGCACAAGATCCGAGACCTGGTCGGGGAGGGCCCCTTCACCGTGTTTGCACCCTTGTCTGCAGCCTTCGATCGGGAGCCCCGGGTGAGCTCCAGACAGGGCAGGTGGGGGAGGCTGGGGACCAGGACACAGTTTGGGGACCCTGCATGCGGTCAACAATGGTGACATTTCCAGACAGGACTTTGCAGTAGACGTGGTGTCTCTCAGCATGGGGACTGCTGTGCAGGCGATGCCCAGGTGGATTTGTGGGTAGGAACACTGGACTAAAGGGATCTCAAGTTTCTCGTCTTGCAGGATTTGTCAGGGTCTTTACCACTCCAGTGTTCAGGTGGCTCCTCTTTGAGGTCGCCCCCAGAGGGATGGCAGCTCACAGGACAGCTCACACTTGCTCAGCCTGCCGGGCAGCTCTGAGGACCTGGCCTACATTAACCCAGCTGACCCTCACGCATCCCCTCAAACGACAGGCCACGGAAAAGCATTTCCTTCCTCCTGGTGCTGGATGAACCCAGTGTCTGCTGCCAGTCCACAAGGGCTCCCGCTCCGAGCTCTGCCGGCCCCAGCAAGGACTCAGATTAGCCTTAAAACCAACCTCAAGTTAGCCTTCTCCTCCATGTCCATGCCTGTCTGTGCGTGAAGCAGGGCACAAAGACAACTTTAAAGCCAGTTTGACCTGCATTCATTTTTAAAGCACCCAGGGGATTCCCAGGGAGGGCAGTGGCAGCTGTGTGGCGTCAGTTACGCTGACCTCAGGATCAATACTGCGTGTGCTTCTCCCCTGCCAACATCCTGACCTTTCCTGAAGCTGAGGGAGAGAAATGTTTTTTTCCTTTTTCGGTTGTTTTTCCTTTTCCCTTTTCTTTTCTTTTTCTTTTTTCTGTATTGGAGACTGAACTCGGGGCCGTCACACTGAACCACATGCCCAGCCTCCTTCCCTAATTTTTATGTTGAGACACAGTCTCACCAAGTTCCCCAGGCTATACTCACACGTGTAATCGTCCTGCCTCAGCTTCCCAGAGTGCTGGGATGGCAGTACTGGCTGGAGTCTCTTCCCAGCAGCAAGTCCTGGAGCGCAGGGTTCTCGCACACAGGGCTGTGACACGCTGTACGGGGAGTCCCAACACCCCTCCTCGCTGAGATTCTCTCTCTGCACCCCGACACCACCCCGCCATCTCCAGGGGAGGAGGACAGTGCAGAGGACCAGAGAAGCCTTGGGTGAGGGCCTCCTGCCTCTGTCCCTTTGCAGATTAAAGACTGGGACAGGCTGGGCCTCATGTCCCAGGTCCTCCGGTACCACATAGTCGCCTGCCAGCAGCTGCTCCTGGAAAACATGAAACTGACCCCAAACGTCACATCCCTCCAGGGAGAGCAGATCGTCATCTCGGTCTCTCAGGTAAGAGCAGCCACCAGAGGGAGGGGCCCACTGTGTCCTCCTGCGGGCAGTACTGCGAGAATGGCGGCCGTGATCTGTCCAGTAACACACCAAGAAAATAGCTGGGCTGGACTTTAAACCCAGAGGTGGGCAGAGTGGGTACCACAGGGGACACGCTAAAAGGAAACCAAGAAGCAGATTTGGTGGTGCCCTGAGGAGGCTGAGGCTGAGGATGCTGTGAGGATGTCCAAGGCCAGCCTGGGCTACAGTGAGGCCGTCTCCAACAGCCCCAGTATAATTAGCTAATTCATGGAAACCAAGAGTCGGAAGAGGGCAGAAGGGCAGACGGGCGTGATCCACACTGCGCAAGGTCACAGCCAGTGTGTGAACACACTTAGTGTGTGCTCCTGACCGTGATTTTTAACTTTTTAAGACGGTGATTCTGTGCCTTATTTCATACTCCACAGTCATGCCAAAATGACCATGTTAGTTGATTCGGTATTATTTTCTCTTCTCCAGGTAAAAGTCACAATCCTGTCTGTTTTCTTTGTATAATCATAATTTTTTTAAGAAAAGGTATTCAGGTGTCCCAGTCTTCTGCTTTGGGCCCTGACGGCCCTGGAGAAGCATTTTTGGGGGTGACTTCGTGTCTCTTTCTCTCCTTGGCGCCCACCTCGGCTGCTCGCAGGACGCAGTGTCAATCAACAATAAGGCTAAGGTCATAGCCAGCGACATCATGAACAGGAACGGAGTCGTCCACATTATAGACACACTGCTGTCGCCTCAGAACCTGCTCGTCACCCCCCGGGACGCCTCGGGAAGGGTTCTGGTAGGTAACGAGTGTGCCCGCCCGGTGGACGGCTCGGAGTACCCCATCTCAGCTCTAACTGAGGCGCTGCTTTGAAACACGGCACTTCCGCTGCCTCCATCTCAAATTATCCGTAAAAGCCTCATAACCATGATTAGGAAAAAGTGAACAGAGGAAAGATCCATGTGAAGTCGATGTGTGCATTCTAGCTGGGCACCGTGGTGAGCATCTGGAGTCTAGCTATTGGGGGCTGAGGCAGGAAGGTCCCATCTGCCCAGGCGTTCAAGACTTCTGGGACCACAAAGCTCACAACTTTGTGAGACTTTGACTCAATTAGAACTGGACTTTGTGTTTCTTTTGTGGATGGGTCAGCTTTGCCATGGCCGGGGCAGAGTGCCTGGATGCCCAGCTCAGAGGCGCGGCGCTTTGCTCGGCTCATGGTTCCAAAGGTTCCAGTCCGTGGTGCTGGCTCCCTTGAGTGGGTGTGAGAGGCAGGGCAGCGCCACGCGTGGCACGGGGAGCAGGAAGCCGGGGGAGGACCCAGAGGAAGAGGGCAGAGACTGGCCCCAGGGTCGTGCCCCGTGACTGCCCCACACCCCACACACTCAAGAGTGCTCAGCGGATGTCCTCACATCCCTCCGGCCATCAGGCTGATGCTCAGGGTTAGCTAGGAGATTCGGTGTCCACACAGCACAGATTTATGAGCTGGGAAAAGAAGACAGGAGGAGGGGAGGAGAGGGGAGGGCAGGAGAGAGGAGGGCAGAAGAGGGGAGGGGAGAGGGGGGGAGGGGAGGGGAGGGGAGAGGAGGGCAGGAGAGGGGAGAGGACGGGAGGGAGGGGAGAGGGGAGGGGAGGGCAGAAGAGGAGAGGGGAGGGGAGGGGAGGTAGGGGAGGGGAGAGGACGGGAGGGAGGGGAGAGGGGAGGGGAGGGCAGAAGAGGAGAGGGGAGGGGAGGGGAGGCAGGGGAGGGGAGGGGAGGCAGGGGAGGGGAGAGGACAGGAGGGAGGAGAGAGGAGGGCAAGAGAGGGGAGGGGAGGGCAGGAGAGGGGAGGGGAGGGCAGGAGAGGGGAGGGGAGGGCAGGAGAGGGCAGGAGAGGGGAGGGGAGGGGTAAGGGAGGGGGAGGGGAGGGCAGGAGAGGGGAGGGGAGGGGAGGGGAGGCAGGGGGGGCAGGAGAGGGGGGGAGGGGAGGAGTATTACTACAACGGGGTGCATGGCCCCTCGGCGTCTGTCACGCAGGAAGCCGAGCAGCAGAGCCCGCGGGCCTGACGAGTGCCGCTCCAGCCCCGTGTTAGGTTACTGCCCTGTGTCCCGCGGAGTCCTTGTGAGGACAGCTGTCTCTTCGTGCTTTTTATCTTTTTTTTAATTTTCTGTCTTTGAGAACGGGCTTCACTCTGTGGCCAGGCTGGCCTTGAACTTGCTTATGAAGCCGGGCAGACCTCCAACTCAGGGCAAGCCTCCTGCCTCAGCCTCCCCGCGCTGGGATGACAGCGTGCCCCGCCACGCCCCGCTCATCACCCTTCTTGTCTTTACAGCAAAACCTTACGACGGTGGCAGCAGCCCACGGCTACGGCCGCTTTAGCAAACTGCTACAGGTAACATTGGAGGGCCTGGCGGTTGTGCTTAGTGAGGTCTCCGGCTCGCTGGTCTGGGCTGCCCATCTAGGTGGGCTGCTGGTCTGGGGCGAGGGCAGGGGCCCTCATCTTCCAGAGGAAGAGTCATCGGTCCTGGACACTCTGTCGTCAGGGCGTTGCACGGTGTGTGGCGATGCAGACGGAAGAGTGGCCGGGCCAAAGGTGGGCGGACTTGTGGCTGGGAGCAAATAAGGCAGGGGGTCCCCGGCCCCGGCTCAGGGGCTCCACATCTGGAATCAGCCCCGCTATAGACACGGGGAAGCAGAGCTGGAGAAGAGGGGTCTCTGCCGGGAGGAAGTGGGTTAGAAACTATCTTTCTGACTCAGGGGCTGTTCCCATGAATTGTGGAGGTCCTGCCTGTTCAGACAGTTACACAGGACACCATCTGAGAGGCTGCCTGTCCCCCCAGCCTGGGCAGTCCCCACAGGCCCCCCAGAGCCCTGCAGTCTCACAGTCTAGGGATGGTGGCATGAGTCCCGTGGCTCCCCAGGGGTCCGAGCCCCAACTTGGTACAGACTCAGAGAGGGGGATTTCAGATGCTGCAGCTGAAAACTCCCCAAGGGGTCACAGACGAGTAACCTTCGCCTGCCTTCCTCGACCCCTAAATCTTCCTGGTCACCCCACACCTGTGCTCCAGCACCAGGCTGACCACGGGCCTCCAGAGCAGCTGGCGAGCCTGCCTGAGGCTCCTAAAGGGAACCCAGTAAGCCAAAAGGTTACTGGAAAAATTTAAAGGAAAAAATGTCCGCCGTGCACCCTGGCTGGAGAAGATGCTCAGAAAGATTCCTCCCTGTTTATGTTGTAATTCTTTTTTCCGGTATCAATGATCTGGAAATCTTCTAAGTAGAAAAGCGTATTTCAATATGGTACAGGTTTTACTTTCTAAAATAAAATACGAGAAAAATACAAAGTAAGTCTTTTAGAATTTCCAGTATTAGGGCAACAGCAGAATCAGAAAAGACAGTCACTAAAGCCTGTGTTCGTTTCCTGTTAGCGGAAACTTAGAATTTAACTTTCTGATTCACTTTCTAAGGGAATGTGGGTCAGAACGGTAGGAGCACGGTGGGCCCGAGTGTCCAGCTGAGTCACTCTAGGGTAGCACCAGGAGTGTCCACAGGGGCTGTGAGCACCGAGAGCTCACAGCAGCGCGGGGCGCCTGTGTTCCAGGACTCGGGCCTGCTGAGCCTCATCACCAACCCCATCCACGTGCCGGTCACTCTCTTCTGGCCCACGGACCACGCCCTGCAAGCCCTCTCCCAGGAGCAACAGGATTTCCTGTTCAAGAAAGACAGCCAGGAGAAGCTGAAGGAGTACCTGAAATACCACGTGATCCGAGACTCCAAGGTACAGCCAACACCCCCCATGAATAGTGTTTTCAGTTACCCCCAAAATCAGCTGTGATCTAAAAAGAGGAAACGGGGAAGTCCAGAAGGAAACAGCTTCTGAGCTTTAAATCACACAGTGTTCTGGTACATGGTGAAACTTCGGCCATCCTGCTCCATCCTGCCTGGGAGGTGTTTCCACAGTGTATATGCTACCCATCCAATGGCACCCTTATGGTTTAGAGCTAGAGGGTCCCCAGAGAGCCTCGTGTGAGTCCAGAGGTGGGGGCTCTTGGCAAGTGATGGGATCACGGGCCGCTGTACCCTCAGTGCTTCCGTCCTTGTGTGAGTTTGTGATTGTGCCCCTGGGAGGTGGGACGGGAAGGGTGTCTCTCCCCTCCCGGCTCTGCCCTCTCTTGCTGCTGCTTGGCTGCATGACAGAGCCGCTTTTCTCCTCTGCCGTGATGACTGTGCATGGAAATGTGAACCCAGACAACCGTCTCCCCCTGTAGATGGTGCTGGGTATGTTGTCCAGGGAGAGGAAGGTGGACAAAGGCAGTCACCTCATTGCTGTCTGAGTTACCAGCTCGATGTGCAACCTTGCAGGACTTGTGGTCGGGCAGGTGATCCTAATTTTACCAGTCACCGTTCCAAAGCCCAAGAGTGGGGCTGCTATCAGTTTTATTATAGGACATTGTTATGATCGTGCTAGTTTGTGGAGAATTGTCATGCTCTTACTAGGGCTAATTTATCAGTTAAACTTTATGGTAGGTCTGCATTTATCAGATAAAGCCAAGTGACTACAGCACCCATTGGAGGACTAGGAGCAGACTCCCAGAGGTTGTGGGGAGCACATTTCGTTTACAGGCAGAAATGAGCCTGAGTATGTTTTTTGGGGGGGTGACAAAGCCTAGCACCGAAGCTTTGTGTGCCACATGCTGTGGGTGTGGCCCCGTCTCTAGAGGCCCCGCCCCACCACGTCCTCCTCTGGCTGGCCATGCCCCGCTGCGCCCTATAGCACACGATGTCCTGGTTTGGTGTCTTGGACCTGCCATTACTGTTTTCACTTTGTTGTTTTTGTTTTTTGGGTTTTTTACATTGTGTCCGGAGCTCCAGGCGCCTTGGCCCTCTCAGACTGCAGAGAAGCCTTTCCTGTTTCCTGTCCCCACAGCAGGCCCCAAGTAGCTCCAGATGGGCCCTTTCTCGAGATCTCAGTTTCTGGCAGGCGACGGGCTAATCTGGATGCAGTTCACACACACACACACACACACACACACACACACACACACACACCCAGCTGACCATGTAGGAATGTGGCAGTCCGTAGGCGTCATGTGTCCTGTCAGTGAGCCCTAAAACCCCAAAGCCACAATCTGAAGGCAGACGACATCAGTTTGGCTCACGGTTCCAGGAGATTCAGTCCATGGGTAGCGGCTCCAAGGGAGAAATGTCACTGTGGGAGGATCTAGTGGAGCAAACTCCTCGGTCCATGGCAGCTGGGAAGCAGTGCAAGGGACGCACCAGAGAGGGACAAGCACGGGGCGGGACACAGAACCCAGGACTGCACCCGCCCACCCGCTGAGACTCCCTCCGAAGCATGTCCCACCCGCCCCATGGGTGCCTCCCAAGGCAATCAAGTTGGCACATGAAGTTTAGCACCCACATAGCCGCTCTGAGCCCTCCATCAGGCCTCTGTGTTCTCTCCAGGATGGAGTCCCCCACCCCCAGGAATTCCAAACGCCCTGACTCTTTTCATCCAGGGCATCTGGGCTACTTTCCTAGGGCTCCTGTATCGCCACCCCGGTGCCTCTCTCCTTTCCAGAGCCTGCATGTCTAAAAGTGGGGCGCCTGCGGGCTGGTCCTTCTGACGGCTCTGAAGCAGCCTCTGCTCCAAGTTCTCTCCTGGCTTCTCGGGCCCCGGCAGCGCTTGGTGTTTCCCGGCCGGCAGCTGTGTCTCCCCACCTCTGCCTCCATCTTCAAATGCCTCCTCCCTGGGTCTTCCCGTGGGAGCCCGCCCTCTTTCCTCCTCTGCTAAGGACCCAGTCATGTAGGATTAAGAGCCTGCCCTGCTCTGAGATGACCTCATTTTGCATAATTATATTTGCATCAAGCTTGCTTTCAAATAAGGTCACATTCTGAGGTCTGGGGATCCGGGCCCCTGACAGTACCCTAAGCCATTTCTCAACCTTTCTCCGGCTTCCTGTACCAAGACTGACTTCCAACAACTCAAGTCACAGAGCAGCTTGGAAGAGAGATTAAAACCAGGCCAGCTTGCTGAACGTTTCCCTCGAAAAGGAGTCTCCAAGCTCCCAGAAGGCCTGAGTATTTTCTCTCTCTCTGCTTTTGATCTGTTTTTTATTATTGTTATTATTTGAAAGCTGGAGCGATTATAACTCATGGGAAAAAGCTTCTGAGTTAGGCTTGCGCCTCCGCCGGCCCACGTGTGGGGTCCACAGCTCTCGCCCTCCTCCAGGTGCTGGCGGTGGATCTCCCCAGAGTTGCTTCCCGGAGTACCCTGCAGGGCTCACAGCTGAGTATCAAGTGCGGAGCTGGCAGCGACATCGTGAGTGTCGTCCCTGGGGAGGGGACGGGGAGACACGGGGACGGCAGCCACGGTCCACCCCACTCCCTCCCGGAGACAGGAGGGTGGCTCCCCTCACTGCTTTTGAACCACAGACCCTGGCCGGCCCAAGCCCTCGTAGCAAGGGGTCCAACCTCCTTCAGGGTGGACAGTAGGTTCTGGCCGCATTTTCCTAGTGCTTACTGGGTCTTAGAGGTGCTGGACACGTCCTGTGGCCTAAAAAGAAGTATGAGTGGGATTGTCCTCTTTCCCCTCCCCCTCCCGCCCCCTCCCCCGCCCCTTCCCTCCCCCTCCTGCCCCCTCCCCCATCCCCCTTCCCCTCCCCCTCCCGCCCCCTCCTCCACCCCCCTCCCCCTTCTCCACCCCTTTCCCCCTCCCCTTCCTCTCTCAGGGCCAGCTCTTCCTGAACGACCAGAAGTGCAGGATCGTGCAGCGGGAGCTCCTGTTTGACCTTGGCGTGGCCTACGGCATTGACTGCCTGCTGATAGAGCACTCCCTGGGAGGCCACTGTACCGTCTTTTCTACTTATGATGTCATGGTCAGTCTGAGATCACCCCTGCAGCAAGAGAGTCTTGAACCAAAGAATAGCCCAGGAGCCCTGGGGCCCCTCTGAGGCTTGTCTTCTGCCAGACCAGGACCCAAGGGGTCCCAAGGCAGGTGGTGGGGACCTTCCAGTTCCCAATCAGCTGGCCTCTTCTTAGCCCCACACAGGCCTTGAGTGTCCTCGTCTGCCCTGCTGCCCACTGCTCCGTCCGCTGCCGCCTAACTAAGGAAACAGCCCTTGAAGACCAGGAAGGATCTTCCTGGTCACTGCCAGGGCCGCCCACCCACTGCTGCCTGATGACATTATATAAAGTGCCATATTTTGAAGTTTAGGGCCTATCAAAACAGCAGTCTCACTCCGGCCTGGTGGTGCATGCCTGTAGTCCCAGTACTCGGGAGGCTGAGGCAGGAAGCCCACCATGAGTTCGAGGCCAGCCTGGGCTACATAGTGAGTTCAAGGCCAGTCCATGTTACATTTTTGAGACAGAGTCTGAAAATAAAAGACTATTATCCCTATATTATACAAGGTAAAAGGTCGCGTGTCTAGGTCACACTGCCCTGGTCCCTCCTGGGCCTCAGGTTTTGCTTTCGAAGAACTAAGCCAAAAACTCGAGGTCCCAGACAACCTTCTGAGTGTCCCTGGGCAAAGTTGTATTGTTCGGATTCGGGTTGAGCTCGGAATCTTCATCAAGATAATTAAATTCCCGAGCAACTCGTTTAAGTCCAACCCTAGACACTTCCTTGTGCCATTCAGCACACTCGATCTTGGTCTCTCTCTCTGCACTCTAGGGTGACTGCGGGAACTGCCTCAGTACCCCCAAATGCCCGGCGTGGTCCAAGCCCAAGGTAACTATGAGGGCAGCAGTAGTGTTCAGAGGATGCACGTGCGTGTGGGGTGGTGTTATACAAATGAGATATCTGTGGCTCTTTCAACAACCACGTCAGTGAAGGAGAGATGAGTGCCCTCGGCTCCAGGAACCTCGCCAGCCTGCTGGCTGCACAGGAGCTCTCTGGGAAAGTCCCGGAGACGCAGACCAAACTGAGACTTCAGGGATGGGCAGGATGGTAAACATAACGGCACGTCCTGCTGGCTCCTGTCTGCGTCCCAGGCTCTGGACTGGGCAGAGGACACTTTTCAGTGTGTCCCAGAGGGACAGAGCAGTGGTGCACAGCTGCACCGTTTGTAGGGAGCAAAGCTGAGCTTAAAGCCTGGAAAGCCACGTCAACTCATGGCAGAGCCGGTGCAGTCTGGAGTCTGCAGGCACGGGGTCAACTTCCAGTGATCTTTGATATGTCAGTTTTGCTTCCCTGAAAATCAAGCGTGTGGTCATGAGTTCGATCCCCTGTACTGATAAAAAAAAGCAAAAACAAAAAAGAAAATCAAGCTAATAACAGTTGTGTTTGTGAGCATTAGAAAAAATAAATTTTAAAGCCAGGAATAGTGGTATTTACCTGTAATCTCTGCACTTGGGAGGCGGAGGCAGGAGGCTGTCTGTGAGTTCAAGGCTACTGTGAGGTACATAGTGAATTCAAGACCAGCCTAAATTACATAATAAGACCCTACTTTTTAAAAAAAGGCAAAATTAATTTTACCATAGAGGTGTCTTAAGTGCAGGCCACATAGTACATGCTCATTTAAAAAAAATTTGTCTTTTTGAGACAGGATCTTTTTTTTTTTCTTTTTTTTTCTTTTCTTTTTATCGGTTCTGGGGATTGAACTCACGACCACCTGCTTGCAAGAAAGGTGCTTATGCCGCTGAACTAAATCCCCAGCGCCCTCACTATATAGTTCAGGCTGTCCTTGAGCTCACTTTGTAGTCCAGGCTGGTCTCGAACCCTCTACAGTCCTCGTGCCTCAGCCTCCCGAGTGCTGGGATGACACCAGGCCCGCACTATTGCTTTGAAATTCGGTTTTCAACCCAGACGGTACCGAGGTTCTCCTGTAGGGGGCGCGCTAACTCGCACGCGCGCGCGCGCACACACCCTGTCCACTCTGCCTCCAGGGCGTGACGCAGACCTGCACCTACAGGAGGATAAACCACGCGCGGTCGCTGCAAGGCTGCAGGAATGAGTGCGTCATGACGCTCACCCTGCCCAAGTGCTGCAAGGGCTACTTCCAGCCGGACTGCCAGGGTGAGGCCTGCGCCTGGCCACGCTTTGCCACCCGGTGGGGCAGCAGGGACACAGGGCCGCCCCGGCGCTGCACACACTGAGCCTCCGGGCCCCTCGGCCACCCCGCGCCCCGACCCCCGCTGACCCCAGGAACCCACAGTGCAGGCCTGAGGGCTGCCCGGGTCCCCTGGAATCACCCCGGCTCGTGTCTTGCAGCCTGTCCCGGAGGACCCGACACCCCCTGCAACAACCGGGGCACCTGCCTGGAGATGCTCTCGCTGGACGGTCAGTGCCTCTGCAACCCCGGCTTCAACGGGACGGCGTGCGAGCTGTGTTTGCCCAGGCACTTCGGGCCGGACTGCCAGCGTAGGTGGACTCCAGCCCACCCGCCCCGGCCTCCGGCCCTCTACGCCCGCCCCAAGTGGGCATCTTCCTTCCCGTCTGTTCCCCCAACACTTGCACCCCTCTGCTGCTGAGGCGCCGCCGCCCCCGGGGTTGAAACTCGGCCCACTCAGGACACCATCAGAAAACGCGGTGCGCGGGAAAGTTCAGAATGCAGTGCGGGAAAAGGCGCGCCATGCACCGTCTCGAGATCCCCCCTGCGCTGGGCTCACCCGGGCCTCTCCAGATCCCCCCAGCTCTGAGCTCCCCAGGTCCTCTCCAGATCCCCCCTGCGCTGGGCTCACCAGGGCCTCTCCACATCCCCCCTGCTCTGAGCTCCCCGGGTCCTCTCCAGATCCCCCCTGCGCTGGGCTCACCGGGGCCTCTCCACATCCCCCCTGCGCTGGGCTTACCGGGGCCTCTCCACATCCCCCCTGCTCTGAGCTCCCCGGGTCCTCTCCAGATCCCCCCTGCGCTGGGCTCACCGGGGCCTCTCCACATCCCCCCTGCGCTGGGCTCACCCGGGCCTCTCCACATCCCCCCTGCTCTGAGCTCCCCGGGTCCTCTCCAGATCCCCCCTGCGCTGGGCTCACCAGGGCCTCTCCACATCCCCCCTGCGCTGGGCTCACCGGGGCCTCTCCACATCCCCCCTGCTCTGAGCTCCCCGGGTCCTCTCCAGATCCCCCCTGCGCTGGGCTCACCGGGGCCTCTCCACATCCCCCCTGCGCTGGGCTTACCGGGGCCTCTCCACATCCCCCCTGCTCTGAGCTCCCCGGGTCCTCTCCAGATCCCCCCTGCGCTGGGCTCACCCGGGCCTCTCCACATCCCCCCTGCGCTGGGCTCACCGGGGCCTCTCCACATCCCCCCTGCTCTGAGCTCCCCGGGTCCTCTCCAGATCCCCCCTGCGCTGGGCTCACCCGGGCCTCTCCAGATCCCCCCAGCTCTGAGCTCCCCAGGTCCTCTCCAGATCCCCCCTGCGCTGGGCTCACCAGGGCCTCTCCACATCCCCCCTGCTCTGAGCTCCCCGGGTCCTCTCCAGATCCCCCCTGCGCTGGGCTCACCGGGGCCTCTCCACATCCCCCCTGCGCTGGGCTTACCGGGGCCTCTCCACATCCCCCCTGCTCTGAGCTCCCCGGGTCCTCTCCAGATCCCCCCTGCGCTGGGCTCACCAGGGCCTCTCCACATCCCCCCTGCGCTGGGCTCACCCGGGCCTCTCCACATCCCCCCTGCTCTGAGCTCCCCGGGTCCTCTCCAGATCCCCCCTGCGCTGGGCTCACCAGGGCCTCTCCACATCCCCCCTGCGCTGGGCTCACCGGGGCCTCTCCACATCCCCCCTGCTCTGAGCTCCCCGGGTCCTCTCCAGATCCCCCCTGCGCTGGGCTCACCGGGGCCTCTCCACATCCCCCCAGCTCTGAGCTCCCCGGGTCCCCTCCAGATCACCCCAGCTCTGAGCTCCCCGGGTCCTCTCCAGATCACCCCAGCTCTGAGCTCCCTGGGTCCCCTCCAGATCCCCCCAGCTCTGGGCTCCCCGGGTCCCCTCCAGATCACCCCAGCTCTGAGCTCCCCGGGTCCCCTCCAGATCACCCCAGCTCTGAGCTCCCCGGGTCCCCTCCAGATCACCCCAGCTCTGAGCTCCCCGGGTCCCCTCCAGATCACCCCAGCTCTGAGCTCCCCGGGTCCCCTCCAGATCCCCCCAGCTCTGGGCTCCCCGGGTCCCCTCCAGATTCCCCCTGCGCTGGGCTCACCGGGTCCTCTCCAGATCCCCCCTGCGCTGAGCTCCCTGGGTCCCCTCCAGATCCCCCCTGCGCTGAGGTCACCGGGTCCTCGGCTGTTCTGCAGTCCTCTTTCCGGAGGGTCCTCAGCCACGCTGTGTGGCTGACCTGGTGTCCTGCGTCCATCGAAACCATTTCCCTTTCACGGTCATTGTCACTCTGGGGAAGCATGGAAGTCTCTCAGTGCCAGACCTGGTGGATGAGGACACAGTTGATCAGTGAGAGTGCTCAACAAGTATGGGGAATGTTTAAAGAAGAGATTTATTACAGTACAAGACACATTGCCAGTGAATCCCTCTTTTTTCTTTTTTCTTTTTTCTTTTTTCTCTTTTCTTTTTTCTTTTTCTGTAGCCCAGGCTGGCCTGACACGCATGGCATCCTCCTGCCTCAGCCTCCCAAGTGCTGGGTTTGCAGGCCGGACTCTCATCCTTGCTCCGAGCACACTAATACCATGGTTCTTGGCAGAGTGTCTTTCACTGTAATAAGTTATTTTCAGTGTAAACTTTCTGTGCATTTCCGGTCCCTCCTCGTACGCTTACCCAGTCCTGATATTGATAGTTGACCTCTACCGAGTGCCAGGCTTCTGTGCTTCCTCGTGTGCCAGGCAAACACATCTTTAAAACAAGAGGAAACCCTGCATCACATCGAAGATGGGGAAGGAGGGAGAGGGCTGACGGCCACGCTGGCGGGAGGGAAGGTTCAGAAGCGCGTCCCTGGGGTCCCCGTCCATGGCTGCTGCCGTGGAGCCCCGGGCCCTCGAGGGCTCCTGGAACCCGACTGGCGCCCTGACCTTGGGTGTCTCCGGCCACCTTCCCTGACCCGGCTCCAGGTAGGGCCAGGGCAGGTGGTTCCGGGGTCCGGAGGAAGAGGCCGGGAAGGTTTCCCCGCTCACGGCCATCACCAGGGAGTCCCGGTCCCAAGGCCGCCCCTGTCTGCCTGGCTCCCCTGTGCCCGCCCTTCTCAGTTCTGAGCGACTGCAGAGGTCAGAGCCGCCTTATTAATTTTCCACAAAGCCCACGGAGCCTTGCTCCTGTCTTTTTCCTAAGTCCAGTGCCCCTGCTGACCCCTTTACAACCTCCTGTCCACCCCCTGTGAGCCCCGGGAACACAGGCCCCTGCTTGGTTCCGCTGTCCCTGTCACCTGGTCGTGTGGGTTGTGGTTGGGGCGTTCGGATGAGAGAGTGAGGGAGCCAGGCGTGGTGGTGCAGCCTGTCACCCCAGCACTTGGGAGGCTGAGACAGGAGGATCACGCAGGAGCCCAGCCTGGGTTACACAGTGAGTCCCTGTCTCAGAACAAAGCAGATCAGTGCCAGGCAGGCAGTGCATGGTGCCCAGGTCTCATCCCGGGTCGTGGTCACTGACACCACATCTCTGCCTCCAGCCTGCAACTGCTCGGCCCACGGACAGTGCGATGACGGGATCTCGGGCTCCGGACAGTGCCTCTGTGACAGCGGGTGGACGGGCAGCTCCTGCGACACACACACAGGTCTGTGTGGCAGCGACCGTGGACCCTCCCGAGGCTCGAATAAGGCTGGGACTGAGTGATGCCAGGAAGTAGATGGCAAAGCAGGTGTCCCAGTGGCCAGTGGGAAAGGTGTTCGGGCTGTGGCCCTGGGCCTGGGGTGGCTGAATGGGGACCAGCGCATCTTCCTGCAGGGGCTGCTGCCTCACTATGGTGGCCCGGGGGCCACAGGGGTTCTCAGGACGGCAGCTTCACTGCCATCACCATCACCTCCGTGATGACCAAGCGGGCAGTCTTCTGAGGGCCCCCCAAATTCAGATCCCTCGGTTCTGGAGGTCTGAGCTGTGAGGTGACCTGCTGTACCTCGATGACCACTCAAGGTCCCTGCAGTCACAAGGGCACCTCTAAAAGTCAGGCACAGGGGGAGGCTGAGGCAGGAGAACCGCAAGTTCAAGCCCGTCCTGGACCACACTTAGCAGGACCATGTCTCAAAATTTCAAAAAGAGTTTTTAAAAAAAGAAAAACAAGATGGGGGTGTAGCTAAATGCAAAGACCCTGGGTTCAGTCTCCAGTACTAAGAGAGGTGAGGGGCATCCCTAGTCTCTTCCTAGGGGCCTGGCAGCCTGGAGTTTGGAGACTCCAGCAGTGTGGTGGACTTCAGCCCCCTGCCTCTTCCGCAGACGCCCTGAACCACCCTTCCTGTCCCCTGCACCCTGCCCTTCCCGCATCACGGGGCTCGCCCCAGGCTGGGAGGACAGGGGAAGGAGAGGCTGCCTTGGAGGACGCTGACCGTCCCTGCACCCCATGCCCTGGGGTCAGACAGTCCCTCAGCCTCACCCCGGTAACGGTAACGGTTGGTTTCAGTTGGAAAGCGTTCCTGGTCGCCCCTCGGGTGACACATTTTCTGCTTTAGGGTCCAGGCAACCCTGCAGAGGTGTCTCAGGTGAAGCAGTCGATCTAGAACCTCAGACTCTAGCTGCGCACCACCCAGTGTGTTTGCCACACGGGGCAGAGAGTCTCGGGAACTCCTAGGTGAGTGGTGGCCTTTCTCGTTGGCAGCTGTGGTCCCAGTGTGCAAGCCTCCCTGTTCTGTTCACGCCGTCTGCAGGGAGAACAACACGTGTGAGTGTGGCCTGCATTACGAAGGGGACGGAATCACGTGCACGGGTGAGTGCCTTTGCACACCTGGGAAGGCGTGGCGTGGAGGAGGAGAGGCCCAGGACTGGTCACAGCCACCACGGGCTCCATCCTGGCTCTTGTGCTTCCTGCCTGGAACTCCACCAATGTTCACTGTCTCTGTGACTCAGTTTCCTTAGTGGGTATTCATAGGTGTCTGCCCGTAGGAAATTCACCAAGTCATGATGGTGGTGGTCCAACATGGTGAAGGAGCCGAACACAGCAGCATAACGGCTTCCTCTTTCTTCTCCCCTCAGCCCAAAACAACTTCCGGTCTTTTGTTTCATGGGCGCCAAGCCTCCTCCAGTCCGCGGCTGATTCGTCCCCTGGGCCGCCTCCCATCTGCAGCCCCAGTCAGAGCAAAAGCCCAACCACTCCTTCCTTCTGTTCAGACGAAGCTTGCATGCTTCTGCAAGTCTCCCATGCCCACAATCAAGGCCTCTTTCTCTCTCTTTCTGTCTCTCACCTGCACCAAAAAACCTAACAGGTAGGCTCACTGCTGGCCAGCCCACCTCACACACCATGATTTTACAATTGCTTTGTGAGGCAGGATGCATTTTATACTTTTGGGTAGTTTTCTAACTCTAAGTAACATAGCCTTCAGAAAACGCAGTGAGTTTTTTTGAAAGTGAAGCTTACACGTGCTCTGACCCACGCTGAGAACCACTGTGCACAGGGCAGTGACCACGTGTTGGCGTTAAGATGCAGGCTTGGCCATTCAGAGTCCCAACTAAGCAGTGCATAAGGAAGCTTTTATTTCTGTCTCTTGTAACAGCTCAGGTGGGTGCCTTCAGGACTAGAGCAGAGTTGCATGAAAAGCATTTGGGGGCCACCTCCCTTCTCTCTTTTTGCTCTGCTATTGTAACGTGACTGGCTTGAGATGGCCACCACCATGACCACTAACCAGGCAGCAGGACAGAGGAAGAAGAAAAAGAAAACCCCTTCCTTTTTGAAGCACAACCTACAGGTTGCTATAATCAGGCTGCTCCATCCCACTGACTGGCACCCAGGCGGCTGCCACATCTAGCTGCAAGGGAGCCGGGAAAAGCTGTTGGGTAACCCAGAAGAGAGACCACCAAAAAGCCCATTTTTCTATAGAAAAGGCCAAAAAAGTTAGCCACCTAGGCAGATGTACTGAGGTTTTCCATGATGCATTTACCTGGAGATGCACACTCTTTTTGAACACTAGAGTTTGTCATCCCTGCCATCTATCAGGCACAGAAAGGATCAGCACTTGACAATGGCAGCAAATCAGGCTCCCTCCAGCCCTAGTGGCAGGAGCGTTGCTCTCCAGTGGCTGCCGTGACTCTGCATAAGGTCAGTCAAAAGGATTCAGACACTTTCCACCTGCCGCTAGTCTACTTTGAGGATGAAATTTGGGAGATCATGAAAGTCAAGTTCCCAAGAGCCAAGCCAACACAGCAAGGCCAAATTAGCCTTCGTTAGCATCTCAGCCCTGCTGTGTGCCAGCAGTTGTCAGTTCTGTGAAGCTCCCTGAGCCTCGGTTTGGTCATCTGCAGAACAGGGTTAACAAGATCTGCCTCACCAGGTGTCCCATGCTGCTCTAACTCTGCACACACGCACATAATAAAAACCCAAGGTCAGCCTGTACACGGCTACCCAAGTGAGCCTATAGGTAAGCAATGGCATAGACAGAAGTAGACAGATCTGTGAGGATATTACAGTACACTGGAGTTGCAAAGCCTCACACAGAGGCTACAGGGGCTGGGAGCAAAGGCACAGCCTTGCCAAAGCCCATTTACCCCCCAACGCACTGGGGCAGGGCTGGCTGACCATTCCCCAGTGAAGTCCCAGCAACACACGTGATGGCTCATGGAGACCCCTCACTTCTTGCAGCTGTGGATTTCTGCAAACAGAACAACGGAGGCTGTGCGAAGGTGGCCCAGTGCTCCCAGAAGAACACCACGGTCTCTTGCAGCTGCCCTAACGGCTACCAGGGAGATGGCTACAGTTGTGTGAAAATAGACCCCTGCGCGGATGGCCTCAACGGGGGGTGCCACGAGCATGCCACCTGCAAGATGACTGGGCCGGTGCGTAGCCCAGGAGTGTGGGGCCAAGCGGCCCTCGGGCGGGGCTCGGCTTCTCGCTCTGCCTGCCTGGCCTCTGCTTCCTCTCTGTCCTCTCTCTCTGTGCTTTCTTTCCCTCCTCTGCCTGTTTCTTGTTAAATGCCATCTGCCATCCGTGTTAGTCACTCTCATTGCTGGAAGGCAACATCCAACACCCACACTTGTTTTTTCTTAGCCAGGGATCAAACTCACGACCTTGCACTTGCCAGGCAGGCACTTAAGCCGCTGAGCTAAATCCTCAGCCCCTGCTTTTTTTCCTTCTCAGTGCCCACAGTGTAGAGAAGGAGAGGTGTAGTTTGGCTTATGGTTCAGGGCATTCAGTCCATGGCTGACCAGCTCCACGCAGAAACATCAGGGCAGAAGGGTATGGGCGGAAGAAAGCTGCTCACCCATGGCAGCCGGGAAGCAGAGATAACAGAGGAGCCAAGTAGGGAGATGCATCCTCCGGGTCACACCCCAGGACCCCCTCTTCCAACCGGGCTGCACCTCCCAACAGCCGTGCCGCCATGAGCTCATCCGTGGATCATAAACGTAGCCCCCCATGATCCTGTCACCTCACAAGCCCCACCTCAGAGCACAGGAGACTGTGGGGCAGCACTAACCCTAAGCCATCACAACATCCTTGGGGGAAAAAACGGGGGGACATTACTGGGAAAACTGTGAAACCCACAGGAAGCCTCTTGTGCCGTTAATAGGAAACAACATTAATTTTTACTTTGGACCAGGGCCCTGCGGCTAGCTAAGCTGTTAAGTGGGAGGTGTTAGCTGAGGGCAGCCTGTGTCTTCCCCACTTCCTTATAAATTATTCAGGATTTAAAGCAAAAGCTGAAAAATGGCCTCACGGTGGCACTTGCTCAGGTCCATCGGGAATGGGACTTGTGCTGGTGGCTGCAGTGGGCCAGAGGGACGCCCAGCCCGGTTACCAACGTGGATCTACATCAGACAATCTTTGAGCCTTGGCTCCAGGACGGTCAAGCCAGCTACTCTGAGCCTGGCTTCTTAGCCTCTCAGAGCCTTGGTTTTCTCATCTGTAAAATGGGCCTAATTTACAGACATCTTCGGGTCTTCGTGGCAATCCCATGAGGTCATTCACTGATTCAGTCCATGGTCGCCAAGCACTTACCATGTGCTACGGGCGCCAGCTAGGGATACAGGAATAGGAAGTTCTACCAGGTCCCTGTCTACAAGGCCAAGGAGGAGCCAGTCCTCCGGGATGTGGATTTCCCAGAGCCAACATGTGGCCGGAAAGGGACTGGGGAGCCACTCGGTGCAGGATGCTGGGGGAGGGGCGGGACAAAGTGGCCTTACACCGAGGTGCAGAGGGCGACACGTGCCATCGCGGGCCTCATCCCCAGTGGGTCCTTCTGCACCCCTCGGCTGCTGGAGGCATCTCGAGGCACCTGCCGGCTCCCCCTCTTCCCGCAGGGCAAGCGCAAGTGTAAATGTAAGAGCCACTACGTGGGGGACGGGCTGGACTGCGAACCCGAGCAGCTGCCCCTGGACCGCTGTCTGCAGGACAATGGGCAGTGCCATCCGGACGCCGACTGTGCTGACCTCCACTTCCAGGGTCAGTGTGGGCGGGGCTGCGGGCTGGGGGGCGGAGCCGTCGGTGGGGGCTGGGGCGGGGAGGGGGCTCACTTTCCCCGAGGAGCTGGGTCACCCTGGCAACGGCCCAGAGGCCAGCGGAGGGCTGTACTCCCCAGGGGTTAAAAGGCTTGCAATCGGGGCTGGGGCTTTAGCTCAGTGGCATAAGCGCCTGCCTTGCAAGTGTGTGGTTGTGAGTTCAATCCCCGGTACTGATAAAAAAAAGAAAAAGACGAAACAAATATGGAAAAAAAGGCTTGCAATCAACGGCTGGTACAGCAAAACTAAGAAAACAGAAGGAAGAAAAAGGCCCGCGGAAGGACAAAGGCCCAGATGCCACGGGGATCCACGGCCCGCTGGAGGAAAACCATGAGGGGCTGCGCGTGGTGGCTCATGCCTGCAATCCCAGCACTCGGGAGGCTGAGGCAGGAGGATCGCTGCAAGTTTGAGACCAGCCTGGGCTACAAAGTGAGCTCAAGGCCAGCCTGCACTGCACAGCGGGACCCTGTCTCAGGCCAAAAAAAAAAAAAAAGCCACGAAGGACCCCACACCCAGCCCCGAGCAGGGAGGGGCATCCTGCCTTCAGAGCCATTCCTGCGGCCACGCTGAGGTCACGTGTCTGCATGACAGCTGCTGCTGTCACACTGTCAGACATCAGACCCTGAGTGCCTCAATCCCTTCTGAGCGAGAGAGAGAACAAGCAAAAGAAAAAATGCATAGACAGGATGGACGCGGTCCACTCTTCCCAGGAGTCCCTGCAGTCAGGCGAGGTTGGGGGGCAGCCCACCTGAGCCTCTGCCTGAGGGGTGTCCTCAGCCCCCTCCCACCTTTTTATCTTTTATTTGGTAACAGAGTTTGGCTAAGCTGCTCAGCTGCCCGGGCTGAGCTTGAATTTGCAGTCCTCCTGCCTCAGCCTCCCAGAGTGCTGGGAATCCCCGGCATAGGCCATTATAGCAGGTTCTCCTTAGGGCATGTGTCATGAGGCCGGTCCTGCTGGACCCTCAGCTCCCTCACAGGTGAAAATCGCACCCGCTGACGGCTTCACCCGGCTCCAGGGCCCCCCTTCCCTGAGAACATGCAGTTTAACCTTGGTAGGAAGGGGGCTGGGCAGTGCCTGCCGCCCACCTGTGAGGAGGTGCCCACACTCCCTTGGCACAGCTCCGTGGCAGCCAGCTGGCAAATGTGCACCAGAGAAGCATCCCGGGAACCCCAGGACTCTGCACCTCCGTCTGCAGGAGTCCTCCCCGGAAGGTCATGCACTCAAAGGCACTATTAGGAAATGTGTGGTCGTGCCGGGCACAGTGGACATGCCTAAAATCCCGGCTAATCCCAGGGCCAAGGCAGGAGGATTGCAACTTCGTCTCGAAATAAAAGGGCTGAAGATGAGCTCAGCGGTGACACATGCTTGCCCAGCCTGTGTGAGGCCCTGTGCTCCATCCCTGCACTCTGGCCCCGCAAAAATATGTGATGTCAACAGGAACGGCGCCTTGCCATGGTGGAAGCCAGGAGATGGCTCAGCCTGCGGCTGTGACCCAGCTCGGTGGGAGGAAGTGCCTCCCGTGGTCTGTATAATGAACAGGATGACCCTGTTCCTGTGCTGCCGCCCGTCTCTGCGCGCAGTTGTGTGGCTGGAAAAGATGTCAGCTAGGAGCAGATAACAAACACCATTAGGATAGCAAGGGGACCACAAATGGTTTCCTTAGAAACTGTTTTTTATTTTAAAGGGAATAAGAACAGTAAAAGAAAACACAGCAAATCAGTGCTAGGATGACAGGAATCCGCGATCTCCCCACAGTGCGTGCTGTTACCCTCTGAATGGTGGCTCGGTCTCCAGCCGCAGGCCTGCACAGTCAGTCAAACGGCACAGATGCTGGGCTGCTCCCTACTTCAGTTATGACGGTCTCAGCCGCGTCTCATCCAGTTGCTTATGGATGTGGGGGGACAGGGGCGGAGGCGGCTTCCTTGCTGGTCCTCCCTGGCCAGCAGCTGCCCCTGGATCTCCCGTTTTGCTGGGCTCCTGAATTCTCTCTCTCCGTGGGCTTAAGGTTCAATGTAGACCCTTCCTGCATCTCTGGTACCCACCTCCTCCTCCTCCTCCTCCTCCTCCCCAGGCTGCTGTGTCCCGGGGTCTGCACCCCAAAACAGAGAGTTTCTTTCTTCCTGCTCACCACTCGCCATTTTCCTGGAAATTTCTTAAAAACTTTTAAAAAAAACACTCAGAGACCAAAATATGTACAGAGTCACTGGCAAAAATATACCTTAATATGTGTTCTGATGGCTGTAAATGTTACAAAAATTATCCAGTTATAAATATGAGAGGAGAAATCCTATTACCAGTGAAAATGTATGATACTGACAAATAATCATGATTCAATGTTAATGCTTTTAATTTCTGAAAACTATGCAGTTTGCTACCACATTTATAGTCTGTGTGATGCCGAGATGAATAGAAAACAGACTGGAAGGGTGTGGAGCTGGCAAATTGAAAGTGACCCAAGAAGTAAAAATTCTGGTTCACAAAAATATTAGCCTAGGAGCAATGGCTATTTTTCGAGGATAAGAATACAGACGAATTTATGTTTCTGAGGTACCCCAGTTTCTACAATAAAAATGCTTTTTATTTGTAACAGGCACATAACAATCGTCCACACAGGGTTCAGGGTGATGTTTCCACACGTGCACACTGTGCAGTAATTAAGGGCTTTTGCACGTCTAAGCTCACACATTTGTCATCTGTGATTGAACGTTCAGTCCTTCCTTCCAGCGATGGTGAAATGTTCAGCATAGCATTTTAACCACAGTCACCATACCAAGCAAGGAAGCACCAAATTATTCCTCCTCCACCCCTGACTTCTAACCCACTGCCCGCCCACTGCCCATCCCCCTCCTCCCCTCCCCCAGCCCTCCTCCTCCCCTCCCCAGTCCTTCCCCTCCCCCAGCCCTCCCCCTTCCCCTCCTCCAGCCCCTCCCCTCCCCCAGCCCTCCCCCTTCCCCTCCCCCTCCTCCGCCCTGTGCAGCCTCTGGTACCCGCAGTAATCTTCTCATCTTTGGCTTCCATGCACAAGTTCAGTCACTTTCTGGCCTGCTTACCTCATGTAACCTACTGAACAAAATCCCATTCTTTTTGGCGGCTGAGTGCCTTCCACCATGTGGCCGTAGCATGTTTTCCTTGTCCATCCATCTCTTGATGGACACGGAGGTCCACTCCGGATCTGGAGGTTGTACAGAGGGCTGCCTTGCGCTGGCCGGCGTGCTGGCTTCTCTTTGACAGCTGACCCCCTTCCTGAGCAGACACCCAGAGCCGGGTGGCAGAATGACGCAGCAGCTCAGTGTCTAGTTTCCGAGGAACCTCCGCAGGGCGTCCAGTAGTGGCCGTGCTGCAGGGGACCTCACGGCTCACGTCCTCCGAGGCGCTGGCTAGGTTCACCTCCTGGGTGATAGCCGTTCTAGCTGTGCTCCAGCCTCGCTGGACTCGGGCTGTCTCCACGGTTAGAGAAGAAATTCGCTCAGCAGTGTCCTCAGTGTGACTAGGGGGTGTGGCTTCGGTGTCCCCTGTGGAAGTCTTTCGAAGGGCTTTGGTGGAACCAGAGCCATTAACCAGCTGGGCCAATGGGCCGGCTCCTCTTTCCCCTTCTAGATACCACTGTTGGGGTGTTCCATGTCCGCTCCCCGCTGGGCCAGTACAAGCTGACCTTTGACACGGCCAGAGCAACCTGTGCCAGCGAAGCTGCAACCGTGGCCACCTATAACCAGCTCTCTTATGCCCAAAAGGTGGGTCCCGGGGAGACAGCATCCACAGGCAGGGGGTGCCACCTCCTCAGACGGGGGAGCTCTGGGCTGTTGGCCCTGGAGGGGCAAATCCAGGAAGCTCCAGGAGCGATGGATGACTCCTTGTGTCCAGTGTCCAGCATCCATGTGTACCAGGCGCTGGCTTTGAGTGCTTCGTTGACATTATTATCCATCCGTACAACACCTTGTAAGATGTTTTACAGATAGGGAAACTGAGGCTTGGGAAAGCTGAGGAAATGTCTAATGTCTCCCAGCCTAGAGACACACGGTGGATCCGTGTATTTCTTTTCTCTCTGCTGGGACAAAATACCCATCACTGTAACTTAAAGGAGGCGAGGTTTGTTTGGCGTCACAATCGCAGTGGGTTCATCCATGGTCCCCTGGCCCCAAGACAGACAGCACCCAGGACAGCATGTGGGAAGAGCTGATCAGCTCAGAGCAGAGAGGAAGCCCAGACAGCAGGAGTTCCGGAGATCAGCCATGCCCCCAGCGACCGCTCCTTGGAACGTGGGACCTTTGGGGGACATTGTAGATTAAACCACAGCAACGCAGCATTCACCTGTACCCTGCTGATCCCAAAAGTCTATTCTTGACTGTAACACCCAGCTGTTAAAGCAGAGGCAGAGACTGAAGTGCAGACGTCACTGCTTGAAGCAGAGAGACCAACGTCCGTGGCTCAGAGCTGATCTCCCGTGGCTCAGAGCTGATCTCTCTGGACCTGCACCCCAGCCGAGGTTCTCTGGATGGCCTGAGCTCTGCGGCTGCGGGGCCGTGAGGGGAATGCATGGGGACGGCCCGGGCCCCCAGCAGGGAGGATGCGGGGCTCTCTGCCCCACTCAGGGTGCTCCCTTACTCAGCTCTGAACCCAGAAGCATGCCCACTTAGAAAAGCCAGCTCTTGGCATCACCTGCTGGTGATTTCTCACCGGAAGCAGAAGTGACTGTCCAGGGGCTGTATCCTCCTCCAATCTCCGTCTCCACCAACGCACTCTACAGACCTGATGTGTCTGAACCATGAACAAAGCCCTGAGATACTGCCGCCCAGGTCTTGGGGGGCCCAAGACCCTGCTCTCTGCCTGTTTATTGCATGGCCTTCACCAAGCCACCACGCCCCTTTCCTGCATGGTGCACTTGTGGCTCAAGGTAGTGTGACACACAGGAGGAGCTCGTGTTTAGACTTATTGAGAGACGTCGATGGACTCCCTGACTTTGAATCTGCTACCTGCTGTCCGTATGACTGAGCCAGTTAACTTCTCTTTGCCTTGGTTACCGTAATTATAGTACAAGGATTTTAAAAGTTCCTACCTCGTAGGGTTGATCTGAGAGCAAAAGATGTTGGCATGTGAAAAGCTCTTGCAAGAGAATGTGGCCCCAGGAAAATTCTCCAGTGATGCAGTGGTGATGGTCGTGAAGAGGAAGGTGGTGAAGACTTAGACTCCGTCACCAGAATTTTACTAACTCATAACCAGAAAAACATTGCACCGGGGTAAATGGCTGACTGCGAGTTCCTGTCTACAAATGCATTTGTGATAACTAACACAACTCGACAGACACACATTGTTCCCTGGTCATTTGCAAATCTTTCTCAAGAGCAAAGAGAAGAGAAATGGGCATGAAGGACTTGGACACCTACCAGAGAGGGAGGACACCACCTTCATGCATCCAGTGGCTTGGTCAACAAAACTTTAGTGACCAGCCGGGCATGGAGGTGCATGCCTGTAATCCAGCACTGGGGAAACTGAGGCAGGAGGCGCAACGTGAGTTCAAGGCCAGCCTGAACTGCACAGTGAAACCCTGTCTCAAAAAGGCATCCAAAAAGATTATTGGCCGGGAGGGACTCTGACACTGACCGAGAAGTTCCTGGACAGGTCAGGGACAGCAGCCGACCCGCGGTGGTCATCTCTCCCTGCAGGCTGGGTATCACCTCTGCTCGGCAGGCTGGCTGGACAGCGGGCACGTGGCCTACCCCACAGCCTACTCCTCCCGGAAGTGTGGCGGCGGCGCCGTGGGCATCGTGGACTACGGGGTCAGGACCAACAAGAGCGAGGTGTGGGACGTCTTCTGCTACCGCATGAAAGGTAAAGCCCTGGCCCGCTCGGGGCTCCAGGCTGCCCTGCTGCCCGGCCACCCGGCCAAGCCGGCCCCAGCCCGTCTCCCAAGGCGAGCCCCTGCCTCACGGGGAGTGAGACCCTGTGCACCTCTGCTTCCAGATGTGAACTGCACCTGCAAGGCAGGCTACGTGGGAGACGGCACCTCGTGCAGCGGGAACCTGCTGCAGGTCCTGATGTCCTCCTCCACGCTCAACGTCTTCCTGACGGTAGGTGCCCTGCCGGGGCGGCTTGCCTCTCAGTGGCCAGCAGAGATGTGGGCACATGGCAGGAGCCGAAGGCTCACTGTCGTTGGGGCTTAGAGCTCGGTGCTGGGCCAGGTCTGAGTCACTGTCTCATGGCTGAGAGGCCAGGCCCAAGTCTCGCAGCTCAGAGGAGGAGAGGCTACTGTGGCTCACGGTGCAGTCCGTGGCTGGCCGGCTCCCAAGCAGCAGCAGCATGGCAGAGGCCTCATGCAGGACAGCTGCTCGCAGCGCAGTGGCTGGGAAGCAGCCAGCAGAGGGAGGAGTCGGGGAGGGCAGTGAGCCCTCCAGGCTCCTGAGTCTCCTCTAGCCAGACCCTGCCTTCTAACAGCAAGTGTATTCTGAGCCCCCAAAGCCCAGCCACCATCCAGAAGCCCCAAGTGTGAGCACATAAAGCTCTTGGGGGACACCAAGATGCCAGCTCTAACAGGCACCCTGTCTGAATTTGAGGCTTGGGTTTGTCACTCGTGTTGCATAACTTTAAGCAGATTCATTTCCCCTATGAACCTCAGTCTTCTCATCTGTAAAATGGAGGTGCTGGTCACCCCAGCCCCGAGCATCGCTGTGACCACTGAATGCGAAGGTAGGTATGCAGCATTGACCTGTGGTCAGCACACAGGACATGCTGGCCAGTGCAACACCTTTATTTGCAGGTGTGCAACCTCCTTTGTCTCCCTGGACAGGAGGAGCATGGTGAGCTCAGCTCATCTGGTGGTTCCCCAGGGAGCCAACTAACGTGGAATCAGTTTCCTTTGGGTGCTGCCTCTAAGGTCCATCAGGATTCTACAAGTCGTGTCCAAAGGAGGGCGCACTCCACATGGAGCCAGCTTGCGTTGGCTCATCAGAGAATTAAGTTCATCAGAGGAATGGTTTGATTGTCTTGCACGCTAACCTTGCACCAGCCACAGCACTGAACCCCAAGACAGAAGGGTCTGTCCTCACTTTGCCGACCACAGATGGCAACATCTTGGCGAGTAGCTGGCACGGGATAGGTGCTCAGGAAACGCCTGTTAGAAGGAAAAGGTCCTCACACACAACCTCATGAGCGTACTTCCCTTCCTCTGGTACTCAAAGAACACAAGGGCACACCCCAGAACTGGGCTCAGGGTTGCCAGCCTCCCATCATCCCTTGCAGTGGGGAACACAGCAGCTGGTGTCTGAGCCACTGTTCCCAGGGGCACCGAAGGTGGCAGAGTCCAGGTAGACATGAGAGGCAGGACCCGGAGAGGAAGCCTCTGTACACAGGCTAACGGTGTCCACCGAGGTGGCCGTCACGTGCTAAAGTCGTAAGCACTGCAGACAGCGTTTCCACCTCTCGGCCAGGACAGCGTGTCAGAGCAGCAGAACAAAAGCCCCGAGCAAATGACCCACCTTCCCCGGCCTCAGCAGCCCCGTCTGTGCAAGGCCACAGCTCAGCGAGGAAGAGCAAGGCGTGTCGGTGACCAAAACAGACCCGGGCAGAGAGAACAAACAGCGTTCACTGCACGAGGGGTGCACACGCTGGTCAAGGAGTGTGGGCGGAGGGAGAAGCACCGCAGGTCCCATCCCGCTTAGGAGGGGACACAGTCACAGGAGGATGGTGCCTTGGCAAAGGGTGAACCCCGAAACGGGACAGGGCAGGACTGGGGTAACTCACGTTTCAAAGCACTGTTCCAGCCGCCTTGCTGGAGCGGTTTGTGAGGCAGCCGTGGCTTAGGACTGTGGACTCACTGGGGACAGGAAAGTTCTCCTGAACCCTCTGCCTGGGCAGGGGCGGAGCCTGGCTGGAGGATGGTGTCAGACTCTGGTCCCGGACACCCAGCGCCCTGTAACCCGCTGCTGCACAGGGCCCAGCCCAGCAGGGCTGCCCAGCTGACCTGTCCTCTTCCCCGCAGGAGGTACTGGCCTACTCCAACAGCTCAGCCCGAGGCCGGGCGTTTCTGAGGCGCCTGACGAACCTGTCTGTCCCCAGCACCCTCTTCGTACCACTCAACATCGAGCTAGGGGAGAACGAGGTGCGTGGGGCTCCCCAGGGACTCCTGGGAGGTATCGGTCACCACGTCAAGGCTGGGTCACAGTGACCCTCACACAGTGTCTGCACAGCTGTCAGGCTCACTGAGCAGCAGGTCAGGTGGCCCTCCCTCTGGCCTCACGTGCTGTGGTCTGAGGTCAGTCCCAGGCAGTCACAGTGGAGTTACTGGCTGTACCCACAGCCTGCCCCACAGCAGAGGCAGGAACGACGGAGCCCCATCGCCAATGTTGGTCATGTTTGCTAGCATGAGAGCAGACATCAGGCCACATATCAGAGCAAGAAGCAGAGTGAGACAGAAATACAGGAAGAGGTTGGCCGGATGTGGTGACACACGCCTGTAATCCCAGAGCACAGGAGGCTGAGGCAGGAGGATCTCTGTGAGTGGGAGGCCAGCCGGGCTACTATCTCGGTTACTTTTTTCTCATTGCTAAGACAAAGTACCCAACACCCAAAATGAAAGAAGGAAAGGTTTACTTAGCTCAGTTTGTGGAGGTTTCAGTCCATAATTAGCTGGCTCCAGGGCAGAGCGGTATGAAATGGGGGCAACATTTCAAGGCAGCAGCCAGCAAAAGCAGCCCGAGCAAAAATGGAGAGAACACTTTTCCTCCTTTATATTGCATGCAGGCTGCCGCCCTCCAGGGCAGGGGCAGCAGTCACGAAACCTCCTTGCCCTCTTGCAGAGGCTGAGGCCATTTACAAAGTGAGAACCCTGGCTCTCTGCTGAGTCTCTTAGTTAAACTTACACGTTGCCATAATGTATCAACCATAACAGCTACATAGGCAAGTTCAAGGCCAACCTGCCTACAGAGTGAGACAGAGTCTCAAACAGCAGACAAACAAAAGCTCCCTCACCCTAAGAATGCAGGGAGAGGTGAAAAGCCAGGGCCACCGACATAGCCGAGCCCCTCACCAGCGTTCCTCAGGATGCGGTACAGAGGGATGGCAGGTGCTTAGCTACACTCCTCTCTGGGACAAAACACCCAACAGCCAAGAATTTAAAGCAGGAGAGGTTTGTCTTGGCTCACAGGGTGGAGAGGTCCCGGTGCGATGTGAGCCCACTCCAGGACAGAGCAGCGGTGGGGAAGAGGAGGGTTGGTAGTTAAGGAAGTAGCCAGGGAGGGAGAGGGGGCCTTCTGGGTCACGTCCACCCTGACCGCCTCTTTCAACCAGGTTCTGCCTCCTCACAGCAGGCCAGCTGTAAGCCCCACGATCCAGAGGTCCCACCGATGATCGAAGGAAGCATCAGGGAAACACAGCAGCCCCCAGCACAGCCCCCCACCACCGCAGGGCTGGGGACCCCACCCCTCGGCCCCTACCCCCGCTCTTCCCAGGGCGCCACTGGGAAGCTCTGCATAGGACAGGGGTGGACCCGGCTCCTGGCTCCAAGTGGGAGCGCGGTATCCCTGCCACTGATCGCACCCGGCCATCTCCTGCCTCTCCTCCCTCTCAGACCCTGACCGGGCGGGACATCGAGCACCACCTGGCCAACGCCAGCGCAGTCTATTATGAAGACCTGGTCAACGGTACCGTCCTGTGGACCCCGCTGGGAAGTCCGCTGCTCATCACCACCAGCCGAGAGGAGCTCAGCCTGGTAGGGGAGACGGGGAGAGCGGGGTACGGTGCTGCGCCGAGGTTCCTGCCATGCAGGGTGCGCGCTGTCACAGGGTGAAAGAGAACCTGAGACAGAGTGGGAGGCTGTGCGCCCCTGGAGACGGCCGCGGCATCTGCTCTGTGGGGCCAGGCACCAGCGTTCCGCCTCCTGTCTGGCTTCCTCGCCTGATGCAGGGCACCGGGTGGCAGTGCCCATGGGTGGTGGGAGGTGACGGGTTGACAATGCGGGGAGGGCGGGAAAGCTTGCTTCCCCCTCTCAGAGGCCGGGCCTGGGCCAGGGACAGGGACTTAAGCTGGGATAGACAAGGTCACCAGAAGAAAAGCGCTCGCTCCAAGTTTACCTCCTACTTTATGTGCGTGAGGAGTCTTCACACGGAGAATGCAAACCAGAGAAGCTGTTAAGACCAAGAGCTTCTGCAGTTTTTAAGTAAATAAAAATTAATTTATGGAGAGGCAGGAAGAGCAAGGGCTTGGGCTCAGAGCCGTAGACTGCGGCACCGGGAAATGAGTGGGAGAAGCCGAGGGCAGACGAGATCCGGTGAAGTTCTCCCCGCCCTGGTCCCAGGCAGCACCTCCCCCACAGGAAACATTGTGACCCGCTTTCCGGGAGAAAAGGGGTCGGGAAGCCCAGCCCCATCTGCTGCTTCTAGGGGCCTTCAGCTGAAGCTCTCAGGAGGCCCAGTGGCATACATGAGGTGGCCTGTTCTGGGCCCCTCAGTGATGAGGAGGAGGAGGCAGGTGGTGGTGATGGCAGTTAATGATGGTGGTGATGATGGTGACCGTGATGACAGTGGTGACTAAGGCAGTGATGATAATGGTGGTGGCACTAATGAGCTCAGTGACCCTCCACCGTAGCTAAACCATAGGCAGTGGTAGAGATCCAGTGGGCCACACTTGTGACTTGCCGAGAATGGCTCCTGGAAGGGGGGCCCACAGGGGAGGAAAGGGGGGTGGTCGAGGAGCTGCAAGCACCTTTCTTTCCCTAGAACGAGACCAGGTTTGTAGATGGAAGAGCCATCGTGCTGTGGGACATGTTTGCCGCCAACGGAGTCATCCATGTTATTTCCAGGCCTTTAAAGGCACCCCCTGCACCAGTGGTGAGTAGCACCAGGGCAAAGCCCCGTGCCCACTCCCCGGGCACAACCGCCTGCTGGAAGGGCTGTTCCTACCCTCCCCTGGGGAGATGGCAGAGTCCCACCGCCAGGGCCCTGGCCCTGGGGTCACCCAGCCTGGCCCATGCCATCCCAGCTCCCACACGCCCACCTTTCAGATTTGTGGAGGAAGGAGGGCCGTGGAGGAGCCCTCAGGAGACCCCTGGGCTCTGGTTTGGTGCCCTGCCGGGCAGCACCTGGCAGTGCAGGCTTCTCAGCTGCAAAGCGTGCAGAGCCTAACGGTTCCCGACCTGGGTTTGGGGAAGACCATGAGTTATGAAATATAAAACAGCTGGAATGTAGGACACGGCACACCCAGGGTGCGGGAACTGTCAGTATTGTAACTTTCCCCCTCGGAGGGCGAGCTGCCACCCACTGGAAAGTTCCACGGTGTGGTAAGTGGGCACCTAAGCTCCAAAGCCCACGTCTACCACTCATCAGCTCGGTGACCCTGGGAAGGCACTCACCCTCTGCGCCTCGGTGTGTCCTTCAGGAAATGGGAGCAGTAATAAGTGTCCCATCTCTTTGGGTTGTCATATATTTAAATAAATGATTTCTCAGAAGGGGTTTAAAATAGATCCAGGCAAAAGTGGAGACGAACTTACTTTTTGCAATACCAGGGATCCAACCCAGGACCTCACAATGCTGGGCAACACCGTGCTCTCCAGCTGCCCTCTCGCCCTGCCCTAAACACATGCCAACTTTTTCTTACTTTTATCTCCATTACTCCAAGAGGCTTGGGCCAGCGGAAGCAGGGTGGACTCCAGCATGCATTCCTCTCCAGGGCAATCGCTGGCTTTAGGAGCTGACCACTCTGTTTTCTGTGTTCAGACTTCGGCCCACGCTGGCATGGGGACGGGGATATTCTCTGCCATCATCCTGATCACCGGAGCAGTCGCTTTGGCGGCCTATTCTTACTTCCGGCTAAACCGGAGGGCCATCGGCTTCCAGCGTTTCGAGGTAAAGGAGAAAAGTGGGAGTGGAGGTGGGGGTGCCCCGTCTGCTTTCTGTTGCTGTAACAGAATGCCCGAGAGTGCAGAGGTTTGGAGAACAGAGGTTCTCTGTGGCTCGTGGTTCTGGAGTCCACATGGTCCGGAGCAGTTTCTGGCGAGGACCTCGAGCCACTTAACTTCTGCCGTGTGCAGAGCCCCACTTTACGGCACCCTGCTGCCATGGTAACCAGCTTAGAGGACAAGGCATCAACCCCGCTTCCCACCCCCATCGCCTGGTCAGGCCCCCCCGCAGTGGCAGCCATGGTTCTGCGGGGGTCAGACCCAGCAGGGTTCCCTCAGACGCCACCCTCCTGGGCTCGGCTGCTTCGGGACCTCAGGGAATGAGGAAGCAAGAGCAGTCCACATGCTTCCTGCCCCCGGGTGGGGTTTCTGCCCCTAGGAGGACCCACACGGGTACCTCCTGGCTGAGACAGGGCACGGTGAGGACCGTGAGGGCTGCCAGGGAATCAGCCCCCCAGTACCAGGGAGGATTCCTTGGGCCAGCACCCACTGTGCCCAGCAGTTCCTGAGGCTGGGGCAGCGAGGTCGGGGACAGACACGGTCCGAGGCAAAGCTCGCTTCCCTGCACGAGAATAGCCAGGTCCCTCTCAGGTCTGCAAACTGCAGAACGGGGAACCCTGTGTGTCAGTCAGCCTTGCAGTGCTGAGATGAAGCACCTGAGATGATCCGCTTTGCGGGAGGAAATGTCCCTCTGGCTCACGGCTTCAGAAGCGTCAGGCCCTGTGCTCTTAGCTCACTGCCTTTGAGCCTGGAGCAAGCCAAGCGTCAGGGTGGGAGCTCATGGCAGAAGCGGCTCACCTCAGGGTGGCCAGGAAGCAGAGAGAGACAGGAGGAGGAGGTACGAGGGTCCCGGTGACCCCACTGCCTCCCCAGTAGACCTCAGCACCTAAAGCCACCACCTCCCAGCAGCAAGTGGTCTGGTGACGAAACCTTTAACAATGGGCTCTGGGGTGTTTACCCAAAGTCAAGCATCTCTCGTCCTCCCAAAGTCAAGCACCCCACCTGTTCCTCGGGCTGCTGCTCCTCAACATCGTCCTGGGAAGGCTGTGAACCCCCAGAAGCTCCTTGCCTCTAACAACTAACTTGCGTATTTATCTGCTCAAGAGAAAAATCTCAAAACCACTCTCCGTTTTCTGTTGCCATGGCTACCACAGGCTGGATGTTTTATAAAGAACAGAGATCTAAGCAGCTCACTGTCCTAGAGGCCATGGGTCCAAGACCAAGACCAGGCAGCCAGGCCTGGTGAGGTCCTCTCACCAGGGGAGAGTCTGCAGAGTCCTAAGATCCTCTAGGGCATTGCTTGGCAAGACGGGCTCCCGGCTCGGTGCCTCCTGACTTCCTGCAGAGCCACAGACCCGTTTGATTAGGGCCCCACCCCCGTGGCCTCCTTAACCTTGGTCACCTTCTAGATACTGAAGATAGTTAAATTTCTACCTTCTCACACCACACAGTGAGATCAAATTTCAGCATGAGTTCGATCAGGACATTCAAACCACAGCGATTCCATTTTACTGAATATGTACATGCTGTGATGTCAGGTTCAAGGCCAGGCCTACACCACCCAGGGTCTTAGGACTCACTGACACCGCGGCTGCCCTGGTGGGAGGGGTCCTGCAGTGCGGGCACAGGGGCACCTCCTGATGGGGTAGGAAACCCCTCTGTGCCTGTCCTGGGTGGCCAAGATGCGGCCAAGCGGAACACAGACGAGTGGGTCCATGTGACTGCACCATGGGTCTTGGCTCCACAAAGCACTAGGGAAAGAAAAAGGCTCGCAGAGGCAGGGTGGCCGCTGTCCCTGCCAATGTGGGACGCCCCCGCCCCGGTGCGGCCCCAGCTCTCAGCCCTCACACTCGTGTCTGTGACAGTCGGAGGAGGACATCAATGTGGCTGCCCTCGGCAAGCAGCGTCCAGAGAACATCTCAAACCCTATGTATGAGGAAAGCAGGAGTTCGGCGCCTGCCTGCAACCCCCTGGCGGTGAGTGGGCGCTGGGACCCGGGAGTCCCTGGCAGCACTGGGAAGCTCAGCCCGCAGCAGCCCAGAGGCCAGCCTGTCCCTACTCCGGGGCTCCCTCAGGGACAGTGGTGGAAGCCCGGGACCATCGGGGGTGGGGGAGCTGGAGGAGGCCAGGGCTCAATCTCGGGACCAGGCAGGGCATGGGGATGGCTGAACTCTGCCACAGACATCTGGGAGGTAGCAGGTGCTAAGTGGACAGAGGAGCTTAAACCCTGACTTGCCTTTAGCTCCTCTCCCTGTGCACTTACTGGATTTTTCTGTGGTCAGCTGTATCCTGCTTTGGGCGCTGGTTTTCTTCTCTGAGCCCCTCGTGTGGGTGGATGCCCTGCTCTGGTCTTCCAGGACGGACCCTTGATTTCCAGAGTTAGTGACACGTGGCTCCCACCCTGGGGCACCCTGGGCAGGGAACCCTGCTCACGCTGGATGTGGACCGTACGCCTGCCGCTTATCACCAGCATGGCCCTGAGGCGCTGGAGAAAGACTTCGCTTCTCCCCTCCTGTAGTAATGATCAGAGAAACACCAGCCAGTGTGCCACGGGTCTTTGTTTACCCAGCAGGCCGGGCACCCTCAGCCCCAAGGAAACTTGGCTCATGCAGCTCCAGCATCCCCACAGGGAGAACCCAAGCCAGAGCGCGGCTGGGCACCGTGCCGTCCCCCAGCCTGCTGTGGGTAACTGGATTTTCAAAGGCTGGCACTGAAACGTCACAAAAACGTTTCCTTGCATGGGTATTAAGCTTTGCCGTGCAACAGATGTCATTATTTTCGTGAGTAAACCAGGTGTCGGTGTCTTGTGATGGCTCTTCATGCCTGTGGCACTGGGCTCAGTATCTTCATCATAGACTGGAAAGTAACCGGGGTGCAAATCTTTCTTTGCTTTTTAACTGAACCCATTGAAAGTGTGGATTTCAAGGGTGGGTTCAACACTGTTGCATTTATTAACTAGAAGTTTATTTCTGTAAGTATCATTAGGTTGAAATCAATGTTTAGAAAAATAGAGGGTCAGGGCGTGATGGAGCACACCTGCCATCCCAGCACTTGAGAGGCTGAGGCAGGAAGATCACCATGAGTTCGAGGGTAGCCTGGGCCACATAGTGAGTTCAAGGCCAGCCTTAATTACAGAGCAAGATCCTGGCTCCAAAAGCCAAACAAACAAACTAAAGCGGAGGAGACACAGCCAGCTTCCATCCGACGTGGTCCATTCCTCCCCAGCTCTGTCCTCCCCCAGGACTCTGTGCATCACTGACTCGCCTGAGTCAGGTGACAACACCCTAGGACCAGGGTTCAGCTGTGACCAGGCCCCCCAGGGTGCAGCCGGGAGCTTGTGCCTTTCACAGGGAGGGGTGGGGACCCTGCACAGTCCTTGCAGCCAGTCCAGGGCACCGTGAATGCCACCCGGCAGGACCTCTGCTACCCCACACCATGCTGCTGACCCCAGCCTCGGTGCCCGTCAGAGCTGCAGACAGCCAAACCCTCATCCTAAAACCTCGGTCACCAGGGCAGGGGGGCCGGGACCTGAATGGAGGGAATCACACCCCTCTGCAGTGTCCACCCTCACGCCCTGAGAGGCTCTCTGGTGCGGCCCTTGAGACACCATGTGGGCACACGGGGGTCAAGGTGATTTGACAAGGGTCCTGTAAGCAGGTCAGGCAGCAGGGATTTCGTGGGCCCCAGGAGAGGCGGCCCTGTGCACCCGCACCCACTCCCGCCTCCCGAGCTCAGAAGCGTGATTGAGGCCTCAGACGCTCAGCCCGAGAGCATTCAGGGCAGCACAACATGTGCCTTGGTGACTCACTGCCTCTCCCCGACAGGAGCTGGACGACAGTGACCCCCTGGGGGCCGGGGCCCTGTGAGCTCCCCCCACCCCCACCCACCAGCATCCAGCCATCAGCCACCACCACCCGGGCCACAGGAGCCTCGACCTGACTCTGCAGAACCAGCAGCCTCCTGGGGACTTGCGGTCCTGGCACCTCAGCAGTGACGTACACACCAGCCCACTGCAGGTGGCATCCCGCTGCCCCCAACAGCCTGTGCACTGCAGACCGGGCTCACCCCCGGGCCTTTGTACCCCAGCACTGGTACTGGAATGTACGCGGTGACGTGTATGGAACAGAAATAAAGCCCACAGCACAAACTGAGGGGCCTGGGAAACCAAACACTGTCTACACCAGGAGGAGCCAAGCCGGCAGGCGGAGCCCACGTGTGTCGGGCTGTCTCACTTGTCATCCGCCCTCTACGGCCTTCTTTCTGTCTTAATTTTAAAGAGAAAAGACAAAAATATAAACAAAAACAACCACCAAAAAAAAAAAAAACCCCAAACAATAGCGATAGAGGATTTCAAAACAGGATTGCAGGATATAACAATAGTTGTTATATCGTTGTCTTCAACGCTCAGGTCCCCTTACAGGCGTGCAACACTGACGAACAGCAGAGCACCAACCGTTCTTTCCACGCACACAGTGCGCAGTACGGCTGCCCAGCTGTCTCGTGTGTACATAGATCAGATTATTATTACTCCCTCTTCCATCCCTTTTCTCTCTTCCTCCTTCCGGGTTCTTTTCTTCTGAGCAGTTTCTTTCCCTTTCATTTTCACGGCATCTGTTGTAGATTTTGGATCTTATTCCCTCTTCAGTTCCTTTAATCCAGTATTCACACATGCACGTCTGATTTATCTCACTTTATATGAGTATGGGCTCAAGCGGAACCTATTTACCTACAAACCCTTCTTCATAGCTGAGTAGTGCTCCACTGTATAAACTATCACATCTGTTTTACCCGCTGCTCGGCTGATGGGCATCTGGGTTGTCTCCTTTCTTGGCTCAGCTTGCTTTGTCTGTGTTTACTAAGAGGTGAGGGGGCAGTGTGGTAGGATTTCACCCACTCTGCTGGCTGTAACAGAAAGGAACAAGCCTTGGTGAGGCTGCCAGGATGTAAATCAGTACGGTCCTGGGAAAATCCAGTTCCTCGGAGAGGAACAAAAAACCACAGCAGGGTCAGCAACCCCACCGCCGGGTAACACATGTGGTCACACACACGAAAACACGTCCACCCCAACGTGTGGGCAGCTGCTCAGGGTGCAATTACTTTTTTTTTTTTTTTTTTGTCTTTTTGAGACAGGGTCTCACTGTGCAGTTCAGGCTGGCCTTGAGCTCACTTTGTAGCCCAGGCTGATCTCGAACTCTCTGAGATCCTCCTGCCTCAGCCTCTCGGGTGCTGGGATTACAGGGGTGCACTACCGTGCCCGGCTTGGCAAGAGTCTTCTTAACCACCAGAAATGCCCACCATCTGTGGACAGAGGGTTTCTGTGATGTAACCACGCAGTGAAGCAGCGTCCACCCCGAAAGAAAACCAAGTCCCGTGCAACAGGACGGGCGAACCCTGACCATATTGAGTTCCTTCTGGAGATCTGGGGGGGGAGGGGTGCCTAGAAATCAAGGAGGAGGGTGAACCCCACCGATCCAACCATGCACTTTTACAGACAAGGAGCTGAGGCAGGTGCCAGCAAGCAGCTGCAGGACTGTGGGCGATGGGGTGCTGTGGGGGGGGACCAGGGTTCCTTCCCGCCCAAGGCTACCCCCGCCCACACCAGACCTCAGTTTTTAGCAGTTGTCAGCCACCATCACCGAGACCACAGGCACCCTCCGCACTTCCTCCAGCTCAGCCAGGGTGGAGACTGTCTGCTGGGGACAGAGGGACAGGCCGGGCGGAGGATCAGCCAAGTCCAAAGTTGTAGAGCCCGGGCATCTCGGGAGCCTTCCCCTAACTCAGGAAAGGGACGCAGCCCCACTCCAGGCAGAGGGGCAGTGTCACCTCCTCTGGACAGGGTGCCATGATGGGGAACCTGTGTTCCCAGGAAACCACTCTGAACAAATCACACGGCACGGGTTCCCTGGCAAGGCCAACACTGCCACCAGAGGGACACCAGATACCCACGGCCAAACCAAACCGGTGACAGCACTTCCCGAACAGTGAGAGGGAAGGATTTTAAAAAGCTAGATGCACACATTTTTTAAAAAGTTTATTAACAAGGTCTTCAAAATACTTACAGATTTCCCAAAACCCAAGAGTGCGTTCCTGGCATGGCCTCACTCCTCAGTCCGTTATACATCGCCAGCTTTCCTGGTGACCTGGCAGTGAGCCCGAAGGCCGCCGCTTCTTTGGGGTCCAGGAGGGGCTCTGTGTGGGGACAGCAGGGTCCCCCCACTCCCGGCCTGTGGCCCTGGCGCAGTGTCTTTGATTACCGGGTCTCCAGGCCTGCAAAGTGCGTAAGCTTGCTGGGGGCAGGACGAGGAGACGCTGGTGAGAACACCATGACCGAAATGCTAACCTCTCAGGATGGCCGTCCCCGTCCGGGTCCGCTGGGATTTCCTCCTCTTCTCTAGGAGCAACGAGCTCCAGTCCTGGACGAAGCCAGGTTTAGGACTGCAGATTCAGCACACAAAACAGATACCTCCCGACACACCAAGTGGTACCAACTCAAACTTTTATTTGGCTGTTAAGTTCAGCATCATTTAACACATAAAATTAATGTTGGGAATAAATAGCAAATTCACATTCAGAATAAATAGCGCGCCTACTAATTTGTATTTATGGTACCTGAACCATCCAGGCCCGAGCTGACATTCCACTAAACAATTAGAACCGTCTCCTGCATGGGGAGTCAAGGCCCGCACCACTAAGAAAACGTGGGTGGAGGGGGTCCCCCAGGCAGAGGCTGTGTGTGGGGCTTACAAGAAGCTGCCAGGATGGCACCTGGGGAGTGGAGGGGCAGGACTGGCCGGGAGGTGCTGGCTGCCACACAGGCTCAAGGGGCCTCAGTGACCCCGCAGGCAGGGAGCTCTACAGTTGCAGGGGTCCCCAGGGCTGTCCCAAGCTGGTGGCGAGGCCACCCAGGCCTCTGCAGCCCCATACCCAGCAGTCAAGGGTTTGGGGCCACAGGAAGTAGGTGTGATCTGGGCAGGCCGGGCTCTCCTGTAGGGGAAACCCCCAGAAAGGCCCAAGGGCACGCCCAGGCCCAGCTGTCCTGGGATGGAGACCTTGAAGCCCTTGGGTTATGGGGACGGCCAAGGCCGGCAGCCAGCGCCAGCACAACCACAGACAGGCCAGGGTGAGGCGCAGAGACCCAAGTGCACAGAGCAAGGGATCCCCACACGGCCTGCTTGGGGAACCCAACCGGCCACACTCATCTACAGGGCCCCTTCCCACGGTGTGGGTACAAGCTCTCAGCAAGGAAATCTTCCCAAATACCCAGGAGATGAGAGCCCAGCAAACCACAGCCTGATTATGTAAATCGAGTCACACTAGCGCCATCCCTCTGGGAGAAGGTGAGGGCCCGCAAGGCTGCAGCCACCTAGAGCAGAGCAAAGCACCCCAGCTTCCTGCCTGCCCTCCCTGACTCTGGGCCTGACTCCCAAATACCAAGGCCACGCAGAACAGTGGCACAAAGGGAGATCAAGCAGCCCTGCACGGGAGACCAGAGTCAGCCCCGGAGCTCTCCAGCCACGTGGGCGGGGCAGCGTGGCTGTGTGGGTGGCATGGTTAGTGCACACATGAATGTGCACACACACACACACACACACACACACACACACACACACACACGGTTCTCAGAAGCCCTCGTGGCACCACACACACCCCAAGCTGAATCCGGGGTTGGTGAGCCCACGTTCCACTTCTCTGAAGATGACCGACGGGGCGGTGGCAGCAAAGCCATCCTCCCCCGGCAGGGAGTGTACGCTGCGTGGTATTAATGGGGAGCATGAAAACCCCAGGAGTCAGTGGAGCAAGAAGACAGGGAGAGACAAACACAGAAAGGTGAGCGCTTCACGCCCAACACCTAAACCGGCTTAAAAGTCGGTTTCCTCCTAAGAGGGACCGGAGGCCATGGGCTTGCAGAGGCCGGCCCTGGGCACGGCAAGGCTCATGGCCGGTGTGCACTGTCCCCGCCTAGAGATTCTTACATCACACAGAAAATCATCCAGATGGGGCCGCAGAGTTAGCTCAGAAGCACAAGCGCCTGCCTGGCAAGTGCGAGGTCGATGCCCAGTACAAAAAAGAAAAGAAAGAAAGAAAGAGAATCGGCCTAAGCAATGGTAAAGACAGTGATTTTTAACTGTTCAGATTCGATTTGCTGTTTGCCTTGCAAACTGACCTTCTAATGGTGGGGAACCGTTATTTCCCGGCTCTGATGTTTGCAGACCCCCAGGAAACGAGGCCTGGTGGAGGGGCAGGACACAACCAGCCACAACCCGTCCGGATGGAGCCGGACAAGGAAGGGTACAGAGTGGCACAGGGATCACCCACACCTCCGATCTGCACCCGCATGCATGCGCTTATGCGCCCAGGGGTGCCGGCTGGGGCCCTGATGCAGCAGGTACCAGCACCTGCCCATGGCTCCCAGCCTGAACCCCTACTTAAAAGGGGGTCAATCACAAAATCCATCATTCAAACCAGAAAACGTCCCCCCACCAAGCTTCTGTGGGGACCCAGACATTAGAGCGGGTGTCAGAACGAGCTCTGCTTCATGGCTGAGGAAACCCAGCTCCCACGGCTGGCACCCAGCGTGTACCCAGAGAACATCTGATTAGACACAGACCAGGAAGTCTTTTCAGAACTATACCTGCTCCCTGGCTCTGCTTCTTAGAAGCGGAAATCATCAGCACAGCACAGCCTTTCGGGGACCCCCTCCACACCCCACACCGAGCACTTCTGTCCCTCACTTGTGGGCTTTCAATGCCAGGCCCCAAAACACTGGGTTAAAACGCAGCATGGCTGCACCGCTGCCGTGACCTCCTGTGTGTGCAGCAGCAGTGGACGGAGCCAGGGAGCCGGCTTGGGCTTGGACGGTCACCTGCACCACCGCGGGCAGTTCCCATGGCAAAGAAGGGCACCACTGAGCCTGCTCCGCACTTGCTGAACCGCACCAGCCCCGAGCTGGCATCGTCAGCAGCTGTGACTTAGGATGGTAAGCTCACTCCGACCGGCTGGTTCCTGCCCCAGCACAGCATGAGCCCACACTCAGTCCTGGCACCACGTGGGACACCACGCGGGGGCCTCTGAACAGAAGTGCTCACGCACCACGTGCAACGGAATCACCATTTGGACGCTGATGTGGCAGCACACAGCACATGGTATGCAAACACAGATGGGGCGGGGGGTCCTGCAAAGTGGGATGGGGAGAGAACAGGGGGTCCTCCTACAACCTCAATGTCCTTCACCTTCAGCCCCCAGGCAACACCCCAAGTCCCAAGAGCCACAGGGACAGGCCAGAAACAGTGAGGAGGAGGACAGTAGGAGAGGGGACGGGAGGGGAGAGTGGGGGCGCTGCAGGCGACGGTGGCTTCCTCCACCTCCCTGGCAATGATAGTGGTCCAGCCCTGGTCGGTTTTCAGGATGCAGGCGTTTTCACGAGACTCCGCCAGGCCAGTGTGGGGGCGTCTCACTAGGAGGCCTCCCGTTTCACCCTCTCCAGGGTGAACACATGATGCCAACACACAGGTGGTTTAGGGGCGCTTCCTGGGAGCCAAAGGCTTCCTGTTCCCTGACCCCACACAGCCCCTTCTCTGAGGAAGACCGTCCCCGTCCCACCAGCTGGAGAGCCACTTCATCTCCTGCTCCTGCCCACACCGCTGCCCTGGGCCAGCGGGGAGGTGGACACAGCAGGCCCACGGTGAGGACAAAGGGTCATGTTCTCTCTCATGCTCCCTTCCGGGTAGGCGGGGCCCCTGACAGATGCGGCTCCCCAGCACCCCACCAAAGCTCAGGACCACCCAGAGTCACAGCTGCCCATGAGCCCTATACTTTGCTGGTCGCTATGCCCAGTGCCGGCCTGCAAACATCCAGGCAGGGCACACTCTGTGAAGAACCCACTCCTAGCTGGAGCTGAGGAGCAGAGGTGGAATCGGGGTCTCTTCTACCCTGGGACAGGGACACCGCGCAGGGACCTCAGTAAACAGCAGGTTGAATCAGTTCCCCAGCCCTGCGGGCAGGCGGGGCAGCTTGGCCATCCCGGGGTCCTCTCATTCCACACCACGACCGCCCGGAGGCCGGGCAGCAGTGTCCCCCGCCGCGGCTACTCGGCCTGGGCAGCCTGCAGGACGGGGGCCCTGAACGGGGGCAGCCGGTCGGCCCAGGCGGGCATCTCGTGCTGCAGCGGAGTCCTGTGGGGATAGAAGGTGTGGTGCACGTCGTAGTTCAGGAGGCAGCTCAGGGAGGCCATGTAGATGTCCGCGAAGCGGGACAGGCGCCGCAGGAAGTAGGTCGGGTTCTGGTCCGTGCGGAACAGGCTGCCGAACTGCGCGTTGAAGAAGCGTTTGGTCATTTCTCTGCACAGCACACAGGGAGACGCAACAGAGTGAGTCCCACGAAGTGTTTCAGGGTGATTCCCGACTTTCATTTTTACCAGTATACACTGCAGTATGTAACGCTCACGTTCATCATGGGCAGTGACACGTGTGCGGACATGAGCTTTTTACATTTATTTATGAGTGTGGCTGGGTTTTTTAAGACAGGCTCTCAGTGTGTATTCTAGGCTGGCCTTAAACTTACTGTGTGTCCCAGGTTGGCCTGGAACTCGTGGCAATCCTCCTACCTCAGCCTCCTGACTGCTGGGATTACCACACCTGGCACCACACGGGATTTTTAAAAGCTTGATACTGAAATCAGAACTTTTGAAGCAGAAGTCACGTGGGAGAAAAACTGATGAAAGCAGCCTGTTATGGTTTGCGTCTGGAGAGCCCCCCCACAGCCTCACGTGGTCATGGGGGCGGGTTTCCTGGATGCAGTGAAATCCAGAGTTTGTGACGTCCCAGTCCAGGGCTGGACTGGGGGTGTGAGTGCTGTGCCTGCCCAAGGGCAGGCAGCCTGCAGACGGTGTACAGGAGGGAAAGTGCTGTCCTGCTGCACACCACCCTGCCCTGGAGCCAGCTGATTACTGACTGAAACCTCCACAAACTGTGAGCTAAATAAACTTTCTCTTCCTTTAATTTTGGGCATCAGAGTATTTTGTCCCAGCAATGTAACTAAGATGAGAGCTAACTTATTAAGAAAACTGTCTGTCTGTCTGTCTGTCTGACCAGGTCTCAGACTGACTCTGGTCATCTTCCTGCCTATACCAGCTGAGAGGACACGGTTTGGGGCCCAGATTCCACCCCTTTAAATATGCACTTAGGTTTCCAAACCAGAGCTGCTGTGTAAGGTACCCGAGAGCATAACCCAGCTGTCCACCAGTCTCTGAATCTTCCCGGCCCACAGGATGGGACTGAAACCTGTGGGGCTTTTTTCTTTTCTGGCCAGGCGTGGAGGCCACGCCTATAATCCCACGATTTGGGAGGCTGAATCAGGAGGATCACTGGGAGCTCCAGGCCAGCCTGGAGTACAGGGCAAGACACTGTCTCTACAATAAAACAAAATTAAACGAAATCCAAAGCACAATCTGCGCTCTCACCTCATCTCCTTTCTCTCCTTCTTCCACTCCTGCAGAACCAGCTGCGACTCGGGGTCTCTGTGAACCTGGGGCAGAAGCCAAACGTCAGCCCGGGGGCGTCGAAGCACCCAGCAGCTCGGGAGAGTTTCCCAGTGGGCGCTTCCCCTCGGGTGCATTTTACTCCTTTAAGCCTACGAGGCAGGCACTTGCGAGAAACGATGCCTTCTCACACCTCGGAGCTGAATCCCCCCTCCCTCACTGCACACATCAAATGGCTGTCGATGCCCATCACCTGAGCCTGGTTCAACAAGGTAAGACGGAACTCCACAAAGCTAGTGGACTACTATTAAAAGCTGCGTATGAACGTAATGCGTATGAACACCCATAAATATCTAAGGTGACCAACATGTCATTACACACACATATGACATGTCATACACACGTACGTGACAGGGCAGGGCCGCGGAAGCAGCACACACAGCGGTGCCCACACTCACAGCAAGTGTGCAAACACGGGGTACATTCGTGAACGGTACGCTACACACGCAGTGTTTTCTTAAGTTTGTGTAAGGGTAGAAGGACTAACCAGCTTTAACTTTGTCTTTAATGCCACATTACCTTTTCAAATACATAACAGGAAAGAATTACTCATTGCAAGAGGCGAGACGGTAGCACACCCCAGTGAACGCAAAGGTTTGAGAAACTCCAGGCTGGGCCAAGATGTGGGTGCAGGGAAAGGCAGCCACCCTGGCCCGGCATGTTGGTTTCCAGGGGTTTCCTGTGGGCCCCTTGGGCTCTGGAGAAGCGGCGGCCAGAGCCCCAGCTGCCATCTCCTCACCGGAGGAGCCGGAGGGCCCCGTGTGGTCCCCGCCCGCCTTCCACGACTGGACACACTCAACTTGTGCTAGTGGGGGCCTTCATCTGGAGGACTGCTAAGGTCACCTTCATGGGGGCCTCTGAACCCAAGGCCCCTCAGGGGAAATTAGAAACAGGAGGCCCAGGGCCAGCTCCGAGCCTGGCTGGGGTCCCCTCGGCCCCCACACGGCCTCCCCTCCCAGGGACCTCTTTCCACCCCTCCCCGGGCCCGCCCAGGTCACGTGCACCTGCTTCTCCCCAGCCCTCCTCAAGGGGAGCCTCGCAGAATCGCTCCCCAAATCCCTCTTTGGAAACCAGAACCCCACGCTCCTAATCCAGAGCAGCAGACTCAAATTTCCCTCCTCAGGTAAAACGACTCTGTGCTCTCAAAGTAACCTGCTGCACTTTCCAGGAGGACACGGGCAGGGGAGGGGGCGGGGAGGGACACCCCGGTGGCGCTTCTAAGTCACCCGACCCACAGCACCATAGAGCGCTCCACCCGAGGCCTGGCAGGGCCGTGCTCCGCTCTGCACGGCGCTGGGGACAAAGGCCTCATGTCCAGCCGGTCAGCTGGGTGCCCCTCTGCACTGCCCACTGCTGGCCGGCCGCTCTGACTCTGGAAGCCGTGCACCTGTCAGCCCGGCTCTCTCCCTGGACAGCGTGCGGGGCTCCCTCTGCTCCGGGGCTTTGGAGTCACCTCCACCTCACGGGTCTGCAGCCCCTCCCTTCCTTGACCCACGTCCCCTCTGACCTCCAGGCCTTCCCGGGTCAGAGGAAAACAAGCAGAGCAAAGCTAAGACGCAGTGTCCTGCTGCAGGGCTACGTCTCTCTGGGCGGCTGCCACCATCACCGAGGTGGGCAGTGAGGTGGGCAGAGCTGTCCCCCACGCGCAGGGGACCCCGGACCTGACCAAGTCCTGAACCCCACGCCCATGTTGTTTCTCTACACACACATCTGCGACCAAATCTAATTTACAAATTCAGCACAGTGAGAGAGCAACAAAAACAACACAGAACCAATGTAACCACAGTCTAAGGCAAGTGATTTAAGACATTGTTTCTAGAGTTTTCCATTTACGATCCCTGGTCCGCAGCTGAGCACGTCTGAGAGCACAGCCCATCCTGAGCACAGGAAGCCTCGGCCCGCTTCGAGGCCTCCTCACCAGCGAGCACGCTCCAGAGCCCGGGCCTGCCCACCCCGGCCTGATTCAAGCCCTCTCTGTCACTCTGGCCCGGCACCCTTACTGTCCTTTGTAAACCGTGCCCCCCGCACAGGCTGGCTGTGACCCGACCTGAGTAAGTGAGGCGCGAGCCCAGCCATGGTGACTGGCGTCCTGTGGCCCTGTGCTCGGCTCCTGGGCCACGCTGCCCCAAAGGTATTTTTAGAAAACCATCTCACCTCACAGGCCAGCACGGTACACGAAACCAAACCAGCTCTCAGCAGAGAAGGGGAAGAGCCGGGGCGGGCACTGACACTGTGCTGGGAGCCAGGCCCGAGGACGTGCGGGGACCCACGTCCTGGAACGCGCCGCTAGGGGACCAGCTGCCTGGACACGGCCACCAAAGCTGCTGGCAGGTCCAGCTGCGGGCATCAGGCCACGGGCACAGGCTGCAGGATGGCAGCCAAAGGAGCAGTGTCCACGCCCCTTTGGGTAAAGGAGGTGGCACTGTCACCAGGACAGGGGACCCTCGTGACCAAGGAGGAGACAGGTACCAAGAGGGGACGGGAGAGGGGTGGAGGGGGTCACGGGAGCAGCCAAGGGGGGCATCCGCAGGCCGGGAGACGGCTGGCTAACGGGGCCCCCAGAACAGCCCCACATGGCCCTGTAGCCACAGAGACAGGCGCCTGGGTACGGTCCACAGGTCACCATGGCGGTCTCCACAGTGCACCCAGGCTGGGCCTGGCATCTTGACCGTGGCTTTGTGACTTTCCAGGAAGCCCTGATGCCCACGGTGTTCCTGGCACAGGTCCTTCACTTACACATGGGGAAACTGAGGCCCAGAACACAGCCGACCCACGGCAGGCTAAAGGCAGGCCTAGGCCTGGGCCGCGACGGGCCATGCGCCCTGGCATGACTGTGTAGAAATGGGGACCCGAGGAGTAAACAGCACCCACTGCTCCCGAGGCCCCACCCTGCCCCCATGGGCAGCGCCAAGTTCCTTCCGAGCAACCCCACCACAACCTCCAGCCACCCTGGGTCCACCGAGGCCACAGCCTCAGGGCTCCAGATAGACAGTGAGCGCGTGAAGCCACCCACCAGCTCCCGCGGGGCCAGCAAGCCGCCCACCTGCATCTGCTCCAGCAGCCCGGTCAGGGTCTGCAGCCAGGTCACCGTCTGCACGTACTGCTCGGTGTTCATGATCCTGAGCTCCGACCTCAGCTCCGGGATGATGGCGCCCGTCCGCCAGCCATGCTTCAGCGTCAGGTCCTGCGGGCGAAGGCCGCGGGTCAGCACTGCCCTTCCCAGGCAGGGCTGGGCTTCATGTAGACGACTTTAATTGGCGTGGTTCCTGATTCACCAGGCCATGCCCAGTGGGCCGCACACTTCGTTAAACCAGGTGGGGCTCGAGAGACCCACTGCCGGGAGTCACGGCTCCTGCAGAACACGGGGTTCAGGGACAAAACACAACACCAGCAACCAAACACCCAGGGTCTGGGACCATTAACCACACTCTGGGGCGGGGAAGGTCGGAGGGTAGACAGCGGCCCCCCTGATCGCTACCAAGGGCTCCATTCCAGAACACAGATCATGCCGGGCAGGGAGGCGCCCGCCTGTAGTTCCAGCACTCGGGAGGCTGAGGCAGGAGGATCACACGAGTTTGTGAGGCCAGCCTGGGCTACACAGCATGAAAGAAAAACCACAGGTCCCACACGCAGGCCTGGGGAGCCCCTCGGTGAGCTCCAGGTTCCAGGCAGCACAGAGCCCCAGGCTGGGCGTCAACCTAAGCAGCCAGGGCCACATCTGTCGTTCCTGGTATTAGAACCCCACAACCAGACCGCAAGCCAGGACGTCTAAGATCAGTTTTATCTGAAAAAATGTAAGAAACTTGGTCCTGATGCTGAGAGGCCAGACACCTGGTCAGCTGGCTCCTAACTGCCAAGCACAGTTCAGATACCGAAGATGATAAAGCAGTGAACAACCACAGCCACACACAGACACCTGTGTCCACAGGAGACCAGCAAGCAGGTACACACACAGTGCCAGACGGGGACACGCACCAGGGACAAAGAGCAAACAGACCAGAGGCACGGAGAGGAGGGAGGGAAACGCTGCGTTACGTGGGGTACTCAGGAAGAGCAGGGAGGGGGACAGCCACCACCCTCCTCGGACACCGCTCTGTCCCTGGCTTCCGGTACCGAGACCCGGGATCGCTCCCAAGGGCAGACTCAGCCCTACAAGGACGGGGGGCCTCAGACACGAACACCCGAGGGCGCTCCGCGTGGGTTAGACCCAGCTCCCAGGTCCCGGGCCACAGGCACCAGTCTGGTTCTCCAGGCGCGAGGAGGGTGGCGCCCCGCTGAGGACCACGTGTTTACGGTTTTGGATCCACGGACTAAGGGAGAGGAAGCAGCCCAGGTTCTTACTTCAGCCAGGAACAGTTTCCTCATCAACTGAGGAACGTCCATCACTTCCCTAAACTGACCTTTCCCACAACTCTGGGCTACCATGCTCTGCTAAGAGGAGACCTTTAAAACTGTGGCCCCGCCAAATTTTCATAAAAGCATAAATGTGACCTTAGCCAAAGAGAAATCGTTAAACATGTGGCATTAACTCATCTGTCCCCGACCAGGGAGAGAGAGCGGGCACTCACCGCCAGGTCGCTGTATATGTGGTCACCGAAATATAGCACCCTGGACCCCCGCCAGCCGGTGAGCTTCAGAAACTCGTACAGATTTCCCTGTAACACGAGAGGGACACAGACTTCACACCAAATAGCAGAAGCAGTGCAGAAAGTCTACTTCAGAAGGTCTAACAGCTGATTTTGTTTTTTATCTGAAGTAACAAAATATAAGGTGAAAGCACCTTCCCAGGGAATCTTTTTGACTTGCTTTTGAAAAGCATCAAATGTACTTTTCAAAGCCCCTCACCCTCCTGTAACTGCCCTGCACCCATTAACGCCCGCTGATCAGCTTTCTGTGCCGTACACAGCGTCACTGTCACTGGAGAAGCTGAAAAGCACCGAGTCCTTCTATCCACGCCCTGGAGTTACTTTGTAATAAATATTCTTGTAGCAAAGTTTTATTAGATACATCTTAATTTCTTAAGTTGATTTTCTAGAAGTAAAATAGTGTATCAAATCTAATTTTTCAAGGCCCTGAGAACTACTTTCTGACAAATCCAACATTGTTATAAACCACCTAGAAAGTTAAAAAACACTAATTTCAGTAACAGTAATGACCAGCAATTCATTCTTCCAGACACTCCAGAACCTTCTGGGACTCAGTTTGTTAAACTGCACCTTGAACATTTAGCTCAGCAGCACAAGCCCCTGCCTGGCAAGCGCGAGGTCGGGAGTTTGACCCCGGTGCCAAAAAATACACACTCATCTCACGGCGGGACAGTGACTGACCTGGGTGTGTGCCCCGCACGCTCGGTGCTCCGCACAACTTCTAGCTCCCTATCAGCACCTTAAACTTGACAGGCTATGAAAAGTGACCCTTTAATTTCGTGTTTAAAAACTGTTCAACTCTGAGTTAACTCGGACACTAGCATATTGGGAAGACCCTGGGGGAGGCCGGGACCGCCGGCTGCAGCTCGGCCGTGTGCTGACCGCCCAGCCGGGGAGGGGCGGGGAGGGTACCTGCTTGTAAATCTGGCCCTTCTGCAGCTTGTGGATTTTATCCCAGAGCAGGACGCCCTTCTCGTTCACCTTCCGGAAAGGTCTGGCAACAGAAGCGGAGGCATCACGACGGGCGCAGGGCAGCGGCTCAGGCTCTGGACACCACCCAGCGCTCCCGGACTGGCAGGTGACAGCAAGCGGTTCCTCTCCAGCTGTGAACCCAGCTGTGAACCCGGGAGCCCCAACCTCCGCCCCCTGCCCTCCCCGCCCCTGGCTCCAGGCAGTTTCTGATTTCTGATAAACACAGGGGGCTGAGTCTGCTCTGTCCCAGCTGTCCGGGTCCAAAGCAAAGCAAGTGGTGTGGTCAGTGCTGAGGCCCTGGGTTCAATCCCCGGCCCTGCTATGGTGCACACCCAGACAGACAGACAGCCACAGGGGGCCCAGGCGTCAGGAGAAAGGCAGCCACCACAGGGCTCACGGTCATGTCCCATCGCTGTGCTCTCTTAACCACCCCCTGCAAGCTTTCATCTCCTTCCAGGGACCCCGAGAATTGCAACCAAGGAGGAGGCTGCCTGGCCACCAACTCCAGGGGACAGATAGAAGGGTGGAAGTGTCCCGAGCTGGCCACTGTGCAAAAGGGAGCTATTCCAGGGCCCCGGGCAGGAAATCTCAAGCCCACAGCCCTGGGGCGGAGACACCTCCTGGTAAAGACCACGCTGGGCCTGCACCCCTAAATACTAACAGCTCAGCCGGCCCCACAGCACCCCCACCCCACCCCACCCCACCCAGGCCCCCGTAAGAAGACACCAAGAACCCTGCTGGCCCGAGACTCCTCCATCCACAGCGCCCCAGCGGCGGGGCTGTGCCAAGGCTGGCCCAGTCCAGCCGCAGCGGGCAAGACGCGGCCCTGGAGCCATGTGAGGGCTGCTGTCTCCTCTGTATCGTCCACGTGTGCAGGGCACACGGCTGGGCCTCCTCACAGGGAACTGGGGCATACACACGACCCCTCCTGCCTCAGCCTCCTGAGTGCTGGGAGCACAGGCAGGCACCACCACGCCTGCCCACAGGACACTTCTGAATTCTCTCCTCCTCCTTCCCCGCTCCTCCCTCTCCCTCCCCTCCAGCTCATGCTCCCATTTCTCCTCATCCACCTTTTGTCTGGCTTTCTATTCACATCTGGGTTTCTCACACTGAGAAAGCCTGCGATAGGTAAGCGCATGTGTCTCATTTATTTGACTTAACGCTTGGTCTTGAGGTGCCTCCATTTCCCTACAGATAACTAACGGCTGTGCTTCTTCATGGCAGAGTAATACTCCTCTGTACACAGCTACCGCCTTGTATTCTGTCCATCTACTGATGGGCATACACTCTGCTTCCAAGATTTGGCTGTTGTGAGTTACGCTGCTGTGCCCGGCTGTGCATGGGTCACCGTAACGTGTGGACTTTTTAACTCCTGTGGAGGTTACTAGAAAGGGAACAGCAGGGTCGGATGGGACTCCTGTTTTTACTTTCCTGAGGACACTGGGCTCCATCATGAAGGTACTGGTTCCCGTCCCATCCACAGTGTAGACAGGGTAGACGCGTCCCTCACTGCCTCGCCCACCCAGGCAGTGTTTCTTACTATCTTATTTCTTGCACCTCGCAGTGAGTCTGCAGCCAAAGACCTGGCTCACTACACGCCCCTCAGGCTTGAGTTTCGGTCACCGCACACCCCGTCCTTCCAGCCCGACACCCCGGACTGTAGCACCCTACCCCCAGCAGGGAGACCAGGAACCACCTCCCCGTGCCACCCCTGCCTTTGCTGCCACGGAGACCGATGGGAGCTGAGACCTTCCCTCCCTCCGGGAGGCGCCCACCCACCTGCGCCTGTCGTTGAAGAAGTTGGGCTTCTCAGCCTGCACGATGACCACGTCGAACAGGTCCCGCCAGTCCTTCCCGACGATGTAGCGCATCCCCTTGTCCCTGGAACACCGGGCGGCCACGTGACCCTGAGTTACAGGGATGACCTACCCTTGCAACCGAGCGAGGACAGCCGGGGAGACAGGGCGAGTCACTCACACGAAGCTGCTGGGGCTGTTGGTGATGAGAAACATCTTCTTGCCGTGGTTGGCCAGCTTGGCCAGCACTGCGCGGGTCTGCTCCGCGTAGCAGATGTACTTCTCTGGGCAGAGAGAGGCTCACAGTTGGGACGAAGTCGGCAGGCCGGGAAGCGCTGCCTACCGGGGCAGCACAGGGTTGGGCACCGTGGGCGGGGAGCCGGAGGGAGCTGAGTTCCGGGGTGCGGACACTGGTGCACCAGACTGAAGACCCCACCCCGGGACCAAGCAGCTCCTCCAAAGGGGAAGGGCCTGCACGAAGCCGGGTCAGGGACTTCAAGTGACACCAGCAAGGGACGCCTGCAGCACCGGACACAGAACCAGCGGCAGGGGGAGCGGGTCCCATGCTGGACCTACCAATGTCCGCCTCGATGGCTCTGTACATGATCCCCTTGATGTGGACGTCACGGATGGAGTCCTGTCCAAAGACACACAGCCCATCAGTGACAGCGGCCGCCACCCAGCCACAGAGGTCCACACGAGCGAGTGCAGGCGCTAATGTCTGTCCCCAGAAGCTGGCAAGACACACACAGAGTGAAATCTACACACTACGCCGACCAGGCGTCCCTAGGGAGCCCGGCTCCATGGGGACAGTCAGCAGCAGCAGCCAGGGTGGTCTGGGAAGGCGCATGAGGAGGAGGTCACATGGGAGCCCGACTGAGCCGAATCCCACAGGACAGCGTGGACAGATGACCTCGGTCACCTGAGGGGTGGGGGGCCACGGCCCTGTGCATCTCACATCCTCCTGCCCCTCAGCCCTGACAGGACTGAGCCACCCGGACGCAGGCACAGGCATGGACAGCAGCACCCTCAGGTGCCACTGTGGGGCAGGAGCGGTGACCTGATGACAGAGGAGGAGGCGGAAGAGATGGGAGGAGGTGGCGGCCAGACCTGTGCAGGCTCAGGGGACTCGGAGCCACCCCTGAATAGCAGGAAACTCTGCTTGGCAAAAGCGCCTGTGCCCAGGCGACTGGGGCCAGCGGTTAGACACAGTGGACTGCCTGGGCTCGGCTGCCCACAAGCTGAGTGAGCCGGGGCAGGTGATGCGAGCTCTCTGTGCCCCGTGCTCTCCTCCGTGATGGGGAGGGGACGATGAAATCCCGGCAGCCACAGCAGGACATCACCGAGGGTCTGCTGAGCAGACACACAACCACTCAGCAGAACGGGCCTGCCCCCTACGGACGCTCCCCGTGAAGGCGGAGGGTTCCCACAGGGAGCCTGAGGATGAGGAAGGCTTTCCTGTGTGTGAAAAGGCGCCAAGCCTCTCGCGTGAGCCGTGTGGCAGCACTTCCTCGGGAGGCTGAGGCAGGAGGAGCCACGGCCAGGGCTACGCCGTGAGATCCTGACTCGGAAAAACCAAACAACTGGAGAAACGATATTTACACTCAGCCCAAATAATACCACACGAACACCGAGCAACAGCAGCTCACCTTCAGCTTCCTAAACCCCAGGATTTGGGAAAACCGAAACTTTCCTCAGACACAAAAAAAAAATGCATTTTTTTCAGTGTGTATCTTTTTTAAATGCACACATTTTAATATCTATTATATTTAGCTATGCACCCCAAGTATTATGTGGTACGGATACGTGTAAGCACACATCAGGTAAGTAACGCCCAGACATTATCAGGTACTGAGACACATATGTGCATGTGGTCATGTAAGTTAAAGCGCACGCATGCGCTTCTGTGTGGATGAAGGCTCCGTCTCCGTCCCTCCCCCATGGCCCTTCACGTGTTTTCCGCTTTGGTTTGGTTTGGCTTTCTGAGGCGGGTCTCACCATGCAGCGCAGGCCGGCCTCAGACTCACTGTGCAGCCCCGGCTGCCCCCGGACTCATGGCGACCCTCCTGCCTCAGCCTCCCGAGTGCTGGGATGACCCGCGTGCGCCGGCACCAGGCCCAGAAAGCCCTAAGTTTTGGAAGCCCTGCCCCAGGCCCCGGGAGGCACCTTGACGTCCTTGTAGAGGTGCACGGGCTCATAGTCGATGCCGTTCTTCAGGAAGTGCTCGTTCACGCAGGACAGCAGCGTCATCTCCGGGAGCGAGAAGATGTCCATGAACTGCTTCATGGTGTTGCCGTGGGAACTCTGCCAACAGGAGGGGGGTTGGACCCAGGGACCCACCAGGGGGAGGTGGGAGGCTTCCAGGGACAAACAGGACCCGGGCGGTCCACAAAACAAGGCGATGCTATATACAGAGACAGACAGGGCGTCTCAGGACGGAGCTAAATGGCCCGGGCTGGCTGCACCTTGGATCCTCCTGCCTCAGCCTCCCAGGGAGCTGCGGTTACAGGCCTGCACTACTGTGCGTGACTAGGAGACTGTAACCTCACAGACGTAAAGTGTTCACCTGGCTCTCACCCTGCATGGCACAGCGGGTGACTCATATAGGAAGACAGGAAGGTCCCCACTCAGGACAGAGGACCCGAGGTCTCAGCGGGGCATAGCCTCTGGCATCCTGTCCCTACAGCCCCTCGGGGCCACCCTAGAAAGTGGGGGTCCACCTCAAGGGGTGGTGACAAACAGCAAAGCTGGGGACAGCAGGGAGGAGCCGGGAGGAAGGACCCGCAGACCCTGCCCAGGAAGCCTCTCCGCCTGGCCCACCCGTGGCCAGCCCCGTCCCTCCCAGCCCCAGGTTACCTTCCCATAGAAGTCACTCATCTGCTCCAGAGGCACGTGCGACCCCTCGTACATCTCAATGACCTCCTCATCGGGGACCACGCTGAGACCTCTGGGAAAGCAGGCAGCACTGTCAGAGCTGGGCGGGGACCCCGCAGTGACAGGCTCCGGCCAGCACTGCCAGGACCTGACAGCCGAGGAGGAAGACGCCATGGCCACCGCGAGCGGCAGAAATAGCAGCAACTGGACACTGCCGAGACCCCGCTGCAGGGGCAGGGACCGTGTCAGTCACTGCAGCACCCGCCGCACGGGGACCGGGGTGCTGTCTCCCAGCCACCCCAGCGGGCAGGCACCAGATCTACCCATCTCCCAGCTGGGTCCACTGAGGCACAGGAAGTCACCACGGGCTGGGACCAGGCTTTCTGTGACACCAGGCTCCTACAGCGCAGGGACAGGTCACCAGGGACCCACCCCACGGCACAGGCCGCTGCTGTCTTCTCTGCCTTCTGATGGGTACCACCCAGGGGAAGGTCAGATGCCAGGGGTGGGAGGCGAGGTGACACCATGCCCAGCACCCCAACATTATGTTTAGGAAGTATCAGCTGTGACCGGGCATGGGGGTGCATGCCTACAATCCCAGCACCTGGGAGGCTGAGGCAGGAGGACTGCTGCAAGTTTTAGGCCAGCCTGAGCTACGTATCGAGACCTGGGCTCATAAAACAAATGCACACAGGGCTCAACTGCTGGGGAGGTGTCTGGCGTCCACGCTCAGGCCCAGCCACTCAGCCACTGCTTAGACACAGGCTGAAATCAAACATCAGCTCCAAAGAAGAGCAACCAAACATCAGCTCCAAAGAAGCCATCAGCTGGAGCCCAGGGGCAACCCCCGAGGATGGACAGCCACCAGAGGCCTGAGCCGGGGACGGCCTGGGGACAGCTGGGCCCCCTGAGAACCCAGTGACCTAGAGCGGCCCTGGCCTCACAAGGAAAACAGCACCCCCCGCCCCACCTCCAGCGATCAGGGAGGCAGGTGAGGGGTGCAGGTCTGACCCGTCTTTCCGAGGTTCAAATCCCCACTCCCCAGATGGCCAGGGCCTTCGCCTGGACCACTCATGGGGGCTCTGTGGGCCAAGGTGTCCCCATCTCACAGTGGGAGACAGCAGTGGTCGTGCCCCTCTGCTGGGACCTGCCTTGAGCAGAGCGGCTGTGCCCAGGACAGCCGGCCGGTGCTCGCAGGAGGCTTCCTGTGTGACCCTGAGGCCACCGAGCACAGCTTCTCAGGGCTCCTGGGACTGAGAGTGCAGGTACTGACCGCACGCCGTGACAGGGGTCTGCCTGTCACCCTACCACTGCGGGAAGCTGAGGCAGGAAGACTGCAAGTTCAAGCCTGGCCTGAACTAGGGACCTAGTAAGACCCTGTCTCCCTCCCCCTCCCCCTTTTTAAAAAAAACTAAAAGGGGCTGGGGATGTAGCTCAGTTTTTTGAAGGCCCTGAGCAAGATGGGGTAAGCCATTAAAAACAAGGAAAAACAATAGACTGTTTTTAAAAAACATCTGAAACGCTGAGCGTGATAGTACAACGCCTGCTGTGCCCCTACTCGGGAGGCTGAGGCAGGAGGACTGCCATGAATTCAAGGCCAGCCTGGGCTACAGAGCGATTCCCACCTCAAAAAAAAACAAGCAAGAATTTTTTAAATGACTGGAAAGCAGATGCACACCTGACATTTGTGACGGAACACGGGGAGTGGGGGGGGCCTGTCATAGCTCATGACCAGCTGCGTCCTTCCCAAGTCTGGGCTCAGCACAATGCCAGGAGGAGAGGCTCGCCCCGCTCCTCTCTCCCTCAGCTTCCTGCAGCCCCGCGGAAGCCGGTGGACCGGTGGACAGAGAGCTCCACAAACCCAGGCAAAATAAACCCCTCCTTCCTCCAGCGCAGGTGTCTCATTTTGTTTGCACAGGCCCCAGACACCTGCGCAGAGAACTATGCAAACAGAAAACCAGGGGACCTCGGCTAAGAAAAGAAAAGCCAGACTTCCGTCACACACAGGGGAAGACAACCCCGGGGCACCTGGCAGCTTCAGAGCCCCGGCTGGAAGGGCTTGCTGTTAACAATGGCTCCCTGCGGCCACCACTGAGGCTGGGGAGGAGGGTGGGTGCCGGAGGGCCAAGTCCCCCTCTCCACAGCAGGGGCAAGGTCCTGAGGGAGAGAGCAGGAAGCACCGGCCTTCAGCTAGGTCTGTATCAGGCCGTGTGGAGAGGAGAGGGGAGGGAGAGATGGGAGGGAGAGGGAAGGACGGAGAAGGAAGGGAAGAAGGGGAAGGGGGAGGGGAGGGGAGGGGAGGGGAGGGGAGGGGAAGAGAGGGGAGGGGGAGACCAGGAGTAAAACCCTCCGAAGCCCTGGTGGAGGGAGGGCAGGCTCTACTGCTGTCCCCAGGGGCCTATTGTTTCTAGCTCCATCCCTGCTCTATATCAAAGAGAAAGAATTTCAGCAAGGAATCCAGGCTGGGCAGGCTCACCTCGTTAAAGTGCAGGGAGGAACCTCAACACAAACGCTTTAAAAGGGCAAAGCCTCGTTTTACAGGCATTTCTGGCTCAGGGAAACTGGGCCACAGATTCTAACCCGCGGCAGGGGTCAGGGTGGGCTCTGCACATCCAGCACCCCTCACCCCCACAGCGCCCCATGGACGGACTTTCCCTACCCCAAAGCCCCGACCACTGTGACTCCCCAAACCCCGGCCAGGCACAGGGCAGGCCCTCGGCGCAGCCTGCAGCCCTGCGCCCGGCCGCTGTGGCCGGCTGGACTGGCCCCGGCCTCTTACCGGTACACGGTGCCCAGCTGGATGTAGTGGAAAGCGTCGATCTTCATCAGCACAGCCTTTAAACGACAGGAACACAGCTCGGTCACACAGCCAGCGGCTTCCCCACAAAGCCTGTCAACCCCGGGCTGAGAGCCTTTGCTTGTTATTTAAAATGATTTTCATTTCTTTGTTTTTTTGCAGCACTGGGGACTGAATCCAGCGCCTAACGCTGACCGACACCCCCAACCCACTTCTTATTTTTTAAGACAGGGCATCACTGAACGGCTAAACTCCCTGGGCTAGGTTTGAACTTGGGATCCTCCTGCCTCAGCCTCCCAGGCGTGCACCACAGCGCACTTACAGTGCTTTCTAAGGAAACAACCGGTCAGCAAAAGAAAACCAGACACAGCAACTGGCTCCTCCTCCAGCCACAAAAACCACGAGGGCAAAAGAGCAGAGGTTCGGCACCCTTCCCTTCCCACCACTCGGCAAGTCCATCTGAACAATGCGGCTCTGCAGCCCCAAAGAACACGATTTAAGCCAAGCCGCCGGCCAGCAGCGGGGGAACCTACCCGGTGGACATCGTAATGGAGCCCGCGAATCGCGAAGTTGGGGTCGTACTCGTACTTCCTGATTTCCGCGGGGTACTGTAAGAGGAGACAGCAGCTCAGCCTCCAGCGCACCCCAGGATCCTGCCCTGCCCTCCTCCAAGCCCCCGAGCGGAGACGCCTGGGGGAGGCAGGCGGGGGACAGAGCACACTGTCCCTCTGCGTGAGCCACCGCCTCCTGGCCCCTGGGCCCCCACACTGCCTGTCTCCTCTCCTCCTGACCCCGACCCCCCTCCCTCTGCCCCAGGTCTCTAGGGCCCCGGAACCATCCACTTCTCCCGTGGTCCCACCACGGCCTGTTGTTTGTAATGAGCAGGAGCTGGACTGTCCACTCTGTACCCCCTGCCACCACACTGTGAGCCCACCCTGTGCCCCGCCTGGCTGTTCCCCCCAACTCAGGACACGTCCTCTCACACCCTGTGTCCCCGAGCTGTGAGCCCACTGGGCCTGCCCAAGGGGACATCAGAGGTGCCGTGGACCAGCCAGGCCCCGACGCTGGGCCCATGGATGGAGTCCAGCTCAGCCCTCGCCCCTCTGCTGGGGACAGAAGAAGCACTGCTGAGCCCAGGGAGACACAGCCCCAGAGCTGCCTGGACAAGCAGGACCCGGCTCATCCAGCCCCTGGGGGCTGCCTGCCACCCACCACGTGGTGGCCTCTTTGTGGCCAGGCCACACACAGGCAACATTTCCCGGCACCAGCAGACAGACGCATGATGGCCTTCGGGTAGCAGGGGCCCCAAGAAGTCGCCAGTGGCCATCTACCGTGGGTGTCACCCTGTGCAATACCATCCCTGAGACACAGCCTACGCTGGCAGCAGCTGCAGCCCCGACACCTCACCCTGCAGGGCGTCACAGGGCTCAGCTGCACTGGCCTGGTCCCAGCGTCTCCCCAGGCGGCACCTCCTCAAGGTTCTGTCCACCCCTGACTACACTGCTGCATGGCAGGCTGGGCAGCTCACACCCGCCTCGATGCTGAGGGTCAGAGCCGAGGACCCACCTGCAGTCACCAGCTACGCAACAGCAGGGCCAGGATTGGAACCAGGCCTGTGTCACCTGAGCTTTACCCCAGCACCCATGTAATCAACTCTGAAACAACTCGGGGGACTCCACGGTGACATGCATGGTCCCCCGCCAGCTTAGAGGGGCTCCAAGTGTCTACTTTAAGGGTCACAAGATGAGAAAGGGCACAGTGGGACACACCTATAATCCCAGCAATGGGGACGCTGAGGCAGGAAGATCACTGAAAATTCAAGGGCAAACCAAAAAAAAAAAAAAAAAATCGTGAGGCAGGAGCATCCTACAAAGCCCAAACTGTCAAGGCCACCAAATGGGACACAGTCACAGAAGCCACAAGGGGCCTAAGGACACAAAAAACTGCAACTTGGGGTCCTGGGCACTGGGTTCAAAACAGGCATTCGTAAGAGGGCGTGGGATGGACGCCGGCTAACAGTGCACAGATGCTGCCACTTCCACCGTGACACGAGGAAAGTCAGATGCCAGCAGCGGGAGGAACCGGGCACGGGGCAGGCTCAGGGGCTTCCACCACCCCTGCAGCTCTGCACTGTTGAGACAGGGTCTTGCTGTGTGGCCTTGAGCTCATGACAGTTCTCCTGCCTCAGCCTCCAGGGCTGGACCCCGCCTTTAACAACCTAAAACCGAGCTCTTCCTTTACAAAGAGAGACCAGGCTCACAGCACGTGCCAACAGCGTGGGTGCAGGGCCCAGACCAAGGGAGGGGCGGGATGGCCAGCTTGGGGGCGAGGAGCAGGTGACCACTGGTGCCCACGGAGGAGACGCCGACCACCCTCCCACACGCAGCTCCTCCCGCCTCCGGGTGGACACGTGGAGCAGAAACAGGCGGCGATCACGCGGTACAGACTGACTTTCTGAAGTTGCCACGTGTATGGAGCTCTGTTCTGTTACAAAGGAACTGGCACTTGTCACAGCGCCTTTTGGAAGGACTCTAAATGGCGGACTTCCCGTTCCAGAACTGCTCCCGCTCCGGGCTTGGCAGGACAGTGGGGCCCAGCCCGACGCCTTCTGGAAGAATTATCCTGTCTCCTGAGCGCAGGAGGAAAACGTGCAGCCCCCGCGGGCCCCGCCCAGCGCTGCCCTCATGGCCGGGCCATCTCTCCTGCAGCGAGGGCCGAGGTGGACAGTGAGGGGCTCCTCCGTGTGGGAGCTGTGCCCCCACCGTCTACGTCATCATCCATTTCCTCTCTGTCCACCTCCCCTGACTTCATAACTGTTTTATGTTCATGAATGTTTCATTTTCATGAGTATTTTATTTTCACCTAAAAACCCACAGGGTAGGGCCGGGGATGTAGCTCAGCGGCACAAGCGCCTGCCTGGCAAGTGCAAGGCCCTGAGTTCGATTCCCAGTGCCAACAACAACAAAAACAACGCCCACAGGGCAGAAAAGTGTTCTTAACCCCACGGGAAGACAGATCAGGGCTCACATCCTGCTGTCTGCTCACCCACGGCGCAGCCAGCAGCTCAAGGCTCTGGGCCTCAGTTTCCTCAGATGTAAAGTAGGGGGGCGACGGCTGTCATGCAGTTAGGAACAATCAAAATCGCAACGGGCCACCCCCGCCACACATGCTCCAGGCATCCAGAGGGAAGTCCTCACTAGGCCCATTTTACAGGGGGGACGAGGTCCAGAGACACTGGGCCATCTGGTCAGGGTGATGTGGGGAGTGAGTGCCCCGAGAGCCCCGAGTTTCCACCCGGAGCAACCAGTGAGCAACACGGTCAGGCCAGCAGCCTGCACTCCAGAAGGGACATCAAGGTGCCAGGAAACGCCGCAGCGTGCTGGGCACGGTGGTGCACACCTGGAGTCCCGGCCTCTGGAGCTGAGGCAGGAGGGTCTCGGAAAACTGGAGGCCCAACTTGGGTACTTGGTGAGTTCAAGGCCAGCCTGCGTCACACAAACAGCTCATCTCAAAAACAAAAGGACAAAAGAAAAGCAAAGGAAGGAGACAAGCAAGGAAGGAAGGAAGATGCAGCAGCCAGCCTGGGACGAGCCACCAGCAGCCCCGGGGCAGGGCAGCGCCCAGGAGGCCAGGGAGCCCGTGACCTCCTCCACGGCAGCAAGGAGAGGTCACCTCTGCCAATGCCACCGCCACATTTCAGATCTAGAAAACACGAGCTGCTTAAACCCGGTGACACACCAAAGCCGAGGGTCAGGGCAGGTGCAGGACGCTGTCATCACAGCAAGCGATCCCTGTCTCAGAAAAGTGGCCAAGGGTCGGCAAACACACAGGAGCAAACGGTCAGGGACTAAAGCTGGCGGCAACTGTGGCTGCATGGATAAAAGCACCCCATCCGGAACCCAGAACCCCAGAACCAGGGAGGGGCGTCTCCCGCCAAGCCAGGCCTCAGGCCTCCTCAGGCCTCCACCGCACACAGCTGCCCCCTCCTTCAGAGCCTCGTGGCACGGTCATCAGAGCCAACAGACACACCAGAGCGCATGCAAGGCAGGGAGACGGCCTCAGAGAACGAGCCGGAGACCAGGGGGTCTGGAAAAATGGGGGGCCCACAAAACAGGAGTGTGCAGGTCTGGGTTCCCAGGCCACGCCTGCCGCCCAGGTGACCTGTCCCTGTGCTCCGAGGCCCCCCCAGTAGCTCCGCACTGCACCTGCCCAGCTGGGTGAACACCTCCCAAGCATGCTGGTCTCCATGGCAACACCAGGACCCGTCCATCCGGGCCCTCCCTGCTTTACACCAGCCTTGCTCCAAGGAGGATGGAACGGAGGCTCCGGGAAACACACACCAGGGAAGGAGGCAACGGGACAGAGGCAGAGGGGAAGCCGCCCGGGGTGAAGGCGGAACCCGCCCCGCATGGAGGAGACCCTGGGCCACGGGTGGGCTGCAGTCCCCTCCTTCCTGGGCTGGCGGGGGCGCTGCTCGCAGGAGCTGGCCCTGGACACCTGGGAGGACTCTGACTGTGCCTTCAGCCCGTCCAGGAGGAAGGGTCGTGAACTCTGGGTTTGCTTTCTTTTTCCTCATTAAAAGCTCAAAAATGCTCTGTGTCCAAAGACCTTCAAATATTCTCTGCACGAGCAAAGGGGCTGAGCCGGTGTGGCAGGGAAGAATCAATCACTTAGCATGCGAGGGACCCTGCTAACCGAAGTCACAGGCGTCACGTCACGAGGCCCTGCAGGGACCCTGCTGCTGTCCTCGATGGGCGCAGAGCCAGCAGCAGCTGAGTCCCCCCAGGCCTCCCGCAGGTGTTACTTTGCCCAAGAAACACACCTAAGCGAATATGGAGACAAAAAAAGGCCAATTTCCTTTAAACACAACTGGCTTCCAGATCAGTGTCACCCGGAAATTTGTGATGAGACGCACGTGACTCACCATTCAGCAACAGTCTACTCACTGGCTTCCGGGAGCCAGGCGTGGGGCACGGCCAGGGAGGCCCCATCTTCTAATGCCCGTGGGGAGGGAAGGGGTTGCAAAGCACTTGGGGTGTCGGGACTGGAACTCACAGGGCTGGGACGGCGGGAGGCTTGGGATCACAGGTGTCATCCTTGAGAGACTCCTGTCCTCCCATGACGGATGGGCCATCCTCGCCCACTGAGGGCTAACGATGCCCCTCATTAGCTTAAAACCCGCACGGCCCTCTGGGTGCCACCCAACTCCCGTGACGGCGCACAGCCAATGAACAGCGCTGGGCTGCAGGGTCCTGTCTCTGCGAGACCGGAGGCCTCACCCGGTGCTCGTTGATGAGAAGGTCCCGCGCCGCGCTGAAGATCAGCGTGTGCAGGTGCTTGGAGTAGAACACCAGGGTGTAGTCGTAATCGAAGCCGTAGATCTCGATGTCCGACAGGCTCATCTCGTTGTTGGAGAAAATGGCATCTGGGTTCAGCAGGTTGCTCATGAGGGAGGGAACCAGCTCTGGGAGTAAAGGGAAAGGGTCAGGCATGACGCCACATAATAAATGCGGTTACTGTGGTTTCTAAATTAAACCAGTAGGGGGGCGGGGGTACAGCTCAGTGGCACAGCGCCTGCCTGGCAAGCTCAGGAGTTCCGGTCCTAGTCCTGAAACAAGCAAACAAAATAAATTAAAAGAGTAAAACAGCATCCAAGAGCTTGATCCCCAAAGTGCGCTCACCTCAGGGGACACAGCTGCGTACACCTGTGGTGCCCCCAGAAGACAGACCCACAGGGACAGGACGTACCGGGGTGCCCAGGACCGAGGGGCTGGGTGGTGAGCGGCACGGCGGGGGAGTGGAATTTCTTTGGCAGATGACGAAAACCACTCAAGATGAATTAGGTCGCATCTAAATGTATCTGAATGAAACAGTTACTGGAAGCGTATTCCCACCAACATCACAAAGAAAGATCTGCTTCATTTTAAGCATAGCTGCTAAGACAGATCTCTGTGTAAGGGAAGGAGACCAAGGGCTGGAGGAGAGGAAGGGAGAGGAGGGGAACTGGATGGTTTTAGAAAGGGACTCGGGCTGTGTCTGTGTAGGTGCGGACTCCCTACGGAGTGTGATGACCCCTGGGAACATGCAGGAAAAGGGGGGTCAGGGGCCCAAGGAGGGAGGGAGAGGAAGGGATAAGAAAGGGAATTCAGATGTTTGTATGTGTGCCAGCTCCTTAGGATGGACGGACTCATTTTGCACTGCAGACATGTACTAATTAAAAATGCACGCGGTTACAGATTTTAGAAGATAAAATAACGAAATCTAATGTTACCACCCCGAGGGAAGAAAACCACTACTAATTTATGTATCTGCACCAATATTTGCTATGGAGGTGGCACAGTAGACCTCACACAACATACAGGTTATTTGTTACGCCCTGTGTTTAACAGGACCGCACAACCCTACACTCACATGATTATGGACTCCAAGAACGCTAACTTGCACTGGTACACACGTCTTTGGCACAGGGACTGTTAAGGCTGTGTCCGGCTGTCCCCAGAGCCTCCTGTGGTCACTGGGGGGCTTTCTCAGAGATGCCGGATCTGGTGTGTGATGCTGGGACTGACTCATGTGCAGCGCTAGGCTGGGGGGCACCAGGTTAAGGGTGTGAGCGCCTCCACCCCGAGTAGCCCGGATGAGGTAACGGGCAGAAAGACACCGCTAAGGCCCTCCAGTGGCTCTCGCTGTCTGCTGCCCACATGAACCTCCTCTGCCCTGTGCCCCCTGCCTTGGAGCCAGCCGCCGATGGACTAAAACCTCTACACACCGTGAGCTAGATAAGCCCTTTCCCCTTTAACTCTGGTGCTGCGTATTTTGCGAGGGAAGCAGCCTAGCCACAGATGCCATCGTTCACATATAAAACGCCCCCAGGTCTCATGCACCTGGAGCTGCGGCTTCCGAAGGCCCCTGGATCCCAAAGGTGCTGAGTCATCCTGGCTTAACCCACTGAGCATATCGGGGTGTCACCAGAAGGGTGGACTCTTGGTGAGGGACAGAGAGCTGCATCACCACAGTCGAGGCTGTGACCTGTGGCGCCGTCCCTTGCAACTCTGTGCAGTGTCGCCACAGAGTGGCCCAAAGCCCCAGCTCACGAGGACCTTTGCAAGGGAAGCCCCGGCAGCTGCTCTAACGGAAGTTTATATTTAGAAACGGCGCTGATGGACAAGAACATCTACTGCTGCACTTCTACTGCAAGGAGAAAACCCCGTGGTCACACGGCCAGGCTGCACAGGGGAGCCTGGGTCACACCCGCTGCACAGAGGCCAGCGCCTGAGCGCCTGTTTCCAGCAGCACACAAGTGACAGCGTCAGGGCCCGGCAGGGATCACAGCCCCTGCAACCGTGACCGGGGAGAGCCGAGGCCGGCAGGAATGACTGATCACGAGGCAGGAAAGCAAGCCCCGTGCTCCGGAGAGAAGCCATCTGGGTAACGCGGGTCGGGCCCCTGCAGCCAGTCTGGGGCTTTCCCAGAGCAGGAGCCGGAGCGGCTTCAAGGCTGCAGAGCGAGCTCCTGTCCTGCAGAGGGATGGGGACAGCGCGGTGCGGCCAGTGCAAGGGGCAGGGTGTGGGTGAAACTCCAATGACTCAATTACTGCAGCTTTGATTACTTGGGGACTCGTTTCCTTATACTGATATGCAGAGAGTGGCATGGTATTTCCCTCTCTTCTCTGAGCATTGGGCTCTGAGCATTGCAAATAAGGCCAGCCGAGGTGCTGCTATGTAATCTCTAAAGCCAACAGGCAGTCCTGTCTCCTCGCATAGTGCAGATGGATATGAGCACAGCGGGATGGTAGAGCCTGTCTGCTCCGGAATGTCAGCTGGGTAGGAGCTCCAGGGCACAAGAGTCTGCATATCAAAAACCAAACTATAGGCCCCAACACAATTCCACTGCTACCTTAATTGGATTATGTAAATTGATCCTTCTGCATATCCTTACCTCTGCAATTTACAGAGATGCCACCTTGCACCCGGCCACCCAGCTCAAGTTACTCACATGATTCCCACCATCCTCACGTCACTCATCCCTGAGCCACCCCCTTCTTCCAAGACAATAAATGCTGGGAGAGGCCTAGGATCAGGGCCTTGGTCCGCATGTCCTTACGGGATTGGGTTTAGGTCCCCTTGGCTGCCCTTAACCTGGAACAGGTCTCGGTGTTTTTACTCTCGCTGTGGGTTGCATTGGAGGTGGTGGATTGGAATTAGCTTGCTGGGATTCCAATGACGTCTCAATGAGATTACAGGTATAACCTTCTGAACTAGAAAGAGGATTACAGTACTTGGTAACTGAACTGAACATTTGGGATTACAATACTGGGGAGCCAGGTCTGGCGGGAACGCAGCCCCACTAAGCGCACGGGGAAATGTGTTGGGCGCAGGCGCTCAACATACCATACCCCAGCCGGGACTAAGGACCACGCCAGCTTCCGCAATGCGCTACGTCCCTCTTTAAATTAGCCAACCCGTGCGCACCCCGCGCTCACTCCATACTCTGTGGCAACTCCTGATTGCCCACAGCTGGATATGGTAGCCAGAGCCTGCATCCCATTCCCGCCCTGCTTCCTTGTGGCAGCCTGTGATTGGTCACGGCCAAATATATAAACCAGAGCCTGCGTAAATAAACTAGCAGTTAACTGTCGTCCACAAAAGCGTCTCCTGTCTCCTGTTTCATTGGGGAGCTGCGCCGGTCAGAAATGTGCCAACCAGCCCACTGTTCAGCGAAGCGTGGGCTCGCTGAGTGGTGAGTTTCTACAGACTTTGGTGTTGGTTGGTTCGCTGGCTGGCTGGCCACAGGCTCTCACTATGTATCCCAGGCTGGCTTAGACCTGTTGGTGATCCTCCAGCCTTGGCCTCCCTGGTCCTGGGACTATACCATGCCCGGCTGGAGATTATTTTTCATTGTGGTAGAACACATGCGGCATAAATTTACCAACTTCAGTATCTTTAACACTCAGCAACACTAAGTGTGCTTACCCCCTTGTGCTATCATCACTGACACCCAGGTCAGAACTCTTGCCAGCTTGCAAAACTGAAACTCTGCTCAGGTTAAATAACAATTCTCCCTGGGGGGTGGGGGTTTAGCTCAGCGACATAAGTGCCTGCTTGGCAAACATGAGGTCCTGAGTTCGATCCCTGGTACCAAAAAATAAAAATAAAAACACTTCTCCCTCCCCTACAGCCACTGCTCGGCTCCATCTCCAGGAATCTGACCACGCCCGGAACCTCACAGAAGTGGAGTTCCTCAGCACCTGTCCTTCACATAATGTCCTTGGGCATCTGCGGTGAAGCAAAGGTTGGCTTTCCACCCTCTTTGGGGCTGCGTACTACTCCGCACGAATGCCCATCCCTCTGCCTCTCCACCCACCCTGCTCTTCAGTCGCTTCCACCGTCCCCAGGGAGCAGTGTTGCTGTGACCTCGGGGTGCAGCTGTGGGCCCGGGGCCCCGCTTTCCTCCTGGACACACACCCAGAATGGAACTGTGGAGTCCCACAGGAATCCCATCTTTCTTTCTCAGGGACCTGCTACGCTGCTCTCCACAGCAGCCGCTCGGCTCTGCTGTGCTCTCCAGATCACCTCGCCGCGCCCCTCCTGCTGCAGCCCACCTGGGCTGGGGCGGACCGGGCAGCAGTCCGCACAGAGCTCAGAGGCGCCCTCGGTCAGCTCTGAAGGCCTGCGCTCCGCACACAGCTCCTGCCAATGGCCGTGACCCACTGCGCTCAGCACGGCTGGCACCAGTCCCGCAATATAGGCTCCAGCCAAGGGACCACACATGCGTCACATGGCTGGGGCGGGGACAGAGCCCCGGGCCTGCCCAGTGTGGAGGTGGACGCTCCCCGAGGCCTCACTACGGTGGCCTGGTCATCCTGGAGCGCTCTGCTTCCCCTCGCAGGACACCAGGACAGGACAGGACAGGACAGGAGGGAGTAAGGGACGCCCAGGAGGTCACCACCCTCGCTTGCCCTCTCCTGCTGTCCCATCCCGGCACTGGTCAGTCCTGGCCAACGGATCACGTGGAGAAGTGACAGGTGATGCCCATCGCTTCCAAAGCAGACACAGTCGTGTGACAGCCACTCTGTGGGCCCTGGAGGGTGACCGGCTCCCCACGGGCTCGGCTGAGCGCTGAGACTCCCCGCAGTGACCCCACACCCTTCCCTGAGCCCGGACTCTGGAGAATCTCAGGCACAGAGCAGCCTCCCCCGACTGGGGCCTAGGAGTGCGCGGCTGGCCAGGGACAGGAGGCCCCAGGGACACAGCCCTAGCCCAGGGACCGGTTCCCGCAGTGACCTCTGGGCTGCACAGGGAGACCCTATCTCAGAAAGAGCCGGCCCTGAAGCAACCAGCTGCTGCCGCCCTTCCCTCCTCTGCAGGTTTTCTGCACTAAAATGTGTCACCGGGCGGGGCTGTGCGGTGCGGCAGGGCTGGCAGCTGGGCCGCTGCTGGGGTCCTTGCTCTCGTGAGGGGGCCCACAGAGCAGGGACGGGCACGGGGACGGCACTGCCGGTGTCTGAGGCCAAGGCGCAGCGCGAGCTGGCCAGGAAGTCTGGCGGCAAGCAGGCCCCAGAGTCGCTCTGAATATTCATCCCTCTGACCCAGCAATTCCCTCTCTAGGAATCGCTGCTGAGGAAACCCCAGGCGTGAGCCCAAATGCAGGGCGCTGACTTGTCACGGCGGCTCAGACATGAAGACCGGGGAGGGGCACATTTGTCAAAGACTCTGCACTCGGAACCGGAGCAATCAGCAAGAGGGGGACCGGGGAGAGAAGAGCAGCCAGGGGCCGAAAACTCGGGCCCACAGGTCACAGCCCAGGAACCCACAGGGAGGTCCCGGGCCCAGTGTCATGATTAAGTCCGCCTAGGTGTGACTATCTTTAAGTCACTTATCCTTTGCTTTTACATTTGTGATATGCCCTAGATTCCAAGCTACTGTTCTTAAAAAAAGAAAAAGAAAAAAGAATAGATATAGATCAGAAGGCCCTGAGGAACAAAAGGAGGAACAGGGGCTTTGGGGTTCAGAGCATAATACTTTCCTAAAGAGGGGCTGGGGATTTAGCTCAGCGACATAAGCACCTGCCTTGCAAGCAGGCAGTCGTGAGTTCGATTCCCGGTATTGATACACAGAGCCACAGATTAAAATGGAAAAGTAGAAGCCAGGCGTGATGGCACATGCCAGAAACCTCAGCCCTCGGGAGGCTGAGGCAGGAAGATCACTGCAGTGTTCAAGGCCAGCCTGGGTTAGACAGGGAGTTCGTGGTTGGCCTGAACTACACAGTGAAACCCTGTCTCAAAACCCAAACAAACAAAAAACAAAAAGAAACATCCTTTGTTGGTGCTGTTCTGCTCTGGCAGCCAGACTGCAGTCAGTTCTACTACAGAGGATTGTCTGAAGAAATGTCCACTTGTCTGAGGACACTCGAGCAATCTGACCGCCGGGCAGGTATCAGATGGATGTTTTGGTGCTGTGTTTGCTGCCAAGTGGACACAGCTGGGCTATGTGTACCCTCTCTGCTGCTAATGAGCTGCAGGAAGAGACACAGTGGCCTAGAGCACTGTGACGCTGGCCGCCGGGGTGAGGCACAGAGGTCCAGGGAACCTGCTCCCTGAGAACGGCCACATGCCTCTCTTCAGGCAGAAACTCCATCTCCACTTGTCCCGCTAACCTCTGGGGCAGAAACTCTCTGAGGAGAGGGGCTCTGGGTCACAGGAAAGGGGAGCACTGCCGGTAGAGTAAATTAAATACGTGCGGTGAAGGAGTGCCAGCCACCCCGACCGGAACACTGCGTTCTGCAAGGTCCCTCACAGCAGCAGGAGATACGCGGGCGCCCCTCCAATGCAGCCAGGAGGCTCACCGTCAGGTGCCCAGGTAATGGTTCCGCTCAGTTCCTGTTACTTTCGTCTCCTAGAAACGGCTGTCTCCGTGATGCGCACTGTGAGAACCGTCCCCGGCTGACGGCCACGCTGCCTCTGTCCTTCCTGCATGCTTACCCCACGCAAGCCCCAAACCACCAGAGATCAGGGCCTGATGTCCTGGGAATCATCCCGATCGGTGCCCGTCCACATAAATAAATCCGCCTCCGAATTCTGGTGTCAATTCAGTGTTTGTGCCACCCTGGGTCCCCAAGTCTGCACAGCTGTGTGTGAATTAAAAATAAACCCAGAGCCCAGTGGTACGGTACAGTGCCTGCCCGACAGGCTTGATCCATCCCTAGCACTGCCCAAAAAAAAAAAAATGCTCGATGAGAAAACCATGTCTGCCTCTACAGCTGTCCAGTGACATGCCAAGACACCAACCACTCCTCATGTATTCTATGACGAAGGGAAGCCACCGACCAGGTCACCTGACGGCCAGCACATCCAGCCCCTAGGAGAAGAAAGGACTCCACCTAACCAGGCAAACCCGCTGTTCCCAGGGCCGCAGCTGTGGCCTGGGCTGGACGTCAGTCCCCACCGCACCCCCTCAGGGCCTACGCACACATGGACACACGGCCACACAGACTGCAGAGTCCCCACACGGACAGGAAGACCTGCGCCCCCACCCTTGATTCCAGCCCTCCTCCTGCAGCCCCATGACCCACCTGCATTTTCTCACACTGAAATAACCGGGTGATTACAGATGGACGAGGCAGGCAGAAGGTGACAGGCGGCTTTCGAGGCCAGGGCCCGAGATGGTCGGAGGACCAGGCTAGGTCAGATAAGCAGCAGCCCGAGGTCAGGGGATAGCGGGAGCCGGGAGGCCAAGCAGTCCAGGGACACACGGGCAAGACGATGGGTGCCCACCGTGACAGCTTCTGCCCTCCCTGGCAGGAAATCGAGTTTTCCTTCTCCCTATGTTCTGTTAGGGAACCACCTGGCTAAGACTGGCCAGGGGCCCCTGCGGACACGGCCTGGCCCCATGCCCCGACTCCTCAGGCCGCTTCTAGTGGAGGTGAGCTTATTTTAATCCTGTGGCTTGACCTTAGTTCCACTCAGAGCAGCCCGAGCTCTGGTCATTTTTGCTGTAAAAGCTGCTAGACTAGGGCTGGGGATACAGCTCAGCAGCACAGCGCCTGCCTGCCAACCACAAGGTTCTGAGTTCGATTCCTGGTACCAAAAAAGCCTGCCAGACAAACGGTCCCCTCCTGACTGTCAGGAGCTGCTTCCCACCTGTTAATAAATACATCTGCTGTCCACGTCCTCCAATCCCATCTGTGACTTTGTGAGACACTGACCCAGCTCGCCTCCCTACGGGACCGTGCCCACCTGCTAACCTCAGGGGAGTTCTCCCCGGAGGCACTAAGAGAGGCACACACGGGGTGACAATCACCGTGACCCACAGGGACACCACGGCAGGGCCACATGCAGGAGACACCCACCACCCGAGACTGGCACCCCACAAGGGCTGTGCTGCTGGGGGACAGCTCCCAAGTGGATTTACTGCTCCGTTAGTCTACAGGCACCTTCATTCTGTTATACATTCTGCACGATCTTCAGGAAAAGCACTCACGACAAGCAGAGTTACTCATCTGAAAAATTAGCGATGCACACGACATTTACACGACTCCCACCCAGAGTTAAAATTACACCTTGTTCTCCGTAAAATGCTCCCTGTAATTCCTACTGCTCTGTCCAGGTCCATTACGTTACAGTTCCAAAAATAAAACTCCATACAATTCCACCTGAATCAGATGAAGCATAATCACGGTGCAATGACAACCCAATCTTAAGTCCCTTTATGAAAAACAAACTCAGCTGCTCCCAGGAAAAGCACACTTCCCTTCAAGGGAAAACTTTCTTAGAAAAAGAAAGCCGATGCACATTCAAGGATCAAACAAATGCCAGGCAAACTATCTGGAACTTTTCATCCCAGAGGAAACAGAAAAAGAAACAAGGCAGGGGCCAGGGATACAGCTCAGCACTCAGCGGCACAGCACCTGCCTGGCAAGCGCAAGGTCACGAGTTCAATTCCCGGTACCGAAAATGAGAGACAGAGAGAATGCAGTGCCGTCCTGGGCCACACACTGGGCCTTGGCAATGACGGCCAAGATGACGCCACAGGATCCCACAGGATCAGTGCCACCCCGACAGCGATGAGGCTGGGAAGCAGCAGCTCGAAGCCGCTCAGCCACTGCACACCCAGGGAGGAGGTCTGTGCGTCATAAACGCCGGTCTTTTCTTTTTCCCATTCATCCACTCAACCTGTACGTCTTGGGGTTATTGGAGTGCCCAGGGACACATCGCCCTCTCCTTTGGGGATCTCTGTGATCCAAACCATTATAATCCTTCGGTGTGGCAGGCAGGGAATGGCTCTGAAGGTCCCCACACCCTCGTCCCTGAAACCTGTGCCCAGGCCGCCTCACTCCACAGGAAGGGAGGCTGCTGATCAGAGACAGAAGATGAAATGCGGCTGGATCCTCTGAGCCCAGCACACTGTCGGGGTCCTCAAGGCACCAAAGGCAGGCGGGGACTCCGTGGCAGAGGTGTGAGAAGCCACTGGGGCTCTGAGTGGAGTGGAAGGGGCCGGGACAGGGCGAGCCTAACCCAAGTGAGGCAGCAAATGTGTGTTAAACCACAAGGCTCTCCTGACGGTGACACACTACAAGAGTGACAAGATCTTTTGTTTTGTTTTGCTTTTGCTTTTGCTTTTTTGAGACAAGTCTCACTGTGTACCCAGGCTGGCCTCAAACCCCCAGTGATCCTCCTGCCTCAGCTTCCAGTGCTGGGACTACAGGGTGCACCACCATGCCCAGCTGGAGTGATAAAGATTTAGTAATTGTTGGCCTCCTCCCCTCTCTGGGTACAGTGGAGATTTCCAGAGGTCACATGACGTCCACACTGCCACAGACCAAACATAGGATCCCCCCAACACAGCTCCCTGCTGTGAAGCCAAACAGCAAAGCAACTGCCTAAGATGTGAACAGGCCTTCCCCTGAGCATCTTTAACTTGGGAAATGGTCACTTTTCATAAAAAAGTAAGCCACTTATGTAACAAGGATGCTGTTACTGTTATTTAAATAAATTAGCAAGTACTATTTTTTTTTTTGGTACCAGGGATCAAACTCACGACCTCACGCTTGCCCCACAGGCACTTGTGCCGCTTGGCACGTGCAGGGTTGTAAGTTCAACCCCAGTACCAAAAGTAATAATAACAATTCAGTTTCAACTTCAAATGTAGTCATACATTTGGAAATGGAACTCAGGACCTCACCGTTGCCAGGCAAAGGCAGCACCACTGAGCTAAACCCCGGCCCCATAATCTAAGTGCTTTAAAACTCCAGGATCTTTGCGTTTTTTTCAAGTGTATAAAAAGGCCAGGCAAAGGTTTGAAAACTGCTGCCTCACTGCCGGCAGCAGGCCCCACCATCTCAGCAGCGCATGCACCTCTCAAAACATGTGCTAAAATGAACAAAAACGTGATGAGGGAGGGGCCCTCCATGGGTACATTCTGCTACTGTGACATTACCAGTGTGTCCCACGTCAATTCTCCCCCTCAAAACACAGCAAAGAACAAGCAAAACAAAACCAAAAAAAAATTCCAGTCTCCTTGGAGAGTTCCATCTCTAACTACAAATTAAAATGAATTCGATTGCAAACAACTGTCAATACCTAGTCAGATTCAGTTAGCGTGGCACAGTCCTCAGACCCCAATGAGCTGAATGGTGAGCTACTCAGAACTAGGGACCCGATCCCTACAGAAGAGATTGCCCCTCAAATCCCAGCCTGCCCTGCGCTGTCTGCACTGTATCGGGTGCAGTGTTTGACCTCAAAAATACAAAGTGCACCTTTTTTTGGAAGCCCTTGCTAAGGTACCTCAGGCGTCTAAAGGAGACAGTCCCGTCTGCAACTAGCTAGACGCCTGCTTTTAACATCTGGGAAATTATACACAGGTTCTTGAAATGTGTGTGCCCACATTTGTGTGCCTGCATGTGTGTGTGCTCACATGTGTGTGCCTGCATGTGTGTGCTCACGTGTGTGTGTGTGTGTGTGTGTGTTTTCCTTTCCTTAAAACACACTGTGTCACGGGAGAAAGGTCAGCGCCAGGATTTAGCTGACCCCAAACATAAGCAGAAGCGCCCAGCACTGTCCTCCTGAGACGCAGTGGCAGAAGGAGGTCACCACGCTGCGGCCAGCTGCTCCATTCCGCTCGGAAGCCACAGAGCACATGGGCTGCCACAGGGACACTGACCAACGAGACCGGATGTCAGGAAGCCAAAGGGAAGCCCTGGGGACGAGGGACACGGGCCACCGCCTTTATGTCTAAGGAGCTGGCACGGGGACAGGATGACACCGTCACTGTCACTCTGCCATCTGGATAACGTGGCAGACTTGCGACCTCATGACAAGCTCGGGCAATGCCAGATGGCCAGGGACAAAGCGGCGGCCTCCCGCAGCACAGCACAGGGCCCAGGCCCTGCAGCAGAGGCTCCACACCCCGGACGGAGGCTCTGTCCCCCTCACCGTCAGCATCTCCTTCCAACCTGACACCCCGTCTCAGAGCCTCTCACCCCTGCTTTTCCCTAGGGCCTCAGGACTGTCACCATCACAGCCCTGAACATTTGACCCCTGTGAAGATGCCACCGCGCTATCCGTCAGCCTCAGAGAAAGGTGCAAAGGTGATCTGAGGAACACCCCTACACACCACCCGGCCGGGCGAGGAAACCCACTCTGCACCCCACACTCAGGCACGCCCCTCATTTCGCTGTTTGTCTTTGAATTCCCACACTCACACACAGATCCCTACGAGGAACCTGCAGTGCAGTATTTCACGTGCTTTGAACCCTTTATTAAGTCGCTCGACCTGCAACTTGTTCTTCTATGTTTGTTTCGCCTTATTTTTTTTTTCTTTTTGAGGCAGGGTCTCACTATGCAGCCCAGGCTGGCCCTGAAGTCATGGCGATCCTCCTGCCTCAGCCCCTTGAGTGCTGGGACTGCAGATGCAGCTCTCAACCCCGTCCTTGTTTGAGTCATCCATCCACAGGTATGTGTGGTTCTAGTTCAGGAATCAACGTAAGTTTTACTAAACGGGCTGATTAGTAAATGTTTTAGCTTCTGAGGTCATACCCAGTCTCCAGTATGAACTACTCAGCTCTGAGGTCATCACACAAAAGGTCACCCCACAGTAGGGAACAATGAGGTGGCTGAGTTCCAGCAGAACTTACACAGAGACGCAGCAGGTAAACCCAGCACTAGGAAGGCTGAGGCAGGAAGATCGTCGCAAGTTCGAGACCAGCCTGGGCTACAAGGTGAGTTCAAGGCCGGCCTGAACTACATAGCGAGACCTCGTCTCAAAAGAAGAAAGCAAGAGAAACAGAGGGCTGGAACTGGCCTTTGAGCTTACAAGGAGTCACTTTTCCCAAGGCTAACAGCATTCCCCTGCCTCAAAAAAAAAAAAAAAAAAAACTGCATTTCCTTTCAGCAGGCGTAGCAGTAATCACGGCAGCGGCCTGACGTGGGTTTACTGTGAGCCAGGAACTACTTTAAGAACCCCACGCATATTAATTCATCTAAGCCCAACAATCCTACAGCATAAATACCATCATTACTCTCCATTTCCACTCCTCTTGGGCTTTGTTTCGCAGTGCAATGCCGGGAATCAAACCGAAGGCACTTGAGCACGGCAGGCCAGGAGTCCCGCACTGAGCGACAGCCCAGATCCCTGTCATCCCACTTTCCACCGGGAAACTGAGGCACAGAGCAGTCACCTGCCCGAGCTCACGTGGCTCCCCCCGAGAGAGGAAGGGGGATGTGACCCAGGTTCCTTTGCGCCACAGACTGCAGTCAAGGTGGACGCCCTGGAGCTGCTCTCAGGGGCTCCTGTGTCTTCTGTGTGTGTGACGTCTTAGTAATCTGTTTAGGAAGTCAAACTCAGGACCTGCGCTTGCCGGGCTACGTCCCCGCCCTGCCTGTCCTGGGAAGCTCTGGGCAGCGGCTGATCCTCCGACGGCGCTGCCCCAGCTCTCCCCACTGCCCGCTCTGCTGCTGAAATGCCCAAATACATGTATCTGCACGTCTCACTCCGTCACTCAGTGAACCCTTTCCTAACACCGGTCCTCGGCTGTGTGTCACAGGCTGGGCAGCTTCTTCAGATTTACCTTCCAAGTCACTAATGCTTTCTTCATCATCATACAACAAAAAACAAGGCAGAACAAGAATTAAATGTTACCGTCCCGAGTTTCTACTGGTTCCTGTTTCCGGTTTTCTTTCACGTTAGCCTTCAGAACCCGTGCACTGTCTGTCTGTCTTCCCTTTCTCTAAGCGGGGATCCAGTCTTGGCCTCCCGACCCCAGCACCCGCAGCCCTCCGCACAACTCCTCAGTCTGTGGATCCGCCCTGCGCCCCATAAACCAGCTCATTCTGTATTTTTTAATTTGAAGGTAAACCCTGCCGCCCTATCCCGAGCACCCTGGGAGGCCCGGGCTGAGGTCGGGCAAAGGGGAAGATTTGCATTCCCCTCCCGGGGCCCCAGGACTTGGGCGCCCATCTGCAGGTAACTTCGGTGTGACGGCCAAGCTACAGGAGCTACGCGGGAACCAGCCTGGGACAGACACCAGGTCACAGCACCTTCCACACTCGTCAGGGAGGAGGAGGACCCAGGGCCGAGGCTCCTGCTGTGTGTTGCAGGGGGCGCAGCTCTCAGCAGCCACCCGATGGACAGGAGTCCTGGAAAAGCACGCGTGTGCCCAGGGGCGCGTGTGCCCGGGTCCGGTCTCCCCCAGCAGGCTTGCGCACCCAGCGCCAGGCCCCAGGTGTCCGCCTGCAGCCGGGTGCAGCCCTGGGCTTCCTCCCCGTCTCCGAGTCCCGCTCTGCATGTGAAACGAGGCCGAGTGGCCTTCCCAGGGCAGTTTTCCATAGAAAGGGGCTCTCGGCCTCAGAAGCCCAGAAGAACACTGAAGCTTGGCAAAGGTTTCTGCACCCCATCTTTAAGGTTCAGAAAAGCGTGGCATTCCAAACCCAGCTTCTGACATCACAGCCTTCCAGGTCCCGTGGTCCCCTGGGGATCAGAACCTCGGGTTCCAAACCTTCACTCAAAGCCTCCACGCTGGACGATGACTGAGTTTGTTTTGTTTTGTTTCTTGCCTTCAATCTCCTCTTAAAATCCTACCTCCTGCCACCGCCTGTTTCCACTGTCCAGGATTCAGTTGGTGTGAGTCAATTTCATAGGGTCACCCAGCCGCCCCGCTTTAGCCCCCTGACCCTCAGTGATCAAAGTCAGACCCGAGTCCCCCCAGGGCTCCTTGCTGGCTCGGATGGCATGACAACAGACACACCAGCCTCAGCGTCCACTCCCCTTGGCTACCAGAGAGGCAAGAGGGCTTGGGCGCCCAAGAGAAAGGCACTGCTGGGGACCCCCGAAATCACACACAAAGCAGCTTGTGCTGGCATGCAAGGGTCCCATAGGCTGGCGTTGGGGGGGGGGGGCGTCTCTGCTCCTGAGGACAGAACTCCACCGGCTCCCCCCAGGTTCCACAGGGCCTCGGCCTCTTCTCCTACACCCCCGCTGCACGGAAAAGCAGCACTCTGCATCCTAAAAATGCAACGAGCCCTTCTCCGAGCTGAGTTCAATGTGAGCTGCAGGGAGCATCACACTGCCCAGGGGACAGGAGCCTTGCAGAGGGCGGGGGCAGACGTCCTTAAGGTCAGGGGTGCTGACAACGAGAATCTGCAAATGTCACAGTCAAGGCAGCTATGGCAACTGAGCACTGACTCCAGTGCCACCCTGGACAGGACTGGACACGCAGGGGACACCAGGGCAGGAGGGAACCTCCGTGAGGCTGGGTTACTTGTCCTTTGTGGATGTCCCAGCACTAGAACGTGAGAGGTTAATAACAGGAGGCAAGGTCAGGGTTTATAGAAACTGATCTCAAACAGTTATTCTTTTAAATCTTTATCTTAAAATGGAAAAACAGGAGATTGGGAGAGAAAAGCTTTATACAAAGACTGGAAAGTGCTTCTTGTCTGCTCTGGGATACAGCAGGCCTAACAGACTGCTTGGGTTCAGGAATGAGATCAAATGGCTGGAAAGAGAAGGAGAAAATAAAACTCTTACATCAGAATCAGGGAGTGAGAAATAAAACCCTTTAGTCCTGTGTGACTGGGAAAAAAGCTTCAGTGTTTTCTCTGACCTTGCTCCATCCAAGCCCCTGGGGTCGGCCTTAAAAAAGGTCTCTAGGCTCACAAGATGGGGTTACCTGACATCACGCCTGCCTCCTGGAAAGCAGCCAGAAACTGAGGCTGTACAGGGTCCTCCTGCAGAGTTGGCAGTGGCCAGACAAACAGCTGAACCAGGGAATATTACTCAGCAAAAAAAAGGGAAAACATTGCTGATACAATAAACACAACTGGAATACAATTGCAGGGGGGAACTGTGCCTAGTGCACCAAAAAGCCAATCTTAATGGTTTAATGTCTGTAAGATTTTTGAGGTGACAAAGTTTTAGAAGTGAACAACAGACAATGCTCCAGGGATGGGGGACCAGGGCAGGCACCAGGAGTGGTGGGCCTGGTTATTAAAGCGAGGCCACAGCTCCTGGTGATGACCTCTTCTGTACCTTGGCTGTGATGCACAGACCTACAGGCACCAAAACTGTACAGGATGATTTACACACATGGATGCACACACACACACACACACACACACACACACACACACAAGTACAGGTAAAACTGGGGGTTCTGGATTGCATCAATGTACACTGGCTGTGATACCCAACAGCTGTTCTGCAAAACCTCACCCGTGGGAAAACTAGGAAACAGCTAGGCCAGACCTCTATGAATCACCTCTTAGGACTACAAGTAAATACACAATCATCTCAGTTTAAAAAAATGTTTTGTTTTGTTTTTTGAGGCAGTCTCCATATGTAGTGCAGGCAGGCCTTGAACTCACCATGTAACTAACTGGCCTGGAACTTGAGGAAATCCTCTTGCCTCAACCTCCTGAATGCTGGGATTTTAGGCAAATGCTGGGATTGTAGACATGTACCACCTCACCCAGTTTAAAACTTTTATAGAACAGAACATGGTGGCACATGCCTGTAATCCCAGTACTCCAGAGGCTGACGCAGGAGGATTGTTGCGAGTTCAAGACCAGCTTGTGCTACAAAATGAGCTCAAGGCCAGCCTGAACTGCCCAGCAAGACCCTTGTCTCAAAAAGACAAAAAAAATTTAAATCATACCTGTTCAAAAACTAGATAACAGTATTCTGTATTTTTTCATCTAAGATCTGCAATTCCCAGTGTCTTCTAAGAAAACCCTTCCACCATATTTTAAAACAGCTTCAAAAGCCAAAGATAAATTAAAACTCTTGGCAAAAGTAAACTAAGAAAATAAACCAGTGTCTAGAATTCTCTGTTGCTTTGAAATCACCATGAAAATTACTCCTGCTGAGTTCCAGTTCGTAAACGTTCTTTCTCACAAAAAAAAAAAATTTTTTTTTAAATGAGTTTTAAGTTTCGATCCTGTATCTTCCCGGATGCGCCTGACACGGAGAGTGGAGGAAACAGACCAAAGCGTTAGGGGCTGATCGACCCCGAGTCAAAGGTGACCTTGGCCAGGCCTGTTTTTCCCACCTGCAGAAGGGAGGCGGAGGTGCTCCTTCCGCGGTTCTGGGGTGAATCCAGAGCCGATCCTGAGCCGGCACTGGGATCTCCTAGCTCCTCTTTCCTCCTCTGGCCCTCCCTTCGTGACAACCGAGCAAACTCATGTTATGCTCCCCTCGCCACGCAGCACTTGCTGCTCGAGTTCCCGCCGCGGAGCTCACCAGAAAGCCTGGCTCACTCCCCACGCGAGCTCCCTTACCACGCACAGCACTGCCCACCACCCTCTGGAGGAGAAACTGATCCCCGGACACAGCTCCTGCACCCGCCTCGCACCAGACGCGACGGTCACTCTTCACTGGTCACCGCTCACAGGTTCCGCTAACCGCGTGAGGTGACGGCCCCACGCGTGCCCGTGACCCCGGCAGTACGTTCCACGCCGGCTCCTGTCCATGACCGGGAGCAGCCGCGCGGCTCCGGGAACCGGGAAGGGACAGCGGCGAGGTCCCGGGAGGCTGGCACAGGCGGCGCTGGCCACGCGCAAGCGGCCCCAGGCAGCGATCGGGACCCCGGGGCGGCGGCACTCACCGTCCGTGCTCCTCCGCGCGTCGCGGTAGCGCGCCCACAGGTAGCGCTTCATGTCCCCGGCGGCCCCCGGCGCCGTGCACAGCGGCCGAGCGCGCCACGCGCGGGGCCAGCCCCGGGCCGCAGCCCCACCGCCGCCGCGCAGGACCAGGGCCGCCACCGCCATCGCCTCTGCGCCGCGGGCCACCGCCACGGCGGCCATCCTGCTGCCGCCGGGCTACGAGCGGAGCGCCGGGGACAACTGCGGGACTGCGCTCCGCGCCGCAGCCGGCGGCTCCTGCGTCTGACCACGTGGCGGCGCGGCCCCGCCCCCGGCAGCAGGGGGCGGGACCGGGATTGGATGGGGAGGAGCCTGGATTGGTCGGGGGCGGGTAATTCGGGGCGGAGATTGGCTGGAGTGAAACTGGAATGAACCAGGGATTGGATGGGCGAGGCTGATTGGTGGAAGGGCGGGGCAGGGCCAGTGGAGGCGGGGTCTGGGCAGGGCTGGACCTAGCGGGGCGGGGTCTCTGGGGTAGGAACGGGTGGGGGGGGTCAAGGCTGCTCCGGATGGGCGGGGCAGGGCGTGAGGAGGCGGCCCACGGGGGGAGGGGCGGGCCTTGGCCTGGGGGCTGAGCTCAGCCTGCAGCTGTCACTTCCCGGCCTGGGGCGCGCGCCTGTCCCATGCGGTGGCCCGCAGGCCATAGGACGACTTGTCGCCGACCCTGGGCTACGGAGACGCACCCCCAGGCTGCCCGCGGGGCCCCGTGCTCCTTCCTCCCGCCCTGCGTGGCAGCCCCCAGCCTGGCCGGGGTGCTCCCGCTCCCATCTCCTGTGGCCTGGACTCCGAAGGTGACCGCTGCCCGACCGGTGGGCCCGTCGGGGCGACCCCGATCGCCGGCTGGGATCCACGCAGGCGGGCCGGGCATGCGTAGGCGGAGGTGGAGGCCAGACCCCTGGGCTCCCCGTAACTGCCCTGAAGGCGGCAGCAGGAGGCCAGAGCCCGCCCTGAGTCCCGTCCCGGGAGGAGGCCAGGGCGGCTCCGGGTGCCTGCTCCAGCTCGGCTGCACCTGCCCCGGGCCTGCGGATCCGGATCGTAGAGCGTGAAAGGGCGGGCGGCGCCACGCTGGGCTGCGGCCGGACGGAGCCCTCGTCCACCCAGGCCCCGAGGGCAAGCGCGTCCGAAGCCACCGCGGGGCACGGCGGGGTGGGCAGACGGAGACTGAGCCGAAGGGCCGCGGGCACGGGGACGCCTGTGTGCATCGTCCTTAAGTCCCCTCGGTCATCCTGAACACCGGCATCGCCATTTCTGGTTTTACTGATAACGAACCCGAGGCTGAGAGGTGCCTCGGTCGCCGGAAGGAAGTTTCGAGTCTGAGCCACTCCTCTCTCCGCTCCCGACACACTAGGTAGGGTTCAGGAGGAGCGCAGGGATGGGGCAGCCACTGCCTAATCATTAACAGCTAGCAGTTAATGTTTTACAAACCACTGATAAAGCGAAGGGTACCAGAAGTCCCAAAGAGACGTCAGCTGGGTGCAGTGGTGCAATCACTTGGGGGAGGGGGGGACATCGGAAGGAACATCGCAAATTCCAGCCCAGCCTGGGTAACTTGGCGATTTAGCAAGCCTTTGTTTCACAATAAAAAGTTCTGGGGAGCTAATTCAGCGTGTGTGTGTGTGTGTGTGTGTGTGTGTGCGCGCGCGCGCGCCCCCACACAATATCAAGCCATAATGCATGGGCGCTGACACTTTCTCTTCAGATCCATTTTATTTCAAGGGGAAAAAAGAAGAAAAAAAAACCTAAAACAAAATTTCAAAACACATCAATCAGGACAACAGTGGTACCCACATTGCACATTATCATCCCCAAATCATTCAGTCTTGGTATTTTAAATTTACTTTATGCTTTCAATTTATTGCAATTTGTATCTTGCTTAATAAAAAACATTTGGTGACAGCCATTGTGAGTTTTGTTTAGATGAAAGACGCATGAGTACAAAATAGATTAACGACAGTAATGGAAAACACAACCAGAAGTTTAATGATGCTGCTCCTTTGTGTGAATTTAGAAATAGGTCCGGCAAAGTCATTGTTATTCCTGCCTAGAAATGCAAATGACTAAGACTTCCTTTTACAAAATCAAATCCATGGGCCGTGGCTATTACCACTCCTAAGTATTTTAGCAGGAGCTTTCCAATGAAACAGTTCTAAATTAAGCCAAGTGGGGAAAAAAAAAAAAACAAGCACAAGAGCTCACAGCAATTCATAGTCCTCTTTGGTATCATTTGATGTCCTCAGCAATTTTCTTTCTACTTGAGATCTCTGCAAGATACGCTTCAGGGGAAGCTACCTCCAATCCAGGCTGTGAAACCTACTTCCCTGATAAGAGCTCAGAAGGGAATGCCCAGGGATCATTTGTGCTAAGAGGCCTGGCAGGCAGTAAATTGGGGTGACTCAGCCTCCACTCTCCTTCTCAAAGGCCTTGACCTGGGCACTTCGGAGCTGCTCATGTGGCCCAGAGATAAACTCTTGCAGGAATCATCTTTCTTTGTACTGAGCACTTCCTTGCCTGGGCTGTTTTGTGCCTTCCATTGGCTCTTTTCCTTGGCAGAAAGGCAGAGAATGAGTCTGGAAATCTTTCCCCTGAGCTGGAAGCACGCCTGTGTTTATCTGAACCCCGATAGGGTGCAGCCCCAGGCTTTTAGCACCAGTAACTCATCTGCATATGGGCTCGGTGTGAGAACTCAGCACTGAGCAGTCATCCAGGCGGTGTCCTCAGGACAGCAGTCCTTCTCAGAGCCCACAGCGGGACACGGCTGGCTCTGCCTGGAGGCAGCGTCTCCTGCCCTGACCACTCAGTTTCCACTGAAAACTGCAAGAGATCGGCCACCCCGAAGCACACGGCTTTGGGGGACCTGAGTGGAAACTGCTGCAGGGCCCCCTCCTTGGGCTGAGACGAGCAGGTCTCAGACTGTGGGGAGCACCGAGAGCCTCTGCCAGCCACATGACGGTAACTGCCCTGCTGTGCACATGCAAATGAGGAAATCCGACTCCCGAGAACAAAAAGCATTTACTAAAGGTGGTAGGACACTATCACCTGTAGCAACACTACACCAAAGACCTGGCCGGGGATACAGTTCAGTGGCACAGCACCTGCCTGGCAAGCATGGGGTCCTGAGTTCGATTCCTGGTATCCCTGCCTCCCCAAGGAAGACATTTAACCCGAGTCTGACTGTAAAGAAACCATTAGAAGCAAATTGCAGGGACATTGAGGCAGGAACCAGAGGCTGGGAGCTGACTCTTCAGGAACACCGATGTGATGAAACATAAGAGAATTCTTTTTCCTCAGTAAGAAAACCTGCAAATTTATTTTAAAAGGATGGGTTGAGCATAGTGGCACACCCCTGTAATCCTCACACTCAGAGGATGAGGCAGGAGGATTGCCGAAAGTTCAAGGCCAGTCTGAACTGCACAGTGAAGCCCTGTTTTAAATAAATAAATAAATGAGTCGGGTTTTATTTCAGCCTCTGGAAGCTCACGCACACCCACGTGGTTCCCAAAGTGAAAATGTGCCAAAGTGTAAGGTGAAGAGCACCTCTCCCTTCTCTGCCCCATCCATGCCTTCGCCTCAAAAGGTCTCTAGCGTGCCCTCCAGGGACCTGTCAGGGCACGTCCACTTTACTGTCTTTTAAAGATGAGGAAACCGAAAGAAGAAACTTGCCCCTCCAGGTGTGACCATAAAATACAGCGCATGTTTCCAGGTTTAAAACTGTGCTCTAGCAGAGGACACGTGGCCACGAATCCCCCTCAAGTTCGCTTCTCCCACGCTCAGCCCGCTTCCTGCCCTGTCTGCAGCAGCTCTGGAGTCCCCTGGCCGCCTCCAAGTCCGGAGTCCATCCTAAGTCACTCGACTTTGGGGAAGAGCCGGAGGTCACAGGGCGCCAGGTCCGGTGAACGAGGTGGGAGGAGGAAGCACTGTGTTTTAGGAGCTGCTTTCCAGGGGAGGGCACACGGCAGTGACAGTCACAGTATTTTTATCACACCTGGTGTAGACGCTCAGGAAGGCAGACTCCAGAGCTGCTGCAGGAAGTGGGGAGCAGGTGGGATGTGCGTGATGAGGGGAAGGGACTTTCCGAGGGCAGTCATGGCACCGTGCCTTGCCATAATCATTTTTTCTCATTTAAACACACTGTGTCTTCTGATCAGCCCTTACACATGAGGGTGCGGCCACCCTGGCCCGGCCTCCCCCAGACTGCACCCTGAGGCACTTCCGGGATCCGGTTGCCCCTCTGAGTCCCGTGGACTTCCCCTGGCTCACTTCTCGCTGCAGACTTTTTTCTGGTAACCTGATAGCCACCTCCGTTTGTCTTGGTTTAGAATTCTCTCCCTGCTCCTCAGCTGGAGGGAGCTAACTGAGTTACCCCATAGCCAAGTGCACCAGCTGGAACCGAACTTAAAAGGCAAAGTGGAGAAGTGGGATGACTCATGTGGTCAGCGAGCTGGAACCTGCCCCCAGAGAGCCAGGTCCTACGGACCTGAGTGTCCCTTCTGACCCGGGCACCCCAGAGAGGCAGTGGCGGCCACAGGACCAAAGCTTCCATGAGAGCAGCTAGGCACCTAGCTCCCGGCCCCTCCTGACCACATTACAACCTGCTTTCCCACGAGACCCGTCTGAACCTGTCCTTGCAGTGTGACCTCAGGACCTTCCTGGGTGCAGTCTGGTTCTTGCCTTCTAGCAGCAAGGACCCAGTCAGGAAGGACGCCCTGGCCTTGCTCCCACCTCTGTCCACGCACTCTTTCCTGGACACTGGTGTGGACTGGACCAGTCCACTCAGGCTCATCAGAGTCAGAAGAAGTTACTGAACCTCTGTCCCCTTCAGCCTTCTCTTGGGGTGCAGAGGAAACCTAACCCTTACTGGTTTATTCTGCTTTATCTCATTCAGTCTTCAGAAGAGCCGGGTGTGGTGGTGCACCCCTGTAATCCCAGCTCTCAAGAGGCTGAGGCAGGAGGATTCAAGCTCAGCCTAGACTTAGTCTCAACAAAAACAAAAACAAAACAAAAATTTCCTCTGGAAAAAGAGAGGAAAGTACTTTATCCAAAGGCAGCCCTCCATCCTGCAAAGTAGAATTCTAAAGCACAACTTTTCCTTATCTTTACCCTGCTGAACTTAAAGCCTGTTCCGCTATCACCTAACAGATGGATTTTGGTGATGCCATCCTGCAAGAGCTGTCAACTGAGTCCCAGGTGCCTAGTGACAATTCAGGTAGTTGTCAGAAGGTAACAATGAAATCTTACACGCCTGTAACCCCAGAACTCCGAGGCTGAGGCAGGAGGACTGCACGTTTGAGCCCACCCGTGGCATCTGAAGAATGGGGGGGGGGCAGAGTGGAAAAAAAAATATGGAAACCCATAAAGGGTCCCTTCCCTCGAAGGTCCAGACTTTTGCTGGGTCTGGACACAGCGGGCAGCAGCACCCTCTGTCGTCTTCTCCCGGTACTGCATGTTCTCGCCACCAGCGGGAGTGCAGGACCTTGCAGACCTCTGAGCAGAGCAAACAGATCGCCGGCTCTTTCCTCAGCAGGCTAGTGTCTGGACCCCACGGTCAGTTCCCAGCCCCTGCGCTTCTTGGCCTCACGCTTGCTGGGCTCCCCAGCCCATGTGGCCAGCTGCTCACCTGTGACACCCTGGGTTCTCCCGGAAGCCTCTCCTGCCAGCCTCCTGTTTCATGTCAAGACCTCTGCCGGGCAGAGCCCCTGAAGTACACCCAGCGGGTCTGCCACCTCGGAAGTGCTGCACCCCTAAGTCCCAAACCTCTCCACTCAGGACATCAACGCTCCACCCAACCCACCCACGGGTTCCGTCTCTGGAGGACCACGCCGTCAGCATCCACCATGGCTCTGGCCTCCAGCATGGCCGTAACCTGAGAAGTGCCTTCATTCCTGTCTTCCCTGACACACCCAACTGTAATCCTGACACTCAGGAGGCTGAGGCAGGAGGATCACAGTTCAAACTCAGCCTGGGTAATTTAGTGACTTAGAGAGGCCCTGTCTCAAAATGACAAATAAGTGCCTGGGATTAGCTCAGCGCAGAGGCCACGGGTTCCATCCCCAGTGGTGTGGAAAGAATCTGAATAAGGAAAGAAAGAAATAGAGGAAGGGACAGAGGCGGGGATTTGTTTTTACGTGAAGCAGTCAAGGACTTAAAGGTGACTTTTGCTAACCCGTGACTCTTCACTTAGGCCTACAAATGCCCAACACACAGCTAAAAGCAGAATACAGCTCGCAGGCAGGTGTATCTGTTACCTGGGGCTCTCTGTCTGAAGCTGGCCAGCCCTGAATGCATCCATCCGATCACATGCCCACAGGAGTGCCCCGTGGCCAGCTCCCAGTGAGCATCCGAAGGCTCAGTCATCACCCGAATCCTCGGTCACTTGGGCTCCAGCAAAGCCGTCACCCCTGGAGCCCACACTGTCCCTCCGGCAGTCAGGCCTTCCCAGGAGCCGTGTCACAAACCGGAACCGAGGTCCTGCCCTTCTCCACACCACTGTGAGAGTGTCCCGGCTCCTGGCAGGGTGCTCCTCGCTCCTGATGTTTTCCCTACTCAGAAGTGACAGTGACACCCGCCACTTCCCCAAGGGCGTCCTTGGAAAGCCCCCGGCTGCCTTTCGGGTCCCTGTCATCTTCCACATTGAAGCACATGACGCTGGCTCTGCAGGGGACTCTAGGTCCTCGAGTTCTGGATGGGATCAAGACAGCTGTCGCTGGGCCAGAGAGGCAGGACCTGCAAGGCCGCTGGGCTGGTGAGGACCAAGCTAGAACCCACTGGATCCATCATCTCTGCCACCACTGAGGCTGCTGTGTCATTTACAAGGGAAAGTGGCTCAGCGCGGGGAGTTGTCCTTGGGGGTTTCTGTCCATGAAGGCACAGCATTGTCCCTCCAACACACGGAAGCCAGCATCCGTCTATTTACGCTTGTCATCATCAAAAAGATGAAGACAGATTTTCCCCCAATTTAGTGGGCACTCGAGACGATGCAAGTGCAAACACAAGCCCGTGACACACGGCGAGGTCACACGGCGACACAGAGCAGCTTCCTGCCGCACGCCCGCTGGTGACAAGGGCCTTGCACTTGGTCCTCTGTGGTGGGCAGCGAAGGGGGTCACATACGAGAATGTGCACACGGGTGGCTTTGCAGCTTCTCTGGGGAGAGACAAAGGATTTCTGGAAAAGTGGGAAACTGAGGCAGCGAAGCCAGCTGGGAACTGGAGACGGGGAGGAGGAGCCCCAGGAACAGAACTCGGCAACCTCAGCCCCGCTCTGGGAGCTCCCCGACTGTCCCATCACCGGACCTGCAGTGGAGACAGAGGCAGCAGAGTGGTCTTCGTTCCTCGGCCCCTGTTCCCAAACCTCAACGCGGGGGAGACCCCTGTGTGCAGACAGGGCTTCAGGGGTAACCCGGATGCTCACAGACTTATTCTTAATGCCTTGGGAAAGGGGTAAGGAACAAAACACTTTCCTTAAAATACCTCACAAAAGCTTCCTTGTCTTATGTTAAACTGCTAAAAATTCCACAATTTCCCCAGCTAGCTTGTTTTTCTCCCCCAGAGAAATGTCTCTTGACATTTAAGCCCTCTTGAAATTTCATTTTTGCAAGAGAAGTGCTTCCAGCCACCAATCTGAAAATCAAACATGTGGGAGCGAGAGACTTAGCTCAGCGGCATAAGCACCTGCCACGCAAGTGCTAGATTGTGAGTTCCATCCCCGGTACCAAATAAATAAACATGTGGAATATACAGAGAACCCCTCCATCCTCCTCTCCGTCCAGGAAGGTTTCTGTTTGTAATCCCAAGGAGCAGTTACTGGAAGTCTAGCGAGTTAATTCCCATCTACCACTGCCAGTGCAGCCCATGGTGAGAATAAAGACACGGAGACAAGTGTACAGTCGTGGGGAGCCAGGGGTCCAAAGTCCAGCCGAGATGGTGCTCACCTGAACTCAGGCCATGGCCCAGAGCCCGACCCAGGTGTTATTAATTCTCCATGAAGGGAGGGGCTCCGGGGTGAGTGACTGTGAGAATGGCGGGGAATTCCTGAGCTGGGCTGGGTAGGAGGCCTGGGGTCACCTCTGGGATAAGCAGAGGGTGAGAAATGCAGAGAGAGCGATCTGCGCAGCAACTGAGGTGGGCTCTAGCAGTCTGGGGTCGGTGCTTCAGCTCTGATGCAGGGTCCTGTCCGCCCTGGGAGGTCACAGCCTCTTTCTCCAGGCTCTGTCCCAGCCAACAGGTGGAACATGGCTTTCCATCCCTCCCAGCTCAGCCACGGATTGGAGGAGTCACTGGTTGGAGTGACACTGACCTGTCCCTTGCTGCAGAGATGACACATCAGCTCCGCAGCCAGCCCGGTTTACACTGCATAAAGCCAGTGAAGGGATCAAGAAACAGCCCGCCAGCTCTGTACATAGCAGTACACGGAGACAGGGCCAGGTTTATCCAGAATGGAGAGAGTTGTTCTTCGTTCAAGGAGCGCCTAGGAGAGTCATCTGGGTGGCGCCCCACAGGATCTACTGGGCATGTCACTGTCACCGCGCTCGCAAAAATAACTCTCATAAACATCCTTTATTTCATATCGAAGGGTCTGGTGGAAGTAAGCGAGGAACATCGCAGCAGCCCTCAAGAGGAGAGAGCAGGGGAGGCCCGGGAGGCAGAGACACCCTTCCAGGCCACGCCCCGGGCCCGCCCCCTGGACAGGCCCCGCCCCTGGACAGGTCCCGCCTCCTAACCTGCCAGTCAGCGGTGAGCCCCATGATTCAATCACTTTCTAAAACCCCAGCCTCCGAGCGCATATGAGTTAGGGGGGATCATTCATTCCTGTTTCTTTTGGTTTTGGTTTTTCAGACAAGGTCTCGCTGCATAGTTCAGGGAGCCTTGATCTCACTATGTCGCCCAGGCTGGGCTCAAACTTCCAGCAGTCCTCCTGCCTCGGCCTCCCGAGGGTTGTGATTACAGGCGTGTGCCCCCACACCAGTTTAGGGGTCATTCTTGATCCAAACCCTAACAGGCATGCAGAGGATGGTCGGCGTTTCTTAACCAAACCAGCCAGGTGGGAAAGGATTAACAGGCTAGAGATACGCACGAATAAGTACCCAGTCATAAGCATAAAAGCCAGTACAAAAACCAAAAACTTTCGGGAAAAAAAAGTACACGTTTTCGAGAGCGCGAGGCCGTCAGTGTGGTTCACTGTGAAGGAAATAAGTCCTCAGTGGGCAGAGTATGACACGTAAGGAATTTTTCCACACAAGAGCTATGGCGTCAGTAAGCCTAGCTTTTATCCTCTATCTGCCTCATCGCTGCCTGCGGCCGGGGCTTCCTACTTGTGTCCTAGTTGAATCCGTGGCTGAGCTGCACGCAGGTGCTTCACGTCCCGCCCCGCACGTGCCCGCAGGCAGATGCCAGGACGCGGAGACCGCACTGTACCACCGAGGGCTGAGCATGCGCAGCTCAGAAACGCACTCCGGAACCCGGCAGAGCGAAGCCAGCGGTCACCTTGGTAACCGAGTCCTACGGTAAGCAGCCAGGGCCATCCCCAGCCAACCGCGGTACCGTCGCAGAGCTTGTGAGCCCCAGACAACATAGAAAAAGCGGACTGTGCCTAGATCCTCACTGCCCTGGCCGTGCGCTCTGTGCAGAAGCCAATAGTGTTGTTCCTTTATATATTAGACAGTAAGATAATTTTTTTTTTTACTTAAAGAAAGACAAAATAGAAAAGAGGCAGAAATAGTACATACTTTCAAAGAAAAGAAATAAACAGTAATAAATCACTAGTTGATGTATACATATTGTCCCCCCCACAAACAGTTGTTCAAGATACAAAAGTGGAACATATAAGCGGGAATTCAACCAGGGAGACTGCAAACAGTTCTATTCAACTATCCAACAAAAACTAATGTGGCTATCAATCCTATACACTTAGACATGTACGTATTTATCCATGTCTTCATTTATGCTGAGACCTAACAAAACTTATTAGATTAAAATCCTTCTTAACAAAGATTAATAATATTGCTGGATTTCACATCGTAACACTCTGGAATCAGCACTGGGTACTGCAGTGCCATTTTCTTTCCTTCAAAGTTTTTGTTCATTTCATCATGTGTCATCAGATCAGTTCTCATAAACTGTTTATAGGCTTTACACAAGCACGAGTCTTAACATGTATATCTATCCTTTCTATATTAGAGGGAGAAACAGAACAAAGCAGGACAGAATAAAACATATTCCTATAGACACATAAAACTAAAAAGACATATAAAACTGCTGTATAAGGAGTTCTACCATGGTCACTGTGCTGTTTCTTGTTATCATCAACAGAATTGGCTATATCATCAGATAAAGTGTAATTGAATATATCAGTACATAACAGAATTTACAGAAATACAACTTTGTAGATAATGTAGAGCTACAGAAACAGGTAGTAATCAAATCAGAATGGATGTCATGGTGAATCATTGTCATTTTCAGTATAGTTGTCTATACTCCTCAACTTGATACCAGCACCCTAACAGTTATGAGTAAAATCTGTCAATAATAACCAGCAATCAAACAAGTCAGCTGTAACTAACATCAGTCATGATACAACATTATAAGTCATACATGGATCCTGACTGAGTTAATAGGAAATTAAAGATGTCCACTGTGCTAGGGACAGATGTCTGTGCCCTCAGATCCAGTGCTTTTATACAAACTAGGACGGAACAAGTTCCAACAAAGCAGAGTGTTACGAGTAATAGGGGTTTTAATTCCTGATACACTATTATCTATATCTTCTGCTGTTTTTTTAAGACTATTCCTCCCCTTTACTCCCCCAGAATGAACTGTGTATTTTTGGGTTTCCCCAACACTCACGGTTTTATATTGGGGAGCAACCTGCTATTTCCTAAGTGTTTCTGAACTTTCTCACTTCTGGGTTGGATTTCTAGTTATATTTCTTCATTTATTAAAGACTGTCTGTTCAACCTACCCATAAATACTGGTCTAGTTACCCCTATTACTCTCTGGTTCTCTATCACATTGAGTTCCATTTTCTCATGTTTGATTTTGGTCCATATAGCCTTCTTCAGGCTAATTATATTTCCTATAAAGAGCCTCTCAGTAGACCCTGCCTCTTGATCCACTCTGCCTGCAATTCTCTCTTTTTTCCCTTAAGTTAGTGTATCTAGGCTATCTATATTAGAAATTATATCCAACCTTCTTTGCCTGAATTGGCGCAGCCGGGACAGCCCACCAGTTTCAACTCACTGGAGATGTAAACGCTCTGAGAGTGGGAATTGGGGAACTGAATGGAGAGCAGAGCTGGCAGGGAGCCCTGCATCGACCTGCAGTGAGTGAGAGGAATAAAAACCCTTCCATAGACAAGAGGCTCCAACAGAACACATTCTGGGGCCAGGCAGACTGGCCGGAACAGGGTGCTGAAGTGACTTCAGTCACATATTCCCTTATCAAGTGGGATTGGTGGGCAGCACTTGACCTGGGTGATGCCACGGACTGAGGCCCAATAGGGTAGCCCTAACTAAGGTCCTGCGCCTGACAGTGCACCTTAACACAGTGAAGCCTTTAGTAGGTTGACTGACCTGGAGTGACGGGCCCAGCACAGGCTGCCCAGGTCTGTACCTCCTCGTACACTGCAGTGGGCAGGAACACCTAGTCAGCATGTTTCAGACAAACTGAACCAACAAAGAAAGAAACTGGGCCTCCTATATATGCCTGTATGGAAGGAACAAAAAATATGAGAAGAGGAGGCAACAAGAAAGGGTCCTCGGTCCCCAATCCTGAGAACACTGATCTAGGAAAGGTAAATGCAAAGGAGAATGAGGACAGAAAACATGCAGTATCAGACATGGCACCAATAGACATAAAGTGATATCTTAGGGACTTCATAGACGAGTTAAAAAGTGAAGTATTTAACCAAGTAAAACAAGATATAAGTAGGACAGTTAGAGAAATGCTAAGCACCTCCCAAGAAAAAACAGATGGTGGAATGGAAGAACAGAAAAAAAGGGGAGAATTGTTTGATGGAGAAAATAGAGAAGACATAGAATACATGAAGCAGGTTCAAAGAGATTACCAGGAAACTAAAAACTCTATTAAAAGCTGGCAAAACTGCCTGAAAGAAACTAAGGATAGATTATCTGAACTGGAGGACAGTTTTTGCAATGTGGGATTATGAAAGGAAAAACTTCTTAAAAATAACAAGGAAACAAGCAGCAACAATACAAAGGCTAGAAGATGATAAGAGGATCCATAACTTGAAAATAAAGAATGAGAATGAAGAGAGACAGGGGTACAAACAAAGGAACTCCAAAAGCTATTCACAGAAATAATTAAGGAAAACTCCCCAAACATAGGAAAAGGAAAAGATGCTCAGATGTATGAGGCATATAGAACTCCAGCCACCTACAAACAAAACGGATAATTGTTTAGAAATAAAAAGATGCTGACTGTGGCACACATTAATCCCAGCATCCCAGAGACTGAGGCAGGAGGATCACTGCGAGTTCCAGGCCAGTCTGGACTACATCGTGAGCTCAAGGCCAGTATCAACTACATAGTGAGACTTTGTGTCAATAAATGATTAAATAAAAAACAGGGATCCTCCTGCCTCAGCACTCAGCACTCAGGGGGCTGAGGCAGGGGAAATAAGGTTACTGCCCTTTAATAATGCTGGTGAAAACCACAGGGCCAAGAAAGTAATTCAATCCATGTGCTGCTGTGACTTGTGTTTGGGGTGATCTTCAGGGAAAGAAGAAAGATGCTTCTGTGTCTGACACAATTCTGCCCTCCGTTGCAATGGTCTTGAATTGCTAGCTGCAACACAGGAAAATGCTAAAGGAACAGAGTGAGTGCATACTCTGTGTGTCTGTGTGTGTTTATGTCTCATAATAAACAAATATAGAGAGAACTTCTGAAATTAAATCAGGGCACTACACACCCATCTCTCAGAATCTGCCTTTGGGTTCTTGTCTAGCTTCTACATTGATTCATCTGTGACATTTCCTCGATCTAATGGGTCCAGGACAGCTCCTGGGTCTAATGAGGTCGGGCCACTGTTATAAACCACCAGAGACCAGATGGCTTAAAATAACAGAAGGACGAGGCATCGTGGTGCACACCTGTAGTCCCAGCACTTTGGAGGCTGAGGCAGGAGGATTGCTGTGAGTTCAAGGCCAGTTTAGGCTAGCTAGTGAGTTCACGGCCTGCCTGGACTGCACAGTGAGACTCTGTCTCAAAATAAATAAGTAACATGAGTATTTGTTTTAGAGCCCTGACCGCTAGAAGAAGGTTTGGGGAGGGTAACACTCTCTCCAAGGCTGTGGAGAGAATCTTTACCTGCTGCTGGGTCTTTGGAGGACTCTGGGCAAGCCCTGGTGTCCTTGGCTTGTAGATGCATCACTCCAGCCCCTGTTCCTCCTCTCTGTGTCTGCTCTGTGTCTCCAAAATTCCCTTGTCTTGCAATAATACTTCTTGCAAGATCAGGACTCACCCTAATCCAGTATGGCCTCACCTTAACATAAACAAACCTGAAAAGACCCTAGAGTGTTTCTAGGGACATCACACTCAGCCATGGGGACCTGAACACATCTTTTGTGGGGACACAATTCTGTCCCCTGTAATGTCCAACACAGTACCAAAGAACTGTGCTGAGAAATTAGACTCTAGACACATACCACAAACCTCTGCAACAATTTCCTCAAAGTGGTTCATAGGTCTAAAAATGAAACAGCATGTATAAAACTTCTAGAAGAAAAGCTCTGTGAGCTCTGGGTTCGCTGGCAAGTTTCTAGATACTGGGTAACTGATCAATTAGACAGTGAAGTCTAAGATTATCTGCTTTGTGAAAGCCACTATCAAGAATGTAAAATGACAGACTGGAGACAATGGACTGCAGGATTTTAAACTTTCTGTGGCCTTTGCAAATCAGGTGATTTGCTCTTTTTCTATAGAGCAACTAAAGTTTTTAATCAACAATTTTGTTCAGTCTATGCAAAATGTTTGGAGGTCCCAAAAGTCCAGGGCAAAGCTTGATGTATTAATTACGAAAAGTTGGTGGTTTCGAAAAGTAATGTATTTATCTTGTGGCCTCGGAAAGCTCACTGTAACAAGATGATTTCTCAGCCAGGTGTGGTGTCTCATGCCTGTCATCCCAGCATTTAGGAGGCTGAGGCAGAAGAATCATCACAAGCTGAAGGCCAGGCTGGGCTCTATGGTGAGTTCAAAACCAGCCTAGACTACACAGTGGGATCTTGTCTAGAAAAACCAAACCAAACGAAACAGTGTCATGACACAGAGGAGACATCAAGAGGAATCCCAGCCTTGAAGTTGGCCTGTGGCTCAAAAGCCCTCCTCTTGGTCATCTGAGGACCGTCCTGCGGGGAGCCAGGGACCTCAGCACCAACCAGGGAGCCCAAGCTTCCAGGCCAGTCCTTCCCTGGCATCGAGGCATGTCATTCTCCTCCGGCCACCAGGGGGAGCCAAACAACACAGTCTCTAGAAGAGCAGGCGAGCTGGGCCAGTGCCCCAGACGGTGCCCTCCTCATCCAACTAACAGCATCCTCGGAAAGCTTTCATCTTTAAAGGACGTGGTGAAGCCAGCAGGGGTCACGTGTGTGAATGACCTACTTGGCTCTCAGAACGGAAGGGGTGACAGAGGAGCCAGATCCAAAAGAGAAGTGGCACACCCTGTTATCCCAGCACTCGGGAGGCTGAGGTAGGAGGATTCCCATGAGTTCAAGGCCAGCCTGGGCTACATAGTGAGTTTAAACCCAGCTGGAACTACTTAGCAAGAGCCAGTCTCAAAAATAAGTAAAGATGGGGCTGGGGATTTAGCTCAGTGGCATAAGCGCCTGCCTTGCAAGCAGGCAGTCGTAAGTTCGATCCCTGGTACCAATAAAAAGGAAAAAGACCAAAAAAAAAAAAAAAAAAGTAAAGAAATACAAGAGACAATGGCTCTCCATCATCTCCCACATGGAAAGGGGGGCTGGGTGTGTGGCCCTAGTGCTGACCCTACAGATCCCATGAACCGCAGCGCCTCCTACCTTGAAGCCTGTGGGCCTGGTTCACCACGATGGCACCGGGCCCTCCTCTCCATTTAGGGATCTATTCCTAGGCTTTTTCGTCACTGGGGCTACTTACCTGACCCTGCTGAGAAGAGGTTTGTATCTGCCTCATGGTTTCAGAGAACTCAGTCCATGGCAGAAACAACATGGTGGGCAGCCTGGCGGGGAGACCTGCTCAGCCCGGGCAGCCAGGAAGCAGGGAGCAGGAAGAGCCAGAGCCAGAGCCCTGTCCTCCTCGGGCACAGCCCAGGGACCTGGTCCTCCCCAGCCTCCCACCTCCAAACATTCAGCTAGGAACTCATCTTCGAGGAACCCACCCATGAGTACAGCGCCCTACCATCCTCCAAAGCCCACCTCGGAACACAGGAGACTTTGGGGACATTTTAGATCAAAGGAGAAGGGATCTTTGCCCTCTGTCCACTTCCTGTCATCCCTTTTCTCCAGTGGCCCCTGTCTATCTGATGCTCCAGGCTCTGGCCCTCCCTCCTCACCTGGCCTCCAGGCCAGGCTGGCACTTCCTGGGGCAGTGTCCTGCGGCTGCCTGCTGTCCCCCTCTGGGCCACAAGGCTCCACATGAGAATGCCATAGGTCACACCGCCCTCTTCCCAGCCTCGGCCTCTGCTCTGAGCCGCTCCTCCCAGGCTCAGCTGCGTGTGTTTATACCAAGTCAAATATAGGGCCTCCTGGGCCCCCAGCAAACCCTCCACCACCGAGCTACACTCCCAGCCCTAGTCACTGACCACCATCTGTCACACGCAGCTGGGCACAGCTCTGGGAAGGCAGGCCCTGTGTCCACTCCTCTGCTTCTGTGCCCTCGGCACCTGGTACTGTGCTGGGTGGGACCCGGGCAGTCATAGTGGAGGACTGGCCACCCCACCCGGGCTCTGTCACTAGAGGAGGAGGACAGGGACCGCTAGCCTGCAGCCAATCCAAGAGGACTTCTCCCAAAATCCCCCCAGCAGCAACCCAGAGCGCCGGTAAGGCTGCATAGCTTTGGGGAGACCCAGAGGACAAACCAGATGGAGATTCGAAGTCACTGACAAACTAGAGACTTGCTCTGTACTTTGCAGGTGGCTCCAGATTTGCAGCAGCTTTGCATTAGGCTGGGGTGTGGCTATTCCTGGGAATTCGGGTGAAAACAGCTGGTGGAAGGAAAGGCCAGTCCACAGGCCGTGAAACCTTGTGTAGCTGGCTTGCCTGTTGTGAATCTCACAGTGCAAATGCAGGCTCTGAAAACGGGTTCCTAAACCAGGCGTGGTGGTGCACGTCTGTCATCCCAGCACTGGGGGGACTGAGGCAGGAGGACTGTTGCAGATTCAAGACCAGCCTGGGCTACGAAGTGAGCTCAAGGCCAGCCTGAATTCATAGTGAGTCTCTGTCTCAAAAAGACAAAAGCAAAAGATCACTAAAAACAGGTCCTACAAATGAGTAATTTAATAAACCACAGACTTCTGAAAATAGCCAGAGCACACCTAAGAACTGACGAGCCACCTGACTGAAGAAGAAGACACTGTGAGCCGTGCAGGAAAACTGCCTGACGTTAAATGGTTTTATTTTGGAGCAAATTGAGCTCCTAATAAACTCTTTCCTGGATTCCTTCATTAGCGGCCTTGCCTGGGAAAGGCATCTGTCAGGGCTCCTCCTCTGTTTCTGCTGAGCCTGCAGTGCCCTGAGGGTGCCCGGGTGCCGGGGTGCTTAGGTCTGATGCTGCCTGCCCCCTGCCAGAGCTCAGGGCTCACAGACCCAGAGAGAGGCCGCTTTCCCCAGAGTGAGCTCACGCCTGGGGCAGGGTCAGCGTGCCTGGACCCCGCGTTTCACATGCACACTGCGAGCCCAAGGTGGGCCTGGCCTCCACCTCACTGGACTCCCACACACAGGGCCAGTGTTTCCTCTGCCCTGAACCAGCCCAGGGCCGGTGCCAACCAGGGCAGCTACCCACCCCCAAGCCCGCAGGGATTAGTCACAGCAGCCAACCCCAAAATGCCTGCTCTGTCCCGCCTTGCATTCCCAGGGGAACCCTGTAAAGCTCCTGCCTCAGTTTCCCCTTGTTCCTGTCTTTTCCTTGCTGGCCTCCCTCAAATGTCCCCTGGGTCCTTGTGTGGCCCAGCCTCTCAGGAAATGCAAGTGACCAATTCCTCCTCCCACCTCATGACTTCTCACCGTCACTCAGCCGTACCTCCACCGATTAAACACAATAAATTTACCGATTAAACACGATAAATTCAGCACAATAATCCACTCAGTTCTGTAACAACCGGCCGGCAGGCAGAGAGGCACGCACCACGGACTTAAACATCTTATCCAGGTCACCCTGCTGGTAAGCGGGGCGCAGCCTGGCTCAGGCCCAGAAGCGGCTGCCTAACCACAGAGGACCCCAAAGGTCCTCCTGCCCTGCCCAGCGCTGTGCCTTGGCCCCGTCAGCGCCACCCACAGAGGTCAAGTCCCTTCCCTCATGGGCAGCTCTCACGAAGCCACACCTGTCCACCGCCGTTTTACACGTAAGCGCACCCGGGTGTCTGCCTCTCCCATGGGCAGGAAGCCCGGCTTCTTTGCAGGGACCACGTCTGTCCCTGCTCGTGGGAACAGCCCAGCAGTCCCTGGCTGAGGGCTGTGTCACTGTCACGGATGAAGATAAAAAAAAAGATGGTCCCCAAATAACAGGAACTGCTGCCAGTGAGGTTTGAGCACAGCAGGCTCACAACCCCTGGCGACCCTGCGGCCGCCCTGCTGTGTCATCTGCGCTTCCGAGGTCACGTTCTCACCAGAAGCGGCATGCTGTGTTTCCTATCTGTAGACAGCCACAGAGAATCCCGTTCACCGGGAAAATGGCTAACAGTGGGGAGACGGGGGAAATTGCCTATCTTCTCCTTTTTCATTTATCATATTTTCTGTAAGAAATATCTTGCAAGGAAGGTGTGATGGCACACAGCTGTCATCCCAGCTCTCGGGAGGCTGAGGCAGGAGGATCACTGTGAGTTTGAGACCAGCCTGGGCTACAAAGTGAGCTCAAGGCCGGCCTGAACTGCATAGCCAGACCCTGCCTCATAAAAACAAACAAACAAACAAAAAACCCCTTGCATAGCATACAGACCCCCTCTGTTTTTAAGTATTAAGGAAACTGCTTTCCGAGGAAGTGGCAGGGGTCGCACTGCTCCGGTTTTTCTTCAGACAGGAGCAAAACCCACATCAGTACCAGCAAGCGGATGTGGAGCCGGTAAAGGACGGACTGAAGTGGGACCCGGGCGCAGACCCTCTCAGGAGGAAAGGCCCGATCTGACCTCTGAGTGTGTCGCTTCACTCCTTAGGGGCTCCTCCGAGCCCCCCACCCCGGCGCTCGGCCCTCTCTGTGCAGGCAAGGACGGGTCATGTGTGTTAATATCCAAAGCTCCTAAAACGGCGTCACCCAAGTGTAAATGTTGTGTTGATATTTGTAAATAATAAAGCAGGAACACAAAGCAGTGACAGCTGAGCGAGACAATGCAGTGGGACGCTGACTTCATACATCCCAAGTAACAGAATCTTGTTCTTATAAAATTGTAATACATAGGTATTGTCCTAAAAGATATTACCTTCCAACCTCAAATCCCATAAATACCAAACAGTGCCTCAGTCCTCCCCAGTGCAAGTATGAATGGTTTTAAACTGAGGGAGGCCAGGTGTGGTGGCGCACACCTGTAATCCCAGCACTCAGGAGGCTGAGGCAGGAGGATCTCCGCAAATTCCAGGTCAGCCTGGGATACAGAGCGAGGCTTTTTGATTGCTTTTTAAAATATATATATATAAACTGAGGGAGGTGATGAACGTTTTTACAGGCAGCAGAAATGACAAGACATTTGGGTCTTGGTTAAGGAAACCCGCTTGGAGCAGAGTACCTGCCCGAGACACTCCGGATTACAGGACCAGGTTTCCATTGTGGCTAACATAAGTTAATGGGCCAGGGAGGCAGAAGTTGGGGAAAGGGTTCCAGGCGCATGGCCGAGCTACACGGCATCGCTGATGCCCAGAAGTGCATTTCTGCTTCCCTCTTTCAAAACCTGCAACCCCAAAAGGCTTCTGAGCTACCACAGCAGTCTCCAGTGCGTTTTGCCAGAGTTTTATGTAAAATAGTTTTGCATGGGCTGAAACCTTCGCACCCTCTCCCGAACATAAAGGTAGGTTGCTCTAAAGAACTGGAGGGGAAGAAAGAAATGGTGGTTTGTGAGTTTGCTGCAGCTGCCTGGCCTTGGGTTCCTCTTAGGGGACGCAGTGGCCACCCCGGGCTTGCACGGCTAGGCACACACAGCCAATCCCAAATTCCTCGCTCATAATGCTGGACCCAAATCTTTGATTCTGGAAATGACCCAAAAGAAATGACCCACACTAAGAATCGGGAAAGGGCACAGGAAGCATTTTGCGGGGACCGACTTTCAGGCTCTGATTAGGGGCCCAGTAGCACAACCCTAAGCTGCGCTGAGTCGCCTCGTGTTCTGAAAGCATTTTACTTCATGAACCGCGCCTTGCTTGTATCTGACAGAGGCCAGGTTTCCCCCAGAAATCTGCACGTACAAAGGTCTAGAAAATCAAGTCTCGGCCTGAATGAATTAAGTCTCAGACTTACGTTACAGTTTGGTGCCACAAAGAGATAAAAATGACCCACACTACAAAGTGAGGACTTCAGGGGTGTGGGAATGGGTTTTATACCCAAATAAGCTCATTTTTGCATGGTTTAAAAACCATTGACTGTACTAGAACAGCTGCCTATCATGTAAATTAATGAAAATTTACATTGTTTTATCTGAAGCAATTCCAAGATCTGTTCCAATTTTGGAAAATCACAATCCAACAGTAATATTGCCCATGATGTGAGCTGGTTGTTTGTTTGTTTGTTTTGAGGGGGTTTCGGGGGGCAGTACTGGGAATTGAACCCCAGGCCTTCACAGTGAACTACAACCCCAGCTTTTTAAGAATTCTTTTAAGAGCCGATTTGCTAAAATCTGTTAGATTGTGCAGGCTGACTCTGTGTACAAAGGCACTGTGCCTTCTGTGGGAACTGTGCCTGAGAAATCACACACCGAAATTCAGATTGTTTCAAAATAAATCACTTTCCTATACTGGTGACAGTGGAGGGTTGTATTGATTCGTAAAACAGATTTTTATATTGCAAGTGACTGCGAAGTCGGTGACTTGAAATACACACACACACACACAGAGGCAAAGGGGTCAGTGGAGGCCTCTGGGCTTGTGTCACACAGTGAAAGCACTTCTCCAGGAACAGAGGCGGAATTATCTTCATGTGTCCCCCCCCACATTGAGCTGTTTTTAATCTTTAAGACCTCAGACGTCCAGTGAGTGGACTGCAGAGCAGAAGGGATTCCCGGAAGCCGCCTGGCCCCATTCCTCTTGGAGATGAGGAATCAGAGGCCTGGGGAGGTGGGCGCGCTGGAAGGCACAGACCCCAGGACCTTTTCAAACCCTCACTCTCCGTGTCCCACGGCGGGTTGGTCAACTGAGCATGACCACCATTTCTCCCAGTGTCTGGTGGCCCAAAGGGGCCCACAGAGTGGACCGCTCCCCCAGAGCTGGTGCAGAGCTAAGGGGCAAAATGGCTGTAGACGAACCTCAAGACACACAGGCCGGGCACAGCGGTGCACATCTATAACCCCAGCACAGGGGAGGCGGAGGCAGCAGGATGACTGCAGGTTCGAGGCCAGCCTCAATTCCAGTGAGACCCTGTCTCCAAACAAGAAAAGAGAAACACTGCCTGCCAGTCATAAAGCATAACATCGCCAGCAGTGATCAGCAGAACGGTGATGACCCGAGGCAAAGAGAAAGGGCTCAAAGGTGATGCTCAGGTGGGTGGGGGGAGGGAAGGCTGGGAAGGGGGAGCAAAAAGGACCAAGATGCCCGTGATGAGTGTGTTTATCATGGACCACAAAGTACTAATAGAAAGAAGAAAATACAATGCTTCAGGGTTGAAATCTTTGTATGGAAGGAAAACATATGCACTCGGTGTTTTTATTTTTGATTGTTAACCTGAGACTGGATCTTGCTATTTAGGCTGGTTTTAAACTCACTGTGTAGCCCAGGCTGGCCTGGAACATGTGGCGATCCTCCTGCCTTGGCCTCCGGAGTGCTGGGGTTATGGGTGTGCGGCATCGTGATGTTTTTTAAGATCACACTTTGCATGTGGCTGCCAAACTCATGCCTGGAACCCCCATCCTCAGGAGCCTCCAGGTCAAGGCCAGCCTGGGCTACACAGCAAGACCACGGACTCAACAGAAAGTAAAACGGGCCGGGAGTGCAGCTCAGTGGTAGAGGGCTTGTCGAGTTTGGATAAAGCCCTGGGTTCAGTCTCCAGCCCAACATGGGAAAAAGTCATCTTATTCGGTAAACATAATTCTTTTTCCTGAAGATGATGTTAGAGGTAAAGTCAGCATCATTAGACCGCAATGTAAATCAGAATCTTTCTCTATTCACTGAGTGACCACAGCTTCTGCCAATTCAAACAACAGCCCAGGGTGTAAATGCAGACCCAATGACCCTGTCATCACCACGCTGTCTCTCACGCAGCACGGATCCATCTAGAACCTTCTGCACTGATGCCAGCCCAGATGTGAGGGCGGCTGGTGATGGAGATGTGATCCTGGCTCTCCCAGGACTGGGAGGTGGGATGAGCAGGAAACCAGGTCACGGCAGGAAAGGAACAGACAGAACATGAAGGGCGCTGATGGCTTGGGCTGCTCCTGTTTGGAGAAACAGACCGCCCAGGGGAAGAGGGCATGGAAGAGGTTTAGCAGGCAGTTTATTACACTGGCCGGCTGACTGGGATCTTCCTGAGAGAATTCCAGGCATTTATGGGAGAGCAGAGAGCAGGGGGGAGGCACCGAAGTAGATCTGCACATCACACTCGGAGGGCGGAGTGACGTCGCAGGAGTTTACAAGGCTCAAGTCGGCTTGCAGGGCCATCCACAGTCACAGCAGGAAATATTCTGTGACCAGGCTCATCCAGAAATGGACAGGTCTGCCTGGTCTCGGCGGGCATCCTTGGTTGGCTTTTATTTAAAATTTTAATTTCTCCATCCACTCCCAGGAGACCAAACCGGTGCAGAGGAGCAGGAGGAAGGGCCGGGGGCAGCGTGGCCCGGGACAGCCTGATCCTGCATCTCCAGGGACAGGGTCCAATGAGCTGGCTTTCCCCGAGTCACCTGGAGGAGGCCAGATGATTGAGTCGGAACTCACTTCTGTGCCCCTGTCACTGTGGCCTGGCTGCCCTGGACTTGGGGCTCCCAATTAGGAGGAGGCCACACAGGGGTGCGAAGGAGCCAGAGTGGAACCCCTGGCCTGGGCCCAGCCTCCGGGAGATGCCGGGCAGCGGACAGCAGGGTCGAGCAGGGCAGCACCATGGCACCATTGCAAAGAGGAACGGGCAGGCAGCCTGCTCTGACCACTCTGCAGCCAGCACAGAAGGCCGCCCAGGGCGGCCAGGTGGGAAAGAGGGGCGGGGTGCAGAGGGGGCTCCGCCAGGTGGTGCCCCCCCACAGGTCCCTCTGAGGGGCCAGCAGGCGTCAGGGCCAGCACACAGGAAGGCAAGGGTCCCGTGGGTGCCACAGGCCGCCGTGCTGCACAGAGGACCTGGGTCTGCCCTGTGCACCCTCTTCCTCCTCACTGGTGCACCCAGCTTCACAGCAAACGCACTCTCAGGGTCCCGGCCCTGCACCCCACTCCCTACGCTGGCCAAGAGCAAAAGCATCCAGGCAGCTTCTGTCTCCAGCTCAGGGGAGAGTGAGTTGACACAGTCCAAGGCCAGCAGCGAGTCAGGTGGCTTTTTAATCCCCACTTTGCATCTCTTTTGGTGCTGGGCCTCTGCGCTGAGCTACATTCCAAGCCCTTTTTCTTCTTTTTAATTGTTTGATTTTTTTTAGACAAGAGCTCACTAAATTGCCCAGGTGGGACTGGAATTCACAGTGACCCTCCTGCCTCAGCCTTCCAGAGTACCAGGATTCCAGGTGCCCCAGCCTGTAAATGTTTGGGGTGTATCCCTGGACTTTTTCATCCTCATACAACACAGCCTTGAGAGGGAGGTACAGTTCACCCCATCCTCACTTCACAGTGTAGGAACTGGGGCCCAAAGAGCTTCAGTACTCAAGACCACCAGCTCGGAGGACTGGAGCCAGAATCGCGGGTCAAGTCCAAAGCCACAGCCCTCCCCAGGCCTCCTACTGCTGGGAGAAGGGTGTCCTTCCGGGCGGGACGTGGCAGAAGGTGGACTTTTTCAACTGTTGTCAGGCTAAAGAGCTGCTTGTTTGAAAGACAGCAGCTGTTTTTATAAGGAGCCTCCTGTACCCCAAAACGCACTCATTAAAATAGCGATCCACTCTGGGAATCAAATCATCTCGAGTGTGTCTCACCACATTTACATCCTGAACCCCATCAGTGGGGACGCACAGGGACGTGGCACCCTGGGACTGGTGGCCTTGCAGAGACAGCTGCACCTGCCTCTGCCTCTGACCCCACCCACGCAGGCACCCAGGAAGTGCACCCCAGACATCTCGGCCACCCACAATCACCCTTCCTCACCCACAACACCGCAGGCAGGGAGGATCGAGAGCCCCCCAGGCAGGAAGCAGGGCCCTGTGGGCCTCCTGAACACCAGGGTGCCCGGGGTGACACAGCTGACATCCATCCATCCTGCAGCGCCTCTGGCCTTCAGCCCCTCTGACCTGCTTCTCCGTTATCCCCATCTTACAAACAGGAAATAGAGCCACCGTTACGAGGACTCACCTAGGGCCACACAGCGAATCAGGGGTGACACAAGCTCCCCAGCTACTCCCGGAGCAGAAGCCTGAGCACCGCTGGTCACAGACAGGACTGTCACCTCCGCTGCCACACACCTGCAGCTCACTGTCACCCAGGCGGGTGGACTTGGGACTTCCTTCCAGCCTGGCCCTTCCCAGCCCCCTAGAGCCACCAGTCTGGTCCACAGCCTGGACAGCTACCCGAGTCCCCCACTCCTCAACCCCAGGTCCAGCGGCTGGGCAGGCCCACTCCCACCCAGTGCCATCGCCTTCTTCCAAGCCAACAAGCACCACCACTGTCTCTCGCTTGGACAATGGCAGGGGCGTCCCACGGCATCTTCCACACCAAAGCCTTCCCTGCTCAAACCAAAGCCCAGCACGGACCCTCTCTGTGCTTAACAAAGCCACCCCCACCTCCCCCTGCCTGTGCTCGGCCCTCGGCCCCTGCTGGGCCACGATGTCCCTCCTGTGCCGGCTGCTCACCCTCAGCATTAGCTGAGCCTCCCGCTGGTGGGCTCCCCCTCCCCACCTGGCCAGTCAATAAGATGTCCCCAGAGAGTGCTTCAGAGAAGGTGGCTTTCTGTCCCCCCAGTGCACACCGCCCTGAACACAGGTGGCAACATGATTCTTGCGGTGGCCACGTCTTGCCAAGAGAACGTGAGGGGAGGTAACAGGTATCACACCCAGGCCTGGATGGGTCCTTCCCCCCTTCCCCCAGCCCAGAGGGAGGAACTCTCAGTGGCTAGGCCACCACCCAGCCCTGGATAGAAGGCTGTGCATCCCCTCGGGGGCCCCAGGGAGGCGGTCACTGGAGTGGGACGCCGGCTTCTGCTTGAGAAGGCACAGAAACAGGGTCCCGCTGACGTCACAGCTTCGGGCACCCCGAGAGCCATCCCTGACGTCCCAGCTACCCATCGGCTGCCCCACCACTTGGCGTGGTATTTAGCATTATCTGTGAGGTTCTTATTGACATCCACCTCTCTCACCTCGAACCTGATACCCCTGGCTTCCTCCTTTATTCCCCAGCCCCCCAAAGTGACAGGCAGACAGGCAACTGCAAGGATTCTGCAGGATGAAGGGGTAGACAGACACAGCAGGAAACAGCCATCGAATCCACAGGGACCATGGCGGCCGGGAGACACCTCCACCCCGGGCCGAGCGGGTCTCCCTGCCTCCTCCTGACCCCAGCTGTTCACAGCGACCCCGAGAGGACAGCGCTGGTCAGGACGCTGGCCACTCCTGGTCTCGCTCTGCCCCCCTTCAGTCCACAGCTTCTCCCCATTCACCCTAATCCCGCACCTGTCAGGTGACAGCACTGGAAGCCGACGGTGCAGAACGAGGGAGAGGAAAGGAGGGAGGGGACAGAGAAGTCGGGTCTCTGAGGGCACCGAGGGTCCATGTTTAGGGGACGACAGGAGGCTGGCGTTAGAACAGAGAACCGATCACTCCCAGCCGGGTGTCCCGGGAATGGACGCACAGTGGACTAGGAAACTACGGTCTCCACCCCGCAGCTCTGGGCTGGGGGAAGGGATTGGGGGTGTGATGGCACTGCTCCCCAGGGCTCCCCACAGGGTGAGCCTCAGCAACACGCCCGGAGGCTCCTTTTGGAAATAATTCACCCAGCTGGCGATCAGAGTGGATTCCGTACGGCCGCATTCTCCGGACAAGAGCAAAACAGGCATGTACATTGGAAGCGAATTTATTCTGCTAACTGATAGAATTGTGGGGGACAGCGGCTGAAAAGATAAGAAGTATGAGATATAAATGACCTTTATTTTAAGAATGTGGGAAGAGACCCCCGACCCTCTGGGGTGCGGCATCTCCCCGGTCGGTGCTCTCTCCGTGGGACATGTGGAGTGGGGGCATACATGTAGCTTAGATTGGGGTGGTGCCTGAGGGGCATTAGTGAGGTGCAGGTAGCCCATTGGTATTCGTTTCGTGCCAGAGGCAAATCCCTAGGGTGGGGAAGAGGGAGCTCCTTGGTTCTGCCTCTAAGGCTTTACCGGCTACAGTGTCTTGTCTGGGCCAAAATCCTTTTACTGACAAAGGGGTGGAATGTAGCCGAGATGTCACCAAGGAAGAGGGGAGAGGAAGGAACTTCCGTGTGGATGTTCTGCCTCTGAGAGGTGGGCAATTCTGGTCTCAATGGTGGCCCCGCTGGTTTCCCTTGGGCTTGAGCTCGGTTCCAGGTAAACTCAGGAGAGCAGAGAGACAGCACAGATGTTAGGGGTGTCCAGCAGGAATCTGGGGTTACATCCGGGCCCCAGGGCACTGTCCACTCTCACTGCCACCCTGGCCATGCCCTGCTCCTCCCACCACCGCCCCAGGCTCATGCTTGATGTGACATCACCTCAGGAGCGAACAGAAAACGGAGGTACAGAGACACCAAGAACCCGGTCCATCCCGCAGAGCGGGACTCAGAAGCTGAATCGTGTCACGGTTACCGCTCCCTGAGAACTAGACTGCTCCTCGCCGGCTGTCGGCTGGGGAGGCTGCAGAAACGGGACACCTCTGAGCTGCGGGAGCATCACATAGCTCACCTGGTAAGAGCCTCCGGATACCCAGAGGACTCTCGGGCCGCGAGACTCCAGCCTTGTGCCTCACACAGCTGTGACTCGGTAAACACCTGTCTGGAGATTGTCACTGGTTTGGCTGTCACAGCCGGCGGCTCCCCGCTCTGTCTTGCTCACTGGTGAGTGTTTAGTGAGAGGCCCCACACCTGACCACCAACTGCTGAGTGAATGAATACAATAAAAACACACCGTCCTGAATCCAGATTCAGCAAGGCAGGAGGTCAGTGTGAAAGCCCACGGAAACAAACCCTGAGCAGCCACCAGCAGCTGTTTCAGAAGGACTCATCTTCATCTTTGTTTGTCTTTTTTGAGACAGAGTCTCGCTGTGCAGGTCAGGCTGGCCTTGAGCTCACTCTGTGGCCCAGGCTGGTCTTGAACTCGCAACGATCCTCCCCCCTCAGCCTCCCGAGTGCTGGGATGACAGGCGTGAGCCACCACGCCGGCCTCATCTTCCTCTTTGAATGAGGAGGGGTCAACGCCCTCTTGCTTAAATTATTTCACCAGTAAATTGGAATGAAAACATCTGGGGTTGCGGCTGCTTGTCCCTCTGGATCTGTTCCGCCAGCCTCAGCCAAGGGGCCAGCGTGCCCTGTTGAAGTGTGTCCCAGAGGCGGGGGACTCATCTGCTCGACAGCAGTGAAAGCCATGTGGTGTTGCATGCCTGTCATCCTGACGAGCAACTCAGGAGGCTGAGGCGGGAGGCAGGAGGACTGTAAGTTCAAGGCCAGCCTGGGCCGTTGAGAGAGCCCGTCTCAATATCAAATAAAAAGGGCTGAGACGTAGCTCAGCACACTCCAGGGTCAGTCTCTGGCAACAAAAACAGAAAGAAAAACATAGTGAAATCCGAAGTCCCTCCAGGGACCCAGTGTCAGACAGAAGACCCACCACCGGCCTCATGCCAGCCTCCTGGGGCTGCCAGGCCCTGGGCCTCTCCAGCCTCTGGAGGGCCCTGTCTGCTCCTCCGGCCCGATTCGCATAGGGCTCTCACACCCGCCCTCCTGACGCCTATCGTGTTACAGTCTGTCACCTGCAGAGCGCACCTGAGAACCAGTCCCCTGCGCCTCCCTGCATCCCAGTTAACCGGCCCTTACATGAGCAAGCCACGGTATTTGTGGTCACCGAGTCTTTTGAGCATCTGACGACACAGAGACACAGAGGGTCATCAGAGCGCCCTCCTGGGCACGCACACAGCTGCTTTTCATTCACTGCGAGGATGCCCTACTTTGACTTCGCTCTTTCCTTTTTCATCTGGCCTACACCTACAAGACGCTGTTTTCAAAAATAGAGGCAACTGCTGAGCATGCTGGCACACATCTATAATCCCAGCATACTGAAGGCTGGGGCAGGAAGATTCCATGGAGTTTGGAGGCAGCCTGGGCTACATAGTGAGTTCAAGACCAGCCTGAATTACAGAGCAAGACCTGTCACAGAAAGAGGAGAGGAGAGGAGAGGACAGGGGAGGGGAGGGGAGGAGAGGGGAGGGGAGGAGGGGGGGGAGAGGGGAGGGGAGGGGAGGAGAGGAGAGGGGAGGAGAGGGAAGGAGAAGGGAGGGGAGGGGAGGAGAGGGGAGGAGAGGGGAGGACAGGAAAGGAGAGGAGAGGGAAGGACAGGGGAGGACAGGGGAGGGGAGGACAGGGGAGGGGAGGAGAGGAGAGGGGAGGGGAGGGGAGCGGAAAGAAGGGCAACCATCTCATGTGTAGAGGCAAAATGACTTCGGTCAGTACTTGGCAAATGTTGACCTGTGCAAACTTCCGGCCTTGATATAGGGTCAATCTGACTCCTGCAGTCCCAGAATGAGCCCCCCTCCTGCATTTGTAACAAGTTTCCAGGTTTGCACTTTGGAGTAAAAGTGAAGGGAACGGCAGAGTCAGAGGGACTTTGGTTCAGTTCCCAGATTGGCCCTTAGTAATTGTGTGACACCGGTAAGTCACTGAACCACACAGCACAGCAGCTTTCCTGTGTTCCTCTGCAAAGTCAAAATTACAACACCTAACCTTGTAAGGTTAAACCTTAAAGATCAAATGTGATAACGCTCACAAAATCACCAGCCAATTTTTTTTTTTTAATTTTTGAGATAAGGTCTCACTATGTAGCCCAGGCTGGCCTCGAACCCATGGCAATCCTCCTGCCTCAGCCTCCCCAGTGCTCCACCACACACAGCACCAGACAACTATAAGAGCTACTTCTCTCCCCTTTTGCTCAGAGGATCCCAACCTTGGCACTGCTGGCATTTTAGGCTGGATAGGCTCTCTGTTATGGGTGGCATCCTGTGTACTATGGGCCAAGTATGTCAGTGGGAAGGACACAAAATCTGCCCAGATCAAGAATCCTGGCTGTAGATCCACAAGTCAACTCCAGGAACTGCCCCAATACCCAATACCCCTCCCTCCCAACCTGAGGAAAGCGGGAAACCACAATGCCCTTCAGCTGACCAGGGAGCTGAGGCCCCAGGGCAAACGTACCCAGGTTCAAAGGAAGGAGGGAGGGTGCAGCTCCAGGCAGGGGAAGGCGTCCGTGAGGCTGCCGGGTAAGCGGACATCCAGGAAATTCTCAGCCCTGAGGACTCCCCAAAGACCAAGAGTGGGCTCCTGAGAGTCTGAAGCAGTGGGGCCTGCAGCCCCGGGAAGGGTCTGCCTGCAAGCTCTTCTCCCCCGGGGAACACCTAAGAACAGGGTGAGAAGACAGCGGGCTCCCCTGGCGGTGTGGGGTGCAGGGGTGACTGTGGGCATTGGGGAAGGCATGCACCCCTGCCCGGGCCCAACTCTTCTCTCTTCCAGAGCGAAGGCCTTGAACTGAAGAACAGCAGCAGATTGTGGGCCTTAGAGCTGCAAGAAAATCACCTGGAGTCCTCTCCCAGGGCCAGCACCGGGGCCACCACAGGGCGACCGCAGCCTCCCAGCCACACACACACAAGCACTTGGGTGCCAGAGGAATCGGGCAGGAATGTTGAAAAGCCTCACCCCAGATCCAGAGCACCCAGGCCGATCTAAGACTGTTACGGTTTCTATCTAATGTCCCCCCAAAGCCTCATGCAGTCATGGGGCTTTTTCAGAGGTGGCTGAATCTAAAGCGTGTGATGATGGGGTTAAGGGTGCGTGATTAATAAATCACTCCACTGATTGGCTTGGTATAGTTCTGGCGAGGATTAAGGGCATGGTGGTGCACACCTGTGACCCCAGCATTTGTGAGGCTGAGGCAGGAGGGTTGCTGTGAGTTCAAGGCCAGCCTGTACTACATAGCAAGACCATAGCTAGGCAAAAAAAAGGGGAGGCGCAGGATGAGTGTTACACCTGCCCAGGGTGGGTGGCCCGCACACAAGGTAAGTCACAGACGGAATCTCGGTTTTTGTTGCTTTTGCTGTCTTCTGCCACCAGGGAAAACTGTCCCTCTGCCCTGCCACCCTGCCTTGGAGCCTGTGGATTAGGACTAAACTCTACAAACTGTGAGCTAAATAAACCTTTTCCCCTTTAACTTTGGGTGTCGGCATTTTATCACAGCAACGAAGGAAGTAAGTCACACCGGCCACAGAGAATCCTCCTCATCGCAGAGCCTGGCCCCGAGTGACCACGGACAGCAGGCCCCTGGGGGACAAGCAGGGGCGTGGGAAGTGGAGCAGGCAGGGCGAGAGGGCACCTGGGAGTGAGGGGCCTGAGGACAGCTCGCCAACCCTCCACGTGGCTGCCCACGGAGGCAGCACCCGGCACCCGGGACGGGGAAGCAGGCTGAAGCACATTCGCCCTCTAACAGAGGGGACAGGAAGGAGCCAGCTTCTCCAGAGCTTCCCATCAGCCTAGATTTTAACTCAAAAATCGTCAAACACATAAAAATGCCGCCCAAGTCCTTCGTCAGTAGCGTTACCAACCAGCAGACCCGAAGTTGGACCTCGCAGGGAAGCTGGAATTAGCTGTGTTAATATGCAGGGTTATGAAATCCCATGGGAAAGACGCAGAACATCGTACATCGGTGTAAAAATCAACCAAAACCTGAAAACTGTATTTAAGAATAAAACAGATCTACCAGGAAAAAACCAGACATGAGAGTTTCTTTACTGGGCTTTCAAAGGACTCCAGCAAGGAAGCATCAGTGACCGTGAACACAGGGCAGCAGAAATCCAAACTGAAGCCAAACAGGAAAAGACAGGGGAGGAGGCCACCAGGACCCAAGAGCCAGGGGGACACTCCTGGCTCCCCAGTGCACATGCCGTTGGAGCAGCAAAGAAGAAACAGTGAAGAAATACTGGGAAAACGAGGGCCAAGAATATTCCAAAAATGAGGAAAGACATCAGCCAACAAAACGAGTATCTCAGATAAAATCAAGCCATAAAATACACATTTAAAAAAAGAGGGAAATAAGACATACACACATTACACAAAAACACAAGCATAAGAATTGCAGCAGATTTTTTAAAATCAGAAACTTCATGGAGTGATTTTAAACTGATTACAAGCAAGCTTGTGCTTTTATAACAGGAATCAAACTCAGGACCTTGTGCTTGTCAGGCAGGTGTTTATACCTCTGAGCTATATCCCTGGCCCAAAAATAAAGATCTCTAAAGTGGTAAAAACGAGAGACCACTGAATAATAGCTGCTGAATAAAAAGAATGTGTGTGTTGCGCAGTAACTGTACATCTAAAGTGAGTATACGAGAACAGGAGAGAGGATTGGGAGTTGAAAGAATATTTATTTCCTTACGCTCCCTGCTCTGTGTGCAACACAGTGCAATATTGGAAGGCAGGCGGCCACAAATTAAAGATGTTCCTTGCCAGGCGTGGTGCCACAAGCCTGAATTCCAGCACTTGATGGCTGAGGAAGGAGGATCAATGAAAGTCCGAGGCCAGCCTGGCTTACAAAGTGAGTTCAGCCTCAGCCTAAACTGCATAATGGCCAGACTGAATACTTAACTCCAGGGCTGGGAATTTAGCTCAGCGGCATAAGCACCTGCCTTGCAGGTATGTGGTCATGAGTTTGATCACCGGTACCAATAAAAAAGAAAAAGACAAAAAAAAAAAAAAAAAAAACCAATTAAATGAGACATTAAATGGGTAAAACACCTTGAAGGGAGAGGAGGATGGACAGAGAGGGGAGGGGTGCTGTATGTGCACACCCGCTACCCACGATGAGTGGATCCTCATGGACTGAGACCCCGACTAACACCAGTAGAAATTTTAAAAATCCACTCTGAAGAAACAGGCAAAACGAAAGGAAAAGCTCAGGGCTGAGACAGTGGGTGCACCTGCAGTCCCAGCCCCCGGGAGGCTGAGGCAGGAGGACGGCTAGGCCGTGTGTTTGGGGACAGCCTGAGGAAGACAGAGAGGACTCAGGAACCAGGCACACAGTGACTGCATGATGACGTCACACAGAAATGGCAGCCCAGGGCTAATCTAGCCTCCTAAATTAGACCGGTGACAGCAGGTAGCTCCTTTGTCACCTGCGCAGGCTTGGGGAGGGCACAAGGGAACCCGGGTGACGAAAGGTCCTGAGTCTTAATTATGGGGTGGGGACGGAGCACGCACCCTGCAAGCCTCTGCTCGGTGTAAATTACTCCACAATCAAGTTGAGTCTTTAAAACTCTGGGATCCACGGGGCAAGAGGACACGCTTATCAGCGTTGCCTGAAAAGGAAAATGAGCCGGGCGTGGTGGCCAGCGGGAACTACACAGTGACAGCCCGTCTGAAAACAACCAGAGTGGGGTACAATCATGACCATGCTGATGAACACGGCTAAGGGCGGGAATCAGCACAGTGCGGAGGTTAACGGTCCCAGACCAGGAGTAATTCCCTGGACTCGAGCCTCAAAGAAGAGACAGCCTAGGAAGGGACACTACTAATTAGCCAGCGTGAGAGCGACTCGCATTAATTTGTTAAATTCAGTCTTTCCGGCTCTTCTGGTATAAGACAGGGATAATCGCGTTTGTGTCACAGAGTATTTGAAAGATTAAAGGAGTTGTTAAGTGCACAATGCTTCAGCGATGCCTAGAGGGAATGATGCTTATTATTAGCCCGGTACACACCTGAAACCCAGCACTCTGGGAGGCTGAGGCAGGAGGAGCCCAGTGTGGGCAACTGAGCAAGATCCTATCTCAAAATAAAAGACAGAAGGGTTGGGGTGGGGGCGGAGCTCAGTACAAAGCCCCTGGTTCAGCTCCGTGCTGCAAAACTGCACCAACAAGAAAAGTAACACTCGCTGGGGGTTTAGCTCAGCGGCATAAGCACCTGCCCACAAGCTCAAGGGCGTGAGTTTGACTCCCAGTACCAAAAAACAGAAAAGAAATAATACTAAAGTGAATATGCACAGGGAAAAAAACACAGCAGCTGTCCTAGACTGGGTTAACTGTTTCTCTTATCAAAATCAGTATAATTATAGCTATATTATGTTATAGTTAGAATCTAAAATTTTAAAATGGTCATCTTCAAATCCTGCATATAAAACAGTCTTCCCAGTTTTTGCAAAAGGGGTTAACAGAAGAAAAAATTAAAAGCCTGAAAACCTATGTGAAGGAAGCAGCTATGTTCGTGTGGACAGAAGATACAACAGAGCAAAGTGTGGACTTTATTATTTTATGTATAATTTTACCCAAAACAGTTTAATAGAAACTTTTATTAAGTGTAAACCCTTAGCCAGGTGTGGCAGCACACACCTGCAATCCCAGCACTCAGGAGGCTGAGGCAGGAGGATCACCATGAGTTTGAGGCCGTCTGTGAGTTCAAGGCCAGCATCGGGGATCACCTCAAGTTCGAGGCCAGCGTGGGCTACACAGTGAACTGAAGGCCAGCGTGGGCTGCACAGTGACACCCCATCTCAAAATCAAAAACAACAACAAAAACTCTAAGCCCATCTCGCACCTGACTGGCTTTCTCTGGTCATAATCAGAAAGACAGAAACAAAACTGCAAGCGAGACTTTTGCGCTGGGCAGAGTCACTCTGCCTTCCGTCCCTGCCTGGCCACAAGGATGAGGAACGCCTGCGGCAGCTCCTGCCTCCCCACCACCTGCGGAGGCAGAGCTGGGTCTGGGCGCTGCAGAGCGGCCTCAGGGTCCAGCCCCGGGTCTGTTTCAGTGGGAGGGTATAAGTAAGCAGCTCATTAGCCCTTTTCTGTTCTGATTTCTCTTTTAACGCTGCTAAGATGGACTGCGTACGGAGAGACGCCTTCCCAACAAACCCGTTTCCTCCTTTCTTTCCTTTTTGCAGGCTGGGATGGAAGCCCAGGGTGCCAGGCAAGTCCTACACCACAAACTCCACACCCCTAACGCGTTTCTTCATCAAGTCAGCGCTGCTTAATTCTACCTATGTGGATGGCCTTGAGCTCGCTCTGCAGCCCAGGCTGGCCTCAAACTCCAGGCAGCCCCCTGCCTCGGCCTGCCGAGAGCTGAGATTTCAGCAGTGCACACCACGCCTGGCCAGAATCTCTAGGGAATGTACAAGTATTCAATCAACATCTGCCACGTCGATAATTACTGCCGAGGTCCATTTTTCCTCCACCGGGACACTTGCTTCCCGCTCTGTGATGAAGCAGGTTCTCTGTTCTCCACTAAGGTCCAAGATCCACAGAGGACAAGCTTTGGCGGTTTCTTGTTTGTTGGGTGGTTTGTTTTTGAAATTCATGTGCTGGGCACCACAATAGGTAAGACCTAAGAGAGTCAGAACAAAACAAAACAAAAAAACGCCCTGAGATTTTATCAGCAGAATCAAGTAACATTTTATAAGTATTCCAGTTAAAACCAGTCAAAACAAGGATATAAAGTTATAATTACAACCAATATTAGAGACACACTTATTGTTTCTAGTCCCAGATTTTAGAAGTCCTGAGGTCTGAAAATGCTGGACATCACACAAACTGCTTAAGGAAAGACGGAAAACTTAATATGAGAAAAGAACCATGGTTATTTGTCATTTTCGCTGACTTGGGATTGGGGCTGCTAACCCCACTGAGGAGTGACACCTACTTCCGCATTCCGCTGTGAGGGACGATGTGAAGGCGACCCATTGTCCAGCCAGGAAGGCAGAGGCTGAAAAAGACACTGGAGAGACTATTTAAAGGCATCAGATGGCTACAAAGGCCGCCAGGACGTGGGGATAAAGCTGGAGGGGGGGGTCACAGCATGAGTCCTCTGCTCTCCCACTGCCTTCCCACCCCTGCCCAGAAAGACAGGAGTCCAGGTCTCCCCAAAAAGGAGGGGGGAGGGGACCTGACACCCTATATCAGCTTCCTGTGAGATTTCCTGGATGTGCAATTTTGGTTAAGAAAATCTCTCCGTCGTCTGTTTTCCTAAGTTGGAATTTATTTCTGCGTGCTAAAAAATAGGAGTTTGGCTTTATTTTGCTTAAGCTGGGTACCCAGTCCAGCTTAAGGCAAGTGTCATTTAGCACACAAGCTCTCCCCCTCCAAATTGAAATGTCACTCTGACGCCATTTATTTGAAAGAATTCATTTTGGATTCTCTCCTTGCGCCGTCCTGTCCGCTGACTTTTATCCTTTTCTCTGACTGCCCTACAACTAACCTTTGCCTGTACTCGGAGAAACCCTCACTCCAGGATCCTGAGCCCCCCTCTTTGGAGAGGAGCTGAAAACCCCACATCAGGCTTCCCCTAGTCTCCCTCTAACCAGGGTATGTGGGCAGCCAGGTCCCGGATGGGCCTCAGTTCCCGCCCTGGCGTGATGCTCTGCTGCTGTGTGGTTCCAGCTGGGCTGTGGGTCACTGGGGCCCCCCACTGTGCTCTGCGTCTTCCATCACAGTCCCGAGGGAGCCAGCAGCCCGGTGGGTGGAGAGGTCCCCCGGCCACAAGACTGAGGTCTCCCACCAAGCTGACTGAGTGACCTCACCACCTGGCGCCCCAGCCCAGCCTCCAGGGGACCTCAGCCCTAGCCAATATCTGACCGACAAGCAGTGAGCAACTCCAAGCCAGCACGACCAGCAGAACCGCTTGGATTCCTGATCTCAGTGGGGGACGGGAGAGTTCTAAGGCGCTGGGTTGGGGTGACTTGTTACATGGTAATACACAGAGCACAAACATGCCCCAGGTCCCTTGCTTTCTGCACTGTGCTTAATACCTGTTACTTTTCCCATGTTGTACTATGTGTTCTGTGAGTTTATTCCTAAATATCTACTGGGGTTTGCCTCTGAAAGTTGGAAAAGTTTACATTACTATGTGTTGTTTTGCAAGGTGAGAGCAAGATTATTGATTTTTAAAGATTGAAGGATTTTTTTTCCTTTGGAGCACTGAGGTACATCTCCAGCCCTGGGTATGCATTTATTTTATTCTGAGACAGGGTCTTGCTAGGCTGACCTGATCGAGGCCCAGATGGACAGACTGATCTTAAACCCAACGAGGTGCTGGATTGTCCTATTCCTTATGGATACTTCAGCTAGAGTCTCTTGGATTTCTGGGGTATGTAAACATGTCACCAGTAAGATAGAATTTTAAAAATTAAGGATTTTGACTTTTCTAAAACATACACCGATTGCTTTTCTCACCGTTAGACTCTCCCAGAGTGTGAGCCAAGGCCGACTACCTCGGACTTCCCTGGCTAGTTCCTGACCCTCACTGAGATGTGTTTAGGGTCTTGTTGTCTAGAGGGACAGTTACTATTATTTTTCCCTATTTGAGGTGTAGTTATATAATAAGCAAACTCACCCTTTTATGTGTGATGATTTGTAACCACAATCAATCTCAAGACCAAGAGCATTTCCAATAGCTCAAAAGCTTCCCTGGTACCTCGCAGGTACTTTCACATCTTTACCTTGGTTTAAATAAACACCACGGTGCAACTCTACCATTCATATTTGCTCCCATTCTGTAAGCACAGAGACCGTGTCTACCATGTACTGTGTCTTTGTATTTCCTGGAGTCCACCAGGTCTTTGACATTTGCTGAGTAATGAGGAAGGAACCAATTGGCCAACCAATGCTTCTCCACATTCATCCATTGCTCAGTCTTCCCTGAGGCCAACAGCTTTCCTGCCTTGGTCTCCCGGGCCTGTTTCGTCCCTGACACCCCACTACACCTCCCTATCCGAACTGAGACATGTGGTCCCTAACTGATCTCTCTGCCTATGTGATTTTCCCTTCCAAGTTTAACAGCAAGAGAAGGAGCTATCTGGTTGCATTAGATAGACTCAAGAGGCAGCATTACACCCCGAGTGCTGGTGCACACCTATAAACCCTGCCGCTCCAGAGGCTGAGGCAGGAGGATCACCTCGAGTTCAAGGCCAGCCTGGGCTACACAGTGAACTCAAGTCCATCCTGAACTACACAGTGAGGCTTTGTCTCAAGAATAAATAAGTAAATAGAGCAACAGTATAACAACAACAAGGTACAATTCCCGCAGCAGCCCTGGGAACATGTCAAACAAGAAGGTGAGGAAACAAGAGAATCAGATGCCCTGGTGAGGGAACCACTATCCACTAACCACTGGGAAAAACAGCCACAGAGCCAAAGTCAGAAGAGTAGGAACCTAATAAACTGCCCACTTAGGGAGGGTACTGGGCCAGTCAGTCTCACCTCACCTGCAGGAAGCCCTCCCACCCCAGGGTGGAGGTCTATTTTGGAGGACAAATCTCACTCTCAGTTCCCCCAGGTGCAGCACCACCCAGCTAAGCAGGCACTCGCACTTCCAGGACAGCTCGCTCAGCTCTAACTACAGAGACAGAGAAGTGGAGCCATCAAAAGCAGAAAAGTGAAGCACCTCGTCTTTCCCTTAAAAAATAAACTAGTTATAACAAAGATGTCACTGAGATTGCTGCATGCAGTTAACACCCTAATATACGGCTGTTTTTTTTTTTTAAATGCCAAGCACAGAAGCATAAAACCTGCTGTGTCAGTTTGCTTACTACTAACAAATGTAGGTAAATCGGGCAGATCTAAATAAGGCACCACCACAATATGTAAACACCAACCACAGCATCAAGATCAGGCAAACCTAAATAGGGGAAGTTGTACAAGACTGTAACAGACTGTCATTGAAAAGCTTATCTTCAGGAACACTGATGATTATCAGAAAGCAAAATTCCATTTCGCTGGAGAAAGAAGTAACAAAGAAGGTGTGTATGTTAGAGACCTGTGCGTGGGTGGGCAGCTCACGAAAACTACATCTAAGAGACAAGAGGCAGGAAGCTTTTTTTAAAGGCACAACTTCGTGTGAAGGACTCCCCCACCCCCACCCCCAGGAAAGACACCAGGTGTGCTAGGCGCCTTGGCCGGCAGGGTATCTCTAACAAGTTTCAAGGCTGCGATCTGGATCTCCTTTGTAGCACCCAGGTGTAGCTTTGCGTCTTTCCACTTCCATGCCAGACCGCACTTGATCGCCAAGCTCTCCGCCTGATTCGGGGCCGCGGCCCTTTGGGTGCTTCATGGGGGTTAAAGACATCAAAGTTGTTTGCGACCTCCCTCGGGAATGGGGAACCCCAGCACTTTCTTCTGCGAACCAAATCGGTAGGGTCTGGGGATTCCTTCCGGCCGGGAATACGCAGAGGCAAAGGGTCTGGGCGCCGTAGGAGACGCACGAGAAGCCAGATTCGGAAATGCGCCTCGCGAGCCGGGGCCCGGGCTCTCATCGGCCGGCGGCCTGCACCCGGTGGCCCTGGCCGAGACGCGGAGGCCTTCTAGGCCCACCTGTGAAAGTTGTGTAGCAATAAGCACAGCTCTCCACTGCAATCGGAACAAAACGTAACCTTAAAACACGCAGGGCCGAGTCCCACAAACGCGCAGGGCAGCAGGCCAGCGCCAGGGACTCCCAGCGTTCAATACGGCACTCGCCCTTGCGTTGCATGCCGGGAACTGTAGTCCCCCTGCCGCAAAGGAAGCCCTCGAGGGAGTCTTAAACCGTTACATCATTTTTTCAAGGTGCACCACCAAACAAAACATAAACTGCAAACCGCTCTAGAATGGCTCTCAATGCGATCCTAAGTATAGCCCAGGCAGGGCGAGGTTGGGGGAAAAGGTAGAAACTGCGTTGCCATGGCTACTGTTTCCCCTAGTCACGGAATACACGCTCTCTAGGATCCGGAAGTGGTTCCGCAGCGACCTCTGTCAAAGGATGGACGTGCTGCGAGCTTACGTTCATTGGACGGCTTCCCTTAGGGGCCAAGACGTCCCAGGCAAAGAGGCGGTCCCCCATGTGAGGGGCCCGCGGAGCCATGTGATTGGACAAGAGCCGCTAAACGAAACCAATCGGAAGGAGCCACGCTTCGGGCATAGGCTACCGCACCTGGACAGCTCCGATTGGCGAACTGCGGTCCCCTCCTCGCGTCCCCATTGGGTACAGAGGGTGCGTGGTGCGGCACGATTGGTGGGTTCGTGTTTCCCGTCCCCCGCCCGCGACAAGTGGGGGTGAAAAGCGGCCCGACCTGCTTGGGGTGTAGGGGGCGGACCGCGCGGTTGGAGGTGTGAGGATCCGAACCCGGATTGGGGGGGCGGAGGCGGCTCCTGCGATCTAAAGGGACGTGAGGCTTACCGGCCGCGCGCCATGAGGGCCCTGTGGGTGCTGGGCCTGTGCTGCGTCCTGCTGACCTTCGGTGAGTGATCCTCGGGGAGCGGCCGCCCCCTCCTCCGGCGCAGCCGCTTCTCGAAGGTTCCGGGGGCGTCGATCCCAGGGGAGGGTCACGGGAGCCTGCGGGGCACCAGAGGACGTCTCCTTTCCTCGAAAGAGGCTCGGGTTGGCCTTCCTCTCACTCCCGCGTTCGCAAGGCAGGGAAACACTGCGCTCATTTAAACCCGGGTCGCGGCCGCGGCTGGGGCCTCGCGCGGGACCGGCGTCGGCTGCCACGACCTTTGACCCTGAGAGCCGGGGACCCTGGCTCCCCCCGAGCGCGTGCTGGGGTTCAGAGGTGCATCCTCGGAGCGCAGGCCCGGGTACACCCGAGCGGCGGTGGTGGCGCGTTTGGGTCACCGGGGCCCCTGTTCGAGCCTAAATGTCTCGTCCCCGACCTGGGGACCCGATTTCAGTTCCCCTCGCCCAAAGCTGCACGAACGCTGCCTGCACTCTGACACCCCATCCCCGCCCAGAACGGCGGCCCAAGTTTGGCTTGCTCAGCAAGGAGGTCCGGGCTGTGCGCAACACGTGTGGGTGTAGACTAGCCCGAGGCCGGAGGGGCCCCGCGTGGACGCGCTTCGGCCTCGTCCCCGGTGTTTCAGCTTCCGAGAAACGTGCTGACTCCGGGACGTCGCCGCCACCCCCAGCTCTCATGTTTGCCCACTGAATTTTGCAACCGCTGCCCGTGGCTTCCCTGTTTGATCAGATTGGTTCTGCGAAGTAGAGGGCACAGTATTGAAGTGTGCCGGGGTTCACTCTGCAGGGTCGGCCCGAGCTGACGATGAAGTCGATGTGGATGGGACCGTGGAAGAGGACCTGGGGAAAAGCAGAGAAGGCTCGAGGACCGACGATGAAGTAGTGCAGAGGTCCGTTCTCCTTTGGAACTGTAGCGATGGGGCCCAGGGATACAGTAGCTCCTCCTGTTTCTTCCCCCGTGTCCGGGTTGTGACAACCGGCATTTACGACAGGAAACGTTAGTTACTGGTGTGCCGTTCTGTGCCAGCATCTCCTCTGGGTCCCGACTTCTCCCAGGAATGACTGATCACAAAAAGTGAATGAGGTTGGGAATGAAGCCCGAGGGGAGAGCGCTCGCCCAGCGAAGCGCATCCAAGACCCAGGATTCAACAACCACTCAGTCTGCTGTGAAAATTTTTAAGATTGTTTTGATTGCTTTAATGCAGAATACTAGTGCCATGAAAGTCAAACGGAAGACTTTCAGTTGGTTTTGTATATGTTTTGAATACTTACTTGAACAGTGTTGTAAAAAAAGCTTGACTTTTTGAGGCTGGGGGTTTAGCTTAGTGATGCAGTGGCTGCCTTGCAAATGTGAGGGCCAGACTTCACTTCCTGGTACCCTCCACTCTAAAAAACTGTTTGGATCTTAGTGACAGTTTTGAAGTCTTTACTTGAACATACATAAATTATGACTGCTTTTTAATAAAGGCAGATTGAGTTTACTTTTCTGGTAATTTTAAGAACTCAGTTGTAGTAGTCATAGTATTGTTATCAACTGGCCTAGTTCTGAATTTTATAAGGATTTCTCTTACCTGTCAGTCTTCAAGGGCCACTTGTGCCCTCCTCACAGAGCCTGTGTCTTTGAAGTGAACTAAGTATTTGCTTATTAAATTGATTTCCCTAGAGAGGAAGAAGCCATACAGTTGGATGGATTAAATGCATCACAAATAAGAGAACTTAGAGAGAAATCAGAAAAGTTTGCCTTCCAAGCTGAAGTTAACAGGATGATGAAACTTATCATCAATTCACTGTATAAAAATAAAGAGGTAAGCAGTCATATGGGTAGGGCAATGTTTTGTCATAGTATATTTTCCAGTGATAGATACTTAAGTAACAAGCTAGCAACTTTTAAATGCCCAGTATGTACAACAGTTACTACTGATAGATACTGGGAGAAAGACAGGCCAGGTGTGATGGTGCACAGCTGTAATCCTAGCACTTGGGAGGCCGAGGCAGGAGGATTGCTGTGAGTTTGAGACCAGCCTCAGCTACCACTATGCCTGAACTGCATAGTGAAACTCTGTTTCAAAAAGACCAAAAAAGTAAGATGTAGGTTTCTTTTCCTTTCCTTCCAAAAGCTTCATGGCCATGCTAAATACTGTGATTACATCTTAAGGTCTTAAGCATAGTCACACAAACTAAGTTTCCATCTGTTGTATACCCAAAGATGACTGGCTGTAGAAAAGTGTTAACTCCTGTCACCAGTTGAGGTGTGCTCACATTTGCTACAGTGTTCTTTGTACGGGGTTGTGTGTAACTCCTCCCATCCCTGTACCATAAGGAGTGTTACTTCAGAGTGGACTTGACACTATCTTGAGGCTGATCTGAGGATATTAAATCTGGCTTCCATTTAGATCTTCCTGAGAGAGCTGATTTCAAATGCTTCCGATGCTTTAGATAAGATAAGGCTGATATCACTAACTGATGAGAGTGCACTGTCTGGAAATGAGGAATTAACAGTCAAAATTAAGGTAAGCTTAAGACAAAGTTTCTTTTAGAAGAAGAATCCTTAGAGACTTCACACAGGCTGGGTCCAGGGACTGTTATGCCTCCACAGTTAACTTGGGAGGCAGCAACCTGGCTTGTGGGCCAAAGCTGGCTTGGCCCGGTTTACAGAGTTTGGCTGGAGCCCAGCCGCATCTGGGTGTGTTATCAGTGAGTGCTTTTGTCCACAGTGGCAGTAACCACTGTGCTGGGGACCTTACGGCTTACAAGGCCTAAAACGCTTGCTGGCTGGCCCTTCACAGGAAGGTTAGGTGAGCCCTGGCTTATATCACTCTCTGTCCCTCGCCAGGACTGAGAAGCAGCCATCTGGAGTGTCGCTGGTTGCCATGGCATGGCGCGAGCTTAAGAGGGTCGCACACCAATTAAAGGCTCAGCCTGAGAGCAGCACGCCTGACTCCTGCCTGGGACTCACTGGCCTGGGTTACTCACGTGGCCTCGCCCACCCATTAGGAGGGAGCTGCAGGCCTAGCGGCGTGCTGGAGACAGAGCTGGGCTGCTGGGGAAGAGCCAGGATTATCAGATTCCTGATCCAGGAGCCGCGGGCCTGGGCAGTCCTTTTATTGCTGTCAAAGAAACAGTGCACAGGTCTAGTCTCCCCTTCCTAGAGAGCTTGCTTGGGGCTGGAGATGTCTGTGGCCCCAGGATTCCCTGTGGACAGTGATCAAACTGATTTTATTTAGTCAGTCTTGGCCTCTTTTGACATTTAGTGTTTGCTGCTTTTATATTCTGTCAAATACACTGTACTTTGACAAAGTCTTTGTGAAGAAAGGTGGGTTGAACTTTCAGATGTGCATTTTCAAAAAGGCCATAAAATACTCCATGGGCCGGGATAACGGGCTCTAGTTCATGTCGGTGGTGAGCCTGAGGGATCTCGGTGTTTGCTAGGCCTGGACTAAAAGGCAGGTGTGACGATGTTCTCATCTCCCCCTCAGTGTGACAAAGAGAAAAACCTGCTGCACGTCACAGACACCGGGATAGGAATGACCAGGGAAGAGTTGGTTAAAAACCTCGGCACCATAGCCAAATCCGGGACAAGCGAGTTTCTGAACAAAATGACCGAGGCCCAAGAAGAGGGCCAGTCGACCTCGGAGCTGATCGGCCAGTTCGGCGTGGGGTTCTATTCTGCCTTCCTCGTCGCAGATAAAGTCATTGTCACATCAAAACACAACAATGACACCCAGCACATCTGGGAGTCGGACTCCAATGAATTTTCAGTAATTGCTGACCCAAGAGGAAACACCCTGGGCCGGGGAACAACAATCACGTGAGTGCTACTAGGCCCTAGTGAGGCTGGGGGGCCCCCGAAATGGGCAGTGGGGTGTCCCCAGCTCTAGCGTGGGCCCTGCTTTCCTTCCTATGACTGAGCAGCTAAATGCTCTCCATTCAAGGAGATGCTTTGGGACCTTGGCTGCCCCCTAAAGAGGCACAGAGTGGGGGGTCACCCTGGGGAGAAGGGGCTCAGGCAAGCCAGCAGGCGGGGGCAAGTGCTGGCTGAAGGCCAGAGTGTGGCGTGTTGACAGGATCCCACAGTGGGTCCGGGGCTGGAGAAAGCAGGGAAAGTGAGCCGGGCTTGGTGGCGGACACCTGTATTGCCGGACCCGGGCAGCTGAGGCAGGAGGATCACCAGCAGATTGAGGCCAGGTGGGGCTACATAGAGAGACCCTGTTTCAGAAAACAAAGACAAAGAGTGAGCATTTGGGGAAATGTAAAGCAGTGGTTCGTTCGATGCCTACAAGTTAATGGAGTTGGAATCAGGGTTCCTTTGAAGCCAGTGAACTGTGGCACTTGCCTGGGAGTCAGGTCTTCTGCCCTGCGGCTCTTGGTGCAGATAGACCAGGAGATTTCTGCCTTAACTTGAGCAGCTTGGAGGCCAGGGAGATCTTTCACAGGCCACTGGCTTGTGGTTTCCTGTCGGGGACGAGAAGTACCCATGGGAGCTGGGCACAGTGGCGTCCTCCGGCAGTCCCGGCTGCTTGGGAAGCTGAGGCAGGGTGGCTGGAGTTCAGGCCCAGCCCAGGCAACACGGTGAGAGCCCCCTTCTCAGACAGAACCAGACGAAACCTCCCGAAGGGGCTGGGCTCACCAGTAGAGCACTGGCTTGGCATGCACGGCCTCCCAGGTTCTCTGCAGGTCAGGCTGGCGCTGAACTCCATTTGCAGTCCAGGCTGGCTTTGAATTTGCAGCAGTCCTCCTGCCTTACCTCCCGAGTGCTGGCCTTATAGGCGAGCGCCTCCATGCCCCTCTTTATTCACATTTTTTTTTTTTTTTGTCTTTTTCTTTTTTATCGGTAGTGGGGATTGAACTCACGACCGCCTGCTTGCAAGGCAGGTGCTTATGCCGCTGAGCTAAATTACCCCAGCCCCCTTTATTCACATTTTAATTGATTTTCTACATCGACAAGCAGCATTTCCAGCCTCCTGGTCACAGGGTTGCTGAGTAGGTGACTACGTTCCCTGGGACTTGGCACCTTGCTCCTTTTCCCGTGCGGTGGCCAGCGCTCGCATTTGCAGGCCTGAGTGGGAGGCTTGGATAAGAGCCCCAGGCTGCCCTCCGTTTGGGAAACCCTTCCTAGAGGGGATGGAAGGCGTCTCGGGCAAGGTGTCCCCGGGCTGAGACCCAGACACAGTTAGCTGCAGAGCCCGGCATGGCGGGCAGGGCAGGGTCTTGGGCAGTGTTGCCCTTTCCGCCAGTCCTTAGCTGTCCCCCCCTGGGTCCCAAGGCAGCACCCCTGTGGGGGCAGTAAGATGGCTGCTGCCGCGTGGCCACCCTTCCCCCAGGAAGAGGACTAACACACGCCAGAGAGGAAGCCAGGGGCGCCTCCCTGCCCTTGTGGTGCGAGGCCTGGGGAGCTGTGGGAACAGGCGGCAGCAGAGGGCCGCAGTACTGGGCCCTCCATCAGCTTGCGGCTTGCACTTGGGGACCAGCTCGTCCCCCCGGGACCCCCAGTCAGCCTGCAGATGCCCAGTGCGAGTGTTTGCAGGACAGGGACAGGTGACAGGCTACCTATGTCCTCCCCTGCTGGGCACACATTCTCTCCTCACCAGCGAAGCTTCCTGGGAAGACATCTATTGTCCCACAGGCACCAGTTCAGGCCCCCGCGGGTGCCACCATCCACAGCGCCGAGTCCCTTCGCTAAGTGCCATAGAGTATGCAGGAACCTATGCATATCTCATTTAAATCGCATCTAGATAACCTGCAGCTCATGCTCTATGGGTAGTGGTTACACTGTGTTGCTCAGAGAATAATGTCCAGAAAAGGGTATCCAAGTCCAGGGCAGGACCTGGGGGCCGGCTGCACAGAGCAGTTGCGAACCCCTGGGCAGGAGAGGTGCTGTGCTTGGCCTCAGCCTGCGGTGAGATGAGGCACCGGGAACTGTGTTACACCTGGGGTGCGGGGGTGCGGATTGCATTTGCCCTGACTGGATTTGCCCCCTTGGCTTTTCTTGGTGTTTGCTTTCTGTTGCCTTCTCAAACCCAGTCTGGTGTGCGTATCTTTTCCTTCTGCTTTTTTTCCCCGATTGCTTTTTCTTTTTTTCTTTCTTTTTTTTTTTTTAATATTTTCCTCTTGATTTTTTTTTTTTTTTTTTTTGGTACCAGGGATTGAACTCACAACCTTGCACTTGCCAGGCAGGCAATTACACCGCTGAGCTAAATCCCCAGCCCTTCCCTGTTTCCTAAGTGTTGATGGAAAGTTAAGAGCCAACACTTTCTTAAAAGGCCCGGCTAGCAAGCTGTGTCATAGATTGTACTCTGCAGTTTGATTTGATGCGTCCCAATAAAAGTGTCCTGTTGGCACTTGGCTGGTTTGCCACGCCCTTGTCTGGCGCTCACTCTGGCTTTGTGATTGCCCTTGGTTAAACCTCAGAGGTGCCTAACCTGCAGCGTGAGGTTGCACCCACGCTGAACTCTGCCCACCCCGTGTCCCCAGGATGCACTGAGCCCAGAGCCCCAAGCCCCGGCCACCTCGCCAGGCCAAGTCATAGCCATGGACTTGCCGGCAGGGGCTGCTGACTCGGGCAAGACAGCCTGAGGCGCTCGGGGGACCCGGGGACCATCTAAGCGCTGCCCGCTGACCTTTGTACAGGGATAGGAATGTTCCGTGGATGTCGCCAAGTGTGGCAGCCACCTTCCACGTGGGACTTCAGGATGGGGACCATGTGACGGTGCAGCTATGGAAACTGACTCTGCCTTCTATTTCCGTAGTCACATGTGACCGGTGGCTCCTGTTGTTGGGGAGCACAGACAAACCATTCAGATTAACTTGCTGGCTTTTAAGGAACATGTTTCTGTTAGGAATCGTTATTACAGTTGTCTGATTTCTAGAGCAGTAGCAAAAGCTGGGAGAGCACATGTAATTCCACTTCACTACATGTTTTGATGTTTTCTTACCTTGAGATATGAAAACCCCCAGCACTGAGAAAGCGGGACGCTGGCGGCTGCTGCTGCAGCAGGGCTGCCCTCCGGCCCGGCTCCGGGCTCCAGGCTACCGAGTCCTCGGCCTGAGCCGGGAGTGTGGGGTGTGCAGGGGTGCGGTCAGATCCTCGTTCTGACGCCCGGATGGCTAAATGGCTTGCTTTCCTTGCAGCCTGGTCTTGAAAGAGGAAGCAGCCGATTACCTTGAATTGGATACAATTAAAAATCTCGTCAAAAAGTATTCGCAGTTCATAAACTTCCCTATTTATGTGTGGAGCAGCAAGGTAAGCCGGCGCCTGCTCAGTCTGTGCGGGTTACCTTGGCATGGATCAGTGCCCACCACTCACCAAAAGGACGTGTGTTTAAGGGTTCTCTCGGGCTTCTTATTTTACTAAAGACCTGTATTTCTGAGGTGTGACCCTTCATGTTCTGTGGACAGCAGAATTACTACACAAGTGACCTCCCCTGTAACTGTGCTTCCTGCTCAGACGGAAACGGTTGAGGAGCCCCTAGAAGAGGAGGAAGCAGCAAAAGAAGACAAAGAAGAGTCCGACGACGAAGCAGCAGTAGAGGAGGAGGAAGAAGAGAAGAAGCCCAAAACCAAGAAGGTGGGCCGGCGTGCCCCTGCGGGTCCCGGGGCAGGCGTGTCCTGGGCCCTCGGGGTGTGCACCTCTCCCCTTCTGCTGGGGGTTATGTCTGTAAAAACGGTTCTGGCGTGTGCGGGCAGCAGCGCAGGTAGAACATGGCTGGGAGGTACACGGTGCTGAGCCTAAGTACAGAATACGGATGGATGTGTGACACCCTGCTGCCCTCGGTTTCCTGGTTCATGTGAGTGCTTGTGGGTCGGACCCCAGGACGGGCCTTGCTCTCTGCACTGAGCTCAATCCCCATTCCTCATATGTTTTCTCCCAGTGCTGAGGAGGACTGAGCTCCAGCCTGTCTGGCACCTGAGCAGACCCCATCTCCAAAAAAATGCGGTTAATCGCTTTTCTCAGTTACTGTGAAAGTTAACTAGCTGCATTATAAAACCTTGGCTCTAAGTATTGAAGGACTGTACTCTTACACGTTTGGTCCAGAGGCAGGAACCGAGCCAGGGTCCTTGGGTGTTTGCCCACGTCCTTTGAAGCCTAGGGCAGCCGCCGTCACCATGGGGATTGTCCCTGCCGAGCGCTCAGGGAGGCTGACGAGCACTGTCACTTGCTTCAGGTTGAGAAAACCGTGTGGGACTGGGAGCTCATGAATGACATCAAGCCGATATGGCAGAGACCCTCCAAGGAAGTTGAAGAGGACGAGTACAAAGCCTTCTACAAGTCGTTCTCAAAGGTAATATGGCGCGGGGCTTCCCTGACTTCCCGTAGCGCCTGCGGTACAGACTGTCGCCCTGTGAGCTGGTGGAAGGTGCTGCGCGCTGCCCGGGGTGACACAGGGCCCCCCTTCCCAGTGCAGGTGACCGGCTCTGTCTGTTTTGCATGTGTTCACAGAGCGGTCACAGCTTGGAACATACCCCACTGGTTCATTGTGATCGAAACCACATGTAAATTTCATCTGAGCCTCTGAGGTTATTGTCCCACTGGAGATGGCTTTTGAGACTGGTTGGTTTCCAGAATCACAAAACCCTTACAACAGGAAACAGTTTTAAAGAGCTTGCTTACAATAACAAAACATGTTGCGAGGTCATGCAATACTGCTAAATCTGTTGTTGTTTTTGTTTTTGTTCTTTTTGCAGTACCAGGGATTGAACTCAGGACCTTGCACTTGCCAGGCAGGTGCATATGCCACTGAGCTAAATCCCCGGCCATAAATCTGGTTTTTTTCCATTTTTTGTTTTTTGTTTTTTTTTACTGATCAATTCTGAAGTCAGTGAAGTTTGCTTTTTTAATCTTTACCCAAACAGCATTTTGTACAAATAACAGAGTGTTTAAAACTTAGCATAACTATATCAGACTTAAGTACTCTATGAGTATATTTGCTTTTCACTCTTTTGGAACCGGCAATTGAACTCAGGACCTCGAGCTTGCCAGGCAGGCGCAGCACTGCCCAGCCTCCCCCGGCCGCGGGTCCTCATCGTCCCGAGGGCTTCAGCACCAGCCCTCTCCCACAGCCTCCTCGGGTTTAGCTCCCTGTTCTTCCAAAGGCCTAACGTATAGCAACTCGGACAGCTTTAGTGGAAATTCCACCTGAGTCATGAGTGACTTTTTTTAAGTTTTTTGAAGCCATGTAACAGCTGGGACAGATGAGGCAGCTTTAACGCCAGCATACCCACAGGGGCAGCATTTCAGCATGCAGATGCTATTCTAAGGATTGTGACGTTTTGCCTTCTTTCTCTTTGCTCGTACTGTCCTCGAAGTGCGTTTCACACGGGTAGCCGCTCAGCTCGGGTGACCCTGCCCCAGAGCACTTTGAAGTCAGTGGTGTGCTCATGTCACACCCAGCTCTGTCACTTAGGCGTGACTGTCCTCTCCTGTCCTCACACATAAAGGACCTCGACCCTTCTGTTGTCCCTCCCGAGCTTAGCAGGTGGAGTGGCCGATGGCCGGCCGGCAGCACCTGCAGTCTTAGCCGCGCCCTCCCTCTGGGCCACTTATTCCCAGTAAGAGACGTTTTCCTGTCCTTGGCGGGACTGAGAGCCTTCTCTCCACAGGAGAGCGATGACCCCATGGCTTACATCCACTTCACGGCCGAAGGGGAGGTGACCTTCAAGTCCATCCTGTTCGTGCCCACCGCCGCCCCTCGGGGGCTCTTCGATGAGTATGGCTCCAAGAAGAGCGACTACATCAAGGTGGGTGCTGGCGCTTGCCCGTGCCCGTGCCCGTGCCACCACAGACCTCAGGGGCTGAGTATTCTCTGTCTGTCCACAGCTGTATGTGCGCCGGGTCTTCATCACGGACGACTTCCACGACATGATGCCCAAGTACCTGAACTTCGTCAAGGGCGTGGTGAGTGTCCAGGCAGGGGCCGGGTGGGGGCCAGCTGTGGCTGTCCCTCTCCCACTGCTTCTGCCTCGTGCTCACTGACCTCCCCTTTGCCGGCTGCAGGTGGACTCGGACGATCTGCCCCTGAACGTGTCCCGAGAGACGCTGCAGCAGCACAAGCTGCTCAAGGTGAGGCCGGGGCGGGGACCATGCCACGCCTGTGGGTCTGGGTCCTCCTCCTTGGTGTGGGGCATTTCACGTAGACACAGTAAAGGTGCGAAGAGGCCTCAGCTGTGCAGTGCGGTCCTGTGTGAGCCCCACTCGGACCACACACAGCTCCCTTTTCATCCCAGGCTTCTTTGAGCCGTCAGTAAATCTTTTCCAGCAGCAGCCTGCCGATTAAGTTTGGCATTTAGAAACACTGTACTTGCTCACTTGTTTAGGTCCTGGAGCGTCCAGGAGCTCCCAGTGTTAGCACTCTCGTGGCCACCTGCCCCGCCCCATCAGCGGCTTTGGGGACACCTGGCTCTGTGTGTCCCGTGGCTCTGGGGACCTCGGAGCTTCACCTCTAACAAGTTTCTCTTCAATTCCACTCAGGTGATTAGGAAGAAGCTTGTCCGTAAAACCCTGGACATGATCAAGAAGATTGCAGATGAGAAGTACAACGACACCTTCTGGAAAGAATTTGGCACCAACATCAAGCTGGGCGTGATCGAGGACCACTCGAACCGCACTCGCCTCGCCAAGCTGCTTCGGTTCCAGTCTTCCCATCACGCCACCGACATCACTAGTCTGGACCAGTATGTGGAGAGGATGAAGGAAAAGCAGGACAAGATCTACTTCATGGCGGGCTCCAGCAGGAAGGAGGTGGCCGGGCGCTGCCTGCAGGGAGCTCGGGGCGGTGGCCGGGGAGTGGGGCTCACGCACGGTGCTGAGGGGCGGCGCCCCCTGGGCTGTGCTGCAGGCCGAGTCGTCCCCGTTTGTGGAGCGGCTCCTGAAGAAGGGCTACGAGGTCATCTACCTGACGGAGCCCGTGGACGAGTACTGCATCCAGGCCCTGCCCGAGTTCGACGGGAAGCGCTTTCAGAACGTCGCCAAGGAAGGGGTGAAGTTTGACGAAAGCGAGAAAAGCAAGGAGAGTCGGGAGGCCACCGAGAAGGAGTTCGAGCCTCTGCTCACCTGGATGAAGGACAAGGCCCTCAAGGACAAGGTACCGGGATGGAGGGATGGAGGCCGTGGGAGCCGCCAGCTGCACCGGGGCGGGTGTGAGCGCACAGTGTGTCCCCGTGAAGGCCAGCGACCTGGGCCCCAGCGCAGAGGGTAGAGGAGCTGGTGGTTAGGGTTTCTCTCCCCTGTGACACTGAGGATGCCGGCGACGGTGTCTCTTCCCTGGTCCTGCCCGCATGGCACAGTCCCAGGGGGCGGCAGAGATGCAGTCCCAGGTGGGCGTCTAACCCGCCTTCCCGCCTGCAGATTGAGAAGGCCGTGGTGTCGCAGCGCCTGACGGAGTCCCCGTGCGCCCTCGTGGCCAGCCAGTACGGCTGGTCGGGCAACATGGAGAGGATCATGAAGGCCCAGGCCTACCAGACGGGCAAGGACATCTCCACGAAGTAAGGCCTGCCGCGGGCTCGGGGGCTCGAGGGCTTGGTGACCCAGCTGTGCCCACCGCCTTGGGAAAGCGGCAGCGTGACAAGGGCACCGTGATGTTTTGTTTTGTTTTGTTTTGTTTCCCTCCAAAGAGTTACTCGTTACTAAGAGTTAGAGTGAACCCTAATGCTCCCCTGTCCCCCCACAGCTACTATGCCAGCCAGAAGAAGACGTTCGAGGTTAACCCCCGGCACCCCCTGATCAGAGACATGCTCCGGCGGGTCAAGGTGTGCCCCGCGGCCGTGCCCGAGCTCCTGTGTCCCTGCGGACGCCCGGGCGCCCCAAGGTTAATCAGCCACCTTCCCACCCTAGGAAGACGAGGATGACCAGACGGTGCTGGATCTGGCCGTGGTCCTGTTCGAGACGGCGACCCTGCGCTCGGGGTACCTCCTCCCGGACACGAAAGCCTACGGGGACCGGATAGAGAGGATGCTCCGCCTCAGCCTCAACATCGACCTGGACGCCAAGGTCCGTGTCCCCGGCTGGCCAGCGATATGTGCTGGCCCCGGCACTGCGGCCGCAAAGCCGGGCATGCAGCTGCTTCTGGGGAGCTGGCTGCGCTGGGCTCTGTTTTAATTGGTGGAGCCCTGAGAGACAAGCATCTCCCCCACTGAGAAGCTGCCTCCCACCCGGGTTGAAGTCACCTACTTGGTAGCGGGCGTGGGGGACGATGGGAGGCCCCCTGGTCACCCCCTAGCCGAGAGGCCGCCGGCTCAGGTCTCCGGCCTGACCGCCCCGCGGCGGGGTCCTCCCCAGGTTGAGGAGGAGCCTGAGGAGGAGCCCGAGGAGGCTGCGGAGGACGGGGAGCAGGAGCAGGACGCAGAGCAGGACGAAGAGGAGGAGGATGCGGACGCAGGCGCTGAGGACGACGAACAGGAGGCCGCCAAGGTAGCCGGGGTGCGCAGGAGCCACCACGGTTTGGGGTTCCTTTGCAGTGTAGACCCAGTGTCACCTTCGCTAGGGGACAGTCCCCAGGCCACACTCAGAGCTGTTTCTGTGCCCCGCCCCCGCGAACAGCGTCTCCCCTGCACGCCCAGTTTCTCACCCCAGGGAGACCCTCGCACCGGTCCAGCTGACCTCACCTGAGAGTGTGGCCCCAGAGGCAGCCACTTACCTAGCAAGGTCGAGGTCATGCTTTCAGGCTGAGCAGTGCCCTGCGGTGTAAAACCCCATCTTTACCTGCTCCCGGGTCGGTGGGTGTTGGCTGCTCCCGAGATTCAGCTACTGCAGACTGGGCACATATGCCCTTCATCAGGGAGATGCCCGGGAGGCGCAGCCCAGGCAGGCAACGGATTTCTCCTCTCCTCCAGCACTCCCAGGCCGCCCTGCTGGCTTCTGACATCTTCTGACACCGTGACATTAGCCATTCTGCAGTTTTTTTCCCCAGTTTTTTTTTTTTTTTTTTTTTTTAATTTTTTAACTTTTTATCGGTACTGGGGATTGAACTCATGACCGCCTGCTTGCAAGGCAGATGCTTATGCAGCTGAGCTAAATCCCCAGCCCCTTTTTTCCCCAATTTGATTATTTGTATCAGTTCATGGGCCTTGTTTTCAGGTTGTCAGTTACTCTCAGCCACAACTGAGATACTGGCCGTGGCTCAGCCTGCTTAAGTTGCTTTCATCCTGCTGCATTTACCAAGTTGTGGTTTTTCCTTCCCACAGAAATCCACAGCTGAAAAAGACGAATTGTAGATGTCACGCGAGGTCTGCTCCCGTGTGGAGAGGGGATGTGAAGTGAAGCCCTTGCTGTGGGGGAGACTTGTTCTGAATGCCCCCCTCCTCCCCTGCACTGTACAATGTCGGGATTGTGGGTCACAGGAAGAAGTGGGTTTTTTAGTTGAATTTTTTTTAACATTCCTCATGAATGTAAATTTGTACTATTTAACTGAATATTCTTGGTGTAAAATCTTGTCATGTGTATAAAAATAAAAAAGATCCCAAACACCCAATTTTGCTCCTGATTCATTGCACATATCACAAACATCTGATACTTGTTGGGCTGCCTTTCTTGGGGTGTGCGGATCTAACCCGGGCCTCGCCACCCCAGGCCAGCACCGCAGCGCAGCACTGCATCTCTGGAGCCGAGACTGCAGGTGTGTACCAGCACAGCGAGCTTCACTTCACTCAGGAGCACGTTGGTTCAGGCATCCTGTGCTCCTCAAACCTGTGAAACCCAGCTGAGGCTCTGCGGGTTTCGTAAAGATGCCACGGTTTTCCTGATGAGCGGCGCCTGTCTGTGCACTGCTGCTTTTAGTGTCTGCTCCCCCACGCCAGCCCGCAGGCACGTCTGTGGTCACTTTGCGGTGATCCCTGTGGTGTGACCAGCTCCCTGCTTGACTTTCTGGAAGCACAGCCAGGATGGATGGGTCGTCCTGCTGCGCGGGCAGCACTCGCCTAGCACAGGCCAGGCCTGGAGCCGGTCCCTAACTCTGTGTGGGTGTGTGGGTGGGTGTGGGTGTGGCTGTACTTCAGTTCTTACACCAGAGTGCCAAGGTTAAGGCATCGTTTACAGTGCTGCTGTTACAGGAATGTGCCACCACAGCCTGCATTGCCATTTTGATGATATTGTTACAGTCAACACCATCAAAGTCCAGTAAGTGACCTTGATGCTTACCCAGAACTGTACAGTTACAAATTCTGAGTTAAAGTTCCACCAAGAACCAGAAAATGAATCAGTCCATTTTTGGTACAAGCAAGTGGCTCTGTCACGTTACGAAGAAAGCTGAGGTGGTTGAAAATCTTGTGCTGGCTGTGCACACGCGTCATCTCAGCACTGGGGACCCTGACAGCATCACTGAGTTCTAGGCCCCCACACATCGAGACCTTCTACCGAAGAGTCAAACGTTCTTCACTTTGGCAAAGCTGGAGCTGGAGCTCAAACGCGGGGCCTCCCTTTTACAAAGCCAGCACTCTGCCCCCGAGCGGCACCCCCGTCCAATCGCGTCCGGGGTTCACATGCAGCTCTTCGGGAAACCCACGCACTGAGACGGGTCTCACCGCAGGGGCTGAATGGCCATGCTGGGCCTGGAACCTGCAGTCCTGCTGCCCCAGGTGCTCAGCACCAGGATCCTTGGGGAGCAGTGGCTCCAAGCAAGGCCCCTGGCTGAGGCAATCCTTGCAAGAGGTGACAGCCCCTCCTTGGGGACTCATGGGGTGCACTCCTACACCCAGCACAGCCTCGGCTTCCAGTAGGGCAACTTCACAAGGGGAGGAGACGCAATCAGAACCAGCACCGCCCAAAATAACATTTTAGATAAATTCTGTGTTCAATTCCATAAAATTAAACATTCATCGTCATGAAGTCACTGTCGGGAAGCACGGTGGGTCAAGCCATGACTTCCACAGCCTATGAAGGAAGGTGGGGTGCTATCAAGCAGCCCCCCGAAGCCACCTACAGTGCATAGGCTGCACCATGGGGCCAAGGCCGACTCCACTATGTCTGCGGATGTGCTGGCCACGCTCACCAGCGCCTACTGTGACTACTGAAGTCCCCGGAAAATGGAATTTGAAGAGCAGCTGAACAGGGAGCCCAAGAGCTCCCCTTAAGTCAGTGGGTGAAATTAGCTTTTCCACCTCAATAACTTACATAATACCCTCCCTGAAATCTGCAGATTCTTAGAAGTTAAACACCTAGGTTTGAATTCTTGAATTAGTATACCATAATGCATTCTTGAATTATTTTAACTTTAAAAATGTTTTGGGCCGGGGATCCAGCTCAGGGGCACAGTGCTTGCCTGGCAAGCATGAGGTCTTGAGTTCAATTCCTGGTATCAAAAATAAAATCCAGGAATTATTATGACTTGTATCTAGTTTCTCCCCCAAAGCCTTAAATGAGGTCCTGCAGGCCTCTTCCAAGGCCGCTGGATTAGACTGTGGCGCTGGGATCAAGGGTGCCCCTCCTGGGACCTACCCAAAGGTGGGCACCCTGGAAGGCAGGCCCGTCGCTGCCCGCTTACCCTGCGTGGACTGTTTTCTCCACAGTGCCCTGGGCCACCCACCCCGGAGCCAGCTGATTATGGGCTGAGACCTCTACAAACTGCGAACTAAAATAAACCTCTCCCCCATTTGACTTCAGGTGCCCGGTATGTTATCTCAGCAGTCAGAAAAGTAACCAAGACAAAAAGGTCTCAAACTTTTGCTCAGATAAAGCCCTTACAGTTGCTAGTCATGGCGAACTTCACTATTTCTGAAGTACATAGTTGAGTTTTTCTTTTTAATAGCAGCCCTGAAATCTAACCGGAGAAGTCTCAGCGAGTAAAGCAGCACCGCACAGGTCAAGGCTTTGACCTCAGAATCCCACGGCTCCTGCAGGGTGGCTCTCCCTCACCTGTCTCCTGCAGGACCCAAGGTCCTCCCGGTGCCGAAGCGTCTGCTGAGGTCCCAGATGACGACAGTGGAGGAAAGGAAGCGCAGATACACTACTTAAGACTTCAGCCAAGGCCAGGAAGAGCCCTGGCATGCAGCGGCTGGCTCACTAGCTGAGAAGGTGTCATCATTAAGAATACAGAATGCTGCTGGGCGTGGTGGCACAAGCCAGTGATCCCAGCAGTCAGGAAGCTGAGGCAGGAGGATACTCACAATTTCAAGGCCAGCCTGAACTACCTAGTGAGACACTGTCTCAAAAAACAACAAACAGAAAAAAAGGTAAGAGAACAGAATTCTGGAGCACGGGTGGCACATGCCTGAGGTAGCAGCACTCAGGAGGCTGAGGCAGGAGGCTCACTGTGAGTTCAAAGGTGGCCTGGGATACAGAGTTCAAGGCCGGCTTTAATTACATAACAAGGTCCTGCCTCAAGAAAAGGACAGAACCTGAGAAACTTAGGGAACGACAGCCGGAAGAGAAGCACTCGGCCTACACAGGATCTTTTTATGGACTCGAAAAGGAAATTTTCATGGTAGTTTCCAGGACAGCCAGAACAAATCACCAAGAACTAGGAAGCTTAGAGCAGAAGGGCATTAGCCCTAGCTCTGGGGGCCGGAACCTTTACCTCCAGTGCTAGGCCGTGCCCTGTGACCGTGGGTGGAAACCTCCCTGCACCCAGGGACAATCTCCTGTGTCTGAGTCTTCTTCGGTACCAGGAATCAACTCATGACCTGGCACTTGCCAGGCAGGACTGTGCCACTGAGCCATATCCCCGGCCCTTCATCAAGACTTTATGCGGTGTTTTCTTCCTATTAAAGACAGCAGTCCTGTTGGGTCAGGGCCACCTGGTGACCTCATCTTAACCTGGTTAGGTCAACAGACTTTACTTCCAAATAAGGCCACATCCAGGGTACTCGAGTTAGGACTTCCACGCCGGCGTGGGCACAAAATTCAACCCCTAACATACTCATGACCTTTTTCAGTTATTTTATAATACACCCTTTGAGAATCTGCTGCCTGTTGGTCGTGGCTCACGGTATTCTCTATGACCTTCGGCAATCTTAGGGTAGCAGGCAGAACAACTGGTTAGAACAATCATGTTACTTCGGCAAAGGTGGTAACCGCCTTAGCTGTAACAACAGCATGCAACACAGCCTAGAAAGTGACAAACTGGGGTAATCGCTGATACACCGCCTTCAACCCACATGGACTAGATTTGCAGTTACAGAAATCTAGAACAAACGAGAATTATATGCAGTAAGTCAGTCTTTAATGTCAATTTTACCCTCAGGGGTGAAAATTTCAAAGGGCCGAGGACCCGTAGAGAAGCAGAAGAGGAAGAGCTTGGGCCTAAGGCTGGAGGACAGACTGGGATCACCCCAACACTGGGAGGCTGCTGCAGAAGACAGGAGGGAGGGCGGAGGAGAAATAAAACCACGTTCACACTCATGAAAACCGGATCAAACATGAAGGAGAAAACGAAGAAACACAAAAACACGAGAGGAAAAAAGTCCACTTCCAGGTTTGCCTTGGCTGTCACCAGTAGGCAGGGTGTAGAGCCCCAATCGGGTGGACTCGCCAGCAAGCCAGCAGCCGCTCCGCGGTGGGGCAGCGGATCATCTCACGAGCCCGCACCTTTGTTTCTCCTGAAGTTCAGGCTGGATTCCGGCTGTAGGGGCCGAGATCAGACCCACCCAGCCTGCGGCCATCGCGCACCTCTGCAGGCTTGAACTCGGCTGGGAGCTGCTGGACGGAGCCACAGCAGCCCTGAGTTCTGAGCTCAGCTGACCCTTGCTAGATGGCTCCCGGCCAATCGGTCTCTCTCTCCGGAGGACTGAGCCCCCAGCACTCACAGCCAGCTAGTGCAGTACCTCACCCCCACTGTTCCCCTCTACCGCTGCGTCTCTGCAGAGGCCTCTGGGGTCACCAGCAGTCACCGTGTGTCCACAGGTTTGAACCACACCTCTCGCACAGTGGGCCCTGTCTCGGGGAGAAGGCGCTGCTGGGTACTTCTTCTGTCTTTGCTGAAGGCTTTCTCTTCACTCTCAGTGGGCTCCGATTCCCGCTTCAGATCCTGCCTGGGTCAGGGGACCCACTTCCCTCCTCATCTTCCTGGCGTTGCAATATTCCAGCCTCTGCCCGGGACTCTCGGAGAGGCTTTCTGTGCTGCTTACCGCTCCGCCACCATCCCGGAAGTTCTCTCCGAGAAAACTTTTAATTTGATTTCTCAGACTTAAATAATTTCTCAGATGTGAAGGCTAAAGACCTTCTGGCCAAGTTGCAAATGTTATAATTTGGTTATCTACACACTTCCAAAAGAACCTCAAACTGCAAACATTTTCACTTAACACAGTTTAGTGTTTATGAATAGTTTAGTATGAATAGTACTAACATTTAGAGAAGTATTAACTTAGACACTACAAGCACTCATTGCAAACATCACTGTTTATTGCATTTATAATTCCCACTGGCTACGAGAGCCAAGAATACTCAGAGAAACAGCCAGAACTGTAATAGCAGGAGACAGTGAAAATGCTCTGTTTCACAGGCTATTCGGTATCTTCCAAATCACATTAAGAAGCTCGGAATATACAACTCGGCAGTTTTCAAGAGACAGCGGTCAAAGCGTCACAAACTTCACCCTCTCAGCAAGGGCCTCTGCAGCGTCTCTTCCCACAGTAACGGATTCGGATGCTGAAGGACCAGGAGTTGGATTCAATAAATTATTAAACAAGACCCATGCACGGGGCCCCTGCCAGTGCGGTACTGGGCACTTCCTATTGCTGGGAAACCCGAGGTTCATGTTTCGGCTCTTTCAGTCCCAAAAGCTCTGTTCTGAGCTCCCCGGGCTTCGGTGGAATTTCAGGTATCGTCTAGGAAAGAAACAGAAACAAAACACTAAGACGCCGCGCTGTGTCAGACCCTCACTCACCGTGACGGGACGAGTCCTGCTCCTGCTCCACAGCCAGGCTCTCCCAGGAGAACCGCTGCAGGATCGAAGGCCCCTGCCCACCCCGAGTCCAGGGTCCTACCGCCCCGCACTGCGGGATGCACCACTGGACAATGGCAAAACCACTGCGGCCTGGTCTTCCAGGAAAGTGGACAGGAAAGGCAGCAGATGAGTTTCTTTTTTTGTGATGACTTTTCTTCGTAATGATTTTATTCCGAAATAATTCACATACTATGCCATTTTCCCATTTGAATCGTACAAGTGAGAGCTGATTGCAGGCATGTGCCTGTAATTCCGGACTATGGGAGGCTGAAGCAGGGGGATTTCAAGTTCAAGGCCAGCCTGGACAAGTTATGGAGACGGAGCAAAACCCTGTCTCAATTTGAAAAGAAATAGGGGCTAAAGAGAGAACCCAGTGTGAAGGAGCGTGGTTGGTTCTCAGTACTGCCCCACAAAAGAGATACAATTTGGGGCTGGGGACGCAGCTCTGGGGTAGACTACCTGCCCAGCGCACATGAGGCCCACGCGAGAAAAGTGTACAGTTAAGTGGTTTTCAGTATGACACAGTCGCGTATCTGTGAGTCACCACAGTACGTTTCAGAACATTCCCACCAGCGTAAGGAAGCTCCACGCCCAGCAGCATCACCCCATCTCAAGGCAGCCCTCCCCACGGCCGCCAGAACTCTTTTTGATACTGGGGATGGAACTCACGACTTCACACCTGACAGGCAGGCACTGTGCCGCTGAGCCAAATGCCCAGCCCCCTGGAACGTCTCGTCTCCAGATTTACCTGTTCTGGCTGTTGCTTTGTTTTGTTTTGCTTGAAACAAGCCTCAGTGTGTATGTAGTTCGGGCTGACCTTGATCTCACAGTGATCCTCCCGCCTCAGCCTCCCGAGTACTAGGTTACAAGCGCGTGCCACCACACCCAGCTTTTTGGTGTCTCACAGGAGAGGCAGCATACAAAGGGTCCTTTGTGACTGGGTCCTTCCACATAGCTGAATGTTTTCAGGTCCAGCCACACTGTGCCATCCACCTGTACATCGCTTCTTTTCCTTGCTAAATAAAATCCAATGCGCTGACATACCATGCTTTATGGATGCATTCATCAGCCAACAGGCATGTGGATTACATCAACCCTTTGGCTCTACCTTTGTGTTAAGTTTTCCAGTGGACACAGGTTTGTGTGTCTGCTGGGTACAAACTACAACTGGAACCGCTGGGTCCCGCAATGCCCACAGGAGGTGCTGCCAGTGTGTTCCAAAGCAGTCACCTCTGGCCACTTCTCCAGGGATGCCCGGGGGTAGGAATGCCTCCACGTGCCCTGGACACCTCTGCTGCCCAATCTACGACAGCCACACGGGGGGCAGGAAGTGGTCTCTGGCTGTGGCTTTGATCTCCACTTCTCTGATGCCCACTGACACAGAGCGGCCTTTCTTGTGCTTCTTGGTGACCTCTGAACAAGGCCGGGAGGGAAGACGACAGCGGTGTTTGTGCAGCTCTCCCAGAGTGGACGAGGCAGAAGCCCACCTGCAGAGAAGCCAGCCGGGGTTCTGCCTTCCCAAGGAAGGCCAGGCTGTCGCATGTTCCTCAGGAGGGAGGAGGGGACCAAGGGCGGGCATCGGACGTCCAGCACCTGTCACTCCAGACAGCTCTGAGAAGTGGCACGACCTGAGCCAGGTGTGGTGGTGCGTACCTGTCGTTTCAGCAGCCGGGAGGCTGAGGCAGGAGGACTGCCACAAGTTCAAAAGCCAGCCTGGGCTGCGTAATGAGTTCAAGGCCAGCCCGGACTACACAGCAGCACCCTGTCTCAAAATAAAGGTGACAACAGTGGCTTGCTGAGAAGACGCTGCAGGAAGGGGAGGGCGGAGGAGAGAGGCCCGGCCACGGGGGAAGCAACAGAAGGGTGACAAGTGGTGCAGGCGTGGCATAGTGTTCAGATGAATCCCACAGTCCTGTAAGAGTGTTATGGCACCCGAGTTACAGCCTAAACAACTTGAAAGAAACGAGCCACCGGGGCTGGGGATTTAGCTCAGGGGCTGGGGATTTAGCTCATGGGGCTGGGGATTTAGCTCAGCGGCATAAGCACCTGCCTTGCAAGCAGGCAGTCGTGAGTTCAATCCCTGGTACCGATAAAAAGGAAAAAGACCAAAAAAAAAAAAAAAGAAACGAGCCACCTCCTCGGCTCTTGGGGTGCACCATGCAGGACAGTGGGAAGCAAGCTCTCAGGACGCGGCCCCCGGGGCCATCAGGGTCTCAATACTGAGCTGCACCCCAAACTTTAGCTGTCAGACTACAAGGTTTTGCTAGGAGTCAAGAGTACTAGCAGCACAGCCAGGCCGATTCCCAAGACCAGGCAAAGAATGGAAGCGCTTTTGGGGTGAGTGGGCAGGTGGCACCCTAACCCCACTTCCCCTCCTGGCCTTTAAAGGCAGGTGGCACCCTAACCCCGCTTCCCCTCCTGGCCGTTAAACACCCAGAGAGGAGCCCGTCAGTCGGAGGTGGCCTGGACCCTGCAGATGCCCGCTCTGCAGGGTGGACACCAATGACAACAAGATGGGAGCCAAGCCAACCTCCAGGGTCAAGTTCACGCTTTCCTTCCTTTGTGAGAACTGCCGGGGGCTCTTCCCATGTAAGGGAGATCAAACAAACCGTGCTTCTACGGAAACTACTGTCACCTTCTTCCCCATGAAGCCTCTCCGTGCTTCACCGCAGCTCTGCAAAGAGGCGTTCTGCAGCGGGAAGCAGGAGCCTGGGCAGCGCGGGTTGTAGGGACTGCATGTGATGCCAACAGGGACTGAGCAAATGGCATCTGGAATACATACCACACAGGGAGTATCTGCATTTCAGCATACAGGAGCTGAGGGGGCACATGGTGCGGGCGCCACATGCAAGGCCCTGGGTCCAATCGCTAGATCGCAGCAGAAAGAAACAAAACCTGTGCTTGTGTTTCGTGAGTGTGTGTACACACCCACCAACAAGTGGTGGTGACAAAAAAAAAGAAGGGTGATGGGGGGGGTTGTTTACTCAACGCACACCCCTCAACTCAAATGGGTATTTTACAGAGGTACGGTGTGATTCATTAATACAAATAAAAAACAGAAACACCGAACAGCTTGAGTATCAGATCCTTAATCACTGCCTCATTTGAGCTATGACTTTGGGGTCAGGGATGTAGCTCAGTGGCACAGCATCTGCCTGGCATGCACACGGTCCTGAGTTCGATTCCCAGAACCAAAAAAAAAAGTTAGGCTTACCTAAGTTATGGCTTTGAGTCTCTTCCTTCACTTTTGTGAACCTCTGTCTCCTCACTTGACAACAGGGATAAATACTTCCCAACTGTGGTGAAAATCAGCTGCAATTAATTAGTTCCAACACATTGTTGGCTGACTAAATGTCACCCCGTCCAGGCAGTCCTCCAGGGAGAGTCCGGCAGCAAACCACCACATCTGCACACAGCGTGACATTTAGCACACTCTCTGGCGATGATCTACACTATACTTTCTCGTCCCCGCCTCCCTCGATCTCCAGTTCCTGATTTAATAAACGCTTGTTACCATCGACTTAAATTTCTCCGTTCCATGACGGTCTTTATTTGCTTTTCATCCTGCACATTTGCCGATCACCTCCGCCACGCCAAACTCTCTTCCTTTTTTTATAATTATTTTCTTTTTTAGACAGTCTCACTATGCAATGCAAGCTGGCCTTGAGCTGTCTTTGCAGTCCTGGCTAGTCTTGAACTCGCAAGTGACCTCCTGCCTCAGCCTCCCAAGTACTGGGATGACAGGCGTGCGCCTCCACGCCCGACACCAAACGGTCTCTTGTGGAGCTTGCGTTCCAGCGGAGCAAAGCCCAAGCACCGGCGCACACGACTGCGCGCTGCGACCGGCGACCTCGGCAGGCCAGCGCGAGGAGCCCGCAGCAGGAGCCCAGGGCCCGGGAAACCGGGCTCGCGCAGCCACTTCCGGCCCCGCCGGAAGTTAGGGAGAGGACAGCAAGCGCAGGCCACACCGGGGGACGGCACGGCTCAAGAGCTGCCCCGAGGTAGCGTTAGGCGGGACGCGGCCTGGACAGGGGCACAGAGCGGCACAGGCGGAGAGGCCGCCCGGGCCGCCGTGACCCCGCTCCCCGGCCCCAGCCCACTCACCAGGTCGGGGCGGTAGTACCTGTGCACCGCCTCGGCGCCCGCGCACATGGCCAGGAGGCTGGCGGCGAACATCTTCAGGTAGGTGGGCCAGGGCACGCCCGCGGGCATGGTCGGCTGCGGGACGGTCCTCGGCTGCACCGGACCCCCAAAAGGGAGGCACCAGCGGCGCGCCGGAGGGGAATGCGCGGGTACCGCGGGCGCAGGCGCAGGCGCAGGCTCAGACGCACTCACACGCCCGGGCGGAAGTGGGGCTGGGGCACGAAGGAGCCGTTGTTCATTTTTTATCGATTTTCACATCCTTGGCCGCCCCTTGTCACTATCCCCAAACTATCGTGGGGTTTCCTTGACAGGTGGGGTGTCCCAGGCTCGAGCCTGCATTTCCGCATCAGTTTATCCTGCTGCGCGCACAGGGGAAACCGTGCGCCTTTGCCTCTCTTAGGAGTTTGACACTTGGGTGAGGTCACCGCCAGCGAGTGGGGTTAACCGCGCTCACTTTCCGGGTTCTTGGCGTCTTCTGCTACCTGACACAGCGCCATGCCCAGGCAGTGGTGTCCTCGTGCGCTGCTGCTGCTGCTGCTGCTGCTGCTGCTGCTGCTGCTGCTGCTGCTGGAGAAGACACCAGCAGTCAACGTGACCTAGTTACCTGGATTTTTATGAGTGGGTTTTTTGTTGTTGGTGGTACTGGGAATCGAACTCAGGACCTTGCGCTTGCCAGGCAGGTGTTTATGCCGCTGAGCTAAATCTCCGGCTTAACATGAATTTTTAGACAGTGAGTTTTGTTAAGCAATGTTAGTGCAAAAATGAATTCTAAAGCATTAATTTTTTTATGTGTAACACAAATCATGGTTCCTGCATTTTAAAAATAATTGTACAGAGATGTATTTGACACATAATAAATTCTCACAGAGTATCCTTTTGATGCAGTTCGTTCTGCGTGCACATGAAACCATTCCCACAGTGTAGGTAATGAGCATACCCATCACCCTAAAAGTTTCTTTGTGCTTCTTTCTAATGCTTCCCACACTGCTTCATTCCCTAGGTAATCACAGAGCTGCTCTCTGTCACGTTTCCATATTATAGAGTGCTGTATAGAAATGGAATAAAACACTCTGTACTGTTTTTTGGTCTGGTTTATTTTTCGCGCTTTTTTGAGATTCATCCACTTTGTTGCTTGTACCAGTAGTCGACTCTCTTTTATTGCTAAATATGTTTATATCTCCAGTTGGCTGTTCCCTTTACTTCCTGGTGGGTTTTGGTGGCTTCCAGTTGGTTAATGGGAAGAAAGCTGCTGAGAAGAGCACGAGGTGAGGAAGCCTTGTACACAAGTCTTCTGTGAACAGGGGCTCCCTCTCCTACTGGGTATACACCTAAGTGAACATCCGGTGCCTGTGGTAGGTGTATATATGTATACATATTTTTTTAATTAACAAACTTTTCCAGAGTAGTTGTACAATTTGGATATTCCCACTAGCAATGTATGAGAGTTCCAGTTCCTCTGTTTTTCTCCAACACTTGCAATGGTCAGTCGTTTTTAACGATTCTAATAGGTATATACTTTCTCTCATTTTGGTTTTAATTTGTATTTCAATCATGATTAAGGACTCATGTCCATTTGCAAAAACAAAACAAAAAAGGCTTGAACACATACCTTGCACCATGTAAAGAAATTAGAATGAACAATAGGCTTTCATGCCCTTACAGTTGCATTGGTGAAGCATAGATTCAAATATTCTGCCCAGTTTTTTGAAGGTTGTTTTCTTAAAAGTTTTGGCTTTATTCCTTCCTCAAATGTCAGATAGAATTCATGAGATAACCTAACTGGAGTTTTTTTTGTGGCCCAGGCTGGCTTCGAACTCACTGTGCAGCCCAGGCTGACTTCACAGTGATCCTCCTGCCTCAGCTTCCTGAATGCTGGGATTACAGTCATGCCATACTAGTCTAATTTCTTTGTAAAATGCACATAATAATGGCTACTTTGATGGTTAATTTTATGCACTAGCTTCGCTAGGCATGCCACCCAGGACATTTAAGTGTATGTACTTGGATAAAGTGGTTTGTTCTCCATTATGTGGGTGGGCTTCCTGGAGTCTGCTGAAGGTGTGCAGACAGGAAAGGACTGGAGTCCCCTGGAGCAGGAGGGAGTTCTCCTTTGGACCCCAACTGTAAAATGGTGTAATACTTATCTCCTGTTCATGTACTGGAACCTGGTCACCAGTGTGATCGCGTTGGGTGAAGTCGTGAGCAGATTAGATCCTGAGGGCACAGCCCTTGTAACAGAGTCCCAGAGAGCTCCCTCCTGTTCGAGCAAAGATGCCCGCTAACAGGTACATATATCCTCACACCAGGACACAGGGCCTCCACCAGTGCCCCGACAGGGGGCCTCCAGCCCCCAGAGCTGTGGAAAGCAAGTTTTCAGGTTTTGTTTTGGCACCTGAAGGGCTAAGACGTGACACTTGGCTCATGCAGTTATTCCGGGGTTTAAGTGCATTCACCTGTGCCAAGGACCTAGGGCGGCCCAGGGCACATGTTCAACTGTCATGGCTGCCGGCAGTATGACCAAGGTCTCCTGTTCTCCTCAGTGCTCTGAGCTGTTAGTCTCTGAGGTTCCCTATCAATGAGGACACTGGCAGCCACTTGTGAACGAAAACCCACAGCACAAAAAGCCCTGTCTGAAATCCAACCTTGTTGATGTCTTGGGTCAGCTAAGAAGGAAGCCAGCCCCTGCTTCCCCGAAGGCAGAGCGCATTAGCATTGGGAGGAAGAGGGGACAGGGAAAGTGACCGCCCCTCTGGGGGCTCCCTTCACCTTTGCTCCTACCAACAGCTTCGCCCACCAACAGCTTCTCGGAGCAGAGGCTCATTTGGGCTCCCTTCTTTCAGGCTTTCTGGAAACAGCAGATCAAGGCTTCAACTGTGTCCCCCTTCCCAGGATCACTGTCCCTTAAGCTTTCTTTAGCGGCCCAACTGAGCAGAGGACCCTGGTTTAATGCATGGAGCTGGGGGGACCCAGAGACCAGCATTCCCTGGTTGGGTAGGGGGTCCTTGCTGCCCAGGGTTCCCCAGGAAGGAGTCAGGAGCTCTCCACACATTTCAGTCACCAGAAGGCTCTCTGCAGAGTAACCACAGCAATCTACCTGCTTTTGGAACTTTCGCAGGCTGTGGTCCTGAGTCCTAATGAAATCAGAGGATAGGATGGGCTTTTGTTTATTCATTGAGCAGATATTCACTGGACACCTCTCTAATGGACAGAGTGTTCTTAAGAGTTCTGTAACGTTTTAATATCGTTCTGGGCCAGGAATTTAGCTCAGTGGCCTAAGCACCTGCCTGGCAAGCATGAGGTTGTGAGTTTGAACCCGGGTACCAAAGCGCAACAAAAACCAACAAACAACCCTAAAATATCATTCTACCAGGTGTGATGGTGCACACCTGCAATCCCAGCACTAGAGAAGCTAAGACAGGACTGCACTGGAAGCCAGCCTGGGCTACATATTGAATTTAAGGCCCTCTCTCAAAAAACAAAACCCTGAAATACTGCTTCATTTATATTTCCAACAATACAATGCAAACTAACCTACCTTTCTGTACTTGTGAAAGTTCTTGGATCTTAGAATAACAGTGACACAGAGCACCAGCCTTCTCCCAGGTCGCGTGTCCCATGAGTGAAAATAACCCTTTGCTCCTGAGCCAGGGAGGTCTGGATTTAACAGCACTGGCACTTACGGGGGAAGGCTAAGACTGCCACGTTTTTCGTCACGTAAACTAAAGAGACAAAGACGCTTGTCTCTGGAGAGTTATCTGATGAAGTCATTGCACAATCACCAGTGACAGAAACTGAGAGGTGAAAACCCACATACGCTGTGTGGTGGCGCATCCCTGTAACACCAGCACTATGGAGGCTGATGCAGGAAGATCACAAGATCAAGAATCCCAAGGTGCAGCCCCACCTGGGCAAATTAGAGTCCTGTCTCAAATAAATACAAAGGACAGAGTTGTAGCTCAGGGGTACAGTCCCCCTGGGTTCAATGCCCCGGAACCACAAAAACAAAATCCAAAAGCTACACACACGCGTGCGCGCACACACACACACACACACACACACACACCCCACTGTAAGAACCATGAAATAAAAGTGGGGTTTGGAAACGGGCCCATCGCATGCCGTGGCCTCGGGGCTCCCCACGCACCCCCATCACCGTGGCTGGTGATTAATGAACAGTTTTTAATCGGGAGAAGATTTGAGGCAAAAACCTCTGAATAACACACCACGGCCGCCCAGAGCGCAGGGCCACGCGCGCAGCCGGGACTCGCGGGTCTCGCCCCTTCCCGACAGGCCGCGCGGCGGAGAGGCGCCCCGCGGGGGCACGCGATTGGGCGGGCGCGTCACGTGACGGCCGGGCAGCGGAAGTGCCGCGCGGAAGCCGGTCCAGCGGGAGGGGTTAGCGCGGTCTCCCACGGCGGCCATCGGGCTAAAGTCTCCGGTGTCCCCTTGTCGCCGTGCGGGACTGCCGGGACGCTGAGGCCAACGGCCGTGGGCACGGGGGGACCAGCCGCCCGCGCGGCCTGGGCATGGAAGCGGAGGCCGCGGGCAGGTAACGCGGCACCGCCCTCACCGGCCCCTCTCGTCCTCCCTCTCCCGCCTCCCCCTCCCCGACCCCGCGGCGGGCAATGGCGGGCGGGGGTCTGAGCACAAAGGCCTGCCGCGCGTGCGCGCTGCGGGTCTGCGCGGGCGGGAGCCGCCGGCTACCGGGGCCCGGGCGGCTTTCCCTGCATCTGTGCCTGGTTTCGATTTCGCCTAAGCGACCGGCCACCCCGGTGATTCCGGCCATGCAGAGAGCCGGGTCGAGGGACCACCTCCAGCTGTCCTGTTACAGTTAGTCCATGTGCGATGCTTTCCTCCGCGGTCTTAACTAAAAGCAACGCTGAGGGTCACGTACTGCGGCGATGGGGATGGGTATGACGCTGTCAAGGAGTGATTTCAAAATTGGCTGAGGTTTCCAGTGGCCTCGAGACGATCGTTTCAAAAATGTATTTCGAGAGGGTTAGGTAAGTCAGAGAAGTTCTGAAAAAGTAGATTTGAATTATTGACAGAAAGCTAAACTAGAAAAATAAGGTGACTGAATCTTTAAAAGGAAAAGGTATATAGTCATTTCCATTGAAATAAAAACACTGTTAATCCTAATGAAGAATTATTCTTTCGGTGTCTGATGGGTTGCTGAACTTTCAGGACAGTTTGTAAAAGGAGGGTCTGTAAAAGGAGGGTCTGCAGTCCTGAAACTGGTGGTGTGGAGTTTTGGGGTTGGTTTGGTTTGGTTTGACTTTTAACATGTGAAGATTCAAGCCAGGGCTTCACACAGGCCTAGGCAAGTGCCCTACCTCTGAGTAATATCCCCAGGCCAGGAGCAGCACACCAAAATAAGCAAAATAAGTGGCCTTTAAAGTTTAGTAATAAATCACCATACCTAAGCTTGCCCTTTTCTCTTGTGTTATGGTGACCCAATTCTGGAATACAATTCTCTGCTTCTTTCTTAGAAGTACTTTGCAAATGAGAAATTCACCAGACCTTGTAAAAATCTCTCTCCCATTTGTTCTCTTGCATCACATGAGAACTGGAACCAACCAAAGCCTATCATCAGGTGAATTACACAATATAATGCCTTGTTCAACAAAATGGCTTCTGTGGTTCTGCTCAAAGCTCTGGCTGTATGTATATGTCTTCATGCATCAGACTTGCAGAGCTTTGCCTTCAGAAAATGTGGAAAATTTTGCATAATATTCAAAGACTTTATCTTTGGGGGTTCTGAAATGACTCCAATACTAAGTAGCCCTCGGAAGGTGGTCTCGGTTACCCTTGACTTTGGTCTGATAAGTTAATGGAATGCTGGGTGTAGTTTACTTGTTATTTGGAAAGCAAGTGTCAAACCATTCAAAGAAAAAATATTCCGTGGGTGTAGACTGTTTTTAGATGGGAAACTACATAGTTCAAGAGTCTTAAACTGTGTTTACAGTCCAATAAACCAGAGAAAAAAGGAGAAATCAAGTAAAACACCCCGTACATGTCCAGTGACCTCAAGCATGAAAAGGATTTTGTAAAAGTAAAAGGTGTGCTGAGCATGGTGGCTCACGCCTGTCATCCCAGCACTCGGGAGGCCGAGGCAGGAGGATTGTTGCAAGTTCGAGACCAGCCTGGGCTACACAGTGAGCTCACCGTCAGTCTGAACTCTACAGCAAGACCCTGTCTTAAAAGACAAAAACAAACAAATGAAAAAGTAAAAGATGCAAGATAGGAAGATAGGATGGCAGATCAGAAGGGACTGCAAGGGCTGAGGATTTAGCTCAGTGGTGTAAGCGCCTGCCTGCCTGGCAAGTGCAAACTCATGAGTTTAATCCCCAGTACCAAAAAAAAAAAAAAAAAAAAAAAAAAAAAAAAAAAAAAGTGGTGACTGGAAAAGCATGATAGACCATGGAGAACACAGATGGAGTTGGCCTTGCTGGCGCGTGACTGCTCAAGATCAGTGAGGGCCACTCAGAGAACTTCAGGTCCTCCCCGTATTTCAGGAGAAGGCCAATTACAGCAGTCCTAAACCAGATGTGGTGGTGCACACCTGTAACCTCAGCACTCAGGAACCTGAGGCAGGAAGATTGCCATGAGTTCTAAGCCAGGTGGGTGAGGCCCCATCTCAAAAAGCAAAACAAAAAATCCAGATAATGCCAGTTCTTGAGAAGCTGTAAACAGCAGGTCAGCAACCTGAAGAATGAGAATAAGCACTGTCCCCCCACCCACCCCTGGCCTTGCCTGCCAGCACACAGTTAACTGGAGCCTCCACTGTCCAGTCCTCCCCAAGCCCCACCCCGGAGTGCTTGAGGATCTTGGGGCATCTGCATATAAACCCTGTGCTGTATTATAAATTGCCACAGATCATTTGTAGAGAAGGAATGTATTGTCATAGATAGGTTTCTGGGTTTTTTGAAGGATGATACATGTCTCTGAGATAGCAGGTCAGATTATTTTTGTTGTTTATTTTTCACTTCTTAATTGCCAACAGTGACTTCTAGGATTTAATTTTTAGTTTCTGAGTTCCAGACTTTCAAAAGATACTTAAATGGCCCCTAGCTATATTAAGGAACCACATTTCAGGTGACAGTTTTAAAAGTGAAGAAGCCTTTTATAATGTGAGTGCTGTCTCAGTGTGGACTGGGTTTTGTCAGGTGCTCTAAGTGGCACTGAGAATGTTAGTGTGAAATGTGGGTTAGCAGCAGGTGCGTTGCCTTCCTGACCATGTGACAGTGACAGACTGGCGAACCTACTGTGTTCTTCAGGTCATTCATTTATTGTGATCACATGAGGTGTGGGTAAGCCATGGCTTCGATCCCCAGAACTGCAAAACACAAGTATATCTTAGTCACTTTATCATCGCTGGGACAAAGTAGCTGCCACCCACAACTTAAAGGGAGAGGGGGAGAGGTTTGCTTTGTGTCACAATGTTAGATGTTTCAGTGCTGACTGGCACACAGAAACGGCATGCAGAAGGGTCTGAGGTGGAGGACTGTCCACATCCGGGCAGCCAGGCAGGAGGAAAGAGAAGAGAGGAGCCCGGGCAGAGAACCACCTTCTAAGTTACGCCCCGGTGGTCTGTCGCTGCATACCAGGCTCTCCTGGTGTGGCACTGTTTAGCCACAGCACCCCCATGATAGGATCACATTCAGAGAGCCCCACCTGCACCCCATGAGTGCATGGGAGTTTTGGGGGTCATTCTAGATCTAAAGCAGAATATTGTGGCCCTGGCCCCCTCAGGACTCATGTGTATCTTTTATGTAAAATGCATTTAGTCTGTCTCTGAGGTTTGCCAAAGTGTTAACAGTTCCAGCATTGCTGAAAAGTCGAGCCTTCTCCAAGAGTAGAGGCAAACTCTTAGCTATGAGCCCGTGTAAAAATCAAAAAAGCAAAGGTAAACGCTTTGAGCATACACTGGCGCAGCACAAACATTGTCATTCTAGAGGGAAGAACAGGAGGATGAAAAGGAACTGGACAAAAGCAAGGCTGGAAGCCAGCAGGGCAAATACTAGCTTGTAGTTTCATGTCCAGGACCCCAGGACAGGCTGGGGCAGGATGTGGGTTCCAAAGGCGTGGGAAGCCCTGCCGCTGCCGCATGCTCAGTGCAGTTGTCATGACCTCCCTCTGAGGCTGGCCTCTGCCTGACTGCGTGCGGCTCTCCTCAGGAGACAAGCCCACTCCTGTTGCCTCCAGCTTTCCTGGGTCCCCACTGTGCTTTTGGCTTCACTCAGCCACACACACTCCCAGGCCCTCGTCTGAAATGTGAGTGGAAGCCTCCCTGACCCTACAGTTCTTGCATTGTGCTTGCCCATGTGGCTCACGCCAGGGTCTGCCACCAGCCCAAGCAGGCCCTCTTAGACCTTGGCTACAGAGGCTTCCAAGTGCCTGGATGGCCGGGCACTGACTCAGATCCCAGGGAACCAGTTTCCTGTGCAGCCTTTCTCCAACAGAGTGCCCTGGGCTGTCTTCCACTGCTGCACATGTTTGGTAGGGTTCGGAGTGTCTTGCTGATTCCTGAGATGTCCTCAGGGTCTCGTTCCTGTTTCACTTAGGCAAAGCAATTGGCTTCTTTTAACGTTAATCTCAGAAGCTGTACTCTCTGTGGCCCCACGTGTTGGCTCTTCCTTTCTGGTGAAACTACAAAGCCCTAAAATCATTTAGTTTTACCATTGCTCCTGATTCACACTGTAAAACCTGACTGACAGCAGCCAGAAGTATCCATACCGTGCCCGAACTTTGGGCTGCCTTGAAATTTCCTCTCCTAGGTTCATTGGGCCACCACCCCTTTAGCTCAGTCCTCCAGAAAGTCTCAGAATGTGGGCAGCATGTAGACAAATTTTCTGCTAGAGCGCAACCCACATGGCCTGGAGTCCAGCTCTGAATGGTATTCCTGTCCGAGCTGAAACCTCCCGAGCCAGTCTTGACCAACCACCTTTCTGTCTGTTTTCTGATCTTCTGACTTCTGACCAGAGTCTCCATCATCAGCTCACAGCATGCGAAGGCTTCTCCAGCAGACATCTTCCCACCTTCCAGACTCCTCCTGGTAACCAATGCCGAAGGCTGCTGCACCACGTGGCTGGACGTGGTCTCAACAGTGGTCCCCCTCTTGGTACCAGAGCATGCTTTAGTCACTTTCTCCGGCCAGGACAAAATATCTGACACTCGCAACTCGAGAGGTTTATTTCCCCTCACCGTTCCAGAAGTTTCAGGGCATGGATGGCAGGCTCCAAGCAGCAGTGGCCTGGTGTGGAGGACAGATGCCCCTCTCGCAGCAGCCAGGAAGCAGTCCTGGAGGGGGACAGACCTTCCAGGCCCCGTCCCCAGTGATGGTCTTCCAGCCAGGCCTCTTCTAGCAGCGTCTTCCGCTGTCACACCCTGCCATTACCTTGCACAGGCACAGGCTTGCCTTGGAGCAGACGAGCACCTGGGGGTGTTCCAGGGCTGAAGCGGAACCGGGTGTCAGGTTCACTGCTAGGTGTTCAGTCCGAAAGTGATCGCAGTGCTGGTGTCAGAACTGCCACTGTCCACGGTCAAGGCACCTGGTCATTTTATTAGAATCCTCTGAGTATCACTCCTCCAGATCTCGCAGTCTGATCTTAACTGTATCCAGGTTCTCCTTAGAATATTTAGATCATAAGCAGCGAATAGCCAGTGTTTCAACAATTTAAGAGAGTTATTAGTGCTACTAAAGAAAATCCTGCAAAAAGAGGGCATTTTGCTTTGTGCTGAGCACAGTTCTGAGCTCATCACTTTCCTTTACTATAACATTTTAGTAGTGGCACACACCTGTCATCCTAGCACTCAGGAAGTTGACGCAGGAGGATCACAAGTTGAAGGCCAATCTAGGCTACATCGTGAGTTTGAGGCTGGCCTGAACTACATAGTGAGACCCTGTGTCAAATAGGCAAATAATGTATTTTTTAAACATTTAACCTCTGTCCCATGTCTGTATATTTTCTCTATGTGCAGCTTTAGCTTATGTGCTACTTTATATATATATATATATATATATTTATTTATTTATTTTTTACTGTAAAATATATATTAAGAGGTGGGGGTGACACATTAAGACTTCAGTGACATAGCACCTGCCTAGTAAACTTGAGGTCCTGAGTTCAGTTCCCGGTACCAAAAACAAAACAAAGCAAAACAAAATAAAATAAAAATTAAACTTTCCCGTGCTTTTAGATCAGTGGGACCAGTTTCTATTAGCAGCCCAGTATTCTCATGTCAGTATACTGTAGTTTATTAACTCCCTGTCTCTTAATTTTTGCATAAGTTAAGAGTGGTGTATTCAAGGCCAGGGATTTAGCTCAGTGGCACAAGCGCCTGCCTGGCAAGTGCTAGGTTGGGAGTTCGATCCCCTGTACCAAAAGAAAAAAAAAGAATGATGTATTCAAAAAGTAAGGCTCTCTAGATACAGATCAGTGCTGTTCTCACTGGTTCTCAGCCGTGTTTTCTCCCGTTGGAGCATCCAGCATGCAAGCCTGCACAACCCATACTGAGGTCGTGTCCTGGCTCCCGTCTCTGAACCATCTCACTACAGGGCCTCGCCCCTCTGACCTTTCTCCATGCAGCAGACACAGGCTGCCCAGTGCCTTCTACGTGCTCGATGCGTCCAGCTTCCTTCCTGATGATGGCGCCCTCTTCCGGACTCTTCCTCTGTTCACTGCCCAGGCTTTGGGCTGGCAGCAGCAGCCTAAGGGAAGGACTCCCAATTACTGGACAGCGTGTGAAGGTTTTCTTCTAAGGCCCCCATGTTCCTTCCTTTAAACAGAATTGAACAGTGTTCAGAAGAGCTTAGAGATTTTTTTCTCATAAATTGAATAGATTTTTATGAAAACAATCATTCCTAGCCCCACTGGGTGACAAACCACAGCCAGCAATAACAAAAGCCAGGTCTAGTGAGTACATAAGAAAATAGGTGAATGCATCAAAAGAAAACCATGATGTAGGTTGAAGGGGATCTTTCCACAGAAAACTACATCCCAGAGGCTGGGGACACACATTGCATCTGAACAGGCTAACGCCCGGGGGGACGGGCCTTGCAAGTCTGTCCACTAGAAAACCCCAGAAGCAGGCCGACTTGACACAGCGGGCAGGAGTTGTGGGTGACACTTGGTGTCATCAGGGACCGTGTCCTGTCTAAAGCACTGGGAGAGGGAGGCTGTTTGCCTAGGAGCTAGTACCTCCTCCACCATTACGTCCTCTCGGTAGATACTACAGCCTGCTGACAGGATATCGGGATCTGGGGAGTCATCTTACAGCTGACCATTTAAACTTGCATTTAGGCTGCCCCAGTGTACAGAGCTGCAACCCCTGCACTGGGGATGGGGTAGGAGGACGGAGCATTTGAGACCAGCCTGGGCTACACCCTGAACTCTTCTTCAACAGGAGAAAAGCTTGAAGAAGGCTAGGGATGTGGCTCAGCCTGTGGCTTTGATCACTAATATTGTAAAAACAGACAAAACCTCCCATTCAGATAATTTGATGATCACTGTGAACCACTTGTCTTTCCAGCTATTCCCTTGAGCAAGCTCAAGCATTCTACCCGTTCGCCTATCAGCCAGTGATGGCTGAGGCTCCTGACCTGGCAGCCCCGGTGGCCGAGCAGCAGATGCCTCCAGAAGCCCCCGCCCCAGCTCCTGACCAGGAACCTGCGAAAGGTAGTGGCCACCTCGACAACCTAGAACAGTGACGCCCTGGCTTTTCCACTGCACGGGAACAGGTTGCGGGAGGCCTGCAGCTCTGCCTCAGCGCCGTCCACTGTCCAAGCAGTCAGTGTGTGCCGGGCACGGCAGGAGTCCTGGGAGTGAAAGACCCTGGACGGGACACTGGAGCCAGGGCCTAGCGAGGAGCAGTAAGAGAAGAGGCTGCCCGGACCCTCGGACCCTCGAGGCTGAGTGTTACCCGGAGGGCTGCACATCCTGTCCTGAAGGCCTCAGGGCATGAGCCAGGGGAGTGTGTCACCGAGTGACAGCGCACAGAGACAGGAAAGGAGGGGGTGGATGCACTGTGGGCCATCAGTGTTCTTGGGAACGGAGATCCAGGGTCTCCGCTGTCTGATTAGCCAGTGCAGGCCGGGGCAGAAGGGGTGGATGGGCAGGTTACCATCATAATCCACCGTGCTGCATTGTCCTCAGTGGACTTCATACAGTTCCACTGACCACCAAGATCCAGTGATGGAGAGGAAGCGAGGTTTCCACATCCAGGGGTAGCGCAGGGCAGCCCCGGACAGATCCTGTGTCCGTGGGGATGACTGATGTAGACAGCGCGTTTAAAATCAGGCCGCAGCCACTGGAGGTGCTAAGATCCCCACTTGGGAGGCTGAAGCAGCAGTTCAAGGCCAGCCAGGGAAACTTAGCAAGACCCAGCCTCAGACTCAAAACTACCCAGAAAATGAGGCTGGAGATACAGGGATGCAGCGGGTGTAGAGAGCAGGCAAGGCCGTGGAGCTGTTGGAGTGTCTGGACGGAGCGAGGGTGACAGGAGCAGGCGGAGGACGCGGTGGGACGCACGTGGAGGCGGTGTCCTGAGCATGGGAGTGAATTTCCTTCAGGACCCGGGAGAGCGAGGGCTTGGGAGAAGCTGTCACTCTGCTCTGTGACAGTACGCTGAGGCTCACTTAGCGCCAGCTGGATGCGATGAAGGCCTCAAGGTGGCGTCACAGTGGCAGAATACACTGGGAGGGCTCAAGAAGCCGGAGGTGTGGGCCCCACGGTCCCCTCCAGGGGCTCTTGCCCCATCAGCCTGAGGGCTGGGCTCCTGTTGTGGGCTCCCCTGTGTCAAAGGGAACCCCAAAGGGTTGGAGGAGGCGGGTGCGGAGAAGGTGGCGGCTTCCTCCAGCAAAGCAGTGTTGCTACAAGAAACGTGCTCGGGGCTGGGGATTTAGCTCAGCGGCATAAGCACGTGCCTTGCAAGCAGGCGGTCATGAGTTCGATCTCCAGTACTGATAAAAAAAAAGAAGAAGAAAATCAAAATTAAGAAATGTGCTCACAGCTCACTGTAGGGGCCTGGAGCACCCTGAGTCCTCTGCACTGAGCCGCTTCCGCCTGTCTCTGTCGGTCTGGGTAGGCATCCGGGGAGCCACTGGGGCTCCCCAGCTGCAAACTGCAGGTGCCAGGCCTTCCCATAGGGAGCGACCGAAGTAACGTGATGCAGCAGAGAAGAAAGACTGTGCCCATCCTGCCAGTCCTGGTGGAGGAATCCCCAGATAGGAGTGAAGGAGAGGGGTGGGGGAAGCACAGAAGGGGGTGCTGGAACTCGGGGTCAGACTGGCGTCGTGGCACCCCAGCATCCCAGACTGCAAGTTCTGTGCTACATCTCAAGCGCCTGTCATAGAAAAAGAGTTAAGGGTGAGAAAGCCTGCGGGTAGCTAGATCAGCGGGTCTCAGCGGGTCCCTGCAGCCAGGGCACATCAGGCAGGGCCAGGCACCCAACGGTGGGCGGGCGGAGGCCACCTAGGACGCCCGGGCCGGGCGTGGAGGGCGGAGCCCTGCTCTTACCTGAGGAAGATGCTTCCAGCCCGGAGCGTGTGTCTCAGCACCTCTGCATCACTCAGTAGACACAGCACACCCCGAAATCTCCAAGACAAGCTCAGCAGCCATTTCGGGTTTTCTGCTGCTGGAAACTGAGTTGAAATCATTGTTTTAATCTCTCAGGCATTTACCTTTAGATGTGCTGTGCATAGTGCATGATGCTGTGTGTCCCGAGGAGCCGAGGTGACAGTAACCTCATGCGGCAACATGTGTCTGACTATGGGGGTGGGGGTGTGACCCCAACAAACCCTCTTGCCAGGGGCAAGGCGAGACACTGCCAAGGAGGCCGTGTGGGAGTGGGAGGGGCGGTCAGGGAGCAGGGTGGCAGGGCGGCCCAGGGTCACTCTGCTGGGAAGCCGCCCGCAGGGTCCCCAGGCCAGCATCTCCATAGCTCGGTCTGCACGCCCTCCTTCCAGAGGCTCGCAGGGGAAGGAAAAGGAAAGCCAGGGCGTCGGAACCCGCAGCACCCGCCGAACCCAAGAAGCCCGCCGAGTCCAAAAAGTCTGGCAAGTCGGCCAAGTCCAAGGAGAAGCAGGAAAAGATCACGGACGCGTTCAAGGTGAAGCGGAAAGTAGACCGCTTCAACGGCGTGTCCGAGGCCGAGCTCCTGACCAAGACGCTGCCTGATATCCTGACCTTCAACCTGGACATCGTGATTGTAAGCACGTGGTCTCCCTTTGCTTCATAAGCAGCACCACCGGTCGGCTTTGCTTCGGGCCCCTGTCTGAGCCCTCCTGTCTGAGCGGGGGCCACCGTGCGATGGCGCCAGGCTTCAGGGCCTGCCTGCCGCCAACACAGGCAGGTCTAACTCCTCTTCTCCTTGCAGCCTCTTTTCAACACTGTTGGCAGTAGACGCTGGTTCCGTTGTATGCGGATAGTGGGTGCACTGGCAGAGCCCCTCCTTTGCCTCCCGCCCACTTTTCTGAGTACTGGCTCTTCCTGGTGCCGGGTTGATGTGCACGGCGGGGCAGTGCAGTGTTCCCCTGGCTGATCGGGACTGGTGGGACTGGGTGGTGCCTGCACGGGTCCGAGTGGCAGCCATTGCCCCAGCAGGGATTCCGTCCGTAACTGGGCTCCTGTGCAGGTGACAGGGGGACCAGGCTGTGGCGAGGCAGCGGCTGACTAGAGGATGCCCCACGCCCTCTCCCCAGCTGGGGAGGCGGGACTGGTCTCGTGCTTCTTGTAGAATACATTTTTTTGACCAAGAGTAAATCTGATGATGTTGATGATGCTGCATTAAGAGTGTCTGTATCACCAGTTAGTTTTGTCTGCTGCTCCTTCCCTGAAATGCTAAAGCTTGTGCCCTACTTTTTCAGACTAAAATGTGTAATTATTTTGTTTCATAGATCGGCATCAATCCAGGCCTCATGGCTGCTTACAAAGGCCATCATTACCCTGGACCTGGAAACCATTTCTGTAAGTGCTTCATTTGCTTTTAAATGAGCTGTCCTGGCGCACGTGGTGGTGCACCCCTGTGATCCCTGCTCCTTGGGAGAGTAAGGCAGCACAGATGGAAGCTTGAGGCCAGCCTGGGCAACTTAATGAGACCCTGTCTCTCACACACACACACACGCACACGCACACACACGCGCGCGTGCACGCATGCACGCACACACAGAAAGAAGAAAGATGTGATGCAGCTCGGCGTAGAGAGCTTGCCTGGCATTGCAGGCCCTGCGCTGAGTCCTCAACCCTCCCGCCCACCCCCATCTGTCTGTAGCAGCAGTCATCTGTCTGTCTGTCTGGTTTTGACCAACTGTGGTTTTATTGGTTTATTTTGGTACTGGGGAATGAACCTCGGGCCTCACAACAGGCAAGCGCTTTCCTTCTGAGCTATTCCCCAGCTGCCTCTTTTGAATTGCTTTCTGTGAGTTTGGCTAATTTTTAAAAATTAGTTTTTGAGTGATCACCTACAGCGACAGGCGCAGCAGTGTTGTGTGCCGGTGTAGACCAAACATTGACTTCCCAGGTTTCTGGTGATCTGTCCTGGGTGAGGGTCAGGGCCCTGACCCCTGGCCATCTCGGACTCTTCATACAGGCAGAAAATAGGAGCAAAGGCTCAGGCTCTGGGGGCATTTGGAGCCTAAGGTCACCACTGCAGTCCCCTGCAGATTGTCCAGGCAAATTTTCCTCCCCAGTACTGCCCAGCAGAACCGTGGGCACCATGGCCAGGAGTTGCAGGAGAAACATTCAGGGCAGCCAATGAGAACTTACTTTGGGAGATAATAGTGCACTGTCTGCATTAAAGGTTTTCTAGAGAGGTCTGAGCTCTTAAAACCTTCTGGCGTTAAGGTATCGGTCTGTGACACTGTGTCGAGTGGCCGGGGTGAGCAGTTGTCAGGAAGGAGGCCGGGGGAGCTTCCCGCAGCAAGCAGCTGTAGCTCGGAGTGGGGCGCTAACTGCATCCCAGGTTCTCTGACCAGACGCATGGACCTCTCTCCGCAGGGAAGTGTCTCTTCATGTCGGGGCTGAGCGAGGTCCAGCTGAACCACATGGACGACCACACCCTGCCTGGGAAGTACGGGATCGGCTTCACCAACATGGTGGAGAGGACCACGCCAGGCAGCAAGGACCTCTCCAGGTATGGCCGGCCGGCTCTGCACTGAGTGCAGCCCACGCGTGATGGGATCTCGTTGAAAGCTACCCGAATTTAGTGGATCACAAAGATTGTCACATTTGTATATTTTTACTACTTCTTAATTCAATTTTAGTAAAGAATTTCGTGAAGGAGGACGTATTCTAGTACAGAAATTACAGAAATATCAGCCACGCATAGCGGTGTTTAATGGAAAATGTAAGATTTACTTCTAAATTTGATCTGTTTTCCATGCTGACATTAGAGCAATGTAAATATGTTTGTATTTCGTCGTAGGTATTTATGAAATTTTTAGTAGAGAAGTTTTTGGAGTAAGAGTTAAGAACTTGGAATTTGGGCTTCAACCCCACAAGATTCCTGACACAGAAACTGTAAGTCCTTAAAATTGTGTTTGTAATCAGCTGGGTGGGAATTTTTTTTTTTTTCTTTTAATTGCTGTATCCATTTCAATGTATGCTATTAAACTACACCATACCCTGTTTTACTAAGTGACATCTATATATCAGCTGTTATTAGCTAAAAATTCAGATATGGTTAGCATGTTACCAGAAAGATATGGGTTCCTCAGGCTTTAGGGCGAGACCATCACGAGGCGCAGCAGCACCTGGCAAGCTCCTGTCTGCAGCGTCTCCGGATTCTTAGCCTCAGCTTGGCTTCTTAGGTGTTGTTGACACCCAGTCGGCAGCGCACAGGTCACTGCTGCGCATCTGAGTTCAGCCAACCGCATTGACTGCCTCCGAAAGGCCCGGGCAAAGGGGGCGGCGGGCACCGGGGGACGTCCACGCAGTCCCCTGCCCTTCCTCCCTTTGGAGAGGAAAAGCCTGTTGGTGGACTGACACCGGGGAGGAGGGTTGGAAGCGGCCTGCAGCCGCTGCCCCCAGCGGACGCGGGACAGGCGCGCCATCCCTGACCCGAGCTGCCTGCCCCCAGCTGTGCTACGTAATGCCGTCGTCCAGCGCGCGGTGCGCGCAGTTCCCCCGCGCCCAGGACAAGGTGCACTACTACATCAAGCTCAAGGACCTGCGGGACCAGCTCAGGGGCTTCGAGCGCAACACGGACGTGCAGGAAGTGCGCTACACCTTCGACCTGCAGCTGGCCCAGGGTGAGCGTGCGCGGGCGGGGTGTCCTCGCCTCGCGGTCAGCGCGCGGTCATCACGGTTCCGGCAGTACAGTGTGGCCTACTGCCGGGAAGCGCTCACCGCCCCAAACCGAGCGCGGCGGGCTCACAGCGCCCAGGGTCCCGTGCGGCCTGGCGCCCATCGCATTTAAGGGGATGATTCAGGCATCGCTTTGCCCCCGCAGAGGACGCCAAGAAGATGGCCGTGAAGGAGGAGCAGTACGACCCGGGCTACGAAGCTGCCTACGGCGGGGCCTACACCGGGGCCCCAGACCCGGACCCGGACGGTGGCGCCCCCGGCGGGCTGGGTAGGACAGGGCTCCCTTCCCCTCCCCCCTCGGGCGTGGGCGAGGTGAGCGGGATGCCCAGTGGGCACTGATGTGTAGCCAGTGGGTTGCATCGGGCGCCGGAGCGGGTCCAAGGTGGCCGCTGTGCATCTGCCCGGTAGCTCGTGAAGCTCAGAGTCCTGAAAGGGTGGTGGGTGACAGGGCCTGGGTGATGGGGCCTGGGGTGATGGTCGGGTCGACCCTTTGTGCCACACAGCAAACCCGCCCTTCCTAAGTGACCGGTAAGGGGCAGCGTGTGTGGCAGAGGTGCCACGTGGGGTTTGTTCCCGGAGCCTCGTCCTCCGTGTCCCCAGGAGCCCCCACCGTCCCCATAGGCCCCCCAACCTGCAAAGCCCCCGGGTGCGCCCAGACCCTGAAGCCCACCTCCCTCCCCTGCAGCTGCCGGCACGGGGCCAGGACAGTCTGAGTCGGCGTGCGGTGACCTCCCGAGCGGGCAGTGGCTGCCCCAGCCCCAGCCTTTCACGGACCGGATCCCCGCCTTCGCCGCCCACCCCGGGCTGCAGGAGCCGGGGGCAGCGGGCCGCGCATGAGGATGGAGCTCGGCCGCTGCAGCTCCCGAGGGGCCGCGGACCCTGCGTCCCTGGCCGGGGCCCAGCGCGGAGCCCCCGAGAAGTGGCCCGTAGGACCGAGTGGTTTGGAAGGGAAAAGTGGGGCTTTTTACGTGTTTTTGTATTGAACTAGCTATCACTGCGGCTTTTTATAGACTGCATTTCGTCCATGAAGACACTGATTCTCCTGGGGGGGGGGGGTCACCCTTGATGTGTAATTTTAGAAAACAGCAGGCCGGCTGAGCGTGCGTGGTGGTACACACCTGTAATCCCGGCCACTCGGGAGGCTGACGCGGACTGCCTGAGTTCAGGGCCAGCCTGGGCTGTGTAGGGAGACCCAGGGCAGCAGCTGAATGTTTACACTTGATTCCCGACTGAGCACGTCAGGAGGCCAGTACCCTTGTGTGCCCAGACGGGCATCGGACCAGACTCCTCGGGGGAGTGCGGGCGTGCAGCCCGGGGGCACTCTCCTCGGGGGACTGGTGCGGGCAGTGGGCTCAGGCCGCCTTCCTTTGCCGTCACAGTGTGTGACAGTGGCCTAGAGTGCAGACCCAGTATGACCTGGACCTGCAGACAGGCTGACCCGTGTGCTACCCCTGGTGGGGCCGCACTGCTGCTGCTTGTGTCTGTAACTCGGGGAGTCCTGTGACTCCCCGTTGGTGCTGTCTCCCCTGCTTTCCCCTCCTGGGCCTCCGGGTGCTGACACGGAGCTCGCCCAGAGGGCCACTGTCCGGCCGAGCCCGTGGTGCTGCAGGTGTTGGATAAACTTATTTAGCAGGTGCTGCGTGCACATGTAGTGCACTGCCCCAGGTGTGCTCCTGCCAGGTCAGTGTAACAATTTACAAACCCTCCGCGCCCTTGACAGGGAAGCTCATGGAGAGGAGGAATGCTGTTCCTTTGTGATTTTCCAATGTGATTTTCATGGTGCTACAGACAGCACAGCCCGGGCCTGGTGGCTGTCAGAGCCGGGTACCTAGAGATGCCACTCTCACGCACCCTGCCCACTCCCCACATCCTGCTGCCATGCAACCCAGGGCCACTGAGTCCGCAGCGAGGAGACCCCAGCAGGCTTCCCTGTCCCCCAGGGGGGTGCACAGCCACTGGTGTATTTATAGTAAGAGAAGCAAACCCTCCTAAACCTTACTGTGCTTTTTAGCTCTCGTGATGATGGACTTACTTCCTCTGTGCGGTCATGCTGTGTGAGTGGCTCGTGTTATTTAAAGTGCACTGTACTGCTGTCCCCTGGGTGGTTCTGGGGTGAGGGTGGCTCGCGGCAGGACCGGGAGGACTGGGTGACTTTCTCCTGTGCTGGGCTCCTTGGGGTGCAGGAAGTGCCTTTGGGGGACACAGCCCCTCCCCAGGGGCTAGGCTTCCCGAGGTGTGTGAGGCTTTTCCATTAAACAGTATGGAAAGATCTTAAGGCGCAGTTGAAAGTGTGGTGGTTTCTGCCATTAAATGCCTGAGACTGCTAACCTTTCTCAGTTACAGGTTTCCTTCTGTGCCAGGACTGCCTGGCGCTCATCCCTGTCAACCATAATGTGTGACTCCAACACTGTGTAATACGTAGTCACAGACGTGAAGAAATCATACAAAACCACGAATACTTTATTTTCACAGGTTTCCACATTTTAAATGCAATCATTTTGATAAAAGACAAGATAGGCAACTTGTTTCAAAAATATACTCAGATGCAAAAAACCTATTTAGGAATTTTTAAGAAGTGTGGCCCTACCAGTCAGTCAGGGTTATGAAGCAGGTGACCGCTGCTCCCATACCCCTGGCTTCCTTCCCACGTGTCCCGACCCCCACGCTGCCCACCCGCACTAGGAGATGTGCCCAGGTCCGTGGAGCCCGCCCAGTGGGTTCTGCAGCTCCTGCAGGAGTCGGAGGAGCGTACGGGTGGAGGGCAGTGCTCACAGAACAGTGCAGGACTGGCAACGGGCAGCTCCCTGTGTCCACACCGTGTCCCCAGTACGGAGTCAGCTGTCATGACTGAGTTTGAAAATCCCCGCGGGGTCGGGGACAAACCAACTCTCCCACAGGCCAGTGTGGGCACCGGGGGAGCGCCAGGGCTTGTGCTGCCCGTCCCAGTGCAGCAGCTTGGCCTCCTGCAGGAAGCGCCCCGGGTACCTGGCGTCAGGGCTCCAGCCTGCGGGCGGGCAGACAGCAATGAACACTAACGGGCGTGAAGCCGTGGGCTCAACCCCAGTACTCTCACCAATGCCCTGTCTGGGGTTCAGGGTCCCCCCATGAATGGGAATTTGGTAATTGTCCTGTGTTCAGTAACCAGTGCTGCGGTGAGCAGAGAGGGCAGGAGAAGGCCGGGATGAGGAGCCAGGGTCACAGGACCAGGGAGACAGTGCAGTGTGCATGGCAGGACCTGCCCCAGGATTCCCCTGTGTGACCTCAGCCTTGGGCAGAGGGCTGCACTGAGCTACCTCAGAGCTGGTGTGTGCCTGTTATCTCAGCACTCGGGAGGCTGAGGCAGGAGGATTGCTGTAAGCTCAAGGCCAGCCTGAGACCCTGTCTCAAAAAGGCCAAAGAAGAACTACCTCAGAGGGGCCTGCAATTGGGCAATAATTGCCGTTTTGTTCCCTTTTTGGGGGGCAGGCAAGAGTACTGGGAATCGAACTCAGGACCTTGCGCTTGCCAGGCCAGCACAAGTAACTGCTGTTTCTGGCCAAGTACACCTTACACATTCTCTAGATACAATTTATTATGATGCCGGGATTAAACCCAGCGGAAAGCACAGCCCCTGAGCCTGAACCCACACTGTCAGCCTAGTGAAGCCCCAACACCTCCCACCACTGGCCAGTGCAGGTCGAGGGGCCCACGGGTCCCAGTGGCTACCGAGTGCCCCCTGCCGGGGCCCTGCAGACTCACCCAGGTGCCGGATGTGCCACAGCGGGTTGATGGTGGAGTGTCTCCCGTGGAACACGATGAGCATGGGCGACGTGGCCACGCCACCCCCCAGGGAGCTGCTGTAGAGGTTCTCCCTGAGGGTAGAGGGGTACATGGGCCGTGAGCAGCCAGGGTCACGGAAAGCAGACGCCCACATGGCGCTCTACAAAGACCCTCGGCCGTCCCTGTACGGGTTAACTTGGGACTCTTCGTTCTTTTCTAGAACCCTCATTTTGAAAGTTGTCGAGCCAGGAGTGGTGGTGCACTCCTGTAACCTCAGCTCTCAGGAGGCTGAGGCCGGAGGATCGCCTCCAGTGCAAGGCCAGCCTGGCTACACAGGGAGATCCTGCCTCAGAACCCCACCAAAAAAAATATTGTTGAGCTGTGGACCCCCATCGACTCCTTTTAGATTCACAATGTTAATATTTGCTATTTGAATGCTCAGGCTGACTTCTCTGGTAGCCATGTAAGAATTCTGACCCTGTGTTAACAACTGCAGGTTATGAGGGTATCCAGACATGCAGACAGGCCATACCGTGACGTGAGAGGCATAGTCATATCACAGTTATTTTTAGTTATTTTATGTTCTCTTTAAAACATTTACAATGAAAAATTATAAATTAAAAGAGCCAGCCTTTGGCCAGGTGTGGTGGCACTTCCTGTAATCCCAGCATTCAGGAGGCTGAGGCAGGAAGGTCACTGCAAGTTCGAGGCCAAGCCAGACTACACAGCGAGACCATGTCTCAAGAAACAAACCAGCAGACACCTAACTTTAAAAAGCCTTTTTGGGGCTGGGGATTTAGCTCAGCGGCACAGCACTGAGGTTGTGAGTTCAATTCCTGATACCAAGGGGAAAAAAGTTTCATGAGCTTTATAAAACAGTCCTTAAAAACAGATTTCTACAGGAGGCGTCTCATTGACAAAGGCACAATCCTGAACAACTCAGGACTCTGGGCCGGGCTCCCGTCTTCCTGCCCCCTGCCTCTCCCTGTGCTCGGGACCCCCTCCAGCTTGGGAAGTGATTCCCAGCCCCAGCCGGGTGCAGCCAAGGGCCGAGCAGGGGGCGGGGGCGGGGGCACGCACTCCACGTTCCGCTGCATCCACTTCTCCAGCTGCTTGGTGATGCGCTGCTGTCTCCACTCTGTCATGTTGGCCACCATCACGCCGGGGTTGAAGGAGCAGGTGCTGGGGCTGATGCCCAGGTCCTTGATGGCCTTCTTCCGGTAGTCCAGGAAGCCCATGTATGTGTTCTGCAAGGCAGAGGGGTCGTTTGCTTCTCAAAAAGGACTTTACATTTTGAGGCAGTGCAGGCTAGCCTCGAACTCACTGTGTGGCCCAGGCTGGCCTCAAACTTGTAGCAATCCTCCTGCCTCAGCCTCCTGGTTGTCGGGATTACAGGCATGCAAAGCTTATTTTATTTTTGGCTGCCATTAAATATATGCCGAAATGTCCTTTCTTACAGTAGGGTAAGGAGATCCTTATCCTTCAGCAAAATTAGTATTTTCCTCTAGTAAAAGGGGGAAAAAAGGTGCGCTTTTGCACACCTGGAATCAGGGCATCCTGAGAGGCTCAAAAGGTCTGACAGCCCAGCTCAGGCAACTTGGCAAGACCCCAACTCAAAATGAGAGGGGGTGGACAGTGCCCAGTCAGGGAGTCTTTCTTTTTTTTTTTGTTTTGTTTTTTGTCTTTTTCATTTTTATTGGTACCGGGGATTGAACTCATGACCGCCTGCTTGCAAGGCAGGTGCTTATGCCGCTGAGCTAAATCCCCAGCCCCCAGGGAGTCTTTCATAGCAAACGGCCCACTGCCCACGTGGCCAGTGCATTATCTCACCTCGGCTCGCGGTAACACACCCAGAGGTATGTTCCACTCAAGCAGCGTGGGACTTGCCCAGCCTGAGGCACAAGGTCTGGGACAGGGACAGGGATGGGAATGGACAGTCCCACGGCTGGCACCATCTCCCTGATGGCCCGGTTCTCGGCGTGGGCAGAAGGGGAAGGGGGGCCCGCGGTGCCCACCTGCAGCCCCACCAGCCTGCTGAAGTCCTGAGCTGCCGGCAAGTCACAGTCCCCTGAGAACGCCGCTGCGTGTCCCAGAGACAGGGTGGTGTCGTACAGCTCCTGGATGTCACCTGCGTGGGAGACGGCAGCAGTTCAGCGTCGGCACACGCTGGAGAGTCAGGAGGAGCCTTGGCGTTTACAAGCCCTGATCTTGCTGTGGGGAGGGAGAGGCCTGATGTCACACAGCATGGCGATTTGTGCAGTAAGAGCTTGTGCAGCCAGCCTTGGTGGTACACGCCGTCATCCAGCACTTAGGAGGCTGAGGCAGGAAGATCGTGTGAGTTCAGGCCAGCTGCACTACATAGCGAGACCGACTGTGTCTCAAAAACAACTCACTGAACATAAGAGCTGGCGCCCGTTTGGATGCCACTGACCAGGTTGGTGCCAGCCAGATGTACGGCTGCCGCCTACATCAGGCAGTGTGTATGCTGTTGGCATGTGGAGCAGCCGGAACGTGGTATTTAAGCACCCAAATGTAAGAGCTGGGCACAGTGCACACACCCACAATCCCAGCACTGTGGAAGCAAGATCACTGCAAACCTGCGGCCAGCGTGGGCTCCACAGTGAGACCCAGTCTACAGAAACCACCCAAATTTAGGTCACTAAGAATATCATCAGCGAAACTATTTCTGTACTTCTCTTTGGCTTGGTTTTGTTGCTTGGGTTTTTTTGTTCTATTTTGCTTTGAGACAAGGTCTTGCTGTGTGTCCAGGCTGGTCTTGAACTCACTATGGAGCCCAGGCTGGCCTCAAATTTGTAGCAATCCTCCTGCCTCAGCCTCCCAAGTGCTGGGATTACAGGTGTATGTCACCATGCCTGGCTGTTTAGTTGCTTTTTGGGACATGGTCAGGCTGGATTCACTATGTAGCCCACTGTCGCACTGAACTCTCAGCAGTCGTCCTGCTTCAGCCTCCCAAGAGCTGAGGTTGTGGGTGTTCACCACCACCCGCGGCTCTCCACACATTTTAGGGTTCTAGAGAAGGAACCTGCTCCCACGCCAGTAACTGCAGACCTGATCGTTGGAAGAGAGAGCCAGCTGGACCAACAGGAAACACTCAACCCTGCTTGCAACACAGTCCCTGGCATATCTCTAACGGGCTGTGTCCAGGCATGCTGCCCTAAGCTTTCAGGGTGCTTGGGCCTGGGCAATGGCCTCCACCTGCGTCCCCCTAGCCGAGGCGAGCGTACCTTGCACAATGACATCGTCATCCAAGTAGATGACCTTCTCATGCCGGTGGATAAGCAGCGGGAGGTAAAACCGGACGAAGTTCAGCTGTTAAAACAAGGGCAGGGGAGGGGAAGAGGCAGTGCTTCGGGGCTTCCTGTGGGGGCCAGGGTGCTGTGTCGACCACAGCCACTGCGCTGCAGGGGACCCAGGCGGCCCAAGGGGCGGGAACCTCACTGGCAGGCGCCCCTGCTGCGTCCCAGTGCACCTCCCCTCCAGTGTCGCCAGTGGTACATTGTGTCAGCCTGGGAAGTTCAGAGGTTTAAGTGACTGGCAGGGGCCAGGGTCCTGACTGTAACACCCCGTCCTGTGCTCTCGTTGCTCTGCCGTCTTCTGCAGCCTTGACCTGTTGCCCGGGTGCCCTGCCTGGAGCCAGCTGGTTATGGACTGAAACCTCCACAAACTGGGAGCTAAATAAACCTTTCCTTCATTTTGGGTGTTGGGTGTTTTGTCTCAGCAACAAGAGAAAAGTGACCAAGACAGACTTGAGTACCAGAGCAGGGGAGTTGTTGCTGTGACTGTACCTGACCGTGAGGTTCGAGACCCTTTGGGAATGGACGGCTGTTGGGAAGAGTCTGGGAAGCTTTGGAAGCCTGAACGCACTGGAGCAGCTTAGGCTGTTCTGTGCAGGAGGTCTGGCCGGAGCCCTGAAGACCAGGAGGCTGAAGAGAGCCTGCTGGTAAAGGGCAGGTCGGGGGGTTTCTGCTGGGAAAAGGACTGCGCCAGCCGTCAGACTCCAGACCACGTGTGTAATGGCCTGGCAGAAAGTCTGTCTGAACTTCGGCCCCATCCAGAGACTGCCTGGGACTAAATTTAAGGCAGTGGACTGACTATCCTGGCAGAAGAGATTTCGAGGTAGTCAAATGTTGAGGCCATGGCATGGCTATCGTTGGGGGCTTTAGACAGATTTATGTTGTGAATCAAGAGCAAAGAGCCCAGAGGATGATTTAAAACATGAGTTTGGCCAGAAAGGAAGCTCCAGTGAATCTGCCGACTGTAAAGATAGAGCTGAGGAAATCACAGATGCCGAGAGGAAACAGAGTATCAAAGCTGGCCTGAGGGCATCAAGACAAGCAACAAGTCTTTCCTTTTGCAGCCCCAAAACTGCAAAAGTAAAAGACTGCTTTGAGGAGAAAGCCACAGCGCACCACGTCCCAGAATAGTGGCAGTACAGAAAATTGGTTCCTCAGAATTGGATTCCCAGTGCCCAGTGATCCAGGGACGCTACCCCAACAGCCAAGAGGGAGCAAAGCCCGGCTACTGCTCCAGCTGGCAGCAGAGCTTGGCTCATCCACCTGTGGCACCAGAACTTGGTGCTGGCTTTAGAATGCAAGAGGTTTGGGGTTAAGGCTTCCACCTCAAGGTCAGAAGGCCTGGGAGGCCAGCAGTGCACCCCTGAGAGGCAGCGTGAAGCTGAAGGTACGGTGGAGACCCCACAAGTGTGGAAAAGCCAGGAATGTGGATCATCTAGGGAAAGCTGCGAGACAGCAAACAAGCCTAAGAGAGAAGCCACAGGAGCTGTGAGCACCAGAGGTGCCGTGGGGGCAGAGCCACACAAGCCCCTGGAGCCACAGATGCTTCAGGATTTAACATTCGCCCTGCTGGAGTTTGTACTTGTTTTGGTCCTGATCCTTTTGCATCCCCGCTGGTAACTTTTGGAATCAAATGTTTATGTTGTGCCATTGCAGGTTGGAAGGTTGGAAGTGTTTAACTCTGCTTTCATATGTTACAGGGATCTGTAGCTAAGAGTTCCTTACATCTCAGAGACTTGTGACTTGAACTTTGCAGCAATGCTGAAACTGTTAGGACTCTGACAACTGTTGCAGATGGGCTAAATGCCTTTTTGCATAAAGGGATGTGCATGAGTCTTTGGGGGTCCAGGGACAAAATGTTAGGGTTCCAATGTAACATATGTTGACAAACTTAATGCTGGTTCTTAAGGATTGTTAACCCTGTACAATAATGTTCAAGTTGTGAACGATTAATGACAAGTATGTCTTTATGTCTGGAGACCCATTTAAAGAAATGTGTCTGGCTGCCAGGCTGATAAGGGGCGGATTGTAATGGTTGATACATTGTGTCAACTTGAGAAGTTTAGAGGTTTACCTGAGAGACTCAGCAGCAGGCAAAGGTCTTCACTGTGTAAACAAACACCTCATCCTGGGCAAGGGCGGGGGAGTGCTACACCTGCCCTAGGTGGAGGCCTGCGTGTAATATAAGGGGGGAGAAGAGGTTGTTCTCCCCACTTTTGTCTGGCTGCTTTTGCTGGCTGCTGCCCTGAAGTGTTGCCCCTGTGCCACGCCACCCTGCCCTGGAGCCAGTTGAGTATGAACTGAAACCTCCACAAACTGCAAGCTAAATAAACCTTTCCATCTTTCATTTTGGGTGCTGGGTATTTTGTCTTAACAACCAGACAAAAGTAACTGAAACACCAGGATTCCCTATCACCCAGATTCCTCATCACCTGGGTTCCCTGTCTCTGGGATTCCCAGGCCTGTCTTTAGGGGTACAGCTGCCTGTGTCCCCCATGTTTGGTCATCACAATTGCATTACTAAATCAGCCTCATGTGCACCATCCCAGCAACCACCTGACCTTTCAGCTCCCTGATCCAGAGAAGGGTCCGGGAGCAAGAAGAGTTGGCAAGGGCTTTGAAGTTTCATTAGTGACAGCACTGTGTCACTGTCCCCACTGGGCTCCTATCTGACAATAAATATCTGCAGCTGGGGCCAGGGATTTAGCTCAGTGACTCAGGTGCTTGCCTGGTAAGTATAAGGCCGTGAGTTCGATTCCTGGCACCGAAATAAATGAATAAAGTATCCCAGATGGGGAGGGGGTATCCAGAGCAGCTCAGCTACCCAGAGCTGAAAACAGGGTACAAAGGCTGGGGATACAAGAGCCTAAGGGTAGCGAGTATGTTTTCCTAGCTGCCACCTGGCCTGCTACATATTCACAGGGTAACTTTGGTCTACACATTTCTTTTCTCTTTCTTTCTTTCTTTTTCTTTTTCTTTTCTTTTTGAACAGGGTCTTGCTGTATCATTCAGGCCGGCCTTGAACTCACTATGTATGTAACCAGGCTGGCCTTGAACTCATGGCATCCTCCTGCTTCAGCTTCCCAAGTACTGGGATAACAGGCATGTACCACCACGCCTGGCTCTTACCTACATTTTTTAATGCCTCATGTCTTTGTAGTAACTTCATCATGCTTATACTGTAAACCATCTTAAACCTTTTCCACAGTGGGGAGCTCACTGGAGATCTACCCCTGTGAAGCTTTGAAAGTATTTTGTGCCACTGGTGACCAGAGCTCTGCACTGACCAACGGTCTCCCCAGGGACAGTCCCGGCACCTGTGTGACTGCTACTCACAGGCTGGAGCAACTCGGGCCTCGGAGAGTCTGGTCTGATCTTTCCCTCGAGGACTGTAGGGTTGAATTCCACGATTTTAAAGTTAATTTCTCTCAGTTTGGAATGTTCGATCCATTTCCTAAAGAGACAGTAAGAACACAATCTCCCTTCGCCTAGTGCCCCGGGCCAGTCTGCTGCCACCTAGACGTAACAGGGCAGTGTGTGTAGACCGGGTGGAATTTGGTCTGCGTGCTCCTCTGGGTTTTCTTAGCCATCTGGTCCCGCCTCACATTTCTCCGCCCTGCAACACCTCCCCCCACCCACGCCATTCCGTACAGGAAATCAAACAGTAACCAAATACCTCCTCAGATCCAAAGCTGCTCCCCAGGAAACGGGCAGAACAACACCACCAACAACAAAATGTTCCTTTTTCTTTATAAAGCAGTTCATGCAGCTGCGGGAACTTCCCTTGCCAGCTGGTACCAGTTCTGAGCGTGACCAAGTGGGACATTCGGAACCTTCCCCTTGGGTCATCTGTATTCTGCTGTGGGTCTCTGTTGGTTGAGTCTGGCTGGTTTGGTTTAGTTTTTGCAGTACCAGGGACTGAACTCAGCCTCTCAGAGCTCCCTCCTCTTCGTCACTTTTTATTTTGAGACACTGTGAACCTCTGGCTGGAATCAAACTCATAACCGTCCTGCCTCAGCCTCCCCGCAGCTGGGACTGCATACATGCCTGCTCTAGTCTGGTTTTCCGACTGCAAGGCTGGTCTCTGCCTCCGCCCCATCTCTCACTCCCCCCATCTTCCCTCATTCCCACCTCTTCCTCCTCCCAAGCACCCTCTCCCCTACATTTTCTCAGTATTTTTTAATTTGATTTTTTTGTTTTGAGGTGAGATTTGCTGTGTAGGTCAGGCTGGCCTTGAACTCACTATAGCGCCCAGGGCGGCCTCTAACTCGAGGTGATCTCCTGCCTCAGCCTTCTGAGTTCTAGGATTACAGGTGTGCGGCTCCACACCCAGCCATTTTCTCAATTTTAAAAACCTCTTTTATCCAATTCATAACGACAGCGTTGGCAGAAGCAATCTCAAATCAACATTTCCACCAATGAAAGCCACAGGTGGCAGCAAAATTACGGAAAGAGGGCCGGGCTCCAGCTCAGCGGTGGAGGGGGCCTAGCATGTGGGAGCGCTGGGTTCGTCCCTGGCACCTCAAAAAAATTCAATAAAAAGTTTAGGTCCATAAAATTTGAATTTTAAAAATCAATCATATCGATGAGAAAAAAAGTCAACCTAGTGGAAAGCAGGCGAGAGAACTGAACACACACTTCCCAATGCCCGAGAAACGGTGGGGAAGTTACGCAGCTGGGTCAGAAATAAACACTGCAGGTTCATCCCACCCGGGACCCTGCGGGGAGACGGTGAGAAGGGCGGGCAGTGCCAGCTGTCAGCGAGCACACAGCAATGTGACACGATGTGCTCACTCTGCGAGGAACAGAAGTTTCTGTTTGTGTGTTCGCTTCAATGCTAAGTTTTATTTACTTATTTATTTTTGTCTTTTTGATACAGGGTCTCACTGTGCAGTTCAAGCTGGACTTGAGCTCACTTTGTAGCCCCGTCTTGAACTCACAGTGATCTTCCTGCCTCAGCCTCCTGAGTACTGGGATGACAGGCATGTGTCACCCTGCCCTGAAGGCTTGTATTTTTTAAACAATTCTTTTTTTTTTGGTACTGAGGATCGAACTCACGACCATGTGCCTACAAGGCAGGTGCTTATGCCACTGAGCTAAATCCTCAGCAACAATTCTTTAATTTTTTTTTTACTAATCAAAGGTCTCTATCTCAAAACTAACAATTAAGGAATAAGTTGACGTGCATTATAAAAATTACCATACTCAAGGATTTAAGACGGGAGTTTCATAATGCTTTTTGGAGAACAATTTACTTTGTAGAGTCATTCTTTTGTCTATAAGACATGGATTTGCTGCTAATTTCAGCATTACTAATTTCACTGGTTGGCTTTCATTGTTCAAAAGTTTTAATGTCACACAGTTGGATTTGTCAGTTTATTCTTATTATTTTTGGCCCAGGGAGATGCTCTTCATACAAGACTGTAGTCTTCTCGTATTTGTATAATACACCTACATTTTGAATTTCAGTTTATTTCTAGGTAATCTAACTCAAATTTAACTTTTCATATTGTATGTGATAATAAAACTCAGTTCAAAATGGAAAGTTGAAAAAAAATTGTAAATTGGTCATTCAAAAATTGTATTTTTGGCGCAGGACATGGTGCTGACTGCCTATATTCACAACTACGTGAGGTGCTGACACAAGAATCCCAGGTTGGATGCCAGGTCTGGGCAACCTGGTGAGACCAGCTCAAAACAAAAAGGGCTGGGGATGCGGCTCAGTGGTAGAGGCCATGATTAGTGTGTGCAGGGCTGAGGGTTCGATACCAGGCATGAAAGAAAGAAAGAAAGAAAGAAAGAAAGAAAGAAAGAAAGAAAGAAAGAAAGAAAGAAAGAAAGAAAGAAAGAAAGACAGACAGGAAGGAAGGATTTTATGTATGTTTAGTAACTCAAAGCCATATCAAAATAGCTAAGTTTGCTAATACTCTCCCAGGTTAAGAAAGAAGGTGGTGAACTGAGAAACCATCTCCTAGACTCGCGGAAGAGCCGTTGGCTAGACCACACAGCCCTCCTGGAGGTGACTGTGTCTTTGCCGATGCCCTCAGTTGCCAGGTCTCCAGCCTGACCACGGGCCAGGCCCTGCTCATTCTTACAACACTCGTCGACCCAGGAAGGAAGGGAATCCGCTCGGGGAAAGGAAGGGAAGCGTCACAGAGCAGAGAGCTCAGAGGTGCTGTGTGCACTACCGTATTCGGGACAGAGTGTTCCGGAGCCCGACCACGTAGAACACGATGTTGGCGTCTGTGTTGCTGTAGATGCTGTTGATGGCGGCCATGGTGGCGCCCATCCGCCCAGCCGCGGCACAGATCACCACCGGGATCTCCTCGTCCACGTCCTCTGGGGGCTCCGAGCCCTCATCTGCAAACAGCAAGATGGGTGTCTTGGGACAGGAAGGGGCTTCACAGCCGAGGGTTTGACTCACCCTCACACTCCTGGGGGCAGACAGCTGGGTGGGGAAGAGGCTGACCACCCTTGCTTGCCAGCACCCAGCCTGTCCTTCTTTCCTCAGGAAAGAATGGGGACATTTCAGCCAGCATACAGCCAACCACTAGGCCAGGCAGGTGCAGTGGCATCAGCATCTGCCTGGCAAACATGAGGCTGTGAGTTCAATCCTCAGTATCTATAAAAAACAGAAATCACTGAATCTATAATTGCAAAATAGCCAACCACTGCAACTCTTCCTGGACTCCCTTGCAGCTACACATGCGGTGCTCTGACAAACGGCTTGTTAATTCAAGTAACGTGCACAGCTACTGGTCTGTCCTTCGAAAGAATGCCTGCTTCCCCCAGAAGGCATTTTGATCTGGGTGACTGCAGAACTGACACATCAGATTTTCATTTGTAAGAGCAATTACACTGCTAAGTCCAGGTTACTCCGGAGCTGTCTCCCAGGACCCAATCTAACAGACACACACACACACACACACACACACACACACACACACACACACACGAGAAACGTATGAAGAACTAGGAGTCTCCTTGGTTCAGCTGTTCTTAACTCTTCCTTGAATCAGAATAGCAGTCGTCTTGCCTTGTTTCTATAAAACAAGGTGCTTGTGATTTTCCTTCCCCTACACACTCTGTAGTGGAGCTTCTCATGAACTCAGGAGGCTGAGGCAGGATGCTTGCTGCAAGTTCAAGGTCAGCCTGGGCTACGCAGTGAGTTCAGGGGCAGCCTGAACTATACATCGAGACCCTGTCTCAAAAAAAAAAAGATAGATGAATGAAAAAACAAATGCAAGAGGGGTGACAGATTTATTCTTTTCTGCCCTGAAAACAGATAAAATACCAAGGCCAAACCACCGTATCTTGGTACCACAGGACAGCACCCAGGTGTGGAGAACATAACTATCTACTACCAAGTGGTGCTCGATTTTTACTTAAAATTCTGTCTCTCTTTACAGATACCATTTTTCCCTCTTTGAAAACCTCTGTCTACACTCAGGCCCTAGGTATTTCTACCTGGTACTTAACTCAACAAGCGCTAACAGAAACTCAGGGGCAGGCAGAGGCTCTGACCCTAAGCAGCCTCCCCGCTCTCCAGCTTTTCACCCGCTTGGAAACCCTCGCAACCTCCACCACCAGCATGAGTTTGCTTTCACTGTGCATTTCCTGCCGCGAGAGAATCTTCCTAAGCCGGCGCAACTGTGGGGAAGAGAATGGAACACTCTCCTTAGTGTCTGACCCCGATGTAACGCACAGCAAACGGCCCCATGTCTACTTACACAGTTACTTGGAATTTTAATTTTGTTTGTTCTTTTACATTTTCCAAATTCTCTAAAGTAACTATGTTTTTTGGTTTGTTTCTTTTGTTTTTTGAGACAGCATCTCACTATGTAGTTCAGGCTGGTTTTGAACTCACTACGTAGCCCAAGCTGGCCTCAACCGTGTGATGATCCTCATGTCTCAACCTCCTGAGTGCTAAGATTACAGCTGTGTGTCACCACACCTGGCCCAGGATTTTTTTTTTTGGTACTGGGAATTGAACTCAGGGCCTTGCACTTGCCAGGCAGATGCTGTGCCACTGAGCTATAGCCCCAGTGTCATGATTTATTTTTATAAACAACCAAACTACTTTTCTTCAAGGTTTGTTCCTTTGAAGTGAGCTATCCTCCCAGAGGACGGAGATGTGGTCTGCTCGAGTGCAATCTGTGACTGTCTTTCTTGGTGTGCAGGTTTTCCTATCCTTTGCCTGGCACTCGAAGCCCCTAGAGATGCAGCCCCTCCTGTGGCTTCGCCCGCGCCTGGCCCAGCCTCGCCAAACCACAGTGCTTCCCTTCTTGGCCCTGAGCCACATGCTCTCCACACATGCTGTTCCTGGTGCAGGACTGCTCTTCCATGCTCTCCTGCCAGTGAACTCCTGCACACCTGCAAAGCCTTCAATAGCCCAGGGCACCGTCTGGTCTGGGCTGGCTGAGCCTGGCTTGCAGCGGGTTTATCAGCCACACTGTGTGTCTTCCCCTCCCTCCCATCACACCGGAGCCCCAGCTGGGCCCAGGTGGCACCTGGTTCCCCTCCGCACTCTCTGTGCCCACCTGTGCGCTCTCCAGACCCTGAGGGTGCCATGATGGCTGGGAGACCCTGCTGGCACCTGCCACGCGGCATGTGGGGAGCTTAGTGATCATTCCGCACTTAGAAACGCTTAAGGGAAGCGTGCTGAAAGGAGCAGGGCAGATGGGGTGCCCCCGGGGAGCAGGCTGGGGAGAACTTCGCCCCAGGGGCCAAGAGAGCAGAGTCCAAAAGCAGGATGCGGTGCACAGCAAGGTGCTCGGCAGGCAGCGCCGTGTGAGCCTGGGGGAGCGTGTCCCCAGGAGAGGGGCACCCCAGAGAGGCTCGAAGGTGTACAGGGTGATCCAAATACACCATGAACGTTAACATCAAAATAGTTTATCACAATAAAAGACACTGCTTCCCAGCACTCGGGAGGGGGAGGCTGAGGCAGGAGGATCCTTGCAGGGTTGAGATCAGCCTGGGCTACAAACCCAGCTCAAGGCCAGCCTGGACTGCACAGTGAGACCCTGTCTCAAAACGAAAAAAGAAAAAGACATTGTCATGAATCCCCCTGCAAACCCTCCCCTCACCTGGAACACAGCCATCGCTCTCGCTGCTTTCTGAAGCAGCCCTGGAGTCCTCTGTCATGAGCATCTTTACAGGTGTGATTAAAAATAAATAAATACACAGTGACCGCTGCCGGAGGCCACCAGGGCAAGGCAGATGGCAAATCATGACACCGTGTTCTCTGCCAATTCCTTCACTGGATCTGGCACCGTGAGACCCGTGGCTCTTCCCCAAGATAAAATGAGCAGGAAAGCAGAGGGATTTTGAATGTAAATCCCAGACACCGAGGCAGCCAGGACAGCGCAACTGAAGACCCTCAGGAAAGAGAACTCCTCCCCCGCTGCTCTCCCCTGCCCCCAGTCCCCGTGTGCTCCTTAACGTCCTCTGCCAGGCAGAGACCCAGCGCCACCCTGAACCGAAACAGCGCTCTCTGCCAAGACGTTTCTGCTGCACGGAAAGAAGGACAAAGACCCCGCAGAGATGGCAGGGAGGGGCACAGAGGGCACAAGCACAGCCCTGCACCGCGCCTGCCCCGGGGGCGGCTCTGGGGACCGCTGCACTCTGGATCCACCGTGCCCACAGGCACCGGGGCCAGCCCTTCCCAAGGTCTGGCTGAGGGCCGCGGCCTGGTGCCCACCAGGACTAGGAGAACGGGTGGGAGTGGGCCTGGCCAGCCCCTTCCCGCCGTCCCCGCTTGGATGAGGGGGCAGTGTCTTTCCCCAGGAGAATCCCCCGCGTGTGAGCCACTGGGACAGTCAGGGGTCACGTGGAATGTCATCACCAGGAGGCTCCGGGAAGGACATCTCTCTTGTCTGCAGCACACGAGGCCACAGGGCCTCCGCACGCTAACTGACAGCACTGGTTCCTTGACTGAGGGTTTCTTACATCCAAACTTTAATGCACACTTCCTGCAAGATTCCAGCCCACGCTGAGACTGTACGTAAGGCACGACAATCCCGTGGACTTGGCACCCAATGCAAAGGACGATCCCTGCTACCAATGTGACGCGAGCCACGAGCCCTGCTTCGTGTAAACCCTAAAGGGCACAGACACGATTTGGACATCCTGGTGGGACACTTTGTGTACTCTTCTGACACTCGTGCTGTTTTTTTTTCCAGTCCTTTTGAGGCAGGGTCCTGCTGTGCAGTTCAGGCTGGCCTTGAGCTCACTCTGTAGCCCAAGCTGGTCTCAAACATGCCACGATCCTCCTGCCTCAGCCTCCCGAGTGCTGGGATGACAGGCGTGCACCACCACATCTGACGTCACTCACCCTTACACTTAACACACAGAGCGGGTCTCCCCCTGTGGACACTGTTTTGAATGGTTCTTCAGTAACAGGGATTTTGTTTTTTTCTGTTTTAACCCTGAATGGGATAAAACCATGACACTGCATCCATTCATGAGTCCAAACGCTTTGTTCATTGTGTGCCAGGGCCAGCAAGTCCACACAGCTGTCCTCCCAGCTCATTGAAGACTTGCGTGCTGGTTTCGGGTAGAGGACGGGTGACCTTGTGTGACCTCCCGCCTCCGTCCATCCGCACAGTTTCCTGCAGGATAATTCATGACGCGGACACTGCGAGGGCTGAGACTGTGGCCTCCCCACGCACCATGGATAGAGTCCTAACCCGGCAGCACTGGGCTGGCGGGACTGCATTTGGAGACAGAGCCTTTAAAGAACAAATTGGGTGAAAACGAGATCTCAAGCGGTACCCCAAGCCCCTTCTGCTTCCCAGAAGAGGAGGAGACACCAGCGGCCAGAGCAGGGAAGGCTCTGGGCCGATGGAGAAGGCGGCTGCCCGCAAGCCAAGGGACAGAGGTCTCAGACACCCTGCCTGTGCTGCGCCTGGCCTGCCCCGGCTGGAACAGCTGTGGGATTTCTCTGCAGGCTCCCTGGCTAATCTCCGCACCTGTACCAACCCTGTAACTTTTAGGAAATCTGTGAAGTTGTCACAGCCACCGCCCCGATCCCGAGGTCTGCTGTCTAGCCGCCACAGCCCGCTCTGCACAGAGCTGCCTCTCCCTGCAAGCCTCCCAGAGGGGCCAGCGGGCCGTGCGGGGTGGAGGCTGTTGGGGCTGGCTTCTTTCTTTTAGCACAGGGACCCTTCTGGAGTCTTCTCTGGTCTGGTGGTGCAGAGATTCGAACTCAGGGCCTCAGGCATGCTAGGCGTTAAGCGCTCTACCACTGAGCTGCCTTCCAGCCCATCACAGGGTTCTGAAGTTCAGCCCTGTTTCAGCCTGCATCACTAACCCGTCCCCGTTACAGCCAGAGAAAGCCACGGAGTGGGCACCCAGCACTCCTCTCCTCGTGCATCACCGCTGCGCACGGGACGCTGTGAATAAATCCGTGAGCGGCAGCACCCAGGGCTCGGGAGAAGTCGTTCTCTTTCCAGAGGTGCTCAACGTTCATGGACCAAAACGCACAGGTGTTAAGTGACTTTTGTTCATTTTGTCTTGTTTTTGAGACAGGGTCTCACTATATAGCCCAGGCTGGCCTCAAATTTGTGGTGGTCCTCCTGCCTCAGCTCCCAAGTGCTGGGATTACAGGTGTGCGACACCACTCCCAGCCACTTAAAGGACTTTTAAGTGATTTTTAATTTTACAATAACCAGAAAGAAACAGGAGCATTGTGGGAGGACAGACACTGGGCGGCTCCAGCCCAAGCACGGAACGGATGTGTGCGACACACCCGAGTGTGAGCCGTCTTTGTCTCTGCCAGCTGTGGGTCGCACCTGTATCTTCCGCATTCTCCATATACGAGTGGATTTGCTTGACTGATAAAAAGTAACTTATTTAATAAACACACCACCAGGGCGCCTTCATTCTGGGGGTGTCAGTGTGGCAGCGCAGTCACCCCAAGGAAGACGCCTCAGTGCACCCTGCCCAGGAGGTGGGGTTCTTAAGCAAAGTTCTGATATAACACTGATGGGAACCGGTGAGCAGGGGGAGGAGGGAGAAGGCCATTGTCATAAGCAAAATCAGAGCTCGTCAGAGACGTAAATTCTCAGCCGGGGTGGTAATACCCCAACTCTTGGGAGGCTGAGGCAGGAGGCTGGCAAGTTCAAGTCCTTCCTGGACAGCTCTGATTTAGTGTGGAAAAAACAAATAAGAAAGTTGGGTGATCTAGCTCAATGTGAAGGCCCTGGGTCCAATCCCCAGGATGGAAAAACAAAAGAAAGGAAAAAAAAAGATAAAAAAAGAAGAAAAAATCCATTCTCAGGCCCTACCCACACCGGTGCTTCTTAAACAGCCCTGCGGGCCGCTGGCGGGCGTGACACCCACCCCAGGAGTCTTACCCACTCAGCTATAGCCAACAGCCCTCCTCAGCCAGAGCCTCGAGGGCACCTCAGGAAGGGACCCGCCAGGGGCTGAGTGTCCCCAGCCCCCAGCACCTTGGGCCGCCGGGTCCCTCGCTCCCTTACCTGCCTCGCTGCTGGACACAGCCGCTCTGCGAGCCTTCTTGTACAGAATCCCGCACACAGCCACGATCAGCAGGAACAGCAGGGCCTGGTTGACTGCAAGGGAAACGGAAGCGGTGGGCGCGGAGCCCTGGAGCTGGAACCGGGAACTCAGGGCAGAGGGAGCCGGGCCTCCGCCAGGAGCAGGGGTGCCTGGAGCTGGAATGGGGAACTCAGGGCAGAGGGAGCCGGGCCTCTGCCAGGAGCAGGGATGCCCGCTGACCTGGTCCCCAGTTGCCAGGGAAACAGAGGAAGCCAGGGGAGACCCAGGCCCCTCCCCGACAGTCTGCTTACTTGACGGTGACCCCCTGACCGTGCCCTGTGACTGTGACCGGCCCCTGCCCTCCAAGCCCTCTCTGCAGGAGCTTTTTCCCCGTGGCCGGTCCCAACATAGCGCTTAGTACCAGCAAGCCTGACCTGAGCAGCAATTGATTTTCCAGGCAGGGACTTGCTATAGAGTCCAACCTGGCCTCGAACTCACAGCACTCTTCCTGCCTCAGCCTCCCAAGGGCTGAGATTACAGGCGCGCACCACCGCACCCCGGAGCACACGGCTGCTTTTCATTTAATTCAGCCACTGGTCAAGGAGGATGTGCAGAAATCCCTGCCCTGGTAAAGGCCCGGGGAGCCCAGCACTCAGCCCGATCCACGGCTCGGGGGCCTCTAGTCCACACTGGGGGTGCTTGCTCTGGGGATCCCGAGAAGTGGGGTGCCTGGGACAGCGTCTTTGGGTAGGGCACACACAGCACTGGCTGTGCATGGATTACGCAGGACGTTCGTGTTCATGGCTTTAATTCAGTGTGGAAAAGCCAGTTTCTGACAGAGCGCCCTTGGCTTCCCTTTGTAAAACCAGTGACACTGACAGGATCAGGTGACAGCGACCTCCCCAACTCACACACCGCTCAGGGCTTCCGCGTCCGAAGACCTGGTTTGCTCCTTCAGGAAGAGGAATACACCAAGGCGCCTGTGTGTCCAGGCGACGGCGAGGCCTGTGCCCCAGTCTCAGGCAGCTGTGTGGCCTCCTCTTAGCGCCTGCCAAGGGGGTTCTTCTGACGTGAGGCCAAAGCTTTGGTGACGTCGGCGATGTCAGGGAGAGCTCAGCGTCAAAACGCTCTTGTGACGTCTCGGGAATCCTTACTTTCAAAGCCTGAGGTCTCAGGGGAAGCAGCCTGGCGCACGGGCTGGAGGAGGCAGCAGCCGGGCTGGCCAGAAGAAGACGGGGTCCCGGGGGCCCCCCAGTTGTGAGGTGCACGTCTGGAGCAGCAGCAGCTCGGTCCCGGGAAGATCATTGAATGCACGCAGCTGCCCGGGCGAGTGGTCAGGACCCACTCGGGACAGGGGGAAGGGGACACTCAGCTCTCCCCCCTCTCTCCAGCGACAAATGAGACGGGGTGACCAGGGGACAGCGGAGCACGCTGCTGGGTGATGTTGGGTTCCGGCCAGGCCTCAGAGCTGTGGCCGTCAGTGTGGGAAGGCGGTCTCGAGTTCCCGCAGCAGGGAAAGAGGATGCTGGGGCGCACAGATAGAAAGGGTGCTGGGCAAAGTGGCAGCCGTCACAGCTGACCGGCAATGGACACACGATTCCTTGGCCCTCGTGCGGGGCAGTCCCGCTTCCACCTCCTGTGTCTTTATAGTTTGAAGGACAAGAATTAAAGTATTTTATAAAATGCAAAGAAAACCCCGAGCTCTCACCTTTCCGCAGCAGCGCCATGTGTGTCCGCGTGGGTGGGAGCAGCACCTGCGGGTGCAAGAACCGGTCCGGTTTAAACAGGAACCGACCTGAAGTCACCCGAGTGCCCGGACCGCGCCTCCCCCCGAGAGTCCGGTGGGCTGGGAGGTTTGCAAACCTCGGACCTGCTGACTACTCTACATCTAGAATCTTGGAAAGGAAATAAGTATTTCCTGATCCTTGTGGCTGAACAGACCACACAATGGGTCCCCAAGAAAATACTTTTTTTGTTTGTTTTGTTTTGTTTTGTTTCTTGAGGCAGGGTCTCCCTGTGTTGCCCAGGCTGACTCGAACTCATAGAGATTCTCCTACCTCAGCCTCCTAAAGGCTGGGATTCCAGGTACACACCGCCACACCCAGCCAGAAATACTCTTTTGTCTTTGGGGTTTCTAACTTTCTCCAAAAAGAGCCCGGGAGCTTCCGGGAGCCCTTGTGGAAACAGGACGGTCCTCATGCAATCTCTCCCCACCCTGCGGTGACCGAGGTCCTCCTGGAAGCCCAGTGCTGTGCTATGGGCCAGAGCAACACCTGGCCCCTGTCCTGGGGAGCTGTCAGTGTGGAGAAAATGCAGCAGGAATCACTGGATCGAGTGTCAGGAAGGGAACGAAGGCGGTCTGGGGACAGGATGAACGGGGTAGAGATTGAGGAAGAGAAATCCGGGGAGGCCCACTGGAGGTGGCGATGCATGGGCAGGAAAAGGGGGGTGAAGGGGCCAGGGCCCTGTGGCTGGAAAAAGCTTTTACTGCAGGAGCCCATGAAGGCTGAGAGGCGACCCAGGAAGGGCCGGATGGGGACAGGGGCTCTGTCAGCTGTGATTTTGCAACAGCTCCAAAGCTAAGGTTTGCTAGGAAGTGAGCACTGGAGGGAGCCCATATCAGGGCGGTCACCCCCCAGAAGGACCTGTGCAGGACCAGAGGGCACAGGGAACGCTTGGGGGCTAGGTCTAACAGTCAGTCATCAACCTTCTGCTCTACCCACCTGGGCTCAGACTGGACACGGTTTGTGATGGGGTGGGGGTGTGCAGGGGTGGAGCAGGGCCCACTCTGAGACTCTCCGCATCCGAGAAGGCAGGGTGTGAGCCCCTGCTGTTCTGATGTCTGACAAGGCCCATAGACCCCTTCCAGAGTAAAGTTTTTCAACGCTTTAAAAATAAATTCTATTATCAAGAAGGCATAAAGAAAAGAAAGCTACAGACTATTAAGCGGATCCGGGCCTGGCGGACACACCTGTCACCCCAGCACTCGGCAGGCTGCGGCAGGAGGATCACCACAAGGTCTAGGCCAGCCTGGGCTATAGAACAAGACCCTGTCTCAAAAAATCAAAAGTAAATAAAAACATAAATTGGGGATACTGGGTTTGGGGCAGTGTATGACATCACTGGTGTGACATCTCTGGTGTGACATCTCTGGTGAAAAAGCTCAAAATCCTTTCAGCATTTAAAATACACGCACAGGACATCGTTACCGTGATTCACAGCCACCCTCCTGCATCACAGGATGTCGGAGCTTCCTCCTCGAGACTCTGGCACACCCAGTCTTTACCACCACCATCACAGCTCAGTGTGCTGTGCAGCCTGCAATCCAGCACGCCTGGAGGCTGAGGCAGGAAGACTGCCAGTCTGAGCCCAGCCTGCAGAGATATGCGACCTAGAGAGACCCTATCTCAATATGAACACTTTTTAAAAAGCTAGGGGTGTAGCTCAGCTCAAAGGCCCTGCATTCCATGCTTGCTTCTGAAAAATAAAAAAATAAACCACGGGGGAGAAACAATTTCAGCCTCCCAGAGGACCCCTGTGTGTAGTGGACCCTGTGCAACCTGCTGACCACAGATCTGTCCTGGTGGTTTGGCCTTTCCCAGAATGCCCCAGAAATGGACACACAGGGGGACTCCCTGGGTGCCTGTCATCTGATAATGTACTGGGGCTCGTGCTTGGTGCTGTGTCTCAGTAATGTGTAACTTCCTGTTGCTGAAATGTCCCATCGCACCATGGTGTGGCCCACATTTATTAACCGTGTACCCACTGAAGGATGGCAGGGCTCCTGCCAGCGGGTTAGGACACTCGCTCACGGGTTCCTGTGATGACAGAGACAAACACCCAGAAGCAGCACTGCTGGGTCGCTGGGTAGCTGTGTATTTAACCTTCCAAGAAGCTGCTGTCTCTTTCCCTAAGTAGAAACCTGTTTTAGTTTTTCATTCCCACCAGCAAGGGGAAAGACTCCCCCTGTGTTCTTGCCAGTACCTGGTATGGTGCATATTTTTGTTTTAGCTGTTTTAATAGGTTTACTGCACTGTGAATTCCATTTTCATTTCCCTGATGACTGCTGATACTGATCTTTTTATTTGATCATTTTCCATTTGCATATGGTGAAGTGTTTAAATATTTTGCCTTTTTTTTTTTCTTTTTTTGGTCAGATTTTTCTTTTCTGTTTTTTTTTTTTTTTCTTTCTGGTACCAGGGATCGAACTCATGACCTTCCACTTGCCAGGCAGGCACTTAGACCTCTGAGCTAAATCCCCAGCCCTCTGAATATGTGGTTTGCAAACACTTTTATCCTGTGCAAGGCTTAATGATGAATTCCAGAGCACAAAAGGTTTAATTGTGACCACAGCACAGTCTTTGTATTTTCCTTTATGGAACATGTCTTTGGTGTCATATCTAATCCGAGCCACAGTGGACTTCTCTTACGTTGTCCTCTGGAAGTCTGTTTTTATATTAAAGATAACATTGTACATTGTGTGAATTAGAGCTCACACTGTGGTTTTTAGCATGTGGAAATCCAGTTATTCCATGGGTGTGAGCTGTCTTTTGTTTCCTGTTTTTAGTTTTTTGTTCTGAAACGAGATCTCACTATGTAAACTCACCTATGTAGCCCAGGCTGGCCTCGAGCTCACAGTGATCCTCCTGCCTCAGCCTCTCATGTGCTGTAGATGTGAGTTTCAAATTTAATATTTCACACCAAAAATGCATCCCAATTTCAGCGTGTCACAGAGACTCAGTGGGTCCGCAGAGCAGTTCCCGGGTCCAGGAAGCGAGGAAGGGGCTGGTCCTCACACAGGCCTTCCCGCTCTGCTCCTGCCTCCGCACTGCGTTCTGCGGGACTCGGTTTCGAGCTCGCGGGGGTGCATCGCTCTGCGGATCTTAACACACGTGCATGTGGGCTCTTTTCTGTTTTCTGTCACTGCTACATACAAGTTACGCCTAACTCTGGGAGGTGCAATGATTCACTACATGCCTACTTTGTGTCGTGTTCAAATCAGGGTGTACCTTCGTATCCTCTTAAGTAACTAACGTTTCTTAGGGTGCAAATACTCAAATCCTTTCTTTCAGCGTTTAAAATTATATATACAGTACATCACCATGACCTAAAAATCACCTTACGTTACAACTTCCCCCTGACAGGACATTTGTGCGCTTTATACCCAGCATCACAGCCAGGAGGCTGAGGCAGGAAGACTGCAAGTTTGAGCCAGTCTAGGAAAATACATGATTTAGTGACACCCTGCACCACATAAATGGAAATGTAGCTCAGTGCGAAGGCCCTGGGTTCAACTCCCAGGTTCAAAAAAAAAAAAAATCACCATTTTGACTGCAGTAGACAGTTCCCTTTTTTAAAAAGGCAGGGTCTTGCTGTGTAGTTCACGGTGGTCAAGGTAGCCAAGGCTGGCCTCAAATTCTCTTGAGATCTTCCTGCCTCAGCCTCCAGGGTGCTGGGATTACAGGCATGCGCCACCACGCCTGGTGTGGAACTGACAATTCTATCAGTTGCTGCCTATTAAAATAACTCAGTGCAAAGCTGCCTGGGCACTGGACACTCAGGATCTGAAAGGCTCACCCTGCGGATTGTTATGGGCCACAAAATCAATTTCCTGCTAGTGACAGTGGAGAAAGCCCTCTGAGCAAAGCAGCGAACACACTTGGCATCGCTGATTACGTAAGAAATTGTGCCTCAAACTGTGACAACTGTGACAGCCCGGCAGTGACAGTCAACTGACCTCACCCTGGCCGAGGCCACTGTCAAATGCAAATCCTGCATCTCAAAAGAGCCGCCCAGAAGAACTCAACACATCAGGGGTCAGGGGACAGAAAAAAAGAGAACAGGATCGAAGGCGAGCAGGGATTCATGTGCATTAAAGTCAGCTCGGGAAGCTGACGGCGGAGGTGCAGGCCTGTCATCCCAGGACTCGGGAGGCTGAGGCAGGAGGGTGGGTGCAAGTTTGAGAGCAGCCTGGGCTACAAAGTGAACCCATGTTCAACCTGAACTGCACAGCGAGACCTGTCTCAGAAACATCAGAAAAAAACCCTAAATTTTGATTAAAGTATTCTTAGCAATCACTGTTTTTTCTTTTTTGTCTGAGGCAGGCTCTTGCTATGTAGTTCAGGCTGACTTCATAGCCCAGGCTGACCTCCAAATCACGGCAATCCTCCTGCCTCAGCCTCTTAAGTGCCATGGTTACACATGTGCACCACCATGCCCGGCACCTTTCTATCATCCTAATTACCATTAAAATATTAACAAGGATATGGTCAATTCCTGAACCATTATTATGCCTGTAGAACTGGAAACTCTACAATTCAAAAAGAATGTTCAAAAGAGTCCAATTAGCTATTCCAGTCCCTGAAATAAAACACAACAGGCTGAAAATGAAGCGTCTCTTTTCCAGAACTATGAAACCTGACTGCCTGGGGCACTTTTAGCTCTTTAGATGCTGTGTTGTAACTTCCCTGGCTTTACATGTTTAAGTGGAGAGTTCTTTATTGGATACCAGACTATTTTCTTTTTTAAGACTCAGTAAAAGTGGGAAAGCCAGGCAGTTTTCTGGCAAGCAGCTGGAGATTTTGGGTTAGATCACAAACATGATGTCCCTAGCGTGTGTCTCAGCGCCCCTGCTGCTGGGACAAACACCCACCACCTGCAGCTAGAAGGAGAGGCCGATGGGCACAGTGCTGGGCAGAGGGCGCGGAAGGGACAGCTGGGCGAAGGGGCCTGCTTCATCTCGGCACCTGGGAAACAGAGAGCCGGACAGGGAGGGCAAGGAAGGGACCAGAGGCCAGGTGGTGTCCCAGGGCCACTGGCCACGGTCCACTTCCTCCCACTAGACCCCGAGTCATCCAGCTATGATGTCACCGGGGGACTCTCCCCTGGTTAGCTCAGCACCCTCTGCACCCTCAAACCTCTCCAAGGGTCTCCCAGAGAAACTGAGGACGTGGATTGACTGGCACAATGCCTCCAGTCAACCTGACACCCAACCGGATCTCACCGAACCATCCAATCTCCAAATAAACACAGTAACCAAGTCGAGGTTCTCCCTATGATCACATGTGCACCCGGAGACGCGCCAATCCCTGCCCCACAGTTGAGGTTCCAGCACCACTTAGAAGCTCAAGTCCAAGCAGCACTCACACCCCCAACCCCAGCATGAGACTCAGCCAATCACAACTCCAGATTCAGCCGCCTCCACATTCCAGGAATGGAAGCACAGGGCTCTGACGGGAGCCCAGAACCGCACTCTCCAGGAGCGCCCCAGGCCAAGGGACACCCTCTCAGCAGGGCCTGCCCTGCAACAGGACAGGGTCAGTCCCAGGCAGCCATCACTGGGCAGAGGAATTCCCGGGTGGGCGAGGCCCTGGGTGGCAGCTAGGGCTGGTGCCACACAGGGAAAGGAAGTGGCCGTCACAGTCCAAGTTGCCCACGGAAGCGTGTGCCTGGGGAGCCGTCCCACCAGACGCCAGAGAGCTGGGCTGTGGTCAGTCTGGGAAGAAAAGGCTCAGAGACCTGGTCATGGCTAAAGGGAGCGGCAAACATGGAAAGGATGCATCTGAAAAGTACTCCGAACATCAGAGCCCCGAGTGGTATTTTACATGCTAACTGAGTAGGTGGCAGGGCCGTCCAGGGTTGCCAGGCTGGGGAAAGCCTAAGGCCACTGCCTGACTCCATGGAGGGGCTGTGCTTGGATTGACTGATCGTGTCTGCCATGGGCGCAGGTAGGAAAGGACTTGGCGGTTGAGTCATTTTCCCATTGGTGGGACACCATACCTGACACCCAGGATCTAGAGAACAGGTGTAATTTGGTCACGGTTCAGGGGATGCACAGCAGGAACAGCATGGCGGAAGGGCGCTGCAGAGCAAAGCTGCTCAGTTCATGGTGGCCAGGAAGCAGCCCAGGGAACAGTGCCAGAGAGGAACGGGTGAGGGACCAGACCCAGAGCCAAGCTCGAGCTCCTGGCCACCCAGGCACACTCAGAAGTGAGCGTCCCCAAGGCCCTGCACCATTCCCAAGCCAACCAAGCTACACATCAATGTCAGCCGTCACACCAACAATCAAACAGGAAGAGGAAAGTTGGGCTGCTGAATGGAGCTGCTGAAAACCTTCAACAGGACAGGCCAGGTGCACCAACGGGACGCCACCAGCTCTGTCACGGCACAAGGCACCCAGTCCACCGTGTGACCACCCCCCTGGCCCGCCTCCTAGAGCCCCACACCCCTCCTGGCTTGGATCCCTTGAGGATCAGGTCACCAGCACGGAGGACAAAGCACATGCAGACCCAGCACCAGGGAAGGAGCACCCGTGGCTGCCCACAGTGGGGTGCAGAGCAGGGTGTCCACGGCGGGAACAGGAGCCCAGAGCCCAGAGCCGCTCTTCCTGTGGGTCATGCTCTTCAGAGCATCCTTTAGAAAATGCTGAGATGCAGAGGCCCTTAGAGAACCGTGCTCCCTCGGAACTAGAAAGGACAGCTACAAGGCTTTATGAACGGAGTGGGGAAAAAAGGAGGTGTTCGCTGTCATCCCAGGGCTCAGGAGGCTGAGGCAGGAGGACTGTGAGCTGAGGCCAACCTGGGCGGTTTAACAAGCTCAAGGCCAGCTGGGACTAAGTAGCTGGATCCTCTCCAAGGAAAGAAAGAGAAGAAAAGGAGGAGACAGCAAAGGCTGGGGGAGGGAGAGGAGAAGGAAGGTGCTGGGAGCCAGGCAGGAAGCAGGTCCCAGAGGCGCCATGTGAGATGTGTCCAGCACTCTGATGACCAGAGGGTCGGGCAGCAGTGGCACAAAGGTGGGCTGCTGCCAAGTGCAGGGCATACGGTCACTGTTGCCCTCACCACCGCCATCCTCAGCATCACCCAAGCTGCTTGGTTTTTACCAACGTGATGCCATTTTATTCCCACTATACAGATGAGGAAGTTGAGGCGGCTGGAGTGAGGGTTACTTCCTGGGCCTGTGCCACGGGCCTGTGTCTCACCACCGCAGTGTGCAGCTGGACCACAGGGAGGACTGGAATCCACTGTGTGATCCGACCAGCACTGGAGGAAAGGGAGCGGCTGAAGCCACGGGCCCGACGTCACCGGGACTCCGTTGACCTCACCGGCCACATCCCAATGTGTCTCTTTTCCCCGTTACTCTGGTGCTGATGGCCACTTCCCACCTCAGGTCAGGGACCTCCTCACCAGGCCTCCCCGGGGGCCACACTTGATAAAGTGAACAGAGGCCACTGTCTGGGAGGCCGAGGCAGGACAACACAGTGACTTAGGGAGACCCTGTCTAAAGCAGTCTATTGGAAGTCTGGAAATGTTGCTCAGTACCAAGGCCCAGAGTTCAACCCCCTGCACATAAAAAAGCACTTTGGCCGGACACAGGCTGCCTGTGCTGCAGGGAACCTCAGCCTCTGCTTGGGCACCGAGGCCCAGGAGGTTTCCCAGACAGATTCCCAAAACTTGAACCACCCTGACGCTCCAGGCCCAGGACACCTGTGTCCAACCTGCTGTCCAGCGCGGCCCTGGGCTTCACAGCAGGGTGGATCCTAAACCTCACCGTTTAGGGAGAACTGGGTCAACCCAGGCAGCCGTTCTGGGGTGAAAACCTTCCCTCTGGGATTTGCTGCGCTGACAAAAAAGGTGAAGCTGGAGGGGGACAGGGGAAGGGGAGGGGAGAGGAGGGGAGAGGGGGAGGGGAGGGAAGGAGGAGGGGAGGGGCGGGCCGGACCCCCCACCGCTCCCCGCCCGGCACCCCCCCCTACCCCCCTGAAGCCTGCACCCCCGCAGCCTCCCTTTACCTGGCTCCGGCCTGGCTGCGGCTCCTAAGGCCCCATGGAACCCGCCTGCGTGGCCCGGGCCGCTGGGCTCCGGCTTCCAGCGGTGCTGGGCGGGGCCGGGCCGGGGCGGGACCGGGACGCGGTCCGGAGGGGAGGCTGCAGGCAGCGGGGCGGGGTGGAGGGGGAGAGAGATCAGCAGCACGGTCACCCCGGCATCCCAGCCCAGGGAGGCTGAGGCGGGAGGGTCCTCCCGAGCTGGAGGCCAGCCTGGGCAACAAGGGAGTTCCAGGGCAGCCTGGACTGCAGAGCGAGGCCCTCGCTCAGAAACACCCGAAAGCGAGCATGCAGCCTACAGAGACATCATGCAAGCCGTGCTGGGGTGTAAGCTTTCCCAGGAGCCACACGAAGAAAAGTGCAAAGAAGGAGAAATTGTGATAGTATATTTAACTTTATCCAAAATATGATTTCAACACAGAATCTGGAAGTGTTAACAAAATATTTTACATTCTTCAAAAAAGAAATCTGCTGTGTATCTTTCTTGTGCACAGTGGATCTCAATGTGAACTCTAAATTTTAGCAGAAACACTCAATATCTATCTGACGTCATAAAACGCACAGCTTGAAAGGTGGGTTGGCATGGCCAGGGTATGAATACGGTGCCAGATGCTTGTAACCCCAGCATTTGAAGAGGCTGAGGTAGGAGGATCCCAAGTTCAGTTCTGTCTGTGAACTTGGAACGCCCTGTCCCCAAATAAAAGATAAAAGGGACTGGGAAGTCTCTCAGTACTGCCAACACCACCAGAGACAGAAACAACAAAGACTTTAAAATTTTCCAATAACCAAGTCAGTGCTCGTTTTTCAGCTCAATAACTAAAATACTGTAAAATTTTAAATTTGAAAGCCGGGTATGGTGGCTCACGCCTGTAATCCCAGCACTTGGGAGGCTGAGGCAGGAGGATAATTGCGAGTTCGAGACCAGCCTGGGCTACAAAGTGAGCTTAATGCCAGCCTGAATTGCTCAAAAAGACAAAAAAAAAAAAAAAAAAAAAAAAAAGGGATTTCCGGAACACCTTCTTCTTGTCCAGGGCCATGAACCCCGTGAAAGTATTCTCACCACATCCCAATTTTCAAAGGAGCAAACTGGGGCTTCGAGCAAAGTCCAAGTTCCCAGAGCAAGTCGGTGCTGAGGTCAGGACTGCCTGAAGCATGATTCTCTGTTATTATTGGCTCTTTTTAACTGTACCAAAATGCCGGGTTCCATTAGGATATTTTCATGCAGGTGTAGGACGAGCCTTGAGCGTGGGGATCACTCAGTGGCCTCTCGCAGCTCCCCCTCAGGCTCTTCCACTGCCCTGATCAACTTTTTTTCCTTTGGTGCCAGAGCTTGAACTCAGGACCTCGCACTTGCCAGGCAGGGGCTGTGCCGCTGAGCTGTGTCCCCCGCCGCTCCCTGAGCACCTTTATGTTATGTCTTGGATTCCACCCAGGAGAGAAAGCACGGATCCTTGTCTTTCTGATACCTGGAGTTGGAGGCTTTCTGGTTCTGCCAGTTTCCCACAGAGGATGAGATTCTGTCCTTCGTGGCTGGACGCCTCTGTGCTGCCCACCCTCTCTCTACCCTTCCCTCCACTGACGAGCATCTAGGCTGCTTCCGTAACTTGCAAATGCTGTTGTGTGTGCAAGGGAGAAGAGAAAACGGATCCTTAAAAATGAGGGTTTTAGCCAGACTGGTAGCATGTGCTCCTAATCCCGGGACTCCAGGAGGCTGAGGCGGGAGGGTTCCAAGCCTGGCTTGCGCAGCTGGAGGACTCAGTGAGACCCTGCCTCAAAGTTTAGAAGGTGGGGGTGGGCCTGGGATGCATCCTCAGTACCACAAAAAATAAAACAAAAACTAAAAACGCAAGGGGATGTAGCCCAGCAGCATGGTACCTGCCTGGCAAATACGAGGTCCTGAGTTCGATTCCCGGTACCATGAAAGGAAGAAAGAAAACTAAAAACAGACAGAAGGACATTTCCTTACCTGTTATCTCTTTGCATTGCTTCCCTCTCTCTCTCTTGCAACAAAAGCCTCTGTACACCTGAACCAGGTGAGACAAAGATTTAAGGCGAAGACCTCCTTATCGCCTCTGGAACCAGCTTTGAACAAACTTTTCTTTTTGAGGTAGAGTCTTGCTATGTAGCCCAACCAGTTTGAACTCACTCTGTAGCCCAGGCTGGCCTTGAACTCACTGGGATCCGCCTGCCTCAGCCTCCCGTGCTGGGATGACAGGGGTGTGCGTGACCACGGCTGGCCAACTCTTCTCCTTCCCAGCGCAGACTGTCTCCTGGTTAGCGCTCTTCTGCCTCGCCTGAAGCCCCAGGTACAATCTCCGATACCGGAAAGCACCAACAATAACAAAACCAAACCACCGCACACATAAAGTTCCCAATAAGGGCCCAATAAATGGGAATTATTATTGCTGTTGTTTATTTGTTCTGGGGGGAGAATACCAGGAATTGAACGCAAGACCTTGCATTTGCTGGGCAGGCACTGTGCCACTGAGCAGTATCCCCAGCCCCTGCTCTTGTTTAAAAATAATATTTAGAAGAGCCAGGGCTACAGCTCAGTGGCACATTACCTGCAGGGCAAGCGTGAAGTTCTAAGTTTGAGTCCCAGTTCCAAAAACAACAACCAAAAACCCAACAAAACAAATAATATTTAGCCAGCTGTGGTGGCACACACCTGTAATCACAGCAGACTAGGAGGCTGAGGCAGGAGGATCGCCTTGAGTTGGAGGCCAGCCTGGGTTACACAGTGAGTTCAAGGCCAGCCTGAACTACAGAGCAAGACCTTGTCTCAAAATACTAATGCTGGGGCTGGGGATTTAGCTCAGCGGCATAAGCGCCTTCCTTGGAAGCAGGCAGTCGTGAGTTCGATCCCTGGTACCCATAAAAATGAAAAAGACAAAAAAAAAAGAAAAATACTAATGCTAAGCCGGGCATGGTGACACACATCTGTCATCCCCACACTAAGGAGGCTGAGGCAGGAGGATCGTTGAGAGTCCGAGACCAGCCTGGGCTACAAAGTGAGCTCAGGTCAGGGAGACTTTGTCTGAAAAAGACAAAATAATAATAATAATACTTAACTGAAATCTAAGTATACTGTTGACTTAACATTTAATTTTTCTATAGAGGTGTTTGAACCGATCAAGGCTGGGCACAGTAGAGGCGTGCAGTCCAGTGGCTTTGTTTGGTACCTGCGTATCGATCACCGTGATCGATGAGTCGCAGATCCCATACCGCTCCTGTCACACGGCAGCACCCTGCACATCCTAAGCCGCACATCCTAAACGCTAAGCCGTGCGTTTGTCTCTGGGGCCGGCATGGGTGCATCCCTCCTGCTGGTTATCATCAGCTCTCCACACTCCTGTCTGAGCCGGGCATCTTCGGACTCCACGCTCGAGGCCACACTCAGTGACACACGTGGTCCGTCCTTCCCTTCCAGCTGGATGCCCTCAGCGCGGTGTCCCAGGTTCCTGCGAGCTGTGGGGAACCGCAGGCTCTCCTTTTCCTTTTCCTTATGTCGGCACGGCTCCTCTGTGTCTGTGTCCCAGTGTGTGTCCTCACCTGCCCGCCCATCGGGGACACCGAGGCTGCTGCCATACCCGGGCGTGGCTGGCAACTCCACAGCGAAAGGTCCCTTCAGGGCAGGCCCTTGTGCAGCGCAGGCACCCTGGCCTGGAGCTGCACGCCACAGGCAGCACAGGCACCTGCTGAGTCACCACCCATTTCACTGCTTACTTTATTTTCCTGATTACCCCGGAGTGGGACTGCTGACCGCGGGCAGTCCTGGTTCTAACTCACCGAGGGACTCCCGTTCTCTTTCCCGTGACGCCTGTGCCCACCCACTGTCCTTGAGTGCAGAAGCCCCAAGCAAAGACCTGCTGGGTTTTCGCCCCTTCCTCCCATGCAAATCCTCCTTCGCCGCTCTGGGGATCAAGGGTCCCCACTGGACTGTTGGACATGGCCGCCCTGGCCCTGCACGGGGCCGGCAGAGTGGGTCAGCTTCCTGCAGGCCTGACGGCACCGCTGAAGGTGTGTAGGGAGTGTGGGGAGGTGGGGCTGGGAGCTGGTGCCGGTTCCGGACAGCGGGGAGCCCTAGAAGGCAAGGGGACAGTGGTTTCTGCACTGAGAGAGGAGAGCTGGGGGAGCTGTCCAGCAAGTGCGGTTCCCCCGCAGGACACGTCCACCCTGCAGGGACCTACACCCAAGTGACTAGAGTGCTGGACACACAACCTCATGGTCTCATCTTGGTGGTGCCCCTCCTGGGCCAGGCTCAGCCGGAAATAAGCCCAAAAGGCACTGGTGTGTGGTGCACTTGGGCAGCCTCTCGGGGTGCTGAACAGGCTGCAGAGGGGGGAGGGCAGACCTGCACCGGCGAGTGATGAACACCCTCGCACGGTGTGACTAGGGTCCCCTCGCACTGAGTCCTGCAGGGCTGGCCAGTGATGACATCAGAAGGCAGAGGAAGCCTCCTGAGTCCCCCATGGCGGGGCTCCTGACTCACTCCTTAGGGAACACTTCGCACGTGTGGAAAATGAACCTTTTGAAGCTGAGGCCTGGTCAGATTCGGAAAGACTCAAATGCAGTCACATACCACGTAAGGGTGTCTGGGACCCTCAGTGGACCTCACAGATGACAGGGTTGCCCGGGAATCCGACGGAGCTGAAATCACGGCTCCCTATTCCCTCTCCACCTGGCAAGGTCGTAGCACAGCACAATACTCCTGGGGGGGGGGGGGTGTGCTCGTGTAAACACGCCCTCTACATTCACAGCTGCATGAACACGCGGCACACACGGTTGTGTGAGGTGTACCATCCTAACGGCTGACAACCCGTTTGCCGCGTGCCTAGCGGGTTACGTCTCTGCTCTGCTTTTATTGTTAGGTTAGGGTGTCCTCCTGCTATGAGAAACAGAGTTAACTGCGAAGCAGCCCAGGCGGGTCCTTCCGGAGGTGGCAGGAGGTGACAGCCCCTGCGTGTATGGCCCCGAAGACCTCCAGTGGCATAACGTGGGGGGTGGAAGCCGGCGACGCCGAGGACCGTGCTCTGTGCAGGGCGAGGCTGACGTGTGTGTCTTTATTTTTCACCAAAACGTTAAAAAGTGCAATAGCAGGCGCTGCCACGTAGCACGTAGCCTGGGTGGAGGCTGAGTCGGACCTTCTGGTAGGACAGGTCTGCAAGCTCGAGGACGCCTGCTGAGGAAGGGACTCTCCGATGGCCAGCAGGCAGCCGGGGTAGGGTCTCCTGGGCAGAGGTAAAGTCCCCAGTGAGGAGTGGGGTGTGGTGCCCGGAGGTGCCAGTCACACTATGGTCTGCGGCGGGGAATACTGGCAGCGTCTTGAGGTGTCTCCGGAATGGGAGAGTTGGGGCCTCTGTTCCCGCTGTCCGGTCCCCGTGGGGGCTCTCAGAGTGCAAACCAGCTACAGTGATCAGAGCTGAGCGGAGCTGCCCGCTGGTCCGGCCACTTCCTCGGTTACGGGCTCCTCGTCTGAGGCCTTAAAACATCCGTGTGTCTGTCTGTACATACGTGTGCGTGCATGTTTGTAGGTGATTATTCGAGTGAGCTCCTGGAAAGGAAAAGTGCTCGGGTAACTTCTGTGTCCTGAAGCTGCAGTTTTTCTTAAAAGCACAATTTAAAAATCCCGATTTTCTTGCCTCCTCTCCGCCCTCTGTATTTCGCTCGCCCAGCTCATAACCGCACCCGCCGTGTGCACGTGGCGAGTTCGCCTGCGAGGACGTTTCTCCCTCCGAACTGCTCCTCGCTGGTAAGTGTGCAGGACCCCGCGTGCTTTCCCCCTCATTCTACGTATTTACTTGTTATTATTAGTTTGGTACTGGGAGTCGAACCCAGGCCTCATGCTTGCCAGGCTGTGCCGCTGAGCTGCGTCCCCGGCCCTTCCCACGCCGTGGTCTCACTTGTCAGCAAAGCGGACATCTGGTTCCGGGGATGCAGCTCAGCGGCACAGCTCCTGGCAAACCCGAGGCCTTGAGTTAAATTCCAGGCATGGTACCAACAAAACAAAACAAAACAAAGCAAAACAGACTATGTGAGTCATCGTTACCCCACACTTCCTTCTTATTGGCTGAAGGTCAAATGCTCGCTTCGCCTAGCCACCAGGGCCTGCCTTGTCCACGTGCATTTATTACTTTGTTTTGGTTTATTGAGACAGGGTCTCACTGTGTAGTCCAGACTGGCCTCAAACTCACGGGGATCTTTCTGCCTCAGCCGCTAGTGCCGGGGTCCCCGGAGGGGGCCACCCCACTGCCGGGCTGAGCGTGTTTTTAGACACAGTCCTAGATGCCATCTGTGACACTGACAAGGCACTGGAGGCCAGGAAGAGTTCTCGGGTGGGAAGTGAATCACTGCACAGGTCACCCTTGACAGTAGCCTCAGCTCGCCCGTGTGCCCAGTGGGGCTCCCCTAGGGCTCCCTCTCATTATGGTTCATACCCAGATGTCCTCCTAATGCCACAGGGCCTCACAGCCTGCACCTCTGGAAGGTGATGACTGTGGGGCTCAGAGCAGACTTGCGCTGGGAGGTGGGGGCCTGCTCAGAAGAGGGGTCCCTGGGGCGTGGCCTGGGAGGGCTCCTCTCCCTCCCCACCCAGCCCCTTTGCCTTGCCATCCTGTCCTGGACCCAGCTAGCCATGCAAGGACTAACATGTCTACAACAGGAGCCAGAGAAAACCTCTCCTGCCAGGTGTGGTGGTCCACGCCTGTAATCTCCGCACTCAGGAGGCTGAGCAGGAGGATCCTTGTGAGTTCAAGACCAGCCTGGACTACAAAGTGAGCTTAAGGCCAAGTGAACTGCACAGATGTCCCCAGCTTGAGGCTCTGACGAGCCTCACCTGTTCCCTTCTGACCCCAGCTACTGACTCTCCGCTGGCTTCCTTCCTGAGCCCCACCGACATATCCACCTCTCCTCAGCCCCTCCTGACTCCTCCAGGGCGCTCTTCGCCCTCCCTTCCTGTCCCTTCTCCTTCCCTTTCCGAGCTCCCCCTAGGTGGCTGCTTCCACACCTGCACATTCAAAGACCAAAGGTAGGTGGTGTTTTTGGAGAACGGGGGACCCATTTAGACTCCCCACTTAAGGATGAGTCAAAGTTGCCGTGGTGAAGTCTCTTTGTCTGGGTGAATCGCTTTGTGACAGCCCTACTGTGAGCCTGACAGATGCACCGAGGCCTCAGCCCTGTGCCTGTCAGTGGACCCTTGTTTGCAGATGGAATCGTGTCAGTCTGAGGCCCTGTTATGGGACCTTGTGCCATGGAACCAGGAGACTCCTGAGAGCAGCGAAGACACACAGAAGCTCTGCATTCACCTGCTGAACCCCAAGGCTCAACAGGCTCCCGGGGCCTAGAAAGAAGAGTAGAAGAAATTCTGACATGTGGGTTTCATAGGGAGCATTGCCCTGCAACGCCTCGGCCGTGGGCTTCTCTCTTCCCAAATCCAGAGGCGACACCTTTCTACTGTCACTTCCCTGGCAGTCCTGGGGCTCGAACCCAGGGCCTCATGCATTCTGGGGGAACCCTTTGTCTCTGGCCACAGCCCGGCCTGCCCCTGAGCTGCGCACTCCAAGGTCCTAGTCAAGCCGGCACGCTGTCTCTGCTGCCCTGTAGCTCCTCCACCCAGCAGCTACCTACAACCCACAGCCGCTTTGCCTTTAAAATATTTCGCCTTCAACTTTCCCGATTCAGGGTTTCTCAGGTTTTCAAATAGGATTACAGATCAATCTATGGCTTGCAGGTTTTAAATTCTCCCTTAGTCTTTCGCTTAAGGGCATCAAGGGGGAAAACGATCATCTGAGCCCTAATGCCTCAGAATAAAGCATAGGTCTTAAACACCTTGGGTTCATGAAAACCTGGCTGCTGTATTCTAACCTTTCAGGTTTGTTTCAGATCCACTCAAAGTTAACAATAGAATCATTTAAAGAGTACACATTTATGGATGCGACAAATAAAAATATTAATATATAAATGATCATGGCCTTTTTTATTCCCATGCATCTTCCTCCTTTTTTCCAAACTCTTTTTGGGCGTATTACGAATGGGCTGGTAAGCAGCCAGGAAGAGGGGGAACTGAGGACGGCTGGGTGTATCTTAGTCCCTGAAGAAAGACAGAGACAGAGATAATTAGAATATGAGCATTTAAGAAACAGAAGCTTAAAAAAAGAATTTTTTTTTTGAGACAGAGCCTCCCTATGGAGCCCAGGCTAGCCTTCAACTTGCAGCAATCCTCTTGTCTCAGCCTCCTGACTGGTGAGATTACAGCCATGCGCCACCAAGTCCAGCTAAAATTTCTTTTTAAAAAGGTAAAGAATGATCTCTCAAAAAAAAAAACCTTATATAGGGGCCAGGGGTTTAGCTCAGTGGCATAAATGCCTGCTTGGCTAGCACAAAGTTGTGAGTTCAGTACCCGGTAACAAATTATATCTTATGTAGAGGGGAAGGCGGAGAGCATGCTTAGGTTGAGGGAGTCATATCAGAGAAACTGAAAATAACAGAGGAAGAAAAAGGCATGTTAGAAAATTGGCTATACATTGTGTTTTTATTTTGTTCTCTTTGAGGATGGCACCAGGGTCTCATGCATGCTAAGGAAGTGCTCTAACCACGGAGATACACTGCCAGCCTGTGTACAGTGTGTGTGGTCCTCCCAGAGCCTCCTTTGGAATTTGAGAAAGAGGTTTAAATTGTTTTGGGTAGGCCCTTGCTTCCCTGCCAGACTTTTCATTTTTTAAAATACATTTTATTGTGTATATTCAAGGCTTATATCTAGGCATCCCCAGGAAGCCTCATGGGGATTCGTGGTGGTGACCCGAACATGGGTGTCACGGGATTAGTTCACGAATGGGTGTACAGCTGGGCGTGGTGTTGGGAGGTGAAGCCTGATTGGTGGAGGTGGCCGCTGTGGGCGTGGCCTGGAGGCTCTGTGTCCCTCCTCCTCCCTTGATCCCTCTCTGCCTCTTGCCACCTGCCCTGAGCTGTTTCTCTCCAGCCAGGCCCTTCTGCCCTGCTGCCTTGCCTTGTTGACTCTAGGCAGAAACCTCTAGACTGTGAACACCCTCCTTGTGGGCGTTCAGTAGTTTGTCCTAGCAATGAGAAAGTATCCATGACACTATGCAACATGACATTATGGGATACAGTCTGACAGTGACGGTAGTGACAGGAACAGACCCATCATCTCACAAGGTTACCCATTTGTGTGTTTTTGTAGCAAGAATCCTTATTTTTATTTTTAATAACGTGTGGCTACAGTATACTTAAGAATAAACAGCACAAACAAGAATATACATGTTGAGAACTGAAACTAAACAGAAGCTAAATAACAGGCTTTATGTTGATTCCACTGCAGATTATTGTGATCCTTAATTCAAGTTAGGGAGGTCTAAAAGGAATTTCAAAATGATTTTTGGAGGACATTTTCAAGACACAGTCACTGTATATAACCCAGGCTGGCCTTGAACTCACTGAAATCTTCCTGCCTCAGCCGCCCAAATGCTGTGACGACAGGTGCACAGCATCACGATGGCCAGAGAATTTCATTGCTCTGTGCCTCATGACCCATTTATGAAGCGCAGATGACAGTACCCCACTGGCTGGACTGTGGAAAAGAGTGTGAGTTACTACAGTGCTTAGGGTAGCATCTGGCCACCAGAGCCCACAGGGGGCAGCCAGTGCTAAAAAGAAACCCACACTTTTATCTCACCTGCCTCCCGAATAAGCGCAGAACACTTTCCTGGCTCACTGTTCCTAAACCTCTCCACATGGCCTGCAGAGGTGGCCGGCATCCGATGGGCAGCCTGCACAGTGACCTTCCATCCTGCATTTTGGGGCACTCTCCTCTTGCAAGCTGGAGCCTGTGGGGCCTCCCTGAGCCCCAGCACTTCTGACTTCTACCAGAGGTGGGTGATTTTACCCTGGTTTCTTTACAGGCCACACCGCAGTGGGGTGATGTAGCCCAAACTGTCTCCCCCTCGAAAGCTCTGCACACCTCCCCACTTCATGATCAACGCACTTGGGATGACGGCACGACCACCATCTCTTCCTCTATGCCAACGCACAGCCCTCAAGTCTCTTGCAGCTACGAATATCAATCTTTGCATCGCAGTTAATTAAATTTACCCGGAAGGCCTGTTGGTAGCCGTGCCAAGGTCACTGGACCCCACCTGCGGAACAAAAACATAGAGTCAGCCGGTCGGCAGAACCCCCACGGCCTGGTCATGACAGCGTCCCTGGGCCCCTCACTCAGCCTCTGCCCCCGTGGGGACGTTCCCGCCCGAGACTGCCGCCAGCGACCCCGGCTTCCCAGCCTCCTTCCTCGACTCCTCGGTTCCTGGCACAGGCGGCACCTGCCAGCGCCAGCCAGGCCCGCGGGCACGGAGGACCCAGGCCCGGGTGACCTCCGCAGGGTCCCGCCTCCCTAAGATGCTCAATTAGCGTGGACGGGCGGGGCCGCTCGATAGATGCTCCCCGAACCCCCAGCGGGAGGTTCTGCGAGGGCGGCAGACTGACGCGCGCCGGCAGCCACGCGTCTCTAGCGCCCCGCGGCCATGTCACCCCCCCACCCCGGCGGGTGTGGGCGGGGCAGGGCGGGTGTGGGCGGGGCCTCCGCGGCCGCCTCACGTGATGCCCCTCCCTTGCCCCGCCGGAGCGCGCGCAGGGCATTGTGGGCAGAGGGGCGGGGGTTGGGAAGATGGCGGCTCCCAGCCTCCTTCACTGGAGGCGGGTTTCCTCCTCCACCGGGCCGGTGCCCCGCGCCCGGCACGGACACCGCGCCGTGGCCATCCGGGAGCTGATGATTATCTTCGGCGGCGGCAATGAGGGCATCGCGGACGAGCTGCACGTCTACAACACCGGTAGGCGCGGCGGCGGGCGGGCCCCGCCTGCGCGAGCGGGGGAGGGGCGGCGGGCGGCCGCGGCCTGACAGCTGTCACCACCGCCGCGTCACCGCTCCCTCGGCCGCGCCCGGGACCCACCGGCCGCCGCGCCCTGCCGGGGACCCAGAGGGCCAGGCGCGCCCGCCGGCTCCCGCCCCGCGTCCTCCGCCTCAGCCCGCGCCCCGCGGCCCTCCCGCCTGGGTCTCGGCTTGGTGTCCTCCCGCTCCGGGAGCCCGAATCCCTCCGCTGTCAAAAAACAAAACCCGCTGCCACCCGTCGCTCCCCAGGCCTTTGCTGTCTTTAGGAGGAGGAGGGTCTGCAGGGACGAGGAGCGAGAGCAGGCTCTTCTGCTCCTCCATCCCGGGACGGCGGGCCAGGTGCCCAGCGGCTGAGATCCCCGTGGGCGCCCGCCCGCTCCGGGCACTGCTCCCCAGGAGCCGGAGCGCCCTGCCCGTCCCGAGGGCCGCTGGCCAGGGAGGCCCTGCCTTTGGAGCCTGGAATTTCGTTTTTCCCACTTGTTGATCCTGCAGCTGTCGGGAGAAATCTTTCTTTGGTATAAGGCTTTCTTTGGTGAATTCTGAGTTTATCTCACGTTCAGCAACTTTTCTGTGACCAAAACTTAATTACCGCAGTGGAATAAAGGTGAACCAGTGAAGGAGAGAAAATTTTGTTGTTTGCCTCCTCTCTTCATCCTGATTCCCCAGCATATAAGATTGAGAAGTTATTTTATTTAGCATGGTGTAAAGTCCCGGGCTTTAGCATACATGAGACCTGTTTGAATCTTGGTCTGCTAGTTGTCAGGAGTAACATCCACACTTTTTTAAAGCTCAGGTTTTTTTTATTTCTTGTTTTTAAATGGAAATAGTACTTACCCGGTAGGGTTTTTACACGAGCTTTTCACTAGCATCACAGCTGACTGGTAGCATCTCCACCTCCAGATGTGACAACTTCAGAAGTTTCCATCTGTTGCCCAGTCAGTGTCCCCTGAGGGCACAGAATCATCCCTGGTTGAGAATCGCATGTATGGGTGATACACATAGAGTACATACTCATCGTGTGTGTTACCTGTGGTTGTGATTGATTTTAATTTTATTTTGGCATCCAGTTACGAATCAGTGGTTCCTACCGGCTGTCAGAGGAGACATCCCACCAGGCTGTGCTGCCCATGGATTTGTCTGTGATGGTACCAGAATATTGGTATTTGGGGGAATGGTTGAATATGGAAGATACAGCAATGAATTATATGAGTTACAAGTAAGTGTATTGAAAATGTATTTCAATTTGACGCTTTAGTAATAGGCTCACAATTCTTCAAAAGGTGGCAAAGTGTTTCATTAACATAGTTAAAATAGCATGAACTTCACATCTTATTTGATTTTATTTTTTATTTATTTATTTTTTTGTGCTACTAGGGAGTAAAATATCACCAGCCCTTTGTACTTGCTTTTTAATATTTTTTTATAGTTTTTAATTTTTTTTTTAATCTTTTTGAGACAGGATCTTGCTATGCAGTTCAGGCTGGCCTTGGACTCACTTTGTAGCCTAGGCAGGTGTTGAACTTGCAACAATCCTCCTGCCTCAGTCTCCCAAGTTTTGGGTTTGCAGGCATGAACTACTACCTTTTTACTTTCTTGAGACCTGAATTTGGGATTCTCCAGTCTCAGTGGCACACCCCTACCCCCATCTATCCAGTCTAACCTAGCTTCACATTTTATAGCTTCAGAGAAAATGTTTACACTTCTCTTAAAAGCCCCAAGTTTTTAATGTCATTTTTCATGCAGAGGATAACTGTAATAACAAGATGTGTGCCCTGTAGCATAACTTGTATGTGTGACTGCAAGTGGAGGATTTGTGAATACAGATTACAGGGTCCCACCTTGAAATTTCTGAGTCAGTTTTGTCAGTTAGTTGGAAGGCCTGAGAATTTGCATTTCTGCAAAGGTTGCTGATGTTGCTGGTTTTGGACCTTGCTTTGGAAACCACTGTTTTAGTGTCGCAGGAATTGCTACGTTTAACACTAATCACTACTTTTGTTTTCTCCCAGTATACACACGAAAGAGGCGTCATAGCTTCGTTTAACCCTTTTCAGTCTGATTCTGATTAAACCAGACTCGCAGCCCTGGTGTCTGTTGTTCCGGGTCTGTGCGTGTGTCCCCAGGGCCTTGTCACCAGGGTATCTGCCAGTCGTCAGATGTGGGTAGGTTACACCCGTTCGAAAGCAGCTCATCTCAAAAATTGTTTCAGGTAAAGAAGAGGTTCGTGGCCAGTGAACACATTTTAGAGTTTGGTTTGTTAAGTGAGCTTTATGTCTACTCAAAGCTTAAAATATCTGAACGTTTATAAGTCACCTACCATCAGAAAGTAAAAGTGTGTAAATTACATTTACTCTTAACGTTACATAGAGTATAATATCTAGTGATTCATTTGGGAGCATTAAAATTATTAGTATTTATTATCTTTATAAGTTTACTACGACTTTGCAGAAATCTGTGTATGTACACTTATCTTTACTTTTAGAAACCATGTCATGGTCAAACCCGGAGACTGAAGGGGCAGTGCTGCCCCCCCAGCCCTAACCCTAATCTCAGTTCCTACTGGAGCACACATCTTAATTCCAGAAGTCAGCCGCTTCCTTGTCCTTTTCTCTAAAAGGAGCTGATAGCCCTCGGATTGCTGTGCCTTGCACAGCATCGCCTGTGGCGGTGTGTGCCTTCTGACGTTGTCTAAGTGTGTTTGTGCTCTTCAGGCCAGTCGGTGGTTGTGGAAGAAGGTGAAGCCCCACCCCCCGCCGTCTGGTTTGCCTCCGTGCCCTCGGCTTGGACATAGTTTCTCTTTGTATGGCAACAAATGCTATTTGTTTGGTGGTCTGGCAAATGAAAGTGAAGATTCAAACAATAACGTCCCAAGGTATGCGCTTTCTCAGACTGAGTGCTCCTTCTGTGACTTAAGTTAGGAGTGTTTAATTTCTTTCATGTTTAAAATGTTTTCAGTCTCAGGGATTGAACTTAGGCTTTGCTCACATAGATTCTCAGTCCTTTTTTATTTTTCATTTTGAGGCAGGGTCTTGCGCAGTTGCCCAGGTTGTTCTAAAATTTGGGATCTTCCTGCCTCAGCCTCCTCAGATGTTGAAGTTACAGGCATTTAATTATTATAAGGGATGAAGCTTAGCTTTTTACATTAAACCTAACTATGAACACAAATTTTTTTTTTACTATTTGTGTTTTCTTTTGTCCTTGGAATATATGTTTTCAGAATGTCTTCTTTAATGAGAAATCATATTATTTAGTTGATGTTTGTATATCTCGAGCTGTAATGTTTGTTAGCCAGGTCAAAATGATCATGAAAACTAACTTGGTTCTTTTAAAATGGGTTTCCTGGCTGGGGATGTAGCTCAGCGGCAGAGCACTTGCCCAGCAGTGTCCAAGGCCCTGAGCTCACACACCCCACTGTACCCACATCACCCACCCACCCCACTCAACTGGCTTTCTCTGGGACACATGTTTTCCCATTTATTCCAAACAATCACTGTTTCTTTTCTTGTATAGATTTTCAGTGTACAAATCTTGGTCTTATTTTGTGAAATGCCTAAATTTTGTGTCCTTTTTCATGATAGTATGAATGGATTTTTTTTCTTAATTTCATTTTCAGATTTTTTGCTGCTAGTATATAGAATTACAGTTGGCTTTGTATGTTGGCTGTGTCTCCTGTGACTTTGCTGAATTTATTTCTTTCTAATCATTTTCATGGGATTCTTTCTATAAAAAAAGAAAAAAACTACATGTTCTTTCAGACGTCCAATTATTTTTCCAGGTCTTCTCTTTGCTTTTTCAGTGTTTGAAGGGTTTTCATTTTGTTTTCTCATATTTGACAGGATTCTTTTTATGACCGTTGATTGCTTTCATCCCATCCTAGATATTTAAATGACTTCTACGAGCTGGAGCTGCAGCATGGCTCTGGCGTTGTGGGCTGGACCATCCCCGTCACCAAGGGGCTGGTGCCTTCTCCCAGAGAGTCCCACACAGCCGTCATATACTGCAGAAAGGACTCCGGGAGCCCTAAGATGTATGTTTTTGGTGGAATGTGCGGTTCTCGCCTGGATGACCTATGGCAGCTGGACATTGGTAAGCTAACTTGCTTCGGGCTCAGCACTTGGTTATGATTAATAAGAGCAAATTTTAAAATTGCTTCAAAAATATTCCTGATGGCAGTGTTTGTTGAGTTGCATTGTGTTTTTGGCCGCACCCCTAGTCTCCGGGGCAGCGAGCTGGCCTCAGTCAAGGTGAGCTGTTGCATGTTCATTCTGTGACAGTTGACATGGAGGCAGTGTCACCGCTGGGCCTGGTTCATGGGCCGGGCCTGCACTCCGCCCACCGTCCTGGGGATTGTCAGTAGCGTCCAGGGCGGGTGTCCTGGCTATGGGAAATGTGGCATTTGCAGTGTGAGTGCTCAGCGGTGGAGAATCCTTAGGTGGTCCTTCCGAAGAGAGTGTGAGAGCGAGCTTGGAGGAGGGGTGCCTTTCACCTTGACTGTCTTCACTACAGTTGCTCTTATTTAAAATGCTGAGGTGACCGGTACTGTTCTGAGTTCAGAATCCAAGCCCCTCAGCACACCTGCCTTACAGATGCTGGCTTCAGGGGTAAGCCGGGTTCTGATCGGCAGTGTCAGCTGGCAGTGTGTACAGGAAAGCTCCAGTAACTTTTAAACATGCTTGCTTCATGTTCAGAAGGGCTTCTTATGTTTTTAAAAGTACGCAGCTGAGAGAATTTGCTGTTATTAGACGGAGATGCTAATGTGCTTGTTTTTACTTTTAGAAACTATGTCATGGTCACAGCCAGAAACTAAGGGGACAGTGCCGCTTCCGCGAAGCCTCCACACAGCCAGTGTTATAGGAAACAAGTACGGCCGGGTTTTGTTTTTCACTACTGGTTTAAAAAACTGAAGAAAGGTGCCCAGACAGGAGAGGCGGTGCGCCAGTGTCTCTGAGCAGATTTGGAGCTTAGCCTCGATCTCACTTACCGGAGCTAGAATAATTTGTCAGCGGGACTGAAGTCTCTGCGTGCCACTGTCTGACCCGTGTCTCCTGTGGCTCCAGCTCCTGCTCAGCGCCCGCCCAGCGCAGGCCTGGCCTGGTCCGGCAGGCACCTCAGCCTGCTCTGCTCTCTCTGCAGGTCTGGCGCACCGCCTCGCTGCCTCCCTCCGTTGACACGATTCTGGGACCACGTGGTGGCCTCAGGCACGCGTTCTCAGGGTGCTGCTTTGGGTGGGGAGATGGCCTTAGGTTAGAGCGAAGGCTGTGCAGTTGGATTCCTCCTGATCCAGGCCGGCGCTGGTACTTGTCCTGCCTAACGTGGGGCAGAGAAACTTAATCCATCGGCCTACGTGTGCCTCAGTTTCCTAGGCATATGAGGGGATTAGAGTAAACCCGTTCGCTAGGCGTCATGGGGAGTCAGAGGGTAAGCCCACCAGCATGCTCAGAACACTGTGAGGCTTCCCGAGCAGTCACAAAGGTCAGGTGCTGCCACTTAACCTTCCTCGTTGCGGTGACGCTGGGCCACAATGAGTGGTGCCGTTTAAGTAGAGCTTAGTGAAGTATTTATGAATATAGGGATTTTACTTTAAATTTGGTGTTGCAGGCCGGGTGCCGTGGTGCGGACAGTAGTCCAGCATTCAGGAGGATCCCTGCACGTTTGAGGCGGCCTGGGCTACACAGTGAGTTCAAGGCCGGCCGAACTGTGTAACAAGACACTCTCAAAAACCGGAATAGAAAAAGTAATGTTTCAGGAAACTACTAGTTATAATTTAGACCCACATTAGTTCTTTTTAAAAAAATAATTCAAAAACCAATAGAATAGTCTTTATACTTACATAAAATCACATAAAAACTTTTTAAACAGTAGCATCGTTTTGTAGCATGTACTTCTGCCTAGATCCCTGTCACATAAAACAGTCCGAGAGCAGGGCCTCTCCTCTCCGGCGGGGTCGTGCTAGGTCAGGTGGGCCTTGTGGCCTGCTGAGCCCTCTTCTGCAGCAGTCTCCAGCATCCGAGCCTCGGAGGAACAGAGTCGGGCGTCGTACTCTGTTCTGAACGTCGAGCAGGGATTTCTGTGTTGTCCGGGTGGCCTGCTGCTCCTGGGCTCATGTGATCCCCTACTCGGCTCTGGAGTAGGCAGGGCTGCAGATGTGCAGCGTCGCACCTGGCTTCAGGTGTTTGACTTACAAAGTCCCGTGAGCTGTAATGTAAAGTCTTTTTTGTTTGTTTTTGTTCTGAGATGAAATCTCCTTGTGTTGTGCAAGGTGGCTGTGAACCTCTGCACTCAGTGAATATCCCCGCCTCAGCCTCCCAAGTAACTAAAATGATGGGAAGGCACCACCACCCAGCTTAGAACTGTAAACTCTTGAAAGAACATCACTTTATTTTCTTATCCCATTTTTATTATTATTATTATTATTTATTTATTTATTTTATTTTTTTTTTTGGTCTTTTTGAGACAGGGTCTCGCTATGCAGTTCAGGCTGGCCTTGAGCTCCCTTCGTAGCCCAAGTTGGTCTTGAACTCACAACCATCCTCCTGCCTCGGCCTCCTGAGTGCTCGGATTACAGGTGTGCACCACCACACCCAGCTTATCCTAGTTATTTTGACTGGAATAAGTGAGCGAATATCCTGTTGCTTTCTGTCAGCAAATAAATTTAAGCTCAGTTTTAGCCTTTCAAATCCAAAAAATAAAATTAACTCAGCCACTTTATGTTCTTGCTTTTGTGTTCTTCAGAATGTACATTTTTGGAGGATGGGTTCCGCATAAAGGTGAAAACACCGAGACTTCATCTCATGATTGTGAATGGAGGTGTACCAGTTCATTTTCTTACCTAAATCTAGGTGAGGCCTATAATGTTATTGAAATAACGTTTATTAATAAAAGGATTCTGGTTATGTTGTCTAATGACTATTGCGTGGTAGTCATGGATGCTTCTTCTCTTTAGATACAGCAGAATGGACCACCCTGGTATCAGATTCTCAAGAAGATAAAAAAAATTCAAGACCAAGACCAAGAGCCGGGCACTGCGCTGTCGCCATTGGCACTCGGTTGTACTTCTGGAGCGGCAGAGACGGCTACAAAAAAGCACTCAACAGTCAGGTGTGCTGCAAGGACCTGTGGTACCTCGACACTGGTAGGTGGCGGGCTGAGCAAGGTGCACTTCCGCTGGGTACAGGCGCAGGGTGCGTGTCTCCGAAGGCATAGTGTATGTGCCACTAGCTCGTTCCTGCAGTGCAGACTGAGGGGAGGGATCACATGTGGAGCTCCCCCTCCTCCGGTGGAGGTTGGAGTTAGAGATGCTTTCCAGAGAAGAGTATGGAGGGGGACCGGCAGCCTTACAGGGTGTGCTGTGCAGAAACTCCAGAGCGAGAAGCTGAGGGACCCCACGGGGAAGGGGAGGGCAGGGCGGAGTGCGGTGTGGGGTCTTGAATTGGATCCGGAGGAGAGAGAGATGTTAGTTGACTGTGAAATCCCAGTGGCTTGAAGTTTGGACCATAGCAGTGCACGCAGGAATTTCTGGTTCTAACCACCGCATTTCCAGGAGGGAGGCTGGGTTGCTAATGTTGCAACTTCTGGTGACATTTTGGAAATGTAAAATGGCCATGGAATTTTTTAACTTTTATTTTTTAAAAAGTATGTACAAGTTTTTGCTATACTTGATCTTATACCTTTCTGAATTATATTTCTTTTTTTATTAGTACATGTTTGCTATACAGAAAATTTGTCTATAACCAAGAATTTTGTAAATGTGGAACTTGCATTGCTTTCTCTTTTATTTTATTTTTTCTCTTTTTGAGGGTACAGGGGATTGCACTCATGAGCTCAGGCTTGTGAGGCAGGCGTTTTTTGTGCTGCTGAGCTAAATCCCTGGCCTCTCACACCCACTTTCAATGAGTACAGATTCATAGCTATGCAGCAAGAATTATTCTAGGTAGGAGAACACAGTGGCAGAGGTATGGCCAATGTCCCCGCTTCCAGGAGCTTGGATTTCAAGAAGGTGTAGCAGCTGAGGGTGACTGGTGATGTGGCAGACAGAATCAGCGGGGTTCCTGGTGAGCACAGGGAGACCAAGCTAGTGAGGGGTGTGCCAGGTCAGGGCTGGGGTGGGGGTGCCGGGTGGAGAGGGAGCTGCCAGGCACAGGGCAGGCCTCCGGAGGAAACAGCAGGTCGAGGGAGCCGGAGATGAGGGAGAGGGCGATGGGCCGGAGGCTGAGAGGTGACCGGCGCAGGATGGCGTGGCGCTTGCGTGTCAGAGATTTTAAACTATTTTCATGTATTTTCTTTTTTTTAATGCTATTGGGGTGGCACCCAGAGTCTCGCGTCTGGTAGTTTTTAAGGCACAGGGTGAGTAAGATATGTTGAACATACGTAGACGGGAATGAGGCTTGGCGTGGTGCACATTTTTGTGGAGAAAAATTAAAGGGTCCATTTAGGTGTGCTAAGTTGGAGGGGAGATCAGGCCAGCAGCTCAGGGTGCAGGCGAGGCTGGCAGCCACAGAGGGGTTGCATCTGGAGGCACAGCGCGACATAGCTGAGACCGCAGCCTGCGAGTGTGTGAATGGGGACCTGGCCCTTACCCGCTGAGGAATTCTCGGAGAGCTGAGGTTGGGCACTTTTCAGAGCTTTTTCTTTATCTGTATTTTCCACAGTGGCATGTATGATCTTTGTAATATAAAATCTTTAATACTCAAATCATCTTTTTTTTTTTTTTTTTTTTTTTTTTTTGGTACTGGGTGTTGAATTCAAGACCTTGGACTCGCCAGGCAGGCGCTTATGCTGCCTTGGCCCTAGAATTATCTTAATTGAAAGAAATGAATGAAACAGCTAAATTAGAGACTAAACGCTTTCTGTAGGAGAAGCCCATACTAGTCAGCAGGAGAGAAAAGCAGAAGTCCAGTTCACTGGTCACTCTTTTTTGTTGTTGTTGTTTTTGTCGGTACCAGGGATCGAACTCACAACCACATGCTTAAAAGGCAGGCACTTATGCTGCTGAGCTAAATCCCCAGCCCCTTTAAAATTGGTAATTACTACTGGAAATCCAGTTCATATGTACACATAGGAGTTTTTCCCCCTGTTGGAATATCATGTGTCTTTCTGGAGACCAGGTTTCACTCTGTGGTTCAGGCTGGCTTTGAACACCTTTTGTAGTTCAAGCTGGCCTCAGACTTGCAGCAATCCTCCTGCCTCCGCCTTCTGAGTGCTGGTTATAGAGGTGTGCCAGTACACCTGGCAGGAATGTGTCTTTTAAAGAGGATTTTCCTAGGGACCTATGACTTTCAAAGATAAAAACCACTGGGTCTGAATGGCCGTCTTTTCCATGAACTTCAGAAAAAGCTGTAAAGACCCAAGTACATCCTAATAGTAATCATGGCTACTATCATAGGGGCAGAATTAGATTTTGCTTTTCCTTTGGGTAAGTTCTGCATCATTTTTCTGGGTGCGGGGATCATCTTGCCCCTTCTGACTTTTAACCAAGCTTTGCGTTGGGTGCCATGTGAGTGCGCGGTGGTGGTTTCATCAGGCCTCTGGTTAGTGCAGCGCCTGTGCCCCACCCTCCCTTGCTTTCCCCTCCCTGTAACAGTTCTTCGTGTCTCTGGTCCCGTTGCTGACTTGGTATTTCAGTTTCTTTCCAGTGTGGGTCTGCCGTGCTCACTTTCTACTGTGGATCGGGGACCCCTGTCCCCCGGGCCCCCCCCCCCGCCCACACTGCGTACCCCTCTCCTGTGCGCCTGCCTCCCTGCTGTCCCCACCCTGTGCCATCGCCCCGCAGCCTTGGCAGCTTGGGAGAAGCAGTGCTGTTGAGTCTCCCTCGAGCTTTTTCTGTGGGCCTGGAGTGATGGCTGCCTTCTCAGCTTCAGGTTTCATTGTGGACCCCTGGTTCACTGGTGCTCTTGCCCCCGTGTAAAGCGTCCCAGCGTGGCTGGGTGCATCTCCTGTGCTGCCCGTGCCATCTACTGAAGAATGAGCCCCCGCCTTGCCCTGGGGGCTCAGCCTGCACAGTTGAAGCCCAGCTCTCATCCTGTGGTCTCCCTGGGCTTCCCTCCCAGGGACATTTTTCTCCTTGCCCCTCTGCCAGAGTGCTGAAGTTTCGCCCCCCACCCCCCACCCCTTTATCAGTGCTGGGAGCAGAACCCAGGCCTCCTGCATGCTAGGCGAGCACTGTGCCACTGGACAGTGCCCTCACCTGTCAGTTATTTTTGTCATTCTTGTTTCGGGATCTGACTGTGTTGCCCATACTAGCCTCAAACTCTTGTGCTCAAGTGATCTTCCTGCCTCAGCCTCCCAGGCAGTGGAGACTGCAGTCCTTCCCAGCTGTGCCTAACTGGTCCTTTTTGATGTGCCTTTTCCCCTCTCCTCCCTGGAAGCTTTCAAACTTCTTCTATGTCCCTACTGTTTTTTAATTTCTTAATGTTCTTGTGGATTTATTTGCATCTGTGTGCTTAGGCCTCTGTGGGGTCATTCAGTCTGCAAATGCATGCTCTTTAGTTCTGGCAGTTTTATTTTACTGAGTGTGCACCCTTTTGGTTTTTCTGTTCCTCTTCGTGGGACTTGTGTTCTGCCAGTGCTGCGCTTTCTGGGCTAGATGTCTGCTTTTGTTAAGATGTGGGTTGCCTTACTCTGAGAACCCTCCTAGGCTGGGTTGTTAGTAGGACCATGGAGGGATTCACATGGGGTTAGTTGGAGAAGCTTGGTTTCATTATCCTCTGCAACAGAGCTGCCACATTTGTCCTATAGTTGGTGAGTACTCAGGTTCTGTAAATACTCAGCTGTGTTGTGGCCTGAAAGTAGCCATGCACAGAATACTTAAGGGAGAGAGTGAGACCCTGTTCCGGGACTGTCACAGCACGTCGGGGCTGTTCAAGCCCTGCTCTGAAGGTAGCTCTGAAAGGGAGCAGGGGGCAGCAGACCTGTGCTGTAAGCACGCGTGCAGCCTGAGCGTGGTGGGCTCCCGTGCAGTCAGTGTGCGGAGGACAGGGCGGCCGCGATCGCAGAGAATTCGCCTCTGGCCCTTTTCCAGCCAGAAGTATCAGGGGTTGTTTGTTTTTGAAAGGTTAGTGGTATTTCATAACAAGCTAACATGTTGTGAGTAGTTCAAGTCTTGATAAGGGTATTACTCTGGAGAAGTCTTGGAGTTTTTGTTGTTTTTTGTTTGTTTGTTTTTTTAGACTTTGTGTTTTTCTTTTCTTTTCTTTTCTTTTTTCTGGTACTGGAGATCAAACTCATCACCTTGTACTTGTCTGGTAGGCGCTTGGGCACTGAGCTAAATTCCCGGCCCTGAAGTTGTGTTTTTCTAAAATATCATGCCCAGGTCATTTTTGCTAATGTTAACAATATTTATGTTGACCCAAAGTTAATTCATAAAATTAAAAAGATCACACTGAAAAGAAGGTAAAATAGTGTACCTGTATCTATGTAATATTCCTCCCCCACAACTGAATCCAGTAATTAGTTTTTTATTGGCTTACTTGATTTGTAGGATTGTTTGTTTAAGGAATGAATAGAGCCAGAACCTCACACAGTTTTTGTTTAACTTATCATAGCCACGTTGATCTGAGTAAATTTTCCCTCTCGGTCAACAGATGAAATACTCACTGCTGATGTTTTCAAAGCTCCAGGCCCCACAAAGTACATAAGCAAACTCTTGGTACCCTTGACACGTAAATGCATGATATCGATGTTGTTCTGTAGAGAAACCGCTGGCACCTTCCCAAGTGCAGCTGATCAAAGCCACCACCAGCTCGTTCCATGTGAAGTGGGATGAAGTGCCTACGGTTGAGGGCTACCTTTTGCAGCTGAATACAGACTTGCCGTACCAGGCCGCCTCAGCAGATTCCTCAGCAGCACCAAATGTGCCAGGTGAGACCATGGTTCTGCTCCAGGAAAATATGTCTGTTCATATGCTTTGTAAAAAGTATACTGCATCCAAGATGTGGTGATACATACCTGTGATCTCAGCACTCAGGCAGCTGAGGCAGGAGGGTTGCTGTCAGTTTGAGACTAGTGTGAGCTTCATAGCAAGACCCTAAAACCCAAAAAAGAAAAACAAGGAGCCGGGGGCTTAGCTCAGTGGCATAAGTACCTATCTGGCAAGTGTGAGGTCGTGAGTTCAATTCCCCAGTACAAAAAAAAAAAAAAAAAAACAAAAAAGAAAGAAAGAAAAATAAAAGTATACTGCAAGGAAAATCTGTGCCTAGAGTTAATTTAAGAAAATTAGGTTCCGATGGTCCACACCCATAGATAATGGACTGTTGTACCATTATGCTAGAGACACTGACACATAGATATGTAGGATACATTTTGATGGGTTTGAAGTTTTATGTTATTTGCACTCAGGCATTTTTAAGTAGCTTCAAAAAGGTTTCACCTACATCTTGAAGGTATTTGGAGGAACAGATACCTCCTAGGAAAGCCTTGACACCAGTGATAAGGTTATTTAACATCAGACATCTACAAACATCAACACAGAAACCAAACTAAAATAGAAAATAGAAAAAATGACAATATAAAGTCGCAAAATGCAATCACAAATGCCCAGCCCACACAGGAAAAGTCCACAGCACAGAGACAGAGGAAATCCGAAGCCAACAAATGGAACTCTCTAAGTGATAGCAGCAGAAGTGAAAAAACAAATGGAAGAGACAATAGAAAAAATCTCAGAGATACAAAAAGAAACGACTATCAAAAGACACTGAAGCAGACACAGATGAACAGATAGAGGAGCTTAGAAAAATGATGGAAACCATGAATGCCAAACATAGATAAGAAATAGAATCAATGAAACATCAAAACAGAAATGTAGGAGGTTAGAAATTCCACTGAAAGTGTACACAGCAGAGCAAATGAAGGCAAGGAGAGAATATGAGATCTAGAAGACAGGAACACAACTAGCAACCAGGAAAACAAAGGTATCTTTAAAATAGCAAGAGACAATGGAAAATCAGTCCACCAGCTACAGGATGAAACAAAGAACAACCAGAAAAGACGAACTGGAATCAGTGAGAAAGCCAGAGGCAGCACAAAAGCCATTAAAAACCTTTTCACAGAAATAATGGCAGAAAACTTCCCAAACATGGACAAAGAATTTGACATAAAAATAAATAAAGTATATAGAACTCCAAATAGTCATAACCAAAATAAATCTACCCAAAGGCATATAATAATCAAGATTCTAGAAATTTAGCACAAGAACAAAATACTAAAAGCAGCTGGAGAGAGGAAATGAATCTCCAATAAAGCAAACCCATCAGAATCATGGCAAACTTCTCAACACAAACCCTCAAATCAAAGAGAGCTTGGAGCAAAGTGTTTCAAGCCCTAAAGGAAAATAATCTTCAACCCAGATTGATAGACCTCACGAAAACTATCTTTCAAAATTATTAAGAGACATAAGATACTTCCATGACAAAGAACAAGTGAAGAAATTTATGACCACCAAATCTGCTCTACAGAATGCTCTGAAGAATGTACTAGAAAAAGATGACAAAGACCAGAATCACATGAGCACCAGTAGAGAGAAGCAGCCAGGCAAGGCAAGCAGTTAAACAGAAGAGAAAAAGAGCAAACAGGAAAACAACATGAAAAAGAAAAACCTATACATGTCAGTTATAACCACCAATGTAAGTGACTTCATCAGTAAAAAGAAACAGACTGACAGAATGAATCAAGAAGCAAGACCCAATAATATACTGCATTCAAGAAACACATTTAACCCAAAAAGAGTCAAAGGATGGAAAACAATTCTCCATGCCACAGGAACCCAGAAAAAAGCAGAAAGATAGTTATTCTATTTGCAGACAAAACTTTAAGCCAAATGGCAAAAGAGGCAAAGGTCACTACATACTTGTCAAGGGAAAACTCCAGGAAGAGATTACAATCATAAATATTTATGCACCAAACACAGGTTCATCCAACTACATAAAACAAATACAGATGTGAAAAAGCAAATAAGTGCTAACACGTAGTAAAGGACCTTAATACCCCACTCTGACAAATAGATCAGCTGGACGAAATTTACTGGAGCTAAACCAAGCCGGTGAACAAATGGATTTGGTAGACGTCTACAGAGTGTTCCACCCCAGAACATCAGAATATACACTCTTCTCAACTGTGCGTGGGATGTTCTCCAAAATGGTCTGTATGTTAGTCTGTATGTTAGCTGACAAAACATGTTTAAGTAAATGTAGAGGAATTGAAGTCATTTCATACATACTGTTTGATCAGAGCACAATGGAATTAGAAATAAATGACAGAAAATCACAAAAACTACATTAACACACAAATTAAACACCAATGTTCTGAACAACCGGTGGATCACAGAGGAGATTAAAGATGAAATGTACAATTAAACGATAATGCTGACAACATACAGAAACTTACAGAACACAATGACAGCAGTCCTATGGGGGAAATTTACAGTGATGAGCTCACACATCTGGAAAACAGAATGAGCTCAAATAAACAACCTAATGTTGTACCTCAGACTTTTAGAAAAAGAAGAACAAATCACCCCAAAGTACATATGAGAGAGGAAATTATAAAGAGCAGAAATTAATGCAGTAGAGACTAAGAAAACAAAGAATCAGTGAATCAAAAAGTTTGCTTTTTAAAAGATTAAATAAAACTGGTAAAGCATTAGCCAACCTCATCAAAAATAAGAAAAAACACAAACTCAAGCAATTAGGAATGAAAAGGGGGAAATCACAAGAGATTCCACAGAAATCCAGATCATTAATACCTACTGTGAGAACTCACATTCTAATAAGGTAGAAAACAAAATGGACAGGTTCCTAGACACAATCAAATTGCCCAAACTAAATCAAGAAGATATAAAAATTCTAAATCTGATATCAGCCAATGAAATTGAAAATCAAATTAAAAATTTACCAACAAAGAAAAGCCTAGACCATGACATATTCACTTGAATTGTATGGGAAATTTAGAGACAAACTAATACCACTAATGTTGAAACTTTTTAAAGACATTGAAAGAGAAGCAGTACTTCCAAAACTGTTCCTGGAAGTATTAACCTGATTCCAAAACTGGAGAATGGAACCAAAAACGTACAGGCCAGTCTCCTTAATGAACATAGATTCAAAAACTCTTAACAAGATACTGGCGAATAGAATGCAGCAAATCATCAAGAAGATTGTACATCATGACAAAGTAGGATTCATCCCAGGAGTGCAAGGATGGTTCAGTGTGTGCAAATCAATAAATGTAATATACCATATTAGCAGGACCAAAGACAAAAATCACATGATCATCTCAATAGATGCAGAAAAGGCGTTTGACAAAGTCCAACAACCATTCATAATAAAAACCCTCCAGAAAATTGGAACAGATGATCTTTACCTCAATCTTATAAAAGCCATGTATTACAAACCAACAGCTAACATCATACTAAGTGGTCAAAAACTGAAAACTTTCACTCTAAAATCAGGAACAAGACAAAGATGTCCATTATCATCACTGTTGTTCAATACAGTTCTGGAAACATTACCCAGAGCAATTAGACAAGAGAAAGAAAGGAAAGGAATAAAGAATAGGTTAAATTATCATTATTTGCAGATGACATGGTATTATACCTAGAAGACCTCAAATACCCCACCAAAAAACTTGTAGATACAGTATTCAAATTCAGTATTGTAGCACGATACAGAGTCAGTGCTCAAATGGCAAGCCAGGGATTTAGCTCAGTGGCATAAGCATCTGCCTGGCAAGTGCAAGGTTGTGAGTTTGATCCCCAGTATAAAAAAAAAATTCATAGCATTCTTGTACACAAGCAACAAACTCGCATAGAAGTTAGGGAAAGCACACTTTATACAACAGCATCTAATAAAATGAAACACTTAGGAATCAATCTAACAAAGGATGTAAAAGATCTGTACAGTGAGAATTACAGTACCCTAAAAAAGGAAATTGAAGAGGGTATCAGATAATGGAAAGATATTCCTTGCTTTTGGATAGGAAGTACCAACATAGTGAAAATGGCCACACTCCCAAAAGTGCTGTACAGATTTAGTGCAATCCCAATCAGAATGCCAATATCATACCTCACAGATCTAGAGAAAACATTCCTAAAATTCATTTGGAACCAGAAGAGACTTAGAATAGCAAAAGCAATTCTGGGCAACAAAAGACAAGTCAGGTGGGCATCATAATCTGGGATGTGAAAGCAAACTACAAAACTACCATGGTAAAATCAGCATGGTATTGGCGGAAAAAAAGGCCTGAGGATCAGTGGACTAGAATAGAAGATGCAGACACAACGCCAAACACACTCAGCCACCTTATCATTGACAAAGGAGCAGAACTTGTTCACTGGAAGAACATAGTCTCTTTAATAAATGGTTCTGAAAAAACTGGCTCTCCACATGCCAAAGACTAAAACTAGACCCATGTCTATCACCATGCACCAAACTAAAGTCAAAATACTGAAAGATCTAAATCTTAAAATAGAAACACGAAATTTACAAAGAATCAACAAACAGGATCTTACCTTGTTAAAAAGCTTTTGCACAACAAGAGAAACCAACAGTGAAAAAACAACTGATCGAGTGGGGAAAAAGTTATAGCCAGTTGTCCCTTAGACAAAGGATATGTGTATCTAGAACATACAAAGAATTGAAAAAGATCAAGCCCCCAAAATTCAAAAACTCAATCTAAAGAAGGACATCAGAGGCACACTTATCAGATGGAGAAACACAAATGACAAGTAAGTGAAGCCAGGTTCCACATCATTGGTCATTCCAGAACAAATTAAACGCTGGGATTCCATCTCACCCAGAAAGAATGGCTGTCATTGCAACATCAGCTAATAGAGGCTGGGGGTTTAGTTCAGCGGCATAAGCACCGGCCTGGTAAGCACAAGGTCCTGAGTTCAATCCCTGGTACAAAAAAAATGGGCCGATAACAAAGGCCGGAGGGGCTGTGGGGAAAAGGAACCCTTCTCAGTGTTGGTGGGAGTGTAGACTGGGGCAGCCACTGAGGATGTAGGTGTGGAGAGTCCTCAAAAGAGTAGGAGTGGAAGTCCCATTAGACCCATCTATTCCCCTTCTGGGTATCTTCCCAGAAGAATTAAAAACATACCACAGTGATGTATGTGCCCCCATGTTTTTAGCACAATTTGTAACAGCTAAATCTTAACAAACCAAATGTACATCAACCAAGGAATGGATGAATAGATACAGGTATTTTATATAATGGAGTACTGCTTGGCCATAAAGAATAAACTGGAGACTTTTATAGGTAAGTGGATGCAACTTGAGAGCATACTTATACGTGAGATAAATCAGACTCATGCTAACATCATATTAGTGTCTCACTAGCATGGAAAGCTGGCTGAGTAAGTGAGGTCCAAAGTGTCCACTACGTCCTGGGAACATGGGAGAAACTGTTCAGAAGAAAGGGCAGACTGGGGAAAGGGAGAAAGAAAAAATACGTTTACACAGAAGACAGTTCAGATGGTTATATGGCTAGTTGCTCTTAGTTCATTGAAAAGAAAGGTTTGTACTAACATTGTTTGGACAAGATATCATGACTGTATCTTGTACTTTGAATCACTACTATGAAGACACTACAATAATATGCAATGTATTAATTGTTTTAAGTCTCCTACTAACCTATTTTGTCTTTTTTTTTTTTTAATCGGTACCAGGGATCAAACTCACGACTGCCTGCTTGCAAGGCAGGCGCTTATGCCGCTGAGCTAAATCCCCAGCCTCCTACTAACCTATTTTGAAACTCTTGTTTTATTGGGTTTTTTTCTCTTTAAAAATGATTTCACTTTCTTTTTTGGTTTTTTGAGACAGGGTCTTGCCATGCAGTGTAGGGTGGCCTTGAGCTCTCTGTACAGCCCAGCTCCCCTCAAACTTGGAGCAATCCTCCTGCCTCAGCCTCCCAAGTGCGGGGACTGTAGTTATACACCAACATACCTGGAAGATTGCGCCTTTTTTCAAAAGTATTTTTAACTAAAGGGACATTTTTGGAAGGAAAAAAAGCAAGCTTAATTTTATACCTTATTCAAAATGGATATCAAGTATTAAGCCAACTATTGAGAGAACAGGTAAACTGTGATACCGATGCTCTCTTCTGGATCTTTGCTCTGACTTTAAAAGTCCAATTGTATTTCCCCGGAGCGGTGGAGCTCACAGCAGTGTGAACTTTCTTGTCCCACAGGAGGGCGGGCGGAACCTCACAGACCAGGCAGCAACAGCCTCCTTCCTCACGGGGTAAGTGGAGACCTGCTGAGTGGTGGTGGCAGCCTGGTGGACCAGGGTTTCTAGAACAGTCCTCCAGCCCGGGGTCCTCTGCCCCGGCTGCTTGTCAGGGTCACTTTGTAAAGAAAGCTGCGGGCTGCTGTGTAGCTGGGTGGCAAAGCAGTGGCCTGGAGTCGTGAGGCCCCATGGGACCCTCAGCACCACAGAAATCCAGGGCAAGAGAGCGCTGCCGGCTGCCTCAGTGTGGCCTGAATCGAGAGCCTTGGGCCTCTTTACCCAGAGGGTCAGAGGTGCGGGTTAGAGCTGATTATGTGTCTTTATTTTTCTGAAAGTAACAGCTAAATCTTAACAAACCAAATGTCCATCAACCAAGGAATGGATAAAATAGATGCAGGTGTTTTATATAATGCACGCAAATCTAAATTTCTAAGGATGCACATTAAGTCCCTGACCTGTCAGCGGGTTCTGTTCCCGGGGAATTGTGCCTGGGTTGGGTCGTTGGTGAAGGACGGTGAGTGGGCACGGCTCCCGTGAGAGCTGCGCCCCAGTCTTGGTAAGTGCTTTAATAATGCGTCCCTGCACTCTGGCGGTATTGGGTGCGTTTCCTGTTAACCAGGCTCTTGCTCCACAGTGAGTCCTGGCGGGAGCTGCACAGCCTGGGACTCGCACAGGGTAGAAGGCGGAATCCAGGGCCAGGGACTCTCAGAGCCCAGAGCCGGGCTGCAGCCCTGAGCCCTCGCTCTGCACAGAGTGTGCCGCCTCGGGTGCTGTCATCCAGACGCGGCGCTGGGCAGCAGTGGGGCGACGCTGGGCTGTTGGACACTTACCTTTCCTCCTGTCTGTGGTCACTCCACACCCAGGCGTGGGGTGGACGCCTCTGGTCTCTCCTCAGTGCTCCCCACCTTCTGGAGCTGTCTTCAAGCCCGACCTGGCTCTGGTCCTCGTGGCCTTCGCATGGGTTCACGCCACTGGTTTTTCATACTTTTTTTTTTGTCTTTTTCCTTTTTATCGGTACCAGGGATCGAACTCACGACTGCCTGCTGCTTGCAAGGCAGGTGCTTATGCCACTGAGCTAAACCTCCAGCCCCCTCATACTCTTTTCCCAAGCTGGGGCCGTGTCTCTTCACCTTGTTGCTGTTTCCCGCTGTTTTCTTTCCTTACTCAGGACTTGTCTAGTAGGCCCGAGAAAGGTCAGTCAGTGCTCTGAGATCTTGTGTTGCCGAGTATCTCTTTATTCACATTTTACTGATCGTCTTGACTGGTTATAGAATTGTGAGGTACAGACACACGATAGCTGGGAGCATTACACTACCGATTCCTGTTAGTTCATTGAAAAGAACATTTGTGCTCACATTGTCTGATCAGTGTTTCATGCCTACACCTTGTAATCTGAGCAAACACTTTGAAGATAACAATACCCAATCTGTTAACCATTGGTGATCAGTTACCTGTTTTGAAATTCTATATTACTGCTTTTTCTCTTTATAATAAAGGAATCCTGTATTGGAAAACTTCCCTCCAGAAATTTGAAAGCATTTTCTTTCTTCCTTTACAACTCGGTGCTGCTGTGGAAGGCTTTGGGTTCTCAATCTTTTATATGTGACCTTTTCCCCCTCTTGATCGCAGTTTTCCGCGGTTTTGGTTCGGCATGACCCGCTTCGCAGTGGCTCTTCAGCGTTCTCACTGTGCACACAGTGCGCCCGTTTTGTAGAAGCTCATGGCTTCTCACTGATAGTGTCTTCCCTCTATTTGAGCTCAGCTTTTAGACCTGGGAACTAAACCCAGCAGCGTGCTACATTCCTAGTCCTTTAAACTTTCATTTCGGGTGAGGTCTCGGCTGCACTGCCCAGGCTGCCCTTGAGCTCGGCCCCTTCCTGCCATGCAGCCCGGTGCAGGCCTGCCGCACCGGCCGCTCACTGCCCCTTCCGCCGGTGGGTGCAGCTGCTGCTGGCCCAGATGGCTGAGCCGAGTTCTAGTTCCCATTTCTCTTCCTGTCTACTCTACTTCCTGAAGAAGCTTTTTATTTTGCATTGTAAATTCAGTATTTAAATGTATTCACCACACTCTCTATAGCATGGTACTCGGGCTTCATAAATGCAATCTCTTCCTTTATCTTTTTAGAAATGAAGCCTTTAGCACACGCATTCTGTTCTGCTCTGAAGATTGCTTTTTTCGGGCTCCTTTTACTCCTAATTTTGAACTTGGCAATAGAGGCACCAGCCGGCCTCGGTGCTACACAGGGAGCAGGTGCCGGGGCCTGGTGCCCGCCTGGCGGGCGCAGCTCAGCAGGCGAGCAGAGGGTCCTGGCTGGGACCCCGCCTTGGGGAAGCCAGGTGTGAGGGTGCTGTTCCGCACCCCAGAGCCCCACAGCCCAGCTTCCCCCCTTGGAGTCGGGGAGGGGAACCTGCTGGCTCCATGCGGCCCCACACGGGCGGGGGCTCAGCCTCCTCCCGGCTGCACTGCCCACCCTGCCCCAGGCGCCCCCATGCCATTTACCTACAGGCGCCTGGTGACCCGGGCAGTACCTGTACTTTTTCCTACTATACTTTCCTTGCAATTATTTGAATTTTTTTGGAGGAATTTCCTGAAATACATATTTTAATTATGCAATTTAACCAAAACTCTTAGGGTTTGTTCCTTCCTTACCTAATTCTAGTGAAATTACCTGATTTTTAAACAAGGCATGTTCAAAGACATCACAGCACGAAGGGCAGTGTGCTAATGGCTGTCCTTACTGATAGGATTATTTCCAAAAGATGAAAAGTATTTCCAAAAGATGAGAAGTATAAAACAAAAAGCAGCCTTCATTCTGAGAACACGGAGAGAGATGACCAGCACCCCTCACCTCTGGAGTCCGGTGATCTCTCCAGCGGACACATGGCGTGGGGGGTATGTAAGTAGCCTCGGTTTGGGGTGGAACCTAAGGGGGCATCAGGGATGCACGGGCAGCCCATTGGTCCTAGGTTTGGCGCCATAGGCAAATTCCCAGTGGCGGGGAAGACGATATCCCAGGTAAATTCCTAGGGGCGGAGGAGATAGGGGCTTCCTGATTCCGGTTACAGTGTCCAGCCTGGGCCAAAAGCCTTTCATATCCCGTCTTATTATTATTATTATGAAAAGGGGTGAAGATTTCTCTCTCTCTCTCTTTTTTTTTTTGTCTTTTTCCTTTTCATCGGTACTGGGGATTGAACTCACGACTGCCTGCTTGCAAGGCAGGCGCTTATGCCGCTGAACTAAATCCCCAGCCCCGAAGATTTCTCTCTTTAACTACTTCCTGCTGGCAGAGGGCACTGTACTGGAACCTAGGGGAGTCGACGGGGTGACGGTTGATGCCCAGGTAGAAGCTGGTGTTTTAGCCAGGACAACTTCACCGGTGAATGCACATATGTTAGACTGGAAAAACAGACAAGATGTTATGAGGAGACATGGCACTGTCATATTTAAGGACACAGGTAAGGTAGAAGGAAAGGTGCCTTTGATTTAAACATGTCATTATATCAAGACGTCATTGAGGTAGGAACATTTCCACCGTAAGGCAGAATTCTGAAAATTAAATATGGGGTTAGGAGGAGTGAAGTTATGAGAGGTGATTACTCTCCCATCTGAAAGCATAAAAGTTAAGAGGGTAGGTGTATAAAACTTGGCTCTGGTCCAAGAGTTGAACTGGAAAAAATAGGGGGAGCAGGGAAGGCAGTGGCTGTACCAATATAGGGAAGGTAAGGGCTTAGGCTTTCAGGGATGTCACATTTAACCAGACAGCTGAGGGTAGAAAGAACCGCGACTGTTATCATATAGAACATTATGAAGATTATTTTACGCATGATGTGGGAGTCTTTAGGAAAGACTGTCAAGAGTCCTGCTGTAAAACTGATCATTAATAGAATGTAAGGAATTAGGAACCAAAGTGGATAGCAAAACATGACTTAGCCTGTTAACTGTGGCTGCGAGGCCTTTGTGAGACGGAGACGGGTGGGCAACAGAAGATGAGATGACAACTCAGAATGATCAGATTTAGGGCTGGAAGGGCACCTCTTAGCCTGAGTGATGTGAAACCAGGATGGGAGTCCAGCAATTTTGATTCAGGCATGGGTCGCTGTGACCTGGTTGTATCAGCAGTTTACCTGGTTGTGGGAAAGGCTTTTATGTATCCTGAAAAAGTATAAACAAAGTGAGAAGACAAAATATATCTGTCAGTCTTGACCAGGGTTGTCTGAGAAATTGATGAATAAGAAAGGAAGGGGGTGGTCTTACATCACTGAGGAAGGGACCACCAGTGACAACAGGTGGAAGCTGCCGAGGCCTCAGTGTGTCTAAGTGAGCCTGCGTAAACACAAGGGAGTGAAAGCATTTTAAGATTTAGGACTGGGACCTGCACGAAATAGGCCCTGTTTATAAATGGCATAGGCTGACCATCAATACCCCATCATAGAGATTGAGGACTTAATATAGCAGCCTGAAAACTCAGGAAGAACTCTGAATATATGGCCTCTATGTTCACAAATAAAGAGAATGTCTTACCTAAGAGTTTTAGTGGAACTTGAACTCCGAGACGGACACCCACAAAGGGGGCTGCTGGCCCTGAGGCCCCTCAGTCTTCAGCAGCAATTTTTTTCAGCGATGAATCTGGCAGTGTTGACATTTCCTGTGAGGGCTAGAAGTTGGAATGGCTTACCCACTCTCTGGTGGCTAGGACAGTCCAACAGCCCTGGAGTAAGGTCTCAAAGAATGCCAGGATGGGGCATTCTCTTGCCCAGTGTCTTCTGCTGCATTTGAGCGTGGTCCATGGGGGCCCATGCAGCTCCACCTTGTGTAAGTTTACCTGCCTCAGAACTCCAAGTGTCAAAAGTGTTAAAAATATGAAAAACCATATTAAGTTCTCTCTAAGTTTTTTTTTGTCTTTTTCCTTTTTATCGGTACTGGGGATCGAACTCACGACTGCCTGCTTGCAAGGCAGGCGCTTATGCCGCTGAGCTAAATCCCCAGCCCCTGATCTCTCTAAGGTTTGAAGGTCAAGTTTTGCCTTTTTGTTTGGGATTTGGACTACAGTAGAATTAAGTAAGTATGTAGGAGTTTAATATTGGCATTTGAGATCAGAGAGTAGGCTTTATCTGGATGGCACACCGCTTTTTTTTTTATAGGGTACCACATGGAATTAACAAAAAGGGTTTTAGTCTTCCCAAAAAGGCTTCAGTCTGCCCTCTCTCTTTTGGAGTATAATCTCATTTTAATGGAAACATTTTATAGTAAAGGTTTACCAATCTTATGAATATTTCTACCAAAACTGATCTAGTATTTTTAAGTTCTGAACACGTTTATTTGTTTTTAAACCTAAACAGGAGATTAGCGACAACAGAGTATAATGTAGGCAATAAGCTGCAGGCAGTAAACTCAACATATAATAGTAGTGGTGGTCTACAGCAAAAGGAATTGATAAATATCTTTTAATTTTAGTCGTTAAAACAGGAGATTAGTGAAGGCCTTGATTGATAAACAAGGCTGGTAAAATTACCAAGAGGCCACTAACCTTGATTAAATGGTTTAAGAATTGTAATAAAAAATAGCATCTCTTGAGTGGAGCCAAATTGTAAAAAAAAAGCATGTCTGAGTGGAGCCGCTGAGCTGTTGTTTTGCAGCATGCCAGCAGAGCACGCCCGGCATGGGGTGGGGCGAGCGTTGGGACGTAGTGCACAGGGGCGGGCTGGACTGCCCCCGGAAACGTGTAAGGCGGCGGCAACAATGGCGAACAGGGAAGTGAAGGGCTGGGAGGGCACATCGGGGAGGGGCTGGGAGGTGGCCCGATGCAGTGCACAAAGCTGGAACTGCTCGCGGGGGTCGAGGATTAGAAAGCCAATTTAGGAACACAGCTGGGTTTTGATTAGCCTCCTGGACCTGTTATAAAAGTCTGTTGTAGTTAGTGTGCTTGTGAGCAATATTGTTAAGGCCCACAATCAGACATTGAATCACCTTATGTAATTTTGTTGAACCCTGTCCATTCTGATAGTTCCAGTTAGGATCTTGTTCTGGCACAGCTGCAGGCCCAGGGTCATTATCAGCAGTGTTTGCCTTGTGCCTGCGGTCAGCTTCTTCTCCAGCTGCTTGCCACAGCTGATTTTGTTCTTGTGAGCTGAGAGTGGTATTTAGAATCACATAAACATCCTTAGAATGTAAATCATAACAATTAGTAATAAATTTAAATGGCCTGATATAATTCTGTGGGTCAACAGAGAAGCTACTTAATTTATGGGTAATCTGAGACAGATCAGAAAGGGAAAAAGGCACATGTATATTAACAAGTCCCTCGGGGCCAGCTTGCTCCCGAGTGGCAGCAGAGCTTGAGGAGAAGAATGAGGAGTAGAGGGCCATTGAGCAGCCATCCGTCTGGTAGATGCTTGTGAGGAATATCTGTAGAGTGGCTACAGAGCGGCTACCTGTTATCCTGGGATGAGGAAACACAGGCAGATGGCATCTCACTGTGTGCCTTGCAGCGAGAGAATTGCTGTCGGCAGCACAATGAACCATCATGTGGACCACAACAGGGTGGCTGTTGCTGTTCACAAGAGGAGCCACAAGGGGGCGCCCATTGACCGTGAGTTCCATCCCAAGGTGGCACCCTGTCATGTGGTGGAGGGTTGCAACATGGCAACCATTGTTCTGGCACAAGCTGGAACAATCGCGTGGCTTGCCAGAAGGGCACAATGACTGAGATCAGGTATGGTGGGCAGGCAGCGAGAATGCTGTAGAGGTCAGAGAATTATCAGGAGAAAGGGTCAGAGACTTTGAGGAAGCGCTAACAGAGTGATTAGAGTTGCTGGGAGAGTTATGGGTCCCGGAAGGTGGAGAGGGAGATGATCGCACATCGGGAGGTAACTGCGATGCATTGGGACCAGGACTGCTGAGAGAATCAGGCATAGGGAGAGGGGAGAGCAGTCCAGCGGGAGCTAACGGCAGGGAACGAGTTTGGGGGTAGGCAGGCGGCAGCCGGGAAAAGACCGGAGGAATGTCATCAAGCGAATCCTGAGGGCAGGACAGAAAAGTTCGCAGTGCGGTAGAGTTAGCTAAAAGTATCTGAGCGGGAGCACAAGACTTAATGAGAGACAGGAGTGTTCTCAGAATAAGAAAGGCCTGAATATAAGGGAGTTCTAATAACTTGTCGCCGGCCTGACAGAAATCATACAAGTTCCTGAGAATGCAGGGGTCAAATGTTCCTTCCTTGGGCCAACGATTGCCACTAAGCGGGTGGGTTGGCCAGACCTCCTGGCAGTAAAAAGTTAAGTGTTTAGTTTTTATGGTACTTTTAATTTTTAGAGTACGTAAATTGGAAATTAGGCATTGTAAAGGTGTCTTTTGAGTGTTAGAAAATAGGTTTCCCATGACTGATTCAGGCAAGAAATAAGCCAGTGGTCCAGAACAAGCCGTCACTTGCTTGTGGCACCACAAGGTGGCTAAGGTTCCAAAAACTCGTATATTCCAGTTGTCACTGAGAGATTTACGAGTGGAGCCCACGTGGGGTCAGTAACAGTTTTGCCCGTGAAAGCGCGAGGCTTTAAGGGAAGTGAGGGCCTTTCAGTGTGGGCGGTCCAAAAATCTCTGCTTTGGGCTATCCGAACCCAAAGAACGTGAGAGATTTTAGAGTGTGGACACAGGTTTGCCCAGAAAGAACCCTGCCCTGGGCTGTCTTCATGACGTGAAAATGCACAGACCCATGTGAACAGGGAGAACAGTCGACTGGGGCTGCCCAGTGCCAAGAGTTCCCCGGGGAGTGCTCACCTGAAATCAATCTGGCCGATGGTGAGTGCAGGCAGCTGGCGACAAGGACTTCTCGGGAGAGGAAAAAGCGCGGAATTAATCCAGGCTGTTACCTGGTTTGTGAATTGGCCGGGGGCTCAACTGGGGGTGTCCCAGGAGTCAGTCGCCTGCTGATTGAGTCACAGCACCAAATGATAGGATTATTTCCAAAAGATGAAAAGTATTTCCAAAACATGAGAAGTATAAACAAAAAGTGGCCTTTGGAAAAAAAAAAAAAAAGACAGTCTTTGGCAACCCACACAGACCCTTTCTGTCTCTCAGACAGCTTTCCTTCTCCCAATAAATATATTCCACTCTTAAAAAAAAGAGACCAAAAAGCGGCCTTTATTCTGAGAACACAGAGAGAGACGACCGGCACCCCCCACCACTGGAGTCCCGAGAGCTTTCTAGCGGACACATGGCGTGGGGGGTATGTAAGTAGCCTCGGTTTGGGGCGGAACCTAAGGGGGCATCAGGGATGCACGGGTAGCCCATTGGTCCTAGGTTTGGCGCCATAGGCAAATTCCCATGGGTGGGGAAGATGGCATCACATGTAAATTCCTAGGGGCGGGGGAGATAGGGGCTTCCTGGTTCTGGGTACAGTGTCCGGCCTGGGCCAAAAGCCTTTCACTTACCACCACGTTCATTAACAACGCCGTCACCACGGCCAAGTGGAGGGCGGTTCCAGGCACCTGAGGGGCAGCCTTAGGGCCGGGGAGATTGCAGAGCTCACGGTCAAGGGGGACGGAAAAGTAACAAACACCAACCACTGGCTGCCACGTAAAAACGTGGGTTTTCAGCTGGGCCCTGTGGTACAGGCCTGGAGTCTCTCCCACGGGGAAGACTGAGGCAGGAAAGTCCAGCTGGATAGTGTTTGGAGGACGCCCTCTCACATCCAAAGCCTCCCCGTGTCCGTCCCTGCCTCTGCTCCCCAACCTGGCCTTCGGAGCACGGAGACGCAGGACAGTTTTCTTCAAAACTGCTGTAGGCCTTGAGGAACAGTTCTGTACCGACTAACTTAATTTTTCAGTGTTTCACATTTTTAAAGCATTTCCTCGCAGATGATCTGCTTTGCCTTGCGTGCGTCTTGTTTCAGGGAACAGCGCTTGCTACAGTAAACTGTCTTATTCTTGTAGATCAGCGATGCAGTAAACAGTGCAAAAACGGAGCACCCAGCCGCGAAAGGAGTTTCAGGGAGAAGCAAACCGGATTTCAAAGCGGATTTGAGCACCAGTTTACGTCCCCTTCTGGCGCCTGGTGCCTCTAACCATAACAGCTGTGCGGCGGACGTGCTGAGGGACAGTGAAGGTACGGGCAGCGCTGACACACAGCCAGACTTCCGTGACATTGGCGGGAGCATGCGAACTGCTGACAGCCTGTGGTTTCCATCCATTTCCCAAAAACGAAATCCCCACCGTGTCGGCTGTGGTCCGAGCTGAAGGCAGTGGGCCGGCCACCAGCAGAGGGGACGCGGGCCTGGAGTTGGAGGGCGGCTGGCCCGCGACGTGTGGGCGGCCAGTGCGGTTAGGTCCCTGCCCTTACTCACTTTCTAAGAACGTTAAGTATATGAAATCACTCTTTGGGCGTGGATTCTTATCTTAGCTCTGAGCTTGGTAAACAGTGAATATTTGTTTAGCAAGTAACTGGATTATCCTTGGAAAGAGTTCACCTATGAGAACTGTGATCAGTCCTTATCGTTTGGTGATGTTTGTATCTGCATATTCTGATGACATTTGAGATACATTAAACCTTGCCTCTGAGGTGAATGTCTGAAATTTATTTTAAAATCTCATTCTGAGGGCTGGGGATTCAGCTCTGCAGCATGAGTGCCCATCCGGCAGGTGCAAGGTTGTGAGTTCAATCCCTGGTACCAAAATAATAATAATAATAATAATAAAACCATACAAGACACAAAAATCTCATTCTGATCCGTGACATAAGAACATATAATTATTTTTATGGGGCTGGAGATTTAGCTCAGCGGCGTAAGCGCCTGCCTTGCAAGCAGGCAGTCGTGAATTCGATCCCTGGTACCGATAAAGAGGAAAAAGACAAAAAAAAAAAAAAAGAACATATAATTATTTTTATTTAAAAAACATTCTGTGTGATATAAAGCTAATTCTTTAATGATTCAAATTTAGTAAGATGAGTTCTTTTCTTTTTCATTTTCTTTGAATCCTTGTTAGATAAAAATACTCAGGGGACATCATTTCCCTCACGTACTTGGAGGAGAGGAGAGCACTTTTGCTTTATTGACTTCCTAGATATAAAGGAATTATTAGTCATGTTTATAAAATCTTAGTTCTGGACTTCAATGTAAATTATCTTATACTGATTTTCTGTGTCTTTCAAAAAAAAAAAAAAAACGGGGGCTGGGGATTTAGCTCAGCGGCATAAGCACCTGCCTTGCAAGCAGGCAGTCGTGAGTTCGATCCCTGGTACCGATAAAAACGAAAAAGACCAAAAAAAAAAAAAAAAAAAATCTGTTCTTGGAAAACAGATCTGAGCTTTGAGGCCTCAGCACCCTCTGGCGCGCTGCGTCCCAGCCCGAGGCAGTTTGGGTGAGGCATGCGCAGCTCAGCTGTGTCGGGATGCTGCCTGTTCCAGGCCGATGCCAGCGGGCCTGAACGTGACTGCGTTTGTACAGGAGCTCTCAGGCCTCACCGTGGGGACAAAATGCAGTGGCACGTGGTTGGATCACTTGTCGGGTTCCTGGGGGACCCTGGAGGTGCGGTAGAGGAAGGGAAACGCCGCTGCAGACACAGGCGGCTGCCTCCACGGGACCCAGCAGCTGTAGACACGAGAAGGAAAGGGCGCTGAACACAATGCCCAGGCTTTCAGCTGGACAGCATGGATACCGCTGCTGTCCACCAGACGGGAAGCCCAGAGCACAGCGGCTTTGGGAAAGGGTCAGCTTTGAATTTACTGTCTCTGGGGCACTCGAGGGACCTGCGTCGAGGATGTCTGACCGAGGTGGTGTGTCAGATGGCCTCAGTAGGAAGCGCACTTTCAGAGCCGACGCTGCAGCCTGCTGGATGCCAGCGCCTGGTGCAGTGCCTGATTCGTAACTGAGGTTTAAAATGCCGCCAGGGAAGAGGCAGCTTAGCAGCAGATAAAGCATGATTTGGAGAAAGGAAACTGCTGAAGAGGTGGAGAAGGGGGCCTGAGGGCTGGGAGGAGACAAAACAGACGCTTCCGGGGCAATGTCGTCACAGGTGGAGACAGCGTGGGGGGCTCTGCGTGGGCACCAGTGAGCCGCCCTCCCTCCTGCCCCGTCGTGGGGAGCAGCGGTGTCTGGCGGTGGATGGCCGTGTGGCCCGCGTGCGTGAGTGAACTGAATCGCAGAGGAGCGGCCACACAGCAGGACGCGTGGTCAGTCCTGTTTCCATTGCAGAAGGCTCGGATAAAGCTTGAGGTGTCGCCTGTAGAAGGCCTTGCTGTTCCCCAGAGCCACTTCATAGCGTCCTATGGCCAGGAGCCTGGCAGCTGGGGACTGGTGGGCAAGGAAGACTCATGTGCCCTTGCCTGAGAAACTCGGTGACCTGAAATCCCCGAAGGGAAGAGTGCTTGCATGAAGGTCTCAAGACACAGGACAAGGAGTGGGAGCCCGGTCCCCGGGGGACGATGAAGTCGTCAGAAGAGGGGCAGAGGCGAGCACGGCCGCAGCGCGTTCCGGCTGGGGACAGGAAAAGGTGGAGACTGCAATGGCAGCAGCCGGACAGCCGCTTGGCTGCAGCGCATTTTCCTCTGAACGTTACGGCCGGGGGTCCCGTGCTTCTGATCTCAGAACCAGAAGTACCAAGACCCATGTGACAGAAACGGTGAGAGGTCCTAGTTACCTCCAGGTGTCGCACTAATGTTTGGTCTCTCTCCTTTAAACAGGTCCTCACACTTCAGCAGACACGGGTGTGCTGAGCAGTTGCCTGGATTTAAGAACAGCCGTCCCCGACACTTCCGGATCCGGTTCTGTTTTGGGCGCGCAGACTCTGATCTCCCAGCAGGCCATTAAAACCGAGTCACCCAGTACCAATGGCGCGGTGGTCAAGGACGAGGCTCCCCTGGCAGCGCTCAGCACCAAAGCCGAAGGTTCGAGCGGGTCGCACAGGCTGCGTGTAACCACTTAGCTGTGTCGGGCGTATTTTGTCTTAGTTGGGAATTGCATTTCGTATAGAGTTGCGTCCTGTGGAAGCAGGGAAAGCCTGTCAGTTACAATCATTATCTAAAATAGTGTTGCTCCCTTCCGTAAAACACTGGCTTAGGCACCGGAAGTGCACTCAGACTGTGTCTTCCCTACCATAACAGATTCAGCATTTTTCCAAGAAAAGGTTAGTTCTAGACTGCTGCAGCAATTCTCAGCCTGATTGATTTCTGACTTTGTCAATTTTTATTTTACAATTAAGAGCTGTGTCTCTTTTTTGGCGCACATTTTCTGATGTTCTAGCTAGCTGTACGGATTGAGTCAAAGGGTCTGTATTTCTGCTTATTGTGATCTCCGCAGCTACCTTCCCAGTTTCTTCACTGTGGTAAAATAGACACAGAATGAAGTTTAGCATGTTCACCATTTTGAAGTGTGCGGGTCAGCGGTGCTCGGGATCTGAGATGGGTTATAAGTTGGAATGCCCAGTCACTGAGTGACTCCATAAACCTTAATGAGTGAACTGTTTAATTTTTAGTTGATGAGACGTGTGCCCTGCCTGCCACTAAGATCAGCCGTGTGGAGATCCATGCCGCGGCCACGCCGTCCTCCGTAAGTGCAGGGCCTGGCCAGGGTGCACGTTTCCAGGGTGCCGTGTGCTTCTGGCCGGGCAGCTTCTCCGTAACTCTAAAGGAATTCTCAGGGCTCATTTAGCAGGAAATTGGTATAAATTTAGAAGTGAATAGACAAAGGGGAAAATATTCATAATGTAATGTTTAGAGGGAAGAGCCTGATAAAATAGCATGCATGCTGTGCTCCCAATTTTGATTTAAACAATCCACTTAAGGGCTTTGTCTTACTGATACCCTGCAGGCGCACAGGGAAATGCTAGCTGACTGTCCGAGTTGCGGGGCCACGGAGCATTTTGGCTTCTTTCCCTGTTTCCCCGATGGACGCCCAGCCTTCATTGCCGGAAGTGCCTGTGCGTGCGTGCGTGCAAACGCACTGTGAAAAGACGGGCCGTGGTCAGGGCCGGGCAGCTGGCCGGGGCCCTGGCCTCTCACTGCACACAGCGCGCAGCGCGGGGACCGTCCTCCCTGGACCCGGCCCGGCCGGCCCTGATGCTCCTGGTGTCCTGGGAGGCCAGCAGGTGGCACCGGGTGGCCTCAGCGCCAGGTGTAAGGCAGTGCCCCGCACGCAGCCCGGACTGCCTCGGTGGGAGAAATGCAGAGCGAGGATGATGCGTGTGTGTGTTTCAGAGGAGCTTTTTCTTTCCGGTCATTTCAGGCTCGTTGCTGTGAGCAACAGTTCTGTTGGCCTGACGTTTCCCTTTTGGACTCCGGAAGTGCTGTCTGCATTGATTTCTTCCCCTTGTTTGGGTTTGCATCCTCTGTGAACCACCTGGCCTGCTCCTGCCGCCGCCGTTGCGGAGTGTGGAGCCTGAGCCTGGGGACTCTGCTCGGGGAGGGAGCACTCAGATGAACCGTGGCATGGAAGCCTTTGGTAGCGCAGCAGCCAGGACTGTTGTGTTTCAGTCAGAGCCACTTGTTCTGTAAAAGCTGTGGAGGGAATTTTTACAACTTGACAAATGAAGACAAGCTTAAAGATACTCCCTTTTTCCTGAACGCGGGTGGTAGCCTCAGTCACAGGCAGTGGGGTGGTGAGCGTGGCCTCCCGGCTCCGAGTGTAGGCAGAGATAAGGGACTGAAAGCACGTGTGCTTGGAGCTTGTAGAAACAGTGTCCCACTCACACGGAGGTGAGCCCAGGGATGAGGCCAGGTCAGTTAGCACTGGAGGGCGGGGGTCTGTTAAACGCAGGGAGAAGGTAAGCTGTTTCATGGGACCCTCTGCAGTGTGCACTGAAGGGCACACGTTTCCCTGAAGGGACTGCGTGTTCCGAGGTCCGAGTGACGGTGACCTGTCCCGGCTGGCACTTGAACCTGTCACCGGCAGGAAGGCAGCTCACCCCCCGGGCCGGCAGTGCTGGGCTGGCCTGGGGGAGATGCTGGCCGCCCCGCTGCCCAGGCCCCTTCACCGATCTGTGAGCCTTGCTTCGGATGCGCCCTCGACTATGATGCTGCCCGGGTGCCCACCCGCAGGTCACTGCATGGGTTTAGCAGCGCCTGGGGCTTCTGGGCTATTTGATGAGAGCTTCACCTGCTTTTCTCTCTAAAATTAGAAAGAGACACCGTCAAACTCAGTGGCCACCGTGAAAGCCGGGGAACGGCAGTGGTGCGACGTGGGCATTTTCAGGAACAACACGGCGTTGGTGAGCCAGTTTTACCTGCTGCCGAAGGGGAAGCAGGGCACCTCCAAGGTAACCGCCGTGCCTTCCCTCCCCCGGGTCACAGCGGGAGGGAGGCTGCTTTCCTGCCTGGTTCAGGTCGGGTGGGTGGAGTGCGCTGCAGCCTGTAACCGAGAGAGCTCTGTGCGCTGAGTGGACTGGCCTCACTTCTGCGGCTCTTTCTACAGAATGCAGCACAGCACACACATGGCGCTTTAAAAAGTCTTACACGGGGCTGGGGCTGGGGCTGGGGCTCGGTGGCAGAGCTCTTCCCGGCACACACAGGCCCTGAGTTCCATCCCTAGCACCACAAAGAGGAAAAACGGTTTTACAGAGGCTCTGAGCTGGGCTCATGTTATAAAAATCAGTCTGACCAGTTAAAATGAGTATTGTTTTTGAAATGTCTCTAATTTTGTTACATGGTGTGTTTAGAGAATTGTTTTTTTACTGATATTTTTAAGTCGTGATTTCATAATTTAAAAAATTTAAAACCACTATATGCTATTGATTTTCCCTTGATTCTGAGGCTCCTTACGGGGCACTGTGTGGGGCTGGACCTCGAAGAGCTGTGAGATAGGTTTCGGCCCAAGCCTGCTGAGCTAACGTGTGTACATGGAGGGTTTCCAGAAGGGCACCGACGGAAGTGGCTGCTGGTTTTGATTCAGTGGATCTTCCCAGTGGAGAAAAGAAGATGAGCGTCTCCAACCCCAAAGTACAAAATCCAGGGTGCTCCAAAGCTGAAAGCTTACGGCGTCCCAGATGCCGCGTCCCAGGCAGACGGCAGGGGCCTCACAGGCGTCACCCCAGACTTCTGGGAGGCTGAGGCAGGTGGTCAGGAGTTGGAGCAGCTTGGTGACTTAGTGAGACCCGTCTCAGGAAATCAAAGAAGCCTGGGGATGCAGCTTAGTGTGAAGATCCTGGCGTCAGCCTCCAACACCTCCGAATGCAGTGTGAAATTACCTTCGGGCCAGGGGTATAAATTATACGTGAAGCAAATGGGTTTTGTATTCGGACTTGGGTCCCATCCACAAGATACCTCTTTTTTTTTTTTTTTTTTTTTTTTCCATCTTTTTGAGACAAGGTCTCGCTATGCGGTTCAGGCTGGTCTTGAGCTCACTTTGTAGCCCAGGCTGGTGTGGAACTCCCAAGGGTTCTCCTGCCTCAGCCTCCCGAGTGCTGGGATTCCAGGCGTGAGCCACCACGCCAGGCAAGATATCTCATGTGGATGCAGATATTCTAAATTTTGACCAAAATTTGAAATCCAAAGCATTTCTTGCCCCAGGCATGTTGGATAACGGTGCCCAACCTGTGCACCACGAATTTCCGTTATCTAATCCTACATCTGTGTCCTCTTTCTCAGATTGAGTTTTTCCCATTCTTGATGAGGCAGAAATTCTAGTTAATTTTTGGTTAGTACTATGCCTGCTGAAATTTCTGGCTGAAGTTGGGCATTATGCGTGAGGACGCAGGATTACTACGAGCCCCTGAGCTACCTGATTTTCCTGCAAGGAAAAGCACAGAATGTAGGGCCAGCAAACTGGGTTTGAATCACTGGTCCGGCGCCCAGCAGTGTGGACCAGACCAGGTCGCTGGCTCGGTCTCTGAGCTGTGGTCTCCTCCTCTGTGAAACGCGGTGACTTAGTTCCCGTGATGTGCGGTGCTCTGCTGGCCTGTCCTGTCTCACAGAGGCCCCGTGAGGCTGGGGAGGGAACGGAAGGGCTGTGTCGGAGCCGTGAACACTGAGCTCCGGCCCAGAGTGTCCAGTCCCCAATGTGGCCCTTCCTGAGCTGCCCGAGCGCGCGGCTCGCGAGCCCACGGAGCCCAAGGCGGCGGCTTTCCTGCGGGGCTCTCTGGCTGGAGTCACAGCCTCTGTCCCGGGCAGTCTCGGGTTCCCCCTCCGAGCCACGATCGGCAGTGGCTGTTTGTCCGTCTGGGCGGTGATTGGTTCTTGCCGCCCGCCCACGTCTGCACGCAGATGCCCGGCCTTTGTCCTCACAGTCCAAGTCTCCACCGGAAGGCTCTTCCCGGGTAAGAGCCCTGCTCCTCGGGTTCACTGTCCCGTGCTGGAAGGCTTTTTCCTTGTGTGTGACGCAAAAATAAGTAATGTGAATTGCGACTTTCAAATATAACTGACTCTTTAAAAGTTTTGTTGAAAAAGTTTTATTGAGTAAAAGTTAAATAATTTAAAAGATTAAACAGTGAGTGATCTGCTCCCCTTATCTACCTTGTGTGCCTACGTTTCAGGTGGAAAATGCAGACGTGCCTGACTACAGCTTGCTTAAGAAGCAGGATCTCGTTCCGGGCACGGGCTACAGGTTCAGGGTGGCCGCCATCAACGGCTGTGGGATAGGCCCCTTCAGCAGGGTCAGCGAGTTCAAGACGTGCATCCCCGGCTTCCCCGGAGCGCCTTCTGCCGTCAGGATTTCCAAGGTGGGTGTCGGCGGCTCCGGGTGGGGGAGTGCAGACTGGCTGCCTGACACCCGTGCGGGGAGAATCCCGGGGAGGAGGTGGATTCGGGCTAATTGTTCATGGCCTTTTTAAGTACTAAACTTCAAGCAGAATTATAGCGGTCACATCACAGAAAGGCAGGGAAATCTTTTGGCTTGGTCCTTGTTATGTAAACTAGAAGTTCATGCTGGAGAATTTTCATAGAATACATGAAATGGGACGACATTTTATCCCAAGTTCTGCCCTTCCTCAGGGGAGAAAAGGCCTGTGTTTAGTGGAGGAGAGTTCCCTCTCTGGGCTATCACAGGCAGACTCTGCAGCCTCACTGTGCTGTGATACACGGCCATGTGCCCAGCACTGGGAGGCTGAAGCAGGAGGGCCACCGTGAGTGGGGGCATCTTGGGCTGGGCATGAGTTCAAGGCCAGCCTGGGCCACATAGTGAGACCCTTCTCTGGGGGAAAAAAAAGACAGGCAAAGCGCACACGAGCTGAGCACTGGGGTGGGCCTCAGGTGGGCTTCAGAGTGTCGCCAGTGCACCAGGCCCCGTGCAGCTGCCGTGCGCGCCTGAAAGGCAGACTTAGCGCACGGGCCGGCGTGGGAAGGAAGCCTGGCGAGCCTGACGCGTGCCCCCTTTCCAGAGTGTGGAAGGCATCCACCTGTCCTGGGAGCCCCCGACCTCGCCGTCCGGAAACATCCTGGAGTACTCCGCCTACCTGGCCATCCGCACCGCGCAGGCCCAGGACAACCCGAGCCAGCTCGTGTTCATGCGCATCTACTGCGGGCTCAGGACTTCCTGCGCCGTGACGGCCGGCCAGCTGGCCAGCGCGCACATCGACCACACCTCGCGGCCGGCCGTGGTCTTCCGCATCTCGGCCAAGAACGAGAAGGGCTACGGGCCGGCCACGCAGGTGCGGTGGCTGCAGGGGAACAACAGGAAGGCACCTCTGAGCTGAGCCGCTGTCCCGCGCTGCTCGATGGCACTTATTTATTAGCTGCTGGTCATGAACATGTCCTGCGGCCGCACTTCAGCAGTTAGGAACTTTCGAGTTTATAAGTTGTTCTTAAAATACATTCGCTCAGTTGTAGATCCAAATAAAAATAGAAAAAGCCAGGACTCTGAATTAGTACACGGGTTCCTCCCTGTCTGTGTAGCTCCGCACAGAGAAAGCAGGAAAGCTGAGGTAAGCCGGGAGCAGCTGTCACCCTGACCGCCCCCCTCTAGAGCTGCGTGGCTCAGTCTTCCTGGGGCTCCGGCAGCTGCCCGCGGTCGCTTTCCTGTCTCAGCAGCGCCCTGCGGAGTGGCGGCCCGCCAGCTGTCTCTCCCTGGGCGCTGTTTGGTAGGCTGGTCCATAGACATTGGCTGCCCTTCTTCATTGACAGCTAGCGCAGAGCCTAAGAAGTTAGCCAAGACAGAGCCAAAGGTGAGCTTCAGACTGAATTTCCTCTTTTTTTTTTTTTTTTTTTGGAGCTGGGGATCGAACTCACAGCCTCGCGTTTGCCAAGCAAGCACTCACGCCACTGAGCTAGATCCCCAGCCCTGCCCCTGAGTTCCTGGCCCTCTTCCGCTTATGGTGAGACACAGAGGGCGGTCTCGGCCCCAGCCCAGTGTGCTTCCATATATTTTGGCCAAGGCACAGCCGGTGGGTCTCTCGGCTCTCAATGTGCTCCCCACGGGCTGTGTGCGGTGCTCAGTGGCTCTAACTCCTTTGCTGAAATCAAAACCTTCATAATTTCAAAGCTCAAAATTGAAGTGTATGTCCTCTTACCGCAGAAAGACGCACCTTAATAAGACCTACGTTTGGGGTAGTGTTTTAAACATTTGTAAGATTTTGTAAATGCTCTAGATGTTTTATTTTTGCATTATTTTTACCTCGAAATTGTATAAACTTTTTTACGATAGGATTATAAGCATTAGACAGCTAACTCAGGTTCCTTACAACCTTAAAAACGCAGATAAGAGCGAGAAATACTCTGCATAGGTACCTTGTTTTAGACCTTTTGGGAGCTTCATGGTTCCGCTGCCTGGTCAGGTCTGGAGTAAATATCTACAGAGCAATAACTGCGGGAAAGACTGCAGGCCGGAGCTGCGGCAGCCGGGGGGCGCAGGTCTGTACAGGCGTGCACCGCGCCCTCTCTCCAGGTTGGGTCCGCTGAGTAGCTGCGTCGTCAAACGTTCGTGTGTGATCCCCAGCCCCGTGGGACCCGCTGTGCAGAACTGATGTGCGTGCATGCTCAGTTACTAATTTAAAGTGTATAGAGTATTTTAATATATAATTTTTTGTAAAGAACTGGGATTTTTATATTACAGTATTTGTAATTAATGTGTCTCATTAATTTTCTCTTGAAGAAAATATGCAAACTGTTAGACACATACTGAGTGGTTTCTGAACTCTAAGATGAAATAAACGCACTGCCGTGGTGGTGTCAAAGCCTGCTCCGTGGCCCGGGTCCTTGTGTTCAGCGTCTGCGCTGTGGCCTCAGCAGCTGCTCCTGCATTTGTGTCATTCCGCGCTTAGCTTTTGCACATGCCCGCTTCGTGCACTAGTGGGATTTTCACTTTGCTCACTGTTACGTTTGTAATCATTTGTACAGTTCCCATGATGCGCCTGCTGTAGGCTGGACAAGTACTTAACCAAAGTTAAAATAAAGGGTAAGCAGTTTTGCACATGTTACATGGAGGGTGGACTCTGTGTGCGTGTGTGTCCTTCATTATGAAACAGTGAGAACCGGGGAGCAGGGGGAGTTACAGTAAGGGTACGGTTCAAGCCCAGTGATTTTAGTGATCTCTTTGCTTTATTGGAAAAATGCCTGGCTCTTAACTCTTATTCCTCTGCATTAATTAACAGTCTGCACTTTATAGCCCTTGAAGACAAAGAATAGGTTGATTTAGAGCACAGAGTAAGGGCTGAGCATGTGGCTCGGTGGTGGAGCTCTTGTCTTGCATGTGCAAGGCCCGGGGGTCAGACCCCGGCACCACAGAAAATAAACAATAAATGGTAACAGCAAGAAGAAGAAAAACGGCGAGCATGGTGGCCCGCTCAGCACTCAGGAGGCTGAGGCAGGAGGATCACTTTGAGTTCAAGGCCAGCCTGGGCTGCATAACGAGACCGTCTCAAAAAAGAAAAAGAGCAGGGCACTTTAATATTTACCCTTGCTCAGCATTTGGCTTAGAGACCTCGCGATCTGCATGTTCATGAGGAGAATGGATTGGGTAAACAAGCGGGGTGCGTGCTTGTAATTCCACTACTTGGGAGGCTGAGGCAGGAGCGTGGCAGTACCTTTGAGGCCAGCCTGGGCTACACAGTGAGTTCAAGGCCCGCCTCAACTGCATAACAAAACTCTGTCTTAAAAAAGGACAAAGACAGCTTACCAAACTAAAGCCAATGAAATGTTTGGGAAAGTGTAATTTTTTTGAGAGAGACTTGTTTTTTGGCAGTTTCCCTGGAAGTAAAGTGTAACCCAGTTTTATCAGCACTGATACCGCGGATACAGTCCGGTTGCGTACACCTGACACATCTGCCCCGCATACAGCCCCTGCGGGAAGGGGGACCGCCGATCCATTATTCAAAGCCTTGTCGGGGCGCGGAGATGCATTCTGATGAGAGATGTGGTCAGTTTTGTTTGTAACATGGCAGTTCTCGCAACATCAAAACCATTTATAACTCTGAAGATGAAGAGGTTGTTCATAATTGATCATGGTCATCTGATCATAAATGAAGTAGATTCCAAAATGGATTTGCTCTTGGACCAGCTAAGGTCTAACTGTTGTATTTTCTAAGACTGATTTTACGCAGTTTTATATGTCATGTACTGTGCCCTGTAAAGTAAACGCCTTTTCCACTCAAAGGGTTACAGGTGTTACTCATTTCTTTGTCTTTTTAATATTTATTTTTTTATTTTGAGACAGGGTCTCCCTCTGCAGCTCAGGCTGGCCTTGAGCTCACTGTGCAGCCCAGGCTGGCCTCGAACTCGCAACGATCTTCCTGCCTCGGCCTCCCGAGTGCTGGGAGCCCAGGCCTGAGCTCCGCCAGCTCTAATCTCTTTATCTACTCTTGAGTTTTTTCCTTTTTGCTTTTAGCCAGACTCCGAGCTGCCGCTCGCTGTGGTGACCTTAGCAGAGGTAAATAACGACGCACTCTCAGCCCCGGGGACCCCTCTGTCCCCAGCCTTGGCGCTGATCCTGCCTCAGCGCCTCTGTGCCCGCCCCGTGCCCCCATCTGGCCGGCTGCATCCCTGCGCCTTTCGTGACCTCTTGGCCCAAGCAGATGGGGGGAGACAAAGCTGCTGCTCTGCCTGCTGCCCCCGACTGGCCTCCATGTGAGCCACGGGAAGCTGGCTGCCCTGTGGCAGCTGCGTCCACTCCCTGGGCTTGCCAGCGGGTCCGAGGGGTGCCTTCCGCCTTCTGGTTGGCCAGTGGGCTGGAAACAACCCACCTGGCAGCAAGTACGGAATGCGGCCACCGTCAGAGCTGTGCGCCTTCCCACTCCTAGGCGAGGCTCGGGCCGAGCAGAATAGCTCCCAGGAGCACCCATCTGCAAAGACCTGGGCTTCCCAGCACTGACGACACTGCTGGGTTGTGAGCTTTAACACGGGATGAGCGAAATAGGCTCTGTCAGAAGCCGGTGTCTCTCTCCTCTCTTCGTTTTTTGTTTTTTGAGACAGTCTTACTTATGTAACCCAGGCTGGCCTGGAACTCACGGGGATCCTCCTGCCTCAGCCTCCCGAGTGCTGGGATGACAGGTGTGTTTGCTGATGCTGGAAATAGCGCGTTCATAGTTACTGAAGCACAGGGCCCTGCAGGAGGGCACAGGCACCAGGCTCAGTTCGGAGTGAGTCAGGGCGCAGCCAAGGTCACCGCGAGCTCGGAGGGCAGGGAAGCACGCCGGCTGCCTCCCCGTTTCCCAGGGCAGCGCCAACATCTCCACGTGCTCGGTTCAGTGGCCGCAGAGGAGGGCTTAGTTGGATCGTCCCTAGAAAAACAAACCAAACAAACCTCAGGATCCTGGGAAGGAAAATAAAGTCTAGAATTCTAGAAGCTGAGTGAAGACAGACAAGGCACCCAAGTCCCAAAGTAGGTTTTGCACATTTTACTCGGGCCCGTTTGCTGTTCTGTCTCTTGTCAGAGCCTCCACTCGAGGCCTCCACTGAGGCCCGCGCGGGGTTACCGTGTTCTGCGCACCCCGGATGAGCTGCAGGGAGCAGCTGTGCTCAGAGCCCGGCCGGCGTGGGTCTGGCAGAGGAGGACGGGGCTTCCCGAAGTCCTCCCTGGCCATGATCCTCTGTGGCTGGCCGCGGAGAGCCCTGAAGACACCTGGAGATGTCAGTGGTCGCCCCTGCCCGCCAGGGGTGGGGTGCAGGAAGCGCAGTGGGGGTCGGCGGCCCAGGGCCTTGGGAGCCGACCGAGGAGCACGTTGCTAGCGGGGTCCAGGATGCCCAGGGCGCGGCGAGCCAGCCGCTGCTCCCCACTGGGGCGCTTGCTTGTGGCAGAGTGGCACCGGCCACGTGTAAGCTGCATCCAGCCAATGCCCAGCGCTAAGCAGGTTGCACACGCCTGCCTGTCCCTGGAGGGTGGATTCTGAGCCTGCCGGTGCCCTGCTAATTTTTCCGTTTATCCCGGGAAGGGATGGGCAGCGCGGTGTAAGACTCCACTATCCAGGAGCCCAAAGCCCAGCTGCAGGCCAGCGGGGCAGAGCTGGGCCCACATCCTTCGGCCTCCAGGCGCAGGCTGGTGCCCCCTGGTGGTGAGTAAGGTAGGCTGCTGGGGCTGGCGCCTGGGTTTACTTACGTAGCCACAGCCATGTCCCAGGCCTTCTGGTGGACCCAGCTGGGCAGATCGACTACGGACAGCTCTGCCTCCCAGCCGATGGGCTGCCAGTTGGCTGCCAGCCCTGTCCGGCCCTGCCTGACCCCCTAAATCAAGATGACCCTGCCCTGTTTGGGGATGAGATGTTTCAAGATCTGGTTAATGGTTTAAAATCTCTGGATCGAATATCAAAACATCTAGCTTCGTCCCTGCATGGGGGAATCACCCTGACCACGTTGGCTTAGCCTGCCAGCGGCCTGGACAATGACCGCCCGGGCAGGGACGGGTTGTAAAACTCCCATGGGCACCGCCCTTGCAGGAGTGGAGAAGCAGCCTGTGGCTGCCGAGGAAGCCTAACACACAAAGGTGCCATGGATCGCACGCCCAGAAGAGACGTGCACTTCAGAAAGTCCACAGAACGGCAAGTCCACAGGCCTTCTGACCTGAGTTTCCCGTCACCCGCCAGGCCCTCGTCCACTTTGTACAATAGACACCGTGGGGCGTGGTCACCAGCAGGCCAGTCGTGGCCAGCTCAGACCAGCATGGCGAGGACACCACAGCATCCCAGCTGCCTGGGGCCCCACCTGCCCACGTGAGGGGCACTGCAGCCGGTCTCTTCCGTGTTGTCCTCTTCTGTGGTGGCCCTTCCCCCACAGAGCCGCACAGTGTCCTGTTGGGAAGGTAGTGCACGTCGCAGAAGCCTGCATCTGTGTCCCCTAAAAGTGTGTAAACACACACGCGCACACATACGCGCACAGTTAGGTGGGCTGCGTGTGGGTGGTGAAGAGGATAAACCAGGCGGGGCAGGGCTTGTACAGTGACCCAGCATGTGAAAACAAAGATCATGCATAATATTTAGCTTAAGAAATAGAACATGTACACCTGTTAGCCCAGCACTCAGGAGGCTGAGGCAGGAGGATCCCCTCAAATTCAAGGCCAGCCTGGGCTACATAGGGAGATCCTGTCTCAAAAAATTGAAAAAATCATATATATATATATATATATATATATATATATGATTATTTCTCTCTTTGCTTGGTCTGAGAGTAGGAAAAGGTCACAGGACTTATTCCCACCTGCCCAGCATCCCCATTTGTCTGCCCCCATACCATGCGACGTAAACAGTGTTTTGGATTTTTGTGAATAATCCCCCTATTTTTATTTGTGGGTCTATTATCCATGTGTGCACTCTTAATAAAATATTCAGATTTTCCTGTTTTACATTCGCAGCCGACGGGACCCCACTGCTTGTGTTTGTCTGTGACTCCGTTTCTTGGGTTGTTCTTCAGATCCCTTTCAGTTCATCACCTGTAACCGCATTGTTTGCACGACTGTATAGTATTCTACAATACGGCCGTGTCCCTATTTACCCATCCATCTGTAGAGGTCTGGATTGCTTTCAGCTTCAGTGCTGCTGTGAACTCACAGCCCGAGGACGCAGTGTTTTCCAGTAATGCCGACACCATATTTCTCCTTTTCGCTCCAATTTTTACCAAGTTTAAATCCTTTCTGGATTTACAGTAATGTCGTTGCTCCTGTAGCTCATCAAGTCCCATTCATATTTTGGTTTTTTGGAGTTTATTTGTCTTCTTGAGATGGGGCCTCTCTATGCAGTTCAGGCTGGCTTTGGGCTCACTTTGTAGCCCAGGCTGGTCTCGAACTCACCTGGACCCTCCTGCCTCACCCTCCCGAGTGCTGGGATGACAGGCATGAGCCACCACACCCCGCTGTACAAACTTCTGTTCTATAAGGCGCCTCTCTGTCCTTCAAGGTGTTCAGTCTCAGCAGGAGCTCTTTCCAGTTCTTACACCAGGAACTTTTCCTCCCTGTGTCTGTGCTGACCAGGATCAGCACCGCAGTGTCAAGAAAGACCGACCGGACAGCCTGTCTCCGCTCAGTTTAAAGGGATGATCTGAACATTTCACACTGCAGTGTTTTTTCACAAACGACTTTTATAAGGAGGTGTTCTTCTACTCTGGGCCACTAGTCGTATTACTGTGGTGTCATGGTTTAAGTCTGTGGCCACCAAGCCTCATGCATTAAGCATCTGTGACTGGTTCATTGTCCAGCGCTTGGATTGATGGTGTCAGTGCTACGCTGGCCTAGAGGTGGAGCCAGGATGTGATCGATGGCAGGAAGAAGGTGTGTCTTGCTTTCTTGCTGATTGCAGCTGCCATGAACTGCAGCCCAGCCATGCCCGCCTGTCTTGGAGCAAACTGAGTGTGGACTGAAACCTCCAAAAACTAAGAAATAAACCTTTCCTTTCCCACCTTTGGGCATCAGGTATTTTGTTTCAGCAACCAGTAAAAAGTGATTGAGACACAGGGGAAGATGCTGAGTGTTATTAGTAGCTTTCGTCTCTCTACTGAAATGACGTAAGTCGCGGTTGCTGGCTTTTAGACAGTAAGCGGACATCCAGATCGGGGCGCAAACCCAGCTCTCCTGCACTGCTGGGTCCAACCTGCCAGGAGCTGGGATTTCTGCTTCTCACTCTGAGTCAGGTCAGCACGGACACCGTCCTGTGCTGTCCTGTCCTGTCCTGTCCTGTGGTGTCCTGTCCTCTCCTGTGCTGTGCTGTCCTGTGCTGTCCTGTCCTGTCCTGTCTGGTGCCGTCCTGTGCTGTCCTGTCCTGTCCTGTCTGGTGCCGTCCTGTGCTGTCCTGTCCTGTCCTGTCCTGTGGTGTCCTGTCCTCTCCTGTGCTGTGCTGTCCTGTGCTGTCCTGTCCTGTCCTGTCTGGTGCCGTCCTGTGCTGTCCTGTCCTGTCCTGTCCTGTGGTGTCCTGTCCTCTCCTGTGCTGTGCTGTCCTGTGCTGTCCTGTGCTGTCCTGTACTGTCCTGTGCAGTCCTATCCTGTCCTGTCCTGTCCTATGCTGTCCTGTCCTGTCCTGTGCTGTCCTGTCCTGTCCTGTCTTGTCCTGTCCTGTCCTGTCTTGTCCTGTCCTGTGCTGTCCTGTGCTGTCCTGTACTGTCCTGTGCAGTCCTATCCTGTCCTGTCCTGTCCTATGCTGTCCTGTCCTGTCCTGTGCTGTCCTGTCCTGTCCTGTCTTGTCCTGTCCTGTCCTGTCTTGTCCTGTCCTGTGCAGTCCTATCCTGTCCTGTCCTGTCCTGTGCTGTGCTGTCTTGTCCTGTGCTGTGCTGTCCTGTGCTGTCCTGTCCTCTCCTGTCCTGTGCAGTCCTATCCTGTCTTGTCCTGTCCTGTGCAGTCCTATCCTGTCCTGTGCTGTGTTGAGAACGGCTTCACAACCGAAGGGACACCACCTCATCCAATGGGTTCTGAGTTTTCTGAAAGTATCCTTGATAGCTGTCTGGTCATGGAAGGAGGACCTTCCTTCCCGTTAAGGTGACAGCTTCCTCAGGGCTCTATCTCACTGCCTAGCCTGGTTAAACTTAGTGTGGTTTTTTTTTCCCTACAGATCTACCCATTTGATTTTAATTTAAAATTCTGCTTTGAGTCAGGCGTGGTGGCTCATGCCTGTAATCCCAGCCCTCGGGAGGCTGAGGCAGGAGGATGGTTGGGAGTTTGAGACCAGCCAACCTACAAAGTGAGTTCAAGGCCAGCCTGAACTGCATAGTGAAACCCTGCCTTAAAAAAAGACAAAAAAAAAAAAAAAAAAAAAACCCTGCTTTGAAGCCCTGCGTTTGACCCTGGTAACAGGTTCAGTCTGCACAGCCTCTGCGGTTGGAGTCCCATGTCATCCCCATTAGTTTATTTGCGCCTTTACATTAAAAAAAGTATCTAATCCACTAGTATTTTGTGCTTTGTTTCTGATACTAGGGATTGAACCCAGGGCCTCTGCACTGCTTCTTCCTTTTTTAAATTAACTTTCTGAGACAGGCTCTCATCAAATCTCTAAGCTGTCTAAACTGCCCTCAAACCTGCAATCCTCCTGCCTCAGCCTCCTGGGCGTCGCAGGCATGCGCCACCATACCCGCTCCTGTGGAGGTAAAGTTTTCAAGTGGGTGGCTTATAGGCTGTTTTAATTTGTACTTCTGAAACTGCACTAGATTGTGCCCTCACAGTGTCACGGTCCTGGCGGACTTCCCGTCCTGCCCTGGGTGCCGTGAGCGCTGTGCCCTGTGGGAGAGGAGCTCCCGCGGCCCCCGCGGGTACCAGGTCCCCAGGGCCTGCAGGGGAGCACAGCGACACAGTGCTGGCTCGGCCCTGCTTGGTCTCTCACCGCGGATTCCCGCTGCTGCTCCCTCTGGCTCCGATGCTCCCTGCATCCCCATCTCCCCGGAGACTGGACTCCACTGACCAGCCGGGATGCTGACCGATGCCCAGCCGCCTCTTGGCCTCTTTCCACACAGCGTTTTGTCGTCTTTGTCTGGGGTATCTCAGATCTGTCCTTGCATTATATTTTTAAGTTTGCAGGAGACTTAGCTAAAGGGAAAGCCAAAGGAAATGTCTTTTTAACTTGCTAACGGCCTGTGAGCCCTGTTGTGACTCAGAAAGCCCGGGTTCATTTCCAGCCTTCAGCATAAATCAAGGCTGTTTTGGTCTCCTCCCCTCCTTCCTTGTCCTGTCCTTTCTTACTCTTTTTCCCCCTCTTCTGTTGGGTTTTTATTGTTTATTTTTATTTTAAAGAGAATAAAACCCAACAAAACAAAACAGGGTGAAGCCAATCAAAACAAAGCAGTGAAATTGGTACAGAACTTTGAAGCGGGATAACAGGAACCACCAGGGCCACCACGGGGTCTCCGGCTGTCTTCACAAAAGCTGTTCATTCCATCGGACATGGTAAAAACAAACAAAGCAGAACACAATAAAGACAAGCAAAACAAGCTCGAATACAAAACAATAAATCAGAAGAACAGAACAGAACAGTGAGACCAACACTGGATTTCAAAACCAGCACAGAAGGACCCCGCCCCAGCTGCTGTGTTGCACACTGTCACCTCCCGATCGATGCTCAGACCGCCGGCCAGGCCTGCAAAGTCCACCAAGCAACAGAAGCATTCAGTTGTTTTGTGCCTCAGCTGCTGTCAACCCAGCCTGTCCTCCCAACCAGCCGGCTGCTTACGGGGGTGGGTGGGGGGCTTCTCAATTCTCAGCCCACCGCAGGTCAGCTCACGGGAAGGGTGAGCTGCTTCTCTCCTCCTGGGCCCCGCATGGTTTGCTCAGCTCACCAGAAGGGCGAGCTGGCTTCTTGATGTGCTCCTCCCGGACCCAGCATGGCTTCTCAAGTTTTTATATTTTCTTTAAAGTTCCATTTGGTTTTCAGACTCCCTTGCTTTTTAATGCTCACCAAGCAAGGCCCTAGGTCAGACTGGCCCTAGCACCCCCAAAAGGTAAACGCTCTGGAGCAGTAAAGTTAGAGATTCCTGAGCTCACCCGGTGCAACTTCCCTGTGCACAGTGTGTTACTAAATACGAGGCGAGTGTGTCTCGAGAGCTTGCCAGCACGGTGACACCGGAGCGCAGGTGACGCTGCTGCAGGGAGGGCACGGGGTGACCGGGTGCCGCGCCTTCCCTCCACAATGACACGACACTGACACGGTGCGAACCTCGGGGTCTCCTGAGGGCAGGCGGGCGTGTCCGTGCCTCACTTCTTTTCGGTTCACCCCAAGCTCTTGGCACCCTCCCTGTCACCTGCTCTTCCCGTGAATGGCACTGCCTGGCCAGCGGTCTGTAACTCTGCTGCCACTGGCCTGCAGCACAGGACAGGGTGTCCATTCTACTTGGCAAGTAAGGGCTTGAGCGAGGGCGGAAACAGATCTCGCTGGGCGGAAACAGATCTCGCTGTGCGGAGCCCAGGCACTGGAGAGCTGGGGGAGCTGACTCAGGCCTGGCACGGAGGAACGTTCCTCGGTGGGAGTGCCCTCAGGGGGGGCCTCCCCGCCATGCCCAGTGTGAGACGGTGTAGCCCAGCTCCGGTGCTGGCTGGCCTCACAGCTCTCTGCTTCTGTTTTTTTTAAAGGGTTCTATAAATTCCTTGCTTTCTTTTTATTTGCAAAGAAAACAGTTTTCCTTGTATGGAAGACTAAGAAATGAAGGCATCGTAAGGCCCACAGAGGTGACCTCACGATGCGATGCGACGAGGTTTGGAAAGCTACAGATGACTAACCCTGTCCCTTCCCGCAGATCCCTTGCTTCTGTATTAAGCTCTTCCTGGGCCGGGCACATAGCTCAGGGGCACAGTGCCTGCCGCAAGCGTGAGGTCCTGAGCTCCACTCCTGTGCCTCGGGCAGGTTTTCTTGGCCACTGGAGTAGGAAGCGTGGAACTCTGCAGTCCGGGCAAAACCATAGGACGCACAGTTCTCTCCTTTGTGCTGGCTGCAAGGTGTCCCTGCAGGGGTGGGCAGGAGGTGGGGGACACAGAGAAAGCCACCATAGAAAATGTGTCTTTCCCACGAGGGACGCCCTCTGCTGTTTCCCGGGGTGCCTGAGGACTGCCTTGGGGTGAACCATGGACTTGGAGATCTGCCCGGACACTGGGTTCTGCTGTTACCCAGCTGCCAGCCCCTCCGTGTGTGGCCCGCTGGAATCCAGTCTGGGATTGTCGCGCCTCGAGTTGGCCTGGCAACGCCTCCCTAGCGGTGACCCAGGACTCGGGCTCCACAGCGGCCTCCACTCAGATGCACCCTGACATTAAGCCGGCAGAACAGGTGCAGAGCGGAGGCACGGACACGCCCGCCTGCCCTCAGGAGACCCTGCCAAGGTTCGCACCGTGTCAGTGTCGTGTCATTGTGGAGGGAAGGCGCGGCACCCGGTCACCCCGTGCCCTCCCTGCAGCAGCGTCACCTGCGCTCCGGTGTCACCGTGCTGGCAAGCTCTCGGGACACACTCGCCTCGTATTTAGTAACATGCCGTACACAGGGAAGTTGCACCGGGTGAGCTCAGGGATCTCTAACTTTACTGCTCCAGAGCGTTTACCTTTTGAGGGTGCTAGGGCCGGTCTGACCTAGGGCCTTGCTTGGTGAGCACCTATCCCCGAGCTGTGCCCGAGCAGGCTTTTATCTTTAAAGGCGCTGGCAAGCAGCCAGAGAAAGGAGGCCGGCCTGATGCCACCAGCTGGCACCTAGGCTGCGTCTCAGCTGCACGATTCCCTAGAGTCAGACACAACGGATCACCCCAAGGCTGTCACACATCTCGCTCGGTGCAGCAGGATTTTTCTGTATTCAGTGATTTGTACGAACGTTTTACAAATGCGTGAAAGGCTTTCCTGGTGATGTCCAGGAAGAGGAGGAGGAATGTGCCAGGCAGAGGCAAGGTCCTGGGCCATGTGGGCCGTCAGGGTCCGGGGTCCAGCAGGCAGCAGGGTGGGGCGCAGGGTGAGGAGAGCGTGAAGCCCACAGAGCACGCGAAGGTGAGGTCCTCGGACCATCTTTTCAAAAGGGGCCGTCCCGCATTTCAGCCCTGGGCACACGGTGGGCTTCATGAGCTTGCAGGACGCCCATGGCTGTGAGCTTACCCGCCGGCCCACCCATGGCACGGGGCTCGGGGTGCGTACCCAGCACTCAGGGGTGGCACGGGCCCCATCAGCCCTGATGACTTCACCTCACGGAGCAGCACACGCTGCCCGCCGACAGCCGGCCACCTTCGGCCTGCGCATTTAAACCCCGCGCTGACTGTGGACCTGGTGTTGGCCGTGGCTTGTACTCTGAGCACCGACTCCGAAGATGACAACACAGCGCTACTTATGCTAACCCTCCCGCTAGCCTGTTTTGACCTTTTGGTGGGGGTTGGGGATTTAGCTCAGCAGCATTTATAAGCATCCGCCTTGTAAATGCACAGTTGTGAGTTCGATTCCTGGTACCAATAAATAAGACATTTTTCTTTTCCTCTTCAAAATCAAATCAACCAACCAAGCCCCCCTGGAAGATTGCATTTTTCATGCCTGTGTACTGCTAGAGGAATCCGCTTAGTCGGGCCTTCAGAGCTGTCCACTTAGAAATGCTGAAGGTGACTGGATCGCTCAGCCCCCCCACCCAGATGACACGGAAGCAAGTGACAAAAGCCCAGCCTCAGAGTGGACGCTGGGCAGAGGCCACGCTGCAGGAGGTAAAGGTCATTTCAGTGGTGGGCACAAAGGAGGTGGCTGCCAGCTAGGAAGCATCTTTGGTACAACCTGCTGTCCCTGCTTCTACCTGTAGTTGGTCGATGAAACTCTGCTCTTAGGTACTCAGAAAAATCAGTATTTACAAAGCTTCAGGCAGCATTTTCAGGTTGACACAGATGTGTACACACTTTAGGTCCGGGGACAAGCACGTGACGGCAGCCAGCACTGACTTGGCGGCGTGAAGCCCCCGACACGTGGAGAGCGGACCCGTCCTTTCCGGGGGAGCAGGGCGACCTCAGAGGTGCGCTCCTGGCACTCAGAGTTTCAAACACTGCGTCACATACAGACTTAGATTCTAGAACTACCGAATTCCTTTTATCTCTTTTACTCAAACCCAGCCAAATCTTCAAAGCACTTTACAGTGTACATTTGGTACATGACAGCACCTCTCTCGGGGACATGGTGACACGCATGCCACACAGATCCAGCAGCAGACATTTTGGACTGTTCCAGGACATACCCACACACAGGCCGCAGCAGGCTTGACGCGCTGCCTGTCTGGTGACCCAGCAGTTCTAAGTTTATTTCAAGGAAAGTCATGGATGTACACAAGATTCAGTGAAGTGTTGTTTATAACTGTGAAAAGATATAAATAGTCAAAAATCTCCAGTAGACAAATAAATTAGGATTCAGTCATACAACAGAATAGTAAGCCAACAGAAAGGATGCAGGAGACCAGCATGGCCCGGGAAACAGGGTCACAATATATTGTTGAGTGAAAAAAGCCGGTTACAAAACGGTATGCACGATATGAGCCCATTCTTATAAAAATATACATATTTTGCAAAGTAAAAGGACAAATGATATTTATCAAAATATTAACATTGGTTATCCCGACACAGTAGGGTGATCGTGGGTTCTGCTCACCGCCCTTGCCCTTCTCCTGCTGGCCCGCCCTGCACCGGGCACCCTCACGGGCCGGAGGGCCCTGGCCAGCCCTGCTCCGGGCTCCTGCAGCGAAGCAGCGGGTCCTGCTCAGACCGCGTCCGTCCGGAGTGGCGGTGGGACAGGTGACAGCCACTCAAGCTTCCTTCCAGGCGAACGACACAGCAGCCATTGCCCATATTAAGTTTAAAAACCCCTCAGGTTGTCACCATGAAGAAGAGAAAACACAGATCCCCGCGTACAGAGGCGCAACCCGAGGACACACTGCTGCGTGATACGAAGCGACACCGTCCAGCTGTTTATTGCAGAGATCGGGACAGCACCGGAGAGGCCACCGCAACCCTGTGCCCACGTCGGGCACAAGGTCTGCACGGCCAGGTGGGTGGCGCTTCCGGTCCAAGAGAAGGGGAGGGGTGCCTCGGACTGTGCCCCTCGGTGAGGGGCTTGGAAACACTTGGGGTGCGTGCTGAGGAACACCAAGCGCCAGGACACGGGAAACGTAAATGAACTCCAACACTGGCGGCAAAGTCCCAGGAAACAGATCCAGTGTTACCACGGGAAGCCCCAGATGACGGTGACCATGACAGATAACGACGATGACGGTGACGTGTCCAGGCGGGCACCAGGCTGGGCTGGGAGGACAGCAGCCTCTGCTCCCGCATCCCACTCGGCTGATGACATTTCTTAAAAAACGGTGCTGCTTAAACTATGATGTTTTACCAAAAAAAGGAACTTTAATAAATACAGAAAAGGCTAAAAATCTAGCTAGGTTATCATGCAAGGTATCATAAAGCCAAGACAAACTCAAATGTATAATAAAGGCAACCTGCATTCAAAATGAACTCTACCTCATCTTTTATTAAACGGGTAAACATCATGAATTAACCCAGCTGCTTACCTGAATTACAAAAGTAACATGATTCAATATGAAAATAAGAAACTGTCTACAAATCTCTGACAGTAATAAATTGCAATATACACTGCATACAGGCATCATACAGAGCAACACTCCCGTACAAAACAAAAATATTTTAATACCTTTAAAATCCAAATTTTTCTTTAAAATCATTCATGAAAAAGATTCTCAAGTCAGAATTAACACCTCAATTAGCCAAGCCTCAGGAAGCTACATTACAGCTACTCAATGTACAAAGAGCCGTCCGCGTCCCACGTCCCCGGCCCTGCTGCTGCCACCGCCACCGCCACCGCCGCCGCCGCCGTCCAGGGCTGCAGACACGCTCTCGGGATCAGGAGAACTGAATCTGCTGAACGCCAGAAATTTAAGAGACGGGAATTGGGTAGCATTTAGGCAACACTTCACTCACTCACTGATTTATTTAGTCTTTTTGAGCCAGGGTCAAGGCAGCAGCTCAGGCTGGCCTTGAGCCCACTTTGTAGCCCTGGCTGGCCTCTAACACCCAGCGATCCTCCTGCCTCAGCCTCCCGAGCGCTGGGATGACAGGCGTGCGCCACCTCGCCCGGCTACCAGACTTCAGAAGTAACATATCCATCCACACAAGGCCGGCGGAGAGGGGAAGCCCTCCTCCTCCCAGGCCACCCCTCGGCTCCTCGCCCCCACGGAGCTGCTCTAACTGCTCTAACTAATCTGTTACTTCTCATCCTAGACATCATCTGTGCAGGTGTGAGCATGTCTCCTGGTCTAGTCATCAAGGGAACGCTATGCATTACCACACGTACACCTGGAGAAAGTAATTTTTAAGAGCTTCCCGCAGGTCTCTAACAGTGGTGCGTGGGGTTAAAGTTAGCTGGCAACAAGGCCAATGGATATAAACCATTGTTAAAGCCGCTGACAGGCTGGGGCTGTACCTGTTGGTAGGACGTGGTGTAAACCATGACATTCTGCTGCTGGCCGTCTGCAGTGATCAGGCCAGCTGGTAACTGGTTGGCTGGAAGGAAACAGAAGAGCTTACAGGAGGAAAATCATCGCGTCTGCTTTCCTGGGCTGAACCTAAACTGGACCTGTCCGGCCCCTTACAGCTCGGCACTCGTCACAGATGTCAGCAGACCCTGGAGGTCACATTTCCCATTTAAACAGTATCCCTGAAAGGCACATTTTTCTGCATTGAGGACGAGGAGGGCACGGCACCCGCATGTCTGGGGTGGACCCGGCTCTGAGGTTCGGTGAGTCCCCGTGGAGGGACGGCTGGTGAGGCACGCGCTGAGCTCCCCAACATGCCACACTGTCCTGTGCTTTTTCAGGGGGGAGGTCTTTTACGAGGCAGGGTTTCACTGTGTGGTTCAGGCTGGCCTGGAACGCACAGCCACCCTCCTGCCTCGGCCTCCAGAGTGCTGGGGTTACAGGTGGGTACCACAGTGCCCAGCTCCTTCCTGACTGCTAAAACTGAATCCCTGAGCTCGAGACCTCACCCTCTTCACCGCCTTCTCAGTCTTTCATCTCCCGAGACCTGGCCACCCCGGGAGGCCGAGAATCAAGTCCTGCTCCACCCGGCCCACACCCCAGCCCACCCCGACGGAGAGGAAGCAGGAGGGATGTGGTGGTGAGAGCCCGGCCACTTACTGAAGGCCTCCTCTGTGAGCTCCTCGCCGAGCCCGTCCGCCGCCGTCACCGCGCCGCCGATGCCCTTCTCCCCTTTCATGGCCTGCAAGGAGGGCAGACAGTGGCACTGAGGACCTGGCTCCACCCACGTGGGGACAGACGCCTGCGCCACCCCGGCGGGGAAGGCCCGAGTCACTTGGGGCCCAGGACAAGTGCACTGCAGGCCACATCCAAGGGTCACACAGTGCCACCGGTGGCACAGAGGGATGTCTGCAAATACCACAATACCAGGCAACTCGGAGGTCCACACGGGCCCTGTGTTACAGACCAGGCGGGGCTACATAGTGAGCTCAAGGTTAGCCTGCACTTCACAACGAAAAAAAAAAAGGACAGCAACGAGCTGACCACTGTTTACTTCTAATTCCACAATAAAGGTGCTCCAGGGCTCACTGTCTCGCAAGGAGGCCCACAGGGGTTCCATCAATCTGCTGAGGGTCTCAGGATTCCCGGGTACCAGAGATGGGGCACAGCCTCAGTCTGCACCCCAAGTCCCCGGACCGCGGTGTGTAACCCCACTGAGCTTAGCATAAAGAAAACACTAACGAGGCTTGCGACCAGCTAAAATGTCCACAGGTCACAGCCGAAGCCTCGATACTGCGGGCCGTGCTCACCTCGCGGAACTTCTGCAGGTACAACTTCAGGGGCTCCACGTAGCTGTCGAAGCCCAGGGTGGACATGGCGAAGAGGATGTCCTCCCCGTTGATTGTCTTCCGCTTCTCCTGGTGGCACCTCTCGCTGGCCTCCGACGTGATGAAGCTGATGAACTCGCTCACGCACTCCTGCACACACTCTTTGGCATCTTTTGCAATCTGAAGGGACGAAGTCACAGGTAAATCTGCAGGGAATTTAACCATCAGCTCCGAAGCGCTGCAAAAACCAAAGGCCTTGCAAAAGAACCCAGCTGCCAGTGTGCGCGCGGACCCTCACTCCCGCTACGTGATAAGTAACAACCACTGTGCTGTCAAGGGCAGCCCCCCGGGGCTGTAGAGACCTCACCGAGCAGTCAGAGCCCTGCATCTGACCCCCAGAACTGCAAACCAAACACACGTTTGTTTCTTCCAACACTGGCTGGTTGTGGTGGTGCACATCTGGAATGCCTGTCATCCCAGCACTCAGAGGCTGAGGCAGGAAGATCCTGATCACAAGTTTGAAACCATCCTGAACTGCCAAGCAAATTTAAGGCCATCCTGGACTACATAGGCCCACCTCAAAATTTAACAATTTCAACCTTTAATCAGACAAAAACTCAAATACTATTTTATGTTTTAACTTTTTGTCTTTTGAGACGGTTTCACTACGCAGTTTAAGTTAGCCTTGAACTCACTATGTAGCCCAGGCTGGTCTTAGTCTCGCATTAATCCTCTTGCTTCAGCCTCCCAAGTGCTGGGATTACAGGGCTGTACCACCACATCAAACTCAAATACAATGTAGATATCTAAAAAAAAAAAAGGGTGGACGCTCTGCCGCCCGCCCCGTACAGGCTGAAAACCGAGAACCGGGATGAAAACCAGCCCCACCATGCTGCACCAGGCGCACTGCGGCCCGGCTCAGAAGGGCTCCCTGCCTCAGCATCTGCACTCTGAAGACACAGAAAAACAGAAGCCAGAAGGCCCAGCATATGCACGGTCAGGGAAGGCAGTAATGCGTGGTGACGTTTTGACTCCAGGGACACAGGACAGCTGTGGATCCTGAGCGTCACGAGCTGCCGAGTCCTCAGCAAGATGCTCTTCCTGAGGCTGCAGGGCTCCAGGTGGAAACCACAGAGGGATGACCCAGGTGACCCCATGCCTGACCCTGCGAGGGCCACAGGGAACTGGGCTGCAGAGCCCGGATGGACCATCCGTCCTGTGTTGCCCAGGGCAGAATTTTAGGGTTCTTAGCAGCCGCGCTGAACAAAACGGGAGTAAAACTGACTTTAACACTTAACCAGATGGAGCCCATCACCACCACGTAGACCTGGCGTCAGCTCTACACAAAGCTCCCAAGTCTGATTTCTGGGCACCCGAGCCCCTCGCCGGGCCGGGCCCGGCCCAGCCGCTAAGCTGCACACCCTTTCCTCCTGGGCCAAGGGGCCTGCCCAGGCTGCACTGCCCACCGCCAGGCTCGGTGGGGTTCCAGCTGCACCCTCCCTTGGAAGCTCTAGCACTTTTGGAAGGACTTTCTTAAGCCATGAACCGTGATAAAGCCACAGCGGTGTAACAGAGAACAGACTATACGGTGTGAATCCTGAATTCAGGCCAAGTGATGAATGGTGTTTTTAAAAGCAGCTCTAAGATGACCAGAACCACCTTTTAGAAAGTCATGTGAAACCTGAGCAACGGCTTTGAAGATAACAACATGCAATATAACAACCATCACTAAAGTCCTGCCACCTTGGTTTGAAATTCTGTATCACTACTGGTTTTTATTGTTTGGTTTGCTTATCTGTTTTTCTCTCTTTAAAAAATAAAATAAAAAATCATGCCAGCTGTATGTTAGTATCTGTAATTATTTAAAAGTATCTGTTTCCTGGAGCTGGGGATTTAGCTCAACAACATAAGCGCCTGCCCAGCAAGCAGACAGTCGTGAGTTCAGTCCCCGGTACCGATTAAAAGGAAAAAGACAAAAAAAAGTATCTGTTTCCTTACACTGGGCTTTATGACTGTCGGTCACAGTCCGGTGTAACCTAATTCTCACGAGACCCTAGAGAAGCTACATCCTGATGGGTGCGGACCTCAGACTGACAACCACAGCCCCAAGTCACTGGCTTCTGGAGGCGCAGGGAGGGCCACGGGGGGCCACACAGAAGTGGACGTGAGCACTGGTCACTGCGCATGCAGAAATAAATATTTGATTTACTGAAAGGCTGAACCACTGGGTTCAAAGTGAGTTAATGATTTAACTACGGGTATTTGTGTCGCTTTCCATCCCCCACCCATACAGCGAGTTCAAACCCTGCTGGCTGGGCGTCACCTTCCCGGTCTGTGGTATGGCGTTTTTCATTATCCTGGCCACGTTCGCAATGGGAAGATAAATGTCTTGCTCTCGGAAGCTTTCTTTTGAACCATTTGTGTCTTCATGATCGTTCATGCTGTCTTCTGTGTCTAAAAGAAGCAGGATCATGTCAGCTTTAGTTTCCTGTAATTTTTACCTCGAGATGGGAAAACCCAACCTGAGGTGCGGTGCATGCCAACCTCCAGCCCGAGTGCCCTCCCGTCTGGGGAGCAGGGCAGGGGTTCTCTGCAGTTTTCTCAGGGCCAGAAGTGGCCCTATTCATTATTTGCAAACCCGCCCAACTGACCTTCAAAAAGCTCGGCCTCCCCACGCGCCCCCTGACACCCGCAGGTGCCCTGTCTTTCCTCCGATGCCCCTTGTGACTCTATTTCTCATTCCCCTGCTCAGATGCCCCCACCTGCTTCCTGGGCCTGGGGGGTGCAGCCCCCCGCCTTCCCCTGACTAGAGGGGGCCAGGGACTGTGCTGGGTGTCTAGCCCTGCTTGGGAGACCCCACCCTGACACATCACTGGCTGCCGCAGCACTACTGGGGTGTATTTTTAGCAAACCCACAGCAGTGAGTGACCCAATTTTTCTTACAAAACATGAATTTTATGGATGCGACACAGGGGCACCTCCACAGAGCCGGGACACACCCTCCGCTGGGCGCGGTCAGACACAGGACCTCAGCTTCCTCTCCCCGGGCAAAGCGTCTGGCTAACTCCATCTCCATTTTCAATACATTTTTTTTTTTTTTTTTGTCTTTTTCATTTTTATTGGTACCGGGGATCGAACTCACGACCGCCTGCTTGCAAGGCAGGTGCTTATGCCGCTGAGCTAAATCCCCAGCCTTCCATCTCCATTTTTACGTGTGAGAAACAAGGTCAGCAAAATATTCAGGATGTAACCCTAAACCTTCATCACACCTTGTAAAATCATTTTAATTCTTAATTTCACAAATCAATATGCCACAAACGGAAGTTCTTTCTGATAGGCCAACACAATACTGCAAAATAAGTTCCCAAGTAAAAACGGTGGCAATTTAAGCTGCCCTTCGAAGCACTACCATCCTGGCTGAGCCCGGGAAGGAGAATTTCTCAGCTTTACGCTGCGCTCACGAAGGAAGCGGGTGAATTCCCAAAGCAGCCCGGGCTGCCGTGCCCGCTGCGCCCTTACCGTCATGCGGCTGGATCACATAGTGGCTCCCGCCAATGTAGTCCGCGGAGATCCCGAGCTGGGACGCATCTGTGGTGGAGCTGTCGCCGTCCATCTGCAGAAGAGACAGTGCTCAGGGCCCCGGAGCGCCCGGCCGAAGGCGACTGGCCGGCCGGGGCGCGGCCTGGGTGGGCGCCAAAGGAAGACGGAGCTCCCCTTGGACACTGCTCGGGATCCCCAGCCTGGCCGGCCGGCCGGCCAGCACACACTGCTCCCCCCAGCTGCGCAGCCCCTGCGTGGGCCCCAGCAGCCCCCCATCGGCGGCAGGGACACTGGGGACACAGTGCTGATACCCGCTGCCAGGCAGGGCGCGGCGTCTCGGGGCTCTAGTCCACAGGGAATTCTTTCTCCCGAGAGAATTTGTGCTCATTTTACATAAAAACACAGCATGAACCACTGACCAGGAGGGCTTAAAGTGACCACTGAGAGGGCGCCCACTCAGCCAGACCCATCGCGAGAGGGAAAATCCGGGAAAAATGAGGCCCAGGGCTGGGTTCTACACCGTGAGGGTGCTCTGCACCCCCAGACGGGCAGGGTGAAAACCAAAACTACGTCATCCGACTGCAGGGCACAGCCCGGGTCAAAGAGAGCAGAGACACTGCAACGGGTCCTCAGCGTCACCGAGGCCCAGGAGCCAACACAAGTCAGTGCTAGGAATCACCGCCACGCTGGGGGCTCCCTAACCTCCCTCCCTGCAGCTCACTCAGCGCCCCGCTTCTGCTGGCTCCTCCCCAACACTGAGGCGCGGGGACCGCTTTCCTGTCTTCAACACAGCATTTCTCCTGCTGACTTTGATGTCTAACTTGTAGATACAGATTTACTTTCATAACTTAGACTTGCTCTGAGGGGGACAGAACAGAACCCGCAGGCCTGGAACAGCCCACAGAAGCACAGATGCCTGTTTACCCTCCGACTCTCCAGTAAGACGTAAGCAGGGGACAAACTCAGTGAACTAACTTCTCCTCACTCGCACCGCTGTGGCTTGGATGTCCAGATGTCCAGATGTCCCGAGAAACCACGGATGCCCACAGGTGGGCCTTCCGGGCCAGCTAGGTGCAGGGGTGCGGCCCGAGGTCAGGGTGTGAGACTCTGCAGGGGCCCACTGACACGCCAGTGCGGCTCTGGCTGCGGGTAACGGGAAGCCTCGCCCTAGGTGTGGGTGGCACCAACCACCAGGCTGGAGCGGGGTGGGATCCGCAGGAGAGGAGAGGAAAGGCGGCTGCTGCTGCCGCCCGCCGTCTGCCTGCCCTGCCACGGACTGTGTCTCCTCCGTGACGCCCCCGGCCTTGGAGCCAGCCAGCCACGGACTAAAACCTCTGCAAACCATGAGCCCAAAGAACCCTTTCCTCGTGTAACTTGTGGGTGCCGGGTGCTTTGTCCCCGCACTGAGAAAGTAACGCCCACTCCCCCTGAAGCAAGCACCCTTAGCAGCTACGCACACAGCGCCGCCACCCCGTGTGAGGCTGACAGAGTGACTAGGAGGCACGGCCCAAATATAAAGTGCTCCTCGGAGCCCAAAATGAAGCAGCGTTGGGAAAGCAGCTTTCCAGGGATGGGACGGCGGACTTATGAGCAGGCAGGATGGCCTGCTGCAGCGCCTGGGAGGTGACAGGCTTCACAATGACCCAAGGAAGATAAGGTGCAGGACACAGGACCGATACGTTGATTCAGAACCAGTAACCAGACAAATGTGTGTCTTGGCAAGTGAGGACCTGCTGCAGACTCCTATTAAGTCAGTATCCACGGTGACCAGCCTTAAAGTTCCTGGTGAGTAAGACGCTTCCTCTGCGGGAGAGGAATTTCAACAGATACCACAGGCAAAAAACTGAACTGCACCTAGTCAAGGAGTAAGATCCTAATGTGGATTAACAGCACGCCGCTTTCTGCTTTCTAAACAAGAGCGTTTCCTTACAGACAGCAAGCGGCTGCCCGAGTGGCAGGGAGCGTGTTTCACGCGGGCTCTCCACCTCTGAGGGAAGGCCACACTGCGCGCTGCGTGTTTCCAGTTCTGCAAGTCTCAGCTTTCCTGTCACACACACACACCCAGCTCTGTCCTTTCTGTCCCCCACTGAAGTCCACCTGGTGGGCGTGGTCTGCGGGCCGGCCTTCGCACCTGCTGGAACCCTAGGCCGGGGCAATGTCCACTTTTGGAAGCCCCAAGGAGTCGTTTAACAGGTTGGCCTGACCTTAGCTCTGGGGTCAGCAGCTGTGTGAGGCATCGTGGGGGAACTTGCTGCCTACATTTCTCCTCTGCCTAAAACCTCCTTCAGACTGCAGGCCATCCGGAAGGCCCCCCGGGGGGCAGGCAGCATCTGCCGGCCTGCTGGGTGCGGCCCCGGACAGTCAACCCTGAGGACCAGGTCTCTGTCCCCAGCCCGCAGGGGAATAAAGGTTGCATCACAGGCAGGGCTGGGGGTGGAGCGCGGTTTCCAGCACTCCCAGGACAGCGCTCTGGAATCCACTGGCCCAGCTGGAGTCTCAGCTGTCTGTGGGCCGCGGTGAGCTGGGAGCTGAACCTGCAGCCCCGTAACAAGCGCCACCCGCAGCCATGAAGTAACCCCAGGCGCTCAGCTGCCTGCTGGGCCCAGCCCTAACGAGGCAGAGGTGTTTTGCTGCCTGCCCGGTGAGCTCATCTCTAGGGCCTGGCCAGTCCAGGGGTCAAGGAAGGCCAGGGCAGGAAACAGCCTTGAAACTGAGACTCACGAGAAACACAAACCGGTCAGGCAAAACAAAAACGTGGCAAACAATGTTCCAGACAGAGAAGGAAGAAACAGGCTGTGCTGGGGACCTGGACAGCTCAGCGGGAGAACAGGCCACACCTGTGGACAGCAGCAGCGGCACCACAGGGAATTTTCGGCCGAAGAGTACAGATCTGTTCTCTTCTGTCTAACAAGACAGGGTCTTGGCTACTTCAGGCTGGCCTCGCCCACTGCAGCCTCCGGCAGCCCTCCTGCCTCAGCCTCCTGAGTGCTGGCTGGGGTTACGGCTCTTTACACGGTCCTGCTAGCCGCTCCCGTTCTCTGTGGGTGGTGGACTCTCACCAGTGTCTGCCCCCTAGACATAGAGGTAGAGACGGTGACGATGGCCGTCCAGTCCTGCTTGGTGTTTTGCAATCCTGTATTTTTCAGGTATTTGCTCTGTTACAGAAATCTAAATTATAAATGACTTTTTGAATCCCCTTGTCTTGGAAAAGTAACAAATGAATCGCACAGTGTTTTGTCCAGAAGGTGCATAAATATTTTATATTTCTTTCCTTGCTCTCTGGTTACAGGACGGCTTGTTAGACACTGGTCAGCTCCGTCCACATCACCACAGAACCCTCACGGTCACTGACCACTGCTGGAAGGGTTAAAGCTTCGTTCCTTCATTTAGGTTCTGTCACCGCTGTCCCTGGCACCAACAGCTGCCAGCAGGCAGGTGCGCTCTGTCTCCGTCTCATGACACAGACGTTCCGCCTTTTCTTCTGCACGTCCTCTGGCTCTTCCCTCCCGTCAGTCTCTGAGGCCCCAGTGTGTCTGTTTCTCGTGGTAAGAGCATCACTGAGTTCTGCAGAAGTATTTAATGGTGAACTAATGGGCCTCGGGGAAGACATTCTTATAGCTTGTAGCACAAAATTATAGCTTATTTTTCACAAACACAAACTAGTAAAAGAAAATAACCAGAACTTATTAATCTCAATAATTTCAGTAGAAACAAACTTCAAAGGTGCATACAACATTCTAAATAAAAAAGCAGTCAAAACTAGTGACAAACAGATGTGCGAGCGTATCTTGAGCAAACAGGAATCGCTGGCTGGAAGGCTGCCCACCTGGCAGCGGGGTCAGGACACAGATGCCTGTGTGGTGCCCGGGGTAAACTGTGACGCGGCTAAACCTTCATCCCCGCCAACACATGAACCTGTGCGGCCGGGGGAGGGGCGGGGATGACAATGCAGCCAGCTGGGGCGCCTTCGGGCCGAGCCCTGAAGGTCACAGCAGCAAGGGGACTCCAGCGAGCCTAACAGCAGGCAACACCAGCAGGACTTGGTGGCCAGCTGGACAGTGCCTGACAAAGCGGGGTGACTGGCAGCCCGGCTGGGCGGCCCTGACTTGCCCCTGCATAAAAAAAGAAAAGCTCAAGCACTAGCTGGTGCCCAGGGACCCAGCAGAAGCAAGCAGGGGACGGTGACGGATCACGCAGTGGGGTGTGAGGCCGGCCAGAGCATGGGCACGCTCGTTAAAGTAGCTGTAACACTGCACTGATTCCTTACAGTGCACGGCTGGTGCTGTTCTCCAAATACAGAAACAGATACCACACTTGCATTACTTGCATCTCAGCTCTGCTAGGAACTCACCCCCAGACAGCAGTGTTCACACTGGCAGCGCACTGAGTATCTCGGGAAAGGTTTGTCCTCCTGGGCAGCGGGGGAGAAACTGAGGCACGGTGGCTGGTGGCTTGCCCTGGGTGGGGCTGCAGTCTAGAGCCTCTGACAGCGGCATAGTCCTGCAGTCCCAGGTCTACGCCTTCCCGCCAAGCCAGCTGTGCACTCACAGAGGGCGGCCCAGGACACGCTCGGGAGACCCCTGGCGAGCGCTACCCCCTGGGGGCTGGCCCGCACCCAGGTACTCTGACCCTCCCACACCCCATTCTTCTGGTGGGCGGCTTGGGGGAGCTGCTGCATCTAAAGCACTTAGCAAGACAGCTGGCGCACATTAGGGCTGCAACAGATGCCACTGGGCATCACGGTCCCTTCCAGCACGGCTGTCACTCTGGCCCCGTGGAACGGACCCTTTCGCCTGCTCTGTGGATCTCAGTCCTCCACCTCCTCCTCGCAAGCAACAAAACACAGACTCCTCTTGGGATCTGGCCCCTCTCAGTGTCCCCCTCCCCCTTCCCTACACACCCAGTCACCCACGTTATACACACAGCCCTGCACACCAGGAAAACCCTCACTCCTCCCCGCCTCGCATTCTTGTCTTTTAAAAAGAGTTCTTATGTGCCTCTTTTTTTTTAAGACAGGCTCTCAACATGTAGTCCAGGCTGGCCTTGAGTTCATGATGTACCAAATCTGGCCTCAAACTCACGCCAATACTCCTGCCTCAGCCTCCCGAGGGCTGGACACCAGTGTACCAGGTCAGCCCTGAAGAACCGCTTGACTCTGAGCTCAGCGCCCAACACAGCTCCCGCTTGCTGTCCACACCAGTCCTGCCTCCTCCTGCCGTCTGACTGCCCTGTCACACCGACCAGGGCGCCCGCACCGCGGCTCGCAATTCTCTCCCTCACATCTCGAGTAGTAACCCTGCCTGGTTTACACTTTCCTCCGAAGCCTGCTAGTGTCACACGATGTCCCCGCTCTCCCTTCCCTCGCTTTCTTCAGGAATGCACATGACAGCGCCTCTGTGCCGTGAGTCCCAGACCCGCGGCCGCCCAGCATAGCAAACTTCAGCTGCGGGAATCAAACTCCCTCCCCAGCCCTCGCAGGAAAAGGGACATCTTCTCCACCATTTGTGCCAACCTCCACTCTTCCAGGTAACCGCAGCAGTCCGTCAGGTCCTGCCCTCTGCTGCAGGCCACCTCGGCCTCGCTCTTCACGGCCGCCCCCGGACGTGCCCTTCCTCCCCCCTTCCGGTGGGTTACACCCCACCTTAACCCACGGTTCGGGTTTGTTCTGGCACAGGGTCTCTCTGTGCAGCCAGGCCGGCCTGCACCTCAGTGCGATCTTCCTGCTCAGCCTCCTGAGTGCGAGGGCTGCGATCTCAGGGAACGCCACCGCGCCTGGCTCTGGCATACTGATTTACGGTAAGCCCGATCTAGAAGACTGGCTCCCCGGGTCGTGGGGCTGCTCCTTTTCCCAGCAGGTCCCCCACTTACCCTAACTAAACTTGCTTCCAACTCTGTCTTCAGGCTAATAAATACTTTACCACTAGGATGCACTTTCACTTGAGGTCTGACAAATGGAATTCCTTCACTTCAGCAGTGAAGCAACTATGACTCAAAGAAATTGTGACACGCCTGAGGTCACAAATCCAGCAGCAGGGCCTGTATGGCCCGGATATTCTGAGAAGTCACTGTGCCGCCTGCCGGTCCCCATCCTGACGCTGGCCTTGGGCTTCTGCCTCCCGTGCTGCCCTCACTTGCGATCCGCACCCCACCCAGCCTGTGGCACAGCCAGCCTGAGGATGCACCAGGCTGTCGCCCTCCCAGCTCCCACACGGGACGCTGGACCATATGCAAAGCATGGAAACCAGGCCAGCAGAGGCTCCAGCTTCTGGACCCAGAAGGCCCTCACAGTCACTGATGGCCGCTCCCAGCCAAGGCTGCGCAGGTCGTGTCATGGCCGGAACGGGAGAGTCTACTCACGGTGCTGAAATGCTGGAGAACCGTGCTGTCGGCGGTGCTGGGGAGCAGCTGTCCCACGCGCGGTCCAGGCCTGGCCCAGCCTCAGCCTAGAACACAAACATCTGTTAGTGGTAAGGACGCACAAGCTGTGGGCTTGCTTTCTAGTGAAATTAAAGAGGGCACATGCAATTTTCTCTGCAAGTCTCAGTGAACAGAGTGTAAAAAACTGGTGCACCATAAATGTTTGCTGAATTCAAAGTATTCTGGAGAACTTAGGAAAAACAATCACGATACAAACACACCACTTCATTTCTTTGGTGATGGGTTTGTCAATGTTTCAGTTAGGCTTAGGCATCTGAAAACACAAAGGGGGAGTTTTTGGTTTTTTTATCTCAGACTATAATGCTTTTAAGAGACTTTTTTTTTTTTTTTTTATCAGTACCAGAGATGGAAGTCACCACCGCCTGCTTGCAAGGCAGGAGCTTATGGCGCTGAGCTAAATCCCCAGCCCCTATAATGCTATTAAGTACATGTTCTCAATTATATTGGAAAGAGACACGTTCTTTAGAGACCATACCAAAAACCCAGGATCAAGAGTTTTATCTGTAATTTTGAAGCAGCAATATTTTGGACTAAAATACATCTTAATGGCACTTCTGCCTCCCTGTGGGGCGCACACAGCTGAATAAATTAGATCAATTACAGTGTCAAAGACTTTTGCTCACAGGATCTTTCCTTTTCTTGAACCTGAAACAACTGAATGGGGGGCGGGGTGGTTCTGCCAAAAAACAAACACATTTCTTCTCTCTTTAGGGAGAGGAAATTCTGATTTGCGTTGGAGCATGATACCCAGTAAACATCCAGAAGTGGTGACACAGGTAACCCTGTAATCCCAGTACTTCTGTCATCCCAGCACTCAGGAGGCTGAGGCAGGAAGATCACTTTGAGTTTGAGGCCAGCTTAGGCTACAGAGTGAATTCAAAGCCAGGCTGAACTGCATAGTGAGACTTTGTCTTTAAAAGTAAATAAATAAATTTTAAAACAAAAAAAAGAAATCCAGTAAATAGCAGAAGAAATTCTGGCCACTGAATTGAATTTTTAAAACACTATTAAAGAGTCCAGACAACAAAGAAGACTGTCCAAAGATTATCTGGTATAATCCTAAAAGTAATTCCTAATGTCTTTTTACATAGGTCCTTTTCTGGATCCAAAACTGCCCAGAACAATCCTTCAAGCTACAAAAAATAGCAATAATTTCTGGTGACTTTGATGCATAAAAAAATACCCTTGGAAAACGTAAAATATGAGGGGGCCGCACACCCACAGTATTTTCCTTATACTGAGTAGGCACACACCAGTCACCCCAACAGTTGAGTATGTATAACTGAGAAAAACAGCACCACTTCATCTGGTATTTATTTTCTTAAGGGCAGGTCATGATACATGCAGAAGCTCTAGGGAATGCATACATCTGTTTAATGTTAGAAGAAATGCAAATCTGTATCCAAGAAAAGCAGCAGACTCGCTTCCCCCAACCTCCATTCTTTGGCATCAGCGACCAGAGAGTTGTGCATCGGTGTAACCCTCACCTTAGCTCCAAGAGCCGTGCAGAGAAGAGTCGCCTTTCAACGATTCTGGATAAACTTTCAATACTTTTCCAATAAGACCCCCATTTATGATTGCCACCTCTACTGATCTGTGCGCCCCGTCACTTCGCGCTGCCGCTCAGTCCCCATGCTACGGCAGGCGAGGCAATCCTGGGGACCTGGGGCAACCGGGGAGCCCACGCGAATTAGTGGGGCGCGGGGCGCCATCTGCTCGAGGGTCGCCGCCCCCGCCTGCTCCTGCGGACCTGAGGGGGCACCTGGGCGCCGGGACGGCTGATGGGTGCTCCCCAATTCTTTGTTCTCCGAGTCGCTGTCCCCCCGGGGCCCCGCGCGTCCCCCACCTCCCACCCGGAGCGAAGCCGCGGCCCGACCCGGAGGCCTGGTTCCCACCTGCGGCGGCGCGGGGCCCAGGCCGCCGACGTGCGTCCTCCGCGAGCCGCGGGCCGGGGACCCCGAGGACCCCGCGGCCTCGGCCCGACCCGCGCCCGGCCGGCGCATCCCGCCGCCGCCCGGAGACAAAGCTCCCCGGCCCCGCGCGGCGTCCGCCCGCCCGCCCGCCCGCTCCTCTCGTCCCGCACGGCAGCGGCCCCGGCACGGCGCGGCCCGCGGGCACAGGCGGCGGGAGCGGGCGGGCGAGCGGGGCGAGCGGCCGGGACACGGCCGCGGCGGCGGCGGGGCCGGGGCCGGCGCCGGAGGAGACGGACATTTCATTCGAGCTAAAGTGGAGTCGCTTTAGGAGCGATCATTGGCCGAAGCGAGACACAAACCTCCAATGCAGCCCTGGTTGGCTCCCGTCTCCAATCGGCTGTTTGGTTGGACAGAAAATGGCTGCGAAGGAACCAGTCCCAGCGCGGAGCCCCGCTTCCAGCTCGCGGCCTCCCCTCCCTCCGCCGCGGGCCGCTCCCCTCGGCGCGACACCCTCCCTCCGCGACGCCCGGCCGCCCGCGCGCACGCTCGGCCCCGCCCACCACGAGACGGCCCCGCCTCACGTACGCCAGCCCAGCCCCCACGCAGGCCTCGGCGGCGGCTGCACGGAGCTGGCGCGCGGTTTGTTCCTTCTCGGGCGCGGGCTTCGCCGTCCGCCCTGGGCTGCCCCCGGCCGCGTCCGACCTGCGCCTGCACCTCCAGGAGGGCGCCGCGGGGACGATTGCGACACCTGCGCCTGGAGCTCGGCTCTGGGCTTTTCCGGCGTCCTCTACGGGCAGTTCGGCTTCCGCCCGCGCGGGAGGAGCGGCGGCCCACACGTGGCTGCTCGGCCTGGGTACCCGGGGAGGGCGCTGGCCTCCACCCGCGAGCTCCTCTGCAGCCGGGTGCAGCCCGGCCGCGACAGGATTCCTGGCCTGTGACCCTCCGGAAGCTGGCCGTGCGCGGCCTGGTGCCGTATTGAGCTTTTCGGCTGTCTCTGTATGTGACCTGTATTTGTCTATGTCACACATACATGTACAGACGTGAACGTTTTACACTGTGCCTCAACATATTTAACCATTTCCGAGGCAAAGGAGGAGGCAAGAACAAGTGAGAGCCCTCCACTCCTGCCACCCTGACTTTTTCTAGAGAGGAGTGCCAGTGTCCCTGTGGAATCAATATTAACCTCATGTGAATTCCAGCGCCCTGTCTTACTGCCTGTGACCTTAACCAGATTTCTTTACTTCTGGTTTTGTCCATTTATAACAGAGATAATACTAGCTACTGTTGGCTGATTTAACATAGACTAAGAAGAACATCTGATTTATTCTAGGGTTGGTTTGTGTTTTTAAGGAGACAGGTTTCACTTTATTGCCTATGGTTGGCTCTGAACTCAAACAGTCCTCCTGCCTTAGCCTCCCTGGGATCTGAGGCAATAGACGTGTACCACCATGCTCAGAGCCTGCAATGACAGAATTCCAGTGTCCACGGAGCGTTGGTACACAGGTGGAGCTCGGAGGAAGTTGGGCCTAATTTAACTCCTGCCTTTCTCTGTGCTTTACAAAGTGAACTCGGTAGTAAAGTGCCCAAAAGCAGGAAGGGTAAAAACGGATGTAGTTAGTGGGGAGACGTAGGCCTAATCCACGCTCTGAATCATGACCCCAGAGAGGCAGCCGCGACTGCTTCCTCTTGAGTTCATGGCATCCCAGCGCCACGAGCCGTCTACACACTTAATTCAGAATTTCCAAGAAGGCCAGCCAGCTACCAGACAGCACTGTACCCAGGGCCATGGGCTTCCGAAGTGAATAAAGCCCTCTCCTGACTTCAGGGGCTAACACTCAAAGGAGGTGGAGTCCCCGCACTCTCCCGAAAGGTGAATCCTGGTGGCGCTACCTACGGGAACCTGGCCTTTACTCCCCTCTTGAATCTAAACCGATTCATGATCACGTGGTGGAAGATAGGCCAGGATCACAGTCTAACCCTGGGGAAGACGGTCAGGCTGGTCCAGCAGTTGCACGTGGTGCCGGAGGACAAGTGATCCTCTTCATTCTCCCGAGCTGCCCTGCAGCCACCCTTCACTGGAGTCACCGTGTATGTGGGAGTCATCATATGACAGACGAAACTGAATCCCTGGCACGGTGATGGCACCACTGGATTTGCCTTTCTTACCTTAGCGAGGCCTCGGAATTAGCACGGAGACCGTGCTGTTACCTGCCTTCACTTCCATCCTCCTGGCCCCTTGTTCTCCATCTTTTCTAACACCAGGTCTGGAAGGCGCTGGCTTCCACTCCCCCCACCTGCCTCCTGTCTATGTCCCACCTGCCACCATCCAGACCATCTGCGCTGGGCACAGGGACATGCACACTCACACAGGGGTGTGCACAGCAGGCCCTCCCCTTAAAATCCCACGTGGCACGTTTCCGTGTTTCAGGTCTGGCTCTTCAAAGAGGAGCTGACTTTTTTTTGTCTTTTTGAGACAGGGTCTTGCTATAATTCGGTCTGGCCTTGAACTCACTGTGTAGCCCAAGCTGCCCCTGAACTCGTGTGAATCCTGCCTCAGCCTCCCGAGTGCTGAGACTACCTGACTCCTACAGTGTCCCTGAGAGTTGACTTCATGTCATCCAGCTCTTTCTGCCTGGAGGTGAAACTGTTTGCTTAGTTGGATGTTCCTCGTTTTGTTGTCTCTAAATACAGACTGGGACGATTCTCATTACCCACATTCTACTGCCAGTAGTACCCTGTGCCCTCCTCAGGGGAGAGCAGGAGAGGAGGGCCTGGCAAAGCTGGCTGGAGGGGTGTGTGTGGCCTGCTGACCACCAGATCCCAGACACAGGGGCAGAACCCTTCAGGGGCCCTGTATCCTGCGGGCTTTCAGGAGGGTGCCTAGACCTGACTCTAGGGCTGAGGTGTGGGGTCCTGACACCACCTGTTGTGGTCCGTGATAGAACTGTGGGGGACCAGCGGCGGCTGAAAAGATAAGAAGTATGAGATATAAATGACCTTTATTTTGAGAATTCAGGCAGACACACCCCCGATCCCCTGGGGCGCAGCATCTCCCCCCAGGGTCGGCGATCTCTCTGTGGAACACGTGGAGAGGAGGCATATAAGTAGCCTAGGATTGGGGTGGAGTCTGAGGGGGCACTAGGGATGCACAGGTAGCCCATTGGTATTCTTTTGGCACGGGAGGTAAATTCCCAGGAGTGGGGGAGATGGAGCTCCTTGGTTCCACCTGAGGCTTTTCCACCTACAGTGTCCAGCCTGGGCCAAAATTCTTTCAGTCTGGGGTTGTGCAGAGAACAATTAGAATCAGGACATGGAATTTATAATATTATTTATGATGGTCACCCAGAGTTAACCACGAGAAAGTGCAGGAAATCTGTCCACAACACTAAAGACATAGAATATTCAGCCAAGGGCCTAGATCCCACAGCAGTGTCTTTCATGAGTCCAGATGAAGACTAGAGCCCATGATAACACCTCCCACAAGTCCACCTGGAGGTCTAGAGTCCTTGAAAAGAACTCAGGCCAGTCTCTTTTACGGATCTGTGCTGGGAAGGCCCAAAGGTCAGAGGGGGAAGCCAGAAAGTCTATGCCAGTGGGTGAAGAAGCTATGCTGGTGGGATGAGGGTTCTACACTGGAGCTGAGAAGTGACACTCACAACAAAGACCAGGGCTGTCCTGAAAAACACGACAGCCACCCTCAGTGACAGGTCCTGAGCTCCTCCGATGATAACAGTTGAACACATGCCAGAAAGCCAGCATGAGGAGTTTGTCCTGGAGATTAAACAGCACACATCTTCCCCTCCAAAATCAGGAAGAGATGCTGCATGTAAGGACCAGAGCTCCCGAAGGTGAACCATAGCCACTCTCACTAACAAGGTCCCGAGCTCCTCTGATGACAACGGCCGAACTCACACTGGGGAAACTTCCAGGAGAACCAGCGGCTCAAACAGCAACACTTAGAGAAACCCACAAGGCCTCACTCATCTTCTCCACATCTCTATTTATGCTGGCAACTTTCCTCAGATGGACCATCTATGCTCAGCACCATGCTGATTTAATCCAGCTGGTGTTAAATTGACCATCAGTTTTTTATTCATAACACCACTTCTCAGACCCTCGGGTTTGTTTCCTTGAGATTTAGATACCATGAAAGGCCACCTTGAAGCCATGAAGGGTTTGCTGTCCTAACTTTCTCTAATCGCCCTGGCTGTGTTTCCCAGACACAAGGTGTCTGTTCATCTTTGCTCTTACCTTCTTGTTCTCCTGGCCCAAGCTCACTCAGCAGAGCTAGGTTCTATCCTGCTCTTCACTTTAGGTGTCTTGAGTGAACTTTGCCACTGACCGAGTGAGCTCTGTGAACTGAATCCCTGGGCTGCAGTCCTCAGCACAGTGCGCTGGGACATTCTCCTCGGACCTGAGTCTCACTGTGCTCAGCAGTGAAGGGTGGAGCCTCGCTGATTCCTCACATGCCCTAAAGCTATTTTTCCTATTGTCCAGTTCCAAAGTGCTTGGTTTCTTTCTTTCTTTTCTTTGTTTCTTTTAGTTTAGTTTAGTTTTGTTGTCTTTGATACACAGTCTCCTCTCCTGTAGCACAGGCTGGCCCGTAACTCACAGTGATCTTCCTGCCTCAGCCTCCCAAGTGCTGGGATTACAGGTGTGCACCACCCTTCCTGGGTTTCTTGGATTCTTTTTGATCCTAATCTTTTCATGGCTGATCAGTACACACAAAGAAGCTCAATAGCAATATGAAAATCAACTTCTCAATGAGGTGCCATTTTTATACCCACTAGGAGTGACTATAAAAATATAGGTAATAAAAAGTGTTGTTGTGGAAACATAAAATGGCACAGACACCATGGAACATACTGTGGCATTTCCTTAAATGATTAAACATGCCCAGCAATTTCCACTCCTGGTTACAAACCTAAGAGAAATGAAAAAATTAATTTGTACAAAAATTTGCACAAAAGCTTTACTCCTGTAGACAAAAAATGGAATCAAACCAAATGTCCATCAGCTGATGAGCAGATAAATGTGGACTGGCCAGTCAGTGGGAGGCTATTTGGTCATAAAAATGAATGAAGTTTTGATCTGTGCTGAAGCATGGATTACCTTAAGAGCATTATCTAAATGAAAGAAGCAGACACAAAGGGCCACAGATCACAGGACTTTGCATATTAAATGTCCCAAATAGGCAAGTCTGCAAGGGCAGAAATCAGATCGGGGATTCACTGGACTAAGGAGTAAGCTGGGCAGGGGAGGGACAGTTAAAACGCATGAGTTTATTTTTTTAATTTAATTTTACTTTTTTTGAGGCCGTCTCATTATGTAGTCCAGGCTTGCCTTGAACTCTCTGTGACCCCAGGCTGCCCTCAGACCTGCACCCCTCTTGTCTGTCAGCCTCCGGAGGACTAGGGTTACAGATGTGTGCCACCGTGCCTGGCCTGACCTGGGTTTTGTTATGTTTTATTATTTTTTTCTTTCATGTGATGAAAAGGTCCTGAAATTGTGGTGATTACAGGAGTCTGTGACTATCCTAAAAACCTCCAAGTCATACACTTCAATTTGGAGAATCACATAGGCTGGTCTCAAGAAAGCTATTTCTAAAGCCGGGCGTGGTGGCTCACACCTGTAATCCCAGCACTTGGGAGGCTGAGGCAGGAGGATCGTTGCAAGTTCCAGACCAGCCTGGGCTACACAGTGAGCTCAAGTCCAGCCTGAACTGCACAGCAAGACCCTGTCTCAAAAAGACAAAAAAAAAAAAAAAGAAAAAAGCTATTCCTAAAAGAACTTTATCTATTGTTACATCTTTGTATGCTCCTTGAGCTTGTTTCTTCTGTGGTGGTTGTTTAAGTCTGTTTTACACCACTATTACAGAGTATCTGGGCCAGGTAATTTATAATGAGCAGAAATGCACTGGCTCGTGGTTCTAGAGGCTGGGAGGCCAAACTCAAGGGACATCTGGTCTGCCTGCTGATTGCCTTCTTGCTGTACCACCTCATAGTGGATGATGGAAGGGAAGAGCACGGAAGAGGGAGAAAGGGGCCAACCCACTTTTAAAACAAGTCTGCTCCTGAGACAGCGGCCTGTTCGGCAGGGACAAGCCCCCCCCCCCCCCAATGACTAATCTAAAGAGCTTACCTCTCATGCTGTTACATTGGGATTAATTAAAGCGTGAACTTGGCGGGGCGGGTCCGGGGACTCAAGCTGTAACGCTGGTAGTGATGGAGATGGAGAGACAGAGTCATGCATTTTGGAGCAAAATGGAATATGCAGAACTGAGGCTTCCTCGTGGGTGATGGGCTTGGATAATTTGAGTGGATGGCAGAGATGGTTTAAATTCCTGGTGCTACCAACCACCTGCTGAGTGATGCTGGGGCACAGGCTACATACTCTCTTTGTGCCTCAACTTCTCTATCTGCAAATTGATGACCTTCTTCATTTGCTTCACAGGTAACAATCTCAATCCCAGGGGTGGCGGGAGTCAGTGTAAAGCTCTTTGAAGAGTATCCGGCACGCTACAAGCCAGCCCAAACTGTGAGTCATTATTATTAACAATTACTGAGCCTAGGAGGACCAAAAACACATCAAGACTGCAGATAACCATGATTACTCAGAAAGTGTAAGTTATTAATACTTCTCTCCTGCAGCGGACTCTGCCATCTATTAGAGGTTGTGTAGCTTAACCAGTTATGGGAATAATTTATAGGCTCTGTAGCAATTAGCATGTGGGCCCGAGCTGCCGCAGGGAAGGAATAAAAGGCAATAAATTTAAATAAGGACTCGGGGACCTATGCTAGAAGGGAGGGGCACCGAGGCAGGCAGAGCAAGGAGGGGAGGGCTGCAGAGAGAGGTGCAGGGGAAGAATCTAGACCACAGATGTCCCCACCCACACACTGCGGGGCCAGGATATCTCCTGAGGGTTTGCAGTGATTCCACATCCAAGTTGCCGTGTTCTCCTTATGTCTCTCAAAATAAAAAGGATGCAGCCGGGTGTGGTGGCTCACACTTGTAATCCCAGCACTCGGTAGACTGAGGCAGGAGGCTCATTGCGAGTTCCAGACCAGCCAGGGCTACAAAGTGAGCTCAAGGCCAGCCTGAACTGTATAGCAAGACCCTGTCTAAAAAAAATAAAATAAAAAGGATACTTTGCTGTAAAACACTTGGTTAAACTTGCCACAGAGCTCCAACTTCCCCCATGGTGGTCACATGGATATGTTTTTCAATAACAAGTTTTCATTTATTTTGGTATTTTTGAGATGGGGTCTTGCTATGTAGTTCAGGCTGGGCTTGAACTTGTGATCCTCCTGCTGTAGCCTCCCGAGTGCTGGAATTACATGCACCACCACTCCTGGTCATACTGATCTTTTTGATCATCACACCCCTATGCCTAGAACAGTGCCTGACCCTAAGCTAAATAAAAGTTTACCAAGTGACTGTGTCACTGAATGAGTGAACTTGCGCTCACACCCTTCAGCACCTGGGCCCAGGAGGCCAGCTCCCAGCCTGTCCCCAGGACTCCTGCTCTTCTGCCTCAAAGTCAGAGCCTTTCCCACTGATGGGTTTCAATAAGAACTCAGGCAAGGAGGAAAACTAAGCACACACTGAATTCATGCAGTGACTTTTGAGTCTAGGGTAAGTTAAGAAGCATGGTGCGGGGGCTGGGGATTTAGCTCAGTGGTGTAAGCACTTGCCTGGCAAGCTCGAGGTTGTGAATTCAATCCCTTGTACAAAAAGGGAAAAAAAGGATGGTGCATGTGAGCTCCCTCAAAGGAGTCTCTGGGCTTCGAATTGAGGGGAGGGGGTCTTCTACTCCTGCCCTCCTGAGCTGGCACAACCCTCAAAAATCTAACAGTTTTCCTGGCTGCAAATTCTCTCCCCACTGCTGCTTGCCTATTGTGTTGGGCAGTTTTCTCTTGTTGCTGAGACAAAATGCCCAAAGCCCAAAATTAAGGAAGGAAAGGTTTATTTAGCTCACAGTTTGTGGAGGTTTCACTCCATAATACGCTGGGCCATAATACGCAAGGCAGGGTAGCTCATGGCAGATCACAGCAGGTCGTGGTGGTAGAAAACAGCAAAAGCAGCGAGAGAAGAAAGGAAGAACAGCAAGAAGAAGACTTCCTGTCCCTTACGTCACCTGTAGGCTACCTGCCCTAGGGCAGGTGTAGCACTCACACCATAGTCCCAGCACCGGACCATGAATCAATCGCAAACTCTAGAAGCCTTAACCCTTGAGAGCATGAGGCTTTGGGGGACATCCAGAGACAAACCATAACACCTATAATCTTAGTGACTCATCTGCAGGATGGCTAGGGAGTTCTCAAGACTGTCCAGGTTGAAGGGTACCAGGTCAGTGTGGCTCATGGAGACAGTAACACATACAAGGGTGGGGGACAAAGGAATTTAGAAACCTTTAATTCCTCATTTCCACGAGGCTATTTCTAACGTTTTTGTTACCTGCCTGACCTCTGAAAACAGACCACATGGCACATGCTTGCAATCCCAGCACTCAGAAGGCTGAGGCAGGAGGATCACTATGAATTCAAGGCCAGCCTGAGCTACACAGATCCAACTTCATAAAAACCATAATAAGCCAGAACGAAACAAAAAAAGCAGGCCTGAGTTTTGGCCATGGATGTTGCTCCAGTCTTCAACCTGTACCACGAATAACACAAAACACACACTCACAAGTACACGCACACACGCATATGCATGCGCACATGTACATACACTAGCCACTCCCCAGCAGAGAAACATGTAGGGATGTCCTTGCCTTCAAACCCAGTTCATGTCTAGCTCTCTGAACGGTGTGTCTTCTGCCCTGGCCGCCTGCCTGCCTTTTTACAGCTGGGTCCTCACCATCAGCAATGCACAAACAGGAAAGGTGTCACCTTGTGTGGTTAGTCCTGAAGAGTAGAGGGCCGGGATTTAGCTCAGCGGCATAAACGCCTGCCTGCCTACCAAGTGCAAGGTCCTGAGTTCGATCCCCCATACCAGCTTGGGCCCCCATCACAGTCTGCAGGTCGCGGAACCTTTAAAAGGAGGGGACAAGTGGGCGGGGCCAAGTGGGCGGGGCAAGAGCTGGAAGAGCTGAATGCGGGAGACTGGGATCTCGTGAGAGGTTGGGATCTCGCGAGAGGGTGGGTTCACGCGGAGAGGGTGAGTACTTGCGAGGAAGCTGGACCATTTCCTCTCTTCCCTGCTTCCTGTGCTTGCTGTCTGGCCCTCTTGTCCTTCCTGAGCAGGCTCCTGGTTGTGAGATGCTGTGGCCATGATGCCCTTGCTCCTGCATCTCCAAAACCGTGAATAAATAGACCCTTTCTTGGGTAGTTCATCCTAGCAAAGCAAAACGGGTTGAGCCATTGCTCCTTCTGGGAAATGTATTTCCCCCAACTCTAGCAGCATGGTTCCATTGGAAACGAGGTGCCATCTCTTCCCCCATCCAGCCTCGCTGGCCCTGCTGGCCCCGGGTCTACTGCTTCTCTGGACACAGGCACTGGTTCGGCCTTGAGCCCCCAAACTAGGCTGGACCCTTTCCCCAGGTTTGTCAGCTTGCCTCCAGGGAGAGATGTCAAAGCTGGGAGAGCCAGCCTGCAGGACGCTGCCCGACTTGTCACCTACCCTGGGAAGAGAGCTGGCACACACGGAGGTGGACAGGAGAAAAGGGGGCTCTGTGGTGCACTCGTCTCTGGCTTTCCGTTTTGCCTAAGCTGGTACTCGACTTTCTTGCTTTGGTTTCTGTCACTTGAAGTCGTAACATGACCCTTGTGGACTGGATAGAGTACAGGTCCAGGTGTGATGACCACACAGGGAAGGTTTTGTCCCTTGTGATGCTGACGACTTTCACCGTTCATTTGAGTTAATATGTAACCACCTCTCAGATAATACCCAGCGCAAGCAAATAGCAAGTGGTGGTTAGACTGACCACTGCCAGTCTCCCAGAGGAAACTAAGCAGGATGCAACTCACAAAAGGGGGTACATCTGAACTGAATTTTGCACTTTTGTTTTTCAGCTCAAAAAAATGCTGTTCCACATTTTATGACACTAGAATAAAACTTACGGAAATGACCTAATCACTTGAAAAAAACACCTGGTAGATTCCCTTTTAGACCTTTCCAGATACCTTGTTGTTGGCTCTTCTCTCTGACTGATGACCCTCCTGTTCCCAACAAGTGGGACAGGTTCATTTGTCCTCAGGTCACATAAATGATCGCAGCACTGTAACATGGCGACCACTTGTAAAAATAATTGCTATGTCAGCAGAGTTGAGAGAGGAGGAGACATCTGTGAATATTGGAGGTTGTGGTCTGCCCAACTCCCCTTTCCTCCCAAGTGACATCCCCCTCTTTAGTGATAGGAATGTTATCAGAATTGAAATGGAGTCACTTGTGGCAACACTTCCCAAAAAATGAGTAAGTAAAGCCAGGAGGCTATGAGAGGGATTCCCACAAATGATGGCCTGTTGACAGACGATTCTTCCAGAACCCCAGGCTTGCACAAAGGCGGCAGCCTTTCACAGATCCCTCTGTGGAGATATTTGCCAGCAACTGTGTGTTCAACCTCAGACTGAGGTCACCTTTGTTATTTTGTTTGTTTGTTTGTTTGTTTTCCTTTTTATCGGTACCGGGGATCAAACTCACGACCGCCTGCTTGCAAGGCAGGTGCTTATGCCACTGAGCTAAATCCCCAGCCCCATCACCTTTGTTATTAATCCTTATGGGCAAGCATTATTGTTTCAGGTTGTCTTCTGTTCCTCAGATTGTCTTTAGCATTTCCCTTGGCCTCAGCGGCTCTGTGTACACCCACAGTGGACTGCAGCTCCTGGATTCCCTTTGCAGTGGTGTTCGTGAATAAACAGGTGATCCATGAGAAGCTCTGATTTTTATTTAGTATGACGGGCAATTGCTTCCCTCCTCCTCCTCCGAACCAACCATCGATTTCTAACAGATGTGGCCAGTTGTGTTGTGGGCACTTGAGCTGGGCTGTGCCATTCACAGCCCCTCGCTTCCTGGGGCACAGCTAGGAGAGGACACTGTGAGTGTTACCAAGCCAGACAGGGTCCCTCTGTGGAGCTGAAAGTCTAAATCTAAGGGAAGGGAAGCAACAATTTCCCTTCCTGGGAGGTTGTTCTGCAGTTGGTCTGCTTGAGATTCGGGCAGCATGAAGAAGAGCGGCAGGGCCGTGGGGAGGTCTCACATGTCTCGAATATCTCCGCGGCACAGAGAGCAACATTGGACCGTCCCATTTCCGTATACACAGTGTCACACAAAGCAGGCAAATCGCCAGCAGAGTATGGAACAGTTACAGAACACAGTTCCACTGACGTGTCCACTGACGTGTCCACTGACGTGTCCACTGTGCGTGTGTGCTTTGCGTAACACAGGCTGACTCATTAATAAGCGAAAGGCCTGGGTGAGAGACCTGAGCCTGGCCGACTTGGTACCCCGACCACTCAGTGGAGAAGCAAAGATGGGACCCCACATTGTCACCTGGCAGCGCCCTTCACCTGTAGAAAATACTTGTCCACATGGAAAAGCGGAGACAGAGAGGTCAGCCTCCGAGCTCGCTGGGCCCTTCTGGTCCTTGCTTCCCCGAGGAGCCTCTCCCGTGCCCAGTCTGCTGCGCCTGTGTTTCTGCCTTCCATGAGTCTGCACTCTGATTCTACTGCTGGCCACTAGAGGTCCATTCTGGGACCCGCTTCAGATTTGCGTGAGTAGCATTTAGAGAGTTCAAAATGAAAAGCAGAAGACTTAGGAACAAACTTTTAAGAACCTGCAGGTCTCAAGAGGACAGCGGAGCAGAGCGAAGGAGTTTTCTGTGGGAGTGGGGTTTCTATCTATGTGATGAGAACTGTGACCCTCTGAGCCGGGCAGCAGCTCCACATCCCAGGCAAGGACGCAGCTCAGCAGACAGCTCCGAAGTGATGGACTGTGAACTCAGCTGATTTCAAAGCCTGATCTTCATTTGTTTATTTTTCCCCCAGAAAGTAAAGTTATGATACAAAATTATGATACAAAGGAACACAATGAAAATGAGTAAAGTATCTTCCAAGTTCTTGTAGAAAAACATGCTTTTAAATACTAATTTACATAATTTCCAGTCTTCAGGAAACTACGTATGAGCTACAGAGAAAACTCCTGAAAGATGAGCACAGATCTTTGGCAGCATTTAAAGTGAAAAGGAATAAAGATGTAAGAATTAGCCCCAATCCATTAAAAACAAACTGTACTTGGCAGATTTTTGCTGACTCCCTGTGTGTTCATTCTGAGCAGAGAGCAGGCTTGGCCGACCTGGTCCTTCCTGGTTCTTTGAGAGACCTCCAATGCTGTCCACGCTGTCGGGAGCCAGGCCAGGGGGAGGAAGGCCCAATCAGGAACACACATATCAGAGACTGCAGAAGAAAAGGAAAGGGGGCCGAGAGATGGAAAGAGAGGAGGGCACAGGGACATAAAAACATTAAGGTGTATTTGGTACATGAACCAACTGCCCACAAGGAACGTCACATTATGCACTGTAACATGACTAATAAAAATTAAAGTAAAATAAATGAAGCTGGCAATCAACCCAGCGGTTTTCAGGCCACTTCTGCAGCAAAAGCCCTTTCTCGGATTCTCCCCTCAGAGAACGTCGCAGCCCTCCGTGAGCTCCTCAGAGCCCTAGCGGCGGAGGAATTTGTTCCTCACCCACAGGCCCTGCGCCTGCCTGCCCGCTCCCCTCCATTTGTCTCCCTTTCTTGTTTCCCATATTCCTCGCTAGGACATCAGTCTTACCTACACCTGGGTTTGGCCCTGGGACAGACAGGGCCCAGCAGCAAGTGGAAGATTAGAAGCAAGTAAGGTAGAGCCGGGGATAGGATGCAAAGCCGTAATCCCAGCATTGGGGGAGGCTGAGGCAGAGAATCCCAAGTTTGAAGCCAGTCTGGGCAAGTGAGTGAGATCGTGTCTCAGATGAAAGCTCAGGGTGAAGCTCCCGCGTCCAAGTATCACAAATCAAAGAGGTGTTCTGCCAAACGCTGCTGCAGCACAGAAGCAACTGTAAACATGTGAGGCTGTACGTGTGACTGTGTTCCAGTAAAACTCTACCCAGCTGGCTGTGGAGGACACACCTGTGGTCCCAGGCACCTGGGAGGTGAGGCAGAAGACCGTTGGAGTCCAGGAGTTCAAGGCTAACCCGAGCACCACAGTGAGACCTGCCTCCTAAAAAGAAAACAGAAATACTTAATTCACAGTAAATGGCATCCAAAGGGGCGCATGGGGCAGGAGCGGCTGCAGGCACACACAGAACGTCATTGCTGTGTGTCACAGCAATGGCTGAGCTGTGATTCTGCCCTCACGAATGGCTTCAGGCCCTTAGGAAAGAGAACCAGACACTGTTTTTACCCTCCGTTTCTCAGAGCGCACAACAAGTAGCCACCTGTGAATCGGGAAACAGGCCCTCCATGCAGGACACCAGCTGTGCCGCACCCTGATACTGGGCTTCCAGCCCACAGAAGAGAAATAAGGAATCTCATCCTATGTGTAAGTCCCACTCTTTATGGTGCTCTGTTATGATGACCCAAGCCCACAAAGACCCTGTGACAGACTCCCCTGAATGCTGAGCTTCCAGAGTTACCCTGACCCCAGCTTCAGGCATGGAGTCCCTTCTCTTCTGTGTCTCACATGAGCAGACGTGGTTCTAACATACATGCAACATGTCAGCCAGGCATCATGGCATGTGCCTATAATCTCAGCCCTTGGGAGGCTGGGGCAGGAGGATTACTGTGAGTTCAAAGCCAACCTGGGCTACCCAGCAAGACCCTGTCTGAAAAAACAAACAAAAACATTTTAGTTACTTCCTCAGTGTAGAGACAAAAATACCCTACAGCCACAGGATAAAGGAAAAAAAGCTTTATTTTGCTTTATAGTTTGGAGAGGTTTTCTGTTGGGAGCCGCAGCCCCGAGCCCGGTCGCCTCACTTGGCGGACGTGAGGCCTGTAGTAAAGAGTAAAGCCTGAGGTAGATTACCCCTCCCATCGAGCACGTTAGTTTCCTGCTTACCGAGTAAGCAACCCGCTCAACAATATAGTCTGCCTGGCAACTGATGATGTTAGCCAATCAGCTTGCCTTGCTTACTTTAACATGATTGGACACTGTATCCGTATATATACTGGTGCCACCCCTGGGGGGGAAGAAGAAGCCCAGAAGGAGCCGCGGGGAGCGGACCAAAGGAGGCTTCGGCTGGGAGCGATCCCAGGGCAGGCTGTACGGAGAAGGAAAATAAAAGAAAAGGTTGTCCACTGCCAGGCTTTGTCGTGTGTCCTTCCTGCCGGCCGGGAGCGACATCGACATTTGGAGGCCCGCACGGGGACTGATCACCCCCGAGACGTGACAGCGGACAACGCTCCAGTACAGAGCTGCGAGACAGGTGAGTTGGGGATAAGCCTGGGCTCTGGGTGGCGCGCACCTACAGGGCTTTTAGACTCCCCTCAGGCTCACGCGTAAGTGGCGGATTCCTTGGGCCTCACGCGGTGAGTAACATATTAAAAGATGGGAAACATGCTAGGTAGCAACACTAAGAGCGAGGGTGGTTGTGGAGAAAGCTCTCAAGAGCTTACAAAAGTACGCAGGGTATTTGAGCAGGCCCAGTCGGGGAGCTCCCGAGAGGGGCCCGTCAAGGGGAACAAAGATGCTAAGGAGAAGGACGGGGCTCTAGCCTCGGAGTCGTCTGACTCCGAGGACGAGGGAAAGTTGAATGGCAAGGAGGCCAAAGAGACCAGCTGTCAGGAGCCTAAGTCGCTCGATAAGGAGTCGCAGGGTTCTTTCCCAGCGTTGCGCCGTGAATTGCGCTCCGCTCAACTTGGTCTGCGGAGGAGTAGAGAGCTCCTGAGCGCTCCCCGGCGCGAGAGGGAGGCGAAGCCTTCCGCCCCACCTTGGGGGCTGTTCCCGGAAGCGATCCCTCGCCACGAGGCGGCCGCCCGGGAGCTCCCTTCCTCTTCGCCAGAACAGGAAGTGATGCACGGGCCCCCATTTTCCACCCAATCACGGCCGCCGTCTTATGCTCCGCCGCCGGCGGGTCGGTATTTTTACAGGCGGCTTTGGCAGGGGGGACGTTTGTCTCATGAGGTACATCCACCACCTGGGATAGATAGTGGCCCCTACGGGATATTTCCTGTACAAGTAGCTATGGGCCAGGGACGTAATGCATGGGAGCCTTTTGAGATAAAGCAGATTAGAGAACTTAAAAATGCAGTTACAACCTTTGGGCCGACTGCGCCTTACACCATTGCCATGCTGGAGAACCTGTCTTCTGGGCCCCTCACCCCCGCGGACTGGATTCAGCTTGCAAAGGCGTGTCTGCCCTCGGGTAGTTACCTGGATTGGCGAGCCTGGTACGCAGAGTTCTCTGCAGAGCAGGCTGAGAGAAACGCCAGTCGGGGAAACCGGGGGTGGAACAAAAAAATGCTTATGGGAGAAGGTCGGCACGCTGATGATCAGACTCAGTTCCCCGGCGCTGTCTATGAACAAATCAATGCCATAGGGCTCCGCGCCTGGAAGCAGGTAAGTGGTGCCGGAACAGCCTCCTTGTGTCTTTCAAAAATAATTCAGGGTACCACAGAGCCATTTGTTGACTTTGTGGCCCGAATGCAAGATGCTGCCGATAAGATATTTTCTGATCCGGGAGTGGCTCGACCGCTGGTAAGGCAGCTGATTTTTGAGCAATATACAAAGGAGTGCAAGGCAGCGATAGCTCCTCATAAGAACAAGGACCTCAACGCCTGGATTAGGATATGTAGAGAGATAGGGGGGCCGCTCTCCAACTCGGGAGTGGCTGCTCTCCTGGCCGCGGCTGTACAGCAGAGGGGACCTCGCGGGTTAGAAGGGGAATGTAAGGCTAAAGAGTGTTTTGCCTGCGGGGAGCCAGGACACATTAAACGTCATTGCCCAAACAATACAGATGCTAGGCCTCGCCCTAGGAATGAAGAACCATATGTTTGTGGGCGATGCAAGAGGGGATCACACAAAGCTGAGGAGTGTAGGTCGGTCTTTGATGCTCAGGGCAACCGTATTTGTGGACGAGATGCTAGAGGGCCAAAAAACGGCCAGAGGGGGCCCCCTTCACAGGCGGGCCCCCGCCCCAGAGACAGGACAGCTCAGGATGGCAGCCTTCAACAAGGGCCACCCCTGGGTCAGCAGGTGTGGACCTCAGTGTCGTCTCCAGACTTATATTAGTGCCTGATATGGGTGTTCAAGTGGTTGAAACCACCTTTAAGGGACCGTTACCCGAAAATTCCGTGGGTCTGGTGATCGGGAGATCCTCCACGGCCCTTCGGGGTCTCATAGTAGTCCCGGGGGTCATAGACTCAGACTACACAGGACACATTAAAATTATGGTTCAATCTCTTGTGGGTACTATGGTAATCAATAAAGGAGACAAGATAGCGCAGCTCTTGCTGCTCCCCAGTCTCCACAAGAGATTCCCCTCAAAGCAGAAAATTAGAGAAAGTCAAGGTTTCGGTTCCTCAGGGGAAGTCTTCGAGGGACTCCATATAATACTTGATAAAAGGCCCATGCTCTCACTTAAGGTCAATGGCAAGAATATAACAGGGCTCCTAGACACAGGAGCTGACCGTTCCATTATCTCTAGAAAGGATTGGCCCTCCAACTGGCCCACCAACACTGCAGATAACACGCTGCAGGGCCTGGGGATGGTGTCAACTCCTCAGGTTAGTGCTTCAACCCTGTTCTGGTGCGATGAGGAGGGTCATCAGGGCCATTTCCAACCATTTGTGTTGCAGTTGCCAGTGTCTCTATGGGGAAGGGACATCCTCACTCAGATGGATGTCACGCTTACGTCAAACTGCTCCCCCCAGGCTAAGAATATACTCAGGAACCAGGGATATACCCCCGGCAAAGGCTTGGGCAATGCCCTACAGGGTCAGACATCCCCAATACCAGTAGAGAACAAAAAAGGTAGGCAAGGGCTGGGTTTTTCTTAGGGGCCGCTGAAGAAGCTCTCCTACCCACTTCGATCAAAATCACCTGGAGGTCAAATGATCCGGTTTGGGTACCTCAGTGGCCCCTGCCTAAGGAGAAGCTATTAGCCTTGTCAGAAATAGTCAGTACACAACTTAGATTAGGACACATTAAGCCGTCAACCTCCCCATGGAACACCCCCATTTTTATAATTAAGAAAAAGTCTGGCAAATGGAGGCTGCTCCATGATCTAAGGGCGGTCAACGCGCAGATGCAGTCCCTGGGGGCGGTCCAGAGGGGGCTGCCAGCTCTCTCAGCCATCCCTCAGTCCTGGCCAGTTTATGTTATAGATCTTAGAGACTGTTTCTTCTCAATCCCCCTGCATCCAGAGGACACTCATAGGTTCGCCTTTACTTTACCCACCATTAACCAAGAAAGCCCTGATCTCAGATACGAGTGGATAACGCTGCCCCAAGGTATGGCCAACAGTCCCACTATGTGTCAGATTTACCTTGATTCCCTACTGGCCCCCCTACGGAAATCCTTTCCCAAGATAAGATGTGTGCATTACATGGACGACCTTTTGCTCAGCGGCAGGGACCCAGACATGCTAAATAATATGCTCGGCCAGTTGGTCGAGGCCCTGAGACAAGCTAATCTGCATGTTGCCCCCGACAAGATTCAGGGAGGAAAAATGGTGACCTACTTAGGCGCGAGAATCTCCCCTATGCTAGTCTCTCCGCAGAAGGTCACCATTAGGACGGATGGCGTTAGGACCCTAAATGACATGCAAAAGCTATTGGGAGACATTAATTGGATTAGGCCATATTTACATATACCAAATTCAGATCTCAAACCCCTGTTCGACCTTCTGAAGGGAGACCCAGATATAGCCTCCCACAGGAGGCTCACTCCTGAGGCAAGAGCTGCCTTACAGAGAGTGGAAAAAGCCTTAGGTGGGGCTACCTTACACAGAATTGAACCAGGGCGACCCTTTGATGTCTGTTTGCTACAGACTAGTCTACAGCCCACAGCGGTGATTTGGCAGAAAGGACCATTACTGTGGATACACCCTAAGGTCTCACCTGCAAAAGTCATAGAGCATTACCCGGAGGCAGTCGCTTCATTGGCCCTTGAGGCGCATGATAGAGCTGTCCAACATTTTGGCTCAGGACCCCAAGCCATCCGAGTACCCTATACCGCCAGCCAGATCAAGACCCTGGCTGCCTGCATAGATACATGGGCCGTTCTGAGATGTGTTTTCCATGGGGATATAAACAATCAATACCCTAAAGACCCTATCTTGTCATTTGTCACTCAGCACCCTATAATTTTTCCAAAGGTTACTGCCTCTGAGCCATTAGTCCCAGCAACTACAATATACACAGATGGCTCCAAGACGGGGATAGGCGCCTATGTGATCCTAGGCAAGCCCCCGGTTACCATACAATTTGAACCTGATCAGCCTCAGGTGGTGGAACTGCAGATCGTTAAAATGATTCTTGAACGGTCCTCAGAAGCCATTAATATTGTCTCCGATTCTAGGTATGTGGTCAATGCTATGCAAGTGCTTGAGACTGCCGGTTTAATTAGATCCACTTCCACAGTGGCTGGGCTGTTCCTGTCTATCCAGACATTGCTTCAGAACAGACACCATAAGGTCTTCACCACCCACATAAGAGCACATACATCCCTGCCGGGGCCCATGGCACAGGGGAATGCAGCTGCTGATACTGCCACTCGCCCGTTATGGATTTTTACCTTACTAACACCAATCGAGCGAGCCCGTGCCTTCCATGATAAGTTTCATGTCAATGCCAGGACACTAGCAAACCATTTCCATGTTTCCAGAGCAGATGCACGAGATATCGTGCGACTATGTGGCTCCTGTGCCACATACAAACCTGCCATACCGATGGGAGTAAACCCTCGAGGTTTGATCCCTGGTGATGTTTGGCAGATGGACATCACACATATACAGGAGTTTGGGACTCTTAAATATGTTCATGTTTCCACAGACACCTGTTCTCACGTCATATTCGCAACAGCAGAAACAGGTAAAAAAGTGTCTAATGTGATCAATCATTGCCTGGCGGCTTGGGCCGCATGGGGCAAACCAAAAATATTAAAAACTGATAATGGACCAGCCTATATAGGCAAAGCCTTCAATGAGTTCTGCAAAATGATGGAGGTTCAATTAAAACATGGTATCCCATACAATCCCCAAGGTCAAGGAATCATTGAGAGGGCTCATAGAAGCCTCAAAGAAATTTTACAAAAACAAAAAGGGGGAGTAGGCCAAGGCCTGGCCCCAAAGGCGCGATTATCCATGGCACTATTCACACACAATTTTTTAAATTTAAATAATGATAATTGCTCCCCAGCCGTGGAGCACTGCAACCCTTCCCCCAACCATAAAGGGTGGGTGAAGTGGAAAGATGTCCTGACAGGACAATGGATGGGCCCGGATCCAGTGGTCAGCTGGAACCGAGGCGCGGTTTGTGTTTTCCCACAGGAATCGGGACGAGAACCACTGTGGGTACCGGAGAGACTGACACGGGCGACAAAGCCCTCGACTGAAGATCAGACCTGCCCTACCGGAGATCCATCACAGACCAACCAACAAGATGAATAGAAATAGCGGTAGCCCGAAATGGACAAGAAGATCCTCAGGCATATGCATGGCTCGCTCGCCTAGCCTACGACCGAGTCTAGGGGTGGTGAGCTTCCCACACTCCTCCTCTAAAAAATTATGACATAGCTGGGTAGGAGAGTCAATGACGGGTAAGAGCGTACTCCCCCGGTGCGACTCAACCTAAGCCAGGCCCTACCCCATCCTGCACGTAAGCCGCTGGACTGTTAGATGCTGCCCAGGTCTAAATTTCTCTCCGAGGGGATTTCTTTACGGAGAGGAAATGAGTGCAAGCTTGTGTGCATCCAGGTTCCGTCCAGTTTGTGCCTGGCCCTAGAAAAAGGACGAGGGCCTCAGGGCCTTGGCAGACCATGGGACGGCCGACCAGGGTCTAAGCCAAGGACCTACAGTGGGCCTACGCATAGGGCATAAGCCTCTGCACCCAGTCCAGAAAGGGCTACGATGCGCACATTCATAAAAAATAAAAAAGGGGGAGATGTTGGGAGCCGCAGCCCCGAGCCCGGTCGCCTCACTTGGCGGACGTGAGGCCTGTAGTAAAGAGTAAAGCCTGAGGTAGATTACCCCTCCCATCGAGCACGTTAGTTTCCTGCTTACCGCGTAAGCAACCCGCTCAACAATATAGTCTGCCTGGCAACTGATGATGTTAGCCAATCAGCTTGCCTTGCTTACTTTAACATGATTGGACACTGTATCCGTATATATACTGGTGCCACCCCTGTGGGGGAAGAAGAAGCCCGGAAGTAGAAGCCCAGAAGGAGCCGCGGGGAGCGGACCAAAGGAGGCTTCGGCTGGGAGCGATCCCAGGGCAGGCTGTACGGAGAAGGAAAATAAAAGAAAAGGTTGTCCACTGCCAGGCTTTGTCGTGTGTCCTTCCTGCCGGCCGGGAGCGACATCGACAGTTTTCATCTGTGGTTGGCTGGCTCCAAGGTAAGGAATCATGACAGAGTCATGGCAGAGAAGCAACAGTCCCTGGCATGGCAGACAGGCAGCTGCAAGCAAGATCACGGAAGGAGGAAGGACACAGACCCTCTGGCCATGGCCCAGTAACCTATCAGTCCAAGGAGGCTTCGCCTGCTGTCACGGCAGATACCTGTGTCAGCTTTAGAAGTTTAAGCCACTCAGCAGGGAGCCAAGATCCTTACTTTGTAAACGTCCTCATCCTGTGCAAGAGGAGAACAAGATTCTGTGAGTGCAGCACTGGGCCCTGGGGTGGGGTGGGGGGTGGCCCGTGCACAGTATAAGGGAGGAGAAGAGCCTTGCTCTTCCCACTTTTGTGCTGGTTGCTGCCTTGAAGTGTTGCCCTGGTGCCCTGACACCCCCATCTTGGAGCCAGCTGATTATGGACTGAAACCTCCACAAACTGTGCGCTAAATAAACTTTTCCTTAATTCTGGGCGTTGGGTTTGGGGGCCACAAATTCACAATGGCTAATTTTGTATTCTTCCCTGAGGGATAAAATGGAGGCCTGGGATTATCATTTGAGATTTCCCATGAATGCTCTAGGGATGGGCCATCCTGTCCCCCCCTCACACACTAAGACTAAAACTATGACCACTAGGGCAAAACCCTTCTTAGCCTAAGATCATCCTGGTTCTCTTAAGGCGTCCCTGGATCATACTTGCCCATTGAGCCATAAACCTCTGAGTTTCCGCCAAATTTTAATCTTTTGCTAACCCTGCCTATCACTGTATGCACCCACTGGACACTGTTTTGGAGCACTGGCTGTTGGCCCGTCTGGAGACAGTGACTTCCAGTCAGTCAGCTTGTCCCTGTTTTTTATTTTATCATCTCACTGTACCCTTAACACAGGCAACTGGGGCTCTCGGGCAGATCCTGGAGTTCTCTGTGCTGAGCTTTCTGCTTCCAGGTTGGTTTCCTGGTTATTTAGAGAGATTTCCTCCACCTTTTTCTGTCTTTTTGGTTGTGTTTTATTGACCTGGTGGTGACAAGGTAAAGGATCCAGTAGAAATATGCAGAACTAAGGAAGTTCGAAAATGGTGACCCATACGGAGAGGGGTGCACATCCGTGGCACCAACCCCAGTGCCTGGCGGAGAAGATCATCCAGATATATCTATGAATCCAGGTACCGAAGGAGGAGTGCTTGGACTCACAGCTGAACTTGTAGTCACTCCACAGAGCCTTGGCGTGAAGGCTTGTGGGTGACGTGTGGTGGAAACGTAAAACCAGCTCAGCACTTGGGAGGCTGGGACAGGAGGACTGCTGTGAGTTCAAGGCCCTTTTTTGTGTGTTTGACCTTGAAGGTGCTTCAGATTCAGCCTGAGAAGTATATCGTGGTAGAGTTTATTACAAAATGGAGATTTCAAGTGTGTCTGCAGGTTGATGTGCTTTCTATGAGACTGACAGGCATTGCAATTGGTTGCTACAAGTACTTGGAGACTTTGGACAGTGACTGTTGAAAAAATTAAGGCCAGAATCGAAATGGGGTCTTTGAACTGATGCATGTAGATGACTTCCTTGATGCACAGTGAGAGACTCTGATTCCATTCTGCTCTGGCTACAGAATCGCTGTGTGCTGGAAGAAGCTGAGCCGGGGGAGCCCTGAGCTAGGCTCTAGGTAAGACACGGATGATGAGGAATCTGGTGAAGAGGAGGGGAGGAAGGCGAGAAGCTGGAAAGTGCCATGGCCTGGTCACAGGCCGAGAAGCCACCGAGACTCAGACAAGCCCGCGGTTCCCTCATGCTGTGATGCGGGAGGAGGAGGAGTTGGTCTCCCAGAAGGAGGAGTGGATCTCCTGGAAGGGGGAGTCCTTCACCCCACAGAGAGGCACTGGAGCAAGAGCCTGAGACCCCACAGAGGAAGGTCCGAGATCAACGACACAGATCCTGCCCAGAGTTGCCAGGTCTCCACCACAGGCACAGACATAGGAGCCAGTGAAAGTCTCCTGAACGGTCACAGAAAAGCCGTGAGGAGAACCTGAGAGCGGATGAGTGATGAGCTCAGCTTGGTTTTAGGCCAAATGCCGCCTGTGGATATGAGGGTCCCAGGAAGAAAGATTAAGAGCTGCCTGCCTGGCAGCTAAAATATTTGTTTTTCTCACTGCAGTTTTTATTTTTTAAGGAAGAGGTGCTGAGTTTTGTATCTTTTTCAGCTTTAAACATCTTTGAAGGATGATGTTTCTTAAGATCAGTTGTTGACCCAGTCAACTGCAAGTATATTCACATTTATGGAAGTTGAGAAGATCTGGGACTTGGGAATGTAAGTGAGAAAAAATGAGACCGTATCTGTGACCCTTTGCCTTGTTAGTATTAAACCTGAGACACCCATTTGTAGTTTAGTTTTTGGCTTGCTCCATGCGTAGAGCTACTTTGAGAATCCTTGAATTTGTGCTGCTGCTTTTTATCAAAAATCAAATCAGCCAAAAAAAAATCAAATCAGCTGAATAGCAGTTTCTATCTTTTTCCAACAACACAAGGCAGTAATAAACATGAAAACTGGCTGGTCCTCTGGGTTATTTAATCCATTTTTCCAACAGCTCCAACGACAGGAGCACTTAGTCCCCTTTATACTGCACATTCTTTAGAGATCCATTTATTTTTCTCTATGAACCTTGAAATGCACAGACGCTCAGCCTGTAAACACCGACATTACCGAAGACCAGTCAGTAGCGGTAAGACAGCAGGACAAAAAAATTCCCGGAGGGCCAGGGGTTGTGGTGCACACCTATAACCCCAGCACTTGGGAGGGAGGCTGAGGCAGAAGGATTGCCACCAGCCTCGCTACTGAAGAAGGATTTAAAAAGAAAAGGTCGAGTTTCCCAAATTTCTCCTTCCTCACAGCTTTTTCTCAGCTAGGAGAAGAAAGTAACCAAGACACCTTCCAACATCACAGTGAGCTACAAACTGCTCAGAGGAGTAATCCACTGCTAAGTACCACCCCTCTCCACCACTTCACCAAAGCCTCACCCATGAGCACATGAAGCTTTGGGTGTACATCTTGCTGTAAACCATAACGTTCTGCCACTGGCGCCCAAAAGACTCATGCACATCCCTTTGCAAAATGCATTTTGTTCACCTCTCTGGAAGAGTTGCCAGAGTTTTAACAGTTTCAGCATTGCTGTAAAGTCCAAGTCCAAAATCTTCTCTGAAATTTAAGGCAAACTCTTAACTGTATATCAGGGACCACAAATTCACAACGGCTAATTTTGCATACTTCCCTACGGGATATGTGGAGGTTTGGAATTATTAGCATCGCCCATTTGAGATTTTCCACTGACTCTTTAGGGACGGGCCATCCTCTGCCACCCACTAAGACCAAAACTAAGCTCACTAAGTTTAGAAAAACACTCTAGGGCAAGATCCTTCTCAGCATAAAATCATCTCTGCCCTCTTGAGTCATACCAGGATTCTAATTGCCAGTTGAGTCATATTACCTCTGAGTCTTCTGCCAAATGTGACTCCTTCGCTAATCCAGCCATCAATGTACACCTCCAATAAATAGTGGCTGTCTTGGAGCGTCAGCTCATGGCCCATCCAGAGCTTCCCAGTCAGCCATCATGTATTATGAAATTTGTCTCTCATATTTTATCCTCTTGCTGTACCCTTAACAGAGACACTTGGGGCTCCTGGCCAGGTTCCCAATAACTGTAAACCCCTGTAAAAATGAAAAGAAATTTAAATATTCCAACATGCTGTGGCACAAGATAAACATTTCCATCCCAAAAGGTAGAAATAGGATAGAAAGGAAAGGGCCTAAAGCAAGAGCAAAACTCAGGGCAGACATTCAACTCCACAGCTCCACGCCCAGCACGTGGGCCCGTCTGCCGCAAGGCGTGAATTCCAAAGGGCTTGGGCAGTCCCACCCCCGTGGCCCTGCTCGGGATTATAACCCTCACGGCCTCTTCCTTGAGCTGGATTTGTTCACTCTTCGTGGCTTTCCTGAGTTGTCCCATGTTCCTGACTTTTGAACATACTGCAGTCCCCACCGTACTCTCAGCTCCATCCTTACAGGGTCACCCACTGCCCTCTCGGGCTTCCCTGGCTTCCCTGGCCATCTTCTGAAATGTGGGTGGAAGCCTCTCTGACCCCACAACTCTTGCACTCTATATGCCTGTAAAACCAGCACCATGTGCTGATACCAAGGTCTGCTGCCCACTGGAGCGGTAGCCTCTTGGAGCGTCTTGCTGGTTGCAGGGTCCCGTGAGTGTTCAGATGGTTGAGCACAGTGAACGAATCCTGAGGAATCAACATCCATTCTGTTGCCTCCTGCCGTTCTGGAGTACGGCAGCCTGGGACCCTCTCCTCAAAGCAGTGTCTTTTGCTTTTTCAATTTTGAACCTTGGAAAGGTGAAGTTCTGCTGGTTCCTTTGATGCCCTCAGGCTGTCTTTTCTATGGTCCTGTTCCAAAATACTTGACTCTTTAATACTAATCTTGTTTTCCTCTGCTGTATCTTTGCATGCCCCAGCTTTACTGGAATTTCCTTTTTGGCCAAACTCAAAACTTTTTAAGTCATTATGGGTGAACTTCTCTTGGTTTTTAGTGTAGAGCTGGTTGAAAGCTCCTAAAGGTATCCAAACCACAGCCTTAATGTTTGACTGTCTTAGACTTCTTCAAAGGCTCAAGACATAAACAAAATGTAGACAGACTTTCTGACCGAACGTGACCGAGAGTTCACCTGCCGGTGGATTCCCTCTTTCCAACTGCTACCTCTTGAGCCTGGTCTCTTCCAGCTGCATTCCTGTCAACATTCTGGTCTTCTGAGCTCCAACCAGAATCTCCCACTCAGCTTGGCTCCCATTTCGAGGGTTGCTTTTCCAGCTGGCATCCTCAGATCTTTCCAAACGGTCTTCACAAACAAGTTCCAGAGACTTCTGGACCACACGGTCAGGTAGCCATAGCAAGGCCTCACTGCGGGACCAAAATCTGCCTTAGTTTCCTGCTGCTGAGACAACACCCAGTACCCTCAACTCCAGGAGGAAAGGCTTGTCCTGGCTCACAGTTTGTGGAGGTTCAGTTCATAGTCCACTGGTTCCAAGGCAAGGGAGCATGGCAGAGAGGCTGGGCAGGGGAGAATAGTTCCTGGCAGCAGACGGAGCCAGAGAGGAGGGAAGGGGGGGACCCATCCAGATAGTGTGCCCAGTGACCCACCTCCACATCGAGCCTCAGCCCCAACATCCATTTAGCCGTGAACTCCTCAGTGGACTAATCCACCGATGCCTCTCACACCCCCATGATCCAGTCTGTGAGCCCTGAGGCTTTAGTGGACGTCTAAAAATAAATAACCCCAGCAGCCAGGGTGCAGTTTCTGCGATAAAGAATGAAGAGTAAACTAAAGAACGGGCCCTTTTGTTTACTTGAACTCTGTGCGGGGTCAGTCAGGATTGAGCTGCGCACTGTTCTGGCTGGTTCTGTTTCTTACCTGTGTGACAGGTCTCCCTGCCAGCTGGGCTGTACATTCACACCTTGGGCCTGGGCTGCTGTTTCCTTCATGTCCTCTACACCAGTATCCAGAATGGTGCTGGACAGTTGGTGACGCTCTATGGTTTCTCCATCAGGAAAGTGAGTTAATCATAACTACACTCACGGCTTTTTGCCACAATGTGCTTACAGCAATGCTTACAACAGGTAAAACTTATGTAAATGTTACTGCTTCATTTCTATTCCGAGTTATTCTTCCGAACTTATTCGAAAGGCTCCATCTTGTACCCATTCATTTATACAGTAAATGACTTCCTGCCCTGTGTTGATCAGCCTCCATAGCAGCACCAATAGCAAACCGCAAGTTTCCAGACTCTTCTATCACCACGTGGTAGCCAGAGTGAGTGTGAGTGGCCGTGTTTGTGCCCAGTGATCTTGACCCCACTGGTCCCAGCCTGCCCAGGCCTAGAGCTTCAGGAAGAGAGAGGACGTCTCGGTTGTGGGAGATCCTGGAAGGGAGCCGGTCTGCTGTTGGAAAGAACAAAACCAGCTGTAGAGAGGAGCAGGGACAAAAGCCAGAGAGATCCAGGATTCCTGGTTCCAGTTGTCCCAAGATGCTCCAGAGCCTACATTTAAGAAACAAAAACAAAACAAAAAATACACAACAACTTTATTGAGATAGCTCCCATACCATAGAATCCACCCGGTTAAAAATTTTTTTTTTGTCTTTTTCGTTTTTATCGGTACCAGGGATCAAACTCACGACTGCCTGCTTGCAAGGCAGGTGCTTATGCCACTGAGCTAAATCCCCAGCCCCTACCCAGTTAAATTTTAACAAGTTCAGCATGTTCACCATCAGTCATATCAGTGACAATGTTTTCATCTCCCTGGAAGGGAACTTGGTACCACTCGGCAGGAAGTCCTCACCCTCCCCTGAGACAGTTGGCATCTGGAATGCCCCCAAAGGTTCATGGGTGATCACTGTCACCCCTTTGGAATGAAACCTCTGAATCCATGAACCAAAAGAAACCTCTTCTTTTAAATCAGTCCACTCAGGGATTTTGTTACAGTAAAGCTGACCAACACATCTCCCTACCAAGTCGAAGGCAAATGCTGATCTACGGATTTGCCTGCTCTAGATGATCCATCTGATCGTAATTGGACTCATAATATGTGGTCTTTTGGGCTGGCTTCTCTCACATGGCAAATGTTGTCAGCATGTAGGGCTGTGGCAAAGATCAGTCAGTACGCATTCATCTTCATTGTTGAATAATATTCTACCGTATGGATATGCCAGATTTTGTTGAAATCGAATGATCTGTATATCTTTTGATTTTATGAATAATGCTTCCAGGAACATTAATGTACACGTTCGTGCACAGACACGTATTTTATGTGGACCTGTGTTCACTTGCTTCTCTTGAGTATGTAATTAGGAACAGAATGGCTGGGTGTCAGGATACCTTCTGAGTTTAACATTTCAAAGAACTCCAGGCTGTTACATCACTTTATATCCCCACCAGCAGTGTGGGGGTTCCTACGTCTCCACACCCTCACCAATGGTGGTGCTGCCTTTAATATAGGTGGTCCTTTAATATAGCCAACCTAGTAGGTAAACTGTGGCCCCTCCCTGTGGGCATGGCCTGGGCTTCCTTATGGCTACTAAGACTGTGCTGATTGGCTGTCTGCATATCTTTCTTTGAGAAATACCTGTTCAGATCATTTGACTCTAGGCTTTTTCTTTTTTTTTTTTGAGACAAGGTCTCACCATGTGGTTCAGGCTGGTCTTGAACTCACTATATCCCAGGCTGGGTTTGGGGCTGGGGATTTAGCTCAGCGGCATAAGCGCCTTCCTTGCAAGTGTGAGGTCGTGAGTTTGATCCCTGGTACTGATAACAATGAAAAAGACCAAAAAAAAAAAAAAGACATCCCAGGCTGGGCTTGAACTTGTGGCAATTCTCCTGCCTCAGCCTCCCCAGTGCTGAGATTCTAGGTGTGTGCCACAACACCCTGCTTTATTCTTTCAAACATTAATAACCTTATGAGCTGTGTGCAGGGAGAGTAATCGGGCTTAGAGAGTGTGGGGTAGGACTGTGCTTCTGTCTCTCAGGATATTACTCAGCCAGCCTAGCGAGATGGCACCCAGAGTCCCCCGGAGCACGAGATGGCCCGCACAGTTGTGGGGTGCTGCCCACTTACCCCCCACAGAGCTGTGCCACGCCTGCTGCCTTCCCTTCCCCACCCCCATGGTGCTCAGAACCCTCGACCAGCACAGCCCTGGCGTGTGCCCGAGAGCTCCACGCTGTGCCTTTGCGAGCCTGGCAGCAGCATGGCTTACCTCTCCTCTTGCTTCCCCATTACTGATATTAGGTTCTATTTCTGGCTGTGAGTTTTGTCTGGGGCCATTTTTAAATCTCCTGAACTAGACAAGATAGAACAGGCAGCTCTTGGGTTGCACAGGATCCCTGGACACAGCCAGAGCTGACAGAGGCCTCTCAGTAATGGCATCTTGTCTACTCACGAGGAAAGGCTGGAGGTGACTGCGTATCAAGGTGAGACCACAAAACTGGAATCCTCGTGCTTGGTACCGGGGAAGACTTTGAAACATGCCTTTTGGAGAGAGTTCAGCCCTTGTGATCTCTGAGTCACTGTGTGCCTATCATGTTTCCTGGTGCAGTGCAGAATCCTCGCAAAACCAAGCTCGGACTCCTGCTTGCCCAGAGCTCTCTGCAGGGAGCTCTCCTGGGAGCTGCTCCTCCCAGCAGGTGAGAGCCCTGGGCAAGATACGGGCTGTGGGTTCCCCCAGCTGGAAGTGTTTAGGGCAAGTTAAGTGATACTAACTAGAAAATAAAGAACAGCTGCAGGTGGGAGCCCAGGGCCTGCAGCTTGCTTCCAGAGTTGGAGGAATAGAGATGGGTCAGTCAGCACGGAGGTCGTTTCATTTTTTTCTCCATTGCCCATTAGCTTAGCTGTTGTCACATCCAAGAAGCCACTTTGCAGGAACTAAACCCAAGAATCCCATTGGATTGAGCTCTCGAGTCCTCAGGACAGATTTGAAATGGGCCTCGGTGAGAACTGGCCCACCCATTCCGTGGGATTCCCCAGACCAGATCCTGTCCATTCTGACCAAAGGGTAGCCAGCTGGTCCAGGGAGCAGGGGCCCCCACAGAAGCCAAGACCTAAGTCCCAAGGACAGACAAACCAGCCATGCAGCAGAGAATCAGAGATCACAGTGGATGGGGATGAGTAGTCACTGTACTGCAGGGGACAGACAGAAACCATCAGGAGGCATATGGTGTTAGGGTTCTCCAGAGCAACAGAGACAATAGGATACACTAAGGTTTGTTGTGGGAACTCCTCCCATGATTATGCTGATCCAGAAGTCCCACAATATGCCATCGGCAGGTTGGAGAACCAGGGAATCAGAAGGTGTCATTCAGTCCAAAGGCTGATCAGGTTTTCAAGGCCCGGAGAGTAGAAGATGGAGGTCTTAGATCAGGAAGACAGCAAGAAGTCCCCCGCTCTTCTGCCTCGGTGTCCTGTCCAGAGCCCAAGGAGTGGATGTCGCCCAGTCACACTGGTAACCATGAGTCTCCTTTATTCGATTGCTGCTCTAAAAGCTGATCTCTTCCAGGGGTACCCTCTCAGACAAGCCAGAAACAAGGCCGAGGCAGGAGGACCACCGTGAGTCTGAGACCAGCCTGAATTATAATACTGTGTCTTAAAAAACAAAGTGACACTATAATTTTATCATTCCTTCTTGAACTATTTGAAACATTATAAGAAGAAACTGCCCCGCATCAGTTCTTTGGCACCACAGTGTATAGTTTGCATAGAAAAGGTTGGACAGAGACTACATAGCTAATATTTTGCATTTCTTTCCAAGTGAGAAAGTGGAATTCTTTCATTTACTGGTTCTGGGGATAATGAGCTGGCTCTGTAGCACCCTCCACTGGTGCCCTGAGGAGTTGTTTGTTGTTATTTTGATTTTAGTGATTTCAAGATGGTTACGCTGGAGAGGAGGTGCCCAGTTCACTGCCTTTTCCTTATTTTCCCACTTTGCATTCAGCGTTAGGTATTGTTTCGATGAGTTGATTCTGTTCTTATAATTATAAAAAAGTTTACATGGTTCCAAAGTGAATCACAAAACAAGGAAATTATGTGGAGGTTGACTTTCTGTTTCTGGTTTTTCTATCGTTTCTTCTTTTCCCCGTAGACAAACGTTCTCTTTAACGATGCACCTTCCCGTGTTTCTCCCTCCCGAAGCAAGCGTGCGTTCATAGTCCTCTTTTTATATAAGCGGCATCCTGTGTTCGCACATTGCTTCGTTTTTACACATGGGAAGGAGATGAAATGCGTGGCGAGCCTGGGTATTGGTGTCACCTTGGCGAGGACAGGCAGCGGCTCTGCAGTCCCGGAGGAGGCCGGAGTCAGCGTCCACCCAAGGCAAAAGCCCATCTCCAGGCGGGGCCATCTTGAGCCAGATAAAGTGGGGATCGCGGGATCCCCTGGTTTCTCAGGTGAAGTGGAGGAACAGTGGGTCTGAGCGAGCACATCTGGATTGCTTAGGAACTCACAACGCAGCGCAGACCAGCGAGGCAGGAAACCTGGTCCAGAGGCCGGTTGGAGGCCAGGAGGAAAAAGAGGACAGGGAGGTGGGCGGGGCTTCAGGGAGGGCGGGGCCGTGCGAGGTGGGCGGGGCCTGGCGCGGCAGGGGTGGGGCCTGAAATGGGCAGCTGCTGGGTCTTGCAGCTGGGTGGCAGTCGCGACCGGCCAGTGAGTGCAGCCGATCTATTCCTGGAAGAAGACTGTTCCTCCAGCCAAGCCAGCCTGCTCCCCACGTCCCTCATAGCCCCACAGCCTGCTAGGACGCCAAGGCGGCGAGGCTTTTGGGCTGGCCATGCGAGAAGGACACAAGGACATTCAAGAGGAAGGCCAGTCTGGAACGTGCTTCGTCTCCTCTTCAGCTTCAGGCTGCGACTCTGTGACCTGCCCTTGTGGGCAGTCTCGTCCTCTCGAGCATCTGACCTCTGGTTCCTAAGTGTGGTGTATTTACATTAGCTGGGAGTTCGGTTCCGAAACCTAACAACAAGGCTAATTGGATCCCGGTGACAGGGACCAAGCGGTGGTGCTCAGCTGCGGAAGACAAGGTGTGCGGCGCTCTCCTACAGGAAAGCAGGGTCAGAGCAGCCACGGGAACAGTCTGATCAGCTCAGACCTCTGGCCTCAGCTGCATCACAGAAATAGGCAGTCAGGGCCCCCCATCAGTTTCTTTTCTTTTTTCTTTCTTTTGAGACAGGTCTCACTGTGCAGTCCAGGCTGGCCTTGAACTCGCTTCATAGCCCAGGCTGCCCAGCTTCCCCCATCATTTTTCAAGGGGAGCTTACAGACCGTGAGCTCCCTGAGCAAGGATGCTCCCTGCATCCTTCAAGGGCCAGCGCATGCCGGCAGCACTGGGAGCCGGGGATGCTTGTGTGTGTGTGTGTGGGGGGGGGTGACCTGGAAGGGGGCTGGGGCCCTAGCCACTTCCTTTCTCTCTCAAAAAACAGAAAAAACAAAAAGCCAGGCTCTTGTTTGCCAAGTGCACTGGGTCTTGCCAAGGCCATGGCTCTCAGACGTCTGATAATTCATCAGACTTACCTGGCTGACATATTCTGCTCTGTGCGAGCTGTGAAAATCTGACCTGCTGCTCACATTTGAGCTAAAGATTTCTCTTGTCACACAGGCAGCTCGATGGTTGCCAACTTTGATTGTTATTTTCTGACAGGTTTTTCTTTCCTTGACCCAGGCAGCAAGCCATAGCACCCCAAGGTAGTTAGAGAATACATGGTCCCCAATAGGTGCAGCCTACAGCCCCTTCCAAAATGCAGACGCCATAGAAGACGGAGACCTCCACTCCTTCAACACCCCATAAAGAATTACAGGATTGATGGCTCTCGGGGAAATGAGAGAGGAGGTGGGGTGTGGCAGAGCTGGCTGGGGCCCGTTAGTCACGAAATCCCAGGCCCCTGTGAGTGGAGCTTCTCGTGGGTCCTCATGAGATGGGGACTGCGTGTAAGGACACAGACGCCACTCAGAGCCCACTGTGCTGACTGCCCAGTAGCCCGCCCTGTGTCCTCTGGACCAGGATGTACTTTTGTTTTTGCTCTGTTTCTCTCTCGTTTGGGTCAGGTTTGCTGTTCAGAGCCAGTTTTCCTCTTGTTCCTTCACCTCACACTTTTCAGATAAACTTTTGGCACCAGTTTGTGGCGAGCAGCTAAGCTGAAGATGGATCACACAGGCAGGGCAGAGCACGGCCAGCCCTGGAACACGGAGCGACTGAGGGGGGCCAGGCGGAGGGCTTTCACCTGCCGCGCCTATACATGAACGCATGACAGCGAGGTCGGGTGGTTCTTTTCTCTACCGAGAGGGCTCCACCCGACCTCAGGTTTCGTTTCTTCATGGTCCTCCTCCCGGGAGTTTTTGAAAGTTGTACTGGATGTTGCAAAAATTGCCTGTGTCTGGACAAAATACTAACCCAGAAGCAACGCAGTATCCTGGAGGGGTCGTACAGCTTTAGGGCCACCATCGAGAACTTAAAAGGTACAAAAGCGGTGATTCCCACTCAGCTCTCCAACAGGTGACTGTGGAGAACAGCCGTGGGTTATTCTAAGCCAAAATAAATGTATTTGATTGAATTGCCTTTGTCATTCATTTAGTGGATTTCCCACTGTGTTAAAAAGTAGCCCAATTTAGGAAATTGAAAAAGGAAAACATAGTGATTTGACATCTGGAAAATTCTTTCCTAGTGGCTTTTCGCCACTGACCAGCATGGCTACCTCGCTACAGGCCCAGAGCAGCAGGACCAGCCTGTCATGGGCCAGAACCCCTGAAACATAAAGGATGCAACACGTGCAGCCATAGAAAAGACAAGCAGCTCTGTCTGTCCTGATACGCACACAATGTACTGATGGCTGTGAAATAAAAGTTGCGAGTATAGAATACAATTTACAGGGGGCTGCAGATTTAGCTCAGCGGCATAAGTGCCTGCCTTGCGAGGAGGCAGTAGTGAGTTCAATCCTGGGTACCGATAAAAAGGAAAAAAGACAAAAAAAAAAAAAAAAAAAATACAATTTACAGAGCGCCACCGTACCAGCAGAGTCCCAGGTCTGAGAAAAGCCAGATAGTGACTGGACACAGCCCCAGGAGTGTGGCCTGCTCAGACCCTACCTCAGCCTCCAGGCAGCTCTGGTCTCTGCAGCTGGAGACCTCTTAGGGCAATGGTGTGACACTCACAGGTATTCTCCTGTTTAGGAACAGGAGACCCAGTAACTTCCTGGCCCTGTTTAAACCACTTACTAGCAAGAGGAAATGAAACTTAATGATTGACTTAAAACTAGACCAGTCAGGACCACCCCTGGGGGCCAGTGCCCACCTCACAGAAGGAGGTACCTCAGCAGTTGATGGGTGGCTGTGAAAAGGTGGCTTCTGTCAGGAACAAGGAAGCGGGCAGTGAATGTCAGTCACAGGAGGAGGGCCGACTACAGGGAGGGTGGGGACCATTCTAATCTGTGTGTCTACAGTTCAGGATAACAGCAGCTGCAGAATGACAGCAACCAGTCTCTGCCATTCCGGGTCCCTGTCCAGCCACCACCTGTGGGGAGCCAGCCCACCCCAGTGTGTGCACACCCAGGAGCTGTTTGTAGGGACCCAGTCCTGCTGCTTGTCACCATCACCTGGGTGCCAATGAGGATGAAAGACAAACAGACACACAGTGTAGCAGGCACAAGCCGTTAACGTAACACAAGGCTGACCACCTTCCTTCCCCTGTTAACACGCACCCCGTCAACAGCCTGATCTCAAATCCATCTTTATGAATTACTTGTGATCATGGGAAGTAAATTAGAATTTTCAAGGCTTTATTATTACAAAATTGAAAATGGTTCTCAAATTGGAAGACAAAGCTACAGAAAACATTTCTCTTAACTGAGGAACAAACAACACCCTCTATATAGTTTCTGAAATGTGTGTTAGACTGTTTGATTTCAGTTACTCTGTTAAATTCTTTTTTTTTTCCAGTTTCTTTTCTTTCTTTCTTTCTTTTTTTTTTATTTTTATTTAAGGAGAAAAGAAAAGAAAGAAAAAAAAAACAGTGAAGGGGTACAAGTTATACAGATTTACAGAAGAAAAAAAATGCGCAGTAGGAAATCACTAGTTAATGGATTACATATTGCCACCTTAGAAATAATTGTTCAAGTCACAAAATTAAAGCCTGTAGAGTGGACATTCCAACAATGATACTGCAAACAGTTCTGTTCAATGATCCAATAAAACTCTGTGATATCATTTTCTATCTTATACACTTAAATATACATGCAGTTATATAGTTTAGAGCACTTTCTTTTCCTCTCTTTTGTACAGTGACTATTACACATTTTGGGTTTCATTGCTCCCACGGTTCTTATTGCTTTTTTGGAAGAGAGTAAAACCAAATGTGACATAACAGAACAGAATCGGTCAAGTCAAAAGGGTGGATATAATAGATAATATAAAAACATAATACAAGGTGATCAACAATGGTTACCATAATGCCTCCCGCTATTTCTAATAGAATTGCCTATATCATTAGTTGTAATACAATTGAACAAAACAGTAAAGAATAAAACCGACAAAACCAAAACATTGGAGATATTGTAGGTCTTCAAAAGTAGATAAAAGTCAACGAGAATGGGCGTTATAATGAATCTCATTATCTTCTCAGCTGATGCCTAAACTTTCGAACCTGATACTATCCAGCAAAACAGAATAGAGGAACCTCAGTCAAAAACAAGATGGTGAGAGTAATACAGGGCTTCAAATCGAGATAATAGAAAGTCAAAGTGGGTTACTATATTATATCCTGCTATATTTTTCCCTTTAATTAAATGGATAAAAATAAAAAAGTAAATAATGGAGTGGAGATTGAGAAAAAAGAGGACATAACAGCGAAACAGGGCAGATCAAAACATAACCATTTAAGCAGAATAGTGTTTCACCACCAGATATTTCCGACCCAAAAGTAGTTACCATATTGACTCCCTCCCTGAAGTCCTTGAGTACAACTTCATATACTGTAGCATTAAGTATATCAAAACAATGTAAAACCACTTAAGAGAATGACAGCATTACAGAGTATTTAGAATCGACTAACAGAAAATGAACAATGGTCTCTGTATAATCTCCTTGTCTTTAAAAGGTTTTTGCTTATACTATCGTACATAACAAAATCCAATAAGATACAACCTGTTTAGACCATTGGAGACAGAAGAACAAAAGCTAGATGAGACTTCAAAACAAGATGGTACTAAATCAGCATTACCTATTAAGATGTCATTTTCTCGAAAATAGCTGTTCCTATCATCCAATCTTCTCTGTCTCATTTCTGTTGAGCTCTTTTTCTGTCAGTAGCTGTCAGTTTGTCTTCTTCATTTTGTTCTCTGCTCCATTCGTTGTGGCCTCCCCGCCACTATTTCTGGGTTCTTTGTATTTTTCTTTTTTTAGAATATCCTGCAATACTTTCTGTAGGGTTGAATTGGTGGTTGCAAATTCCCCCAGTTCCTCTTTATCCTGGAAGCACCTCGTTTTTCCATCAATTTCCAGGGACAGTTGTGCAGGATATCTCAATCTTGGCTGGAGATTATTATCTTTCAAAGCTTGAATTATTTCCCCCCATGCTCTTCGTGATTTGATGGTTTGTGAAGAGAAATCTGCTGTAATTCTGATGGGTGTTCCCTTGTAAGTGATCTGTTTCTTGTCTCTTACAGCTTTTAATATTCTGTTCTTGTATTGAATTTCTGGAATTTTTATTATTATATGCCTGGGTGTTTCTCTGTTAGGGTTGTAGGTAGCTGGGGTCCTGTATGCCTCATACATCTGAGTATCTTTACCTTTTGCTAAATTAGGAAAATTCTCCTGGATTATTTCTGTGAGTAGCTTTTGTAGTTCACTTGTTTGTGTCCCTACTTCTTCTTTTATGTTCTTAATCCTTAAGTTATGGCTCCTCTTATCATCTTCTTGTCTTTGTATTATTGCTGTTTGTTTCTTTGTTATTTTTAAGAAGTTTTTCATTTCATTCTCCCATATTTCAAGTCTGTCCTCCAGTTCAGATAGTCTGTCCTTAGTTTCTTTCAAGCTGTTATGCCAGTCTTGGATAGACTTCTTAATTTCTTGATAGTCCCTTTGAACCTGCTTCACATACTCAATGCTTTCTCTGTTTTCTCCATCAAGCAATTCTCCCCTCTTTTTCTGTTCTTCCATTCCACCATCTGTTTTTTCCTGGGTGGTGCTTAACATTTCTTTAACTATTCTGCATACTTCTAGCTTCAGGTCGTTGATAACTTCATTCCTGAATTGGTCTATGAGGCTCTCTATATGGCGCTTAATGTATATTGGTGCGGTGTCCACTATTGCCTGTTTCTCAGGATTAGGGGCCAAGGAGCCTTTTTTGTTGCTTCCCTTCCCCATATTTTCTGTTCCTTATAAAATGCAAGCTTACATAGGAGGCCCGGCTTCCCTGCCTGTCAGCCACAGCCTGATCAAATTGTGCTGGCTAGTTGTTCCCGCCCACCGCTGCGCACCAGGGAGTTGCGGAGGAGGCAGCCTACGCGGGAGTCAGTTGCTCCTCCGGGCCACCGTCAGGCTCTGGGATCTGGGTTAGGCCAGCCTACTGAGTCCGCCCGCAGCGTCACGTAGGCCAGGCGTTTTTCACCAATCCCATCCGAGAGGGGAATGTGTGGCTGGAGTCGCCACCGCGCCCTGCTCTTACAGGACTGCCTGAGCCCAGAAAGTCCTCCGCAGGAGTCAAACTGTGGTAGGGGGTCAGTTTCTCTCACTCACCTCGCCACCAGTCAGTTTTCGTGTACGCCTCCTTGTCCATCCTGTTTTCGACTGCGTTCGCAGACTCCCATTCCCAGAGCTCTGCGCGTCTCTCCTTGCCGAGCCGCTGTGGAGGCAGCCAGCCGCCGGGCGGCGGGAAACCCAAATTGCGGTTTCCAATGGCGCGGGGTCGAGCCTCTACACCGAGTCTTTTCTGTTCCTATTTTAGCGCCAGGACTGTATTCTAAGTTGGTTTCTCTCAGCCCAGTTCGTTCCTGAGTCAGCAGAGCATATCTCTACTGGTTCGTGTCTCCTTAGTCCGCATCATTCCTGGCCTCTGAGCCGAGCCTTTCAGAGAGCCTCCGGTAGTTGCTGTTGTCTGTCCGCCATGTTCTCCCGGAGTCCACTCTGTTAAATTCTGAAGAACTGGCAAAGTATGATTCTTCCGGCTACCTGAGATTTTATGGGCGAGGTCCTCGGGTTAAAGAGTGCAGGGGTGCAAGACACCAGCAGCCATGGAGGGCAGCGTGGGGTGGAGCGGAGGGCAGGAGTGCAGGGGCAGCTTGTGTCTTTGTTGTGTATTTCTCACGTGGGTTGTTACCACGTGTTCACATCCCCATAACCTGCACCTCCCTGTTTACCGTGCTAGGTCGTAGTTACACAACTACATCCCGCTATGCCTGCACTAGACAGTGGGGTCCCATTCTCAGGCGCCCTTAGACGTCCCTGGGCTTTGAAGCATTCTGAGAGGTTCCCCAAACTTACAGATGGAGGAAACTGAGCTTTGATTTCCTCTGAACTATTTCATTGGTTGGGATGATAGAATAATATATTTACCAGTAGAATTTAAAGTTTGATTATGAGATTGTGTAGCATTTTCATTTTGTTTACTCCTATAATGATAGGAATTGGTTGTTTTGTTTAAGACAAGGTCTTTCTAAGTAGTTCAGGATGGCTCTGAATTTACTATGTAGCTTAGGCTGGCCTCAATCCTGTGATCCTCCTGTTCCAGCCTCCCAAATGCTGGGATTACAGGCATGCTCTATGATGTCTTGCTGTAACTTCTTAACTTGAAAATGAATCAAGACCCACTACCTGAGAAACTGAAATAAGGGGCCTGCTAAGAGAACTGTAAATGGGGGGTGACTTGTGGGTTTGCATTTGGGTATTATGGCAGCAGGGATGAAGTGGCCTTTGATGTCTGGTAGATTCTGGACCATGGGATCTGTCTTTTTTTTTTTTATTTAAGGATAAAAAGAAAAAAAACAGAAAAAGGGTGCAAGTAACACAAAATTTAAAAAATAAACAGTAAGAAATCACTAGTTAATTGTTGGGAGAGTGGCACTGTCAAGTCATCAGACGCGGTGATTGCGAGGCCTGTAGGAAAGTACAAAAGCCTGAGCTAGATTACCCCTCTCATCGAGCCCGCCTGTGTGGCGCCTGTTTCCTGCTTCCTGATCCCTATCACCCCACTAAGTTCCCGCCTCGCAGGGTAGTCTGCCTAGCGCCTAATGTTGCTAGCCAATCAGCTTACGCGACCCGCCTTGATTTGATTGGAGGCCACAATCCTATATATAGCCAGTACCTCCACCCCTGGAGGAGAGAAGCATGGAAGGAGCCGCGGAGAGCGGACCGGTAGAGGCTTCGGGACAGACTGTAGAGAGAAGCACGGAAGGAGCCACGGGGAGCGGACCAACAGAGGCTTCGGCCGGGACGAATCCCGGGGTAGACTGTGAAGGAGGAGAGAAATAAAATAGAATACTTCGCCACCGCCAGATTTTGTCGTGTGTTCTTCCTGCCGGCCGGGAGCGACACCGACAGTTAATAGATTACATATTCTCATCTTAGAAATAGTTGTTCAAGTTACAAAATTGAAGCATATAATGGACTTTCAAACAGTGACAGTGCAAACAGTTTTGTTCAATGATCCAAAAAAAAAAAAAAAACAGTAATATGGTTATTTATCTTATACACTTAAACATATATGCAGTTATAACCTTTAGAGCACTTTCTTTTCCTCTCTTTTGCACAATGACAATTACACATTTTGGGTTTTATTACTCCCACAGTTCTTATTACTTTTTTTGAAGAGAGTAAAACCAAATGCGACATATCAGAACAGAGTCAGTCAAATCAAAAGGGTGGACATAATAGATAATGTAAAAACAATATACAAGATGATCAACAATGGTTAACATACTGCCTCTTGCTATTTTAAGAAGAATTGGCAGTTATAATAAAATTGAACTAAACAGTAAAGAATAAAACCAAAGCATTGGAGACATTACAGGATTTTAAAAGAAAATAATAGTCAACCAGAATGGGCATCATAATGATTCATATTGTCTTCACAGCTATGCCTATACTTTTGAACTTGGTGCTATCAAGCAAAGCAGAATAGAGGAAAATCAGTCAAAACAAGATGGTGAGGGCAATACAGGATTTCAAATCAAGTTAATAGGAAATCAAAGTAGGTTACTATAATGTATCCTGCTATTTTTTATTTATTTTTCCCTTAAAAAAAAAGAAAAAAGTAAATAATTTTAAAAAAAAGGGGATTGAGATTAAAAAAAAGGGCATAACAATAGAACAGCGCAGGTCAAAACATAACCATTTAAGCAAAATAGTGTTTCACCTCAAGATATCCTCACATAAAAACAGTTACCATAGTGTCGCTTTCCTTGAAATCTTTGAGTATAACTTCGTATACTGTAGCACCAAACATATCAAGACACTATAAAACCATTCAAGAGAATGACATTATTACAGGGTATTTAGAACCAATTAACAGAAAATGAACAATGATTTCTATATAAACTCCTTGTCTATAAAAGTTTTTGCTTATATTATCATATATAATAAAATCCAATAAGATACAACCTTTTAAGACCAATGGAGACAGAAGAATACAAGTTTGATGGGACTTCAAAACAAGATGATACTAAATCAGCACTAGCTATTATGATGTCTTGTTTTCTCCAATAGCTATTCCTACCATCCAATCTTCTCTGCCTCATTTCTGTTGAGCTCTTTTTCTGTCGTTTGTTGTCAGTTTGTCTTCTTCATTTTGTTTTCTGCTCCATTCATTGTGGCCTCTCTGCCACTATTTTGGGAATCTTAGTATTTTCCTTTTTTAGACTATCCTGCAGTATTCTCTGTAGAGTTGAATTGGTGGTTGCAAATTCCCCTATTCTGCTTATGTCTTGCTTCAGGTCATTAATAACTTCATTCCTGAACTCGTCTATGAGGCTCTGGAGATAGTGCTTTATGTCTGTTGGTGCTGTGTCTGATATTGCATGTTTCTCAGGATTGGGGGCCAAGGACCCTTTCTTGTTGCTCCCTCTTCCCATATTCTTTGTTCCTTATATATAAGCATATATAGGAGGCCCAGCTTCCTTCCCTGTCGGCCACAGTCTGTTTGAATTGTGCCGGCTAGGTGTTCCCACCCACCACAGTGCACCAGGGAGACACAGACCTGGGCAGTCTATGCCAGGCCCGCCCCTCCAGGTCAACCTACCAAAGGCTTCACCGCTAGGGTGCACCTCCAGGCACTGGGACCTGGGTTGGGCTAGCCTACTGGGTCTCAGCCAGTGGAGTCTCGAAGGCCTGGCACTCCCCACCAATCCCGCTTGATTGGGGGACATGTTGTCGGGCGCAGGCACTCAACACACCCCGCCCGGGACGATAAGACCACGTCAGCTTCCGCAATGCGCTAGGTCCCTCTCTAAATTAGCCAACCCGTGCGCACCTCGTGCTCACTCGTATTCGCCCCGTGCCGACTCTGTGGCAACCCCTGATTGGCCACAGCTGGGTATAGTAGCCAGAGCCTGGGTCCCATTCCCGCCCTGCTTCCTCGTGGCAGCCTGTGATTGGTCACGGCCGAATATATAAACCAGAGCCCGCGTAAATAAAGCGGCAGTTCCTGTTACCCACAAGAGCGTCCTCTGTCTCATTGGGGGGCTGCGCCGGTCACATGTGACTGAAGTCACTGCAGCATGTCGTTCCTGGAAGTCTGCCTGGTCAGAGTATGTCCTCCGCTGAAGCTTCCTTCTCTATGGAAGGGTCCCGATCCGCTCACTCACTGCAGGTCAATGCAGGGCACCCGGCCAGTCCCGCTCCCAACTCCATTCAATACTTCTCACTCTCAGAGCCTTCGCGCCTCTCTCCCCACTGTGCCAACCAGGAAGCAGCAGTGGCTACAGAAAATTCAAATCACATTTCCAGTGGCCCGGGGCCCAGCTTCCATGCTGAGATCTTATCTGTTCCTGCTATATCACCGGGATTGCATTTCCAGTTGGTTTCTCTTAATTTAGTTCGTTCCTGGGTCGGCAAAGAATATCCCCCTTGCCTAGGACTTCCTATCCGGCACCATTCCTCGATTTCAAGTGCAGTTTCTCAAAGAGCCTCCGAAGCTGCTGCTATCTATCCGCCATGTTCTTCCGGACTCACCATGGGATCTTTCAAGCCTGAGACAGTAGAAGCAAGCCTGGGCCAGCTGTCCAAGCTCATACACAGGGGCTGGCACAGGGATGAGGTGAGGCTTGAGCCAAACGGCATCCAGCAGTGTGTCCCAACAGCGGCTAGCGTAGACAGGAGAGCAGCAGTTTTTACTAATTTTCTGGGTTGGGCTAAAGTCCGCCAGTTCCCACCAGCCAGGTGCACGGTTCTGAATGTTATTTCCCTTTGAGGTGGATTTGGTGCACCTGGTGATCACAGCCACTTTGTTGTTGCAGCTGTGGAATTTGGTGTCTCTGATGCTATCCCCTGGCCTTGTGGGCTGGGCCCTGGCACAGGGCTGAAGGGTTCCGACGATGAACCCGAGGGTGGAGAAGAGGGGAGACAGAGAAAAGGAAAACACAGACCTGCTCCTGCGGGCAGAGGGCCAGGCTAACCTCCATGACAGGCAGTCACAAAACACTGAGAAACGGTCAGCAGAGCTGAGTGGGATCCGCCCCAAGAGCTGAGACAGCAGGGGGCAGATACCTGGCAGGTCTGCTCTGGCTCCAGGGAAAGCTCAGTGTTCTCAGCAAGAGAGGGCTTCCCACGCTACTCACTCGGGGGCTGTCGACTGCACGTCTCACCTGGCTGAACCTCCAGTTCACGATTTCTAAGTTGACTAAGAACAAGTGAAGCTAGAGGGCTTGCCTTCTGTGCGTGTGTGTATGTGTTACTAGGGGTTGACACACCAAGGCCTTCCCATACAGCTATGTTCAAAGCCTTTAAAAAAAAAAAAAAAATATATATATATATATATATATATATATATATTTACATATTTATTTTGAGACAAGGTCTTGTTAAGTTGTCCAGGCTAGCATCAAATTTGGAAATCCTCCTGTCTCAGCCTCCCAGAGTGCTGGGATTTCAGGCATGTGCCACTATTCCTAGCTCAAATCTGTAGTTTTATCAGGGTCTCATCCCAGGTTTGCTCAAACACGCCATGCTACACAGGTGGTAGTGTACTGTGTCCTGTGCTTGGCTCAAAAATACCCCCCCAGCCAGGTGTGGTACAGCATACTTGTAATCCCAAAACTTGGGAGGATGAGGCAGGAGGATAGCTGCAAGTTCAAGGCCAGCCTGGGCTACATGGTGAGACGCCTGTCTCAAAAGCAAAAAACCCATCCTTAAGTGGTAGGTGAGCAACCCCACTCCAAACCCAGTCTCATCTTCGACAGCATCCTAGGAGGCTCAGAGTGTGGCAGTTTCTGTTCAATGACCCCAGCGTCACTGGATTTTAGTTAAACACATGCTGGCCAGTTTGTTCCTCCCAGTGCCATCCGTGGACAGCTGCTCCCTGGTGATAACAGCTCTGTCAGGTCCTTTCCCCAGTGCCCGCTAGGGTCGAGTACAGGACCTGATAACAGGAGCTTCACACCGTGGAGCACTACTGTGCCATAAAGAAGGATAAACACGCCTGGGGAGGAAAGCGGATGGGCCTTGAGGTCACGGGCCTTGAAATAAATGAGACACACAAGCTCCAATAGTACATGATTTTTCTCATATAACAAACCTAAACTATAAGCAAACCAAAGGGCAAAACAAAAGATGTATAAAGAAACAGGAAAGGGACAAAAACAGAAATGAAGCGCACTGCGTGCACAGACCAGCTCGAGCGATGTCATCGTTATATACTGCAAACGTGAACTAGTAAAAGGGACATTAAAAGAATTCAGAAGAAGAAAATAGGATGAGAAGCCAGGCCGAGGCAGGGATGGCGCCTGACCTCACTTCCCAGCAGCTCTGGGGACGCAGCCCTTCCCCTCTCCCCGGGAGCATCGCGGCTCCTGGACTCCGCGTGGGTACCTTCCTCCCGGAGCACGTGCAGGTCCCGGGTCCCACGCGCTGGGTCTGCAGCCCACAGCTCCAGCCGTGCCCTGGCGGCCTCTGCTTGGCCTGGGCGCCGCATCCCCGCTGGGCCGTCTACCTGGAGTGCCTGCCAGCCGGCTCGCCAGTGGCGCCCTCCTTCCCTTCAGCAGCCAGAGAGGCTGTGGGGAGTAACGTTTGCAAAGGGGAGTGTAGAGTTCCAGGCTCCCCAGCTCCCGGAAATGTGGCGGAGAGCCCCGAGCTCCGAGGAGTTTCCAGACCCCGCACCTCAGGGTCCTGCCCGCTCGGCCCCTCCTCCGATCTCACCACTTCCTCCTCCGGACCCGCCCCCTCATTAGGGCCCGCCCCTCCCCATTCGGGCCCGCCCCTCCTCCTCAGGGCCCCGCCCCCTCCTCCCCGAGCCCGCCCCCTCCTCGGACCCCCTCCTCCCCGGGCCCGCCCCCTCTTCCTCGGGCCCCGCCCCCTCCTGTACGTGGCAGCTCCTCCACTCCAGGCAGCCGGGTTCGGATCTCCCCGCTGCGCCCTGCACCTTGCGCCCTGCGCCCGACGACCCGGGACCTCCTCCGAGAGCTGAGGGCAGGGCCGAGGAAGGCGCTGGGCGGGCGGAGGGGACCGAAGCCGCCCGCGCCCCCTCCCTCCCCATCCCCTCTGGTCCGCCCGCGGCTGCCCCGATTTCTGGCCGGCCCGGCCTGTTCCGGGCCTCACTGAGAAAACGGCCCGGGGTCGCCTGGCCGGCTTCGGTGCCATCCGCGGCCCGGGGCTGCCAGCCTGCTTGGGGCACAGGCCCGCGGACTCAGACCCGTGCTTCGGATCGGAAGCCCGCAAGGCGGCTGCAAACCCCTGCAGATGTCCGGGCCGAGGCTTTGGGGACCCCGCCCTTGCCCGGGGCGCCCCCTGATGGGCCGCCCTGGGGCTGCGGCCTCCGCGGGGCGTCGGAGGGGGAGCGGGAGGCCGGGGAGGCGGGGCCGAGCCCGCATTAGCTTGTGTGATTGGTGCTGGGGGCTTTGAATGTAGTTTTTGCTGATTGCCAGCAAGTCTCCAGCGAGTGTACTTTTCAGGCGAGAATATTTTAGTGCTTTATCTCAGCCTGGCTCACGGAAGGCCGCCTGCTGGACAATACCGCGGGGTGCGGACCCAGGGGGCTGACCCTTGGTTTCTCAAAAGCGGCCTTTCCTTTTTCACTTCCCACTCCTCCCCGCCCGTCTCTCCCTTCCCCTTCCTCCCTCTTCCCCTTCTCTTTCTTCCTCTGCCTCTGCCTCTGTCTGGGATGGTGACTGGATCACAGGGTGCTGTACTGTCACTGGAGTCACGCAGATTAAATCACGGTTGGGGGCGTGGCCTGGGGCGGTGTGTCTTCTGTGGGCGTGGCCTTGGAGAAGGAGGTGGTCTCTGTGGGTGTGGCCTGGGGAAGAGGCGGTCTCGGTGGGATTACTGGTGTGCACCACCATACCTGGGAAATGCCTACTGCGTGCTTGACCTGAAGTTCTAAGAGACTTATGTATATCTTCCCTTCTCCTTTTTTTTGGAGACAGGTTCTCACTATGCAGTTCAGGCTGGCCTTGAGCAACTTGCAAATGATTCTCCTGCCTCAGCCTCCCAAGTGCTGGAATTACAGGAGTGCACCACCACGCCCAGCTTTTTACATGTGTATATCTTTATAATAATTTACCTGCCCCTTTTCCACTAAGTCATTTTCAAATTGATTTCTTTATTTGCAGTTGAAAATATCTTCACTGGAAGTGACCTCGTGAGCCTATGAAACTGGATTGTTATATTGATCTGTGCATTTTCAATGTACAGAAACTTTACACGGGGGGGGGGTGGAATAGGACAATACATTGGGTTCCCTCTCAGGTATAACTGATACATTGGGTTCCCCCTCAGGTATAACTGAGATGCGACCTGGAGAGTTTATCCTCGTCGACAATTGCCTGGAAATGAGGGATTATAACACAAGCTGAGCTGGATAATAAGTGAATGTACAGGCTCAAAGAACAGCAGATCTAGGGGAAGAATTGTGGGTTATTCTCCACTGCCGACTGACTAAAGGGTTAGCAGCTTACAGTACTCACTTATTACGCCTCAGTGCAAGACTGAGATCTCTGTCAGCCCAGCTAGTTCTCATCTGGTGGCTGAGGAATAATCTGCTCCAAATTGTTTCCCAGCACTTGGGAGGCTGAGGCAGGAGGATGGCTGCAGTTTTGAAGCCAGCCTGGGCTACTATAGTGAGTTCAAGTGCAGCCTCAACTATGTAATGAGACCCTTCTCAAAAAACAGAAGAAGCAACACATTCTTGGCAGAATCCAGTTCCTCAAAGTTGTAGGACCATCTGGGCAGGGTAGTGCACTCTTGTTATCCTAGCACTCTGGAGGCTGAGGCAGGAGAATCACTGTGAGTTTGAGGCCAGGTGGGCTACAAAGTGAGTTCAAAACCAGCCTGAACTACATCGTGAAACATTGTCTCAAAAAGATGAAGAGGGGGACTGGGGTTTTAGCTCAGCGGCATAAGCGCCTGCCTTGCAAGCAGGCAGTCGTGAGTTCAATCCCTGGTTACCGATAAAAACGAAACATACCAAAAAAAAAAAGATGAAGAGGGAGGTAGAGAAGGGAGAGGAGGGGGCTGGAGGAAGAAGGGGGCAGCAGGACTGAAGTCCCTTTTGTCTCTGGCCGTGTGTGTGTGTGTGTGTGTGTGTGTGTGTGTGTCCAAGCCCCCCGGTGTCCCATGTCCTTCCCCATGAGGTCCCAGAGGCAGCTCATGACACCCGTGCTCGTTTCCTTCCGGACCAATGGGAGCGAGCCCCTGGCTGCCTCTTGGTGGCCCAAGTGATTAGGTCCCCCTGGCCGACCTGCCTGTCTGTGCCGTGCAGAGGTGAGGCCACGGTCATTCCATCCCAGTGGCCGTGCTGCACTGCGTCTGGTAGAAGACCTGCCGGGGTGCAGTCCCTGGAGGCCAATCTCAGGGACAAAGTTTTTGGAGAGAGAAAGAGCCTATTTGCAAAGCAGCCAAGCACAGAGCTGCGTGAGCTGCATTAAGGACAAAGAAGCAGGGTCTCCAGGGCGGGGAGAGAGTGGTCTCCACCCAGCCTGCCCAGCTCCTCAGCTCCTCAGGGAGCGATGGGGATGGGACGGTGAGGTGGGGCTCCCTCCTGCTATCACCCTCCCCTCACCCACTGGACACTGCCTGGGCACAGCGCAGAGGTGGCAGGCCATCAGGTCTCAGGAGCGTAACCAAGCCCAGTTGACCTCAAACTCAGGACGATCCTTCTGCTCAGCCTCCCCGAGTGCTGGGATTACAGTGTGCACCACTATGCCTGGCCTAGTGCTGGTTTTTTTAAAAAATATTATTGTTATTATTTTAATTTTTATTAGTACAGAATAATTACGTGCATGCTGGGGCATCGGTGTGCGTAGCTTACAGCTTAAGTCCTTCTCCTCCCCGCCTCCCTGCCCCTCCATCCTTTGTCCCCTGCCCACCTGTAGAAGGATCCTGCTCCCTGCTTCCTGTACCCGTCCTTTAGTTTGCTCTGTATTGACACTTTGGGTTTCTCATATAAGAGAAGCCCTGTGAATCGGACACACAGGTGTAAATACCACATTGTTTCTTTGGTGTGAGAAGCCAAACAGATAAATAAAGACCAGAATGCATAATAGATATTGGGACATGGGAGGAAAAACTTCAAATGGGGAGGAAAAAACAGGAGGGGCGGGAAAGAAGGAAGGAAGGAAGGGATAAGAAAAAAAAGAGTGGACGGAAAAACGGAAACTGAGCTTTTGTAAATAGGGAGGGGAAGAGGAATGGGGGGGAGATGGGCAAAAGGACTCGAATGTAGGGGTGCACTTCTTTCTACCCAAGCGCCTGTGGAGGCCACAGAGGCTGCTTCTGAGGCTGAGCTGCACGGCCATGATACGATGTCTTTTTTTTTTTTTTTTTTGTCTTTTTATCGGTACCGGGGATCGAACTCACAACTGCCTGCTTGCAAGGCAGGCGCTTATGCTGCTGAGCTAAATCCCCAGCCCCGATACAATGTCTTTAACTCCTCAGGATTCCTGGAAGGGCCAGCGCTGGCTGGGAGGAAGGGCATTTCTGGTGTTGGTTTTCTGAGGAGTCTTCACACTGATTTCCATTGTGGCTCTGCTACTTTGCATCCCAACCAGCAACCCAAAAGGCTTCCTTTTAGGTTCTGTTTGGTTTTGGCTTAGTTTTTGAAGTGGGTCTAACTTTGCCATCTAGGCTGGTCATAAACTCTCTCTGTGGCCCAGGCTGGTCTCAGACTCACAGGGGTGCTCCTGCCTCAGCCTCCTCCCAAGCGCTGGGGCCATAGGCAAGCGACTGCATGCTCAGCCAGGGTACCTTTTAGAATTAGCAGCTTTTAAAGCCCAGTGCAAGCCAGTGACTGACATCAGCCCTGCAGACGGCAGCTCTCAGAAACGGAAGGGAATTGCACTGCAGGGCCCTGGGGCGCAGCTGGGTGCTGCTCAGCCCTCACAGCAGAGGGGCGGAGATGTCACCCGCACCTCTGGAATACAGGCCGGGGCACAGCTGCTGACTTGACATGGTGACAACAGTCTCCCCACGATGGGGCTGCCCGAGCTTGTCATCAGCCCTGACCTGAGTGAGAAAGTCTGGCCCAGACTAAGGAAAGTCAAGGCACTCAGGGAAAATCGGGGTGTTGTTGCCAGAGAAGGAAGCCTCCATGTCAGAAAACTCCGCGGGTTGCACCCGGGCTACGGTTGCTGGTGCTGAGTCAGTTTTGTGCGGCTTTGTTTTTTCTTCTTTGGGTTCCCTGATTGTTTTCTCCCCCAAGACGCCTCCTCGGGCAACTTCTTCCTCCCGGCCTGCTCAGTACCCCAGCTCCCCCCACACTGAGGCCTCAGGGACCTCAGTATCCCCTGGAACCTGGCATCTGGGGTGCAGCCTGGCCCCCTGCACCCAGCCCGCTCATCCGCCCTCTGGACTCACCGCTAGCGGAAGAGGTGGACAGTGTGTGTGTGTTGAATTTGCACACTTCTTCCAGCCCACACACCCAGATGCGTGTGACATCCCAGACAGCAGCGATGATCCCAGATCCAGACTGCTTTCCTGTCCTTCCCTTCTCCCACCTCTGTGTCTTCTCCCCACTCCTGTACAGCTTCTTTCTGGGATACTCCCTCTATTCTCTGTGTGTGTGTGTGTGTGTGTGTGTGTGTGTGTTTGAGACAGGGTCTCTGATGCCTGTCACACTGACTTGAACTCGGCAGTCCTCCTGCCTCAGCCTCCTGAGTGCTGGAATCACAGGCATGTGCCTCCATGCTTGGCTACCTCCTCCATTCTAATAGATAATACCAGCCAGGCCTGAGTTCAAGGCCAGCCTGAAACAGATAGCAAGACCCTGCCTCAAAACAAAAGCAACAACAAAACAAACAATCCCTTCCACTACCCTACATCTTCCAGGGGACACAAGCACCCTGGGAAACCGGGAATTAACCAGCCCGGCTCTGCGGGAGTGAAATGAGGATGACCCCCCGGAGACAGAGGCCAGCTCCGCCCTCAGGACAGTGCGCAGGGGAGCCCAGGCCGCCAGCGTCGAGAAAACTCAGGTGGGCAGGACCGGACCGCAAGGCCTGCTCGAGAGCCCGAGGGGGAACCTCCCAGGTGTTGGGGCCAAGTCGGGGGGGGGGGGGGGGGCAAACGCAAAGGAAGTGGTCACCGAGGAACCTCCTTCACCGAGATGGCAGCTCGAGGCGGAGACCTTGGATGGGAGGTGACCGGATGGGGGCGCAAGAGCCGGCCTGCCCCTCCCCCTCCCCTCCCCCTCCCCCACCCCGACCCCCACTCCCGAGCTCTTCTGTGTCTCTGCCCCGGCGCTGCCCCGACAATGCAAGCGTCCCCCGGGGCGAGGACCTTCCGTCTGGTCCGGTGCTGAGACTGACGGGTCGCAGAGCGGAGCCAGCTTCCCACGCAGCAGTGGGTGGCGCTGCACGGACCCGGCCGTCCCCACACCCGGGCCTGCAGGTGCCGGCAACCCCCGCCCCCCCAGCTGTCACCGCGGAGCCCGCTCAGCGCAGCACGCAACCCGCCTCCCTCCCTTCTGCCTTTTACTCCGAAACGGTGGGGATCACACACGCACGCGGCTCTTGGTTATTTTACTCAGAAATAAATTTCGGTTTAAACATGGAAGAGCTCGCTGGTTCTCTCTGTGGAGCCTGGCAGCTGGGTTTACAGGTGCTAATTATTCCACCCACCCATCCCCTGCGGCTGAATATTTAGATTCTTTCCAATCTTTTGTTATTGCAGAAAAATATCTGTACCACCCCCTGTACACATGCAAATACATCCACAGGGTGTGTGTGTGTGTGTGTTGGTACTAGGGTTTGGGCCCAGCACTCACACACTTGGCTATACCCATAGCCCTTCTTTATGTTTATTTAGAGACACTAAGTTACCTGTGCTGGTCATGAAACCTCCTGCCTCAGCCTCCCAGAATTTTAGGATTTCAGGAAGAAACCTAAAAATAAGTTGTAAAATCTACGAGGCTGTTGATAATAGTTCTGGAACATTTTTCTTTGCTTTATCTCAAGGTAAAGTGCACCCAGCCGAACACAACATTCAGAGAAAACAAAGGTTAAAAATTATCTCCTTTCTTTTAGAATTTCTTTTTTGGGTAGGTGACAGACTCACACAGTTCAAAACTGAAGCACAACCCAAGAGCCAGGTGTGGTGTGCACACCTGTGATCCTGGTGCTGAGGGAGGCTGAGGCAGGAGGATTGCAAGCTCAGGTCCCACTTGAGAAAAACAGTGAGATGTTATCTCAAAAAATAAAAAGGGCCGGGTGATAGAGTTATTTCCAAAAGATGAAAAATATTAACAAAAGATGAGAAATATAAAATAAAAAGCGGCCTTTATTCTGAGAACACGGAGAGAGATGACCGACACCCCACCGCTGGCGTCCGACGATCTCTCCGGTGGACACGCGGCGTGGGGGCCTGTAAATAGCCTCGGTTTGGGGTGGAACCTAAGGCGGGCATTAGGGATACACAGGTAGCCCATTGGTCCTAGGTTTGGCGCCATATGTAAATTCCCAGGGGCGGGAAGATGGCGTCACAGGTAACTTCCTAGGGGCAGGGCAAGATGGGGCTTCCTGCTTCCGGTTGTGGCTTTCCTGGCTACAGTGTCTTGTCTGGGCCAAAACCTTTCACCGGGGATATAGCTCAGTGGTGCAGCACCTTAGTACTGCAAAAAGAGAAAAAAAGCACCCCGCCTGCCCCGGGAGAGGTCCGTGGAAATCCCACCGTCCATCCCACTTCTCTTCCTGGCCCGTGGCCCCCTCCCAAAGACGAATGATGCCTTTTGTCAGAAAAATGTCACGGATTTATTCCTTACTTAGCTTTTTAATACAAATAATGGATCATAGGGCCCAAGCCTGTAATCCCAGCACACTAGGAGGCTGAGGCAGAAGAGCAAGACTAAAGCCAGATCCAGGCACGATGGTGCACATCTTAGATCCCAGCACTTGGGAGGCTGATGCAGGAGACTGCTGTGAGCTCAAGAGCAGCCTGGGTTACAAAGTGAGTTCAGTCTGAACTGCATACTGAGACCTTTTCTAAAAGAAAAAAGAAAAGAAAAGCAACCAAGAAACCCTCAAAAACCAAACCCAAACAAAGACCCCACAAAAAAGTTTAAGTCCAGCCTGGGAAATTTAGCAAGACCGTCTCTCAAAATACAAGAGAGATAGGGATGTAGTTCATTGTGCAGGCGCTGGGTTCTATGCACAGTAACTGGGAGGAGGAGCAGGGGAAGGGGAGCAGGGGGAGAGGAGGGCGAGGGCGAGGGCGTGGGAGGATTTAAAACCCATCATCCACTAAGCCAACTGATGGGACCCCCAAATGCACGTGGGAGCACAAGGGTCTTTTTGCTTCTTCCTTGCAGCCAGGTGGAAGCCTTGGCCCTGGCCTCAGTGGTCTGTGCCTTGAAGGGGCTGGATGACTCAGCTGGCAGGTTCTTGGGGGCACGCACACTGAGTGTGTCTGGGATCACATCCAGTCTTCCCGATCGTTTTGAGTGTGCACTCATTCTCCACGTCGCGGGGGCCGGAGCTGGAGGGAGAGGAGGGGCTGGAGGAATTACAGGCAGCCGCTCGGGTGCTGGCGAGCCCCGGCAGAGAAGCCGTAGGGAGAGCACCCTGCTGGACGCGGTGCGGCCTGGAGACCCGGGCGGCAAGGCGGGGCTGCTGGAGCGCGCCCTCTGGCGGAGGAGGACTGTGTGCGTCCCCGCGGGCTCCCCCCTCTATCCCCCCAGAGTCAGGACAGTTCATTGCACGGGGAGGCTGCTCGCTGCTCTTCTGTCCCTCCACTGTCTTAGGCTGCTTTCTGGTTCTCGAGAATGACATTGCTGCACGCAGGACATCGAGTCTTTGCACTTGCTTACGGTGCACTTGGGAAACTGAAATTTATTCATTTATCTTTCATTTTTCTGTTTTTCCAGAGTCTCACTATGTAGCCCAGGCTGGCCTTGAACTCATGGTGATTCTCCTGCCTCAGCCTCCTAGTGCTGGAATTCCAGGCATGCACCACCATACCCAGCCTGAAGTTTATCCTAAAATTTAGATTTTAAGCCTGAAGAGTTGCAGCCATGTCAGGGGGACATGCAGTTTGAGGTCCCCACTCTACTTGAATCAGTCTGGGTCTCTCTGTAGGTTCATAGAGTTCCAGGGGAATCTGGTGAAGTAGGAAAAAGGAGATGGCTAGAGAGGCAGACAGAGACGGAGCAGGGCGAAGGCATGGGTGAATGCTGGAGCAGCCCTGGTGCTGTAGAAACCTGGCTGAGTAAATGGATTCCAGAATCTCTGAGTGTCATTGATTCATTTCTTAAATCATTCTTTGTAAGGGCTGAAAGGATTTTGGCCCAGACGGGACACTGTAGCCGGTAAAGCCTTGAAGGCAGAACCAAAGAGCTCCATCTTCCCCACCCCTAGGAATTTACCTGTGGCATGAATACCAATGGGCTACCTGTGCATCCCTAATGCCCCTCAGGCACCACCTCAAACCTAAGCTACATATATGCCCCCATTCCACATGTTGGACGGAGAGAATGCTGGATCCCGGTGGGTCGGGGAGTCTCTCCCCACATTCTTAAAATAAAGGTCATTTATATTTAATATTTCTTGGCTTTCCCCCCATGCCAGAATTCCATCAAGGGTGTCATTGAACTGGGAAGACTGTTATAGCCTAGTTCTAACCAGTGGGCCTCATTCCTGTTCTGTATGCGCCGCTCAGCTCCCCCATTCCCTTCCTATCTTTCAAGGTTAAGTTTCTATTTCCTGAGAAAGCTATAAAAGCCTTAGGTATCAGTTTCCTGTAATCCCCTCCCCTACCCCTCATCTGGCTATCTGTAATAAAATGTGCTGTTCTTTAAGAAATGCTTAACTTCAAGGAAATTACAGGAAGTTCTGTAAAGCCCAGGTGCTACCTAACTGTGTCAGTGATTACAACATTCCTGTGGTTTTCAGCTTTAAAAGCCTAATTCCCCAGCTTTGAGGCACACAGTCTCCAAATTGGCTCCCAGAGATTGCGTCATGAAGCCTGGCCTAAAATAAAGCCTTTGCTCCCCAAATTTTAATTTCTTGCTTCCTTGGATTTTATTCCGGGGTCCGAGCTATCACATTTGGGGGCTCGTCCGGGATGGGAGCAAGACTCTAGACTCATTTCTGAACATTTGAAAGTAAGTACTCTGGAGGGTTTGTTTGGGCCGCAGTCAGTTTGTACTCTCGGGGAGGGGATGCCCTCAATTTGGGAAGTGGGGACCTCCCGAGGACAGAGTCAGTTGGTTTTTTTGGGACGAATCTCGTCTGTTTGTATAGTTTTTGGGACAAACTTCATCCATTTGTGACTCTGCCCCAGGTGGGGAACTGCTCTGTTGGTTAATTTGTTAATTCTTCCAGATCCCAAAATTTGACCAATTTTTGAGCAAAGGCCATTTTGCTGCAGCTTGTCTTGTCTTGTATGTCTGTTTGTGTGTCCATTTGTTCTAATTGTTCTCCTTTTGGTTACCCCAAATCTAACAGAACATTCTCTCCTAGGAACACCTTCTACGAGCCCAAAGCGGACAAAGGGATTTAGATATTTATGTTCACTGTTTTTGTTTAGAATTGTCTGCCTGTTTGAATTTGTTACTAACTTAGGGGCTTGCTGCCCATTTCTGTTGCAGGATCCATGTGGCTTATTAGACTCAAGGTTCATAATAAAAAAATTATTTCCTTTAGCTCACCAAACTGTGCATGAAGCAACCTTTGTTTGTGTCTTTTATGTTGTGGCACCTTGTTTAATGTTTTAGTCCTCAATTGATTACTTGCAACCTCGGCATGCCTTTTAAAAAAAGAGTATTTTCTTTCTGTACACATTCTTACAAATGTAAACATATGTGCACATATATATGTATATTTATGGTTTTTAAGAATCATATCAACTTTACCAAGTAAAAACCAGGTCATACTGTAATTGAGCCAGTTAAAAGGTTACAGTTTTAGGGGCTGGGGATTTAGCTCAGTGGCATAAGCGCCTGCCTTGCAAGCAGGCAGTTGTGAGTTCGATCCCTGGTACTGATAAAAAGGAAAAAGACAAAAAAAAGTTACAGTTTTTTAAATTTTTTTTTGGTCTTTTTCATTTTTATTGGTACAGAGGATTGAACTCATGACCACCTGCTTGCAAGGCAGGTGCTTATGCCGTGGAGCTAAATCCCCAGCCCCTACAGTTTTTTTTTAAATACAGCATTTTAATGTGGTAAAAAGACATAAAATAGTTAAATATGTTTTAGACTACTAAAAGGTCACTTCAAGGATTTTGTTAAAGGTTTTTATGTTGTCTAAAAAGCAAGAGAAAAAGGTAATTGACTAATAATAAGTAAAAAAATTGACTAATAGGGGCTGAAGATTTAGCTCAGTGGCATAAGCACCTGCCCTGCAAGCAGGCAGTCGTGAGTTCGATCCCTGGTACCGATAAAAAGGAAAAAGACAAAAAAAGAAAAAAAAGAAAAAAATTGACTTATAATAAATTTTTAAAAAGGCCGATCTAAATTTAAAAGAAATGACTATTGTGCCTAATGTGATTATAGAGATAAGATACAAGTTCTTGCATGTGCTGTGAACATCTGGGAGATTATGCAGCACAAGTTTTGTTACCTATGAAAAAGCCCTTTTTTGTTAAGAATATAATTTCAGTAAAATGATGGCCTGCCACGTGACACCCTGGGACAAAAGGTGGTGTGCCATCCAGATGAAGCCGGCTCTCTGATCTGGAATGCCAAAACCATGTTCTCCTTTTGTCCCACCCTGATTGGACATCCAGAGGTAAGGAGGATTCCCAGTATCGCCAGTTGTTCTCTTTGCAACTCAGTCGGCCCCACATGTTAGACAAAAATTGCAAAGCTTTGAGAGATTTGAGAAAATGCCCCTCAGCTAGTTAATAGAGATAGTCTTTGAGAACTGAGAGAATTTACAAGAAGCTAACAACAAGAAGATAACCAAGGTGTTAGAATTGGTCTATGAGAGAGAATTAAAAAAAAAAAAAAACAAGTACGAGAGTTTCTGGGGGCGGTTGGATACTGTAGACTATGGATTCTAAATTTTACTGAAAATCTTGCCTCCATATGACTCCCAAAAGGGAGAAACTCAAAATTCACTGAACTGGACTGATAAATGTGAACGGGCCTTCCGGCAGCTCAAGTGGGCCTTGACAGAGGCCCCAGCCCTGGGACTCCCTTACGTTACCAAGCTGTTCACCTTGTTCATAGATTCAGGGGCATTGCCAAAGGAGTCCTAACCCAGGACACTGGCCCTTGGAAGAGGCCCATAGCCTACCTCTCCAAAAGACTTGATCCGGTGACAGGAGGATGGCCCCCCTGCCTGAGAATGCTAGCTGCTGTGGCAATGTTACTTAAAAAGGCTAAAAAACTTACTTATGGACAGAAGATTTCTGTGGTGATCTCCCACAGTTTAGAGACTCTTATCAAAACCTCTCCCAAAAAATGGCTTTCGAACACTAGAATTTCACACTATCAGGCCTGCTCCTAGACCCAGAGTCGATAGTTTTCAAGACTTCCTCAGCTTTAAACCCAGCCACCCTTATGCCTGACGACAACCCGGAGAGGAACAAAGGAAACCTCTCCATGAGTGTGCTGACATCCTCGAACTGCAGCAGAATCTACGGGCTAACCTTACCGACTAGCCTTTGGGAAATGCCAACAACTGTTTCACTGATGGAAGCAGCTTCATCCAGAACGGCAAACAAGTGGCTGGGCCAGCAGTAACCACTGAAAAGGAGGTACTCTGGGAGCCTGGCATCCCTGCCCAAAAGGCGGAGCTCATTGCTTTGACTGAGGCACTAAAACTAACCACGGGAAAGACGGTAAACATCTATACTGACAGTAGATATGCTTTTGCTACTGTACATGTACATGGAGCCATCTATCAGGAGCGAGGTCTCTTAACCTCAGCTGGGACTAAGATAAAAAAATGCTCCACAGATCCTAGACTTGCTGGCAGCAGTCTGGCTCCCTCAGCGGGTTGCTGTTATTCACCCTGGGAAACAATTTGGCAAATCAGGCCACTCGAAAAATAGCCACCACATCAGAGGGGCCAACCGAGGAGGTAACTGCTCTGATGTTGGTTCCTCCCACTTTATCAGAACCGGTCTACGTAGAGAAGACCTGCAGTTAGCATCTCAACTTGGAGTGAAGTCCCCCACCCCAGGGGGCTGGTACCAGTTACCTGATAAATGACTACTGTTATGGAGGCACTAGGGCGGGAGCTGTTACACTGGGCTCACCAGACTACCTATTTAGGGAGAACTAAACTTGCTGAATTGTTCAGAACTTGGTTTTTTATTCCAAAACTCGGCAAACTGACCACCTCTTTGAGCTCCAGATGCCCACAGTGCTTGTTAGTCAACTCAGCCAAGAGCTCTACGCTGGAGACCACCCATCATCGAGGAATTGTTCCAGGAGAACATTGGGAAGCAGACTTCACAGACATGGTAAAGCCTGGTTTACAGGGGCACCACTATCTCTTGGTATTAATAGACACCTTCACTGGCTGGGTAGAGGCTTTCCCTACTAAGTCCGAGTCAGCCTTAGTGGTAGTAAAAAAGCTATTGCATGAGATCATACCTCGATTTGGCCTCCCAATATCAATGGGATAATGGCCCGGCTTTCATAGCCCAAGTCACCCAAAAGTTAGCCAGGCATTAAAGATTAATTAAAACTCCACTGTGCCCATCAGCCACAAAGCTCAGGGCAAGTAGAAAGTATGAACTGAACTCTCAAGGACACTTTAGCTAAGCTGTCTTTAGAAACTGGTGATAATTGGGTGAGCCTTCTTCCCTTTGCACTGTTAAGAGCTAGATGTACCCCATATGTTTCTGGAATTTCCCCCTTTGAGGCTATGTTTGGAAGGCCCCCTCCACTGGTCCCGAGACTGTCAGAGGACAAATTAGTTGAAATAACTAACCAAGATCTCATTAAGCCCCTGCAGACACTCCAGCCTGTGTTGGCCTCAATCCACCAGCTGTTTAGACAAAAACACCCAGACCCACCTTCAGAGATGCCACTCAAAGCACCCATCGAGCCAGGAACTTCTGTCCTGGTGTGACGTCACCATCGAGACTCCCTTGAACCCCGCTGGGAAGGACCCTTCACCGTGGTGCTCAGCACCCCCACTGCCGTCAAGGTAGCAGGAAGAACTGTGTGGATTCACCATACTCACGTAAAGCCACCGGAAACAGCAGACAATGAGGGACATACTCAGTGGACTATCCAGCAGACTGGTAAGCCCTTGAAGTTAAAATTGACTAAACATGGTTAGATTACCCCAGTCATGAGCTGCTTTAGCTTGCTTGCTTTTGCTCCTTCTGTCCCACTGCTGGGGATTTTAATAACATTGATGCCGACCTTGCACGGCGGCTTTGGTCGCCCTGTAAGCAAAGAACAATTGTTGAGATCTTTGTATGGGAGCCCTGTGATTGCAGAGGGGGTTATATTACTAAAGGTAAAGACACCAACTGGGGGGGGAATTATACACACAGTAGAAAACAAGGATTGAGATCCTTCCCACACAAATGATAAAGTGTATACATACAGCCTTCAGACAGATTGTGGGGACAAGTTAGCATTCCTTGTTGCTATACCCTCAGTTACAGGGGGTTTGACTCAAAGGTCGATGTGCATGTTAAAGCCCTGCGTGATACCTAACAAAGGCAGCCAGCGAGCACCATGCCCTCAGAAATGTTCTTAGTATTCAGAAATGCATGCCTCCCGCTATGACTCTGTACAAGAATGTATAGGCATAGATAGCAAAACTTACTTCACTGCTGAGCTTATGAGGACACGAGCTGGAAGTGTTGGAGGTGATTGGTCAACAATCCAACAGGAATAGGAAGTTCACAGTATGCCCAAGCCTCATGTCTCGGCACGGTTGGTAAATCAGTGTGCTGGAGCAGGGTGGCCCCTATACATGTGTCTGATGGGGGCGGCCCGCAAGATAAGATCAGAGAACTCATGGTTGAGTCAAGCAGCTAATAAAAATAATGTTCCCCAGATACATTACCACCCCTTGATGCTGCCTAAATCACGGGGAGTTGATCTGGATGCTCAAACTTCTGATATTCTAGAGGCCACTCATAAAGCCTTAAATACTTCCAACCCAACTTTGGCTGAAGACTGCTGGTTATGCATGGCACAGGCTCCCCCATGCCCCTTGTGATCCCCACCAATGTTTCTCTGACTACGCTGGAGGAACAATATTACTTAAATTGTAGTACTGGTCCCACTTTAGAGTACAACCAGTAGGCTTCAAGGACTCTCTCTTTCTCTAAGGAGGTTTTCATAATGATACCTCTGACATTGACGTGGGGTTTGTTGCATTTACTAATCGTAGTTCCATAGTTAACCAGACTACCTCCCTTTATCCTGCCGAAGGGCAAGTATTTATTTGTGGAGGAAATATGGCCTATACTTTCCTCCCAACTAACTGGACAGGGATATGTGTAACAGCAGTCCTATTGCCTGATATAGAGATCCTACCCGGGGATGAGCCTGTCTCCATTCCTAGTTTAGATTACATCACAGGCCAATCAAAGAGGGAAGTTCAATTTATCCCTTTATTGGTAGGCCTAGGAATATCAGGAGCCTTAGGTATGGGGGCAGCAGGAGTAGGGGTTTCTGTCCAACTTTCCAACCAGATTGTTAGTGATGTGCAGGCATTATCTAGTACCATTCAGGTCATTCAAGACCAAATAGACCGTTGGCTGAAGTAGTTCTCCAAAACAGAAGGGGACTAGACCTTCTAATGGCAGAACAAGGAGGGATCTGTGCGGCATTGCAGGAACAATGCTGCTTTTATGTAAATAAGTCCAGCATTGTCCGAGATAAAATCGAGAGACTACAGGAAGACCTAGTTAAAAGGAGGAGAGAGCTATTTGAAAACCCTTAATGGAGTGTCTGGAATGGAATCCTGCCCTATCTCCTGCCCTTGCTTGGACCATTGTTAGGAGAACTGCTCCTGGTCACAGTAGGTCCTTGTATACTCAAGAGAATAACTGCATATGTCAGACAACAAATGCAAGGCATAAAGCTGATGATGTTATGCCAGCATGCCTATGAGCTCATACCCCAAAACCCTTAAGTAATCAGGCCAAAGATTTGACCCCAGTCACAACATCACAGGGGAATGTTATAACCTAGTTTTAACCCTTGCGCCTCATTCCTGTTCTGTATGTGCCGCTCAGCCCCCCCTTCCCTTCCTATCTTTCTAGGTTAAGTTTCTATTTCCTGAGAAAGCTGTAAAAGCCTAGTTCTAACCAGTGGGCCTCATTCCTGTTCTGTATGCGCCGCTCAGCTCCCCCATTCCCTTCCTATCTTTCAAGGTTAAGTTTCTATTTCCTGAGAAAGCTATAAAAGCCTTAGGTATCAGTTTCCTGTAACCCCCTCCCCTACCCCTCATCCGGCTATCTGTAATAAAATGTGCTGTTATTTAAGAAATGCTTAACTTCAAGGAAGTTCTGTAAAGCCCAGATGCTACCTAACTGTGTCAGCGATCACAACATTCCTGTGGTTTTTCAGCTTTAAAAGCCTAACCCCCCCCCCCCCAGGCTGTGAGGCACGCAGTCTCCAAATTGGCTCCCGGAGATTGCGTCACCAGGCCTGGCCTAAAATAAAGCCTTTGCTCCCCAAATTTTAATTTCTTGCTTCTTTGGATTTTATTCCTGGGTCCGAGCTATCGCAAAGACCACTGGCCTTCCCCCTCTTACTGCATAGAGAAGGATCCCCGGAATAGGATCTTCAGGCCCTGCACAGAATTGCTCCACACAGAACCTGATCATGGAGCCACTTCCCCCTGGACCTCTGGGTCTCCCTCCCACAGCCTGGCACTGAAAGCCCATTTAGTGACATCTGACAGGATCGGGCTGTAGACCCATTCAGTGCCTTCATAGTCCAGCAGTGCCCAGGGTCACTGGCCTCTGCTTACCCTTAACCCTCAGAGTCCGCTGGGCCGAGCAGATCTTTCCCTTCCGAAGGGATCTGTGATCCCATTTGCACTAATTGCTCACGTGTCTGCCATGGGCAAGGCCCCAATTCTCCCACAAAGCTGTTGTCTAGTTCCAGATGCAAAGATTCTCCCAGAAAGGAACCCTGAGAATCTATGACCAGGACCCGGGGCTCAGGCTAAGCTGGGAGAAACCTTTGTGTAGTGGAAACTCACTTGTGTCTGGGAAAGTATTTTCTGCTGTTGTGTGTGTATGTTTAAAAAACCCCACTATTCTTGAAGCAAGAAGGAGTGTTTAGTGTGTGTTTCACCAACTCTGAGTCACAGAGGGAAAAAGAGATTAAAACAGCAGAGAAAATGCCTCTTGCATCAGAAGATGCAGCTGCCCCAAGAAAATTATAATCCTGAGGAAATCAGTGTAGAGGCCATGGCATGGGGAGTTGTCGGCAGCGTAGGAGCTGGATAAAATTGGAGGCTGATTCTTGTTTTGACCGTCAGCTCTTTCTGTAGAAAGAGCAGTGACTGACTCTGGGTTGCCAGTGCTTAGGGGTTAAATTAACCAAGTAACTGTGGAGCCCTCTTGTAGGAACGGAAAAAGCTTTTGCCACATTTTAGACCTAAAATCCACTTCCTTATTCACAAGAGGCCAGTGGCACCGCTGTGGTGACTGATACCGTAAGGGCAGGTGTTGTTCTGGGGGGGCCCCCTCCCGGAGATCACAGCCGCTCAGTGAAGGGAGAGACATTCGTGTCACAGTTTGTGAGCCCAGAATGAAAACGTCTAGGCCCCCCGACGTGTGCACACAGGCACACGCGGACCCCTCTATCTTACCATAATGATCAGCACAGAGGCCTGATAGCAAAGCTCTCAAGCTGGACTCAGGCCAGCTCCCTGCCAAGGGACATTGGCCAGGCTGCGCGGGCCCCTCCACCCAGGGCGTTAGGAACAGAGCCACAGGGGGGCAGCGGACCAGGATTTCATGAGGAGTTTACCACTCCACGGCTCGCTCACCGTCCTGGAGCTGGCGGTCACAGGCAGGGGCCTGGGAAGGGTCTCTGTCCCTCCGGGCCCTGTCCTGCCCTGCCCTCTGGGTGCCCTGTCCCCTCCTTATCCCAAACCGTGACCCGGTGTCAGTGTCTTCCCAGCAGTCTTGCGGTCCACAGCTTTCCTTCTGCCCAGCCCTCCTGTGACACCTCCACCACGTGTGACGTCCCCACGCTGGTACTCAAGCAGCACACGTGTGACATCTGCTGCTGGCTGAAAGTCCCCAGGTCAGCAGCTGAGACTCTAGAGGAGACCGAAGCAAACCAGCTTCCTGCATCACATGCAGGCAGGGGGCGCAGGGGCCATTAGAAATGACCATGCGAGTGCCTCCCTGCGCCAGGCACCCAGCCCTGTCCCCTGAGTGACAGGAGCAAAGCCACACCCCTGCCACCTCCCTTCCAGGCAGGTGTGCCCTCTACTCCTCTCCCATCTGGGCACTCATGGGGCCAAGGGTTTCCAGAATGCCCCGTCCTCTTGTGCTGCTGATTGGGCAGCACTGTGCTTACCCCGTATCCTGACACAAGACCTCAAGGGCAGCAGTCGGATTAGAAAAGAGCCTGAACCTGGCTTGAGCCCAGCATTGCCCAGGAGCTGCAAAAAATAGTTTGGGGCAGGCTTGTGCCTACCGCACCTCAGAGAATTAATGTGAACAACCGGTCACATCAGTCAGCAATTGCACATTAAAAACACTGGGCGTGCTGGCATACTCCTCAGGGGGCTGAGGCAGGAGGATCGCTGTGAGTTTGAGGCCAGCCGGGGCTGCACAGTAGGTTCAAAACCAGCCTTCGCTTTTTAGTGAAACCCTGTCTCAAAAAAAAAAAAAAAAAAAAAAAAAAATGGAGTCTGACCCCAGGCCACCGTCTCCTAGGTCTGCATGAAGCTGGTTCACCTCATGCAACTAACAAGTACGTGAGGTCTCTTCCCTGATTACCCCAAATCCTCCTGCCTAGAGGCCAGCACAGTGACAGATTCCTGCGGATCTTTCTAGAATGAGGCTGGGCCTCTGGTTGGGGGCAGCAGGGGAGCCTCTGGGCCCCCGAGTCTGAACTCACTGGCGAGCAGAGTGAGGACCAGGCTCTGCTCTCACACAGAGCTGCCAGGGTCCTGCACTGGCCTCCTTCTCTGTGTGACTCTGAGCAGGTTGCTGGTCCTCTCTGGGCCTCTGCGCTCTGTAAGATGAGACTGGCCACCTGCCGGGAGGGACAGCTGCCCAGGTCAAACTAAATCAAAATTCAGCACGGCAAAAGTGCAGTGAGGAGACACATCCACTCGGTCGCTTTGCTGGGCTCAAGGACAAAACGTCCAGCACCTGCGATTTAAAGGAGGCCACGTTTGTTCCAGCCTGGGTCTTCGGTGGTCAGCAGTGTGGTGGTAGGGTCCGGGCGGAAGAAATGTGCTCACCTCATGGTGGCTAGGAAGCAGAGTAGAGAGGCTGAGCATGGGAGGGAGTGAAACCTTGTAGGCCGCGCTCCAGTGACCCTGCCTCCTAACAGCAAAATCCCAGCGCCTTGCATAATCCCAAGAGTGTTTGTTGATTGAATAAGTGAGTGAATGCTGCTCCAGGAGCATGCACGTCTGAGCTGCACTGATCATCCTGCCGTCCCTCCTTCCCTCCTCTGTCCTCCCTTCAGCAGGTATTTGGTGCTGGCCTGTTAGTGCACGATACCATTCTGAGTGCTAAGGATTAAGCTGCAAACCCAACAGATGAGAATTCCTGCTCTCTGGTGAGTTTGCGTCCTTCAGGGGGCAGTGGAGAGGCCAGGTGAGGCAGAGGTACACGGCATGGCCTGTGGCCATGTCTGTGTTTATTGTGTTTATTATTGTTGTTCTGTGTTGTTTATCTTTTGCTTCGTTAATGTGTGATTCACATAGAGCCTCCTGTGTGAGTCTGGTTGGTCTTGAATTCAATGTTTAGCCCAGGCTGGCCTGAGACTAGAGGCGATCCTCCTGCCTCAGCTTCCTGAGTGCTGGGATTATAGGCGTGTGTGCCAGCATCTATTTTCACTACTTATTTACTTTTTGTGATTTTTACTGGTACATTGTTGGTATACACGCTGACCACATTCATCCGGGGGGATTTGTAGCTGTACGTGACACCCCTGCTCCGTGTTTTTCCCACGCCCCTCCCCTGCCTTTGACTTCTCCTCCCTTCCTTATTTACAAAAGCCTCTTTCTATTTTCTCTGTCTGTCCTTTTTCTTCACCCCTCCCCGCTTTCCCGTTCTCATTTGAAAGTTCCTTCCCATTCACCAACATCTGTTAGACACCTCATGGTGGTGACCCCATGGGAGGTCCTTACTTACATTTTTATCTGGTTCTCACACCAGAGAAGCACGCAGTATTTGAGGATGTGTGTCCAGCCCAGTGTATTTCACTGAAGTGTGTGGTCTCACGATGCAGCCACTCCCTGGGGTGGTCAGGCCTAGTGAGAACTATGTCCTCTTTACCCAGGGCTGGCTGATGGGCATGGGGGCTCTTACGGACTGTGCTCTGTCATACGGCTGTGCACACACTGCTGCAGGCTAGTCCTTTGTCTGAGGAGCAGCTGGAAGAACGTTTTCCCACACTGAGGGCCGACTCTTCACAAGGTGGTTTCTCTTGCTGTGCAAAAGCTTTTAAATGCGATCCCAGGTGCCGATCCCTGAGATAGTTCCTGTGTGACAGGTTTTGTTCATAGTCTTGCCTACACTAATGTCTTCACGTGTTCTACTTCTTCCGTCTTCCAGCAGATGTAGTGCTTTTCTTTTAATATTTAGATCTTCGATCCATTTCAATTTTTGTGCACAGTGAGAGATTTGGTTCTAGTTCTGATCTTCTGTGTGTAGAAAGCCCATTCTCTCCGCACCATTTTTTTTTTTTTTTTTTTTTTGTCTTTTTGAGACGGGGTCTCCTCTGCAGTTCAGGCCAGCCTTGAGCTCACTGTGTAGCCCAGGCTGGTCTCGAACTCCCAATGATCCTCCTGCTTCAGCCTCCCGAGTGCTGGGATTACAGGTGTGAGCCACCATGCCTGGCCTTCCCAGCACCATTTATTAAAGAGGCAATCTTTCTTCCAATGATGGTTTTGTCACAGATAAGGTGGTGAGTGTATTTGTATATATGCAATAATACCAGTGTACCAACTATATAAAACAATTACTAACAACATGAAAAATCAAAGGAACCCTAGTACAATTGTATGGAAGACCTCAGTACCCCACCGTCACAAAAAGATCAACTGGACAAAAAATCATTAATCAAATATTAGAACTAAATCCAACTTTTCAACAAATAGACTTAGATGTCTATAGAGTGTTCCACCCAACAACATCAGAAAATATATTCTCAGCTGGGGGCTGGGGATTTAGCTCAGCGGCATAAGCACCTGCCTTGCAAGCAGGCAGTCGTGAGTTCGATCCCTGGTACCGATAAAAACGAAAAAGACAAAAAAAAAAAAAAAAATATATATATATATATTCTCAGCTGCACACAGGACATTCTCCGTAGAACATGCTTAAGTAACTGCAAAAGAACTGAAATTATCCCACGCATACTATCAGACCACAGAGCAATGAAATTAGAAATCCATGCCAAAGGAAACCACAAGAACTTCATCAACACATGGAAATTAAATAGCACCCTACTGAACAACCAGGGCGTCACAGATAAAATTAGAGAAGAAATGGGACAGTTTTACAGTTGGATGATAATGACAACACAACATACCGGAACTTGTGGACACAGCGAGAGCAGTCTTAACAGGGAAATTCATAGCAGTAAATAAATACATATATCAGGAAAACAGAGCAAGCACATATAAACGACTTAATGTTGCACCTTAAACTTCTAGAAAGAGAAGAGCAGGCCAAACCAACAGCTTGTGCAAGGAGAAAATTATAAAGATGAGAGCAGAAATTGACAGACTGGAGACTAAAAATACAGTACAAAGTGTCAATGAATACAAGCTTTGATTCTTTAAAAGACTAAGTAAAATTGATAAGCCCTTAGCCAAACTTATTTTAAAAAGGAAAGAAAAGACTCAGATCCATGCAATTAGGAATGAAGGGTGAAATCACAACAAACACTGTAGAAATCCAGAAAACCATCTAAATCTTTGAACACTTGTGCTCTCTTAAGCTGGCAATTGCAGAAGAAATGGACAGATTCCTAGATACATATGAATTACCCAGGCTGAATCAAGAAGGTATAAAAACCCTAACTAGCACAATATCAATAAATGAAACTGAAGATGTAATTAAAAACCTATCAACAAAGAAAGCCCAGGCCCTGATGGATTCAAGGCTGAATTCCACAAGGAATTTGGAGGAGACCTAACACCACTACCTCTCAAGCTCTTGAATGAACCTGAAAGGCAAGCAGGACTCCCACATTCATTCTGGGAAGCAAGCATTACTGTGATCCCAAAACCAGAGAAGGACCCCACTAAGAAGGAGAATTAGAGGCCGCTCTCCCTAATGGACACTGATGCAAAAGTCCTCAGTGGGATACTGGCAAACAGATCGCAGAAAATCATCAGGAAGTTTACAAACCGTGATCAAGTGGGATTCATCCCGGGGATGCAAGGATGGTTCAACATATGTAAATCTGTAAATGGAATACATCATACTAACAGAGTCAAGCACAAAAATCATATGATATCTCAATAGATACAGGAAAAGCTTTTGATAAAGTCCAATTCATGATAAAAATCCTACGGAAAATTGCAACAGATGGTCTTTATCTCGACCTGATAAAAGTCATCTATGACAAACCAACAGCCAACATCACACTAAGTGGATAAAAACTGAAAGCTTTCTCTCTAAAACCAGGAACCAAACAAGGATGTCGCACTCTTATTAAACATAGACCTGGAAACTTTAGCTGGAGCAAATAGACAAGATAAGAAAATAAATAAAAAGAATAAAGACAAGAAAGGAAGGAGTTAAACCATCATTATTTGCAGATGAGATGATATTCCTGTTATAAGACCCCAAAAACTCCGCCAAAAGACTACTAGGTTTAATAAGCAAATCCAGTAATGTAGCTGGATACAAAGTCAACACTCAGAAATCAACACCTTCCTGTACACAAGTAACAAACTCACTGAGAAGGAAATCAAGGAAACTATACCTTTTACAGCATCATCCAGAAAAATGCAATACCTACTAGTCCATCTAACAAAGGGTGTAAGAGACCTCTGCACTGAAGATCCTCTGGAAAAGGAGACTGAACGGCGTATTAGAAAATTATAGAGGACCCAGTGGTGAGAATAAAGACACTTCCACGGTGAGAATAAAGACACGGAGACATGTCCACAGTTGTGGGGAGCCGGGGTCCTCAGTCCAGCCAAGACGGTGTTGGCCTGAACCAAGGCCACGGCTCAGAGCCCGACCCAGTTTTACTAATTCTCCATGAGGGGGGGGCTCGGGGTGAGTGACGGTGAGAGTGGCCGGGAATTCCTGAGCTGGGCTGGGTAGGAGGCCTGGGGTCTCCTCTGGGATAAGCAGAGGGTGAGAAATGCAGAGACAGCGATCTGCACAGCCACTGAGGTGGGCTCTAGCAGCTGGGGTCGGTGCTTCAGCTCTGATGCAGGGTCCTGTCCGCCCTGGGAGGTCACAGCCTCTTTCTCCAGGCTCTGGCCCAGCCAACAGGTGCAACATGGCTCTCCATCCCTCCCAGCTCAGCCACGGATTGGAGGAGTCACTGGTTGGAGTGACACTGACCTGTCCCTTGCTGCAGAGATGACACATCAGCTCCGCAGCCAGCCCAGTTTACACTTCTTAAAGCCAGTGAAGGGACCAAGAAACAGCCCGGCCAGCTCTGTACATAGCAGTACACGGAGACAGGGCCAGGTTTATCCAAAATGGAGATGGTTGCTCTTTGTTCAAGCAGAGTCATCTCTGTGGCTCCCTACAGAAAATGGAGAGCGATCCTGTGCTCCTGAGTAGGAAGAACCAATACAGTGAAAATGGCCACACTTCCAAAACTGTCACACAGATTCGATGCAATCCCAATCAAAATTCCAATACTGTATCTCACAGAATTAGAGAAAACAAGCCTAAAATTCATCTGAACCAGAAGAGACCTAGAATAGCAAAGGCAATCCTGGGCAACAAGGGCAAGACAGGAGACATCACAATCCCTGACTTGAAATTAACCTATAAAACTATTGTGATAGGTGACTTCCGGGAGAACATGGCGGACAGATAACAGCAACTACCGGAGGCTCTCTGAAAGACTCGGCTCAGAAGCCAGGAATGGTGCGGACTAAGGAGACATAAGTCAGTGGAGATATGCTCTGCTGACTCAGGAACGAACTGGGCTGAGAGAAGCCAACTTGGAATGCAGTCCTGATGCTAAAACAGGAACAGAAAAGCCTTGGTGTGGAGGCTGGAACCGCGCCATTGTAAGCCGCGATTTGGGTTTCCCGCCGCCCGGCGGCTGGCTGCCTCTACAGCGGCTCAGCAAGGAGAGAGACGCGCGGAAGCTCTGAGAACGGCAATCTGCGAACGGCAGGGAGGTGTGCACTGACTTGTGGTGAGGTGAGTGAGAGAAACTGACACTCTACCACAGTTTGACTCCAGCAGAGGACTTTCTGGGCCCGGGCAGTCCTGCGGGAGCAGGGCACGGTGGCAACTCCAGCCACACATCCCCCTCTCGGGTGGGATTGGTGAAAAGTGCCTGGCCTGCGTGACGCTGCCGGCGGACCTGGTAGACTGTCCCAACCCAGATCCCAGAGCCTGACAGTGGCCGGGAGGGGAGACGCGTAGGCTGCCTGGTCCGTAACTCCCTGGTGCGCAGCGGTGAGCGGGAACACCTAACTGGCGCAATTCGATCAGGCTGTGGCTGACTGGGAGAGAAGCTGGGCCTCTTATATAAGCTTGCATATATAAGGAACAGAGAAGAAGAGGCAGCATGGGAAAAGGCAGCAACAAGAAAGGCTCCTCGGCCCCCAATTCTGAGAAACAGGCAATAGCAGACACCGCACCAATACACATAAGGCACCATATAGAGAGCCTCATAGACCAATTCAGGAATGAAGTTATCAACGACCTGAAGCTAGAAGTATGCAGAATAGTTAGAGAAATGCTAAGCACCACCCAAGAAAAAACAGGTGGTGGAATGGAAGAACAGAAAAAAAGGGGAGAATTGTTTGATGGAGAAAACAGAGAAAGCATAGAATACGTGAAGCAGGTTCAAAGGGACTACCAAGATACTAAGAAGTCTATAGAAGACTGGCATAACAGCTTGAAAGAAACCAAGGACAGACTATCTGAACTGGAGGGCAGACTTGTAATATGGGAGAATGAAATGAAAAACTTCTTAAAAATAACAAAGAAACAAACAGCAATAATACAAAGACAAGAAGATGATAAGAGGATCCATAACTTAAGGATTAAGAACATAAAAGAAGAAGTAGGGACACAAACAAGTGAACTACAAAAGCTACTCACAGAAATAATCCAGGAGAATTTTCCTAATTTAGCAAAAGGTAAAGATACTCAGATGTATGAGGCATACAGGACCCCAGCTACCTACAACCCAAACAGAGCAACACCCAGGCATATAATAATAAAAATTCCAGAAATTCAATACAAGAACAGAATATTAAAAGCTGTAAGAGACAAGAAACAGACCACCTACAAGGGAACACCCATCAGAATTACAGCAGATTTCTCTGCACAAACCATCAAATCACGAAGAGCGTGGGGGGAAATAATTCAAGCATTGAAAGATAATAATCTCCAGCCAAGATTGAGATATCCTGCACAACTGTCCCTGGAAATTGATGGAAAAACAAGGTGCTTCCAGGATAAAGAGGAACTGGGGGAATTTGCAACCACCAATTCAACTCTACAGAGAGTATTGCAGGATATTCTAAAAAAAGAAAAATACAAAGAATCCAGAAATAATGGCAGAGAGGCCACAACGAATGGAGCAGAGAACAAAGTGAAGAAGACAAACTGACAGCTACGGACAGAAAAAGAGCTTAACAGAAATGAGGCAGAGAAGATTGGATGATAGGAACAGCTATTTTGGAGAAAATGACATCTTAATAGGTAATACAGATTTAGTATCATCTTGTTTTGAAGTCTCATCTAGCTTTTGTCCTTCTGTCTCCAATGGTCTAAATAGGCTGTATCTTATTGGATTTTATTATGTACGATAGTATAAGCAAAAACCTTTTAAAGACAAGGAGATTATACAGAAACCATTGTTCATTTTGTTAGTCGATTCTAAATACTCTGTAATGCTGTCATTCTCTTGAATGGTTTTACATTGTTTTGATATACTTAATGCTAACTACTTTTAGGTTAGGATTATCTGGTGGTGAAACACTATTCTGCTTAAATGGTTATGTTTTGATCTGTGCTGTTTCGTTGTTATGCCCTCTTTTATCTCAATCTCCACTCCATTATTTACTTTTTTATCTTTATCCTTTTAATCAAAGGGAAAAAAATAGCAGGATATATTATAGTAACCCACTTTGACTTTTCATTACCTTGATTTAAAGCCCTGTATTACTCTCACCATCTGGTTTTTAACTGATGTTCCCCTATTCAGTTTTGCTGGATAGTATCAGGTTCGAAAGTTTAGGCATCAGCTATGAAGATAATGAGATTCATTATGACGCCCATTCTTGTTGACTTTTGTCTACTTTTGAAGACCTACAATGTCTCCAATGTTTTGGTTTTGTCGGTTTTGTTCTTTACTGTTTTGTTTAATTGTATTATAACTAATGATATAGGCAATTCTATTAGAGATAGCGGGAGGCATTATGGTAACCATTGTTGATCACCTTGTATTATGTTTTTACATTATCTATTATGTCCACCCTTTTGACTTGACCGATTCTGTTCTGTTATGTCACATTTGGTTTTACTCTCTTCCAAAAAAGTAATAAGAACCGTGGGAGCAATGAAACCCAAAATGTGTAATAGTCATGGTACAAAAGAGAGGAAAGGAAGGTGCTCCAAACTATATAACTGCATGTATATTTAAGTGTATAAGATAGAAAATGATATCACAGAGTTTTGTTGGATCAATGAACAGAACTGTTTGCAGTATCATTGATGGAATGTCCACTTTACAAGCTCTAATTTTGTGACTTGAACAATTATTTCTGAGATGACAATATGTAATCCATTAACTAGTGATTTCCTACTGTTCATTTTTTTTCTGTAAATCTGTATAACTTGTACCCTTTCCCTGCTTTTTTTTTCTTTTCTCCTTAAATAAAATTTAAAAAAAAAAAAAAAAAAAACTATTGTGATAAAAGCAGTATGGTACTAGCCAAAAAAGCAAAGCAAAACAAACAAACACCAGACCTGAAGACCAGTGTAACAGATTAGAAGATGCAGAAACAACTGCACGTACACTAAGCCACCTTATCTTTGACAAAGGTGCCAAACAGATTCATTGGAAGAAAGACAGCCTCTTCAATAAATGGTGCCGGATAAACTGGCTCCACACAGGCTAAAGATTAAAACTGGACCCATATCTTTCACCATGCACTAAGCAAAAATCAGAATGGATCAAAGATCTTACTATTAAAACAAGAACATTAAATCTGCTGGAAAAGAGAGCAGGTAAAACTCTTGAAGACACTGGTGCAGGCAGACTTTATGAACAAACCCTGACTTCACAGAAACTAGCACAAAGAATCAACAACTGGGATCTCACCCTCTAACAAGCTCTATCAAAGCAAGAGAAACCACCATGGAGTGAAGGGACAGCCCATAATGTGGGAGAAAACGTTTGCCAGCTGTTCCTCACACAAAGGATTACACATAGAGAACTCAAAAAAAGCATCCCTCTCAGATTTAAAGACTCAATCTAAAAATGGGCGTCTGAGATGAACAGACACATGTCAGATGAGGAAATACAAACAGCAAATAAATATGTGAAAAAATGTCCAACATCACTGGTCATTCAAGAGATGTAAATTAAAACAGACTGAGATTTCACCTCACTCAGAAAGCATGGCTGTCATCAACAAGTCAAGCAATAACAAATGCTGGAGGGGCCGCAGGGAAAAGGAACCCTTCTCCACTGCTGGTGGGAGTGCACACTGGTGCAGACACTATGGAAATCAGTGTGGAGATTCCTCAAAAAAACTGGGACTAGACATCTCACCACAGCAATATATGTGCACCCATGTTTATAGCAGCACAATTTGTAATAGCCAGATCTTGGAAACAACCTAAATGCCCATCTACTGAGGAATAGATAAAAAAGATGTGGTATTTTATACAATGGAGTACAACTCAGCCATAAAGAAGGATAAACTGGAGGATTTTATAGGTAAATGGATACATCTTGAGACTACACTCATTAGTGAAATAAATAAGACACACAGGTGTAAAATCGTATTGTCTCACTAGTGTTGGAAGCTGCACATGGGTGTATGTACATAAAAAACTAGTCCAGATAGTCCTACTGGTTTCTTTGAGTTCACTGAAGGGAAAGATCTGTGCTGGCATTGTTTGGACAGTTGAATGCAGGTGTCCTGTGCTCTGCTGACTGATGTGGGGGTGACAATGTGTAATGTGTGGACCACTGCTGCCCAGATTGACATTTTGAAATTTTGCTTTAGTCTTTTTTTAAATTTTTCTCCTTGAAATAAAATGGACTTGGGGGAAAAGCTTTTATTTTCTTTTTTATTTAGCTAAATAAACACCCAGTGGTTTTCAAGAGCATTTGAGCGTCTCCCAGGATGCTGCAGGAAAGCACGGCTTTAGCTTGCGGAGAAGTTCTAACCAAAAGAAAAGGCCACCTCCTCACTGCACACGGGGGACCAGAGACTCTCAGCCGCTGGGCGTCCATGAACGCAGAGCGTGGGCGAGACCCTCGAAACCCCAGCAGACGGAGGCCAGGCCTGGATGCCCGGTGCAGTGGGGGACGGGGGACAGCGCTGGGCTGCTTCAGAGCCACTACTGAAGGCACGAAAAATCCTCCTCGATATCCGACACTAGTGGGAGCATACGTGGGTCAGCATCCTGCAAGAGCTTTTGGTAGCACATGAAGAGAGCCTCAAACTGTGCACTGATGCTGGGGGAGGTGGTGCACACCCGTAATCCCAGCACGCAGGAGGCTGAAACAGGAGGATCCCTGGGCTACACCGTGAGTTCAAAACCAGCCTTAACTGCACAGTGAAACTCTGTCTCAAAAAGCCCAAAAGAGAGAAGAAAAAATCCTAATATTCAACAATAGAATAATGTGGATTAATAACTCATGGACAATTTAAACACTAGCCGAACTGAGTCAGCGTGGTGCTGAGTGTGGATGGCCCACCTGAGGATTGCTGCCAAGATAAAAAGAGACCTGGAGAGGAAGAGGTAGTGTGTTTGGTCCTCCTGATGCCACCGGTTCTCCTGGAGGAGCTTTTCGAGCTCCTTGCCTGATAAGAACTTGGCCGTCCCTGGTAGAGGAGCTCGGGACCTTGTTGTCGCTGAGAGTGGGTGTGGTTCACTTTGGGGGAGCTCTGGTCTTACTTTGAGCATTGCTTCCTGGCTCCGGAGGGGAAGTTGTGTGCTGCTCAGTCTCCAGGAGAAGCTTGTCACCCTGGCTTCCCGATATGAGCTCAGTTGTTATTATCAAAGGAGCTCGGGACCTCATTGCTGAGAATGGCCGTGGTACATTTTGGGGGAGCCCTGGCTCCGGTGCAGACTCTCAGCTGCTGGCACAGCTCCTTCACCCCACTGGTGCAGACGTTAGCTTCCACAGCTGAGATTTGGGCCTTTCCAGTGCAGATCTGTGAAACAGACTCACATGAGACATTCTCCCAGGCTCCGGGCCTCCTGCTGGACTCCTGCAGGACATTGCCGTGGGATTGAGGCCCTCGGCTGGATTCTTTGGGCCTTAGTGTGTGGATAGATTTCCTGCACTCTTTCTTTTTGTATTTGACTCTTTGGGCGACCATTATAAAATAATACTATAAGTTATGTTCTCTTTGTAACTCCTGACTACAACAAACAGCAAATCAGGGTAGAGCATAGTCTACTAGGAGAATTATTTTACTGATGGTTATGAAAATGAGGTTTCTGCCTTTCTCCTCCTCTTTCCACTATGCTGAACTCCTGGAGGTCCAAGCACTGACTGGGAGCAGAGGTTCTGTCCAGGACGGTGCTGGCCTGGCTGCTGGGCTCACACTTCTGGCTCAGAGGAGGTCAGAAGCTGAGGAGTGGATCAGCTGGCTCTGGGGATCAAGAGAGGATGGAAGGGGGTGTCAGGTGGGGCGACCAGGGCTCCGGGTGAATAGGATGGTCTTGTTACTGTGAGCTCACACTGCTCTAACAAGTCTAGTTTAGAAGCCCAGACTAGCCATGGCCCACTTGGTCTATGGGGCAATGGGGTGATGGTGGTGGTGAGGAGGCCACATACAGTGGACAGTGCAAGTACTGAGGGGAGGTGGAAAAGCCACGCACACGGGGAAGAACAACTGGACTTGGCAAACAGCACAGTAAATTTTGGATGACTACTTTTCCAGTGTGAAGGGTTGGCTCGGGGGCCATCGGGCTGAGTGATATCCTCTCCCCTTTAAAACTGAATTTTGAGACAGGGTGTGGCTTAGTAGCTACATTGACCAGGCTGGTCTCAAACTTGCGACACGCAGCCTCCCGCAGTACTAGGATCTGCGAATATTTTAAATTTTTTTTTTTTTTGATTCACCAATTTATAGAGCATTCGGGCCAGTACCGCGCGCCCCGCCCACCACAGGCCACGCCCACCGCAGGCCACGCCCACCGCGCTCTTCCTCTCGCGGCCGGACGGGGGCGCTGGCGCCGTTCCTTCAGTTCCGCGGCCGTCCTCCGGCGGGTTCCCAGAGGCCCTCATGGGCGCATGCGCTGTGCGGAGTGCCAGGAAGTCGGGGTGGCCTTTGGCCCAGGGCGGCGCTACAGGCCAGGTACGACCGCGGGCGGGACGAGCGCCCACGTCCTCGGCCTCGGAGCCCTGGGGACCCGCCTCACACGCGGGTGTGCGCCGCAGACCCCGAGTCGCGGAGGCCGCGAGGGAGGGGTGGGGGGAGTGGACGCGGCGGGGTCGCCCGGGGGCCCTGTGGGGTGGGTGTCGCGCGTACCCCGGCCTGCGGGCCCCGACCCTGCACTCCAAAGCTGCTCGCGTCCTCTGCGGCCCGGCGGGGCTCGGGTCCCACGCACTCGCGGGTGGGCTGTTGCGGGCCCCGCGCATGGGCCTCCTGGGTCGATCGTCAGCGACGTTCGGAGACAAGGCGGCCCCGTGATCCCCATTTCACAGAGGAGGAAACGGAGGCAAGCTCGGGGTGGGAGGCGTGCCCGAAGCCACAGTCAGGTATCCCTAGAGCTGGCATATAAGCAGGGACGGTTTGACTTAAGAGCACAGGTGATCATCGTCGGGATGCAGCCTCCTTCACGATTTTAGTAGGTTGGAAACACAAGAAAAGTGCCTCGCTGGATGCAGGCCTGTAATCCTAGCACGCAGGAGGCCGAGGCAGGAGGCCGAGTTTGAGGCCAGCCCAGGCTACATAGGGATGGCCTGTCTTAAAAATGAAAACCCAACAACAACCGAAGCGCTTTGCCAAATTGCTGGCATTGTTAACCGCTGTCGCATCTGTGGCGTTCAGAGGCATAGGTTGTGTCTCCAAGGCCGCCATGCCGAAGGACTGAGAGGACCAGAAGGCAGCCGCCAACATGGGTGGGGTTTGGCCCGGGTGTTTCAACACGGATCCCACATTCTTGCTGGGACAGCAGCTGGGGAGACCACCCTGGGGGTAGGGAGGGTGCATCTCCTGCTGCAGTTGGGGAAGGGAGGCTGGCAAAGACTGGTAGAGGACATAGTCGAGGTCCGGTGGCGCTTTGTGGCCAGTGGCCAAGCTCCATCAGTGTGGCAGGGGCCTTAGTAGGCGTGGCCTGCGATGGCCTTTCCAGAACCATCTTCAGGATTCTCCTAATACTCATGTACTGCCATTTATTTACCATGTTTTGTTTTAACTGCATTCATTTCCTGTTGTATGGAGTGAAATCACCTAATAAAACGTCCTCAGCCACTGTCCAGCAGTGTAAGTGGATCCACATTGTTAAGAAACAGGTTTCTGCAGCCTCTGCCCTGCATGTCTGAAACCCCCTGGCTGTAGACACCGCCCTGTTGCTTCCTGGCCTCAGCTTCTGGAAACCACCATCCCATTTTCTATTTGTATGCATTTTCCCACTTTAGATTCCTCATGTAGGGGGGATCACATAGAATTTGTCTTTTTGTTGTTGTTATTTTTTTGGTACAGGGAATCAAACTCATAACCTTGTGCCTGCCAGACAGGTGCTGATGCCTTTGAGCTGGATCTCCGTCTAGGATTTGTCATTTTATGACTGGCTTCTTGCGCTGATCCTAAGGTCTTCAAGCTGCATCTGTGTGCTAGTGCATGACAGGATTTCCTTTTAAAGCTGAATAATACTCCATTGTCTATAGACACTAGGTTTTTATTTATCCATTCAGTACACTTGCTTTTAAAGTACTTTTTATTGCCAGGTGTGGTGGTGCACACCTGCAATCCCACCATTAGGGTGGCTGAGGCAGGAGGATTGCGTAATATTCAAGGCCAGTCTGGGCTACAGTGAGCTCAGAGATAGCCTTAACTACAGAGTGAGACCTTGTCTTCAAAAAAAAAACCCCAACATTTTATTGCTCTTATGATATAACTTGAATCATTTGTACAAAGTAAGCAACTAAGCAGCCAGGTTGTAGAAAAAGCATTTTCAGTCTCCTAAGCACCCCCATCTCTTGTTCTCATTCCAAGGAAACCACTGCTCTGATTTCTTTTTCTTCCCTACACTGATTTCTTTTTCTTTTTTCTTTTCTTTTTTTTTTTTTTTTTTTTTTTTTTTTTGTCTTTTTCATTTTTATCGGTACGGGGAATCGGAACTCCTCACCGCCTGCTTGCAAGGCAGGTGCTTATGCCGCTGAGCTAAATCCCCAGCCCCCTACACTGATTTCTAACAGCATAAAAGTTTCACCTTTCTTTGCTTTGAACCTTTTTAAAAATGAGACAGGAGTCTCACTATGTAGTTCAGGCTGGCCTTAAACTAACTGTAGCCCAGGACTACAGGTGAACATAACTATGCCAGGTCCTTTTTTACTATTTAGAATCCTTGAAAAATACTAATCCCTGAAAGCATGTTTTGATCTAGGCGTTTTTCTATAAGTCCATATCTATTCACGTTGATGTCAGACTTTTTTCTGTGTTACCTAGAAACATTCTAGAAGCTATTTCTAGGTTACCTCCATTAAGCTGTATACCAAATTTACTGAGATGCTGGGACACATCATCTTTCACAATTTAAATTTTAAGAAATTTGTTTTCTGAAGGTTTTGTGTGTGTGTGTGTTTCCTTTTTTAAAAAATATAAGTAATTGTCAACCAAGTGGCTGGGCTAGGGGGTGGTTTAGGCCCTAACAAGGCCATTCTAAAAACAAGTATGTGGAAAACAGATCGTTTGTGTGGTGTTGCATGCCTGTAATCTCAGCACTTGGGAGGCTGAGGCAGGAGGATCGCTGCCTGGGCCACAAAGTGAGTTAGAGGCTGAACTGCATAGTGAAACCCTATCTCAAAAAAAGACAAAGAATAAAAAAAGAAATCCAACAACCAAAGGGAGTTACCGAAATCCCCACCATCACAGGACTGGAGGGTGATCCATGACACAGTACCGGGTCACCCCAAGCGGCAGTGCCTGGCGTGTTTCTGCAAAAGCCAGGAAGGACATTCCGGCCAAGCCTACGAGCCTGACTGTGTGCCAAGGAGAAAGTCATTTCCTGAGGGAGCAGTCAGCGTCTAACCTGAGGCTCCTGCCGTGTAGCCCCAGTTGCTGAAGGCTGAGGGACGTCTTAGAGTGACCCGGCTGCCGAGCATCTCACCTGACCGGCAGGCAGCGGGACGCGCGGCGGAGAGGTAGCCGCTCGGCCCCTGAGCTGCGGGCGGAGAAAATGCAGCGTCACGCTGCGCAGGCACAGCGGAGGGGCTGGGGTGCTCTCTGCGCCCGCATTCCGCGCTGAGATCGCCCTGCGGGCGCCGGCCCAGTGGATCTGGGGTCGGGAATGCCGTGCCCCTCGGTGCGCGCACCCGCCTCGCGCTGGTCCGCGGGGGCTCAGGGCAGCTCCTCGGGGTGAGGCGCCTCCTCCCCGCAGCGCGGCGGCCTCGGGAGCCGAGGGGTCCCACTGTGCGCCCCAGACACTCCTGGCCTGCTGCGTCAGCTTCCGGGTGCGGGACCAGGAAGTGCGCTTGGGCCGCCTCAGGTCTGAATCACCCAGTGCCCGGGTCAGTCTGTGCCTCGCTTTGCTGGGCAGAGGCTCGTCCCCAGCCCTGGGGTGGAGTCTGATAAAGTGGGTCAGAGGCAGAAAGAGGAAACTGAAATCTGACTGCAGGCTAGGAATGTGCAAACAGCAGTTTGCACTGCTTGGTTTGCTGAATAATTGTAGAGGACGCTTGCTTTTTGCCCACGTAAGCGAGGTATTTTTTAAAAAGTTTTCATTTGTACACATTTGCAGCCCATCATCGCGGTGGGGAGCCGGCACAGGCAGCCGGCTTCACTCTTTACTTCCTCTTGCCCTCCCGGTGCCCCCTCCCCTCCTCGGGGCCCCTTCCCTTTTGCAGAAACACCTGTCTCCCTGTCTCCTATCATCTTTTATCTTTAAGTGGAGCAGTGTAAGCAGAAACGCTGCCCATGGCTTGCAGTTTCATTCCTGGGGACTTCGCGCTCGCGAGCGGTGGCTGTGGAAAGCTCTTGGGCGCCTCAGTCCTGCGGCCGGCCGTGTTTCAGGTTTGCAGCCAGGGTGGTCCGCCTCCTCTGTGCCCCTGGAGAACGTGGCCGGTACTTAGTGAGTGTGCTTTGCTCTGCCCTCAGCTCTCCTGTGCGGATAGACAGCAGTTCCTTGGGTCCAGCTGTCAGTCACTGTCACCCTGGATGTTGGAGTCTCCCCCTCCTTACCTGTAGGTTTACCTGATAAGTAAGTGTCTGTCGGAAGGAAGGTGCAGAGAAGGGCCTGAATGGACACAGCTGCCGAGCTTGCAGGGCGTTAAAGGGACCTTGTGAGAATTGACTCCTTTAGCAAACTCAGCAGTACAAGGAAGACGGATAAGCGGGTAGAGCTGGTGTGAAGGACACTCCCAGGAGCAGTTACATAATTAAAGAAACGCTGAATTGGCTTTGTTTGTCAGTTCCAACGGGTTAATGTCCCGCAGGGCCATAAAGTTGCAACCTGCAGGGTGACTGGGCAGAAACCTATGGACTAACGTGGAATTTGGGACCCCGTGGCGGACACAGCAGTGGAAAGCACTGTGGGGAGCTCAGTGACCTGCGTGCTTGCCGAGCGCCCAGTGTGGCAGAAAGAGGCCTGTATCAGCTTACGCCTTCCCCAGGTTTCGGCTGTTCCTCTTGGAACAACACCGCTCTGTAGCCACAACTGCCTTGGCATCTCTGCTCCCTTCCTTAGTGGTGTTCTGAGCTGCTTCACCTTCTCAAATGTGCAGCTGGAACCCTGCTCCTCCGCAGGTGTGAGGTCCCTCGGAGGCTTCCTCCCCGCCTCTCTGGTCAGCCACTGTCCCCCGGAGCGCTTTCAAGGCTTTGTTTAGCACAGGCACGCACTCCTGAGCAGGTCCGCCTCAGCCTCAGGTTCACAGCAGACTCTTAGCTACTGGAGGGACGGCTGGGTCACATTCCTGTGGGTACACGGTGAGAACCAGGAAGAGCGAGCAGAAGGAACTAGAATTCAGCCAGCAGCCCCCTGCACCCCCATCCCACATGGGTCAGTTGTGCAACACCGGAGCACATTTGCTGGGGAGCACGGAGCATGGCTCAGACCTTGACTGGGAACTGTGGGGTCTCTGGATGTCGGGATGTGCTGGACGGACCACACGGTCCTCAGGAGCTGTGTGCCCAGTGAAGCCGGAGAAAGGGAGGCACCGGGGGCCTGGCCATAAGCTGCTCAGCAGCAGCACTGGGGAGCAAGTACCGTGAGCTCTGAAACCACCGAGGGCCGAGGCCAGGGGAGAGGGGGAGCCTGAGCAGCCCGCATCTGGCAGCCAGCTCAGGGTACAGTAACTGGACTGGTGGTAACGTTCCTTAGTGGGGCAGAAACCTGGCACACACCTGTAATCCCAGCACTCAGGAGGCCGAGGCAGGGAGGTTGCTGTGGGTTTAAGGCCAGCTGAACTGCATAGCAAGAACCCATCTCAAAAAACCAACACACACACAGCAGAAGCAGGCGAATCAGGAGCTGATGTGGGGAGGGCACAGGTACAGGGGAGTGCACGTGGGGCCGTCTCCTTCTGTACCACCACCTGGGCCATTTCCTTCTGCACCACCACTGGGGCCGTCTCCTTCTGCACCACCACCGACTCCAAATCGCTCCAGCCATTAGCTGCTGCGCCTGTGAACTTTCCTCTGGGAGCAAAGGACCTCTGGCAGCCTCAGGTTTCCCCTCGAGCCGCCCTTTCTTGCACTGTCCCCCTAGCCTCTCACTCCATTCAGGTTTAGAGTACACTTGTTATTTTTATTCTTAGCACTAAGGCAGGGCCTTTCCACTGAGCTGTGCCTCCAGCACCCCTCGTCCTTTTATAATTTGTTTTTAATTTAGAGAGTCTCTGTAAGTCAACTTAGCTGCCCAGACTGGGCTTGACCCTGTAGTCCTCCAGCCTCAGCCTCCGAGAGTGCTCACATTACAGCCTGTACTACCCCGCCCTGCTTAGAATACCCGTGTGTTTTTCCCCTCTGCCCAACAAACTGTCCTGGTCCATAAAGACCCAGTCTACATGACAGGGTTGCAGTTTCTGAGCAGCAGGAATTTTGTCCCTAGTGGCCGCCTGTGGCTTCTCCCACCAGAGTACTGTGCTGTAGTTGACCGTGCAGTACATCACACTAGACCGAGCCCTTGGGCAAGGGTGTCCCGTCCAGAGGCCGAGGTCCTATTTGGGAAAGTGCATGGCTCCAGAGTGTTTGGAGTGAGCCCAGCGAGCCCCTCCTGTCTGGTTTTCTTTCCACATTGCCCAGAAAGATTCCCTTTCTTAAATCCAGCAATCTGTTTTCTCCCTTTAGAAACTTCTAGACAGGGGATTTAGCTCAGCAGCGCAGCGCCTGCCTGGCAAGCACAAGGTTGTGAATTCGATCCCTGGTACCAAGCAAAACCACTCCCCCCAAAAAAGAAACTTCTGTATACCTCTTGCTTCAGTGACCCTTAGAAATCCTATGAATGGGAAATCTCAAAAAAAAGTCCTTGTTGTGAGGCTGGGAGGATGGTGACTTTTTACAGGGCGTTTGTAGCCTCCCACTCGGGCGTTGTACTTTCCAGCCAGAGCTTTTGTTTTTGTTTTGCGTCAGAGTCTCCCTTTGCAGTGTAGGATGCCTCCAGCTCATGGTGATCCTCCTGCCTCAGCCCCCCAAGTGTGGGATTCCAGCCAAGAAGAGTCACTGGTTGTCTTCAGCGCCGCAGGTAATGTTGGTGGTGCTGGGGCTGTGCATGAATACGCCGCAGAGGCAGAACTGCTGAGTATTCGTGAAAGCCCGAAGTGCCTGCCACTGTGAACCTGTTTACCTGTGAACCTGCCTCCAGCTGTGGAGAATGAGGTTTGGCCAGCAGTGGGAGAGTGGGCTCCTCCTGCAGGAAGTGGCCTGCTCAGCCACTTCTGGGGAGACGAGGCCCCTCTGGGGACAGCTGGACCCCGCCCTGTCCTCGGACGTCTGAAAGGGAAGATGGTCCCGAGGAGCGCACAGAGGAACGGAAATGAAATTTCAGAGGCTTGAAAGCACCTAGGGGTGACAGGAGAGGCGGCCGTGGGGTGGGGGACACGGAGTCAGGAGCTGCTGGAGGCGCAGGGGCTCGCTGGCTGCAGAGGGCTTCTTGTCCCTGAGCAGCTTTGAGCCCTCGGGCTGCCCCGAAGGCCCTCAGCCTCCTAGTGCTGGGGTTAGGACAGTGCTGAATGCTGACTATTGCAGCAGCTGGTGAGGCCATCACCGATGGGGGACACGAGGTATCTGTGCACGCGGAGCGCTACTGTGCCGTCAAGGAGACTGAGTCACTGCTGGAGAAATGGATGTACCCTTTTTTTATGTTCCAATATTTTAACTTTTATTTTTGTTATGGGGACTCACACTCAGGACCTTGCACTTGCCAGGCAGGCGCTTGTACCGCTGAGCTTTATCCTTGGCCCATTTTAACTTTTTAAAAGCAAAACCTTCCATTTTCTCAAAACAATAAAACAGAATCACGTTGGGAAGTTTAAACATAATGGCTAACTAATGTTCCCTCACGCAAGTTTAGACTAGTAACAAAATCCACTCGCGAGCCAGGTAATTAATCTGCATTAGTTCTCTCACGTTTACTAAAGTGCCCTGTGTACTTAGCCGTAAACTGGAATTTCTTGAAAGTGCTTGGCTTTGCTTCAGGACTCACTGGCTCTCAGATCCTCCTTGAACTCCAGTCACGTTTTTCCGACGTGTCACAGCTGACAGTAAACTGGAGGACACTGCACAGACTCAGGACCATTGGACCTTCAGCTTTTGAACAAAATGTAAAACCACACAGACTCCACTGGACCCTAAGGTGGACAGTGGATGCACCTCGCGGCCAGAGTGTTAAGTGAAGCCAAGCGCACAGGCTTAAAGGCCTCGTAACTGCTCCTGCACCAGAAACGCCACGTGTGAAGAATTCGGAAGCAGCCAACAGGAAACGGAAGCTGGATCCTCAAGAGATCTGGGGACCCAGCGGTGAAGAGAGGGAGGTGAACGGGACTGAGCGAAGAAGGGTCAAGGGTGCGCACCTGCTCCCCACGGCAGATGTAAGCGTCCTGCCCGGTAAACATGCGCTCACAGGAAAATAAAAACCCCAAATAAAGTAAACGAATAAAGGTTTAAGACCTTTAAGCTCCAAAATTCTCCAGCTCTGACTCACAGAAAATTAAACATTTTAAGTCTCTAAATTTAGGCATAAGCAATATAATGATTCCAAATAAAAATACCTGGAATTCTATAGGATTCCACTGTGTACACAGTAATGCAGCGTGCATTGTCTGAGACATGCCTTCATCCTGGTCTTGGCTGCCGAAATGCATGCCTGCCTAGCTCCTGAGGTTTTTAACTCACTGACTTTGTTTTATGAGGGCAAGTTAGTAACTCAAGGCAACAAGGAAGGGCTTGTCTCAGTGTAATGTAGGAAACCCAAGATCGTGTCAGCTGTGTCTGACAGAGGTTTGAATGTAGAATTTGCCTGTGTGCGGTGCATACCTGGGGCCGGGTCTAAGCAGGGTGGTCCTTAAATTCACACCCTCAGCTATGTGTAAGAGCCCGCCTGCAGCCCCATTTTTACAATTTTATAACAGCTGCCTAGGCAGTGGGTATATCTATTGGGATACTTTTTCAAAGTTTTATTTTTTGTATTAGCATGCAACTAAGATTGACTTTTTGGATGTCAGTTTTCTCACTTGTAACACATGTGTGCAGAGGCGGGTCACAGAGCATGCCACCGTCCCCCCCAAATGCCCCTCTCTTCCCTGCCCTGTGGCCTGTGATCTGTGTTCCATCAGTGAAGTCCCATCTTTCAGGGGTGTCCTGGGAGAAGACTTGTTACTGGGCAGCAGCTGCTAGCAGCTAGATGGGTTCTGTGTGCTGCCCCCCTGGGATTAGAGTCTGGGTTCTTTCCCCAGGCAGGGTTCTTAGCATCTTCATCCCAAGATGAGCTTAAGGGATTAATTCCATTTCATGGGTCCGTGTGAGTGGCCACATGCCAGTTCTGTGCTGTTCTGATCACCGTTGCTTTGTAGTAAGTTCTGGGATTAGAAAGCACAGGTCTTTCTCTGTGTTCTTTTCAAGTGGCTTTGGCAATTCGGGGCCGTTAGGTGCCATGGATAGTGTAGAATCAGCTCATGGGTGTCGGGGGAAAGGTTGCTGGGGTTTGGTTAGCGCTCCTCTTGTGTCCGCAGGACCTTCTGGGGAGCACTGTGTTCTCAGTGTGAAGCCTCCCGCCAGCCCAGGCTGCTGTCCTCTGGTAGGCCCCCTTTCACATCTGTCCACAGTGTTCCGTGGTTTCAGCCCCTAGCACCCACCCCCAGGAGAATGAGGGCAGGTATGGGCTTTTATTAGCTGGAGAAAGTTTCCTTTTGATCCTAGTTTGTGAATATTTTTACCATGGAAAGGTAAAAATTAGGTTTTGTCTAGTGTTTGCACTGCATCTGAGATTCTCATGTGGTTTTGTCCTAGTTTATTAATACAGTGATTCGCATTGATGGACTGTCATCTGTTTAATCAATCTCTGCAAGCACTGTCCTAAGATAAACTCAATTTCGTCACTGGCTGTAATCTCGTCTAGATGTTTCTGGGTTTGGCTGATATTTAGGGGGACCCCTCAAGTATGTTCACAAGGGCACTGCTCTGCAGGTTTCTGTTCCTGTAGTGTCTTTGCCCGGTCTGTGCCTGCGTGATGCTGTCTCATGGAATGCACTGAGAGGTGTTCCTTGAGGGGAGGAGTTTGTAAAAGCTTGGTACCACTTCTATGCAAGATGTCAGTAGGAGTTACCAGGGAAGTCCCTGAGGGGAAAGATTCTGATTCTGACTGAGGCCCTTGCTAGAAGTCTGTTCAACTTTCATTTCTTCTTCTTCTTTTTTTTTTTTTTTTTTTGAGGGTGATAGTGGTCAGGGTGTTGCTATGTAGTTCAGGCTGGCCTTGAACTTGTGGTGATTCTCCTGCATCAGCCTCCCAAGTGCTGGGATTGCAGGTGTGTGCCACCTCACCTGGCATGAATCCATGATTAAACCAAGGCTGTAACTGTCACAGAAAAGTCTGATTTCTTAAGGCATTTTCCAAAGGTGAAATACTAAGGAAAAGTTCATAAAAAATGTTTTTTAAACAAAAGATTTAAAACTTTAAGGGCATTAGCTCAGTGGCATAAGCACCTGCCTTGCAAGCATGCGGTCATGAGTTCAATCCCCAGTACCAAAAAAAAAAAAAAGAAAGTTAAAAAAGAAAGCTGGTAAAAGCATCACAAAGACCAGTATGGAAAGTCCTCAAAAAACTAAAGCTAGCAATGCCATTGGACCCAGCTACTCCCTCTCTAGGTGTCTTCCCAAAGGACTTAAAGACACCGTGGTAGAGTGACCCATGCACCTTACGTCTGTGGCAGCACAGCCCACGAAGGCTCCGTCTGGGAGGCAGCCTGGGTGTCCACCCGGGGAAGGAGGGAGAAGGAAACGCGGTGTCTGCTCACCGAGGAGCGCTGCTCTGCCATGAAGCAGGGCAGACTGCAGGCATTGTGGGAACATGGGTGCACCCGAAAGCCACTGTTAAGTAAATCAGACACCCATGCTTAAGTCGGCACGGTGACTCTTACATGAGAAACCCCCCGAGAGGGACGCGGGAGCACGGGAGCACAGGAACTGTACCGGGCACTCTCGGCTTTGCAGCTGCTGGGCATGGACAGCACTCACAGACAAGTGAGAAGGCACCCAAAGGTGGCTTCCAGGTTGATAAGTAAATAGCACCCCAAAACCCCTAGGACATGCTTTCTCTCAGAAGTTCACCTTCATGGTCTCCATTAAGGAGTCCTCCGAGGCTTCCTCCTGTCACCGTAAATACCCCTATTTGACTTCCCCAGCGCGTCACACACTGCCCTGTCCAGACACGTGTGTAATTACCTCTGTCGCCACTCCGTACCCCGTGTCCTGCCTTCCCAGGTAGCGTCTACCTCTGAAGTCTTTGATGGAAGAACTTCTGACTTGCTGGAGTCTCATTAGACCCCAGAGTAATGACGTTCCGTGTGTCTTGTGGGTTGAATAAAATACTATTAAACATTATCACTGTGTTAAAAGGAATGTTCCCAGAGTGGTGGTGTATTTGCAAAAATCTTTGTTCTTGAAGTTAATAAGGGGTTTTGTTAGGGACATGAGACCCGCAGGATCCTTGGGTTTTGTGCCTTGAACCATGGGTCACAGAGTTAAAGCTTTTGCGTAAGGCGGCTGCACCTTGATGAGCCCGCCTGGAGCCAGTCCCTTAGTAATGGTGATAATTCAAGCCCCAGCAAGCGGGCGATGAGCGTGAGGTGGCCTGCCACCCGCCTTCTTCCTGGGATCTGCTTTCCTGCCCTCTGTCCTGGCCGCCCTGGCCGCGAAGTTTGCAGATCCCCCCTCTCTCTGAATGGCGTAAGCCCCAAGACCAGGCCTCAGCCTCTGGAAGTCAGCTGAAGTCACCACGGCTGCTGGCCTGTGTGTGTGTGTGTGTGTGTGTGTGTGTGTGTGTGTGTGTGTCTGCTTTTGTGTCAAGTTCCCACTGTTATAGACACCTGAGTTGGATAGAAATATTGTAGGCAGTTAGACAGGGCTGGGCCCTGGAAGGAGCCAGTGCAGAAGACCAGGTACCTGCAAGTATGGGGGGAAACGAACACTTCCCACTGGGCTCTGGTCTCTAGAGAACAAATCCAGCCACACCCTAAGGATAAGCGTCAGGGGCTGATGTTCTAAGTAGGTATCACCTTGATCCCCTGGAGGAAGCCCGAGGAGCCTCAGATCACCCCTGTAGGGAGGTCCTGCTTCCGCTTGCTGTGTGACTCCCTTCCCTGTTAGATCCCAGTGCAATCAGTTTACTTGGCCATTACACTCATAATCTCACTGGCTGACCATAGCTCTGTCCCACCTCATGCCCACCTTGCAAATTCTCATTTTCCCCACCGTGGACCCGCCTCACCTCATGGTTTTGGCTATAAAATCCCTGCAAACGGTGCAGTCTTTGCCAGCCCGCTCCGGACCCTCTGTCTCTCAGCTTTCTTGTCTCTCGGTGGACACATTCTGCTTTTAACCTCCATTGTTGTAGAGTTCCTTCTTGGTTTTAGAGAACACGAACTCCTGCTGGACGTCTAGTAGGCTGGCAGTTTCCTTCCCCTCTCACTATAGCCGCAGATGGCAGACGCAGACCGCTGGAGCCCTGCAGTGTGTGAGGACCGGGAAGGACAGACTGCTGCCCACTCTGCCCCTTCGCAGCAGCCGAGCTGCATCGGCTTTCTTTCCTCTTGATTTTTGTCTGAATGGCCTGGAATCGGAAGATACAACAGTAAAAATCACTTAATTTTTCCTTTCTAGAGAGGCTGCCCTTTGAAAGGACCGCCCTGCCTGAGTTAGCTAGGCCTTATCTTTCTCCCTCTACACACACACACACACACACACACACGCACACACACACGCACGCCTGTTTCCTGAACCATTTGAAGTAGGCTGCAGACACCGAGCCTCTTACCCCGTGTGCGTCCTGAAAACAGTGGTGTTCTTCTGCCTACGCCCAACAAGTCTGTAGTTGCTCCAACAATGTCATCCGGGATAGTCCATATTAAAACCTGCTGTCTTACCTCCTAATTTAGGGGAGATCCAACATCTAATTGCAGTTTATGGCCAAATCCTGTGGCAGGGCAGTAAGGGTGGCGAGACCCCAGCAAAGGGACGCTGGTGCTAAGCAGCCCCTGCCCACGTGGGCCCCCCTGCGGCCCGCAGGACGCCTGTCCCTCAGGAAGTCAGACCAGCCGACGCACCAGCTTTCCTGTTGGCTCTGATCGCGTGTCAGCATGGCTTTCTGTCCTGGTTTTCTGCGAGGTGTCACTTAGGGATGATTCAAAATAGGAGGCAGCATTACTGACCCGTGCTTTTCTGATGCGAGCTGCCCTCCGCTTCCCAGTTACTGTGTTCCTGTGTCGCCTGCAGCTGTGAGAGTGGGTGGTTGGGTCTGTCCCGGGAGATCAATACCAGGCTCTGTGAGCAGACTCTGCCTCCCCGACCCCCAAGGAAGACGCTACACTGCCCCCTCTGCTTCCACCTTCCCGTGGCGGGCGGGGCGGAAAGCGAGAGTTCAGCAGGTGGACACGAGAGAACCAGGATGGGGAGCCCTTGGGGTGGGAGCACCTGCGATGGACGTTTCCTTGAAGGCACTCATGACCTTGCTTTACCCCTCCAAATGCAAGGATCTAAATGAATCTCTGTTTACTAAAGTAAGAGAGTTTTGATGGGACTTAATAGGGTGGTGTGCAAACAGAAAACAAACGGAGATACATGCAAGAAAAGAGAGACCCAGCGTAACCGACAGGACCGTCTGTAGGATCCTGTCCCAGGATTCCCACATGCTGTCCACAGACTTGCGAATCTGTGGTACGTGGGCTTCGTGTCCTGTTTCTTTTCAGTGGACATTCCGCTGAGCCACTTCAGATCTTCTGGACCCCGGCTCGTAGGCAGCTGCTGTTGACAGGAGGAGCGGTGCTGGCTGGCGGTTTAGCCACCTCCCATACACACACCTGCGCTCCCCAGATGCTGGCCTGGAAACTCCCAGAGGGGTGATGATGGGTTGAAAGAAGGCATCCAGAGGTGGGGCAGCAAGGGCTGAGGGAGTCCAGGAGGCAGGGCCAGAAGGTCCCCGAGTCAGCCGGGTCAGCCTGCAGGGAGAAGGGCGGCCGGGCGGGTGTCGCCGTGCTCCTGGCCCACAGAGACCTGGGGCAGGTTCCGAGGAAGGAGTTCCGAGGCGCGGCCGTGTACTGACTTTTGACCCAAGCTGCGAAATGGTTCTGCGGGAAATGGTATTCGCTCCTGTTACACCCTGTGGGCGCACGTGTTTAATCTTCCATTTGCACTTTGATCTGCATTTCTGTTTATGAAATAAAAATGGATAAAATGGATAGATCTTGTATTCAAGGATGCTGTTTGCTTTCTAGTGGGCTCTTGTTTCTATTCGCTTTATTATTTGTGGTCTTTTTTTTTTTTGTTAACCAGTGTGGTTGAGTTTGCTGTCTTAGTGTTGTTTTCTGTAAAAGTTTTGCCTGTGCCATTCTTTTTTTTTGGCACTGGGGATTGAACTCAAGGCCTTGCACTTGCCAGGCAGGGGTTTACGCCGCTGAGCTAACTCCGCAGGCTCCCTATGCCATTCTTTTGCCTTAAATTATTTGTTCTTGTAGTATAATCTGTTGCATTTTTTGTATTTACCTTTGAATGTAGGAAGTTACTTCCTCTGAAAACTTATTAGAAATAGTTTTATATAATATGCTTCTTTACTAGAGATCTGGAAAAGGTTTTGTATATGCTTATAGAGAGAGTAAGGAAAACGACTTTATTCCAAATTAATCAAGTTGTCAGTATGGTTATATAATATACTATTTAAAAACACATTTTCATTTTATTGGTTTGTAATGTCTTTTTATCATAATTTATTTCATGTATATCTATATGTGGGATATCTAATATCATTATCAATTTCCAAATACATACATGGAACATGTAAATCTTTTAGGTTGAGTGTTTATAAATGGACAACAGTGCTTCATGGATCCAAATACTAGAAGTTTATCTTAACCCAAAAATTAGGGGCAAGATAGAAGAAATCATAATTGCAATTTTATGTGCGTTTTTTTAAACCACCTGCTATTGTCGTAATCTCACAATACCTACCACATATGTTTCTTTGAAACTGATTTTTTTTTATTATTATCTTTGAGGCAGAGTCTCGCTATGTAGTCCAGGCAGGCTTTGAACTTGCTTACATAGTCCAGGCTGGCCTCAGACTCACGGTGATCCCCTTGCCTCAGCCTCCTGAGTGTTGGGATTACAGGTGTGCGTCACCACGCCTGGCTGAACACTGCTTTAAATTGTATTTCAAAATTGACAAAAATTTAAAAACAAATGATAGACTTATAACCAAACTTTATTTTTATTATAAGGAACAGAATTTAAGGGAAAATTCTGATGATTTTGGGCAGTCTCATTTATGCAACTGTTTATCTTTGACGATGTCTCCCCAGTAAGAGCGTAGCTTTTCCTAGTCACAGAAGATGCACCTGTTTCCCAGAGGCCCTCGGAACCAGGTCCTGCAGGTCGACAAATACTTGAGCTTACTAGCTGGGTGACGCCCCGAGTGTGGGAGTTGTAAAGATACTGTCACCTCCGGTTAGAGTCAGTCGGCTCCCAGAGCTGAAGGAATCCGGCAGGCGAACTGGAATGAGGAGCTTGTGTGACAGCCTGGGCCCCAGCACGGTTAATCACCTGTCTTGACTGTGGTTTCTTCATCAGCGCAGTGAGCAGCTGGCCTGGTGACTAGAAGTCTCCCCTGCTGGCGTTCCGTGGCTCTTTCCATGAGAGGCTGCCCCAGGCACCCGTGTTTCTGTGTTGCCTTCTACATAAAAATAATGAAAGAAAAAACGCACAGAGTTCAGACATTTTTGAAGTGTATTTGGTGGGGCGGAAGTTGTGTCACGTTGCTTTAGTTTAAAAGGTCTTAATTAAGAGGGTACATTATCGGGGTTATCAGGGAACATTTAAAACATACACATTTAGGGCTGCAAGTCTGAGGCCAGCCTGGACCACATGGTGACAGCCCTGTCTCCCACAACAACGCAGCAACCTGTGTGTTCACACACATGCATGAACGTATACACATAACACTGGTCCAGGGCCCATGCCTGCGGTTCTGATTCGGAAGGAAGATCATTTGTGAGAGTGAGGAACCCACAGCCGTTCTGAGGGCTCCAGGTGAGGATGGGCGTATCTTACCCTGCTGGTTTATGGAGAGCAGGTGATGTGGTCTGGCCTGATATATTCTGCCACAGGTAGAAAACCCCATCACTTCTTTTGGGGCCCTATAATTAATTAAAGAGTGCAGCGTTCAGGTTCCCTTTAAGAAGAACTCAGTTCTCATTGTTCAGCCATTCAGACTGCTGTAACAAACTGCCATAGACTGGTAGCTTAAAAACAGGTGAAGTTACCCATAGTTTGGAGACAGGAAGTCCACGATCCGGGTCTCAGGAGACCACATGGCAGGTGAAGCCCACTTCTGGGTTCAGAGACGGTGTCTTCTTGCATGGTGGAGACCAGGGCTCTCGGTTTCTTTTATACCTGCACTCATTCCTTTTGTGACGGCCCCAGATCACCTCCCCGAGCCCCTCCCTCTCAAGACTATCACCTTGGGAGCGGAAATTTCAATGTAGGACTTTGAGGGGACAGAAGTGTGGCACCTGTATCTCAAGGTGAAGAGACTTTCTGTATTGCTGTTCAGCTTGGCATCAAGTTAATTATGTATTTTTTTTCAGTGCAGGGACTGGGATGCAGGGACTTGCTCATGATACGCAAATGTCCTTCCGCTGAGCTGTACCCCAGCCCCTGAAAGCATTTGTAGCTTCTGAGTTTCTGGTTCATAAAAACACTGGCTGTCCTAGCTTCTGATCCTGTCTTCACGTTGTGCAACAGAGTTTTAAAGTTACTTTAAATTAACTAGCCTTTAAAAACTACTTTCCTAAAAATAATACACATTCACAGTTTAAAATACACACTATAAAAGAAACACAGGAAAATCCAGCTACCAGAGGTAATAATTATAACTTTTTAAGGATTTACATGATTTTGTCAACACTTCGTTTTAAGTATCAGTCAAGGCAGAGTGACAATGTACATTTGCTTTTAAAAGTATAGGCTCTCTACCTTTGGATTTATGGTCAATTGATTTTCAACAAGGGTAGCAAAATGAATTAACAGAGAAAGAGCAGTCTTTTCAACAAATGGTATAGAGGTACCTGGTAATTGATATTGAAAATATGAAACTGAATCCCTTTCTCACATCAAATAAAATACTAACTCAAAATAGGACCTTAATATGGGAATTAAGCCGTGAAATTCATAGAAGAAAACATAGGAGTAAATCTTTGGTTGTTGTTTGTTTTATTTTGGTTTTTTTGTACCAGAAATTGAACACATGACCTCACGTTTGCCAGGCAGGCACTGTGCCGCTGAGCTATATCCATGGCTTGTTTTGTTTTCTGAGACAGAGTCTTGCTATGCAGTTTATGCCAACCCTGAACTCACTGTTTGGCTGAGGCTGACCTCAAGCTCTCAGCAATTCTCCTGCCAAGGCTCCCAAGTGCTGAGATTCCAGGCGTGAGCCACCAGCTGGCCAGTCTTTGTAAACTTGGTAATTTTAGTGCCCAGGAATTTCTTAAATATGATACCAAAAGCACAAATAAAAGAAAACAACAAATGAAGTCGATTTTTTCAAACTTTGTGTGCTTCAAAGGAAAGTGGAAAAAGCTACAGAATGGGAAAAGCTATTTGCAGATTATGAATCTGATGAGAAGAGGGTACCCAGAGCTCTTACAACTCCAGAATGGAAACGCTGCGTTATAACATGGGAGTCGACGTGGAGGAGATCCGTCCAAGGGAGGGGTTGCATAGTTATGCGGGAAGCCTTGCGCAGTGTCAGCTATCAGGGAAATGCGGATCACAGCCCCAGTGAGACACCACTTAAACCCTGCGAGGACGACAGGAATGAAAGCGATCAGCTCTGAAGCATCGCAGGACGCGGACAGACAGGGGCAAAACAGCTGTCAGCTCCTCAGCAAGTTTACCGGAGCCAGAGCGTGCCACCAGCCACCATTCTACTCCCCGGTGTCTACACAAGAGCCTTGAAGACAGGTTCAGACAAACCCTCGCGCATGGATGTTTAATAGCAGCTCTACTCACAGCGGCCAGACCTGGAGGCAGCCCTGGCGTCCAGTCGCTGAGGAAAGGTAAACAGACGTGGAGCAGTGTACACACACGGTGGGGTGTTATTGGCAGCGAGTGGAGCCCTGATACAAGCCACAGCGTGCATGAGCCGTGGAGACATGAAAGGAGCCGGCCACAAAAGACTGCACGTCTGTAATTCCACACGGTAGATGAGGGGTGTCTGGAAGCTGGGGAGTGACTTTACTGGTGAGAAAGGAAGTGACTTCCCCGGGGTACGGGGTTTCTTTTGGTGTGATAGAGTGTTCTGACATTGTCACAGTAGTCACATGACTCTGAACGTACTAAAAATTTTACTATGAAATTGTCCACTTGAAATTGGTGCACCTTTGGTATATGTATTATATCAAAACTTTTTTTAAAAAAGCATGGGTTAGAGAAAATGATAACCGAGATTTGAAGCCTAGGGCATGACTAGGATACGCAGCCCAGGAGAAGGCCCGGCGCTTCCAGTAGGCTGGCAGCCTCGGAGAAGCTGCTTCCTCCCTGGGAGTCGGTTTCCTTGTTTGTGAACTGTGGGTTACAGTAACCATGCCTGTAATGAGGGGTGCCTGTGAACATCCGCCCCATGCCTAGTTCTGGTGGTAAGGAGCCCGGAGAAGAAGGGACCCCTCTGAGCTGGGGATACTGAGTGAGCAGCCCGAGGTCTCGCCAGGCGGTAGAGGATGTTTGTGATGTGTGTTCGAGGCCTTCCTGGGACTCCTGACTCCTTGCCGAGTGGCTTTTAGAGCGAGCCTAGTAATCAGCCGTGCATCATCGTGACTTCCTTCATGGTAATTGTCACTTTGCTCCCATCGCTTTAGCTAAGGATCATCGCCCTGCCTGAACCACATCAGACATCCCACGAGGATCCTCCGGGTAGACGTGGGCGCCCTCAGTAGCCAGCCGTGGAGACCGTCGCCGTGGTCATCGTCCAGGGATCCCAAGCAGTGCTGTCCTGGGGTGAGCTTTCCCTTGAGGCTGAGGAGAACTGGACAGGCTCCTGAGCCCAGGTGAAAGGGTTGATCACACCCTGGAAATGGTGGCCGGGGTGTGACTTGCTCCAGGTGACTGAGAATACGGTGTGCTTTCATACTCTTTGGCTGAGTTTTTGCAGAATGTGGAGTGTTTGCAGGCCCATCTGATCCTCCAGGTCAGGGAAGGCCATGAGGGTGTTTTTTTGTGCCCATCTGTAGGGAATTCCTGGGCCCTTGCTTGAGGGGTACCTAGATTGTGATGCGTGTCTGTCAGTGCTTTGGTTCATTATGGGGAAAATGACTTCACAGAGAAAAAACTTTGTTTCCTTCTTGGTTCTTTACTCAAACTCTGAGAGAAACTGTCAGTGATCACAACCGGGCCGGTTGGGCCCAGCCCCCTGGCTTCATTGCAGGACAGAGGTGGGCCAGGCCTGGCTGATGTGGGTCGGCTACAGGAGGGAGCTTCGCGGGGAGCTCAAGACCAGCCTGAACTGCATTGTGAGACTCAGACTCAAAGAGCCAAGAGAAAGGCGACGGCACACAGGACAGCTTCGTGCCTAGACACGCTGGCTCTCAGGCCAAACGGCCATCGCCATGTTTGTCACCGGGTCATTTGTTGGGTTTCATTTTCTGTTTCTTTCTCCCTTATTTTCCAGATTTCTGGGAGGGTGAATTCCAACCCCTGGAAGCCTTACATAGGCCCAGGCCATGCATGTGTGTGTGCAATGTGTGTGTTCTCTTTTTCCAAATAAGGGAAAAGAAGATGGGCAGCCCAGGTGTGGTGTGCACACCTGTAATCCCAGGGCTCTGGAGGCTGAGGCAGGAGGATCACCGAGAGCTCAAGGTCAACTGGGGTTCTATAGCGAGCTTAAAGCCAACCTGAGTATGTAGCAGGACCCTATTAGAGAGATAGAGAGAGAGAGGGAGAGACAGGCCAAGCAGTGAGCACAGCTGGAGAGCTGGAGTAGGAAGACTGCAGTGTTTTTCCTCTCCTCTGGACATAGGCCACCTTGTCCCTTGGGCTCCCCTGTCTGTGTGACACGATGCCTTGTATGTGGCACATGGGGTGGCTGTAGGATTGCAAAGAGACGGAAGACACAAGTCCCATCCCTCGTCAGACTCCGGAGGCAGAGCATCGGCTTCAGGTGCTGGGATGTAGCTCGAGGCATGAGTTCAATTCCCAGGAAACCCACCCCCCACCCCCGCCACCAAAAGGCACCAAAGTGCAGTGGGCTTCACCCTAGGAGAAGGCTGTGTGTTCAAATCTGCTTCGTGACCCTGGCCTCTGGGTGTGAATTGGGTAGTTCTGGGGCTCTCGTCTGCTTTGGGGCCTTTTCCTTCCATATTTGTCTATTTAACATGGAGGGGTTTGGACTAGTGCATTATGGGGTTTTTTGTTTTGTTTTTGGTTGTTTGGCTTTATATTTATATTTATATTATGTGGCTTTCTAATATTTCCTTTTGCTAAGTTATGGTTAAGAGTCGGGCCTCTGAAGTCAGGGTTTGGCCCTTGGCCCTGTGACTTGGTGGCCAGGTGACCATGGTTGAGTTGTTTACCTGTTGTGTCTCATCTCCAAACGTGTGTAATGGTATGTGTGGCGTGAGCCTGTGGCGAACCTTAAATTAGCTAATATTCGTAAAAGCCGTAGAACAGTCCTGCCGCTCATCAGTGCCGTGTAAATGTTTGTTCAGAACAGACTACTGCTACGGTTGCTTCTGCCGCTGGTCAGCGCCGCCCTTGGGCGCTGCTGTGTGCCGCGCAGGCTTTGCTTGCTCTACTTAGACTTTTGAACATTTTTAAAGAATTTCGAAATTCCAGGTTTTTTTTTTTTGGTACTGACACAACCTTGCACTTGCCACAAAATTCCCCAAGGAAGAGCAGGGCTTGGGGTCAGGATTGCCCCAGGGTTCGGTCTTTAGATTCCCAGCCTGTCCTTATCCTAATTCTAATTCTAATTTGGGTCTTACTCTAATTCATTGATTGCTAAATTCTCCCACTAATTCTCCGCTTCTTAGCTTTCAAATCTGCCCCGACATGGAGAGAGAGCTTTCCCTGTAGAACTTGTGTTCCTGTTTACATGTGTAGGTATCCTACTAGCTTCCTGTGCTGTCATTACCTGAATCACTCCTGCTGTGCCTGGCTTCGGGGCAGACAGCCTCAGGTTTACCTGGACAAACACCCTGAATGTGCAGGCTGTTTTCATATTGGTATCAGCTCTTGTGAACATGAGTTGTCAATGTCTTTGGCCACGAAGGATACTTAAGTGACTCTCCTGGTAAAAAGGGTGAATTTCACTAGAGGGTACTAGTTCTTTTAAAAATTATCTTAGCTGGGCATGTTGGTCCATTCTTTTTTTGTTTGTTTGTTTGACGGTACATTCTTGTAGTCATAGACGTTTGGGAGGCTGAGGCAGGAGGATCACTTGAGCCCAGGTATTCCAAGTCAGCGTGGGTAACATAGCAAGACCCCCATCTTAAAAAAAAATACATATAATTTCCTCAGGTTATTTCCTTCTTTGATTTTTAGCAAGTTGTTTAACAATTGTGATTTGAGTAAATCAGGAAGGAGAAACTTCGTTTTTGTATTTCTACTTGGCCTAATTAATGTTTCCCTCCCTCTGGGGTGAGTAATGTGATTTGCATTAATTCAAGCCGGGAAGCACCTACAGTGAGGTGTGTGCAGTCCGTTTCCGTGTGTTGTGTAACACTTTTTCCATGTGTTTTGAATGCTCCCTCCAGTGAAGAGGGCGTTTTGCAGGGCACAGTTCACCCTCCCTACCTGTTCAGGAAACGGGACCTCCGTCTCCTCGCTGCTCAGGGCCAGGCGGAGGTGTCCAGCTGGAACTGGATGCTGACCCATTCCAGCCCCCCCCCTTGAGATGCAGACCCGCGGTGTCTCTCCATAGCGTGCTTGCTTCACAGCGAGGCTTTATCAGCGAGAGCTGCTGGCAAGTGGCCTGCTGCGATTCCATGCGGAGCCTTAATTACTCCTGTACTGCTGCATTATGCTGAAGTCCACTAGACCTGAGATAACCTAGAGAGTGAAGTTCCTGGAAGTGGGGGCTGCGTGTTCTCTGGAATCTGGAGAACATGTTTTCTTCATTTTAATGTAAAACATTTTGTTGTCTTTTGGAGCTCAGGCTGACCTTGGACTCACTCTGTAGCCCCGCCATCTCCTGCCTCTGCCTCCTTCTGTGTCAGCATGGCTGGCTACATTTTAAATTCTGATGATGACTTTTTGGAGTATGCTTTTAGGACTGGAAAATGTGTTTTATTGTAACAAGCCATATTTCACTTATAAAAATGCATAGCTAAGGAAGACATACAGGAGTTTTGTCTTACGTGACATAAACCTCTTTTTAGTCTTGGAAAGTGAGCGCTGAACATGGTGGATTCTTGTCCGGAGGGTTGTTTCCAGAGCCTTGGTGCTCCCTGTCTGAAGTCCCTCTTTCCTCACCGCACTGCTCTGCAGAAGGACTTTTACCTTTTTACATGTGTGTTGCCAGGGAGCGTGAGGGCACCCGGCTTTGCGCGGGGCCCAGCGCTGTCCGTGGTTCGGGGGGCTGCCAGCCCACTTCCCTGCAAGGAGACCTGTGCTGCTGCTCCGGTGGTCCGGGACACCCCGCTTTCCTGACCGATAATCCCCGTGAGCTTCAGGCTCCCCAGCCCCTTTTACAAGTCTTGCCCAACAAACAAGAACATAGAATGTGGTTCTAAAATTTCCCAAAATATTACTGATGAGCTATTTGTGCCATCTACTTTAATGTCATGTATGTGACGGTCTCCTTTGTCAGTCATTTGAGGGTTATTTTGTAATATAGGTTTAGCAAAAGTAACTTTTTTTTTTCTTTTTTTGAGACAGGGTCTCGCTGTGCAGTTCAGGCTGGCCTTGAGCTCCCTTTGTAGCTCAGGCTGGTCTCAAACTCACAACGATCCTCCTGCCTCAGCCTTCTGAGTGCTGGGATTACAGACATGTGCCACCATGCTCAGTGAGCATGTGACTTTTTAAACTGCTGTGTTGGTTGAAGTTTATTTGGCAAAAAACTCAGTATTGTATACTGCGAGGATCTTTTCCCCAAGGGCTATCATGTGGTGTCTGAGGAACATTAAGTATTCTAGTGGTTATTGTTGGGCCCATTTATAGTGGGGTAGACTGAGTCACCAAACGTGTAAAATGTAGTTTCCAAAGCTGCACAGGTGACTCACGCACAGTAGAATAGGATCAGCAGACTTCAGACGCCCTTTTAAAGGTGGTACTGACAGCAGGAGAATCTTGTGGGTCGCATTAAAATGAGCTGAGAAGTTTTTGGAGGAGGAGGCTGGTGGGGAGGAGAGGACAGAGAAGCCGGATGGGGCTCTCCTGCGCGGCAGCCTGTAGTTTCCCAGCCTCTGCCAGGTGAGGAAGTTTCTGTGGGCTGTGCATGTCCCTTATTTTTTGCTCGAACTGGATCAAGCAGGTTCAACCCATTATAGCTGCCAACCGTGGGTCCACTTCTTCTTCCTGTCTGGCTTTTATTTTCCTTCCTGAGACTGCACTGCCCAGTGGGCTCCCACTGTCCCTTCCTCCTGTGTTTGTGCGCACAGGGTACCCCAGACTCCTCTCTGGCCTTCACTACGTGGTCGTCTCGGTGTACCTTGACGTTTCTGGGACTCAGGAGCCTAGTCACAGGTGGAGCGTTTCCTGGTAGCATTGCTGCTTTCACAGACCTGTTTCCTGTTCTATAAGTCCGAAGCGTGTTTGAACTAAGCCCACCGAGATGCATCCGGACGTTGTGGCAGGCACATGCTGTGACCAGTAAAGCGGGGGTCTGTGAGCAGGCCCTGGCAGGGAAGGCTGGTGGGGAGATGGAAGGCTGCCTCCTAGGAGAGGGCGCCTGTGTTCCGGCCTGCGGTTCAGAGCACCCCAGGGACTCACAGGCAAACGGCCCCATTTCCTCTCGGGAAAACAGCCCCCTCCAGACCAGGAAGCAGAGGTGTCCTTGATGCCAGGTGGCGCCCAGGGGACTTAGTCTCTGCCCGTCACCAAGGACATCAAACAACAGAGACGGTTACCAGGAGCGAGCAGAGATGCACAGCAGTTGAGGTTCACAGGACCAGGGAGGTAGAGCTGTTTCTCAGGAACCGGAGTCTGCAGACCGAGCACTGACAGTTTCGTAGATTGTTCTGGGTCTAGGACGGAGTCACAAGCCATAATAAGAACTCTCCAAGGAGGGTTTTAATCGGGCTTCTCAAGTGAGGAGATGGAGTCTCAGGTAAGTTGAGTAGTGGACCTGTAATTCAGGCACAGCTTGGTTTGAGTTGGGGGAACCCAGCGAGCTGGTTAAATTCACAGGAGATAAAGCCAGCCAGTGTGCCCTTGGAGGCGGGCGGGGACAGGTGGTACTGGCAGAGGGTGGGCAGGATGGTGGCACAGTGCATTTGGGGGGAAAAACATCGGCAGGGTTGCCAAAGGGTGGAACACAGGTCCCGAAAAGTGGCATCAGCACCCGCAGCACAGCCAGCCCGGAAGTCCACCCTGTCTCACATGGAAGTGGCCAGCACCTCCCACTCACCCTTGCCAGGTCCTGCCTAGGACCTGCGGCTAGCGCAGTGAGTTAGCATGGGTCTGACCAGGGCCAGCGCCTGTCATGGGTCCAGGGCTGCTAAGATGTCATCTTCCGCCTCGGTGGCTTTCCCGGTCTGGATGTGGGCAGTTTGAAGGAAGAGCCGAGGAAGGCAGCCATTCTCCAGGCGCCGTCTGTGGACACCTGGGGGCCTGTGACCCCCTAGAGTCCTCCGGGGAAACTGTTCTCCTAGTAATAGGGCTGCTGATGTGGCTCTGGGTGCTGGTTCCCCTTCTCCGAGGCTCTGGGAGAACCGTGCAGCCCCATCTCCTGTCCGCCTCATTACTTCACCCTCCAGGGCCTGAGCCACAGGGGACAGACGTGGAAGGCTGGAAGGTGGACTGGTGGGCAGCGTCCTGCAGGCAGGCGAGGGTCGCAGGCTGTGAGGTGCCTGCTGTGTGCTGTGCCCCGCACCAGGCCTGGGAAGGTGCAGTCGGTGGTGGACGTGGTTGCTGCTGTCCTGGGGGTCGATTGCTGGTGTCTTTTTCTTGCCCCGGGCCTCCTGTTTGGTTCTATGGCATTGAGGTCTGGGGCACCCAGGGCAGAGCGCTGCCCGACTGGGCTGGTGCCCGTGCTGCGCCGTGAGCTCTGTGCTTGCGGGGTCTTGTCTTGGAGGAAATCAGGAGATGTGGGACCGTGGTGCCATGAGGACTCTTCTGCCTCGCCTCCTCCAGGGGCTGCATTTTCCTCTGGTCTGTGTAAACTCAGATCATCTCTGTGTGTGTGGGCAGTGATGACCCTGTGCCAGGCCCCACACCCCCCTGTGAGTTGAGACCCGAGGGCTGCAGCGCTGAGCTCACCTCACCGAGATGCGGAAGCCAGACATGGGTAAGCTGTGGACACCAGGGCCGGGCCTCAGAGCCGTCGCTGGCTCCCAGTCTCACAGTCCCAGTGGGCGCTGTCCTTGGAGCCTTACGTGCCATGCCCAGTGTCAGAGCCGTGGTGGGCATTCCTGGGCCTGGTGCGGTGGGCAGAGACCACGCAGCATGTCACACTACGCAGTGTCTTAGCCGCCTTCCCTTCCCCATCTTGGATCTAACAGCAGACGCCCGCAGGCCTGGACTTCTTCAGTCTGTCTGGTAGCAGCTGCCGTTGTGGAGCCAGGGGGTTCAGGCTGGCCTTGAGCTCACTGTGCAGCCCAGGCAGGTCTGGAACTTGAAAGGAGCCTCCTGCCTCAGCCTCCTGAGTACTGGGATGGCAGGCGTGCACCACCACCCCTTCGATACCACATGTCACCAGCTCGGGTGGTGGGCATCACCCGTGTCCCTGCTGCTCTTGTGCCTTCAGTGTGTGGGAGAGGAACTGCTGTTTGTGTTGTGGCACACGCCCTCCGTGTCCCCCCAGCCTCGTGTGGTCGTACTCTGAGTTCTGTCTCACAGAGAGGAGGTAGACACTCAGCGCTGAGTACCCGGCTCGGGGCTGGTGATGAGCCCAGGCCTGTCTGCTTCCCGGCCACCTCTTCAGGGCTTGCTTTCCTTAAACCTGTGAGAGCGCCTCACACACAGCCCTCAGGCAGCTCCAGGCTCACTGATGAGGTCCTGCACCCTTCGCCAGAGGTGTTTGACCCTCTCTAGTCATGTGCCGAGCACTGACCAGATGAGTGGTAAAAACCAGGCGTGGTGGGACACAGCTGTCATCTCAGCACTTGGGAGGCCGAGGCAAGAGGATTGTGGGAGTTCAAGAACAGCCTGGGCTACACAGTGAGTTTTAAGGCCAGCCTGAACTAAATAGTGAGACCCTGTCTTAAAAAATAATAAAAATTGAAAAGGAAGAGAAAAGATGGGTATGCTGGGCGTGGTGGTGCACTCCTGTAATCCCAACACTTGGGAGGCTGAGGCAGGAGGATCACTGCAAGTTCGAGACCAGCCTGGGCTACAAAGTGAGCTCAAGGCCAGCCTGAACTGCATAGCGAGACCCTGCCTCAGAAAGAAAAAGAAAGAAAGAGAGAGAGAGAGAGAGAGAGAGAGAGAGAGAGAGAGAGGAAGGAAGGAAGGAAGGGAGAAAGGGAGAGAGAGAGAGAGAGAGAGAGAGAAAGAAAGAAAAGAAAGAAAGAAAGAAAGAAAACAGGCAAGCAGGCAGGCAGGCACAGGCGGGTAAGTCGCCGAGCATAGCTTTGCCCTTTAAGGTCGTTCTGCTTGCAGCTCGTAGCTGCCCCTCCGTCATTTCAGAACAGCCTGGGCTGCAGCAAGGCCGTAGGTCATGCAGGAGCTGTGACAGGGTCTTGGCTAGGTGTTGCCCACGGGGACAGAGGCGAGGGGAGGAGTTCACAGCTGGAAACACCGGGCCTATCCGTGTAGAGTGGCTCTGGTCAGGAGCGCTGGCAGAGAGGACCGGAGAGGCCAGGGTGAGAAAGGTAGGCCTCGTGTCTCGGGAAGGGCGTCCATGAGGCTGCTGGCTTTGAATCAGCCTTGGTCTTTAAGTGTTACAGGTTTTTTCTGTAAAAGTGTTCTTTTCTTCAAGAATTTAGATAGTACAGTACAATAAAATCCAAAATCACAAGCAGTCACGTTTAGAGGCAAACACTGCTGTCATTTTTGTGGATCTTACATGTGGCCTGTGTTCTGTTTTGTTGTTTTGTAAATATTTTTCTTGTCGTAAGCTCTTCGCAGTTTTCCTGCTGGGTATGAAACAGTCCGTATGTTTACTTAGCCATTTTACTAAAGTTGAACAGATAGTCTGCCGACAATTTTGTTGCTGTGATAAGATAACAGATTAGATCTAATTTTCTTTGTACATAAAATCGTCACTATACTAGGAATTATTTTCTTGTGACAGATTACTGGGATGAATTTCAGGCCAGAGTATGACTATTTCTAAGGTTCTAGAGTTTGTTTTCCTTTTTCTTTTTTGCTTCATTTTCTAGACAGGGGTTCAGGCTGGGCTTGAACTCAGTCCTGCAGCCAGGCATGCGCGCTGCCCCTAGCTCTAAGGCCTTTCGATGGGTGCGTGCTCAGAGGTCACGCCTGCGTCAGGCTCAGTGAGTTCCCGTGCCTAGTGAGCAGTAAGAAACAGTGATGGTTTGGTGGGCGGGGCTGACATAGGGTCTTGTTGGGTATCCAGGCTGCCCTTGAACTCACTGGGTATCCCAAGGTGGCCTCGAACCTCCTGTGATCCTCCTGACTCTGCCTACCAGTGCTGGTGCTGTAGGTGTGTACCACCATGCCTGGCATTAACAGGTTTTCAAAGCTGTTTGCCAGTTTGAAAGATTAGAAAACAAGTCTGTGATTCTCTGATTATTAATGAGGTGTAGCATCTTCCCGTATGTTGAAACCACGATCTAAACTGCATTCTCTGTGTGGTATTCATGCAGGCTGTCTGTCCATGTTCCTGGTGGAAATGACACGAGGAAGCCAGACACTGACCACAGCAGTGCCTGGGCACTGCCCACTGCACAGCAAGCCCTAATGTAATCAAGTCGGTCTGAGAGGCAGACAGGTGCTCCTGTTGTCCCAATTCACAGGGGTAGCATAGGGGTGTCACTGCTCAAGGTCACACAGCCAGCAGCGACAGAGCCAGAACCTGAAACACACACAAGCACCCTGGGCTGCTTCTGCTTCCTGAGCAGCATTAGTGCGGTCCAGAGAAATAACTCTGAACTCCCCAGGCCCTGATTGTGCTGTGCACAGCTGTGCTCGGCTGTGCAGGGACCAGAAGGAGATGCCTGGGATTACGTGGTGTCCATTTAAACTCCCATGCATGTCTACTGCTGGTCAGCGCAGTCCAGTTTTGCATACATGCAAGGAGGGTGGCAAGCCTGATCAGCCATTCAGTAAAAATCGCACACAATTCATACAAGGATTTCTCCTAACTAGCAAGTGGAAAACAGGCACACATAATGTAGTGTTTGATTAATGCCTGTTTCTCAGTTTACAGATGAAAAATACAGACTTAACATTAAGCTTTTTACTATTTTTAAATTTTAAAGTTTTATTTTTAAAATAGGCATGGTGGTGCACGCCTGTAATCCCAGCATTGAGAGGCTGAGGCAGGGCTGCCATGAGTTTGAGATGATCTTAGGCTAATAGTGAGTTCCAGGCCAGCCGGAGCTACACAGCAAGACCCTTTCTCAAGAAAAAGAACCTAAAAAATGTTTTTAAAAGTCCCCCAAACACTGGTGTATAGGTCACTGAGAAACAGTTTCCTGGACTAATAACTATAATGAATAAGCAATACAATTCACATCTGTTTCAACCAACCAGTTTATAAACTTGCTTTAATTTAAAAAAAAAATATTCATTTTGCCTGGCATGATGGCACATCCCAGCACTCAAGAGGCTAAGAGAGGACATGTTCCATGAATTCGAGACCAGCCTAGGCTACACAGTCAGTTCAGAGCCAGCCTGGAGATAACTTGTCTCAAAAAAAAGTATTCATTTGTTCCATGATATGAGTTGCTAAATTATTTATAGGTTGCTACAGATGGTAAACTGTAATTGAATTTCAGTTATATTGCAGGTGAAAATTTTAGCTGAACCAATAAAAATACTTATTACAGCATAGGCACCAGTGAAAAGGACTTTTTGTTTTGCATATAGCACACAACTTTAAGTGTCTGTATTTAAAAATAAAAATAGGCTGTGGTAGACACTTTGACTAAAACTTGTATTCTTTACCTGTAGAACATCTATCTTTTAATGTCTGGCAAATATTTAGATTTTTTAAAGGCATGACTTGTGCAAAAACCAAATGTGTAGATCCAAACAGTAAAACATTTACTATGAAAACTAATGTCTGTAGTTCCACAACTCCTGATACAGTTCCTTGCTCAACACTTATGCAGGACTTAAAAAAAAAATATCACCCACTTACCAGTACCACAAATATAAATGAAAAGTCATTGTGCCGCCTAATTTATCTTGATATGGACGTAATCTTTCTATCCTGTGGTTATTCTCCTGTGAACTGCAAAATGCCCAGGTAAATACTTGTTCAAAAATGAACACCTGACTCTGACACAGTGATAATTATGAAGAACAAAAATGAATACGTTTATAGGACAGTTTACTACCATGACAGAAATATGCTGGTGCAAGTTCTATGCATACCTGTAGATCAGGTATTTAATCACGTGACAATTAGCTTTGGGGTAAGCTCTCTACATCTGAGTGTACATTGGGCAGTTTGAGTTAAAGATTTAAAGGAGGGAGCCAGACTGATTCCTCCTGCGTAGCCATAGCCCCTCATTGGCTAGATGATGTTGCCCTAAATTTTCAACCATATGAAATGAGGGTTAATTGCCTCTTCTGATGCACAGAGAAGATAAGCACTGCAGACCAGGAGGCACCTCTGTTGCTGCATGTTGCCCATAAAAGCTTCCAGCAGGGCTCTGAAATATGATCAGCATCAGTCTGGAGTTGATGCCAATTCAGGAGTGTAAGCGTCAATATTTTCCCATGTTTCATTTCCAGGAGTTTATTGAAAACTTATATTTTATAAGAAAGCATGACTTGTTTCCACCTCTCCATAAACAATCCTTTTTAGAGTATACTTACGTTAGAAAAAAACATTTTGAAGCTTTATAAGAATTGAATGTTTAGAATAACGTAACAGCATAGCAAAACGGTCTCAAAAAGACCTCTCCTCACAAAAAATAACAAAACAAAAAAAACCTCTTCAAACTACAAAATGATAAACATCAGCACCGAATAGTTGAGCAGCGTCTTCAGTGTTGCGCACATTCCCAAAGCGCAGCAAGCGCGAGCGGCGTCCCTAAGTGCAGGTGGCTGGCAGGTGGCTGGCAGGTGGCTGGCAGGTGGGTCTCCCTGGCTCCGTGCTGAACGTTATGTCTCCGGGTTCCTCTGCGGAGCGCTTGACAGTCCCCCGCCTGTCCTCACCTCTGGTGGGGGATGTTCTCGTCCCGCTGCTGAAGCTCGGCGCTCGCAGGCGCCCGGCCTGGCTCTGCCGGGTTCCACAGTTTCACGCTTTAAGGCTTTTTGCACGCAGAGTGCGTCCAGGAATCAGACGCACTCTGTGTGTTCCCCGGGAATCAGACCCGTCCTCCCTGTGTCCGTCTGCTCTCCTCTTCTTACATCCATCCCGTGGTTCCGTCAGAGAAGTCATTTTTGAGCTTCCCATTGCATTTGTGATCAGAAGTTCTTCAGCGGTGGGGTGGGCCAGTGGGTCCAGATCCAGGCCGGCATGGGCAGACTCCTTAAAGACTTGGTAACGGCTGCAGCAAGGGCCAGGGGTTGCTCTTTGGAGTAAGACGCAGCTCTGTTGGGCGCGTGTCAGTGAGGGGCTCCCCTTGGCCAGCTCAGTAGCAGTAATTCCCGTCATCACCGCCTCAGCTCTGGAGCCACAGGCTGACTGCCAAGTAACTTGGGGAGCCGTTTAAAGAGGGGTCCCCACGAGGCATTTCTGGACATAGCTGTACGTCTCCCTCAGCTGTCAACAAGGTTATCGTGTCCTTGTTCCGAGAGCAAGGCGGCAGCACCGTGTGTGTCTCCGTGAAGGTGGATGGTCCAGACCTTTCGTGAAGTCCTTCCGCAGCCCGCGGCTTGTGCAGCAGAGCGGCTCGAGGAAGGTCCAGTGCTGGACTGCCGCCCCGGGATCCCTGAGGGTCCGGAGTTTTGAGCCCGAGACGCCATGGGACAGCTGGGAACACAGAAGAAATGCGAGGCTGTGGGTGACCCCAGTGGTCTGATCCAGTGGGGAGTCTTGGTCTTTTGCCCCCCAGACTGTCCCCAGAGCAGGTGACACAGCTGCAAACCAGGTTCTTTTGGGGAAGGGACAGGCCTTCTCCAACCTGTGTGTGCTCCTGATTCCTCCCTGTGCAAGGGCAGCCTTGCCCAAGCCCACAGCCCCGGCCAGGCTCGGTGCTGCTCAGTACTTACCACACGCGGGCCCCGGAGTCACCACCGCGGCCCCAACGGTTTGCGTCTGTGCTGCCGTCTCTGTGGGCCCATATTCCCACTCTGGTCACCGTGAAGGGAGGGGTTCATGCATTGTGCTTCTCTGCAGCCACCTGAGCTGCGGACAGAAGAGCCCCTGGCAGGCCTTGTGGTGGCAGGATAAATCTGTGATAGGTTTTTCCTCGTGCGGTAGAAAAGTAAGAGCAAAAAAAAAAAAAAAGGAAAAACAAACTTTACTGCAGGCACAGGAGGAATGTAGAGGAGTGCAAGATCCCTTTGAGGCAAGCAGAAGCAGCGGGCTTTTATTCGGTTTGCTAGAGGGTGGAGCTTGAGGGGGCGGGCAGAGTGACGTTTTGAAAGCTGGTTGGGGGAATGCTGGTGCATGCGCGTGAAAAGCAGGAAGTTCAATTTCAGTTTGTAAGCCCACTGAGGTTAGTATTGAAGGACCATGTGCCACGATGGGCGACATGCTAGTCACTTTGGATTTATTATCCTTTCAGTGGGTAAACAAGAGCACATACTCAGACCTGCATAAGCAACGAGGTCTGCTTTGCGTGAGCTTCCGACCCCTTGCGGTTCTCAGCACCGAGGCGCCCTGGGAGGGAACGCCCGGCGCTGTCCCTGACCCATGGTCAGTGTGCGAGGACAGCTGGTAACTCAGGTGACTTCCTACAGCCACGAGCAGTGATGCACGGGCCGTGTCAGGAGCTGGACTACATTTGCTATGCTGTAGTGCTTCATGAAGAAAAGCGAAGTGTTTAAACTAATTTTTGTAAAGCAAGTGCACCTTGTTTTTTATTTTGTTTCTGTCTTTTTGAGACAGGGTCTTGCTATGCAGTTCAGGCTGGTCTTGAGCGCACTTTGTAACCCAGACTGATCTCGAACTCGAAAGCATCTTCCTGCCTCAGCCTTGTACCTTATTTTAAAAAGCTGGGGAGATAGGTAAGATATGAAAATGTGTCCCTGTAGCTTGTCGTGTGGTTGGCATTGAGGAAACACAGGCGGTAAGTTGGAAGGCCTCCTTAGGAGGATGTTTTAGTGTGGGGACAGGTTCACAGGAGGGTTATGAGGAGGGGGAGAGGTCGAGGGTGCCCTGCAGGTCTCCTTCATGCAGAGGGCAGGCAGTGGCGTTGCTCATGGAGAGAGGAAACAGGCATGGACTGGGGGATCCGGTTTTGTCAACGCTGCTGCTGTCCTGCTCTGGGGATAAATGGGCTCTCGGGGAAAGCCTGTGGGGAGAAGCGGAGCCTGAGAGCTGGACTGCCTCAGTGGGGAGGTTCTGAACGGCTCCCCTTCGTTTTCTGCTCTTTGTGTTTCCTGTGATGTCAGGGAAGGGTTTTACTTAGGACCACAGATGAGAGCAGACCCAACATAAAAATAGCTTAAACTAACTGGAAGCGGATTGTTCCCTTCCCTGGAGGAAGACTCGACAGTTAGCGCAGCTCTTGGGTTCTGTGTGAGAGTCCAGCGTTGGGTCACATCTGGTCCTGTTTACAAGCTGGAGTTTCCTGTCTTGTAAGACGTGTGTCTTAAGTTCACAGCACTTGGGAGGAGGTCTGGAGGAAGACCTGCTGCCTTCGTGTTTAAGACCACGTCCTGATAATTGGTGATTTCCCTGAATTTAATCAGGTAGCTCTGTGTGTGCTGAGGAGGCTGGAAAGAGAAGTCTTCATTTCAGGATGGTGGTGGTGATAATGTCCTGGCTTTGCCTGTGGACTGAGCTGAGATTGGTTCACCTGAAGAGGTTAGTACAGTAACTCCCATGTGGAGCACACGCTGCTCTCCAGCTCGGATCGTAAGTGTAAGACAGGTGTGATGTCAGTACTGGTAGTTTCAGAGCCTCAGGAGGCTGAAGCAGGAAGATCTCTTGGACGGAGGAGTTCAGGATGGGAGCCTGAGCACCTTAGTGAGACCCTTGGCTCAAAAAAAAAAAAAAAAAAAAAAGAGGGAAAAGGCGTCATCAGGTGGTTTTTCTTTGCGGTAGTGAGATGGGAGGTTTTTCATCTTCTTAAAAAGGCTGGTGGCTGAATATGCACACCTGACCTTGTGTATGTTTACCTCTAAGGAAAGGGAAATTCCCTCTGTGGTTAACCTTGAACCCTACCAAGGGCAGTGCCTTGGGGAGTTTTGGGGATTATTAAAGGTTGGGTGAGCATGTGAATCTGTAGACAAAACAATCCAGAAATATTTGGAGGAAACTGGGCCTGGAGGTACACGCCTGTAATCTCAGCCCTCTGGAGGCTGAGGCAGGAGGATTGCAGTGTGTTCAAGGCCATCCTGGGCTGCACAGTTCAAGGCCAGCCTGCACTACAAAGTGAGACCCTGTCTCAAGAAAACAAAACTGAAAAGAAATACTTTGGGAAAAAAAGTTTTTTAGGAAAACTACAAGGTTTTTTTTATCTATTTTTAGTGGGAAAATTGGTCTTGACACATCCAAACAAGATGTAAGTCACTTCCTGTTCAAGCCAAGACCTAGGGTATCAGCTACCAGCCAAGAAGTCCTAGGGCTGGTTCAGGCCCAGCTTCGGGAGGTGACTGAGGCCCTCTGTCCGTGATCCGCCGTCAGCAGTCACAGAAGTGAGCGTGGTGTTCTCCATGGGGCTGCCTAGTGGGGGTTATGACCGGCGGACTGATGCAGAGCTACTGGATGTTCTCTCATCGAGGGGTCCTCAACTCTTCAGCACTGTTAGCTGTGCTCTCACCGCCCCCTGGGCAGGAGTGAGGGTGGCTCATCTCCAGCTTCATGAGCCAATACATCTGAGAGCCGCAGGCTCGGGGCCCAAGTTCTCTACCCTGACACCTGGTCCCTTCCTGTAGGACCGAGAGACGGAGGCTGGAGAGCAGTGTTCTGCACACACATACACATGCGTGTGTGTACACATTATGCATCTGGTTTTTTCCTGCCAAGGAAAAGTCTTGAGTAATGGGGACGTCAGCCGTGTGGACTGGCAATGAGAAGATGCAGGTCCTCTTGGACTCAGGTCCAGAGCAGTGTCCAGTGCAGCACACTGGTGACAGATGCCATGTGGTGGTCAGGGACCTACAGCATGCGGAAGGACATGGTGATGTTAATAACAAATGTTTTTGTTTTTGTTGTCTGAGATAGGGTCTCTGCCTCAGCCTCTCCTCCCCTAAGTACTGGGATTGCAGGTGTGCATCTCCACACCCGGCTCACCCAACCATGAAGAGCTACCATATTCTTAGTCCTTTGCGTCCATTTGTTTATCTGATTTTCACAGTGACCACCTGAAGTATAGATACTGTGTTCATCACCATTTTACAGATGAGTAAACTGAGGCACAGAGTAGCAAAGTTTCCCGAGGGCACCCGACTCACCAGTGGGACAGCCAGGTGCCGTGGCTCCAGAGAGGCTCCTACAGCTGCTGGGCCACCCCGGCTTGTCAGAAAGCTCAGAGAGGCTCCAGGATGAGCCTGGAGGTCTGCGGAGGAGGAGACCAGAGTGAGCAGGAATGATCCCATACAATATGGAAAGGATGGCAGGGGACAGGCGACCCTGGGCTGCGGAGCTGGAACAGGTGCAGGGCCTGGGGAAGGCTGGGCCTGCCAGAAGTGGGTGCCCTTACCCTTTCTCCCGAGGCTCTGCGACAACTAAAACTAGCTGGCTGGAAGCGAGGAGAGACTTGTGGGAAGGGCCCTGTGCCCCAGGACCCCGCGCTGGGGGCTGGGCAGGACCAGGGAGCCAGTAACGCAGCAGGAGCGCAGGTGAGAACGGGGCTGGAAACCCGGCCAGGTTGGCATGTTTACATGGCAGGGGTTGGCAGGACCCAGACAGGGCGTCCTGGCCGTCATTCAGAGCCAGAACCTGCACGCCTGACGCTCTCTTCTCTCCACTTCACTGGCTTTCAATGGCCTGCAGAACCCCGGTGAGTGGTGAGTGCCTCTTCCGGAGGAAAGCCCTGCGCCAGGAGCCAGGGAAACCCAGGGCCGCCCTGCAGGTAGACAGGAGTGCGGGAGCAGGAGCTCGGGTGGTCTGGGCAGAGGCCTTGGGCAGCCCCCGCCCCTCGGGCTGCCCATCTCAAGGGGTTGTGGAGAGTTCCGTAAGTGGCAGGCTGAGGTGGCACAGGTGTACATGGGTGGCTTTCCTGTGGCTGGAGTGAGAAAGAGTGACAAGGCCGTCTTGGGACAGAAGACGTCTCTGGATTCCAGTTTCCAGGGCGGAGGCTTCGTGGGGAAACCCTCCCTGCGGCTCGTCAAGAAGTTGTTTTATATACCTGCAACACGTTGGTTTCACTGATTTTTAGCCTTCATCTCTCTGTTATTTAACTGGATAGCAAGCAACGGATTCAGAGAACGACACCCTGGATTTGTTGTTGTTGTTTTGGTTTTATTGGGATGGGGTTTCGCTATGTGGCTCAGGCTGGTCTGGAATTTGAGACCCATTATGTAGCCCAAGCTAGACTCAGACTTGCAGTGATCTTCCTGCCTCAGCCTCCCCAGTGCTGGGATTACAGGTGTGTACCGCACGCCCAGCCCTATCCCTACTTTTTTTTTTTTTTTTAACTCCAGCCCTCACTTGCTTTGGCAAGATTCTTCACTTTGTGAAATGTCAATTTCTAACAATGACAGCACAAGTACAACACCAGGACTCCCTGAAAATATAAGGGAAAGCCACAATGTCCGAATCGCCTGGTTCTGCCACAATGTTACCAGGACGCTCCTCCTCCCTGGTAGAAGTGGCTCACCTGTTAATGTTACTAGGTTCTAGATTCCAGGTTCTTCTCTCAAAAAATTGAACGAAACCAGCAAAAAAAAAAAAAAGCAACAGCAAAGTTTATGTTAAAAAGTTGAAGTGGGGGGCGGAGGTGGGGATTTAGCTCAGCGTCATAAGCACCTGCCTTGTAAGCAGGCAGTCGTGAGTTCGATCCCCGGTACCGATAAAAAAAAAGTAGAAGTGAAGAGTGAGGAAAAAGCAAGATCAGAGTGCATCCTGGAGCGAGCAGGGCGGCCGCCCTGAGGGCAGCCACCCTAGCGAGATCTCAAGGGGACCCAAGAGAGCGTCTCCATCCGGGTCCTCGAGGCGTCCTGTGGAAAACCTGCTCGCCCTGAGGCCTCCAGACCTCACGCTGGCTGACCTGCCTTTATACCTCCGTGCTTCGTGCTTCCACCCCTGAAAGGGGGAAGATGGGATCTGCCTCTGGGGATGGTTGCGAGGATGGAACTCACCCTGGAAAGACCTGAATTTATGCCTGGCGCATGGAAGCACTGATCATCCCTTAGGATTGGGTCCAGAGGCTGTGTGGCCTTCCCTAATTTCCCCACCCCGGGATTGGGGCTCAGGCTGCCACGTGTCAGCATCTGCTCTGCGCCAGGCGCTCTCCGAGCATCACTGGTGTCATTTTACTGCTGCCCTAGTCTCCTTTATCCTGGGTCCCTCTGAGACAGACGTGACTCGTAAAGGTTGGGCCCGCTTCTGTGACAGAACTGAGGACCTCAGACCCTCATCACGTGAAAGCGGTTCCCTTTCTTTGTGGCGAAGGTTTGGAATCCACAGCTTCACCAGTAACGGCTTCATTTCCTAGATTCGATCGCTGCAGTGTTTTCTGTGCAGTTGCCAGGTGCGCGTGGAATTGCGGTGGTGGGAGCGCAGTAGCCTGTGGTGGACTAATTAGCACTAATCATGCTCCCCATCACCATGGGGCTGCTCACGTTTAAAGAAATGCCCCTGAGCTGCTTCCCGCCATGGGCTGCCCCGCTCGCAGCAGCCAGCTTTCCAGCACTGCCGTCCAGTGGTGATAGAAGTCCCTCAGCCTCACAGGAGCTGCCTCTCTGGAATGGACAGCTGGCACTGGTCACGACTGGCACCAGTCCCACCATCTGTGCTGGCAGCACAGAGGACAGGTGGGGCCGTTGTGCCGGGGTTTGGGGGAAGGTGTGTTTGAGCTAGCAGAGAGCCAGGGCATGCACTAATTAGAGGCCTGCAGAGGCTGTGGCCGCTGGCGGTGGGCGGGCCACAGGGGCCTTCCAGAGGGTGGGTGAGGTCGCCGGCTGAGCTGCAGGGTGATGGACATGCCTGTTCCAGGGCCCTGCTCTGCAGCCATCTCCTCTCCCCACGCTTCCTCCTTTCCACTTTGGAGCTCACCACAACCAGAAGGGTGCTGTAATAATTCCTTTCGAGACAAAAACCTTTTTATTTTAAAGGAAAAAAAAAGCCAACAGCAGCAGCAGAAACCCCACATAGCCATAGCAATGCAGGGTTTCAAGGGTTCTTCCCGGCTTCCCTGTGTAGCCCAGGCTGGCCTTGAATTCATGGTGATCCTCCTGCCTCAGCCTCCCGAGTGCTGGGATGACAGTGTGCACCCCACGCCCAGCCGAGAGGGCGTTCTTGAAGGCTGAGACAGCAAAGAGTGACGAGGCACCGGTGGAGCAGTGGGCTTTCATTAGCTGGGGTGCAGGCAGGGAGCTGGGCAGTTGGGGGCCCAAGCGGGAGGTGTAGGAAAGCCTCTCGGTCTCTTTTCTTCCACAGGAAGTAGGCTATGGCCCAGGGAGAAGGGATCCAGCGAGGCATTCGAAGCTCAGGAAAGAGGAGTGCAGAGGAGAGAGCCCTTTGGGGAACAGCAAACATCCCCCCAGGGATGAGGGACTGCTTGGCGGGGCCACGGACACGGTGTCATCCCGGCTCCCTCCCGGAGTGGCTCCCAGTTACTTCCCTGGGTTCTGGGGTGTTCTCTCCCTCTGGAGTTAGATTCCAGGTTCTTCTTGTCTTAAACAAAGAATCTAACTAAACAGCAAAAACCTGCGGTAAAATTTATTTGAAAAGGTAAAAGTGGAGCGGGAGAGATGCAGATTGAGCTTGGGCCGTGTGAAAGAGGAAAGTGCAATCAGAGGCACCCTGGAGGAGGCAGGGGGGGCCTCCAGGAGCAAAGCCGCCAGGGCGAGCGAGCGGGTGGTGCTGCGTGCTCCTGCCGTGCGTGCCTCTCCATCCGGGTCCAGAGGGGCAGCGCTGGGCCCCTACTGAAAGCCTCTGCTGGAGTTCTTCGGGTGGTCCGCTTCCGGGGACCCCGTGTGCTTATGCCTGTGGGGTTGTGTAATTCACACACCATGCCCACCTCTCCAGCCAGTGTACCACGCCCTGATCTCCTATCTTGGTGGAGGTTTGTGGTCTTAAGTTAAAACCACTTAATTTCTGTGTTTTCTCCAACCATGTGGGGTGCAGGCTATCTGGGGAGCTGGGATTAACAAGGGAGGACTGACCCGCAGGGCCCAGAGAGGTTGGTTCCAGCTTAATGGTGTATGTGGGAGCTTTGTCGGCGTGGGCAGTAGTTACTGCAGCAGGACCCTGGACCAAACACCTGCAGCGACCTTCTGGCTCACAGGGCAGGCCAGGGGCACGGAGGGCCTTCCCAGAACTGTCAGAGTACTCTCTGCATGCCAGGTTTGGGGAAGACCAGACAGACCAAGCCTTTCCAAGGATGCATGGGTTTAGACGGTAGTTATTATTAAGGACTTGGAGATGTAGACCAGGGAGGGAGAGTGACACCAGGAGGGGATCTGAAGTCCTCCCAGAGGACTCCCAGAGGGTGTCACACCCTCCCAGAGGGTGTCACACTTCACATGAGTTTGGAAGGACTGGCCCTCAGGGAGGGAAGATCACTTTAGAGCAGGGAGGATGAAGTGGGCCAGCCAAGAGATGGAAGGCGTGGGATTAGCACCAGGATTGGGAGGGGAAGCTCTTCCTTAGCCCAGGGACAATGTGGTTAACATTCCTGATCTTGCTTTCATCAGAGCTCTCAAAATCAGTGTCACTGCTGTTAGTGCACAGTTTCAAGTCAAGTGACCAGAATACCCGTAAGGCTGTATTTGCCGTTGTACTGGGGATTGAACCCGAGGTCTCTGCACTGAGCCCCACCTTAGCTCTGTTTTTCATTCTTTATTTTGAGACGGGGTCTCACTGAGTTGCTAAGTGGCCAGGCTGGCTCAAGTGTACCGTCCGTCTTCCTGCCTCAGCCTCCTGGATTGCTATAGGAGAACTATTCCTCCCCATGCTAGACATCAGACTGCCAAATTCTCATGCCCTGAAGAGTGAGTTCCAGAGGACAGAGGAGGTCAGCAACCTTGGGGACTGGGAATAGCTCCTGAGGGACAGGAGGAGTCCTGAGGGGGCGATGTCTCCGAGAATGTTTATAGGGCAAAACCAAGAGATGGGTCCAGCTGTAACAGATGGTACGATTACAAGTCCAGTCACTTAGCCAACAGAAATAGGAGAAAGGGCGCATAGCCAGGGCGTACAGATGACACCTGTAACCTTGGCTTATCCAGGACTATGAAAAGGACATTTTGGGAAGGGATGGGTCCAGGTAATCTGGGCTTGATGCATATCTGGGTGGTACCAATTACAGGATAACATCAACTTCCCATCCATCCCTTAGGGAAGTACGTAAGCCTTTCCGTTGTGATTTCATTTTACTTAGAGACAGGGTCTCACTACGAAGTTAAAGTTGGCCTCCATCCTCCTGCCTCAGCCTCCCAGGTACTGGAATTATAGGCATGCGCCACCATGCTGGGCCGTGTGCCTTTAACCTCCAGGCCTCGCCTTAATGGACCACCTACAAGCCACAAGTCTGATATCTACGAGAGCCTGCCCCTCTCTGACTGAATATTAATTTGTGTGTGTGTGTGTGTGTTTCCAGACAGGGTCTTACTGTGCAGCTCAGGCTGGCCTTGAGCTTACTTACTTTGTAAGCGAGGCTGGGCTTGTAGCTCAGGCTGCCTCAGCCTCCTGAGTGCGGGGATTACAGGTGTGCACCACAAGGCCCGGCTGTATATTAACTTTTATCTAATTGAGCTGCCTACGGGATGACAGGCGTAGCCCACCACATCCCATTTCTAAGCTGTGCTTTAAAAGCCAGCTGGATTCGCATTATGCTTCAGAATAAGGCGCTGCGGCCCTGGGACTGGGCTGCTAGCTACAGAGTAAGTGAGGGAGGGTGAGTAGCAGCTGCGCTCAGATGACCCAGGAATAAACTTCCTGCCCTGCTGAGTCGTCCAGGCTGGGCTGGGATTGTGATCGTCCTGCCTCAGCCTCCTAGAGTGCTGGAACAACATGTGTGGGCCACCACTGCTGGCTTCTTGACACCCTAATTGCAGTTTCCTGGGCGCTGACACCAGGCTGACCACTCTTTTGGGGCCCCTGGATTAGGGCACTCAAGGAGCTGGGTAGTAGCCACCAGGTCAGACGCTGTACATTTGGCTCCTGGCCGTGCAGCCTTCTGGCTGGGTGCCCGTCCGGGCGGCGGCACCTGGAGTTGGACATAGGAGTGGAACGGAACCGGGTCGCTGGAGAGGTGAGGTGTGTGGTGTGTGTCACTTCGTGGGAGGATTAGTCAGGATGTGCTGGGCATTTCTTTAAGAACTCAGTAAGTTCCTCTAGGGAATTGCCCGGACCGTAGGGCAGTCCGTCCGGGTCCCCACATAGCTCGCTAGGGCACAGCGGGGTTTCTAGGACTAACCCCCCAGGTCCCACAGGCGCCACGGACACTGGAAGGTCGCAGCGTGCGCAGGTGACCTCGGTGACCGCGGCAGGTGGCCCAGGGTATCTGGGTTCCCGAAATTGTTCCACGGGGAGGGCGGGGGCTGGGCGGCGCGCGCACCGCAAGTTTTGCTTTGTCACCCTGACTGCGTGTGCCAGAGCCCGCCCCCGCCGCCGTGTGGGGCGGAGCCTGCAGCGGCCTTTAGGCGGGATCGCCGGCCCGCGAGCAGTCGGCGTCCGGCCGGGACCCGGCCTAGGGCCTGAGTCGGAGAGGGAGCGGGAACCTTGTGCGTCCGCGGAGCCCAGTGCAAGCGCAGAGAGGCGAGGTCGTGGGGACGCGCACGGAGGGCACTGCGGGCCAGGTACACCGGCCAGCTCTCGGTGAGTGAAGTTCAGGGTGGCCCGCGGGGCAGGTGGCAGTCAGCAGGCTGGACCTCTCTGTGCGGGGCGTGCACCCCAAACGGGCCTAGCCAGGAGCACAGATCTCTCTGTGCGGGGCGTGCACCCCTGGCCAGGAGCGCAGGCCAGGGCGGGTCCCCGCGCGCCGATTTGATCCTCAGCTCGTATGTGCCTTGGTTTCCACCGTGCGCGTGGGCCGGCATAGTGGGGGATGTAGCACCGAGGTACGCTGTCTGGCTTCTAAGTGGCCGCCACACGTTCCCGCGGTGCAGAGTCTGAGGCGGGAGCAGATCCGGGCGCTTTGTGCGCAGCTCCTCTGTGGAACACGTCCGAGATCCTGGCGGACTGGCCGAGCAGGGCGGCTCTTCGGCGGAGACTGGCCGGTTCTGCCGTGGCGGGAGCAGAGATGCCGAGGTTTCCTGCCAGCCTCCGGGCCCAGTTTCAAGATTGCGTGCTTGCTTGCCGGCCGGCGTCCTTGTTGCCGGGGGCGCGCGGCCACGCCGGAAGCCCCGCCCATGGGGGGGCGCACGCAGCCTTTTTGTGCGCAGAGGTGCTGGTCAGGGAGTCTGGGAGGCCTAGTAAAGGGGTCGGACCCGTGGTCAGCTCCGGCCGAGCCCGGCAGGTAGGACAGCGACGCGGGCCGAGCAGGGGACGCCCTGAACACCCTCGGGAGCCGTAGGGGAGCCCCGGGCGCGGCGCACGTGTAATGGGGCTGAGCAGAGCCCTGGGAGGTGGAAACTGTTCCACGGCGAGGGCGGGGGCCGGGCGGAAGGAAGTGCCAGCCCGTCTTTATCTTTCAGGGTTACCTTTCCACAGTGTCCTTCGGGCCTCGTTTTCCCTTCCTCCTCCCCTCCCAGTTAGTACTGGAACGGGTTAGCACCATGTGACGAGCTCAGTGAGCTGCTTAGGCAGTGCTGAGGCTTCCTTTGTGACTCCCCCGAAGGTGGGGTGCTCAGACACCCCGGGCTCCCAGGAGAACACCCAGGAACCGCTGGGTGAGGTCGCTTCCCACCTGCTGCTTTTCTCAGGTGGTGGAAAGGGGAACCCTTTTCTCTGGACGCCGCCTTGGCAGCCCTCCTGGGTCATCCCTGCGGGCAATGAGCAGCGGGTTACCCCAGCTCACCCGGGTGCACCTGTTCTGGGGGTCACAGCTTCTCTCTCTGTCCCTACTGTCCGTGTAATCTCTGAGAACGGGAAGATTGCTGTCTTAGAGCGCGGCCTGCAGCCTGGGTGGATTTAAAGATAGATTTAGATGTGTGCACCCTTAGGAAAGTTATTTATGTTTATTCACATTTTTATTTACTGTCTCTTTTTTTGCTTCTGGAAGAATCATATTTATCTTTTTGAAGAATGAGTGGGAAATGGGACTAGATTTGAAAGACTTAGTGAGTTAATAGGAGATAAGAAAACTTTAATTGTGTTACTCAGAAGTTTAATTTGCAAGTAATACGAGACGGAGGCCTATTAATGTTTCTTTGTGCCTGATGAGATTACTTCTCTTTCCTAATGAATTATACAGACATTTAATAATCCTGTTGATGTTGCTGGTTTTGAATGTCAGTGGGACCAAAAAGAATCACTTTTTATAAGCCTCAGACTTTTATTGCTAAGATCTGACGTTTGATTTTTTTTTTCTGTGCTGGGTTGTTGACCCCAGGGCCTCATGCATGCTCATCAAGTGTGCTCTGCCACTGAGGGCCAACCCCAGCCCCCCCCCCCGATTTTTAGTTTTGGTTTTTTTGAGACCAGGTGCATGCCCCCCCCCACACACACACAGTGTCGTCATTGACCACCTGCTGTTGTCACAGCAATCCTGCCTCCTGCGTGCTGGCATTACAGGCATGTGCCGCCATGCCTGGCGTAATATTTTAGTTTCTAAGGCAAGATTACAAGTGTTCTTCTAGGGAACCGCCTGCCTTACAGGTGTCTGGGCATCTGCAGGATTCCAGTTTTGAAACAGCTGGTGTGGAAGGTGGCACTAAGGAAGGGTCGGGCAGGTGTGCCAGGCCTTGGCTGGCTGCTGTGGGCAGAGGCAGGACTGAAGCGCGTGGCATGGGACTCAAGTCATTTTCTACGGCGGCAGTGATAGAGGACATGACAGCCACAGCCTGTGGGAGACTGGTCCAGCCTTGGTGGGAGGCAGTGAAGCAGAGTCATCTCCCGCCACCGACTGAAGTCACTGCCAGCGGCTCCTAGCAGCTCAGCACCAGCCTCCCTGCCCACAGGCCACAGGGTGTCTTCTGGTTCCCGCTTTGTATCGTTTTTTTGGTGCAGCTGCAGTATAGCAGAGGCCTGAGGCGGGTACAGGGCTCCCCTGGCTCACCTCAGAGGGAGAACGCGCTCAGGCAGAGCCGCCAGGGGCTGCCGGTCACGAATCCAGAAGGGAACCCTGGTGACCCAGACAGCCTCTGCACTGCCCTTTCACGGTGGCCCCCTGCTCTGCACAGGTGACCCTGAAGACGGGGGATGGCATCAGCTGGCCGTGCAGTTGGGAAAGTGGGGATCTCGGTCAGAGGGGCCAATCTGGGTCACGCTTCCTGGCCCTGGCTTTGTGGTGCTTCCCGGGTGAGGGCTGTGTGGGTGGCCTGCCTGCTGCTCCTGGCAGGTTCCCGCCTTTGGAGTGAGCGGGCAGCACTGTACTGCCCTGCACGGTGCCTGCCGCCCTGAGAACAACACAGCTTTCCGGCTCTCCATCCCTGCCTGTGCAAGCTGGTGTGGAGCGGGCCGCTTTGGGGTGGGACCTGAGCTCTGCAAGCCCAGCTGTGCAGGGCAGCTTCTCCGCAGGAGCTGGGTGACAGCCATGCAGGCCAGCGCCTCTGGTCACCTGGCACCGAGTTGCGTGGGCTCGGGAAGGGGCAGGATGGGCTGCCTGCAGCCTGTCTGTTGGTGCCCGGTCCCACAGGCTGGAACAGTGTGCATACCTGTGTCATGGTTGTGTCTGAACCTTTTTTAAAAAGTGTCACCAATACTGTAAGGCAAGTGAGATGAGAAAACCGACAGACACCGAGGAAAGAAGGTGGAGCTCGGAAAGCGCGCTGTTACTTGAACCTGGCCCCAAGTGCACTCCTAGAACAGCCACCCCAGGGCCTGCCCAGTCTCCTGGAAGTCCGTTCATTGCTGACCGAGGCCCCAGGGCCGTCCTAGCTCCTGCCCGGGAAGCCTCTGTGCTCCCCACCTCACCCTGGAGGTGTGTTTGTGGCTTGGCACAGGTGTCCTGAAGCATGCGCCTCGAGTGAGGGTGGTGGCCGTCCTTACCCTGAGCTCCAGCGAGTGGAGCGGCTCCACATGATGGCCTGTCACTCGGGGTAGGGGCTCTGCTGCCATCACTGGCCCGGCCCTGGCTGTAGTCCCAGGTGGAGCTCTTCCCTGGCACAGGGTGGGGCTGCGATGGGGAGGGGGTCCTGAGGCCCTTCCCAAACACTGCAAGTGACAGTAACAATGACAGGGCCTCTTCCCTGAATGACCAAATAGCTGTGGATGCTGCAGTTTTTAGGGTTCTGCTTACATCAGGGAGCCAGCCATGAGAAAAACCAACGGGAAGCAGTCCTGGTGTAAACTCGGACTCCGGCTCGGTGTGGGGCTGGTGCCTGCAGAGTTTGCCCTTCAAAAGGGAGTATTTTTGTTACTCTATTTAAATTTAAGCATAATAGGTATAAGTGTTTGTTATGCAGCAGATACCCTTTCACTGTATTTTCGTGGTGGGACCTATCTGTTCCTCCTCCCTAAGCTGACCTGCCCATATGTATATGTGTTTGTTCCTAAAGCCAGGCGTGAAACTACTGGTTTGCTCCCAAGCTTTGCTTTTCAGTATTGAGTGTTTATTAAACACTCGGCCTGTGGGATGGTTTGTGATTTAGGAAGCACCCACGCACGAGCTGGTGCCCTTGCTGCACCTCACAGATCCCAGGTGGGTGGCGGGGAGAAGGGACAGGCCTGCAGGGAGGGTGAGGACACCGGTGGAGCTCAGCTGTCAGACCTCCTTCCTGGTTTGCCTTGCAGTGAGCCCGGTGCAGAAGCTGGGCGCCTGGCGAGTCCTTCCCTGGCTGGGCCTTGGGGTGACCCTGTTGGGTAGAGAGCAGCAGGGGCTGTGAGAGGGAGCCTAAGAATGCTTGGAGTGCGCCGATGGGATAGAGCTGTGCTGAAAAATAACACAGGAGGGGCAGTGGCTGCCAGGCCTGGGCAAGAAGGGACAGGGCTGCTGTAGGGGCTGGGCTGAGGAAGTGGACGGCAGCTTGCAGTCCTGTTCATGGCGTAACGTCACACCGTGTTCTGCCTTGGCGTCTTCTAAAGTTGTATTTAAGTAATAAGTGGACCTTAGGTTAGAAAATCACTTTTAATGATTTAAAGATTCACAAATCTAGCAATCTCACTTTTAAGTGATTTGGGAGACCCATTAAACTCGAGATGTTTTACTTGGCAGCAGTACTGTAGTCTCATGGCGGAAAGGTGGCTTTTCAGGGGTAGGACGTGAGGCAGGAGTCCGAGGGTGAGCTCTGTCTGTGTCCCCGAGTTTCCAGGACTGGGATCCAGTGGAGCACAAACTCTGGCTGTAGGGCGTGGTCCAGTGCTGTGTGAGTCAGTGGGCTGTTAATGCCCCACAAGCCCTGCAGGTGCTCTTAGTGATCCTTCTGGGGGAGCTGGGAGAATCAGTGTGTTTTCCAAAACAGTTTGAAATTGTTAGATGAAAGGCTCACAGGGAGCAAAATGTATTGGCCCTCCTCCTCCTGGAGTCAGGAGGCAAGGGCGTGGCGGCCCCTGCGGTCTGGAGCTCTTTTATTGATGGCTTTTATTATTATTGTATTTAAAATGAATATCCTGAGCTCCTGAGATTGTGGCCCACTGGAAAATGAGACCTTTGGTTTAGAGTTTGGAATTCTTCCTCTGTTTTCACCACAGATTTAAAACAGGTTTTTTTTGTTTTTTTTTTTTTTTTTTTTATTGTTGCTTTTGGTAGCAGGGATCAAATTTATGTGCTTGCCAGGCAGGTGCTGTGCCCCTGAGCTATATTCCTGACCCTTAAAACAGGTTTAAATGTCAGTTTGAAACAGGCCGGACTGGGGGAGAACGTGGCCTTTTCATGATCCCGGGTCTCAGCTTTGTGCGTGTGGTATCTCAGAGGGGTTGCAGTTAACTTTACTTTCAGGATCTGTGACTTCTGTGAAATTAATCTTTGCTAACATCTTGCAGTAAGTACTGGATCCAAGTCATAAATGTAGATTTATGGGGTCATCGCATACTGCAGTGCATCAGTGTCATAAGTAAGTATGTTTCGGGGGCTGTGTTTGAAGATTTAAAACCAAGTTTTTGCCTTTGAGACTCTCCCAGTCTGTAATGAGCAAGATGCTACAGGGTGTGCCCACACAGGTGACCGTAATGTGCTGCGGGTTGACGAAAAGTGGGTTTTGTTTCTTACTTATTTTCTTTAGAGACAGGGTCTAGCTGTAGTAGTTTAGGCTGTCTTTGAACTTGTAGCCCAGGCTGGCTTTGAACTCACAGAAGTCCTTCTGCCTCAGCCTCCTGAGTGCTGGGATGACAGATGTGGGCCACAACACACACGGCACACCTACTTTAAAAACCAACTGTGGTTATATTGTGACATAGGGTTTTGGAGGAACAAATGCGAGGTTTTGCTTTATGTGCATTTGCAAGAGATTTTCTGTCAACGTCAAAGAAAAATGACCCAGTGTAGATGCACCAGTCAGGGAAGAGGCTGTCACCACTCCCTGCCACACCACATACGGGTGCAGTGTGTCCTGCGTGCTTTTCTTCCGGAGGGACACCTGCTGCAGCCATGAAAGCTTTGCTCTGGTCTGCTGCAAGCCATGGTTGCTTGCCTCTGCTGAGGGCCTGCAGAGGTTTTGTCCCAATATCTGCGCAGAGGGCCACCTCTCCTTGCAAGAACACTGGGTGCGGCGGAACCCGGCTTTTGAAAACAAAACAAGCGGCGGGTGGGGGGCGGGGTGGTGCATACCTGTAATCCTAGCGCTTTGGGAGGCTGAGGCAGGAGAGCCACTAGCTCGAGCCTGGCCTGGTCTATTTGGCACCTTAGATCTTTCTCAAAATAAAAAACAGCGGGAGTCAAATGAAACTACTCTTCCTTTTAAAAACGAAAAGAGAGGCTGAGCATTTTAGCTCAGCGGCATAAGCACCTGCCTGACAAGCACAAGTCGTGAGATCAATCCCAAGTACCAAAAAAAAAAAAAAAAAAAAAATCTAAAAAACAAAAAGAGAAATGGCCTTGGGACAGAGGGGGTTCAGTGTAAAGGACGAGGGCTCCATGCTCAATACCAACCAAACACCTCCTCGTAATGAGGCGAGAGCTGACGGGAGGAATGTTTCAAGGCGCAGGACTCTCGAGACTGCCACAGGTTGTGTAGATGTGTTTCTTTAAAGTAGAAATCCCAGCTGTCCCTTTTTAAAAATTTTTAAAAAATTTTTATTTAAAAGAAAAAAGAGAAAAAAACAAAACAAAAGAAAGCAGTGTAAGGGTACAATTAATACAGAACTACAAAAAAAAAAAAAAGAAATCACCAGTTAATAGATTACAATTATCATCCTAGAGACAGTTGCTCAAGTCACAGTATCAAAGCATACAAAGTGGACACTCAAACAGTGAGACTGCAAACAGTTGTGTTCAATGATCCAGCCAAAAACATTAATATGGGCATCTATTTAACACCCCTAAACACACTTGCAGTTGTATTCTTTAGAGCACTTTTTTTTCCTTTTTTACAACAAAATTTACACATTTTGGGTTTTATTACTCCTTAGTTCTTATTACTTTTTTTTTTGGAAGAGAATAAAGTCAAATATGGCAAAACAAAGCTGTCAGTCAAAACCAAGGATAGACATAGCACATGATGTAAAAACAGAGTTACAAGGTTATCGACAATGGTTACCATAATGCCTCTTGCTTCCTTAAAAAGAATTGTCTATCTCATTAGGTATTATAAAGTTGAACAAAACAGTAGAGAACAAGACCAATAAAACCTAAACCTTGTAAACACTACAGGACTTCCAAAGAAGGTAATAGTCAAACCAGAATGGGCATCATAGTGAATCTTATTGCCTTCAAAGTAGTTGCCTATACCTTCCAAATTGATACTACCCTACAGAACGGAACAGAGTCTAATCAGTCAAAACAAGATAGTGGGAGTATTACAGGCCTTCAAAGCAAGTTAATAGGAAATCAAAAAAGTTACTATAATATATCCTGCTAATTTTTTTGATTTTCCCCCTTAATTAAAAAAATCATAAAAAATAACTAAATAATTTTTTTAATGAATAAGGGAGAGATTGAGATAAAAGAGGACATAACATCATAATAGTACAGGTCAAAGCATGACAGTTTCAGCAACCTAGTGCTTCACCACTAAATAACCCTGTTTAATAATAGTTACCATAGTGTCTTTTTCCTTGAAATATTTGAATATAACTTCATATACTATAGCTTCAAACATATCAAGTCAGTGTAAAGCCATTCAAGTGGATGAAAGCATTGTAGGGCTTTTAGAACCAACTAACAAACAATGATTTCTATATTATCTCTTTGCCTATAACAATTTTTGTTTATACTATCACATATAATAAAATCCAGCAAGATACATCATGATAAAACCAATGGAGACAGAAGAGCCGTAGTTTGGTGGGGCTTCAAAATAAGATGATAGTAAATCAGCACTAGCTATTATGATGACTTACTTTCTTCAAAATAGCTGATCATTTCATCACAGGCAATAATATCAAGCAGCCCAGAATAAAGCCTTTCCAATTAATAAGTGAAAACTTTATAAGGCTTCAAGGCCACATAATGGGGTTCATGTGCAGTCACCCCTGTGCGGGCCAAGCTCGCTGGTGCCCGGGCACTGAGCCGCTGGGGGCGGGGCTTGGTCCAGACGGGGCGGGGCGATGTCCCGGGCCCTCTAGGCTCGCGCTGCCCCCTAGTGCGCATGCGCTCCGGAAGAAGCCAACGGCACTGAGCTGCCCGCCATGGATGAGGCTGATGACCCAGCCTCCTGCGGGGAGGAAGCTGAGATGAACAAAGACAGCAGGGACTCCGAGGCCTTCTCGGACGACCTCAGCGCCTTGGGCCTGGCCCTGGCCCTCCTGGAGCCGGCCAACGAGGACGAGTGCCGCCGCATCCGCCAGCAGTACCGGCAGCTGATTGACAGCGTGCAGCAGAGGCGCGACTCCATCGTGAGCACTGCGGGCGAGGCGCTGTCCGAGGCGCTGTGCGAGGCGGACGCGCTGTTCGAGATCGTGAGCCGCCCGCACGAGGCCGCCCTCGACGCGCAGTTCCTGGTGATGGCCTCGGACCTGGGCTGCGAGAAGGCACAGCAACTCAACGTCGACCTGAACCTATTCAACCTGGCCACCTTCTGTGAGCTGCTGCTGGCCTTTGCCGGCCTGAGCTGGCTGGAGGTGGCGCATGAGCGGAGCCAGGGCGGCGACGGCGTGGGCCCGGCCTTCTGGGTCACCATGCACCACGAGGCTGCCGCCTGGCTGGCGCGGGCCAACACCTTCCACTTCCTGCTCGGCAGCTTCTGGTCCGACCCCGCGGTGTGCCAACCCCCGGCCAAGCGGCCCCGCCGGTCGCGTGGAGCCCACACCGGTCCCGGGGAGCCCACCAAGCTGGCGTGCATAGATCCAGGCAACATGCAGGAGCCCACGGAGCGCCAGGTGGAGCGCATCCTGGGGCTGCTGCAGGCCTACTTCCGCCGCTACCCCCACTCGCCCGTGTCCTACTTTGAGTTCGTGGTGGACCCACACTCGTTCGCTCGTACCATAGAGAATATATTCCACGTGTCCTTCATCATTAGGGACGGCTTCGCAAGGATGCAGCTGGACCAGGACGGGCTGCCCGTTTTGGAACCCGTGGACGCCAGCCAGATGGGCGATGCCGCTGACCCTGGCACCTACAACCGGAAGCAGGGGGTGATAGCCTTGAGTCTGCAGGACTGGGCGGACATCGTGGCCACCTTCGAGATCTCTCAGGCCATGATCACGAACTCAAGCTAAAGGTTTTCATAGTGTGGCAGTCTGTTGGTTTTTTTTTTTTTTTTGAAGCGCATACTGTGTGTCTTGCAAAAAGTATCTGGGAACATCTGAAATTGTTTTCCTTATTGTAGTGTGTTTTTTTTGGTAATCTGTACAGTCGTGATTTGTTATTAAAAAACACCGCCACCTGCTTAAGGGAAATTTTTTGAATGCCTTATTAATAAAAATTAGTTCTGAATTTCATTAACTAGAAGATACTGGATTGGGCAGGCTGAGGCAGGAGAATCCAGCCAAGTTCCAGGTCAGTCTGGGCAATTTAGGAAGATCATATCTCAAAAGTGACAGGGTTGGGGTGCAGCCCAGTGATAAAGAGGTTCTGGATTCCACCCCTGGTATCATCATCCCACCATGGGTGATTCTGCGTTGCTCGCTGGATCAAAGTGAACCAGGAGAAGCCCATAAAAGTCTCCTGACCAGGTTAGGGGATCAAAGAGCAAAACAGTTATGGAAAACTTTGTAAGGCAGTTGTTAATACATAACATTAACAAGTCGGATGGCGCTCTTCACTGTAAAGAGTGGGCACTCAGTCTAAACAGTCTGTGTAAGCGGATTCAACAAACAGCATCTGCGTTTGGGTAGTGAGGGTGGTGCGGAGTGCAAGAGGTAGGAAGAGGAGACAGGAGCCAGGTGTGTGCGCAGAGCGGAGGCTCGCGGGAGCCGGCGGGTGTGCAGAGAACGTCTGTCTGGAGGTTAGACTGGACGAGCGTTGCATGATCTGGGCTATTCGGGTCCTTAGAGGTGGGAGAAGTTGTGTCTGTCACTTAGAGACGGGCAGCTGCCGCGGTTCGTTTCTTTTCTGCGCCCTAGTTCTCTCTTAGGCTGTCCTTCAGGAGCAGCGACGTCACATAACCACCTTTTTTATTTGCTTTGGGCAAAATGGCTTTGCTAGAGAAAGCCAGGATTACGTAGGACTTCAGAGTTGGCACTGGTCCCTTCCCTAGAGGTGTGCCCCATGGTGGCCAAGCGCCAGTTGTGCTGCACCTACTGCTCAGCCTCGCCCATCGCCAGCAGGCCAGCCCTCCTCCCACTCTCCTCATTTGGCCTCCATGGGAGTCTGACCTCTCACTTTGTCAGCCCTGGCCAGGGAACCGTGGACTTTACCTCCAAGCCTGCGGCCTGTGCTGCCACCCCACCCTCCTCCAGTGGGTGCCCGCCACGAGCACTGCTCCATGTTCCTGGGCGATGCCTTCCCGTGAGGCTCCCTGAACCTTGATCTGGAGGACTGTCTGTGCAAGGCCCCGCCAAAGAGCTGACTGAGCGGTGGACGCAGGCGCTGCTGCGCGGAAGCTGGAGGCGAGAGGGCGGAAGCGGGGGCCGCAGTGCCCACCGCCTGCTGCGGTCACCTCCGCACAGCGGCTTTGAGTATTCGCACTGCTGCGGGCCTTGCTAGGAGAGGCAGAGTGAGAGGCCTGTCCAGTGACCACAGGTCGGGATGTGTCTGATCCGAGAGTGGTGGCGCTCGCTGTGGCTTGGGGACCCTGTTTTCAGCCTGCTTCTCTGCAAGTCAGCCGTGGGGCTGGGCAGCGGGCTTGACGGGCAGTGTCACAGCAGGTCAGTTGCCAGTTAAGTCAGGTAGAATTGCGTGGATAGAAAACGGCACCTCGCTAATATAAAAATTTTAGCAGAGATTTGCCATGTACTGGCTATACTGATACTTCTAAAATATATTGGCATTTTAACTTTTTCTTCGTGTTTAATTTTTAATGTGAACATTAACACATAAAATACATTAACAAAACAGTTCCTTGTGAGAGGGTCCCGAGACCGGGACTGCACCCGGCTGGCCCGCTACTCCCGCAGCGGATGGCCGAGGCTGCCTGCCTCTTACCCTGTCCCTGTGGCCGTCTTGTGCCTTTCACCTTCTCTACGTGTCAGGTGGGGTAGCAGGTCGGGTATCGATTGCCTGAATGGGAACGGCAGCCGCTTTGATTTTAGGTTAGAGTGTAAACACACAGTGTTCGGCTCTGGGGCCATCTGAATGTCTCTGATGACTGCTCTTACCAGCTAGGCCTTAAGTGTTCAGGGTCCCTCAGCTCTTCCTGTGTGAAGCCTGTGTGTTGCTTGTCACATTTAACTAGGAGAGGCCGGGGGATTTCAGTAGAGCAGCGCCCTGGAGTGTGGGCATGCTTTTCTTTGATTTGCTGTGCTGGTGGCCCGAGGGGAGGGCGTTCTGGGGGTGCCTACTGATTGTGTTCCTTCTCTGTCTCGCTGAGTTTAGAGAAAAAATGAGGCTGAGCTTTAAAAATGGTTATTTGCGGGGCTGGGGATATAGCTCAGCGGCATAAGCACTTGCCTTGCAAGCAAGTGGTTGTGAGTTCAATCCCCGGTACCGATAAATAGGGAAAAAAAATGGTTATTTGCCAAAAACACCGAGTTGGACTTCCTTGTGGACCTGTCCAGCCAGCGAGTCCTCCTTCCTGGCCCTGGCGGGCCCCACGCGGGCCGGGCCGGCACCCTCCACCCTCTGCTCTGAATGGCTCTTACCACCCGCTCCTTTCCCCACAGTGCCTGGCCTTGGAGGTGGACGCGTGGCCATCATGCCGGCCCATGAGCACTGGCTGTGTCTCCCGGCTTCTCACCTTAGGCCTTTTGTGCAGACGGTCAGGGTGCAGCCGTCTCCCCACTATCGCTGGCCCTACTGTCCATGGCTTTCCCGAGTCCTCCCTCCTGCTCCTGCTCCTCCGCCTCTGCGTGCACCTGGCCTGCCTCGAGGCCCCTGCAGACCCACACCGCCGCCTCCCCCTGTGGCACCCCCTCCTGCGTCCCAGATGCCCTGTCCTGCTGACCCCCCGCTCCACCTTTCGCTCCCAGCACCTGACTGTAGACAGGAGAAAAACGTGCAGTCCGGGTCGGTAAGTTGGGAGCTTTTTGGTTTTGAAGTTAAAACTTGAGTTTTGCAAAGACCGTGTTGGTGTGCTTGTTAACTTTTTCAGTCATTTCTTTTCTTTTCTTTTCTTTTTTTTTTTTTTTTTTGTACTGGAAATCGAACTTAGGGCCTCACCAGGCTGGTGATGTACGGCTGACCTACATCCCCAGCTGAGTCAGTTTTTGTTAGCACAGATTTTTTTTTTTAATAACAGGGAACCTTAAATGGAACACCCAGTGTTCCAAACGGATACAAGGTATGACTAAGATACTTGAACACCAGTGCAATGAGAGGGGTTGTTTAAGGGGGGGCAGCTGGGGATTTAGCTCAGCAGCATAAGCACCTGCCTGGCAAGCCTGAGGTCATGAGTTCAATCCCCGGTACAAAAAAAAAAAAAGGAAAGAGACATAGTTGAAGGTGTGATGTATACGTGTACTAAATATTGCAGTGAATATGAGTAAACACGGACATCAGCTAGACAGCAGTGACCAAGGCAATGGGGAGAGGAGAGGGAGGACTGTGGGTAGGAGGGACAGTGGAATGAAAGGAATCAAGATGTGTTACGCCCACGCACCTACTCCGAAAGATGAACGTAAACTAAATGTACTGTAAACACATACTAATAAAAAGTTAAATTAGAAAGTCTGTTTGCTACATGGCAAGTATATGGAAATTAAATGTATTACCGGAGCCTTGACACACGTGGAGATTAAAGGGATGAGCTTTGCTAGGGTCCGGCGTGACTCAGATTGCTCCCGAGGCAGGGATGTACCTCAGTGGTAGAGCACTGGCCTGGTGTCCATGTGGTCATGTTTCGGTCTCAGCCCCACAGAAACTGAAGAGAAGCTAGATAATGAAAGCAGAAACTTAGATCTAACCTTTTGTACTGGTCAGTGGTTTTTCTGAATCTACATTTTCATGCTTCAGTTACAGCGAGTAGAGCACTTAGAGTGCTTGCTGGCTTTAAAACCGCTACGTGAAAGGGTGATGCCCATGTGTGTCCGGCCTCGCCCTGTCTTAGTCCTTCTGCCTTGATTGGAAGAGAAGACGGTGGCTCCATTGAAAACATACTGTACGGGGGTTGTTTTGTTTTTTGTGCTGGGAATCAAGCTCACTGCCTTGCATTTGCCAGGCAGGCGCTAACTCCCTTGGACTATATGCCTGGCTCACATGTTTTTAAAAATCTAATTTAACCTGGTGTTAGAATTCTAGGGAAGAAGGGCTGATAAATTCAGGTTGGGGTTAGGGTGGTTTTGTGCGGTCCAGGCCGTTTGCGTTTAGAAGTGCCATGTGTGTCATGTCGTGCCGAAGGCCTTGGTGGGGTGGCGTAGGGGGCACAGTCCTAAAAGAAAAGCAGGTCCTGACCCACTGGAAGGAGGGTGGCTGTTCTCATTTGTAGTCCAACAGCAATTTATTTTCTTTGAAAATTGATTTTGCTTTAAAGAAAGATTTTCTTACAGAGCTTTTGACATTGCTGTTTTCAAGCCTTTCCATTGCTTGTCTTTAGGTTTCCCAGGAGAGCAAGCTTCAGCAGGCAACAAACATGAACAACTCCCAGGACAGCCTTCCCGAGTCCTACGACTTCGACCTCATCATCATCGGTGGTGGCTCGGGCGGCCTGGCGGCTTCTAAGGCAAGGCTCTGCGTGGGGGTGCAGCCCAGTGCAGTCTTGGTGTCCCGCTAGCTCTCCAGGCGTCCTGGGGTACAGCGGATCTATTGTTGTGTCTTTCACATGGATTAGACAAGACCGATTGAAGTACCACTTAATCCTCCTTTCGGATTGAATTACAGGCTCTTCCTGTACAAGTACACGGTTTGGGGACATATTTTCATCCATTTTAGTTTCATTGATTTTTTTTTTTCAAAGATAAAGATATACGATAATGGTTTGATGTTACACAAACATTTCTACTTTTTTAAAATTAATTATTTATTTAATTGGTACCAGGGATCGAACTCATGACCTTGGACTTGCCAAGCAGGTGCTTATACCATTGAACTAAATCCCCAGCCCATATTTTTCCTTCTTTATAGATACAGTACTAGCCTTGGATTTTCATATTCACAGCCTCTTTTTCTCCCTATAGAAAGATAAACCATTAGATTTCTTAAACTCTGAGATTAAAGGTGACCCATGTCCTCCCGATGGCCTGTGGAGGTCTGGTGACGGTGCACAGAGCTCAGTGATGCTGTGAAGGGAAGGGTCCCCTGCAGAGTGGACAGGCAGTCCTTTTCTCTCCTTAGACGGGTCTGGGAGCCCTGCAGGTGCAGCTTTTGACTGGGCCCTCAGGAAGAACTCAGGAAATCCGACGGTAGCAGAACTGCTTTCCCAGCTGCACTGGAGGAACTGCAGTACCTTTAAAGATGCCTTAGAGGATGCACGTTGCGTCGGGCCTGAGGCTGAGGGACTGGCTTTATCAGCTACTGAATTTGCTTGGAAATGGTCCTTTCAGGTTGCGTAATTTGTTATTTGAGTGGAATTGTGTAAGAGGACTCTAAGGTTTCTAGCTGCATCTAACAGTTTTACAGCTGAAATCTGCTGTCTTTAAAGCCACCCTCACAATTATTCTGGGTGTCTCTGTGATTTTTGCACTGGAGCTAAATTGATCATCATGGTGTCTAGAATTTCCGGGAATTAATAGTTGTTTATGCTTTAGGCATCACAGCTTAATAAAAACAGCATGGATTTTAGCAGCGCATTTCCAGTCTGTGATATTAACTTTTCCCTCATTTTGATATTTTTTTCCAGGAGGCGGCCAAATATGGCAAGAAGGTGATGGTTTTAGATTTTGTCACTCCAACTCCTCTTGGAACCAGATGGGGTGAGCATCTAAAGTGTTTTAAAAGTGTTTTTGAAAAAGCAGGTATTTCCTGGGAATAATACATATGGTTTCTAAAACCCAAATTAATAAAATAAAACTTAAACCAGTGCTATGTATCTGTTCACCTGAGCTTAGTTAAGGTGAACTCAGGTTAATACTGAAAATTTAGGTTCCCCAGCACAGTCAAGGTAGAAGAAACTTTATCCACAATCTATAACTTTAATGTACATGTTTGTGAAATCTGCTCTGTTTGGAGCCTTAATCGAAAATTTAAACTTTTAAGTGTGGTGTTTTAAATCCACCTCTTGGATTCAACAAGGACTGAAATCAGATACCTGAATGGTCAGCTTTTGCTGCTTCGGTTTAATTCTTACTTACATCTTCCACAAATACTTGCTGATCACTTAGAAACGAAAGATGCAGCGGAAAGATTGAATTTTGTGTGTGGTTCCGACCCGTGCACGGCAGCCGTGCCCAGCGGGCAGCTGTGCAGCTGTGCATCCGCTGTGGCTGAGGAGTCAGTGGTGAACAGGGCCGTGTGCAAGCTGAGGGTTTCGCTTTCCACCATCATTTGCCATCAGCCAGTCCAATATGAATTTTTGAATTATGTGAAAATTGTGGAAATCCTTTTTTATTTGTATTTATTTATTTATTTATGTGCTATTTTGTAGTACCAGAGATTGAGCTACAGCCCCAGCCCTTTTAAAATTTTTTTTTTAAATTGTGGAAGAGGGTCTTGCAAAGTTGTCTAGACAGCGCTGGACCATGGAATCTCCTGCCTCAGCCTTCTGGAGCACTAGGATTATAGGCATGTGCTACCATGGTGGTCTGAAATCCACCTTTCTCTTTTGTTTTAGGATTACTACATATTCAGTAGATAAACTCTCTAAACTCCAGAAATTTCGTGAGACTTAGAAATAAGATAACATGAACAGAATCTACCACATTCGACGAGTGTCTTTGCCGAACTGTAGTAATTGTTGACTTTTTCCTTGAGGGCCTGGGAGAGGCTGTAACTGATTTCCCAATGTCCTCCCAGGTCTCGGAGGAACCTGTGTGAACGTGGGCTGCATACCGAAGAAGCTGATGCACCAGGCGGCCCTGCTGGGACAGGCCCTGCAGGACTCACGCAACTACGGCTGGAAGGTGGAGGACGCAGGTACCGGAGTGCACGGCCCTTCCCCTGGTGTGGGGGGTGGGAGCTGGATCTCGCAGGGCATCATTTATTTTTACAAGATGACCACCTTCCTGGGAGGTTGTTTTAGTGGTAGATTTTTTATGGATGAGATCACTGCGGTTACCGGTGTTGGGTACCATCCACATCGTTATGGTCAGAACACCACAGATAGCTCTGCATAGGAGACAGAAGCCTTCTGGTGCCTTCTCCCATCCTGCAGTGTTTGTGGCGGGAAGAAGTACAAATTCCATTTGATTCCTTTGGAAGTCGTTGCATTTTTCTTGCTAGAGAATTCTTTCACTAGCAGTGTGGGCGGTGTGTGCTGAGCAGGAAGAGGAGGAGAGGCTGCCAAGATTTCATTGAATTAAAATACTCCAGAGTGTGCCGAGCACCTGTAGCCCAGCATCCTGTGTCTTTGTCTAAGCTTAGATAAATTATTTATTCAGCTCTTTGCAGGTTTCATTTCCTTTCCCTCACTAGGCCTGCATAATTCCTACTTTTTCCATCGACTCCTGCTGTGTCTTAGCAGCAGACAAAGTCTCCCCGGGACTTGGATGAGAGCATTTGAAGGGCTGTGCCGTGTTTAAAGTCCATGCCCCCAGCAGGCGCTTCCTGAACTCTTCTCACATGGCCTGTGTTCCAAAGTGGGGCGCGGTGTGTGTACGCGTGTGCACAGTGCCTGCCAGGGCTGCTGCCGAGGGAGCAGTTGTGGACTGGAGAGAGGAGTGTCCTGGACTAGGTAAAGCTTTGCTTTATTGCGTTAGGTCTCAGAGGTGGAAGGAAAGTTGAGTATTTTCTGCATGAGGCCAGGGAAACCCTGGGAGAGGGAGAGGCTGCTGCTCCCCGAGTCCCAGCACACGAGGCGCCAAGGGCTCTCCGAGGCTCTTAGAGAGGCAGTGTGTCTCGTCTGCCTCCCTCGCCCCAGAGCAGCGCTAGCGGGACTTTTCTCTCTGACACCAGTGGCCCCGGGGTGCCAAGGGTCATGGGGACCTGGAGAGCGCAGAACCTTGGAACCTGCCTCTCGGGGAGTGACAGGTGGCCGCACAGCCTGCAGGTCCAGGACTCGGCCAAGACCTGCTTTCCCCAAACTTCAGACTGCAGGTGCACAGCGAGGAGCTCAGGCCTTCAAAAACAAGCGGTCTGGAGCTCGAGTAAGCTGAATGGGTCCTTTGGAAGGTCGGTGGGCTCTGCAGTGCTCGGGTTGATCTGTTTCAGTTCTCTCCTGCTTAAGAGTGAGCATGTCTAATGGAGAAGTGAGGTTTGGGATCGCATGGCCGTTGCATGGAAAGCGAGATCATTAGTTCGTGAGGGGGGCTTGTGCAGTTTCAGGCTGTTCCCCGTCACAGCCCGACTCAGGGTATGCACAGAGAACCACGTGCATGTGGGTGCCACTGATGTGATATGACCCTGGACGGGTCAGCTGCCCCTGATTTTTCTGGCTGTCCAAGCTATGATCAAACTGTACAATGAATGTTTACATTTTTTTTTTTTTTTGGTTTGTTTTTGAGATAGTCTCTGTGTAGTTCAGGCTGGCCTTGAGCTCACAGATGTCCTCCTGCCTCAGCCCTGAGTGCTGGGATTACAGGCCTGTGCCACCACACCTGGCTACATTTCTAAAATATTCATAAAAGGCACATTGCCATGAATCTCCTTCAAAATATTTCCTTTGATTTAAACATTCTTATTCCATTGTTCTTGCCATTTGGGGAGCATTTCTGGAAGTCCTTTTTTATGACTGGCTGCCTTTACAAGGTGTGATCAAAATATGGTGAATGTGTTGCTGAATTCCATCCGGTAGAAAGGCAGGCTTGTGAAAAACAGGACATGTGCTGGGCGTGGTGGTGCATGCCTGCAATCCCAGCACTCGGGAGGCTGAAGCAGGAGGATCGTCGTGCGTTTGAGGCCAGCCTGGGCTACATAGCAAGACCCTGTCTCAAAAAAAACTGCATGTGTCTTCACCCACCTTATTCGCTGGACATGGACCGTGTGACCGCTGGCTCTTCCCCAAAGTCCAGTGACTGTGAAAGGGAGATGAGGGGATTCAGCAGCTGTGGCAGGGCAGCAAAAGACTCACACAGGGGCTCCAGAGCTGCCGCAGGAAGAGGCAGGAGCAGTGGCCTGAGCGTCCAGAATGCGGGGTCAGCTCAGGGACCTAGTAGTGTGTCTGAATGGAGACCTCGCTGTGTTTTCCTGTCACACCTGGTAGAGTTGGGGGGAATCCCTGCCTCTCTAGTGCTTTGGGGCCCAAAGTCACCACATGTCCTTGTGTGCGTTCAGCTTTGTCCTTGAGCCCAGGACTAGGGCCTGGCTCTCACAGTGCACAGAGCTCGTGGCGAGGTGCCTGCAGCCCCAGCTGCTGGGAGGTATGAGCCCTTTCTGTCCGGCAGCTCTGAGACCTGGCCACCCGGTCCCTGCAGCCAGGAAGAGGAGAGAGGAGGGCGGAGCCGGGAGGGAGTCACCTGTGTGGGTGACCCCTGGTGACCAGTGTCTTTCAGCTGGGCCTGGCTCCTAATGTCACATTTCACGGTGACCTTGCTCCTTCCAGAAGCTCAGCCTCTGCACTCCACGGGCTGTGGTAGAACATTCTAGATCTCACCATGACAGGCATTGCCAGAAGGCAGGGCAGCCCAGGCCAGAGAGCGGGAGCATAGCACCTGAAGTGGGCGGGACAGAGGCGGCAGTGTGACCCAGGGCCTGGAGTGGCTCGAGTGCTGAGCCACCAGCAGAGTCACACTGGGCGGCGGGGGCGGGGGTGGCCGTCCAGGTGCACCGGGGATGGGGCTTCGGTGGGTCAGGAGAGTCGAGGGCTGGGAACCAGGGAGCTAAGTGGCAAGGGTGCCCCTTAGTCACAGTGACCCGCAGTGACGTGTGTGCGGAACCATCTTACAGCGTAGTACCCGGCCCAGCGGGGAGAACGTGGAAAGTGACTGGGAGATGCTGGCAGCCCGCTGCAGTTCGAGATTGCACAGAGGTGAGCGGGCTGCTGGACCCTTCGTTCCTGCCCCCAGAACCTGTAGCAGGCAGGTAGTGAGCGTTCCTGGTGGGCAGGATGGAAGGGTCAGTCCTGTCCTTGCCCCAGGCTTGCATCCTTACCGCTTGGTTGTTTCTATTGTGAGGCAGAGCTTGGTGAGTTCCTGAGTTCCGCAGGGCTGGAAGCAAAGCTCCTGCCTCAGCCTCCCACAGTGGCGGGATGACAATTCCGCAGGCAGACAGTAGAGTGCAGGGTCTCTTCAGCATCCTGCACCCCTGAGCACCTGGTGCCCTGGACAGCACGGCCACAGTGGCCTCCCAGTCTGACGTGATCTGTTCTGGTTGTCTCCGTTCTAACACTTTGTGTGTTACGATTGCATGAACTGAATGTCCATAATCAGCCCCCTTTTCATGCTGACTGCCGGAGTGGGTGCACAGTGTGGCTCGGCTGCCAACCCGCCGGATCTGCAGCCCGGAACTTGGGGAAGCTGGATTTTCCTGCTTCCAACCACAGATTCCTGGAGCTGTCTTGCGCACACCACCAGGGTGGCGTTTCTCTGTGCCTGATGGTTTGCTCTTGGCTGGTGATCTGTTAACGAGTGAGTGACACAGGCTGATTCTCACCCATGAACATTTTGAAATTCCGTATTTTAGTGACTTGTGATAATCCAAAACTCTTTTGTGAGACGAGAGGTTGGGGGCCCTAAGACAGACACTGGAAATTCTCCAAGTCTTCCTGTGGTGGGCAGATAGGTGTTCTGGCTTCAGGGGGCACACGTGTGTCACACTGCCTCAACCCCACCGACCAGTGTAACCCACCCTAGCTGAACACCACTCTGCACTCGGGAAAACGTTGTTCACCAAAGTTTCTGCAGGCCCAAGGTGACCTTGCTGCCAGATGCTATGGAAACTGCTAGCTCAGTGACCGTGCCTGGCTGCATGGGAGTCTCTTGGAGAATTCATTACAAATACGACCCGAGCAAATGCCACTTCATTTCTAGATACGGGGAGAAGTGTGTGTGCGTTGAGGCTGAGGGTTTCCGGGAAAACTTGTGTTACTTAATCATACGGATGTCTTCCAAAAGCCAAAGAACACTGAAGACAAAGCTGTAGCTTAGGCCGGAGATAGAGCTCAGTGGCAAAAGCGCCTGCCTGGCCAGCGAGGTCCTGAGTCTGGTTCCCAGTACCACAAAAAAAGGAAGAAAGGACAGACGTTTATCTTAGGCATGGTGGCACATACCTGTCATCTCAGCACTCGGGAGGCTGAGTCAGAGGATCATTGCGAGTTCAAGACCAGGCGGGGCTACAAAGTGAGCTGAAGGCCAGCCTGGACTGCATAGTGAGACCCTGCCTCAAAAAGATGAGACCAAAAACAAAGGCACAGGGCCGTGCTCGGCGTGCAGGACTTAGCCCTGCAGACTGGAAAGCTCTGCTCCTGGCTTCCGGGCGAGGGGCGGCCGAGCCCTGGGGTTGCCCGGCAGTCACTGGTGGGTGTCCCGTCTCTTGCAGTGAAGCATGACTGGGAGAAGATGACGGAGGCTGTGCAGAACCACATCGGCTCTCTGAACTGGGGCTACCGCGTCGCCCTGCGGGAGAAGAAGGTGGTCTACGAGAACGCGTACGGCCAGTTCATCGGCCCTCACAGGATTAAGGTCGGCCTCGGTCCTCTGCAGGTTTTTCCTTGCTGCTTTTGGACTTTGGTTCCCGCCGGGGGGAAGACGGTATTTGGAAGTGTTAAAGCGGTGACCCAGACAGGCTGGTGACTTGGCCGTGACGCTTCTGCGAGGCCTTCTGCGGGGGTGGTGGATGGCAGTGCCCTGGGCCAGCTCAGTGGGCTCTGAGCCCCGGCTCCATCGTGACCTTGAGCTATCACCTTGTGACACGACACGGATCAGATAAGACAGTGCACAGAAACTTTTGTTAGTTCTAAGGCTTGGTTCCAAGGAGTGCCTAACCGAAGCTGACACGTTGCTTTCTCTATAGGCAACAAATAATAAGGGCAAAGAAAAAATTTACTCAGCAGAGCGGTTTCTCATTGCCACCGGGGAAAGACCGCGCTACTTGGGCATCCCTGGCGACAAAGAGTTCTGCATTAGCAGGTGAGGAGAGGGCAGGGCAGGGCCGGGAGAAAGCCGTGTGCTTTGCTCTTTTCTCCAAGCCCACTTAGTCTGGTTCTTGAATGTGTCGTACGTGGATGCGGGGTGTACTTGGGGGTTCTGTAAGCGCCCAGCGCTGCACCGACACTGCACCCACAGACGTTTTGGGTAACAAGTGTGGTGCGGGTGCATTTATATTTAGTTTTGCAAAGCTGGGACCACGCTTCTCTTTTATACTTGCAAAGTGGACACGGAGAGGATTAGCGAAGGACATTTCACTTCGGTTTGTCAGACCCTGGTCCCTCCTGCTCAGCGCTGCAGAGGGGCCTCTTGGGCATCACGCTGAGTGACCGCGCAGCTGACTGTTGTGCAGCGGTCTGAAATTACCAGGTCGTTAGCACAGATCGCTGGCCCTCTCGATGATTTTGGCCTGCGAGTTTCTGATTCTGCCGCACATCAGTCTGCTCCTGCCTGCCTCTGCGGTAAAACGGTTTTGTCCTTTGGGCTCACGCAGGGCGGCTCAGATGGAAACCGATGTCACTTCTGTCTTGGGTTGTGGGCTGCTGTAACAAAGCACCGTAACCTGGGTGGCTTCGAAAGCCTTTGCTCCTTCTCCAAAGCCATCGAGTGGCAGAAAGGGAAGAAGCCCTCTGACTTGAGGCTTTCCCGGGACTGTGTGTGCTGTGTGTGGGTAATGAACGGCATGTTCGTAATCCCCGAAGTTTCCCGATCCCCTTAAAGTGACCCGCCTCCTCGGCTGAGGCGTGCTCACACGTGACCTCCTACCCCTCCCCACTGTTTGCAGCGACGATCTCTTCTCCTTGCCTTACTGCCCGGGCAAGACGCTGGTGGTCGGGGCGTCCTACGTGGCTTTGGAGTGTGCCGGGTTCCTGGCCGGCATTGGTTTGGACGTCACCGTTATGGTGCGGTCCATTCTCCTCAGAGGATTCGACCAGGACATGGCCAACAAAATTGGCGAACACATGGAGGAACATGGCATCAAGTTCATAAAGCAGTTCGTGCCAATCAAAGTAAGTGGGGCTGTGTGTGGGGTTCTGTGCTCTTGAGGGAGGGCAAGCTGCGAGCTGGGTAGGTGGTGGGGCGCCCTGTGAGCCCCGGCCCGCGGCTCCTTGCTGGTGTGCACCGATGCACGCACTCGGCTCTTGGGGCAGCCGTGCTCCCTTCCTTTGTCCATGTCCTCTCTGTTTCTTTGCTGTCTAATACTCCCTTAGGCATTGCTTTGCTGTCCGAGTCCCAGAGACTGGAAGATGAATTCACGCCCAGCCCGCTTCCTTTCCCCTGCGTGCATGGTGGCGTGGACCGGTGTGCTGTGTGTAATTCCTGCTTCCCCAGGAGCAGCAGTCTCATTCTGCTAGTGGCTTTTCTGCCCGCTTTTAATCACCTAACCTTTCCCAAGTTGAATCTGCAATTGTGTGGGCGTTGGTGTGTCCAGTGACCGAGTGGACCGCTGCGGGCTCTCTAGGACCAGGGGTTTCCCTCTGTTCCAGGCTGGAAGTGTCGGCTAAGTGGTGCATTTCCCTCCCAGTGAGTTAACGTGGGTTATTTGCGTGGCCGTGGGGCTCAGTGCTGAGAGGTGAGGTGTGGTGTGGGGCTCGCTCTGATCTGGAGTTAGCGCCTTCTTGCTGGTTTCCTGCATGTGACCTAGCGAGAGTTATTGAACGGCTCTGAGCCTTGGCTCTTGGGTGAAGTGAGGAAGACGGGCTTGAGAGTCCGGGAGGATGTGCTAAGTGTCGCCGCAGCACTGGCTGGTGCTGGCATTCCTACGTGAACCTGTCTGTCTCCTACTACCCTTGTGAGCACTGAAGTGGGTTTCGTGGGCATGACCAGTGCTTGGTTATGCTGGCTGTTTTTCAGGGAGTAGAGATGCTCTCTGGGTATTAGGGCTGGGATTAGGAGTCCAAACCTATAACCTATTACATATAAATCATATATAGCAAAAGTATACATGTAAATACATGTGCATTGCAGACAGCAGCTGTATATCTTGGTGCTGTGTTGATAGGAAAGTAACATCCTCCAGTATCAATATGAGAGAGCGCGTGTGTGTGAACTGTGAACCCTTTAACAGCGAGTGGGCAGTGCCGGTATGCCCAGGCTCCTGGGTGTCCGGTGCCCCTCCCGGGCCTTGACCCTTCTGGGCCACAGGTGACTGACTGAGTGTGGGCACGGCCTGGGCGAGGTGGAAGGTGAGCGTGCCAAGGCTCTGTGGGCAGGAGAGAGCAGGCGGCTCCTGGAAGAGCCCAGGACAGGAGAGGCCCCGGCCTGCCCTGCCCTGGAGCCAGAGCTGACTCTCCAGGAGCAGGACGTCTTAACTGAAACAGGATGGCCTGGTGGCACATTCAGACATTCCACCACATAAAACAAAATGGGAATCTGAGCAGGTAGATGTCAAAAATAGTGACCCTTGACGGCGTTTCCAGACCAGAGCGGTTCTATTTGAAAGCTTGAGTGAAAACTTAGGCCATGTTATTCATCTCTCCAGGAGCAGGTTACAGAAATGCCTGCTTGCCTGCTCCCCAGGGAAGGGTGGCTGTGGACCGGAGAAAGTGTCAGTGTGGCCGGGGCCATGTGTCCCCTGGCTGGATCCTGCTCTGCACAGGGCTCAGCCTCTGGTGCTGCACGCTCATAAGCCCGGGCTTGTGCTGCACATACCTGCTTCCCTGCCCACGCAGGCTCGGGACTTCCGAGCTGTTGTTTTCCAGCATCTTCGCTGTCAGTGAGCGCTGGCTGCGCCTGGGCAGGAGGGAATCTCTGGTTTGGGGCAGCAGCAGCCGTGAGCAGTGGCGTGGTTCTGGGTAAATTGTGAGGAAGGGTCCTGAAGCTGCGGCTTGTGGTTTGAATTTAGGAATTCCAGCATCTTCTCTCTTTCTTTCTGCTTTTCTCTCCAAATCCAACTGCCTCAGAGCCGTCCCACACAGGGCCCCCGGCAGATGACACAGGCAGTGAGGACCGGCAAGAGACTTCGGACTCACCTAGCGCCCTGGTCGTGCTAAGGTGGCGACGTGATGGCCCCTTCCAGCCGGGCTCCCTGCATCAGCCTGCAGCAGAGAGATACAAAGGCCGAGCTTACCCTCCCAATAATATCTTTGTTTCAGAGCAAAACTTTGTCACTTTCACAGGTTGAACAAATTGAACCAGGGACCCCAGGCCGCCTGAAGGTGACTGCAAAGTCCACGCACAGCGAGGACATCATCGAGGGAGAGTACAACACAGTAAGGAGCGGCCGGGCACTGGCTCTGGGCATCCGTCCCGGGCTGGGAGGTGGCTGTTTCTGAGCTGCACAGCGCTGGGGGCGGATCTCATGGCTCCTGATGTTACCGTTTTTTGGGACCGAGGGTGGCTGCAGATTCCCTGTGCTCTGATGGAAAACAGCGTTTGTCGGGAGCAGAGAGAAGCCCCAGGAGGTTGGGGGCGCTGCAGCTTGTGCATCCCGTGTCCCTCGTTCGTGTCCCCAGCTTGCCGCTGAGAGGACGACTGGTCCGCCCCGACTGCACCGCCCTTGTCTCTGAGCGAGGCCGCGTTTGCTGCGGTGTCACCCACCCCTGTCCCCGGGAGAGCTGGAAGGGATTTCCGCTGTGTCACGTTCTAAGGGCTTTTTAAAAACTTAAAGCTTTCAATGTGTTTCAACTTTTACATTGTTTTCTAAATGAAAGATTTACCTCCAAGTCTGGAAAATGAACTTAGTTAGCCTGGTAGTTGAAGAACAGGATTAAATGACGCATGCGACGAGGCTGTCTTTACAGCAGGGTTTTCATTTCCCAGGTGTTGCTGGCGATAGGAAGAGATGCTTGTACCAGAAACATCGGCTTAGAGACTGTGGGGGTGAAGATCAATGAGAAGTAAGGAAGAAGTTACCGCGGCGTGCGGCGCTGTTTCAGTCACTGTAACGCCGAGCCGGCCTGGAGTTCGGGGCTGATTTTTGCCAGTGGTGGCATTCCTGTTTCGGGTTTTATCGGTGCCACTCACATTCATAGTTCCTGTTTTGGGTTACTTTTGTTGGTTCTGATATTTATTTTTCCCTCCGTAGTGGGGATTGAACCCCGGGCCTCACTTTTAACCATGTATTGTACAATTCCTTGTAAAAAAAATTTTTTTAACACCAAGTACATTTATTAGAAAGAAGAAAATTACAAAAATATTCTATCTTTCCTTCAGAGAGTAGAGATAAAAGAATAAGACCAAAAACAAATAGAAGAAAATAATAAAGATCAGGAAAGACAATCCCTTACCAAAATGTCAGCATCCCTTTTCATAAAAGTTAACATTTTGATTTTTACATTTCTGTAGAAATATAGAAGATTCAGAATAGTCTAAACAACTTTGATAAAGGAACAAAGTTAGGCCTCTAACCCTCCCCAATCCCACAGCTTACCACAAAGTTACACCAATCATGACAAAATGGCATTGATACGAGACAGACAAACCACCAGAGCACCAATATGCGGTCCCAAAATAGGCCCCACATAGCAGACAGCTGACTTCTGGCAAAGACACAAAAGCAGTTAAGTGGAGAGGGACTGTACCTTCAGTAAATACACAGAACAACTGGATCTCCACAGGCAAACAGCCCAAACCTTACAGCACACCAGAAGTTTCCTAAGACTCGGCTCACAGTGGGTGACGTGAAGGCAGGTGTGGCCGGAGTCCTTGCTCTGGCTGAGGCCACTCCCTGTGGGACAGACACTGGGGCAGGGTGTCGGAGGGAAGGCGGCACCTGCAGAGGTGCTCGGTGAAGGGGGCTCTGCATCTGCTTCGGAGCAGGCCACGGGACGACAGGGGAGGCTGGATCGCACCTTGTTTTTAACTGTCTGAACTCTTGTTTATACACATACACATGTGTGCTGTTTCCTTCCGCCTACTGCGCTAATGAAACTGCGATGCTTACACACGTGTGTCTCACTTCACTGATGAGTGTATTCTCAGGCACGTATCCTTGTAGTCCTCTTACTGATTTTCCAATAACGGCCTGCGTGGTCAGTGAGCATTCTGGTGCCCTGTCGGCCCTGATCGGATGTGTCGCTGCCTCCTGTCCTGCTCAGCCCGGCTCTGTGCGGGCTTCCTCGGGAGGGCCGGGATCGCGGTGGTCTCGGCTCATGCTGCTGGTGGTTATTTGCAGGACTGGAAAAATCCCGGTCACGGACGAGGAGCAGACCAACGTGCCTTACATCTACGCCATTGGCGACATCCTAGAGGGGAAGCTGGAGCTCACCCCCGTGGCCATCCAGGCGGGGCGGCTGCTGGCCCAGCGGCTCTACGGTGGCTCCACCGTCAAGGTGAGCCAGAGCCACCTCAGCCTGCTAAGCCACCGTTGTGTTTCTGCGTGCTGGGATCGGACTCGAGCTATCCCCAGCCCGTTACGTGCATTTGTCTAGACAAGGTCCTGTTAGATCATCGGGGCGGGGCCGAGCTCACAGCCCGCCCGCCGCAGCCTCCAGGGGTTGGATCACAGATGTGTGCTCCGGGTGGCTTTAAGTAGTCCTCTGGGAGGGATGCACGTGGGAAATTTTCAATAATTTCTTTACTGGGCTGGGGATTTAGCTCAGCGGCATAAGCACCTGCCTTGCAAGCAGGCAGTCGTGAGTTCGGTCCCCGGTACCGATAAAAACGAAAAAAAAGACAAAAAAAAAAAAAAAATTTCTTTACTGTGGTCGTGACATGTTAGGTGTGTTTTATGAACTATAAACTGTATGTGTTATTCCGAATAACACACTGAGGCTGCTATGTGTGACCTCCTGTGAGAACTGTTACTTTTGAAGTCACACTAGGAGTGAGAACAGCCTGCTCATACAAACCGTTGCTTCTTTCCACAAGTTTCGTCATTACTGTGGTGTGTATAATTTTCTAAACCTTTGGGGCACCTGTGTAGGCTGTAAAAGGATTTGGAGATTACGTAAAGGTGTGGTACATTCAGGTTTCATTCCAATCCTTTCTTTAAGATTTTTTTGCCCTTGGGATGTGGAACACGCTGTGTGCCATTGCCGATATAGTAAAGTGGTTTTTTCAGAGTCACTCTAGGAGGCTGAACCTCGGTTACAGTGCCCGGGACAAGACGACAAGGAGAATGCGCAGAGCCGTGTTATTTTTTTTTAAACTGCACCGGTTAAAAGACCCCTGTGCCACTTTCCCTGAGTATGGCCATGGGCTCGCCTCAATTGGCCTCGGTAACGAAACTTCCCAGAATGGTGCTGTGTAGGCTGTGATGTGATGAAATGTTCCCCTGACCCGCGCTGTCACTCTGATGGCCGTGTAACAGCACAGTGGGAGTCTGTGTGTCCAGGGCCACTTCCTACTCCTGCGTTCGTAAAGCCACTCGAGTATCGATGAACCCTGCAGGGTGCCCGGCCTTTTCTGCACCCTGCGTGATGAAGGTCACTTGCTGTTACAGTTACAACAGCACGATATTAGGGTTCTGCACTCTGGAGAAGCAGAATTACTGAGCCAAAGGCATGGAGTACTTTTACGGCCCTTCGTATGTATTGTCTAACTGATGGTCCAGACAATTTTGTTAGTTTTTATCGCTAATTAATAGTAGATTGTCAGTATTGGGTGCCCCTATATTGTTTTTTGCTGTTTATTAGAGGACAAAAAGTGGTCATTATTGGTGACCTCATATAGGGGAAGGAAAGAACCGTCGGAGCTGGTGTGGTGGTGCACACCTATAATCCAGCACTCGGGAGGCTGAGGCAAGAGCATCTCTGAGTTCAAGGCCAGCCTGGCCTGCATGGTGAGACTGTCTCAATAAAAAGACCAAAAGGGAAGAAAGAAAGAGCCGTAGGAACCTTTCTATAACCAGGCCTCGGACCCCAGCCAGAGGTTCTCGGCCTTGTCGCTTAAAGTGGAGGTTGGGACTTCGCGCGCTTATGGTTGAAGATTACCTGCTTTCCTCTCCCGGCTCGGGACCCTTTTATTTTGGGGAAACGACCAGTTTTCCTGTCCTAATTCTCGCCCTCTGCTTTGAAACAGTGCGACTATGAGAACGTCCCGACCACGGTGTTCACCCCGCTGGAGTACGGCGCCTGCGGCCTCTCCGAGGAGAAGGCGGTGGAGAGGTTCGGCGAGGACAACGTGGAGGCAAGTGCTCCTGCCTGCCTGCCTGCCTGCCTGTCTGTCTGTCTGTCTGTCCGTCTCCTGTGCTGCTGCTGTTTCCTCAGAATGTCAGAGGCCTTTTCAGCGTGTGGCAGTGTTGGAAAGTAGCGCAGAGCTTCCCCGCACCCAGGACCAGATCCAGGCCTCACCCGGCCATGCATCCCCCGTGTGTTCGTGTCGAGCTGCAGAAGGCTGAGACGGCGCCCCGTGTGCTGCCTCCACTTCATGGGTGCGCGTGTGAGCAGGGCGTTTTCCGGGAACGCCGTGTGCCCCGCTCTCTCGGGAAGTGCACCGACGAAGCGGTTCCGTCTGATTTTCCTTTCATTGTCCAGACTTGTCAGCTGGCCTGGTAAACAGTTCTGCTGTTTATAGCCACAGGTATTGGCTGCGCTTGGTATTAGAACAGAGTTGTTGACACATGAAAAATATTCCCAAAATGAGAGGGGAACTCACACTCAGTGCAGAGCTCTGCTCCGGCCGAGGGAGTGAACTGGCTCCTGCACCCCTTCGCCACCCTGCTGACCTAGCGTGGTCAGGGCGCGTGTGCACAGCCAGCGCTGCAGCCTTTTAAATCATTTGGGAGAAAACCTTCCAGTAAAACCTTTGTATAACCACATTAGTGAAAAACGGCCAATGGTATGACATCAAAGCTTATTTTAAATACTTTTTAATTTTTTCCTGTACTTCTTACTGCTATAGTAGCATGTCATATTTTAATCCACTGGGGACACAGTGACTTTTGGGGGGGTTTTTGATCTTGTTGAGTCAGGGCCTCACTACGCAGTTCAGGCTGGTCTTGGGCTCTCTTTGTAGCCCAGGCTGCTCTTGACCTCACAACGATCCTCCTCCTCAGCCGCCCGAGTGCTGGGATGACAGGCGTGCACCACCACACCTGGCTCACTTTTTTATTGTATACTTTCACTACAAAAAGTTGGAAGAATTAGGAAAACCTCACAAAGGAACTTTATAGAAGAGATAATTGCTGTGCTGTTTTTGCATGTTTCCCTTTAGGCCTTTTTTTTTCCTAAGTAATTTTTTAGGTTGAGCATATGTTAGTCCAGAATGCTTCAGACTGACAGTGTTTCGGGGTTCAGATTTGTTTTTGCTTTTGGAATATTTGCATCTGTGTAACGTATGGCTGTGGTTGCACCAAAACTAAATGAGAAATTGGTTCATCTCACACAGTGTGAGGGGAATCGAAAGCAGTGTTTTTAATGTGCCTGTGTTTGGACTTCAGCTGCCTCGGGTCAGGTGTGGCATTTTCTGCTGATGACCTCTTCCAGGACACTTTTTAAATCCGTGGGTGTGGAGCGTTGTAGTAGGGATGCTCACCCACCCGGGTGTTTGTATTGGGTTTTGGTTTTGTGTAGGTGCAGATACTTGAGTTTTTAAAGTATGATTAAGTTACCTGCAGTTTTTTGCCCCACATCCATCTCAATTTTCCTTCATCCTTTAATTCTCTAAATATGTCATTTTTAAAAAGTGTGTAATAGTAGTTTTTAGGGATAATTTAAGTCCTTGTTAGGTTGTTTATAGTTTTCTACAATTATAAATAGATTAGTGAATACAGGTCATTGTCCATTTTGGTCATTAGTTTGAGGATAGGTTGCCTATAAAAGTTTTTAATTTTAAGTTTCTGCATAGATGTTTTTCTTTTTTTGGTACCAGGGATCCAACTCATGACCTTGCGCTTGCCAGGCAGGCACTTATGCCACTGAGCTACATCCCCGGCCCTAAATTTACCATTTTCATTATGAAAGTACTGTTTGAGTTGAAATTTTGAAAATTTTAAGGGAAGTGAACCCCACTGAGGTTACGTCTGTGACCTAGCAATCGTTAGCAGTTGGAGTAATTTTCTTGCTCTTCCTTATGTAACCCTGGCGATGCTGTGATACCGAGCGGCACGTTTTGTAATGCACATGTGTTACAAGCAGCTTGTACACCACACCGACCCCTGCCGCAGCTATAGCCGTTAGGAGGCGGCGGTGCTGTGTGCTGCCCTGAACTCTCCCTCCTCGTCTCCCCGCAGTGTCCCTGCCAGTGCAGCCTGAGCAGGCAGGGTGGGCTGCAGGCCCTGAGCAGGGCACTTGGGGAACACGGCGCTTGTCTTGTTCCTGGCGCCACTGTTTCTGGCCTAGGTGTCGCTCCTGTCAGGCGACGAGACGGGGCTGAGTTCTTGGCGTTGCTTGTGTTTGAAGGCAGGGCAGCCACACCTGGCTGTTTGCCTCCTTTCGCCCCTTCCCTCCCTCCTTCCCTCCCTCCCTCTCTGCCTCCCTCCCTCCCTCCCAGGCGTGCTGCTGAGATCTGCTCTGCGTGGAGGGACAGTTACGGGAGGAGTTACAGGGAGAGCCTGACAGCGGGCTCTCCAGCCTCCACCTCTGCCCGCACCCGGAGTGTTCCGGGACTCGCGTGGGAGGAGGCCCACTCCTCCAGGACCCACGTGCAGCCTGAGTGTGCTGTGAGTCACGAGCCTGTGCTGTGTCCCCCCAGGTCTACCACAGTTTCTTCTGGCCGTTGGAATGGACAGTTCCATCCAGAGACCTGAACAAATGCTACGCGAAGATCGTGTGTAATCTTCAAGATGACGTAAGTGCAGCCTGCACTGCCTCCTCCCTGGTGACTCGGGCAGTGACCTGAGCGCTTCCCCAGGGCTGGCTCCCGTGGTGAGGATGTCACCCAGGGCAGGCGGCCCATGCACTCTGGGTCTGTGTGTCTGGGAACAGTGGGCAGCACCAAGGGGCAGGAGCGGTGCCAGCGTGAGCCTCAGCAGCTGGCCGCAGAGAGGGCGCCACGGCGGGAGGGCCCTGACAGGCTCCTGTCCGCAGCCACGTGGCCTGGTACCCGCGCCCGCGGGCAGCTGCTTCCCTCCGCAGGGCGAGGGGCTGAATCGGCAGAGCGAGAGCAGGCCCTGGCGCTGCCACCCAGCGGGAAACACGTTGCACACTGTAATCCAGAGCGCGGCTCTCCTCGCACCCGCGGCCCCCTCTCTGTCTCTGTCTCTGTCTTTCTGTGTCTCTCAACATTTAACTGAATCCTTGAAGACGTTTAACTTGCTGGCATATTAACTTTTATTTTGTACCAGGGATTGAACTCACAAGTGCACACTTGCAAGGCAGGCGCTTATGCCGCTGAGCCAAATCCCCGGCCCCCTTATTTTGTCTTTTTTGAGGCAGAGTCTCGCTATGCAGCTCAGGCTGGCCTGGAGCTCACTTTGTAGCCCAGGCTGGTCTCCAACTCCCAAAAGTCCTCCTGCCTCAGCCTCCCGGGTGCTGGGATTACAGGTGTGCCCCCTCGCCCTGCTTCTAGTGTGTGGTCAGTGGCGTCACTACCTGTCTTACGGGAAACAGCCGCAGCCAGGATTTCTCTGCTCTTCTGGTGCTGCTGGCTGTCCCGGGTGTGTGGTCCTGGGTTTTAAGCAGTAATTATTCTGGTTATAGTATCTAAAGTATTCATAAAGGCAGGGAGAGCCCCACTTAGATGCCGGCAACCTTCCCGGCTCTGCGGGTGTGCTGCAGAGCTCGTCCTGTGCGAGGCTGGCCAGCACGGATGCGGTTACAGTAACCTGCATGGCACTGTGCTCCTGGTGCGCACGGCCCACGCGCACTGGGGTCAGCACGCAGAAGTGGGAGGGGCGTTGACCGCTTCCCCTCCACAGCGCTGTAAGGGTGTGCCCGTGCTGCCCCATCGTATCACCGGGAAGGCCAGGCACAGGGAAGTCAGGGGGCTGTGTCCCTCACCTGCCCAACGGGCAGCAGAACTGCAGTTCAGTTCCAGGCCCCGTGGGCCCGGGCTCTGCTCCGGGGTGGGCACGCACCCCTTCACTTCCCTAGATGCAGGGCTTCCCCGATGCAGGACTGCCCTGTTCCTGTCTTTGAAACCTTTTGGGGCGTATCATAGCTAAACTGAGAATGTCATTCTCAGCAGTTAGAACCTCGCCCCTCACCATGTTTAGTTTTAGCTTTCCCAGCACTGCGTAAACCTAGTGTTTCAGTAGTACGTTGCCTGCAGCTGCCCCTGACTGTCCCTCATGGGGTCTGTGGCCGCACTTTGGGGGCAGAGTGGCCCTTCCAGCTGTTTCCAGGAAGCCACCGTCACTTAGGTTCTACTCCCGGGGGCCGGCCCTGCTGGCGTGGTGAGGGGCGGCTCTGGAAAGAAGTCCCTGTCCGAGAGTAGCCTGGCAGGTGCAGCCTGAGCCTGGGCGTTAGAGTTTGTCCAGAATCCTTCCCAGATGTGTTCAGAGTAGCCAGGCGTGGCCTGCTGCTGTCACCGTGTTTAAGGGCCTTCCTAGTACTGAGGGCGCCTTGGGGTAAATGATCCGTTCTATATGTGTGACTGCTCAGGGCCACAGTTACCTTGGCACTGAGACGGAAGGTCTCCTCTGCCCCTGGTGATGCTTTCTGAACACTTGGGCAGTTAAGGAGCGACAAGCGGTTTCCTTCCTGTGTGCCCCTTACCACCCGCAGCATCCCCTGGCACCTCCGCCCCGGCTGGCTGGCTCCTGGCCACCTATGGGGTCGAAGCTCACCATGGCTTCTGCACACCCACCTCCGAAAGGTGCTCAGGCTGAGGCCACTGACCCCACTTTCTGTCCTGTCCAGGAGCGCGTCGTGGGCTTCCACATCCTGGGGCCCAACGCCGGAGAAGTCACCCAGGGCTTCGCGGCCGCCCTCAAGTGCGGGCTGACCAAGAGGCAGCTGGACAGCACCATCGGGATCCACCCTGTCTGCGCAGAGGTAGGTGGCATGTCCTTCCTGGCCCCAGCTGGTAACTCATGTCCTGTTATTCGATGGTTAAAAGAAATAGGAAAGTGATCCCAGAAGCGCCTGCAGTCTTGGCCCCATGCTGTCTCCTCAGTGACCACCTGGGCTTCCTTCCGGCGGTCATCTGGGGACCCACAGGTGAGGCTGGAAGGTGACGCATCAGAGAGGCGGAGGAGACCGTCAAGCCTTGCTGCCAGCAGAGGGACGGGGACCCACGGTGCCCACGCGGAGAGGGGTGGGGAGAGCTGGCTGTGCACCTGCCAGAGTCCACAGTTTGCAGCTGGGCAGCAGATGTGTGGCAGCTGCTTGGGCTCCCCGTAACACCCCTGACGTAGCCTCGAGACTGAGCTCTGTCCTGGACAGCTATGTCAGCTTGGGCCGTGAGGGCGTCTCCGCCCCTTCCTCTGCCTCTGGGGATAAAATGCTTTCATGGCAGTGGATGGCTGGTAGGAAGCTGAGAGTTACAGGCCGCAGACCTGGGTGTGAGGAGGACGACCTTGGCTTTGGGGTGCATCGCTGCAGTTTCCAGATAGGCCCCAGGCTCGTCCCTGGGGTTGCTGGTCTGTGCCACAGGGCCACACCTCCTGCCCCAGGGCAAGTCCCACTGTGGCTCGGTCGCTGCGGGGCCTTGACTCCAGCTCCAGAGTTCAGGGGAAGTGAGGTCCAGTTTGGCAGAAGAGCAGCAAAATAAGTCAGACTTCACGGTGAATTCCAGACCAGCAGGGCTGGAGAGAGGAGCCGGGGCTTCCTGGCCGGGTTGGGCCGGGCCGGGCCGGGCTGGGGTGGGGCAGGCCAGGCGCCTGTTGGTGGCTTAGTGGGGCATGGGTCTCCAGAGACGCGTGCTAGCAGTGCCCTCCAGGCGGCGAGCTGCGGGGCTCCCACTGGCAGCAGAACAGCACGTACCGTCACGCCAGGTGCCGGAAGTGAAAGCACTGGGGACCCCAACGTGGAGAGTGGGGCTCTGAGACAGGAGGGCCTCTGTGCCCTGTGCCGTGTCCCGAGTTTCCCGTGGGCTTGCGTGAGCGTGGACCATGCCCAGGGCAGCTGATCTCATCTCCCCACGCTCACAAGTTCTTCACTGCAGACAGTCTGGGTTTCTTTTCCTGTCATCCAGATGGTCCTGTTCTCGCTGCTGCCAGAGCCCCTGTTTCTCCTGTCACCCACTTTATGAGGTCACCTAAGTGGTTCCCAGCACCCCTGTCTGCCTCTGACGGCTGAATCTGGCCTCTCTCCCCCCAGGTGTTCACCACGCTGTCAGTGACCAAGCGCTCCGGGGCCAGCGTCCTGCAGTCCGGCTGCTGAGGCTAAGCCCCGGTGTGGGTGCTGCCCCCGACTCCGAGCCACCTGCAGGTCCCTTGCCCGGGTCCAAGACGGAGGCACCATCGGTGCCCCGACCATGCCGGGCTCCTCGGATCCCGAGGGTAGGAGGCAGTGGCAGAAGGGGGCAGCGCTGCACCGGGGTTGCACAGACTGGGAGCTGGCGTGCGGCGGCACCGTAGGGTGCGTCCATGAGGTCACCAGCCTCAAGCCCGAGGGTGGGCGGTGACGGATCGCGCCGCGTGGCTCAGCTCAGCCTCTTCTCTGGTTTTCCCCGCTCGACCTCGAGCTGTCTAACGACGGTCGTGTTCGCCTTTTCCCCTGGGGCTTGAAATGCCAGTAGCGAAGACTCAGTCCACAGGCGGTTTCTGTCCAGGCGCAGGTCCGGCCCACGGGGAACCTGCCATGTCGCCGGGGACCGCGCCGTGACTGGCTGGCGGGTCCTGTGCTCCAGGCCTGCCAGGAAGGCCGCCTCGCCCAGCGGCACAGCCCGGGTCCAGCACTGCTCCAGCTGGACATGCGAGCCGCCGGTCCTCTGTGCGTCTTTCTCTTCTTTTCGGAGGCAGCCGTCTTCCTGCGCCAGCGCGTAAAGCCCTGAGAGGTCGGAAGGCAGCCGTCCGTGTCCTAAGTTATTGTTTCTGAACACAGGTGGATGTGAAGGATTTTTACTCAGAAGCAGGAGCTTTTGACCTTTTCTGTTGAATGGGCGACAGCGGTTGGCGGGGATTGGGCAGGGTGCACTGCTGGTGCTGCCCACACCTTCGGGTGGACACCTCTGTCCTCGCTGGGCCGGGGACTTCAGGCCCCTCTGCCACCTCTACCACCTGCGACACCAGTGGTGGCTTGAGTCCATTTCTGGGCCACCTCAGGGACCCCTGAGTCCACTGGTACCCTGTCCACCTGCTGCTGTGACGGAGGTGCAGGCAGGTAGCCTGGCAGGCGGCGGTGTTGATTCACTGCTGATTTGCAAGAGTGTTTGCCCGCCTGCTGGCGTCCAGCACAGAAAAGCGGGTGGCAGCCGATCACCCTGGGCTCCTCTGGGCCGGTGCTGTCCACGTGGAGGACCCTGCTTCACACACTGTCCTGTCCCCTCTGTCATCACCCACTGTACTGTGACTCCTGAAATTCCTTGTATTTTTTTATTACACATCTTTGAAAAAACCCAGGAACCATTAAAAGGCGTTCATACCCTCCTGTGTGCCTTCTTTCAGATTGGGGCTGGGCTCTTGGGGTCCTCGTGCTGACAGTGGATGGGGCGCTGGCAGCCCCAGTCTCTGGGGATCCAGGGCCGGGCATGCAGGTGCAGAGCACAGGGAAGGCTGTGCACCGCGCCCCCCAGGTCTCCCCAGCTGTGTTTCTGTCACCCCCCGTCTGAAGCTGCTCGGGGGCAGGAGGCCGGGTGCTGCACAGACACCCTCCCGGGTGCAGGGGCAGGTGCTGGGGAGCGGCCGTGCACCCCGCACATGTCTGAGCTCCAGCCCTGGCCGCCTACTCCCCCCATACCCATCCCCTCTGGGGGTGGCATGGGTGCCTAGTACCTCAGCTGCGCGGCCAGCCTCCCCCCGCCACTGTGCCCCCACCCCTGCGGGCCAGCGGGGCGGGCAGTGTGCTGGGGTCGGGCCCATGCAGGGCCTTCACACTGGGCCTCAGCCCCCCGCCTTTGTTGTTCAGTTTAAGACAGTTTTGGCCAAGCAGCTAAGATGCCCGGGCTAGGCTGGCACTTGGCTTTTTTATTTCCAATGAGATTTTCTTGGCACACTTTAGCCACACACAGCGAGCACGCTCCTCAGAGCATTTGTGCCTGTACAGGACGTCACTTGTGTGTTCCTCCGTGCCCCTACCCTCCCTCCAACACCTGTTCTCTCATTGTTTCCATGTTTTTTAACTTTTCCTTTCTCCCTGCCTTTGTTCCTATTCGAACATTTTTTTCCTATTTCACAGTACCTGTTAACACATTTTGATCCTTATTGACGCCTAAGGTTTCTCACACCAGAGAAACGCGTGTGTAATTTACTTCACTTGAGTGTGGACTCAGAGTGCATCCGTGCATTTCCTAGAGTTCTGTCGTGTAAAAGAACCACATCTATCCACTCACCAGCTGATGTGCAGTTGGGTTGTTTCCCAGGTTTAGCTGAAACTGTGCCGCCGTAAGCCAGCGCACATACATCTCTGTGGTGCGATGTTTTTGATTCTTTGGGAAGAGACCCAGAAGGGAAAAGCTGGGTCGCAGGGGACCTCCCGTCCTAGTTATTTGAGGAGTCTCCACGCTGCTTTCCAGTGGCTGCACTTCCAACGCTGAAGAAGGGCTCCTTTCTCCCCACAGCTCCTTTCTAGCTCCTTTCTCCCTCCAGCGGTTGTTGGTTGATTTCTTGATGATACGGGCTGATCCTCTTGCCCAGCCGCAGAGAGCGCTGGGATTACAGGTGTGCACCACCACACCCCGCTGTGGCCAGCGTTTTATTGCCGCGTTCCCCGCCCCAAGCCCTGGGGCATCGGAGGCCTGTTCGGCTCTCACCTGCTCGGTACCTCTGAATACTCTCTGAGCCTCTCCTGGCTCTCAGTGGCCAGCAGCCCAGGTTCTCTGCCCACGGGAGACCCGAGCTGTGCAGGGTGTGTCAGCTGCTCTGTGGGGACTGCAGACGGTGCCCCGGCAGCTGGTCCTGGTGTTTCTTTGGGAGGAGGTTGGCACCCGATTTGGTGACCCACCCCTGCTGGTGTAGCATAGGCCTTGATGGCCTGGACAGTCAGAGCAGGCAGGTGGGCTTCACTTTGGGAATTCGACACAGGCACGGACTGCCCACCCTAGTTCCCAGGCCTTTGAGGTTTTTGTTGTTTCCATTACTGGGAATCCAACCCAGGACCTTCACACTGAGCTACATCACCAGCCCTCTGGGTGTTTTGAGACAGGTCTTGCTAATTCTCCAAGTTGCACAGTCTGAGCTCAAACTTTGGACCTCCCTGCCTCAATCTCCCACAGGGGTGGGTTGCAGGCGGGCACCACTATGCCAGGCTAGGAGGCCTCTGAACCGGAAGTGCACTGGCTGCACTGGGCCTCCAAAGCCTTGCAGCTGGAGTGTGGACCTTGGCTGCGTGCTCTAGTACCTGGCGTCTTACAGAAAAGCCCCGAAGCACTCACTGCTGCTGGGGTAAACTGGTGTGGTTGCTTTGGAAGACATCTGGGGTGTGACTTGTCACCAGTCACTGCACCTGCTCAGATGTGCCTGTGTGGCCTGCAGGCCTGGCACTGCCCACCACACTGCTGGTAACACCCAGGTGAGGGTGCGCCCCCTGGTGTCCATGTCTGGGAACAGCGCTCCCCTTCTCCCTGCCGCTCCCACCACAAGCTTTGCGGGAACACGCACCTCAGAAGTGGGAGGCCCTGCATTCCAGGGGGAGGCCGAGCAGCTCAGTGCACAATTCCAGGAACGTGGGTTCCCACTCGGGTAACCATAAAGTCAGATCTTGGCTAACGGGGCAGCACAGGCAGAGACGAGGCGGATTCAAGACCTGGCCATGTGCAGCTCGACCTTGGAGCATGAAGACTCAGTGACACTGTCAAATAACTCAGGGTTTGGGTTGGGGTTGGGGTGACCTGGGGTGGGGAGGGCTTCTTCCACCAGGGCCCGATCCTCAGCGACGAGGACCTGAGCTCTTCTGCCAAGGAGAATGGCCGAGTTCACATGAGGAAGCCAGTGTGACAGCTTCTCCAGGAGAACCCACAGCACATCTCTTCCCCCAGTTCTCCTGTGCCACTGACAGCAGTCCTCAGGTGGCCTCCACGCCCAGCTCTGCCTGACACAGCCCAGCGGGGGGTCGCAGATGGACCCTTGGCCAAGCCACCACAGGCCTGAGGACGCAGCACTTTCAATCTCTGGCATCGGCTGTCTGAGTCTTCCTTCTTTGAAAATAGTTAATGATGTAAGAAAAAGTCTGGTTTACCACTCAGTGAGAAAGTGTACACTTGGGTTTCTTAGGACAGCAGTGCGGCCTGGACGATGCTGTGATGCTGCAGATGTGTCATTGTACATCTGTCCAGACCCTTGGCAGGCATAGCATCAGACATCCAAATGCAGACCAGGGACCCTGGTGGCAGTGGTGTCAGCATGGAGCTTGAGAGCAGCTCTACCGTGCCAGTAGCAGGTGCTGATGGTGAGGAGCCTGCGCTTGGGTGGGGACGGGAGTGTGGGGTTCTCTGCAAGGGGACCTGAGCGCAGCCAGAACCTCTGTCGCCCTGGATGCCAGCCCTTCCTGTGACCAGGCGCCAGCTGGCTCACAGGGACCACATGCCTGCACCCAAACACTTAAACCACTGACCCAGGAAAACACCAGCTCCTTAGAGGAGGACCAGTCACTATCGGTGGGTGGCTCCAGGCAGGGGTGATCAGCAGTGGGACATCAGATAAGACAGGGAGCTGGTGCAGGACATCTGTCACCATGCAACAGCAGCTTTACACCAGTGATGAACTAGATAAGAAGTCAGAATAGTTCAATCCACAGTAGCTTCCAAAAATAAAACACCCAGGGGTCAGCCTAGCCAAGGACGTGAAACACCTCTGCAGTGAAAATCCCAGCAAGCTGGAGAGAAATGGGAGGTGCAGAGAAACCACCTGCTCGTGTGTTGGAAGTGATCCTGTTAGAATGGCTACAGTGAAAAAGGCCATCTGCGGGTTGAGTCCAGTGGCCATCAGAATTCCAGTGGTCATCTCCACAGAACTACAAAAACCATCTTCAGTTTCAAAGTGCCCAGAGCAGCCAGGTCAGTCCTAAGCAAAGCCAGGCGTAGCACGCGCCTGTGACCCCAGCACTCAGGAGACTGAGGCAGGAGGGTCAGCACGAGCTCCAGGCCAACCTGGGGTCCGCACTGAGACCCTGGTTCAGGGAGAAAAAACCCTAAGCTAAAAGCAAGGCTGGAGACAGTACCCGACAGCCCGCTCTCACCCTGCACAAGACTTGGCTCAAAATGGAGCAAAGAGCGAGGTTTGAGGCCTGGAGCTTTGAAACTGGGGAAAACAGCCATAGGCCAGACCACGACTTCCGGGGTAGGGCCCAGTGCACAGGAAGTGATTCCAGGAGCGGCAGGGGGGACTGGAGCAGAGGGAAAGTTCCGGCACAGCCAGGGAACTGCCTGCAGGCAGAGGGAGGCTGAAGGGGGAGGAAATCTGCCAGCCGCCCTTCTGAGTGGATTAGTATAAAAAATCAAATAGCCCACCAGTATGAACTCAGATGGACCCACAGACACTTGGGAAGGGAAGAGGTGCAAATGGCTGTACCTGTGTGAAGAATCCACCCTTTTCAGCCTCGGGGTAACGCAGATGTGAGCACTGGGCCTTCAAGAGCCTCAAGACTATAAAGAGCCATAAACCCGTGCGAGGAGAGGAGGGGGTGCAGAGGGGGAATGGAGGGGAAACCCATCCAGACACGCTCCCCAGAAAGCTAAAGGCAGAACAGCTGTGCGCCCTTCTCCACTGCTGAGTTCAGCCAGGGAGTTCAAGCTGGGGAGACCCTGTTTATGTCAGTGCCACCCAAACAGCCTAGGTGCCCGTTGGCAGATAGATGGAAGAGGACCATGTAGGATGTGCACACAGCAGAGTGGCACTTGAGGGTCCCGAAGAACAGTTTTGTGATCACAGGAGAGCGGACAGAACTGGGGTTCATCGGGGCCGGGGGTTTAGCTCAGCCGTATGAGCACCTGCCTGCCTGGCAAGCACAAGGTCCTGAATTCGATCCCTTGTACCAAAAAAGTAATAATAAGCCAGACTCAAAAAGACAGGGTCACAGGGTTCCCCTAGCGTGTGGAATGGGGGTAAAAGAAAAGGGGGAAACTCCAGACTGAAACCCCTCGTTTGTAAAGTGAACAGGCACAGCCAAAACGGTGTTAGAAGTCAGTGGCATCCCTCCCTGTACATTGCTTCTAAGTGTCTCTGGCTGCAGCTGACCCTGCCCACTCACGGCCTTAAGCAGTAAAAATTCACTTCTCTCAGGTAAGGAGAAGCTGCGGGCCATTAGCAGGGATGCCAGGGCTTGGGGTCTGTGGCTTTGCAGGTCTGTCCCTCCTCACAGTCACAGGACGGCTGCACATGGGCCATTGCCTCCCTAGGAAGGGCTCATTGACAGCCATACAGCCATCCCAGCATTCCCTAGGCAATTTTTGCTTTTACCTCATTGGCTGGACCTGTGACCCATGACCTTGCTTAGCCACTAGGGAGACTGGGAAGGTGAGTTTTTTTAGGTGTTCCAGTCTACAAGGCCAACAAGCAAAGGATCTGGCTATGTACAGCAGGGACCCCACAGGGCAGGTGTGCGTGTGAGTGTGCGTGTGTGTGTGCGTGCGTGTGTGTGTGTGTGTGTGTGAATCTCTGTCCTGTGTCTGCCGCCGCCGCCTCCTCCGGTCTCCTCTCTAACCCCACAAGTCTGAGCTCCAAGCAGATTGCCCATGGGAGAGAGCCCACGTGCCGTGATACACGAGCTGTCATGTGTAGCTGACACGTGTCAGATACACGAGCTGAAGGAGTGCATGGCTTCTAGCAGATGATAAACTCAAAGTGTAAATAGAGAACAAAATAAAAGATGACAGACGTCAAGGTGACAGGTTTGGTTAAATGGGAAGGGGGTGAAAAGAATCCAGATGTGCTGTGTAGACGGACCATTCTGTACTGCAGATGTGGATCACCATACAAACTAAAAGAATATCAGGGCTGCAGGGGAAGCATAGAGGATCCCCATAAGCTGCTTGCTGCCCTCCCCCAGTGTAGCCGGTTGGGACTGGAATGACTTGGTCACTGAGGACTCCGCCCAGGGCCCGTCAAGCTTTGTTGCTGCCTGGATCAACACCGAGTCTTCAGGGATACTGCAGAGACAGCTTTGCCGGGGATGTCCACACAGCCTTGGGGCCGTGGCCTCTGCCTACAAGGTAGGAGGTGGCTTTGAAACCTCCCTGGGCAACCCACTTGGGACCCCTTCTGTCTCTCCCAGACAGAAGCTTTCTTTGTCTCAATAAATGTATTCCACTCTTAACCTCCGTTGTTCCTAAAATTCATTCTTCGATTTTAGAGAACATGAACTCGTACCGGACATAGCAAGTCTTGAGTTTCTTTCCCCTGTATCATTTGGAGGTCCCACCGAGATCATGGATGGGGACTTACAGCTGTGAGCCGTCCCAGGATGAAAATGCCTGGTGTCCCTCGAGGGCCTCTCGACAGGATCTTGGCAGAAGGACCTCTGAGTGCCGTTCAGCCACTACGACCCCATTCAGCCTGCAGAAGTGAGATGGTCATTGCCCATGACCCCCTCACGGCAGTTCTGGTTACTTCTTCAGAGGGAGAGTGTTCAGGCAGCTGAGTTAGATAGAAATATTCTAGGCAGTCAGACAGGGCTGAGCCCTCAAAGGAGCCAGAGCAAAGACCAGACACCCTGCAGCCTTGGAAGAGACAATCACCACCTGCTGTGGGCCAGAGCTCAAGACAAAAAGCAAAGCAAACACAGCCACATCCTAGGGGTGGACAGTCCAGATAGTTCTCGTCACCCTGAGGAAGTCAGGAGCACCTTCCCACCCCCTACAGGAAGGGTCACTGCTGTTGAGCCTGCCGCTTACTAGTGACCCGCTCCCCCATTTGCTCCTAATTTAATCAGTTTTACCTGAGCAGTTAATCTTATTGGTTGACCACAGTTCTGTCCCACCTCATGCCCACCTTGAACGCATCTAACCTCATGATTTTACTCTATGAAAGTCTCTAGAAAAGACATTGTCCCTGGCAACCCGCTTGGGACCCCTTCTGTCTATCAGACAGAAGCTTTCCTTCAATAAATATATCCCACTCTATAACAAAACATGAAAACCTTGCCCTGCTGCCTGTCCCTGTCCTAGGAGATCGTGGACTTTCCAAGGAAGGTTTTCCTGGAGAAAGAACCAATAAATGCACCCCCCCACACACACACACACACAGCGGCCAGCCTCCGGCATCCTGGCCCTCAGAACGGATGGCGTGGGAATCCTCGAGGCTGTACCCCGTAACCGACAACCCAGCCAGGCCGTTCAGACTCCAGCTTTCCCATCTGCTGAGTGCCTGGGGATGTGTCAGACCCCTCAGTACCTCAGTTTCCTCCACCATAAAATGGGAATAGTAGCATCCGTTAACTCCCCTATGTGGTTGCCATGGAGACTCAGTTTGTGCAGGGAAGGAAGGAATGTTCATAAGTTAACAGGGTGTCAGACACGAGCTAGCACCAGGCAAAGCGGCAGCAGCGGGGCTGGCGTCCAAAATCACTGCATCCCCGCTGGGCACTGTTACATGGCACCATCTTGGGGCTGACACTGAGAGTGCAGGACATTCTGGCTAGGAGCAGGGCCAGGATGACAGCGGCATCACCCCCTGGGTCCGGCAGGCCGTGTGTGCTGCACGTCAACCCCCACTAACATCCGTGTCAGGCAGCGGTTCCTCCTCTGTGTTTCCACGGGGGATGCAGGCCAGCTCCCCACCGGGGAAGCGTGTCCAGTCTGCAGGTCTCACTGCAGAGGGGACACCCCAGGACGCCCGGGCTCGCTCGGGACCTGCTGTCCCATGGCTCACTGGTGTCCAGTCCCCATCACCGCTCCTGCCCAGGGACAGAGACAGGGCCTCCAGGCCTGGCTCCCCGCAGCCGTGACGCAGTGGGTATTCGCGGTGATGCCTTCACAAGGCACCCTGGCCTGGGAGCGCTCAGGGACCCTCCTGTGCGTGGTCCATACGGGCTGCCAGGGGAGCCACATTAACCGGCCTGGGGCTCACGGACTGCGGCTCCCCACCCATGGTGGGGTGGAGCCCGGGGCCGCTCGGGTTGGGGCTCACTCATAAAGGATGAAGCCACAAGGTCCCTGTCCTTAAATCTTTCCCACCAGGACAGGGAGGGTGCCCAGCAGATTCCGGGGGAGTGGGGAAGGGGTCCTCAGGTGGCGTCCTTCCGTGTCCTATTCCACCATGGTTGGTGACACGGCAGGGGCCCTGGCTGGTCTTCTGGGGAACACAAAAGGGACCCAGCAAGGGGCGCCCAGGGTGGCCTTGGCCTTGGCCTGCGGTCTCCCTGACCCCACAGCCCCCTCTTGCTTGTCCTCTATAGAAAATGCCACCCCTGCATCCTCGGGGGTGCCATGAGGCTGTGCTCCACCCCATCCTGGGGTGTGTGGGTCCTCCATTTGGTGATGATTACTGCCAGCCAGGTGCAGAGGCTCCCGCTGTGGTTGCACCACGCAGGAGGCTGAGGCAGGAGGGTCTGCACACACAGCTTCCTTTCCAGTTCCTGTGCCTCTACCTCACTGGCTCGAGTGCCAGCGCCATCTGAGTCCCCGGGCCGTCTTTGCCGTCTTCGGTCCCACGGGGAGTGCCTTCATCTCTGCCTACCACGGAAGCAGCTGTGGCTTTCTATAGATGACCTTTGTAAACTGAGGAAGGCTCCTCCATTCGCACTCCTGAGAGCTTCAGCACTCGGAAGCGCGGCACTTTGTCAGGTGCTGCTGCTGCACGAGCCTGTGTGATCACTGGTTTCTTTTCCAGTCTGCTATTTGTAGATCACATTCACTGACTTCCAGACTTTCAGTCAGCCCTGTGACAATGGATGGACTGCGTCTGGTCCCCGTGTGCGGTTCTTAGGTGCTGCTGAATTCTGTGCACTCAGGGGTCAGGGAGGAGTCTGTGTCCACACTCACAGAGGCCGGGCACTGTATCCGCTTTTCCTGGACTCTCTGGCTTTGCAGCAGAGTCACCTGAGTTTTATAAAGTGGCTTGAGGAGCAATCCTTCCTCCCCTGCCTTTTGGAGGACCACGGACCTGCGTGCCATTAATTCTTTAAACAGTCAATAGCATTCTTCACCCAAACCGGCTGGATCAGAAGACTTCTTTCTGTGTGAAGTCTGTTTATTTAGGTCCTTTTTGAGGCAGGATTGATTTCACTCTATGGCTCAGGTTGGCCTTGAACTCACTTTGTAGCCCAGGTTGACCCGGAACTTGCAGCGATCCTCCTGCCTCAGCCTCCCGAACGCTGAAATGGCAGGTACGAGACACCGTGCCTGGCTTCTGTGTGAATTTTAAACTAAGGAATTCGGTTTCCCTAACAGCTGTAGCCGCGCTCAGATCATCGGCTCAGGTTGGGTGAGTCTAGTCCTTGGTTTTCTGAAGGAGCGGGCCTGTTTCAGCGCAGGGCTGGGAGTGCTGTTCCCTGGTCCCCTGGAGCCGCCGCTGAGCCCGCAGCAGCCCTTCGCCCGTCCTCGAGCTCGGAGCCACGCAAGGCGATCGCTCTGCCCCAGGCCCGCCGCGGTCCCGGGGTTCGGGCGCGGTGGCCCCGGTGCACTCACCCCTGCAGGGTCGCGGGCCGGCGCGTCCCGCCACTAGGTGGCGCTCGGGGCCCGCGAGGCGGGAAGCTGAGACCTGCGGGCGCAGCCTGGAGAAGAAGCCGGCGGGAGCCGGGCCTGGGGGTGCACGCCTGTCACCCGCACTCGGGAGGCTGAGGCAGGACGATCGCTGCGACTTCAAGGCCAGTGTGGGCTATACAGCTACAAAGGACACAAGGTCCCCCTGAACTGCAGGAGACGCTGTCTCAACAAAAAAAAAAAAAAGAAAAAAAGAAAAACTAAAAAGCCCCATTTGAGAGTGTGGTGCATCCCAAGGGTGCCTTCCCAAGGGAGCTCCACTTGCAACCGGGGACCCCCTCGGGCACCGCCCCAGCCTCGTGCTCCTCGGCCCCACCCACACAAACATCACCCCAGGCCTCCTAGGAGCCCTTAGCGTTCCTTGGGCCGGCCTAGGCATCTGGGGTGCCTTTCAGATTCCCTTTCACTGTGCACAGGGTCATGGTCTCAGGCTGCAAAGATTCCAGCTAGGCCCTCTTTGGGGGCCATCGTGTAGCTTCCCGCAGAAGGAGAAGCAGATGTGGTTATTAATTAATTAATTGGTTAATTTGTTTTTTGTTTTTTGAGGACAGGCTCTCACTCGATAACCCAGGCTGGCCTCAATCGCTTGGCAACCCTCCTGCCTCAGTCTCCCGAGTGCTGGGATGGCTGGTGCCCACAGCTGCACCCGGCTTCAGATAGACCTTAAGAAAGAACAGGCAAGAAAAAAAGGTTGGAAAGACCTGTGTACGCCTCTGCCCTCGTATCCCTGGCGGGTCTGCATATTTGTGCTGTCCGAATTCCTATTCTGTGAGCTCTCTCTCAGTCCCAAAGCTGGGAGCATTAGGCGGCGGGATCTTTGGGTTCAGATGAGGCTGTGAGGGTGGAGCCAGCCCCCGGGTGGACCGGGAGCCCTTATTAAATTAGCCTGGAGGGACCCCCGCCCTCTGCCATGTGAGGACAGTGGAGACAGCCACCTCCTGGCTAGAAAATGGGCCTGGCGGGCACTGGACTGCCAGTGTCTCCTGGGGCTCCAGTGTACAGAGCCAGCCGAGGAAAGGTGTCGTTTACGGCCACCTGGCCTGTGGCGCTGTGGACCAGACCGCAGCAGAGGGACAGAGACGCCAGTGTTGGCCCCTTGCCTTTGGCCTGGAAAGAGCCTGTTGATCGAGTGCGCATGATATGGAGACGGAGAGGAGGGCTTCACAGTGCACAGCTGCTCCTGTGGGCCGGGGCGTGACAAGGGACCCCTTCCTCCCAGGGGACAGCAGGATCCATGCACAGGAGGTGAGGAGGTCGTCCCTCCTGTTGAGCAAGGGGACTCAGGAATGTCGGGGGATGCTGGTCCGGGGTGCAGATCGTCCTATCCGAACCCAGGGGGAACACCCCCACACACACTGTTTAATTCCATGTCACAGAATCGAAGGCCTGAAGAGTCATCTCTGGCCTCCCTCGGCCCCAGCTCTGTGTGCAGAATCAGAGCTTCGGGATCGCTGGAGCCCCAAGTCTGGTGCAGAGAGGTTGGAGCACCGTTTGTCACCATCACCACCACGGCCGATGAGCGGGAGGGAGGTCACCTGTCTCATTCCTGCTGCACACGGAGCCGGCTGTGGCCAGCGGGACGGCGGGACAAATGCAGCAGCCTGAGCCCGTCCATCCGCGAAGGCCACAGACTTTCACTGGAAAAGTCTTCCTCTGTCTGGGCTCATTTCTTCCTCCGGGACCAACCACGGCTTTCCTCACCTCTTCCTCCTCTCTCCCCATTTCCTCCTCCTTTCCCGGCGGAGCAAAAGAAGAAGGAGGAGGAAATGGGGGGCAGCTCAAGGGCACCCTGAGGAAGGAATCCCTCCCCCTCCAGAGCCCAAGTAGCTGGGTGGTTTCCAAGAGACCAAGCCCCCGGGCTCCTCCACCCCGGCTTCCACTCGCAGAGGCGACCCCGAGGGCCAGAGAGCCGGGTGACACCTCAGCCCGTGTGCAGCACACCCAGCAGCCTCACAGAGTCCAGTCGCCAGCCGGGTGCAACACCAGCTCCGGCTGCACTGTCCGGCAGCTCGGGATGAGGCTGCCTGGTGGCCAGGCCAGGACCTGCGTGTGACATCCGGCCGCTGAGGAACTGTGCTCCGGGGCTCCTGGAGAGTCTTCTCTGTCCCCCAGGACTGGAGAGGAAGTAGGAAGGAGCTGTGTCCCGGGTTTGTAGAGATGCTCTAAAGGAAGGAGCCCGTTGCCGGGGGTGAGCGGGTGAAGAAGTCACCGAGTTTTGTTCAGAAGCTGGGCTGAATTAAATGCAAGCCGTGCTGTCATTCAAAATAACAGAACGCAGTGAAGTGTGAAGAAAGGTTTAAAAACATTAAGAGAAAAAGCAGCCACAAAACCGTGTGTATACAGATTGCGATCATGGCTACCTAAACATTACGTGGGCTTGTAAAGATTAAAATTAGAAGCTATAATTAATAAATGAAAATGGCTTTTTGTCAGACTGCTGGGGTTGTGTGTGTTTAAAAATACCCTTTGTGGGCTCCACAGTGGCCTCTGTATTTTATTCCTCCCAAAGGCCTTGGTGACCTCTTGGCGGGTAAGGTGGTTGGTGGCCACGACCAGTGTCACCCACGCGCACAGTGCCCACCTTCACGCAGCTCCCAGGCCACCGCCTGGCCGCGTCCTCCGGCCCCAGCTGTGGGGACCCCTTGTCCCCTCCCTTCGCATTGCGTGTGCCAGCTTTTGCCCATTTCTGCCCACTGTTTCCTACAGCTGTGGCTCCAAACCTTTGGTCAGAATGTCAGAATGGTGGGGAGGGGCCGGCTCATTAAAATGCAGATTCCCGGTGCCTCCCCAGAGCCCGGAGTGGCCCAAGCCTGGAGGCTGTGGTTACTACTATCTTGTCACCTAACGGTGACAGTGCAGCCCCTGGATTTGAAGGCACCCGGGTGCCACCCCATGTCGGGGGTCCCCTGGAGGTGCAGGCTGTGCGACCCCACCCCAGGGGGAAGTGGCCGAGGTCCCCCTGCACGTCCCAGGGGATGGTGACAGGGGCCTCTGCAAACCTCCGCATCACAACGAAGCCGCGATTTGGAAGGACGCACTGAAGGTGCCCAAGAGACGCCCGGGATGGCTGGCCACCATCCCGACCTGGGTCCGAGTTCGAGACCTCACAATGTGTGTGTAAGCCGGACTCTGACGCCTTTTCCACTCTCCTGAGCATCGTGTGCTCCGTCTGCGATGAGAATGGAACCGTGTTCTTGGATTTCGTTGGCCGTTAAGAGGCTGCCCTGCACACGCGGGACTTTTCCAGACGCCTAATTAGAACAGGCCCTCAGGAATCCAGCTATGAAGATCTGGGCTCTGTGAGGGCTTTGGAATGACGGAGCCTTCATTTCATTCCCGTGACCTCCTCAGTTGTCCCCAAAGGGACATGTGACATGTCTAAACAGATCTAAAAGAGATCTTTCTGTGTAGTTCAGGAGCAAGGCCCTGGGGAAGCCTCAGATAAGATGTAGCTGTGCGTGGGTGAACGCCTGTGATCCCAGCACCTAGGAGGCTGAGGCAGGAGGACTGCCACAAGGTCTAAGACCATCCGGGGCTACGGAGTGAGTTCAAAGCCAGCCCGACTACATAGCAAGACCCAGTCTCAAAAATAGACAAATCTAAGAAATGTAAAAGATAAGGAAGCACATCAGTGTAAGACTAGTGACTTCTTTTCCGCCTGAGTGGTGCATAAAATAGCCATGTGTTATAGTACCAAGCTCTGGGTACTTCAGCACTCTGTTCATCGACTGAAAAAGAGAAGGTGGAGATTCTTATACATGCTTACGGTTTTATTTGTATGAAAACTAATGTGACTAATATTACCAAGAAAAACATGAAGTCAGATTAATTCTGTAGTGAGATGAAAACCAGCAGATTTCCGGCTTCCTGGTCACTTTCGGCAGCCCTCGCTCTGACTGGAAAAGTCTGAGCAGCCCCGTTTCACAAAGGCTCTCTTGAGCCTGTCGGCCAGGCTGGGGAGCAGCAGAGCACCGGTCCTTCTTCCCGGGCTGCCTTCCACGCTGTCCCCGGGCCGGGGCAGGGCCGGGGTTCCCAGGTGGCATCAGAGTCCACCCTGGGGTTCCGAGGCCGAGGGGGACCTTTGCCTCGAGTCATCCGGTTTGGAGTGGAGCCGCCTGGGGCCGAGGTCTCCGCACACTCTGAGCTTTTCCTCTCTGTACTGGGCTTTCGGGAGAAGAGAATCCACTTCTGTGCGTTTCTTTCATTCTTTCTTTTTTGATAAGAAAATATAAAAGCAGGACTGTTCATGTGTACAGTTGGGGAAATACAGATTTTGTGACTTTGTGCGCTTTATACAAAGTGTTACCGGCTCAGAGCAGTATTATACTTGCTAATGATTACCAGTTTTGATTTTGCTGTACTTTTGGTTAGAATTTTTTTTATTTTTGGACCAAGGGATCAAACTGTGGACCTTGCACTTGCCAGGCAGGCGCTTACGCCACTGAGCTACATCATCCCCGGCCCTTCGTTAGAATGTCTGAGACGTTTCCCAACAAACTTATTAAGACTATAAAAAATAAAAAGTGAGAGCAGGCGTCCAGACAAGAGCACTTTGGGGAGGGAGTAGCTGTCTAGGAACAGCATACACTTAAGTCTCATTGTCTTAAAAACTGAAACAATTCTTAACGCCGTGTGTTTTCATCTTCAAGCGCGTGGCAGTCTTCATGCAGCAGCTGCTCGGCTGTGGGAAACCCAGCCGCGCACGGGTCCCTGACCCTGCAGAGCCATTTACAGGGACCGAGTTGTCCAGGCTACCGACGTTGACCAGAGCTGCGGAAAGGAGGGGAGAGCTGGGAACAGGAACACGTGGGCAGCTTGGGACCCACGTCCCCGTCCTGTTCCGCTGTGTTCTCCTCGGGGCTGGGCAGGGCTTTGTGACCCGTTGGCAAGGAACAGGGTGTAGTGACACTGGCAGGACGGTGTGCCTTCCTCTGGCCAGGAGACTTGGTGCCTTTCTTGGCTTGCAGGCTCCAGGAAGCCAGTGCTTCACTGCAGAGGTGACACAGAGGTGATGCAGGGCCAGGTGAAGGAGCCTCCTCACCCCCAAAACTATGAGGTCACAGTGCACGCCCAGAGGCGTTCAGTTTGGGGGCTATGTGTTACGCAGCAGTAACATGACTGACATGCAATGGTTTGGGTCTGAGGATAAAATCACTGATCCTACCATCGTATGCCTGTAGGTAAAAGGTTTCCCCCAGTGGAAAAGTTGTAAGTTTGGTTTGAATATGTATGGGACACACCTATTTCTGTGTTCGTGACGTGTCTCATGAATTTTTCATACGGCACTTAGCTCCTAATATATATGCTCAGTATCTCTCCCTGGAACTACTTTAAACTAAAGCTAATTAAGGTATCTTCGCAACCCAGAGTCTATAATAATTCAAGTCCTAATTATTTCTAGAAACCGAGAACACTGCACGCAGTACCATACCATTCAATCCACGTCTCACTTTTAGAATTTCTTTATGATTTTTTTACACAAAAACTGGGGTTAAATTTATCTTCACATATCTCTAAAGGAAAAGACTTTTAGAGATACTAGGCAGTGCAAACGATCAGAGAGAAAGAGTGTTTTATTTTTGGTGTCTGAGGATTTATCTGTGTTAATGAAGTCATTCCCTGCTGGAGAGGTTTGCCTGAGTTCCTGAGGTTTTGAATTACGTGGCCTAAGTGGCAGCCAGCTGAGAGACCAAGAGAAATGCAGGAGGACCAGCGTGAGGAAGAGGCCATGTTTTCCACCGTTCGGTGCTCACCCCCATCTGTCTTGCCCAGACAGCGCCATCTTGGTTCTGGGCCTGGCGTCAGGAGGGCAGATCCACTACTGTCTGGCCACTGAGAGCTCCACGGGAAGTCCAGGCCCACGGCTGGCATGGGGCACCATTCTGACCAGGACGTGTGAAACGTGCCACCGTTTCCCCTCTGGACCCTGCGTTTCCCGGACCGAGGCAGCCGTGGTGGGACCTGGATGGAGTCAGGCCGAGGTGGCCGGGGAGAGGCAGGAACTCGGGTCGTTGGGGCCGTGTGACATTTACCAGTCCCGGAACTGCCACTTTTGGGACTTACTTTTTTATAGCAGGACATATAGGTGACAGACAATTCCCAGTTATTGAAACCATGTGGACTTGGAGTTTTGATTACTTGCTGCTAAAAGTCTTGTCATGGAAGCAAGAATGTTCTAGAAAGTCTAGTTTTCTGGCTTGGTCGGGGGACCATTTTCTGTAACAGGGAATTCGGAAGGAGAGGGCGATGGGGCGGGAAGCTGAGCTGAGCTGGGCAGGTGTGAGTGCGGGAAGGACACTGAGGTGAAGACGCGCGTGGAAGGGGCCTCGCGGAGGGGTGGCTGCGTGCGGTCTGCCTTCAGCCACGTTGGCTCTGAGCTTTACCTTTTGATCTGATTTCACTGTTTGTTTTTGGTACCGGGGATGGAACTCACAACCTTAGCCTTGCCAGGCAGGCGGGTGCTCGCGCCCCGAGCTGTAACCCTGGCCCTTGGGCTTCGCCTTTTAGACTGTGTCCACGGAGACCGGACTGTGGACTCCCTCGGCCGCCGTTTCCTTCCCTGTCAGGGGAAGTTCTTGCTTTAGTGTTTGCAGGACAGGAATTTCAGCTCAGGAGTCACAGGTAACGCCAGAGCTGCTCGCTGGGCCCGTGGACCAACACACGTCCGAGTCCCTGCTCTTGGGCGACGTCATCTGGATGGATGCTGGCCAGTGGGATGCCTGGCTGCCTCTTCCCTCACGGATCAGCAGTGAGGGCGGCCTCGAGGCCCCATGACTGATGAAACCCGAGTCCTGAGTGACCTGCGGGGGACTCCCCTTCCCTTCCCTAGGTCGGATGTGCCAGGAGCGAGGTTAACCTTGACCGTACTGGCCCTGCAGCTGCCCCCTCTCAGCACTCTGCCCCTGACCTTGCACGCACAGGATGGCTCAGGCGGCGTCCAGACAGGTGTGCCCTGTGACTCACTGACGCAGGATTCCAGTCGTCTGGGTCTGTAATGAGGTACCCCAGGCTGCGGGGCTCAAACGGTGCACGTTGTGCTTCTCACAGTCTGGGGTGGGAAGGCTGAGCTCAGGGTGTGTGCACACGGGGCGGGGAGGGCGACTTTTACCTGCTGTCTCCGAGTTGACCCCCGTACAAAGGGGGTAGGCAGCTCCTGGGCCTCTCTTCCGGGCACGAGTCCACAGGTGGGGTCCCTCCACGCCACCCAGGGGCCTTGAAAGGAGTCTCAATCCTCTCATACTTCGGGGGAGCTAGGTTTCGGTGTGTGGGGTGTCTGGCCCCCACGAGGGGGAGCACACACACACCCTCACCCGCGGGATCGTCGCACAGATTATTCTTTGGGGCAACACGTCAGTAACAGAATCGGGGGCAGGAGAGATGGCAGGGTCTGCAGTGGTGGCATGCGGATGGGTGCACACACGCACACATGCACACTCACACACACAAACGCACATGCACACTCACACACACACACACACACACACACGCCTGCTCCGTGGCGCTGTGAGGCCACAGCAGGGCCACGGTGCTTGTGGGCTGGGCTAAGTGAGCGTGTGGTGGACGGTGCTGACCCGAGTTCTCCAGAAGGTTCTGTCTTTCCTGTCTGCATCTCTAGCAGTAGCTCTGCCCCTGGCATTTAATGGGGACCCTGAAGGGGGAGACCGAATGCTGATTTTCTTTCCCTTTCTTTTCTTTGGTGTGTGTGGAGGGCTTACTATGCAGTTCCGGCTGGCCATTGATTCACAATGTACCCCAGGCTGGCCTCGAACTCACAGCAATCCTCCTGCCTCAGTCTCCTGAGTGCCGGGATGACAGGTGTGCTCCACCACAGCCAGCTGAATGCTGATTTTCTAGCACCCTAACACCTGTGCCATCTGGGACTTCCACAGATTTCTTTGCATGGGGCTACGAGCCCCATGTAGAAGAGAACTCTGCTGCCAGCTCTGGGCCAAAACCCCTGAACTAACCCAGAACATGGCACATAATTGGCCCTCAAGAGTTATGTGTTAGGGGCTGGGGATTTAGCTCAGCGGCATAAGCACCTGCCTTGCAAGCAGGCGGTCGTGAGTTCGATCCCTGGTACCGGTAAAAATGAAAATGAAAAAGACAAAAAAAAAAAAAAAAAAGAGTTGTGTGTTATGATGAATGTGTTCATTCTGATCACGCTCACGGACTCCTACACTATGCACATCAGCCTGTGCCTCAGGCATTTTACCTCTTAGCTAACAATGAGGAAAGTCCAAGAGGCAAAGCCACTTCAAAGTGTCACGCAGGCACAGGACTCCGGGGTCACGTGGGAGGGGTGTAAGATGCTGTGTGCAGCTGTGTCCCCATCAGTGCCCATGAACGCTGGAGATGTCCCCAGCCATCAAGCTCATCACGGACACCCTTGCGGACCTCTCCCCCCACCGGGGAGCAGCACCCGTGGGTCCAGTCCACTCGGCCCAGTGAGTGACAGAACTGGAGCCGAGACCAGGGAGGGAGGGAAGGAGGCTTCCCCAGCGACATCACCCACAGCTGGACTCCCTGTGGGACACCCAGAGGACAAAGCACAGGTGAAAAATTCTGAGTTTACGGCCAGGCGCGTTAGGTACGTGTGAAAGGAGCAAGTTCTGCGCTTCTGTCTGGGGTCTGGGTCCCCGCTCGCTGGGGCTCTGCAGCGAGCCAGGATCTGCAGCCCTGTTGGATTCTGCATCTTGGGTGGGGCTCAGGACACGAGTCTACAGGAAGAGGGCTGAGCCCCACCCCACTGGAGAGAGCCCTGGTCCCCTGTCCCCGCCTGGGGCAGCAGAACAGGGAATGTGGACAGGGAGAAATCTGCCCTGGCCTCGCTGCCGCTGACCCTCATAGAGCTGAGACGAGCGTGCGATCCAAAAGGAAATAAACGTTCTGGGAGCGGAGCAGGGCGATGCTGAGGTTCCAGCAGAATCAGCGGATTTATTTTCCATCAGGCGCAGGCCTGCGAGCTGCGTGGTTCAGCCAAGGTGAGGCCCAGAGGGCCCTGCGGTCCAGGGACGCAGCCCGAGCGGTGTCGGCCACCAGCCTGGCCCTGATGAGACCTCCTCCGCTTTCTCTCCTGGCTTTCTCCACACCGTGGGGGACAGTCATCTCTTTACACGTGGCCAGGCCCCAGGCGGACCCTGCGTCTCCCCACCCATGTGCCCCCCCCCCTTCCAGCAGTGACTGCATTTGTGGAAGTGGATTAGCAATTGGTAATGAGCAGCTCTGGCAGTCACTGCTTATTTTCTATATTTATCAAAAGCGACTATGTTCAGTACCGATGTTTTCTCTGAAGAGAAAGATGGGGTCATTATCACTGCCATTTTGTACTTCCCTATTTTAATGACTAGCAATTGCTATTTTTTAATTGCTAGAGCCAAAAACAAAAACAAAACCCCTAAATTTGTTATCCCACAGCTGGGTGTGGTGGTACACGCCTGTTATCCTAGCACTCAGGAGGCTGAGACAGGAGGATTGTTGCAAATTGAAGACCAGCCTGGGCTACAAAGGGAGCTCAAGGCCAGCCTGAACTGCATAGTGAGACCGTGTGTCAAAAAAAGAAAGAAAGCATTAATATCCACACTTACACGGCACTGGCTTGGGATTTTTACCAATCAACCCTTCTGTGTTGTCACAGAAAGAGCAACTTGGAATTCAAACACTGGACTCTGTTTTCTTCAGAGTTGTGCAAAATGACCTCTCAACAAAGGAGATATATTCTAGGGGCGGGGTTTAGCTCAGCAATGCAAGTGCCTGCCTGGCAAGCACAAAGTTGTGAGTTCGATCCCCGTTCCAACAGCCCAGAGGAGATGTATTCCAATAACAGTCACGGTGTCAAGGAACATACTAGCTAACGTTTAACTACTGGCTTCCTGGGAAGCTCTCTAGACAGAGCGCTGGCCCATTTCTGCAGTGTAAATCCCTCCGTCATGGCGGGTTCCCAGATGTCCGCACCACATCGTGGGGGGCACGGGGGACCCAGTGTGTACCGTGGCTCTCAGGAGCTTCCAGCCCATGGCTGGGTAGAAACAATGCTTAGACACACTTATTGAACGCCTTCTGTGTCAGGACTGTTCCAGCTGCAGCAGTAAACTAAAGGGAGTCCTTGCCATATAGATGTTTAGATTAAACAGCAAAATTAGATAAGAAAGAAGGCACCGGCCAGGTGTGGTGGTGCACGGCTGTAATCCTGGCCCTTGAAAGGCTGAGGCAGGACAATTGCCATGAGTTTGAGGCCAACCCGGATTTATAAATGAGTTCAGGGATGGCGATTTTGCTCAGCAGCATAAGCGCCTACCTACAACTACAAGGTTGTGAGTTTGATCCCCAGTACCAAAAAAAAAAAAAACCATCAAATAAAGTGAGTTCAAGGCCAAGCTGCACTACATAGCTGAGAAATTGTCCTAAAAAAAAAAAAAAAAAGAACCCAGTAAATATGAAACAACTCCAAGGAGTGAGGCACAAAGATACAACAAAGGAAGAGGGTGTCTGGGTCCGCAGGCGGGGCAGGGGCTTTCCGTGCATGGTGGACAGGGCTGGCCTCCCGGTGGGCGTCATGGAAACAGGAGTGAAGTGCGGGTGTGAGTTCTTGAAGATACCAGGGCCAAGAACATTCTAGAAAGGTGGCCCCTTGCATCCCCTGCCTGGCCACATCCAGCGGAAGTCAGAGACAGGGTCTGGTTTGTATGGTGACAGGTTTGTGAGCCGGCGATCGAGAGATGGACAGAGGCCAGCGGTCACCTCGCTGTTCCTTGTCCCTTGGGCCTGGGCCTGGGCCCTGCTCCCCACCTGCTGGCTTGGCCCGGGGCTCAGAGGACAGCTGGCCACCAAAGGTCCACCCAGCATGAGGCCAGGCAGTCTGTGAATGTGGCCATTGCTGAGGCCTCTGGAGAGCAGTTCTTGTCACATGTGAACAGATCACCCCGAAACCGCGCTGGGTTTCTCATCCCCATGGGAACTGCGACAGGCCAAGTGCGTGCATCGGGGTGGGACTGGGCTGAGCTAGAGCGCAGTGTGCCCAGCGCGGGGGCTGCGGAGCCGTGGTCACCCTGGGCACCCTCATGCACTCTGGAAGCTTCTTTCATGCTGATGCTGGGCAGGGTGTGGGTGGGGTCACTTTCTGACACCAGGGGACCCCAGATGACCTTGATCCAGGTCAGTGAGGACAAAATGGTTCTGTCCACCTGAAATTGCGAGTGTGTCCTCTGTGCTTTAGAAAAGGCAGAGGAGGGGATGGGAAGAGACAGACTCACTGCTGACACCCTCAACGGGTTAGGCACCCATGGGTGCTGGCCCCAGGAAGGCCTGTAGGCCGCTGGGTCCCAGGCACAGGCGAGGACCCCAGCCTGATAGATTCCTGCACGCCGCCCCATGCGCCCCCTGAAAGAGCTGAGTCCCGAGGACTGATGGGAGCTGGGGCCACGGGAGGGACTGGAGCCGCAGGGTGCTGTCAGGGGCGGTCCCAGGCCCAAGGCAGGGTCCTCCTCACCGGGATACAAAGCCAAGGAGCAGGCATGGGACTGGGGTGACAGACAGAGCCTCGCGGGCAGGGACTCGTCCTCATCACCCTGGAGTCCAGAGGCCACGAGGAGCCCCTTCTTTTTTTTTTTTTTTTTTTTTTTTTTTTGGTCTTCTTGTCTTTTCGAGACAAGGCCTTGCTATGCAGTCCAGGCTGGCCTTGAGCTCACTTTGTAGCCCAGGCTGATGTAGAACTCACAGCAATCCTCCTGCCTCAGCCTCCTGAGTGCTGGGATTACAGGCGTGAGCCACCACGAGCCCCGCACTGTCTCCATCAAGGGAGGCGTCAGGCAGAGGAAGGCCCAGGGGAAGGAGGTCTCTGGACGTCAGGCTGGTGGGGAGGTGGACAGCAGCCCCACGGAAACACAGACACTCACGGGACTGCTGCAGTAACAGGGTTAGGAGGAAATGGGACACAACTCCGGGCCTGGGAGGGCAGGGAAGGCTTCTCAGAGGCAGAGACCTGGTGGGTGTGCGAGTGCGGACTAATGCAGTAGCCCTAAGGTAGCGAGTGACCTGCCTGACTTCCAGGGACAGGGAGAAGGCGCTGGGACCTAGGGGCTGACTGGCGAGAGAAGAGGTGGGGATCCTGCCGACAGCACAGACATGAGCTCAGCACCGTCCTGCGTGGGCGTCACCACCAAGTGGGGGACATCACTGTGCGAGGGGGTGAAGCAGTAAAAACAGAACCTACCAGAGAAGTGTGAGACCTCAGAGAAGAGTGGCTGATCTGCTCAGAGCAGGGGCTATTTGATCAGGGTCTCAAAGGTTGCACAGGAGTTTGTTATTTTTTAAGACAAAAGGAGGAGGAAGAGCACGTGTGATGGCCAGGTAAGCAGTCAGCGTGACTGAGGGGCAGGTGCGCTGTAGACTGTGAGGAAAGCCAGAGACAGGCTGTGTTAATTAGTCTGCCTGGCCACCAGCTTCTTCAGCCCAGTTGGAGAGCTCATGGCGTGCTTGGCCCTGGCAGCACAGCGGTGAATGAGGCAAGGTTTGGGGCCGTGTGGAACCGACTGTGCGCGGGCAGCAGACCGTGTGTCCCAGCGGAGTCCAGTTCTGTAGAGATCAGGGCCGTGAGGTGGTGCGCAGTGTGAGCGTGGCCAGCCGCAGGGGGCGCCTCGTGCTGGGGACAGAGCGCTGAGGCTCGGGGTGGCCGCTCCCAGGACTGGAGACAGCGAGGTGCAGAGGGGGAATAAAGGCAGCGATCAGCCTGAGGGCCGGAGCTGTGCTCCAGAAGGGCCATGTCGGGAGCCTCGTGGGGGCCGGTGATGCTGGGGTGGTCCTGCTGGCATCGTGCGAGGAAAACGTCACCGGGGGGGCTCCCGGCCACGGCAGGCTGAGGAGCTCGCGGAGCTTTCCCTCGCCCTGGACCAGGCCTTCGCTGTCCTCAGCCCTTTGAAACCTTTTACTTTGAGACGCTGTCTCTGAGTTGCCGTGTCACTCTGGCTGGGCTCAGACTTGCGACCCTCCTGCCTCAGCCTCCCGGCGTGTGGGAGTGGATTTCCTCTGCCCGGGCGCACGCTGGTCTCCGGTCCCCGGATTTTAACACTGAAAAGGCTGCTGCTGTCCTCACTCGCTGGACCTTAAATGGGCTCAGCTCTCGCGCTCGGCTGACCGAAATCTTTCCGTGAACGTGCGCAGGTGTGAGGATCTCTGAAACGGGGCGATTCTTGCAAATGTCTGCTGCACCCCCAGCCCGAGGTCGCCGATATTTACATAACTCAGAGGTCTGGGCTGTGGGGGCTGCGGCGCTGGTCGCGCTCTGAGGCGTCTACATTTTCTATTTGGAGCTGGGCGGAAACCCAGGGGGCCTCTGGCCGCACCTCCAGGGCTCTCCTGTCACGCAAACCCCACATCACCTGGCTCAGCCTGGCAGTCCCTGTTGCCAGATCCTTCGCTGGCCCCACCCGTTCCCTGTGGCCATCAGCAGACTGGCGCACTTGCGCGTGGGGAGACACTGACCCCGCATGGGCCGAGGTACGGTGAGCGCGGGGAGCCCTGCTCTGCGGCTGGGCTGACCCCACAGCGTGCGTGGTCACTACAGTTGGAGCGGCCGCACCGCTCTGGGCTCCTGGCCTTGGTCACCTGGCTCCCGTCGTGGCCTTCAGCTCACATTCTGTGTCCAACGCCCTGTGCTGCAAAAAACCAAAACCTAAAAGCTTCTCGGTTTTCATGAGTCAAAAGAAAACCTGCTGAGAAGTTGAAACCCGCCCCATATGATCTCCTCTGTAATACCCAGAAAGGTCTGAATTACACCCTGCTCCTTCGGCTGTTTGGGAGAGAACAGAAAGGAACCCGCTTGGGCTCCTCGGCTAATGACAGAGTGTGCCCCCTGCGGAGAGACGGCCGGCTGTGGGTGGGCAGCCCTGCCGGGTGCCTGAGGGTTAGGTTAGTGGGTGGCCCGGGGACTCTGCAGAGGGGCTCCAGGAGAGTCTTGGTGCTTAAAGGAAACACACAGGGATGGGTGCAGTCACTGTTACCTTTATAATAACGCATAGGATGAGCCCAGCTGCGTGTTACCCAGCAGTGGCCAGGGCAGGAAAGATGCCTCACTCTCCCTTCTGACAGGCCGTCTGGTGGAAGGCAGCGCCAGGATCTTGCGGCCGAGCCATGACTCTGTCAGTCCCATTACCCTCAAGGTGTTGCTTTTTCTCTTGACTCATTGCCACATGGCTGCAAAATGGCTGCTGCAGTACCAGGCACCTTGTCCTCATTCCACCATGTTTAAAGCAAAAAGTGGGGCAGGGATGGTGATGGGGAACTCTGCTCCCAGGATTTTTACTGGGAAGCAAACGTCCTCCCAGGAGATGCCTGGACTGATGTCTCCATGGGCCTCATTGGCAAGAACTCAGGCATGGCCACTGGTAACCGCACAGGAGCACGGGAGAGACGTAGCTGGCAAAGGGCACCGAGAGAGCCGTCATTTAGAGCAGAACTGGAGTGGGTTGGGGACAGAGCGTAGCCGCTCCGGGTAAATGTCATGTGCGCGGCCCTGTGTGTGATTCAGGCGGTGGAAGGTGGCGAGTGTTCTCCCTGCCCGGTGTTCAGCCCTCTTTCTTCTGGGGTCCTGGGTTTTCCATGGACGCTCACCTCCCTCATGGCCCCCAGGTGCGTGGAAGGCAGGGCGGCCCAGCACCCCGTGACCCCCCTCCGGGGAAGCGATGCGGGCTGCAGGGCTTCCACCCACTCCTCGGTTTCTCTGTGCCCAGCCCTCGCTCTGGGTTAGCCAGTTTTCTGGTCGTTTTTAGGGCTGTCAGGGGTCAGGGTGGACCGCAATCCCACATCCTCCTGGGAGCACAGAATGTGGCTTTATTAGGAAACAGGGCCTGAGCAGATGGGGTCAGCTAGGACAAGGCCAGTCCTGGTCAGTGGGGGTTGGGGACAGATGTCCCCACGAGAAGCGGAGGGGACACAGAGGCTGACATGGGGAGAGGCCCGGGGAAGCCAGGAGTGGGTGGGGCGGACGGGGCCAGGAGCCAGGACAGGCAGGGGACAGGGTCCCTCATGGTGTCCTGGAGGGCAGGAAGGGCCCCGCCCAGCCCTGCTCTCCCAAGACAAATCCCTCTGCAGAGCCCAGGAGAGGGCTCGGTGGAGCTCACCAGACCAAGACATCCCCCCAGTGGGGTGCCCCCCGCTCCGATGCTGTTATGATGAGATCAATGCGGAGAGCAAGCCCAGTGAGAGCTTCCCATCCCCTACTCGGGCACTCCAGTGACAAAACATGGCCACACTCTCTGGGGTCTCTTCAGGCCGTCAGTGTTCTGGCTGCAGATCAGCATCGGTTCTGTTCCAAGGAGGGAGCACAGCTGCTCCAGGTGACACCCCAGACACCGCAGGCGGCCACAGTCAAATGGGTCACAGGGTTAAGGTCACACAGGTGCAAAGGGCCAGGGGTCAGCGTTCATCTTTCAACCACAAACCTTCGTGCAGTGCAGTGAGTCAGCCAGTGAGGCAGAACACGCTTGATTTCTGCCAGAGCCAGACCGAAGGTCGTGATCACCCCCGCTGACACGGGACAGGAGGCAGACCCTGCCGACCCCCCTCCGTCCACCAAGCGCCCTGTCTTTGCGGGGCACCTGTGCTCCCAGATCACTCCTCCACCACGCGGTGATGCGGCACCCTCGTGTGTGCCCTGCAGAGTGCTATCAGCTTCCCGTGGTCCCCTGGGTGGCAGTGGGACCAAGTCCCCGGGACGCTGAGTGGTGCCCATTTCTCCAGGTGAGGCATCCACGCACCAGCCGTGGTGTGAACAGGGCACAGACTTTAACCTAATACCCCGATCATCTCCTCAGAGGAGTCTTTAAACACAGATCCCTGCAGACTTGACCAGGTGTTGCTGACACAAAAGACCCAGGCGGAAGCCAGGAGCCAAGGAAGCGGGTCTGCCTGGATGCGCCTCTTCCCGGGCCCTCCAGGTGGGCCGGCTGCCTGTCCCCTGATTTCAGCCCCATGGGGCCGGCAGAGCGCCCGGCCTGGCCCGAGGACTCCGAGGACTCTGACCTTGGCCGTGCTGCCCGCGGGGAAGTGGGCCGTGGTCACGCTCAGCCCGCCCCCGCCTCCACCTCGTGGTTTGTGCTTTTTCAAACCCTCCCTCCGCCTGTGCAGGCTTTCAGCGGGGGTGGGGAGGTGCCACTTCCTCCAGGAGAGAAAACTGGTTGTTAAGAAATGGCAGAAACAAAAAACAAAACAAACAAGAACAAAATGCCCAACGTTTTTAGTATACAAAGTGCAGATCTACACGCAGTATCAAAATGAGAACCCGCATCACTGTGGCTCTGAACTCCCCCAGCGGGGAGGGGGGCTCTTCGGGGAGGCGAGTCCTGAAAAGCTCCCACCGACATTCTGTCCCAGTCTCTGCACTGTCCCGACTGTCTTTGCTCTGGCTTGTTCTGTTGTATTTCACTACCTTCAAAATGATACAAAGTTTTTAAAAACCTCCCCACAGGTGCTAAGCTTAAAGCCCGCTGTGCAAGCCTCATGGCCCGGCTACCCTGGAGGGGAGGCAGGGGTTGTTGCGGCTCGGGAATTTGAAACCCACGAAGGCACTGTGGGGAAACACTGGCCCGTGTCTTCCTAATTTTCTCCCGTTCCTCTTTTTATGGTTTTATCTTTCATGCTGAGGCTTTGATCTGTATAAAATTTTAGTTTACGGAGTTCTCTAAAAATCCATATACAATTTTTATTGAGACTGCATTGAATTTATAGGTTCCTTAGGAAGAGTTGACCACTTCATGACATAAAATCAGTAAAACCATCCCCAAAACAGACAAATGGCTTATTGTCTTGTTGAACTGATTGTCAGGACGTTTTTAGAGTGTTAGTTTCCTCCTCAGAGGACCTGGGTACTGTTATTTCTGACATCCTCTGTGGGCTGCGTGTTTCTCTCTTCTGTATTTATTCAAATCTAGGATGCCATCAGTGTAAGAAGCACCTCAAATTTTAGGTCATTAAAATGTGGGAAAAAAAGACCTGGATGTGGTGGTGGGCACCTGTAACCCCAGCACGCAGGGGGCTGAGGCAGGAGGATTGCCTCGAGTTTGAGGCTAGCCTGGGCTACACAGTGAGATCAAGGCCCTATCTCAAAAAGAAAGAAAGAAAGAAAGCACACATATTATTATTTTTCTGTGGGTTTATTGCTGGTGCAGAGAAACACTATTGATTCTTCTGTGCTCGTCTCCTACCTGGCAGTGTTGCTTACGACTTAGTACCCGTGTGTTGGCTGTTGGTCTGGCTTGGTAAACGGTGACAGTTTTTTCTCCGTGTCTGCCTGTCCCTCCCCGTGCGTGCAAACCCTCGCCCTATCTGATAGTCAACCTAGAACCTGTGGCTCAGGGGCAGCTGCTTTTTCTCAAGCCCTTGTGGTTAGGTTTCCTGAGGACCTGAATTCACACAGAGCGATTTCTTCAGAGCCCTGAGTGAACAGTGCCATCAGCTCTCGAAGGACTTCGTGATCGGCCTGCGTCGGTCTGTCTGTCTGTCTTCGCCTCGGAGTCCGGCCTTGTTAGGGGGTGAGGCCCAGTGCTTTCAGGAAGGCGTGTGGGCAGGCATAGAGGGCTGGTGGGTTCAGTACGGTGACAGTAGCGGCAGGAATGACGGCGACGACGGGACCCCCCTGACTTCGAATTTAGGTTTCCAAAGCAGCTCTTGGTCACGTGTGACTTGTGACAACTCCGGGAAGCCCGATGGAAGAAGCTGGATGGAGAAGCTCTGGGCTTCCTCCTGGGGTACACGGGTAACTTTGGGGGTGGGGGCCAGCTTTTCAGGCGGGGGGAGGAGGGAGGGGCAGGAGGCCCCCTGGCCGAGGAGAAGGAGGGCCAGTCTGACGGGGAGCCCGGGAGCCGGGGTTGTGCACAGCCCGCTCTCCGGGAGCCTGGGACAGACGGAGGCCCGCAGGGTGGGTAAGTCCCACGCGCTGTGCTGGGCTGCGTTCTGGGTAATGGCTCAGACAGAGGAGCCCGTTAGCTGTTTGGGTGAAGGTGCCTGAGCCCCGGAATCTGCTGGGTCCTGCTGCAGAGCAGAACCAGTGGAGCCAGAGAGCAAGACAGCCAGGGCTGGGGGTGTGCTGGAGGGCACTGGGGTTCCCCGCACCCAGGAACCCCAGGGCTGGGCCTGGAAAGCACAGCTGGGGGCCAGGCACACTGAGCTGAGTCTCCTGGGGATGCCGCCCTGCCCAGGTCCTGTTGATCCTGCAGCCCCACCCAGCGTCCAGGATAATCTTCCTTCTCCGAGTGAGTTAACTAGAGGCTGCCTCAGTCCACAGCTCTCTTCCCGCCCGGACCAGATTAGGGTTTGGTCTGAGTCTCTCCTCGCTGAGATGCAATACTGGACGCATAGCTCAGCGAAGGAGAGGTTTACTGTGGCTCACGGCTCAGAAGGTGCAGCCCACGTCCACAGGCTTAAACACAGAACACCTGGTGGGCGCGCCTGGGGAGGAGCAGCCTCGGGGCAGACATGCAGGCGGTACAGGAGGCCGCAGTGGGGAGGTCACCCGAGTAGGCCAGGCCTCCAGCGACCTGCTTCTTGACGCAGCCAGCTGTAGCGCCCCATGGGCAGCCACCTTCAGAAGCTGCACTGAGGCTCTGGGGCGTCCAGGTGTACACTGTGACACATCTGAGTGAAGCTGGGACCGTCGTGTCCAGGTTGACACTCGGGCCTCCTCCCTCGAGCTCATGCAGCTGCTTCGGTGCAGCTGGTTTTCTGTTCAGTCCGTTGACTCGAGCTGCTGGTTTCTAAGTTCTCCCTGAGGGGCAGGGGGTTTGGCTCAGCGGTGTAAGTGCCTGCTTGGCAAACACAAGGTCGTGAGTTCGATCCCAGGCACCAAAAAGAACAAAGTTATCCGTGAGGAAGGAGGACAGGAGGCTGAGGACCAGAGTGTCTCCTGCCACCTTTCCTCCCCAAGCTCTCCACTGGCGCCGCCAGCCACCTGACAGGAGTGAAGGAGCCTTCCAGTGTGACACAAAACCAGAGATAAGTCTCAGGACTGAGAGAGGACTTTCCCATCACCAGGACTCGGCCGTCCCCGCCTGCCGTCAGCAGCACACGGTGAAGCCAGGCCGAGTCATGCCCGGGGACGTCTCACAGCCGTCTGGTTTCTTGTTGAGTGGCTGAGTTCTTCAGGGTCCCATTTCATTACCATTCGTGGTTTACGCATGGTGAGGACGCATGGGGGGTGCTGAAGACCAGGAGCGGGTGGAGGTTCTGGGTCTGGGCCTCCGGACTCCTGGGGGCACAGAGGTGAGACTCACAAAGAGCACCAGAACCAGGGAGGAGCCCCATCCACCGTGAGCCCCTCAGCCCCACCGGAGGGCCTTTGGAGGTGGGGCTTTCAGGAGGTGACTGGGTCCTCGGTGGGGCCCTTGTAGATAGGGTTAGTGTCCTTAAGGAGACACAGCCATGGTCTGTCTCTCTCTCTGTGCCCTGTAGATTTTCTGTTGTGACAGAAACCCAGAAATCTTAGGCAGAGCGGGAAGAGGGTCCTGCCCAGAGCCTGGTCTTCCCGCCCTCTGACCTTGAACTTTCAGCCCCCAAACCATAAGAAACAGTCCTCGGGACACTGACAAGCTGTGGCTTCTCAGGGAGCCACCCCTGCGTGGCTTTCTGCACACTGGTGAGGAGTGTGGGCCCGACCCGCTGGAAAGACCCGGCTACTGGCCCCACGGTGTGATAAGCAAAGGCTTTCTCCTCGATGGCCACTGGAATCTCAGCCACCAGTGTGAAGTCTTTGTTCCAAGCCCACAGGAGCCGTAATCCCAACACTGGGGAGGCTGAGGCAGGAAGATTGCTAGAGCTCAAGGCCGGCCTGAGTTGCTTGGTGAGACCCTGTCTCAAAGAGAAAAAGAGTCACAGGAAGTGGAGCTCATCACCCAGAAGAAACGTCCTGCTGCTGATGGGCCTGAGTCATGGAAGTCAGATTGCAGTGCAGGGAAAGGCAGTCCCAGGAACTGGACGGGGTTCGGTCTCAAAGAAAACAGCAAGTCTGTGTGGGGAGGGCGGGTCACGTGGGGATGCAGGGAAATTTGTGCAATTTGCTGAAAGCCCAGCAGCTTCCTTCTTCCAGCCCATGAGTCACGCAGTCCCATTGGTAAGGCCTGTGAGTTCTGTTCGGCTGGGGGAAGCATTTTATGCCCTTACTGAACCCTCCATCTGGAGCGCTGGGTTCTAGTCCTGTGCACTTTGCTCGCTGGCTCTGGGACCGTGGGGCCGGACGTGACCCTCTCTGCGTTTCCTCTGTCCCTGCAAGCAATCATGCTTCACTGCCCTCCGTTTTCTAGTTGACCCCCGTGTCTTTTGTGAGCACCTACTATGTGCTGGCACCATGCCAGGAAGCGTAGCAGTCCGGGGCCCCCTCCCTCATCTGCACCCCTCCTGGGAGGCTCCTGCCCCGGCTCCTCTGAGTCCTCTCCCCACCGCACCCTGCGTTTTTGCTTAGCTTCTTCCTGCCCCTCTGTGGAGCCTGCATGTCCTGGGCCCGTGTGACCTCTTGGTCTCCTGGCGTCCCAGCTGCCGTCCTGCCCAGGGCTCCCGCAGGCTCTCAGCCCATGCTGAGGGACTTCTGTGGGGCCTCTCCTGGGGACGGCGAGGACCCGCACCTGTTCCATATAAGTTGGTGATGTTTTCAACCACTGAGTTTGTGGGAATTTGTCACAGTGGCCATAAGACACTAAGGCCTTCGTGGTCTTTATAGGAGCTTTCCTGTACCCAGCACCCACATCCGAATGGAAGACAGGTTAATCTTGATCCGGTTTCCAGGGCCTCGGTCCGCGGTTGGCTGGCTCCGAGGGAGAAGCAGCTTGTTGAGAGGAGATGCAGGAGAGTTGCTCTCTCAGTGACAGCCAAGAAGCAGAGACAGAGGGGAAAGGAGCCGGGGACAAGAACGCGCCCTTCCGACCGCACGCCTGTGGCTGCTCCTCTGACTGGGCCCCACCTCCAAACATAGGACTCTGGGGACACTTTACATCTAAACATAACATTCCACTCCTGGCCCCAAAAGTCTCACATCCAGCTCATTATGCAATTAGTGCATCTCTGAGAACCACCAGACTCTCTACCAGGCCCAGCACTGCTGAGTTCAAGGCCAAAGTCTCCTCTGAGACTCGGAGCAAACTTGTAAGTCCCTGTAAAAATCAGAAACAAGGTCTACTCCTTCCAGTATACTGTGGCTCGGAGTAAACGTCCCATCCCAAAGGGAGAGAAAGGAACAAGGTCAAAGCAAGACCAAAGCCCAGGAGGCCAAATGAAAAGCTGTGGTCCACGCCCAGCACCCAGGGCAGGTGTGGTGGAAACCTGGGCAGCCCTGCCCTTGGCACTGCCAGGTGCATACCACCCGCCTCTCTCCTGGGCTGGCTTTGCTCGCCACCTGTGGCTCTTCCCAGCGGGGATCCGTGTTCTTGGCACCTGTAGCCTCCTGGGGCCTCAGTGTCCCCCTCAGCGCACACACTGCCCGTACCAGCTCTGGCTTCGGCTCCAGACCTTCCTTGAAGTCTGGTGGAGCCTCTCTGATCCTTGTGCATGCCAATAAAGTGAACATGTGTGGGTGATGCTAAGGTCTGTGGCCAGCTGGCCCCAAGGACCATGGCGTGGCGTGGTTGCCTCGGAGTGGCTGGAGGCTACACTGGGGGATTCACTTCTCTGGCGGCCCTAACTGAGCTGGACGCCAGGCTTCTCTGCTGAACGCTGTCTTCAAGGACTGACCCTGAGAGCTTTACTCTAAAGCTCTCACGCCTGTGGAGCAGGGTCTGGCCGTTCTCAGGTTTCCCTCAGGGCACCCTCCTCCTTGTTGACCAGAGTCAAGGAACTCGACTTCTTTTGAAAGCAAATGTTTTCAGCAACCGTGTTCTCCTTGGCCTCAGCATCACAGGCGCACCCTTTCAGGCCAAAATGTAAGTTTTTCAAATTTTTCCACTTTATCTTTTGTTCCCAGCCTTCATCGTAAATCTGGCCCAAAGCAGCCAGCAGTGTTCATTTCGATCTTGACTGCTCGGCTGCTTTAAAATCTCCTCCTTCAGACTAATTAGTTCACTGCCTTTGCTCTCAGTTTCTGGTAAACTCTCAGGGCATGAGCGCAGTGTAGATAAAATTTTTTCCAGAGCGGAGCACACACGGTCCCTTGTCCGGCAGCTAATGGAGTCCTTGTTCCCATCTGAAACCTCATGAGCCCGGCCTCCACCATCCAAGTCCTGCCTATCAGCTCTCGTCCCCTGGGCTTGACCACAGTCACTGGCCTTCTCTAGCCGCCACCTCTAAAGCTTCACAGACGCTTCTTGCAAGACAGTTCCAAAAACTTAACTTTTTTTTCTTTTCTTTTTGGTACCAGGAATTGAACTCAGGACCTTGAGCTCACCAGGGCAGGTGCTGTGCTGAGGTATCTAATGCCTCCAAAACTTTTCTAAACCCCATGGTCGGGGGTAGTCACAAAGATGACTCCTGGCATCAACTTTCTGTATTGGACAGCTTTCCCATCACTGGTACAAAGTGCCCAGTACTCGCAGTATTAAAGGGAGAGGGTTATTTGGCTCACAGTTTCCAGAGGGTTTAACCCATGGTTGGCTGATTCCAGGGCAGAAAGAAATGGTTGAGGGGAAGGGGAGGGGAAGGGCACACCATCTCCCTGCGTGGGGCATGGCAAGGGGGATGGGGAGAGAGAGAGAGAGACCAGCCAGTGACGATGCCACACATCTGAGCACAGTGACAGCTAAGGGGGGGCCAGTGGTCACCGCAGGCCGATCAGAGCTCGGCTGCAGCCTCTTCCTGGGGCTGTCGGGAAGGAGAAGGTCTTTCCACAGTGGACGCTGAGCTGCAGGAGGCGGCCAGGGGCAGGCGCAGCCACCCAGAATGAAGGAGACACGAGGCGAGCAGGGAAGGGGCTCTAGAGACGGCGTCCTCCACACACTTCCTGACGCCGGAACCCAGGCAGCTGTGCCACGGAAAATGCCCAACCCCGGAGCCGAGAATGTCGGAGGCATTTGGGGTTCGTAATCTGAATCCCTGCAATCCTGACTGATACGGTTATCCGGTTGGCGTCGGCTACCTGGGATCATTTAACCACCGATTGCACTGGAGTTCAGCACTGCTGAACACAATCCAGTTCCACTCCGGAGGAGGCCGTCCTCACCCAGAGGGCACTGGCCCTCGATGCCTTCAAACCAGGGGGAAACGTGCCCTTTCCTCCCCGCCGCGGAGCCTTCCTGCTGGGAGCCGTGCTTCAGCTTCTTCCTAGCGGGTCTTAACCCACATTTGTGCGACGGCCTCTTGCTTCCTCGGGCTTTGTCTCTCACATCCACTGGGACTCAGCGGAAGGGAACAGCTGGATCAGATGGCCCCGGGCCAGGCCAGGGTCAGCCACTCTCCTGGGCCTGCTGGTCTCCCGGAGCTCGCCCCTGCTGTGCCCGGTCTTCAGGGCTCTGAAAGCCCACCTGCTGTGGGCAGTTAGTCCCTGCTGGTCTCCTTTTGTCGATAAGCATCTTAATTTCATTTTCAGGCAGGAGGTTAATCGTTATTATAAAAAGATTATTTAACATCTTCCATATTAAAAATCTGGCTCCACAAAATAAGATTCGTATTCCAAGCATACTGTTGTTCACCAGCCTCCATAATTCAGCCTGCTGATCTTTACTTGTTTGAGAAATGTAACTTTGAGGGGCACTTCAAGGAGCATTCCTTGACCCCCAGACCATGTTTATAAGGCTGTCCAGTTGAGTTCCAATATTGGTGGCACCAATCTGTCATCTCTCCAAATTCAGGTGACAAACCTAGAGTCACCAAGAGTCAGAAGAAGAGGAAGAAGGAGGAAAAGGAAGAGGAGGAGGAGGAGGAGGAGGAGGAGGAGGAGGAGGAGGAGGAGGAGGAGAAGAAGAAGAAGAAGAAGAAGAAGAAGAAGAAGAAGAAATGAGTGTGAGTTCTTTGTTAAAGGCAGCCACTCCACGACCAGCAGAGAGACAGAGAGAGACAGAGAGAAAATGAGTGTTTCCAAGGCAGGCAGGTAGCTCACAGAAATTCGGGAGAGTCGGGAAAGAGGTCCTTGACTATTGACAGGAGACGGCGTCTCAGGGCTTCCTGAGTAGGACATGACCATGTCGGTCTGGAGTAGGGTAAATGGAGTCCATCAATTCCACGTCCAGGTCCCGCCCCTTGGAGCTTTCGAATGTAACATTCTTTGGAAAAAATGTCTTTACAGCTGTAAGTTAAGGGTCTCGAGACGAGATGGTGGTGGATTATCAGAGTGGGCCCCAAATCTACTGAAAAGTCCTTAGAAGCCCAGAAACGATATGAAAGCCGCGTGGAGACAGAGGCACACATTACACGTCGGTGTCATAAGCCAAAGAATGACGGGGGCCTCCAGAAGCCAGAAGAACCAAGGGAGACTCTCCCAGTGAGAGCCACACAGTTCTGCCCACACCCTGCTCCTCAGCGAGTGTGTCTGATTGGCAGGGCCTGGTCACATGCCGCATCCTAGCTGCAAGGGATGCTGGGAGAGGGCAGCTTGGTCCTGCCTGCAGTGGAAAGGACTCAGCCTGTAGTGTACTGAATGATGCTGGGGGCCCCTCAGTGAGACAAATGTGCCCTACAAAGTCACCCAGAGTCACAGTGTTAGTACCACCAACTGGACAGCTTACACTGCATTCATTTTCCCCTGCTGTGGAGACTGAGTTGCTGGAAGGTTCTCTCTCTCTCTCTCTCTCTCTCTCTCTCTCTGTGTGTGTGCGTGTGTGTGTCTTTTTGAGACAGGGTCTCACTCTGCAGTTCAAGCTGACCTTGAGCTGACTTTGTAGCTCAGGCTGGTGTTGAACTCACAATGATCCTCCTGCCTCAGCCTCTGGAGTGCTGGGGATTGCGGGCGTGGGCCACCACACCCAGCTGAAGGTTCTGTTTCTGGTGAGGCTTGTAGTTGACTTTGCTTTTTTTGTGTCTTGCTTGGCGTCCTGTGTGTGCAGAGGGAGAAGGAGTGGGAGAGGGAGAGAAAGGAGAGGAGACAGAGAGAGACGAGAGACAGGGAGTAAGAGAGAGGGTGACTCTGAATCTGGGCGTCCCCTTTTCAGAGGGACACCGTCCTGTTGGATCAGGACCTCACTAACTTTATCACTATCTCAGAGACCCAATCTCAAACCACAGTCACTGTGCATCAGGACCACAATGTATGCATTTAGGGGACACGGTTGGCTCTGTCCAAGTCGCACAGCTGTTTAGAAGGGGCCCAGGCCAGGGCGTGGGCCTCCAGAGTCCTGCTCCACTCTTAGTCCAGCCTTCCTCAGACCTGGGCTCCAAGGACACCTCTCTACCCAGGCCAGCCTTCGGCATCCTGGGGTCCTAAGAGGGGAGGAATCAGCCCGAGGCCCTTAGACCTGGGGTCTCCGCTGGCTCTGCACGGTCTGCTCCTCCTCTTCCCCTGGTGCTCTGGTCCTCAAGGTCTTAGCTGCAAGCATTACAGACTGAGGAGGCTGCAGGGCTATCTCCAGAGGACCATGGGTAACCCAGAGAAAGGCCCGCAGGGCTGGGGAACAGCTCAAACGTCCTCGGGAAGCAGGGCCCTGTGGTAGGCAAATCCCAGCATGTGACCTGTCCCCTGAGATGGCAACTTTGGGGCGCTGGATTTTGTCGCTGCCCCCACTCTAATGGGCCTCTGCTGTTCCTGCTCCTGGGCGTCCTGGCTCTGGATTCAGCCTCCAACCGGTCTAGTTAGGTCTGTGAGGCCTCCTGGCACTTCCAGAGACAGGGACCATGATGCCCCCGGGAAGGGGAGGCCTAACGTTGTTACCTGAGTTGTCACTGACTCTGCCACAGCAAATTCGGGACCGCTGTGTCCAAAGCCCTCTGTCCCTGAAGCCACCAAGCAGAGCCTCAGCCTGCTGCTCAGGAAGGGCCTCCTGATGGCTGGGGGCGACCTCCCCAAAGCTTTTGTAAGGTGATTGGATCACGGGTCTCCTAGCCGACTGGCTCTGTGGCGTGGCCTGAAGGGTTTCTCTCCCGCCTTCTCTCTCCTGACTGTACCTCCTGTGCGCCAGCCCCTCTGTATGCCACCCTGCCCTGGAGACAGCCGACTGCGGACTGAAGCCTTTACAAACTGTGAGCCCGGGTAACTGTCTACTCCTTTAAGTTATGGGCGTCAGGTGTTTTGTCCCAGCGATGAAGTGACTAAGTGGACCTTGGTAAGTGGACTCCAGAAGGCTTGTTCAGGGTGCTTCTCCCAGCATGGCACGGGCAGCTCCTGCCCACCCATCCTTCCTAGCATTAAGGGCAGTGGATTATTGAACAAAACTCTTTGCTACTTTGGTGGACTTAAGAATGGTATCAGATTACCAGTGGGGTGGCACACCCCGCTGTACCCCCAGCACTCAGGAGGCTGAGGCAGGAGGATCTCTGTGAGTTTGAGGCCATCCTGGGCTATGCAGTGAGAACTTGTCTCAAAAAAAAGAACGAGAAAGAAAGAAAGATGTTATTGTTCGTCTGCCTTTCTAAGCACTGACACGGAATATGGTCCTGCATTTCCTCCTCCATTCCTCTCTCCTTTTTGAGAAAAGTCCTGCCTGCACTTTGGGCCTTTGCCAGCTGAGGCTTAGTGGGCTCATCCTCCTTGCTGCTGTGGGCTCCTTTTATTCACAGTGAAGAAGTGAAACCCTTTGTCCTTCTCCTTTCCCAGTGAGCATTTCTCCCCACATTTTTCGCTTGCTCTTTCCCACTTTCCTTTGACAAAGCCCCCGTGGTTTTACGCTTTATTCGGGCTGCCCGTAACCCCAGGACTTGCTCAGGGGGTGCTGTGCTCCGTGCCTGTCTCTCTGGACTTCCTGCCCGGGGCCCTGGCCGGGGTCAGCAGGCTCACAGAGGGTCCTTTCATCTAGAAAGAGGGTCGTAAACAACTGGAGCAGTCTGGCGGCTCCTGCGCCCCAGGCAGTGACAGACCACGGTGGAAACTGTTTGCACCGTCACCAAGGGGAGGCTGGTTCCTGCCGGGGGCTGGCTGGGGGCTTTGGCCTGCAGGAAGGAATGAAGGCTCGAAAAGCAAGCAAGTCCAGGCCCAGGCGCCCTCCTGGGTGGAGCCCTGGCTGGAGAAGAAGCCCACCTCGACTCCTGCCTGTGGGTCCCGCCCGGCGCCCCCAGCTGCTCTGGATGTCTGGGAAACGTGGCTGGTGCCCTGCAGAGCCCTGTGGTTCAGATCCCGCCCGGGCACACTTAGAGGCTGTGTGAGTGCGCACAAGTTCCTCGGTCTTCTGTTATTTTTAATGTTTGAAACAATGTCTTGTCATGCTGTCCAGAATGGCCATGACTCATCATGTGGCCCAGGCTGGCCTTGAGCTTGCTGTGATCCTCCTGCCTCAGCCTCCGGATGCCACCATGCCAAGCCTGAATGATATTTATGCGGCTCAGTTTGTCAGCTGTGGGAGTACACATGTGTGTGTACGGTCAACATGAGGTCCTGTGGTGTGTGTGTGGTGCGCTTGGTGACGCCACACCCAGGAATAAATGCACAGAGCACAGCTCAACAGTGAGAAGAAACTCATGTTAACATCTTCACTGAAGCCGGCGGACTCCCGCCGTGAGATCCCATCGAATACACTTCCAGAAAAGGCAGTGAACCCAGCAGAGGTGCATCACCGTGGCTGTGGCCGGGGTCAGCATGGGTGGGGGGACTGCGGGGGTGGGGCTTTCCTGGAGGCGGAAATCCTCATGCCTGCGGGGGGGGGGTTGTATACAAAGGCTCCAGGGTCATCTGCACAGAGCTGCACGGGGGCGGTGTCGGACCTCAGCGTGACCCTCCCTCCGGCCCGCCAGGACACGGGCACCTCCACACACCAGGGCCCCTGTGTGGAGCCAGCCTCACCTGGCACCTACAAAGCAACGTCTGCCTCCCTGGGGAGGGTGGAGAGGACGCCCAGAAGTCACCCTGACCTGGGCACTGCAATCTCTTTCTCTCCCTGGAGAGAGCTCTCTCCAGGTTGCATGTGTTTCCCCAAGAAGCCTTTCTTCACCCTCAGGCTTGGAGGAGAGAGTGAGGGGGAGGTGAAAACGGAGAACAACGCAGATGAACGTCAGCAAATCCCCTGCCTTGGCACTCAGGAGGCTGAGGCAGGAGGATCCCCAGGAGCTTGAGGCCAGCCTGGGCTGCACAGTGTGATCTGTGTCTCCCGCCTTCCCCATCATCCAGCCACGCATGTCAAGTGTGCTCCAGTGGGGCTGAGGGCTCCTAGGAGAGGGGCAGCGAGAGGGGTGAGGCAGCGTCCAGAGGCTGCTGCGGTCAAGAGGCACCAACAAGCCGCAGAGACGGGTCCTCCGATGAGGCCGCACGGTCCTCGAGGGGGGCAGGCAGGCGGGTGGTGTGCATGGAGGAGAGAGCTGGAGAGCTGGGGCAGGACAGGCCAGGAGGCGCAGCGCAGGGCCTTGGTGCTGTCCAGCCTGCCTGGCTTCCAGGATAAGCCAACACCAGTGGTGCGTTTCTGGGCAATGGTAGCACCATTCTCTGCCTCAGTTTCCTCCTCTGGAAAAAGCAGACAGCAGGGACTTGGTTGGGAAGCCTGTGGAATGAGGTCAGCACGAGAGGGGGGCACGGGGGCGGGTGGGGCTGCAGTGGCTGGGTAGGAGTTTAGCAGCTACCCAGGGAACCAACCATCGATCTGGATAAGCAGCAGGCACTGATAAGAATGTGGGAACAATTTAAAAACTTAAGCTAAGCAGAAGCACTGTGGGCATGTCTTTCACCTCCTTCCCTTGCCCTCCCCCCTTCTCACGGGCTCCCCTCCTTCTCTCCCACCCCGAGTGACCCCCGGTGAGCCTGCGGTTTACCTACCCCAAGGATTTGTACCTACGGTCGCCCACACTGCGGGCCGATGGTGTTCACAAACAGCAACTGTGCTGGGTTGTGTGAGGGCGCATTGTGCGCTGGGGCGCGGTACACGGGGCCAGGCAGGAGCCGGCCCAGGACGCAGCCCCTCCACCCAGGTGCCAAAGAGCTCTCTGTCTGCCGGCCCCCAGGCCGCTGCTCCCCGCGGGGCAGGGCACAGAGGGGCGGCGCCGGGAGTTCTGCACCCAGCTCTCCCTCGATGCGGATCTGCAGAGGCCTCTGCCCAGGCGGCCGTTTCGCCTCTGCACATCTTTCTGCCCTGCACTGGGCTCGGAGCTGGGCAGGCTGCAGTGTGGGGAGGACAGGGACCAAGCGGGTCCTTTGATGCCACCGTGGCACCCTGGGGCCCTGAAGGGGAGTTTAGGGAAAGCTTGCACCCCTCCTCACTTCGTAGCTACACCTCCAGGGTTCCCCATCCTATCAGGGTTCTGACCAGCATCATTCTGATGGTGGCCACATGACCTCACCTATGAAAGGAACAAAGAACAATCCCAGCCCAGGGTGGTGCTGCAGGCCTGTAATCCCAGCGCTCTGCGAGGCTGAGGCAGGAGGATCCCAAGTTTAATAAGAATCTGTTCCCAAAGAGGAGGGAGGGTGCTAGAGGTGTAGCTCGGCGTGAAGGCTCTGGGTTCAAACGTCAGCGACCACGGGCCGGGGCAGAAGCTCCTCTGCCCGCCCAGAGAGACACATACCAGACGGCATGTCAGTCCTGCTGGTGCAAGCTGCCGAAGCCGGGGCCTGTTTGTTCCTGCAGCAGACCTCTGCCTGCCCTGACGTATACCAGGAAAACACAGGCGTCTCCTCCTCGCTCTGCTCAACACTCAGAGAGACAAGATCTCTCCTCCCTCAGGTCTCATCCGTCAGCATTGTCCTTTACCCAGGCAGGACTCATTAGGCAGCACTGGGAAAGGGCTCGCATGGTGTTTCGGGGAGGGCTTTCCGTGCAGGGGGCCTGGGTACAGCTCCATGAGGTGGTACCTTGTCCTTCACCCCCACTGGGCCACTTTAACTGGTGGCCACTACACAAGCCAGTAACCATGCCAGGCCCTAGGGAGAGACTGAGCAGGAAGGCGGTGGCCGTCCAAAGCTCTGCTGCCTGGGTCCAGTGGCCCAAGAGGGCACACGGGAGGAAGGAGGCAGCTTCCGCTGAGAAACCAGAGAAGACTTCGGGAAGAGGCTGCAGGTGAGCTGTGGGCACTGTGCCCTCCTTGTGTGTGGGGCCGAGTCCTGGTGGGAAAGCAATGGACGACAGGTGTGGCCAGCATCCACATGACTCCGTGTAGCCTCCCCGACCTGTAAGGAATTTAACTTCTGACCTTTCCCTAGTCCCGTGACGGACCAAGCCACTGTATGGATGTCCAGACTGTCACCCACCCTTGGCAGCGTGATTGACCAGGGGGTGGGGGTGGGAAGAGACCTAGGGGCAGATCCCTCCCCCTTGCTGCTCCCTAAGGGCAGGGGTCAGGTCTGTGTCCCCTCAGCAGTTCTGCTCTGCAAGGAGCCCCTGCCTGCGTGGGGAGGGAGGGCAGGTCGGGCTGCAGCTCCTTTGGGGACATGGACAGAGAGAGGTTTTTACTAAAGCGGGTGCAGCTTGGCTGCCTCTGGGAAGCCACGCATTCACAAGAAGGTCGAGTGAATACGGTATGATCTGGCCACCTGTGTGCTGTGCTTTACCGGATTGGTACGTGGGGTGGGTGAGGAGGGCACTGGGGGCACCGAGGTGGGGACTGGTGCAGCCCAGGGGGAGCTCAGTCCCGCGCATTTGCATCCAAGAGGAATTTATCAGACGCTGATTTGATGAGAGACACTGTCCACGTTTTTTGCGTCCTTTTTTGGAGACAGAGTCTCCGAATTCAGTTCAGGCTGGCCTTGACCTCACTTTGTAGCCCAGGCCGGCCTCGGAGTCACGGCGACCCTCCTGCCTCAGCCTCCCGCGGCCCCGCCCGCCCGGCCCCTGGACCTGAGGAGGGGCACGGCGACGCTCAAGGCGTGCACCGTGATTCGCACCCCGGTGGCTGCCTCCACTTTAGGGGTGTCCGACAACCTCAGTGCACGGAGCCCACATTTGAAATCGCCCCTCACCGCGCCGGGGCTCTCCCAGAACTTCGCCGGACCAGACCGGACTGGACTGGACCGGCCCAGACCCGAGCGGGGAGACAGCGGCCTCGGCATCGCCTCCCCCACCCCGGCGCGGGCGGCAGTGGGCAGCGCTGCTCTCGGGGTGACAGCCCTCAGCTCTGGGGGCGGGGTGAGGCGGGGGTCCCCGGGAAGCTCCGCCGTCGCCACCCCGCGCGTGGGGTGTCCCCGGCCCGCGCTCACCCACCCTCTCGGGTTCCAAAGCAGAACGAAGCCGCCCAGCTCCGGGGGTTCCGGGGGTCTGACATCCCCCGGGCGTTCCCAGCAGCGCCCTCCGTGCGCCCCCGTTTGCCATGGCAACGCCGACGCGCGCCCCGCCCACCGCGGCCGGCCGAGGGCTTTGGGACCCAGCGGGAGCGGGCGCGCGCCCCGGACTCCTGCAGCCGCCGGGCGCGACCAAGTGCGGGCGGAGGGGGGAGCGGCTCGGCCCCGCCCTCGCCCCCGGCCGCGGGCGCGGGTGGTGGCGCCCGGCCCGCTATAAAGGGCGAGCGCGATGAAGCCGCCTCGGAGCCTGCGAGGGGCCGCACCACAGCTCAGCGGCAGCGCCGCGGCTTCTCCGCCGTCCCCGCGCTCCCGCCGCCGGCCCGGAGGACAGGCCGGGCGCCCGGGTCCCCGCACCCCCGGCCGGGGCGCCGCAGCCGCCGCGAGGCCCCCGATCTGCCCCGGGCTCGCCGCGTCCGCGCGTGGGGTCCCCGCCGCTGCGCCTCGCGCGCTCCGGACGCCGGGTCCCCGCGCGGCCGGGACAAAGCCATGAAGCCGGCGCTGCTGGAAGTGATGAGGATGAGCAGGATCTGCCGGATGGTGCTGGCCACTTGCTTGGGCTCCTTCATCCTGGTCATCTTCTATTTCCAAAGTATGTTGCACCCAGGTAGGGGGCGCGTTCGCCTGGTTTTGTTGGATGTTTGCGTCTCCTCGCGCGCGCGCTCCGCCTGCCTCGGCCTCTTCAGCCTGGCCTCTCCGCCTCCGCCTCCCCGGGCGCTCCGGGTCCCCCCTGGGCCGCGGTTGGGGTCGGGGTGGGGGCGCGGGCGGGGATGGGGGCGCGCGCCCTGCTCGTCCTCCTGCGCCGGGCTGCGGAGGGGACCCGGAGGGGCCGAGGTGCTAGGGCTTTATTTTCTTCCACCTCCTTTTTCTTTCTTTCTCTTTTTCTTTGTGTCCCTTGCCCGGGTGCGAGGTGGCAGGGAGACGTGGAGCTTGTGCGTCTGAGGAGCAGGGAAGTCCGACCCCTGCGGGTGGGAAGCGCCGGGCCGCGACGCGCGACGCCGAGCGCCCACGTGTCGCGCAGAGCAGGTGGGGACGGGGTCCCGGCCCTCCCGCCCCCGACCCCGGGCCTTCACATAGCAGCCCAGGGTCCTCCCCGAGGTGACCCTGCGGCTGGGTTCCCGGGGGGCGGGGGCCGGTCACCCCTCTGCACCCCAGATCCCGAGCCGGAGACTCGGTTGCACCCGGACCACCGCAGGATGGGAGGAAAGTTTGGCCAGCTCCAGGCTGACCGGCAGGTTGCATCCTCTCTTCCTGGGCTCTGAGCACCCCCCTCCCCCAGCCACGTGGGAATGAACCCCCTGGCTCCGACCCGGATCCCCGCTGGCTTAGACAGAGTCCTGTATCTGAAATCCGGTTGAGGAGAGGGACGAAGGGCAGAAGGAAAGTTTGGGATTTGGGAGCCAGGGGCGTCCAGGAGCGCCCTACCCCGCAGGTAGACCCGGCCCTGAAACGGCCCGGGGTCCCTGGCTCCCCCTCCCTTCCTCGCAGCAGACCTCCCCCGGGCCACGTTGGCAGTGAAATCCATTTCTGACGCCCCAGAGTTCCCTTTCTCGCAGCAATAATTTGCTTTTCTAATTGCAAGGAGGAGGGAGGTGGAAACGCTTCCTTCCAGGGATGTGGTGTTTTCCATTCCGCTGCCCCTTCTTTCCTTGTGTACCTAACGCTCCAGCAGACGCGGCCCGGAGCTCCAGCCTGAGTCTGGAGGGATGGCAGGAGGACGGCTCCCCACCGCATCCAACAGGCAGGGCCGCGGCTGCTAGATTCCTTGACAGCGGGAGACACAAGGGCCCCTCTGCCCTGCTGGGCCTGGAGCCCGGCAGGCGGCCACGCTGCCAGGCTACGGTCTGTATGACCACATGGAACCTCGCGGCTTCCCAGCCAGCCCTGTAAAAGATGGCTTTTTGTTCGCAGCTGGGTATTTTTAGTTTCATGTCAGCAAACTACAGCGGTGTTGTCTCCTCACCCAAACCTGTGGTTGTGAAACTTCTAAGGGAATTTAAAAATGGACCTCGCCTGCCTTTCCGCAGCCGTGCGGTGGTTGCCGCAGGCAGGACCAGACAGACAGGCATCTCAGAGAGCCAGGTCCCTGGGGTGGCCGGAGACCAGGCCAGCCTCTCTGGAGGACAGGGTGGTGTGCACACAGAATGAGGCTCAAGTGGCTGAGACAAAGAGCCTGGTGAGTTGCTCAGGCGCTGGAGATGTGTCCAGACCTATTCAGGTTTGGCTGGGACAGAGCCTGCCAGGTAGCTGCAGAAATGCCTGGAACAGGAGCGAGCATCTGCACGCAGCAGGAATACCTTTAGCTCTGCTGTGCCTGAGACGGGTCCCCTGCATTTCCCCTGGTGGGCCTGTGAGAGGGCGAGAGGTAACTGCAGCCCCAGGCACGGTGCAGAGGACTTGCCACTGCAGTTGGCGCTGGGCTGGAATTTCCAGCTGTCCTCAGGAGATTTCCCTGGAGTGGCTTTCTTGTTGGTCTTTCAGTCTGGCCCTTTGGAACCGGTTAGATCTCTCCTACTTCCCTTCCCTTCCCTTCTTTTTCTGATCCAGTTCCTTCCCAAGAAATTTAGTATTGCCCTCAGCAGGAATTGCTTAGTATTCACACTTCTGAAGGATGATTTTCTGATGGTTTTTTTCCTCAGTGCATAGCAAAGCCTGTTTTCAAAATATTCCATTGAATGTAGAGTTGTAGAGAGTTCAGTGGGAAGGTCTTTCTTATTTAAAATTGCACATGGTTCCACAAACTATGCGGTCGTTGTTTGTGTTCACCTGGGCATAATATGTGCTTTGAAGTCCATGTTAAACATTTTCTTTTTGGTTGCTCATGTTCGTGGCTGACAGCTGATCTTAAGTAATTTTTCTGTTTTTAAGAGTTCTCTGTTTCTTGCTTCCTTCAATACTTGGGATTTGATCTCGGGGTCTTTGCACCAAGTTACATCCGCAACCCCCTCCTCCCACTTGTTTTGTTTTCTGTTTTGAGAAAGGGTCTTGCTGAGTACCTCAGCTGCTGCTCGGGCTGGCCTTAAACTTGCATCTTCCTGCCTCAGCCTCCTGGAGGGCTGGAAGTAGAGTGTGTCCCATGATGCATGAATTTCTTTAGAAGTTTTTGCAGCAGTATTGCTGTGACCCTTATGGTAAAGAGAGCTGATCCCTAAGCCTGGCGCTGCGCTCTGTCCAGACTGACCTGGGGAGGCAGGAGAGACTGCAGTGGGACTCAGATTGTGTTGCTAAAATTTGGAGCCCTCTGGCCTGAGTCCCGGATCCCTGTCTGTGGGATAGGGAGAAACATTGCCAAAGAAATGGCCCGGGCTTTATCTGCTGCTGGTGAGGCTGAGGAGGGACAGGACCAGAGAAGACGGCTGGCCGGGGCTGCTGCTCTTCCCTCTGATTCTATCTGGGGCCATTGTCTTGCGGACTTGTGGGCTTGGGTAATTTGTGAACTTGGGTAATGGGCCGTCTATTATGCCACTGAGGGTTTGGTAACTGCCAGCCTGTCCGTTAGGCAGTTTTCTTTACAAGTCTGGTCCTCTGGGTTGATAGTCTTCCCTGGAAATATTTTTGGGGGCACATACCGGGCTTTCAGCCCCTCTGGCATGCAGATGGTGTGCACACCCCGACTTGTAGTAGGTGCTCTCTGACCCACGCCTGGCTGCAGGCATGAGGTTGCTAACACCAGAAGTCAGCCAGTTCCCAGGGGTCAGGACGGTGGCTGCAGGCTTGGCCCAGCATGCGTGGCTGTATCCGTGGCCATGGTGGCAGGGACGCTTCCGGCCTTCCTGGACCCTGAGGTCCCCAGAGACGTGGACCAGACAGGAGCTTTCACTGGCCCACAGGCGGAGTGGCCAGGTGTCCCGGATTCAAGGAAACCTGGCCTCCGGCCGCTGTGGCCCCACACAGTCCCCCGAAGCACACACCTGCAGGCCTGTGCGGCTCCCGACGGGAGGTTGGGCTGCATACCTGTGGCTTCCGTGCGAGTCTGAGTCCCTGTGCGAAGGCGTCCTGTGAACATTCATCCCCTCTGTCACATACCTGCCTGTGCCGCTCTCGGCGGCGGCTTTGATGGAGCTGGGATGAGAGGCCCCGGGCTGCGTCTGTGCGGAGTGGGAGGAGAGGGCTCTGCACCTGCCTGTGGCTTTTGTTTGAAATCTTGTTTGGAGAAGCAGAGTCTCCCAGAAGAAGCCCTGTCCCCCTCCTGTGGCTCTTTTGCACTGCGTCCTTTGGCCTTCACTCAGCAGGAAGGCCTGAGAGACTGCAGCCTGTCTGCTGCCTTCCTGGGTCGCGCCTTGTCGTTAAGCTAATCACAGACACAGTATGCCCTCATTTTAGGGACTTTGAGATGTACAGAAGAGAAATAGTCATCTCTGCTGTCGCCCAAGCCACTGGCACTTTTCCTCTGTTGTGTCGTGTTTTTATAGGTGGGGCGTCGCAGTGCCTGAACCCGAAACACTGCAGAACCCCGGACAGCTTAGCGCGCAGACCGCGGCCTCACTTGGGAAACCCGCCTGGTGTCGAAGGTCCGGGTCAGAACAGAGGTGGGGCAGAGCCCTGCGTGCGCGCCCCAGGGGCTGCTTCCCGGGCTGGCGGGGCTGGCGAGACGGAAACCAGCTGAAGATACATTAGAAATACTGTGCAAAGAGAAAAACACACTGTGCAAAATGTTCAGTGAAATATATTTTAGACAAACGTGTCATTATGGTGACTAAAGGGTTAGAATGTAGCCATTGATTGGCTGATTGACTGTCTTTGAGGCCGGGTCTCATTGTATAGCTCAGGCTGACCTTGAACTGGCTTTGTAAGCCAGTCTGGCCTCAAAGCATGAGAGGGTCCTCCTGCCTCAGCCTCCGGCGGGCTGGGATTACGGGCTGGGATTACAGAATCACAACCTTTTAAATGTATAGACCTGTGTGTGTCTGCACTGGCTTACCTCTTTACAAAATGCCAGTTCAGTATCTTTCTTTTTTCTTTTTGTTGTTGCACGTGTGATTTTACGTTAGGGGATCTTTGTGCTGTGTGCAGGATGGCCTGCAGTTCTGCTCTACTTGGGGCCGTGTTTCCGGGTTGTGTCTGCCGGATATGAGACCCATCAGGATCCGGACCAGGGCCATCACTGAGGGCGTCAGTGTTTCCCCTGCAGGGCACCTTGGTGCTGCAGGGAGGAGCAGACTCCCGCAGGCAGCGCCCCGGGCCTTAGAGCCCCCCGCAGGCCAGCGGGGACCCCTCCTTGCCTCTGAGCTGAAGAGGTGATCAGGCACCCTGGAAAGGGAGGTGGGGGCAAGGGACCCGAGCCGCAGCGAACACCGCAGCTCCTAAAATCACTTCGCTTGTGGCCTTTATCAGCCCAGCCTTTAAAAACAGGAAATCGAGGGTTCACAGCGCAGACTCCGCCCTTTCCCTTCCTGACACCCCCAGGGACAGAGCGCCTCTGGTGGTGACGGAGGCGCCCGGAGAGACCTGGCTGTCGGACCGCAGCTGGGGCAGCACTCAGAAGAGCCCAGTCGCTCTGCTGCTCCTGTTCTTTTGTTAGATTTATTTTTCATGTTCTTGACTCTTGGCACCCAGCTTAGGGTTTTGTTTTGGTTTTTTTGAGACAGAGTCTTGCTAAGTAGTTCAGGATGGTCTTGAACTCATGACAGTCTTCTCCTGCCTCAGCCTCCTGAGTGCTGGGATGACAAGCGTGGGCCACCACGCCCAGCTGGCGCCTCATCTTTGTATAAGAAATCCGAGGGTGGGCAGGAGTCCCTGGGGGACCCCAGAACAAGCCCATTACAAGCTGGTGTTTCTCAGATCCAGTGTCATTGAAACTGAAGACCAGAGCTTCCCTTCTATCCCTTCCCCAGCGCCATTGGGGACCTTGGGGGACTCAGTACATCCGCCTGCTCTTGGGGCACTTGGGTTTGAGTAGGGGGGGCCCAGAGGTGCTGAGGTCGCTGCTCCATGGGGCCCATCAGAGGTGCTCAGGGAACGGGGGTGAGGGGGGGAGTGTCGGGACGCTGGGACAGGGGCCGCAGGGTTACTGAGAGGACAGAGCTGTGGTTGGCCTTGGTGCATCCCGGGAGCCGATTCCTGATGGGAGGTCAGAGGGAGGGAGGAGCGGCCTCAGCCTCAGCCTCAGCCTCAGCCTCAGCCTCGGCCTGACCCACCATGGGGGAAGCGGGGAGCAGCGGACAGGGCTGGAGGTGGAGGAGCAGGGCTGGCAGTGGGGGCTCTGGCTCCCACTGTCCTGCTTATCTTAGGTCCCTGACCGCACCCTGTGGTCAGCGCGTCAATTCAGACCCCAGCTCCAAACTCCTCTTCCACTTTCAGTTTTGAAGCAGACTTGAGGACGGATTTTCTTTCCCAGGACAGGACGGGAACTCAGGCCTCCTGGGCCGAGCGGCTCTCTGCAGGGAGCTCCCTCCCAGGAGGACAGGACAGGAACTCAGGGCCTCCGCAGGGAGCTCCCTCCCAGGAGGACAGGACGGGAACTCAGGGCCTCCGCAGGGAGCTCCCTCCCAGGCCTGTTTGCTTTTTCATGTCATATTTCCAGTCTGGGTCTTGCTGAGTCCCCAGGGAGCCCGGGTGGGGCTCAGACTTGCAATTGTCCCGCCTCAGCCTCCCAAGTGGCCGGGATCACAAGTGTGCCTGGTTGAGAATGATTTTAACTAACCTCAAGGTACAATCTGTGGAATGAAAACATCCATACACTGCTCTGGATTTATGCAGACGAGTGATAAAAATATACAGATGAAGTGGATCCATGATTTGGGAGTCGGAGGCCCGGATCTCAGTCTGGGTCCACCACGAGCTGTCCCGATGATCAGTGTGACTTGTGGCACCAGGGCTGGACCCACAGCGTCGTCACAGCCTGCAGACCTTTAAGGAGCAGCCCTTTTCTCTCTCAGAGCGACGTAAATAAAACAGCAGTGTGCCTGTCCGGTGATGCTGTCGGGGCCACCTCTGCTAAGCTGTGAGTGGGCTCTTTGTAAACTGTGCACCTCGGAACCCAGGACGAGTCGGGGTCGGGGAAAAGCTCTGCTGGGGACCTTGAAGTCCTGCTGTGTCACCTGCATCCTGGGGCCTGTCCCGGCGTGCGGGCCACCCTGCTGTCCCATGCAGCCTGCCCTGTCCTCAGAGCCTCCCAGGGCGTGGTCAGCGTCTCTTCACGTGAACTTCGGGTCCGCATGGGAAGGGGAAGAAAGGAGGTCCTGAGCTTGGGGCGTCGGCCTGGAGGCCCCAGGGGAAATGGACGGAGGGTTCTTCACTGGTCCTTCTCCCCCTTTGTGTTTGGCGGGGCTGAGCTGGGCCGTTCCCAGAGAGCCTGGCCACCGAGGCCCCTGTGCAGCCCTCCCCTCGGGCCAGACTGTTGGACTGTGACAGCCAGAAAGCCTCCAGTGTGACCCGACCTCTCCTAAGTGAGCGTCTCTGTCCCTGTGTGCAGGGGCTCAGTGCTGAACCCCGAGGCCAGCTCTGTAGCTAAGTAGGCAGGAACTCCCTGCCGGGGGTTGGCCAGGTGGTGGGGTCTGCAGGCCCAGGCCCCGGCTCCGGGAGTGGCGCCAGCTCCGAGGGGCTGCTACTGCCTCCAGACCGCGTCTGGAAATACCGTGTCCAAGGAGCCCGGCACGGTAGTGCACGTCTGTAATTGCAGCGTGCTGGGAGGCTGAGGCGGGAGGCTCCAAAGTCTAAGCCCCATCTCGATCACTTGGTGATTTAGCGAGACCTTGTCTCAAAATAAAAAATAAAAGACCTGGGGTGTAGCTCAGTGAAGGCCCTGACTTCAGTGCCCAGTATTAAAAAGAGCAAACTCAGAATGAAAACAAGAAAACAGAAGTGATAAACCTGTGATGAAGCCAGAGGAGGAGGCCCCCGAGAGCTGAGGGGACCCCGCTGCCCACCCTGAGCTCCAGCAGCAGAGCAGCTGCTGGCAGGAGGCGCCCCTGCACCCCGAAAGCTTTCTGCACCCAGGCTCCATGCCCACTGGCTCAGAAAGGGTGCTTTCAATTTCAAACTCCTGGGCCTGCAGAGCGTGCTGGAAGGAGGAGGAGGAGGAGGGGCTCTGGCCCGACTGGCCCCAGCCCTGAGTCCCTCAGCGTCCACCAACTGCCATCCTGCCACTCCGTCACCCATCACCTGAGTGGCCGGTATCCCGGGCCCGACCCTCCAGACAACATGCCTGGGGTGGTTCTGGTGCTTGACGCCTGGTCCACTGGGAGGCCGTCATCACGGTGCCCTGCATCGTGATCCAGAGTCCTGGTGTTCCCAGGAGACCGCTGCATCCCTTCCTGTCCCGTCCCTCTTGCCCTCAGGCCTGCCATCTGCGTCCAGGGCTCCGCACCATCTGGAGGATTGGGGTGAAGCATAGCTGTAACCTCTACTCCCCTTAGGACCCCCTTGTGCATGGCCTCACAACCTTGGGTGGCAGGTTAGGTGGGGTGTTCATGATTTCTTTCTTCCTCTCTCTCTCTCTCTCTCTCTGTGGTATTGGGGATCGAACTCACGACCGCGTGCTTGCCAGGCAGGTGCTTAACACCACTGAGCTACATCCCGGCCTTTTTTGGCTTTTTCAGGCTGGCCTTGAAGTTACTGCACAGCCTTCGCTGGCCTCAAGCTCAAAGTGACTCTCCTGCCTCAGCCTCCCCACGCCTGGAATCACAGGTGTGCACCACCTCGCCAGGCTGCATTCCTCACATAAGTTACATTTCGTTCCTCCCAGACCCCTTGCAGGCCCAGCGTCCCTGGACTTTGGAGCACAGGTCTAGACCTGTCTTGGTGTCTCAGCGATGCCTGGACCTGTGTGTCACTGCTGGGCAGGGGACAGATTAACCTGGCGCTGGGGGTGGCTTTAGATAAGTGGCAGGGAAGGGTGGAGGCTGGGGCGGAGGACAGGAGCCCCCGGGTGAGCAGGCGTCCACTCTGTGGCCTGAGTGGTTTTCTCCAAGCTTTTTTTTTTTGTCTTTTTCCTTTTTATCGGTACCAGGGATCGAACTCACGACTGCCTGCTTGCAAGGCAGGTGCTTATGCCACTGAGCTAAATCCCCAGCCCCGTTTTCTCCAACTTTGAGGGAAGAAGCCCAGGACACGGAGGCGGTCGTGGCCAGCTCTCGAAGCTGCTGTCAGTGCTGGAGACCCAGGGACAGACCCAACAGCAGCCTGCGGCTCCTGGGCACAGCCGTGGGGTGGGGACATGGGACACCGGCCTGTGTCATTTGTGAGGTGTGCTGCTGGCCTTGACTGCGTCAGACACTGGGCACTGTTGTGGTCACTGCTTCATAAGCACAGAGACAAGCCTGGCAGGCAGTCTCGGCATTCTGGGAGGCTGAGGCAGGAGGATTGCAAGTCCACGCCAGCCTGGGCAGGGAGGAGGGGAGGTCATGGGAGGAGGGAGCTGGTAGCCACAGGATAACCCTGCGGCCCTGTGGCTGGCGTCCGGGCCCCTGTTGGGGCCATTCCTCATGCCTGCGGTGGTCTAGCAGTGCTGGTGGAATCCAGAGCTGCTGCTCTGTCCAGTGGTCAGCTCGAGCACTGGAGCCTCCCGAGCAGGACCTCACGGCGCTGGGCTCCTTCCCTGTGATGTGGACGGGTGCCTGAGTGTTGTCATGCCAGCGTGGTGACCGATGGGCAGAGGACAGAGGGCGAGGGACACCCAGAGACCCGCTGGGGAGGCAGCAGCTCTGCCTCTGCTGGGCATAGGCAGCCGAGGGCCGGGGGCGGGGAGCCAGAGTTGGCGTGGAAACCCGGGGCATGGGGAAGTGGTGTCTACATGGTTTGCACGAGTAGCCGCCTGGCCACCGTGCCGGGTCCTCATCCAGGGACGCTGTTTCCTTCTCGAGGTTGTACGGGGCCTTCACACCGAGCTGCACCCTCAGCCCTTACAGAGACAGCATCACTCAGCCGTGTAGGCTGAGCTCAGATCGCATCCTCCTGCCTCAGCCTCCAGGGCGCTGGCTTTACAGGGTGTGGAGTCTGCAGCTGGCTTCTCACCGGGGAACAGACCATCCCACCGTCTGCAAGAGCACCTCACACTGGACTCCACCTGGCCGGGGCACTGGTGGGGCCACCTTGCCTGTGTCCACACTGTGAGACTCGCAGACCCCAAGACTACTGTCTGGGCGCCCCAGCCTGATCTCTGCAGGGCTGGGCGGCCTCCTGTGGAACCCTGTGCTAGGGACAACGGGCAGAGCTGGCTGGCCCTGTCCCTGTCCTCCTGGGGACCTGTCAGTGTGGGAGGACTTAGCAGGTCTTGTGTGGAGCTCGGTCTACCCCGTTGCTCGGTGGCGGGTCCATGAGCTTGCGGAGCTTGGCTGTGCTCCGAGCTCCTCCGGGAGGAGGCTGAGGCGGGAGGATCGGGACTCGGAGGCAGCCAATGGCTGACTTAGCCGGGCTGAGTCTCAGCATAAATTGAAGAGAAGGCTGGGTGTGCAGCCCGGAGTCTCATGTGAGGCCTGGGCTCAATTCCTTAGGATTGCAAAGGGGGGGGGGGAGGAAGGAAGGAAAAAATAAATTCACTCTGTAACCCTGTTTGGGCTGAGCCTAAAGGGAACGTAAAAAAAAAAAAACAGGGAAAGGGGTTGGTTCCGGCCTGGACCCCTGACCTTCAGCCTGAGCCAAGGTCATGCACTGGGCTGCGTGCTCCCTGGGGCCGCAGCTCGGCTTCCTCGCAGGGTCGCTTCCCGCCCGCAGCCCTCCTGGGCTCCCCGGTCGGTCGGGATTAGTTTCAGGGCTGCTTCATGGCACTGATTTTACTTTCTTTCCCTACAGGGGACCCAGAGCGACATCTGGGGGACCCCTGGGCCCAGCGCTGGTGTTGCCTCCCAGGCACCTGCTGTGTGTGGGAAAGGGGTCCCCGCGTTTGATTCTCCCACTGCCAGGCAAACAGGGCTGGGGGGAAACTGAGGCCTGGCTCCCCGGGAGCTCGGGTAGCTGGGGAAGCGGCCGGTGATTACTGTGACCAGTACTCAGGGCGAGCGTCACCGTGCAGCCTCTGGTGTCTGTCCCAGAGGGACAGAGGGTCCCGGAGAGAGTGTGGTCCGCCGGCTGACCCCGCTTTCCGGGGTGTTTGTGGAGCAGAGCCAGGGGCAGAGAGCTCGTGGCCGCGCAGAATTCAGCTGATCAGTGAGGTCGTGGGTCCCATGGCAGGTCACAAGGTGGGCCAAGCCGGCGTAAACCAGTGAGGTTGTGACGTGTGTAGTGGCTTGGGTAATGCACTGGGGAGGCAGGTGCCTAGCAGGGGCACAGGGCTGCCCCGAGGGGCTGAGCAGGGAGGTTTGGCCCCCACCCCTGGGTGCTTGGTGCCTGCTTAGATTACGCACCTCTGCCCTCCTCCCTGGGAGGGGTGCGGGTGAACCCTTCCTGTTCTCCTGAAGCCTGGCCTCCAGCCGCCGCTGTCACCATCGGGGAGACCCAGCCCTGCTCTTGGCCTGTCACCCTGTCAGGGTTGTAACTGTCCACTGTCTGCAGTGCTGGGGGCCGGGGACCCCAAGGGCATGGAGGGCTTTCCTGTTCAAAGTTTAGTCTGAGCACTGGGGAGCCATGGAAGGCTCAGGGTCCCGATCTTCAGATGTTGACATTTAAGCTTCACTGAGGGCTCTCCTGCAGGAAAGGCAGCGGGTTTAAGTGCGTTCTCTGAGAGTGAATTTGAGGCTGTTCCGGTGGGTACTAGTGAACGGACCAAGTACGGGGCACTCGGTGTCACCATGCCTGGGTCCCTGGGCCCTAGGGAAGGCCCCCAGGTTGGCTCTTTGGGTAAGGGGATGATGGAGGGCGGGGTGCCCTGAGGGCGGCTGGCAGGTCTCTGGGGGCACTCCAGCCAAAGAAGTTCGTGGTCCCGGGAGGATTTCGGGGTGAGGGTGGGGAAGACCTGACACCGGCGGGATTTGTTCTGGGGAGCCCCTGAGAGAGCTGAGCAGCTGCTGTGACGGCAGAGTCCCGCGCAGAAGTGACTGGAGGAGGTGGTCACCGGACAGCCGCAGTGATTGACCCATACTTTAGGCCTCCCTGTCCTGGCGTTTGCTTGGTTAGGAAGCTGAGGCAGGAAGATGCACTCTGGGGAGGGGGAGGTGGGGGGCATTGTCAGGGAGCGGGGGTTCTCGTCCTGCTTCTCATCCCTGCCAGGGTCCCCCTGGCAGCCCATGCTGGCCACAAAGCAGGTCATTCAAGGTCAGGGGAAACTTCCTGGGGGGACAGGCGACCCATGACCCCCACCCCATCACGGTGGCTGCTTCCTGTTTTGGAGTGTGGTTTCCCTGGGAGACAGCACAAGCCTAAGCCCAGCCTCTTCCCAGCGGCGCCTGACCTTTACCAAGCAGCTCGGGGCGCCCGCTCTCCTCTGCCGCTGACCTGGCTCCCGGCTTCCTGTTGCCCCTTTCCGGTGTTTTTCTGTATGCCTGTGCATATCGATTTGTTTGCAAAGACGCAGTCACCGTACAGCAACCAGCGTGTGTCTTGCCTTTGCCCTTCATTCTGAATCGTGGCTTTTCCCGGTGATTCAGTTTCTTTGAAAATGCGTCTTGCATCGTGTGGACGCATTTCCAGGCAGTTACCCTCTTCTGTTGCAGTTTTTTTTTTGAGGCAGGGACTCCTTGTGCAGCCGGGCTGACCTTCTGATCACGGAGATCCTCCTGCCTCAGCCTCCCAAGCCCTGGGATCGCAGTTTCTCTTGCATGAAGAGTCGGGAAGGGCTGTGTGACTTTGGGAAGACTCCCGGAAGCTGGAGCCACACTGAGCTTTCCCACCGCAGCCAGCGTGGGTGAAAGTGTCCCGGTGTCTGTCCCACCTAGATGCACGGTGCCCCAGTGCCTGCCTGGCATGGCGGTCTCCATTTGCTTCGGGCCCACAGGGGACCTCGGGCTCCTGCAGGCCTGCCTGTGGCCCCTTGCACCTGCCGAGCCCCTGTTCCGAGAGTTGCATGCACGAGACGGGGGTGGGGAGCCGGCTGGACAGCTGAGGGGGCCCTCAGTTTGCCTGTAGCCCCAGAGTTGTTCACCTGTGGCCTCACGGTGCAGTGACGTGGGTCCTCCTTGGGTTGGAGTCAGGGATGGCCTTGGCCCGGAGTTGACCCGGGACTCCTGAGCCCATGGGTGCTGTGCTCAGTCCCCACCTCAGTGGCCCAAGGGCATGAGAGGCAGGAGTGGGGCTCGGGACAGAGTGAGGACCAGTGACACCTAGGACCTGACCTTTACCTCCCGGGCTGTGCTGTGACAGGGTGGGGGAGGTGTGTGTCCCCGCAGCCCGCAGCCAGGACACCCCAGGAGGGTGATGCCACCCAGCTCCAGGAGGCTGAGTCAGGTGCCTCCGTAGGCGGGTGAGGGGAGCGGGCAGCCCCCCAGCAGGGTGTGGAAACCCCAGAGGGCGGGGGGAACAAAACCCAGCCAGTCACGGTGTTCATGTGCACACATACACACACACACAGACACACAGACACACACACACACACACACACACACACTCCCAGATGAGGGCCCCGGGTGCCCCCTCCTCCTGTGCCCAGCGAGGCCCCACCGTGTTGCTTGGATCCTTCTCTCTCACAGTTAACAATGCTTCCCTTTCCCAAAGAGCCCCCATGGCCATCTGTGGACCTGGATCTTCTCCCCGGGTGTCCGGGAGCCTCAGGGCCCTCCGGCAGCACCCCAGATGCACAGTGGTGAGAGCCAGCCTTCCTGTGTCTGGGCGGCGCCCCGCCCCCTCCAGGATGGCCCTGTCCCGTGTCCGGGTCTGGAGTGGACGCCGCCCCGCCCTGCCCGTCCTCTGTCCCCGTCCGGCCTGGCCTGACTTCCCAGCAGCCCGCACTGCAGCGGCACCGCCGGGTCTAAAATAGCTGCCGTGGGGCGGCGAGGTTTCCTGCTGGGTCGGATGTGGTCAGTCGGCCTCCTCCTCTCTGCCAGCCGCTGTCCTGGCGGCCGGGCACCGGCTGCTGGTCTGGGGCCAGCCCAGGTCTGAATCCTGGGGACCCGGGGAGCCCCGCGAGCCGTGCGTGTGGACACGGCCCTTGGGATCGGGGTGGCAGGCAGCGTCCGCAGCCTGGGGGTGGCTGGGGCCTGGGCGTCTCCGGGCGTTTAGGGGACCCGGTGCATGGTTCTGTTCCTAGTGTGTGGTGGTGGTGGGGGCATGCGCCCGGTTTTCTGTTCTAGGAGGTTGCTGGGTGGTGAGGGGCTCTTTAACACCGGAAATGACGCCCAGTGGAAGGAAACTGAAGTAGATCAACCTGACAGGGCCTGAGGCCTCTGGAGGCTGATGTTTCAAACTGCATCCCTTACCTCTTTCTTCATGGTGGCAAGATGACTGCCAGTGTCTGTCTAGCCTGCATCCCAGCATCTCAGCAACCTCACGAAAAAGGAAGCGTGTCCTTTTGAGCAGTCTTGGTAGTTTGTCACACAGTATGTGAACTCCAGGAGGGCAGGGATTTTGATGTTTTGTTTACTGTCCTATCCCCAGCTCTGGAACAGTGCTTGGCATACAGTAAATTAAAATAGATGTTTGTTGAACGAATAAATGTGTGAATAAATCTCTTTGGTGTGTCTGGGGTCACCTAGTGACCATGGAAGGTCCCAGGTGGGGGTATGATGCCGACAGAAACCACACGGCGTGGTCCTGGAGATTTGGGGTCTCCCTCTGGGAGGTACCATGATGGCCTGGGCTTCTAAATAGCAGAGGCAAAAACAACCAGGGAGTGAGCAGTCTGTAACTGAGTGAATCAGAACTAGGCCTTTGCACTGAGCTTCGGCCCTGTGCTTTTGACTTCGGGACAGGCTCTTGCCTAATTGCCCAGGCTAGACTCAGGTTTGGGCTCCTCCTGCCTCAGCCTCCCAGAAGCTAGGCTTACAGGTTTGAGCCACCAAGCCCAGGAAGGCTCAGAGTTTTTTTAAGCCCCTGAAACATGGTGTCATAGACATGAAATCTGGTGGCTGGTCACCTTCACTGTCCGTTCCAGCTGTCCTCTCTGGGGTCCAGTCACGGCTTCTCTGCCACTTCACTGGGTGACATCATCAGAACCAGAGAAGGCCGGCTGAGAAGGGCCGAGTTTCCGGAACGGCCCTCGGCTCCTAGGACAGACGTGTCTCCTCCGGGCAGAACAGAGCGCTCTTTCCTGGTGCTGAGACGGTGGCCGAGGTCCTTTCTGAAGGCCTGGGATTGTTCTCTGCTTTCCTGTCCACAGGCGGCCGCTGCCGCAGAGGAGCTCATGGCGGGTTGCTCTGTCCACCTCTTCCTGCCCCGAGCCGCATCGGTGGTGTCCTTGGTGGCCCTGGGTGTCCGGCAGACCCCAATGCCAGGTGCATCCTGGTCCCCAGCTGTGCCACCTGCGGTCTCCCTGCCGTGGCCACCGCCTGCCTTCCTGTGCCTGTGTCCCCTCTCAGCTGGGTCCTTCTGGTGGGACGGGTTCAGGGGTTCTGGGCGGCTCAAGACCTGGTCTCTGTCCTGAGCTCCGCGGGGCTGCTGTCCCGGGTCAGGCGGAGCCGACCTCTGGTGCCGCACGTGTGTGCCTTGAATTCTCTTGGGGACCTTGCCCGCTCCAAGCTGTGGTCGCCTGTGACTGGACACAGACTGGGACACCTGGGTTTAACCATGGTCAGTCACAGGGTTTAATTCCAGCACTTGCATCCCTACTGGGCCCCAGTGTCCAGGCCCCAGCCCCATGTCCTGGGGGGGGCGCAGCGTCCCCCCGGGGATCCAGTTGGCCGTAGCGGGTGTGGTGTGGAGTCTGAGTCCTGAGCCACTCGGAAGGGACTGAGCCTCAGTGCCCACGGTGACAGCTCGGCCCAGGACATCCCTGCCATCTGGAGGTCGGTGTGTCTCTCTCACGGCCAACGATCCGGCCTCTCCCAGCCCTGTACCCTGGCCCTTCCCGAGTCTGGACCCCGATCACCGTGGGGCTCTGGTGCCGTCTGTCCCCTCTGTCTCCGCTCCCTGTGCCTCTAGCTTCTCACCCTCCAGACCCTGTCCCTCCCCAAGGCGGCTTTTGTGACACCCATGATGCCTGGGGACACTCGCTCTCTGTGTGGTGCACACCCCACTGTTCACCCACACAGCCATCGGGGGACAGTGTGAGGATTTGTGAGCATGTTCACATTGTAAGGCTCTGATAAGTCCTCGCAGACCACATGACTGGTGAGCCCGGCACTTCCCAAACGCATCAGCCACAGCAGCACCTACCTGTGTGGCTCCGAGATGGTGACAGGGCACCCACTCTCTGCTGATGTGGACAGGCGGAGGGTGCTGAGGGGTCAGGGAGAACCTGGACGTCTTCGTCTGCAGGGCGGGTTTCCTGGCGGTGCCGACCTTGCAGGACACTGACTGGGCCACATCAAGGGTGCCCACGTGGGTGGAGGCTCAGGCGACGTCGGCCTGGTGGGGACCTGGACACCTGTGTCTGCATGGTGGTGGTGAGGGGCACAAAGGACGGGGTGTCAGGATGGCATGCAGCTGGGGTCACAGGACTCCCTGGAATCCATGTGGACTGCAGTGGGCTTTGGGGTGCAGACCTGGTGTCACCCCAGGACCTCACAGCCCTTTGGGGACTCTGGGGGAGCTCCCCGCAGTGTGGATTCAGCGCCTTCTCTGCAGAACTGGGGGCTGTGGGGGTGAGGTCCGCGGTCTAGGGGAGAGGAACAGAGCTCAGGACAGCTCAGCCAAAGCTGCCCGGGTCCCCCATCTCACTCGGAGGAAGCCCAGGACCTCTGGAAGGGGGGCACGGAGGGTGTGGTGGGTGTGGTCAGTGTCTGTCTCTCGCTCTGTCTCTGCTTTTGTCTGTCTCTGTCTCTTATCTGTATCTCTGTCTCTGTCTAGCTTGTGTGTCTCTGTCTCTCAATCTCTCTTATCTCTGTTTCTGTCTTTCTGTCACTCTGTCTGTCTGTCTCTGTCTCTCTCTGTCTCTGTCTCTGTCTCTGTCTCTCTCACCATCTCTGCCTCCGTCCCCCCGCATCTGTCCCTGTCCCCCTACCCCGCCCTGCAGCGTCCTCCGCTCTGCCCGGGGCCTGGCTGTGAGTTTGCTGTGTTCCCTCGGGGTCTCCCTCGCTGGGTTGGTTCCAGGCTGTGGTGCTGTGGTCACTCTGGCTGACCAGTCAGTTCTCTCTTGGGGAGTGGGGGCGCTGCCGCCCCACCCAGGGGAAATCAAAAGCCAGGCGGGGAAGAAAAGCGCATCGGAGAGAGGACCCCCGTGCGGACGGACCCTGGGTGGACCCGAGGTGACGAAGCCTTGGGCTTTTGGCTGGGCCTTTGCCTTGGTGGGGCAGCAGCTAACGGCTGGACCGGGCATGGTGTGGCTCTGGCTGGAGCACTGGGGCTCTGCTGGGCGTCGAGAGGCCTGGGTCTGGCCCTGGGTCTGTCTGTGGGCTCCGTGCCCGGGCGCCTCTGCCCTGACCCACTCCGGCTTGTGGGGACCCCATTGTCACCAGACCCCGGGCCCTGACCTGGTCCTGAGCACCTCAGCCTGCCTGGGCGGGAGCTGTGGAGTGGGGTCTGCTTTTAGATCTTGGTTTCTGAGACAGCGTTCCGCTGCGCAGTCCATGCTGGCCTTGAGCTCAGCTGGGGCCCAGGCTGGCCTCTTAGCGACCCTTCTGCCTCAGCCTCCCGAGTGCTGGATCACGGACGTGCGCCCCCAGGCCTGGTGCGGTCACGTTTGTAATACAGCTGGGTGTTTTAAAAGGCTTGCACTTGTTCGAGCCAGAGCCCAGGACCTGGGGCTGCCCTTGGAGGTGGCACTAAGCTCACAGCGGTATCAAACTGGGCTACGTGGGGAGTTCAAGGCCAGCTCAGTCTGTAAGGGAACACAGACAAACGAAAGTAAACATGGGGAGGGTTGAGGAGGCCGGGAGGGAGTCGGGGCGCAGCTGCTGCTTTGTTTCGGTTGGGCCTTGAACCTGTTTCTTTGGACACCGGTGATGGGAGCTCCTTTGTGCAGGTTGACGGATTCCCCAGGTGCCCAGGTTGTGGAGCCCTCCGTGGGAGGGCGTGGGGAGCTCTCAGAAGTACCTGTCCCCAGAAAACTGGGGTGCAGTGTGAGAACACCGACCCCCACTCCGTTAGCTCAGTCTCAGCCCTCCAACTTCTGAGCTCCGACATCGGCTGCTGGCGCTCTGCCGGGGCGACGGACCTCTGGTTTCCTCTGCTGTCTGGAGCCCCGCTGGGGTTACTGATGTGCACTGCTGCCCCTTTGCAATGGTGTCTTGCTGAGTTGCCCAGTTTGCTCTGAACCCCTGGCTCAGGCGATCCTCCTGCCTCAGCCTCCCGAGAGGCTGGCGCCAGGCCCACACCTCGGTGCTCGGCGGGGATTCCCTTTTGGTGTCACTGCCTGTGCTTGTGGGTCAAGGTCCAGCTGTGAGTGTCGCTGTGGACAGGTGTCTCGGTGTTGAAGGTTAAGATTGCACTGCCGCGGGCCCGGGATGTAACTCAGGAAACTTCAGGCTGAAAAAGTCGCTGGCACTTGTCTGTCACAGGGTTTCCTGCCCTCTGCCAAGTCATTTTTCTTAAGCAAAACAGGATGAGAAAGTGGAACAGAAAGGGCGAGGGGTGTCTGGCCATGCCCGAGCCTCTGCTGAGCTGGGGGCCCGGAGCCTCGGGGTGCTGAGCCGGGGCAGGGCAGCGCTGTGCAGGGCCCTTGCTGGACACAGCGTCCTGGCTGCGCCCCTCTGTGCCCGCACCTCCCTCCCTCGGGGCCCCTGCTCGGGCTGAGAGGCAGGTGACCCCGCGGGGTGCTGCTGGGACTGCACGCAGCCCGGGGTCATGATCACGGAACTGACTGTCTGCGGGGTCCGGGGCTGGGGAGACCGAGGTGGAGAAGCTGGTGGGGGCCTGGGGAGGGCTTTTCTCATGACCTCGCACTTGCCAGGCAGGTGCTTATGCCGCTGAGCTAAACCCCCAGCCCGGGAGGAGGGTTCTTGCTGGGTCACAGCTGGAGGAGAGAGACAGAGACGCAGAAACAGACATAGAATCAGACAGACAGGGAGGGGCCCCAAGCTAGTGAATAATCGCACGAGCCCATTCTTTGACCTTTTTCTTTCTGTTCTTTTTGATGGTTTCAAACAGGATCTTGCTCTGTGGTTCAGGCTGACCGTGAACTCACTCTGTAGCCAGGTTTACCTCAGACTCACAGAGATCTTCCTGCCTCAGCCTCCCAAGTGCTGGGTCTACAGAACCTGGCTGGAGTCCCTTCTGGGACAGCATCCTCACGGCCCAACTCCCTGTCCGCAGGCCCCGTATCCCATGTTGTAGCACCGGGATGACCAGTCCCACACGTGTTCTTTGGGGCGCTCTGTGAACCCTTCCCTGAGCACTGCATGCAGGGCTGAGCCCCTCCAAAGTCCTGCACCTGCATCAGGAAGCCATCTCATCCTGTCTGCAGGACTGGGGCGCAGCCCAGGGCTGACTTCCCCAGACCTCACAGGGTCCCCTCTGTGAATGCGCCCCCCCCTTTCTGGACTCTGGATGACATCTTAGAGTGGCATCTGGGGGCCCTGCTCCTTAGGCTGTGACAGCGAGTGGGGAACGGATCCTGAGGAAGCGTGGTCGTAGAATCTAGGGTGGCCAAAGCCGGGGTTGGGCCCCCACTCCTCAGGACGCCCTTAGGTGGGTTGATCCTTTGAGTCACCCTGAAGTTACAGTTCCCACCGTGGGATGGGGTGGGGCTGGTTGATTGGCTTAGTGAGCTTTTGAGTTCAGTCTTGGAAATATTTATGCAGTGCAGAGTTTTGATCATTTGGACAGTTTTTTTTGTTGTTATTTTGAGGTTTGAGTCAGGATCTCGCTGCATGGCTCAGGCTGACCTTGAACTCACTTTGCAGCCCAGGCTGGCCCCAAACTTGAGGCAGTCTTTCTGCCTCAGCCTCCTGAGTGCTGGATTAGGCGTGTTCACTGTGCCGGGTTGTACACCTAAGATCTAAGCTGCGGTTGTGGGGTGCTGAGTACCCTAACTCTCACTACAGCACCATGAGAAGGGTTCTGTTTTTACCCCGCTTTACCGCTGAGCGCACAGAGGCCTGGAGACGGTAGGTAAACTCAGCCCAGATCTCACAGCTGATGCTGCCCGGCTGCGCCTGGATTTGAACCAGATGTCTGCGGCCAGGGCACTCGCAGCGTCCCCAGCCTGCTGCTTAACATTCACGGCCCGCGCTGACCCACATGCAGGAGCAGCAGGTGACCGGCTCCTTCCTCCAGCGCCCTCCTCGTGGCGAGCCTCCTCTGTCTGCTCCCCGGGTGCTTTGGTGAATCATGAAGAACCCGAGGAGGAGGACAGGACATCGTCCTGGCCTCTGTTGCACGCCTGGTCTGGTTTCTGTGGTGAACCTGAGTGTGGGCGTGTGTTGGTGTGTGTGTGTGTATGCGTGTGTCAGGGTGAGCGATCATCCTTCCTTTGGTGGCCTCGTTCCCGCAGCCCCAGCCCAGCCCGCCAGCCGTGTCATGCCGTGACAGCACGTGCCTGTGACAGCACGATGAACGGGAAGTTGACTTGGTGTGCGTCTTTGTCATGTTTACTTTTGCTTTTGGATTTGGCCAGTGACAGTCGGGATCTGCTTTGGGTGCTGCAGAAGTGACCGCCAGCCGCAATTCCCTGGTGTGCTTCTAATATTTGTGGTTAGATTATTTTATTAACAAATGTTTCAAATTATACGGGAGAAGCACAGTCCATACTGCAGGTCGGGGACCCGCTGGGCTCCGGCCTCTGCTGGTCCATCAGTAAACCGTGGCTCCGGGCTCAATCTTGCTTTGTTAACGTTTGTCTTATTTTGGTTCCTTAAAATGAAGCCCCCACGAAGGGCTCATCTTCCAGACTAATGCCTGTGTATAATTAAAAAGAAAATAGTCCAGGAAACGGGGATCTGTTACGTCTGGGCCCCAAATCCAGGCCCCTGTCGTGGTGTTTTATGGTTTTCTGAGGAGCAGGGGTGGAGGGAGCCACGGGAGGCCCTGCAGGTCCCCACTGTGCTTGTGGTCCTGGCCATCTCCTCACCTGGCACCAAGGGACGCAGGGAGCTCTGGAAGGGGAATCCTCGTCTCTTGGGGCCTCTCGGTGACCCTGAGCTCAGTTCTCACCACATGACCGGACCTTGAGGATCACGGGTCGCCTTGGATGTTGGTCACACCTGGATACTCAGGCACTGAAGCCCAGATGCGTCCCCGATGGCCCAGGGTCTCGAATGCACTTGCAGGACAGAGGTGCCCTTCGGGTGGCCCCGGTATGGCCTCCTCCTAAGAAGAGGATACTGGGCCCAGACAGGCCATGTGGGCTCACAGTGCGAAGAGAGAGAGGTGCGGCCTGGGACTCGGCCTGTTGGCTTCCACGCCTGGGCTTTGTCACCGTACCAACTGCACCTCGTCCACGGCCGGGGTCCTTCGATGTGGCTGACTTCTTCCACGCCTCGCCGTGTGCCTGTGAGAGAGGCTTCCCGTCCTAGTTCTGCAGGGGTGGTGTCCACGCAGGCTGCTCCTCAGACATTGCCTGGGTTTCTGCAGAGCCCCTGGGTAGCTCTGGGCACCTCCCATGCCCCCACGCCTGGCCTTGTGTGCACTGGCCCTGGTCCCAGCCCTCTCAGCGGAGACGTCCCTGAGGCATCTTGGCACTGCAAGTTCTGACAGATCTCCGGCTGGGTTATCTGACTTGGCCGGAGGGCGTCTTTGTGCAATTTTTAATGATTTCCAGGAGTCCATTTGGACAGCTGTGGGGTTCTTTTCGAGTTCCCCACTGACGTTACTGGTCTTCCACAGCAGGAGCATTATTACTGTTTTTTATCTGGGTGTTGGGGTGCACTTCTGTGAGGCAGCACTCAGGAGGCTGAGGCAGGAGGATCACCTTGAGTTGAAGGCCAGCCTGGGCTACACAGTGAGACTGTTGTCTCAAAAAAGAAAAAAATCACCTTGTGAATTTTTAAAAGGAACTTTTACAGGCTGAGTACCTCTAATTTGAAACATGTGGCACTGGAAGGGTTTCGGATTTGGGATTGTTTCAGATCTGGGAACTTTTTTGCACATCCATCATGAGCTCTCTCGGGGGTGAGGCCCAGGGCTGAACCTCAAATCCGTTTGCTTCTTACACTTTTGATTCACAGGACCTGAAGGTGATTTCATGCGTACTGTCAGTAATTTTGCACACAGAGGTGCATGATGTGAAATATTCCGTGTGGTGTCCCAGCAGGCACACAGAAAGTTCCAGACTTTGGGTTTTTGTGGTGGGGTTGCTTAGCCTGTAACGCAGTAGTTTTAGGTGGTTGAGGGGGGAGGAGTTCTTTTTGTTTTATGTTGTTTTCAAGCAGTGAGAAGAGACAATTCCACAGTGAATGTCCTGTGATCACCCCCCCCCCCCCGGGCTCCCCTGCCCGTGTGGCCACTGTGGCCCCTGTGGACACTGCGGCCCCTGTGGCCACTGTGGCCCCTGTGGACACTGCGGCCCCTGTGGACACTGTGGCCCCTGTGAACACTGTGGCCCCTGTGGACACTGCAGGCCCTGCCACGCAGTCCAGTGAGCAAACTTTGCTGTCTCCTCCCAGGGTTCATTGAATTCAGGTCTCACCGACTGGAGTTCACTTGCTTTGCCGGTGGGCACTGTGGTTTTTTGTTTTTTCCTTTACATTGATCTGACCATGTAAAGCCAGCACTCAGGGGCTTCTTTTTTTGTTCCTTATTTGGTTTTTGGAGACAGTCTTGCTGTGTAGTTCAGGCTGGTCTCGAACTCTTCCTGCCTCAGCCTCCTGAGTGCCAGGATGACAGGCGTGTGCCACCACATCCAGCAAGCAAAGGTTTCTTGGCTGAGTGAGTCTCTACAAGGCTTCTTCCTCAGCTCACAGGCAGGGCGTTCTGTGGAAACCAGGGCTGGGGTGTGTTTGGGTCTGGGGCAGCATCGGGCAGAGTGAAGACCATACCAGCTACCAGGCCCCAAGAGCTGGGCTCTGCTGTACCCCGACCTGGGCCCTGTGGGGTTGGTGCTGGAGATACGGTAACCCTGAGTCCGGGTCCCCGGCTGCACTGAGCTGTGCTGGCCCTGGGGCAGCACTTGGGGTCCAGGCCATGAGCTCGGTGCCTCCTGTGCCAGACTGAGCATCTTTACTGCTCTCAGGGACCCGGGAAGGGAGCCCCGGCGAGCTGTGTCCTGGAGTGCATGTGACACAGATCTGTCCTGACGGTTGGAGCGCTTGACACACCCAGGGGACTTATTGTCGTGAGAATCAAAGAGACCAGAAGCCAATGGAGACCAAAAAAAGGGCAGGAAGGGAAGAGGGAAAACACAATGCTCGGGCCTGGCCTCCGGCACGGTCCGTCAGGCCGCCTTTATTAGGCTGCCCACTCGCCTTGCTGTCCCGTCTCTACCCGGGCACCTGGGACCTCCCAAGCCCCTGCACCCCTGTCATCCTCCCCAAGGCGCAGTGGGACTGAGCTCCCCGGGTCCCATCGGATGGAGCTCAGATTCTGCTGCCCTGCTGGGTGGCTTGTGGACCGCAGCTGCCCTGCTGCGAGTGCCGAGCGTGGACTGTTTCCCTGCAGGGCTGGCGCAGGGGCTGCGCCTGCTGGGCCTCGCTGGCCGTGGGTGTGCTTCGCCCTTTGATTTCTCCGTCCAGGGGCTGGGGCTCGGTCTCTCCCTCCTCCGTCTCTGCAGGCTTCTCCCGCTTTCCCGGCTCACACATCCGCCAGCCCAGAGCTCTGCTCTAGATCCATTTCTGGTCTGCAGCATCCGGTCCCCTTTACGGAGCTTGGTGCTTGCTGATGGGGTGCTGGCCTTGGGGTAGCAGTTCCAGCAGATTAGCCCCCACTTAGAGACTTGCAGCAGAGAGAATTCCGAATGGTTTCTTCAAAGCTGCGGACTCCCAGGCCGCAGGAGCCAACCTCCTGGAAAGCAGGAGGAAGGCGGGAGGCGGGACCTCTGCCCTCCCCTTTGCCTGCCTGAGCCTGGCTTGGCGTCCACTTTGCATTTCCGGGAAGTGGGTAGAAGAGGCTATGTGGACGCGTGCCCAGTGATTCAATGCATGGCCTGCCAAATGACCACTCTGCCCCCCAGCTGTGGCGGAAGAGGGTTCCCTGCCCTTGTGGTGGGGGTGGGGCCAGGGCCTTCAGCTGCAGGACGGTCCACCTCGGCTCTGGGCTTGGATCTGCCCTTGGTGCCGGTGCTGACTGGAGCAGCTCGGAACACATCTGTGCAAACAGAACCTGCTGTGAAGGCTGCCTCGCAGAGACCCCCAGAGACCACCAGGGCTCCCGGAGGATCAGAGGGCCTCCTGCCATCAGGGTGGGGGAGCTGGTCAGTCTGCCTGGGGTCAGAGCTGAGAGGGAAGATGCTCAGGAATGTCCCCGGGCGGGCTTTGCCCTCGACTCCAAAGCCTGGCTGCCTGGGAGTGAGGACCAGGGTCTGAGCACAGCCAGGGTGGACGTGTGTCCAGATCTTGAGGGAGCGGAGTAACCTCCAGGTCAGGACAGAACTCTGTGTCCTGCTAGGTAATCTCATGGAAGAGCCTGGGCCAGTTGATGGGGCAGAGACCTGCATGGTAGGCCCGGGTGGGCACCTCCAGTTCCTGCCAGGTGTTGCCGTGGTGAAATCAGACAGCACAGGGTTGCTCCTCGGTGCTGAGCTGGGTTCCGGGCCGTCACAGCTGGCACTGGGAGGAGGAAGGAGCCCGCTTCCTGCCGGCCATGCAGAAGGTGGCTGGGAGCCAGAAGCCGGTGTCAGTCCCCGTGGGTGGCGCTGGTCTCACCACAGCCCCTCTGCTCCCCAGGCGCAGCGCGGCTGTGGGCAAACCTCTCGCCCCTCCCTGCCCTGCACCCGGGCTCCTGGGGCAGCGCCTCACTGCCGGGGCTCCAGCTTCTCCCCAGGGCTCGGTTTCCTGGAAGGTGGGGGATGGTGGGCCGCGCACCTGAGCACCCGCTGGAGCACCTGTCAGTTGCTGTGGGGCAAAAGAAAGGCACCAGGGCCTCTGGGTGGTGCCATGGGATGGAGGTCACCCACGCGGGAGCCACGGTTGGTCCCGCCCCTTGTGCCGTCAGCCCTGTGTGAAACAGCGTGTGAGCAGGCGGGAGACAGCCCCTGCCAACTAAGGGCTGGTGATGACTGGAGAGACCAGTCAGGACAGAGAGAGGGGCCCGTGCATCGGGGTGCTCGGCAAAGCGGTCAGGAGGCAGCGCTGCCCACGGGAGCCGAGGCATCCAGAGTGTCAGAGTCCAGTGCTCCGAGGCCCAGGAGAGCAGGGGACCCACAGACCGTACCTCCTCAGGCTCGGTGGGAAAGGAACCTGGTCAGCGCAGGGGAGAGTGCTCAGAGTGGCACTGTGTGGGCCAGGTGGGCACCAGGTCCATCTAACCATTGTGGGAGGCAAATTGGGGATCAAAGCGAATCCCAGGGGGTGCTTGGAGCAGCCGACCTTGGGGTCTTTCCTGTGTCTCACCTGGGCTTGGGACACTGCTGCCTGGACTTTGCCCGAGGTGCCCACTCACCAGCGTGGCATGGTTGGGACCCGGCAGCTGAGGAGGAGCACCATGGCAGGACGGACAGAGGCTGTGGCTGGACAGATGAGGGTTGCTGGGGTGAGAGGATCTTGCGGGGCTGGGGACACAGCAGGGGCAGACACGTGTGTTAGTCAGGGATGCGCTGTGACTTCTGCCCCCATCCTTGAGCTCCGGATGCTCCTGACCTGGGATGCAAAGTGCCTGAGTGTCAGGGAGCCCAGGAAATGTCAGCTCTGCTTTCCGGTTCTTCCCAGGACTTCGACGGCAGCAGCCCTGGTTGGTGAGCAGTGGACTCCCTGGCGGCTTCCCGAGGTGCCCTCCGTCCCCGGGCAGCAGCGTGTCATTAGAGGGAGAGCTGGTGGCTGCGGTCCGGCTCGCCATAGCACGATGGTGGTCCTGCAGCTGTGGAGAAGTCCCGGTTCCCTGTCACCCCCAGCTGGCTGTCCCCGGCACTGGCACACCGTGCTCATGACACTAGCGCTGCTTGCTCGGGGCTGCAGGGCCACAGGACACTAGCAGGGTGAGAGCCACACACCCGCAGTGCTGCCGAGTCCGTCCCTGTGATGCCACTTCTGTGTCCCTTCATCTGGCACAGCCGCTCGGCTGCTGCTGTCTGAATTGCAGCTGAGGTCACAGGGCTCCTCGGGGGTGTGGCCTCCTGATGCTCATCAGCCCTCACTACTGGGAGAGAGTGCTCAGGGCTGGGGCCCTGGGATGGTGCCAGCGTGGCGCTTTCTGTGCATGGGGTGGGCTGGGGTTATGGAGGCTCCCCAGCTTTGTGCTCCCCCAAGGACCCTATTTCACCCCTGGGGTTTTGGTGTATTTGCCACTGTGATTTTCCAGCAGGTAAGAAGCCCTGCTCTGGTCCCTCTTGTACACTGGATGCCCGGCAGGAATCTGATTCTGTCTGTCTGTCTGTCTGTCTGTCTGTCCCGCACGCTCACACCTGCTTCCCCAGGGCTGCAGCCTTCCTTGGACTCAGGCTCCTTTTCTGTGTGGCTCATGGACCCTCACCTCTGTGCACCCGACCCCCTAACCGGCCCAGGAGACCGCTGTGTCTGCAGCAGTGGTTTGGTCCAGGGCTGTTCTGCCTCTCAGGGCTGGTTGTGGCCCTGAAGGCCTAGGGAAGGGTGCGGCCTACAGCTGGCACCAGCGGGCATGCAGCAGGGTGTAAATGCCCCGTGGTCCCAGGACACCCTGGGCCCACCCAGGGCATGGATCCACCCAGAGCCGAGACGGCTGTGGTGCAGACAGACGGGTGCGACCCTGGCCCGCTGTGCCACCCTCCGTCCGGGTGAGCAGACCTGGTGCGGCTGGCGCTTTGCTCCTGCCAGGCCTGGTTTCTGAGTAACTCAGGCGGCTGGAGCCACAGCTGGGCTTTCACCCAGTTTCCTATGACGCGCTCCTCAGCAGTCTTCCCTTTGCCAAAACAGACGGAGTGGGGGGCCTGTTGGGTCGCCCCACTCCCGGGCCCTCGGTGGGCACCGAGGCTGGAGCAGGACTGAAGTCAGCTCTTGGGGGAACATTCTGGGGAGTGGGGTGTCACCTTGTCACCCTTCATGGCCCTAGACATGGCCGTGACCTGGCAGTCAGCAGAGAGGTTCCCCGAAGTCGGGGCTCAGGGGTGACGGAGCAGGAGGAGCTGGATTCCCAGAGCCAGCACCGCCACCTGGGCCACGTGGCCTCAGCTTTCTTGTCTGGTACCTGAAGTCAGGCCCTGTTGGAGCATCATTCATGTGGTGGAAAATCCGAGACCATCCTGAGGCTGAACTTTACTTTGTTGTGGGTAGCGGGGTGGAATCGGTGCCTGGTGCCCCAGGTAGCACCACACATGGGCTGGCTGGGTCATCAGCGGACCCTCGCACCATCCCAGTGCCCGAGTTCTCATGGCCCTTCCCTGAGGTCATGGTGGTCTCGCAACAAGCCTGCAGGGAAATGCTGGCCATTGTCAGGGAAGGGAAGCCGGGCCAGGGCCGAGATGAAAGCCGTGGACCTCGTCACATGCAGGAAACGCGTCGTATCCCAGGAGTCCGGTGCTGTCTGGCCCTCGGGGGTCTGGCATGCACCCTTGGGGGTTGTGCCAGGGAGGACACGGTGCCCACTTCCTCTGAGCTGCACACCGGGTGCACCTGATGCCTGTCGGCTGGGCCTCCAGGTCCCAAGCACTGGACGAGGAAGGCCTGAAAGCACTGGGCCCCAGATGTTCTGTACCATAACCTGCGGGGGAGGCCGTGGTCTGGACCAGACCCTGGGGAGTCCAGTCCTGGGGCCTTGGAGGTCCTAATCCTAGTGCTAAGTTTGGGTGCCAACCTCTGAGGCCTGCACGGGAAGCCTGCCGCCGGGTGTGGGGCAGACAGCGTTGGGAGTGGTGCCCAAGCTTCCTGTGCCCAGCCTAGAGGAGGTGCCAGGGGGACGGGCACGAGCTGCACGGCTGCTGTCAGAAGGACTGAACTCCAAGTGGGGTAACCGCAAAGCCTGGCCGGAGCAGGCTGGAAAAAGTCATGGAGGTGTTTCCTGGTGGTGCAGGAAGGTTTTCATTTTGTTTTTCTTCACCCTGAGTGCTGGAAATTGAGCTCAGGCCTTGTGCATGCTAGGCAAACGCTCTACCGCTGAGCTCCATCCGCAGCCCAGCCTGGCGCGGTGGTAGTGCGTGTCTCTAGCTCCAGCCCTCTGGCAGGCTGAGGCAGGAGGATCCCGAACTCAAGCCCAGCCAACAGGCAACTTAATGATGTAAAGAGTAAAGAGAGCTGGAGAGGCAACGCAGCTCGAGGGCACCTGTCCAGTCCTCTGTACCGTCAGCCGGGCAGGACCTGGAGGGACGAGGAGCAGGCCGGGCTGGAGGCTCCAAGGCTGGGAGCCAGCAGACTTCCTAGTGTTGGTCACTGCCGGGAGGCGAGGGGTCCACTCTGCAGGACATTGGGGCCCTTGCTCCCCAGCCTGGGTTCCTAAGGGACCCTTCCCCTCCGTCTGTGGAGCGGTTGAGTCCGAGAGGTGGACAGGTGCGGAGGACACATGGCCACTGCCTGCTCTGGGGCGCCGGCGTTTGCCAGCCGCACAGCCTTGACTGTGCTCCTGCCCCCTCCGTGCCTCAGTTTCTCCATCTGGGAGACAGGTGGTGGCCACAGCAGTGCTGCCTCAGAAGCTGTGCCAGTGGCTCACCTCTGGGTGCCACAGGGCTGCTCTGGCCTTGGTCTCATAGCTGGGGGCTCGGGCCAGAGCCGGCCTTGTCGGGGGGGGCCAGGGTCCTTTGTCTCTGCTGCACACGTCCTGTCCTGCAGCAGGCGGCCTGGCAGGTGGATAGGGGCCTGGAGCCACCCTGGGAGGACTTCAGAGTCTCTCGCCCGGTGCCCAGTGGCCACTGGAGCAAGAGCCAGGTGGATGCTGCAGTGGGAACAGCCCTGAGAGCTCAGTGGCCAGGGAGGCCCTCCGGCCGGGGAGGGGGAGGACTTGGGCCATTGCCCCTGCCATGGACCCTGGGGCTGCCCTCCCTCCACGCATGTCCTGGGGGTCTGCAGCCTGCTGAGCCTTCACCCCGCTCTTCCTGCTGCCCAGGGCCCTGCCCACTGCTTGCTGAACCCCATCTCCTCCTGCTGGGCTCGGCTGCTGGATGTGGAGCCCCGCTGGCCGTGCACGTGATGCATGGGGCCTGGCAGCTCCGCCCAGTCTCCAGGCTACAGCTGCTTTGCCTGCGTGATCGCCTCAGCCTTTCTCCCTGGCTCCCCGGGCTGTGCAGGGATTCAGTCAGGAGAGACAGCGAGGCTGGAGGGCCAGTGCTTGTCACCCCAGCACTCAGGAGGTGGAGGCAGGAGCATGGCCTGGTGTTCCAGGCCAGCTGGGCAACATAGCAAGTTCAAGACCAGCCTGAACCACACAGGGAGACGCTGCCTCAGAAAACAAACAAACAAACAAACAAACATGGGAAAGAGATGGCAGGGTGCCCAGCTGTGTCTGCCAACAGCCTCCGGTGCTCTGATGGGGCTCCAATGTGTGTGGCACGTTAGTGAAACTGAATGAACCTGGATACCTTGAGATGTGCCAGAAATAACAGGGCCGCCCTGTCCCATGCTGGTCCTGAGAGACTGGCGTCTGGGTCATTCCCGGAAACCCACTTTGTGGCGGAGGCTCAGCTGTCTGCGTGGGTTTGATGATCACTCCATGTTACTAGGGTGGCCAGGCAGTCTTCCCAAGAGCTGACCCCTGAGCCCTCTTGGGAGCACACGTGTTTCTTTCCTGGGTGCTTTTTCTTTCCCTTGGTTGCTGCTGCTGCTGCTGCGGCTGTGACCTGGGGCACAGCTGGAGAGACTGCTCGCATCTCCCGGTCCTGGCGGGCAGCCTTCTTTTGATGAGTTTCTGAACTCACGTCCCCCAGGCGCGGGGGCTTCTGCTGCTGGGTCCCTGTGCACGCATGGGTTATGCAGCCCTGCGTGGATGTTTGTTTACGCCTCTCCGTCTGCTGCTGCTGCGTGGGCAGGAAACCGACTCTGGTGGACTCAGTACCTTGAGGAGGGCCTGTGGGGGGTGGTGCTAATTGCTACTCCTCAGTACTACAGCCGGGGAAGTGTCCCCTGGCTCCTCCCACCCCATCCAGGCAGCTTCGCACTGCGATCTATATTTCTCCCTGCCTGTCGTCCTGGCTGGGCAGCTGCAGCAGTTTGGAACTTTGGGCCCCCCTGCCATCCATGTGACAAAGGCCGGCCGATCTTGATGGTGGTCTAAGGCGGGGAGGAGGTCCGAGGGGGGCTGGTGGATTCTCTGGGGCAGGGCTGGCGAACCTGCGGCTTCTGAGCCACAGTGGGCCGCTTGAGTTGTTGAGAGCTCTCCAAGGTCCGATGTCACGGTTCAGTCCCTGGAGGTGTCCCAGGCAGGCAGACCCAGCCCTGTCCTTCCCTCCCTTTCTTCCCCAGGCAGCTGGTGCTGGAGGAGCCGTGCTGTGTCTCCCCGCTCAAAGGGACAGGAACCTCTAACACATGAGCCCTGAGAAACCTTTCCTCTTTTTAAGCTGACACCCCAGGTACTTGTCATAGCGAGGGAATGGTGGCCAACGCAGCCACCCTGCTTCTTCTGTGTTTCAGGACTCAGGCTTTTTTCCGCTTGTGGCTCTGCTGTCTTTAAGGGAGACATCAAGGTCATCCTGAAGGTCATTACCTTTCTCAGCGGCTGGCAGCAGGGGGATAAGGATACTGAGTTTACCAAGCCTGCCAGCCCGTGGTCCTGGGGGCATGACATGGGCCAGCTCAGCACCTTGCTCTGCACCCTCCGTCTGGTCTCCAGGTTTGCAGCCAGGCTGTCCCCGCAGTTGACCGCTGGTTAATGCTCAGGCTCTCACTGACCGGCTGCTGTGGGGACGCAGGGCCCTTCTTGCCCGGATAATGCCTGCCAGATCCGTGAGGGCCGACTGGATTTTTGGAGCGGAATTTCACCTGCCTGGAGCTGCTGACTGCTGAATTCAAAGACTGCGGCCCGCTTTGCTTCCTTCTCTTGTGGAAGCACTGACCATACGGCGTGTCCTCCTGGTCACCCCAACGGACACGGCGACAGGCTGACGGGGCGGACAAAGCCCTGCCTCAGTTTTCTTGAGAAGCAGTTAGAGATTCTTGAGATCATAGACGGGGCGGTCTTTTTTAATAGAGAAATCAAGAATTCATTGTAAAGTATTTTGATAGCTTGTAATTTGAGAAATGTTCTCACGAGACCCATGATTTTATAGATTTTGGAAATTTGTGCTTACTTTAAATGGGAAGGCTGGAGGGGGGCTTTAACCATGGACGTCTTGGTTTGTTTTTTTTAAAGCTAAAATTTTGTGGTGTGAGATTCCCATCCATCAAGGCGTCACGGGAGGTGAGAGGTGCAGGCCGTCGGGATGAATCTCACCGAGAAAGAGAGCAGTTACACACCGCGCCAGAGGCGATGGAGACAGGCGGAGCTGAATCCACCCCAACTCTAGGCGTGCCTAACCTAAATTCCCTCTTCCTGAGAAGGAATTTTCGTCCGTCTTGTTCGCTATCAGAATCTCTGCCTGCTCCAAGCCAGCGTCCCTTTTCAGGAACGTGGGCTGCTTCCAAGTGTGCAGGAAATTCCGGGCGTGGGTCCCCGTGTGCAGGTGGTCAGGGAAACTGGCGTGGAGCTTGCAAATCCAGAAGCACATTTCTGTCTCCAGGAAGGGCTGCCTGCGTGGGCCATCACGGTGTCCTGATGTTTCTTCTGGGCCGCCTCTTGCTTCATGAGCCGCCACGTACTGGAGAGCAAGTGCCGTGGACCGGCCCTGCGATGCTGGACCGCGTGGGGCCAGCCAGTTTCTTGGCTTTGGTCTTTTGCTGAGGCCCAGATACATCAGCTTGCTCGTGACATGGTTTTTAAAAATAATGCTTTGGAACCAGAATGTTCTGGCTGGCGAGTTTTCCAGCTGCTGGAAGGAAACCAGCTTGGGCAGAGTCTGTGACCACGGGTGAATTATTTTTGCTCTTCAAGCCTCCATTTCTTCACTTAGAGATTGGGGTGCTGGTGCTGTCTTTACGTGTCTGGAGTTTCATGTGTGTTCTTAACTGAGGCAGCGTCAGTGCTGAATACTGTTAATTATTATAAGTAGAGCTATACAAAGTCACTATAAGTAAGAGGTTTTTAATGTTACAGGTTACAAGTGAATCAAAATAAAATATCAAAAGCAGTCATTGTTAAGATTGTTGACTTGTAGTAACTGACAGGATGCTTTATAGAGGCATGTACTGACCATACTGTTCAAGGCTCCTGTTATTTATAAATCAAATTCCACAATCAGTAAGTTGATTACCGAACATCTGTGATATCTCAGGTGCTATGCTGGGTAGACTTGATTGAAAAGAGCACCAGATTGACAAAGTACAGCAGGGTCTTCTTCTTGTTCCTTTTTTTCTTTGGTCTTTTTGAGACAGGGTCTCCCTAATGCAGTTCAGGCTGGCCTTGAGCTCACTGTGTAGCCCAGGCTGCACAAGGATCCTCCTGCCTCAGCCTCCCAAGTGCTGGGATTATAGGTGCATGCCGCCACGCCTGAAACAAGGCAGGGTCTCCAAAGCGTTGTAGTGGGGGTAACCTGATGCCTCAGGTTGTCCTGGGAAGTCCTGGTTTATGTATTAGGGAGCCCTTTTTATTTTGAGAAGCGTTCTGGTTCAGGAACCAATGATACGTCACCAGTACTGGGAATCGTTGAGACAGAGGGAGATTTTTTAGTCAAGGAAATCGGAAGTTCTCTGAGCAGGAAGGAGCTAGTAAAAAGTTTTATTCGGGTGGTTGGATCCAGGTTGGATCAGGCTATAGGAGAGAGGAAAGGAGGCAGAGGGCAGGAGCCTTTGGAGGTACAACCTACCAATATGGTGGGCCAAGTGGAGGCGCCATCTTGAATTCCAGAGCAGGAAGCAGCAGCCTCGGGTGCCCGGGCTGCCTGGCCTGAGTTTCCCTAGTTTGCATGTCTCCTGTTTTCACTGAGGCCTGACCTTCAGGGTTTAGTATTTGCTTTAAAAATTCCCCAGCAAGAGGATATCGGGATTAGAGAGAAGGGTTGGTGGCCGCCACTGTCAGATGGGGAGCAGCCAGGCCATTGGTTTTACGGCCATTTCCTTTCTGGTTCTGGGTGCACCGGCCTTAGGGTGAGTTCAGGGCTCCTGGGGTATTTCTGTCCATGCTTCAGAATTACCTGGTTCCTGTGGGGCGGAGAGCTAGGGGAATCTAACCCGTTCTTGGCTGAGATTTTAGGGTTTGTTTGCTTTTCTGTGCTGCGCTTCCCATATTGCTTGCAGTGGATTCGGGAGAATTATAGGGCAATATTTTATATGCTAAGTTCAGACCTTCGGATTTGGGATGTGGGTCTTTCCTCTCTGAGTGTGTTTGCATTTGCTTTGAGGATCTTAGTTGCCATTCAGGGACCGTTTGGCGGAAAAACAGGCAGTCCGGGGTTGGGCATTAGAATAGAAACCTGTGTGCTTCTTAGGAGCCTCTACCTTTCGGATGCCCACCGGCAGCCCTGGCAGCACAGCCCATTGTCTGTGTCGAGCCTGTTGTGGTTGCTGGGTGCTGCATGCTGGCCCGCTGCTTTGCTGTTTGTGTTTTTGTGCAGGAGACTTGGCTGATCTGGTGCAGCGCACTGGAAGGCTTCCCGCTAACTCCCGGCCAGTGATGGAGTCATTGAGGTCCTCGAATCCGTCCTGGACAAGGGTTGGTGTCACCCCACTAACCGGAAGGATTCTAACAGTAGAGGCAGGAGGAGAAGGCTGAGGGTACCTGAGGGTTCGGTGTCTCCGGGGGTGAACTGAGGCAGAGAGGGACGTGGAGAGCCGACCTCCAGGGCTGGAACCAGAAGGGGCTCTGAGTTGTTCTGATGCAACGTCGTCTGAGTCATCTGAGTGCGTGGAGCTCTGGCATAGAGGAGGGCACCGGGTGCTTGGCCCAAGGACCCAGTCTCACCCATTTCCTGATTTTGTATGGTTCAAGCATTAGCAATTGTATTTACATTTTTAAATGATTGAAAAAAAAATCAGCCAGGATGGTGGTGCATGTCTGTAATCCCAGCACTCTAGAGGCTGAGGCAGGAGGATCCCGGTGAGCTTGAGGCCAGCCTGGGCTACACAGTGAGTTCAAGGCCTGCCTGGATTACATAGCAAGACCTTAACACACACACACACACACACACACACACACACACACACACACACGCACGCACAAGGAGAACATTTCCTAATAGATAAAAATTCTATGAAATTCAAATGTCAGTGTCATAAAATAAGGTTTCATGGGAACTCAGCCTCACTCACCGGTTTGCATGTTTTCTGCCTGCACTGGGGGCCGTGTGATGCCATCGTGCCTGTGGGATGTCCATGCCACCCACAGGACAATTCCATATTTGCCCTGGAGTGCTGCAGCTTCCACAGGTCTGGGTTTCCCCGAGTGGGAGAGGGACCCCCCCGCCGGGGTTTGTTCCTGCCCCAGCGGAACTCGGTGACAGCTGGGGACACACAAGGTCTGAGTGTGGCACTCGGGAGCCTTTGAAGGCCTCGGGCAGATGCCTAGCTCCAGTCCCTGCAACCCATCCCCTCGCTGTATGGTGGTGGTCGAGGGCACGGGAGAACCCCTGTGTGTCACCTGGCAGGGGAGAGACTCCAGGTCCCAAGACAGGGCTGGCGGCCTGGTGTGGGCGGGCACGGAGCTGCCATGCGCTGGGGACCAGGGAGAGCTGCTGCTGCTGTTGCTTCTGCTTCTTTTGTTTTTGTCTTTTTGAGACAGGGTCTTACCATGCAGCTCAGGCTGCCTTGAGTGCACTTTGCAGCCCGGGCTGGTCTTGAACTCTCAGTGACCCTCCTGCCTCAGCCTTCTGAGTGCTGGAAGATTACAGCCTTCTGCAAGAACTTCTCCTTTTTATATCCGTGATCTGTATGCGTTTGCCTTAAATGAAGCACTTTACAGTGTGATTCGGAGCTAAGTCCTTCCATCTTCTGCAAGACGGTGTTACACATTTTAATAGAAATGATTATTTTCTCAAAAATGTTGTAAACCCTTCGTTTTTTTCCGGGGAGGCAGCCTGGGTCACAGAGAGCTTGGAGGCTGGCGTGGAGGCCCCAGCAGTGTGTGCACTGCTCCCTCGAGTCTCCGCTCTAACAGAGGTGCAGCACCTGTGCTTTTTGGGGCATCTGAGAGCAGCCGAATGGATTGTCTTTGATTGGGCTCTTGGGGCCGAGTATGTGGTTTGGCTGCATTGTCTAGTGTGGACTTACTTTAGGGAATTTCCAGGAAAGACCCTTCGCACGAGGGTACAAATTAATGTTTTCCCAGTTTAATTACAGAAGTTTTTCTAAGGAAGCACCTTTTAGACCCTACCTAACACTTACTTCCTGTAGCATTAGGGCCCAGCGTACTGGAGGGAGGCCCAGTAACCGTGCCGGGGGCAGCAGCCAGCTGTCCACTGCTGAGGGTTGGTGAGGCCTCTTGGAGGATACCGAGGGGTGTGTCTGTCTGAGGGCTGTCATGGCTGCCCGGGCTCCGCCCTCTCTCCAGTAACCACCAGGCCTCCAGCAAAGTGACCCCAGGAAGCCTGCTATTATAGCCCTGGCTTGATGGATAAAGACCGGTTCTGAGGTTGCATTTGACACCAGCATTTTGCACGGTCCCCTCTTGGGTTTGCTTGGTCGGTTGATATTTTCAATACCAGGCTGCAGCAGAGACACCGTAGGGGTTGGGCTTGCCAAGCCAGAGCTGCTCGTGTGGAGGCAGCCCAGGCTGCAGGGCCGGGCCTGTCTGGGCAAAGCTTTGCCATTGGTTGCACTGGAGGCTTTCTGCAGATGCAGGTAGCGTTCCTGAGGGACACGATGGTCTGGTTTTCCATGGGAGCTACTTGGAGTGTGTGTGAGTGCATGCATGTGTTTGCGTGTGTGTTTGAGAGGCCTAGCTGTGCATGGGGCTGGAACCCAGAGGGAACAGGGTCTGCAGGGTAGCCTAATGGTTAGGGGGCCACTTAGCTTGGTGGGCGCGGTGGTTCCTATAGGAAGGCGGCTTCCGTGGGACTGTGTAGGTGGTGTCACAGTGAGAGGCACCGCCCACTGCTGTGTAGTGGTCACATAGCCAGTGTTTAAACACTGAGTGTACAACAGGACAGATGGCCTTGTCCCCTGAGCTGCTGAGGCCCTTGATGTGGGGGATTCTGAAGGTGTCTTGCTCTATTCAATGCCGGGATCCTTTTCCCAGGGTGTGCGCTGGCAGCTCTGTCCTGGGGCCTGGGAGCAGTGCTCTGTGGGGTGAGGGGTGAGGCCCACAGAGGGCCCAGGCCTCCCTGGGGTCCGCTCTGGAAGTCATACACTCTGGGGGCTGTGCCAGGGAGGCTGCCCCTGCCGGTCCCTGGCCTCAGAGACCTGTGGCCGGCTTGTGTTGGTGCAGACTTCGATGCCCCTTTGGGGTGTGTAGGTCAAAGGGCAGACGCTGAGTCGGGGGCAGGTCTTGCTGGTGGTCTCCTCTGTCTTACATGAAGGAATCCCAGTGTGGCTTCACTGGATGGCCCTTTGCTCCTGCAGCTGCTTTGAGTGAATAATGAGGAGATGGGGTAATGCTGACCTGGGTCTGGCCCCTGTGCCGCTGCTTAATGCATATTTATTGGGTGGGCGGGCAGTCGCCTCCCAGACTTGCAGAGGGACGTTTGCAGACACAGTGGAGCGAGAGGTTCATTCAAGTCAGGGTTTCTCTGGCTGCCTCTCTGGGGTCTCTACCCCGCTTAACTCTTTGTTCCCCGTGCTCCTTTCCACAGTGCATTTCCACACAGGAAGCCCTGGGCAGACAGAGTCCAAGCGGCTTGGTCTTTCCCCTGCTCAGCATCTTGGGGTCCAGTCCCCCTGCCTCTGTCCTGCCAGCCTGCGTCTTCCTTGATTTCTTCTGTCGTCACAGAGGACCGGGAATTTGAAGCTGACTGTGTTCCTCTGGACCCACAGGCAGGCGACTGACTGTCCAGGAGCGTGCTGGGTTGGTGGGGTGCCTAGTGGGCGGCAGTTTGGGCCTCCCAAGGCCTAGCTGTGGCCGAATGGGAGTGTCCTGTGTTGGGGACCAGTGTGCCTCGTTGTTCCATGTGTTTCTTTGGACACCGAGGGAAAGTGGACTGGGATTGGCTGCCTCGAAGGACTGGGGTGCCTTTCCTCTCCGGGGTGAGTACCTCCTGCCTCTGTCCCTCCCAGCCTGCGCCAGGCAGGGCTACAGATGGACAGACTTGCTCCCCCAGTTCCTGGCTGACTGTGTTCCTAACACGCACGCTCCTGGAGCTTGCAGACACGGGGTGCCTGTTTGCACTGGGGTTTCTTTCCCGGTTGTATTCATAAGGTGACATTAGATCGAGACTTTCCTTGTCTGGGTGCTGGCTGCCGAAGGTGTTTGTCCCTGGGGTGTCAGCTCTGCTTGTCACCCTTTTTCTGAAGGTGGGGAGGTCTTCTGTGCAAATCAGGAGCTCAGGGCGGGCTTTCTGGGGGAAGCCGAGGAAGCGAGACCTCATCTGTGCAAGGTTCGGCAGATGGTTTGCTTCCTGGGTAGGTGGGCGTGAGCGTGCCAGCTTCACCTTGGGGTGACCGCACAGGGTCATCGAGGCATCGTAGTCACCCGCGGGACTTGAAAAATTCCCCTTGGCCAGACATCAGCCCTCTGAGGCTGCTGACCCTCCCGAGTTCCCAGGGCAAGTCACCACCCTGCGCTCAGAAGGGTGCATGATGTCTTTCCAGATGCCTGACAACATCTGGAAACTGGGGCAGATGGGTTGTATGTTTTCCTCACTATGCACGTGATTTTTGGGTTGAAATATTCTGGCCATTGTTGGAAACTTGCTTTGGGCTGTTTTACAGCAAGTTACAGCTGAAGGGTGGGGGATGGGAACAATTGAGAGAGTAATTATCTCAGGAAAGAGGCGGAGGCGCGGACGCCTTGCTCCTTAGAGAGGGATTCTCCATAGTGATAAGGTGGCTGGCTGTCTCTATTCAGGCCACCGCAGGGTCACTGTGGGCACAGAAGGCCCCTGAGATGGCTTGGGGATGAGATACTGCGGTTGGCCTGCAGTTCCTTATCTGGTTCCTGTGTGTGGCCGGGATTTCTGCATCTCGCTGGCTGGCTGGGGCTGGGAGAGCGGTTGCCGTTTCCTGGAAGCCTCGCAGTGCCTTGGCGCGAAGCGGGCAGGCCCCGTGAAATCCTGGGCTCGCGCTCGCACAGCTGGAGACTTCACGAAGATGGAATCCGATCCCAGTTTGGAATTTACCTGGGCACAGCGCGGCTCCCCGGGAGGCCTAACATGTTCCCGCTGGGCACAGAGAACCGGATCCGAGTGGGACGCAGAAAGCCCCTCCGTGCGCCCTCCCACTTCCTGGTTCTGTGACCCTGGACGGGTCCTTGCGTTTCGAGTCGTTGAATTTCGGTTCCTTCATTTGCTGAAGGCCACATTCGTGCCATTTCCTTAATTTTCTCCTGCGGAACGTTATTTCGTGTGAAATTGCTTTGCAAAACCACAGAGCCGTGTGTGGTTCCTTCCTGAGGAAGCAGTGCTCCGCTGCTAAGAACCCTGACCCCGCTCAGGGGCATCTGAGGGCCTGGCTCCTCACCTGTTGTGTGCATGCGTGTGTGTGTGTGTGTGTGTGCATGTGTGTGTGTAACATGGCAGGTCATTTGCATGTATGGTTTTTGGCTTTTTAGTCATCTGCAAGCCCTGCAGGGCCCAGGCGCTTTGGAAAAGGGTCTTGGGACTCGTGGGTGGCTTTGCAAGCCCATCTCATGACCAGTGTTTGTGGGGGAGGTGAGATCAAGACTGCATGCGGCTGGGACCCCACCAGCGCCGGGGTGCAGGGTTCACAGGATCCGGAGTGTTTCAACCCCTGACCCCAAGTGTGTCTCTTCCAAATGACAGTCACTTCCCACTGCGGTGACTCAGGGTGGGAAGCTCACACGGAGAGGATTACACATGCATCCTGGTGCCAGCACACAGGGCTGTCTTCCAGGAAGATTCTCTGTGCTCGGCGTGTGTTTGCTACATGGGCAGTCGTGGGGTGTGTGGCAGCTGGCGTCTGTGAGCCTGTCCTTGGGAAGGCAGAGTTCAGTCTCTGTGCACATGTGGCCCTGTTGTCACTGGACCAGAGGGATGTGCAGCTCGTTCATGCTTCTGTCTAAATCCAGAAGAGAAGGTTTAGCAGTGCATCTGGAGAGAAAGCAGGCTTAGACACAGAGAGTCTCAGCCTTTAACCACTGGTATCCATGTCCTTTCTCTCATCCTCTCTGTCCATCTGTCCATCCGTCCTTTTATCCACCCATCCACCCACTCACTCATCCACCCATCCTCTCCTCCATCACTCATCCATCCTTTTCTCCATTCATCCGTCCATCTGTCCATCCGTCCATCCATCCGTGCCTTCACTCTCCATTTAGGCCTGTGGTTATTGTGTATGTACCACGTACAGGTTCTGTACTTGGCTTTGGAAATAAGAAGTCAAATGAGACAAGTTCTCTGCCTTCAAGGCTCCTGCAGCCCTGGGTGCAACAGATGTTTAACTAAATTCAAAGTCAGGTTCTTCCTCGGCAAATACTTACTTTTATTTTGTTTTGGTTCTCATCGCTCTTGAATTTGGGAAGGAAGACAGGCAGCCATTGTGACATTTCGCTTGTTTTTACAAAGCCAAGTCTGGAGTTGAGTTTCATGTTTTCCATAACTCTGAGCACAGTGTAAGTGGTTGTGTCATTAAACCGAGGAGGAGAGGAAAGAAATGACAAAGCAGAAAACGGTCACCTCCTGTGACTAACGGTGTGGTGAAGTGTTCATTAGGGTTCTTAAAGGTTATTTGAAGCTTCGTAATAGATAATCTTCAAGATCACTTTCAGAATCAGAAGTGAAGTTCAATGCCAAAGTGCCTGCTGGGTCCTGGGAGCCTGGGCAGCAGAGTCCCTGGTTCCAGTTGCACGGGGACAGGCCGTTACAGGGAGTGGGTGACATCTAGGGGTGATGTTGCAGACCTGGCTTTGCCTGGTCCGCTGTTCTCCCCCTGTGTGATCTTAGGCGGGTGATTCAACTCTGAGCCCCAGTTTCCCGCTCTAGAAGAGTGGGGGCGACAGTACTTACTGAGGGTCTTGGTTAGTCTTGCCTCATGGCTGGGACAAAGCACCGGACACCCAGAATGAAGGAAGTTTATTTAGCTCACAGTTTGTGGAGGTTTCAGTCCATAGTCTGCTGGCTCCAAGGCAGGGTGGCAGGGCACCCGGGCAACACTTCAGGGCAGCAGCCAGAGCAAGCCTCTTTCCTCCCTTATACTGTAAGCAGGCTAGCACGCCTGGGGCAGGTGTGGCCCTCACACCCTCTCCCTGCCCTCCTCTTCACAAAGTAAGGAGCTGGCTCCCTGCTGAGTCTTCAGTTAAACTTCTAAACCTGTCACGCAGTGTATGTACCATTACACTGAGAGAATTGTCACAAGGGCGGGGTGAGACCTAGTGCCACTGCAGCTCTGATCTGTAGCAGACACTTGGGGGATTTTGATTTATTAAGGCAGAGGGATTAGATGGTTTGTGAACCAAGGGAAAACTAAATACAAGTGAGCTGTTCTTAGTCCTGAAATATGATCCAAAATGCTCCAAAATCTCCCAGAGTGCAGACCAGACGAGATGTCAGGTGTGGAAGATTGCACAGCTGACCTTAGGACAGGTCACCCACAGGACGTGTAATGCTGCCTTGCTGGTCAGTGCAGGACACATGGGAAACCTGGGTGAATTCTGTGTTTCAGCCCGGGTTCTGTCCTCAAGGCACGGTGTGATAGATGTGCAGGGATTAAAAATCTGAAATCCAAGCACTTCCAGGCTGAGCACTTGGGATCAGGGTGCTCAGTCAGTCCTGAAGACTGGAGGAACTAACGGGGTGCTGAGCGTGCCCCAGACTGAATTATCATCCATCCTGAGCAGTTAGGGTTCACCTGTACCTGCATTAATATCCCTGCTGGGGGCAGGGCGCAGATGGACCTGCAGGTCAGCGCCCCTGCAATGTCTGCATTTCTGGGGTGGGAAGGAAGCGGCCGTTGTCAGTGGACACCCTGCCTTGTTACCAGGCCATCACTGCAGGAGTAAATCCACGCCAGAAATTACTTCCAGCACAAAGGCAAATTGGTGATCGGGCCTAACATTATCATTATCATTATCATTTTTTTTTTTTTTTTTTTTTTTTTTGAGACAGAGTCTCGCTGTGTAGTTCAGACCAGCTTTGAGCCTACCATATAGCCCAGGCTGGCCTTGAACTTGGGGCAGTCCTCCTGCCTCAGCCTCCGCAGTGCTGGGGTTATGTCCAGGCACCACCACGCTCGGATTCTATTAGTTTTTTAAAGATCTAAAATCTGTGGTGTAGCACGTTCAGAGCAGTGGGGATTATTTTCACAAATGGATGTTCTTAGAAATAAAAAAGGGGACGGGAGAAATTCTCTTGTTTTTTCCCCCACTATAGAAAGATTCTGTTCAGAGAGGTCTTGAGCCTTTGTGACTTTGTGACCCAGTTGGCCTCTGGGGTAATAAACCAAGAGGCATCTGGGGCTGGACACTTGATTTATAGGCCGCCTCCTTTCCTGAAGTCGCCAGGCTGCTTCCTGGGCTGGCCCGGTGGCTGAGGGCTGAGGGCATGTCCTTTGAAGTTCCTCTGGGGGCCGAGTCTGCCCCTGCTGGGTGTTAACGGGCTTCCTGCTGGGGCTCATTTGTGGGGGTGCTTATTAGAGGGGGCTGCACGGGCCCAGGGCTCAGGCCTTTGACTGGGCTTGGGCATCACAGAGTTCTCCTGTCTACCCTGAAGGCCTCCAGGCCCTGTTTGCCCAGCTACTGGGCCGCTAGGACCTGGCCATACAGGAGGCTGTGGGTGACCAGGACCCCCTGAAACTTACTGGAAGGGGGGTCCTGAAGACCCTGTGTGAACCCCGCTCAGGAAGGCACAGAGTGGACTGCAGCAGAGTGACCGGCCCCAGCTGAGCAGCCAGGGTGGGGGGTCCCTCCCGCTCACGCCATGTTCCCCCCACCCTTCCCCTTTACCTGTGGCCTCCATCCTCACCCCCAGTGCCCCTTCTGCAGGCAGACCCATTCCTGTCAGTCCCTCCATCCTGCTTGCTGCTGCCACCACCCCAGGCACCTGGCCAGTGGCTGTCTTTGGTGGTGGGGTCTTCACAGAGGAATCAGGCCAGGTGGGAGCAGTGGGGTGGACACGGTAGGACTGTGATGTCCTGTAAGAGGGTGAGATCAGGCCACAAGGGAGAGGCCGGGAGAGGACATGGACACGGAGAGGTGGCCTCAGGGGACCCCACCCAGGTCGCCTTATCTCCTGGCCGCCCAGCGGGAGGAGAGAATGGCTCTGTTGTCCCAGCTTCCCCCCTGCTGCTGGTGAAGGGGAGTTGGGGAGTCTCTGCCAGCCCTGGGGAGTGGGTGTCGCTAAGGCCTCTGGGTGCTTTTCCACACTGGGCAGAAACCCTTTCCCTGGCCCGCTGAGTGACAGAGGAGCAGGGGACACACTCAGGACTGATCCCGGGGAGCCCAGCTTAGTGGAACTGGAGTGAACCCCAAGTCCCCATCATCAACTGCTCCTCTTGTTAAGGCGCTGTGTGAGGAGGTGACGTTTTCTTCTAGCAAGAATTGCTGGAGGGTGATGAATGGCCTGTCTTCTTTCTGTCACAGTGCTCATCTTTAAAAGTTAGGGGAGGCGGGGTGTGGTGGCTCACCCCTGTAAACCTAGCATTTGGGAGGCTGAGGCAGGAGGATCATTGCAAGTTCAAGACCAGCCTGGGCTACAAAGTGAGCTCAAGTTCAGCCTGAACTGCATAGCGAGACCCTGTCTCAAAAAGACAAAAACAAAACAACACACACACACACAAAGTTAGGGAATGTAGCAAAGAAGATCACAATTTTGAGCCCCGCCTGGGCAATTTAGCAACACAGTGAACCAATGCCTCAAAATTTAAAAGTTGAACAAGGGCTGCGGGTGCAGGTGGACCCACAGGCAGTGGGTTCAACCCTCAGCACCCACCCCCAACATCAGGGGGTGTGGAGGTGGATGGAGGGTCGAGGAACCCCCAGCTGAGCACCCCACCCCAGTCTGGCTCCTCTTCCTCCTCCCTGCGCCTGTGCAGTCTCCCGAGTTAATCTCTGGGGGCCGCCCCTTCTTCCTCGTGATGGCCCCTGTTCAGGCCTTTGGGGCCCCCTGCCAGCACCCATGTAGTGACCACTGTGTCCCCGTTGGCCCTTCTCCTCCACCCTGCACGTGGTGCAGATCCGGGTCACCAAGAGTCCTCCTCAAGCCTGGGGCCTGGGGCGCGCGTCCTGGGCCTGGGGCAGAGGCCATGCTGTCCCTGTGGCCACTGGCAACCGTGGGTTACTCACAGGCAGAGTGGTCACCTGTTGTCACGGGTGTCCTGGGGCCACACCCCCAGCTGGCTCTCCTCTCACTGTCCCTCTCTGGCTCCCCCTTAGCAGCAGCCCCTGGCCTCCCGTCTGCCCTGAGGTCAAGTTCACAGGTCTTCCTGTGAAGATCCCCACTTCCTATAGCTAAATGAGCCCAAGCCAGTGCCGGGGACTGGCCTCTGGGTTATCTTATGTATTTATTTTATTATTTATTTGTTTATATATTTATTTTCAGTACTGGGAATTAAACTCAGGACTCTGCACTTGCCAGGCTATTTTGGTTTAGTTTAGTTTTTGCTTGTTTGGTTTTTCGATTCTGGAGGTTGAACCGAGGCCTCTGCACTGAGCTCCATTCCCAGCCCTTCTTGGTTTTTTCTTTGGAGACGGGTGCCTCACAAAAGCTAGGAATGTAACTTGCAATCCTCCTGCCTCAGCCTTTCTGGGTGCTGGGTGACTGCATTGTTCCTGTCTACACAACAGCCTGGACCTAATGGCTCTCAAAAATCTCTAGGGGCCATGCTCAGATGTTTACACATCCAGTTATTTAAAAAAGTAGCCCCAGAAGCAGAATTTCAACCCCTGACTGCTTACTGTGGGGCCCCCCCCCACCTCTCCTGGCCGTGGCTGAGGACGAAGCTCCTGCTGTGACCCTCAGGGCGTCACCTCCCTCCGCCCCAGCCCCAGGTCCACCCTCCCGCGGGCTCCCCTCAGCATGGCACCCGTGTTCACCATGTGCCCTGGGTGGCTCATCCTCCAGGACATCACCCCTGCTGCCCTTTCCGTCTCTTTTCCTGGACTGTCCAGGTCGCTGGACCCTGCACCCTCACAGCTTCGCACTTTGTCTCACTCACAGCCTTGCACCGCGCTGAGCCTGTGTGCTGGCACCCTGCCCCCCTGGGGTGCGGCCTTCACTGACCTCCCCCCCAGACTCGCACAGGCCGTGGGTGGCTGGGTGGGGGTCACTCCTGCTCCTTGCGGGGCTGGAAATGTGGGCCCGGATGTGATTGCCAATCAATATTTAATATATTGATGAGAACTGAGACCCCAGAAATCCCCTGAGGCAGCAGCTGTCCTGAGGGGCAGGCAGGAGGAGTCTGCCTGTCTGTAGTGCTAGGTCCTGTCCCCCCCCCCCCCCCGCCCCGCCCCATGGGGATCAGCTGAGGCTGACAATTGAGGCGTTTACTTAGAAACTGAAATTCACTCTCACCCTGAAATCCCTTCAGAGAAAGCCCCTGGTAGTCAAGGAAGGTTGGGGTAAGCAGAGTCTTTTTTTTGAGACAGGGTCTTGCTATGCAGTTTGGCCTGGTCTTGAAGTCACTTTGTAACCCTGGCTGGTCTTGGACTTGCAACGATCCTCCTGCCTCGGCCTCCCCAGTGCTGAGGTTACAGGCGTACATCACAAGACATATTTTTTAATAGGGAAAGAGAAAATAAAAATGTGATCTCTGTAGGCATCTGGCTGGGTTCATTTTGAAGTAAATGAGCTCCTTTTCCTTCACTGTGACTAGCATCCTGGTGCTGCAGAATTTTAAGGAGAAATAAATGGATTTAGCAAATGAACATGTTCAAGATCTCTGGGAGGAACTGCGTTCCTTAGCTCAGGATGTGGTTTTCAGGAAGGAAGGAGAGTGGCGGGGTGAACCTGGACTCCACCTCATTTCTCCTTTCTTAGGAGACACAGGTGAGGAAACCCAGCCCCAAACCCTGCGTGGTTCTCTGGGAGCCGCCTCCTCCCCACTCCCCCAGAGCCAGCGAAACAGGGCAAGGGCGGCTTTACAAAGGTGTGCTTCCAGACTGAGGTGGGTCACTTGCTGCTGAGTGACTTTTAAATCAGTTCCTGTCAATGAAACCATGTACCTGAATTTCGGGCAGACCCCACTGAGCGGGTGGGGGAGCCACTGTCCCCTAAAAGTGCCCTCCCAGGAAGGACAGACTCAGTGTGCTTTTGTCCGGGCTGGTCCTGTGTGGCTGCCGCCTGGAAGGAAGCTCTGCGGATCTCCCATCTGCTGGGAGCGTAGCTCGGTGCGGAGCTCTTGCTTCGCCTGCATCTGCCAGGAGAGAAGAAAACCAGTATCAAAGGCTGCTGTGTGCGAGCTTCCGTTCGGGGGATTTCATCTGCATGCTGATTTATTAAGCGCCAGAACTTAAGAGCGCCAATCTTTTTATTTTCTTTGATGAGGGAGCTCAATTATTCTTCTTTCAAGACAGCTGGGTTGCTGATTAGTTATGCCACCCCATTAGGAACTTGAGACGAGAGTTCTGCGTGTCGTGAAAGGCAGCTGAGATTGTTAGGTGCCCCAGGTCGGCCTTTCTGCTGGTCACCGCGGGCTGTCAGTGGTCCTGGTTGGAGCTGTTCCTCCAGGTCACGGTGAGAAGGTTGTGCCCAGGTCCTAGCTCCCTTGGGAGGCCTGGGGCCGAGTCCCAGCTCAGTCCTTTTCTTAGCATTAAGGTTATTAGTGCAGGTTGCGGTGCGTCCGTCGAGTGGGTGTCTGTGAGTGCGGCGTCCTACTGCATCTCACCGCCCCACCCTCCTCCTCTCCTAGTCCCCTTCTATCTGCCAAAGATCCGCCTTCCTGCTTCCTGGTACTTAGCTTTCATTTTAGTCTTCGATTTGCCCATGCGTTGGGTTTCCCAGGAAAACCGTGCGATGTCGAAGCTCGTGTGTCTGGTTTATTTCACTGGACATCATGGTCTCAGGGCGCGCCGTCCTGCTGCCGACTGACTTCTTTACGGCAGAGAGGTGCTCCATGGCGCTTCTCTACCTGTGCCTCTGCTGGTGGAGGTGTGGGCTCTTTCCAAGACGGAGCAGTTAGGAACTGTGCTGCTGTAAACACGGGTGTGCTGTGCTGTGCTGTTCATGTGCCTCAGGGACACGTGATCCCCTGGATATCAGGGCCCAATCCGGTGGGATCTGGAGGTACCGAGTCTGACACCATCTCCATTCTGGGGCAGCTTGTCCTGGGCCCCCCTCGTTCTTGGGGCTCCCCAGTGGCAGTGCATGGGGTTACCCCTGCAAGCTGTGTTAGAGTCACGGGATCCTTGTGACCGGGGCTTCCCAGACTTCTGCCCCGGTCCTGATGGGGTCAGCAAGGGTGCTGCTCCTGTGCTCCTGATGACATCCTGTAAACCAGCAGTGACCTCAGAGTTATTTCCTAACTGCCTGGGGCATTCGTTTCTGGCGCTAGAGCAAATTGAATTTGTACACAGATTTCTGCATCAGCGTATGAAGGAGACCAGAGCTGTGGGTTCAGTGCTCATAACAAGCGGATTCCTTCCGGAGTCCTGCACTCAGCAGTGTGACAGGAGGGACAGACCTTTCCGCTCTGCTGAGTTCACTTTTCAGGCCAGCTGTGAGTCCAGCCCTCACTGAGAAGAGCACAGAGTGGTCAGCTGTGCCTGGAAGTGACCAGGTGCTACTTAGATAAAGCTGTTTAGTTCCCTGCCTCAATTTCTTAGACAAAATTAAGGCCAGGACCTGGAGGAGTCTCCTTGCCTGGTGGGGACAGGCAGGAGATGGGTTGAGGGGTGCGTCTTGGAGACAGGGACTCCCCAGGGCTGGGCAGTCTTGTTCTGGAGGACGAAAGCAGTGGGCCTTTCCTCACTGTTGATGGGGCAGAGTGCGTCCTCCGCCCCACCCCAGCTTGGTTTGGGTCCAGCACTGATGTTCACACACCCAGGACTTTGGTGGGGTGAGGTTAGTCTGTCCTCCTGTGGGTCCATGCCCCTGCACGTGGGGCTGTAGGACCACGCACATGGCCCCAGGGCATGAGAAGGCAGAATGCAGGCCTCCTCAGGCCTCCCTCTCCTGTGCAGCGCGCTGGTGTAAACTGGTCACACATCCAGCTCCTGTTCTTCCCGTTCACCCACGCGGTTCTGTGACACGGTGCGTGCGGGCTCCTTTGATCTGGTAGGGTGTGGCTTTTGATCGTGGCAGGGCTGCCTCTGTCCTGGCTCAGCGCCTGCTGAGCGGCTTCACCCCTGTGCCTTGGGGTCCTCCTCTCCCAGTGCAGACACAGCGGGCAACTTCCTAGGGGGCAGAGGAGGGTATTTATAAAGTCTCCTCCTGGAGCCGGGCAGGCAGGGCTGGTGGTTGTTATGGCGATGGGCGATGTTCCCTATCCTGCCTCCTGATTGGACGAGCCCTCCAGCCCACTTCCTGCCTGTGTCCTCTGTAACCCCTTCCCCATGCCCAGGCAGGTGTGCTGGCTGGCAGGATGGTAGCATAGTGTCTGCCCACAGCTTCACGTCCTGCCTTGGTGTCTGGGGATTCTGAGTCCGAGTGCTAATAGGTTTAGGGCTTTCTGGAATCCCACGGAGGGCAGCTTTCCTCCAGCATCAGGTTCCAGCAAGGCAGGGGCGCTTTTGGCTCCATATCTGGCTTCCAGTTTCCATCGTCTTGAGACTTTTCGGTACGGTGGCCGGAGAAGAGCTCAGAGGACAGGCTGCACGTGTCGGGCTGCTTGGCTTCCCTGACCTCCTGGAGGCGGAGGTGGCCGTGAGAAGCAGCGAGTCCCGGCCACCCAGGCATCCAGTCAGCCTGCAGGCGCCCAGCGTAGATCAGCTCTGCCCTCGAGGTGGCAGTAAGCGGCTTCCTGTACGCCTGTCAGTGACCGGTAGTGACAGGCCCCCGGGCCGGGGCCCTGGTTGGCAGCCTGGTTCTGGCTTCCTCAGGCGGCTGCTCCTTCCCACTCGAGGGCACTAGGGTGGATCTGTGCCTGCCGTGTTCCCCGTAGTTTCCAGTTGTGCAAAACCTTTTCAGTGCATTCTTAACGTCAGGAAGCCTTGGGCGTAGAGGAGACTTGCTTAGACGGCAGAGTCCCTGTACCGGTTCTAGTTGCCCTGGTTAATAATGTCTCCATCCCTCCTGCACATTGGTGGTAACTCACAGGCCGGTGTCAGTCTATTATCACTCCTGGGAGTCCGGGTCAGAGAGGTGAGGGGCCAGCACGTCCCATCCCCTGCGGGCGCGCTCTCGCTCTGAGTCACCTCTGTGATGCTGACCTTCGGCTGGGTAGTTAGTGGTCAGTACTGGCAGTGGTCAGTGGCTAGTGTCCTAGAACTGCACTTCCTCCTCTTTCCACACGGCATTCTTTGGGAGGAAGTCGTTCTGTGCGGCCCACAGAGAGAGAGAGAGAGTGTCCAAGGGCATCACTGTCTTCTCAACTTCCCCGGCCTCCGCTGAGCACTTTCTCTGTGCAACATCCGTGGACATCCGCTCAGATTCCTTCCACGGCTGGGATTGTAATTATCTTTTCTGTGTGTCAACAGCATGGGTTAATTGGCCAGATTAATGGGCATTTGGGGTCAGGGGACCGCCCTGGCCCCTTTCCAGGGCCTGTTGGACCTCAGTGTCACAGCCTCGTTTCTGGGCAGCGGTCACCAGCTGTATTTTGAGAAGTGCTGGTTTTTGAGCAGTGGGGCCCCAGATGTTCTAGCAGTGACGGACGGCCATGGGGAGGACTCACCAGGCACTTCTCCCATGGGAGCTGGTGTCACTAGGCTGATTCACATCACAGAGCAGCAACCGCCTGGTTCCACAGGTGTAGACCTCAGGGCACCAAGGACAGCAGTGCCTGGAGCAGGCTCACAGCTCAGCAGGCTGCAAAGAGAAACATTATCAGTGTGTTTAATGGCTCTTGCCTGCCCCCCACAACGGACTGATAACCCCGTTTCTCACTTTGCTGCTGTGCGGGAGTCCAGGCTCTGGAGCGACATAGCTGGGTGTGTCCCTGGCTGTGCACCTGGCAGCAGTGGGACCAAGGTCTTTTTACTTCTCTGTCTCTGCATCTTCCGGAAAGGGGTTGTGATGGTGGCTCCTCCAGGGACAGGGCGGGTCTCACCCTGGGCTGTCCACAGGGCGGGGTGACTGCAGGTGTCAGTGTAGGACTCAGAGTCCCGAATGGAATTAATATGCAATAAATTTGATTCTGAAATCCTCCTATGTTTTCATGTTTTCATGGTAATTGAGGAGCCCTAAGAAGATGTAGGAGTGTCCTGGACTGAGGGAGCATCACCATGTTTAGCTAAGAACCATCAATTCCAAGATTTTAAAAAGATTTTAGCCTTGGTTCCATGGCGCTGGGGACATGCTTTTTGGGCACAGCCGTAATTTTGCAAGGAAAGAAGGAATGTACGTGTGCGTGTGCATGTGCGTGTGCATGCCAGAGACTGGAACCCTGGCCATCGGGCCACCAGGTGGACCACTGGCGACCTGTGGCCCCTCTCCTCCTGCATCTGCCCTCACCCCCAGGGTCTTGCTGTTTTTTAATTTTCAGAGTGCTCTTCAGCGTATGTTTGCAGCACACAGGGGTCACATTCATTGTGGGGAGCTGGCATCGTAATGCTTTTCTTGTCCCCTTCCTCTTGTGCAACCCCTCCATCACTCTGTCTCCTTCCCATCTGCAAAATCACCTGGATGACGCTGACTCAGGTCCTTGCCCTAGCAAACTTGGAAGCAGCTGACCCTATGTCAGGGAGCGCTGGGCCCACCTGCGGGTGGCTGAGGGTGTAGTGCTGGGCGGGAGCCCACAGATCCGGGCTCTAATGACAGCCCTGACCGCCGTGGAGGCGGGGCTCCAGATGGCAGGGAACATCTCGTGCCCCAGCTGGAAGCAGTGTCTCCACTAATCAGGCGTGAGCGTGCATGCGAAGGGTGGAGTGGAATCGGAGCTCTCCTGCAAAGATGCTGTTTCAGGTCAGAAAAATGTTTTATTCCTCTAAAGTGTTTTGGTAACAAAGCCAACAGCTATAGCAGAACTTTTGAACAAGTATTAGAAGGTGGCGCAGTGGCCCGGAAACGTCTAGACACTCTGGTGTGTAAGAATGAGGATCCAAACGCAACGCTCTCACAGAACGTCTTTGAAGTTGGGGAGAAGGAAGTGTCTAGGCTTAGCTTCAGCAGGCTTTAAAACACGCGAGCCAGGTGTGTGCGTGCGCTCCCCACCCCCACGTGTGCTGTCTCCTCGGTGACTGGCTGGCAGGCCTCGTGTCTACCGCAGAGCGGCCCCGGGTCTGTGACATTACCGTCTTGGGTCTGGCTTGACGGGAGACCCGTGTCATCAGGTGATGTGTGTTCATCCCGAGTGTAACTCCTGTGTAGTCATTTTGTTTTCATTGTAACAAAAGTAATGCTGGTGTCCTCTGGTGTTTGAATATTTCTTTGGAGACAGGGTGTCTCTACGTGGCCCAGGCTGGGCTGAAGCTGCCGCCCTCCTGCTTGGGCCTCCCGGGTAGCTGGGATGACCATGTGAGCCACCTCAGTGCCCTTGTGGGAAGGGTGAATATTCACGTGCTGAGCTGTGATGTTCTGCGCCGGGCTGTGGATGTTCCCAAGGAGGACTCAGGCAGACCAGGAACTACATGGGTGACACCACTGCATTTCTGGCTTTCTGGCAACTTTCGGGACTTTTTGATCTCAGGTTTTGGGCCGTGGGTTCGAGCTGGGATCAGCACTGAGATCCATTTCCTCCATGGAGGAAGGCGAGGCTGGGTGGGTGCCCCCGCAATTGACCAGAATTTCCCGTGAGCCACTGACTGCATCTCCAGTACTCACCCCCAGGACAGGGTCTGTCACCCCCAGACAAGGACTCGGGTAGCTGCGTGTACCCACTTTCCCAGCCAGCCCCGTCTCCAGTGGTTCATAGGGACCGAGGTTCTCGGAGTGTATGTACCTGGGTGGGAACTTAGGGGGAAAGACCACTGCGCTTGGAAAGAGGGGAGAGAAGCCGGGGATACAGCTCAGTGGCTCAGCGCCTGCCTGGCAAGCGCAAGGTTGTAAGTTTGATCCCCAGTACTAGAAAAAAAAGAGGGGAGATTTTGCTTCCTGCTACAGCGTGGGTAACCCTTGAAGATGGGGTGTGAAGAGCCACACACAGAGGGATGTAGGCTGGGGAAGGATGGCGGTTGCTTGTGGACTGGGAGGGTGTGTTGAGGGGTACGGGGCGAAAGGTCAGAGAGACCATAACCATGCAGGGACGATGGACACACCCTGCCAGCGGGAAGTTTACTTGGCGCAGGGGAGGGCTCGTCGTCGAGGACAGAGAGCAACCCCGAGGGGAGGGAGTCATAGGCTTATAAGCCTGGAAACCACAGCGGGAGGCGTGGGCCCGAGGGCCAGGACAGCATCCAAGGGGCACAACAGGTACATTTTGGGGTGGAGCTGTGAAACCAGGAACACCTCGGTGGGCGCTGTAGTTCTCCAGAAATACACGGATGTCTTTGTGGTCGGTGCTGTCAACTGCTTTTGTGGCTGGGTTTTGCTTTCCTCCTGCTGCGAAAGCTTGTGGGGGCAGCTGAGCTGCGTCCTCTAGCAGGCTGCACCCTTTACCCCTCCTCCCCTCACCCAGATGCCCTTTCACGGGGTTCACTGGGAAGGGGGGGTGGTGGTGACCTTAGCCCAGCAGTGTGAGTGTGTACAATGCTGCCCAGCTGCACGCTGAAAACTAGGTGCGTAGCTGGGCGTGGTGGCCATGCATGATCCCAGCACTCTGAGAGGCTGAGGCAGGAGGATCCCAAATTCAAGTTCAGCTCGGGGAACTTAGCAAGACCCCAAACACCCCAAAACAACAGCAAGGACAACAACAAAAACGGGGAAGTAGCTCAGAGCAAAGGTGCCGGGACTGACCCCAGTGCCATGTGTGCAAACACACACACACACACACACACACGCACACACACAAACACACACACACACGCACGCACAGTAAAAACGGCCAGTGTGACATTACGTACACTTTGTATACTTTTCAAAACGCCCTACCTCGACACCCACACCTTCATCCAAGCCCGGGTCATTTTGAGGAAGAGATACCAGCCTAGTGCCAAGAGCCAGCGTTCCTTGAGAGAAGGTTCTGGAAACTCCTGGAGGAGGCGGCGGCTGCCAGGCAGGTGGGCAGGTGGAGGGAGACCCCTCACCGTGTGCGTCCTTTAGTGTCTTTCATTACGGACTCAAACCACAGCTCCTCCCTTTCCGTGGTGAAGGCCGATGGGGCGCTGTGAGGCAGTGTCTGCCCGGGCTCTCTGATAACCTGCCCGCCCATCTGCTGAGCTCAACACATTCTGCACCTGCCTCGGCTTCCCTTCCTGCCTCCGCCCTGCACTGGTCCCGCGTCTGCTTTTCCCTTGGCCCAAACCAAGACGAAGCAAAAGAACAAGTTCAGAAGAAGTCAGGAGACAGCGGTGAGCAGGCCGGCGCCTGGCTCCCCTTGGATGCCCGGCTGCGGTCCAGGGCTCCGACTCCCGTGAGGGTCACAGCCCCAGCCTGCTGGCACCTGTTGGATCCGAGGCCTCTGCAGTTTGAGTTCAGTGGAGCAGAGATTTCTGAAGGGGTGATATCCATGCGGAGCAGGAGACCTGGTCCTGGTTTCTTTCACAGAGACAGGGGAAACCAAGGGGAGGACTCATGTTTCATATTTACAAGTTTTATTAATAACAAAGCACTTGCCGGGCGTGGTGGTGCATACCTATAATCCCAGCACTCGGGAGGCTGAGGCAGGAGGATTCATTCGAGTTCGAGACCAGCCTGGGCTACAAAGTGAGTTCAAGGCCAGCCTGAACTGCACATCGAGACCCTGTTTTAAAAAGACAAAAATAAAAAATAAAGTGCTTGGGTCTTGTGGCCTCTCCAGCCAAGGCTGCTTTTTTCCTCTAGCTGGAAACAAACCCCAGTTTGTGTGGGGGGGGTCAGTGAGTTTGGGGTTCCTGAGACCAGGGAGGAGTCACCGGTGCGCTGATCCCAAACCGAGGAGGGAAGAGGGGAGTGCGTTAGGCGGTCAGCCAGGAGCTGGCCCGAGGGCCCAGGAGCGGTGAGATTTTCCGAGCAGCGTGGGCGGCCTGGGAGCTGGGGTGGGTTCCTGGGAGCCGTCCCCTGCCAGCCAGCAAGCGCCAGCCCCTCAAACTGACCCCACGACGGGTGGCAGGAGCAGCAGCAGGTGAGTGAGCAAAGGGACTTCTGTCCCTGAGCAACAGGAAATCTTAGGCGGAAAGGCACGATCGACAGAGGCTGTGTGGCTTTGCCTCCGCCTTGCTGGCACCTCCGTGTTGGTGATGTGTGTGTCCCGCAGTGCAGGCTGCAGTGTCGCAGGGCTTGTGTTTGTATGTATTGGCCTGCTCTAGCTCTGTGACCTTGGATGAGTTATTTTGTCTCCTTTGGGCTTTCATTTCTGTATCTTTAAAACGTGAATTGGTACAGTATCTGTGGCATGAATTTTTTACGAAGATTAAATTGTTTTCTTCCTGAATTAAAATCCTTTTGCTCCTGCTCCTTGCTTTTTGCACGCAGTCTGGATGCCTGGAGCTGCTGCAGCTCTCCTGTGCCTGTGAGGTACCCGAGTGGGCCGGGACCAAAAGGTGCAACTGCAGGGTCCTTGAAGACAGCTGGTGGCCAAAACAGACCCCTCCCCAGACTTCTGGGGTGGACCACTGACTTGCTGTTGTGTGCAAGTATATTAATGGATACAGCTTTGCTGCCTGACTGTAAATCATTTAAAGCTGCAGCCGTGAGAATTCACCCTTGCGACACGATGTCCCCCACTTAGTAGGTACCCCGTGGGCCATGGTAGGAAGATGATGGTTGGAGAGGGGCAGGGAGGATGGGCCTGTGTGCTGATAAATGATTAACAGCTCTCCGGGAAATAAGAATCTCTGCTTTGTAGCATTTATCTGTTTCCCTGGTGTCAGTGTTTGCATTATGACCGACTTCAGGGTACTGATGTGGTAGTCCTGTGCTCAGTACTGGCAAGAAGTGCACACAGGTGGCTCTCGTGGCTCGTTGAGGCCCACTCCAGGTCACTACGAGAGGGGCAAAGGAAGGAGAGAGAAAAGCAAGAGCCCCCTAATATTAGTCACCGTGATAGTGACAGCTGCACCAGCGGCAGTGGTGCCGAACGGTCCAGGAGAGTTAGTCTGCTCCAAATCCCCCCCCCCTTCTCCTCCTTGCTTCTCATTGGACAGCGCTGGTCACATGGCCTGACCTAGCTGCAAGAGAGGCATGGAAGGTTTACACAGGGCAGGCTGACGGCTGGCTGGCCCAGAGCACTCGTGCGTCACTGCTGAGAGCAGGGCTCCTTGGCCCCCAACACAGGCAGGGTCTGCCCGCCAGGAGAAGGGCTGTGGAGGGCGGACAGGAGTGTCTGGAGGGCTGGGGTGAGGCTTTTTAAATAGAGTGGATTAGTTTTTAAACTCAAAACTGCCTTTTGGTGAAGCTCACCAGCCCTGTGGTCCTCAAAATGACAAAATGCTCCCTATTTGCTTTCTGTTCTGTGGATACCACTCTAGACACGGAAACCTGCCTCGCTTTCAGGCAGAAATGGTTCTTTCTCTTAAACAGACACTAAGCACAGTGATAAAAAGGGGAAGAAACGAGCACATGCAGCTCATGAGGATAAGAAAGCACCAGGAGCGCCCGTGTGGGGTCCAGGAGGAGCCCAGGCCTGGCTGGGGTAGGTGGGGGGGTTCAGGGGGTGCTGGGACTGCCCCGCCTGACGGAGCGCCCGGGCCCTCACATAGCTGCCAGGCCAGCTGTTTACATCCGCATTCAGACAGCTCCTGCTTCTGGGTGGGTGGAAAGCACAGACCAAAAGAAAAAGGAAATTGGGGCACTGCTGGGGCGAAAGGGAGCACCTCTGTAGGCTTAGCGTCATCTGCAGAAGTTCTGTAGATTTTATATCCTGGCATCTTGTTTCCTAAAGCCCTGAATGTAGATGATCCGTGGGTTCCACCTCGTCACAGGCCCAGAGAGGGCAAGCAGGGAGCGAAGCACGGCTGGGGACAAGGGTGGCCCTGCTGTGGGCTCTGGGCGCCTGGGCTTCCTGTCCTGCTGGAGGTGAGAGCGCTCAGCTGGAAGGAGGGACCGAGCTGAAATGCTGCAGACTGCAAACCATCTGTGGGGTCAGCGTGTGTCCTTCCCGACCGACCCTAGGGGCCATTTGCTGAACCCACTTTGAAGGCGCTAAGGCCGTCCTGAGGGGCACTGTGGAGGTGCTCAGTCCTTTGTCTGAATCTATGACCTGCAGCACAGGAGTGTTGGCCTCATTGTTTGACAGGGATTCAAGCCCCGAGGCGCAGCCCTCGCTCACCCTGGGGCTTCTGAGGCCAGAGCTCTGCAGGTCAGGATGAGCCTGTGGGTGAGCAGCCACCTGCCATGCTTTGATCTTTCTTGAAGCAGAACGGAGGGAGAGGAGCATTCCCTGCTTTTAAAGTTGGGCTGAACTTTTTCTTTGAGCTGTCTTGGACCTTCTGGGGTCGTGGGCAGGCTGGAGGTTGTTTCTGTCACCGTGGCCCAGCCATGCAGGTGTCACAACAAGCAGATCAGCTGTGTGGCCACCTGCTGTGAGGCTGAGGCTCCCTACAGCAGACGCGGGGAGGGCCTGGGCTGCTGTTTTCCAACCTCGGCTCTTGGGGTCTTGGATGGATGGGGAGCCCCTCTCAGGCACTGTGGATTGGGGTGTGTCACAGTCAGCCTGCGGTTTTGCTGAGAGCTCCTTCCTGGCCAGAAGTCACGGTGGGACCTGGAGCCCCCTCTCCTGTGGGTGGGGACGCGCTAGGCGCGTGCATCTGGGGCTCGCCCAGCCGGACTCCCCCTCGGTGGCACAGGCATGCTGCCTGGCGTCTTTTGTGTTAGCTGCTGGCCCGTTTTGACTTTGCTTCTGAGACCTTATGATCCCGTTTCCTTTTTCTTTCTAACAATGTGGAGCCCAGAGGAGATGAGGCGCGTGCTGCTGGTCCCCTGTGGGACCTCCTCCTGCTGTCTCTTAGCCTCGTTGAGGCTTGGCCCATTTCAGAGGCCGTGGCCGCTACTGGGAGTGCGGCTGGGATTCTCCAGCCACCCAGGCGCTCTGAAGCGGGGAGCACGGCCTCCCCGGCAGGCACCTGTGGGAGAGGTCCGCTGCAGCTTCCTGATTAGCGGTTTTCACACGGTGACCCGGAGCAGGTGTGGGGCCAGGTGGTGGCTGTGGGACCCACGCGCCGGGGTCTGGGTCCCCAAGCTGATGGCGTGGTTCCTCAGGCAGGGGGTGGCAGGTTTCCGGTGTGTGCCCTGGGTCAGCTCGCTTTGGTACTCGGGCGCTGGGAGTAGATCATAGCAGTAGCCTGGCTTCCAGGAGGAGAGCCTGCTCCTGTGGCTGGTGATGCCTGGTTTTGATCCCTGTTAGATCCCGCAGCCTCCTCCTCCTGCCGGTGCCCAGCCAGTGCCCAGCCCTCCCAGACGGCAGAGGCAGCATTTGCACAGGCCAGCCAGTACAGCTGTCTGTCCCCTTCCTACAGGGGCCTCGTGGGGAGGCCTCGAGAGGTGTTTGCAGCAGGGTTGTGGGGTTCAGTAGCCATTAGAGGTGACCGAGTCTATAGCCTCACGTAAGGCTGTGGGGGTGCAGGGTGGGGGTGCAGGGATGCCGCGGTGGCTGGCAGCCCCGTTCTCTCCCTGACACCTTCTTCTGTCTGGTCCAAGCGGTCAGGGAGCTGAGAGGGGTGCGGTTGGAACTGGAGCCCCCTCTGCAAAGCCTGGCTCCCTCCCTCCTCCCTCCCCGAACACGTGTGTTTTCAGCAAACCTGTGTTGTCTTTCCCCACTTAGAATAGCCTTTTAAAAAATTAATAACAAGTTCTGGCACGGGTAGAGAGAAACTCTCCCACCCTTTGGTGGGAATGTAACTTGTTACGGCTACTATAAAAAATAGTGTATGGAAGCGCCTCAAAACTAAAAATAGTGGTACTCTAAGACGCAGCTGTCCTACTTCTGGGTGTCTAGTGAAAGGAAATGAAGTTGGCATACAGGAAAGACATGTGCATACCGTGTTTCTGGGGTGCTGTTCACTATAGCCCGGATACAGACTCAGCCTAGCTGCCCATCAGGACAAATGAAGAAAAGACGGTATGTGTGTGTGGAATGGAGTACTACTCAGCCACAAAGAAGGATGACATCGCACCAGTTGCGGGCAGATAGGTAGAACCGGAGGACATCACCTTAGCTGAGAGAGACACTTGGCTAGTCAGGTTTCTCTCACGTGGGAAACTAAAAAGGAAAAAAGACCTGAAAGCCGAAGAGGCGCTGTGAGGAAGGGGAGGGGTCAGGGCTTCTGGTGGCGTGTTTTTTTCACTCAGCCGTTCCTCCGTTCTTAGCTGGTTCTGTGGGATGCCAGGTGTGTGGGGCTTTGTCAGGACCCCCCCCCCCTCCCGCGTGAGGCAAGTGCTTTGCAGGAATTCAGGTTGGGAGGGGTGAATTCAGCAGCTCATAGCTTCTGTTAACACTCAGGAATGTATCAGCCCAGGAGAGCTCGGAGACAGGTCAGGTCGGGGAGGGTCGGGCACCCCCAGCAGACCACGCCTGCATCTTCTAGGCAGAAAGCGATACAGGCTCCTGGCGTGAACTTGGAGGACTGGGGTCCCCTTCAGATCCCCACTCACTGAGGGATCTTGGCTCAGTCACGCTGCCTCCCATCGCAGCCCTACGAGGGCCACACGCCAGGGTCGCGTGAGTCCCGGACGCACCGAACTGCTCCGGGTTTGATGTGCGCCTTAGGACCACACAGTGACTCAGAGGTGCAGCCCGAAGAGGGGCCCCGACACTGGAGCCAGAACCCAAGCTCAGCCGCTCAGGGTTAGGTGTTGGACTGGTCACTCAATCTCCTCGGGGTACTTCTCCCTGCCTGTGACATCGTGAGGCTGATGACAGCCTCACCTGATCCCCGGGAGGATCCCTGTCGGGGTGGGCGTTTGGGGTGACGCAGGCCCCCCCCTCCAGCAAGGCGGAGTCCCTCTACCTCAGGACACTCCTGTCGTGGCCTGCATCGCAGTTCCCTGGTGCCAGGGCCCCAGCCCGTCCAGTCCCGGCTCTGCTTTTCGGCGTCGACCTTCCCGCGTGGTCCAGGACGGACCCTACCGCGTCCTCACCCCTGCAGGGGAAGGGGCGTCCCTGGCGAAGGGCACCGTGCTCGCCTCCCATTGGCCAGAACGGGGCCACGTGACCTGCTTCCTCCTGCAGGCCAAGTGCGGGAAATCGCATCCCTGCGCTGTGAGCACACCGACCCGCTTTGCATGCTGGGAAAGGAGGAAAGATTTAATTTGGGGGAGTCAGCCAGGTGTCTGCCCCTGCAACATACACGCTACTTCTGAACCCTGAAACAGGGATCCAGGGCCACCCGCAGCTGGAATCAGAAACGGTTTCACCCTGCTGGAGTGGGCTGTGCGCAGCCCCCGCGGTGGGGACCGTGCTGTGCCCAGCCAGCGCGCACCGGAAGTGAGTTCCACGATGCCCAGGCTCAGGGCGGGTGCGGAGACTCTGAGACAGCCGCCGGCCGGCTCCAGCTCCGGTTCTGCTGCTTTGGGAGAACCCGGCCCCTCCTCTGCCCTGTCCACGGCGGGGACCTCATTTCTGGAAGCTGAAGGCGATGCTGGCGTCCTGGTGGGGCTTTGGGGGGGCAGGAGAGGCCGCAGGTCCTACAGTGGAGGCGGGCAGAGCCTGGAGAGCCACTTCCGGTGGCGGATTGTCGATGTCCGCTCCCGGCCGGCAGGAAGGACACACGACATAGTCTGGTAGTGGACAACCTTTTCTTTTTATTCTTCTTCTCCGTACAGCCTGCCCTGGGTTCTCCCAGCTGAAGCCTCCTTTGGTCCGCTCTCCGCGGCTCCTCTTGTGCTTCAGTCTGCCCCGAAGCCTCTATCGGTCCGCTCTCTGCGGCTCCTTCTGGGCTTCTACTTCCGGGCTTCTACCTGGCTTCTACTTCCGCCCAGGGGTGGCACCGGTATATATACGGGTACAGTGTCCAATCATGTTAAAGTAAGCAAGGCAAGCTGATTGGCTAACATCATCAGTTGCCAGGCAGACTATATTGTTGAGCGGGTTGTTTACGCGGTAAGCAGGAAACTAACATATTCGATGGGAGGGGTAATCTACCTCAGGCTTCACTCTTTACTACAGGCCGCACGTCCGCCAAGTAAGGCGAACTATCACAGACGCGGCTCCCAACATCTCCCCCTATTTTATTTTTTATGAATGTGCGCATCGTAGCCCTTCCTGGACTGGGTGCAGAGGCTTATGCCCTATGTGTAGGCCCACCGTAGGTCCTTGGCTTAGACCCTGGTTGGCCATGCCATGGTCTGCCAAGGCCCTGAGGCCCTCGTCCTTTTTCTAGGGCCAGGCACAAACTGGACGGAACCTGGATGCACACAAGCTTGCACTCATTTCCTCTCCGTAAAGAAATCCCCTTGGAGAGAAATTTAGACCTGGGCAGCATCTAACAGTCCAGCGGCTTACGTGCAGGATGGGGTAGGGCCTGGCTTAGGTCGAGTCGTGCTGGGGAGGCACGCTCTTACCCGTCATTGACTCATCTACCCTGCTGTGTATTGTCACCTTATGGAGGAGAATGAAGGATGCCCGCCATATCTAGACTCGGTCGTGGGCCAATCGAGCAAGCCATGCATATGCCTGAGGATCTTTTTGTCCATTTCGGGCTACCGCTATTTCTATTCATCTTGTTGGTTGGTCTGTGATGGATCTCCGGTAGGGCAGGTCTGATCTTCAGTCGAGGGCTTTGTTGCCCGTGTCAGTCTCTCCGGTATCCACAGTGGTTCTCGTCCCGGTTCCTGTGGGAAAACACAAATCGCGCCTCGGTTCCAGCTGACCACTGGATCCGGGCCCATCCACTGTCCTGTCAGGACATCTTTCCACTTCACCCACCCTTTATGGTTGGGGGAAGGGTTGCAGTGCTCCACAGCTGGGGAGCGATTATCATTATTTAAATTTAAAAAATTGTGTGTGAATAGTGCCATGGATAATCGTGCCTTTGGGGCCAGGCCTTGGCCTACTCCCCCTTTTTGTTTTTGTAAAATTTCTTTGAGGCTTCTATGAGCCCTCTCAATGATTCCTTGACCTTGGGGATTGTATGGGATACCATGTTTTAATTGAACCTCCATCATTTTGCAGAACTCATTGAAAGCTTTGCCTATATAGGCTGGTCCATTATCAGTTTTTAATATTTTTGGTTTGCCCCATGCGGCCCAAGCCGCCAGGCAATGATTGATCACATTAGACACTTTTTCACCTGTTTCTGCTGTTGCAAATATGACGTGAGAACAGGTGTCTGTGGAAACATGAACATATTTAAGAGTCCCAAACTCCTGTATATGTGTGATGTCCATCTGCCAAACATCACCAGGGATCAAACCTCGAGGGTTTACTCCCCCTTTTTGTTTTTTATTTTTTATTTTTTATTTTTATCTTTTTCGTTTTTTTTTTTTTTTTTTTTTTTTTTTTTTTTTTTTTTTTTTTTTATTGGTACCAGGGATCGAACTAACAACTGCACACTTGCAAGGCAGGCGCTTAAGCCGCTGAGCTAAATCCCCAGCTCCTTTTTCCTCGACCGGCGTTTTTCTCAGCCTGCTCGGCAGAGTAGCCGCCCATGAAAATACCGTCTGCCCAGCGGCGCGACGTCATAAGACTGCGGTCGCGACAGAGTGAAACGGGGCGTCACTTCCTGTGCCGGCTGAGGGAAGGGAGGGTTTCCTGTGGCGGCCTCTCGGCGGGGAGCCGCTTTTAGAAAAGAGCTCCAGGGCGGAGCGGATGGCTCTCTATCTCCTCCCCGCCAGAGAGCGCCGGGGAACCGAGTCTGACCATCAGCGCGCCGACCCTCTCCCACAAGCATTCTCTTGTTCCACCCCCGGTCTCCCCGATTGGCGTTTCTCTCAGCCTGCTCTGCAGAGGACTCTGCATACCAGGCTCGCCAATCCAGGTAACTGCCCGAGGGCAGACACGCCCCCGCCAGCTGAATCCAGTCCGCGGGGGTGAGGGGCCCAGAAGACAGATTCTCCAGCATGGCAATGGTGTAAGGCGCAGTCGGCCCAAAAGTTGTAACTGCATTTTTAAGTTCTCTAATCTGCTTTATCTCAAAAGGCTCCCATACATTGCGTCCCTGACCCATAGCTACTTGTACAGGAAATATCTCGTAGGGGTCACTATCCATCCCAGGTGGTGGATGTACCTCATGAAACAAGCGTCTCCCCTGCCAAAGCCACCTGTGAAAATACCGATCCGCCGGCGGCGGAGCATAAGACGGTGGCCGTGATTGGTCGGAGAATGGGGGCCCGTGCATCACTTCCTGTTCTGACGAAAGGGGGGGGGGCTCCCAGGCGGCCGCCTCGTGGCGAGGGATCGCCTCCGGAAACGGCCCCCGAGGTGGGGCGGAAGGCTCTGCCTCCCTCTCGCGCCGGGGCGCACTCAGGAGCTCTCTACTCTTCCGCAGACCCGACTCCTTATGGAGCGACTTAGGCTCCTGACAGCTAGTCTCTTTGGCCTCCCTGCCATTCAACTTTCCCTCGTCCTCGGAGTCAGACGACTCCGAGGCTAGAGCCCCGTCCTCCTCCTTAGCATCCTTGTTCCCCTTGACGGACCCCTCTCGGGAGCTCCCTGACTGGGCCTGCTCAGATACCCTGCATACTTTTGTAAGCTCTTGAGAGCTTTCTCCACAACCACCCTCGCTCTTAGTGCCGCTACCTAGCATGTTTCCCATTTTTTAATATGTTACTCACCGCGTGAGGCCCAAAAATCCGCCACTTACGCGTGAGCCTGAGGGGAGTCTAAAAGCCCTGTAGGTGCGCGCCACCCAGAGCCCAGGCTTATCCCCAACTCACCTGTCTCGCAGCTCTGTACTGGAGCGTTGTCCACTTCCACGTCTCGGGGGTGATCAGTCCCCGGGCGGGCCTCCAAATGTCGATGTCCGCTCCCGGCCGGCAGGAAGGACACACGACATAGTCTGGTAGTGGACAACCTTTTCTTTTTATTCTTCTTCTCCGTACAGCCTGCCCTGGGTTCTCCCAGCTGAAGCCTCCTTTGGTCCGCTCTCCGCGGCTCCTCTTGTGCTTCAGTCTGCCCCGAAGCCTCTATCGGTCCGCTCTCTGCGGCTCCTTCTGGGCTTCTACTTCCGGGCTTCTACCTGGCTTCTACTTCCGCCCAGGGGTGGCACCGGTATATATACGGGTACAGTGTCCAATCATGTTAAAGTAAGCAAGGCAAGCTGATTGGCTAACATCATCAGTTGCCAGGCAGACTATATTGTTGAGCGGGTTGTTTACGCGGTAAGCAGGAAACTAACATATTCGATGGGAGGGGTAATCTACCTCAGGCTTCACTCTTTACTACAGGCCGCACGTCCGCCAAGTAAGGCGAACTATCACAGACGCGGCTCCCAACAGCGGATATGACCCGGAAGTGAAGCAGCCGTCAGGGGTCACTGGAAACACGTAAAAACCAAAAAAAGGAGGCCAGCCTCCCTCTCCCCGCTTTGGGTTCTCTGACTGCAAACCAAACTGCAAGCCTGGGGTTGCGGGGGAAGGCCCGGGCCTGCTGGGCCCATCCAGGCTCCTGTAGCCTCCTCCTGAGTGCTTTCCCGTTGCTTTGCAAATAGTTGAGGCTTAAGAATTCAGTTACATTCACATATTTCTCAGTGATGTAAAAGTCATCACTCAGTGAAATGTGATCATGCCCTGGCTTAGTCGCAGGATTTTAAGGCATGGTTTTTTGCCCAGTCTTTTTCTCCTCCTAGAAGGTGGGGAGGGGTGTCCTGGCCTGGTCTTGGGTGCTGACCGACTCAGTGCTCTGTGTGACAGCCTGTGACGATCCAGCGGATGTCCTGCCTCCTCCAACTCCAGGAGGGCTAGAGAGCACTTGGGTACCCTGATGCCTCAGTCTACCCATCTGTAAAATGGGCTTGCTAGTAACAGGGCCTCACTCCCAGCTGGCTGTTGTGTTGTTTAAATGAGGTGATCGCAAACAATGTAGAACCAAGCGCAGTACAGACACAGAAAGCTCTCATTCCTCCACTTCCCTTCAGGCCTCTTCACGTCCTCATGCTAGTGCCCTGGAAGGCGCTCAGATGTCTCATTTGTGTTTCTCTTTCCTGGATCACACGTAAGCCTGGAGCCTTTTCTCTTTCCCTTTCTAGCTTTGTTTTTTTTCCTTTTGACACAGTCTTGCTGTGTGTATCCCAGGCTGCCTTGAACTCACAGTGACCCTCCTGTCTCAGTCTCCTGAGTGTTGGGTCACAGGCGTGTGCCGCCAGGCTGGGCCAGCCCAGGTCCTTCTCTGTCCACCGTGCTAAAGCACCGGTTCTCCAGAGGTCAAATCGCTTTTCCATCCTTCAGCCTGAGTTGGCTGTGACCTACTCCGTGACTCATTGGCTGCTAACAAACTGCCTTCCGGGTGGGGTCTGGTGACAGATGTGTTCCACTCTGGGCTTAGGGGAGGTGGCTGTCAAGGTCCTGCTTGGGGTGTTTCTGGTGAGGATGAGGGGCCTTTGTGTTGGGGTGACAGCTAGAAGGGACACAGGCCAGCCTCTGCCCGGGCCTGGAGTGGGTCGATGGTGAGCTAATTCTTCAGCTTCTGAGTTGTCACCGTGGTCAGCTTGGCTGTGCTGTGGGGTGACTGACCTGCTGTCCCCGTGCTTACCCATGCAGTTGGGGTGATTGGTCCCCCCAGCCCCCCGTGCTGTGGGAGTAACCGAGGCAGTGCTTGTGAAGCCTGAGCCAGGCCCATGCACAGCAGGTGTGCGAAGCACGCTCCTGCCACGATCAGGGTCCTGTGGCCCTGACCCTGCCCCTCGTCAGCGCTGACCCATTTCCTCCCTCACGTGCTTAGAAACGGGACTGTCAAGGTGGATATGTGATCGTTGGCCACTATATTATTTCCCCCTAAGAACATGTTTGCCTTTTATCCCAGGAGGTGACCTCAGTGGTGGGGCTAGAAACTGGAGGTAGCTGGCTATGAACCCCATCTTTTTTTTTTTTTTTTTAATACCGGGAATCGAACTCACGACTTCGTGCTTGCCAGGTGCTTGTACTGCTGAGCTAAATCCCCGGCCCTTAGAGGCTCAGGCTCTGTGTGGCCTCTTGAGCCAGGACTCAGGCCCCGTGCAGATGGGGGACTCCAAGAGCCCCTCGCCTGGCGTTTAGTGAGGGTTGCAGGGGTCCTGACATGGTCAGTGATGGGCTTGTGCCTCGAGTGTGTGAGAACCTGGCCCTCAGCTCCAGCGAATGAACGAATGAGTGAGTGATGGCCACTGTTTCTAGAATGTTCTGTGCCCAAAGAGCAGCCCAAAGAGCACCGTACCTGGCCGGATGATGTCATCAGTCATGGCAGACGCCCTGCGACCTCAGGGATCATTCCTGAGTTGGAGGATGGTTTAGAAGGGACACGGAGAGTCTGAGTCTAGAACTGCCGGCTCCCGAGTCCTGGACTTGGTCAGCTCTGAGCAGAGGGGTTCAGGTTGCATCTCAAAGCCGGCCCCTTAGGGCAGCACCCTGGAGGACGGTGGCTGACCATCTGTCCTCCTAGAAGGGCGGGTAGGCGGGTGTGGCTGGGTGCCCGTGTGTGCTGGGCCCTGGTCTCTCTGAGCGGGTCTGAGGGGACCCAGGAGCTGGCCCATGGTGGCCGGGTCGTGCTGGGACGGGGGTTCCCCGGGACTGTGATGATGTGGGTGGGGGCCATGGCTCTGGTCTCTGGTGTGGAGGGTGAGGTCTTGGGCTGCGTCCTGGCCGCACGCTCCTGTGTGACAGTGGCCGTGGTGGAAGCACTGTCATGTGCCTGGCCCTGCTCTATGATAGCCAGGGCAGCGGAGGGGAGACTGAGGCACAGGGTGGGGCGGGTAGGAAACGGGTATCTGGGGAGACCGCAGAGCTGTGTGAGGACTCTGGCAGGGCCTCCCAAAAATGAGCAGAGAGCCAGGGGCCGTCCTGTGGCTGTGTCCTGGTGTTTCTGTGCCCACCCTCGGGCTGTGCCCGTTCACCACCCCGTCTCCTGTTTCCCCCACCCCCTCAGGCCTGTGATGAGGCCCCAGAAGTCCTCAGAAAGGGAGAGTCTGGGGCCTCAGTGACCTCGGGAATCAGGGTCTTGGTGCCTGGAAATCTGAGGACGTTGCCCCAGGCCACCTGGCACCCAGCCTGGGGACCCTGTCCAGGCCTCACATAGGACTCACAGTGGGGTTCAGCATGTGACGCTCAAACCCAAGCCCAGGGTTTCTTGGGCCAGTGGCGGGGGGGCTAAGGTTCCCATCGAAGCTCTCCGGCTATACTGGGCCTGGCTGTCTGTTCTGCATTAGTGTGGTTGGAGATATTTGGGGACCTCCCTATGACAGTTTAAAGAATGGTAGTAAAATATATATAACAAAATTTATTGATTTAATCGCGTTTTTTGGGGTCTTTTTGAGAGAGCATCTCACTGAGCAGTTCAGGCTGGCCCCGAGCTCACTTATAGCCCAGGCTGGTCTTGTACTTGCAAGAATCCTCCTGCCTCAGCCTCCCAGTGCTGGGATGAGGGATATGTGTCACCACGCCTGGCTCACTCCTGCCGTTCTTGTGAGTGAGACAGGCGGGGAGCTGTGTCTAACTCTCTGAGTCTATTTCTGTGCGAAGCAGGATGGTGAGTTCACTGGGTGGTCAGTGCCAAGGGCAACTTCCCCGGGATCCCTGGGTCGCAGGGCCAGAATAGAGCTCATCTCTGTGAGGGTCCCCGCCTCCCCAGCCCGCTCTGGTCAGTGCAGCCCTGGCTGCTGGCGGGGCCTGGAGTTCCAGACTGAGCTGGTGGAACAAATGGGCCTTTCTCTGTTTCTGAGATTTTTTTTCTCCGTGTGTCAACAAAAGGTCCATAGACGACCTTGCTCCGCGTTGGTGCGCGGCTGACTTCACGGGGCGGTGGCGCACAGGTCCCGCCGCGGTGTCGGGAGCATTTGGGTTGATGTCTGTGGTTACCAGGCACCGGGAAGCCACAATAGCCGGCCTGTTCAGTGTGGAGTGTGGTGCCAGTGGAATTTTGGTGAGCTTCCCAGCGGGGCAGGAAAGACCTTAAATCAGCCGACGGACCAAGTTACAGAAGTATGGGGCTTGGCAGGGATCTTATGTAAACTGTCCCCTTATTTACAGATAAGGACAGCCATTGGGCCAGGGTGGGCTCGCTCAGGTCACTGCCAGCTGGGCCTCTGGCCTGTTGCAGGCTTCCTGTCCCTTGTCCCAGTAACTTTCTGTCCTGGTTCCGGTACAGCGAGCCCCAGGGCGGCCATGGAATAACCCCGAGATAAAGGGCCCTGAATTTAGCATCCTTCCCACATGTGCTTGCGTGTTCTGTGTGTCGTCTGCCTTTTCTGATTGTGTAGCTGGCTGGACTCGGTCTTTGCTTCTGAGCTGAACTTCTGTTCAGTCTCTCCTGGCTGCGATCTTCCTGGTGGCCACAGTGGAGCCCACTGTGTCCCTGGCTGTCTCTGGAGCATGGAAGATCCTTCCCCAGGACGCCCGCGTCCCCTCGCCGCCCTGCCTTGCCATCTCTGCCCTTTCTGTGTGAGAAGCGATTTGCACGGAGCCTCGGGGCCGGCTCAGCCAGCTCTCTTGTGGGGGGACACAGAGAGCTGGTCTGTCACCAGGGTGGCCCAGGCCGTGCACTCTGCCCGCCTCGCCTGCCAGTCTTGGGCACTTTGAAGCGAACTGCCCTCGGCTGCAGGGCTGGATTAATTAATTCCCTGGAGGTTAGCTGGGGTCCGTTTCATGGCTCACGCTCCTGGGAAGTAGGAGATGTGGAAGGGAAACTGAGGCCATCTCTGACCCAAGCAAGAGACGGTGAGCAGGCGCCAGGCCCTGGAGCGGGGTTCAGTCCTCTCCCACATCCTTCAGAGGAAGAGGGGTCAGGCGGGCGAGGACCAGGGTCCAGACGGGGTCGGCCTGCACCACTGGGCTCTGTGCCCTGCGGTGCCAGGCGGATGTGTGTGTGTTTCTCCCTGAGGACCGGACTCGGGTCTGACTGCGGCTCCGCCCACTGCTCAGCTCTTGCCCCCATAAATCCCTCAGCCCCACTGAGCTCGGGTTCTGCATGGGGATGTAGAGACGCCACCCAGGGTGCCCGCGCCACCCCTCTGACCCTGGCAGCCAAGGTGAGCAGCGGAGGAGCAGGGCGTGGGCTCCTGCTTCCCGGGCCTCTCCACCGGGTCAGGCAGCCCCGGTTCCGAGGAAGGCCCCGGGGAGCGAGCTCATCCTGTTGCACACAAGTGCAGCTTCCACTTGTGTGCTTTCCCTGCTCTGCACGCTGGACTCCCCGCCCGACTGTGCCCCCAACTCCCCAGGCAGCGGGGCAGCGTCCGTCACTGCAGCAGCTCTCGGGCCCTGGGACCAGAAGCCGCACCGAAGGCCCTGCCCAGCAGTGCAGCCTGATGGAAGCCATTTGCGCTGAGCCTGCTCCTTCTGATTTGGGTTTTTTGTTTTTTGGTACCAAGAATCAAACTCGGGACCTTGCGCTCGCCTGGCAGGTGCCGTGCTGCTGAGCTGCATCCCCAGCACCGGCCGCTGTTAAGTCATCCAGATCAAACCCACCAGCTCCGATCACAGGGGGCAGTCGGTCGGTGGAAGCATTTTTCTATAAATGAAAACTGGGGGTGATGATCACATAAGGTCAGCCCAAAGGTCCTTTTTATTCTGCTGGATATTTGAAGAAAAAAAAAACGGCTCGAACTTTCAGGAAAATGGTTCACAAAATTTTTGCTTTCAAGCTCTGTGCTGATTTGATTGGAGGCTGACGCAGAAGTCACCTGGGTGCTTCCCCTGTAACCTCACAGATTTGAGAGCTGAGACGCCTTTCATGGTTTCTCTTCATAAGAGCAGAAAGAGGCTTACACCCCAGTATGGAAGCAAATTGAAACTGAAGTTGGTGTCTGGATTTGGCTAAAGTTTCTAATACTTTTTAGCCACCCTAACCTGAAAAATACCTGCCTTGTACTTGCACTGTAGCCAAGTGGAGTGTTTGAAAGATAAAGGGGTTCATTAAGTCAATAATGAGGCGCCAGGCCACCGTTTCCTGACACCCTGGAACTCACTACCTATTTTCAGGTGGAGTGTTAACCCGTCCTGCAGTGTAGACTTGTGCTTAGTGACGACTCAGAATGACAGAGAAGATCAGAGAATGCCAGGAAAGGTCGCTGAGGGCCCCCCGCACCCCCAGGCTGGGATTGTGCTCAGGGGAACTCTCTCCTGGAGGCCCAGCAGCTCTGCTTTCCTCTATGGTGCTGCTAGGGCGCAGCAGGACCCTCGGGGTTTGTGTGCTCTCTGGGGCTCTCTAGATTTGGAAGGAAGGAGGATTTTCTTTCATCTCATCTCACAGTCCTCTTATTTTAACTGTCTTGGGCAAAAACCAAAAACCTTAGAACTTGTGGTTCCCCTAGTCTGTCTGTGAAAAACTAGCAAAACCTTGCACATGAACATTTATGGAAATTTAAAATAAAATGTAAAACATTGGATGCCTCTCTCCCCTTCCGTGGCTTTTTGTGCCTCGATTTCCCCTTCTGGACCCTGACCTTGGTGGCGGACGTTGGGTCCCCCTCCGGGAGCCACCCCTCCAGCTTCCCCGGGGATGCACCCCTCACGTGGCAGTGTGCCAGCTCTCGGCGCCCAGGAGCAGGACCCGGCAGTCACCTGGTGCGTGGGACGCCTGTCTCCCTGCACGTGTCTGTTGGTGTGCGAGTGCCCGTGTGGCAGGACAGCTTGAGAACCGAGCAAAGTCTGTCCCCATTTGCTTTCGAAGGTTGCAGTTTTTGAACAAAACCGGTTACTGCCTGACTTTAGCCAGCGGACATAGTGGCTCCAGAACCGATGACTGAGCGACGTGGAGGAGGGGTCTGGAGCCCTGCAGCTGCCCGACCCATCTGGGACCCCATCTGGGATTCCGCCTCGCAGGGGTTGCCCTTGTGAGGTGGGGCAGAGGTGCACAGCCGGGAAGGGACAGAGTCCCTAGGCTGCCTGTGCTGGCCCTGGGCATCACCAGCAGAAGCTGCCTTTTATGGATGAGGCACTTGGCTCTTGGACTTGAAGGCAGGGTCTTGGCTTGGGAAACACAGCTTTGAACCTCGGAGATCAAATGAAAGTGAGCAGGGGGGACAGTGAGAGTGGCCCCTCCCTCCCCGTCCCTCTCTTCCTCCTCCCCTCTCCCCCTTCCCCCCCCCTCCTCCTGCTCCCCCTGCCCTGTGCTCTGGGCTGTGAAGGCTGAGACTGGAGGACACCTCGGGGAGGCCCCGCAGGGTGGCACGCGGATTGCCCGTCCTCTGTGTGAGCCCTGCTCCCAGTAACCTCACTGGGCTCCCCCACTCCTCGTTCTCTGTTGGTGACAGCGCTGGGACCCGGAGGAGTTGGGAAGCGGCAGGTCACTGGCTGCTGGCAGGCCCTGGCGGGCTGTACTCGGGACCCTGCGGCCTCGGCCTCTGTCCCCAGGTGTCACACAGGCATGGTGCCCCAGCGCAGCTCTCCTTTCCGGCTTGCAGGAGGAGCCCCTGACTCGGGCGGACCTGGGGTTTGCAGTGCTGCTGTCCCTGAATTTCCTGTCCTTTCCCTCCTTCCCCGGCCTCCATCAGGCAGCTCCTGCTGGTGACGCCCAGGGCCAGTACAGGCAGCCTAGGGACTCTGTCCCTTCCCGGCTGTGCGCCTCTGGCTGGAACCAAGTCCTCTCCGGGAGCCAGAGAGGCAGGCGCCCCTGGGCTGTGAGCCAGGGGAGGTGCTGGTGCAGCCCATCCTCCAGCCTCCTCAGGGTCCCCCACGGTTCCCCCACGGTCCCCTTTCCTTCCTGTTGAATGGTGCCCTCGGGCCACGGTGGGAGAGGGAGGCTGCCGACTTTCCAGGGACGGGATCTGTGTGGAGGTTTGGGGTACAAGGGCTTCTCCTCCTGTCACCCCAACCTGGAGAGCAGCCCGAGGGTGCAGCCCCTGTTCATCCCCCTGAAGGTGCCAGTTTTTCTGGTCATGAGGGCGCCCACTGCATACGGAAAAGACTTCAAAAAAATGTGAAAGCCCCAAACCTTGGAACCCACTGTCCAGTTGAACATCCAGTGCTTGTCCCCAGTTACGTCCCGGGGTGGACTTCGATGAATGAGTTGGTCTTTCCCAACCCTGCAATCTGAAGAGTTTGAACGGTGGGTTTAAAATGTGATGTATGTAAAATCCACTGTGGACCCTTCAGCTGCCTGGCGGGCGGATGAATACCCGAGGACTATGGAGCTGACCTGGACGATGGATCTTCAGCTTCTTAACCGCTCCAGGAGCCTGCACACGCCCAGGATTTCTACTTACACTCTCAGGGCAAAACAGTTCCTCAGTTAAAACGTTTGCTTTTGGTACTGGAAGACAGATCTCCTACTCAGAGAGTCAGAATCATAAAAATGTTAACGTGATGGGTTTTGTTTTCTGAAGCTTTTGGTGTCTGTTTTTAAAAAATAGCCCTCCTGAGATTGCGTGCTTGGAATTCCCCTCTCCAGGCATAGCTTCTGTGACTCGGAGTTGAACACACAGTGCCACGGCCCGAGTTAAGAACATTTGTGTATGTGCGTGCGTGTGTGCATGTGTGTGTGTCCGGCCCCCCGGCCCTGGGCAGCCTGAATCACTTCCTGTGACTTCAGGTTTGCCTTTTCCGGACGTGTTCTTACTTAATTTGAAATCATCCTGCGTTTTTAAGGAAACCACTTGGGCCTCTCAGACAATTTTGAGGTCACCTTCTCAAGCCACTTTGTGGGTTCCAGCCTCAACGGCCCGACTTTCTCCCTGCACCTGACTCTGCCTCACTGGCTCTCCTGTGAGCATGACCCGGCCTCAGGCCCCTCCCTCAGCCGCATGCCCCTACCCGAGGCCCGCTAGGTGGCCGCCTGTCCTTCCGGTTCCTGGAGGGAACGTTAGTTGAGAGTATGCTGAGGAGTCTCTCCTGGTCCTGACTGATGCTGAGGCTCCGTTTTGAGGTTTTGCTCAAGACTGGTATGTCAGAGACCTCGTGGTGGGTAAAAACGACTCACTGGTGATGGCAAAGATGCCTGTCATGCCAGCTCTCTGGGAGGCTGAGGCAGGAAGATCCTGAGTTCAAGTATAACCCTTGCCAACTTAGTGAGTCTGTCTCAAAAAGGGGATTGGGCTCAGTGTGAAGGCCTGGGGTTCATTCCTCAGTCCCCAAAACTAAATAAAACAAAATGTGATAGACATGTAGATAAACACAGTGAGGTGTTTGCACACAAGGGAATATGATTCAGCCCTGAAAAAGAATGAAGTCCAGACAAATCCTATAGTTTTAATGGACCTGAAAGACATTACACAGAAGGAAATAGCCAGCCACTCAGCGGCTGTGCTTGTTTGCAGGACTGGATGGAGGTGGGAAGTGGCACCGTTGCTGTCACTGCCTGCCTTGCTCTATGGACATACCTGTCCCTCCCACCGCTGCCTCAGTATCCCCAGACCTTTCTGAGACAATAGTTCCCAGGGCGTTCATTGGATCTGCAGTCTCCCAGTCATTTCTGGGGCCCAGGGTCCACGGGCCCGGGCTGTCCTTCCAAGCTCAGGACAGAGGTCAGAGGCCGGGTGGCAGTGGTGGCCTTGGGCAGATGCCGAGTTCCTGCCCTGGGGAGACCAGCGCTGTGTTCATCACTCACCAGGGCCTGCGTGCGGCCTCTGTGCTGGGTGACAGCCTGCAAAGCCTTCGAATTAAGGAAGGAAGTGGGAGGGGCCTGGGGGAGGAACAGGGAGAGGGGCAGCAGGACGCGCCCGGGGGACGGTCACCAGTGTGCCTGCGAGCGTCTCCAGAACTGAGGGATGGCCAGGGACACAGAGAGAAGAGAGCAGACACGGGTATCAGGAAGGGGACGAATGCTAGGTGCTGGAGCAGTGAGTGCAAAGGCCCTGCGGCCGACAGCAAGGTGACTGGTCAGGGCTGGAGATGCCGCATTTGTAGCAGGGAACCTGCGCGACTATTCTGTGCAGATTATTCCGGCACACGTGGGGGCTGTAGGGAGAGCTCCAGGGGGCAGCAGAGGGGCCAGTAAGGGGTGTTTCCTCGTAGCCCAGGTGGACAGGGCGGTGGCTCAGCCTGGGCTGCAGGGTGCAGGGGAGTCAGGGAGGCCCCCTGCGTGTGGTGGACACGGCCCAGGCGACAGCAGTGACATTTGTCACGATGCTGGACTTTGTGGGAGGAGGTTTTGGTGTGAAGGTCTCGAACTCTCCTTGGGGGTTTTATTTTAGCTCAGATTGGACCACGGTGGACGGGGTAGCCTGGCCTGGAAGCCGGGGACTCCTCAGGCGGGGTTTCCAAACCCCGAGCCTCGGTGCATCGGTGTCAGCTCAGCCTGCACCCTCTCACCGCAGCGTTTCAGCGTGCAGCTCTCTCCCGGTGCGTCTGCAGGGGTCGTGGGGCGTGGCCGTGGGGCGTGGCCGTGGGCGTGGCCGTGGGCGTGACCGTGGGGTCTGCCTGGCCCTTCCTGCCCGCTGGCTGGCTGCCACGGGGTTTCTGCTCTGTCCAGCCGACCGTGGGCTGAATCCTCCCAGACCTCGGGCCAGGCAGACCTCGCCTCCTTTGGGCTGTGGGTCCCGGCCTGGTCCTCCCGGGGGAGGCTGCCTCACACGCAGGCCCTTCGGTCCCGGCACCCGAGAGGGGGGAACGTGATTTGGGGGGTGGACCTCAGCTCTGCTGCTGCATCACTGACTTAGCTCCTCGGCTTCTCCGAGCCTCCGTTTCCTTGACTTTGAAATGGGTGTGAGGCCACCTCCATCCAGTGTGATCGCAAAGACTAGAGGGGGAAGAGAACTGAGGCTGCTGTCTACACGGCCCAGGACGGCCCAGGACAGCATGTCGTACTGATTCTGCCCGATGTCTTTGTCTTAACCACTCTGGCTAAGAAGGATGATGAAACGTTTTGAGGAAGAATTGGCTAGAAAGAGGCAGGAGAGAGCTAACTAACGTCTCTTCTTTGTTCCCTTGCTATTGGTTAAGTGCCCTCAGCATCAGTATTGCTGATTAAATCTTATTGGACCTATGTTTTATTTCTGTTAAGTGATGCAAAGGCCCTGAGGCCCTATGGCTGAGTGCTGAGTCCTTACAACAGTTAGGTGGTGGAGAGAAGAGGGGCCATTATGACTGGCACCAGGGGGCTTGGCTGCTGAGACTTGGACTAGGGGGATTGCACTGGCCATACCGTGGGGCCTCTGGCCATTCTGTCCATTCACTGGGCCATTTTACCCTCTGCAAAATGAGCAGGAGTGGCGGGTATGGGTCACAAACCCCTGCGACTCCAAATGTGAGTTTGGGTTCAAGGCCCCATGGACTCACTGGGTAAAATGAAGTCCTACCAAGATCCCGGGTCCTGTGTGTCTTCTGAAGTTCTGTGTCCTAGGTAGGACGTGCCGACCTCCGCTCCCTCTCCTCAGTAGGGGAGGAGCTTGGGATCCCGGTGGCTCTGTGCCTCTGGGTACGGGGAAGCAGCAGCCTTGCAGTCGGAGCCCTGCCACGCCCTCAGCCTTGTGTCTTGGTCCCCACACTGAGTCACTCCCGGAGGTCCTGACCCCGATCCCCTCCTGGAAGAAATACGGGCCCGGGCTGGTCACAGAGGCCAGAGGTTGGTTCTAAGGATGCCCCTGGCTTAGCTCCGCCTGTCGTAGCTTGTGGGGGACCCTTCTGTTCTGTTATCTTTCTAGCAGTACGCGTGGGGCTTGGTTCTGGAAAACACATCCCTCTGCTCAGGGCTCTGCGTGACACGGCGGAGCGTTTCTGTCTAACTCCTGAAGTCCTCCTGGGTGTGTCCTCTCTCCTGGGGACGTACAGTACCTGACACAAGTGCTGTTGAGTGGCTGCCAGGCTGCGTTGTTCCGGGGACACAGGTCGAGGGTCCTCGATCCAAAACGGTCAAAAGACCAGAGTGTTCCAGGTGTCAGGTTTCCTAATGTTTACCCAGGTTTTAGCGATTGAGAATATCTGGTCCCAAAACCCAAAATCTGAAACCTTTGAGCGCCGTGATGCTCAGAAAAGCCTCCGGCTTCAGACCATCACGGGGTTTGGATTTGTGGCCGGGGGACCCTGACCCATCCTGAGGCGCCTTGTCCCGCGTAGGTGCTCATGGTGTGTGGTGGCCACGCCGGGAGCCGGACCTGTGCCTCCTTCTGTCTCAGGATTCTCAGGACAGCAGCAGGCCGACACGCCGGCTCGTTGATCGTCTGGGACTCCGTGAAGCTCTCTTGGCCCAAGAAGTCGCGCTCTGAGTGGAGCCGATTAGATTTTAAGAACTGTCTGACTCCAGTGAGTTTGGAAAGGAAACAAGAAGCTACGTGTACATAGAGCTCGCCACGTGGGCGGGTGGAGAAAAGCAGCCGCAGCGTCCTCAGGTTCTGTTTCCGGGGTTTGGGTCCTCAGACCTTTCATTTTCAAAGGGCCACCGGTGTTTCCACGGAATGTAGCGGAAGTGACTGTCGCTGTCACAGACGCTGTGACATCCGGATCACGCTGAGCCGTGCTCGGGCCTCCTGCGTCCATGCGCCCCAGATCCGGCCTGGGGAGGGTGGGTCACTCAGCCCTCCTGGCCGCTGCTTCAGAGTCCTGTGGGACAAACATGGGTCCCACGTGCGTGGGGTCCACCGGCTGCACGTGCAAAACACCCAGAAACAAAACGAAGAAAAGCAGCATCTGTACTGCCCGTGTGCCGATTTTCTCCGTGACATTATTTCCTGGACAATATGCTGTGTGTGGTGGTGCCCACCTCTAATACCCGCACTCTGGAGGCTGAGGCAGGAGGATCGCCATGAGTTTGAGGTCAGCCTGGGTTACATAGTGGGTTCGAGGCCAGCCTGAACTGCGCAGTGAGACCCTGTCTCAAAACAAAAACAACAAATACAGTTTAAGAACGATTTGCACAGCGTGTATGTTGCATTAGCTGTTATGAGCGCTCTAGCAGTGATTTAAAGTATTTGGAGAGTGTCAATTTTATGCGAATTTGGTGCCATTTTCTGCAGGGGACTTGAGTCCTGGTGAATTTTGGTGCTCGCAAGGGTCCTGGTGCCAGGGCTCTGTGGATACCACGGGATGGGCATTGGTCACCGAGCCTCCATGGGTCTCTCAGGGAACACGTGGGCTCCAGAGCTGCCCTGCAAACCTGACTATGCAGCAGTCAGCAGAGACCCTGTAAATTGACATCCCAGGGTCACATGGGGCCCTAACCCAGTACCAGCCGCCAGAGGTGCCCTGCGCTGTCACGTGAAAACCCTGAGCATCCCTGGGGTGCATGGAGCTGGGCAGCGGGTTGCTTATTCTGCAGCCTGAGTCTGAGGCCTGCGAGGACCCCGACCTGAGCCCCTGCATGATGACCCTGCAGGATGGGAGCTCCAGGCCCTTGGCCTCCCGTCCCTTCCCGCCAGCAAATCCGAGAATGTGCCGGGGTGATCGGTGCGGGCTCTGCAGCGTGGGGTGATGTGGAGGACTCGGGGTTTCCGTCTTCCCTTGGGTCCTGCTGAGGAGCACCGTGGGGGACCGGACCTGCCTCAGTGGTTCATGGCCTCAGCAGTGGCCCTGGGTTCACAGACTGCCCAGCGCCTTTGGCCAGGTGGCTGAAGGTCAGGGAGGCCGGCCTGGGTGATCTGGGAAGGGCAGGTTGTCGTGGCCTGAGAAGCGCACAGGGTCCCTCGCTTTGGGTTTGTGGCCGGAGTCCCCAGCGGGGCTGCAGGCTGAGGACCCCAGCGCAGGCCCCACGCGGTCAGAGCATTTAAAAAGTCTCATATTAGAAAAATAAACCAATTAAATAATACTGCCCCGTAAAAGCCGCTCTTGGTGGAGTCTGCCGGGGCCGACGCACAGCCTCGGTCTCGATGAGTGGTCTGCTGCCCGGGGATTTAACCTCCTACCGCCCAGGCAGAGTTTTACAAGTTTAAGGTGTTTTTCTCCCCCAGTGTTGCTATGTCGTTGTGCACCGAGGGTAACTCACGTGCGTGTAACGGTTTACCTCCCTTTTGGTGGAAATGAAAAATGAAGTAATAAATTAAAGAAAAACACAAGGAACCTGTGGATATATTTTTCCCTCCTGGGGCAGCAGCAGGGGAAACAAGGAGGCAGTGTTTCTGGGGACAGCGTAACCCTGTCCTGCTGGCTGTTATGTATTGACATTCGCCTGCAGGTCCCTGCTCGCCCGGAAGGCTGCTGGGCTTGCGGGCTGTGTGTGCACCCCTAGCTTGTGTTCCCGCCCGAGGACACTGGGGCCCTCAAAGCAGGGGTAGCCAGCTCCAACCCGCGGCCCTAATTCAGGGCACCACTGATTTTTGTCAAGGAGTTGAAAAAAAAAATCAAAGTGGGGTGTGGTGGTGCGCACGGGGAGTCCAGCCCTCCAGGAAGCCGAGGCAGGAGGATCACCTCCAGTGCAAGGCCGGCTGCTGGTGGGAATGAGGCGTTGCATGCGTGATGTGGGGTGATCCGGCCTCTGCTGCAGGGCATGAGTGAGGTGCAGACGGATCCTCAGGAGAGGATCTCTCTCCTCTCACATGCGCCCCCTCAGCTGCTCCGTGGGAAGCTGCTCCTCGCTGAGAAGGAGCCCCGGTTCCTCCCCCCCCCCCACCTTCCCTTCCCTCTTTCCTGCCTCCCCCGCCGCCTTCCCGACCTCTCCGCTCCTCGCCCCCTTCCACCCGCGTCTGTGTAGTGAGGAGGAGGAAGCGTCCTTCGCTGTTGAGCCGTGGTTCCGGCCGGCCTCCGGGCTGGGGATCCTGCAGCGACCCCTTCACCCCGTTTCTGTCCAGAGCCGCAGCCCTCCACCCTGCTGCCCCAAGCTGTTAACGGAAAGTAACGTGATGCATGGAGCCGTCGGAGGGGCCTGGCGCTGCCGCCTGGGGGCGGGGGGGGGGGCGGTGCTGTCACATAGTCAGTCCACACAGTGCAGGGGCGGAGGGGGCTGAACCTGTGGCCATCACAGGGCTGTGTGCAGCAGGTGCTGGGCGGTGCACACACGTCTGCCTCACCACGCCACCGCGCGCTGCCCCGGGGTGAGGGTGCGCCGCCCGCCGCACTTCCTGCAGCCTCCCCTCCCCGGTCTTTGGAGTGGAGTGTCCTGCTTCGGCCTACGCCTACAGCCAGCTCCCTGGAGCTGTGTGTGGTGCTCCGGCAGCAGCCTCCCGGGCTCGGGGCGTCCCTCGGCTGGGGGTGTCTGGCTCCGCCCGGCTCCTCTGTCTGCGTGCCCTTCCTGAGGGGGGAGGCCTTTCTCCAAGCGATGGAGGAGGAGGGCGGAAGGGAAGGGCAGCAGCGCCAGGCGTGTTCGGGTCACTGCCAGCGCCTTCCCGGAGGTGACCCTTGTGTTCCGCACACGCTGAAGGATGCCACCCCGGCTGTGCGGGTGGCTGAACGCGGGGGAGCCCGGGTGGACGCCCGGCTACCGGGCACGGCTCTGGCACTAGGCGCCGTCTCTCTTCCTTCCTGCCTGCTTCTGCCTCCCTCTGTCAGTTTCCTGCCCTTTTCTTTGTCAGTCAACAAACCTTTGTGGCACCATTCTGACAGGTTTGCTTTCTCTCCTCAGTCATGCGGAGGAATCCCTTCGGTGTGGACATCTGCTGCCGAAAGGGGTCCCGGAGCCCCCTGCAGGAGCTCTACAACCCCATCCAGGTAAGCCCCGGACTTCTGTCCCTTTGTATCACTTGGTGGTGGTGGGGGGGTGGCATGGCGCTGAGAAACTGCCAAATTGACTTCTGGGGGATTCGAAACTTCCTCCCGCCTCCAGCCTCTGACCCTCAGTGGTCACCTTCCTCGTCTCCCCACCGCCACACAGGCTGGGCACCCCTAAACGGAAACCCTGAAGCCCAAAACACTCCTAACTCTTCACTAGCGATTCTGCTCCAAGTGAGACGTTCATGGTGGGTGACACCTGGAAGCAGGCACCCGGGAAATGCCACACCCAGTTACCCGCTGCTGCATAGAGGGGCCCTGAGTCCCGTTCCTGGGGCACCTTGCTCCGAAGTCTGAAAAATCCACCGTGCAAAACACTTCTGGCCCGGCGTGGGTTAGGGACCCTCGGCCTGCAGTGTTGCTGAAGCTCTAGCAGGCAGCGTCTGGGGAACTGCCTCGGTGGTACTGGGTGACACAGTCAGGCGCTCCAGGGGCTCGGGCCCCTGAGATCTGTGCAGTCTCGGGTCGTGGCTGTGGGACCCGGCTGGAAGAGCCCGCTGGGCCATGCTGTGACCCCAAGGCTCCTGCGTGGGTACCTGTGGCACCCGGCTCACATCTGGAACAATCCCAGCCCGCCAGTGCCCTGCAAGCTGCACTGTGTGCCACTGTGTGTGTGTGTGGGGGTGGACTCACAGCCCAGTGATGGTCGCGGTCACTTCAGGGAGTGAGGTGCTGCTGGCACAGAGGAAAATCTCCCAGGAAGGAGCACGGTAGGAGGCCTGGTTGGCGTGGCAACCACGTGTGGCTTGCATGCTGTGTGTGGAGCTTGCTGGAGGTGTTAATTAGTATTTGTAGGGAGCCATTAGCAGCAGCCCCTCCCACACTGGACAGCTGCGGTGGGGAGGGGTGTGGCCTTGTAGACCAAGCCTACCTGGGTGTGGGGTTCTTGGTTTCCTTACTGGGGACCTGGAGCTCAGTGCCGGGCCCCAGAGTGCTGAGCTCTTAAAGCCATGTGGAGGCTTCTGCTCACTTGTCGCTTGGGTTCTCCGCTGCCTACTATGGGCCCGGTGCTCCTGGCAGAGCTCTAGGAGCAGCCAGAGGCACCTGGGGACTTGCGGCTTGGTGTTGCCCGAGGCTGTGACTCTGCAGGGAATCCGAGCTCAGGGTCGCCTTCGGTGCCTGCATGCTCTGGCCGCTCAGGCAAGTCTCCCGCCTGTTATACTGCATCTTTGCCGCCGCACATGCCCGCTCTGTGGGCGCTGACCATCTAAGGAACTTCCACGGGCCACGTGAGACCACTGGGCTGCTCCCTGACAACCTGCCGACGTCCTGCGTTTAGGGACCATGCTGGGTGTCCGGGCAGAGCTGTGTCTGCCGTGACCCCTGGTCTGGCTGGGAGGTGCTGCTCCGTGCCATCTTCCCAGCACTGTGCGGGGCCGTGCCCTTGGCACCCCAGGCCCTGATCCGAAGAGCGGAGTCCTGCTCTCCTGTAACTACTTGTGCGACCTGGAATATCGGTACCTCCTGCTCGGGTGTCAGTTCCCCAGCCAGGACCTCGCTGGAATGTTGGGAGGATCCAGTCAGGGTGCCAAGTCAGGGGTTCTGCAAGAGGTCGCTGATAGAGTCACAAAGGTGACCTCCACGTCGGAAGCCTGGACTGCGGAGTCAGACCTGGCATCCCTGTTCCTGCTGTGTGACTGGGGCTGGTTCCGTGCCCCCTCTGGCTCCCTGGATATGACGGGCCTTGTGCAGCCCTGTGCTTCCTGGTTTATCCCGTCACCCCTCTGCCCCCCACAGCGCGGTGCAGGCCCCCAGTGCGGAGGGAACTGAGGTCCCCCGTCCTCGCCAGTTCCTCCCGGTCCTCAGCCTGGTGTCTGCCGAGGTCGGCCCCAGCTGCTGTCCCTGTGAGCAGCCAGGAGAGTGGCCATCTGGGCACAGTGTCTGGGTGAGGGGCTCCTGTGGTGCCGGGGTTGCTGAGGAGGGTGTAGGTGGGCGTAGCCACTGTCACCGGGCACAGTTCCAGCCCCTCCCGCTGCCAGCCGGGGAACACCCTGGGGAGGACCACCTGCTTCCTCGGGGCGTGGCCTGGAGGGTTTCCTCAGGCAGCTTCCTTGACAAGCTGCAGTCCCTGGCAAGATCCCCACGTGGCCTTCTCTGCAGGAGCTGTGTCAGGGAGCTCAGAGCCATGTGGCCAGAACCGAGAGGCCCGGAGTGAGTTAGTTTTGCATCCGTGAGACCCTGGTGGACATTAATTGGATGCCCTGAACTTCCCCATCGGTCCTCCCCAGTCACTGAGCCCAGGAATGCCTTGGCAGAGGCAGACGACGGATGCTCCAAGCCTACTGGGCGCTGGACAGTCCCAGAAATGAGGTTCTCCTTCTCTGGGCCTGGCTATTTGGGTCCGATATGGGCCGGTAAGAACAGGAGCCTGAGCTTATTTGTAGGATGAGGAACCTGTTGGGCGGTCAGGGACGGTGCCTCTGAAGTCACTTTCTGCCCATAGCAGCTGCCCAGCCCGGTCCGCCTGCCTTTCTTCGGTGCTGGCCCAGCGCCTGCTGTTTGGGAACTTCCGATGGGCCCTTGGTGGGCACACTGAGCTGCTGTCGCCTCCTCAGGCTGTGCACGGGAAATTGAAGCCGGTGATTGTACACAGCGACCCAGGCCTCACTGGGCTGAGGGTCAAGCTGCAAATCAGGGTCACGTCGGCCGCTGGCGAGGTCCTATTGCATGGATCGCCCCACCCCCTCGAAAACCAAAAGCAAACCTGGATCTTTCACCAGACCGAGGCTTCAGCCTCCCTTGGGGAGCTTGGTTATCGTCTAATTTTAGTGTCCAGAATCTTATTTTCGTGTCCTGCAAACCTCTAACCATTAAAACAACAGTCTATTAAAAACAAACAGCTTTGCAGCTGGTATTCTTAGCCGCACAGCCCTGTGATGTCTTATAATTTTCCCAGTTCTCGGCTGTCTCCCTGGCCCCAAAATAAAATGTAATTGTGGATCAGATCAGCTGGCACCAAGTCACTGAGAGTTCAGAGCTGCCAGCTGCGAGTTTGTGGGCCGGGCACAGCTGTGGGCACCGGGCTGGGCTCAGACACATGGAGCTGAGCCCTGCTGCTGGGCGTGTGTGGGGCCTAGTTGGTCCTGAATGGTGTTGAGGGCGAGACCGCTTGTCCCTGCCCTGTGCCCACCCTGTCCTCGCTCGGGCGCCTGGGGCATGCGGTCTGCCGCGCCCGCCTGCTCTTTCTTTAGCACTGTGCATGCCCTGTGATCATCGGGTCCCCAGGGGCGTGGCCCGGGTGACCATGGATTTATAGGCAGCTCATCTGGCTTTGTGCAGGGCACAGCAGGCCCAGCCCCCGTGTACTGGGGGGCATTTCCTTCTCCACCAGGTGAGCTCAGGAGGAGACACGGGGAGGGGCTGGGAGGAACACAGAAGGGAGACAGAAGAGGTGTTTGTCACATGCACACAGGAGCTGGTCGGGCCGTCTGCCTCCCACAGAGCTGCAGCCCCATTGCCTCCTCAAATCTGTGCCACACCAAGAGCTCATCAAGGGCGCCACTGTCCACTTGACTGGCGCTCAGCAATTCGCCCCCATCACTTGGCTCCCCGGTGGGTGCCAGAGCTAGCCTGTCCAGCCCTGCCAGGTTGCAGGACGGTGACCACCTGGGGCTGCATCTCTCCAGGATTTTCTCCCTCCTAGTGGGTCAGGCCGAGGCCTGGAGTTCCCAGGGCAGGACCGAGGCTCGGGCACGTGATGCGGGATCCCATGGTCACCTGCTGCTTGGGAACCTGATCTTGGGCCCAGGCCGGGTAAGCCTGCGTCCCTTGGCTGCAGCGACAACACCAAGAACTCCACCGAGGCTGCCACACCCCGGGACACGCAGATGGCCGGAACTGATTCAGGGTCTTAGAGCAGGAACAGCTTGCAGTAGCCCGAGGCGGAGACGTCAGCACCGCCCGCCACCCTTTCCTTCTTCCACAGAGGTTGACAGGAAGCAGGGGGCAGGCGCCCGCGCAGTGTGGGGGAAACACAAGGGAAATGCTCGTGCGGCCGGCCGGGGCTGTCCCAGGAGTTCCGAGCTGCCAAGGTGGGGAGGCGGCCCCTGAGGCGAGCTCTGAAGATGCTCAGTGTGCACCAGTGAACAGGGAAAGCATCCCTGCAGGAGAACAGCAGGGGTGAGGTCTACACCGAGAGCCCGTGGCACGTTCAGAAAACCCCTGGTGCTTGTGCCTGGGGCCGGCGTGGCACTGGGCATGGTTTAGAGAGGGCCTGGAAGGGCTGGCGGGCAGCAGGTGGACAGGGGCTTCTCCACCCATCCACAGGGCTTGGTGCCCCAGTCACCATCTCCAGGGGCTCAGAGGAGGCAGCGTAGGGCTCCTGGAGCTGCTCTGCCTCCGGCTCGGCCACCTCTTACCCAGGGAGCCTCCCTAAGGCTGGCTCCCCTCGCCCTTGGCCCTGGTACCGCATCTGAGATGAGAGGGTGGGGTTTGGTCCCTGGTTCCCAGCACTGGGAGTGTTCTGGGTCTGCTGAGGGCATTTTAAAATGGGGTGTCAGGTGGGCATGGCCAGCATGGCTGCATCGATATCCCCCAGAGCACACTGGTGATGCTGTGGCTGCCAGGTGTGGGGAACCCACGGTCCCCGATTCTCCTGGGGCCCATCACCCGTCTCTCCAGGGGCAGGCGAAGGTGCCGAGGCTGCCTGCCCCCGATTCCTGCCTGTCCCGGTGATGGCTGCGTCTCCAGTTCCCACGGGGACCCCACTGGGACGCGGGGTCTCCTCCGCTCCTCTACACAGGGGAGGTCCCTGTATTTCCAGCCGCCATCCTGCACAGAGCCTCAGGCCACCCTGACCCTGGAGAAGCAGAGCCCAGGCTCCTTCCGCCGGGCACAGAGAGGCTCCGTTGTGGCCCCCGCCTCTCTCCCGGGCGGCGCTGGGCCTGGTGTGCACTGTCAAGGGAGAAGGGAGGGACGGAGCGCAGCCGCTGCTCAGCCTCCGCCCTGGTCAATTAATCCCTTCATTACCAACCACCTGGTAAATGACTGGTCCATCTAATTGTCTTGCTGTTGACCCAACAGCTGTCTGCCAGCCAGAGCGGGCCTAATTGATTCAGCTGTGGGCCGGCTGCTTGTGCCCAGATATTACTTACCGGCAGCCTGGCGGATGGCAGCCGACCTGCTGGGGTGAGCGTTACGTGAACCCGATCTCACACACGCGCTCATGAGCACGCTTCATTATTAATGCAAATTACAGCCGCCCGGCAGGGCTCCTCGCAGAAGCCAGAGCGGCTCTGCCTTTTTGTGCCATGGTGAGCGGCTCCATTATTCCCGCACCAGAAAGCTGCCCGGTCAGATTTCCAGGAGCCAGGACAGATGGGCTAGATGTGACCTCGGCCCCCGAGGAGGGGACGGGAGGACTGGGTCGTAGGCCTGGGCTCCTTCCTGCCCTTGGCAGACTGCTGCCCGGTCTCCTGGCGTGGGTGCCAGCGGGATCCTGCCTGGGGCAGTGCCTAGGTCAGCGTGGGTACTGGTTTGGGTGCAGTTAGCGGTCAGGGGACCTGGACCCTCACCAGCCCCTGTGCTGCAGGCCCGGGCAGTTGGCAGCAGCACATTTGGAATTTTGCTGAATAATCATAGAATGACTGTGTGTCCCTCCCGCGCCGGGAGGCAGGGCAGCTGCCGTCTCTGTGGTGCGCCCTGTGAACCTCGAAGGCCTCGTGTTGAACGGTAAACTCGGTGCCCTGATTCACAAGGCTGGAGGCCCTGTGTACGTGTGTGTGTACACAGGTGCATGTGTACACGCGTGGCCACTCGACACACATCCTAGACACACCGGGTGACAGTGTTAAAGGAGCCCCTCTGCTGCCCCTCCCGGACGGGGGCTCAGCTCGGGACTTGTTCTGTTTCAGACACAGGTTTCGGGAGCCAGCAGCTCTCAGCCCCGTGCTCTCAGATCTGGGGGTGATGTGTGCCGCCCTGCTGGGCTCCCGGTGCCCGTGCACGTGGTGTGTGGCGTTTCCAGGGGAGAGGGCACGAGGGCAGCAGGGAGACTCGGCGCTTGGCAGCGGGCACACATCTGTGCTGGCCGCTGTTTTCCTGAGTCCCCTCGGCTGGGAGTGGCCACCCTGCCTCCCTGAGATTTGCTTTTCCTGTGGGTGCCCAGTGCCGGCTGCTTCTCACCTGGGCCTGGAGGACTTTAACCTCACCAGCCTGCGAGCTGTAGCAAGCGCTGGCAGGCTGCCAAGCTCTCTGGGGCACAGTAGGCAGCGTGGCGGGGCATGGGGCACCCCCACCTCCACTCGTTACTGGGGGCCTCAAGTCAGCAGGTGGACTGGACCTTTCCCAGCTCTGGAGACCCTGTCGGTAACACAGGGCCCAGCGCCCCTGGCTTCATGGTGGAGGACCCAGTTAGGAAACACACAGAGTTCCAGGCACCTGGCAGGCTGCTGGCCCTGTGCTAAGTTCTTTGCTGGCTCAGAAGCAGCCTCCTCCAGGAAGCCCTCCCTGGTTTCCATGTCAAGCTTGGTTCTGAACGATGCTGCTCTTAGCAGTGTAAGCCACATCTGTAACCTGAAATGCTTGGTTGCTCCCTCTAAGTACAAGGAAAACAGGTGGCATCCATTCTAATAACATGTCATTTACCAGCACATCTAAAATGCAGTCAGTTCTTGTGTGATCAGTGGAAAAGGTTAAGATGGTTTACATTCTGGGTTTCCTCAGGAGGTTTCAAAGTCTGTGGTCTGGTTGGTCCTGGACCAGGGCTGGCTGGGGCTGGGTGGGTGTGTAGGGTGCCCGCCCAAGCTTCCTGGCTTCCTGTGCTTTGTGGTGATGTTCCTGGCTTCTGGGCCTGGCGGCTGGGGCCGTGCCTGGTCTCAGGTGCCTGTTGGTAACTGGGTGGCCACAGGAAGTAGGGAGGCACAAGCGATGTACAGGTCCACTCTGGGTCAGCATTAGAGGGTGCAGGGGGAGCCCTCAGAGGCCTAGAGGTCGCCGACCTTCAAGGGGGGCCCAAGTGCCCACACCACGCCCCTCAAAATGTAAGTGGACGGCTGCTGGGTGCCATCACCTCTGTGTCTAGTCTGCCTGCCTCTGAGGGACACCAAACTGAGGCACGAGGTGCCCTTCTACCCAGCACGATGTGGGGGACGCCGGTGCCCGTGGGATGCTGTTTCTAAGGAAGGCCCCCTGTCCTGCTGTTGTGCCCCTGGGTGTCAGATGCCTGTTGATTGGTTGTTTCCACATGCAAATGAAGGGTTGAAAAGAGCCTCTTCTGATTGGCTCTCCAAGCAAGTCGCTGATTGGTCTGATGTGCATTTTGCCCCTGGAGGGCTCAGCTGGAACCGTGATATGTAAATGAGTGGGCGTGGCCGGCAGGCCCCAGGTCCCTGCTCAGCGGTGCAGTGGCCTGGCAGACCCAGCTCGCGTGTCCTTAGTGTGGAAGGCCAAGTGCCGGCCGGCCGTGCTGCCCCCAGATGGACTGGGAAGTGAGCACCAATGCATGGGACACCCAGAGCTGCCCTTTGCAGCCAGGGACATTTGTCAGGCAGCGAGGCCTCACTTTCTTTTGCCCGAGTTGATCAGCAGTCTGCAAAAGACGTCAGGAACAGAGCCACAGAAAAACCCAATGCTGCCGCATCTCGGGGTCCCAGCCAGGACGTGGCACCTGGGCCTCTGTCGAGGAGGAGGTGGAGGACCGCGGGCGGAGCTGTGGGATGCCAGGACGAGAGCGGTGCCCTGGGATTCTCCATCGCCTCACCTCACAAGCCCCTCTGGGCAGCGTTGGAGTGGCTTGTGCAAACCCGAGGTTTGCCCAGGAGATGAGAAAGGGGGAGACGAAAGCCATAGTTGTGAATCCCGCTCAGACCCCTGGAGGCCAGCGGGGCGGTGTCCGGACCTCTGACGGGCAGAGGTGCCCTTCTCAGACCTTCTCAGGGTCAAAGACTTTGCTCCTCCAGAGCCTCAAGTGTGGCATCAGGCATGTGGGTGTGGAGTGAATGAATGGGTGGTTGGTGCTTGAGGGGGATGAGGGAGTAGTGACCCTCCACTCCACCATGGAGGAGGAGGGGGAGGAGGAGGAAGAGGAGGAATCCAAGAAGCCAGTGAATCCAGCATCTCCAAAACGTCTCATCTTAGGAAAAGACGGGTCTGGCTGAACTGGGAGACACCAGGAGGGGGTGTGCTTTCCTCCCCTCCTCTCTCCCTTCCTTCCTTTCTTTTTCTTCTCTGTAAATCTTTTTTCTCTGTCAGTCTCTCTCTGTCTCTGTCTGTGTCTCTGTCTCTCTCTGTGTTTTCCAGAAGACGTCTCACTCTGTAGTCCAGGCTGGCCTTGAACTCGCCATGGTCCTCCTGCCTCAGCCTCCCGGGTGCTGGGTTGACGGGGCTGCACCGAGATGCCCAGGGCCTGGTGTCTTTTCAGAGCGAGGAACCCTGGGCCTGGAGGCTCTGTGCGCCCCTGCGCCCAGACCAGACCAGACCAGACCAGACCGTGGGGACGCTGAACCCCCGGCAGGACACTGTCGGGAATGTGGCGTCTTGTTTGTTTGTGGAGGACACAGGCTCTTTATTAGGTCTGGGCTCCTTTTCCTGCGTGGACTTCAAGTATTAAAAATGCATTTCAGGTCTCCCACGAACGGCCCTGGCCAGCTCTCCAGCTAGTTGGAGCTATTTTGGGGGAGGTTTATGGTGATTTAATAAGAAAAGCTTTCTTAAAACCTCGTAAAACCTTGCGTACAATTCATTCTACCCAAACCCCCTCCTACAATTATGTCACTCACAACTTGGTGTGAAAAGCGCAGAACTTTGGTCTATTCATGTGGACTTTAAAAGCAGCATTCAGGGCCGGCAGGGAGGAGGGCCGGCGGGGAGGAGGGCCGGCGGGGAGGAGGGCCGGCGGGGAGGAGGGCCGGCGGGGAGGAGGGCCGGCGGGGAGGAGGGCCGGCGGGGAGGAGGGCCGGGCCAGCAGGGAGGAGGGCCGGCGGGGAGGAGGGCCGGCGGGGAGGAGGGCCGGCGGGGAGGAGGGCCGGGCCGGCGGGGAGGAGGGCCGGGCCAGCAGGGAGGAGGGCCGGGCCAGCAGGGAGGAGGGCCGGCGGGGAGGAGGGCCGGCGGGGAGGAGGGCCGGCGGGGAGGAGGGCCGGCGGGGAGGAGGGCCGGGCCAGCAGGGAGGAGGGCCGGCGGGGAGGAGGGCCGGGCCAGCAGGGAGGAGGGCCGGCGGGGAGGAGGGCCGGCAGGGAGGAGGGCCGGGCCAGCAGGGAGGAGGGCCGGCGGGGAGGAGGGCCGGCGGGGAGGAGGGCCGGCGGGGAGGAGGGCCGGCGGGGAGGAGGGCCGGGCCAGCAGGGAGGAGGGCCGGCGGGGAGGAGGGCCGGCGGGGAGGAGGGCCGGCGGGGAGGAGGGCCGGCGGGGAGGAGGGCCGGCGGGGAGGAGGGCCGGGCCAGCAGGGAGGAGGGCCGGCGGGGAGGAGGGCCGGCGGGGAGGAGGGCCGGGCCAGCAGGGAGGAGGGCCGGCGGGGAGGAGGGCCGGCAGGGAGGAGGGCCGGGCCAGCAGGGAGGAGGGCCGGCGGGGAGGAGGGCCGGCGGGGAGGAGGGCCGGCGGGGAGGAGGGCCGGCGGGGAGGAGGGCCGGCGGGGAGGAGGGCCGGGCCAGCAGGGAGGAGGGCCGGCGGGGAGGAGGGCCGGCGGGGAGGAGGGCCGGCGGGGAGGAGGGCCGGCGGGGAGGAGGGCCGGGCCAGCAGGGAGGAGGGCCGGCGGGGAGGAGGGCCGGCGGGGAGGAGGGCCGGCGGGGAGGAGGGCCGGCGGGGAGGAGGGCCGGCGGGGAGGAGGGCCGGCGGGGAGGAGGGCCGGCGGGGAGGAGGGCCGGCGGGGAGGAGGGCCGGGCCAGCAGGGAGGAGGGCCGGCGGGGAGGAGGGCCGGCGGGGAGGAGGGCCGGCGGGGAGGAGGGCCGGGCCGGCGGGGAGGAGGGCCGGGCCGGCGGGGAGGAGGGCCGGGCCGGCGGGGAGGAGGGCCGGGCCGGCGGGGAGGAGGGCCGGGCCGGCGGGGAGGAGGGCCGGGCCGGCGGGGAGGAGGGCCGGGCCGGCGGGGAGGAGGGCCGGCGGGGAGGAGGGCCGGCGGGGAGGAGGGCCGGCGGGGAGGAGGGCCGGCGGGGAGGAGGGCCGGCGGGGAGGAGGGCCGGCGGGGAGGAGGGCCGGCGGGGAGGAGGGCCGGGCCAGCAGGGAGGAGGGCCGGCGGGGAGGAGGGCCGGCGGGGAGGAGGGCCGGGCCAGCAGGGAGGAGGGCCGGCGGGGAGGAGGGCCGGCAGGGAGGAGGGCCGGGCCAGCAGGGAGGAGGGCCGGCGGGGAGGAGGGCCGGCGGGGAGGAGGGCCGGCGGGGAGGAGGGCCGGCGGGGAGGAGGGCCGGCGGGGAGGAGGGCCGGCGGGGAGGAGGGCCGGGCCAGCAGGGAGGAGGGCCGGCGGGGAGGAGGGCCGGCGGGGAGGAGGGCCGGCGGGGAGGAGGGCCGGCGGGGAGGAGGGCCGGCGGGGAGGAGGGCCGGCGGGGAGGAGGGCCGGGCCAGCAGGGAGGAGGGCCGGCGGGGAGGAGGGCCGGCAGGGAGGAGGGCCGGGCCAGCAGGGAGGAGGGCCGGCGGGGAGGAGGGCCGGCGGGGAGGAGGGCCGGCGGGGAGGAGGGCCGGCGGGGAGGAGGGCCGGCGGGGAGGAGGGCCGGGCCAGCAGGGAGGAGGGCCGGCGGGGAGGAGGGCCGGCGGGGAGGAGGGCCGGCGGGGAGGAGGGCCGGCGGGGAGGAGGGCCGGGCCAGCAGGGAGGAGGGCCGGCGGGGAGGAGGGCCGGCGGGGAGGAGGGCCGGCGGGGAGGAGGGCCGGCGGGGAGGAGGGCCGGCGGGGAGGAGGGCCGGCGGGGAGGAGGGCCGGGCCAGCAGGGAGGAGGGCCGGCGGGGAGGAGGGCCGGCGGGGAGGAGGGCCGGGCCGGCGGGGAGGAGGGCCGGGCCGGCGGGGAGGAGGGCCGGGCCGGCGGGGAGGAGGGCCGGGCCGGCGGGGAGGAGGGCCGGGCCGGCGGGGAGGAGGGCCGGGCCGGCGGGGAGGAGGGCTGGCGGGGAGGAGGGCCGGCGGGGAGGAGGGCCCGCGGGGAGGAGGGCCCGCAGGGAGGAAGGCCCGCCGAGCGCCTGCGAGAGACCCCGCCTCTGCAGGGCCCCGCACCCCTCGGGTCCTGAACCTGGCTCTGGGGAGGCCTGGGGTTCCCTGGGGTCTGTTTCTGAGCCGAGGGTTCTTAGAACAGTTTTAGAATCACGGCAGGATCCGGCCCAGGGTACGGAGACGGCCCCATCCCAGCCTGAGCCTCTACCCTTCCCGTGGTGTCCGTGCACTCAGAGTGACACAGGCTCGTCACCCCAACCCTGGTTGGCACTGGGGCCCCCCATGGGCTGTGCATGCTCTGGGTCTTGATGCTGTGGTGGACGGAGAAGGCTCCCTGCCCCAAGCTCCCTGTCCTGTGCATGGCCGCCACCTCCTGTCTCCTGGGCAGCTTTTCACATTGGCTGCATTCCCTACCTCGTGTGCATTTAAATTTTCTCCATGTCTTTTCATGGTGTGTTCCTCTTCAGGGCTGAGTGGTACTCCACTGTCTCTGTGTACTTACCCGCTCCCCTTGAGGGACACCTTGGCTGCTTCCAAGCCTTGGCACTTAGGCACAAAATTGCTCAAATGTCCGCATCAGTGTGGCTGTGAGCAAGAGCTTTGTGCTCTCGGGGATGCTCCAAGGGGTGCGATTGCTGGGCTGTAGGCTTTGTGAAATGAATGGGGTCTGGTTGTTAACTTTGAGCCCAGTGTAGCTGCCATGTGGACAGGACTGTCCTGCCCGCAGGCCAGCACTCCCTCTCCCTGGAGTCCCCTGTGCTGGGCAGCGGCAGGCATCACCACTCCTTGGCGGTGTCCAGAGCGCACGGCCGTCCTGCAGCTGGGGAGAGAGAGGCTCCGACACCCGGCAGGTGGCCCTGCGCGCCAGGCCCCATCCACATCCCCGGTCCCCTCTGCAGGGCTGCAGGGAACAGGGCAGACACTTTCTGTTCTCAGCTGTCAGGCACAGCACGAGCCTGGCAGGGCTGGCAGGGCCCGGGTCCCTTTCTGGTTTCCTTCTCGGAGCTCAGGAATTCTGACTCAGAGCTGCGGATGCTCCGGGAATGTGTGCTGTCCTTTGTGGTGAGGGTGTCGCATTCTTGCGGTGGAGGGGCCCCGGTCTCAGCTCCGTGGGCAGCCTCCCTGCCCTCTCCCTTCACCCCACAGGACTTGGTCTCCTTTCTCTGCATCCTCATGTTTCTAGCCGCAGGCCCTTTGCATATGCAGACACCCTCCCTGCCCTCATTTCAGGCCAGGGGTTCTTCTTCCCCAGTGCATGTCTGCTTCCTTCACAGCCCTGTGGCCAAGCTAACTGTTCTTTGCCGCCTTGGTTGTTCATTTAGTGGCATTTTGCTGGCCAGGAGCTAGGGCCTCTGCAGCCGCCGCTGTAGCTCCTGTGTGCCGCCTGCAGCCCCTAGGTGGGTGAGGGCCAGCACCCCACGCCCAGCAGAGCTGTGCTTCAGACCCACCACCTGACCACTCACTTCCGGAGCCCTGGAGTAGCAGCTCTCACGGGTCCCAGGGACCTCACGCTCCGGCCACCCGGGTTTGCAGCCGACGCCCCCTGGCTGGCCCTGGGGATGGATCAGTGTCCTCTCCAGGGAGTCCTCAGGGCACGGGACGAGTCCGGCTGTCCCGAGGCCGGTTGTGGAGCACGAGCCCTGTGCCCTCTGCCTTAGGCCGTGCTGGAAGCAGCACCGGCCCTCACCCGACCTCCCGGCCAGGGAAGGACCAGCCAGGCCTGGGCTGTACTCCGTGTGAATTTCCCAGCCTGGGCTTCTGTTGCAGCAGCAGGATGCCAGGACCGGGCAGGCACTGGGGTGGGGGCGAGCTGGAAGGTTAGGGTGCGCATGGCTGTGGCAGAGCCCACAGGCCCCTCTGAGTTCACAGGAGGCCGAGCCCCCACCTCCAGTGCTTCTCACCTGATTAGGCCAGGCCCGCCCTGCAGCCTGCATCTTCATGGGCGCAGTAACTCATTTGGGGGATCAGTGGCCCCTGCAGGACCCTGGCACCTCTGCGGTGGAGCAGAGTCACCAGTGTGCTGTTCCCAGTCTCCAGGTCCACCCCCACCCGGGAGTGGACTCCCAAGGGCCTCTTCTGCTGCCGCTCACCAGTGGGTTCTTGTCTTGCTCTGTGCTCCTGAGCTGACCACAGGCTGAGGGCCAAGGTGGGCTCTGAGATGCGTCGTCCAGCACAGAGTTTGAGCAGGAAGAACCCAGGCAGGCACCAACATCACGTCGCCCATCAGACCAGAAACAGGGTCCCAGCCGCCTGGGCTCTGTGCCAGGGCTTGAACTCGTGACCCATGATGGACGGACGGACAGACAGACAGATGGGGCCAGGCTCAGTGAAGTGGGGAAGGAGCTTGCCCTGCACGGTGCCCGCTCTCTCTTGCCCTCTTGGAAGGAGCCCCTGGCACCCAGGCGGGGTCCTTGCTTCCTTGGTGGCAGCACTGTGACCCCACCGTGGGAGCTGCCTCAGGAGTGGGGGACACCCTGACTCTAGGGGACCCTGGGGAACTTCCCCCCCTCCCAGTACTGGGGATTGAACCCGGGCCCTTTGCACAGAGCTTCATCTTTAGACCATATTTTATTTTGAGACGGGATCTTGCTAAATTGCCCAGGTTGGACTTGAACTTGTGATCCTCCTGCCTCAGCCTCCAGAGTGCTGGGGTTACAGATGTGGAGTATCACGCCCAGCTGGGGCTCTGCTCTGTGTCCTAGACTCCATGGGCCAGGACACTCTCACCCTGTGGGTGCCACTTAAGCCCTTAGCACCAGGGCACCTCAGCCCTCTCCTGCTGCGGTCCTCCCCCGCCCGCCGTAAGAATTGAACAAAGCCTCCTGTTAGGCACACGGAGACCCCACGGTCTCCGCCCGTCATGCAGGCAGGAGGGGGCGACGGGAGACAGGGTGGTGTGGTGACCCAGTTTCAGGCTTCGGGGGAAAGCTCTCCTTCTATCACTGACTGGGCTTCCCAGGGGTGCTAGGTCTCGGCCCCGCCCTGTGGCCTGTGCCCTCTTCCCTGCCACTGGGCACCCTCGGGGACCCTGCTGGAGCCTCCATCCAACCCCACTGCCTCTGCCAGTGCCTGGTGGCCAGGCCGGGCCACTGTGGCCCCGGATGCCTCCCCCCACCCTGCTTCCCGGGAAGGCAGGGCGCGGACCTCGCCAGCCCTGAGCCTCCTGCAGCCGTGCCAGGCGTTGGCATGGGGTCCCGGGTCTCCCGTCCTTCTGGCGGCTTCCTGGGCACGCGCACCTTTCCTGACCCGATGTGTCGCCTGCAGTCCTTGTCTGTCACTGTCATTGCCAGCTGTTTTTCTTTGCCTCTCTGCCTCCTAAAACTGGAAAGGTACAGGCCGTCTTCAAAATGGCTTTGAGTCGAACAAACGCAAATGCCACCGGCGGGCGCCTCTCCAGAAATCGGGCTGCGCGTCTTCTCTCCTGCGCGGTTGCCAGCAGCATCGCTCTGAGAAATGTCAGCCCTGGAGCGGGAGTGACGGCTCAGAAATGTCAGTGCCAGTGGCTTCCCGGCCTCGCTTCCCCGTGGCTCCTGGGACTGAGGGCTCCATGTCTCCAGGGCTCTGCAGCCACCCGGACCCGCAGGAACATGGGGCACCACTCCTGACCAGTGCACCTGGGGACACAGCCAGGGCCCAGGGTCACAGCCTGGCACCACAGGTTGTGTCTGGTGTTGGCGCGCGTGGTGTGGACTGTAACCAGCCATCGCCCGTGCCGTGGGTCGCAGGCCGGTGTGGCAGTGTGCTTGGTACAGCGGTCACAGCACAAGGACGGGACGTGAATGGACGTGCGCTGTTCCTAAGTACCCTAAGCTGACATGTGCTGAGTGCCCCCGCAGTGAGCACCTCTCCAAATCCAGCCCAAAGATACAGCCCAGCACAAGGCTGGGTGAGCAGTGCAGCCTCCAGAGACCACAGATCGTGTGGCCACAGTCGTGCGGTGCTGCGGTCCCGGGGCATTCCCGGAAAGGCCACACTGGGTGCCGGCATTCGGTGCGGCCACGGGAGCCTCGGGATCTGATGCACGGTTCCTTCAGCTACATCAGCTGCACCCTCATGGCAGAGTAAGTATAAATCAGACCTCCGGACAGCGGTGAAAACGGGCTGCATCTGTTTGGTTTTCGATGTGGACTCTCACCAGGCTGCCCAGGCTGGCTCCGAGGTCCGGATTTTCCTATCTCAGCCTCCCAAGCAGTTGAAATTACAGATGTGTGATTTTACGTGATAAACAGCATACACTGAACTGGTGAGCACTGTGATTTTAAACTCAGGAGCAGAGGCAGCAGCGAGGCGGGGCTGGAACGAGGGGATCGGCAGGTGAGGACGCAGGAGGTGGGGTCGGGGCAGGGCGGGGCGCTCGCCTGGCACACCGTGGCCTGGCTTCCAGCCCCAGTGCGGCTCCAAAGGAAAAAAAACGTTTAATGGAAATTTTTAAAGGGTCTGCACACAGGCCTTATTTTGTAGAATTAACTCAAACTGGATCGTAAACCTGTGTGAAATTTGTGGGCTTACAGAACTGGATGATGACACCGAGGGGAATTGGGTCCTTCCCGGAGAGACGGATACGCCCACCTCACATTAAAATCTTCTGCCCTCCCGAGACCCCAGGAGAAGGCAGAGACCAGCGCGGGGCGGGGGCCTAGGTGCAGAACACATCTCCCGGGGTGGCCTGGCATCCCAGGGACACGGGCATCCTGAAAATTCAGCGACAAGAAAGGACTCGGTTCAAAATGAGAGGACAGCCCAGCGCCTGAGAGCCGTGAGCGCCTCGCACACTGGGACGGAGGAGCAGCCCCTCGAGGCCCGTTCCGTGGCCTGAAGTGAAAACACTGACGGTGAATTCCCGCTTGTGCTGGTGGGAGGGAAACGGCCCGACCGTGTTGGAAGTCAGCCTGGCAGCTTCCTACAAAACTAAACATGCTTTTACCGTATGATCCAGCAATGGCACACTTAGTGTATACTCACGGGGACCAAAAACTTAAGTATACAGAAAAAATCTGCACACGAATGCTGACAGCAGCTTTACTCATAGTTGCTAAAGCTTAGAGGTGTCCTTCAACCATGAATGGGTAACCTGTGGTATATCCACACAATGGAACACTATTCTGCAGTGAAAAAGAAACATGCCAGCATGCCACAAAAATGCCACAAGGCATTACACCAGGTGTGGGCCCATCTAGGTTTTAGTGAATAATAATGTTCCACTATCAGCTCACCAGGGGCAACAGATGTTCAGCGCGTTGATGGGTGGCTGAGTGTTTAGGAGTTCTGTGGCTTTCTGCTTAACTTTTCTGCAAACCTAGACATGCTAACAAATTTAAGTCTGTTTGTTTAATTTAAAAACAAAGCCCCAGATTTGACTCAGCCTGTTCCTCTTCAGTTCGGCAGTACGGGCAGCGGGAGACCTCTCTGGTGCTGATGGGCTCACGGTGGTCTAATGGGAGAGCAGTGGGGCCCGTGGTGTGGAGCCCGGAGACTGTGGCCTTGGGTTGTCACAGCGGAGAAGGGACACATCGGGCAGCAAACCGCCAGCCCTGCAGCTGGGCTTTGGCCTCCGGAGGCCCTGGCGGCCCCACGTGGGGAATGCTGAGGGGTAACTGTCTCTGCTTTGTTACCCCTAAATAATACCCCTAAATATGTGACACGCACAGTAATCTACAGGTGACAAAGCACAGAGGACGGCCGGGTGTGGTGGTGCACACTTGTGGTCCCAGCCCTCGGGAGCTGAGGCAGGAGGAGCGTCCTGAGTTCCAGGCCAGCCTGGGCTCCACTGTGAGTTTGAGCCAGCCTGAACTGCATAGTGAGACGCTGCCCCAAAAACAAAAAAACAAAAAACAAGTAAATCATACAGGAGGAAGTACCCAGGTTATATGCAAATTCTGCCCCATTTTATATAAGGGGCTTGGGCAGTTGTAGGTTTTGGGGTGTGGCAGGCAGGGAGGGGCACAGAGGTGTCATTGTGAACCCAGAAGAAGCCTGAAGAGTTCTCAGGAGCCACGGGAAGACACGAAACCAACTCCCAAGATTGGATCTGGTGAGCGGGAGAGAGGCGATTTGCTGCCCCTTGAAACATTACTCGGGGGCCTCTGGTTTATGTGACTGCACACTTCGGCAGGGCCTTGCGTTCAAAAGGGAAACAGCAGGACTGGACAGAAGGTGCGGCCACAGCTGCGGCCAGAGCTGCGGGGCTGAGGGCCATCCGCCACTGCCGGTTACACGTGCCGTGTTTTAAGGGAGAATCCATCACCCCGGCCCCACCTGGCACAGCAGGTCTCGGTGCGCTCCATTCACTCCTGGGAGCGGAGGGGAGGAGAGGCTGGAGGTCGGCTCTGTGCGCCCTGGTCCTCGAAGGGATCCGGGCCGGCAGGCACCGCATGCCACCAGCGGGCAAAGCGCTCTCAGTGCATTCAGGGCGCCCTGCTTTGGAAGCCTAGGGCGTGTGGCGTGCTCAGTGTTTCTGTTGACATACAAAACAAAACAAAACAAAACAAACTGGAGTTTTCCACCCGGAAGTTTCCTGTCCCAGGGCCTGGGGCGCTCCCGTCTGGGGGCTGCTGCTTCCCCAGCCCACAGGAGGTGTTTGGGTTTCCTCTTCACACTGGGGTTTAGCGATCGCTTTGCATACAGAGGGGCACCTGTGGAAGCCCCCAGGCGCTGTCCTTGGTGGGTGCACCTTCTGGGCAGGACCTGCCTCCTCTGGTCTCCTCCCTGACCTCCCCGTCCTCCTGCTGCCCATGGGCTGCAGCTGCTGCCCGCCAGACAGCATCCCTGAACATCTGTCCCTGGAAGTTTCGAGACGTGCTGCCTTTCCTGCACCTGGCTAGGCCCTGAGTAACCCCATGTTTCACCCCGCTAAGCCGTGTGCACCCCCCACCCTGCCCCCATCAGCCTCAGGCGTCTGTTAAGTGGCTTCCTGGGGCACCACCTGTTTCTGGCTGTGGCATCCGACTCATGGCCAGTGCTCCCTCGGTAGGGACGAAGTGGTTCCCTCACAGCTGCAGGCGCTGCCCTGGGTCACCTGGGCCAGCTGCTGCCCACAGCGTGGGCTTGGCAGCAGACCCCAGTGGGGTTGTGTCTCCAACAGGACAGGCCAGGGAAGGACATCGGGACTGGCTGGGGTCTGTGTCTGGAAGTTGGACTGAGGACAGAGCTGGTGACATTGCTTACAGAGCTGTCCCAGGGCTGGGGTGATGCTCCCTGGGCCCCCGCTGGCCACTGCCCTCTGGGCTGCATCTGATTCTAGCTGCCTCCTGGACAGGGAAACTGAGGCTCAGAAATTAGCACACTTGCCCGGCACAGAGCCAGGGGGCACCCACCATCCCTGCTGGGTAGAGGGGCGTGGCAGGGGCGCTGTGGCCTCTTCACCTGGGCCCGCCAGAGTCTGCCGTGAGCTCAGCCCCTCTGCACCCTGTGCCCTGGCCATCTCCCCCTCCTGCTGGACGGTGGACTAATCCCCGTTTGCATGGGTGAGCCAGGCCAGATTAGAGCTTTATGAAAAGGAAATTAAAGTAGGAAATGAAAAGAGAAACAAGCCCCAAATGAGGAGTCGTCAGCCCCAGGCAGATGCATCTGCCGAGCCAGTGAGCGGGGTGCGGTCCCCACCATGGGAGCGCACTGTCCTCCGCGCCCCACGCCCCCAGCCCGCTCCCCTCCTCAGCTCCAGCTGTGGGGCTGTGCCCCTGGCCTGGAGGCAGCCTTGGCAGACTCGCTGTGCCGGGCCGGCTGGTGCCCCGTCCTCTCCAGCACCCCACTCCTGCCAGGGTTCCCGATGCGTGTCTGCAGGTGCTGCAGGCGGGGTCAGCGGCTCCCTGGGGCCTGGAGCCCGGCTCCTCCCCCATCATGCTTCCACCGTCTGTCCACCGCACTCCTCTGTTTCTGCACTGCCCCAGCCCCGCTGCCCTCTCCTGCTCGAGCTTGTGCTCGTCCTCACATGCCCCTGGCTGTCCTTCAGGCTCTGCTTAGACCTCACTTTCCCGGGGTCTCCCCGGTGGTTTAGCCCGTCCTGTGGCTGTCATAGACCATTCGAGGCTGGATCTTCCATAAAGCAGGGAGGTTTCTCGGCTCACAGCTGGGAACTGACACAGGGCTGACTGCCATGGTGCTAGCGGAGGAAGCCCCCAAGAGCCCTTCCTCACGGAGCAGGGGCGGGTGGGGCTGCAGCCTGGACATGGTGTCCATGTTCTGCTGACCAAAGCCCACAGGAGCCTCCGGAAAACGGAAATATATGTGCTCACTTGGTAAAATTAATTTCTGCATAAAAAGATATAACCAGGAAAACTGGGTCCAGCACGCTTGTCCACCTCGCCGATAAAATGATTGGTTGGGAATGACCAAAAGCAAACTGGCGTGCTGTCACCTTTCTCCCCGAGACGGTCACTGTCGGTCACTGTCAGTGGTAAACCCGTCCCCCTGCGGCTTTCCTGGTGCAGATTCAAAGGTCTGCGCACTTCGAGGCCTGATCGCGTCTGCTGCACCGTGTTCTTCCCGCCTATGGATGGCGAGCATTTCCTGTTGTCCCACTGGGAGGTTTCCCTGCTGGCTGACACTGCCCCCATGTTGTCTCCTGATCTCAGTGGTCACACCTGGAACCCGGCAGCTCAGTGGTGGCCTGGAGCGTGACCAGAGCTGGATCTTCTGTGTGGGGCCTTGGAAGTCAGAGTGGTCACTTGGGCGGCCTTCTGTCCATAACACAGCCAGCCTGGCCTGCTCTGTGTGTGAAGAGGCCCGGCAGGGACATAGGGACCAGGAGGTGGAGGTCACAAGAAGCCACCTTGGAGACCTGGTCCCTTCCCCGTCCCATTCCCTTAACTCCTGCCACGCCTGTGCCGGGAGCCGGGCTCCTCAGTGCCTTGGGCAGCTGTTGCAGGCCGGGTGCCTGCAGTGCCTCTGGTCCCTTAGGGCCCCCAGGGTTTCAGAGTCAGCAGTGTGGCCATCAGGGCCATTTCCTGAGCCATCCTGTGGACCCTTCTTGTGGACCCTTCTCATGGACCCTTCCCGTGGACGCCGGCGTGGCTGAGCCCTTGTGGGGATTGTGCTGGTGACATGTGGCTGCGCAGGGGCTGGCAGGAAACGGAATTCAGGCAGGGCTCTGTGGATGAAGGGGCACCGCGACAGAGCCCCCGACCTGACGAGGAGGAGGAAGCCGAAGAGCAAGCTCCAGCCCTGTCGGCCCCTCGGCACCCTTCACCCTCCATTTGCCTCTTATCTTTGCCCTTGGAGCAGCTGAGGCCCGGTCACCAGCAGCCAGCCTGGAGCCAGGTGACTTGGTCCCTGGGTGCCAGCTGCCCAGGGACAGAGCAGGGGGAGGAGAGTGGGGAGCAGAGTGGGTGGGCCAGTGGGGGGCAGGGACCCCGGCCGCTGCAGCCCCCGTTTTTCAGCTTTCATTGGGGTGCAGGCTGGTGTTGTGGAGCGGGCTGATAGCCCGCCTTCCTGTCTGCACGGGGTTTTATTCCTGAGGACACCATCGCAGCAGCCTCTGCTGTATATGGGCCGTCTGTGGCACTGCAGAGCATTTTACACGTAGCTTTTAGTTTGCATGGCCAGCCGGTCAGGCACCTGTTACTGTGAGTCTGCTTCAGGCGGGAACAATGCATTGGGAAAGACTTGGGCTGCTGCGTGGCCTTGAGGGGATGCAACTAAAATGCTCAAGTGGCCCACAAGTCCAAGTGCTTCTCGCTAAAAAGAATTGAACCATCCTAGGGAAGTGACGGATGTGTCCCTGAAGGCGTGGGGAGGGCATGGAGCCCTCACCCCCAGCTCTTCTGAACCGTCCGTGTCCAGGGCTCGGCGTGTAGGGTCTGGCACATCTGGAGCCAGGTATTAGCGCCTGCAGAGGCGGGCGGGCAGACTGGGGGCACAGGGCTGGGCACAGCGAGCTCACCCTGGGGGTGACCTGCAGGGTGACGGTGGCTTGTGGAAATCACCCGTTCTGCCCTGCGGTGAAAGCGTGGGACTTCTCTGGTGGGCTTTTGTTTACATCCTTCGGGTTCTTCCTGAGTTGGAGGAGTAGCCCCGAGGATGCCTTGCTGAAGTTGCACGGGTGGACAGGTCCCAGGGTCCTGGGGAGACAAGAACCCCACTTTGGGTCAGGGTTCTTCAGTCACAGGCAGCCCGGGCAGAGAAGTCGCTGTTTGTCCTCCCTGACCCAAATATCCAATCCCGTGGATGCCTGAAGAGCTAATCCCACCGATTGCTCTTGGAGTTCCGTGGGCCCCAGCTTGCTCACAGTCTCTGGGGCAGAAAGGAGGGAACCAGGCAGTCAGCCATCCAGCTTTTTCCTAGCCCTCGAGGCAGCCTTGAGTGGACTGCAGCTGAAGTGGAGTTTGATCTGAGCCCAGGCCCGGGAAGACGTGGCACCTGGCACCCTGGGTCCTGCACACCGTGGGTTCCCTCGGAGAGCCTCAAGGAGAACCCAGACAGTACGGGGTGCTGAGGCCCCAGGATCTGTGAAGCTGTGTCCTGCATTTAGTGACCTCAGGCAAGTCACGGGCAATGATCTCATTATACGAAAGTCTAAAATCCCCAGTGCTCCCCAGTGTCCACAAGAAATGCCCACACCTGATTGCGTGTGGCGGTCTCAGTCCAAGACGGGCCGAGCAGGTGGCGGTGAAGCCCCCTCCCTACTCGGACAGCGGCTTTCACATTGGGCGGGGCCGCACCCACCCCCAGGATGTCCCATTGAGGCATCTCTATGAGGTGTCCCCCCAAAAGCCCCAAATCTGAAACACTTGAAGTCCCAAGCCTCGTAGATAAGGGGCGCTCAGCCTGTGCTGAGGAAGAGCTTGGCACATGGGTGCTTATTCATCTTTGCCTTCATTACCGGTTTTAATCTGACCTTTAATTGTGGCATTTTCTCAGGACCTGCTGTCTGGGGAGGGGGGGTCCCCGTTAGCAACTCGCCTCTCAGTTCAAAGCCATCCAGTAAACATCATCGGATTAATTTCTAAATTAACCTAAAGCTTGGCGATCGCGCTTGAAAATTTAATCCCGGATGTGAGAGACCTGATTTGCAGCTTGGCAGCTGTCCACATGAACGAGATCTGTGAGCCTCCGTGAAAAAGTCTAACTCGAGCCAGGAATGTGACACCCCTGGCATTTCATTTAGAAGCCGTGTGTGCATGCGTGCACGGTTTAATTAGCCGTGCCGCACCTCTGTTCTGTTCAAAGCCAACAGCCAGCCCCACCCTGTCCTGCAGCTCTTTAAGAAAAGCATTTCAAACAAGCTGTCACTTTGGAACCCCCAAGAAAGAGGGGATGTTCCGGACGGGGGGGGGGCAGCCCGAAGCCCCGCATGGCCGCTCCTGCACGTGGGGGCTGGTCCTGTTGGGCACCTCTACCCCGGGTCCTCGAGCTGCACCCCAGCCTCTGCCTTGTCCTTCCTGTGACCCCCACACTTGGGAGGCTGAGGCAGAAGGATCCCGAGTTTTGAGGCCAGCCTGGGCTGCACAGTGAGACCCCATCTTAGAACAAAACCAGACAAAAAGTGAGCATTCTCACCTCCACAGGTGACAAGTGAGTTCTTTACAGGAGGAAAAGGACCCCAGGGGCAAATACCTCAGCCACTCCCCCACCGAGCTTTGTCTTTAAAAAACAGCAGTAAACTTAAAGAAGAAAGAGTTGCTTAAATAAGGGGCGACCCCCCCCATGTCACCAGCCGGCTTCCCTGTAACCTAAACCTGCGGGGGGGCGGTGACCCCGTCCAGGAAGGCTCCACTCCTGTTGGAAGGTCGCTTTCATCTCCAGCAGAGGAGCGGAAAGGAAACGTGGTGCCCGTTCTCCCTCTGCCTGGTGACCGCTCGCCATGTTACGCTCCCGCCAGTGACCAGTGTCACAGGGGCTGGAGTCCCTGTCCCCAGGAGCACACTGCAGGGAGGGGCAGCCCGGACACTCCTGTGCTGGCCGTCAGCGTGCACACAGTTGTGATTCCACACTCGTCAGTGTGCACTTTGGGACATTTGGTTATTTATTTACTCACTGGTTTTTTGAGGCGGGGTCTCACTGTAGCCCAGGCTGGCCTTGAACTCACTGTGTAGCGCCGGCTGGCCCTGAATTTGCAGTAGCCCTCCTGCCTCAGCCTGCCGAGTGCTGGGATTATGGGTGTGCCCTGCACCTCCAGTTTGAGGGAGCTGTTGTTAAGTAAAATAAGGATTCTTGCACAGAAGTGCTTCACCGCTGCAGTGGTGACCCGACAAGGGAGAGGGGAGGCTAAATGACGGCTGGGCAGGCAGCATACACCCTGCGGACACTCTGGACAGAGCAGCAGTACTCAATTCTGGGCAGGGCAAACTGGGTGTGGCACAAGATTTATCCCGTTTTCCAGAACGGTAAAACTGTCTCTGGGATTCTCTGTGTAGCATCTTCAGCCCGAGGGTGACGGCAGCGGGACCCTGGCTGGACCCAGCTCGTGCCTTCAGCGACAGGCAGGGGCCGAGCAGCACTGAGAAGCCGCTAGAGGAGGGGGCTTGCAGGGCTTTGGGGGCCCCCTCCCCTCCCGGGGGCGGCCTGGGGGCCAGTCCCTTTCTTCTTCCCCAGCAGATGAGATGGGAACCCTCCCGCACCCTGCCCACCTCCTCCGCCTCCCATGAAGTAACTGCAGCTTTCTCAGCTTGCAGAGTCTGCAGGAGCCGCCCCAGGTCGCTGCCCTGTGCACCCCAGGGCCCCCACGTCAGGAAACAGCCACGGGGTGCTGGCTCCCCAAGCAGGGCCCCGGCCGGTGTCCTGTGTCGGGGACCCGCGGGGAGGGCCTGCTCAATGGGCAGCTGTGTTCCCATCTGCCTTGGCTCTCTCCGGAGTGGGCGTCCAGGCGGCCGGGGCAGAGGACAGATGCGCTTTATTTCCCCGCCGTGCACAGGGGGAGCTGGAAGGCGGCAGGAACCAGGAACGGGGCAGCAGTGTTGGAGCGCAGCCACCTTCCTGGGTACTTTTCCACGCGCCAGGCCCGCCAGGGCCCGCGGGCTCGGACGTTCGTTCACAAGGTGCGGTGGGGCTGGGTGGGTGCCCGCGGGGCCCAACTTGTGTGTCCTCCACACGGGTGACAGGAGTGGGCTGTGGCCCTTGCCCTGAAGACACTGGTGGTCTGGGGCAGGGCCCTCACTGTGACCTGAGCATCTCTGTGAAGATGCCGTCGCTACCCACAGTCCTGAGATTCGGGGTTAGGACTTTGACGTGTGAATAGGAGATGGGGATCTGACTGGAGACAGGGAAGTGGCCTTGGGACCCGGAGGACTGAGGGTTTGCCTTGCCCTTCCCCCTCCCCTGGGAACCCCAGAACCCTAGCTGTCGTGGCCGAGGGGCCGGCCAGAACCCCTGTATCGACCTGGGGACCCCGGACAAGGGTGCTGCTGTTACTCCCGCTGCACAGCTGGGGATGGAGGCTCAGGAAGGCTGTGTCACCTGGGCCAGGCTGCACAGCAGCAGGTGATCAGAGTCTCTGTTGGGGGCCTGGCCATCGAGGGTCCTTTAATTTTAAGCTGCTTCTCCTCCAGTTAGTACCCCTAATGCCAGAGTCTCTGTTCAGCTTAACCAGACTCCACCCAGGAGGCTGAGGCAGGAGGGTTGCTACAATTTCTAGCCAGCCTGGGCTACTAAGTTCTGGCTCTGTGCTGGTACCGAGGTGCGAACAGAGACCCGGGTCTGCGTTTCTGTATCCTTGTCTGCCAGCTGTGACCCCGAGCGACCTCCCTGGGCCCTGTGTACTCTGCTTGTTGGTGCAGTGGGGTTGGCAGTGTCGTGGTCTTTGGGGGAGTTAGAGGTGTCCACGGCATTTCACGTTTTCCCCACAAGCACTGGACGTGGCTGCTGTGTGTCCGGATGTGGCAGATGCTAAGTGCAGGCCGCTTTCTCCCGTGTAGAGGGTGGGCCAAGAGCGGCAGTGTTACCGCTGACTTTTACATCAGTTACGTTCTGAACGGCTAGGTTTCAGGGTTAGAAAAGTAAAAATGGACTTTTAATTTTTGTTTTTCTGTTTTGTTTTCGAGACAGTCTGCTTATGTATTTCTACTTCTTTTGGAGCTTTCAGGAATCCTCCTGCCTCAGCTTCCCAAGCTCTGGGACTACAGGCAGGCACCACCTGCTAAATTTGACAGGTTTTAGTGTGGCTGCTGGGAAGTAAGTGTGAGATCACACACACAGCTCACACTCGCCTGCCGCTGTGGCGTGCAGCTCATCTTGGGGTCCTGCACGTGGCGCCCTCTTGATGCTGCTCTCATTGGGGTGCCGGGTCTCCGTTAGCCCAGGTCTCCTGTCCTCACCTGGACGGGGACGCTGGCTCAGGGAGTCTGGGCCCCGTCTGCTGTGCAGGCAGCCACACGCCCCGCCCAAGGGGACACCCCCTCTCCGTTCCCGAGCCGCAGAGAATCCAGCTCTGTGCGGGCAGCGTGAAGGCTCCGTTCATCCCCGGAGGAGGCCCTTCAGATCTCTGTGCTGGGGACGGCCCAGGGGAATTTCCACCAGCTCGGCCAGACAAGGTTCTCTCGGAGCATCCAGGAGCTGGAAAATGCCGCCCGCCTCCCCATCTCTCCCGAGCAGAGAAACAGCCTAGTTCCCTCGAGTGAGGCACACCCCAGGCTCCCCGGGGACCTCAGGGCACAGGGAAACTGAGTCAGACTCCACCCTCAGCCTTGAGCAGCCCCAGGTCAGCATCTGGGCGAGGATTCTGGTCCAAGGAGGCCGAGGCAGGAACGGTCCCCACAGGTCCACATCCGAGCCTTCTGCTTGGGTTGCTGTGCGCTTTATGTCCTCGTGTGACGTCTCTGGGCCGGAGTCGGCTCAGTGCTCAGAGAACAGGGCCTCAGTCACAGCCACAGCTTGACCGCCCTGTGGTCCCCTCCTGTCTCCTCTGCACACACAGCTATGATATTGCCAGACAGATCTGATGTCCATTTGCCATCACCCATATCCTGGCATGGCTTGTCTTGAGCACTGACAACTTCCTGAGACTCAGTTTCCCCACCTGTGTTTCCTAACGGAAACATCTGCCTGGACGATCGTGGGACTGATGGGAGCCACTGGGCAGGTGACCTGTGGGACAAGCAGCCCACTGGGGCTGAGAGGCCTCCTGGACACCCCCGGGTTTGCTCTCCACCTCACTGGACGGGCAGCAGGAGGTCAGGTCCGCCTGCCCAAGATAGTGGGTGCCGGGCTCCTGACACCCTTGATGTCCCCTGTGTCGAGTGGTCCCCAGGGAAGCATTCCTTTCCATGCCAATGTGGAATTTGGGTAAAATCCTCCAGAAGTTGCAGGTGACGAGTATCTGTATGCCCTGCCTGCTAGAAGGCACCTGCTTTTTTCTGTTTGCAGCAGAATTAGAACATAGAATCTTGGCACAAACCAGCAGTTCCTTTTAATGAGACATCCTGAGTGTCCCCCGGGGGTGACTCACCAAGCCCCATATGGATGGTGGTGGTGGAGACGGGGAAACATTTTTAGTGGAAATACCAAGTTGGATGCCGGTGGCTTAGCTGGAGTCAGAGTCCCCACTGCGAACAGGTGCCTGGCCTGTCATCGGATCTGTGTGACCTTTCACCACAGCTGAAGCAGGTCACGGAGAAGTGGCCCAGGGCTGAGATCTGGGGTCGAGTGTCAGCCCGTCTCTCACCAGCCGTGTGCCCGGAGTAACCACAGCTCTCCCGGCCCTGGAACTCACCAGCTCTGCCATCATGGTGGGATGCTCAGAAGCCGGAACTGAATTTTTAAGCAGCCAAGTGCTAACGGATGTGCTTCTCTGGCCTTGCTTGATTTGCATTAATGCTTGTGAATCCCAATCATGACTTCACTTTTTTCAAATGATAGCGAGAGTTTCACGATCATTTCCTGACTCCTGCAGCCATCTGTGGATCGCGTTTGCTTCCTGGGGTCGGAAGTGTAGTGTCTCCCATCTCTTTTGCCCAGCGGTGAGGGATGCAGGCCCGCCAGGGTGGCAGATGGGAGAGCAGGAGCTTTCGGAGAGAGAGAAAAGCCGGCCAGTCGGGGTGGGGGCTTCCGCCCTTTCAGAGCGGGCGGGCTGTGTGTGTTGTCCAGCTGTCATGCAGGTAGAGTTTGCGGCTCCTCCAGCTTTCATTGGCTTGCTGTTACTTTTTATGGCTCTTGTTTTGATGTTTGCAGGCCCCCGAGGCTGAAATTACTGACCTGGGGAAGGGCTGATGAGTGGTTTAGTTGAAACAGCAGGACCGCAGGCGTTGTGTGACCTAGAAATTGGGCCACGAGAGCCGACGACGTGTTTAGTGTGTGCTGGGTCGTGCAGCTGTCCTTCACGGTGGCCGAAGGGAAAGCAGGGGCAGCTGGTCCCATGGAGCAGGGGGTGGCTGGGGGACCGGCGATGGCCCTGGAGCGCACCAGGCCGGTCCAGCCTGGGTTGGGCAGCATGGCAAGGACTCTGTCCTCCCCTGTGTGGGTGACACTTGTGGATTATCTGCGTGCAGGGAAGGAGAGACCTTGTCTTCCCGTCATTGCGAAGCGGCCGTGGCTTTTCCGCATCTCACAGGAGTGAAATCCCTCTAACATTTCCTCCCGCTTGGGATGGAGACTGACTCTCCTGTTGCTAAGCTGACTCTGGGGACTCGGTTTGCTATCAGTCATCCCCCAGTATGGGGGAGGTGGGTCCCAGGAGCCCCACAGTACCCCCCAAACCGCAGCACGCTCAGAGCCCTTCCTCAGAAGGCAGGGATTCCCACCAGCCTGTGTCCGCCTTGTGAGCTTTGGGGCTCCCTCTGTTAGAATCCCCGGCCCAGGGCGGAGGTGTCACCTGGGGAGTGACGTGTGCAGTGCTGAGATGGCCCTTCTGAAGCTCCCTCGCCCCAGGGGTCACGGGCCCAGACAGGAAAGGCTGACGGTGCCTTCTCTTCACGGGCACCGAGATTTCTTGCCATTCAAAACATTTTTTTCTAATATGAAAGAGATGCGCGTTTGTGACACAAAGTATGAAAAATACATAAAAGTAAACTAAAGATCACCAGCAGGCGCGCTCCCCAGGGAGAATCCTCCTGCACACCCTCCTGGACACTGTCTGTGTTCTGTGTTCTGCTTCTGCCCTTAGACCACGTGGTGGGGGGCACTTGGCGGGTTGCGACAGCCTGTGTCAGCTGTGAGCAGTTTCTCTTCCTGATATTTGGTGACTGAACTGGTGTCCCAGGCGCTGGTGCCGTGAACCTGGTGAACCGCGTCTCCCTGAGGATGCCCCGCCACGGACCCTGCCCGGCGGAGAGCTGAGGCCGCCCCGGTGTCACTGCGGGGGCGCTGGCGGAATGCAGATGCCTGTCCCTTGCTCTAGGCCAGGCAACGCCATTCTTAATGAGTCCCTAAGAGGGACGCTGTGCTTCCGGTGATCCCTGCTTTCCAACGCCGTCACCTGTCCCTCTTTCTGTCCGTCTCTCCATCTGTCCTTCTGTTCATGCTTCTCTCCTTATGTCCGTTCATCCATTCATCCAGCCATCTGTTCCAGCTTCCATCTTTCCTTCCTTCTCCTCATCTGCCCATCCATCCATTCTCCATCCATCCTCCTCCATCCTCCATCCATCCATCCTCCTCCATCCTCCTCCATCCTCCATCCATCCTCCTCCATCCTCCTCCATCCTCCTCCATCCTCCTCCATCCTCCATCCATCCTCCTCCATCCTCCTCCATCCTCCTCCATCCTCCATCCATCCTCCTCCATCCTCCTCCATCCTCCATCCATCCTCCTCCATCCTCCATCCATCCTCCTCCATCCTCCTCCATCCTCCATCCATCCTCCTCCATCCTCCTCCATCCTCCATCCATCCTCCTCCATCCTCCTCCATCCTCCTCCATCCTCCATCCTCCTCCATCCATCCTCCTCCATCCTCCATCCATCCTCCTCCATCCTCCTCCATCCTCCTCCATCCTCCATCCATCCTCCTCCATCCTCCTCCATCCTCCATCCATCCTCCTCCATCCTCCTCCATCCTCCTCCATCCTCCTCCATCCTCCATCCATCCGCCTCCATCCTCCTCCATCCATCCATCCTCCATCCATCCTCCATCCATCCTCCTCCATCTTCCTCCATCCTCCTCCATCCTCCATCCATCCTCCTCCATCCTCCTCCATCCTCCTCCATCCTCCATCCATCCTCCTCCATCCTCCTCCATCTATCCTCCTCCATCCTCCATCCATCCTCCTCCATCCTCCTCCATCCTCCTCCATCCTCCTCCATCCTCCTCCATCCTCCTCCATCCTCCATCCATCCTCCTCCACCCTCCTCCATCCTCCTCCATCCTCCTCCATCCTCCTCCATCCTCCTCCATCCTCCATCCATCCTCCTCCATCCTCCTCCATCCTCCATCCATCCTCCTCCATCCTCCTCCATCCTCCATCCATCCTCCTCCATCCTCCTCCATCCTCCATCCATCCTCCTCCATCCTCCTCCATCCTCCTCCATCCTCCTCCATCCTCCTCCATCCTCCATCCATCCGCCTCCATCCATCCATCCTCCATCCATCCTCCATCCATCCTCCATCCATCCTCCTCCATCTTCCTCCATCCTCCTCCATCCTCCATCCATCCTCCTCCATCCTCCTCCATCCTCCTCCATCCTCCATCCATCCTCCTCCATCCTCCTCCATCCTCCATCCATCCTCCTCCATCCTCCTCCATCCTCCTCCATCCTCCTCCATCCTCCTCCATCCTCCATCCATCCGCCTCCATCCATCCATCCTCCATCCATCCTCCATCCATCCTCCATCCATCCTCCTCCATCTTCCTCCATCCTCCTCCATCCTCCATCCATCCTCCTCCATCCTCCTCCATCCTCCTTCATCCTCCATCCATCCTCCTCCATCCTCCTCCATCTATCCTCCTCCATCCTCCATCCATCCCTCCTCCATCCTCCTCCATCCTCCTCCATCCTCCATCCTCCTCCATCCATCCTCCTCCATCCTCCATCCATCCTCCTCCATCCTCCTCCATCCTCCTCCATCCTCCATCCATCCTCCTCCATCCTCCTCCATCCTCCATCCATCCTCCTCCATCCTCCTCCATCCTCCTCCATCCTCCATCCATCCTCCATCCATCCTCCTCCATCTTCCTCCATCCTCCTCCATCCTCCATCCATCCTCCTCCATCCTCCTCCATCCTCCTCCATCCTCCATCCATCCTCCTCCATCCTCCTCCATCTATCCTCCTCCATCCCTCCATCCCATCCTCCTCCATCATCCCTCCATCTCCTCCATCCTCCTCCATCCTCCATCCATCCTCCTCCATCCTCCTCCATCCTCCTCCATCCTCCTCCATCCTCCATCCATCCTCCTCCACCCTCCTCCATCCTCCTCCATCCTCCTCCAGCCTCCTCCATCCTCCTCCATCCTCCATCCATCCTCCTCCATCCTCCTCCATCCTCCATCCATCCTCCTCCATCCTCCTCCATCCTCCTCCATCCTCCATCCATCCTCCTCCATCCTCCTCATCCTCCATCCATCTCCTCCATCCTCCTCCATCCTCCTCATCCTCCATCCATCCATCCTCCTCCATCCTCCTCCTCAGCCATCCTCCATCCTCCATCCATCCTCCTCCATCCTCCTCCATCCTCCATCCATCCTCCTCCATCCTCCTCCATCCTCCTCCATCCTCCATCCATCCTCCTCCATCCTCCTCCACTCCTCCTCCATCCTCCTCCATCCCCATCCATCCTCCTCCATCCTCTCCTCCATCCTCCATCCATCCCTCATCCATCCTCCTCCATCCATCCTCCACTCCCCTCCATCCATCCTCCTCCATCCCCTCCATCCTCCTCCATCCTCCATCCATCCTCCCTCCATCCTCCTCCATCCTCCATCCATCCATCCACTCAATCCTCCTCCTCCTCCATCCTCCATCCATCCTCCTCCACTCCACCTCCCCATCCATCCCCATCCATCCTCCATCCATCCTCCTCCATCCCATCCATCCTCCTCCATCCCTCCATCCATCCTCCTCCATCCTCCTCCATCCTCCTTCATCCTCCTTCCTTCCTCCTCCATCCTCCTCCATCTATCCTCCGCCATCCTCCATCCATCCTCCTCCATCCTCCTCCATCCTCCTCCCTCCATCCTCATCCTCCTCCATCCATCCTCCTCCATCCTCCATCCATCCTCCTCCATCCTCCTCCATCCTCCTCCATCCCATCCATCCTCCTCCATCCTCCTCCATCCTCCATCCATCCTCCTCCATCCTCCTCCATCCTCCTCCATCCTCCATCCATCCTCCATCCATCCTCCTCCATCTTCCTCCATCCTCCTCCATCCTCCATCCATCCTCCTCCATCTCCTCCATCCTCTCCATCCTCCATCCATCCTCCTCCATCCTCCTCCATCTATCCTCCTCCATCCTCCATCCATCCTCCCCTCCTTCTCCTCCATCCTCCTCCATCCTCCTCCATCCTCCTCCATCCATCCTCCCTCCATCCATCCTCCTCCATCCTCCTCCATCCTCCTCCATCCTCCTCCATCCTCCATCCATCCTCCTCCACCCTCCTCCATCCTCCTCCATCCTCCTCCATCCTCCTCCTCCTCCTCCATCCTCCATCCATCCTCCTCCATCCTCCTCCATCCTCCATCCATCGCCATCCATCCATCCATCCTCCATCCATCCTCCATCCATCCTCCATCCATCCTCCTCCATCTTCCTCCATCCTCCTCCATCCTCCATCCATCCTCCTCCATCTTCCTCCATCCTCCTCCATCCTCCATCCATCCTCCTCCATCCTCCTCCATCCTCCTCCATCCTCCATCCATCCTCCTCCATCCTCCTCCATCCATCCTCCTCCATCCTCCTCCATCCTCCTCCATCCTCCTCCATCCTCCTCCATCCTCCATCCATCCGCCTCCATCCATCCATCCTCCATCCATCCTCCATCCATCCTCCATCCATCCTCCTCCATCTTCCTCCATCCTCCTCCATCCTCCATCCATCCTCCTCCATCCTCCTCCATCCTCCTTCATCCTCCATCCATCCTCCTCCATCCTCCTCCATCTATCCTCCTCCATCCTCCATCCATCCTCCTCCATCCTCCTCCATCCTCCTCCATCCTCCTCCATCCTCCTCCATCCTCCTCCATCCTCCATCCATCCTCCTCCATCCTCCATCCATCCTCCTCCATCCTCCTCCATCTATCCTCCTCCATCCTCCATCCATCCTCCTCCATCCTCCTCCATCCTCCTCCATCCTCCTCCATCCTCCTCCATCCTCCTCCATCCTCCATCCATCCTCCTCCATCCTCCTCCATCCTCCTCCATCCTCCTCCATCCTCCTCCATCCTCCATCCATCCTCCTCCATCCTCCTCCATCCTCCTCCATCCTCCTCCATCCGCCTCCATCCTCCTCCATCCTCCTCCATCCTCCTCCATCCTCCTCCATCCTCCTCCATCCTCCTCCATCCTCCATCCATCCTCCTCCATCCTCCTCCATCCTCCTCCATCCTCCTCCATCCTCCTCCATCCTCCATCCATCCTCCTCCATCCTCCTCCATCCTCCTCCATCCTCCTCCATCCGCCTCCATCCTCCTCCATCCTCCTCCATCCTCCTCCATCCTCCATCCATCCTCCTCCATCCTCCATCCATCCTCCATCCATCCATCCTCCATCCTCCTCCATCCTCCATCCATCCATCCTCCATCCTCCTCCATCCTCCTCCATCCTTCATCCATCCTCCTCCATCCTCCTCCATCCTCCTCCATCCTCCTCCATCCTCCTCCATCCTCCATCCATCCATCCCTCCTCCATCCTCCTCCATCCTCCTCCATCCTCCTCCATCCTTCATCCATCCTCCTCCATCCTCCTCCATCCTCCTCCATCCTCCTCCATCCTCCTCCATCCTTCATCCATCCTCCTCCATCCTCCTCCATCCTCCTCCATCCTCCTCCATCCTCCATCCATCCTCCATCCATCCATCCTCCATCCTCCTCCATCCTCCATCCATCCATCCTCCATCCTCCTCCATCCTCCTCCATCCTTCATCCATCCTCCTCCATCCTCCTCCATCCTCCTCCATCCTCCTCCATCCTCCTCCATCCTCCATCCATCCTCCATCCATCCATCCTCCATCCTCCTCCATCCTCCTCCATCCTCCTCCATCCTTCATCCATCCTCCTCCATCCTCCTCCATCCTCCTCCATCCTCCTCCATCCTCCTCCATCCTTCATCCATCCTCCTCCATCCTCCTCCATCCTCCTCCATCCTCCATCCATCCTCCATCCATCCATCCTCCATCCATCCTCCTCCATCCTCCTCCATCCTCCTCCATCCTCCTCCATCCTCCATCCATCCTCCTCCATCCTCCTCCATCCTCCTCCATCCTCCATCCATCCTCCATCCATCCATCCTTCATCCATCCTCCTCCATCCTCCTCCATCCTTCATCCATCCTCCTCCATCCTCCTCCATCCTCCTCCATCCTCCTCCATCCTCCTCCATCCTTCATCCATCCTCCTCCATCCTCCTCCATCCTCCTCCATCCTCCTCCATCCTCCTCCATCCTCCATCCATCCTCCATCCATCCATCCTCCATCCTCCTCCATCCTCCTCCATCCTCCTCCATCCTTCATCCATCCTCCTCCATCCTCCTCCATCCTCCTCCATCCTCCTCCATCCTCCTCCATCCTTCATCCATCCTCCTCCATCCTCCTCCATCCTCCTCCATCCTCCATCCATCCTCCATCCATCCATCCTCCATCCATCCTCCTCCATCCTCCTCCATCCTCCTCCATCCTCCTCCATCCTCCATCCATCCTCCTCCATCCTCCTCCATCCTCCTCCATCCTCCATCCATCCTCCATCCATCCATCCTTCATCCATCCTCCTCCATCCTCCTCCATCCTTCATCCATCCTCCTCCATCCTCCTCCATCCTCCTCCATCCTCCTCCATCCTCCATCCATCCTCCATCCATCCATCCTCCATCCTCCTCCATCCTCCTCCATCCTCCTCCATCCTCCATCCATCCTCCTCCATCCTCCTCCATCCTCCTCCATCCTCCTCCATCCTCCTCCATCCTTCATCCATCCTCCTCCATCCTCCTCCATCCTCCTCCATCCTCCTCCATCCTTCATCCATCCTCCTCCATCCTCCTCCATCCTCCTCCATCCTCCATCCATCCTCCTCCATCCTCCATCCATCCTCCCACCCATCTGGCCTGCGCATTAAGCAGCTGGGCTATGCCCGGCGTTCTGTTCAGTTCTAAACATCCAGGAATCCGAGGGCGCTGGCTTCCCTGCCTGGAGGCAGTGATTTCCTGCCAGGGCATCGTCTCTCCCAGCCCGACCCTCCCTGAGATGGGAGGCGAGGGGCACATGATGGTCCAGGTGAAACAGCGGCAGGTTTTTATAAAAAGCTGTCCCTCTGCCCAGCCTTACGCATCTCCTATTCCCGAGACAGTGAGGCTGGCGACAGCCCTTTTTATTCCTGTGCACAGTCTCACTTTTCCACTCGGGCTTCAGGTCTGAAGACAGCACAGCTGCTCTGTGTGGATCTAAGCACATCACCTCTCTTGAGGTTTGTTCTAGAGAAGCACGGCTTTGTGTGAAGAGGTAAGATTTATTTTTGCCAGTAAAACAGAAGGCGGAGCAGCCCAGCAGCACGGTTGGAGGAGGGGACGGCGGTGGTGGGGACACCCTGCCCGCCCTCGTGTTTACGGCTTCCCAGGACCGGCTGAGGGTCGAGTCGGGAGGAAATTGTTCCTCAGCAGCCTGGTGACGTCCTGCAGTTTTGCACGAGCCATTTACAAAACTGCAAAACTGCTTCGTGGAAATATTTCCATGTCGCCAGCGTAGGCCCATTGACTGCATTTATGGCTCTCCATGTGTGGTTCTTTTAAAGATGCCAAGATGTTTTTATTTTTAATGACCTTGACCCCGAGGCAGACCTTGACGGTTAATTATAACCGGAACCTGGCGTCACTGATGCCCCTCTGTGGTGCAGAGCGGGTGACTGGTGAGACCCAAGGTTGGAATCTGAGGTCCGGTTCCACCTCATTCATTGTAATTGTGTGTCTTTGTCCAGGCTGCCGTCCCTGCTCTGGGCACTTTTTGTGTTGGGGGACTTTGAGACAGTCTCTAGCCTAAACTGGCCTTGAAACCACAGGTAGCCCAGGCTGGCCTTGAATTCCCAGCGATCCTCCTGCCTCAGCCTCTCGAAGGTTGAGATGACAGGCCTGCGCCATTGCACCTGGTTTTCCGGCCCTGTTTCTCCATGTGGCATTAAATCTTAATAACAACACTTATCTCGGGATTTGGGAGGAAACTGGGCTTTGGGTAGGAGCAAGGCACAGCCAAGGAGAAAGACGCTCATGCTGCCTTTCTGGTCCAGACGGCTCACGTCAGGCTGAGACCCTGTGCCGGATCCAGCACGAACGTCTGTGTTTCCGGAGGCTTCTTTCCTCCTGGCTGCCCCTCCTGTGGTCACACAGCGGGTACAGAATTGGGACCCGACTACCGTGCTTAAACTGCCACCACGGCCAGGTCCGGGTACCAGGAAGTGCCCTGCTGCCCCTGCCCTGAGAACTCGGGGGCCGGGTCCCCCAAACCTTCCCAGACAGTGAGCTTTGGAAGCAAGAACAGAGAAATTTAATAAAGGGAGAGTTTCAGTTTTCTTTCCCCCCAAAATGCCACACAGACGCTGGGGGTTCTTAGGAAACAGCCCTGCAGCCCACCCTGTGCATGGGTGGCCCCCTGATTTCCTCCTTGTTCTGGGGACCCTGAGCTTTGATCCCCCAGTTGCATCCGTCTGCAGGCTGGTTATGGGAGAAAACCCCGGATGGGGAGATTGGGGCTCCTGCTCCATTGCTCTTCAGACGTAACCCTCCAGGCTCAGAATGCCTGAAGCAGAGATTTTTGCAGTGAAACACAATAGAGGAGGACCGGAAGAGCAGGGAGCCAGAGATTGGGGGCCCCCTGTGTGCACCCCCAGACCCACATCCCACATGTGGCCGGGTCTGGGGGAGGAAGTGGGCCACGGGCAGCTGCTGGAGACTCCAGCCTGCTCAGCTCCTTCTATGGGGCCTGGTGAACATTAGGGACCCCGAGGGCCACCTCAGGCCCCGTGACGATGCACCTGGCCACTTGCATGCTGTGAACTCAGTGCCTGCCCCGCCCCGAGACCCTCTGCTGGGTGGCCTGCTCTCGCGGTCATTCCACAAACAGGCTTGCTCCCACCCCAGCCATTCTCTGTATGACGAGGGATGAAGGTGACAGGGCCTCGGCAGCTCCCAGAGTGAGCCCTGTGCCTCAGGGTGCTGGGCGTCACCACCACGCCTCTAGGTGCCCGGAGTCACCTGGGACCCTATGGGCAGCCAGAAGCCCTTGAGGGCAGGCGTTGGCCCCGGGCTGGTTCTCAGGGAGCCAAGTCTGCGGGCTTTGGGCCAGCACCCTTTACTGCCCCAACTGCGTGACCCTGGGCTCCTGGTCAGCGTCCCCGCAGGGCCTCGTGGGTGGACATTGGCACAGGCCCGGGGGCAGCATTGTCAGCCAAAGCAGACGCTTCCTGGGGCCTCAGTCTGTCTGTCTGTCTGTCTGCGTACATCGTCCAGTCCTGGCACTGCAGTGTCCTGCCGTGTGTGGGTCCGGCTCGGCCCTGCCTTTCTCTCTCCCCTCTCTGGGCCAGAAGCTCGGAAGTCCCAGCCCCGCTTGCCCAGCCCCATGCCTGCAGGCCTGGCTCGCACAATCGCCGCTGTGTCCCCCACCAGCCAGTTGGGCCGGTGTCCCTGGGCCCCCGCACCCCTCCCCGCCCTCCCGTCTACCAGCTCCACGCCCTCCTCAATGTCCCCTCTGAGCGGCCACAATCAGGCCCCTGTTCCACACCGGTAATTGAGGGTATTTACCGCTGTCCAGAGAGCTCTGCCTGTGTGGAGCCCGCTCCCCCCGCAGCTCTCAGGAAGGGTGCAAGCGAGGTGTTTGCTCAGAGGAGGAGGCTGGGGTCTTCCACGGCCCCTGCTGCATCTGGACAGGCCCCCACAGGCCAGGCCGAGCCTGGGGTTCATTCTTCCTTCCAGCCGGCCGTGAGTGGGCCCTCCTGCTGTGTACCCCACTTCCCGTTCCGGGTCTCACTGGGAGTTTCTAACACAAACTGTAGGACATGGGACTGGGCCTTGGGCACAGCCTGGCCCTGGGTCAAGCCAGGCTCGGCCATCACCGTGTGACCTCAGGCAGGTTCAGGCCATGATGGTGGCCTCCCCGTAGCTGCTCTGAACCAGGCTCCCTGTGCTGTGACCTCAGCCCCCTGTGTTCTCCAGGGTGATGGTGACTCCCTCAAAGGGGGGCGGGGGGACTGGGTGAATGCACAAATATGCCAGAAATCACCGCCCCACAGATAATAACTCCAGAGAGGCTCCTTCCCCTCCTGCAGCCACGAAGCGTGGCCTGGGCCAGCAGCTGAACAGGACGGAGTCAGCCGCAGAGGCCCAGGAGAATCTGCACTCACAAAGTGAGGAAAAGGGTTTGCTGCCCTGGTGCACTGCGGCCAGAACGGGCCACAGGAGGCTTGTGCCTGTTGTGTCTCTCTGTCCCTGTGTGCTAAAGGGGCTGCAGGGGAGCCAGCCCTTAAAACCGAGGGCTTCCTTACCCTCAGGGTCTCCTAACAACATGTGATGTGGTCCTGGGAGCAGAAGTCCTTCTGCACTTTCCTGGGAGCCCCTCCATCACTGCTTGTGTGGCTCTGCCCACCTCTGCTCAGTTTCCTTCTTGGGTCACACACAGGTGCACACACACGCCTGTGCATGCAGCACTCCCGGCAGCTTCGCGTGCCTCCTCTGGCCTTCGGTTGTGCCCGTGTGCGGGGCACCACTCCCGGCTGTCCCAGTTGATCAAGGTCGTTCCCCTGGACCTCAGCTTCTTACCTGGGAAAGGGGAACAGAGACAGCGTCGGTCCGGAGCTCCTTCCAGAGGCCCAGGGTGTCAGGTGCCGCCAGCGCCAGCTGTTGCCATGGGGACCATCTCTGTCACCTTGCAGCCATCCTCGGAACCTGCCCCAGATGTCCCAGATGTCGAGACTGTCCCCGGTGGCTTCTCTGACACTCGGCTCACATGGGTATCTCCGTGTAGTGAAGACAGCTCGGATGTGGTTGCCGTGTGACCGTGGTAACGTCCCCTGACCCCATCACCTGGCTGCTGAAGGTTTAAATGCAGTCGGCACACACGGCAGGCGCCACTCCGCGCTGGCTGGACAGGGAGAAGGGGCGTGGGGACCTCTTCTGCCCACTGTCTGCCCACCTGCCCTGGTCCAGGCCTCGTGGCTGCCGGGGACTTCGCCTGTCCCACTTCCGTCTGAGTCCCAGCTGGGGACGAGGTTTGTGTCACACCCAGGCTGTCCTCTTGGTGGGACGCTTTCCACGCGACGTCCGGCTCAGTGCGTGTGAAAGCAAAGGCCCAGCGTCTCCGTGATGACAGCATCCCCTCACGTGTCACAGATGGGTAAGAGACGAAAGGGACAGAAGTGACCCGGGGAGCTCGCCCAGCGCCCCTCGGCGTGGAGCCAGCCACCTTCAGCGTGGTCATGAAATGCCATGACGTGCTCCGGGGTTTGGTGCCCTAATCAGTGCCAGGCGACTTTCCTGGGGTACAGCACGCCGTGCCCATGGGCGTGTGGAGAGCTGCCCTTCTGAGCCCAGACACCGTGTGACCAAGCAAGTCATGCGCCCTCCCTGAGCGCTGGCTTGGCGGGTGCAGTGCTAGATGTGCCAGGCCCCCGAGCGGGTCTCCGCGCGGTCCTGGGGAAGGAAGATGCTCTGTGTCTCTGAAGCAGCGGGCTGAGCGGTTTCTTCTCTCGTCCTCTCGTTTGGACTCAGCTGTCATCGGACATGTGTCGTCCCCTGACCTCGCCCGTCCGCCAAAGCGACAGCGACTCAGCAAGCTGAGCCAGAGGAGACCGCAGGCTGGCGTGATTTATGGCAGGTTGACTTGTACTGCGCCGGATCCAGGAGACTCATGGGATGCAGAGGACTCGGGCTTTCTCGAGCTCCCTGTGCAGAGCCCAGTGTCTGCTGAGGTCGCCCCTCCTGGCCTTCTGTGTCCGCTCCTCTCTCCTGGACCCGTGCTCCAGGGCTACATCACCCACTTCTTTCCTGGGGCACACGGGGGATCAGAATACACGGGCGCTCTCCGCTGGTAAAGCTGCATGGCCCCCCCAGTCCTCCTCCGGCTTCGGACTCCCTCAGCCCATCCTCCTCGACACGCGCGTCCAAAGCGGCTCTGGAAGTCCTCTAGTGTCTTTATGAGGTAGGATCAGAAACCTGTAAGCGCCTTGGCTCGGCTCAGCACCATCCAGCAGAGAGGCAGGCCCAGGGACAGGGGTTCGGTCCTCCTCTGCCTGATGGCCGGGCTGGCACTGAGTGGCTTCCCAGAGTCCAAACCACCAGGAAAGACCACCACACACCTGAAGACGCTCAGGTAGAGGGCTGCAGAGCTGCTGCCGACTGTGGCCAGGACACGGGCTGGCTGTGTGTGCTAGGCGTGAGGCTGGGTGAGGCTTCTTTATTTAAATGCGCACCGTGGTTTGCAGTCAACCTGGCACCCAGGTGAGTGAGTCGGTCAGATACTAAAAGCCACTGTGGGCAGCTGTGCCTGCCATGCTCCGGGCGCTGTCAGGACTTTACCCTGCGGTGTGGAGCTGGAATCAGCCTCCAGCCCTGGGTCAGACCCCTGGACTAAGCCAGGTCCTCAAGCACATCAGTGTTCTGTGCCTCGGTTTCCCCTCCCATCCAGTGCTCTCTGTGTCCTCCTCCAAGGCTTGTTCTGAAGCTTACGTGATCAGTGTGGTGAAGTCCAGCCGTGGGTGCCCATCGTGTTAGGTGTCCTTAATTCTTCTCAAACCCTGGGGAAGGAGACACCCTCTGCCCCGAGGAGGACCTGGCTCCACTCTGGAAGGCTTGCTCACTGTTGTGGGTTTGCTGGGGGTGGGAGTGGGCATTAAGTGCAACCCCGTGTGCCCTGGGTCATCTCTGTCCTGCCCCCAGGCGTGGCAGTGACCTTTCCCATCCTGGTCACTTGGGAGCCGCTTAGCTCACCTTGCAGCACCTTGTGTGGGTCCTGGGGGTGACTGTCCATGCAGCGGAGGTCAGCATGTCCCCATTCTGGGTCCCTTCCCAAGGTCCAGGGCAACCCAACCCTGGCTTGCTCCAGCCTCCAGGGGCCTTTGCTGGCTCATGTTGGATGACCCAGAATCGTCTCCCTGTCCAGAACCCCTGACCCGATCTAACCTGGGCAGCCTCCTGTGGCCACAGTGGTCCCAGCTACAGGGGCCAGGACGTGGCCCTCGTGCCGGCCACCTCCTCCCATCACTTCTGAGCGTGCTTTGCCCAGCAGCCCTGGCAGTGGGGCCCGACCCCCGCTACGCTGCGAGTGACCTTCCGGTGATGCTGGTGGCTTGGCGACGGCAGGCACAGCCCAGCAAGCTGGCATGGTGTGAGGGCACCAGGGTCACATCAGGGTGAGGGACCCTGGAGCCACCCTTGGTGGGGCCAGAGAAAACATAACCTGGTCCTCGGGGCCAGAACTGGGCAGTGAGAGAGGAATCCTGTGCCCCCTGCCCTGTGGGGCACAGAGGGTCAGATGCAGCTCGAGGCTGTGCGTGGCTCTTTTCCTCCTTGGGTGCTGTGTTGCCAAGGGGAGCTCTGGAGACTGGGAGCACAGCCTGAGGGGACCGTCCTGGGCCCTGTGTCCCTTCTTGGTCACCTCTTACCACCTGGTCCCGCAGTCCCTGGGCTGTGCTCCCCAGACACACCACACGGGTTCCACCCCAGGACCTCAGCGTCCCTGTCCCCATGCCTGGAACTGACATCCTGCAGAGCTGTGTACCCGCCTCATGCCCACCACAGCCTTGTTACTGTTTGCACATCGCTGTCCCCTTCAGGAGTGGTCTCTGTCACCCTCGAGGGAACCGGGACCTTGCTGTCACTGATCGCTGTGGCCTTGGAGTGGTTGTATTGTTTGACATGGAGGTGTCATTTAAGGTCATCGTCACACGGAGTACTATGTCTGTGCCACACCTGCGTGAAATGTTTTTGTGTGTGTAGACCTCAGCGAATCCATTTTGCAGATGGGGAAACTGAGGCATAGTTTGGTAATGAAGAGAGTCAACTTGGTAGACTGTGTTAGCTTTTCATCTTGGGCATGAAATTCTTGGGGAATCAGCCCAGAGAGGTTCATTATGGCTCACAGCTTTGAGGGTTTCGAGCTGTGGAGCTGGAGAGAGAGAGGAGCTTCAGAGTGCGAGGCAGGCAAAGCACCTCCGGACAGCTGGAAGCAGAGAGCGGAGGGGAGCCTGGCTGGCTGGGAGGCTTCCTCCTCCTCCCTTTCATTTGGTCCTCCTCGGCCCCCAGCCCATTGGGTGGTGGAGCCCACATTCAGAGTGGGGCTCTCCCCTCCATTGGCTGTCCCATCTGCCAGTCATCTTGGGACCCGCCTCCCAGGCATACCTGGAAGTGGGCTTGACTGGTCTCGGAGGCATCCAGTCAAGCCAGCATCAAAATGAAGCCTGACGCGTGTCCTTTAGACAGATTAGGACCTCGGCAGCCATGCTGGTCATCTACCATGAGGGTGAAACCTCCCTTCTTCTGTGGCTCTGAGCCCTTCTCCCTTCTGAAGGGGCAGCAGGAGGCTTCTCTCCAGCCGTGCCTGGGTCCTGTCCATGGGAGCAGGGGGAGTTCCTGCTGGCCTCTGGACGCAGATGAGCTGTGGGCGGCACTAGCCCCAGATTGCCAGCTTGGAAGACCTGCAGTGGCTTGACCCGGACCTCGGGGATGGAGTCCTCCGGGATTTTGGGCCTTGGCTTTCACCACACTGACGGAGAGTACGGAGCTGATGAGTGGCAGTCGTGGCACCCTCTCTGCAGGGTCAGGGTCCGGCCTTTCTGGAACCCATAAAGCCCCCTCTGAAGTGGCACAAAGTGGCGCCAGGTGTGTGACCCCAGAGCAGCAGCATCTAACAGAACGCACGGGGGTCGGGCTCTGGATTTGAACACTGCTTCTAGTACTGGGTAGGCAGATACTGTAACCATGGCAACCTGCCATGGCAACCACACCATCCGTGTGGGGGTTGCCAGGGAGCGCCAGACCCACCCAGTGCCTCCACCTCTGCGTTCAGCTGATGGGGATGCGTGGTGCCATGGTACTGTCTTCCTGTATTTTCTGTGTTCTGTGATATTCTGAGGCTCAAATCCCTGTACATTGCGTGATGACCCAGCATGCAGCAGTGCATGTGTTCCCTCCCCCATCCCGGGAGAGAGCAGGGAAGAGTTTCAGAGTCATGCGGACGCCTTGGGGACAGTCCCAGAGGGCTGGACTTAACCCTCACTCTGGGGCTTCTCCTGGTTCTCTGACTCACGTCTTGGGGTGGCCTTGTGCTTGGGTTAGGGCTTCAGGCCTGGAAAGGCCTGAGTCCAGCATGGCTGGGGTGGACACACAGTGCTGGTCAGCGGCAGCTGGGCACAGTAAACGTCGGTGAGTGGGTGAAGGCGGAGTGGAGCCCGGGTCCTGTCTGCGGAAAACTCACTGCCTGGATCCGCGGTTCTGCTGCGCTGCCTGGGAGCCACCGGCCCAGCGGATTGCGGAGGGAAGGGGTGGGCGGTGGCTTGGGAGGGCAGGGCCAGGCCAGGACGGCCTCCTGGTGCAAGCTGGCCGCACACAGGTGCGGCTTCTCCCCCAGAGGCCTGGCCTTCCCTTCTGCCCTTGCTTTCCCGAGGGCTTAGGCTCACGGAGTGGGCAGGGATTGTGGAACGCGGATGGGCCAGTGAGTGGGGAGGGGATGGTGATGGACGGGTAAATGGGTGAAGAGATGGGTGGGTGGAGGATGGAGGGGCAGGTGGGTGGATGGCCGCATGAATGGGCGCGTGGGCCTCAACACGAGGGGTGCAAGGACCCGAGTCTTGGATGGCAGAGGTTCCCGGCTTTCTGATCCCGGCTCTGCCATCTCGAAACAACGGTGAACTCTGACCCCTCCCAGCTCCAAAGACCACAAAACTCAGGAGCCAGGCACCCTCGTTCAGCCAAGGTGCCCCGCAGTTAGGAGTTGCTGTCTCTGCGGCCTCTTCTCTCCAAAGGCGGCCTGTGATCTTCCACACTGCAAATACGTTCTGATCCCAGTGCCAGGAAAGTCAGGCTCTCAGTGAACTCCGGGATCACCCTGGAGCTCTGCCAGTGAGCTCGGCCGGGTCCCCCCCTCCCCGCCCGCTCCCAGGCAATTTTTCCTCCATCGGAGGCTGCCAAGATTTTATGACTATTTGGTTATCTTATCCATCCAGATGGTTAGCGTTAATTTATGCTGAAATAAATCTGCAAAGCCTCATTTGTCTTACTGCTCCAGATCATGAAGTGTAAGACCTGAAAAGAAAAAAACCTTAATATATAGCCTCCTGAGACGGCCGAGGTGTGATGTTACTGCCTGATTTTACTTAATTTGGCTTGAAATTCTGCCTTTTCTGTCCCTTGATATTTATACATAAGCAAATTCGATTGTTTAGTATAAGAAACCCAAACTTATTTTATGACTTTTAATACATATGCTTGTCTTGTGTTACTTAGGTGCGTTTTATTAAGAAAATTTAAGCTGTGATTTAGTACCTGATGATTAAATTTTTTCCCGGTACTGAGGCCTTCACACTGAGCTACGTCCCTGCCTTTTTTTTTTTTTTAAAGGATTTTGTGTTTTGATTCGAGACGAGGTCTTGCTGAGGTGCCCGGGCTGCCTCAGCCCCCCAGATGGAGTCACAGCTGTGCGGCCCGAGGCCGGCTCTGATGCTAAACCTCAGACACCTTCTCTCTGTGTTTCCGACACTCCCCTCTAGGTGTAGTGTGTAAGTTGGGGCCACGGGTTCGCACATTTCTCGGCGGTGTGACCTCAGGCCCGTCTCCTGGCCCAGCCCAGCTCTCTTTCTGGTGCCTGGGAGAGCACAGGCTCCCGGAGCGACCCGCGTCCCGGGGCTGTGCGGAGAGGGCGGAGGTTTCTGTGCCCTGTGCTTGGACACAGATGTGCAGAGCTTCGGCGGAGACACGCCTCCCTGCCGCTGCGGGGCTGCGCGGTGCCCTCTGCCGGGTGCTCATGAGCAGGCGTTGTTGGATGCCGTCTCTCCTGTGCCACTGGGGACTTCGCTGTGGACACCCTGGCATTTCCACATCAGGATTCCTAGCCCACCCGGCTTCTGCTGACCTGATGGGAGCTGCTGCTTCCCTCTAGCTGGTCACTGTTCCCGGGTGCCAGGCTGCGGGACACTTGAGCTCCAAGCCTCCACCCTGCAGTCTCTGCCACCTCAGGTGGTGAGTCGGTGATCACTGCCACCAGAACGGGACCCTTGACTGTGGCCGGGGCACACGGGTTCTGCGAGAGTGTGTCTCCCTGGGTGGTCTTCAGGACTCGAGTCAAGGCTTGCAGATATCACGATGTTAAAATGCCACAAAGCTGCCAGGCGGAGCCCTGGGAGTGTTGCTAGTTTTTGTTTCGTTTCAGTGTTTTGCATTTTTATTGTTTGAGACAGTCTCACATACAGCCCAGGGTGGCCTCAAACTCACGGTGACCTCCTGCGTCACCCTCCCGTGCCCATCCTGTTCCTGTTGTTTTTAAGAAAACTTTAAAATACTTCAGTTTTGCTCTGCAGGTCTCTGTGGGTCTGACACTTGTGTAGATCCCAGTTTCCAAGGCGCAAGGTCCTCCCCTGTGCGGAGGCCACAGGCTTGCAGCTCATGCCTCCCTTTGTGGCACTGCCAGGTAGTAGAGTGCTTGGAACTGGCCTGAGCTTCTCGAAGTGCTTCAATGGTCAGCAGGAAGCACACAGGACACCAGCAGGCACCTTCAGGGCTGTTTCTTAAGCATCTAAATGCTTTACACCTGCTGTCTCTGTGGTGATCAAGCCAGTGATTGTTGATTGAATTCTCAAAAGCTCCTTGTATGTCAGAGGCCCTAAGTAAATGTGAGTAAGTCCTGGCTGGCACAGCCATCCGGGGCTAAGGGCTCACTCCCGTCTCCACCTTGCACCCACCTCAGTAAGCAGAGGCTGGCATGGCCCCTTCTGACAGATGGGAAAACTGAGGCTGAAGAGCTCAAGAACTCACTTGTAGTCGTAGCCAGAAAGCAGCAGGTCGGGGTGTTGAACCCAGCGTGAGGTTCAGAAAACCTTCAGGAAGTCCAGGTAGGACGGTCGCTGTTTCGGTCAGCTTAGCCCGGTTCCTTTCAGAGGACAGAGGACGGGCTGAGCCCTCAGGATGCCGCCCCCCAGAGAGGAACTTCCTGCTGCATCCTGAGACTCCGGAGACGGCAGCAGCCTTTCCTGTGCACCCCTCAGGTGCAGCCTGGGTCTGTGAGTGGGAGCCGCAGGGCAGGGGCCGTGTGCTTCCTGCCCTTCGCCTCTGTCTGGGAGGTGACTGCTCCCACCTGCCCGCGGCCACCCTGTGGTGGCGTCTGTGTGTGTGTCATTTCTCTGGCGCCCTCAGGTGGGCGTCCTGGTTCCTGGATGGCACAGCAGTTTGCATGGTTTCAAGTCAGGGCTGTGTTTGCTCTGAGAGCTCCAGGCCGGCTCACAGTTAACGAGTGGAGAAGCTACCGACCGCCAGTCCAGGGTGTCTGACTTTTGGTGTGCAGACCTCGATGGTCGCTGGAAACTGTGACCGCAGGTGAACAGCTCGACATCAGGAAATGGGTGCAGACAAAGTGGCAGGCCTTGACCTCAAGTGCTGTGCGTGGGTGTTGTCGAATCCTCACAGTGGCCCTCAGCCCCTGCTCTGCCCATTTTAGAGATGGAGAAACTGAGGCAAGTAGAAGCTGAATCACCTCCAGTCCCTGACCTAGTGAGTGGTAACGTGAGCCGTGGCCTCTGTGGACCACAGGCCGGGGAAATGATGACCCAGAACCTTCCCAGCACTCACGCTGCTTCCTCTGGTCTGGTTTGACAGAAACAAATTAGTGCTGAAACTTGAGCCTAAAACGTGTATTTACAAACCTAAAAATTCTCAAGCTTGTCATCAGATGTGTGCAGAGAGGCACGGAGGATTCTCCAAGACATTCCACAGGGACGCTGAGATGTCTGATCACAAAAGTGGAGTCAGGTAATAAGCACACAGGGCGTGGCAGTGGAGTTCAGCACAGCCACATAAGGAAAGCCCACAGGGCCCGAAGGTGATGTTGGTGGGTAAGATGCTCAGGGAGGGGCGTGGCCCAGGGGAGAACACTTGCCTGGCAAGCCCTGCCAACACACACACACACACACACACACACACACACACACGACACAAAGCTTTCTAGAGAAAAGAGGGAGGCTCTTAGTGTTTGGGGATTTAGTGCAGGCCTATAATTCCAACACTGAGCAGGCTGAGGCAGGAGGGTTGCCGTGAGTTCAAGGTCACCCTGAACTACATGGCAAGATCCTGTGTCAACAGGCAAGCAAGCAAGCTGACACCCTAGTAGCCACGTGTGTTTGCGGCCTCTGTGCTGATTGTTGCCTTCCTCGGTGCTGGGGTGCACTGGGCACCTGCCCGAGGTTAGAGGCGCCTGGCCTGTTGAGGGGGGTGAAACCTTGAAGCCCACCCCAGCTGCACTCTGGGACAAGCTCGCTCCGTCCTTTCCTGCCCACGGCCTCCCTCTCCTGCCTCTCCTCCCGTCCCCCCACCTTGTTCAGGGAATGCCAGGACATGATGTTATTTAAAAGTGCAGTGCAAGGGGCATCATCAGGGTGAGCAGTCGGGTGGTGTGCTAGCTGCCGAACTGCGGTGGGTGAGCCCCATTCCGGCGACGTGGTAATAAGTTGTCCCCGAGTAGCCCCAGGGCTGAGCTGGCCAAGCAGGGATTGAGGAGAGTGCCAGCATGGCCAGATTCCGCTGCTGGACAGCAGGACGCTGGCCAAGCCACTTCCTCCGGATGCCAGGTCCCTCCTCCCTCTGTGCCAGGAGCTGCCCCAGGGCCTGGGCATCACAGGATGCCGGGGCACTACCCATGGATTTCTGAGTGTGTTTTTATGTAATTTCTTTTGGGATGGGGGGTGGGGCCAGGGCCCATGGTGGACAGCGTGGCCTCGGCCCGAAGCATTTCCTGGTCCCGGCTGTGTACATAGAGGTGATGCCAGGCTGCTCGAAGCCAGGGTCCAGCAGACACCTCCTGGGTCCCATTGCCCACCCCGGCTCTAGCTTTCCTTCAGGCAGGGTCTCATTATGACCACAGTGCTCTCTGCCAAAACGGGGTGAGGTCTGCTGCCCAGAAGCGGCCCAGCTCCCCGACACCCTCCTTTCCCTGGAGCCCAGGAGATGACTTGTCCCACCCAGGGGCGTCGCAGCCAGAGCCCTCGGGGTGTGCTGGCCGGAGCTCAGCCAGTGGATCTGGGTCCACAGCTCGAGGCTCTTGTGGCTTCAGTTTGGCGCCTGCCCACCCCGACTTTTTTTCATTTTTCTCAGATAGAAAATATTTAGGAAATTGTTAAAGATTCAGGAAACGGTGGAATAAACATCCTTACCTCCCTGGATTAACAGATACGACATCTGGAGCCCCTCTTCCGATCGTTGTGGGTTTGCAGAGCTGAACCGGTTGGTGCTGGGGTAGAAACCTCGCTCAGTCTTGCTAGGTGAACTGGGTCCTGCGTCCCAGGCCTGCACCCCTTACTTCTGTACCTGGGTACAGCTGGGGCCGCCCGCTCCGCTGGGCTGTGTGTGTTAGCACACGGCCCTGTGGACCCCTCTGTTCGTCTTGGTTTCCTGCCCTAGGCAGCCTGGCCAGCGTGCGTTTATCCACCTCCCTCAAGGGGAAACAACGCATTGCTTCCAGTTATTTTGTCATGGCACAAACTGGGATCTGAGCGGGTCAGCGAGGCCACCTCCAGCTGTGTCTAGGACATCCGCCAGGTGTGCACGAGGGCTCTCGGTCCCCTCCCAGCCTCTTAACGAGCACATGGCCTGCTGGTTAATTTCCAGTGGCAGCCGGGCTGGGTTGGGAGGTGCCCGGGTGCTGGTGGGCACGATGTTATTTCGGGGTGTGTCTGGGGGTTTTTGTAGGACGCAAGCTTTGGAATCAGAGCAGGGAGACCACCTCACCAGGGTGGGTGGTGTGACCCTGCTCTCAGGGCCTCAGGTGGAACCGAATCACACAAGGAGTACGGGAGGGGCCAGTTCTCCCTGTCCTTGAGTCGGGGCCTCCGCTGTCCGCTCCCCTTGGATTTGGGGCTCCTGGTCCTCCAGTTTGCTGCCCGTGTGCTCAGCTTCCCTGGTTCACAAGCTGGTTCTCATGATGGATCTGCGTCTGTGTAAGTGTAGCCATGTCTGTGTACATGCATACTCGTGTGTGAGTGTGTGTGTGTGTGTGTGTGTGTGTGTGGTTTTTCTGGGGCATTCTGATGTTTAGGTGTCTTATGTGTCTTCCTAGCTGAGTGGGAAACAGTAAAAATTAAAATGAGGGGGCTGGGGATTTAGCTCAAAGGCATAAGCACCTGCCTTGTGGGCATGCAGTTGTGAGTTCGATACCCAGTACCGATAAAAAAAAAAAAAATCAAAATGAGGAGATTGCCAGCAGGGCCACCGCCCGCCCGCGACGGGGAGGGTGTGTAACTCTCTTCTCCTGGGGGCGCAGCGATCCCCTCTTCTCCTGTCCTGTGCCGTTTCAGCCTGGCGTCGGGCAGCTCCCCACAGCAGTGTCACCGAGTCTCCGCTCCTGGCTGGATACATTAGGCCGAGTTCTGTTCCTGTGACACAAAACCCTGGGCTGCGTACGTTAGCAGGAAGAGGGGGGAGCCTGGGTGAGGAGCTCCTGAGCCCGGGGTTCCGGAGCTGAGTGCACACTTCTTTTAGAAACTCTCTCTCAGAAACTGCCCAGGGCCCAGGAACGACGCCTGTCACAGGGGGTGACGCCTGTGACCTCACTGCCCTGTGCCAGGCCAGCTCGCAGTACCAGCCTCCCGAGGGCCGGTCCGAGGCTCAGGTCTCTTAGGGTCTGCACCGGGACGCCCCTCCCCTGCGCTCCGAGCCTTCCTGTCCCTCGGCTCCTCCCTTCTCTCTGCTTCCTGTGCACCATGAGCTGAGCAGCTGTCCTCCGCCGGGCCCTTCCATCAGCCCTGGCCTCTCCTTTCCTGCGGCCGAGCAGGCATCTCCGGCCCCTGCCCCAGCATCGTCTGTCTTCTCCGCGTAGGCGTCCTGTCCCCTGTCCACAGATCTTCCACACTGGGTGGCAGTGTCCTGCCCTTCTGCCTGAGTCCGGCCCTGTCTCCTGCTCTCTCGTGGGTACCCAGCTGCCCAGCCCCAGGAAAGCCTTTCTGTTGAGCAAATTAGCATTGGAGACACAGCTGAAGGTTTGTTTAATCTTAAGGAAAGAAATTGGCTTTGTCAAGGGTCTCCCAGAGGTGTGCCAATGAATATTCGTTGTTTCTAATCAGGAAGTCTTATCTGTTCTCCAAAGGAACCGATGTCTACTTGGAAACTTGAGCGCAGCTCCGCAGGGCACCTGAGGTAATTCACCGGAAGGAGATTAAACACTGTCCTTCCTTTAGCCTGGGCCGGTTGAGGTCCAGCCTTTCCTAGTCGGGGTTAGGGACGCGGCCTCCCTGGCTGTCTAGCCATCTCTGTAAGCACAGTCAGTGACCAGGCTGCATTTTCTCAGCTCATTCCAACACGACCCCCATCTTCAGAGTGCGCTGGGGACACTGATGGCTCCTGGAGCCAGGCTTGCTGGCTCACGCCTGCAGTCCCAGACGCGGGAGGCCGAGGCAGGAGGATTGCCTTGAGGCTGGCCTGGGCTGCTTAGTGAGTTCAAGTCCCCTGTTAACAATTCCAGCCACCTGCAGTTCCCAGGGCCTGTGAAACACAGCGAGTCTGGGTGGAGAGGTGTGTGCTGCTGTGGAACACACAGTGGGATTCGGAGGCGTAGCGTCCCCCTGGAGAGTGAAGTGGCCCCTTACCCGGTGTCAGGCATTGCTTGTGTCCAGCAGGACAGTGCTGTGGCTGCAGAGGGTTAGGTGAGCGGGGGAAATCCCGCCCCTTCCTTTAGCTCTGAGCGTGGCTACAGGAGCCGTGCGGAGCCCAGCGTGGCTGTGTCTCCCCCGGGCCCACGGCTGTCCTGCTGCTTGGGTCTCTGAGAAGCTGGAGAATCTGAGACTTGGTCACGAAGCGTCTTTCGGGGCACAGGGGAGCTCGATTGGTGGCCCCTGGCTCTCGCTGTCCTCCTGGGCCTCGGTTTCCCCTGTGATAGAAGCAGAATCACTGGAGGCCTTCGTTCCCTTCCACTTGGGTCTCAGCGATTTGGGCACAGCGTCTTAGTCGTGACAGTAGCAGTAGAGGCTTCCTGGCAGGGACCAAGAGACGGCACAGTCAGCTTGCTGAGTCACCGGGCCGGATGCCTCCAGGGCACTCTCCGGTCTCGCTGGTCCCCCAGGGCTAAGGACGCCCCAGCCTGTGGGCTCCCAGCTGTGCCCACAGCTCCTCCAAGCCACCCAATACCTGTGCTCCCCCTCCCCCTGGAATTCGGGCCTGGGCTCCCCAAATGCCAGGTTAGGCTTTTTTTTTTTTTAACATGGGAAACACTGGCTCTCTTCAGACACTACCCGTGAGTTCACAAAGAGATTAGAAGTCAGTGTTTGATTCTCACAGCTGAAGCCTGGTACAGCAGTCACATACTCGGGGGGAAACAGCTAAGGATAAAAATAGAAGCATAAAATGAACAAAAAGATGATTGTGTAAACCCAGTCGGAAGCCCCAGGAGCCCTAGAATACAGACACCCCGACCGCCGTTTCCCAGACCCCGTGGGCGGGTTGATTTAGTGTCTGGGAAGATTGTGTGTGAGGCAGAGCTCTGAGCAAGAAGGTGGTTTCCAGAGTGCGAATGCCTGGCTCAGATCCCGTCCTTGCTGTTCCTGTTGGATGACTGTGTGCCTTGGTTTCCTGATCTGTAAAATGGGGATAATACGCACTGAGCATCCCTTGCCGGAATCCGGAATGTAACAACTTTTGGGGCACTGGTGTGATGCTGCAGTGGGAAACTACACTGGGAAACTTTGTTTCCTGCACAAAAATGGTTACCAGTGGCAAAGGTCCCTCAGGCAGGTGTGTTTAAGGTGCTCTGCTGTGTCCCACCCGAGATCTCTGCTGGTGTCCGGAAGGCTCTGGTCCCAGGCATCTCGGTAAAGGCACTCGGGGTGGACTAGTGACCGACTCCCACTGAGAGGGACCCAGCGACAGCACTCAGCACATGCCTGGCACCAGGTGGCCCTGGGCTTGCTGTGTTGTTATTGATTATGGTATCGACTGCCTTTCAAACAGCTCATCCTGTGCCAAGTGTCACTGCGACATGATCACAGCCTAGAGACGGAACTTCCTTTCCAGCAGCTTCTTGGTCAAATGACGGTGAAGGGATCACCACGGGGGCAGCTGACAGGCGCTGATGGGGACAGTCACAGGCGCCGGCCAGTGACCGGTGACACCAGGAACAAAACACAGCACCTGCCCGGCTGTCCAGCCTCGTTCCTGAGCATCCAGGGGAAACCGAGGCTCTGAGGCCTGGGCCGGGGGTCTAGGTGAACCTGCTGCTGAAGGGAGCTCAATCCAGACCTCCACCCGGGTCCTCCTGCTCCAAAACCCTGCGTTTTCTACTTCTTCCCAACTCTGTCTGTCGTGATGGAATCAGTTTTTTGTTTTGTTTTGTTTTGTTTTTCTCTCCCCTTAGTGGTGGTGCTGGGAATTGAACCAGGGCCTTTCCAATGAGCTATATCCCCAGGCCCCATTTTTGAAACAAGGTCTTCCTAAATTGGCCAGGCTGTGTTTGAACTTAAAATCCTCCTGCCTCAGCCTCCCGGAGTGCAGGAATTCCAAGCCTGTGCTGCCCGCATCCAGCTGAGTCATCCCTCTGGACGTGTCGTTCCTGGAATAATTTTTCATGGCTGACTTCTCCGGAAGGGCCAGACTGCCCTTTATCTCTCTGTGGCTGGTGAACCCAGCCACCCCCGCAGTGTCCCCAGACATGTGGGAGCCTCTCACGGTCTCTGGGGTTGGCTCCAACACCGCAGTGCAGGTCAGCTGCCCTCTGGGGGACCTGAACCAGCATGGTCTTCAGTGGGTTCCAGCCGACAGATGTCACCCGTCCCCTGTGAGCCAGGCAGCTTCTCCGTCCTCCCTGGAGTACCTTAGTCCCTCCTCTTCTCATAGCTGGGAGCTGGGCGTCCTGGGCGGAAGCTGAGGCTACTGAATTAGGAGCCCCTGGCTGATCTGCACTGCACGTCCCTCCCAGGGGTGGACACCAGGGCCGAGCAGGATGGCCAGTCCCGAGCCCGTGGTGATTGGCACCACAGGCCTGAACCCTGGAGCCCCCAGCCCACTGCCTCTCAGCCCAGGGAAGCAGAGGAAGAGAAAGACGAGCAACCCAGCTGTGCTCTGCCGCACCCAGAAGGCGGTGGGGTGTGGGGCTCCCCTTCCTGTGGTGCCTCACACTGGCCCCGGGTCCTGGAAGACACAGAGTCCGCCCTGGTCCAGTCCCGGCTCTGCAGCGTGTGGGGCCCTCAATGCACTGTGACCCCCAGCCTGAGACCTGCATCCAGCACCGGTCCAGCCCCATTCCACAGCAGCCTGTTGAACCCACACAATGGATGGGGAAACTGAGGCTGGAAGGGGCATGTGGCCAGCTGCTCTTAGGCTGCGTCCGAGCCAGCTCAGTTCTGCAAACCCCCAGCTGCCTGGGCAGGGAAAGCCTTTGTTTCCGCCTTGGGCAATCCCAGGTCCAAGCAGCAGGAATTGCATGGGATCCAGGAGGATGATGATTTTCTGTAGAAATGATTCATTTCTTCCACCAGGCCCAGCAGGGCCCCTGTCCTTTAAAAAACAACCCTGCTGACCTCCCAGCTCCTGCTTCCACCGCCTAAGGAGCTCACGTCCTGTCCCATCCCTTCCTGCCCCTCTGCTGGGCCCTGGGGTGGTGGGCGGGAGGGTGGCGAGGTCTGCAGGGACCAAAGGGCTCTGCCAGCAGGGACTTCTAAACCCCGCGGGGGGGTGTGGCAGGTGCGCAGCCCCCCTTCCCGGGAAGCCCGCCCCCAGCAGCAGGCCTCTCCTGGCCATTGTCCTGGTTCTGGCCACATTCATGGGACGCAGCCTGGCTTGGCGGCAGCCCCGCTCCTCTACCCCTGCGCCCGCCTGGCCTCTGGAAGCCCCGGCCTCGATCCTGAGATGCGAATGGACCCCCATCTGCAGCTGGCCTGGAAGGGAGCCCCGGCAGGCCCACTGGCCCCCCGGGTGGCCCTGAGCATCCTTGCCCTCCGGTTTCCGGCCCCATGGACTGTGGGACGTACGGCATCTCCCCTGGCTCAGGCTGCTGTGGTCACCTGGGCTGAGGGCTCTACTTACTGCCCGTCACGTCCTCCACCTCTGGGCCCAGCTGGCTCCTACATTACCACTGCAGGCTGAGGGCCAGGACCCAATGTGGGAAGACGGGCGGGGCTGCAGGTGCGGGCAGCAGAAGGCCACGCAGCCTTCCTGTGACCCGGAGGAGACCCTGTCCCCACCGTGCCTTCCTGCTTCCGTTGTCCCATCCTTGGACGGCGCTCTGGGCATCCACTGTGTGAGCCAAGGAGTGTGAGGAGCTGGTGCTGGGGTTGGGGCGAGCTCCGGGCAGACCAGTGCCTCACCTGAAGGGGCTCAAGGCTGGGGCCCTTGCACCCCCAAAACCCCTTCCCTCTCAGAGTTAGCATCCCGGAGGGTAAAGTGAGGCAGGCATGGTCAGCTGCCGGGAGGGGCGAGGATGGCTGGGTCCCCTGTTGTGGTCCCCATTGAGCCCAGCTGGGCCGTCTGCTTTGTCTACAGTTGCATGCAGAGACTTAGCTGAGCAGTGTGGCTGGTCTGGGTACCCCCCACTGTCCCTGCTGTCGAGTAAGGGAGGGAAGGGCAGCTGGAGAGTGGCCCCAGCATGACCCAGGGTCACAGGCAGGCTCCTGCCCAGTGCTGGCCTCCACTGTGAAGCCAGCTCCCCCCACCCCCACCCTGGTGGTTGACTGGCCACAGCCAGAGCAGTGACATCAGGTTTGGGGTAGGGGGGACCCAGGCTCCCTTGGAGATGAGACCTTCTGGGGTCTGCAGACCCAAGGAGGCTACCCTGGGCGGTGTCTTGGGGTACTGCTGGCCAGATCCACACCCTGGCCCCAGTTCCTAGCTCCGTGGTCTTCAGCAAGTGACTTAGTCCCCCAGTGCCTCAGTTTCCTCATCTGTCAAGTGGGAGTTTTAATGATACCCACATGATGGAGGGGTGAGGAGGACCAGAAGCTCTATGGACAGAGTCCCCCAGAAGCAGCCCAGTAGAAATGTCTGCTTCCGCTGGGCCTTGTGACCCAGCAAGGAAGGGTCTCCCCACTTTTCAAAGGGTCTTCAGCCCTTTTCATGAGGGTTTTGGAATCGGGTACTGAGGCAGGCAGATTGCAAGTTCAGGCTCAGCCTGGGCAACTTGGCAAGACCCAAGCTCCAAATGCTTGGCACAGCCTGGGAGCGCAGTCCTAGTGTGCAGGCCCTGGGCCCAAGCCCCAGGACCACCAAAAAAGGGAGGCAGAGCCGGGCATGGGGGTGCACGCCTGTCATCCCAGCACCCAGGCGGCTGAGGCAGGAGGATCATTGCGAGTTCAAGACCAGCCTGGGCTACAAAGTGAGCTCAAGGCCAGCTTGAGCTGTATAGAGAGACCCCGCCTCAAAAAAGACAAAAAAAAAAAAAAAAAAAAAAAATTTAAGAAAGGGAGGGAGAGAGGGAGGGGAGGGGAAGTCGGGAAGCAGCTCCGCGCAGGGCGGTGGAAATGCTGGGGGTTTACAGTCCGACTCCCCAGTGGAGAGGCTGAAGCTGGGCCAGCGACAGTTGTCAGAGCAGAAGGTGACAGCCCTGGCCAGGAAGTGTCCAGCTCCCCGTCCCCCTGGGCAGGCAAATGTCCTGTCGTCCCCCCGCCCTGTCTGCATTCTCAGGGGAGCAGTGCTCCCATTTAAGATGCAACTTAGTAAGATTTTGAAGACTTTTTCAAATGCTGCCTAAATTTGGTCCTGAGAACTAATTATATGCCCTTTAAAAATGCACACACGAGGATGTAGGACTCGGCCCCTGGGCCTTGACCTTCCCGCTGGCAGATGAGGCGGGCGAGGGTGTGGAGCTGCCCTGGCAGATGGCGGCCGTCCTGTGTTCTGTAATTAGGGAGCTGTGGAGTGGATGGAGGAGATCACAGTCATTTCCCGCAGTGCAGGGCTGTGGTTCTCGGCGTGTGGTCCCGCCCGGCAGCCTTGGTGGTGTGTGCTGGCATTCCGGGTTGAATCCTGCACCCCGAGTCCCAGAGTAGGATTGTGAACCTCAGGACGTTAGACTGTGCTGTCCTTGGCAGCAGAGTAAGTGTAAGTTAGGCTGTTTGTGCAGGCCCAGGCTCTATAGGAAGCGGCCCAGGAGCCTGCAGCAGTGACCAGAGGCCCTGGAGTGAGCCCATCTGGGGGTGTCAGGTCTGCTGCTCCCCCCAAACCGAGGGCTGCCGGGTGCAGTCCCATCTCACTGCAGAGGGGACGCGTGCAGGGCTGAGCACGCAGGTCGGAGGCCAGATGGGTGCTGGTCCAGGTTTCCAGGTGGCACCAGTGAGGGCCACGTGGGTCGCCGAGTCCTTCCACTGCCCAGGTGCGGGGCTTCAGTGCCCCGAGCCGTTGGTGACACCACGCAGGCCAAGCAGGGCTTTGGTTTCAGAAGATAACTTCACCATCTGAAAGTCTGCATCCGATTTGGTCTTGTCTTTGTGTGAGTAGCTTTGTTTTTAATTACTCAGTCAACACTAGTTTGAAATTATTCACAAATGAAACGAAGTATGTCTTTTTAAAACCGTGCACTTAGGGGACTGGGGATTTAGCTCAGCGGCATAAGCACCTACCTTGCAAGCAGGCAGTCGTGAGTTCGATCCCTGGTATGGATAAAAAGTTAAAAATAAAAAAAATAAAAAGTAAAAAAAAAAAACGTGCACTTGGACTGGGCGCTGTGGCACACACCCGTAATCCCAGCGACTCTGGAGGCTGAGGCAGGAAGATCACCAGTTCAGGGCCAGCACCAGCAGGTGCACCATCAGCCCCTAAACTGCCATGGAAGAGCACAGAAAGGAGGGACAGAAACCGGACCCCAACTTCCAAGCCCCCGGGCTTTCTCTGCGTCTGCGAGTGGAGGGGGGATGACGCAGCCTTGGTGTGTCTCCTGCCTGTGCAGCCTGGCGTGTGTCAGCTGTCACATGGCTCCCTGGGGACTCAGGTGGCCAGCAGAGAGTCTCCCGCTGACAGGCCCTGTGAGGAAAAGGAAACGGAGAAGCCCCGGCTCCTCTGCTCAGGGAGGGGGTTCCCGGCTCCGGGGCCCTCCCGGGCGCCTCAGATGGCTGCTCCAAACGGGCAGGCCCCGGTTCCCAGCCACCCGTCTCCCCTTCTCTTTCATCGACGTTGCTTAGAGACCTAAGCCGCCCTGGACACCTGCCTCAGGTGACCAGCCCGGTGCTGTGCAGTCGGGCTTCCACAGGTCAGCTTTCCTGCATGAAATATTAACGGAATTCAGTGGCCGCCGGTGGAATCGTGGAGCTGGCAGCATGCGTCCTTCCCCGGGTTGCCCCAGTGCTTGGGGGCGCGGGTTCCTGTTGGCAGTTGCATCCCTGTGGCCTGGTGACTGTCTTCCCTCCGGGGCCCTGGGGGAACCTGAGGTTCAGGGCACACGTGGCTCCTGCCCCAGAGCTTGTGATACCTGCGGGCCTCCGGGAGGTCTCTGGAGCGCCACTAGGAGGCGCCCTCCTACTTCCACCCGAGTTGCCTTCCGGATGTCAGGGGCTCATCTGCTCCGCCGCCGACAGGTTTGTTGAGCAGCTACTGGGTGCTGCCGTGTTGAAAGCCCTGTTGCTCTGGCTCTGGAAGGTGACGCCTTTGCTTCATGGTACTGACACCTGCCAGTGCGGCATGAAAGTGTGAGCTGCGGCGGGTCCCAACTGCTGTCATGGAAACCCTGCCTTCGAGGCCTGCGTACTTCCTGTGGGCACGGAGTGGGGTGGCTGCTCAGACCAGCTCACACGGGCTGGGAGGAGTCTCCGGGAGGCACCCCAAACCTGTGGGGCCATTCTCATGGCTCTCAGAAGGGAGTTTTGTGCTGCACCAGGCAGGGCTGCGGATCGTAAGTCCATTGATACCGAGCATTCAGCCTGGCACGCTGCCCGCGGTGGGCATTGTCCTCCAGACGGTCATTGCACAGGTCAGAACGGGGCTTGGCGGCTCCCCTGCCAGGTCTTTAGAGAGCTAACCGGGGCACTGCTACAGTGGGCACCCCAGCCACCTGGCACTGGGCCTCTGTGGCATGACCTCATCCCAGGACCAAGCACTGCCCCTGGCAGGGGCCCCTGTGGAACCCGGGTCAGCGTGCACAACCCCCACCCAGCCCCTGTGCCAGCCGTAGGGTGCCCAGTGTTGTATGGGCCTAAGCCAGACAATCAGCCACTCTGTCTCCAGCGGGGTGAGAGGTCGCTGGCTGTGCACCGTTGGCACATGAGACCCGGACCTGCACCCAGGTCTCCCAGACACCAGCCCCTGATGTGCCCCCCGAGAGGACAAGCGCGTGGACAGGAGCATCACCCCGCGGTGACCCCGTCACTGACTCGCCGATCATTCTGTTTGTGAAGCTCTCCCAAGCCAGCCGCTTGTACCACGCAGCACCTTCAGATACAAAGGTGGATTTTCCTGGTCTGCGAGGCCTAGGTCCCGAGGTGTTTGGATTTGGGGTTTTGGAATATTTTCGTGCACGCCGTGAGCCACCTTGGGGGCAGAGCTCAGATCTAATCACAGAAATCATTTAGGTTTCCCGTGCACACCGTCCCAGGGGTGTTTGATACGATATTTCCAGTCCATGGGTTGACTGTAACCCGTTACCTGAGGTCAGGTGTGGAGTTTTTCCACCTGTGGGATCACCACTCAGAAACTTCTCAAATTTTGGAGCATTTTGGGGTAGAGACGCTCGGCCCGTGCAGTCTCCCAGGCTCATCTGGACCCGGTCTGATGGCACCAGCATCGCCCGCCCTCACCAGCCTCCTCTCAACTTCTGGGGGACAAACTGCCCCAAAGCTTGGGGGGCGTGAAGCAGCTACAAGGCGCTGTGTGGCCAGGCTCTGTGGGTGGACAGCGGGGCGCTCTCACCTCAGATCGAGCCCGGCCCGAGGTCCCTGGCTGGCTGGCACTCAGTGGGAGACGGGGCTTCCCCACAGCTCACCTGCTTGGGCAGCACAGCAGGAGGAAGGGGCGGGACGCAGGTGTCACCCTGGGCTCCAGACCTCGGTCATCACTGCCTCCGCCTGCTGCCACGAGCCAGACAGTCTGCGCCGAGGGGCTGGAGAAAGCCCTGCTGCATCTCTGTGTCGAGCTGCAAAGTGGGGTGCAGGTGTGGGGGGACCAGCAGCTCCTCCATGGCTGGCAGCCCTGTGAGGCTCAAGAGAGTCGCTTCCTGTCCCCACAGAGACCTTGGCATGCACTGCTGCTCTGTTGCTGTGAAACCATCCGAGTGACAGTCGAGGGTAAACGACTGTGGGGACCTCAGACACGAGGGTGCCCTGCAGAGCAGCACTTGGGTCACCCCGCCTGCTGTCAGCACGGAGCTCTGATGCCAGGCGCAGGGTCCCGGTGTCCTGTGGGTCCTGGTGTCCTGTGGGCCCCGGGGAGCTCCTCTCTGAATGCTACAGACTGGGCCCAGGGCCAGATCCTTGCTTCCACGCTCGCCTGGCACCTGGAGGGTTCACGGACCCTCTTGCACCCCAAGGCCACCCAGAGTCTGGCCTGTGGACAGGGTCATGCGTCCCTATGGACTGGTGGGCCCTGGAGTTAAGAAGGCAGAGTTGTAAAGCATGGTGGGTGGTGGTGACCAGGGAAGGCACAGCCCTGCCCAGTGACAAGGCCAGAGGGCTGTCGCCTTGGACCTGAAGAGGTGAAGAGGGGGGGATCCCAGGTGGCCCCACCCAGGGAAAGCAAAGGGGAGATCTCTGGTTTCCCAGGAGGGCCCTTGCGTTACGAAGAAGACACAAGGCTGGAAAGTGGTGTTACCAGACCACGAGGAGGCAGAAGACTCAGGTGGTGGCCAGCCCTCCTGCTGCCACCGAAATGCCCGGTGCCCACGGGTTAGAGGGTTTGCTTGGCTCGTGGCTTCAGAGGACGCAGTCCATGGTTTACGATTCCGAGGCAGAAATGTACAGTTGGAGGGGCTGGTGGAGGGTTCGGGCTGACCCGGGGGAGCCAGCAGACAGAGAAGGCAGGCAGTGAGAGCTCTGTCCTTAGGGCCACCTCCACCCGGCCCCTGCCTAACCGCACCTTCAGCCAGGAGCCCACCCAGGGGTGAGTCCGCTGCTGAGTGCCGTGCTGGGCGGGGCTGTGGTTGGGTGGGAAGGAACCCAGGACGGCTCGGCCCGGCACCTCTAGGTTCCCCGTGACTTTAACCCCAGGTAACCTCAATCCCTGTCCTGTTAGAAGACTCACACTGCAGGAGGGTGAGCCCTAAGAGGACAGCAAGGCTCAGCACTGCTGCAGGGCTCACATCCCTGGGGCCCGGAGACCAAGGCGGCAGCAGAGCAGGGCAGAGTGTCCAGGGGAAGCGGGAGGACGGGTATGGACGGCTGGCCTGGAGGGAGAACGGATCAGTCGCCTGTCCTCGTGTGTGTGTGTATGTGTGTGTGTGTGTGTGTGTGTGTGTGTGGCAGACAGGGCCTTGTGCACACCTGTGTGCAGCTGGGGTCCACGGTCCTCCGTGGGCTCATGTGCTGATGTCCAGAAGCACGCTGACCACTGACCCTCACCTCTCTGTGTCCCCCCTGCAGCTCGAGCTCTCCAACACCGCCGTCCTGCATCAGATGCGGCGGGACCAGGTGACCGACACGTGCCGGGCCAACAGCGTGACCAGCCGCAAGCGGCGGGTGCTGACGCCCAGCGACCTGAAGCACCTGGTGGTGGACGAGGACCACGAGCTCATCTACTGCTACGTGCCCAAGGTGGCGTGCACCAACTGGAAGCGGCTCATGATGGTGCTGACCGGGCGCGGCAAGTACAGCGACCCCATGGAGATCCCGGCCAGCGAGGCGCACGTGCCGGCCAACCTGAAGACGCTCAACCAGTACAGCATCCCCGAGATCAACCACCGCCTGAAGAGCTACCTGAAGTTCCTGTTCGTGCGCGAGCCCTTCGAGAGGCTGGTGTCCGCCTACCGCAACAAGTTCACGCAGAAGTACAACACGTCCTTCCACAAGCGCTACGGCACCAAGATCATCCGGCGCCAGCGCAAGAATGCCACCCAGGAGGCGCTGCGCAGGGGCGACGACGTCAAGTTCGAGGAGTTCGTGGCCTACCTCATCGACCCGCACACGCAGCGCGAGGAGCCCTTCAACGAGCACTGGCAGACCGTCTACTCCCTGTGCCACCCGTGCCACATCCGCTACGACCTCGTGGGCAAGTACGAGACCCTGGAGGAGGACTCCAATTACGTCCTGCAGCTGGCGGGCGTGGGCAGCCACCTGAAGTTCCCCACCTACGCCAAGTCCACGCGAACTACTGACGAAATGACCACGGAGTTCTTCCAGAACATCAGCTCCGAGCACCAGACGCAGCTCTACGAGGTCTACAAACTGGACTTTTTGATGTTCAACTACTCAGTGCCGAGCTACCTGAAACTGCAGTGAGGGCGGGCGGGCGGGCGGGCGAGGGAGAGGACCGTTCCTTTTTAATTTAAGATTTTTTATTTGTCAAAAGAAGTCTATGGATATTGGGTTATTTTGTAAATTAATATTTCTTTGTGGGGGGAGATGCTGCGAGCAGCATGGTGAGATTATTTAAAAAAAAAATCCTTCGCAGGGAAGGGCGGCTGTCCCGGAGGGGCACGGGGCGCAGAGGCGTCCTTGTCGGGGTTAGAGGCAGGAGCGCGTCGCGGGCGCTTTCCTCGTGTTCCGGTGAAGCCCACCAAGTGTGCATTCCATAAAGTCTAATGTTATTTATAGTTATTTAAACGCGGTCTCTGCATAGATTGGTTTCTGTGGAAGCAGCACGCTGACGCCCTTCCGGAAGGTTCCCGCTTCGCCCCAGCTGCCCCGGCCTGGCCCGGTGTGTTCTCCTGGCCTCAGCGGGCGCAGTCCTGGTGACTGGTGCGATGCCGCCTTGCTGGGGATGCTGCTGGGAGGAAACGGGCTGCCCTTGCGCTTAGAGAGGGGCGTCTTCATGGGGACAAACTCCAGGTCACTTTCAGTCAGCGGAACAATCCTTGCACGAAAGACACGGGATTTGTCTGTTTAACCCCACAGAGAGCGGAGTGTAGCAGACTTTTCAGCAGGATTAGCAGTAGGGTGGCACCGGCCTTTTTAAGGGAATTTTTAACTGGTGGTCTGTTGCTTTACAGCTCTGGGTGTTTACTGAGCACCTGCTATATCCCAGGCCCGGAGCAGCCTGGTGGTCTTGGTCCTGGAGGTTGACTGGAGCTCAGCAGTGAGCAAACCCTGACAGCTGCCGGCATCCCCGGGGCTGTGCGCTTGTCTTGAGCAGCCCTCAGACCCCGTGCCCGCCGTGCCCCTGCATTCTCTGTGGCGCAGGGGTGAAAGCCACGCACTGGGGTGGGGCTGCTTCCCTTGGGAGGGACCCAAGACACAAGAGGCAGCCCTGAGCCTGGGCAGCCCCTTGGTAGCGGCTGCCTCTGCCCCAGCATGCGCTCAGCAGGCCAAGTGTGGGCGCACACTGTGACCCATTTGTGACACTGGCCGGAAGGGGGCATCACCGAGCACCGTCACCAGTGCAGCGTCTGTGACCCCACCTGGGCGGGGTCGCAGTAGAGGTCAGGCTCAGCCCCTGCCCGCGGGCAGCGGGGACAGTGGGCACGGCTTGTGTCCCCCTCACCTCACTCCCTGCCCGGGGGCTGGACATTGACCTGTGCTGCTCCTTGCCCATGGACACCTAAGCCCGCCTGGTTCTTGTGACTTCCCAGGCTTCTTGGGGAGCCAGCGCCCCTCCCTGGACAGGTCAGTGAATGTGCCTGCAGCAGACACTGTAATAATAAATCATCATCTTGATTACAGCTCTGATAATGGGGTGAGCAGGTAGCGTGGGTGAGTTTTGTTTTTTGTTTTGATACAGTCAGTGCACCCCTAGTGCGGGGGTGAGGAGTCCAGACAGCAACAACCAGTGATGTATTCGCGGGAACGATTAAAATCGCACTGCGAGGCCCACGGCAAGCCAGCAGGCAGTTCCTGCCTCACCGAGGAAGTGATTTCATTTAGCAGGAGCGAGGCACACTCAGGGTGAAGGGCTGAGCTGTCCCTAAGGCGAGCCTTCCTCTGGGCCTCGGCCCTCTGCACTGGGCTTGGCGCTCACGCCTTTGATGGCCGGAGACTTCCGCCACTGTGTAACCCAGCGGAGGGAGGGCTGTGGCTCTCCCTGGGACGGAGTTCGGGTTGGCAGGGACGCTGTCCTCAGAAACGGGCTCCTGCTCCTGGACAGGGCCTCTCTCAGCACCCTCTCTGGCAGGGGAGCTGGTGTGAGGAGGATGAGGGTTTTTGTGGCCTCACGTCCTTGGGGACAAACCAAGGTCAGCTTGCTTTCTGCAGGACTTATCAGAACCTTGAATGTGTGCCGTGCTTTCCGTGCCCTCGAGGGCACCCCTGAGTAGGTAGCACATCCCAAATGTGCAGGTCACCTCGGAGGGCCCACGCACCCCGCCCGGAGCCGCTTTGGCCACAGTGACTCTGTATCTGAGGCCTGGAAAGATACATCTGCCTCCTGTCCCCAAAACAACAAACACGCAAAGCCAAGATAACTCGGGCCTGGCCTGGCTGTGAGCCCCAGAGGGCCTTCAGGGAGTGAGTTCAGCTCGAGCCTGAGAGCAGTCCTGCCCGGCAGAGGCTGTCCCCACAAACAGGTCTCCAGTGGTGGGTTCGGGGTGAGGCGCAGCTGTCACAGCTCCCCCCGCAGGGCGTCCTTCTCTGTGCTGCGTGCGAGCTCCGTGTTCCCTGTCGTGTGTCCACTTGGGGTCCCCGTGCTGATCTCCTCTCATCCACTTATCTCTCGGGAAATGAGGGCCTCCTCCTCCTCCTCGTGTCCTGTTTTGGGTTCGAGTTTTACTTTCTAATACCATAAACATTAAAAGCAGACAAATGGATTCAGCTGTGTTTGCAGAGGGCACGAGGTGGAGAAGGGAGTCAGTGCCGCGTGCCAGGGAGCGGGACCCAGTGTCACCAGAGCTGGGCGCTTCTGTCCTGCCCGGCCACTGCGTCCTAGGAGCCAGGCCTGTCCAGCAGGGCCAGGGACGAGGCCAGGCCCCCTGCTGTCCCCCCAAACCCCTCTGCTGCCCCCCCCCAGCTGGTCTGGGGAGCAGGGCTGCCCACTGGGCCCCGGTGTCGGGGATGGGACTGTCCTCCCTGCCACCCGTGGGTGAGTCTCGTCTCCTGCACGTTTGGGTGCGTGGGCCCCGGGGGAGCAGGGTCTGGGCGCACAGGGCCGAGATGCTGCACATGCGGACACTCGGGAACGGTGCATGCGCCCCAGGGCGCAGGGCCAGGGGGCGCAGGGCCCGGGGTGACTTGGAAGACAGCAGAGGGCCTCTGCTTGCTTTCCCGGGAAGCCCTCTGCTGTCTCCACCCTGGGGTGTCTTGTCTGTCTGTCTGACACTGTCTGTCTGTCTGCTCCCCGCCTATGCAATCCTGTACACACACACGCACCCCGCTGTCAGCTGGACTGACCACCACCCCGCAAGTGCCCACTGCCAGCTCCCCGAGGCCATTCTCATCGTAGCCACTGGAGATGGGACCGGGCCGCGGCACCTCGGGCCCAGCTGCTCCGCGGGCACGGAGGGCACCCTGCGTCGCCCTGCGGTTCCAGGCAGACTGTGAGGCGGGGACCCCTTGGTACGCGGCAAAGGGGGTGCGCGTCTCAGTCCGCTGTTAAAGAAAGCTGAGCCCACGCGGCCACCCGAGGCAGAATTTGTCTGTGAACCTTCTCCAGGAAAAGCCATTCGAGCCTGATTATTTTTCTAAGTAACTTCAATTAAATTGAAGAACGAAAGAAGCTGTGCCCGTGTGCTCTGTCCGGGGCGGTCGGCGGGAGGGGGCACCGGCACGGGAGAGGCCACGGCGAGCCCAGGGCCGTTTGGTGGACGAACACAAGTTTCTCTTCCTCCACTTCTGCGCAGTCGGGCCCCGGGGTTAAGGGGAGTCACTGACGCCCCACGGGCCCCAGCTGGGCACTGAGCGTCCCTCCTGGCCCCTTCCCTGATGCCCGTGTGCTCCTAGGGGCATCACCCATAGGTGTGGGCCTCGTCTGTTTCCTGTTGCTACAACAAAGTCCCCAAGATGAGCACCTTATAAAGTCACACGGTACCTGTGGCGGAGTCCAAGCCGAGTGGCACAGAGGCCCCACTGGGCCAACAGGGTGGAGAAAGGGGGACCTGGCCCCCCACAGCAGGTCATGTGGGCAGCTCAGGGCCTCGCTCACTGCACATGGGACCCCAGAACCCACAGAAGGGGCACCTGCCCCTCCGAGGCTGTGCCCAAGAACTCAGTGACAGCCCCCAAGGCCCCACCCCTCTAAGCCGCCCACGCGTGCCCATGCTCCGGGCACAGGCTTTGTGAGCCGCACTCAGGCACGGGTATCACTGAGCTTTGGTGGTCAGGACAGTTTCTGTTTCTCCAAAGCAGAAATCACAGTAAACCGTTGTCTGTTTCGTGCTTCTGATTTCTTTAAATGCGGGACCCAAACATTTCCACATGAGATTGCTGGGTGGAACCCACTGCATTTGCAGCAAGGCCAGATTGGGGTCCTAATTTGTCCGCTCCCCAGTGGCTCTCAGCCTGTGGCCTGGTCCCACCGCCATTCCTGGTGACATCCCAGTCCTCGCCCTCCTCACTTCTGATCGGGAATTGCTGGTCCCAGGGCTTTGTCACCGTAAGTTTGTAGAAAGCCCTTCCTTTCCTAAACAGTGAGTGGCTGTGGCTTTGCCGTGGCCTGTGCCCGTGGGATCTGGGATGTTGTGGGTGCTGGCAGGAGCAGAGTGGGGTGAGGGCCCCTCATGCTTCCTTTGGTCTCCTGCAGTGACATTGAAATGGCTTCTTATCCCAGCTGGCCCTTCAGTCTCGCCTCGGGGGAACCAGGACAGTGTTGGGCGCAGGCGCTCAACATACCATACCCCAGCCGGGACTAAGGACCACGCCAGCTTCCGCAATGCGCTACGTCCCTCTTTAAATTAGCCAACCCTTGCGCACCCCGCGCTCTACTCGTACTCTGTGGCAACTCCTGATTGGCCACAGCTGGATATAGTAGCCAGAGCCTGCATCCCATTCCCGCCCTGCTTCCTTGGGGCAGCCTGTGATTGGTCACGGCCAAATATATAAACCAGAGCCCGCGTAAATAAACTAGCAGTTAACTGTCGTCCACAAGAGCGTCTCCTGTCTCCTGTTTCATTGGGGCTGCGCCAGTCAAGTCTCGCCTCGGGGGAACCAGGACAGGAGGTAGCCAGGTCATCAGCCCCATCTCGGGAAAAGCTCGTTTTAAAGTATGTTTTCCGAAGTTTTCAGTAACAGAATAACTTACATGTTAATAGACTTTGTTGGGAACTAAAATAATCTGAATGTGGACACATCAGCTCCCAAAATCTTCCTAAGATTTTCCAAAAAAGTCATGACAACCTGAAGTGCTTAGTGGAAGGAAGCTCAGAGGTGTGCGATGCACGTGTCTTAGGGACCCCCCAAAGCGCCATTCCGCCTGCACCTACTGTGTAGCCAGCGGTTATGGCCCAGGGCCTGGTCCTAGGTCCTGGGTGACCGACCAGAAGCTGAAGACAGCTTCCTAGACAGCCATCTCCAGTCCACAGTCACTGATCTGTCCGACAGGACACAAAGACAAACCTCCCCTATCTCAGTCCCCACCTGTGCCGGCCCCTGGCAGAACAGCCGGGGCCCAGGTGGACACGGCCCACTGGCTCCAAAGGTGAGGCGGCTGGGAGCGGCCTGAACGGACTCCTGGTCTCCCGTGGAAAGGGCACGGGGCTGTGTAAGCCACGGGAATCACCGCCTCCCGGGTCTCTCCTGTCTCCAGCATGAAAAGGAGTTATATTTGTGGCTGTTCTTTTTTCCTTTTTAAAAGGGCCCGTGCCACACATTCTCGGGTAAAGGCAGCGATGCTGTACCCGGGAGCGTGAGGCCCAGCCCCGCTTCTTTCCCGTGAGTTCCCCCGGACCTCCCTGGGCCGGGTTCTGGGGAGCCGCTGCCGGGCCTTCCCGCTGTCCCTCCTTCCACCCAAGTCATCCTCCGCAGCTCCAGCTGCTTCCTGCCAAGGAGCCAGCCAGTGCGCTGGTACCGGGGAGGTTAAATACTGAAACCAGGGCCGTCACCGTCCCCGCATGGAACGCGATTAAGCTAGAAGAAAAGAAAGAAAGAGGAAAAAAGCCGATGCAGAAAAACACAGCCCACCCCGGCTTCTGGCCTGGAACCAGTTTACCCTCCTCCTGCTCCCAGCGCTCTGCCAAGGCCAGAGCCGGCTCCACTTGCTGCAAAAGCCCATGAATTTGAAAGGCAAAGAGTGGAATGGGAATCAGCCCCTGTGTTTGGCTCCTTTCGGGTTCTCGGTTGTTTTTTAAGCTAATAGAGAATCTGATTATGGGAGCTGGGCACAAGGCTCCGGAGTTCAGGCAGGAGTCCAGGCCACAAGCAGTCTCAGGCCGGAAACCACCCGGCTGCAGGGCACTTCCGGTGACGCCGGAAGTGACGTCACTGCGCCCCGCCGTGGGGGGTTGGAGCGTGGACGCGCGGTCTAACCAGCACAGCTGCATCCTGCAGACCAGCTGCTCTCCAGCCGCTGCGCCGGGGTGCTCGCTGCCGCCAGCGGGAGGCTGCACGGTGAGCCCCTGGCGGCTCCCGCTCAGGCCTGGGCCCTCAGGTGCCCTCGCCCCGTGGGCCTCCAGCTTCCCCTCGCCAGCCCAGCTGCCCAGCAGTACAGGCATTCGGTCATTCACAGAACGCCAGTGGAATCCACCCACACCTGAGCCTATGCAGGGTGCCAAGTAAACGAAAATCCTAGGACTTCACGAGCCAGGAATATTAAAGGAGTGCAGTGGGCTGGCTGATACATATGTGAAGAGGAAGCCCCAACTTTTCCTTGAGGCATGGTGGTGCACAACTGAAGTCCTGGCCAGTCGGGAGGCTGAGGCAGGAGGATCGAAAGTTTGAGGCCAGGATGGGCCATTTAGTGAGATCCTCTCACAAAAAAGATGATGCGATAAATACAGACACATACACATGTGTGCCTAAAACAGGGAAAGAAGACTTAGGAAAAGCATCCAATTATGAGCACATGAGTGGTAGGTTGTGTGTTCTCCCTAGTATCATGATCTGCATTTGGTATATAAAGCCAAGAATTTTTTGTATTCAAGAGCTTTCTTAAAAATTAGAGCTGGGCGTGGTGGCACACGCCAGTAATCCCAGCACTTGGGAGGCTGAGCAGGAAGATTGCTGTGAGTTTGAAGCCAGCCTGGGCTACAAAGCGAGTTTAAGGCCAGCCTGAACTGCGGTAACGAGACCCCATCTCAAGACAGTAAATAAATAAATAAAATTGAGTAAAACCAAAGGCTATGTGAGTTTCAAGACCAAAAGAAAAACAATAAATGTACAAAGGGCTGGGGTGTCGCCCAGTGCAGAGGCCCTGGGGTCAACTGGAAGAGGGAGGAGGGGGAGGTCCCAGGAGATCCATACACACAGAGCTCTTACTTCCGCCAACCCTGAGGGCTGTGCTCAGGGCCGTTGTGTCTGGTGGCAGGCTTACAGCCACCTTGAAGAGGGACACATTTTCCTCCCGCTTCCCCAGTGGCAGGCCCGGGGCTGTGAGCTCCTGGAAGTACATTGCTCTAATTTACCTCACCGCCTGTGGCTTTAGCAGTGCCTGGGTAGATGAGCTCACCACCTTGCCTGCCGGTTCTGAACCCCACAGAATGCTGAAGGTGACTGTCGTTTCTCTCCGCACAGATTTGCAGCAAACTTAGATGGTAGCAAAGCCTGACTTTGGCTAATGTGAGATTAATTCTTCTGTTGTTGCTGTTGTTCCTGAGACAGGGTCTCACTGTGCAGCCCAGGCTGGCCTACAACTCCCAGTGACCCTCCCGCCTCAGCCTCCTGGTGCTGGGATCACAGGAAGACAGTCACTGTAGTGTTTATCCTGCTCAAAAAGATCTGCGTGTTTTCCTGCAGATGTGGCTGTGGCTTTGCCGTGCAAATGGACCCCGCTATCTGCACTCTGAGTTTAAAACACATCTGCCCCAAGGGATCCAGAAAAGGGTTGTGAATCTGTACTGCCCCAACTTTACAGATGGGGAAACTGAGGCTGGGGGGGTAGAGTCACAGCCAAGTGGGTCGGTGAGGAGCCAGGGTTGAAACGCTGTGACTGCTGCAGGACACCAGGGCAGGGGCCACAGGGGCCACTGGGTCACACGCTGCCCAGCCCTGGCCAGCACTGCACGTTCCTGACAGAAGCCAGGAAGGTACATAGGGCATAGTGGCCGTCCCCTGGGGGGTCTCGCTCTCCTGAGCACGCTGTTCACACAGCCTCGCAGGTGTCTGTCCTCATCCTCGGCTGCGCCCTGGGCAGCACAAGTGCCAAATCCTCTTCCCATGCTCGGTGCAGAACCCAGAAAAACAAGCCCCGGCTCTAACCGGAAGCCGATGCCTCAGCCCCTGCAGTCACCCCTGCGCTGCATCGGCAGCTCTCTCCGGAGGACCGTGGACACCTGGTGCCAGGTCACCGGTCACGGCGCACAGAGAGGCCACTGGCCTAACAGTCTGGTCCGAGAGAGCCCGGGACTTCAGAACGTTCCAGTGAACGCCGGCTCAAGGCCAACGTGATTCATCTCTGAGTCTTCACTGCACACACCTGAATTACACACTTAGAGGGTTTATTATTTTAGATGATTTTTGTCCACACATCTGTGGCTTCTGTGGAGGAGGACTGGCTTACCTTTTTATTGTCTTTACAGTCTTTCAAAGAGCAAATGTTTTTAATTTTGATGAAAGCCAATTTAGCAGTTTTTTATTCTGTTCTTTGTGTCCTGCTATGGGTAAGTGTTCCCCAGGGACCCCTGGGTTAAAATAAAATTGGACCATTTTCTAGGCCCTGTTACAGTTTCAACTAATGAAGAAAAATGAAATTAAACTCACTGAATTCTATTTAGGAGGTGGTAGCACCTTTCAACAAGGCACAGTGACACATGTTTGTAATCCCAGCACTCTGGGAGGCTGAGGCAGGAGGATTCCAGCCATCTGGGACAACTGGGCAACTTAGTGAGATCCTCTCTCAGAATAAAAGCCTTTGAAAGGGCGGGGGTGAAGCCCAGTGTGAGGCCCTGGGCTCAATCCATCGTACCGACAAAAAAATTACCAGGTAATAAATTAGTTTAATTTTTCTTAATAAAAGGCAATTAACATGAAACAAGCATAATGCATTAAAGACAAAATAAGTTTGGGTTTCATATACAAACAGTCTGGCTTGCTTATATGTAAATATCAAGGCAGGGAAAAGCAGGATTTTATTTTTGTAAGGCTGGTGCCTCAGATTTTGAGGCACCGGAACAAAGCGTGGGCAGGTTCGGCCACCCTCGCTGTCTCGGGAGCGGTAACCTCGAGCTGCCAGGTGGGCCTGCGACCCTTAGTGGCACCGTGAGCAGCGGTGCCTAGACAATGTTTTCATTTATTTTTTTTCCCCTCCATGTCTTATTAGCAAAATGGTAGTTCGGTTGTCTGCACTTCGTGGTGTGTAGCTCCTGCTCACCGACCTGGTGCGTGGCAGGCAGCCCGGCGCTCGGACTGCGGGGCCTCAGCACCGCGGAGGGGTCAGCGGTGGTGGTCACTGGTCCTCTGCACCTGGCTCGCTCCTCTGCTCTGGTCCACGGAGCTTTCATTGTCAGCCTAAGGCTTTAAAAAGAGCTGGATTGCTAGACTTTGTTCTTAATTCTGGCAGTCGCTCCTCTTTGTGCACAGGGTTTCATCTTTTCAGTCTAAATATAATGAGTACGTCTGTACTCCTACACCTCCCCGGGACACTCAGCCGCCCCTGCAGCTCAGTTTCTCTCTTTACTTGTAACAGGCGCCGTAGTAGTCACCGTAAGGCCCGGCTTGGCCTTCATCCGGGCTCCTGATCCTTCCGCGGGGCTTTCAGTTCCCCGAGACGCCGAGGCTGCGCGAGTTGCCGGGGCCTGACAGCTCCAGGGACGGGACACCGACCCGACCTTGCCAGGCCCGGCTTATGCTGGACGTTGTGGTCACTTCGCCGGCCGCTGGTCTGCCGAGCTCTTCAGGGCTCTGGCTTTTGGGCGAGCGCTCTCTCCATACTACTCAGAAACCTCAGTAGATTTACAGGAATTCAAAGTCCACACTGCCAGAAATAAACCCGGAGTGGCTTCACGGGATCCTGGAGTGAGACTCCATCCGGCCTGCACAGTCGCGCTGGGGCTCAGGAGGTGAGCTGGAGCGCTGCTTATATAGCCGCTGCAGGCCTCTGATTGGTTCAAAGTAAGCCAGTCCAAATACAGGCTTGTGACTGGTTTAAGAGGCGCAGGCTTTCAGCCATTCAAAGAGGAGGGAGGGAGCTATTTGACAGGGGTCTCATCTCTGAGAAAATAGGCTGAAGCCAGGCATGGTGGGGGGAGGGGGGGGAATGCTGGCTGTGCTCAGCAGGAGGCGGGATGGTAACCGTGAGCCCAGGTGCCCCATTCCTCGGGCCCCACCTGCTGCTTCAGTGCCCAGGCCTGGGGTGGCAGGAGTTGAGGGCAGGGGTCCCGTCCTCCTCACGACCGGCCTGCTTTGTCATTGCCTCCTTCTTGGTGTCCAGCACCCGCCCGGCACATTGATTTATTTAGTTAAAAGGAACTAATAAATAGCCGGGCGTCGTGGTGCACGGCTGTAATCCCAGCACTCGGGAGGCTGAGGCAGGAGGATGCTTGCCAGTTCAAGACCAGTCTGGGATACAAAGTGAGCTCAAATAAATAAATAAAATTAAAATTACAGGTGGCTGCTGAGACCCTAACATGCAGGCCGCAGAGGCCAGCCGGCGTGTGGGTTCAGTGAGTGTGAATCCTCCGGAAGGCTCGGGTTGGGCTGGGCCTGGTACTGCAGCCCTGAGAGTCCAGCGCTCTGGGCGGCTGAGGCAGGAGGACAGAAAGGTCAAGCCCAGCCCTGGCAAAGGCGATTTAAAGAGGCTTTGTCTCATAATTTACAAAATAAAAAGGGCCGCAGCACGAAGGCCCTGGGATCAGTCCCCAGCACCATTAAAAGAAGAGACAGAGAACCGAGTCTGTCCTGTGCCCGCCGCGGTGGGTGGCCGCCATGTCTTACTTCATCCTCTGTGCTCACCCGCATCCCTCCTCTGTGCCTCCCTGAGGATGCTGGGAAATCTGGGCAGAATCGGTTAACTTCTGAAAATCTATTTACACTTCGGAATTGTGAAGAAGCCAGGAAAAAAGTGTTCTGAATTTCAAAAATACACATATGGGCCTCTTTTTATTTATTAACAGCTTTTATGTATTTTCAATATTATTCCTGAAAACAGCTGCTTCTGTGAGTTTTCTTTCACACCTGCCTGTCACTGCGGATTTCCACCGTTAACTCACAAAGCTGAACCGCAAGCCGTGCGAGCAGAGCCCGGGTGCTTTTCCTGATGGGACATTTAATCTGTGGATCTGGGGTCCCTTAGAAGCTCTGTGCTTACCCAGCTGGGGTCACAGAGGATCCCTTGGCTTATTCTCTGCCTCTAAGTGCTGTTTTTGAGGTGTTGGTAATAATACAGCATTTACCCTGCTTACATTAGCTGGGTTTCTGTGTTTTCCTCCCCCAAATGATAAAAACATGAAGGGACGAGTTTTCTCTATCCACGGCTGTTCTCAGCATGCAAATAAGGCGTCTGTGAGTGGGAAAGGCATCATCTAACCGTCTGAAGGGAGCCTGCTGAGACATAATTACGGTGGCATTGTGGGAAACGTCACTCAAGCTGACTTATAGAAGGACAATGAGCGGGGTCCATGTCCCTTTCCTGGGCTGAAGGAGGGTGACGATGACACTGTGGACCTCACAGAGGGCCCACTGCCAGGGGACAAGTGGCAGAAGGCCCCAGCCGGTGGTCACAGCCCCTGGCGGTCACAGGTGGGCGCTCTCCATGTCACGCGGACGCAGGGAGGTGTGGGAAGCCATGTTGTAGCCACTGGCCCTGTAGGTAGATGGAGAATGTGACCTCTCTGTGACCGTGAGCTGGCTCAGCACACCAGTGGTGGCCACCCCCCTGGGGGCCTGGCACAGGTGCACCCCGCCCTGGTAGGTTAGGTTTGAGCTGGTGGACCCTGGAGTCAGGGGGCTGCCGGCAGCGGCTGATGCCTCTAGGCCGGTACGGCTGGAAGAGCCGGGGGAGTCCCAGTCGGTCTCGTCATGGGCGCCCGACCCAGCTGTTCACCCTGCACTCGGTCACTCAGACACTGGGACCAGCAAGAAGGGCAAGTGACAGCCCTGGTCTTGTCCTCAAGTCAGCCACACAGACTCAGATGCCAGGGGACAGCACAGCGTGGCGTCTTGGTCTGCTTTCTGGACTATAGCAGAACACCCCAGCCTGGGTTGCTTACAAACAAGAGGGGTTCACCGGCTCACAGGTCTGGGGCTGGGAAGTCCAGGAGCACAGAGCCCAGGGCTTGGGTAGTGCGAGCTGGAGCATGGAGAGCAGGCCTCGTGTATCTTCATGGCTGGAACCCACGCCATGTTGATCCCACAACGATGGCATCCGTCATTCGGGAGGACAGATCCTCATGACTCGGTCACCCTTCAGGGTCCCACCCAGACTGGCTTTGGAAATGAGATTTCAGCCTGTGTTCTGGAAGGATCCTCCAAGCCATAGCACACGGTGAGGGCACAGCTTAGTGTCTCCCTGGAAAGGCATGTTTGGCCCATGCCCTGGGTTGGTGGCACTGCTGTCCTGTGCTGGGCTGTGACTCCTCGCCTGCGGGTGGACAGCCAAGCCTCTTGCAGTGTTTCTCCGGCTCCCGGAGCTTTTTTGTCCCAGTGACCCCATTCTTTGTTGGTCAACAGACACAGCCCACAAGTACTCGTCCTCTTAGGCATGAGCGGACAGATGAGAGGCCCCGGATACTTGGGAATGCCAGCCGGGCAAGAGGAAGGGCACAGAGCAAACAGAAACAATAGTCCAGAGGAAATGCAGAGCACTAAAAGAAACAAAACCCGCACACTGAGCATCTTCCATGCCCCGAGCAAGGACACTGTTTACATCAGACGAGAAATGCCAAGAGCAAGGAACAAACAGAGTTAACAGTGCTCTTGGAAATTAAAATAGCTCAGCCAAAACAAATTCAGCTGAAGGACAGGCAGATAGCGCTGAGGAAAGCTCCCAGAAAAAATATTTTTAACATACAAAGAAAAGAGAGAGAGGAGAGGCCATGAATCTGCCCGGGACATAGAATTCCCAAATAACAGGAATTCCAGGATGATAAGCCTCTCGGAAGGAAACGACACAGACATAGATGGAAGCTTTCCTAGCAGTGAGGAATGGACTGTGCGCTCAGTGCAGTGAAAAATGTCCACGCTGAGAGCTTTATCATTATAAAATTTCATAACACCAGGAACAAGCTGCCAGTAAAAGAAAATAAAGGCAAGTAGAGTCATAAAACTCTCTTTTACTAGGAGAAGGCAAATACTGACTATTACAGTATAATGTGTGTCTTCCGGGTGAGGCTGATGCACTAAGCAATTGAGTTTGTTGCTCTCTCTGATAGAGTTATTTCCAAAAGATGAAAAATATTAACAAAAGATAATAACTCTATCATTTGTTGCAGTGACTCGATCGGCAGGCAACTGACTCTTGGGCCACATACCCAGAGTTTCCTCGCCGATAACCAGGTAACATCCTGGATTAGTCCCGAGCTTTTTCCTCTCCCGAGACGTTCCTGTCGCCAGCCGCCTGCACTCCACATCGGCCAGACTGATTTCAGGTGAGCACTCCCCGGGGAACTTTTCGCACTGGGCAGCCCCAGTGGAATGTTCTCCCCGTCTGCGTGGGTCTGTGCATTTTCACGTCCTTAGGACCGCCCAGGGCAGGGTTCTTTCTGGGCAAACCTGCGCCCACAAAATCTCTCACGTTCTTTGGGTTCGGATAGCCCAAAGCAGAGATTTTTGGGACCGCCCACACTTAAAGAATGCCTCACTTCCCTTAAAGCCTTGCGCTTTCACGGGCAAAACTGTTACTGACCCCACGTAGACTCCATTCGTAAATCTCAGTGACGACTGGAGTTTACGGTTTGGAACCGTTCCGCCGCGTGGTACCACAAATAAGTGACGACTTTTTTCTGGACCTCCGGTTTTTTTTTCTTGCCTGAATCAGTCATGGGGAACGTATTTTCTAACTCCCAAAAGACGCCTTTAAAATGCCTAATTTCCAATTTACGTACTCTAAAACTTAAAGGTACCATAAAAACTAAACAACTAACTTTTTACTGCCAGGAGGTCTGGCCAACCTACCCGCTTATCGGCAAGCCTTGGCCTCGGCAAGGAACATTTGACCCCTGCATTCTCAGGAACTTGTATGATTTTTGTCAAGCTGGCAACAAGTTATTAGAACTCCCTTATGTCCAAGCCTTTCTTATTCTGAAAACACGCCCATCTCTCATTAAGTCTTGTGCTCCAGCTGAGATACTTTTAGCTAAGTCTACTGCGCCGCAAACTTTTCCGTCCTGCCCTCCCTTGTTTTCCCGGCCACCGCCTGCCTACCACCAAACTCGTTCCCTGCCGTTACCTCCCGCCGGGCCACTCTCCCCTCCCTCTATGCCTGATTCTCCCAGCAACTCTAATCCCTCTCCGTTGCAGATACCTCCTGCTGTGCGATCGTCTACCTCTCCACCTTCCGGGACCCATAACTCTCCCAGCAGCTTTAATCCCTCTGTTAGCGCTTCCTCGCAGTCTCCGACTTCCTCTCCTGAGAATTCTGTATCCCCTACAGCATTCTCACCACCCGCCCACCATACTAGGTCTCGGTCACTATGTCCTTCCAGCAGATTGCATGATTGTTCCAGCTTGCGCGGGGAACAGTCGCCATGTTGCCACCCTCTGCCACGTGGCATGGCGCCGCCATGTTCCGGAGGGCCACATGGCGACAGGGCGCCGCCATGTTTCGGGTCAGATGACAGGGCGCCGCCATGTTCCCAGGCGCCGCCATGTTTTGGGTCACGTGACAGGGCGCCGCCATGTTTCCAGGACCCTCACTGTCAACGGGCGTGTCCTTGTGGCTCCTCTTGTGAACTACAACAGCCGCCCTGTTGCAGTGCACATGACGCTTCATTGTGCTGCCGACAGCAGTCCTCTAGCTACAAGGCGCACAGTGAGACGCCATCTGCCTGTGTTTCCCAGGGTGACCGGCAGCAGCTCTGTAGTCACTCTACAGATGATTGCTCACATGCGCCTACCGGAAGGATGGCTGCTCAGTGGCCCTCTGCTCCGGAATCTCCTCAGGCTCTGCTACCGCTTCGGGAGCAAGCTGGCCCTGAGGGACTTGTTAACATCCATGTGCCTTTTTCCCTTTCTGATCTATCTCAGATTACCCTTAAATTAGGTAGCCTCTCTGTTGACCCACAGAATTATATCAGGCAATTTAAATTTATTACTAATTGTTATGATTTACATTTTAAGGACGTTTATAATGACTCTGGGCCTATAGCTGTGGTGTGGACAGTGAGTCCAGGGCCCCCAGCTGTCCCCTCCACCCAGATTTACGCATCTATTCAGTGAGCATTCAAAAACCCACCAGGGGCCTGGAGACGTGGCAAAGAGCAAAACATGTGACAAGACCACTTCCTGGAGGAAGCAACCAGGGATTCTGGTGGCAGCACAGCATGTGCAAAGACCCTGAGAGGCCAGCAAGCGTCCGAGTGTCGAGCCCTGGGTGCCGCCAGGATGGGGAGGGGAGAGGAGGAAGCACGAGCAGATGAGCGCAGGCCTGGGGACGGCTGGCATCTGAGGCACTCTGCCCTCCGAGGGGTGAGCAGTAGAGGGACCCAGCAACGCAGCTGTGTGATTCTGTGTGGAAGACTCGAGGTTAAGAAGCGGAGACCAGAGGGCAGGGAGGGGACGGCGCCAGGAGCTTGGAGAGGGTGGTGGTTCCTCAGGGCTGTGGGTGAGGCTCAGGCTCAGACTTTAGAAACACTACAGTAACACCTCGGCTCACAACTGCTTCTGTTCCCGAACAACTGGATTCACAAGCAGAAGCGCTTGGCACAAGGTTGCTTCTGTTCCCCAACTCTGCATCAGGTGTGTTGAACATAACCACAGGTCTCTGCCTAGAACCGTAGAATGGATTAAGTTCGAGGGCGGAGGCACCACCGAACTGTTTTCGCACTGCATTTTGAACACAGAGCTGTAGGTTTTGCAGTGGCTCAGCTCCCAGCTGCCAGAGGAGAGGAAAAGCCAAGGCCCAAGGCCAAGCCCGAGGTGTTGGGCTCCGCCTGCACCAGGACTGAGACAGAGGGGCCCGGGGGTCTGTCGGAGGCGGCGCTGCAGACGGGGGTTTGGTTCCAGGCCAGACGAAGCCTGCACGGGGCTCTGCAGTGCTGAACAGAGTCGGCCCCTGGCACACACTGTGTGTTGCTTCCCTTGGTTTCTGTGAGTGAAATGGGGTGCGGGTCTGCAGCGGGCTCCTTTGGGAGCCAGAGAGCAAGGGGTCCTCTCCCCTCCCAGCCTTCTTCCCCTCCCCCCTCCAACATGGCCCCGGGGCCAGGGCCGCTCAGCACCCTGTGCTTGAGGCTGCCTTGGGGTGTGGGGTTGCCTTCCTGGGGTGGTGGCAGCACAGTTGCGGGGGGGGGGGGCTGGAGAGAGGCACCCGGTCCCCAAGCCATGCCCACCACTGAGGCTGTCAGTAATGTCCGCCTGCCCACGCCGAGGGAGGAGGGCCCCACAGGGGTGTAGATGTCAGATGGGGGTTCAGTAGACATCCTTGTGGCAAGGTCATGCAGGCAGTTGTAGAAAACCCGTCCAGGCTGGAAGTCCTTCCAGGGTTAATATCAGACAGCTCAGGAGGGCCTGCGGGATCCAGTTCAGGACTGAGACCCCAGCAGTCTCTCCAAACGCTGGTCTGGTAAGAGGTCTCTGGGGCCCCTGCTGTCACCCTTCTGGGGGACCGCATCTCTGTCTCCACGGTGCCAGTGAGATAGTACAGAGGTCCCCCGCTTCCTTTTGAAACTAACTTTAGCGTCCAGGTCCTCCAAGGAGCAGCAGATGTGACGTGGAAGAACCAGAGTCTACATTCCAGCTACAGAGAGCTGCAAAATGTGCCTTTTAAAAATGTCTGTTATAGGAAGATGGCATCTATCTCCATCATGTTTGAATATTATTATTAGTAGTATTATTATTTTGAGACAGGGTCTTGCTATGCAGTTCATGTTGGTCTTGAACTCAGTAGGTAGCTCAGGCTGGCTTCAGATTTGCAGTGATCCTCCTGCCTCAGCCTCCCAAGTGCTAGGAATACAGGAGTATGTCACCATGTCTGGCTCGAGTTTGAGTTTTAATTCCCGAATGCACCTTGTCATAAAAATTTTATAAAGGGCCAGCCTCCCCCTCAGAATGTGGGGTGCATCAGGAACCTCTGCTGCACCCTGTTCCTAGGTGCTGGCATCACTGTCTGCCTGGGGTTCAGCCCCGGGGGGCAGAGTTTCTCTCTTCCTGACCCCAAGTGGCCCAGGTGGACTGGCCCGAGTCCCAGCTGCCTCGGGTGGTGCCGTGCATGGCCACAGGGCGTGAGTGTGGCACCAAGATGAAGCCAGCTGGGCGAGGACGCTGGGTGCAGGCCCAAGGCCGGGGTCATCTGCAGGATGGTGACGCTGGGGAGGGGACGGGGGACAGGAGGACGGCCGGCTCTGTCAGTCCCCGCTGTCACCCGGGACCCCTCCGTTTGCATCCCAGCCCGTGAGACCTGAGGGAGGCCAGGAGCTGTTCCTGTCCTCTGCTCCCCACAGACTTGGTACCCTGCGGGTGCACGCTGCCCAGTGGGTGGGTCCCCTCAAGGCCACCATGCGGCTCGCTGTGAGCTGTGTGGCCCCAGACCCACGGTGAGACATGAAGGACCCCAGTTCCTGGGCTGGGTCTCCCCCCACTGTCCATCAGGGTGGGACACACATAGGCTCCTGGAGTGTGCGCATAGCTGAGCAGACATGAGTACTGGAAGTCTGGGTCCCCCAGGGCGTGTAGTCAGAACCCCAGGGAGTGTGTGTGTGTGTGTGTGTGTGTGTGTGTGTGGGTGTGCACGGAGATTGGTGGATAAGCATTGCCGTTCTGGGATTGAACCCAGGACCTCACACGGAGCTACGTCTCCAGAACTTTTTTCAAAAAACTGTTTTGAGACAGGGTCTCGCTGAGTTGCTCAAGTCCTCCTGCCTCAGCCTCCCAGGAATACAGGCCCGCTCTGCAGTGCCTGACTCATGGCAGTGGTCTTTAATGCATCCCAGGTTTTGCCTAGTGTTTAGCTGGGGCTGGGGACTGTGCCCAAGGGTGGGGCTGTGCTGGCTCAGAGGAAATCTCCCACGTGGCTCACTTTGGATCCTAAGTGTCCCCCAAGGCCCAAGGGTCCAAGTCTTGGTCCCCAGCCTGCAGCACTGTCGGGAGGGGTGGAGAGGCAGGGCCTCGGGGCAGCTTCCAGGTCACTGGTCACTGCCCTACTAGGGCCCCCCTCCTCTCTCACGTCCAGCTGTGCAGGCACCTTGCTGCTCCACTGCTGTGACTTGCTGTCTCCTCGAAGGCTCGAAGCAGCAAGATCCATCAGTCATGGGCAGGCGCCTTTCAATCCGTGAGCCGAGAGGAACCTTTGTTCTTTATAAGCCGATCCTCTTGGTGTGTTACAGTTCTGCAAAGCTGAAGCACACACCATGACCGTCCTCACAGACTCAGCTCAGCCTCAATCCTTCCCTCTGCCATGGGCCTGTCTACTGCTCTCTTTCCCTCAACCTGTGCTTCCTTGTCCGGTAATTGACAGTCAACTAGCTTGGAGATAAAACACGTGCTTAGGACAGGGCATTCTCTAATGAGCTGCGAGGCTGCCCAATCTGCAGACCAGAGATTTGTGCAGTCTGAGCTGTGTCCCTCGGCCTCTAGCGTTACACGTGGTGTCTCACTGTGACATGAATTATGACCATTAACCTGGACAGAACGGTTTCCAGTTCCGAATGTGCCGACCCCTCCGGGGACTCCAACCACATTTCCTTTGTCCACACGCACAGTGCGAGTTTAAAAAAGCTGCTTTCCCTGAATTTAGCCTCCCAGTGAATGGCCAAGGAATGGGTGTTCTTTCTCATGCGAAACACTGAATTAGAACTCAAAATCAAGCTCATCGGTGTTTCTCCACCATGAAGCCAGTGGAAAGATACAGCTGTGGTGGACACATTCCACTCCTCCTCATCACAGACGTCTGTCAGTGAGGGAGCAGCCTGTGTCCTCCCCAGCAGCCCTGTCCCCCCAGCCATCGGTGACACTGGACCTACACTGTCCTGTCTTCCACCCTTTACACCCATCAGGGCAACACTTACTTCTGACAGCACACTGGGGGCTGTGGTGGGTTTGCTCGGGCCCTGTGGTGGGTGCACTCGGGCGCACCGTGTAACAATCAACAGAACACGCTAGAAAGTGATTGCTCCGTGTGTGTCCCACAGAGGCTTTGGAAGCCTGGAAACGCACTGAAGAAATCTTGTCCTGTGTGCTCTTGGCCACCGCCTTGGCTCACTCTCCTGCCGTGATGTAGACCAGCGTGGTGTTCTCACTAATGACAGGGACGGACGGGAGGCTGGGCAGGGACCCTGTTCCATTTTAGCTACTGCATATACCCTTGAAAAGCTCATTTAGAACATTCTTCTGGAAAGTCAGTGTTATGGATAAAAACTGGGAGTCAACTTAACGCCAGCTGAATTAAATTGTTGGGAGCCACCACATTGCCGAGCCGCCGCATATAGCGATCATGCGGCCTGTGGTAAAGAGTAAAGCCTGAGTTAGATTACCCCTCCCATCGAGCACGTTAGTTTCCTGCTTACCGCGTAAACAACCCGCTCAATAATATGTTAGCCAATCAGCTTGCCTTGCTTACTTTAATATGATTGGACACTGTATCCGTATATATACTGGTGCCACCCCTGGGGGGAAGTAGAAGCCCGGAAGGAGCCGCGGAGAGCGGACCGGTAGAGGCTTCGGAGCGAAGCACGGAAGGAGCCGCGGGGAGCGGACCAGAGGAGGCTTCGGCTGGGAGCGATCCCAGGGCAGGCTGTACGGAGAGAAAATAAAAGAAAAGGTTGTCCACTGCCAGACTTTGTCGTGTGTCCTTCCTGCCGGCCGGGAGCGACATCGACATTAAATCAGCAGGGCGCTGAGCATAGACGGCCCACCTGACGAAAGCTGCCAGCATAAATAGAGATGTGGAGAAGAGCCGGGCGTTGTGGGTTTCTCTAAGTGTTGCTATTTGAGCTGTTGGTTCTCCTGGAGGAGCTCTCATGACCAGCTTCCCCAGTGTGAGTCCAGCCATTGTCATGGGAGGAGCTCAGGGCCTTGTTGGTGAGAGTGGCTGTGGTTCACTTTGGGGAGCTCTGCTCCTTACATCAAGCATCGCTTCCTGGCTCCGGAGGGGAAGATGTGTGCTGTTTAATCTCCAAACAAACTCGTCATGCTGGCTCTCTGGCACATGCTCGACTGTTCTTATTGTTGGAAGAGCTCAGGACCTCTGTGTTGCTGAGTATGGCTGTGGTGCTCTTCAGGACAGCCCTGGTCTTCGCTGTGAGTTTGACTTCTCGGCTCCAGTGTAGAACCCTCATCCCACCAGCACAGCTCCTTCACCCCGCTGGCGTGGACTTTCTGGCTTTACCGTTGACCTTTGGGCCTTCCCAGCGTGGATCCATAAAACAGACTTGTGTGAGTCCTTCTTGTGGGCTCTGGACCTCCAGGTGGATGCGTGGGAGGCGTTGTCATGGGCTCTATGTCTTCACTGGACACATTGCTGTGGGATCCAGGCCCTTGGCTGAATATTCTGAGTCTTTATGTTGTGGACAGATTTGCTGCACTTTCTCTGTTTAACTCTGGGTGGCCATCATAAAACAATATAAATTCTGTGTCCTGATTCTAATTGTTCTCTGCACAACTCCTCACTACAACAGTCAGCATTTCTGTGTTTGGTGGGACAGGCAGCTTTTTACAAAACTGCAAAAAAACATGGTGCTTAGTTATTCCCTCATTGCTGGCACATGATACTAACACCCATGACGTGAAGGAGGAAAGATCTGTCTGGCTTATGGTTTGGAGAAGGTTCAGTCCATGGTCAGCTGGGTCCAAGGCAGAAGCAGCATGCTGGGAGCACCTGGGTGGAGGAAAGCTGCTCACCTCATGGTGTCCGGGAAGGGGAGGGAGGGGGAGGGGAGAAGGGAGGGACCCTCCAAGGTCACCTCTTCCGACCAGGCCCTGCCTCCTTGCAGCAAGTCAGCTATGCGCTCCACGTCCAGTCACCTTCCAAAGGTCCTGCCTATGAATGCATGAGGTTTTAGGGGGACATCTAAGTGTCAGCCATAACATGACATTCCTTATCCAAACTTTTGAGACTAGAAATGTTTCAGATTTTTTCAGATTCAGATTGGAATATGGTATAAACTTATGATATATCTTGGTTTTGAAACCCACCTGTAAACATGGAATTCATGTGTGTTTCATGTATGACTTATGTGAATAGCCTAAAGATAATTTTAAACTATATTCTGAACAATTGCCTGCATCTTTGCTGTGGAATTTTCCACTTAAGACATCCTGTCAGCAACCAGAAAGCTTTGGATTTTGGAACATTTTGTATTTGGGTTTTCGGGCCAGGGATGTGCAACACTGACATGTGCATTGCAGAAAATGCGAAAAATGAAGAGAAAACAATATTGTCAAAAATCTGACTCTAAGATGAGTGGTATTTTTCTTTCAGTGTCTTACAAATGCATAGTTAAACACCTCCACAGATGTAATACTGTGCTCTGTCATGGAATGGTTGGTTAGAGCATTGGAAGGGACTCAGTGGCTGCAGACCCAGGCTTAGAAAAGGCAAGCTTATCCCTGGCAACAAAAAAAAAAACCAAAAAAAAAAAAAAAAAAAAGAAAGAAAGAAAGAAAGAAAGAAAAAAAAAGGAAAAGAAAAAAGAAAAGCCAAGCTTGGCTAGGCCTGGTGCTACACGCCTGTGATTCCCCGGCACTCGGGAGGCTGAGGCAGGAGGATTGCTGTGGGTTGGAGACCAGCCCATGCTACAAAGTAAGCTGAAGGCCAGCCTGAACTGATAGTGAGAGCCTCTCTCAAAAAAGACAAAGAAAGGAAGAAAAGGCAAGCTCGATGGGGGTTGTGGGGCTGTGTGCAGTGGCCGCCGTCACAGGCGCTTGGCCTGGGTGCAGAACCGAGGGACAAGGCCTTGCAGGTGCGGCTGGGGGTGAAGAGTGGGCTGGGCATGCTGTCCACATGGCTGCGTCAGGACTCAGCTGAGCCCTGGGTCACCCCTAAGCCTCTGCCAGCCCAGCCCCACCTGCAAGGTCTTTACCTGGTGAAGCAGCTGGTGTGCAGAAGATAAAAACCCCTTTCTTTCTTCCCATCCTCGCCCTAGGTCTTTGATCTCAACACGAGGTCGAGCCCTATCTTGGTTACTTTTCTTTCATTGTTGGGACAAAATACCTGGGGGCTGGGGATTTAACTCAGTGGCATAAGCACCTGCCTTGCAAGTGTGTGGTCATGAGTTTGATCCCCAGTACTGATAAAAAAGAAAAAGACCAGAAAATCAATAAATAACTGACACCCAAAGTGAGGCAAGGAAAGGTTTACTTGGCTTACAGTTTTGGAGGCCTGATCCGCACTCAGCTGGCTCTAAGGCAGGGTGGCGGGCTGAGGAACAGCATTCATGGCAGCTGCAAGGACAAGCGTAAAGAGGCAGAAGAGGGACAAGGCAGGCTCCTCCCCGCCTTACACGGTACATCAACTCTCTGCCCCTGGGCAGGTGCAGCACTCACACCACCAAGCCCAGGGCTAGACAGCAAATCAATCCCAAACGCTACGGTCAGAAGCCTCCACGACTGCATGGGGCTGGTGGGGGGCACCCAGACACAAACTACAACATTCCACCTGTGGCCTCCCAAAGACTCATGTACATCCTTTATACAAAAGGCATTTAACCCATCTGCAAGAGTTGCCAGAGTCCTAACAGTTTCAGCATTGCGGAGAAGTTCAAGTCCCAAGTCTTTGAGATCTAAGGCAAACTTTGAGCTGTAACCCCCTGTACAAATGAAAACAAAGTTAAACCCTTCCAACATGCAATGGTACAAGATAAACATTATCATTTAAAAAGGTACAAATGGAGATAAAGAGGGTTGGAACCAAAACAAGTCCAAACTCCAGCAGGGCAAACATTAAGTCCTGGAGCTCCATGTCCAGCATCTGAAGCAATCTGGTCATGAGCTCCAGAGGACTTGAATGATTCCACTCCCACGGCACTGCCAGGGGTTTCAGTTCCCAGGGCTTCTGCCTCGGGGAGGCTCTGCTCTCTCCTTGCAGGTTTCCTCAGATAACCCACACTCTGGCTTTTGTAAACTTCTGTGTTTTCCTTTGCTCCTTTGGCTTCACACATGTTGGGTGCAGGCGCTCAACATACCATACCCCACCCGGGACTAAGGACCACGCCAGCTTCCGCAATGCGCTACGTCCCTCCTTAAATTAGCCAACCCGTGTGCACTTCGTGCTCACTCCATACTCTGTGGCAACTCCTGATTGGCCACAGCTGGATATAGTAGCCGGAGCCTGCATCCCATTCCCGCCCTGCTTCCTTGTGGCAGCCTGTGATTGGTCACGGCCGAATATATAAACCAGAGCCCGCCTAAATAAACTAGCAGTTAACTGTCGTCCACAAAAGCGTCTCCTGTCTCCTGTTTCATTGGAGCTGCACCGGTCAACTGGTGGCCCATACGGGGAGCGCTGAGACCCTCTCTCCCGGAACGCTGAGACCCTCTCTCCGACAGTACGAGGAGAGCTGAGACCCTCTCTCCGATGGAACAGAGACGTTAACAGGTAAAACCGTCAAGCGCTGATAGCGGGGGCTACTTGGCGGGCGGGGGCTGACAGGTTAAACTGCTCAATGTTGGTAGCGGGGGCTACGCAACAGGCAGCGGGGGCTGCGGGCCGGATAGCGGGGGCTATCGGGCAACCTTGGGCGGACGCGTCGCAAGGGTCAGGAACTCGTAAAGAGAGTTCCGGGGGCCGTAAAGAGGCCGGTTTTGGGGGCGCCGTAAAGGGGCGCGGGGACTAAGCTGTCCCTGTATAAAAAAAAAAAAGAAACTCTTGAAATTCCGGTTAACATGGGTAACACGGCTACTCAGCCACTGTCAGTCGCCTTAAGCGACTTACTGAGAGAAAAGGGATTACAAATGAAACAAGAACAAATTCAAAACTTTCTCGATCAGGTTGATAAGGTAGCACCTTGGTTTGGTCCCACGGGGTCCGTTACCATCCCCAGCTGGGATAAATTAGGGAGAGATCTTGACTTTGCAGCAGAAAATGGCCTCTTGGAGCCAGGAGTCAGACCCCTTTGGGCAGTGGTGAGAAGCTGCCTTGCAGACACCTCTTGTCGTGACCATATAAGGGCTGGCGCCATGGCGCTTGATTACCATCAGGCAGAATCCTCCCGTGAGCAATCTCGTGAGCCCAGTGCCGCAGGCGAGGTGACCCCACCCAATTCAGAAACAAAGGACTCGTCAGATAATGAGGGGGAGGAAGGAGAAGTATACAAAATGGCGGATGCAGACACCACCGAAAGAGGGGAAGTCACACACACGCAGTCGAGAGGGCCCTACTCTGAGGCCATAAATGAGCTGCAACGCAGGATTTCTCAGAGTAAATGGGTCAATGAAAGTGAGTACGGGATCCCAGGGCCGCCCTGTATAAGACCTACAGCTCTACCTCCCGGCCCGCCAGATTATCATGCCCACCAGAGACCCTGCCATCAGCTATGTAGCTGTCCGCAACGGGTCCAGACGTCCCCTGGGACATTCCAGGAAGACCTTTGGCATCAGGTCAAAAGAGAGGACCCAGGAGGCCTAGGCCGTTTTCTCCAGGCTTTTCCAGTTGCTGTAGATGCTCAGGGAAACAGAGCCCACCTGCCTATAGATATGAAGGCGATAAAGCATCTTAAGGAGGCCAGCACCATGTACGGTGTTAATGGGGCGTATACCCTGTCCCTAGTAGAAGCCATGGCAGGAAATGCCATGACACCTGCTGATTGGGCCAGTTTGTGCAAAGCAGTGCTCAGCCCAGGCCAATATCTTGATTGGAAAGCTTGGAATGTTGAACTTGCCACAGAACAGGCCCAAGCTAATGTCCAGAACAATCAGGCCGCCTGGAACGTAGATATGTTATTAGGACAAGGGCAGTATCTCAATAACCAGCTGATATTTCCACAAGAGGTGTATGCACAGATAAATAGAATAGCCATACAAGCATGGAAACGGGTCTCAGCTAGGGGAGAAGTCTCAGGCCACTTGACAAAAATTTTGCAGGGCCCGAGCGAGCCTTTTTCAGATTTTGTGGCCCACATGATGGAGGCAGCAGGGAGAGTTTTTAGAGACGCAGAGACAGCCATGCCGCTCATTAAGCAGCTCACAGCTGCTCTGGGTCAGCACCAGGTGTAGTTCGTTAACTTGGCAGGAGTCGGGCTTGCCATTGTTGATGGCCCTACCACGAGACAAAACAAAAGCCGCATCCAAACTTATTCAAGAGCAATTAAAGTTAGGCCATATCAAACCCTCAAGTCTATTCTGTTTAAACAAAAGGAGGGTATTGCCCAGGGCATGACACCTAGGGCCAGACTAAATCTTGCCCTCTTCACTTACAATTTTTATGTAAACATCAACCCACAAGGATCCACGCCAGCACAGCTACATGCCAACCCTGTCGCACCCAAACATGGTTGGGTACGCTGGAAAGACCTCCTGCATGGGGTGTGGAGAGGCCCCAGCCCAGTACTTAGTTGGGCGAGAGGGGCGGTCTGTGTCTTCCCGCAGGAAGAAGGCAGCGAACCTGTCTGGGTCCCGGAACGCCTGATACATCCCTGCAAACCACCAGACCCCGACCCAGAGGAAACGTCAACCACAGAACAGGGGAACCAACAGGAGCCTCACAAGCCAGACCAAGCAAGTATACCCACAACTCCCATTAACCATGGCACCTTGGCCAACTCCCCTGGTTAGTAGCCTCCTTTTCCCCTCCTTCTTACATCTCGTACGGTCCTTGCAGCCAATGACTTTTCTAAATTGCTCCACCGCAACCTGTTATATGTTATAATGTTGGGATAACAGTACACTTTCAGCTGTTGTTATGCAGGTACTCCAGTTCGCACCGGTTCCAGTTATGGCGGACTCAGACGAGTTTCCTGTGATCCAGCTCGGGCCAACTCTCCAATTGGCTTTCATAAAGGAATGGGCAGGAACAGGGGCTCTGGCTACCATGACTACACTTGCCGCATTCGGCAGTCTACTTCTGCTCTGTCGGATTCGCAGACAAAGGAATAGGGACAAAGTATCAAACAAGCATTGCTGATCATGGAATCTGGTCAAAGCCCGGCAGCATGGCTCGCCATGCTGTGACGCAGGTGTGGAGCAAAGCATCGCAGGGGGTGTCGTCCTTGGCCAGGAGACACCCCGGTCCCCATGTTGGCGAGCACGCGGGTTGGGCTCATAAAACAGATTTCCCGCCCCCTCCAAAAGAGCACCAACGAGTAGTGAGGCATTGTCATGACTGCAGCAGGACACCTCACGAGGGGCACCGACCTCTGGAGACCCTGCGTCAGTTATAAAGAAAGGGGGAGATGTTGGGCGCAGGCGCTCAACATACCATACCCCACCCGGGACTAAGGACCACGCCAGCTTCCGCAATGCGCTACGTCCCTCCTTAAATTAGCCAACCCGTGTGCACTTCGTGCTCACTCCATACTCTGTGGCAACTCCTGATTGGCCACAGCTGGATATAGTAGCCGGAGCCTGCATCCCATTCCCGCCCTGCTTCCTTGTGGCAGCCTGTGATTGGTCACGGCCGAATATATAAACCAGAGCCCGCCTAAATAAACTAGCAGTTAACTGTCGTCCACAAAAGCGTCTCCTGTCTCCTGTTTCATTGGAGCTGCGCCGGTCACACACACGGCCCTCTCAGGGGCACACTGCCTGGCCTCCCAGGTCCTCTGAAATCAGGGTGGAAGCTGCCTAAGCTCAGAACTCTTGCATTCTGAGTGGGCCTAAAACCAGTGCCACGTGGATGCTGCTGAGGCCCGCTGCCAGGTGGAGCAGTAGCCAGGCTTTCTCCTCTTTTAACTGTAGGGGATTGCTGAGCTCTCTGAGCCTGACTCTGAGGAAAAGGTTCTCTATATTGCCACCATTCTGGAACCTGGTGTGCCTGCTGCCTCTGCTGTCATTCTGAACACGGTGCTCTGTAGTTTTCTCTTGTCAGCAAAGTGATTCACTTTTGTAGTTTTGAGGCTGCAAAGGGTGGAGACCTGCCACCACTTCCGGTGCTGTCTCCAGGCCATCTTTTTTATTTTTCTGTTTTTTCTCAGAAATCAAGATCTCCTCAGCTCTATCTTTGTAGTCTGCAGCTTTACAGGAGTTTCCTTTTTGGTCAAACTCACAATATTTTAAATCATCCTGTTGGGCTCTTTGCTCTTGATTTGCAACATAAATCTGGCTAAAAGCCCCCAACAATAGCCATGCCAGTGCCTCAACATTCGACTGCTTTGAAATTTCTTCTGCCAGATTAGTCAGTCTGCTGCCTTCCATCTCAGGTAAAATCTCTGGACATGAGCAAAATGCAGACAAACTTTCTGTCAGGCCATAACACACATCAGCTGGAGTCCAATACCAATCCAGTTCTGCCCAGCAGAAACCTCCCAAGCCTGGTCTTCACCAGCAGCCTTCTAATAGCTTTTTGGTCTCCTGAGCTCTGACCAGAGTCTCTCATGCAGAACAGCCTAAGGTGTTCCAGCTCTGTGTATTCAGCTGGCATCTCTGAACCTTTCCAAACTCTTCCCACAAGCCATTCCCAAAGGCTCTTGAGCCAGATGGTCAGGCACAGGCGCAGCAACAACCCCACTCCTGGTACCAAATTCTGTCTTGTTGCTTTTCTCTTGTTGCTGAGATGCCCCAAGTTAGGGAAGGATAGGTTTATTTATCTTACAGGTTTTGGAGGTTTTATCCCATATTCAGTAGGCTCCAAGACAGGGGAAAAAAGGAAAAGCACACCTCTTTCCCTCCCCCATACTGTATGCTGGTTACCTGCCTCTCGGCGGGTGCAGTACCCTGCCACCAATCCCAGTGCTAGACAATGAACCAATCATAAATGCTGGGTTCAGTCACCTCCATGACTGTGTAAGACTTGGGGGGCCACCCAGACACAAACCATAACAAGCCCACTCCTCTGTCTGACCCCAGAGCATGTCTCAGGTTCCATTTGGGGACAGCAGGAGCCACCAGTTGTCCTTGCCACCTTTCCCTGTTCAGTGGCCACCCTGTGGGCTGCAGTGGTCACTGGGATGGCCTCTTCTGGCCCTGTCATCCCAAGGTCCTGGGATGATGGAGTCTGGGGTGGTGCCAAGCTGATCTCGCGGGTGTGCAGCCCAGCCTGGCATGTGCTCCAGAGGTGCGGTCAGCCTCTCCGCATCCTTCTGGTGAGCAGACTCAGTGCCGGAAGAGACTGTGTGATCATCACTTGCCCATGGCTCTGTGGCCAGAGCCCAGCTTAGGTCCTAGATTCTCCACACTGAGAACTTGGCATTGGTGACTCTGGCCAGGTCTGTGAGCTCTGTGGGTTTCACTCCTCATATGCCCCGAAGCCTCAGGTCCTTCAGCTCCTACACCAGTCTCTTGGAAGCCCACGTGAAATGTCTAGAGTGCCATGGTGGAGGTGGATGCTATGTGGCTCCTTTTTGTTCCTGGAAGACTGCATTTCCTGCCCTCCTTGCACCTGGATGGACCACCGGTACACGTGAGCCAAGCCACGCCCATGTCTGTCTGGTTCCTAACAATGTTCTGTGCCCTCTGCAGGGTGCTAGGGGCTGGGTGCTCTGAATGACTGTGTATGGAGGGAACTTCATGACCTACAACGGCCCAAAGTGTTTGCCATACGAAGCCACTAAGATTTCCAGGTGCTACGGCTGAACCGAAATGTCTCCCAATGACCTGTGTATCAAAGGCTTGCTCAGAGGCACAGCCTTCACAGGTGACTGGATCCTGAGGGTGCTGACCTGGTCAGTGAACTAATCCACAAATGAACTTATAACTGAGTGAGCTGTTAGGAGGTGGGGCCCAGGAGGAGGAAGGAGATCTTGGGGTGTCTCTTGGAAGGGTGTATCTGTCCCTGGCACCTTCCTGCCCGGTTCTTTCCGCCCTGCTCTGCTTCCTGGCTGCCATGAGGTGAGCAGCTTTGCCCTGCCAGCCCCTTCTGCTGTGATGCTGCTGCCTCGGAACCAGGAGCCGTAGATGGGAGCCTCGCAAACTGTGAGCCACAATAAACCTCTTATCCTGTGGACTGCGTGTGGTGGGCACTTGTCTCAGCAGAGGCAAGGTAACTAATACACAGGGGCTCACCCTGTTCCACCTTGAAGAATATAAGCCTATCCCACATTCTGAGATGATTCCCAAGGCTTCAGAAACATTTCTGTAAGCTTCTGGGGACAAGAAGGGAGGCCTTCTCTTCTGGTCTTTTTTTTTTTTTTTTTTTTTTTTTTTGTGGTTCCCGTTCCTGCTGAATTCTTAATGTCCACTGTGGCCATTGGCCCGGCCTCAAATTTCCCTCTGTCTTCCTGCTCCACAAACATCTGCTGTCGGCCACAGAGCTGTCACCTGTTACATCTTCTCATGGAAACTGAGGCAGTGGAGCCTGGCACATCATGCACACCACAGGAGGTGATGCTAACCGATCATTAGACAAAGACATGGTGTGGCCATCGCAAGGAGGTACTGGACAGCAGCACTGACCCTAGTGCAGGTGCATACTAGACTCGGACCGTTAAGGAAGTGGGTGGTGGCAGTGTCGCTGGATTGTGGGTGGGAGCTGAGGGCCCCATGGGGCTTCTTTCCAGGTCCCCAGCACCCTGAACACAAGACACACAGAAAAGGCAGCAAAACCCCAGGTTGGATCCTCCGTGTGCAAACAGGGCACCAGCAAATACTCACTCAGCCGGGTGCCAGATTTAAACTTTTCTACAGAAAGACTTACTGGGGTCCTGCCACCTGGGACTGAAGAATTACAGATCACAGGCTGAGGCTCTGCAGTTCTTCTAGGAGTTGTGTTTGTGTGTGTCCTCTGGGTTCTCTGGCTTTGATACATCTGCCCGGTTGTTTGATGTGTTAATCTCCTACCACAGTGGGAGCCAGGTTTCCCACGTACCAGTGGGAGATGCCAGAGGCGATGGAAGGCTTTGTGTCCGTCCATGTGGTAGTGACCAGAGCTGCAGCGGCGGGGATGGACACGTGTTGGTCTCAGGGTCTAGGTGGCTGCATACAGTGGTGTGCACAGAGACGATATGTGCTTGGGGTAGTGGACACACACACGCACATGCATGTATGCACACCTTTGCCCTCTCAGCTGAAAGGGCCCAATGCCCCCATAGCAGCAAACACACAACCTCCTCCGGTACAGGACACCAGCGCTTCTCACACAGAGCTGCTCTGTGGAAACAGGCCCAGAAACTGCAGAAAACAAGCCCAGAGTGTTTTATAACCCAGGAAGTAAGAAAGTGCTTACAAAACAAGATGCACAAAGCCAAAGCATGTCAAAGGGACACATGTGAAAGGGGTCCAGATGCCCGATGCAAAGTAAGCGGGAGTCCACGCCACCACGTGGGCAAGTGACTGGGGCAGCCCTGTCTCCCGGACAGAATACTGGACGCCTGCTGGTGGAGGCCAGGACCCTCGCCTGGCAGGAACACCAGTGTCCCCAAGAGTGTCCCGGAGCCAGCCCTCCCTCCTCAGTGCCTGCCGGCCTCAGCCACCCCGCCTTGCGTGTGGCTGGTGAATCCTCCCGTGGCCTCTGCCGGTCTTACTCTGCTTCCGTGAAGCAATTCCCCGCAGGGTGCCGGGCTGCCTGGCTCTCTGTGCTCAGCTCTCAGAGCGGGTGCGTGGGGCGCGGTGCGGGCCAGGTACGGCCTGAACGTGGTGAAGAGCTTCTGCATGGAGTAGGGGAGGCAGGTGTGCATAGCGGCAGCTTTACAGATGGGGAGGGCTTTGCAGAGTCTGTTTTAACTACAGTTCTTTGGGATTGGGGAGGGAATGAGACTTCAGCGTTGGCCATCCTGCAGCCTCCACAGTGTGAGGACAGGAGGGTCCCTTAGTTTCCTGTCCCCTCGGAGCTCCCCTTGTCCTGCTCCCGTCATCAGCCACACGCATCCTGCAAGAACCGTGGTCAAGATGAGCAGGCTGGTTTCCCGGAGTGCAGAGTCCTGTCTGTGCAAGCTTCCCCTTTAAAAGTGTTTTTCTGCTCCTGGTGCCTGGAAGATTCTTTTTCTTTTTTCGGAAAGATTCTTTATCTTACGACTTTAAAATGACCTGTCAGATAGACGTGCTGGGGCCCAGACTCCTGGCTGGACTCTGCTGGTTGTCTGCAGAATCCCGGACCCTGAGTGACAGGGAAGGGGCTGGGCAGACCGGCAGTGAGGATGCTGCACCCTGAACAAGCTCCCACGCTCCGGCAGACCGCACCCCACCAACTCCCGAGCCCGTGGGAAAGAAACAGCTCAAGGTTCTTCTCACAGACGATTCCGATCTGTGATCTTTGGCTCCACATCGGTTGTTACGTGAAATTTGTGTTTGCTTAGTCACTTCCCTCGTCACTGGAACAAAACACTCACCAAAGGTGACTTAAGGAGAGGTTTACTTGGCTCACAGGCTCCACCTCCTCGAACAGCAAGTCAGTGGTAGCGCTGACATAATCCAGTCCCCTTCCAAACACATGACGCTTTGGGGGAGTGTCAGGGTACCCACAGTAATGCAGAGGACGGAACAGTCACCAGGCAGCTCCCAGCACGTGCCGTTGAGTTCCACGTACTTGGTTTTCCTGGCTACCTTTTAAGGTCGGAATTAACATTGTATAACAGAGGCTCTCCTGAGCCTTGGAGACTGAGCAGCCCACCTAAGATCGGACTGCACAGGAAGGGGCAAGGCTCCAACACAAGGGCACAGCCCACACCCTTAGAAAAGGCCAAACCAGAAAGTGAATATATTTAACACTGGAAAACCCCTTCTCACAGAGATGAACTGGTTTACGGGAAGTCAGAATGGAGGAGAGATCAGAACCCAGGCCCGTAATGTTGGTCATTCCCCAGTTCTGGGGACTCTTTTACTGCCTGTGTCCCCAGATCCCACTGTGCCAAGTCCCGGGGACCACGTCACCCTAGTGCTCACAGTGAGCTCCCTGGTCTCCCAGAAAACAGCTGGGAGACGGAGGGTGGTTTGAAAAAGTCTGACTTTTAGTGTGGCATCTGGGAAGGTCCTTTGGGAACTGCCTGAAAACACAGCTCAGAGAGACTGGGATTTGCCCTGGGCAGCTGAGACAGAAAGGCAGGGCGGCTCCTGGTGGTGTGGAGCGAGACAGTCAGGTAAGGCTGGCTCCAGGTACAGGTCTCGGATGGAGAGACTGAACCGCAGCAGTGTAGCAGCAGGGTGAAGCTGGGTTAGAGATGTCTGGAGTTGGGGGGTCACTGGACTGCCCTGCAGGTGACTGTGGTGACCGGCTGCACGACCCCGAGGGTGCATTTAATGCCTCTAAACTCTGTGTTCAAAATGGTTAAAATGGTAACTTTGCACTATATATATATATATAAAAACGCATTATAAAAGATCTTTTTAAAAAAGTAGTGATGGGGGGCTGGGAATTTAGCTCAGTGGCATAAGCGCCTGCCTTGCAAGCAGGCAGTCGTGAGTTCGATCCCCAGTACCGATAATAAAGAAAAAGACCAAAAAAAAAAAAAAAAAAAAAAAAAGTAATGATAGGTAATGTCCTCCCGTGCAGCAAACAGATGACGTGAAAAAAGTCCCTTTGGTGAAAATGCATTTTTGACTTGTACCTATTTGAATAAATTGAAAACAGTCTCTCTCTCTGTCTCTGTCTCTCTCTGACCAGGTTTTGCTGTGTAGCCCAGGCTGGCCTTGAACTCACGATCCCCCTCCTGCCTCCGCCCCCGCGTGCTGGGATGACAGGCGTGTGCCCGCCCGCCGTCCAGGCTGAAAACAGGTTTATGGAGAAGTATGGTGTCAAGCTAGCTCAGTCGGGTTCCTAACCAGTGTGCTGTGTATTAAAATGGGGATGCTCGGGTCAGATTTGCTCTGAGGAGGCCACGGCCAGCACACACCGGGTCAGAGCCGGTCCCGGGCAGTGCCCATAGGGCAGCCCAGCTCTCTGATGCCCGCTCTGGTCAGTCAGCTGCGGGACAGAAGCTTGCGTGTTGTGTCTGTCTGTGAATTGAAGTTTAAAGCCACTGCGTCTCTCCTGAAGCCCAATGACACGGGCTCTGGTGGTCTAGGAAACGCCCGGTGACCCCATGGCTGTGAGTGCCCTGCTTGGGACAGGGTTTTGGAGACCCGAGGGTGTTGGAGTGCCCTCTGCCACCCCTGCACCCTGCACAGGGAGGGACACAGAGCTGGTGCTGCATCCAGGGGCAGCGCGTCCACAGAGCCAGCCAGTGAATTCCAGAAAGCCCCCAAGAGCAGAACTCAAATTTGCCGCATGCTGAGTGCCACGTGGGGCTGTGTTGGGCAGGGGTGCACATGGAAGGGGCTCAGGGGGCCTTGGATTCCTGTAGTCCAAGCCCCGGAGATCACGGGGAGGGGCGTCTGAAATGGCCCAGCACGGGGTGGGACTGAGCCCAGGGGGGACGAGCTGTCAGGTCTCAAGGTGCCACTTCCTTGGATGTAGGCACACCCACCAGAGTCAGCGGCTCACAACGTTAAGCACTGGGTGCCCACTGCTACACAGACTAACATCTTTTGCTTTCTAAATGCTGGAATATAACAGTTATTTATTGAATTTAATGTCTACACATAAGAATTGAAGAAAACAATTATAATTTGAACCTGAGAATCTATTGGCTGGAAAAGTAGTAATTGCTAAATAATTAGAAAAATATATGTGACATGGTTATTGATGGAAATTTGGACAATTTGTAAGAGTTTTAAAAACAATTTAGCCAGGTGCCCTCCTGCAATCCTGGCACTGGGGAGGCTGAGGCAGGACAATTTCCATGATTTCAAGGCCAGCCTGAAATGCAGAGAGACCCTGAGACAGAGACATGAATCTCTAACCACATCAACCGCAGAAAAGTCTAGAACGTCTTTATGGTTTTCATTGTTTTGTGGGGTGCTGAGGGTGGAACCCTAACCCTAACACTAACATGGGTCTTGTTGCTGAGGCGGTGCAGGTCTCCTGCCTGACCCCGTCACGCCGTTTCCTCCACCCGCTCACACCACTGTTTCTTGGCATCATGGGGAATGCTGGTTCCAGGGCCCAGTCTCCGTGTGGCTGCTGGGCTTTGTAAGTCTGGCTCCCCCCACGACAATTTGTGCTGTGATCGCATCCACCTAGATTTTCCACTTGGAATTCCCTAGCTAAATGTAGAGCAGCCTCCTGTGTCTTCTCTTCAATTTCCAGTAATGACCGGACCGAGTTCCTGCCTTCTGGCACTCACCAGTAGGAGCATGGCAGGGACCAGGAGCAGAGGGCTGGCCCTGACCTTTCCCTTGGCGACTGCCTGGCCTAGTCCAGCTCGCACCGAGGAAGCGTGATGTCACCACAGCAACTGCGAGTGAGGTCACCGATGGGACGGGCCACCCAGGGACCGCCCGACAGGCAGAGGTCCTGCAGAATGGTGGGGTGCCTACGCCCACTTCACTCTGGACTAGACGCATAGTACCAGCCAGAACCAGGCAGGAGAGCTGGGCTGCTGGTGGCCAGGGCTCCAAACTCACCCTGTGTGACAAAGTCCCTCCAAGCCACCATGTGACGTCCTCCCGGACAGTGGGAAAGGTCACCTCCCATTTGCCTTGCTGGAACTGGAGCTGGCCACAGAGTCAGGACAACACCCAAGGCTGAGTCTGTGGCACCCCGCTGTCCCCACCCCCACCGTGGGAAGGGTGAGAGGCCCCAGAAAGGGACAAATTTTGTCAGGCCTGGCCCATCCTAGCTCTGGATGGCGACGGGGGCCCACAGCAGGCTTGCTGAGGGGACCCCAGGTGCCCAGGGCTGAAGCAGAACTGGGAACAAGGTGGGGCATCGCTGTGTCCCGCAGGCGCAGGGGAGGCTTCGCAGGCAAGGGCCTGAGCGCCGTCCAGGCTTCGCAGGCTGCCGTCTCCCTCGGGCCCCTGGTCCTCGGTGGCCGACTGGAGTGGAGAGGTGTGGCTGCCTGCTCTCCTCACAGAGAGCAACCCGGGCTCCACTAACTCTGCCGTAAATCACATGGCAGGGGACCCAGCCATGTCCTCACTCGCCAGGCCTGGGGGCGGTGCTGGTGGGTGGCAGATCTGGAGCTCAGGGCTTGGTCACCTTGTCACACAGGGCGCCTGCCCCAGCCCCTATCCCTCTTTCCTACCCTGTAATTCTGTCTCCCGCAGCCTTGCCAAGCAAGATTTCATCCAGTTCTGAGTTCTTGCCACCCGGTGAGTGGTATCGCAGTGTGATTTTAATTAGCATTTCAGTTTGTGTGTTGGGGTCAGCGCTGAGCCATCTACGAGCTGGCCCCTGCAGCCGACTTGCTGATGTGTGGAAGTCCTCAGTCCTCTATACAAGGAGATCGGCCTTAACGTGTACCCTGTGGTCACTGGACCAGTAGCATACAGGTGTCAAGGTACACGGCAGGGTTGCCCAGAAGGCCAGGACCCTCGGCAGGCGTCCAGCGGCACTGGGAAAGGGAGACTCGGAGCCCGGCCAGAAGGCTGGACTGCAGGAGTGCCTGGGAGCACCCAGTCTAGGCGACGCTCGATGCTCGACACTCTCGATGCTCGTGACAGCACCACGGAAGAGCACCGAGGGGGAGGGAGCGGATGAAGAGAGACAGCTAGCCCAAGGCACCCCGACACTTAGAAGTGAAGATCAGGAGTGCCCAGAACAGCAAGCCGGGGACCTTGCAGGCGGGCAGGGGAGGCGGCACAGGGGGAATCCTGGAAGCAGGCAGGCCCGTCGTCCGGAGGGGCTTCCTGTTGGGGACCCATCCTTGGTTTGGTGACACGGAGACTGGGTGTAGCAAAGCCTAGTCTCCCAGGAGCGCCCTGGAGCATGGCAGGCTGGGGGCAGCGGGGGCTCAATGTGATGGCTGGGCGGCTGCTCATGAGCTCCTGGAGCACACGGGGCCGTGCAGTGGGGGTGGAGGGGTGACCAGGGCCGGTGTCCTGCCCAGTGGGTGTGGGGTGGGGGGCTGTGCCAGGCCCGATGAAGCAGGGCTGCAGCAGGAGAACCACCGGAGCCAGGCCTGGCCCACAGCCCGGGCGAAGGCAGAGTGGCCGGGGCTGCAGTCTGAGTGTGGCCAGCAGCTGCTCTCCCGCACTTCCCAGGAGCAGCCCGCGCTCACATCAGCCACGGCCTCCGGGCTACTCACGCGTACGCTGCCGCTCTGCAGCGCATCAAAAAGAAGCAGAGTCTAGTTGATAGTTCCTAAATTTTATTTGAGTTTACAACTAATCACAGGTGACAGGTGCCCACCGTGAATGGGCAGACTGAACCACAGCGGGCAAGGAAGCCCCGTGCAGAAGGCGCTGGGACTGGGCCCGTCCATCGTCCCTGGCGTGCGACCTTGTGACGCCCCCGCAAGGTCCATTACCTTGTGTTTCTGTTTTATCAGGTTCTGAGTAGTTTTAGTTTTGAAAAAATTTTGATGGGCAAAAATAAAAACAGCTTCTCTATATGTAAATAAAGTGCCTGATAAATTAGTGAGAGCAAACCTGGAAAGCAGAAGCTTTTATGTAGAATAAAAATAAATACATTAATTTACATTATGTACGATTGACAATAAATTATTTTATGGGCAAATAAAGGAAACCATCTTACTGGCTACACATGTATGTGAAGGCTTTCAGAACACTGCAATAACTTTAAGACACTTTTTTTGAGTACCGGAAATCGAACTCAGGACACCTTGTGCTGCTGAGCTACATCCCCGGCCCAGCAAGAATTTTCAAAGGAATTTACGTCCCTTTGTAACTCACTCAGCTGGCCAGGGACTGATCCCCCACCCCATGCCTTTTAGACATTTGTTGCTCCAACCAAGGCTGAATAAAAATAAAAGAGAAAGGAGACAAAACTCCCACCAGCCGTCCTGGTTGTCAGCACTGTGGCAGTGCTGTTCCCCACCGGGGAAGAACAGTGGAACCAGACGTCCTCGGAATAAGGGCTTGTTCTTTACTCCAACTTCCTCATTAGGAAAGTAAAAACTACTTTATAAAGCACAGTGAAGTATTTCATAAAGTATTTTCATTATTCTGTTTATGTTTCCCTTGATCTTAGGGACTTAAGAGCTAGCTGGACTCGCTGCCTCTCACACACTCGGGGAGGTGTGGAGACCCTGTGCCTCCCTCGCTCGGCTGCCTGCGTGGGGTCCCGGACGCGGCACAGAAGACCCACGGCCTGGCCACTGTGCGGCTGTGCCACGCTGCAAGCGCGGTCTCCCTGCAGCTCCTTCCCCTCTGTGGCAGAGCGGGCGGGAGCGGGGTGCAGGCATGCAGGGCACAGCGGTGCTGTGGGTGCCCCACGCCGCGGTGTCCCACTGCGCTGCACTGCATGAGTTACACAAACCAACAGAGATTGCCGGGAGGGAACACGGCTGGGAACACAGGGCCTGAACGTAAGTAAGGGATTTACAGGCGCTTTTCCAAAAAAAAAAAAAAAAAAAGCCACTGTTCCTGGATATTCTAAAAAATAAATCTTTGTACCTAAATGTTTGTCAACTTAAATGCTTAAATGTAATCATTCTTTTATAAAAATGTTCACTTTGTGACACTGTAACTCTCCAAAGGAGAAATTCCATAATTAGTTCAGTCTCTGCCTTCAAAGATTCACTGTGAGGCAGAAGAATGAAATAAAGTTTCAAAATAAACCACAGGCCCTTATTTTAAAGAACTTAATGAGGGTACTTCTCCAGTATGACTATAAACACCTAACACTAACAACTACAAGCACAGTAATCGAAGTGGTAGGCATTTTTATTCCCTTATCATTTTAAATTACTACCTAATGGTCTGGGGAGATTGCACTGGTTTTTTAAATTTTTGTCTTTTGAGACAGGGTCTTGCTGTGAGTTCAGGCTGCCTCGAGCCCACGCTGACGCCCAGGTCTAGAACTCTAAGTGAGCCTCCTGCGTCAGCCTCCTGAGTGCCAGGATTACAGGTGTGCACCACCGTGTTTGGCCTTGCACTGCATTTTTAAAGTGAATGATGTGGTGTGAGAAATCAAACCCACTGGAAGCTGGGACGTGGCTTAGAACGCGCACCCGAGACGTGCAGCGCTGTGTGACACGGCCACCGCGGCCTGTGCTGAAGGGTGATGCGGAGGGGCGTGAGCGCTCGCCCAAGGGACTGCCAGGCTCCTCTACAGGGCTGGGGAGCTGCTCGTTCATTCTGTCTGGGGTCTGGATTCTACTCAATGGTACAGCTTTCTGTAAAAGAGGACAGCACTAATTATAATGCAGATAACAAAGCAAGTTCTGGTCCGTAGTAAACTTTGGGATCAAATGACCAACGTATGGTAATAAACGTGCTGAAGATTAACCGTAAGGTTTTTATTCCCAGAGCTCTCATCTCTACTGTCAGCAACCCAGGGCCCAGCCCCCCAGACAGTGCCTCTCTGCCACCTATGCACACGCGTGTGTACACACCCTCACACTTTCTCTTGCCATCTTGTTTCTACAAATGAAGCTCAGGCTAGCTTGTTTTTGAATCTGAAACTGTGAAAAACAGCAACGTTGTTTCTATGAATCAGCCATCAAACACAGCCCCTGGTTTCACCGGGATCTGTCAGGATGGCTCTGTGTTTACAGGCGGCCTGGCAGCACCGCAGAGCTGACGTTAGCTCAGCACTGGGACAAGCTACTTTCGCATGCACCTGAGCGCATCTACTCACACGTTTAAGTGGTTGGAGAATTTACCCCAGCTAGCATCGAGGTGGCACAGGTAAAACTGCAGAGCGTGGACGGGTACCCTTCATTTTAGAGGACGCTTTGCAGTTCGTGCATCTGTGAGAGAAAAGGCAACCCAGCACTGCCTCCTCTGCCTTACACCCCAAACAGTAACAAAGTGCGTGACTGCCGTGTCTGTGGTTTCAAAATGATTCACTGTAAACATTTCTTAGTCTTTCTTTCTTGAGTTTGTAGCTGGGTCTATGACAAATTCTTCTAAAAAAGCAGCACAAATACTGTTCCTTCTGGTTTTAGCACAAATTCCTTAAAAAATGTTAAGGCCATTCAGTGGAATCGCGCCCATGAAAGATCACCCTGGCCACATCAATGATGGCTTCCGACTCCGTGCAGTTTTGGGAAAGAGCCAGAGGCGGCTGCCCTGCGTGCTCCCCTGGTGACGGAGCAGGGCCTGCAGGGCTCCCTAGTCCCCCACGTCTCCATCTCGATCTCCAATGAGCCACAGGAAGTGGAAGCTTAAGGCTAACAAAGCCGTGCCCAGCAGGTCCCCCAGCGCGGTCAGGTAGGGGATGGAGAAGCTGTCCGGGTCCTTTCCCTTCCTCCAGAAGTGGTGGACCGTCCAGTCTGCAATCCACAGCAAGGCAAACACCTGCAAGACAGCACACCATCAGCGGGGGCGCCGGCAGCCCTGACCCCTGCACGCCAGAGCCAGACCGCAGCCTCCTGGGAGGAGCAGCAGCCCCCAGAGGACAGATGTACAGAGGACAGATGTTCAGCGGACAGGGATGGCTTTCTCCACCAGACAACATGGCATGCACGTCTCTCAGGAGTCCCCTCGCCGGCAGCGAGGCTCCCAGTCACAGTAGTTCACCTCGGTTCACGAACTGAGTTCTTTTCACAATTCTGATTATCAACTGAGACAAGATGGACAAGAACCGCATCAGATTAAATGGTTAGGTTCACCGTGGACCTTCTAGGGAAACTGGATGCGGTTCTTGTCCAGTTCGGTTTGCGACCTGAATCACGGAGAGTCAAGCTTGTGACCTGAGCCACCACTGTGCTTCAGCTGCACCCCGCGGGGCGGCTTCCGCTTCTGCTTCCGTCTGTGCGGGAAGCCTGGGAGGCAGTCAGACCGCGACAAGGGGACAGAGCCAAAAGGGAGCGACCAGTGGTCTCTCCAGCAAGTGCAGCGAAGGCAGCGGAGCAGGACACTGGCCACTCCGCTACTCCTGGCGCGGCAGAAACTGCGGTGCCCCGGTGAGGGCAGCGGCAGCAGCAGGTGGGCGCCCGGACACAGGCCGGCAGTGGGACTCCAACACGGGTGACGCGGGTACACGCCTTCCAAGAGGTCAACCTTGAGAAGTGCTCACTCGCCAGATCACATAAACCTTTCTCCTCTGATCTATTTAGAGGGAGGATTCCAGTGTCCACACGCTGCAGGGGAAGGCAGTGTGGCCCTAGCCGGTGTCTGGGCTGCTGGTGCTGAGCGCTCTCCCCGCCCCTACTGGCCATGGCCGGGGCGCGCTCTCACCCCCATCTCCAGGAACCGGAGCCACCAGAACGCGGACTGGGTCAGTCAGCAGCTGGTCCTTGGCACACAACTTAGTGCTACAGACGACAGCATGGCTGTCACTGCCCCCGTCCTCATGGGCCTCAATGACACCAGGCACCTGCAGGAGGAAGCCCTCGAAGGTCCCATCCATGCCCAGCACCTGTCATCTCCTGCTGTCCTGGCAGCTGGGCTGAGGGTGGTGCTGAGTGCTGTCATGTCGGCTCTGTCCCTGCGCTGGGAAGGAGAGCACCTGTCCAGGGACACACTGGCTTGATGTCTCTGAGCACCTGTCCGACACAGTCATCTTGAAGGCCCACTGTCTTCTGCACGAGGCCAGTGCTTCCCCAAGGGTTCTCTGGCCATGAATGTCTAACCTGGGCCACAGGACATTAGGAAGAGCCCTGGACCGGATGCTGCGAGGTCTGGGACTGGGTGAGCTCCTCCCACTGCGCTCACAGGTCCCCGTGCGAACAAAACAAACAGAACAGTGCCTGGCTGGCAGCACGCTTTGCAGAGACAGGGAGGGCTCCGGTTTAGGGGCTCAAGGGACAGGTAAAGAGCAGAGCGACCCTAGGTTCCGTCAAATGGACGACGGGGTCCCCACCACACGGCGGCCCCCATCCGGATGCCCTGTTTCTGGGAACCCGTGCTTTTCTGTCTGAGAAAGACTACGCAGCGTCTGCCGAAGGGCGAGAAGGGGCTGGTGCCCACGTCCTAAGAGAGCCTGCGTGTCAAGCACCCCGCGGGAGAGGTGGAGGGAGCCCTCGGCGGCATGAGCAGAGGACAAGGGTTTCTGGCTCCCCAGAGCAGGGCTCCTAGTGCCTTGGCAGCCCCAACTGCAGGAGGACCCCAGGGACTCAGAAGCTTCGAGCCCGCTTGGGAGCTGCTGCTCTGAAGGTGCACCCTCGCTTTGGTCTCCCCCAGCCAGACTCAAACTAGATCAAGAGCCACCTCAAGAGAGAATCCTGGCTTAGGGGGTCGGTGCCAGCGCATGGCCGGCCAGAGGCCTTGGCTGTGACCTCCCAGGGCAGGAGGCTGGACAGCAGCCGCCTCAGCCTCCACCCAGGTGCCCACGCGTGCCCAGCAGGGTTCGGGAGGGCCCAAGGACTGGGGCGCTGTTTCGTAGTGGGCTCCTTCCCGGTCTGTGGCTTTGGGACTGCGGTCACTGGTGCCAAGCCTCTGCTCACTCAGTGCAGCTCTGGGGACCTGAAAGAGCCCACCTGCATTCTTCCACTCCAGGATGTCACAGCAGCACCGAAGCATCCATGGTGTGGCTTAGGGACACTCCAGGGCCCAGCACCGCCTGCACTCGGAGCCCCAGGACATGGTCAAGGTCTCCCCCAGCTGCTGCACCACCTGCAGCTGTCCGGATGACCTGGGAACATCACTGCCATAACCCTGGCCTGTGGGCCACAGCTCTGTTGCCAGGGTCCTCGCAGGACTTGTACCTATCCCAGGGGACCCGGAGACAGGACAGACACAGCTCACAGCACCACAGGCCCAGAGCTCCCTGCACTCACCCCACAGCACCCAAGGAAGGCTCCCTGTTGTGCTCAAAAGCACCATGTCACCAGGCCACAAACGCAGCACACCTGTGTTCACCTGGGGACCTAGAAGAGGTGTCCATACAACTGGAAGGAAGGATTACCAGGTGTAGTGGTGGACACCTGTAATCCCAGCGCTCTGGGAGGTCGAGGCAGGAGGGTCACAAGTTCAAGCCCAGACTGGGCGACTCAGTGGGTTAGGGAAGTCCTGTTTCAAAACTGAAAAGTAAAAAAGGGCCAGAAGGTAGCTCCGTGAGAAGGCCCTGGGATTCAGTTTCCTGTGTCACACACACACACACACACACAGAGAAACAGAGACAGAGAGAGAGAGAGACAGAGAGAGAGAGAGAGAGAGAGAGAGAGAGAGAGAGAGGAACCACAGATGCACAGGTATTAATATAAGGAAACATGACAGCTCCAAAGATGATCACCAATGGTCCAGCTCTAGATCCCAGTTTGAAGAAAACCTATGAAATTAAATTCTGAAGAATTTAAAATAATGATCCTAAGGAAACCCGACGAGCGCTAAGAAAATACCGATGAATAATACAGAGAAATGAGAAAACAATTCCGAATATGAGTAAGAAACTCAGCGAAGAGAATTCAGACAGAAGAAACCACCCGAAATCTGGGACGGAGGACGTCAGTGAAATGTGTTTGGCAACAGGGAGGAGCTCAGGACGGCAGACGGAAGACGGGGAGGGGGCAGAGCAGCTGCTGAGACGCGGGGCACTGCAGGGGGACACGCACACCAGGGAGGGCAGCCGGGAGGAAGCGTGCCCCGGCACAGCGGGAAGCTCCTCCAGTCCTCAGAGACATGCGCCCAGACTGCAGAAGTGCACAGGACCAGCTAGATCCACAGAACAGGGCCGCACAGGTCACAGTGTCAGAAGCACAGGACAAAAATCTGATGAAGAGCAGAAGAGCATCGACTCACACACAGGAGACCGCCACCAAACCCACAGCAGATTGCTCTGCGGAAACCGGGCAGCCCAGGGAGAGCGGGCGCCATATTCGCATCCTGAGAGGAGAAAGCTCCAGCGGGAAGCGCGGCCCCTGCCCTTCATAAGGGAGGGAAGGAAGCCTCCTCCAGCCAGGCAGAGAGGAGCAGAGCAGCAGCGGCGGGCAGCCCCGGCAGGGGCTCTCCAGGGAGTCTGCGGGAGAAGCCTGGAAAGAGGCGAACACACAAGCTCATGAAAAGAACGGATAAGCAAAAGAGAAAAAGCAGAATCACATGGAATGACAGAAGATCACCAAACTGCAGAAATGAGGGCAAGGAACAAAAATATGTAAAGCAAGCATAATGCAATTAACAAAATGGCAGGAGGACGTTCACATTATCAATAATAACCTCTGGCCAGGAGTGGGGGCGGATACCTGTAATACTAGCTCGTGGGAGGCTGAGGCAGGAGGGTCGCCATGAGTTTGAGGCCAGCCTGAGCTACACAGTGAAACCCTGTCTCCAATAAACAAAAATGAAATCCTTTAATATAAACTGATTAAACTCACCAATCGAAAGATTTAGACTGCTTGGGTGGATTTCCAAAAAGGCTCTTCTGTTGGCTGCCTATAGGAAACTCACTTTCCTGGTAAAGACACAGACTAACAGCAAAGGGCTGGAGAGACATATACAACACAAAAGGACACCAAAACCAAGCAGGAGACCTTCACTAGGCCAGGGAGAGGAGGCTTTAAACGAAAAACTGTACAGACAAAGAAGGCAATTACATATTCACAAAAGGATTAATTAAGCAAGAATATGTAACGTATGTACCCAGCACGGAGGGACTGATCTAAGCCAGCAACAGTGGGGGACTGCAGCACCTCACTTTCCTCAATGAACATCAAGGACCAAGGCAACGGCACTGCAGCGCAAAGGTCCAGTGGCATGTGTCATCAGCGGTGGCAGCGTGCAGTCCCCCCGCCAGCACGCAGAGGCCTCAGGACAGACAGATCTCAGGACACAACTGAAGCTGGGCCGCCCATCCTCCCAGACCACAGTGCACTGGAACCACAGAAGAGGAGGGAAGCGCAGAAAGGCATGACAGCAGAATCACAAGCTCTTAAAGTCACCAATGGGTAAGCAAGGAAATTCAAAGGGATACCGAAAGTTTCTAGAAACTAATGAAAGTCACAACAAAACACACCAAAACCTGTGGGCTGCAGCGGAAGCAGCACTGAGGGGGTTACAGCAATAGGTGCCTCCTCCAGGAAAGAGCAAACTCAACCCCAAATTCATAGAAGGAAAGAAATAACACATCTGAGTGTGCAGATAAAATCAAAACTAAAAACTACGAAAGATCAGTGAAAAGGGAGAGTTTTCTCCCGCAAAACTGACGGTTAGCTAGACAAAGAGAAAAAAGGAGGCAAGTCATCTGACACCATAGAAATACAAAAGGGCATAAGAAACTACGAACAATATATGCTAAAAAATGGAAAATTAGTGCAAATGGTTACATTCCTGAACATACACCATTCACCAAAACTGAATCAAGAAGAAACAGAAAATCTAAACAGTCCAATAACAAATAGAGATTGAAGCAGTAATTAAAAATCTCCCACCACCCAAAGTCTAAAACATAATGCTTTCCTGCTGACTTCCACAGACACTCAAAAACAATTAGTTTCAATTCTTCATAAACTCCCAGAACTACTGAGGCGGGAGGAAAGCTGCCAACCTCTTACAAGGCTGACGTGGCCCTGACACTAAAGCCAGATGGGGCAAACACAAAAACAAAACAAAAGCGAACCCCCGGCCTATAGATCCATTCTCAGCAAACCAAGCTCAACAGCACAGGAGAAAGGCAGCACCCCAGCCAGGCCAGGCGGGGCTCATCCTGGAGCTGCAAGGGTGCTCCAAAACACGCAATCAATACAGCGATCAGCACAGTAACAGAATGGAGGACAGGAAGCCACACTATCAGTTCAATAGATAGAACGCTCTCGGTTAGACTCCTTTCTGATAAAAATACTTACACCTCGGTACGTAAGGATCAAACCCCCAGGCCCTGAAGCCAGTATCGCGCTGAGTGGGGGACAGCTCCAGGCGGAATCAAGACGGACACCCACTTTCTCTCCTCCTGTCCAGTACTGCACTGGAACCTCAGCACGAGCCAAGAAGCAGGAGAAAACACAAAGGGCATCCAATCAGGAAAGCAAGGAGTTCCACTGTCCTCGTCTGCAGTGACACATTCTGTACACAGAAAACCTAAACACACATCAAAGCTGAGAATTTAGAAACAAATGCAGTATATCTGTAGGAAACAAAATCAACATAATTAATAGCATTTTACCCACCAATAATGAACTTGCTGAAAAGAAATTAAAGCAATCCAATTGATAGTAGCTACACAAATATATTTAGTAATCCACTTAACCAACAAAGTAAAAGATCTTTATAATGAAAACTATAAAACACTGATGAGAGAAACCATAGAGTACACAAAAAATGAAAAAATGTCCCATGTACACAGCTCAGAAATATCACTACTGTGACACGCTATACTACCCAAAGCAACTCACTGATTCTGTGCAATTTCCATCTCACGGGAACAGCAAAAACCCTGAGACTCCCACGGACTCACGAAAGACCAGGACAGCGGGGCAGTGCTGAGGGAGGGCACGCTGGAGGCATCGCCACTCCGGGCCTCAGAACAGCCCCGAGAGCTACGGTAATGGAAGACACGCAGACCAAAGGACGGGCAGAGAGGCCGGGAAGGAGCCGCTTTCACAAGCCGGCGGAGCTCTGGCAGAGCGGCCGCAGTCAGCTGTGCGGGGACGCTGGGTGCACGGCGCAGGGAGGGACTGAGTCTCTTCCCGTCACAGAGGAACACAGGGGACACACTCAGGAAGACTTTTAACCACTGTAATAGCAAACATGATTTTTTATATGGCTATATATAGTAAATTTACTAATCCCTTGCATAATGTCAGCACGGAATGAAAGATATGTTTAGAAGAGGGTTGGCAGGCTACAGACCTTGGCTTAAATTCAACCTGTCACTTCTTTTGGAAAAAAAGCTTTACTGGAACACAGCTCGAGTCATCTGTCTTATTACCTACTTAGCCCATTTTTCTAGCCTTACACTTTAGAAGCACTTCTTGGTGTTTACTCAGTGAAACTGAGTCGGATGCAGTGGCTGTCAGCTGTCACAGGCTGGAGAGCACACGGCCCCAATGCTCGAGATGGTTACTGTTTGTTCTGTACAGAGAAGGGTCTGAAACCTCTACCGGGAGACAAAGGCATTAAAACAGAAAGAAAGAAAAGGAAGGGCATCTTACTGTGCGTGTCAAAAGAAGTATCAGGAAAACTCCGGTGCAAGAAGAAATATTTGAAAATTGTTATGAGAGAATACCCTTAAGAGCTTGATTTAGGAAATTATTTTATAAATAAGTATACAGTTTAAAGGAACAGTCTGATAAATTAAATTACATTGGATTTCTATGGTTCAATAAATACAAATCATGCCTCCAGCTTGCAAAAAAAAAAAAAATCTCTGCTTTGGTTTAACTGACAAAGAATCAGTCTTCAAAATATTTAGAGAATAATCAGAGTACTCCTAGAGTTCATAAAAAAAAATAACCCAATAGTTAAGGGGACACTTAAAATGCTTCATTAATATTAAGAGAACACAAATTAAAACCACATTGAATTCTATTTTATACCCATCTAACAAGCACAAAACAAGGCCAAATTTTGACCGATAACAACAGCAAACTGCTTCTAACTCAGCTTGTCCTGAGATTACACAGTGTTCCAAGTCTGCGCATGCGGAGGGATGGATTGACAGTTCTGAACAGAACTGTCTACCGTGTGCTGTGGATTATTATGTCCTTCAATGAGTGAGAAACCCGAGACACAGATGAGAGTGACACAGTGTGTGTGGTCACAGCTCAGGTGGAGCCGGGCTCACATGGAGAGCTCGGGAACACTGGAGCCCGGGGCTGCAGCCATCACAATCCCGCGCTGCTTTGGCCTCAGCACAAACTGGCTCGGCCTCTGGAGGGCAATTTTGCAGTATCTGTTAAAACTTAAGACGAGTCACTACTTAAACCAGCAATTCCTCATAGAAACAGTGGTCCTGAGCCTCTCCTGCTAGCTAGGTGGACAGGACAGGAACTCGAATGGCTAACAGGCCACAGCCCAGCTCGGCCAGAGTGCAGCCCAGCCTGGGGACGTGTGAAAACCAAGAGATATACACGAGTCACTGCTGAATGACTGCCAGAAAAGCGAAGAAGTGGAAACAGCTTAAAATGTGCAGAGGTAGAAACTGGCCACGTAACTCTTAGGTCTCATCACCTCACCCTGAAATGGGAGAGGGGTGCATGGACCAACATTAACACGCCTCATAAGCGTAAGGCTGAGTGAAGACTATGCAAAGTGTAAGATTTTAATAAAGCTTTACAAGTGTGAGAAACACTACAGCACATTACCTATACATACACAGCTCTATAGCAGTAGTATAAAAACACACCCTGCAATGATGCCATCAATTTAAAACACTGATCGCAGAGAACTGGACCAGGAAGCAAGACACAGGAGGCACATCACACATGCCATGTATCTCTGTCTTTTTAAAGTGTTTGCTCCAAACAATCTGCTAAGCATTGGGAAAGCTGAGGGGTCTGTACACAGTTGGCTGTCATTTCTGTCACTTCCTGCCCGTCAGCACATGAGCAGCAGGACGGGGTCTCTCACGGTGCAGGGGTGCAGGACCAACTACTCCATGCAGTGTCTCACAAGGCAGCAGGAGGAGGTCAGCAGGCGACGCCATGTGCACGGAGGCCTGGACCTGAAGTGCTGGGCGCTCAGGCTGGGGGGAGGCCGAGACGGAGGCTGTCTTGTGTCTGTCTGGAGAGGGCAGGCAGCCCCATGCTCAGCAGGGCCGCAGCTCTTGGGGTGGGAGGGTGGGTGGGATACAGGAGTGCTCACTGGAGCAAGGGAGCGGAAGCACTCGGACCCAAGGGCCCTGGGAAGTACAGGCTGTTCCTCTGTGAGTCTGCGGCTGGGCGGCTAGTCTGAAGGGCTAGCTGCAGGACCCTGCAGGCCCTTCTTTGGTTCTGCAAACCATAGCAGGTAGGGCTGGAACCCCAGAGACAGCTCAGAGGCTCACAGGTGGCCCCGACTCCCAGGCCCTGCCACAGGAAGCTCCAATTCCAAGTTACCCAAAGTCCCCCTGCCTCGGCCTCCGTCAAATCCCCCAGGAACACGATGCCTACCACTAGAAAAGCTTGGCACACAGAAAAGCCCCGAAGGGAGATTGGCCAGGCTTCTAGAAGATCCGGGAATGTGACTTTCTCAGAGGCAGTACGGAGATGCAAGGGGTGCGGCCTCGGCATCCCGGAGGAAAGGTTTCCGAGCTACAGCTGTGCTGATTTATTCATCAGTGGCTGCGGGCAGGCCGAGGGCACCTGAGGACAAAAATGCACTCAGAAAAGACTCCCCACATTCTCTGTGGGGTTTTTGGGAAAAGACATAGAAGCAAAAGAGTGGACCAAGGATGAGAGCGGTAAGGCCCAGAAGCAGGGAGAGGCTGCCGAGGGGGCACGGAAGCCAGGGCTCCAGGACCAAGGCGGACGGGCAAGTTGTCTGATAGAAGGGAGCTTGGGGGACAAAATGAATACTTGTTACAGGTGTGTCACAGCCATGATGAAGCACTTAGAAACAAATTCAGGATAGATACATAGAAAAGTACATAACTGAAAGAATATGACAATAATCTCCAGAAAAACTTAGAGATTAAAAGGCAACAGAACACACTGCTTGGGTATGGAAAATCTTTATAAACCACACTTACTTATTAAGTAAAAACGGAGCATTCCTCTGTGAGGAGGATGAAAGTTGGGGAAATAAAGTTTGGGTTACATGGCCAAATCCTCACCTAGTGCAATTAAAGGTCAAGAGGTAATTTTTCAAATTGATAAAAGCAAAATTGGCAACTGAAATGAAATAAATAACACAAAAAATAGCTCAGGAGTCCTGGAGAACCGTTAGTAACTGTCCATGCATTACACGAAGACATAACTGAGTCTTGAAAAATGAAGCGGAATGGTCCTCAAGAGAAAGTATCAGCATGTGCACACATATTCAGCGTGTTTTGTAAGAATCGTGTCAGCTGTGAATTAAGACGTATTTGTGTGTGTGTGTGTGTGTGTGTGTGTGTGTGCACACTTCAGTACAAGCTTTCTCACCAAGTGCAGCAGGTGGGACCATCTGAAAGCTCTCTTCACCTAACACGCACATCCTGCGTTAGGTCCAGGTCTGACATGAGATCCCTGGAAGGGGAAAACCATCGGTCTCGCCCTTCGGTGTCTAGCGACACTGACGCATGATAAACCAGAGACAGTCACTTACTGTCAGAGGGGCTCTGCTGCTGACTGACTGCATTAAGGCCAACACGTGCCCTAGAGTCTGCCGAGCACTCTAAGCATCATTGCCGTGGATCGGTCCTTCAGGATCAGTCACACTGTCTCTGCACCAGAGGACACGGAACACAAGGACTAACGTGAGCGCCTATGTGGCCAGCTCCTCGACTTCTCGGACTTCTCCCATGCATCTGCCTTCAGTCTGCTGGTTCTCTACACTCCTTATCCCATGTACTGCATTTATTTATACAGGATGCCACAGAATCAAGCTTCCTTCCTATGTATTACGGTCTCCTGAGGTTCAAGCAGCTTTAGTTTTTTTTTTTTTTTGTACCAGGAATCAAACTCGTGACCTCACGAGCACTTGCCAGGCAGGTGCCATGCTGTTGAGCTATATCCCTGGCAAACAGATTTAGTTTTATTTTTGAAAATGTTTTTGCAACTTATCAAAAGATAGCAGTGTTTTCTTGGAACTCTACATAATAAATTATTAAAGTCACAATACACAGCATATATTTCTTAATATAATGTTTTTGTTTTAAACTTAAATGATCATTTAGGAAATGCATTTAAAGTATGGGGGAAGAGAATTAGAAGTCATCAAGAAGCAAGCCCTCCCTGTGAATCGGCACCATGCGTGGGCCACTGCGGGGAGAGCCAGATGCCAGCCCCTTCCAACACATGGGCTGGGAAGCAAGAAAGCCACCCTCCCCACCAAGTACTTTAAGTGGCTGGCTGACCCAGAGACACACAGGCTGTGATGACGGCTATGGAGGTGAAGCACAACTTAATGCCTGTAGTGCTTAGGGTTTCATTGACTCTGCAGGCCTAAGGCCGATGGTCTGATCACCTACTCAAGAGGATAGCAATATACAACATAGCATCTGGGCAGATCTCCTTCTGAAGATGGTGGCCACTGTTAATTCCCTATCATCTTGTTTTGAAGTCCTGTATCATTTTCATTGTTTTGTTGGGTTTTGTTTTGTTTGATTTTATTATATCTGATGGCATGGACAGCTGTGTTAAAGGTAACAAGACATATTATGGTAGCCATTTTGGATTTACCCTTGTTTTGAAGTCCTTTATTGTTTTCATTGTTTTTGTTTTGACTGGGTCTATTCCATTATGTTTTGTTTGAGTTTTACTATGTCTGAAGGTATCTGCAGCTATTTTGAAGATAAGAGGCATTATGGTGACCATTGCTGATTTCCTATTGTTTTGAAGTCCTGTGCCACTTACACTGGTTTGTTTTGATTGGCTTTAGACTATTTTATTTTCCTTGGTTTTAGTCTCTTAAAAAAAAAAAGAAAGAAATGCATGTTTCCCAGTGGGAAAGTATACTGAATATCAAACCAGGGGTAGGCTGGTTTCTACATCATCTGCTCTGATGAAATATGCATAACTTCTCTAGGTAAATGGCCCTCTGAAAAGGCAACTTTGTAGCCCTAGCTATGCATGTGATAGATGTATTGCTTGGAATTTAAGTAAATACGTGAAGTCCAAGAACATGTATTTGCTTTGGATGACGCTGGTGCTCTAGGCAGTGGGTCTGAGCGAGAACCCACACTCCCATGAGCTGGTGCCCCCTTAACACCGCCATTCCCAACAAGGAGCTTGTGTCATGTGTGACAGGAGATGAACGCTTCGAAACACGATATAAACAAACCCCTGGGTTGCAAATTAGTACAGGCCTCCCTAAGGTTACAAAGGCTGAATTCATATCCCTATAAAAATATGCTTTCCTAACCCAACTTCCAGGCTGGAAACCAAACTCTGTAAAATCTAACATTTAAATGTCTGCTACAAATATTTAGGGTCATCCATGAGCTTCTAAAGTGCAGATACACACATCCTCTCCAGCCTGAACTATTTGTCTGGGATGGCAGGTAGAGTGAGGCAGAAATGAACAGGCCACTAAAAAGAAAAGAAATGTTACGGTACCTTTTTCTTCTCCTATGAGAGGGCGCTGTGACTTCTGTTTTTAGAAGAGAAGATTTAGATGCAGAAAGGTTAAGTGAGCTGCTACCCGGATTGTACCCACCCTACTGGGCACAAGAGGCCTCCAAGAAAGAGAAGCCAGGATTTGCACGGGAGATGAAACAGACAAAACAAAAGCACACTATTCCAGCACACGGCAAACAATCCGTGCACTGAGAGCAACCAACACCCTCCGCAGATCACATACCACCAGATCACACACCGCGTCTTCTGACACACATGGAGAGCTGGCAGGAGGGAGGCCCACTCAGGCCAGAGGGAGAAGGGGGACGCAGAGGGCACAGGGCGTCAGGAGGCAGTAGCCGAAAGGAAGGCAGCTTCAAGCACCCTGGGTGCTGGCTCGGTGGGCACAGACATGCTGGGCCCCTTGCCCTCTTCTGTTGCAGAGCACCGAGACATTGCTCGCAGGCCGGGGTAGGTGGACAGGACTTCACAGAAGCCAAGAAATCAGGCCTTCTGCCTAAGACCTGCGAAGAGGTGAGAAGGGACCTGCGGCTGTGGCCCTGCATGCAGGAGGAAGTAAAGGTGGCCTGGTTGAGGCTTTGGGGCCAGCACAAAGACCCAGGTGCTGAACAGGGACATAAGAGGCTACACGGTCTGAACAACTTCAAACAGTACTGTAAGTTGTGCCCAGGCTGATAGTGTCCCAAGGCCCTGGGATGAAGCAGTAAAACTCCTTTCTGGAGCACAGGCCCTCAATGGAGGACTCTAGGAGCTTCCATGATTAAAATCCAAAGGGAGGCTGAGCTGAATCTCAAAAGCACAGTCACGCCTGCAATCTCAGCAGTATTCCGAGCAGGGACGGCAGTGTTCTAAGCACAGCATCCGAGAAAAGATGGCCCAGCCTCTCTGGTTCTACCTCCGTGTTCACCAGGCTTGACCAGACTGCAAAGAACCCAGCCCAGTGTTCCCTGTGAGGTGGACAGTCATCTGGCCAAAGAGTTATTCATAAATATGCACTTGGGAAAGGTATCAGTTTTAAGGACCAAAACATAAACTAGCATCATCACACTATTAGCTCCCCAAAATGCAGTCACACAAGACTTTTTAAAAAGAACATCAAAAGTGTATCTGCTTCAACTTCCTACCTAACAACATTAATCAACTCTCAAAGTGGGTATTTTTACAATTAGAAAAACGTTCAAGGGACTGTGGGCCCTCACCTCACATCCCTCTGACCATTCTCTTCCCATGTCCTCCTCCACCCAAGCTGACAGATGCAGAGCAGCCATGCGGAGAACACAGGGACCCTTACTTCCCAGCTGGAGTCTGGGTACAGAGTGTGAGTGAGGTCAGGTGACCTGTTTGTCCCCGCTTCCTTAGCTCTGGCCTTGAAGATGCCACTGACCAGAATTTGAGTCAGCACTAAAATAAAAAAGAACCGCACCATGTAAATAAAGGACTACTGTACTGTGTGCTGGGCACTCACACGTCTTAACCACTGTGCAAGGAGAAACCATTCTTCTCATCTTACATGCAAGGACAGGAAGGCTCCAAGGCAGGCAGTAGCGCCCCAAGGCTACGTCAGTGAGCTTCTCAGCTACCAGGCGGCTGCTCCCCTTCCAAGGGTGGGGATGTTGCCACTGGAAAGCCCCTTCTTCCTTACTCAGGGAAGACTGACTGCAGGGGGAATCAGAATCACGGTGGGGACTCCTCATGTTAGTTCCACAGGTTTGGATCCTCTAGACACCCCAAAGGACTCACCGTCCCAATAATCTCCAGTTACCATGATAATGGTGGTGTTTGCTTTGTTTTGTCTTTTTGAAAGAGGCTGGCCTTGAACTCACAGCGATCCTCATGCCTCAGCCTTCCAAGTGCTGAGATTACAGGCATGCACCACCACACCCAGAGATGGTGGGATTACTGATCAGATTAAAACAGTACGATAATGATGGCAATAACAGCACACATACTATGTGATTTCACCCTCCTTCCAAGTACTGACCCGGCCCTGCTTAGCTCCTGAAATGAGACGAGGATGAGGTTGGGCTGCTCAGGGCGGTAAGGCTGGCGCAGCTTCATCCTTAACACAAGTGGCAAAGCAGGTGCATTTGTAGCCTCTTTCTCTAGGTAAGGAAAGTCTCTGAGAGTGACACAATAGTGGAAGCCCAGCCTGGCCCATGTAAACCACCTCACCCGGCATTCGGGAAGCACATCTGCTCTGTCAAATTTGTTGGAAGTGCAAGGAAAGTTGAGAAGAAGCATTTTGTAGAATAAACGGAATTCTTCAGTCTTGGTACGTTTGTGTCTAGGGGCCCCCCAGGCCTCATGCATCATGGAGGCAGCTGAGTCTAGCGTGTGATTTGTGCGTTGTCTAATGCTGGGATTAGTGGTGTAAGCGCTGCACCCGTCCAGGGGTGGAGCCAACATACCCTATAAGGGAGGGAAGAAAGCATGTCTTTTCTCTCTTTACATTTGTGGCTGCCATGAACGACCGCCCCTCAGCCATGCCACTCTGCCTGGCAGCCAGCTGAGTATGGACTGAAACCTCCAAGACTGTAAGACAAATTAACCTTTCCTTCCTTAATTTGGGCATCAGGTACTTTGTCTCACAACCACAGAAAAGTAACCAAGATGAGTCTGTCTGCCAAGCTCCTTCACGGTTGTATAATTTTCAAGTTCATCTTCCATCACCCCTTTCCTATGCCCTAATACACTTACACAGACTAGAAAAGTGGCTCTGACAATGACTGCAAGAAGGGAACTCTTAGAGATGGAAAACGCTCAGAAGGGACAATTGAAACCGATACAGGGGCTTACTTACAAAAAGACCAGAATTATTTTGCTCCACAAAATGGCAGTTCAAGATGAGACGTAACAATAAAATAACCACATTTTGACAGTAATAGGTAGATCTATACTATTTAGGTAGAAACAAGATTGTAGACAACAGAGTCCACCTAGGAAAGTAGAAGAGATTGTTTTAGGTCAAACAAATTTAAAATTGTTATTTTTCTAAATTGATCTACCTTTTTTTCTGTTTTTCCATTTTTAAAAATTTTCTTTCTTTGAAAAAAAGAACAATATACAACATAACAACATGCATTGTTAAATCTTTTTCATTCTGGTTTGAAAACCTGTGTTGTTATTGTTTTGAGTTTGTTGTTGTCTCTTTTGCCTTTTTTTCTGACTTTTTTCTTTTTAAAATAAAAAAAAATAAATTGAAAAGCATTCCAAGTCTGAGCAACATAACAAGACCTGTCTCATAGAGAGAGGGAGGGAGGGAAGGAGGGAGGGGGAGGGAGAGGGAGGGAGAAGGAGAGGGAGAGAGAGAGAGAGAGAGAGAGAGAGAAAGAGAGACAGATAGACAGACCAAACAAATGAACCAGAGCAAATCAAAGTTAGTTATTTGGACCTGGGATATAATTTTCAAGAAAACAGCATTTTATATATCATCTGGTTCTCTGGACAACCCATAAAAGCCAATGTAACTTAATGCCACTTTACTAGTAATTCTACATTATTTTAATGTTAATAAACTGGCTGCTAGATTGCTTTGGTATTAATAAGACATGTTATTAGTTACGTAGAGCGATCCTTTTGTGTGAATTATCTTTACAGTGGGAGTTTATAAACTCATGCATCACAAATGCAGGCAGAGAGGTGAGTGACACCTCCTATCACCACTCTTCTGCATCTGCCCGTTTATCCTTCACACCCCGATTATCAGCAGCTTCCCCGTTCTCTGTGGGTTCTGCACTGGATTAGGATTACACGGTTACTTTAGTGATGGTTCCTACATCTCACTTTATAGGGCAGGAAAGCGAGTGACAGGACACGGCGGGGACGGCCAAGGCGAGGGTTCAGGGCCCCAGCGTGCATGGAGTCCTCGGAGTGAGGCTCCCCCACCCAAGGGCCTCCACGGTCAGTGTGATACAGCTATGGACTGGGGATCCTCCCTGCGCCTAAGGCTCCTCCCCGGATGTGCCTGTTGGCTCTTGCCCACTGCTCCACTGGGTGGGAAAGCCACAGGGGACAGGCAGCATTGCATCCTGGCTCGTGGCGTGTAGGACCAGGACCAGGACAGGAGTGCAGGCTGGAGGCACGGATTTAGGAGGAGGCGATGACAGAGCCGAGTCTGAAGCCCAGGGCCCCCCCAGAAGAGCAAGAAAAGAGCTGGAATGAGGGCCCCCAGGAGAGAGGGCGCCGAGCTGAGCAGGGCCTCGGGGTGTGGAAGGCAGGACAAGGCTGCTGGGAAAGGCGCTCAGCTGAGCCACCTGGGCTGGAAAGGCCAGCGCTGGGGCAGTGAGCACTCCCTGTGCGTCACCTCGGCCCCATGACTGGCCTCTGCTGCAGGGAAGTCAGCCTGGGAGAGCAGCAGACACCGAGGGGCCAGCCCCAGTGTGCCTCCGAGGAGCCCTGACCCGGGTCCGAAGCCCTCGCCCTCCATGCCTCTGTGTGTGCCATGTGACTCTACTCCGGTTGGGAATAGTTCCTTGTGTGGACACATTTATTTTTATGTCTTTAAACCCTGCTTGTAGCCTCATGACTAAGGCCTGTCTCTGCTCCTGCAGCACGAGTGGTCATCGCCCTCCCGCTTCCCGGGCCAGCTCCTCCAGGGAACAGTGAGGTGTAGCCCCTCCATGCACTGGCCCTGCAGGCCACTCATACTGAACTGTCCTTTCAACGGCCTCGGACTTCTACTGTTTATAAAAAAGAAGCGCTAAAAGTATTACGGGCATTTATTTGCTTGCTTAAGGTAGGCTTGGGCTTTGCTGAGAAACTTTTTCTTCAAAATGTAAATCTGTTAGGAAATATAAGTGCAATTTTTACATAAGGCTAAAATTTAAGAATTACTATCTGAAAGGTGGCAGTAATAAAAACTAGAGATTTCTGGTTTAAAAAATTATGATCAAAATACAGTATTACTATTTTGCTAGTCAGTTTTGTATTTTTTATTACTCAACTCTTTTAAGATGTCATAAAATGACACTGTGATCCTTTCTCTAAAACCAAAAAAGTCTCTGACCTTCCAAAAACAAAATCATGCTGGGCATGGTGGTGCACATCTGTAATCCCAGCACTTGGGGGACTGAGGCAGGAGGATCACCTCAAGTTAGAAGCCAGCCTGGGCTGCATAACAAGGGACAGTCTCAAAATGAACAAAACAAAAAGTCAGACGCACGCACGGAGTCTGAGCAGCTGTGAGTATCCGTGCAGGAAGAGGGTGCTGTGAGGAGGCCGTAAAGCTTAGGCTTCCCCTGGCAGTCTCGACCCACAACTAAGAGAAGACCTCAGTCCACTGGCTACTGCCTTTACACAGTGGCTAATCAAGTGGTGGCATTTACCACGTTCAACTTCATATACTGAGAATTTTAATTTTGAAGGCAATATTATTGTTCTCTCCCCCAAAACACAAATACAGCCAGGGACAAAGGTTTTTCCAACCAAAGTTTCACAATAGATTTTTCATGAAATTTGGTACTTGTAGAATTTCACCAGGGTTCTTAATAATCTAATTCTCTTATGAAACAATGAAAGTCTAGAACAGGGATTAAAATTTTCATTTAGAAATTATTTCAAGTTATTGTTTACTACTTGGTTGGAAATCTGTAGGTATCACGGGCTAGAAAAGTCTTGTTTTCCTTTATGCACTGAAATATTTTATTCCCAGAAACATTAACATACTCCATACGTACTTACACTCACCACAATAAAAGGATAATTATAACAGTAAAAAGGGCTTTGGTTTTAATTAGATGAGGGAGAGACAGCCGAGCATAAATGCTAACGTGAGGCGGCAGACCGGCCCGCCTTCGGGTCACCCCACCTGCCGGCTGCTCTGCCCTCCTCCCAGCTGTCCAGGGGCAGTCTCCGCCTGTCTAGACGCAGCAGCCAAACTCATGCCTCTGTCTCTTCCAGACAAAGGATGCCGGCTAGGATTTCTCACACAAAGGGAAACTGGAAGAGGCTTTAAATAGAGGAGACTGAACCAAGGCGTACTGCTGCCCCTTCCCTCTCGGTGGGCTGCCAGGGCGCTGGCCTGGTCGACGGGCAGCCCGTGCCTCCACTGCCTGTCAGGCCCTGTGGCTCTGCGTGACCCGGAAGGAGCACTGCAGGCAGAGCCACGGAGCCCCCACGAGGCCAGCAAGCGCCCCCCACCCCTACCATGCCTTTGACTGCACACACTATCATGCAAGTGGGACCCTCCTGTCAAAAACATTTATTTGAGAGTTCAGTTTAATTAAGTAGCAGCTGAAAAACTGCGTAAGTCTCAGAGTAGAATTTTACTGGGTTCTTTCTCCTTCATTAGTCAATGGCAGGAGACGTAACTACCAGAGAATAAATTTTGTACGTAAGTTTTTTAATTTTAAAAAGTATTGTTTAAAGGGAATATTACATACCAAGGGCAAAATAAAAACTAACTCTACCATTTCAAATCCCAAACAATTTGAAACTCAAGTTGATTTTTTACTTGAATTAAGAATAGGATAAAAATTAGTATTATGCTCTAAAAGACTCCTACGCTAACATCAGAAATTTAAAACCTTAATTTAAAATCAATACAATCTCTTCAAGAATTATTTTAATCTATCTCAAAGAATCAGGATTTTTCACTGTGTAAGTTACCAAATCTTTAAACTTTAGAAAAAAGTCATGATCAAGAACTCAAAGTTCTAACAGTTGGAAAAGTTAAGGGTGGGTTTATGGAAAATAATATAAATAGAAAAGATATAATAATGCCAGAAAAAGAAAATACAGAAACACAATCACAGTAAATTAACTGCCTCTGCATAGTGTTTGCAAAAGCCTAGTAACCTGTATACTTGCAATCAATTTAGCAAAAAGTTGTGATATAACTGAAGGGAAAAACAAAGCATTCCAACACCACCAAGTCGTCCAGTTTTGGTAGTCACAACTACAAGAGATTAATCATAAACTTGAAGTCACCTTAAAACTTACAGCTAAACTGTTTCAAGGCGATTGTCTCTGTGAAATTGAATTAGGAAAATAGAACCTTTTAGTAGTATTTAATTGAAAATATCTGAACATGTATTACATTGATCACACATTTTGAGAAGTAAAACTAATTTTCTTTAAAACTGCTTTTAATTTTAAAATGAAAATCTTTTGCACCACAGAGAAACTATTTAGGAGGGATGGAAATAGAGAAAGATGACAAAAAGAGATGAAGAAATACAAAATAAAAAGAGGTAAGACATTTAATGCAAGAGGTTACGGAACCAAGTAAAAGATCCAGGAAGAAGGAAGGGAGCTAGTCATTGTTTTAAATTCTAAGAAACATTTCTAGAAATGAACAACTTGAGTTTTTAGATTGACAAAGTCAAACAAAACAGACAAAATACATGCATACAGGGTAAAGCAACATAGAGTTTAAGAAACCTTGGGGCACATTACACGAAATTTAAGCAAAACAAGTAAAAAGACAAGTTCTTAGAAGCTTCCAGGACACAAAAGAAGTTCTGTACAGTGGATCAGGAAGGAGAAGAGTCTCTCGCTGTGATGATAACACAAGAAGTTAAACAGCAGTGAAACTTTCTATTCTTCAAAATCCTAAAAGAAACAGAATTTGATCCAGGCATAGCGCGCACACCCCGCACTTGGGAGGCTGAGGCAGGATTCACGGTGAGTTCACGGTCAGCCCGCACTGCCTAGGGAGGTCCTCTGTCAAAAACCAAAACCAAACCAAACCAACAACAAAGCACCCTAAAAAACAGAATTTCACATCCAATCAACCTACTGAGAGAATGGAATGTTTTATAAAATGTAAAGGCTTAAAAAAATGTATTCCCATGCCCTCTTCCTCGAGAATATACTGGGCCTTATATCCATACAAAACAAGAGAGCCAAAAAGGGAAAGACAGGGAACCCAGGAAATGGAAAATCTAAAGGCTCCATAAACTGCAGGAAAAGTGGTCTGGAGGTTACTGTTTTCAAGGTCAAATCAACAGGAAGGCACCCGGTTGAGTTTTGAAATGGCACGTTATGTTGTCATGCGCCTTTAGATGCAGTTAAAGCTTTACAGCACTCTAAGAATACAAAGACTCCCAAGAGGTTCTCACTCTTACCTGTAGCACTGCAGCAAATAAGTACACGACAACAAAGATCACGGTGAGCGAAGTGTGGCCACTTTTCATCAGGTGAATAGTGTAAAGGAAAATCAAATGTCCAGGAATCACTAAGAGCAGCAGAACTTGGGCAGATTTATTATTCACCCCTGCAAGAAAAAAACATACACGTGTTTAAAACAAAAGCATGTTTTGGCTAGTAACACGTCAGCGTTATTAAGATTTGAGCATCACTTTATTGTTGGCATGCTGCAAGAAGTTCAATTGTTAAAAATAAGCTGCAGTATTTACAGTGCACTTAATTCCTTGAAATGCTCCCTATCTGCTACGTGACTAAGTGGCTGAGAGTCAGGCTGGTGGCACACACCCGGCACTCAGGAGGTGGTGGCACAGTGATTGCTGCAAGCTCACGGCCAGCCTGGGTCACCAGGGAGTTCAGGCATAGCCTGAACTACACTGAGACCCTGTCTCCGAAACAAAACAAAATAAAGCAAAAAAGACCAGTGGTTGGACTATAATATCAATCATAAAAAGAGGGCAGATAATAGAGAAAATACAAAGTTCTTAAAGCATTGCCATTAAAAAATCAAAGCTGAGCATTTCTTATCTTCATTCAAAAGTCAGTAATTTCATTTTTTTTTATCAGTACTGGGGATTGAACTCACGACCGCATGCTTGCAAGGCAAGTGCTTATGCCACTGAGCTAAATCCCCAGCTCCAATAATTTCATTTTTATCAGGAAAAAAGTGACAAGGACTATGAGGCTTAAAATTATGTTTCTCAGTAGTCGTGTGTCTGGGTGACAAAAATTATGCACTGATCCTTCCGGCTCGTGTTATCCCCCGTCCAAGTGTTTAGGTCCGACGCTTCCACTTAGAAAGCCCAATGAGACAGCCGTGTGGTGCCAGGAGACTGAGGCAGGAGCAGCTCAGCAATTCAGACTATCTCGAAATAAAAGAGCGGGTGTGGTGCTGGGGAAGCAGCTCGGTTTGAAGGCCCAGAGTTCATTCCCCAGCATGGAAGGAGAAGTTAAAAAGAATGGTTGAAAGATTAAAATAGGAAAAAGAGTATGTCTCTCTCCCTCAACCACCTACCAATGTGCCTGTATGAGTCTTAGGTTGCTGTTTCCTGACTTATAAAACTTGGTATCCCAGACAGGCCTGAGAGAGAATGATGCACAGATCTCAGCAGCTGCAGAAGTGATCTGGAGGAACATCTGTACATTGAGATCAGCTCTCAGAAACAGAACCCTACACAGCATTACAACCTCAGTGTCCAACAAGTGCTGTCTGCCTGCAGTCGCAAGGAGCTGCAGTTCCTGACATAAAATATGCACGAGTCCCAAGCACATACCTGGACCAATGAAAGTCCTCCAGGGGTAGTAACAGCCTCTGGGCTCCTCAGGCAGCTCTCCCGGGGTGCTGTGCAAATGGAGGTAGGTAGAAATCCTGCTCGCCTGGATGGCCACCAAGTTACCGCCGATGCCTGAGATGTTAGGAGACAGATGGGGTTGAAGCTCGCGTGCCTTCAAGCAAAAGTGAGTGTCTTTGTGTCACACTCTGGGTCAGTAACACAGAATAAAGAGCTCTTCTAAAATGCCAGTGCTTCTGATTCTCTGCTGGATAGTCCAAAGGTCCAAATTCACTCTTCAGAAAGATTTGTTCATTATTGTTTCAAGACTGATTGACTGTCTGATATGGAAGTGGACTCAGAGGCAATTTTAAAAAATATTTTCATAGTTACGGTATTAAACTAGGTAACGAGATGTTGGTGTTTATCACCCTAATGAGAATGGATACCCTGCCCATTCCCAGTAGGGTGACGGTTATAGAAGTCGCTCACCTTCAGAGCAAAGGCAGTCTGGGGAGTGGTGGAAACACCAGGCCAGAGCAGCGGCCACCGGAAGCAAAATGACAGCACAGGGTACTGCTGGAGCTGGGTGTAAGGCCTTCTTCACCGGACCCATCTGGCTGGCGGCCACCAGAGAAGGTGGACAGAAATGTTGGAAGAGTGCCAGCTCTGAAGCCCGGGACACAGGGCCATCTAAGATGGAGGACAGGGCAAGAGAATCCCCAGCCTCATCCGCTTCTGGTACTGAGAAGCCAGCACTGAGGAAGAGCAAGAACACGGCAAGGAAGCCTGCAGGCTGCCAGCACACAGTGCTCACACCAACCACAGGGCAGCAGCCCCCGCTGACAGACAATCGGAAGCCAGGGACACAGTGAAGGTAACTACAGCCCCAAAAAATGAGCCTCGTTTGACTAGACTGACTCAATCACTGGTACCAACAGGAAGTAAAAGAAAAGAACTGCCCATTTCTAGGCATAAATTGAAAGAATTTTGGCCCAGCCAGGACACTGTAGCTGGTGAAGGCTTAGAGGCAGAACCAAGGAGCTCCTATCTCCCTTACCCCTAGGAATTTACCTATGGCGCCAAACAAAGCCCAATGGGCTACCTGTGCATCCCTAATGCCCCCTTAGGTTCCACCCCAAACCGAGGCTACTTATATGCCTCCTCTCCACGTGTTCCACGGAGAGATCGCCGACCCCGGGGTGGGGGTGGGGGGAGATGCCACGCCCCAGGGGATTGGGGGTGTCTCTCCCCACATTCTCAAAATAAAGGTCATTTATATTTCATACTTCTTATCTTTTCAGCCACCGCCAGTCCCCCACAGTTCTATCATAAATAAATCAGTTCTATCATAAATAATATTTATCAATCTCCAGTAAAAATATTTTAAGACAATAAAAAGCAAAAAAGAAAACAGCTATTGTAGGTGTTAAGAAACCAGACACAGAGTTGATTCAGGCGTTGCTATTATTTGACAAAGCCCTTACAATAATTATGGTTACTATGCTAAAAGATCAGTGGGAAAACTAGCAAATGTTAAAGACGGGAACATCAATGAGTTAAAAGCAAAAATGTGGGCACAGGTATACCATCCAAATGTTAATGAAAAGAAAACGGAAGGATTACTGTTGGAGGGGGCACTGTAAGAGAACAGTATCAAGAATAAAAGTGGGTACTGAGGCTGCCTTAAAGTGTTGCCCTGGTGCCGCACTACCCTGCCTTGAAGCCAACTGATTACAGAGTGAAACCTCCACAAACTAGATGAAAAGCCGAGTCTCTGGGCCTGCCAGTGCCATCTGTTCCAGAGGCTGGGCGACCTGGGGTGAGTGTCCCTGCACCATCCCCCAAGCTGAGCTAGTTTGGGACCCTTGCTTGCTCGGCCCCAGACAGGGAATTTCACAGCTTCCTGTTGCACTAGACCAGCTCAGCGGGTCTTGAGCCAGCCTGCCTCACCCCCAGTAACCCTCTCTCAATCTGGGGACCTGGGTGGCCAGAGTTCCAGGAGCTGAGGGCATAGAAGAGGATTTCCAACAGGCCCTGGGGAAGCCTTGGAATAACACTTGAAACACAGAGATATAGGAAAATGACAAAACGAAAGACCAAATTACAATCTCAAACCTCCAGTTCATCCCAAGAAACCTTAAGAGCTATGTATATAGAAGAAAATATATGCCATACACCTGAAATACTGGACATAATAGCAACTGAAATAAAGAAGCAACTCTGGGAAGCTTTAAAGGAATTCAAATTAGAAATAATCTCCCAGGTAAAAGAAGAAATGATAAAAGAAATGAAAGAGATGCTGAACATATCTAAAGAAGACACAGTTAAAAAATTGGAGGAACTAAACAAAAAGATAGAATCCCTGGATATAAGAAATAAACAGAATATAAGAAATAAACAGAATACATAAAGCAGATGCAAAGAGATATACAGGAAATAAAAAATTCCATTGAAAGCTGTAAAAACCACCTCAATGAAAGGGAAAATATAATTTCAGACCTCAAAGACAAGATTGCAGATAGTGAACAGGAAAGGAAAGATCTTTTAAAAATAACAAGAAATCAGGAAGTAACAATTCAATAACTGCAAGATGATGCAAAGAAAAACAACATAAGATTGATAGGGATAAATGAAAAAAAAAGGGACAACATAAAGGATGTCAAGAGGATATTTAGAGAAGTAATAGCTGAAAATTTCCCAAACATGAGAATAGAAACTGACATCAGGATCAGTGAATCATATAGAATTCCAAATAGCCATAACCAAAATAAAACTACACCCAGACATATAATAATCACTATCCCAGAAATCCAACAAAAGAATAGAATATTAAAAGCTGTCAGAGAGAAAAGATATATCACCTATAAAGGAAAACCTATCAGAATCACAGCAGACTTCTCAGCACTAACAATAAAGTCAAAAACAGCATGGAGTGAAGTATTTCAGATTCTAAAGGAAAATGATTTCCAACCTAGACTGATGTACCCTGAAAAACTGTCCTTCAAAATCAATGGAGAAATAAGATACTTCCATGACAAAGAACAGCTGAAGAACTTCATGATCACCAAGCCAACCCTGCAAAGAATACTGAAAGACAGTTTAGATACACTTAGGAAAAAACCACTAAGCAAAGCAGACAATTAAACAGAACAGAAAGATAAAGATGCAACAGCAGAAAGATAACATGTCAACAATAAACCAACATATAACAGTTTATAACCATTAATGTAAATGGACTCAGTGCACCTATTAAAACAAACAGACTGGCAGAATGGATCAAGAAACAAAATCCAACTATATGCTGTCTACAAGAAACCCATCTAACCCAAAAGGATACTCACAGACTGAAAGTCAAAGGATGGAAAACAATATCTCATGCAACAGGAACCCCCCAAAAATGGGGGTAGCTATTCTATTTGCAGACAATGTGAACTTAAAACCTATAACTATCAGAAGAGATAAAAAAAGGTCATTGCATACTAGTTAGGGGAAAACTTCAAGAGGAAGAAATAACAATCTTTTTTTGAGATAATAATCTTAAATATAGATGCACCAAATTCTAGAGCACCCAGTTATATAAAACAATTATGAACAGAAATGAAAAACCAAATTAGCAGTAACACAATTATAACAGGAGACCTTAAAACACCATTGGCACCAAGGGACAGATCAACCAAACAGAAAGCAGCAAAGAAATAACAACTTAATCACACTGGTGAACAAATGGACTTGATAGACATATGCAGAGTGTTCCATTGAACAACATCAGAATACATATTCTTCTCAGCAGTACATGGGTCATTCTCTAAAACAGACCATATATTAGCTCACAGAACACATTTAAATAAATGGAAAGGAGTTGAAATTATCCCTTGCATGTTATTGGATCATAATGCCATGAAATTAGAAATTAATGATAAAAGATACTGCAAAAATCCCACAAATACATGGAAACTGAATAACACACTCTTGAGTAATCAGTGGGTCACAAGGGAAATTAAAGAAGAAATTAAACAATATCTACAAGCAAACGAAAATACAAATACAACTTACTGGAATCTGTGGGATACAATAAAAGCTGTCCTCAGAGGAAAATTTATTGCACTGAGTTCCCATAACAGGAAAACAGAACGAATACAAATAAACAACCTGATGTTACACCTCAAACATCTAGAAAAAAAACAGTAAGTCAAGCCCAAGGCCAAAAGAAGAGAGGAAATTATAAAAATCAGAGCAGAAATTAATGTAATACAGACTAAGAAAACAATCCAAAGAATCAATGAATCAAAGAGTTGGTTCTTTGAAAGAATAAATAAAATTGATAAGCCCATAGCCAACTTTATTTAAAAAAAAGGGAAGAAAAAGCTCAAATTCATGCAATAAGGAATGAAAAAGGCAAAATCACTACAGACTCTGTAGAAATATAGAAAATCTAGAAAATCATCAACACCTATTTTGAAAACCTCTACTCTCACAGGTTTGATAACACAGAAGAAATGGGCAGATTCCTAGAAATATATGAAGTACCAAAGCTAGGTCAAGAAGATGTAAAACTGCTGAATAACCCAATCTCTATTAATGAAATTGAAAATGTAATTAAGTCCTTACTTACAAAGAAAGAGCCCAGGCCCAGATGGATTCACTGCAGAATTCTACAAGAAGTACAAAGAAGACTTAATGCCGACACTCCTCAAACTCTTCAATGAAATTGAAAGGGAAGCAATCCTTCCTAAGTCATTCCTGGAAGCAAGTATTACTCTAGTACCAAAACCTGAGAAAGACCCAACTAAAAAAGAGAACTACAGACCAATCTCCCTAATGAACACAGATGCAAAAATCCTCAATAAAATATTGGCAAATAGGATGCAGCAAATCATCAAGAAGATCATACACCAAGACCAAGTGGGATTCATCCCTGGAATGTAGGGATGGTTCAAAATATGTAAATCAATAAATATAATCAACCATATCAATAAAACCAAAAGTAAGAATCACATGATCATTTCTATAGATGCAGAAAAAGCTTTTGATAAGGTCCAACATTCATTTATGATAAGAACTTTACAGAAAGTTGGAATAGATGGTCTTTACCTCAATATAATAAAGGCCATCTATGACAAACCAACAGGCAGTATCATATTAAATGGCCAAAAATTGAAGGCCTTTACTTTAAAATCAGGCACAAGACAAGGATGTCCCTTATCACTGTTCCTATTTAATATAGTACTGGAAATACCAGTTAGAGCAATTAGACAAGAGAGAGAAATAAAAGGGATAAAGATAGGAAAAGAAGAAGTTAAATTATCATTATTTGAAGATGACATGATACTCTACATAGAAGACACCCAAAACTCCATTGAAAGACTCTTAGATATAATAAATAAATTCAGCAATATAGCTGGATACAAAATCAATACTCAAAAATCAATAGCATTCCTATACACGAACAACAAAATCACAGAGAGGGAAATAAGAGAAACTACACCCTTCATACTAGCAACCAAAAAATGAAATGTTTAGGAATTACTCTCATGAAAGTAGTGAAAGACCTATACAGGGAAAATTATAATACACTGAAAAAAGAAATTGAAGAGGATCTCAGAAAGTGGAAAGACATCCCTTGCTCATGGATAGGAAGAACAAATATTGTGAAAATGGCCATTCTCCCAAAACTGTTATACAGATTCAATGCAATCCTGATAAAAATACCATCAACATACCTCCTAGATCTAGAGAAATCACTCCTAAGATTCATCTGGAGCGAGAAGAGAGCTAGAATAGCAAAGACAGTTCTAAGCAGCAAAGGCAAGGCAGGAGGCATCACAATCCCTGACTTGAAGTTATACTACACAGCAACTGTAGTAAAATCAACATGGCACTGGAATCAAAACAGAACTGAAGATCAATGGAATAGATTAGAAGATACAACCACAACTACAAACACACTCAACCACCTTATCTTTGATAAAGGGGCCAAATAGGTTCATTGGAAGGACAGTCTCTTTATTAAGTTGGAAAAACTAGCTCTCCAATATGCTGAAAACTAAAAGTAGACCCATGCCTATCACCATGTACTAAGTTAAAATCTAAATGGATCAAAGATCTGCATATTAAAACAGAAACACTAAATCTATTGGAAGAAAAATTGGGTAAAAACCTTGAAGACACAGGGGTAGGTAGATAATTCATGTATAGGACTCAAACTGCACGGGAAATACTTCCTAGAATCAATGACTGGGATCACGTCTTATTAAAAAGTTTCTGCATGTCAAAAGAAATCTCCAGCATAGTGAAAAGAAAACCCACAAACTGGGAAAAGTCCTTAGTGAACTGTCCCTCAGGCAAAAGACTTCATATAAAGAATTAAAAAATCAGACCCCCAAAATTCAAAGCTCTAATCCATAAATGGGCATCTGAGATGAATACACAATTCTCAGATGAAGAAATACAAATGGCAAATAAATACACGAAAAAATGTTCATCATCATTAGTCATTAGAGAAATGCAAATTAAAACCACACTGAGATTCCATCTCACTTCTGAAAGAATGGCCAGGATCAAGAAAACCACCACGAACAAATGCTGGAGAGGCTGTGGGGAAAAACGAACTCTCCTGCACTGTTGGTGTGAGTGTAGACTGGTGCAGCTATTGTGGAGGTGGGTCTGGAGATTTCTCAAAAAGCTGGGATTGGAAGTTCCATTTGTTCCAGCTATTCCACTTCTAGGCATATGCCCAGAAGAACTGAAAGCATCATACCACAGTGATATATATGCGCCCGTGTTTATAGCAGCACAATTTGTAATAGCCAGATCTTGGAAACAACCTAAGTATCCATCAACTGAGGAATGGATAAAAAAGTTGTGGTATTTTTATACAATGGAGTATTACTCAGCTATAAAGAATGATCACATTGAGATATTTATAAATAAATGGGCGCAGCTTGAGACCATACTCATAAGTGAAATAAATCACACTCACATGTATAAATACTGAATAGTTTCCCTAGTGTAAGAAATGATAAGAATACATAAAAGTATATGGTAATCATGATTCCCCATTATATTGCTTTGAAGCCTTATAATGTTTTCATTCATTAATTGGAATTGTTTTATTCTGGCTTGTTTGATTTTATTGTCTGTGATGGTATGAACAGCTATTTTGAAGAAAACAAGACATCATAATAGCTAGTGCTGATTTAATATCATCTTGTTTTGAAGTTCCATGAAGCTTTTGTTCTTCTGTCTCCATCAGTCTTATCATGAGTATCTTATTGGATTTTATTATATGTGACAGTACAAACAAAAACTTTTATAGACAAGGAGATAATATAGAAACCATTGTTCATTTTCTGTTAGTTGGTTCTAAATACCCTGTAATACTTTCATTCTCTTGAGTGGTTTTACATTGTCTGGATATGTTTGGTGCTACAGTATACGAAGTTATACTCAAGTATTTCAAGGAAAGAGACACTATGTTAACTACTGTTATGTCGGGTTATCTTGTGGTGAAACACTATGTTGCTTAAATTGTTGTGTTCTGACCTGTACTGTTGTGTTATTATATCCTCTTTTATCTCAATCTCCTTTTTTAAAATTTTAAAAAAATTTTTTTAATTAAGGGAAAAAACAAATAAAAATATAGCAGGATATATTATAGTAACCATTTTGATTTCCTATTAACTTGATTTGAAGCCCTGTATTGTTCTCACCATCTTGTTTTGACTGATTTTACTCTATTCTGTTTTGCTTGATAGTATCAAGTTTGAGGGTATAGGCAACTACTTTGAAGACAATAAGATTCACTATGATACCCATTTGGGTTTGACTATTATCTTCTTTTAAGTCCTGTAATGTCTCCAATGTTTTGGTTTTATAGGTTTTGTTCTGTATTGTTTTGTTCAATTTTATTATACCTGATGATATAGGCAATTCTTTTTAAGCTAGCAAGAGGCATTATCGTAACCATTGTTGATCACCTTGTATTCTGTTTTTACATCATGTACTATGTCCATCCTTTTGATTTGTCTGACTCTGTTTTGTTTTGTCACATTTGGTTTTATTCTCTTCAAAAAAAAGTAATAAGAATTGTGGGAGTAATAAAACCCAAAATGTGTAATTGTCATTGTAAAAAAGAGAGGAAAAGATAGTGCTCTAAAGGATATAACTGCATGTATATTTAAGTGTATAAGATAGATAACCATATTACTAAGTTTTTGTTGGATCATTGAACAGAACTTTTTGCAGTCTCATTGTTTGAATGTCCACTTTGTATGCTTTAATTTTATAACTTGAACAACTATTTCTAAGATGACAATATGCAATCTATTAACTAGTGATTTTTTTTGAAATTCTGTATTACTTATACCCTTTTTCTGTTTTTTTTTCTTTTTCTCTTTAAATAAAAATTTTTAAAAAAGCGGACACTGAATAATGCTTACAAAGGTCAGTTCATGAAAAAGACACAACAGTTCTACACAGAGACACACCTAGATACAGACCCTGAACTACAGCACAAACACAAAGCATGAAAGCAAAAACAGAAAAGTCTGTATTTGTACTTTACTTTACCGTTATCTCACTGATAGACTAAACAGACTTCTTAGAAATTGACCATTATGAACTTTAGTAATACTATTAGCTATCTTATCTGGGGAGTGCTCTTCTATAAGTGACATTTATAGAACATTCCATCCAAAACAGCTTAAGAGTCACTGTGAGTCTACACGTGGAATAATCATGGAGACATGAGGAAGACAGACCATGCGACAGTCTGCAAGGTAAGTCTCAGTTAATTTGAAATGTTTAAAATATGCAAAGCGTGCTCTCCGGTTACAACAGAAGAGAGATACATTTGGGGATTTCTCCAAATATTTGGAAATAGTAAACTTCTAAATAACTTCTTGGTCAAAGAAGAATCTATTAGAAAATGTGGAAAACACAAGTCAATTCAATTCAATTCAATGAAAACAAAACACACTGAAACATGTCGGTGGTACAGGAAGCAGTGTTTCTAAACTCACATATTAAATACTTGCATTACAGAAGAAGACTTACATCCTGGGAATTTAAAAAAAGGGGGAAGATTATACTAAAAGCATAAAGATGGAAGAATAGGCATAAGAACAAAAAAAATCAATGAAACAAAAAACAACACAGAAGATGAAAGAAACTCTGAAGCTGGTTTTTTGGAGAGACAGAGACAGAATGAGATAGGGGCAAAATTCCAATATCAAGAATGAAAGAGGAGTCACCACTGCAGACCACACAGGCTTTAAAAGCGTATTATAACAGTATCATGAACAACTGAAATACTATTAGCAAACCAAATCCAGCAAAATGCTAAATACATAATACATCACAACTACATTGGACTTTCCTAGAAATGCAAGGTCAATTTAATATTGGGAAAGAAGTCAATGTAACTCCGTATGTTAACAGAGGAGAGCTGTGCTGTGTAACAGAGAACCTCAAATAAAGAACCTCCCACAATACCAGAGTCAAAATCCCAGAAGACCAACATGACAACAGGATCTAAAAGCCATTAGACAGAAGAAACAAATCACTTGTAAAGGAAAACGCATTAGAATTGCAGCAGACTTCTCAACACTAACAGTAGAAGCCAAGAGAAATAGATATAAAGTGTTTGAAGCCCTAAAAGAAAACTATCTCCAACCCAGACTGATATACCCTGCAAAACTCTTTCAAAATTGATGGAGAAATAAGACATTTCCATGGTCACCTAAAGAAATTCATTGCCACCAAACCAGCACTCTAAAAAAATTCTCAGGGATATTCCAGCAAAAATCCCTGTGTGGTGACACAGACAACAAGCAAAAACAATCCCCAAAAGTCTAAGGGAATGAATAGACCAGGTAGGGCGAGCAGTACCTACCTCTCCCAGGTATCTCTTGATGTTAATGGCCCCAAGTCCCCAGTCAAAGAAACAAATTGCTGAAATGGATCAGGACTAACTCCAGTTGTATGCTATATACAAGGAACATATCTAAAAGAAAAAGAAATTCACAGACTAGAAAAAGCAAAGGCTGGGATGCAATGGGAACTAGAAAGCATGCAAGAGTAACCATCTTATTTTCAACAAAGTGGGATTTAAACCAGAACTGATCAGAAGAAGCAAAGGTCACTATACATTGGTTAAGGGAACAATTCCACAGGAAGAGATAATAATTATAAATATATATGCACAGAAAAATGCTGCATCCAACTTTATAAAACAAACACTACTGGACATAAAAGATCAGATGAACATCAACACGACGGTAGTGAGGGGCCTCAATACGCCATTGTCAGAAACATATCAAGCAGACAAAAAAATCAATAAAGAAATATCAGAGTTGAACCAAACATTTGAACAAATGGACTTAATGGATGTATACAGTGTTCCACATGACAGCAACAGAATGCACATTTTTCTCAGCAGCACATGGGACCTCTTCCACAATAACCACACAGCAGCCAATAGAGCACGCTTCAGTAAATGCAAAGTAACTGAAATTATACATATTATCATAGCACACGAAACTAGAAGTCAGTGGCAAAAGACACTACTGACATTATGCAAAGACCTTTGTGAATAATCAACAGATCACAGAAGAAATCAAGGAAGGAATGAGATAGTTCCAAGAATCAAATGATAATGTCAGCACAACATACCAGAACCATGGGACACAGTGCAAAGAGGTAGCTTTACTCGGGAAACTATATTGGAAAAGCAGGGCGAGCCTGAGCAAATAACCAGCCATGGAACTGAAGGTCTTAGAAAAATGAGAACAGTTCAAACCCAAAGCTGGTACAAGAAAGGAAATTATCCATATCAGAAAGAAATCAATGAAATGGAGACCTAACACAATATAAAGAATCATGAATTAAAAAGCTGTTTTTTCAAAAGAAGGAATAAACAAACCATAGCCAATCTCTTCATAAAAAGACCCAAATCAATGCACTTAGAAGTGAAAATGGACTCCGCCAAAATCCAGATTATTAGTAACTATTTTGAGAATTTGTACTGTAATAAAATGGAGAATTCAGAAGACATGAATAGATTCCTAGATCTATGCAGTTTTCTCAGAGCACATGGGACCTTCTCCACAATAAACCACACTGCAGCCAACACAGCAAGCTTCAGTCAATGCAAAGTAACTGAAATTATACATACTATCATAGCACACGAAACTAGAAACCAGTGGCAAAAGACACTACTGACGTTATGCACAGAGATGGAAATATGAACCTATGAACTACCAAAGCTGAACCAGAAGTCATAAAAACCCTGAATAATCAAATAGCAAGCAATGAGACTGAACTGATTAAACAAAGACAACCTATTACCTAATAAAAGCCCAGTGCTGATGGAGTCACTCTTAATAATACCAATATTTCTCAAACTCTTCAATAACATGAAAGAGGAGGAGCATTCCCAAAGTCATTCCTGGAAGCTAGCAACGCCCAGATTCCAAATAAGGAACAAGTAATAATAAAAAAAAGAACAACTACTGGCCAATTTGTTTAATGAAATACATGCAAAAATCCTCAACAAGATATAGTACTGGCAAACATAAAGCAAAACATCATAAAAAAAGATCCTACAATACAACTGAGTATGCACCATCCGAGGGATTCAGGGATGGCTCAGCATACGCAAATCAATAAGTGTAATACATCACATAAGCAGAAGCAAGGACAGAACTCATGTGATTATATCGACAGATGCAGGAAAGCCTTTGATAAAATACATCATCCCTTCTTAATAAAACCCTGAAGAAAAACAGCTACAGAACAACCTTATCTCAATCTGACAGGAAGCCATTTATGACTAACGACTGCTAACACCGCATCAAACAGGGAAAAGCTGGACGCTTCTCCTCTCAAGTCAGGAAAAAGCTAAGGGCATCCACTACCACCACTCGTATTCAATATAGCACTCAAAACATTAGCCGGAGCAATCAGCCAAGAGAAAAAAAGAAAAGGAAGAAATCAAAGTATCATTATTTGCAGAAGACAGGACCCTTATATTCAAGACCCAAAAGCTTCCAGCAAATGACTCCTATAATTAACAACCAAACTTTATCAATGATCTGGGTGAATGATTTGGGGATGACAATGTGCATGTTACCCCTGGTTGATGTACTCAAAATTTTTAGTTTTTTTCTTCTTTATTTTCTTTCTATGTTTGAATAAAATGGCTTTGAAAACAAAACAAAACAAAATAAATAAATACATATTGAGTAGTGAAGGACCCAAAAACCCACATACAGAAAGCAGCAGCAGTCCATATACCTACCATAAAGAACTCATTGAGAAAAACAATACCACTATGATAACATTAAGAAAAATTAAATACTTAAGAATGAACCCAACCAAAGAAGTAGAAGACCTCTACAAAGAAAATCACAGGACTCTGAAAAAGGAGTTCAAAGAGGACACCAGAAAATGGAATGATATCCTGTTTCTGGATAGCAGAACTGATAGTCAAAGGGGCACACTTCCAAAGCTGTTAAAAAGATTTACTCAAATCCTAGCCGAAATGCCAACAGCATTCCTCACAGAACTAGAGAAAGCAATCCTAAAATTTATAAGGAACCAGAAGAGAACAAACAGAATAGCAAAAGTACGGGCAACAAGAGGTAGGAGCCTGGATCCAGGCACCACCCTGGATCTGGAGTTCTATTATGAAGCAACAGGGTGAGGGTAGCACGGCAGTGGCACAAAAACCAGCTAGATCAATGTCACAGAAACGGGCACAGGCACGTTGCTCTGTTAGATCTCCGACTAAGGGGCCAAAAACATAAACCTGAACTGGCCCGGAGCAGGGAAGTGTCTTCTTCACTGAGTGGTTCGGGAAACTGGCAGCCCACATGCACAAGACTGAATCAAGCCCCAAGTATCGCACAGTGTGCTAAGTTACAATGAAAATGGATCAAAGATCTAAATGTCAAAACAGAAAGACTCTTCTGGCAGACAGAACAGTAAAGACTCTTGAAGACATAGATATAGGCAAGGACATTTTGAACAGAATGTCAGTGGCATGAGAAATAGTACCGAGAATCAACAAATAAGATCGTACCAAATTGAAAAGCTTTTACACAGCAAAGGAAACAACCAACAGAGTGAACAGCAATCTAGGAAATGAGAAAAAATTGCCAATTATTCTTCTAAAGATCAGCATCTAGATATAAATAATTTTAAAAATTAGACCCCTAGAATAAAAGGCCCAATTAAAAATGAGCACCTTAAATGAACAGACCTTCTCAGAAGAATTATTAATAGCCAATAAATATGTGGGATCAACATCACTGGTCATTAAAGAAATGCAAGTTGAAATAGCACTGAGATGCCATCCTACTCAAGAGACAACGGCTGTCATCAGGAAATCCCGTAACAAATGCTGGCAGGGCTGTAGGGACGGAATCAGTGTGGAGACTCCGCTTTTTGAGGAGAGTCCACCTGAGCCAGCTACTTCTCCGCTGAGTATCTTTCCGAAAGAGCGAGACATCGTACCACAAGGACTCACGCACACCCGTTTACAGCAGCGCAGCTCCTGAAAGCTGAGCCCTGGGAGCAGCCTCTGTGTCCACCTGCAGATGCATGGATGTCGTGCGACGTTTCGATCACGTTAAACACATCTACCTCCTCACACATTCCTCCTTTCTTTAACTGCAAACATTCAAACTCCTTTGAACTAAAGGTACGTAACTGTTATCTGTCATCACCTCACTGCACGACAGCACCCTTGGACTTTCTCCTGTATTTAACTCCAGTATGCAGTGACCAACCTCTCCCCGTCCTCACTCAACTCTCCCCGGCCTCTGGTAGCCACCATTCTGCCCTCAAGTTCCTCAGCACTCGGAGATCAGCCTTAGATTCCACACGAGTGGTCATAGGGCTCGCGTCTTTCTGAGTGCATCTGGTTCACTCTAGTCAGTCCATGTTGTCGGGATGACAGCACTGCTCCTTCTGTGCCTGCATAGTATTCCACCCGCATCCATTCACTGTCTCAGGGAAACTCAGGCTATTTCCATGTCTTCATTACTATCAGTAAGGCTGTAATAAACACAGGGATGCAGACACCTCCATTGATTTCCTTACCTCTGCAAATATATACTCAATCCTAAATATATTTTAGGACTCTCCACACTGTTCTCCATTGTGGCTGTACTGACATGCATACTCACCACCGACGAGAGCACGCAGGGGTTCCCTATGCCCCGATTCTTGCCAGCACTTGTGAGCTGGCTTTTTGATAACAGGCATTCCTGCTGGAATGATGAGTTATCCCTTATAGTTCTGATTTTCATTTCTCTCATGATTGGTGAAAATGAGCAATTTTTCATATACCTGGTGCCATTTATATGTCTTTGGAGTTTTACTGCACGAACTGGAAATCCTAGCTCCAGGAGTCACACTGAATAGATCCGGTCACACATCACCTAACCAGGGGCTGTGCCCCAAGGAATCTGTCAGGGATTTCACCTCTGTGTGACTAGCACACTGCGTACGCACACATGACGCCTGTGACCGCAGCACCGGGCGACATACACCAATACTGCGGGCACCCACAAGGCCTGCTGCTGACCCCAGGTCACTGTGTGTGCGACGTTCGTACAGGAACACTTAGAGGACTACCCTGACAGGGCGGGACCTGAAGGCTTTGATCGCACTGGAAACGATCAGAAGGCACCAGCCCCTGACCTCCCGAGCTTCCTGAAATCCCACACCTTTTCCCGCCCAGGCATCAGACACAAGCTGCCTGGTTCTGTTTGTGCTCTTGTCACTGTCTGTGAGAGCCATCAGTGGTTGCTAGATGGTCAGTTCTCCTCTTGACAGCTCAGGTGATTTCAGGGCCCAGCTTCAGTAACTCCCAGGGAGAGAGCAGGCCCTCGCAGCCCCATCTAAGTGGGTGACGCAGTCAGCTGAACTGCCCTGACACTGCCTACCACCCAGGCAAGCTCGGGCATTCGCTGGATTCTAAGAAGCTAATTTGTTACTGTGGGAGTAAAATTTTCATGTTTTTTAATCACGGAAAAAATGGGAAATGAGAAAAGCATGAACTCTCCCCTCCAAAGCCGAGAGTGATCTCTTTTAGTGCCAATGCACCAAAAATAAAGCAATTTAAAGACTACATTTTAAAAACTGAAATTGTAATGACTATTTTAAACTAAAGGCAGCTTTATGATTTCCTCAGCATGTCATTTGGAAAATAAAAAATTCATTAAAAGCAACCGCTCATGATAATTTAAAATGTAGTTCTTCATAAAAAATGTTTTTAAAATGCATCCCACAGAGTTCTGGAAAATTTTCTAAAGGAAAATAAATGTCTTTAAAACTGTGTTTAAAAGTCACACCGCCGAGGCGGAGAACCCCGGCCCATGAATGCGCGCTCTGTTCGCTGCAGACTCCTGATGCTGCCCGCCCCCCACATAAGGACGCTGCGAGAGCTGGACAGAGTCGTGCATGCACCAAGACACTGTACACAGTGCAGGCTCACCAAATGGTAGCCAGCGCTAACAACGTCAAACAGTTTACACAAATAGCATCTTTCCAACTTGCTGCTTCCCAACTGCAGGCCCTCACAGTTACCGTGATGGGGAACTCACTGGCCAAAGGGTGCCTGAGGACTCCGCTGCTTTCCGGTTTATGTGTTATTTTTTTAAAAGGCAAGAAAAACAGTAAGTTACTTGGTGCATGTCTGCTGTATGTATGCATTTATTATTTTTCTATCCTGGGACTCACTCCAGGGCCCTCACTAGGCTGCACCCCAGGCCTTTCTGTTTTTATTTTGAGACAGAGCCTCCATAAGTTACTCAGTAGTCCGGCTGCCTCCCAGAGCGCTGGGGTCACAGGAGCACACCAGCACACTCCCCCGGATACCCACATTTTAAACTGCTTTCTGTACACTCAATGAACTTTTACTAGAAATTTGTGATAACTATTTTTAAAATCTGAATTTTCTAAATCTCTGCCCACTTTCCAAAGTAACAACTAAAATATAACATTGAATACTTGGCATAAGCTGGTACTCAACTGATAACAGTACACAAACAAAGCCAGTAACTTACTCCTTTAACCAAAAGAAAATTAATATATGAGAATATTTATGCTACACAACATATGCTCACGGAGAGTTATGGGTAAATCAACAAGGGACAAAGCAGGGGGGAAAGAAGCCTTGGAATCGTCTGTGGATCTCTGTTCACAGTCCCACAGAGAAGAAACTAATGTTAGGGTCTGTATGTGAGGGAGACAGACGTTTCTCCAATAGGAGGGGATCAAGAGATGGGCGGTGGGGGGAAGTAGATAAAAAATAAGAATTAAGACGTGCTACGTACACTATCAACTCCACCCAAGGACTGTAAACATGTACTGTGAAAGGCACTAAAAATAAATAATAAATGGTTAAATTAAAAGACTTAAGCTGTATAGTTGCTTCCAGTTGATTTATAGTTATGTAAAAATACACATGCACACAGGCCCACAGAATTTTAAATATTTATATTGAGTTATTAACAGAAAAGTAATATGCATTGTGAAAAAAGAACCATGCTTAACACAAAGCAAAAGGCCACAACCCGAGCTCTTTCAGCAGGGACACTTCCTGCAGGAGCGCAGACACCGTGGGCCCCTCTGGGGTCGCTCGCCCTGCAGCCGCTGGGGTGAGGGCCTCTCTGCTGCCTGTCAGCACGCGTGCACGTGTGGTTCTGAGACCACCTGTTCTAGCTGCGGCTTCCATTGCATTTAGTTTGAAAAGCTCCTGCCCACTATGTGCAGCTCTCTTTGAAAAGCCACAGATTCAGTGGTTGAACTTTATAAAACCGCTTTGATCTGTGTTACCATGTAACAGATCAGTGTGAGAGAGGGACCTGTGTGAACCACCCACTTACCAGCACGCTCTCCTGTGCTCCCTGACTTCCCCACACTGCAGTCCAGGAGACCTACTGATGTTACAGCTGCACCAAACAAAAAATAAAATCCACAGAGACTTCAGAGATGGACACTGCAGAAAGGTTTCCAGATAAAACGAGTAACACTCACAGTAAACAATCTGCTCAGTGAAGGGACTAATTAAAGCGTCAGCCTCGCATGGTCTCATCACGATTGCTGGTTATATTTTCAAGCTGCTGTGAAATTATTACCTTGCAGTAGTTTCTTTTGATGTTAAAAGTGCTTTCTTGCTATCATAATATATCCAATGTTTCTATTAACAGTGTGTTATTAGCCTTCCTTTTAAATTACTTGAATTCTCTAGAGACTAATTGCATTATTAGAGCTGACAGAGAACATCAAAAGACAGTCTCACATAAATTAAAAACATTAGGAGAAACAGCTTGTCAATATCCTAATTAGTGGCATTGTTGAGTACACACAAAACCGAGTTTTAGGTGTTTTCCACTAGAAGAATCTTAAGTTGATAATAAAAAACATTTGATAAAAGGAGAAATTATTAGCAGGTTTAAAATTCAAATCTGTTCTGTTAAATTCATAAAATGTTTCCAGTAAATGTTTTACATGCACAGCACAGGATACATTTTAAATTCTGTCAAGAATTCTTTGGAATATACCCAAAGGAAACCACACTGAAAGTTCATGTTCTTAAAAAGCAATCCTCCCCGTCCCACCCTGACCCGACCCCAAATTACTTTTAGTTTTAAGAAATGCACAGAAGCCAGGAGACAGATCTTCCAGGCTTCATAGTTTTTCAGAAGGAATGCCCAGAAGCCCTCCCTGTGAAGACCCTTCTACGTACACAGGGGCAGGGACACTCTCCTCCAGGTTCCCAGCCCACACCCGCGTCACTGCCTCCCAGCACACCTGTACATAAATAAACGAGGCAGACGACTGGTCCAGGCCTGCGCTTCCCAATTCCCCAGCACAGACTCTGTAAGTGCAAAGGGCGAACACTGGCCCTCACATGCGCGTGCATGTGTTCACTTTATGTGTAAAGCACATGCGCATCTCCACCTACAGCCCAGAAGCATGTGTCATGTACACATCGCTCACACGGATATGCACACAGCACACACGCAGTATGTGCATCTGTGATTTTAGTATCTTCTGGGTGACAATGTCTAAGGGGAAACAGCTCCTCAGAGTATGATGAAAAAAGCAGTTCGAGCAACACAGCCCCAGGTCAGAGCCTCCAGCGAGGGCACTGCGAATGCGTCACGGCTGTGCTGCCCGACCGCTGGTCCCCTGCTCTAGGCTGGTGGCTGACAGCTGGCGTGTGGTCTGGCACATATCATTTCCTATGCGTGCTGTGACATTAGAAAGGTTGGGAACCGCTGCCTGGGAAATGAGGCTCCTTTCCTGGGACAACGGCGGGCGGCTGAAGCTGTGAGCGCCTTCATCTCTGTCCCCACTGCTGACCCTGCAGCCTGGTTTCCAGCTGGCTCTTCCTGAGGCCAGGCAGATCCTCTTTCTGGGGCTCCTGTGGAGCTACTTGCTTCCTACCCTGGCCCCCCTAAACTACCCCTGCACTCCGACCTTCTGCCTCCTTGCCCATGTGCACCCATATAGAGCTCATGTCCTAGGAACAGCTCCATGTTTGAACTTCCAGGACCGTTGGAGTTCTATCTTAATTCTTTTTTTCATTGTCAACTGCTTAATGTGACACTGGAAAAAAATGCTACTTCCAAGATTTTAATAGTTTCATACTAAATACAAGAGATACAAAAATAATGTCAGAAAGTATATAGGCTACAAAAATTATATGCCGAAAAAAACCCCACCCATGTATTCACCATCTTATTTAAAAAGGGGATACAGCTGCCCAGGAGGTTCATGAGTTTGAGACCTGGGTGTGCAGTGAGACCTTGTCTCAAAATAAAAAGCCCTGGGGCCGCAGCTCAGTGTGAATCCCTGGCTGCCATCCCTCGACCAAAGGAAAAGCAGCACTGGCTTCACACCCGGGCCCTGGCTGCCTTCCCACTCCCCTTCCTTCCCAGTCACAGGAACTGTCCTCACCTCGCTAATGCTCCTGCCATGTCCCATGTACAGCCCTGAACCATGCGTCACGCAGCTTTCCTTGCTTTTGAAGTTCATGAGAGACCACATATTGAGCACCGGGAGCCAGCCTTCTCGCATGTAAAATGTGACTCACTCACTTTTACTGTTGGTGAAGTGGAATCATGCTTTCACTGACTTAACCAGCTACTCAACTACATGGAACCCCGAGTGACTTCCTCGGCGCTGAATGAATGCTCCCACTTGAGTCATCCTCTTGCCACACTGACAGCTCTCTCCTCCCATGTCTTTCTTCTTCCTACAAAACATCCAAACATCCCCTCCTATCCAGAGAACACAGGAAGCAGACCCAACGGGAGGAAATGTGAGAAGCCAATATTAAGCCAATTTCTCTAGCTACACACAGGAGAAATTAAAGGAAGCAGTTATCACTGTCATTTTTACTAAAACAGAAGGAGCCTTTTTCTATTTTTGCTTCTTTAAATGCACCTTACCAGTTACTAATATACGTTAATTTTTGTTTATGTTCTAAGTTGTACTATTTAACAAGATAACTTCCTCCAATTCAGCGACATACAGTTTGCGGCAAAACTAAATATATGCCCTAACTCATACATTTATTCATGCAACAATTACCAAATCTTAATGTGGTAGCGTTATTCAGAGAGTCACACAAAAATGAAATCATCACTCAAAATGTACACTGTAATGAACTGCTCAAACGTACAAGGGAAGCACAGGAGAGAGAGCCGCTGACGGCCTCACAGCTGCTGTGCAGCGGGAGCAGCGTTTCAGTGGGGTCTGGACGTGATCAGCACTTTACTCGAAAAGGAGGAGGAGAGCAGTGGGTTCAGAGCGCGGGATGGAAACACAGGATGAGCTTGACGGAGCGGAGTGCGCAGGCCTGGGTGACACAGGGGGCCTGTGGACAGTGCGGGGGCTGGGGAGGCAGAAGCCGGACGGATTGGGCCCAGAATGTAATGAGGAATAATCTGTGCGTTATCCTCCAGGAGACAAAAGGCTGTGACCCTTTTTAAAATTTTCTGTGATAGGGTGATTGAACGCAGAGCCTCATCCACACTAGTCAAATGCTCTACAACTGAGCATCATCCCCGGCCCTTTTTCATTTCAAAACCAAGTCTTGCTAAATCACCTAGGCTAGCCTCAAACTTGACATTCTTCTGCCTCAGGCTCTCAGGTGGCCAGGACTCCAGGCATGTGCCCCCTGCCTGGTGTTAACTATCTTAGGAACTTTCAGGTCCTCTGTATGAAAATATCCCATTTCAGGTTTGGATCTGGACATGATCATGTATGTGTCAAGCCTCAAACTTTTAAAGGGTTAAAGCCACATGACAAAGAGAAATGAAAGAAACAGTTTTCAGACTTTTGAGATTATCAGAATCACCTGCGGTGCCTTACCTCAGGGCTCTGATTCAGGCCCGAGAACCTGCGCCTGCAACCAGATCCCAGGTCTGGCCTAGACAGTGCCACCCCAACAACAGGTGAAAACTGGAACTCAATGACCAGGAAGACAGTCCCAAACAACACCGACACCTAAGGCCAGCGAAGTGGAAACCAGCGAAGGTAAAGGAGCTCACGGAGGGGAAGGGGGCTGGAAAGTGGGAGGGGCGGCCCGACTCCGCGGAGCGGCAGGACTGAGCGAAGCGTGAAATAAGGAGCTGGACAAAGTACTCAGGAGGTCACTGCACAGCCAGAGCAGCCGTTACGCAGAGTGCGAGGAAGGCGTGTGGCCAGGTGAGAAGGCACCGCCACGCTGGGAGAGTGTTAGACAGAAGCGGGAACAGCCGCCAGAGAAGTGGCGCACTTGCGGAAGCTGAGGAGGATGAAAGACGCGGGCACACCAGCCCCAGGACGGGAGGGATGCAGCGAGTCCGCAGGATGGAGTCGGGCTGCAGCGGGCTCAGCAGTCTCGGCAGCAGCGCACGCCGCTGAGCACAGTGCGGAGGGGAAGGCAGCGAGGCCGGGGAGAGACCTCGCCCAGGACTGTTAGCTTCTCTGCAGCTTTGCCCTCAAGGCACCCTGAAGGAACTGCTCAGGAAGAAGAAAACACAGAATCCTAGACGGAGACCTGGGCCACACGGAGGAAAGAAGAGGCTGCAAATGCCAGTTTACACGGGAAGATGCAGAAGATACCAGTTTGTATGTTACCTTTTAAACATTACCGTTCAAAGCACAAACAGTAACAGTGCAAATATACAGGATTTATAACAAAGTACGATATCTGACAAAAAGAACATGGAAGAAACAGTGGTAATTCACCTCACTAAACCTCTTAATTCTACAGGTAAAATAGTGTATTACTAATTGAAAGTAAACTTTAATAAAAATATATGATATAAGCCCTTCCAAGTGTGGTCTGGGAGTCTGAGTAAAGCTTGAATCCAGAAATTCCAACAGCTAATGAGAAGAATTTCTAGGAGAGAGTCTCAACTGACCACATATCATGAACAAATTATCTTATTGTGAGGATTAAATGATATACAACTTGCAAAAAGGAACTGTATGTTATGTGCCGTGTACACCTACTTAATGACAGCGAATGCTGAAGATGATGACAAACAGGCCCTTTACACAGAACTCCCCTGGCATACTGCAAACCAAATACAGGTCTTCAAAGTTCCATCCTAGCTGCACGTGGTGGTGCATGCTTGTGATGACGGGGTGGGAAGACAGACTCCTTCAGCGGAGCGCTAGGACTACTGGAGCCTAAGAGTAAACAGAGACTTGATACGTAGTTCTTACCATTAATAACCGGTGTGTAAACAACAATCCCGACCAGGTTTGGGTCAGATACAGTTGTGTCCAGAATAAGGCCTCCAATGCTGAAAAAAATAAAGTTACATAATTCATGGAAGGGAAAGTACTCAGAGTTGCTCTGTACATACATATACCCTTCACTGTAAAATAGAGTTTACACATTTTAAAAACAGTCAAAGGAAAAATATTTAAAGTAAAAATCAACACGAAGAGTAAAAAGTTGGAAACAAAACACGACTTAGGTTACAGCCACAAAAGTCGTGCTGCTGTTACAGTACTTGGGAAAAGAAAAAGTGTGTGCTCTAAATGCTCTAGGGTGCCGGAGGCCTGTGAGACACTGTCAGCCCTGTTCACTTCCAGGGAATAAGACTGGGAACTGATGGTCACTTTAGAGCTTAATTTTAAGTCATTTATCCTATTACTCTTCCAACTTAAAAATTATAAAAAGAATTAAGCTTTTCTATATGAAGCAGCTAAGGCACTAGACGACGTTGGCTCTGCGGGCTGGCGGCTGCTGTTTGCTCTTGGAGACAGCGTCCTGCTCTGCTGTCCAGGGGGGTCCTGAACGCATTATGCGTACTACGGGGTTACGGGCCTGTCCCACAACACCTGGCCAAGGGATGATTTTTTTCATTGTGTTAAAACTAGATATAGTCAGGATGTATTTTATCAGTGGTAATTAAATAGTAATTGCCCCTGGTGTGGTGACACACACCTGTAATCTTGTGGTAGGGAGGTCACGGGAACCTGAGCTATGTGGGGAGTCACAGGTCATCTGACCTCAGAGCTCATCTAGAAAAGTCTAGAAAACTATTTTCAGTATAATACAGTGGTAAGTCCTATACTCTCACTGTGCCTCTGGGACCTGAAGGCTCTTCTGACATTTCCAAAATGATTAATAATTGGTTGACTTCAGTCTGTTGGACTGAGTTATAAGACGTGGCCAGTTCCAATATTCCATGGGATCCCACGGCCTAAATCTTCCAGGAAAATGGTATCTACATGACAACAAAGTGAATTACATGCTTTCACCCAATGGGACTGCCAAAGTATCAGATTGAATGTTCTTACCACCACCTGGTAGTTAACATTAGGAAATCATTATGTTTTTATTACTTAGTAAAATAAAAAAAGTTTTAACGTCCTTACTAAGAAGGTATAGTCTAGCTGGGTACGGTAGTGCACACATGCAATTCCAGCCCTCGGGAGGCTGAGGCAGGAGGACTGCTGTGAGTCTGAGACTGGCCTGGGTTCTGTAGTGAGTTCAAGACCAGCCTGAACTGCCTACATGATCCTGTCTCAAAAACATACAAACAAAATACTATAGACTACCTGAGAAATATTTATGATTCTTTTCTTCTACAGTGCTAGGCACTGAACCCAGGTCCTCATGTATGAGAAAAGCACCCTAGTACTAAGCTATACCCTAAGGCTGAACTATTTAGTAATTTATTTAGTAATTTTGAAAAACAATATATTTATTTGAAGATCAAACTACTTCTTAGTCAAAGAATAAAATCTCCCAGCCAAAATGCATAGATTATGTTATGGATGCACACTTATTAAAAATACATTTTAACATATTTTTGTTACCCAGGTAGTAAAACCTGTTATAGAAAAAAATATAAAATCAAATAAAAAGGAAAAAATAAAAACTAATTCTAGTTACATCAGTCAGGGCTCATACAGTTATTATACTAAGATCAGAGCTACACACACACACACACACACACACACACATATATACAATGGATGTACACAGTATCTGTATCCAGTGGTTCACCAACTACTTTGTTTGCAATTTGGTCCTCATAGAAGCATTTGACAAATCTTGTTTTGTCTGCAAACTCTGCATCAGGTGACAAACCTGACCATGGCCATGCTTCTCAGAAATGCAGACACAATCATCTTCTCCGAAATCCCAGAACAAATGAAGTCTATGAACGCAGGTACCTGTGATGTAATGCGTATGTTAACTGGCTTAACTCTGCTGTTCCATGATACACACGTGTTTCAAAGTATCAGGTGTGCGGGATAAATATAAGCAGTTTTTGTCACTACAATAACAAAGTAGATAAGAAAGCGTGTAATAAAATGTCTGCGGGGCGCATGTATGGCACGGCACACAGCCGTGCCTGCCCCCACACGCTGCAACCTCTCAGCCTTCCTCCTCTCTGACAGCGAAGCCCTCGGGGCTGACTTTGTAACAACGGCGGCGTCCTCACGCATGCACTGCCCAGGTGTACTCGATATCGTCACGTGGATTTTCTTCTTTCTCGGATTTCTCTTCACTGTCAAGGTCCCTATTACCAATCCGACCTCCTGCCACATCGAGTGTATCCCGTAGCCAATGCATTCCATGCTTTCCCTTCTCAGAGTCACTTTTCCTTGGGCACGGTGCTCCTGGCAGGCGAGCTGCCTGGTCCCCAGCCTGAGCACAGCTGTCGCCCTGTCCCTCCCACCATCTCTACAGCTGGACCCTGGTCTGTGGCTCTCACTGGAATCCATCAGGTAAAAGCAATCTGTTTTGCGGAAAGAGCCACCTGCCGTCACAGAATGGGACTATTTACTCCCATGCCACTGTCTGATTTATTTCCACCACTGACAGAGATTTTTTATCAGCTTTAAATGAAAGGGCACGGGAAAGTGCATTTGATGCGATCTTGCCTGCCCAAAAATGTACTTCGTCTTGTCTGATGTGTAACTGTATTTTATGTCCAAAACACTTTTCCTTCCAACTCGGAGGCATCACGCCTGGTGCTGGGATCAAACGCCCTTCACATGTGCCTTCCCGTCTTCCTCTGAGGCTTCGGGGGCTTCTGACGCACTCTTCACCAGCTGCTTCCGCTGGAAGCCACGTCTTCAGTTCCGGGGAATTTCTCCCAGTGATGCCTGGATAATTTTCCGTTTGTCATACGCCTCCTCCTTTCCGCCTCTGTTTTCCACTCTATGTTCCGGGAGAGTTCTCCACCTTTACCTTTCCAACTTTTCTGCTTCTGCTATTTATTTAAATTTCCCAAAGCTCTTCTGCTTTTCGAACCCTCCCCATTCTACGCCTCATCCTTACTCTGTGGGCTCTGCAGGTTCCCTTAGCTCTCTGAGGACGTACGTGGACAGTACGGGAGTTTGCAGAGGTTGTTACCACGCCTGCTGCCTTTTCTGTCCATCTTTCCTCCTGGACACCAAACCCAACTGTCTGATACTCCTGCACTGCCTGCCCTCTCTTCCAGAGCTCTGGCTGTGTACTTGGTGTGCACTGATCTGGTGGAGTGGGTGACCAAGTGTCGCCACACCGAAGAACACTGGGGGGGCCTGCTGTGCCTGGGCTGAAAGACCGAGCAGCGTCAGCCTCGGCAGGTCTCAACTCTGCGCTGCTTAGTTTCGCTAGGGGAGCTGCCCAGTTTCTCTAGGGGCATAAACCTGCCTGCCAGCGCACTATGCACACAGAGGAGTGGGGCAAGTTCTGCCATCCAGGGTGTAGACCTCCAGCTCCTCTTTATATCCTTCAGGGTACTTAACCCGCATCCTGGCCTCCGCAGGTGTCTGTGTTAGCCCATCCACAAAGGCGGAGGGGTGCTCGTGGGGTGCAGGCTGGAGAACGGGGCCGAGTCTGACAGCTCCGTACGTACGCTCCGGCCGGTTTCCTTCACCTCGACTTCCAGGGAGCCCAGGGCCTCTTGCTGGGCCCCTCTCTAGGTTTCTGAGGCTCCAGTCTGCTGGCCCCGACAGCTGGGCAATTTTCCCTTTTCCCTCTCTGCTTGTGTGCTGAGCAACCATCCGTCTGATGCCTTGCTTTTATATGTTAGTTTCTCTCACATGCTGTCTTTTCTGCTTGTCCATCTTTCTGGTTTTATAGCATTTTCATTCTTTTGTAATCATTTAAATAGTTTCAGGGAAGAAGATACACATGTCTTAACTTACTGTATTTAACAGTAAATATATACTCATTTCTAGGTTACTATCTTCACCAGATGTACAATGAACATCTTTTCATGGCAAGAGAAATGCAATTTATTACAATTTATTTAATCAACACCTGACAGCTCTTTAATTGTTCCATTTTAAAATTAAAAGCTCCATATAATGAAGATTGTTGCAACTAAATCTTTTGCATACACCCTTAATTACATAGCGAAGCTTCTCAGTGTCCAGGATATGGAACTTAGTAAATGGCACGTACAGCACGAAGGCTCCCTGATACTTACTTGAGCAGCCTGTTATTCACAGTAAGCAACTTCCTTGTCAGGCTAACACCACCATATCCGAGTTTTACTTATCAGTCTGGGAAGGCTTTGGGCGGGAGGGAAATGGGAACTGGTGGCCCATCCAGATCTCAGGACACTCACTAACATCAGTCACTCCTGTAACTCTGATCCCTTATTACCTGAGCGAACTATGAACTGGCCACATAAAAGGGTTAATCCAAAACAACCACACCTGAACCAGGCAAGCTGCTCCACATGCACACTACAGACACAGATGCAACACGCACACCTGCACACGATGCACTTGGACACTCACCTGCTTATGACCATAGCTGTTATGACCGGCTCCCAGCCTGAGTGCAGGACAGTCCTTGTGGCTGGGTGCTTTGCTGCTATTATAATCCAGATCGGAGTCAGAGCCAAGAAAAAGACACCGACCAATGGAGAGATATAGTAATAGGTCTCTAAAATTTAAAACAAGGGATAACACTTCAGTCTCTTTTCCTCCAAGTAGCAAATCTAAATTATCAACAGTAAAATGTTACCGGGTGATATGCTATTATCAAACATATTAACATGCCTTAAATTTTTGATAAATTTCAAACAAACTAGTACTATAAGGACAGTTTTAAAATTAAATAATATGGTTAAAACACATTAATTAAACAGACATTTACTATGAAATAGCTACGTGGCACACAGCAGAACAGTAACAAGAGAGCTCTAAGAGCAGCAGTGAAAGCTGTCACCCAGCAGACTGCCCAGGTTCCACACTGCTCCTCTCTGCTAGAGGGTGTTGGGAGCCGCGGCCGACACCGGTCGCTTTACTTGGCGGACGTGAGGCCTGTAGAAAGGAGCAAAGCCTGAGCTAAATTACCCCTCCCATCGAGTGAGCCAAGTTGGCGCCTGCTTCCTGCCCCCTGATTGCCCTGGCGACTTAAACAACCCGCTCTGTAAGATAGTCTGCCTAGCAACAACTGATGTTAGCCAGTCAGCCCGCATCGCGCGCTTTGAACTGATTGGCCACTGTTACCCTATAAAAGTGAATGCCTCTCCCGCCACGAGAGAGGAAGCACGAGAGAGATAGAGAAAGTCCACCGGCGAGAAAGGACTGGTGGCAGAGAGGAGGCCTCGCGGGGCCCACGCGGAGACAAATAAAGACAAGGTTGCACACCGCCAGACTTTGTCGTGTGTCTTTCCTGCCGGCCGGGAGCGACCCCGACATTTTGTGGCCCGTACGGGGACTGATCAACCCCGAGACACGGCGGTGGTGTGCAACGCTCCAGCGTGGTGCTGCCGGACAGGTGAGTTGGGGATAAGCCTGGGCTCTGGGTGGCGCGCACCTACAGGGCTTTTAGACTCCCCTCAGGCTCACGCGTAGGTGACGGGTTCTTTAAGTCACACGCGGTGAGTAACAGCCCTTAGAGGTTGAGAATGGGTAATTTACCGAGCGCGGAGGCGCGGCCCTTGGTAAAGGCCCTTAGAAAGCTTTTAAAAGCTAGAGACCTCAGGGTAGGTCAAAAAACACTGGAACTATTCATAGCAGAGGTAGATAGGGTGGCTCCCTGGTTTTTACCCACAGGGCATTTAAACCTGCCGTCATGGGAGAAGTTAGGCGGGGACCTCGCCTCGGCGGAATTGGGAGGCGATATTTCGCCGGCTATTCGCCCCCTGTGGGAAATGATACATGCGTGCCTTGACTCCTATGCCGAGTTGCGCCGCGAATTGTGTGCGTGCGCCGCTCGAAAAAAGCAGAGAGAGGAAAAAGGACCCCCGAGAGCCCTCTGGCGGGGAGGAGATAGAGAGCCATCCGCTCCGCCCTGGAGCTCTTCTCCAGAAGCGGCTCCCCGCCGAGAGGCCGCTACAGGGAACCCTCCCTTCTCTCAGCCGGCACAGGAAGTGACGCCCCGTTCCACTCTGTCGCGACCGCCGTCCTATGACGTTGCGCCGCGGGGCGGACAGTATTTTCATGGGCGGCTACTCTGCCGAGCAGGCTGAGAAAAACGCCGGTTGAGGAAACGGGGGCTGGGGATTTAGCTCAGCGGCATAAGCGCCTGCCTTGTAAGCAGGCAATCGCGAGTTCGATCCCTGGTACCGATAAAAAAAAAAAAAAAACGAAAAAGACCAAAAATAAAAAAAAAATAAATAAATAAAAAATAAAAAGGGGGAGTAAGCCAAGGCCTGCCTCCAAAGGCGCGGTTATCTATGGCATGACAATGGATGGGCCCGGATCTGGTGGTTAGCTGGAACCAAGGCGCAGTTTGTGTTTTTCCGCAGGAACCGGGACGAGAACCACTGTGGGTCCCAGAGAGGTTGACGCGACAAGTCCCTCGACTGAAGATCAGGCCTGTTCCACCAGAGGCCAACCGCAGACCCAACAACAAGATGAGCCCTAAAAGAACTGCAGGACAATCCCTTTTTGGGGAGCCTGGAATGGCTTGCTCCCCTATGTTTTACCATTGTTAGGTCCCCTGTGCTCCTTGCTTCTGCTCTTACTTGTAGGACCATTCTTGCTCCGATGGGTTACATCATTTATTAATGGGCGCCTTGCGGCGGCCCGGCGTCAAGTACGCCTGGTTGCCCATGCGGCCCTGGCAGCAGCCCGTGATGGGCACAATGACCCCCAGGCTTACGCATGGCTCGCTCGACTGGCCTACGACCAGGTCTAGATGTGGCGGGTCTTCCGCATTCCTTCCCTATTGACACCACACAGCAGGGTGGGTGAGTCAGTGACGGGTAAGAGCGTGCCTCCCCAGCACGACTCGACCTAAGCCAGGCCCTACCCCATACTGCACGAAAGCCGCTGGATTACTAGAATCTGCCCAGATCTAGATGCCTCTCCGAGGGGATCACACGGAGGGGCATGAGTGCATGCCTATGTGCATCCAGGTTCCGTCCAGTTCACTCCTGGCCCTGGAAAAAGGACGAGGGTCTCAAGGCCTTGGCGGACCCACGGGCGGCCGACCAGGGTCCAAGCCAAGGGCCTACGGTGGGCCTCAACACAGGGCATAAGCCTCTGCACTCGATCCAGGGCGGGCTGCGATGCATACATTCATTCAAAGTAAATAAAATAGGGGGAGATGTTGGGAGCCGCGGCCGACACCGGTCGCTTTACTTGGCGGACGTGAGGCCTGTAGAAAGGAGCAAAGCCTGAGCTAAATTACCCCTCCCATCGAGTGAGCCAAGTTGGCGCCTGCTTCCTGCCCCCTGATTGCCCTGACGACTTAAACAACCCGCTCTGTAAGATAGTCTGCCTAGCAACAACTGATGTTAGCCAATCAGCCCGCATCGCGCGCTTTGAACTGATTGGCCACTGTTACCCTATAAAAGTAAATGCCACTCCCGCCACGAGAGAGGAAGCACGAGAGAGATAGAGAAAGTCCACCGGCGAGAAAGGACTGGTGGCAGAGAGGAGGCCTCGCGGGGCCCACGCGGAGACAAATAAAGACAAGGTTGCACACCGCCAGACTTTGTCGTGTGTCTTTCCTGCCGGCCGGGAGCGACCCCGACAAGAGGGCTTACCTGACCATTGCTCACTCCCTCTCCACTGCTGCTCTGCCTTCCTAGAGAGGGAGAAAACTCCTCGCTGAGCGTGGGCATGGCCATTTGTCTTATTTATAGACATGATTTATGCCATCTCTGAACAACATTTTAATTGGCACTCACATCGGTTGTGTGTGCGCGTCAGAACTGTTCCAGAAGCACAAGCACGCCTGAGAGGGGGACGAAGTGAGATGAGCCCTCCAACAGTCCGCGGGACAAGCCTGCAGCCGAGGGAGTCACGGGGCAGAACACTGAAGGAAGGAGCTATCGGGAGGGCACTTGGGAACTGAGCCACAGCTAGCAGCGCACAGCACAACGCTTCACAAAGGGCCCAAGAATCACCAGGGAGGTGTGAAGTCCAAAGTGCCAAGTTTACACAGGAGGTCAGTGCAGAGCTGAGCCCTGCAGGGCTCCTCATGGCCGGGACAGCGCAGTGCAGACCCTGCCTCAGCGGCAGGGCTCGCCCAGAGCAGCATCAGCTATGCACCTGGCCTAGTAGTGTGACTCTGAAGCAGGCATCCTGAGCCCATGCTCATCTGGACGTGTAACTGCCCACAAAAATCAAGTCAACATTCTTACAGAAAACAAACAGAAACAGAAGCAGAGACTGAACACTTAACAATTACCAGACTCGGCCAAACACAGAGTTTGGAATATTTGAGCCTACTGAAAAAATCTATGCCATTTATTTACTGTAGAAAGTTCACTTATCTCACAAAGTTTTCAAATTTTTCAAGTGACCTTTACAAAACTAATAAGTTAAATATATAAATTTAGTAACAAGTTTTTAAAAATATTCAAATAATTATATGCAAATTTGGTTAAGATCTCTCTTTAATGATCACAAGAAAAATCAATTATAAATTTAAAAAAGGAATTAAATATGGGTAAGTTACAAGTATATAAGTATTCACTGCCTCTTTAGCATAAAGCTATTAATTTCATGCGTTTGATTTGCAAATATTTTTATACTTAATTCTAAATCTCCCTATGATTCAAAGTTATATACACTTTATTTGAACAATTATATCTTCTCAAAGCATGTTTTGGTGATACTATTTTAGCTGACCAAAGTTTTACTATCAAGATTTTAGCCCAGATAGTCCTGGGATTCTTCCTGATAACTCTATTATATCCTGTGTTTAGTAAGGACATTATAAATTAAAGATAGCATTGATCGCATGGTCCTTATAGCCTGGTCATAAAGTTAAATGTCACATTTTTCTGTTATATCATGGAATTCTGTAAACCTTGCTCCAACTCTTATTTTTGATTGAATCTCTTAGATTCCTAAAATGTTTGTAACCAGGGTGTTGCTATATAGTTCAGGCTGGTCCTCAATTCACTATCTATCCCCGGCTGGCCTCAAGTTCACGGTAATACTTTTGCCTCAGCTCTCAAGTGCTGGAAATTACAGGCATGTGCTACCGTGCCTGACTAGATTCTTAAAGTACCTGACACTCTTCCACCTATGATTAAAGGTATTTGGCATAGAAACTGAAAAATTTCACCTTTTCCCATCAGATAGAAATAATCATTTATTACGATACTAACAATAATATATAAACATATCTTGTATTCATGCCTGTCTGGATTTGCCATCACATTCAAAATTAAACTGACAAAAACTGTTTTTACATTTTCTTCCATTTAAAGAAATATGACTAATGTTACATTTAGTGTCACTTTTGCCATCATGTTTTACAAGATGAAAAAATGTTTATTGAATGGATTCCCAGGTCTCGTAAACCATTAGATAATGGGAAGTAACATCTCGAACAAGCATTCCTACTTCCTAGAATAATTAGTTTCAATAATCTCTCTGTTGGACAACAGAAAACTGTAAGCACTGAACCACCAAACACAAAGGAAAAGAAATGTCCTGCCCATTCAGTTTGCCTCAGGATTTCATGCTCAGGTGAAGACAGGAAGACCAGGCCAGATTTGAAAGAAGTTACCGCACTCGGGAGGCTGAGGCAGGAGGATTACTGTGAGTTCGAGACCACCTGGGCTACCAAGTGAGCTCAAGGCCAGCCTGAACTGCATAGAGACCCTGTCTCAAAAAGACAAAAAGAAAAAAAGAAAGAAAAAAAGAAAAAAAAGAAAGAAAGAAAGAAGAAGAAAAAGTCACCCTCAACCTCTGATCTCTGGGAAAACATCTCACATTGAAAAGGCACCTGCCGCCCCACACTCAAATCATTGCCTTGTATTTTCAAAGAAGAGAAAACATTTCACAGTGAAGAAACTACTGAGTAGATAGTTACATGACCCCAGAACGCTCCTAGATGTGTGCCCAAGAGCACCAAAAACACATGAACGTCAACAGTCATACACACATGTTCACAGCTGCACTGTGGGTTACAGCCTAGAGGGAAGGAACCCGGCTGTCCGTCAGATGGTGCCTGGATAAACCAACGGTACTGAATATCCACGCAACAGAGCCTTGTTCAGTCACACGTCAATCCATACAATGGGACAAGATTGCAATTGGTAAGATGAAGCGGTGACCCACGCTACAACACAGAGAGCCTTGAGAACACTATGCTACCTGAAAGGGGCCAGGCACCAAATGTCGCACAAGTGTGGCTTCATTTACAGGGAATTTCCAGAGCAGGCAAAAGCCACAGAAAGGAGATTCGTGGTCGCAGGAGAGGGGGTGGATGGGGTGAGCAGCACTGCTAAGGGCACTGGGTTCCTCCCGGGGCAAAGGCAATGCTCTGGATTAGGTCACGTGATGGCTGCACAGCCCTATGGCTGTACCCAAACCAACAAACTACTCACGTTAGAGCGTGCGTGGTATATGGCTTCAGGATGCGCGGATTTTTAAAAGTCTAGTGATGGAAATAGAGGAGGGAGGAGGTACTGCATTAGTCAGCTTTGCTGTCACCGGGACCAGGCACCCAACAGCAGCACTGGAGAGGAGGAGAGGTTTGCCTGGCTCTGTTTCCAGTGCGATTCAGTCCACACTCCTTGCTGGCTCCAGGGCAGAACAGCACGGCAGGGGGCTGGCGGAGGAGCGCTGAGCCCACGGCAGGCAGCCAGCAAGCAGAGCGGGAGTGAGCGGGCGGGACCCACCCTCCCGCCCGGGCCCACTGGGAACCCAAGACTCCTGGGGGATATTTCAGGTCTAAACCAGAACCATCCATATTTGTTAACAATTCCAATGCCAAGGTCAAAGACATATATACAGAAAAAGAGAAAACATACAGCAAAAGAGGAAAGGTTTGTATTTGGTGAATGTAAGTAAAGGATATTCAGGGGTTTTCCCACTATTTTTATTTTTGCAACTATTTTATAAATATAACATTATCTCCAAATAAGTTTCTTAAATACTAAAAGGAATTCGAAAACTAAGATAAAACCAAAATGCTCAAGCTATAAATGTGTTCTATTTCACTTTGATGTATTAGAGATGGCATAAAATTAAAGAATTACTTTTAGAAAACCACTAATGACACAATTGGTACGAGAAAAATGTCCAATTCAAAGCCAACTATGAACTTCTACATCAATATTAAAACAAATTTTGGGTGTAATGGCCACGGAGACATGGAGAAGCTGCAGGTGTCACCTTGTGCAAGCACAGGGGCTCCGCAGATGCAGCTATATCAGGGATTAAGGGATGAGACTCACACCCGACATTATGTATTTGTGTGAACCCTCAATGTAACCAGAGGGGTCCTTGTAAGACGGACACAGGACAAGACCAGGCTACAGAAGAGCAGATGATGATGTGACACGAAGTGTAGACAGCAGTAACGTGACTGGGACCGAGGAGCACCACAGCCACCCGAGGTGGAAAGGTACAGGATGGACCCTCCAGCCTGAAGTGGGGACCCTTCACCCCTGCCCCAGGATCAGTTCTCTCGGATCATTAGGCCTCCAGCCTCTGGATGCTAAGAAAATACATTTCCGCTGTCTTAAACTGTAGCTTCTGGGCTAAGTTGTTACAGTAAGGGAGTGTGAGTACAGAACAGGTCAGATGTTTAGCTCTGTGAGCCCAGTAATTGTCCACCGTGTCAGTGCTCATTTGGTGCCACCAGCAAACAAGCAAAGCGGCCCAGCGGCTCCACCCCACTTCCCTGTCAACCCGGGCCTGCTGTGCAATCCATGCCTTCACCTCCTACTGCATTCTCAGGGACATTTTTCAACTACTATTATATCATTTCATTAAGGGCATTCATTACTCCCCAACTTCTTCAGAAACAGCTACAGTGAGTAACAAGTTTAATATATTCGCTATATCTGTCTGGACCACAGTCAGTACACTGCACAGTACACTGCAATTTTTTCTAGACACCCATTAATAACCATCACAATTTCTCAGGAAGCGGATATTGTAGAAATCACTGTACACTAAGGGATGTCAGAGCAGTGACACCCGTTTAGAGTCATTTCCATGCTACTCACAGTGGCACATCAAGGCAGTATGGGCTTGAGTGACTGGGGAATGACCAGGCAGCATTCTCTGTGGCCTCACGGGGCTGACATACCCCAGGTGACCACTATCACACTTTTGCTGTAACTAAGCAACAGTCTTAACAGTAACCTTGAAGAGCAAGAAATCAATTGGTTTGCCTCTCAGATCTTGACTCAAGAGAAAAACTGATAATTCCTTCAAATCAATAAATATGTACATTAAGAATTACATAGCCATGTAGCTATAAATACTTCAAAAAGGATTTTTTAAAAACCCTTAAAGTTATGCAAACATGAAGAAAAGGCTACAATTTTGTGTATGGTGCTTTCATTACTGGCCCAATTTGAATTCTAACAGTTTTAAAGATTCCTGGACGTTACAGATGGCTGTGTGAGCACACAAATGCCTTTGTATTTTCTCTGCAAGTCACACGAAAGCATACTCTAGGCCTTAGGGTTCTACTTCCCCCTCTAGTCCCACCTGAAATAGATCTTTCCTAGCCACACGCTGCTGTTCTTTTTCCTCATTCTGATACTAATCTCGAAGCCTTCCCGCCCTCGGCAGACACCTGCCATGCCGCCCAACACTGCGCCCCCACCCAAAGGACTGCTGGTTACAGTCACCGTGTCAAAGTCATTCAGAGGCCATCTGCCCTCCAGCTCTCGTGCACACATACAGCACTTTCTTCATCACAATAATTAGGGCATTTTCAAAAGGAATGATGTGTTACAGTGCTACTTATTTAAAATCTTCTGTGAATGGCACTATAGGATGCTCCAAAGAAATTAAATGAATAAAATGAAAACATTTTATTTAGAAGTTTATCTTCTCCAAAGGCCAGGTAGTGTATTTATACAAAAAGTCATAACCACTGGCCAAACATAAAGAATGTCTTAAGAGAAGCATCAGTAAAATGCAATGGAATTCAGAGGGGAGGAAAATCATCCAAGATTAGGAAAATGTATAAACTTATTACACATGAAGATCCTAACTGGCCTTGATGGGAAGGAGAAGAAGGGTTGAGGGAAGATGGGTGCAGGCATCAGCGACTGGACTGAAGACAGCAGAAGCTGGCAGGAGCTTGAAATCAGCTTCTCTCCGACAGGCAAATCTTAACTCTGTTCATAAGCCACAGAGTTGTTCTGAGTGACTGCAAAACAATGTGGGTTTGTCTGTTTGGGTCTTTTGTCCTTCTCTCTCCATTAGGAAAAGCCGAGGTGAATGGGGAGACCTCTGTGATGAATCAGCTGTCAGAGCTCAGCATGTCTGAGTGAGAGCAGCAGAAAGGCAGCACAATGCCCCGAGGAGAGTTGCTCAGAATACACAGAGTCACCTGGGAATACGGCCACCCGAGCGAGCGTTCTCTCCGCTGCACTGCAGATGTACCAGGCGCATGACACGGGGACTAGAGTCAGGCCAATCCCACGCACCGTTTTCCGGAGTCGATCCCGCTCCCTTTTTGTGGTAAGGGCACCTGAACTTGGGTCTCAGCGAACTGCCAGTAGCCCTCACGCTGCACCTAAGATCCCTAGATACTGATCACACATGGATGCCACCTGGTACCTGTGACCTGCACCTCCCACTTCCGCCCCACTCCTGCCTTGCTCCCTGTAGTTATTTTCTACTTTGTTTCTACATATCTAACGTTTTAAAAATTCCATATATAAACGAGATTATGTGGCATTTTTTTTCCTGCATCTTGCTAATTTCACATAACACAATGCCCTATGGGTTCATTTGTGGTACTGTGAATGGTGGATCTCCTTTTCACGATTAATATTCTACTGTGTATGTATATGTGTATCACTTCTGTATCCACTCACCTACTGCCAGGCACACGGGTTGTTTCTGTGTCGGTATTGTGAGGACATCGAAGTGCATGTGAGAATACAGATGTCTCCACCAGGCACTGATTTCATTCATTTCCAAAAGAGGAATTTGCTGGGTCTTATATAGTGGTAGTTCCATTTATATGTGCTTGAACTTCCCAAAACACCAACGCACACTGCCACCAACCACACACAGACATCCTCCTGCACACTTCCACACACGTGGCCTCCCAGGCAGGTGGACGCGAGCACTCCCTGAAGGAAAACTTACATTTCCCTGGCAATTGAAGGCCGGCCCTTCTCCTGTGCCTGTTTTATGATGCTAATGGAAACGGGGTTTTCTTGACTTCATTTTTAGAGGTCTTCATTAGTGTAAAGAAATGCAGCTGACTCTCTGTCCATCGGTCCGTATCCTGTGGCTCTGTAGATTCATTTGTTCTGACGCACAGGTTGTGACACACAGGATCACAGCGCCCGCGAGGAGGGGCGCCCTCCCTGTCCTTTCCACTTCGGTGCCTTCCTTTCGTGCTGCACTGACCCCTCGAGCCAGTGCTCCTGGTGCCACAGTGAGCAGCGGTGCCGGTGCCGACAGCGGGTTGTCAGCCTGGGCCACTTCTTAAAAAGCTTTCAGTTCTTCCCCATACTTTAGACTTTTGGTGCTGTCAGCTTTTTTTTTTTAAAGGTCTTGATCATTTTGAGAAACTGTCCTTCCATATCTAAATTATCCAGGGTTTTAATCAAGGAAAGATGCTGAAGCCAGGGGCAGCAGCACATGCCTGTAACCCCAGCACGATGGGAGGCTTAAGCAGGAGGAGGCCAAGCCCACCATGGTCAAACTAGTGACCTGAGACTGCCTTAAAATAAAAAAGGACCAAGGATGTAGCTCAGTGGGAGGGCCCGGGCTTAGTCTCTGGTAGTCACTTAAGAAGAAAATGACGCTGAGCTTGGTTGGACCCCGTTCCAGCGCTCGTGAGACACGCCGGCCGCCTTTCTGTGCTGTGGTGCGCCACGCTGACAGGCGCTGTGGCAGCAGCCCCACTGTGACGCAGCCCCGTGGGCATGCCGCTCGGGGTTCCGAGGCAGTTCACAGAGGTCATCACAGCTACGCTCATCAGAGCTACTGGCCTACAGTTTTCTTGCAGGGTCTTTGGCGACGGTGTCAGCATTATGTTGGCCCCATAAAATGAGTTTGGAAGTATCCCCTCTAGTTCATTCTTTGAAAGAAGGAGGCTTAGTTTCCGGAATGTCTGGCAGAACTCAGCTGTGAAGCCATCTGGCCCCGGGATTTTCTGGCGGGAGGTTTTCCTCGTCTACTTCAATCTCTCTTTCACTGCTTTGTTCAGTTGCTCTAGGTTTCCCTGACTCAGCCTTGGTAGAGGATGATTCTAGGAACCGACCCCTCCGCTGGGCTCTCTCATTCACTGGTGTATAATTGTTTATAACAGCCCTTCCGATCCCTGCTGTTTCAGATGCATCCACTAAACATTTCTGCTTGGTCAATTTTGTTCTGGGGAAAACCAACTCCTCATTCTGTTAAGTTACAGGTTTTCTAATTCCTTTATGTCTATGCTTCATTATCTCCTTCCTCTTACTAACCACGAGCTGACTTGCTCTCTGCTACGTTCTTTAGGTGAGTCCTGGTTGTCTGCGCTCTCTGTCCTTGAATGGAGGGACTGACAGCCACCAACTGCCCTCTTGGCACTGCCTTTGCTGCAGCGCGTAGGTGTGGTACGCTTCCATTCTCATTCCTCTCCGGGTGTTTTTTTTTTTTTTGCTTCTCTTTTATCTTTCTGTTTGACCGCTGGTTGTCTGGGCTCCTGTTTGGTTTCCACAGACTTCTGCACTCACCAGGCTTCCTCTTGGTACTGACTGCTGGTTTCACACCGCCAGGGTCAGGTAAGACACTTGATACGATTTCAGTCTCCTCAAATTAGCTAAAATTGTTTTGTACCATAAGATACAATTTGATGAGAATGGTTCATGCACATTTGAGAACAACTGGTTTTGAGCTACTGCTGAATGGAAGATTTCATGTACATCTGCTAGGTCTGTTTTAACCTAGAAGTACAATGTCCCCTTACTGATTTTCTGTCTGGATGATCTACTGATTGCTGAAAGTGGGCTACTGAAATCCTGTACTATTATTGTATTTCTGGCTATTTCTCCCTTCAGATCTGTTAACAATTACTTTATATATTTAGGTACACTGACACTGGGTGAGTATATGTTTATAATTATTGCAGCCTCTTGAATCTATATATAGGATAATAAACTTTATAAGGTCTTATAAGAAATGAATATGATGCTGGAAAAATAAAAAGAAGGTGGAGGGATGGGGAAAAGAAGAACTGCAATGTGTGATCACATGTACCGATTCCCACATGGAATGGAATCATTTTGTACTGTATACAGACTAACGAAAGAAAAAACTGTTATATGCTCTTGATGAGTTGATACAAGACTTTTCCTGACATCTAGTTCCAATACACAGTTTCTACAACCAAAGCCTAGAACTACCCAGTGGTCCTTCTCTTTACCTTTAGATTGCTAGTGTTTTCACTATCCTTTGTTTCTAAGAGCTAGCCTCGGCCAGAGGAATGGGTCAGGGAAGTTAAGCTTGCCTTTTCCCTGTCTGCCTTCAGGGTGAAGACAGTAGGCACCAACCCGGTCGTACGAGGCCCCCTAGTGCTCAGGACGCGGAGTTTCCGCAGTCCCCACACAGGGAGACTCGGAGGGCTCCCCTCCCGCGCCCCCAACAGTTAGAACAGCTGCGGCACCGCCTCTCACCCGCTTGTAGAAAATTCCACGGCAGGCACCAGAGGTACGGATGAAATGTAAAAGACCTATTCTAATTCACCTTGAATTACTCTGAGCCAGCTTTCCAAGGACAAGAAAATGCCTGGAAAATCCTAAGCGATATTTAACAATATTATTATTTTTCAAAGTAATGGTAACGTTACATTTTACTTTGTTTACATTGTTTACTCCTTGATCTAAGCTATTACTACATCGCTATGTAACACTCAGAATATTTAAAGGTTTAAACAACAAAACAGTATGATTAAGTCCTTTATAAGGAGGGTGTACCATCTTATGCAATTTTTAAAAGAAAATTTGACAAAGTCAGTACACATTATTTCCCTCAACAGCCGCTCCACCTCCTAAAATTCCACTGCGCTTCATCTGCACATTATAACTACTATCGTATTTCTTATAAGGATGTCCTTCAGTGCCATTCTCTTTCTTATCACTATGTCTTCCTTGGCATTTAGGGACGGGCTGGGCAGCGGGCTCTGAATGACCCCCTGGGAATGAAGCCCCCAGACTGTGGACAGGGCACCTTCCCTTCTCATGAGCCTGCTGCCCCCTCACTTCCGGGGTTCCGAGAACAGCACAGAGCTGCCTTCCTCTGAGCGCTGGGGAGAACTCTTCCTCCTCTTCAGTCCTCCTTCCCACCTAACTGGTGGGACTGGGGAGGGGCTCTGGACCCTGACTCACGCTTCTCTCTGGGATGCGGACCACTGCTGAGTCTCCCCGCACCAGTGAGCTCGAAGCTGGCTGTGGGGAAGAGGACCCAGGGCCCAGCCCTGTGCCTGAGAGTCAGCGGGTGAAGGACAGACACGCAACACTCCCTGGCACCAGCCATAATCTATGTGTCAGTCTCCAGCTTCAGCATGTCTTCTAGTTGTAGGATAATTTAGAGAACGGAAAATGCCTGACCAATTTATCATCCCAACAACAGAGTGGGTTTAAGATGATCTCTTTCATAATTCATTTTCTGTGCTTTAAACATTTTTTTGAGTGCTAGAATCTTGAGCATCACCCTGCATACACCTGAACATACATCATCGTTCTTCATGCGATGACAAAGGCCAAGATCCATGGGACCAAGGTCTTACGTTTAGGTCAATGACCATTTATTGTCCTATACTCTACCTTAAGTGGATGCATCTATATCTTTTAAATAAAAAATAGTTCCCTGAATATACATACCAAGTCTAACTGGATACTGCTTTTGTGTCATTTATTAAATAACGTAAGACAATTTAATACACTAAATTAAAGTTTTTCTTGGTCCTGACCAAAGAAATGATTCCACGTGGCAGGTTAAAGCCCTTTCCTTAGCTCAAGAACAATATCTGCCAGCTGTGGTGGCATTCATTTGAAATCCCAGCTATCAGAGAGGCAGAGGCAGGAGGACTACAAAGTCGAGGTCAGCTTGGCTAACTAAGACTCTGCCACACTAATATAAAAACGGCCAGGGATGGAGCTCAGTGGCAGAGCACTGGCCTCGCATCACAAGATCTACTACCAACACACACGAAAACAAACACACACCTGAAGGGTACTGAATTTGAAGGAGGTCTCAGGCACAATTTCCTCCTGTACTAGTGACTGAGCCCAGGCATGCTAGGCAAGTTTTCTACCACTGAGCTAGACACCCATCCTAGTACAACACATTATTTTAAAGTGTACCACAAATCTGTATAAAATTCATAAAAATGTATCAGGATATCTGAATAAAGGATTCTGTTTGGCTTGGCTTGTAAATTATCTTATTCTTTTTCCTTATTTTCTTTCTTAGTGTGACATCTAAAAGGAAAAAATGAAAGCACAACTAACATCCAGCATTTAGCCAATGCTCACACATCATATTCATTCAGTACCAATAGCCGTCCTCAAATTCACATTTGCATTCAAATAGTCCCACAGACTCTGTAAATTCTGTCACTATGCATCAGGAATTACTGGTATATGACAACTCCCCCTGCACAAACTTGGTCCGTTTCTGATGGGGGACACAGTATTGGTGAATTCCAAGTACCACCATAAACTTATACTCTTTCATAACTTTGCAGGACACAAAACGCAACAACACAGACCAACTCCTGGCTGGCCGTGCTTTCAGAAGAGCAAAGATCATGGACAGACCTGTGTTCAAGCTTTCTACCAGTGATTATGTGGGGCCAGATCATAGAATATCTGGGAGCCTCAGTTTTCTTAATATGAAGTTACAGATGAGAACCCTCATTTTATAGAGTTATAAACAGGAAAAAAAAAAAAACCACATGAGACCCACAACACACAGCAGGTGTGTAAAACATTATATATTGTTCCAATCAGTCCCAACCACCACTGTCAAACAGATGGGTGTCACCATTGGCTCATGGTCCTGCTGCAAAAATATTTACACAAAAACTTTGGATATATAATTTAGTTTCAAGTCAACTTACCTAGACAGGAGTACAAACCCTGACTTATCCAAGCTAATATGGCGAGGGTTATAAGGTCACCAAAGCTGGCGGCAATGGGTGTAGCAACATTATCAGGATTTATGCCAGTCTTCTTTGAACCAACAATAACACCAACCATTATTATTCCTAGAAGAAAGAATGTTCATTACTCTTGATATTAAGATTCAAAGAACATCAGTACCTCAGATACTAAGACACACAGGGTAGAGGAATGGCTCTGGTTAGACTGCCTGGACAGGCTCATTACATAAACAAACCCTTCCCTGCTTTAGTGTGCTGGCAAAGCCCTTTCCAACTAACTCCAAGTGGAAATCATAGAAGAACGGAAAAGCTCAGTGTTGCATCTAAAGAACTGAATACCACTGTGGATTTTTTTTTTTTTTTTTTTGGTTTTTTTGAGACAGGGTCTCTCTATGAAGTTCAGGCTGGTCTTGAGCTCATTTTGTAGCCTAGGCTGGTCCTGAACTCAATGATTCTCCTGCCTCAGCCTCCTGAGTGTTGGGATTACAGGTGCGAGCCACCACACGTGGCTTGTGAAATTTTATGAAAGCTAAAATTTCCAATTCACTAATTTGCATGCCTTAGATAATATATGTGTGTGTATTAGGTTCAGAGACTTAAAGATTAAAGAAAGGTGAGTCATATTTATATGCATAGCAATTGAGAAGACCAACAAAAACAGATTTGTTCACATATGGCAGCTAGAAGTGCTTGCTTTGTTTTATTATTAAGTGTTGAAGGATTAAGAAGCAGGAAGTAATTAAATTTTGAACAGTGGAGTCCAAGAACACAAGAAATAGTCTTTGTAAAAGTGCTTTTTTGTTGTTTTGTTTTGTTTTTGTTAAGTTGTTTTGCTTTTGTCGTAATGGATTTTCAATCCAGGGAGTACTGAGCTATATTCCCAGCCCATCCCGCCTTCCAGGACAAGGTTCTGCTGAATTGGCCAGACTGCCTCAAATTTGTGAATTTTGAGCATTAGCCTCTTGAGCAGCTGGGATTACAGACTTATGCCACCCCATCCAGCTAAAAACTATGCTTTAAACCTCAACTTTCGGCCTCTAAAACCTGAAACAAAGTAACAGAGGATGAAATAGTGACTCTGTAGTGGCACTTTTAAATCCTTATTTTCTTGAATCATATTAAGGGGAGAAATACAAGCTTGTGTCCATACCCAGTTATATAGACCTGACTCCTGCCAGCATATCCACTAAGAAGATGCACTACAGAGAAAATTGTAAATGTTTAGTTGATTTATGTACAAACTGTAAGTCAATAAGAAACCTAAATTAGCTATGCAAAAAAATTAACAGAATCATGCTGTACTTTTAGAATAAAAATGTCCATGTACGTTTCTGATTCCTACATACTAAAGTTATAGCTACTGTAACTAGCTAACTGGGGTTCTGGGGAGTAGAGTTTAAGTTTTGCCTAAGGTTATACTGTTCATGAGTCTAGACCAGTGTTTTTACTGTATCCCATAAATCCCATAAATTCTATAAACCCAGAATTTTGTCTTGGGTCAGCTATGTTTTGTATCTTTTACTCTGGAATCTTTTTCAATTGCTGGACTTTCCTTTTTCAACATATCATTGCAAAAATAGAGAAAAAAAACCAACAGAATAATAGTTTTAAAAATATACTATGCTATGTGATAGTCTGACAATCGTAATGTAATGTAATTGTAATGATGACAGAAACTTTTTCCCCAAAATCAGCACATTTAACAATCTGTGTGGGAATTTCTCCAGGATAGTGGCTATCACATCTTCTCAGCTGAATGCAAGTATTTCACATGCAGCACAGCCAGGTGGAGAGAGCTGAGAGCCAGAAACCTTGGGTCTGAATTTTGGTTCTGCAGCTGACCAACTGATGCGACTGCCCGCCTGTCTGGACGAACTTCCTCCCCAGCTGCCCATAGGTTTAGCAGGTTAAAGAGCCAGGTCATCATAAAACCAGAACACATACTATTCAAAGCAAACAGCTTTAAACAAACATACAGCATTTTAACACTGGGATATTGTTGTTTTTGAGATGAGGTTTTGCTGTGATGGTCAGACTGGTCTTGAAGTTATTGTCTTCCCAGGATTGCGTAGAACTTGTAGCAATCCTCCTGCATCAGACTTCAGAGTGCTGGGATTACAGGCACACATTATCACACCTAGTTTTTTTAAAAACTAAGTTTTTTGACAGTTTTGAAAATCCTAGGCATTTCAACACTTGCTAGACTAAAAACCTGTATGTATGCATACATATATTTATTTTTGAGACAAAGTCTTGCTTTGTAGTTCAGGTTGGCCTTGAACATACAATGTAGTCCATGCTGGCCTCAGTCTCTTGTGATCCTCCTGTTTCAGAATCCTGAGTGTTGGGATTACAGGTGCACTGCCATGGTCAGCTTATACTGAAAAATTTTAAAATACTTTCTAAATGAAATCAGATGAAAATTTTAAGATACTTTCTAGATGAAATCAGAAAAATAAAAACAATAATAATGATGTTTTTAAAATTTCCAAAAATAAAAATAAACAAAAAAAAATTTTTATTAAATAAATATATGAAACTAAATCACAAAGACAGCAGAAGTGGGCCTATAAACAGGGTATGTATCCTATAACAACTTTTTTATTTTATCAGAAATTCTATTTTCCAATAGTTTACCTAAATTTTGCTTAGGCAGTGCTAACTCCATTCAACTCTAATAATTCTATGTAAAGTCAAACTGCCCTTGATATTATTTAAATACTAAAATAAAATGCTTGGGAATATTTCAAAAGTCACCTAAATTTGATAAGAATTCACTAAACTCCCAAAATCTAGCTAAAAAGTAAGCTCCACTGTAAAATCACCTGGCAAGAGAATTTTCCATTTTTTAGCTTTGCTGATGATAAAAAAAGAAGGCAAGAAGACTGCAGTTATAAAATCAGAAGAGGGGCCGGGATCTAGCTCAAGTGGCTTAAGTGCCTGCCTGGCAAGCGTGAGGTTGTGAGTTTAATCCCCAGTACAAAAAAAAAAAAAAACAAACCCAAAAACAAAAACCAGAAGAGCCAGTCTTTCTGATTAGGAGCCCATGGTGAACCAGCTGTCTGGTGCAATGCTCACATGGGTAAACACAGAGATAACCCCACTGAGAACCCACTTGAAGTTCGGTCCTACTGCCAACAACAAGCTGTCCTGGATGAGGTCAGACCTTCACTGCCACAGAGAAAAGAAAGCATTTTTTTCCCAAAATCTGACAGTTTTAACAGAGGGACTGCTTTTGAAACTCAGAATTCTCGGAACACTTGTTACTCACAAGATGAGCCAGTAAGTCCCTAAACAGTTTCCAGAAAGGATTTTCCCAATCATCTGGCTCACAGAAACAAACAAATGTCTCAGCTGTTTTTCTGATTTTACTGGGGGAACATTCAGCCTCAGAAGGCCAGTTCTAGGGAACACCATAAAAGTCTGGGATGACCTTCTTCTCTTTTAATCATGACCAAGTATCACTTAAATAAAGTCACTATCTTGAGAAATAAATTATTTAAAAATAAAAGCCTCGTGAAGCGTGCTTTAGCCTATAACCTCAGTAATCAGGAGGCTGAGGCAGGAGAAGTGCTGCAAATTCTAGGCCAGTCTGGAACACAAAGGCAGATGCTGTCAGCAGAGAGAGGGAGACGGAGAGGAAGGACGGATGCTGGGCTGCGGAGCAGGCAGCTAACCACACACTCACCCTGCAGAAGAGACGCAATGAAGGCAGTCGCCACGCTGCTGGAGCACAGAAGTACGGAATGATCGAGGTAATACTTTCCTTCGGGAATCCAGCCCAAAATAACTGCTGCCACAGCTGCTAGAAAGCCAACTACTGTAGCCTGAACCTAAATATAAAACCAGGTGAATTAGAAACTTTCAATGCATTTACGCATTTACGTTTTCCCATGTAAACACTCCCTACAGGAGGGAGGAGAAAGCGCGGCCGTGGTGACCGAGCTGCTCCAGCTTTCGCAGCAGCCCTGTGGGTGCTCTGGCGGTCGGGTGGCTGAGACAGTGGGCTGGCCCTGGCACTCCAGGTGGTGGCTGAGCAAACGGCCTGCACCAGACCTCACAGGGCTCGGCCTGCAAGCAAGGGCTGCGCTGCCGCAAGGCTGATGCTGGCACCTTCCAGGTGGGCCGCTGGCTGACATCTGTGAACCTGGCGCCTGCGTGGTTGGGGTTTTTGGTTTCTGGTGTCTTTTATAATAATGGGCACTGCTCACACCTGCTAGCCGCAGGCTCTGCCGTGCAGCTCCATGCCAGGCCTCTTTTCTTTTTGTTTCTAAGGCAGGATCTGGCTGAACTGTCCCGGCCAGCCAGGAACCCAGGAACCTCCTGCCTCCCGACCTGGTGTCTGGGATCACAGGCATACACCTCCAAGCCTAGGTCCAGCCAGAACTCGCTCAGATTCCACTGGGTACCACGCACAAAGCTTTGTGTGGGCCGCAAATCTATTCCTGCTCCAGGGTTGCTGATCACTGGAGACAGAGATGTCCAAATGTGACCTCACGGTCAGATACAGTGGTGCAGGCCAATGCCTTGGGAGGCTGAGGCAGGGACTTTCACAGCATGTCTACCCTTCACGGCCAGGAAGAGGCATAAGTTCAGGCCCTGCCCACACTCCTCTGCTTGACAAGCTGAGGTAGGAAGTGCTCCAGGGAGAAAATAACCTTTCCCGAAGCCCACCACCACCCTCCATCTTCTCTTCCTCTTGCTCCTGTCTGCTGGTAACTGGGCTCCGGCCCTGCGGCCTCCCTGGCTGGCACCACTGGGTCTTGACAGCCCTGGCTGGCTTCCGTGGTCTTCACACAGCCAAGGTGGAGGAGGCAGACACAGGCAGGCATCGGCCACGGACAAGCAGGACCAGAGAACTCCCAGCCCCTCTAGCAAGCATCAGGAGCAGTTTTGGGAGGAAGGATGACAAGAGAAAGGAGGAGACTAGGAGTGGAAGGCAAGTTAAAGGCTGACAGGGAGATTGTTAGAATGATCTGAGGAAGAGTTTACACACACCCCATCCTACATCATAAGAGGTCAGGGTATTTAAACCAAGCATGGTGGTGGTGCACTCCTATAATCCCAACACTTTGGGAGGCTGAGGCAGGAGGGTTATAAACTGAAGGTTGGCCTGGACAACTTAACGACTTAGTGAGACCTTGTCTCAAAATTTAAAAATAAGAATTAAACAAAGCATTGGGGATGAAGCTGTGCAAGGCCCCAGGTTCCACCCTTCACCCCAATTCAGGGAAGTGGTGCCACAGTGGGCTGTTTGCATTATTAGTGCTCTAAAAGGTGAGCCACTGCTGGTAAAGGGCATTTAAAGAGCAGCAGCAAACATATTGTCAGAGCTGTGATTTTAGTGCCCTCTGGGTCCCTGCCTCAGTATTTTCATTCCACCTCTGCATGGATTCTTCCTGTGCCAGCTGAATAGGGTCTTCAGTTTCTCTCGTGTACTAGTGTGATTTAAAAGTGAACAGAAAGGCCAAGTAAGCGAGGAAGGCCGTGCAGCTGGTTCCTGTGAGAGTGGAGATCGGGTCCCAGACTGACGCATATCCAGTCCTAGGCAGCTGCACGTGTCTTGGAAACACGGCCCACACTCCAACCACTCCGTCACACGGAATTACGTTCCTACAGCCGTAATCTCAACCATGCACCCTGAGCGAGCCAACGTTCACATCGGTGCGCACCTGCGTGGCTCACGCTAGCTGAGGGTTCCTGGGTGCAGAAGCAGCCTTCTGGGCAGGAGCCTGGAGAGCACATGGGGGAGGCAGAAGACTTCACATACTCAAGCTGAGGTCAGAAAGAGCCGGAGTCTGTGACCACCTGTGCCTAGGGCCTGTGTGCCAGCCTACATCCCTCCACCCTCTGAGAGGCTGACGCAAGGGTCACGGGAGCCCAGGCATTTGAGGTCAGGTTGGGCAACACAGCAAGACCTTGTCTTAAAGAAATTAAGTACAAAAGTAGCACTAAGTATTAAGTCACTATCTGTACAAAATCTGGGTCTGTTAGTTATGACAGGGAATATTTCTTAAACTTTTCCATATTTTATATTTCATATTTGGAAGAAGTTGCTGTGTTTCTAGAGAAAGAATAACCCTCAGAAGTCATTGATTCCATCACTGTTTCAAGGGGCTAAATCACTGATCTGATGCCTTTGAAACACTTAAATGACAGACTTGATAGCACTGAATTTTGCTCCATTCTTAAATGACACTGAGATCTGTAAACTCAAGATCTGCAAACACATGTGTTTCACTCACCTGCTTCAAAGCCAGGTTGCCGATTATGAGGTTCCATTTCTCGATGGGTGAGTCCATCTTCCCAACGTTCACCTGTTAAGGAGGGCATTTTCACGCATCACTGAATAACTAGATGTTGCGCCTCTGTTTAAACAGCAACACATGAAGTCTCAAAGCACAAGAGAATTATTCAGTAAATCTGATGCATTTTTATAGCACTTTAAATATGGTTCTGGATTTGTGCCAGGCACGGTGGCACATGTGTGTAATTCCATCATTCTGGAAGCTGAGGCAGGAAGATCACAGATGCAAGCTTAGGATGGGCAATTTAGTGATTTATTAAGACTTTGTCTCAAAATGAAACATAAGGGCTGGGGATGTAGGGCATGCGGAGGCGTAAAGAGGTGGCTTCAATCCCCCATAGCACAGCCCCCACCCCTCTCCCAGAAAACACCCGAATTTATTACCAGTCTGTCTTCTAGCATATGGCTTAGTTGAGATGTTTACAAAATACAAAACTAATTTTTTAGTTAACGATCTTAGAAGAACCAGTCATTTTACAACGGATATCAGCAGGTATCATCTTTTACACACCTATTTACATATATATCTTCTATTACACAACTAGCTTGACCTCGCTCGGTACCGACAACTTGTTGGTCTCCTTAGGGAGTGGAATAGGAAACCCCTGCCCAGCGCACTGCCCCTCTGCTAGGGCAGGTCCCACACAGCATCACTTCCTGAACGGTCCTGCCAACTTCTCAGCCATGAACACTGAGGCACAGGAGAGTCGGGGAATTCACCACAGTCACAGCTAGTAAGCGGCAAATCTAGACTCTGATTCAAGAGCCAGTTTTGAATTTCCGGAGCTATTTTTCAACATCTTTTACTTCTCTTGAGTCAACTTTATTTTTTAAACTTTTATCAGTCCATGTTTGCAGTACAGAATAATCACATTTCCTTGCGGGGAGTTGACACACATACATGTATGTTCAACCCTTTTTATTTTCCCCTCCTCATGAGTCAGCTATAGTATTTTACATATGTGCAGGAAAGCATATAGTTAATCTAGATTTTAAAATTAGCATGATTCAGACTTCAAATTTTGGTGTGAAGGCCTACACTTATATCTAAATAAAACTATTTTATTTACTTTTATTTTTAGTGCTATTGGGCTTATAAAATATCTGGTCTCCATACGTATGTCTGTCTCACACACCCCCCCTTATTTCCCCGTCATGCCATCTCCCAGCCCCCGCCCCCCCCCCCCCCCCCCCCGGTCAAGGAGAACCTGGGGACACGCGTCTCTCTGAGTCTGGCTTATTTTGCTCAACGTGATGTTCTGGCAAGGTGTTACCGTAAGCCAGATTTTGTGTACAGAGGCCCAATGTAAATAATGACATAATTCTGAGCTGACAGCATTTACCTCCACATCGAAAAACTAATGTAATTTGGAGAACTCTTGATCAAAACACTCAAGATAAAAACAAATCAATTATGTATGCATAACCCATATCTGAGTCATGATTTAAACTGTTAACATTAACAATTTATTCAGCACACATATTTTAACCATTTACTTCACCTATTAAAATGCATACATCTTTTTGCTGAGTGGAAGAATACTCTAAGATAATTATCCACATACTCAATTGCTCCAAGAGCTAGATCCTATTTCTCAACCACTTAGGATTCCGAAAATATATGTCCAAGCTTGCTAAGTTTTTCTAATGCACTCATTTAGAAAGAAAGAAACAATCATTGGTTTAAAAAAATCCTACACTGAGCTGGATTTCAACTCCTCATCATCTGTATAGTCATGGAAGATTTTCAAATGTTAAAACAACCCACAGGTAAACGGGCCAAAACAGAGAGGCACTAGTTTTCAAGGGCCAACTTCAAGTTCAGGCAGCCGCTGGCTCCGTAGCAGCGGGTACCTGCCCTACCAACATTTCCTCTACCAAAGCCGAAAGCAGACTCTGTAATCTCACTCTGGACTTTGGTCTCAAGTCCGAGATACACAAATATTGAGTTCTCAGTATTTCTGAGTTAGTCATGCAGTCTTTATTTGTATATTTCTCGATTAAACCTGGGAAGTGAAATCATTGATGAAATTCATGCACTAATACCCCAGGGTTCTGCTCAGGTAAGTGACAAGGGACGAGCAGTGTTTAAAGAGGAACTGGATCAGGCTGAGAGCTCCAGAAACAGGCCCGGGAGAAATCAGTAGTTCTTTTACTATGGTTGGAAAATGTCTGCAGCTACAGAACGTAGTCTAAGATGCTTCCATGAAAAGCGCAAGACAGCAACACAGGGTCACTGAATGAGCAGCGGAGGGAGGAGGCGTGGATCCAGACGGGACAGCGCTCTGAGTGCCACGGCCTGGGCCCTTCAGCACCGGCCCCCACTGAGGTGGCGCTGTGCTGCTCAAGATCCAGGTGCCCACAGTGTCCAGGTCAGCCAGGGACACAACTCCTCTAAACCTTGGAAGGTGAACGGGAAGCAGAGGCCAGCTTTTCTGGACAGTGGGTGGACACAGAAGGTTCAGACTCCTTGCTGCAGGGCAGATGGGGTTTTCCTGGTCTGCACCGGCACACTGGACATTCTGCTGCTCTGAATGTCCTGTTCCGACCCTCACACTGCCAAAGGTCCTCGCTCCCTCACTAAATTCTTTATGGCTACACTAGATTCTATGGCTGTTTTCTGGACCAAACCCAGACATATAGTACAACCTTATTTAATTAATTTGTCATACTATTTAATTAGTTTTCTGGCACACAGAACAACTCTTGGCATACAGTAAGAATCAAAAATGTCTGAATTATCTAAGTGTGGTGGTGAACACCTATCATCCTAGCACTCAGGAGGCTGAGGCAGGAGGATCACTGAGTTGAGGCCAAGCCTGAGCTACATAGCAAGTTCAAGACCAGCCTGAACCACACAGCAAAACCCTGTCTCAGAAAACCAAAAAAATTTTCAATTCATAAATTAGAAAGGTTAATTACAAAATAACTCCAGAGAATCAGGTGCTCTCAGAGAAGAGGTTTGAGGCCACAGAAGACAGTTTTGCCTAGAGTAGAAAAGTACTAATTGGGTTATGCCAGACAGCTTGCTCCTGGGAACAGTTTCCAGGCTTTACAGAATGCATTGTATCTAGGGCAGTGGACACCATTTTTGAATCTTTTATGTCCAGCATTTGGAAGCAGAAAACACTAGAACTCAGATAACAGAACTTACAGAATCACTGTACTTGCTTAATTTTTCAACTTTACCGTTACATATCTGTACTTTTTATATATACTGTTGAGAAATTAGTCAAATAAAGACCATGCCTTTAGAAATAAATTTCGACTAAGTAAAAGGGCAAGATGAAGTTGATTTGGATTCATTTCCTTGTTAAAATAGTAATTTACTGAATTTTCCTGTGAACACTGAATCCTTAGTTTTATAGCATATCAAGCTTTAAGGACAACTGACCCCCAGCAGCTTGAGTGAGTGGGCTGTCTCTTGTATTCTGTTTTAACTTCTCGGTCTATTCTGAGGGCCTGACGTATGATACTATAAATTCATTTATCTTGATTCTGTGGAGAATCGTAAGAATGAGAAAAGATCCTTTAGTGAAATAAAAAATTAGTCACAGATTGGTCTTCTATATCTACAATGATTTTTTTCCTCTGCTTTTTATAAGTGAAAATAAGTGCTTAATTTTTAAGAACTCCATAAAGGTTTTCAAAAGAATTATTTTTTTGCACATACATGCAAAGCCCAGCTTTCAAATGGCGCTAGTTTTAACGTTTGTGCTTCACTCCAGAGCCAGGCAGCACTGGCTGGAATCTGCTGCAGCGGTCCAGGTAGACAGCAGCCCCACATCAAGGGAGAGGTGGGGAAAGGAGGAAAGAGGAACTTCACCCTGGAGTGATCCAGGAGACACAGCCAGCTGGAGAGCAGAAAGGGCCAAGGTGATGGCCATGGTGATGAGCTGATCAGAAATACAGTTTAAAAAAAAAGCACAGCTAGAATAAGAAAATATGAGTTTAGTCTTGAATGTGGTCAGAAGCATCCAGCAGATGCCTGAAAATTCAGCTCTGGGATCAAGAATGAGACTGGAGATGCGGATTTTAGCACTTTCAACACGTTAAGCAGTAGTGGAGCACACGAAGGAGAACAGAAAGAACGTGACAAAAAAAAAAATTTCCAGACAACTTCAAATTAAGAGGATGCACAAAGAAAAAGAAAGCAAGATGCAGCAAGGAAGGGAGTAGGGAGTTAGGGGTGCAGTCACAGTCAAGGGGCCCTGGGCTATGTAAACCAGTGGGAGGATTCAGTGACGGCTGCGGGGGGCGGCTTTGGGAGGTTGCCATGGGGAAGCTGGTGAACACCGGCCTTGCACGGAGGAGGCCTGTTATCCATCCTCAAAATACCAAAAAACTAATGATCACCAGCCGTTAACCTGAACCTGCTCTAACAGCTGGCAGAGTATTAGAATACACTGGACAATGATTCAGTAACATTCTGTAAGCCAAAACTGATCAGAAGAAGCAAAGAAAGTCACTAATATCGCCCAAGGGAACAATTCAAGTAGAAGAGCTAACAACTAAAAACATGTATGCACCAAACACTGCCACACCCAACTTCATAAAACAAACCTAAGAGCACATGAACATCAACACGCTGAGAGTGGGGACCTAGACCCTGCTGCCATAAACGATCAGCTAGACAAAAGCCAACAGACAATATCAGAGTTGAACCATAACTTCCAACAAGTGGACTTGTGAGCCATCTAAAACATGCTCTACCAACAACAGAATACCCATTCTTCTTAGGACTCATAGGACTTTCTCCAAAATAACCCACATAAAGCATGATTAAATAAATGCAAAAGAATCACATTAACTGTGCACATTATCAGATCACAGTGCAATGAAACTATCAATCATGGCCAAAAACCCCACAGAAATTTTTCAATCACATGGAAATTATAAATACACCCTTGAATAACCAACGAGGCACAGAAGAAATCAAGGAAGAAATCCTAGAATCCAAAAATGGTAGTAAAACATCCGGGACACCACGAACGCAGTCCTAAGAAGGCGGTTCAGAGCTCGGAGGCCCACAGGAGAGGAACAGAGTAAGCCCAAGTAAATGACCTAACGGTGCACCTCAAAGCCTAGAAAAACAAGAACAGTCCAAATCCAAAGCCACTGCAAGGAAGGAAATTACAGTATCAGAGCAGAAATTAAGGAAACTGAGACTAAGAACAAAACAAAGAATCATGAATCAAAAGAGCTTGCTCTCTGAAAAATAAGCGAAACAGATAGCCAGGGTGGCAATGCGCAGCTCTAACCCTCCCACTGGGAGTCTGAGGAAGGAGGACTGCTCTGAACGCAAGGCCACGGTACGTTCAAGGCCAGCCTGCACTACAAAGGGAGAACCTGTCTCAAAAAACCAAAAAAGTACAAAAAAAAAAAAAAGAGAAAACCCTTAGCGGATCTTATCAAAAAAAGGAAAGACCCAAATCGATGAAATTAGAAATGAAGCATGCCCAGAAATCACCGTGGTACATGCCTGTAATCCTAGCACTTGGGAGGCTGAGGCAGGTGTATCTTCATAAATTTGAGGCCAGCTTGAAGTATATAGCGAGAGCCTGGGCCCCACACTTAAAAATCAAAAATCCTGAAGAATATGAGTAACTACTTCAAAAACCTGAACTCTGATAAATTGGAGAATCCAGAAGAAATGCATAGTTTCTTAGATACACATGAATTATCAAAATTAAGCCAAGAAAATACAGAAACCCTGAGTCATCCAACACCAGGCAACAGAATTGAGCCATATTTTAAAATCTACCGAGAGAAGCCCAGATAATAAAGGGTTCACCGCTGAATTCCTCAGGGAAGAGAAACACTAATGCTTTCACTGAAACTGAACGGGAAGGAGTGCTCCCAAAGTCACTTCTGGACACTAGCCTTACACGGATTCCAAAATCAGAGAAGGAACCAGCTAAAAACCGAGCAAACAAAACCACAGGCCAATTTCTCTAATGAATATAGACGTAAAACTCCTCAACAAAACACTGGTAAACAGAATGCAACAAACCAGCACAAGACCATCCACATCATGAGCAAGAAAGCTTCATCCCAAGGACACAGGGATGGTCCCACACGTGTCAATCAGTACTCGGAACTGCTGCGTGTGGTGGTGCATGCTTGTAATCCCAGCGCTCTGGAGGCTGAGGCAGCAGGATTACCATGAGTTTGAGACCAGCCTGGGGTACACAGTGAGTTCAAGGCCAGCCTGGATTACATGGTGAGAATGCTGTGTCAAAAAAAATAAAAAGAAAGAAAGATTAAGATTAAGAAAGAAAGATTAAGAAACAAGGACATAAATCACACAATAATTTCATTAGACACAGAAGAAGGCTTTGAGGAAATCCAACTTCTAATGACACAAACCATGAAGAAAATGGGTACAAAAGGATCTCATCTCTCTCCCAGGCCTGCCCTCCCTTGGTCCTTGCCCTCTGGCCTCCAAAGCTATTCATCTGACAGTGGGCGGCAAACCGGAATCACCAGACAGCTTACTGAAACAGACCGCTGGCTTGGGAGCTCTGGAGCGGGCCTGGGAATGTACGTCTCTAACAAGTCAGCTGGCCACAGGTGACATATCAAGCACAGCCCCACCTCGGTGCCTGATACCCCCGGGCCACTCCTACTGCAAACTGCCCGGAAGCCTCACTTTCTTACCCTTCAGTTGGTAGCTTATCAAGGCTTATCAAGGCCTGACTCGAGCCTGCGGAAGACAAGGACCCCACCACCACCAACTTCCCCAGGGAAAGGCCCAGCCAGGTCACTGTGGTGCGGGGGAGCCTCTGCAGTGTCCTGGGCTGCCCATCAGCTTTGCAGTCCCCTCTGTTAAACAAGAGCACAAAAACACATTCAGCCAGGCAGTTGACGAAGACACCCAGTAAGATGTCTGTATAGACATCTCAAGAATGTTAAAAAAGATGAAAATTGAATTTTCCTCTTTAGATTTAATGTGATTATGTGACTGAATTAAATGACAAATTTCATGTGCAGTTGTCTTGTTCATTGTTTTTAAAGGTAGACTCTCACTGGCCTTGAATTCACCATGTGGCCCAGGCTGGAGCCCACCCCTCCAGCCTCTCAGGGCTGAGATCACAGGTGTGCGTCCCCATGCCCAGCTACTTGCAGGATATCCTTTCTAACGGACCTCCTTACACTGCTGCCTATGTCCAAAGGGATCGGCACGTTCAGTCCACATCTGGACCCTACCCAAAAGCCGGATGATGCTCACTAACAATGCTTTCGGAAGTATTATCTTGAGGTAAGCAGGCCAAAGTTTCACTTTTCCTGGTAATGTTATCAAGTTGCTTAAATGCCAAATGTGTAACTATATTTATCAGAACAAAGTTCACATTCCAACAAGTGGAGCAAGAGCCATCTTGAACTCCCACTCTGATAACCACCTTCTTCCTCAACTGCTGCCCCGTCCATCTTTGGAACCTCTTCCTTATTCTCTTGTACCGCAAAAACCTGGGGACTGAGTCCCTCCAGGTGCCCCGCCACTTCTAAGAAAAACCGAAGTGAGACAAGATGGCACTATAGACCAAGTGCATAACTTCACTGCCATTAGAGCCACGCATGAGAAAGCTATGGAAGCTTTGTCTCTGCTTGTTAAAGCCAAGGTCGTGTTTAGCTGTCACTAACCATCATTACACAACAAACTACTAGGGTAGGAAAAGAAATACAATAAACCAAACGTCAGATATTTTGCCACAATTTCATTACTAGATATTTTAAAGAAACAAAATTCCCAGAACTGAATTCATCCTGTGGCTGCCAGACATCACAGCCGTGATGCCACACTTTCGAATGAATTCACTAGACAATCATGGTTTCCTTTTTGGCTAGCCTTATCAGTCAGATCCCTCTGCACATGTGGTGGCACCAAATCATCACACTTCTTTCCTGTCATCTAACTGCAAGCGATGCCTCCAATTTTCCCCTAGGTTTGAAGAATCTGTTATAGTAGCCATGCAAATTGACTGAAATAACCCCGTGAACAGAAGCTTGTCAATCGTCCATGACACTTGCTAAATGTTTTCAGAAAAGGCTGAGATGGTTTCCCTCACATTTTTTATTTTAATGTTTTAAAATGCACTTATCATCTTACATTATCACTTGAGGATATATTTGGCCTTAAACTTCTGATGCCCAAGTGTAATAACAGAAACATGTACCTAGCTGGCAAGAGGGCAGAACAGTAATGAATGCCCATCTTCACGCCAGCTTTTACTGCCCTTTTTAGTATCTACTCAAAGGTAAGACAACAGGGGTCCCACAGCCCGCATCGCGTGAGAAACACCTGTGGCCCTGGGTTCCGCCCTCCCCGGTTACTCGGCAGGCTCCGGGAGCACCGCTTTCCCGTCCCGCTGTCTGGCAGCCGTTCCCTCAGGGTGACTTTACGCTCGCTGGCCATGCTACCCTGGTGGCTCCCCATCTTGTTTTTGGGTCGTCTGGCAGCAAGCCAGTCTCCCCTAGGCCACGCGTTTCCCTTGGTTCCCAGCACAGTTTTGCTCCTGGATCTGGAATGAGCAGCGCTCCAGGTGTGCTTGGGGTCTGCTCAGAGGCCCCGCCAGGGAGGGGAGCGTGTGGGCTCAGGGCACCACCCACCTGAGGTCCGTGCCCCTCCTCTCCTCCTGCCTGCTGACCCCCACGGTTCAAGGTGGAAGGCTTAAGTGTCCTAGCTTGTTTTATAACCTTAAATTCTGTAGATTCACGTTGTAAGAATGTTTACTTGCTGAAGCAGATCGCTCTGGAATGCCTCACGTGACCTCACGGTCCTGATTCAATCCGACAGTGACTGAGAGGCTTTTTCTTCCCGCGGTCTGATGTGGCCAATGCACTGTTCTTAGTCAGCCTTGCTCGTCACTTCCTCAGACGTATGCTCTGCTCACGCAACTAAAGCAGCCTCTTAGAGCTGGGTCTGGTACCCCAGCCTGTAAGCCCAGAGCTCAGGAGGCTCAGGCAGGAGGATAAGGAGTTCAAGGCCAGCCTGGGCTATGGAGCAAGACTTTGTCTCAAAACAAACAAACAAACAAACAAAATGAAAAGAAAAGCCACTCTAAGTCACTATGAATCACACTCCTCTGCTTCATCCCCTTCACTGGCCTTCTGGGTCCTGGAATTATTATGGACAGAGGCTCTGCCTGCCTTACAGAATGAATAAATTCTTATTTTATTTCAGGGGGTAATGGATTCTAAGATGCAAATTATCCAAGATCTGGCCAGTATGTTACTCTGTATCTTTTTGAAGCATTTCTTTGCTTTTTGGCAAGACAAGATGTTCCAGGTTCATATTATACTGTCCTGCTCCAGGCCAAGGAAGTGCCACACTCTCCAACCCATTTAGTATTCAGCAATCACAGTGACTGCACGACAGATGCCAGGCTAAAATGAATTTACCAGAGTAATTCTTCTTTGTGAGTCTGGACTCTCCCAAACAGCCTGGCCAGAATTCCTGGACATCATCTCCAGCCCACCAACTGACCACATCAAGAAGGGGCTGGGGATTTAGCTCAGCGGCATAAGCGCCTGCCTTGCAACAGGCAGTCGTGAGTTCGATCCCTGGTACCGATAAAAAGGAAAAAGACAAAAAAAAAAAAAGGAACAAGACTATTTCTGTAAATAATATTTCTGAAATAGTGAACCCTAGAAGCTTTAAGTATAAATACTTTGGTGTTGAAGACCTCAGCCAACCCTTCTTAGCTGAGGAGGCTGGTAGGTTTACACTTCAGCTATCTGTTGGGTTTATAATCTGTAACTCACTTGCCCTGGCAGGGAAACCACCAGCATGGCACTTCACCCATTCGAAAAGCTCTTGACTGGGAACAGACACTCAGCCCTTCCAAGCCCCCGTTTCTCCCTCCCCAAGCAGGAATTACAACGCTGCAGGGGGAATGCTGTGAAACGTTGGCACGAGGCCCGGCACACAGCAAGAGCTCATGAATGCCAGCTACGTGGCCATGCTCTGTGGCTACCTGAGTCCCGTTTATAAGGGAGTGGGTTAGAGAGGTCAGCAGTGGACTTGAAGCCTTTCACCTCAACTGAACAAACCCAAAGCGCTTCTGGAAGCAAGCCTTTGCTTTACTCAGGAAAGCTGAGGGACTGCGTGGTGGCCTGGGACAGTCCTGCCATCAACACCACATCCAGCCCCAGTGCTCGGCTACCTCTACATACACAGATGCTTTTCTACTTCATGGTGGACTGAGCTGGGCTTCTTTAAGGGAAAAACGAATCTCTGCAGTGGGAGGCAGCACAGTCGCTGCCTGACAGCTCTGCTGCCTGCTGGGGCTGGCAGGGTGAACAGTGCTCCTGACGCGCCCCTTGCTAGCCATGTTCTTCAGTCGTAACCTGGCTTCACAAAGCTGCACCCAGAAAGTGTGAGACAGTGGGGCAAGGGTGTCCTCCTGGGCTTCTGAAGGTAACTCAGAACCCTGCGGGTGGTGGTACCGAAAAAGTGTTAAACTGGAAAAAAATCTTCCTGGATGACAATTCGGCAATTTGTAGCTAAAACACAAGTGTAGGTTTTTTTCCAAACAGTAATTTACAATCTTAGAATTTGTCCTAAAGAAATAAATGTCTTTATAAGATTATTCATCATTATTGTGCATAACAGCAGAATACTAGCAAGAGTTATGGTGAATTAAACTGTGGTAGAGGGGTACAACATAAAAATACACAAGTCAATAAAAATAATGACAGATCTCCACTACTCAGATGGAAAGGTTTTTGTGATGTATTTTGAATGGAGATGGCAGAGTGTAGAATACATAGGATTCTGGTTCTTTTTTAAAACACACAGTTTTGCCAGGCATGATAGCACACGTCTGTAATTCCATCTTTAAGGAGGCTGAGGCAGGAAGATTGCTACAAGTGCAAGGCCAGCCTAGGCTACACAGTGAGTTCAAAGTCAGCCTGAACTATATTAAGACTCTGTCTCAAATAAACAAAAATACACAGTATGTATGTACACTGATACACCTACACACATGTATAAATACAGAAGAATCTGTATCAAAATATGAATAGAGATTATGTCTAGGAGCAGAAAAAGGGATAATTTTGGATATTCTTCTTTGTATCTTTTTTGCTTTGTTTATTTTTAAAATAAGTAAATAGTACTTTTACAATAACCAAAAGTTTAAACACCAATCAACCGACCATAGAACCTCAAGGAAGCTCGATTACCTGATTTATTCAAAACACTGATAATTGCTAGAATGCCCTGGCATTCAGGAGGCAAGTACATTACTTCTTCTCACGACAAAAGCAGGCCTGTCATTCTCAGGTGAGACAAGCCTGAGTTTTCAGGCTGTAAGAGCAGCCATAACTCCTGAGGTCAGAGACACATCCGACAGGAGAAACACTGTGTCCTGCATTGCATCCCCCCAGTGGAGAGATGACAGGACGAGAGAGAACACACCAGGAGAGAAACTCACCGCAGTGGATAACCTGGATGCCAGCGTCATTTCCAAGTTGCCTTTGAGGCCAAGGAGGGCAGGAACTAAGATGAAAACTTCTGTTACATTTTTGAACACTTCCCAGTGCTGTAGAAAGATTAAAAATAGAAACTGATGACTCTCAAAAATGACATTACAAGAAAGGCATTTCTAAAAACCCCAGTTTCTTTTTCCACCTTGGCTCCTCCATTTGGAGGTCCTGAGCGGGTCCATCCGGCTGACCCGGCTCCGCAGCGCTGAAGCTCTGAGTCACTTTAGGAAATTCAGGCTGAGGTGACTGCTGACAGTCACTACAATCATTCTACATGTTACACAACCCTGAAGCTTGCAGTGACTTTACCATTCCTGATGGAAATGCAGTCAAGCAAGTGGTCATGGGCACAGACTGTGACCAGACCCCCAGGATGGAAGCCTTGCTCCCGCGGTGCTGGGACTGCGAGGCTGTAGTAAAAACCCTCCCTTTCTGTAGGCCACCGCTTCACCCTGCTGGCTGTTTTCTTTGCTGTGCAGAAGCTTTTTAACTTGGTAAAGTCCATTTGTTGATACTTGATGTTATTTCTTGTGCAATTGGGATCCTGTTCAGAAAGTCTTTGCCTATTCTTATGATTTTATCTTTCAGCAGATTAAATGTTTCTTTTTTAACATTTAGATCTTTGATTCATTTTGACTTTAGTACATGGTGAGAGTCATGGATTTAGAGTCAATCTTTTGCATGTGGATAGTCAGTTTTCCCAGCACCATCTGCTAAATAAAAGACCTGATCATCAACAGGTAACTAAAATGAATGGACAGTCTCAGAAGAAAACGTACAAATGACCAATAAACACATGAAAAATGTTCAGCATTAGAGAAATGCAAATTTAAACAATGTTGATATTCCACCTTAATCCAGAAGGAATGGCCATCATCAAGAAATCAAATAATAACAAACGCTGGCAGGGCTGCAGGGAAGAAAGGAACCCTTCTAATTGCTGGTGGGAATGTAAACTAGTGCAACCACTATGGCTGTACCTCAAAAAACTAAAACTATAAATTCCATTCAACTCAGCAATTCCATTTTTAGGTACCTTCCAGAAAGAGTTAAGGACATCATATTATACTGTCTTAGTTACTCTTCTCATTGCTGAAACAAATACCCAATGCCCAAAGTTAAAGGGAAAAAGGTTTATTTAGCTCAGTTTGTAGAAATTTCAGTCCATAATCAGCTGGCTACAAAGCTGGGTGGCACTGCAGAGGAGAAACAGCTTGTGGTGGACAAAAGGGAGCCAAGCAACAAGGGACGATCGCAGCTTTTGCTATTCTTATATCTTGTCTGGGCTACTTAGGGCAGGCACACAACCATCATCCTAGTGCCCTTGAACCTAGCACTGCACATGAATCAATCCCAGCATCATACACTCTAGATCCAGCCACCGCTGAAACCCACCTATGCCTACACAAGGCCTGTGACTACACGAGGGGACTCTAAACACAAACCATCACATACAGTGATCCATGCATATGCATATTAACAGCAGCACAATTCATACCAGCTAAAGCTTGGAAGCAACCTGTCACATCAACAGATGAATGGGTAAAGAAAATGTGGTATTTATACACAATTATTACTTTATCATAAAAAGAATAAATCTGAATCATCTGTAGAAAAATCTTGAAATCATATTAAATGAAATAATCAGATATATACCCTTAAATATGGCTTCTGTTACATGAGAAACTCAAATTATGATAAAGAACAAAACAAAAGATAAAAACAGGGAGGCAGATCTTTTGCAAATGAAAAGAGGACCAAAGAAGGAGAGAAGGGGAGAGAATTAGCACGTGTCATGCATATGCAACAGCTATGTGAATTCATTATATATACGAACGTGTACTAACAAAACCTACAAATAAAAACAACATCACAAGAATATTATGCTACCATTATCACCTCATTTCAAAAATGAAGAAATAAAAACTTAAAAAGGTAACACGATTTTTCCAAGGCCAGAAGACAGGGCCAGGAGTTGATCTCAGGAATTCTGAATACTGCTAAATTCCGTTCTCCATTTTAGAGAACGAAGTCAGCAGGCTGCAGAATGCAGGGACATAAACACCTTGATAAGCTGGAAATGACATCTCTGCTTCTAGGCAGGAATCTCCAAAGCTTGGCTCCGAGATCCTGGATGAGTCACATTTCTTTCTGATCTTAATGAAATGAAAATAAAAGCTGCTCCGCCCGACCTTTGGAGAAATACCATGATAACGACAGTAACAGATATGAAAGTGCTTTACAGGCTGAAAAGACTACATACACATTAAATATTAAAGACCACATAAATATAGTATTTAAATATCAATAGCATTTGCCAAATGCTACTGAGTAATAACTATCGCTGAGTATGATGTACAACGTAATGCCACCTATTTGAGAGGCTGAAGCAGGCGACATCCTCAGCAGGCTGAGGAAAAGGCGTGCCTACATAAATCAGAGAGACCCTGCTCAGAATAAGCAGTGAGAGGGAGGGAATGTGACTCAGGGATCAATGTGTGGGCCCTGGGTGCAATCCCTAACACCTTCAACAAATACCAAGAGGTGTCTGTGCCAGTAAGAGACTTTATGAGTAGGAGCATTAGCCTCACGACAAAAAAGCATCAGGAACGCACACCTTGTAGCTAGCTGCAGGAGAGAGAAGGAAAACTTACATCCACTGGATGGATGGGAGGAAAAACTCAACTCGCTCCTGAAGTTTCTGTGGAGGCTCTTCCAAGGGAGTGTGGACTGGGGCCTACAGAGGGATTAGAAGCATGGTTCAGCTCAGTCTTTCATAAACTCTGGGTTCAAACACTCACAGGAGACACTCCCCAGGATTCAGCAGCTAAGACACGACTAGGGAAGCTCTGGGCAGCGCAGCTGATGGTGGAGAGCTTGGGTGGTCAGTGCGGTGGAGCGCTGGGTGCCACCCCCAGCACCCCACACACCCACGGAAACACCAGGCGTCGCAGCACCTACGTCCCTAGTCTTCAGAGCGAACACACAGTTGTGCTCCTGTTTTTTTGGTGGGGGAGATCCCAGTGTGCTATGTGCCTTTCCACACTAGAAGGATGGTGAGAGGAGGATGAAGGTGGGGGCAAAGACAACTAACAGCAGCAATTATTGACGGTCGTCCGCTCGCTCTTCCAGACCACCGCCTCTAGACTGACTCAGCGCTGGCAACACACCTACGGCAGGCATCACCTTTACCAAGTCGCAGGCGTCATTCTGAAACACATTTCGTCTGGGTCCCGTTTTAAGAGAACTGCCTGTGTGGCGGAATTTCAGCTCCGGCGCACGCCTCTCAGTCACAAGCTTCCGGCCTGTTGAGAAGGTCACTCCTCTCAGTTCCAATGCACCAGCAAGCTCAGGTCAAATCAAATCCACAACCGCTTTTCCTATGCTGTGGGTTGTCTCTTCACTCTGTTGGTGGCTTCTCTCACTGTGCCAAAGCTTTTTAATCAGATGAGATCCCAGCTGTTGATTCTTTGTGATACTTCCTGTGTGACTGGGGCTTTGGTAATAAAGTCTCCGCTGGGCTGGGAATTTAGCTCAGTGGCATAAGCACCTGCCTGGCAAGGGCAAGGTTGTGAGTTCAATCCCTGGTACCAAACTCTTCAAGATTAGTTTTTCTGTTTTAATATTTAGATCTTTGATCTATTTTGATTTTAGTTTAGTGCACTGTGGGTGATATGGGTCTAATTCTAACCTTTAGCATGTGGAAAGCCAGTTTTTCTAGCACCATTTATTAAAAAGGCTGTCTTTCTTCCAGTGAAAGTGTCGACCTCTCTCTCAAAGATAAGGCAGCTGAGTGTGTCTGGAGCTTTTTCTGCATCTTCTAATCTGTTCCACTGATCCTTGGGTTTGCTTTTTTCAGTATCATGCTGATTTTATCACGGTAGCTTTGTAGTGTAATTTCAAGTCAGGGGCTGAGATGTCCCCTCGCTGCCCTGGTTGCCCAGAACTGCCTCTGCTGCTCTAAGTCTCTTCTGGTCTGTTTCACAGCTGTGGAGGTATGGCCGTTTTCACCATGTGGGTCCTTCCTACCCAAGAACAAGGGACATGGATCCATTTCCCGATATCCTCCTTGATCTCCTTTTTCAGAGTATTGTCGTTTTCAGTGTAAAGATACGTACTGGGAAGCAGGAGGAAGATGTTTATATGGGAAGAGAAACAAGGAAGGGAGATGGGGAAGGACAGGAATGTTAAAGAAAAAAGAGGGGAAAATGGGGAAAAACACTTTTTTTAAAAAGGAGGGGAAAGGGGCTGGGTGGGGAAGGAGAAGGGAAAAAAAGAAGCAAGATATACCATGTATAGGTACAAATTCCCTATGATGAACGTGACCATTATGTCTATCAAAGCTGCATCAATAAAATTAATTTACAAAAATACATGACCTTTACTAAGAAATCCCTGACAACTTAGCATTGGTGTGGTCACACACAAGAGCTATTAATTACTGATTTCTTATCTATGCCAAAAAACCTCTGTGTTTTTTTCTACACCTCCAGACTTGTGTTTGCAGAAGCTCCTGGTCTTCTGTTCCTGACACCCTTCAGTATTTCAGAGATGTTTTCATGGCATCCTGAGGACAAAATAAACACTTAACAATTCTGTTTACTATTAAATAGTTATTTCTAAACAACTTTACAAGTATTTATTTCCTAACAAGGTTAGTAGTCTGTTGAAGAAATGAAACAGTTTTTAAACTTCAATGTCATTTTTATACAAATGCAACTAACTGTTCACTAATACAAAATGTATAATGTTGGGCACTGCATGACTTCTCAAACCCTGAAGGTGGAAACTGTCACCTCTACTTCTGTTCTAGAGTTTTCTGTGAACACTTGCCTTTTAATCACAGCACTGCTAAACCCCAATTTTGCAAAAACATGTCATCAATATGAATGGAGTATGATCTAATGTTGAAATGTTAGACTACTCTGAGTTGGTAGTCTATAATGTGTTCATGTCAATGACTCCCTCAAAGATTGTTATTCTTTAACAATCCTAAGGAATCTTGAGGCACAGCCTGGGGACCATAGATAGAGAGAAGCTGTAGACCACAGAGTCCAGAGGAAGGGCTCTGTAGCCAGATTACCTAGGCTGAAATTCTGACCCTGGTAACTTATCATCTGATTTGGGGAAAAGGATGCTCGACTTTCTTCATCCGAATGGGGACATAACCATGCTCACTCCTGCACACAGGAGGGACTAAGTGTTTATTACCATAGCAACTGAGACCAACATGCAAAATTAACTTAGGTTAATTTTCCTCCAATGGAAGAAAGTCCTGCCAATCAAGGCTACTATAGCCGGCAAAGCTTCGGAAGTGAAACACAAAGTTTTTCAAGATGAGCAAAAGCTAAGAAAAGTCAACAGTCACCAGAAAGGCCTCAGAGGAGTGGCTCCAGGGAGGAGGGTGACAACTGAAGCTAAAGGACGGTACCCAACATCGGCATAACACGTTCAAGGGCAAAACTCCCTGGAGCTGATCGATAAAAATGAAAAAGACCAAACATCAACTGGAAATGCCAAACCACAAAGATGAACAACCAAAGAGGAAGAAAGGAGCAAAGGACACACCGCAACCAGGAAAAAGCTCACAAAAATGACAAGCATGTGTCATTCCTTATCAGTAATAACCCTGAGTGTAGAAGGCTTAAATCTCCCAATCAGAAGATGTAGTCTGGCAGTTGCTCCACGAAGGACACAAAGGCCACCATAAATGAAAAGGAACAATTCAACAGGAGAAGACAGCAACCCTGAGTGCACGTGTGTTCAATGCCAGAACAAAGAAGCAAAAGCCTAACTAGGAATAAAGGGTGTGCGCCAAGTCCACAGCCATTCACTCTCCTAAGAAGTGAGTTGAATCTAAAGTGGTATTGAGAGCGGGGACCCAACTCAGGGATGAAGCACTGGGTGAGCATGCCTGAGGCCTGGGTCTGACCCCAGCACTGCAAGGCTGAATTTTTTAAAATGTGTGAGACTCATACCTTACATAAGGCATTTTAATCAAGAATGGAAGAAACAACAGTACTGTCAGAGGTGAAAACTCACCTGTACTATATCCAAAACCATGCCAGCTGAAACTGTTCCAAAGCCAGCTAACAAAAATGGCACAAGTATTTGCAGCGCCATAATGCCACTGGACTCCTTTGGTAACTTTGGTTTTGCTTCCACAATCACGTCTTCGTCAGCCTCAATGGACAGATCTTCATCTTGCAACATGGCCGTGGTTTCGGAAGTCTCCCGGGCCTCACAGTAGTTGTAGCTGGCGTAGTCGTCATACGTGGGACTGCAGCTCAACGGCGCGTGCCCATTACTGCTGTGAAATGCAGACTCGGAGAAACTGTGGTACACCAGGTGCTGCTCCGATCTGTCACTGAAGGTCTGGGTCGCACCTGATAATCCATCTGGCCAAACATCGTTTCCTTTTTTGTGCCTGTCTTCCTGGTTTTTCTGATAAATCACCGGAACCATACTCAACAGTAAATTTAAAAACTTATCCGATTGAATTGTATTTAAATGTAAAGTCCAATCTACAAAACCGCCCCCGCTACCTGCAGCATTGCTTGTCTGATTAGCAGGAGAACTTCCTTTGCTATTAGTCATATTGTCATCACACAGGCCCCTGGGTTCCTTCGATCTCAAGCTTCGTGAACCATGCAGACGACTCACAACCACAGAAACAGGTGTTTAGAGTGCTGACTTCATTGTGGAAATAGGGTTTCCACTAACAGATGTTTAGCAGTTCCACAGAGAGACTAGACCTGGAAAGGAAAAATAACACAATTTAAAAATCAGATTATTTTGATATTTAGATTTTCAGAGTTACAAGTATAAAATATATCTTAAGTTAATCCTGAAGTGCTAATATTATGCTTCCTCTGCTCAAAACCGAACTGTTCTGCGCCATCTAATGAACTGTTCTGTGCACAGCATTATAATACAGAGCTTTTGTGTTTTGTTTTCTGCTAAATCTTGGAGCAAAACATTCTTATTTTTGCTTATTTTATGTGTTAACACCCATGCATGTCCTCCACTGACCTGAAGTTCCACGGCAGGTAAGTTTACGTAGTAAAGCATGGCTCCTACTGCCAGACTCAGAGTCAAAGTGCACCTGACGGTTACACAGATCAGTACACAACAAGAGATAAAGTGTACAGCTTATATTTTAAACATTAAACTAGTACTTTCTTTACAACTTAATGTACACTTTGTCATTAAAGTATGAAGAGACAGTGAGAATGTTTACTGTGAAAACATTTGCTTGCTATCTACCCTAATACAGTAGAGGGCATTCAGTTCACACATAAATTGGAGCACAGTCATATTTGTAGTCCTGACATTAAAATGCATTATAATTGGCTTAAGAATATCATCTGAGAGTTGGGTGAGCTGGGGCACCCCTGTAATTCCAGTATTGGGGAGGCTGAGGCAGGGGGGAGTTCAAGGCTAGACTGGGCTACAAAATAAGTTCAAGACCAGAGAACTATATAGTAAAATCCTGTCTCAAAAAACAAAAACAAAAACAAAAACACAAGCTTGAGATATTTCCTGGGCAAAGTTTCCCCTGGTCTTAAGATGCTCAAGTTATAGAATGCCAGCAGAGAAAGACATTTATGGGCCATTCACCGGATCCTTAGTAAGTTACAGCAATCTAACACATAAGCGAGAGGACCATGTGTCTGAAACTTCAGTACTGTAACTCAAGATTTAAATTCTAAGCTCTCTTTGTAAACTATGAAGAAATAAATCTTTACAAAAGTAAGTGCACAACACTGCGATACTACGGCAGGTATACTGCTGTTCCCAACCCACTGCCCGCACTTCCGTTCCCCATGGCCGATGGTGGCCACGTGAGCAGCTGTGGCCAACAGGACCAGAGCAATAGTGAAGCCCATGGCAGAGAGTAGTGCCAGGTGCCCTCTTCCTGCCAATTCCCACGGGGTTTGGGACGAAGGCACAGGGAGAGATGCAGTGGCCACAGCCACCCAAGGTGACTCCAAAATGTGACAGATGGGAAAACTTCTGACCCTGAAAGCCACTGAGTCTGGAACTGTTGATCACACAGCATGACCTACTGAAAGATGACCCCGAAGGGCACGTGTTCTAAAGGGCACTCTGAGACCAGCTTGCTGCTCGTTTTAGATCAGAAGTGTCTCGGACACACATCGTGCTTATAGGTCCTAGGCGCTGGTCAAGAAGTTTAAGCCAGGTGAGGTGGTGAATGGCTATAACTCCAGCGTTCTTGAGACTGAGCAGGAGGGTTGCTGTTGAGTTTCAGACCAGCCTGGGCCATGCAGTGAGCCCTAGGCCAGCCTGCACTACATAGCAAGACTCTATCTCAAAAAAAAAAAGGTTTGATCCTATGTACACGGGCATGTATATGTGTATAAAAAATAGTTAAGATAGTTATGATTTTTCTGAGTTCACTGAGAAGAAAGATTTGTCCTAGTATTGTTTGTACAATTGAGAGCAGATGTCTTATGTTCTGGGTGAATGATTTGGGGATGACAATGCAGTGTATGCACCATTGTTACCCCACCTGACATGCTTTGAAATTCTGTTATAGTTTTTTCTTCTTTCTATTTATCTTCAGATAAAATGGATTTTTAAAAAAAGTTTGAAACAGTGCTAAGCATTTGAAGCTCAAATACCAAAAGACTGTCCTCTCCAATTCTATCAAGTTAAAGACAATCTTTCCCTAAAAAATAAATATACATTTTACATCAAAACTCAGATCCACTGAACACATTTGGTTTTATAGCGAATGTCACTTCCTGCCCTGTGGAAGACAGCCATAGCTCACTGCTGGTCCGCGGAGCTGTGCCATTACTTTACAGGAAAATAAACTAACACCAGGCTCTCCTCATAAACTCAACCTAAATTAAAAGTATCTTAGCACCTGTGCTGAAATTGCTTTTTTATAGTTAAGAAGGAGGTGCACTTTATGTACACAGGTGTGTGCAATCAGAACTGTGGAGAAAATCTGCCCCCTGTGGCAGTGGAGCCAGGTTGGCAGAACCAAGGTCAGTGGGGCCACGTCAGTGGACACTTTGGTGTCCAGCAGAGCCAAGAGCCACCAGCCACCATGAGGGATCACACGGTGGTCTTGCTGTCTTCTCTCCTCCCAACAACAGATCTATCTCTGGTATGCATCACACTTGGTCAGAAATCTAAAATCTTGTTAAGCAAGTAGGTAGTTTACATTTTTATTAATCAATTAAAAACAACAGTAGTATAATATCCTTATGGATGCATAAAACGGCCTATGAGTCAAGTTGTATTGTTTATTATACATTCTTAATTTTGCCGTTCTGCAAAGATACATTTTGCACATTTATTTTGCTCTTTAAGTGTATACCTGTGTTTACGTGTGCTATCAAAGTTCTCCAAGTCACAAAACAACCCTTATTATGTGAAAAAAACCAAACTTTACACGCCATTCTATAAATCGGCGCTTTATCTGTTCCTCTGAATAGCACCCAGTCAGTACTCCGCAAGCGCTGCCTCCACTCACAAGCTTAACTTGCTCCTCGACTGGGAAATGCGGGTTGTGCTCGGCACAGACTCGGGGCTTGTGAACGGAGAGCAAATGCACCCCAAATGCTACCCCAAGGATTCGTGAACGGGCACGTCGGTAACTGTGACGGGTGCCTAAAGATAAGGACTGTGCCTATTTGACATGCCTTCTGCAGTACTTGGAACTGGGAGGACTGTAGGGCTGCCCAATGTCCTCTGTGACCCAAATCTGTGGTGTGGAGGCACACGTCTGTAATCCCAGCCCTGGGAAAGCTGAGGCAGGAAGATCACTGTGAGTTTGAGGCCAGTGTGGACTACTCAGTAAGGACCCTGTCTCAAAAAAATCTAAACCTGACCAAATCTAAGTCCTACCAATTCCCCCCAATGACTAACTCCTCTTATTTTAAGGAAAACTTTAAAAAGACCTTTTAGATACCAGTTTCATTACTAAACACCTCAGCTCCTCCTCTTCTAGTAAAGCTTCCACTTTCCCGATGCTCCCCGCCCCAGCACACCCCAGAAAGGGCAGCCCTTGGCTGTCCCCTTAGGACCCACAGGACCACAAGGCGACAGCACGGATGGACGGAGCTCCTGACAGCAGAGCTGCAGGGCAGCGCTCTCCCCACACACACAGCACTATCGCTGGATCTGTCCCTACAAAAACGGACACTTCCGCTACTGTATCTGAGACATTTTTATGTGTATTTTAGTAAAAAACAAAAACAAAAGCCCTATCATTTACCGATTATCTTAAAACTAACAAATTTTGTGCAAACTCCAAAGAACTCAGCTTTCTCAGTGTCTCCCCTCCCTACGTTAAGTTTGTAAAATTGTATTTAACAATTATAACTACATAGAAACTTGCAACTAAAAAACTGGTGTTTTTCCTTCTTTAGTAAAGACTGAGCACCCGTGTTTTATCTTCAGCAGCGAGGACACTCACAGGTCCACGGGCAACGCAAATCTTACGCCCAGTTTCTTCACTGACCTTTACACCCCTGGTTTTATTTTCTCCAGTAATGATTTTGTACTTCCACTTTTTTAAAATCAGTATTTCTTGTGGGTGTTTTTTGTAAGCTAATTCAACATTTCTATGTAATAAGACAGAGTACATAAGAATAAAACATAAATAATACATTCCCTTACCTGCTTCTCTAGCACTTATAAAATAGCTGCATTCAGAAACTAAGTTACTGCAGTGTAACAGCACATCCCATCAGCAGAAACTATTTGGAACTCATAAAAAATACATTTTTTTTTTGTCTTTTTGGGGCAGAGTCTTGTTATGCAGTTTAGGCTGGTCTTGTGCTCACTTTGTAGCCCAGGCTGGTCTCAAACCTGCAGTGATCCTCCTGTCTCAGCCTCCCGAGTGCTGGGATGACAGGCATGAGCCACCACGGCCACCACATCCAGCCAAAAAAAAGTACATTTTTGTATTTTACTATTCTAACAAAAACTAACACTCTTAGGATTCAATTTTAAAAATACAAACCCATTCCTGAGACCAACTTAAAACACGCACCAGACTTTATGCAGTTAACAAGCTGAACGTTTAGTTTCCAGAATCATAACATGCAGAAGAGGTGCCAACAGGTCAAGGATTAGGGGAAAAGAGAAACTGCGTGTGGTGGCGATGCCGGTAATCCCAGCACTCGGGAGGCTGAGGCCGGAGGAGCACTGTGAGTTCAAGGTCAGCCTGGGCTACATAGGGAGACCTGGCCTCAAAAAACCAAAACAAAAACCTGGTCTTAACATCCAAAGCAAACAAAGTAACAGTGAAAAAGAAAACGGAAGAGAAAAGCCAATGGGCCAAAACTTAAAGAAAAGCAAAACTCTCTAAGAAAAGTGAAAGATAAATATTGGCCACCAGTGTGAGATTATCATTTAAATTCTGTGTTAGGGCGGAGATGTACTGTCCACTGCTCCTCGGAGCATCCCGCTGCTCACTGGGCACCCTTCCCTGCCCGACGGACACCCTCCTGCTGCCAGGCAGGTGTGCCCTTTACCCTGCTCCACGCAGTCAGGGAGAAGCCAGCACTGACAAGGTGGCTCCCAGGGCCGCGGCGTCAGCTTCCCCAATTACCTTGGCGTGGCACTGGGACAACAACCGACTCTCCCTCTCTCCGCACCTTGCAATCAAGTCTCTCCCCTACCCTTTAGTCGGGCTGAGTTGTTTTTATTTGGTATCAGCTAAAAAACAAAGAGCCCTTTACTGGAAGCCAACTCAAAGTCCAAGATGAAAGTGCTGCCAGCCTGCCGGGCCGCCCAGCTGCCCACGGAGCGCTGGGCCTGCCAAGCTGCCCGGCCCGCTCTGTCCTCCGCCCACGGCCAGGCTGCTCTTCACAGGAGACCGCCGTGGGAAACAGAAACAAGCTAACCTTGCACACGCCGCGGCGTCCCGCTCTCTGCATTTCATGAAGTATCAGTCACATCTCCGCCACTTACTTTAACAGCCACTTGCACTGTCTCTCAGCTCCCAGGAGCTCCGAAAGCTGCCTTTTCTTTCCTCTTCCCCAGCGCTCCCAACGGCACCCACGCTAAGCCTTCACCCGGTTAACACGCCTGGCCCTGAGCAGCAGCGCGGCCGCTGGGTGCCGCCACCCTCAGCCACTGGCTCTTCATCCCTTCTATCTTCAGATGATCGCGTACAGTCCTCCAGCGGGTCCGCCAAGTGCCAAAGGAGTGCCAGAACACTGCCAAGTCCACGCTGGTCTTCCCCGCCCCTTCACGTGCAGCTCCAAATGAAAACAGCACGGAACAAGCCAAGTCATCTCAGCACTCTGGAGGCTGAGGCAAGAGGGTCCCTGCAAGTTGGAGGCCCGCCTGGGCTACACAGTGAGACCCTGTCTCCAGAAACAAAACACCCACGCAAACCCGAAAGGAAACAGCACCAGCAAATAACCCTAAGTGAAACAGAGGTCTGATATCTCCTCCCAAGTACTAGTTGTTTTTTAAAGAATTCCTAAACATTAAGTGTCTTCTCTTTCAGTGTTCCTTACTAAGGCTCAGGCTTTGCCTCAATGGCCTAAGCACATGCCCTGGAGCTGAGGAAGGAGCAGGTTTTGTCCTAAGGAGTAACGTGAGTTTACACTTAATAAAAATCCACACATCAAAATTCTATCTTTGATTTAAAGATTGTAGCCACAGGGCTGGGGATTTAGCTTAGCAGCATAAGCACCTGCCTGGCAAGAGCGAGGTGATGAGTTCGATCCCTGGTACTAAAAAAGAGAATTCACATCTCAACTGAAAAGTGGCACAACTCTAAAGAGATCGGCAGGGGCGAACTGCCTTTGCTGACATCCTGACCCTCCTCAGCTGCAGGACCTGTGCCTCTGTACCTCGGTTTCCCTGTGAAAAGCAGCTTCCTCACCGGGTCTTGTAAGGACTCACCGACTTCACACATTTCCCTAACGTGTGTACACACCTGCGCCAAGCCTTTTGTAAGTGTTAGCTAACGCACCACTATTTGTCACTGTGTGTGTATGTTTTTACAGAGGACTCAAGACTCCTTTTACACCGTCTATCTCTGTCTCTTGCCAGTATAGCAAACTATGTCATTCAGTCATACAGTGCTGGGCACTGCTGTTTTGAAAGCCTGGCTTGTAGCTTTCAGACCAGCTGTTTGTTCTGACTTTTTCAAAAACCAATTAACTAGAGTTTCCGATTCACATTTTATACTATCTACCTGTCCTGGTCCTCATTTAGTTTATTGCTGGCATGCTACAAAGTCCCAAGCACACGGCTGTGTATGTACACACCACACAGTCCTGTCTTCAGCGCCCGCGGTTCTTAGACGTGGTTCAGTCTGCTCTCTCGGTGGGGAGGGAGGCTGTGGCCAGGGCCTCATGCACGCTAAGCACCTGCTCCACCGCTGAGCTGCGGCCAGCCCCATGAAACCAGAGTGTTTCAAAGGGGAACAAACAAAAGAAAAGGGTAATGGAGGCAGTCTAACACTGTTTCTATTAACAATACTATAGCTCATCCAGCTGAACACTTGCTTGTGTAGTTTCCTTACCATAAATATGAAGTAAATCAAATGGCCACTCTCAAACTAAAAAGCCAAAAAGAATACTGCAAAGGACTAGAGTCAAATCAGCAAGTCCTCCAAAAGATTTTCAGAAACCCCAAGGAAAGACAACGTGTTCTGCGCTGGATCACCACCCCAGAGAGCAGAAAGAACAGCCTTTATTTATGCAGACTTACTGGAGCTTTCTGTAAAAGCCTGGGAGACAGGCATGCTCGGTCCACTTAGGTCCACTTACACTTTAGAGACCAGAGCCTCAGAGGCTGACACACCCAGAGTGACACAGCAGGAAGAGGAAGACCTAGGACGCGAGTTCAGGGCTTCTGAGACTGGTCAGTGACAAGGACGAGCGCAGGCTCTGTGGCCCGTCCACCCTGCTATGTGGGCTGGTCCTCGGGCTGTCTCTGGTTCACAGCCGAACTCTGTGTGATCTCCTAGCGCTCCACAAGTGAACACATCTGTTCTGAAGACCCCGAGACACACCTAGGTCCATGCCGCCTGGCTCACTGGGGCCATGGATGCGCCCCCAGGGCTGTGCTTCCCGGTGCTGCTGCAGTCACTGACCGGAAGCCCGTCCCTTCCAGTGCTGCCAAGCTCAGGGTACAAACTTCTATGTAATTCACCTTCCGTGCCCGATGAAATGTGTTTGTCAGACTGAAAGGAGAGATGATTATAGTGACGGTGAGCTGCACTTTCAAGAACAAGTGGTATTTAGAAAAATGGTGGGGTGGAGCAGACAGGACAGGCAGCCCAACAGAGTTAAAGGCAAGCAGGCAGGAGACTGAAGAGGACAGGAGCCATGTGACCAAGCAGCCATGTCACGGGGAGGGGGCAGCACCAGGGCTCAGGACATGTATGTTTTAATGCAGTGCAATACCTGGCTTAACTAAGTCCCATGAGAGACCCCAACAGATAAGAGTTCTGCAGAAGCAAAGCAGCGGCTCAGAGCGCCCAGTCCCCGAGCACTCAGCCGTGCCCTGCCTAACTGAAGAACGGAGGCGGTCCTGGAATCGCTTCCCTGCGGCGGCTGCAGCGGCTGCCTGACATGCCACACCGCCTGACAGCGAGCAGCCTGGTGCATGACCCTCTCCCCCAGAACAGGCCCTTCCTGAGGTCATGTTACACACGTGGACCACTTCAATTTAGTTCCACGGCATGCTGCTTCAGCCAGGACTCTACGAACAGACACATACAACTTGGTGGGCATCTTTTAAAGGCCACCCCGTCAGCAGCATTTGACGCTGGCACCTGCCTTTAGACATGGACGCGTGCAGACTTACAGAACACATACGCGCACCGAGGAGCCTGAACCAGACACACTCTGTCTACCTTTCATGAAGTTTCCCTAACTTGGCCCACAGGGATCAGAAGAGAGCACTCACAGTCGGGGCGTCACAGTGAAATCTTCAAAGTCACAAACCTTCTCCGGCAAAACCCTGACACCGCTAACTCTTGGTTGCTTTCCGGGCACACACAGGCCTTCAATGTTTAATTCTTCTGTGACAAAATCCATCTTTTGCTGACTCTCATGACTGATACAATCTAATCTGTTCCCTTCATCCCCTGCGTTTTTCTAAACCCTCCTTCTGTGAGAAGGCCCTATGTCCAAACTCAGCCCAAACGCCTGCTCCGAGGAGCAGTCTGCACCACCTTCCCAAGCTACTAAGCCTCTGCTGTTACTGATTTTCTCTCTCTGCTGTTTGATGGAAGACTGGAATCGGTTTTATTGTATTACCTTTTTAAATAAGTAAATGTTGCTAGACAGGTGCGGTGGTGCCTCCCTGTGGGAGGCTGAGGCAGGAGGATGCCAAGTTCAAGCCCAGCCTGGGCCACTGAGTGACAGGGGAGGCCCTGTCTCAAAATTAAGAAGGTAAACACAGTTCTGTTGCTAGTATGACTTTGACTAAGAAAAAATCTAATGAAGTCTTTCTCTTTGTCCAAAGCAAGTGTTCCTAGAGCTAGCAGGACGTACTGCTACTACACACCCGTTTCTAATAATAAAGGCACAGAGTCAGACCATGCCATTGGCTTAGTTCCCACAGCTCGCTCCGAGCACTTTGCTGGCTTCTTCTTTCCTCTAAGTCCAAATTCTTTACTAAAGGAGACTAAACCCTGCAGCAGCAACCCACCGACCTCACAGCCTGGTAAGTCCTCATGTGTGTGAGTGCTCCTGCTTCCTATCTCATTCCTTTTCACACATGATGGTCAAACAACCCACTAAAGCCACTTCCTGATCTACCTGTAGGCAGAGTGTGAAAATACCAGTCCAGTGTACCACACTCTTACTAGTTGGTCTCTGGATCTGTTCTTTTTGCCTGAGACAATCTTACTCATCCTCACTCTTCCCTTTTACTTGGTTATTTGTTATTCTACTTCCGATCTGAGCTCTTAAACAGACTTCCCTGGCCCTCCTCAATTATTCCCAGTATGTGTACCTGTAATCCAGGCACTGTGGGAAGCTGAGGCAGGAGCACTACAAGTTCAAGCCCAGTCTGGGCAACTTACAAGACCCTGTCTCACAATAAAACATGGAAAGTGAGTTGGGGATGTAGCTCAATGCAAAAGCCCTGGGTTAAAGCCCCAGTACCACTCACATGTGCGGCACACATGAATCAGCTCCCCTCCTCTGTGATCCCCAACTCTTCGGTTCTTCAGCAAGTCTCTCCAGGCCACAAACCTAAGCAATCAAGGACGCATTTCTGTTTCTCCATAGTCCCAATCCAGAGCCTAACCTGGAGCCTATTAAACACTCAATAAACATTTGAGGGGCTGGGCTTGGTGGCACACACCTGCAATCCCAGCACTTGGGAGGCTGAGGCAGTAGGTCTTTTGAGTTTAAAGCCAGAGCGAACTACACAACGAGACTCTGTCTAAAAAAAAAAAAAAAAGAAAAAATGAAATAAATACATAGTGAATAAAACAAGGAAATGGACTTGGATACTCTATGTATTTAACCACATAATGAAGTAATCACCCACTTAAAAGTTGTTTTAGAGGTTTAGTTATTTCCAGGCAAAACAGATGGTCCATTTACGAACGGTGATTCATTTCCAAGGAGTGCTGTGTGCACTGCCCTGAGGGATGAGAGTGTGGGTGTGGGTGCCCTCTCCCTGGGTGACAGAACCTCCGCACCTCTAGGTAGGCACCGGCAGGGTGAGAGCAACGCTCCTCCCCCCACTCATCATCGGTCCTGCAGGACTTACTCCTCTCACTGGCTCACTTCTCGGGGCACCGTGCTCTTCAGGAGAGGTTTCTCTCCCCAGGTAAGTGGGCTCTGGCAAGGGAGACTTTAACAAGGTCTCAGCCAGAAACCGTAAAGTTCTATTTAAAGTGTTTTAAACTTTCTGAATTTGATCTCAACTTCTGTTTTTATTGCCCTTTGTTTTGTGGTACTGGACATCAAACTCAGGACCTTGCACCTGCCCCTGCATGCTAGGCAAACTCTCTACCACTGAGCAACACCCAGTCCTGAGTGCAGTTTAAAGAGACTGTGGAGAAAGGGTACAGTTAGCACCCTGAGGTGTCACTATACCAGCAGGAATCCCAGGCTGATTCCGGGGCGCAGGAAGAAGAGTTAACAAAGGAGAACACCAGGCAAAGGAAGGGGAATTAAACAAACGAGAGGTTTCTCCCTCATTTCTTGATCAAATGTCTGCATAAATTGAACTGATTTTTGGTTTTGAGACAAGGATCTTGCTATACAGTTCAGGCTGATCTTCAACTATGTAGCTCAGGCTGGCTTTGAACTTTCAGCAATCCTCCTGCCTCAGCCTCCTGAGTGCTGGGATTAAAGATACTTGGCTAAAATTTCATTTTAGCAAAGAAGCCTGCTAAATCACTTTAGACAAAAGCCACAGCCTGGTTATCTGATCAGGCGCTTCATCCTCGGTCATCCTCCTGATGAGGTCTGATGACCTTGGCCTGTCTTCAACAAGAATCCGGTTAGATTGGTTCAGCCAGGCGGCCTGCCTGAAGCCTCCAGAGCTCTCCTCCTGGGGATTCTCTATCCACTGACGCCCACCCTATCCTTGGCTCGAAATTTCTCTTTCCCCATGCTGTATTTATTTAGGACTGAGCCCCGTCTTTTGAAGTAACTTTTGCTGTAAAAAGCTTTCTGCAGTTTCTGTGCGCCCAGAAGTTAACAGTGCAATCCCCACAGCACCATCCTGAGTGGCAATTAACTTCAGAGCCATCAGAAACTATTCATTTCCCGCCGTGTATGAATGAACGAAAGCTGCAGACAGGAGAGCTACACACTGAGGAAAACAAGGCCCTCCGCTGTGCTGAGAAGCACAGGGAACGAACTCTCACGGAGTAATCTGTGCTTGCCGTTTACTCCCTGCTTCCTTACTGAGCCACCTGTACGTAGTGCTAGTACGTGAAGCAGTACGGGGACTTCTACACTGAGCTCTCCGGTCTCCAGTGAGGACCCTGTCCTCGGTACCTTCCCTCCACACACCAGAAAATAGGAAGGGGCCCTAAGATGCTGCAAAGGAACAGGTGGGGACGTACCCTTACGTGGAAGAGTCAACACCGGCCCAAGCACCTGGATGACTGGATGTGCTTTGCTATCACGCTGGCTGACTTTCCTCTTTCACTGCTGCCAATCCCCAAGGTTTTTGCTTTTTCTCACGAATGAACAGCACAACTCAGCAACACAAAGCCAAATAGCCCAATGAAAACATGGGCACATGATCTGAACAGACATTTTTTCTGCAAAAACATACACAAATGGCCCGTGAGTACATAAAAAGATGCTCATTGGGACGTGCCAATCAAAACCACAAAGAGATACCACTTCACATAAAGTGGACAGTTTATTTTGGCAAGAAGAGCTGGATAAAATAACAAGGGCTGGTGAGTCGTTGGAGGAAAATGGAACCCTTCCTCCACTGCTTGGTGGTACACAATGTCATAGTAAAGGCTGGCAGTTTCCAAGAAGGTTAAACACTGGGCAGCCGCACTGCTGGGTATATGTCTGTGGTGCGGTGCTTGTCTACACGCTAGAGCCTCCTGAACCGGAAATAAAACCAAAGCATCTCTAGCTAGCTATACCTATGTCCACATCTATATCTATCTTTATCTATCTGTGTCTGAAACTCTATAACTTTCCGTGCAGCTGGGGATGTAACTCAGTGGTACAACCCTTATCCAGTAGGTCCTGAGTTCCATCCCCAGTACTGCAATTAAAACCAAAAACACATACCCAGATGTCCACAGCAGCAGAACACTCAAGTCAAAAGGGAGTGCCGGGGATTTAGCTCAGCGACATAAGCGCCTGTCTGGCAAGCATGAGGTCATGAGTTCGATCCCCAGTGCAAAAAACAAAAAACAAAACAAAACAAAACAAAAAAACAAGTCAAAAGAGAGAAACAACTGCCGATGAGGCACGGTGACACACTGCCATCACTCGAAATAAAACCAGGGATACACATTAGGGATACACTAATAAACCCTAGAAACGTGTTCTAGGAAAGAAGGCCACCTGCGGTAAATCCCATTTGCACAAAAGATCCAGGAAGTGGATTCCTGGTTGCCAAGGAGTGGGGTCGGGAGGAGATGAACGTCCACTGTCCACGGTTGCAAGGCTTCTTTAGGAGACGATGACAATTTCGTGAGTGATGGCAAGTCACAAAACTGTGAATTCAGCAAAAGCCACACCTTCGAGTGCTGCCTTATGTTAGGGGTATGTGAATTTTAAGACACACAGAGAAGTCTCACCAGAAGATGGCATGCGTGGAACACACATTTGACCGTAGTGTACATGTCACACGCACACAGACGTGTCATCTCCACCCATCAATGCACAGGGAGGCCCCAGGGTCGCGACACTGCCCTGGCATCCGGAGGAGGATGGGACCCCCAGGGGTAAGGTGGCCGCGCCCGCGGAACTCGGATCTTCGCTCGGGGCGCGCCCTTCAGCATCGGGCTAGGGAACCCTTGGCCCCGCCCACCACGACCCCGCCCAGCTCTGGTCCCGCCCCCACCCTGGCCCCGCCCCCCGCGGCCCGGCCCCGCCACCGCCCTCGCCGAGACGCCCCCCGGGGGTGACCACCTGCCGGCCTGAAGGCGACTGTGTGAGGAGATGGCACCCGGCCCGCACGCCGCCCGAGACCCTGGGCGGGACCCGACGGCCTTCACCTGGTGGCAGACACCCGCGGCGGGGCGGACGGCGGTCCTGCGAGCGCCTTCGTGCGCGCCTCCTCGCGCCCTCGGCCGCGCTGACAGCCGGGCGCCGGTACCTCAGCCTCTCGCCCTGGCCCCGCCCCCTACCTCGCCCCGCCCCCGCGCCGCACTGCGCAGGCGTGCCGTCCAGCCCCGCCCTGGCCCCGCCCACACGGCGCTCGGCGCAGGCGCCCCGCCCCGCCCGGGGGCGCTGCTGATGTGGCCCCGGACAACCTAGCGCCGGGCGTCCCGCCCGCACCTCGCCGGGGCGCTTCCTGGAGGAGGATGAGGTGGGCTTCCCGGGCTCCCCGGCTCGGCCGCGCGCCCCCTCGCGCCGAGCGTAATTCACTGGGTTTCCTGCTGCCCGGCGGTGGCCGTGCTGGGAGCCCAGGGGACGGATCGGAGGATGCTGCCAGGGCCAGCTTTGCTCTCTGCCCACCCTTTCCGGTTAAAGCTAGGCAGGACGAGCTCTGGCCCTTCCAGATGGCTTCGCCTAAGGTTAGCCATCGCATTACAGCATGGGCCTGAGGGCGCACGCCCGGAATCCCGGCCCTGCGGAGGCTGAAGCAGGAAGATCATGGTGAGTTCAGTAAACTGAAGACCAGCCTGAACGACGAGGCTTGCTCAAAAAGACCAAGTAAATAAATAACCAACCTGAACTACAAATAAATGAAATACAGATACATGCATACCCATAGTGATGCAGGAGAAATACGACTCCCACCTGGTAGGTTTCTGCTCTAGGTCCTAACAGCAAGCTAAAATTCAAAATGGGATCTCACTAACGCTACAGTTCCTTCTAGCTGAAACTTTATTTTACCTGCTGAGAAAGGAGATAGTTTCAATTGTTGTGACAGGGAACTAGACTCCACTTTCATCCTTACACAAAAAGAGGTAATCTGATCTTGATCAACTAGTGTTCTGTTGTGCGCCTGGCTCAGTCCAGGGGACTAGGACAGTGTCTTTGAAATGACCGATCTGCTTGTGTCTTGTTCCTGTTTTCTCCGGCCCTTCTGAGCCTGCCAGCCAGTCCTCCCCTCCGCTCACTGGAGCGCTCTGCTTTGTGGAAGGAAGTGTTCCCCAATTCTGTAATCAGAAAAGAAAGCCTAAAATCGTAAAGTTAAATAGTTACACTTTTGCCCCAGACAAGGAAATCAGTTTGAAATGTATTTTCAGCTGGTATTTTGTACCTCCCGTTTTTTGACTCAGAATTCTTAGGAAATAATTAGCTGATTTTGGAAGCTTGCGTAAATTCCGATCAAGAGGTAGTCCTGCGTCGGTGTAGGTGGTTTTTCAAGATTTCGACACAAAGCACAGGCCAAAAAAGTCAGCCTCTCTCAGTTCCAAGATTTCTCCCGTTTTTGTCTTTCTTTCTTTTTTCCTTTTTTGCTATTCAGTAGAATTCAATGCAATGATCAAAGTGTTTTATAAACGACATTGCCCAATAGTATGCATTAGTCATCTGTGGCTATTCAGTACTTGAAATGTGGCTGTTGCAACTCCAATTTTAAGGTTTTAAAAATTTTCTTCTTATATAGAAAAAAAATTTCATACCAAAAGAATAGGAGAATAACAATAGTACATTGCATGTTGCTGTCTTTAAAACAGTTGCTCAGGATAAAAGATATGGGCATAAGGATTTTTCCAGTCAGCACTGGCACAGACTTTCCTTTTCAGTGAACTGAGATACTGACAATATAACTGATTTGCATTTTTTCCTTTTTCCTCCTGTGCTTTCCCCTTTCATCCATACTAGTTCCTTTTTCTTTCTTTCTTTCTTTTTTTTCTTTCTTTTATCGGTACCAGGGATCGAACTCATGACCGCCTGGTTGCAAGGCAGGTGCTTATGCCACTGAGCTAAATCTCCAGCCCCGACTAGTTCCTTTTTCCTCCTGAACAATTTCTTCCCATTTCACAATATCTATTGTACATTTTAGACCTTATTTACTCTTTCAGTTTCTCACACCAGGGAGACAATATGATGTTTACACATGTGAGTCTGATTTATTTCACTTATGAATATGGTCTCAAGTAGCATCCATTTACGTATAAAAGTATCAAGTTTATTATGGCTGAATAGTATTCCATTGTATAAAAAATACCACATCTTTTTGATGGGCATCTGGGTTGTTTCCAAGATTTAGCTGCTACCAATTGTGCTGCTAAAACATTAATGTACATACATTGCTGTGGTATGGGGCTTTTAATTCTTCTGGGAAGATACCCAGAAGGGGAAAGCTGTGTCAAATGGGACCTCCAATCCTAGTTCTTTGTGGGATCTCCAAACTGATTCACACTTTTCAGATGCAGAAATACAAATGACAAATAAATATATTAACCCACGCAGGCCTTTCTATGTGCCAAGTGACGCATCAGCTGGCCGACTGCCATGAGGTTCAGTTGCAAAGACCTCACCATTTGGCCTGTCTTGCCACTCCCATAATCCCCCTTTTTATTGCTGTGCACCAAGAAACCAAAGAAACCAGGATGACCTGGATCCAAGGCCATTGTCAGGGTGTGGGATCCGTCAGCAAGCTTATCAAGATCCTCAGAAAATTTACCCCATTCTTCCCGTGCATTGTTGAACAATCAGACTAGAAAAGGGCCCTGAACTTGGATGGTAGCATCTGCTCTTGTTCCTTCTCAAAGAGGTCTCGTGGTGGCTGGAGTAGATGTGGAGCTCCCTGAGGCCAGGTCCCCATGGCAGGCAGACCGGAGCTAGGTCGGTGTGGGCACAGGGTGTGGTCCTTCCCCAGGGGCACTAATGCTTCAAGTTGGTAAGGAGCTCACCTATGGGGATCGGGCACTGATGTCTTCAGCAGAATCCATTGCTGAGAGGGGTTGGTTCTAGGGCAAAGCCCAGCCTTCTGGTAGAAGGTTGAGAAAATACAACACAAGACACTCCTGACCATTTTTCCCCGCCTCTTACAAACAGGGAGTCAGGTGGGATGGAAGATGTGTGCCCCATGATGGGTCTGTGGGCAGGAGGAGTAAATGAGGTCACGGCAACCTTGCAGGGCATCCCTTGGGTAGGTTCTCCAGCCCTTTGGCCCCAGGGTGCCTCCAGTAAAGCCAAGCTCCTTGGGATTAGGTCAAGGCAACCTTTTAGTGTGTTCCCTGGGTCAGTCCCTGGTCTGTTTCCCTGGGGCATCCCCTGGTAAAACCAAAATCCTAGCATGCTGGACATCTCTGGCCTTGTGCAGGCACCAGTGCTGCTTCAATGGGACCTTTGGATCTTACCCCCTGTCCACTGTCTCCAGGATGATGGGTCTGGAGCCGGATTCCCTATAGGCTGGACATCTCAAGCCAGGTATGAAATCACCTAACATGGTAGTATGCTTTCCCTCAATAAAAACCTGATAATTTCCTGTGCACAGTTACCTCTTGGGGACCCTGGTTGACAGAGATGAGTAATTGGGCCAAGGCTAGTGGCCTGTGGGTCGGAACGTTTCCCCTCAACCATGGTAAACTGGACAGGTGGAGCTTGCTTACGTGCAGAGGTGTGGAAGGTCTTGTGGGTGAGGATCCCGGCAGACGGCAGTGTAAGACCTGGAGGTAGGACATATCCCCAGGAAGACAGGCCACACTGCTCGAGAAGGCCGTCGGAGCTGCTCTGAGCTTAGGAGAAGTGGCGTTTTGAACCCCACTGCCACCAGTAGCCCAGGCAGGACCTAGTTTTAAAACGTGAGCTCTTTACAGGACCCCACCCCTCCCTAGTCCCTTCCTCTGTCCCCAACTCCCCTGCACCCTCGCTAGCTCATGCTACCAAAGGGCCAGAAACTTGACAGTGAAAAGTCAGTTGGCAGTTACACATTGCATAGCAATCTAGAGCCCAAAGTATCCTAATAAAACCAGAACCCAGTGGGAGGGAGGAGCAAGAGAGGAAGGATTAAAGCAGCATATTCCTGTGGGGGCTTCCAAGTGGCCCCAGGACTCAGGAGGGGGGCAGACAGCTAAGAAGGCCTGAAGCAGCACCCTTCCTGGAGAGCTGTGGGCCGTCAAACAGCGGTCACACCTGCCCCGCTCATGGGGGACGTTAGACCCCTGTCCCTCACAACTGCATCAGAAGAAAAGAAAGAAAGGATTGAGTTTTCTGGCAGATGAAAGCCTGAGGATCTAGGCTCTCTCGGGGATGAGAGGAAGCAGCAAAACAAACCTGAGGGCTCCGAGCAAGCCGGGATACTTTACCAGGTCCCTGAGCAGTGACAGCTGTTTCCCAGCGGCTGAGTCTGCAGGGCTTAGCACAAGATCACAGCCGCCCAGCAGGGGGAGCCGGCGCCAGGCAGGCTGAGCCTGTGCTCCTGGGGCAGGGGAGATGTCACAGGAGCCCTTTAGAGGACCCACCTCGGGTCGGCTAAGGTGATGTGGACACACAAGGGCGTATGCTGTGGAGATCGCTTTCTCTGGTGTGACCCGGAGACCGGGGCTGCCCGCTGGGGCTCAGGGTGAGCCTTCCCGTGTACTTGTGGAAGAAAGACACTGGCTAGGCCTTGCCCTTATTGTAAGTCTTCCAGGACAAGCAAGAGTGTCAGAGGCCCGTCTGCCCCAGACGGGTGGGTGACGGGCCAGAGTGAGGGTGCCACTGTCCCAGATTGAACCGTGGGCTCTTTGTATTTCTGGTCAAAGGAGCAGGGACCTCAGATTCTTCCGGGCTGGTGTGGATAAGCACTCGTTCTCTGGGGTCTTGGGAGACCCTAGCCACTGGAGAGGAATCCCAACCACAGCCCAGGTCCACGGTCATCTTGCCGTTAAGGACTTGTCAGTCACCACGTATTGTGGTCAGTGGCTACAAGGAGAACAACTATATACAGGACACAGAATTTTAATACTATTTTATGATGGTCACCCAGAGTTAAATACAAGAAAGTGCAGGAAATCTGTCCACAGCACTAAAGACCTAGAAAATTCAGCAGATGGCCTGGATCCCACAACAATGTCCTGCATGAGTCCAGCTGAAGATTTAGAGCCCGTGATAGTGCCTCCCACAAGTCCAGCTGGAAGTCTAGAGCCCATGACAATGACTCATGCAAGTCTGTTTCATGGATCTGCACTGGGAAGGCCCAAAGGTCAGCAGTGGAGCTAGAAAGTTTGTGCCAGTGGGGTGAAGGAGCTGTGCCAGTAGGTTAAGGGGAGCCGAGAAGCAACACTCAAAATAAGGGTCCCCTGGAAAGTACCACAGCCAAACTCAGCGACAAAGAGGTCCCCAGCTCCTCTGACAATGAGAACAGTCGAGTACATGCCAGGGAGCCAGCGTGACAGGCTTCTCCTGGAGATTAAACAGCACACATCTTCCCGTCCGGAGTCAGGGAGTGATGCGTAAGGAGCAGAGCTCCCCAAGGTGAACCGCAGCCACTCTCAGCAACAAGGTCCTGAGCTCCTCTGATGATAATAGCCGAATCCATATTGGGGGAGCCAGCCTGGTGGAGCTCCTCCAGGAGAACCGATGGCTCCAAACAGCAACACTTAGGAGAACCCCCCACACCACACTCTTCCCCTTCACGTCTCCCTTCATGCTGGCAGCTTTCCTCGGTGGTCATCTACCTTCAGCACCAGGCCGATTTAATTCAGCTGGTGTTAAGCTGACCATCAGTTTTTAACCCGTAACACGCTTCCCAGATAGAGCACAGGGATTAGTCATATGCTGTCTGGGGAAAGATTTTCAACCAAACTACATTCTTATCTTATCTTTATTTTTATCTTAATCTTTATCTTTCTTTATCTTTATCTTTATCTTATCTTATCTTATCCTATCTTATCTTGAAGCAGTATTTTCCCTAAATGCCTTGACTTTTTACCCCCTTCATTCATTCAAGCCCCAAAGGAAGTAATCATAGCCTGACTCATTAAGTACATAAAAATAAATGGTGTGTTAATGGTTGAGTCCAGAAACTTCATGTGAGAGTTACCACCCTTCACTGTCCAGTGTTGTTTCAAGACTGGAATTCCCTTTATATCTGTGCAGCTGGACAGAGCCCAGCCTGTGTGTACTAATGTCGAGTCATCCCCCCAATCTGGTCAGCTTTGCCTGCAGGACGGATTCCAAACCCAGCCCACTGTGTGACCGCCACTGCCTCGGAGTCTCTGGTCGCTTTATCCATAATTTCCCTTTGTGATTGAAGGTGCCGACAGCTAACGTTTCCCCGTTACTTAGCCAATCCCAGGCTTCCTCTGGGGCTTCATGTGAACATGGACTCATTTTGTTTTCTTTGCCATCCCCGGACATCCGGTCCTGCCGTGGAGCTGTAGCAGGGGCTTTGGAACTTACGCACACGGACATGTCTGCACCTCTTTGGGGAGAGACAAAAATTAAAATATCATTTCTCTATTGATGCTCCTCCCCACCACTTACCACAGTGCCTGTCGAGGAACAACCCATTTTAGAATTTTCCTTGAGACAGCGTCTCATTGTGTAGCCCAGGCTGGCCTCAAACTCATGGCAATCTTCAGCCTCCCAAGTGCTGGGATTACAGGCATGTGTCACCAGGCCTGGCTGAGTTTCCCATTCTACGAAGGTGTATACTTAGATGTGTTAACTCACCTGCTGTTGGGACACGATAATCAATGCCCAGAACCTAAAGGAGGAGAGGATTAAACGTGCTCACCATTTCTGAGGATTCAGTCCATGGTCAGCAGGCTCCAGGGCAGGAACATCGTGGCGGAAGGGAGAGGCAGCACAGAGCTGCTCAGTTCATGGCAGCCAGGAAGCAGAGCAAGGGGCAGCACAGAGAGGAAGGGGTGAGGGCCAGAGCTAGTCCCCAAGCCACACCTCATGGCCCACCAGACAGACTAGTGTGACTAGTGTGATCGCTCATTGGCCTGGCCAGAGCACACTGACACTGTGTGTGCCACGGAACCAATGACGGGGTCCAAAACTGGAATATGCAGGCTTGTGTGGAAGAGGGGACAGAGGGCACGGGAAAGAGGGTGGCGATTTCAGACAGAGGAACAGTATCGGGCCGTCTGCAGCCACCAGTGCTTCATTCACTTGGTCAGAGAAATTCAAACTGTGAGTGGTGGAGCTGTGGGGTGATTCCACTCATCACCCCATCAGTCCCACAACACACCCTAAAATGGCACCCTGAACTATGAAGCCATAACATGTCTGTGTTCAGTTACCCGGTGTTGAATGTGGACTTTCCAGGAGTTCATACCGTTCCTGGAAAGTGTCGGAGAAGAATATATGCAGGAAATAATCAATTTTGGAATTGTGTAGTGCAGTCCTGCAGCTTTGGGAACTTAGCAGAGGGTTGGGATTTTTAAGCAAAAGAGACTTGAGAAGCTTATTATTACTATTTCGTAGAGAAGTGTTTTCAGGAGTCACGGGTTTTCGATTTGTGAACCTAAATGTTGATACACAACATTTTCTCTCCGTGGTGTGAGACCACATTCAGAACTTACTCCCACGTGTGGGCCAGGCAGATGAAAAGCTCAGAAGAGACCAGGAATGCTGCTTTCAATACTGAAACCATTACAGGCCTTGAGCAAAGTTTTAAAAAGGACAACCACGCTTACTCTTCAATGAATACAGTGAAATTATGTCCTTGTCACCTGCAGAGAAGAGCGAGAGCTTTGCCACTTTATTTCCGAGGATCGGTTTCCGTAGCGTGAGCTCAGGGTTCTGTCCAGGGACGCGGTCACCGTGCACTTAAGGCCTTGTCACGCCTCCCACGTAGGGCACAGGGATTTAGTCACGGGGTCACAGGAGGGCTGTCCATCTCATGCTGCCTCTGCTATCCTGAGGCATGATTGCCTTGAATGGGCTACCTGCTTCTTCATTCCCTCCAGCCCAAGACAGGTCATCATGGTCTGATGCATTAAATCATGTGTTAAGGCTGTGTGTGGTTAGGTCCGTCAACTTCCTGCAGAGATGATGCATATCTTGTTTTGACTGTGCACTAGAATTCCCGCCCAACCCACATCCAGTCAGCCCTGCCTGTGGAACGCGTGGGAGACAGCTCCAGTGACTCCCTTTGAACCTAAAACAATTACTGTGACTTTGAATACTTGGAGACTTATTTTTTTATACTGATATGCAAAAGGCTGGCTAGGATATTTCCTTTTCTCTTCAATTGGCTCTAAGCATTACAAATAAAGCTTGCCAGCTGGGTGTAGTGGCTCATGCCTGTAATCCCAGCACTCGGGAGGCTGAGGCAGGAGGATCTTTGTGAGTTGGTGACCAGCCTGGGCTACAAAGTGAGCTCAAGGCCAGCCTGAACTGCACAGCGAGACCCTGTCTCAGAAAGACAAAAAAAAGAAAGAAAGAAAGAAAGAAACAAACAAACAAACAAATAAGGCCAGCCAAGGTGTGAATATGCAAAACCTATAGCCAACAGACAGTCCTGTTTCCCATCATGGTGTTCTCTACAATACAGGATTGAGCTGCAAAACGTTAGAACTCCAGGAATGTCAACTGGGTAGAGGCGAAAAGATAGGCCCCCCCCAACAATTCCACTGCTACCTTAATTGGATTATATAAGTTGATCCTTCTGCATATCCTTATCTCTGCAGTTTACAGAGATGCCACCTTGCATCCGGCCACCCAGCTCAAGTTACTCACATGATTCCCGCCATCCTCACGTCACTCATCCCTGAGCCACCCCCTTCTTCCAAGACAATAAATGCTGGGAGAGGTCTAGGATCAGGGCCTTTGTCTGCATGTCCTTACGTGATTGGGTTTAGGTCCCCTTGGCTGCCCTTAACCTGGAACAGGTCTCGGTGTCTTTACTCTCGCCGTGGGTTGCTTTGGAGGTGGTAGATTGGAATTAACCTGCTGGGATTCCAATGATGTCTCAGTGAGATTACAAATATAACTTTTTGGGTTGTGAGGAAAACTAGAAACGGGATTACAATATTTGGATGACTGAACGGGATATTTGGGGTTACAATAGAACAGACCCCGGCTCAGCCTCGCGGACAGCTCCATTGCCCGTAGCCCTGGTCTCCCCTCCACCTCTGGCAGGAGTTTCCAAGCTTCTGCTCCTTCCTCTCTCTGTGTGCGGCCACCGTCTGGAGCCAGGAACCTTCCCATCACGTTTGTGGACTTGGGGTCCCTTCCCAGGGCCAAGGTCCTGCCACCAGCTCCGAGTTGGCCCTTGTCTCCTGCAGAGCCTCTGCGGCCCCAGATCTGGAGTCATCACTCATGGCTGCAGGACCGTGGGCTCCTGCAGTTCCCACAGCTCCTTAAATAGCATTATTGGATTTGCTTCTACCACTTAAAAAGATGAAAACCATTTTAGTTCACAAAAGCTGAGAGCAGGCGGGGTCTGACCTTAGACTGCTACTCGCTGGCTCCACCCGGAGCTGTGAGCTGTAGGAGGCAGGATCGTGTACTGTCTGCTTTGCTGTTGGGTCTCTAGTGCCCAGCACGGCGGGGCCTGACTTGTGTTACTACTGCATGAGTGCTGGTGAGTGTGACCTGTGTGTACACAATGAGGCTGGAGGACACTTGTGCTGACTTTGGCAAATGCAGGACATCACTGTGCAGGACCCTGGCCACTGAAAGGGCAAAAGAGACAGTTTGTGCCAAAGCATTTCTCCTCCACGCATGTGGGGTCTGAACCCAGAGGCTTGAGCACTCTGGCCAATGCCGTGCCAGTGAGATGGTCCCGGCCCTCTGCTTAAAATTGTATTTAAAAAAAAGAAATTGTATTTTGAGACCAGCACTTCCTAAGTTGCTAAGGCTGCCCTATAATTTATGACCTTCCTGCCTCAGCCTCCTGAGTAGCTGGGATTGTAGGCATGAGCCACTGTGCGTGGCTTTGAGAAACATCTTTGCCCTTCATGTTTCCGTATGTCAGCAGAACAGTAATTGTTCCCTGTGTGATCTTATTACAACTTTATTGAGGACTGCCCTAAAATAGATTTCTCATTTGGTACTTTCTGTAGGTTGATGGCTTATTTGGGATGAATCAGGCAGATTAAAAAGAAGCAGATGGTTCAGAAGAGAGCTCCAAGACATATTTTCGGAGGACAGTTCAGAGTCCCCGGGGAAGTCCCCACGTTGCCTGTGACATCCTCGGGGCTGACCTGAAGCTTCCTGACTCAGCAGGAGGAAAAGGCAAGAATGAAATTTTGGACAGTGGAGCAACTGAAAATGAGGAACAGTGAATAAATGATGTAAAAAACAAAAACAAAACCCAAGTGAGTCACACCGGCTCGTTCTGTGAAAAAGACCGCAGTTTGCAGTGTTTTGCATTTCTGGTATCAACAGTGCCTCTCTTGTGTTAAAGACAAAAATTCAGACCAGTCCAACAGTTTGAGGAAAGAACAATGCATCAGGTGGGCAGGCTGGCCATGGAGAGGGCTGGAGATGTACTGTGCAGTGAGGGGTGAAATCCTTTCGAGCTGATCAGGGAAATCAAGCGCAGAAATAACGTGCTGCGTTTCGGGGAAGGTTCTGCCTTGGCGCAGATGGTCTGGCCCAGGGGCCGGGCTGGCTGCAGCTTGGTTGGTTGTGTGTGGCTCAAACCCAGCTATTTGTTACCAAAATACACTCCTATTTCAACTGTCTAAGCCTTTTTTCTTGGCGAGTCAAGTTATGCACTGTAATTATATATCCTTCTTTAAGTTTGCTGCAGCAGGGGCCTCTAGTCTGTTCTTTCTTCGCCTGTGGTCCCTAAGACTGTCCGGAGTATCTGTACGTCCTTCTGTCCGTTGCTGTAGAGGAAGCCGGGTTGCAGTGTAGGAGACACGGAGGCAGAAGTGAAACATCTCACTGGCTCCTACAAGTGTGTGTTTCTGCACAGATGAGTCTCTCTCACAGCCCAGCCTCTCTCGGTGACTATTTCAGTGTTTCCTGTGAAGTTAACCTCTCAATTCCCACTCAGAGCGGCCTGTTGTGGTGTAAACGTCCCGTCCACGCCCCATTACTCTCTTCACATTACTGGGTGGCCCCTGAGCCCCTCACTCTGCCCCCCGGGGAAGCAGATGATTGAACCCTTCCCGAGACACAGCCGGACTTCTGGGGCAGCAGGCTTGAAGGGCTCATCACAGACCTGTTAGGCACTGCTGCCTCGGACCAGTGCTGATAGAAGCTGCTCCCTCTACAGGACTGTGATCTGAAGTCCATGCTGAGAGACACAGGGGCAGGTGACGGCATGCGGCTGCTCCTCAGGGGCCCAGGTGTCACCGCTGCTCCCCAGGTTCTCACTGCAGCCCTGAGACCTCTGCCCTGGGGGGGAGCAGCTCCTGGCTCCCTGTCCTGTGCCATGAGGGGACATGGTGTGGCCAGCAGCTATCACTTCTCCCCCAAATGGCCCCGGACCGCTGGCCTCAGTGTCCTCCCTGGTGGTCTGGACCCGGTCTCCCCCAGGCCACTAGGACATGAGTACAGCTCGGCTGTCAGCGTGGTGCCTGTCCTCAGTTCCTGGCACGCAGACCTCATGGCTGCCTTTTAAAGACAGGGCATGGGCACTGCGCTGTGGCTCGGATCAGGGGTCCGGGCCTAGTGTCCATCCCGCTTCTCTGCAAGTCTCAGTAAGCTGTAATGAGCAAAGCCAGGCCTGCCCGAGAGCCCCAACCGCTTGGCTTCATTGTGCCATTTTTAAACAGATGAGCCAGCTGCCAACCAAACAGTCTCAAGATCTCTACTACAACAGCTGTCAACAAAACAGACCCCTTGCCCGCAGGACAGCTCAGCTGTCCTAGATCCCCAAACCTACTGGCCAATCAGCAGACCTGGATATGATCCAGCCACAGGCCTGCAGATGCCATATAAGCAGTGCTACGCTCACAATTCTGGGGTGAGTCTAGGGGCTCCCTGCAGTGTGCTGACCCCCCCTCGCTGCAGCACAGCGTCTGGTAAAGACTCACAATTTATTTCTTGGGTTGTATGGGGTCAAAAGATCTTGTAAATCTACTCAGGAGTCCTGTGACTACTCAGGAGCAGCATGGACAGATAGATCACTTTAACAGAAAGAGCAGTGCACCCGAAGGGACCCAGAGACAGCAGCCAGCAGTGACCAAGCGCAGCGAGCAGCAGGGCCTCCTGATGGCATCTAGCACGAGCCAGCGTCACGCTATGGCAGAAGAGACCAGCAGCTGCCTTTGTTAACAGAGGGCACCTGACGGGTCAGGCCACTGCAGATCTGAACTGTGCCAGTCCTGATTTCCACCATAATGGAGCAAAGAACCCAAAATTGGCATTCGATGAAGCAACCCTGCCCAGCCTGTTGGAACACGAGCTGGCTGAAGCATCGTGACCTTCGACTGAACATGCTCAGCAAAGCCCTCTCTCTACAGCGGTGATGAGTGGATCGTAGGCAAGCCTCCCGGACCCCAGCCTCTTCTCCTGTGTCTGCAGATGCTGCTCTGGGAGACATCCCCACTTGTGGGTCTGCTAGGCCTGAAACGATCCTTATTCTTAGTCCCCTGGCTGTGTTTACAGGCTTTGCACTAACCAGGGGCAAAGCTGTTGTTTGCGTGTGTATCGTGGTGCCCTGATGGGGAGAACTTTTCTTACAAAGTGCAGGAATTTCCTCAGTTGCCAACAGTAGCAGGAGCACCAGCGGTATCCTGGGCTCGCCCTCCTACACTGCTGAGGGGGGCTGGACAGGGAGGGAGGCCAGCTCTCCACTGCCTTCATGCTTTGCAGGCTCCGTGTTCATGGACTGATGAGCTGTGCTTGGTCATCAAGCTGGGTAAAACTCCTGATAACCAGGAGTGAAGGACTGAGGTCAGGAAGGCCCTCACGAGGGTCAGTGAGGTGTCTGAGAGGCGCCTGTCCTGGATGATGCTGAGGGAGAAGAACATTGCCTAACACGTCCCTCTGTCATGACCTGAGGAACCCAGCGCTGGTGCCCTCCTGCCTCCACCAAGGCTGCCTAGGCAGCTGCACTTGCACAAGCCATGTCTCTCATCCATTCGGGGCCTAAAGGGCTGACTCGGAGGGAGGGAGGTTCATGCATGTAAGGAGTGATTTGGGGAGAGGCCAGGACCATTGCTTTTATCCCTGAAATCCAGACCCAACAGGCCAAGGACACCCCTCACGGGAACCCCCCCATTTCTATAGAAATGGGTGGGGCTGTCAATCAAACAACTGCTGCTCCTGCCCTTGGTCAGAGCTGTCACGGTGATGACAGCTGAGGCCACCCTGGATCCCCCTCAGTCTCGCTCCCAGGGAGATACATCCCTTGGTGGAAGCTCGTGTCTCTGCCCTGGAAGCTCTCTAGGAAACCCCGCCTCCCTCGGTCACTGCTTTGTAAGTCCCAAAGCAGAGCCACAAGATGCAGGGAATTACACGCACATGGACCCCTCTCTCTCTCCCGTACCCCTCTGCCGAGTGACAGGGCTCACTCGCAGGCTCTACTGCTGTGCTGCAGTCCTGGCCTGGCACGCCCCTGTGCCAGAATTCTTGCTGCAGGGAGCACAGGTGAGGGGTTGCACTGGGAAAGATCTGGGGCCACTAAGGACACTATGGGCCCTGAGAGCTGAGATTGGACAGGGCAGCGAGAGTCCAGAGTGACCAGACCCCAGCACCCTGCAGTGACCTGCAGAGGCCACGGAGGAGCCCGGAGAGGCAGGGAAGCCACGAAAACGCTGCCGTGAGCTGCCACTGCAACGAGCCGTGCAGCCGCTGAGGAGCTGAGGGGTTAGTGAGGGGAACCAGGAGCCGCACCCCCAAGGGCAGTAACCAAAGGGCACTGGCAATGGAAGAGCGGCTCTCTGGAGCGTAAGCGCTCAAAGCCCACAGCCTTGGACGTCAAGCTGCACCTCTTGACTTCAACCCAAACTGAGCAAACTGGGAAAACCAGTGACTGGGCAACCGGTGACGGAAGCATGTTAAAGCAGGGCGCACCCCCTCTTCGAGCTGATCTAGAGCAATCTGCCCATCTCCATAGCCTGACCCGTTCTCTACCTGTGCAGCTCTGTTGGTCTTTATAGGAACCATGATCCTTCAAATGCGCAGGCTCAGAATGTGCCCTTCGTGGGAATACATGTGAGCCTCCCCCGTTAGACCCCTGCACTTCCTGTGCTTGGAGAACACACGGAGGAGTGGCACTGCTGCCAGCCCAAGGGGATGCGCTCTGACCGGCAGCTGTCACACTCTCCTCTGATGCCCCTCAACTCCCTGGGGGAGCCTGGTACAACCAGCCCTGGAATCTTCATCTGCCCTTGGGGTTGCTTCGTGGTCACCGTCCTTGCTGAAGCTTTGCTAACAGCCCTGTGGCCCTACCCCTGCCCCCGCTCCAGGCACTGCTGCTGCCTCTCTGCGGTACTCTGCAAAACCACCCTGACAGGACAGAGATCAGGGGAGCAGTGGGGCCCTTCTCAGTATCCTTGAAACCCCCAAACTCCAGTGGGCTCCGATCAACAGATCAGCCCTCCTCCTGAACAGTCCATGAAAGTGGGGGCTGGCTGATCTCAGCACCACTATTCTCCCAGAGACCCAGCGGCTGTTGATTGAGCTACATCTTCTCCCAAGATTCCAGGAGTCTGTCTCGACTGCAGCAGAGATGAGCTCAGACCAGTTCCAGAGGGCACCATGACAGGCTTCTCCTGGGACCAGACATGGACCTGCAAAGTGTGTGAGGCTGTGGCTGCGGGCTGCTGCTGTTTGCACAGGAGCCCCCTCCACAGTCACCTTTGCAGTACTGACCATCCAGCCCCAATCAGTGGCACAGAACAGGTCCAAAGAAAGCCTCATGGGGGTGGCTCCATTAATCTGCTTGTCATTCATGTCTTGGGTGACCTGGGCTTAGCGAGTCCTGTGAATGTACTCGTAATTTTTAATTTGGGCAGAGGTTGTATTAGAAAGAACCAGATCATTAGGGGCTGCTTGACCTAAGAAGTTTGAGGGACCAGTGTTAGGGACCAGCAGTGAGCCACGAAGAACAGTGCTGGCCAGTGGCAGGAACAGGCAGCATGTGACCCATGCCATCAGTGGTGACTAAAGGTGTCACCTAGCAGGACAGGCAGCCCAAGATGGAGACCTACAGAGAGACCCAGAGGAGCAGGGAAGCTGCCAGAAGAGTCCTAGAGAGTCACAGAGGGGGCTGTGAGCCTCCAAGGCTGTCACACTCAGGGATACAGCACTGCGGGCTAAAGGCCACTGGCACCAGGAGCCAGAGCCGTGAGCACGGCGGCACCTTGCCAATTGGTGATTTCTATCTCAAACCCACGGAGGCTGCACAACAAATGCTGCTCCGGAAGCCATCCCCGCTGCTCTGCACAACCTCCCTGTCCTTACAGCTCTGGCTGTTGTCCCTGGCTCTGCTCCCACCAGGCCAGACCCACTGTGCTCGGTCCCAGGACTGCACAGCTTCCTCTGACTTCCCAGCCCCACCTCCACATCTTCCCCCAGGAGGCACAGGACAGCAGGACTGGCTCCAAATCCCAGCGAGGCGAGAAGAGAGGGCCCACAGGGCCGCCTGAAGGCATCAACCAGACGCTGTGGCCGATACGAGGAGCAGGAAACAACAGGATGGAGAGAAAGGACAAAGCCCAGAAGACAAGGTTCATCAGCTCCGCGAACTCGGAGCCACTTAACTTCTCAGCTCTCTGTCCTGGGACATCATCAGGTCCATGCCAGAGCAACGCTAAAAGAGTCAGATTTTACCAAGGGAAGGGAGCAACCTGGTCAGACTTATACTTCGGCTTAAATTGGACTCTTGGTGGGTTCTGATTTGGGGGATTTTGTTTTCTTGCTTTCATTTCTTCTGGGACTGCTTTCAGGAAGAGTGAGGAGAAAGCCTAAAGCAACAGTCACCACTCGCTCTTACTTTCCTAATATCTCACGAGATCACACTGGGTTTCCTGCCACCTAGAGAGCCCTAGGGTTTGCAAGATGAGGTTTTACTTAGGTCCTGATTGGATGCACCCTCCCGTACCATCCACCACGCTGCATTTAAACTCAGCCCTGCTCCTTGCTCAGCCCTCTCCCCCCTCCCAAGTCACCTCCCCTCCCCGACCTTTCCGCTGAACAAACCCTAGCAGCTACCACGCATCGCTTGTGCTTCTGAAGTCCCCTTCCTGGCACTCTTAGACTATCTACATGGAACACGTGCCTATATGTGACTCAGTTTCCGTTGACCTGGAGGGTTAACCCCACCACGGTTAGCACAGGGGGCTCCAGCACTGTGCCCCCCCCCCAGAGCTTCAGCTAGATGCAGCTCCCTTCCGCTTTCTCTCTTTCCACTGCATCCCCTGCCTCTTCTTCCTTCTTTGCATCCCCACAAATAATTTCTCCTCTTCCCTCCACTCTAAGTGCAGAAATAGGAGCAGCCGAACCCCGTCTCCCTCCTTCCCTCCAATCCCTGTCGCCCTTCCTTGTTCCCTTCATTTCCTCCCCCTCTCTTCTCCCCTCTTCCTGGAGAGACCAGCCTAGTGTCATCACTGCTGGGTTAGGGAAGAGCTGGACTCTTGGGTGGCCTTCACGCAGGTGCTGACTCACAGGAGGCTCTGCGGATGCTGACAGCACAGCCGTGCTCTCCCGACTCACCGAGTCTCATAAGCCGAGTGGGCTCAGGACATAACGACACCGAATCACACCCAGCCCCACAGGGGTATCACACGGAGAAAGTCACTTACCGAAGGGATCTCCACAGCGACAGAGCTTTCTACCATGATGATCTACAGCTGCCAACACAAAAGTAAGAATCGCAGTAGCAAACAAAACAAGGCCTTGACATTCCAACGCTCCAAACACTGATCTCTCAGCCCTGGAGCTGACGGATTTCCAGGAAAAAACTCCAAAGGCAAATGGTTAAAATGTCTAAAGAGATCAAAAGTGAGACAAATTTTTGAAACGGAATGAAACCGAAATCTTGTCAATAAAAAGAAAAAAGCTGAAAGATTGGACAGTAAACGTGACGCGTCAGAACACAGAGCACCAGGACTTGCGGAGAAGCTCGATGCAGCAGAGCGTGTACCTAGCAGTCCGAGGGAAAACCAACCAGGAGACGGCCCGAGCCCCCGGAGGGCTGTGCAAAGCCAACCGATGGCATTTGAGACAGGCGAGAGAATAAACCTGGGGGAACGGGAACCACATTCACCAAATTTATTTCTAAATCCAGAGAATAAGATACATGACTCGGTAAATGAGACACTAGTTCACCTAATGGACACAACCAGGAGAAAACTTCAAGACATATCGGTCAAGGTTCTGAGAACAGAAATTGAAAACAAGGAGAATACTAAAAGGAGAAAATGCCAAATAACTTGTAAAGGAAAACCTATCAGAATAATAGCACTGCTGGTGGGAATATACACCACTAAGACCGCATTAGAAGCCCACACGGAGCTTTCCCCAGGAGTTACATAAATAAAAATGAAGCCTGAGCACACCTGCAATGCTAGCACTCTGGGAGACTGAGGCAGGAGGACGGCAGGTTAAGCCTCAACCTTGGCCACTTTGGTGACTTAGGGGGCCGCTAACTCAGAAATAAAAACAAAACGATAAGAATAATGAACAACAAGAAAACCTACGGACTGGAATTCCATCGACCCAGCCGTCCCTCTCCTAGACACGGTCCTGAAAGTTTAAACAGCTTGCTGGACCAGTGTTCATGGCAGAGCAGTAAACAGTCACACCGCTCCGGAGGCAGCTCGGTGCCCATCCACAGGTGAGGGGAGGAAGAAAACGTGGTACCCGCACACAGCTCATCCAGCACGGAGGAGGAATGAGATCAAGTTACTTCCAGGGGAATGGATGCACCCTGAAGCCAAAGGGTAAGACAAAAGTCAGAAACAGAAGGTTAAACATGTAAGGGTTTCTCTGGTGTGGGACCTCCACGTACAATTAAAGGAAGGAAATAAAGGCAGACAACATGAAGCAGGTGCAGGGAACCACCAAAGGGAAGGGGCACTGCTGACCAAAGTGGTACCCATGTGCCGACCTCCAAAGCAAATGTAAACACCAAGAAATACAGACATATACGGAGGAATTCAGAGAGGAAAATACCCATGTCCAGGGGGAAACATAATAGTGATGCTCTTTTGGTGAAAAAATTTTTTCCTCTTAAAAAATCTCTTCCTCAATGAATCCATTTTGATGGTGACAAATATATTTAACTTTATAAGAATAAATAACCAAGGTTTATTTATCTCAGGGTACTAGAAGACACACTGTTGACTCAAATTTTGGCATTAAAATAAATTTGATGTTTCTGAAATCCACACTGAAGAAAGACACCATCAGATTCACGCATCACGATGCCCAAACCTCAGCTTTCAAAACAGAATCTCTGCGGCCCCAGAACAAAGATCAGGGTTCATTTGGCAAATGCCGAAAGTCTACAAATCGCTGTTCTTTAAAAGCCAGCTTTAGCTTCTCTTAGAAGCACCGAGTATCTAATAATTTATGATGCATGAGCACAAGGTCCTTCCCTGGAGGCTGGCTCCAGGATTCTGAGTTCCCACAGCATCCCTCCGCACCTAAGTGTGGTTTGAGAGTGTGGTGTTTCTTTTTATTTATGTATTTAGATTGATACATACTTGAACAAACTTATGGGATACAAGCTGTTGTTGTGATAACTGTAATCATTATATAAGGATCAAATAAGGATAATTAACCTATGGTATTTATTATTTCTTTCAAGTGAAACTTTCAAAATCTAGGTATTCTGAAATAACTATTTGCTCACTGGCGCCCCCTACTGTACAAACCATAGGGAAGGAAGTGGAAGCCCAGGACATAACTTGATTCAGGAAGAAAAAAAATCTTTAAGAGCTGAAATGGAGTATTTTTACACTCCATTTCTCAGCCAAACAAAAGCAGATGAGCTTCAACCAATCCCGGACCCCAGTGGACCAGGGCTAATGCCTCGCAGTAACTAACGGAGTTATTTGTGTGCTTGATTTTCTGCTTCAGGTGAGACCGTGCTGCTGGGCCACACAGCAGAGCTCTCTGAGCCCCTGCCCACTGTGAGCGCTGCTGAGTCATGAACCGTTCCTTGCTCAGGCTCAGGCTTGTCTAAAGCTTCTCTGTTAACAGGAAAGAGCGCTGTAGCAGCAGAGCTGAAAACATCCAGAGCCTCACTCTTTTTCACACAATAAGCGGGAAGGACTCACACAATTCTCTTTAGATTATTTATTTACTTGTGGATTCCAGTTGCTGGACTCTTCAGAACTTCAGTGTGACCTTTTCTATCTTCTAAATTAAGAGGCTTCGTGTCATCCGTGGTGAATGCACCAGCGATGCTCCTCCTCATGCTGGGACTCTGAACTGTCGCTCTGTCCTGTCTTGGGAACTGTCCTCTTCTTTGGAATCCGCTGTTTCATCTGAAAGGAAGCCACATCCTGCAAAAATTACAAGTGAGAAGTCTATTTCAGGGCAGTCCTCAAAAAAAGCTGTAACAGGGCAACATGGGGACCATGATGCTCAGCACAAACACTGCAGCACAAAGAGAAAAGTGTGTTTGGAAGGCGAGCACGTAGTAATCCCAGCTACGCAGAAGGCGGAGGCAGGAAGATCACAGGCTGGCTCTGCACAGCCGAGTACTTGATAGCAAGCTGAAGACGGGGCTCAACCCCCACATGAAAGGTGGAGAAATGTTTCTGACACGAGTTCACCCTTACTATCTGAATTTCCCTATAACTCACCACGTTGAAAGAAGCGAAGCATGCATTGCATAACTTGGCCAAGGGTCCCATCAGTGGTTTAAATATCAGAGCAACAAGGAGGGGAGTGACTTCACTTGGTCTCATACCACGGAGAGACCACGCAGGGCATCACCACGTATACCATGACCCAGGGAAAACACTTCTCACTTGCACAGTAATAATAAGCCTCTTCCACTTAAAAAGTCTCCACCCGCTTCTCAATTCCCCAAGCTGCAGAACTATGCCATTTGGAAATTATTTCCCAAACATTTTATTTGTGCTCCTCTTGCATCCCCAGAACTTTAGCTTCCTGGAAGAGCTTGCATTCAACAAAGAACTGAACACAGAGGCCAGATGACTGCACAGTTCAGCGCACCTGTCTCTCCGTCTGCACGGTAGGACTGGAGAGGCTGTGAGTAGACTCCCAACTGGCCCTGACCCTCCGAATCCCCTGCCCAAGTTAATGAGGCCGTGCTGGACCCTGGTGCTTGTTCTTCTGACAACATGACCTTGACTCCTTTTAAGCCCGAGCCACTCTTAGTCATTCTGGTCCCTCTTCACCCCTGTACTCACACATGCCAACACTGGCCCTCATCATGAGTGCCACAGCACACACGGACACAATTCTCTGACCAGCAAATACAGCTAAGTGGCTTGGAGAACTGCTGAAACAGAGCTCATCTATTGGCGTGAATGACTAAATGACCGACAGGCCCACTGCTTGTGAGCTGGGGATGGGATCAAGCAGCTGACTGGGGCAGCTTGGGAAGCAGCCCTCCTGCCCAGGAGCCGTGAGGGCAGAGCGCCTGCATCAGGCAGCTGAGGCTACTGTCTCTGGGTTCTTCTCACCAATAAAATGACCCAACACCATTTCTTTCATTGTATTACCTCCTGGGTTCACTCCTCTGAAATTGAATCGGAACTGATTCACTTCATTTTGGCACACTGAGCCTGGCAGTGAGGTGCAGTATCAACTTGATGAGCCTTGGGATCTGGCCAGGGATCGATTAAGCACACCTGGGTGTCCCCCAGGAGATGTGACCTTAGGGACTAGGCTAGCCCCTCACCCCTTGCTCTCTGGTGCGGTCCCCCTGCTCAGCTTCCTGGGTGTCGTGAACCCTGCAGCTTTGTTCTTCCCCCCCTTCCTCCGTGATGTTCCTGCTCTGGAGCCAGTGACGACATACTGAACCCACAGAAACCGTGAGCCAAGTCACACCTCTCCTCCTTTAAGCTGTGCGCATGGTTATTGTATTGGGCAATAGAAAAGCTGAATCACCTAATTTTACTCATCTATAAAAGAGGAGTGGTCATTGACAGGCATTGTGGGACATCAACAAGGAAAGGATAATTTCTGTATCTCTCAAAAGAGAGGCAGCATCTAACCATGCACATGATAGATCCTCCTAGGTTGTGAAGCCACTGTGATGGCAACACTGTAAATGACTAAGACGTCTACAGCACAGAAGAAGAAAAGAAACGAGATCACTTTCATGAAGCCCTGAGCAATGTGTCACAGGCTAAACCGTGAGTAAACACCAGCACTCATCCCTTTTAGACACAAGGAAGGGAAGGAAACCCCTGAAAGCATCAGGGGTTTGCCTGCACCTCAGACCCCATCTGTTACCCCAGGCAGAGGCGCTTGTTGTGCTTTTGTTTTAGCCAATGAATGAAGCGGGTTAGGACAAAGGCCAGCGTGCAGCCTGAGACAGGAGCCTGGAGAGCTGCCTTCATCACTTGCTCCTCTCCGGGCACAATATGTGACACCCACAACCTCCAGCAGGAAAGGTTTGCTCTGGCTCACACTGTACAGGTTTCAGTGTGCAGGATGCAGCAGAATATAATAATGGTTAACTGAAGCCAGAAATGGGTGCGGCCTGTGTAAAATGGGGCAAATTATGTACTTATTTGAGCACGTGATTCTTCATTTCTTAAAACATTTTTCCTTCAGAAAAGACACCCGGCCCTCACAGCCGCCATTGGGAAGTTCTGTGTCGGGGCCCCTCATGTCCTGCTCTGGTGGAGCCCACTCCCCAGCACGAGCACCCCGAGAACAGGGCTTCACCCCAAGGCCGCGTGCACCCCTTCTGGCTCCTAGCTCTCTGGTGGGCAAACCCTGCATATCTAGCACTGCAGGAGAACCAGGCACTGAGTGCTTAGTACTCAGCACAGTGAAGGCAGCAGCGTCAAGAGCAGAGAGGAAGCCGAGCTGCTCAGGTGCACACCCCAGCCTGGCTACTCCTCAGATCTGCAGAAAGCTGCACGTCTGTGTGACACCGTGCCTCAGTTTCCCCACCTGCAGAGTGCAGGCCATGACAGAGCCCTGGCAGGGGCGTGAGGGCTACGTCTGTCATTTGTCACCACGATGGTGGCTCCGGGGACCCCGGGGTTCTCACCGAGCCTGTCCTTCAAGATCCTGTCTGAGGCCCCGGAACAAGTCCTCTGCTGCGTCTTCCTGCTCCCTAAATTCTACAGATGTGCTCCAGCTCCTGGCAGGGGACCTCGCAGAAAGTGGGACCCACTAACCTTTGCCATCGCCCGGTCTCACCTCCTCGGCTGTCGCCCGCTGTCTGCAGCTCTTTGCACACTAGGGCTCCCACACGTTCCTCCATCAGGACCAGCTGCAGCAGGAAAATCCTGGACTTCGAGCCCCCTTCCCAGAGATGAGGCCCAGGGACTAGTCATCAGAGGCTCCGCCCAGGGGGCGAGTCCGAGAGCGCGATTGGAGGAAACAGAGTTGGGGGCGGAGCGCAGTACAATCCAAGAGTCAGGCCGAGGGTGGACGGCGTCCGGGTGCGAGTTTCGGCTGGGGGCGGGGTCCTGGCCTGGGCCTAGGTTTCCCAGGAGAGCTGTTTCCGCATTGCACGTCATTCATTGCTGCAGGGAGGAAGGGGCGTGGTTAGGAGAAAATTGCTGAGCCAACTCCTTTCTTCCCAAAATGCGTAGAGCATCGAGTACATGCTGAATTGCTTCAATCTTTAGTGCGTTTGCAAACATTGCCTTAGGATCCTGCTTTGCACACCCAGAACTGACATGCTGGGCTAATGAGGTCACTCTACTGTTCAGCTTTGTAGGGACCACCAAACTCTTATGTCTACGCGGCCTTACCTTTTCACCGACAGTGCACAAGCATTCCAGTTTCTCCACATTCTGGTTTTTTATGTTGGTTTGTTTGGTACCAGCGACTGAACTCCCGACCTCGTGCTTACCAGGCAAGCACTTAAACTGTTGAGCTAAATCCCCGGCCCTCTCCACAGTCATGCAAACATATTTCATTTTCTATTTTTGTTTTCTACTTTTATTTTTCTCTTTTGGTCTTTTTTTAAAAATTGGTGATCACCTCAAAGCATAAGAGGTCAGATTTCTTTACAATGTCGATTTGCATTTCTCTAATGGTGATGATGGCAGTTTTTCATGTGCTTGTTGTCCACTGTATATCTTTATGCAGAGATACCTATTCAAGTGCTTTGCCCTTTTTAAAAAATAAAGCTTATTTGGTTTTGTTTGAGTTGTAAGAATTCTCTTTATTGTGATTTTGATTTGGGTTGTTTTCCTGGCAGTGGCTGTGTGTTGGGCGCAGGCGCTCAACATACCATACCCCACCTGGGACTAAGGACCACGCCAGCTTCCGCAATGCGCTACGTCCCTCTTTAAATTAGCCAACCCGTGCGCACTTCGTGTTCACTCCGTACTCTGTGGCAACTCCTGATTGGCCACAGCTGGATATGGTAGCCGGAGCCTGCGTCCCATTCCCGCCCTGCTTCCTCGTGGCAGCCTGTGATTGGTCACGGCCAAATATATAAACCAGAGCCCGCGTGAATAAAGCAGCAGTTAACTGACGTCCACAAAAGCGTCTCCTGTCTCCTGTTTCATTGGAGCTGCGCCGGTCAACTGGTGGCCCGTACGGGGAGCGCTGAGACCCTCTCTCCCGGAATGCTGAGACCCTCTCTCCGACAGTACGAGGAGAGCTGAGACCCTCTCTCCGATGGAACAGAGCGTCAACAGGTAAAACCGTCAAGCGCCAATAGCGGGGGCTACTTGGCGGGTGGGGGCTGACAGGTTAAACTGCTCAACGTTGGTAGCGGGGGCTACGCAACAGGCAGCGGGGGCTGCAGGGCCGGATGGTGGGGGCTATCGGGCAACCTTGGGCGGACGCGTCGCAAGGGTCGAGGAACTCGTAAAGAGAGTTCCCGGTGCCGTAAAAAGGCAGGTTTTGGGGGCGCCGTAAAGGGGCGCGGGGACTAAGCTGTCCCTGTATTAAAAAAAAAAAAAAAAAAAGGAAAAAGAAAAAAAAATAAAATAAAAATAAACTCCTGAAATTCCGGTTAACATGGGTAACACGGCTACTCAGCCACTGTCAGTCGCCTTAAGCGACTTACTGAGAGAAAAGGGATTACAAATGAAACGAGAACAAATTCAAAACTTCCTCGATCAGGTCGATAAGGTAGCACTTTGGTTTGGTCCCACGGGGTCCATTACCATCCCCAGCTGGGATAAATTAGGGAGAGATCTTGACTTTGCAGCAGAAAATGGCCTCCTGGAGCCAGGAGTCAGACCCCTTTGGGCAGTGGTGAGAAGCTGCCTTGCAGACACCTCTTGTCGTGACCATATAAGGGCTGGCACCATGGTGCTTGATTACCATCAGGCAGAATCCTCCCGCGAGCAATCTCGCGAACCCAGTGCCACAGGCGAGGTGACCCCACCCAACTCAGAAACAAAGGACTCCTCAGATAATGAGGGGGAGGAAGAAGAAGTATACAAAATGGTGGATGCAGACACCACCAAAAGAGGGGAAGTCACACACACGCAGTTGAGAGGGCCCTACTCTGAGGCCATAAATGAGCTGCAACGCAGGATTTCTCAGAGTAAATGGGTCAATGAAAGTGAGTACGGGATCCCAGGGCCGCCCTGTATAAGACCTACAGCTCTACCTCCCGACCCGCCAGATTATCATGCTCACCGGAGACCCTGCCATCAGCTATGTAGCTGTCCGCAATGGGTCCAGACGTCCCCTGGGACATTCCAGGAAGACCTTTGGCATCAGGTCAAAAGAGAGGACCCAGGAGGCCTGGGCCGTTTTCTCCAGGCTTTTCCGGTTGCTGTAGATGCTCAGGGAAACAGAGCCCACCTGCCTATAGATATGAAGGCGATAAAGCATCTTAAGGAGGCCAGCACCATGTACGGTGTTAACGGGGCATATACCCTGTCCCTAGTAGAAGCCCTGGCAGGAAATGCCATGACACCTGCTGATTGGGCCAGTTTGTGCAAGGCAGTGCTCAGCCCAGGCCAATATCTTGATTGGAAAGCTTGGAATGTTGAACTTGCCACAGAACAGGCCCAAGCTAATGCCCAGAACAATCAGGCCGCCTGGAACGCGGATATGTTATTAGGACAAGGGCAGTATCTCAATAACCAGCTGATATTTCCACAAGAGGTGTATGCACAGATAAATAGAATAGCCATACAAGCATGGAAACGGGTCTCAGCTAGGGGAGAAGTCTCAGGCCACTTGACAAAAATTTTGCAGGGCCCGAGCGAGCCCTTTTCAGATTTTGTGACCCACATGATGGAGGCAGCAGGGAGAGTTTTTAGAGACACAGAGACAGCCATGCCGCTCATTAAGCAGCTCACAGCTGCTCTGGGTCAGCACCAGGTGTAGTTCGTTAACTTGGCAGGAGTTGGGGCTTGCCATTGTTGACGGCCCTACCACGAGACAAAGCAGAAGCCGCATCCAAACTTACTCAATAGCAATTAAAGTTAGGCCATATCCAACCCTCAAGTCTATTCTGTTTAAACAAAAGGAGGGTATTGCCCAGGGCATGACACCTAGGGCCAGACTAAATCTTGCCCTCTTCACTTACAATTTTGTAAACATCAACCCACAAGGATCCACGCCAGCACAGCTACATGCCAACCCTGTCGCACCCAAACATGGTTGGGTACGCTGGAAAGACCTCCTGCATGGGGTGTGGAGAGGCCCCAGCCCAGTACTTAGTTGGGCGAGAGGGGCGGTCTGTGTCTTCCCGCAGGAAGAAGGCAGCGAACCTGTCTGGGTCCCGGAACGCCTGATACATCCCTGCAAACCACCAGACCCCGACCCAGAGGAAACGTCAACCACAGAACAGGGGAACCAACAGGAGCCTCACAAGCCAGACCAAGCAAGTATACCCACAACTCCCATTAACCATGGCACCTTGGCCAACTCCCCTGGTTAGTAGCCTCCTTTTCCCTTCCTTCTTGCATCTCGTACGGCCCTTGCAGCCAATGACTTTTCCAAATTGCTCCACCGCAACCTGCTATATGTTATAATGTTGGGATAACAGTACACTTTCAGCTGTTGTTATGCAGGTACTCCAGTTCGTACCGATTCCAGTTATGGCGGACTCAGACGAGTTTCCTGTGATCCAGCTCGGGCCAACTCTCCAATTGGCTTTCATAAAGGAATGGGCAGGAACAGGGGCTCTGGCTACCATAACTACACTTGCTGCATTAGGCAGTCTACTTCTGCTCTGTCGGATTCGCAGACAAAGGAATAGGGACAAAGTATCAAACAAGCATTGCTGATCATGGAATCTGGTCAAAGCCCGGCAGCATGGCTCGCCATGCTGTGACGCAGGTGTGGAGCAAAGCATCGCAGGGGGTGTCGTCCCTGGCCAGGAGACACCCCGGTCCCCATGTCGGTGAGCATGCGGGTTGGGCTCATAAAACAATACTCTCGCCCCCTCCAAAAGAGCACCAACGAGTAGTGAGGCATTGTCATGACTGCAGCGTGACACCTCACGAGGGGCACCGACCTCTGGAGACCCTGCGTCAGTTATAAAGAAAGGGGGAGATGTTGGGCGCAGGCGCTCAACATACCATACCCCACCCGGGACTAAGGACCATGCCAGCTTCCGCAATGCGCTACGTCCCTCTTTAAATTAGCCAACCCGTGCACACTTCGTGCTCACTCCGTACTCTGTGGCAACTCCTGATTGGCCACAGCTGGATATAGTAGCCAGAGCCTGCGTCCCATTCCCGCCCTGCTTCCTTGTGGCAGCCTGTGATTGGTCACGGCCAAATATATAAACCAGAGCCCGCGTGAATAAAGCAGCAGTTAACTGTCGTCCACAAAAGCGTCTCCTGTCTCCTATTTCATTGGAGCTGTGCCGGTCAGCTGTGGTGGTCTACTGGGGCTGGAGCCCAGAACCATTATCCTGAGCTATGTCTTGTTTCCAGTTTTTTTGTCTTATTTTCAAGCAGGGCCTTGCTAAACTGCTAAATTCCTTAATCTGGGCTTGAAACCAAAATCTTGGCCAAAAGAGTGCTGGGATTACGGGAGTGAGCCACCACACCCAGCCTGTGTTCTTCAGATCAACCCTTTATCAGATACCTTAGTTATAAATGTCTCCCACTCTGCAGGTCTTTTTAATTTGCTTTCCCCCCTTTGTTCTTTTTGGCTGTCTGTGTTTGTAGACTCCTGTGCTAAAGTATGCTGACCAGAAATGGAAAACTTGGAACAAACTTTCCACTTCTCACCCATGGCAGCCCTGAGTCACTGAGGCTGGGTGGAGTCCAGCCTAAGGTCACTCTCTCCGTAGCTGAGACTCAGGGCTGCCAGATCTCTGCACTTCTTTTTTTTTTTTTTTTTTTTGTCTTTTTCGTTTTTCTGTACCAGGGATTGAACTCACGACTGTCTGCTTGCAAGGCAGGCGCTTATGCCCCTGAGCTAAATCCCCAGCCCCAATCTCTGCACTTCTGTCTCCTCCTTCATCAAGATGCAGCAGCATGGAGTGGTGCACACCAGTAATCCCAGCACTTGGAAGGCAGAGACAGGAGGATTCCAGTGTTTAGGCCAGTCTGGGCTACATAGTGAATTCGAGGCCAGCCTGAGTTACGTAGCTTGACCATCTCAGAAAAACAACAAAAAAACAACAAATAAAAAATGGAGCTCACCAAGTGTGTGTGAGGTCCTGGGTCCAATGCCTGGTGTTGAAAATCAATTTAAAAAGCATTAATCCATGTTTCCTCCTCAGGGTTAGTGTCATTTCCTACCTAATTCATTTATATATTTTATAGCTTACAATATAATTCTAAATTGTCTTCAGCATAATGACTATAATACAGCTACCACCATTATGTATATTTCATCCTTCTTCCTTTTTGTATTTTTTGACAGTACTGAAGGCCAGGGGCCTTCTCCAACTTCTTGATGTCCGAAACAAGGGGAAGAAAAGAGTATTTCCATGCTGTCACACTTGTCCTCACACAGTGATGCTTTATGGTTTGGTTTGATTTACACTGCTGAGGATTGAGGATCGAACCCAGGTCTCACACATGCTAGGCAAGCACCCTCCCTCTGAACTAGACCCTCACGCCTTCATTAAAATATAAATTTTCAAAATTTTCAAATTTGAAGTAGTACCTTACTAAATGCTCAAGCTGGTCTCGAACTTGCAGCTGTCCTTCCTCAGATCTGTCTTTCCCTTTGCACTGCCAAAACAGGTGATGGGTTCCTGTTTCTTTCTTTCTTTGTTTTACTTTTTTGTCTAGAAGTCACTGTATTGTTTACAATGCGTTGAACTCACTATACAGGACGGTGTCAGACTCAAGGGGAATCCTCCTGCCTCAGCCTCGAAAGTCCTGCGATTACAGCTGTGGGGCACCACTGAGAGCTAATTCCTGCTTCTTTAGCCATGAATAGGAAGGTATCAGAGAGAGGTGGCTAGGAGAACAGGCAAAGAAACTGCTCCATTCTCTGCCTTTTCCCCTTGTCTTGGTGGGATCCTGCTAAAGCTTCCACTCAATCCCCTGTTCATCCTGAATCTTGTAACTTTTCACTAGGATACAATTTTACATCAATAGACAAGGTACAGGAGTACCATGCTTCCTGTATACCTACTAAGCAGACTCAAAAAGGGGACATTTTGTATCCCTCCACCTTTTTTTCATCATATTTTTTTTTTCTGTTTTGAGACAGGGTCCACCTAAGTTGCCCAGGCTGGCCTTGAACTCAGGATCCTCCTGCCTCAGCCTCAGCAGTAGCTGGGATTATTAGGTATGAGCCATTGCTGCTTTACCATATTTTCTATCCTTTCTCTAAATCTTGTTAAAAAATAATTTACAGGCAGGTTTTAGATTTGATGCCAAATACTTTAGTGGGAAAACCTGAGCAGAAGGATCTTTTCACCTAACTATACCAGGGGTATAATGACAAAAACTCAAAATTCAGCATGAATGCTGCACTGTTACGGGATCCCGGATCTGTATTCAGACTTCAGCCATCTCAGTAACACCCTGCTTAGTATTTGTTCCCGTTTAGGGCAGTGTCTGAGACACCTCCCCATGTGAGACCCAATTCTTTTTTTTTTTTTTTTTTTTTTTGGCTTTTCGAGACAGGGTCTTGCTATGCAGTTCAGATTGACCTTGAGCTCACTTTGAAGCCCAGGCAGGTCTTGAACTTGCAAGGATCCTCCTGCCTCTGCCTGCCGAGTGCTGGGATTACAGGATTGCACCACCACGCCCAGTTTGAGACCCAATTCTTGATCAACAACATAAAAGAGAGAGGTTCACTTTGGCTCACAGTTGCAGAAGTCTGGGGTCCTGGCGTAGTCAGTGGTTCTTAGGGAGAAATGCAGCGTGGAGAACTGGGCACAGAAGTTCTGCTCACAGCAAGGTGGCCGGGAAGCAGAGAAGGGAGGAGCTGGCGAGGATGATAAACCCTTCCAGGCCACGCCCCAGAGACTGCCCCCGACAAGCCCCGCCCCTCCGACAGGCCCCGCCCCCAACTGCAAATGCAATGGTGAATTCATAAACGCGGGATCCACTGGTGAGGAGGCAATTCCCATGAAGCAATCACTTTCCAAAAGTCTCTCCTCTTACACGGGAGTGTGGGTGTGTGCGTTGGGGGGCTCCTTCCATCTAAACCATAACAGGCACCCCGTCTTCCCTGAAATGTGTGAGACCTCCACGGTCACATGTTTGCTTTTCACAGCTGAATTTTTTCTGGTACTGAGATTAAACCTATACAGCAGACTCTTCACGCTGATTGACACTCCCAGCACTTTGTTTTTGAGAGAGAGATTAAGTTGTTAAACTGTTCATCCATTAATTACCAACTGACCTAAACAGCAAGACGCTGTCTCAGCAGGTTAAACCAAGCTAAAATAAAATGAAATGGACAATGCCAGGTATAGCTAAAACTTAACCTAAAATGAATTCCCTGTGGAGTCCTCCAGGCTCAGCCTCTCCCAGTGCTGGGATGCTGGAAGCCCCACCATGCCCAGCGTGACTTTGACATATTTGAGGAATACAGACAGAGAACTTTCAGAATGTGCCACAACGCACATCCATCTGGTATTTCCTCATAAAAAGGACAGTCATACCTAAACCTGCAAAAATGAATTGCTCAGGCTAATTTTCACTTTTAGATCCTCCTGCATCAGCCTCCTGGAATGCTGGGAAGACAGGTATGCACCGGCACACTCAGGATGCCTTCGACATTTTGGTAGGAGATAATCTCAGAGTACTCACCTGAGGTCTCTCAGGTACTTCCTCATGCTTAAATTCAGGCTGGACATTCTCGACAAGATATTGCGGTGACACTGGTCCTTCCCTGGGTCACAGCGGGAGGCAGCGATGGGGGTGAGTCTGATCCCGGGGAGGTCAGCGCTGACCACGTGGTGAAGGAGGCATCCTGGCAGGCCCTGAACTGTGAACCTGCTCCCCCTTCTCTGGGCTGACAGGCCTCCCGGGACATGTGGACACACACTGTCCCTCACTAAGGCTTCTCTCCCAAGCTGTCCCCTGCAGTAAGGGTCCGTCTTTCCTGTCTTCTCTGTGTGTAGTTGATATTCTACTAGGAGACACAGCTCTCTCTTTTCCTGGGTACTTATTCATTCATTTGTTCACATCAGCATTCTGCTTGGTTTGGTGTTTTGAGACAGGGTCTCCTGGAGTGCAGGCTGGTCTCCAACTCACTGTGTGGCCCAGGCTGTCTTCGAACTCATGATCCTCCTGCCTCAGCCTCTGAATGCAGGGAGGACAAGCGAGGGCCACCATGCCCAGCTCCAGGCCACATTCCTGGGAGCAGACCCAGCCTCAGGCAGGGATTCTGGGAGGATCTGCATCAGGCCTGCTTGTTCCCAGAGTCAAGATTACAGGGACCAGGCTGAAGCCCAGCCCGCCCTGGGGGAGTCCCAAGTGGACCCAGGAAGTCGTCTCCACAGCCCGCAGCGCTGGCTGCTTCATCCCGCATTGTGCACATGTGGACTCTGTGGGAGAGCGACCCTGACCCTAAGCCCACTCCTGGGACACAGTGGTGCGGGCTCCACAGCACCTAGAGCTGCAGGCGAGAGGAGGGGCGTGGCCTGCAGGACACTGAGGAGACCGTGGAGGATCTGATCGAGCAGCACCAACACCACTCAGGGTCCCAAGGCTCTCGACATTCCCAGGGGACAGACTCGATGTGGTGAAACCTCCAACATCACACACTTTCCTTGCTGGCATCGCCAGCCCAGCCCAAGCATAGAGATTCTGGAGTCTAGTTTTAGCCGGAGAGAATACACAGTACTGGGTGGTCAGTATTTTCTCAAAAATGCTCAAAAGAGTATTGCATGTCTGTGGTCGCAGCACTCAGGAGGCTGAGGCAGGAAGTTTACCAAAAGTTTGAGGCCACCCTGAGCTGTACGGTGAGTTCATGGCCAGCCTGAACTACATGGTGACACCCTGTCTCAAAAGACAAAAGCATCTGGGCTGGGGATTTAGCTCAGCAGCATAAGTGCCTGCCTGGCAAGCACAAGGTCATGAGTTCGATCCCCACAACCAAAAAAAAAAAAAAAAAAAAAGACAAAAACTGCGTACTGTCCTGTGGTCATAACTGCATCTCCTACACAATTTTTGGGTGTCTGAGCATGCTTCTGGGGATGGAACCAAGGACTTCCTGCATGCTGTGCTATCACTGTACCAATGAACTCCATCCTCAGCCCTTTAAACTTGCAATGTTCTTCCCTCAGCCAGACCTTTCTCTCCTTTCCAACTGCCACAACACACCACACACACCAGTGATGAAGTCCTCTTCTCTTTTTCCTCTACACAGTGAGACCCTTTTTAAAATAAAAATTGCTCCTAGCCGCCATGCAGTTAGTTCTCCCTGCCTGGCATGCTTTTTCCTTCCTTTCCTCGTCTTCTTGCAGTTGCTTTTAGCGTGTGTTTGGCTATTCCCCCAAAGCCTCATGCATGTGTAGGTGGGGCTTTCAGAGGTGGCTGAATCTAGAGCGTGTAACTGATTCATGCTGCAGTGCTAGGGTCAAGGGTGATGATTATTAAATCAGTGCACTGATTCACTTGGCATCACCTTCATTCTGCTCATCTGGATTATATCATTGCAGAATTCAAGAGACTGAAGAGATCCCCGCTGAATCAGGAGAATTTACTTGGGTTTAGGTGGACAGTGGCCCGGCAGCCTTGAGTTCAGAATGGCTGAGCACCAAACAAAGGAAGGGATCCAGTTTTACAGATGTTGCCAAAGAGAGGTGGTCTAGTGGCGCGTAGTTTGTGGCAGGCAGGAGGAGACAAGGCAGTTCATCAAGCTGTGACAATTTTGTAGCATATCTTAGTGGCCCTACTCAGGAATAACAGGTTGTTATAGGAACAGGAGGTTATGAAATTTTACTTACTCTTTTTATCTGTATTAGAATAAAGGGCAGCAACTGTAGGGAGAGGGATGTTTGGGAAACTTTTAATCTGTGTCATTCTCTTTTAATCCTGTGTCATTCTCTGCTTTGATGTTTTCTATAAATGAGTTTTATTAGATAGCATCGTTATCATCATTAATCCCATTATGGGGCGTTGACTCCCTATTGGGCAGACGGAGAATTATTACAATAAGGAAAAGAGACTTATGTCGCTGTTGTAACTCTATGCTGATCTTCACTGGCTGTGCATGCACTGGCCAGTGTCTGGAGTGACCAGAGCAGGAGTATCATTTCCTGAGTCTTCAGCTGTGCATAGACCAGTCAGCTCCAGGGTGTCTGGCGCACAGTGATGTTTTCTCAGTGGAAGCTCAGTCCATTGGTTGGACCACAAAGTCGGGTAGTCTGGACTCTGCTGGCTGGTCCACCTGTCTTGGGCTGCTTGCTTCAGCCCTCTGCTTGGATCCAAGGCACAGTGTCTCTAACTTTAACAGCAGCCAGGGGAGACAGGACTACAATGTGAAGCCCAGCATCTATGGGTCCCAGTAAGGTTGGGTTTCATTTCTTGACTTAAGCAGAAAGCATGTTTGGGGTCTGCCAGACTTATGGTCATTTTGTCTTGCACCCAGCCAAGGATATGTTGCATGGCTATTTCCAAAGTCTGTATCAGTCACCTATGGATAATTCCCCTAGTTCTCAGCGCGTGGGAGAATCCCAAGCCACATTTTCCTAAGGAATGAAGCTGCATTGCCCCCATCTTTTCCTGACCTTTATGTCAACTCTATTTGCTGAGATATGCAGACCTGGGTGTACAGAAGCAAATGGTCTCTTAACTGGCTAAAAATGTGTGACTGAAGGGCAAAGGAGATAGCTCAGTGGTACAGTGCCTGCCTGGCAAGTGCAAGGCCTTGAGTTTCATTCCTGGTACAAAAAACCAGAATGTGATCAAGTCCGCCAAGATGTCAGTGTGTCTCAGCATGGCAAGGTGGCAGGGTACAGGCAAGATCTGCCCCTCTGCTGATTGCTGAAATAGAGGCTCAAGTAAGAGCCTGTGAAATTGCAGGGCTGCAACAGGAGATAGTATCTACACCAAAGTCATGAGACTCAAAAGGAATCATAGCAGCTCTCCACACACCGCTGAACCCCTGGTTGGGAGCTCTGTGCCTCCTTGCAGGTCATGCCTGCAAAGTTTTCCCCCACGCTCTGTGCTGCAGCCTCCGCCACCTCCCTGACTGCTACCAACAGATGCCATGGCCACTCTAACTTTCGGTCCTTTGTTCCCCTGAAAGGAGCTGGCCGTCTTAGAGCCCTGGGAACTGCAGAGCTCGCTGCCTTTTTTCATCCAGGTGCCCCATTGCTAGGTGGGAGGCTGAGCCCTCTGCAGGGTTTCAGTAGCAGAGCTCACACTTGGTTTGTCCTATGTTTGGGGGTCCCAGCTGAACAAGATTTCCGAGGGGGAATACCCAGTTTGGGGGTGAGTAAAACTGACTTGGAGGAGAACACGGGCAGGCCCTGATCCCATCTTAAGAGGGCTTCTTGGCAATACTATTTCAGCAATTGTCCGATTGTTTGGGGTGAGGGGCTGTAAAAAACAAGTCAGATGGAAAGAAGAACGGAGACCTAAGAACTAGTGACTGAAGGAGTCAGGGCGATAACCCCCTAGTGCTTTTGAACATCAAGGATCTCTCAGAAGGAACAGTCTGGGCTTCACAAAACAACATGCAAACCTATGTTTTTCCTTTGATAAACCACTCCACAGGCCTTTTTCTGACATATGTGACCTTTCCAATTATGCTATGATCTCTCTTTATCATGCTAGCAGGCCAAAACTTTTATTATACAAAGTCTTCTCATATCAAAAATATATCTCTTATGACCTTTTTAAACCATAGTTTTCTACCCTGCTTACTATAAACTTTTCATAGCAAGCTTGGCTGCTATGGATCTTAGAGTGGCCTCTTTTTCTTTTTTTCCCTTTGGCTTCAGATTGTTAAATTTTAAATTTGACTGGCTTCCAACAGATTTCTAACTAACCTTGAGTCAGTGATTTTATCTTAAACCAGCAGGGAACAAAGAAAAGAGCAAGGTCACCCTGTAATAGTAGTTACCAACTTAAATTGGAAGCCAAAGTAAGTTTATCAGTTAGCCAAGATTTGTAACTCAATTTTTTCTTTGTTCAGGAGAACCTACTCCAAGGGGAAGAGTTCCCTCTAGTCTTCATCGTGGTGTTTGGGGAAATGAAAGACACTGACCATCTTTTTGGAACCTTTTAATTAATCATTTTTAATGGAGGATAAGGTCGGCTGCACTGTGTCTGAAGTGGAAAGATGACCCTGGTTCCATCTGTTCAATCTTGGTAGCCACAGCTGGGCCTAACTGTCTTGGCCCCAGGCCTGGCTCCTCAGACGCTCTTTCCACCCCACTGCCCACCTCGGCCGGCTCCTGCCGTCACCCCATCTCACAGGATGCTCTCCTTCTCCCCAGCAGCCTGCCTGCAGCGCCCCGCCCACATCCCAGCGCACTGAAGCCAGCCAGCTCTCCCCAGGCCTCACCAGACCTCCTCCACAGATACCCGGTGCACCCTGCTCTCACCGTGGGCCACCCCCACCTTTCTGACCCGGGATTACAGGTTTCATCCAACTCCTCCTGAGACTGCCTGCTCTGTACAGTAGGAGGTGACCTGGTTGTCCTTCCACACTGTGGTCCTACCGTGGACCCCAACAACTTACTGCGGTCCTGTAGTATGCACTATCAGAAGGATCCTGAACTCCCCTCGGGTTCTGTTGCACAGGCAGGGGAGGATGCTGGGCCTTGGGAGGGCTGATTCTCTTCCTGGTGGTGGCAGAGTTCTCCGGACTCCCCCAGCTTAGGGTCTAGACCCACAGACAAAGGCGAGAGGAATCCTGTAATCTCCAGTCCCTTCATGGCTGGAGGAAATGCTGCAGAATTCAAGAGGCTGAAGAGACTGCGGATGAATCAGGAGGATTTCTTTAGGTTTAGGTGATCAAGGCCCAGCAGCCTTGAGCTCAAAATGGCTGAGCACCAAACAAAGGAAGGGCTCCAGTTTTATGCATGTTGCCAAGCGGGTGTCTAGTAGGGCTGAAGAGCAAACGCAGTTTGTCAAGCTGTGACAGTTTTGTAGTATGTGTTCAAGGGCCGGCTCAGGCATAACAGGATGTTCTGGGAAGAGGAGGTTATAAAATTGTACTTAGTTTCTTGATCTGTCTTAGAACAAAGAACCACAGCTGCAGGAGCTGCCAGTTTGGAACTTGATTTTTTCTTTGTAAGTCCTGCCTCAATAAAAGGGGCAAAAGATGCCGCCAAGGGTCCCCACTTGCTTGCTTTGCTACCTCTGCTGTCGCAGACGGTTTCTTTTCTGTGACATCTTTCTGTCGTGGCACTCTGCCTTGGACCCAGTTGACCTTGGTCGAAACCTCAAAGAACTTTGAGTTAGATAAGCCTTTCCCCCTTTAATTCTGGGTGTCGGCATTTTTTCCCCAGGTACCAGAAAGCAATCAAGACAGAGGTTGGTATCAGACAAGTGGGCTCATTGCTGTGACCGGACCTGGCCATGTGTTTGGGAACTTTCGGAGTTGGCTTGTGGGAAAGGGAAGAATTAGGAAAGGCTTGGAGATCCCAGCACGCGGGAGGGTGAGGCAGGAGGGTCATCCTGAGTTCAAAACTAGAGTATGAATGAGAGTAAAACTCTTGGTTACAGTTTCCTCATTTTGTGTAACCATTGTGCTCTATCATTTTGTCTGAGGCTCAGGTCTGTTTGAAGGCACCAGGAGCCTGGGGTTTGGCGTACGCCTGTCGTTCCAGGACTCTGGGAGCCTGAGGTAGGAGGGTGGCAAGCCTGAGCCAGGCTGGGTCATGCAGTGATTTGCACCATCCTCTTGTAAAGGATGAACAATAAAACCTGGGGATGCAGCTCAGTGTGAAGGCCCAGGGTTCAACTGCAATACCAAGAGGAAACAAGGAAACAGAGTTCCTGGGGAGGGGGATTTCCATCCCTACAGGTTGTCTTACTTATTAAAGACTCCTCAACCTCAGGACTTACACAGCAAACACTTCTCTCCCCGTTGCTGTAGACAGAAGTCTCTGTGCCTCTGGATCCAAGCCTTCAAGCAGTGTGAGCAACCACTGAGGAGCTTGGTTGCCTCCAAGGCTGGGTGCTGAGGCTCCACTTCCAGATCTCAGACAGGAACTGGCAGGACCCTTGGGCGCTGGTGCAGTCTCTGCTCTTCCTAGCATGGGGCTAGAGGTGTTTTCCTCATACTGGGGAATGAACCCAAGGCCTTTCCTCTGAGCTATACCATCAAGACTTTTTTATTTATTCATTTATTAAAGTTCGAGCTGAGGTTTTTCTAAATTGCTATATTTTTCAGGCTGACCCAAGGATGAAATCCTCCTGCCTCAGCCTCCCAGAGTGTTAGAAATCCAGGCATATGCCATTACACCCAGCCTGGAGACCAACTTGTGTCTTTTGCAAGTGCAAATCACCATAGGGGAACCACCAACATGTCACTTGGTCTTCCTCAAAAGAGAAGAGCTGCAACAAGGTCCCTGTAATCTTGACTCTGGGAACAAGCAGGCCTGATGCAGATCCTCCCGGAATCCCTGCCTGAGGCTGTGTCTGCTCCCAGGAATGTGGCCTGGAGCTGGGCATGGTGGCCCTCGCTTGTCCTCCCTGCAGTCAGAGGCTGAGGCAGGAGGATCATGAGTTCGAAGACAGCCTGGGCCACACAGTGAGCTGGAGGCCAGCCTGCACTCCAGGAGACCCTGTCTCAAAAACACCAAACCAAACAGAATGCTGATGTGAACAAATGAGTGAATAAGTACCCAGGAAAAGAGAGAGCTGTGTCTCCTAGTAGAATATCAGCTGACAACAAAGACAGGAAAGACGGACCCTTACTGCAGGGGACAGCTTGGGAGAGAAGCCTTAGTGAGGGACAGTGTGTGTCCACATGTCCCGGGAGGCCTGTCAGCCCAGAGAAGGGGGAGCAGGTTCACAGTGCGGGGCCTGCCAGGATGCCTCCTTCACCACGTGGTCAGCGCCGACCTCCCCGGGATCAGACTCACCCCCATCGCTGCCTCCCGCTGTGACCCAGGGAAGGACCAGTGTCAGCGCAGTATCTCGTTGAGAGCTGAATCTAAGCGTGGGGAAGTACCGGAGAGACCCCACTGAGGAGTCCTCTAAAGTTATCCTTTAGACATCCTGGGCTTATGTTCTTGAAAAAAAGAAAGCAAAAGAAACCTCAGAGCCGTGATGTGTGTGCGGGGGTGCCCGTCACCCCAGCATTTTACAAGGCTGAGGTAGAGGGTTGCAGTTTGAAAACTAGCCTGGGGAATTCATTGTTTCAGAGCTTCGGCTCTGAAATCAGCTATGATTTTCCGTGTCTTCTTTTTTTATGAGACGATACCAGATAGATGTCTATTGAGATACGTTCTGAAAATTCCTCAAAAATGTTGAGGTCATACTGGGCCTGGTGCTGACTATCCCAGCTCTCTCTCATCATGCTCAAGGCTGAGCCGGTTCACATCCAGCCAGAGAATTTATTTTATTTTAACTTTTAGTCACACTTTGCTTTGTCTAGTTTAGTGCAGTTTAGTTAAATTTAGTTGGGTTTAATGTCCTGAGACAGAGTCTAGCTTCTTAGTTCAGGCTAGCCTTGAAAAGTCATTATGAAGCCCTAACTGTAATTAATAACCTGATCAATTTAGCAGCATAGTGAGACCAGCTCTCAAAATGAAAAATAAACAGGGTTGGAGATGTGCGGCAGGGTAAAGGGTCTGGTTTCAATCAATAGTTTCTATCCTAGTGTTGGAAAAGTACAATTCTGATTCATGAAAGATGGAACATTTTGCAGAAGACTGGGAGTCTCTTACGGATTAGATCTAGGGAGACTCACAAAAGTCTTCTGTATTCAGAACAGGAGCTTTTGGGAGACGACGATTTACGAGAATTCTCATCTGCGGGTTCCTTCTTCATTCCTGAGTTCTCCTTTGCACAGCGGTTAGGGGCGGGGCCTGGTTAGGGGCGGGGCCTTATTTGGGGCGGGGCCTGCTTGGGCAGGGGTCTGATTGGAGGCAGTCGCTGAGGGCGTGGTCTGGAAGGGTTTATCTTCCTCCTCGGGTCTTCCCTTGTCTCTCTGCTTCCGGGCCACCTTTCCTTGAGATGCTCTCCTCCAGCCAGGCCCGTCCGCCCCACCTTTCTCTCTAGGAGCCACTGACCATGCAAGGACCGAGACCTCTACAACTGTGAGCCAAAGTGCCCTTCCCTCCTTTATGTTGGGGGCCAAGGGTTGGGTCTCAGCTCTGGGGAGGTGACTCAGACACTGCCCCAAACGGGAGCAAATGCTAAGCAGGACGTTACTGAGACGGCTGAAGTCTGAGTACAGATCCTGGATCCCATAACAGTGCAGTATTCATGCTGAGTTTTCTAGTATAGATCATCATGCTGTCAGTGTACGAGGCACTGTTTCTATGCTTAGGTTTCCCCACTGACGGATGGAGGTTTAAGCAAACACGATTTGTGAAACTTGCTCTTGAAAAATTTTCAAATGGTCGAGTAGAGAAAGAATGGTAGTGAATATGACAAAGTGGCACCGAGCAGTGTACTGTGCCTGTCAGGTACTCTCGAGGGAGAGTTGGGACATCTTACACTCAAATTCAGCCGGGGCAGCTTAATCAAGAACCCGTATTGAAAGAGTAAAAGACCGCAGGAGAAACACAAAAGGGAAGGAGTAACAGGTACAGTCACCGTGTGGACACAATGGGACAGAGCAACTGTACTTGTGTTGTAACATGTCTGTAAGTATGAAACGACTTCAAAATGAAAACTTACAAGCAACGTGGAAGAACAGCACCTGAACTATCAGCTACTGCGGAATTCTGCCAAGATAAGAGAGGGGAAAGGCACACGGAGTGTGCTGCTCCTGTCCCAGTTCGCCCTCTGCAGCCTCCTCTCTCCCCATACCTTCTGAATTCTTAGCCAAAGAATCATCTGGGTTTGCTGGTTCACTCCTGCAACCCCAGCGCTCCATGGGCTGAGGCAGGAGGATCCCTATGAGTTTGAGGCCAACTGGGCTATGCTCAAAGTGCATCTGACCAGCATAGGAAGATAAACACAAAGATTGTCCACCGCTCCTGAGTGTGAGTTCTCTTTGGAAGTGTCTAGGGAAAGGGAGAATGGCAAGGGACAGAGAACTACAGGCTCAAGGACAGCGTGGTCACCTGAATGAATTCTGCCCGGAAATAAAGTTCTGAAAGTGACCTGCAATGGAGTCGAGTGGGAGAGCGCTGGCCTAGCCGCTATGAGATCTGGGTTCAGTTAAATCAGCGTAAATGAAGGAAGGAAAGAAAGAAGGAAGAAAGAAAGAGGGAAAGAGGGACAGACAGGTATTTTTGCAGAATCCAAGAGATTAGAGACATAAATGGTGAAAAAAAGATTTCTTTCCAGGTTTTTAGATGCAGCCGAACTAGCTGTTCACATGCTGGGCCTTAGAACAAAGGAAGAGTCCAGTTCTAACCACTTATCAGAAGGGGTGAGCTTTAGAAATTGTGGGGGGAGCAAGGGAACAGAAGTACACAAAGCAGCGAATAACTTAGCCTTGAAAGAAGGCAGCACCTTATGAATCCCGAGAGAATAAAATGACATGGACTCTGTTCGTGGGTCGTAGTTGACAATCTCCTCCATATCACTGCAAGAAGCTGGAGCTACAGGGGAGGAAGAGGGACCGGGGGGTGGGATTGCTCTTTAGTCCTGCTTTGTTCTCCCTTTTGAACCTTTCTGTGGTGATTTTTAACAGACAGCATCGAAGTCGTTAGCATTTACCTGGTTATGGGCAATGGCTTCCTATTGGCAGAAGGAGAATTACAGCAAACAGGGAAAGAGATTTATGCTGTCCTGTATCTGCATGTTAGTCTTCTAGCTTTGGTTGTAGATAGACTGGTCAGCTTCCAGAGAGACCAGAGCAGGGTTGTCATTTCCCAAGGTTTCAGTGCTCATGGACTAGTCAGCTTCCGGGGTGACGGTAGCACGGCTGCTGATTTGGGGGGTGGCTTGGTCTTGCTGTAGCACCACCCCGTTCAGATGGTGTGGATCCCGCTGGCTGGTCCGCCTGTCTTGGGCCTTTGGCTCCTGTCTACTGTGGTGGCTTGAGGCTCAGCTCCTGTAATGTCAGTGGCGGGAGGGGGAGACGGGATTACAGTATGAGGCCTAATCCAGATGAGCCCCAGAGCTGTTGGTTTTTTTTTTTTAAACAAAAAGTCCCTAGATTTGAATGGGTGTATTGGGTCTGTCAGGCCTATGGGCAATATTTTTCCTGTACCCAACCATGAATATTCTCTATGGCTATTTCCAAAGCCTGTCTCCTCAGAGAGAATTTCCCTAATTTACAAAGATCTCCTTTCATTTGACCTATAATTGGAGGCAGCCAGCCTAATAGAATTTTATCAGGGGGATATTTGTTCATTTAGTTGGGGATTTATCAGTGGCAATTGACAACCGAGCCTTGAAATAAGACCGAGCTTTATGGAGCCTGCAAGAATAAGGTGGTATAAACTATGGCCACAGGAGATAGTTCTCAATTTATTTGTACAGAACAAAGAGTTACAGCCGCAGGGAAGTGGGGAGCTCAAGGGGATTTCCCTGTTAGTCCTCTTCAGGATGCCTGCATGAAGGTGTAGTATTCCCTTTTGCTTTTGAGATGGGGTCTCCTGTGTAGTTTAGGTTGATTTTGACCTTATGCAGCACGAACTGACCTTGAACTTGCTGTGATCCTCCTGCTTCACCCTCCCAAGTTCTGGTAATAAAGGTTTCCCTCACCACACCCCACCAAATGATGCTTGTACTATTAGGATATGCTCCTATCTTATTTTTATTTTCAGTACTTTGGATTGCCCACAGGGCCTTCACATAGCTACAAACTTGATCCTTTTAAAGTTTGTTACCTTGAGGTAGGGTCTGCTGAGTACCTAATTTGCACAGACTGGGCTCAAATTTGCAGTCCTTCTGCCTCAGCCTCCCCGAGTGCCAGCATTGCAGGCATGCCCCACCACACCCAGTTGGTCCCCACGGGTTGGTCCCCACCGGTCGTTTGTGTCCAGTCCCAGGGCGAATCTGCATGCAGCCCTGGTTCCTATGGTCTCAGCACAGCTTGAGAAGCAGAGTTGAGCAGCCTGCCTCACTGGGTCTGGAGCTCTCCTTGGCCAGGCCTGGCTCCTCCTCCTCCTCTGGCTTCAGACTTGCTGCCCTCTCCCACTAGAATGCTCAGGTCTCCCAGCAACCTTCCCACATCCTGCTCACTGGATGGGTTTTGGGCTCCATCCTCTTTGCTTGCACAGCGTCCTCTGAACATTGGGATCCCAGCACTTCAGTCACCAGGCTTGGTTTATCTGTCCATATAGTGGGTGTCTGCCCTGCAGGGCACTGAACACAGGTTCCTTGCATTCAGCAACATCTGAAAGTCTTTTTGAATTTGTATTTTGCCCAATCAGGGTCAAACTTATCCCCTACCTGTCTCAGCCTCCTGAGTAGATAGGATTACAGTGTGTGCCACCCCACCCGACTCAATAGTGTCTTCACCTCAGGTTAGTCCAGTATCTTTATCTAAAGTAGAGGCAGCACTATTCTCCCAAAATGTATTGCGATAAGTAAGTAAGATGGAGGATAAACTTGATTAGCTTGGAAGTGTTAGGAAGCTAGCAAAGCCTACTCCAGGTAGGTCATGAGGTTGCGACCTGGAGTCTATACCTGTTCCCTCCCCATTCACTCTGGCACTGAACCCTGCTCAGTTTCCGGCCTCTGAACTTTGTAGCTTTCTTATCACACCCTTGTGCCATGATGCTCCTTCCTGCCTTGGAGCCTGCAAACCGTGAACTGAATCCCCGAGCACCATGAGACTAAGTGAACCTTTTCTCCTCTAAGAGGAGGGTGTCTAATATTGTGTCCTAGGAACAGGAGCTGAGTCACCCACACGTGCATGGACACATTTAAATTGCCCTTCTTATTAGTGGTGCTGCTATTAGCCTCCGCATTTTCTCCTCAGGTTCTGTTCCTACAAGAACCAATTTACCTTTTATTCTATACTGTATTCACCCACATCCTTAGCTGAATTGGTTGGATTTGGTTGGATTTGTGCTGGGAAACAGGCTGTCTGCATCATGGGGTTGTGTCAGTCGGGACACATTTCAGAGACAGCTGGGCTTGGGTTATATTCTGGGAGTGAAGGCAGGGTCTACCCCACTGGCTTAAATTTTCTCTTGGGAAAAATATTGCAGCTCAGTGCCAGTGCTCATTTAATTTTCAGTCTGTGAGAATTAACTATATTTCATAAGTGGAAATGCCATGACTAAAAACATGTTACATGCACAGTGAGCATAGGGTCTCCTGATTCCAAAAAGTACATACATAGGAGAGCAATGGGAAAATGATAACAAAGTGAGCTATTTCGTGGCACACTTTGGCGGTAAGATTAGCTCTGTGATTTGCAGTTATCCTGGGGTAAATGTTGTAGCTGCAGGCGCTGCTGCTGAGTTTTCTCGGCAAGCGACCGGAGACTGTTTAAGGAGCCAGACAGGTCGGTATTTATAATCATTCTGTTAAAAGAATGTTTCCTGAGGCAGCAGGACTGCTGCAAGGTTGAGGCCAGCCTGGGCTGCATAGTGAGCCTCTGCCTCAAGCGAAAACGAAGGATGCTCATTTGTGCTCAAACCAAGGCTCAGTCACGATCCCACAGCACAGCTGTGCTGAGCTGGGGCACAGCGCTCCTTGCAGGAGAGTGGAGACACAGCCTCTGTGCAGCTCACCGCATGGAATCCTGCTCGGCTGCAGCGAGGCAGAGGCCGGATGTGTGCACGAAGACAGTCTGGCGGCGGTTCCCCTGAAAGCAAGGACTGAGCTCTGAGCTCGGTCACACTGGCTGTGACTCTTTCCAGTCACAGCCTCTTTCCTCAGACTCTTCTCCTCTTCTCTTTCCTCTTCTCCTCATCGTGGGAGAAACACGATGTGTCAGGCGATGCGCGCAGCCCAGCCCCGGCTCCCCAGCTGCAGTCAGGGGTCCACGGGGCTGCGTCCTTCCACGGGCCCCAGGCACGGCCCTTCTCCGGCCCAGGCCACCACGTTCCTGGGTCCGCGGGCTCCTGTCCTCACACCCGCCTGTGGCATCCGGGCGCCAGCTTCGGTCCACACTCCTCTGGCTCCCTGGCTTCTCTCTGTGTTTCTGCTCAAGGAGCCTGGTGATTCTCTGCGGCCCAGGCAGGTCACAGGGATCTTCTCCTGTTTCCAGGGCTCAGATCAGCAGCCCAGCGCCACAGGCGACGGTCCCAGGACACGGCCCGCCCCCACCCCGGGAACCCGGTCCCAGTCCTGTGGTCCTGCCCACCCCCTGGGGTTCCACGGCCAGGACTTCGGCAGAGCAGCACCCTTGTGCGGCTCCTGCACCTCGGTCCAGCGCTCAGGAACAGTTTTTGGGGTCTCACTACGTAGTCTGGCTGGCATTGACCCGCCGCTCTGTGTTCTCTCCGCAGGTCCGGCTCGCAGCTCCCCGGGTCTGAGTCCTCAGAACGAAGCCCGGGAATGAAGAGCCCCGCGCGCGCCTGCGCAGTCCGCTCTCCGCCCGGAAGTCCGCCCCGCCCCGCGCCTGTCCCTCGGAATCCGGGCCACCGACCCTACCCCGGGCCACGCCCCGGACCGCGCCCAGGACCGCGCCCCGGGCCACGCCCCGGGCCTCGCCCTTGGCCACGCCCTCCACGGCCTCGCCTGCTGCCCCTCCCTTGACCGAGGCTTTAGTCAGACCTATTGCCCCGCCCCCTGCCACTCCCACACTGCCGTTTCCTCCAATCGCCATCCTGGACGCACCGCCCTGCCGTAACGTCGGTCCCGCCTCTCAACCGCTGTGCTGGAGCTCGTTGCGCATGCGCCGAGGTGCGTGCAGCGCCTCTATAAGCCCGCTCTGGTGGGCTCTACCCGCAATCTGCCGACGTCTGCAGAGGGCTTGTTCCCGGGCTCAGACCTGAGCCTGAAGGACGAGCTTGGTAAGAACCGCAGAGTCCCCGGGAGCCACTATCGTGACGACAAATGACCAGTGTAGCCTCAGGCTCCTACCAGGGCTCTGCACCTGGGGAAACTGAGGCACGGTGTCACACAGACGAGCAACTTTCTGCCGATCTGCTCTGCTCTTGACGCTGCTGCCTTCACTGTGCTCCGAGTACTAAGCACTTGGTGCCTGGTTCTCCCGCGGTGCTGGAGGTGTGCAGGGTTTGTGCACCAGAGAATGAGGAGCCAGAAGGGGTGCGCGCAGCCTTGGGGTGAGGTCCTGTTCTCGGGGCGCGTGCGCTGGGGAGTCGGCTCCTCTGGAGCAGGGCGTGAGGGGCCTGGACACCGAATTTCTCCAGAGAGCAGCCGTCAGCGGAGCAGCCCGGACGTCTTCTCTGCACTTGATCTGCGCCCAAGGCCAGAGGGCAGGGGACAGAGGATCCGGGAGGTGTGTTTTGCAAAACGAAGAGTCCTGTGCTGAGTGATGGGAGCTAAGTGATTCCCCCCACGAGGACGTCCACTTCCCTGACCGTCTGCGCTTTCCTTCCTGACAGTGAGAAGCAGGGCCTCCCCAGCCCCTGACTGCTCTTCCTGGGCTCCGGGCTCCAGACCAGCAACAGCCAGGAGATTTCCACCAGCGCAGGCCGAGGAGTCTCAAGACGCTGACTCAAGCCGTGGAGAAAATTCTACCCTTGCATCTGTAGCTACCTCGTGTTTTTCCTTCAGGGTTATCAAGCAAAATGAACAACTGGTATCCACTATAATTTAATAAAGACGAGCGGAAACCGTTTAATGGACACAGACTGAAATTCCAGGTGAAGGGAAGGCGTTACAGTGGGGATGGAGGGAAACGCTGACATTCTTCTTCCCGCAGCGGTGGACGCAAATACAGTAACATAGTTCCTTGCCAAGTAGTGTTTAAGAAACTAAGCACCGTATGTGATACACAAATAGAATGCGGTGGCACTGTTCGGGCGATCCCTGCACAGCAAGACCCTCGGGCCTGATTCGTAGCCCCTGCTGCCACACTTTGGACAGGTGTCGGAGGTGCGGCACTGCGCTCTCCACAGACAGTGGGGCGACTGCTCCCGGAGACAAGTTGGTAGTAAAGTATTTCCACATGGTGCCCGAACAGGCAGCAAACGCCTCCAGTGGTTTTTGCATACGTGCTAAGCATGAGTGGTGCTAGTTCTTCGTTGTGAGGCGCGCACAGCACAACAGCGGCTGACCCAGGAGCGCCCTAGGAACGCGGGCACGTGTCCTGCCTATAATTTGAAAGTGGGATCACTCAAGGGCTGCAGCCCAGCGCCGGAGAGCTGGCCTAGCGTGTGCAAGCCCTGGATCCCAGCCACAGTGCTGCCAGAAAGACGCTGCAATTTATTTCTTTGATAATAGGGGTTGAACCTTTTTTTTTCCTCTCAGAATTGCCTGTTCACGTTTTACAGGTTATGAATGAAATAATATTTTTAAAAACTAACTCATAAGAATCCTATTATACATGTATGACAGGTGCTTACTGTTTGCCATGTTTCAAGTATTTCTCCCAGCGTTTGTTTCTTTTTTAAGTTTCTTTGCCAATCACTAATTTTTAATATTTGTGGGTGGTTGAATTCCTTACCCTTTTCCTTTGTGATTTCAGCCTCGGGTTACATTTTAAAAGACAGATTTTTCTTTTATTTATTTATTTTTTGTCTTTTTCGTTTTTACCGGTACCAGGGATCAAACTCACGACTGCCTGCTTGCAAGGTAGGTGCTTATGCCGCTGAGCTAAATCTCCAGCCCTAAAAGACAGATTTTTAAAAAACCTTTCTTACATTGCTATTGAATTTGTACTTATATTCTGGTATGGAGCCAGTGTGATTTTTTTAAAAATCTTTTTTGTGTGTGTGGTGCTGTGAGTCAAAGCAAGAACTCCACCCTGAGTCACATGCCCAGCCCTTCCTTAACCTGTGTAAAATTTACGTTGGCCTACGAGGCTAGAATCTAACCTTTTTTGAAGTAGAAACTCCATCCTGACATTATTTATGAATACATCATCCACTTCACATTTATTTAAAATAAAAATCCTTTATTAAGTGTTCTTTTTTCTCGTGTATTTCTTAATGTGAGGGGGGCATAGAGAGGGAAGGGAATGCCAACAAAGAGGGAATTAAAGTGTGTTAGGTACGTGTTTCGAGGTCCCACAAGGCTGTGTGCAAGCATCATGTACAGCACACATGTGCTAATAGACTAAAATTTTTAAATTGTCCTTCAAGCCTAATAAAGTATATTAGACACCTGGAGGATAAGAAAGTGTCCAGGGGACCTGTATTTCCTTCCGTTCCTCCTCTGTAGAGGAAGCCGAGCTGTGGTGTAGGACCACCAAGGCAGAAGTGAAACTTTCCACTCGTGTGTACAAGTATCTGCTTCCACACGGATGCGTCTCTCACAGCTCAGTCTCTCTGTGTGACTATTTCAGTGTTTCCTGTGAAGTCACAACCTCTCGATCCCCACTTAGGCTAAATCTCTTCTGCACGCGCCGATTCTTATTTTTTTCTTTTTCTTTTCTCCTTTGCCGGCCAGCACTCCCAGCTGTGGAAGTTCCTGTACCTGACTCGTAACGCTTTTCCTCTGGGTGGATGTCCCTGGTCAGTAGCCATGAGAAGGTAACAGGTGCAGACCACTGTAGCCACTTGCGACTGAAGAGGGGTGTAGTTGTGAACAGCAGTCAGGGGTACCCTCTAGGAGTCTATTCAGAGGAACCTCGCTGGACACCAGGCATTCTCCTCTCTCACGGGTCTGATGGTGATCCAGTCTTTCTGCCTCCTGAGTAGTTCACTACAGTTGTCCTCTGAGGGAAGGTTTTCACTGGTGCAGAATGTGGAGTTGAGTTCCTCCGTGGATCTGTCGTGGGGAGGACTCCTCCACGGCCATATACTCCTTGGGGGTATTCATACCCATTTCCTGCAGTGACACACGCAGGATCCTCCCCCATGCCGACAGAGTAACTGGTCCTTCCCATCTTCCCGTCTCTGGGAACTGCCATGCTTATGTTTCCTCCCATTTTCCATCTTTCTACTTTTCACCAGTGTGGTTCAGCTGGGGTGCTGTCTATACCATCCGTGGATTAAGTGTAAATGTTGTAAAATCAAGGTGAGCTTGTGGCTTACGATCTATTTACCTCTTTTTGTTTTTATAATTGCCATTTTCCACATGGCTCCCTGCAACTGCAATGATGATAATCATAACTGAACTAGGGGATCTAAGGCACATTTTATAATGGTTCTCTCTAAACAGTTAGTGACATTATCCACATAGGTGTAATCACATAAAATGTTAACAGGTTCTACCATCCTAATGTGGTAATTCCGGCAACCAATTATGACTCTTGAGCTGCAAGTACAGGAGTAGCATTGTTCTTGTGATTTTTCACAGTTCAATAAGCAACAAATGGTGAGCATCCACCCATGAAATAAATTAACCTATTCCCAAAGGAGCTGTCTGAGTATTTCCAGGTAAAATAAATGAATAATGCCAATATAGTTCTGCAAATTCATCAGAAGAATAAGGACTGTCAACCAGTCTGATGTGTTCTGTAAAGGGTGCCCGGCAGACTAAGAAAATTTGCAACAAATGAGTATGTTTTGCAAGAGTAATAGGAAGCATGACATGATCAGGAGCAGATCCTGAAAGCTGCATGCTGTGATGGCAGGCTTGTATCTCTAAGTGTCTCCAGACATTTTGTAATTGGGTTAGGAAGATCAAGTCATTCAACAGGGTGATATTTATTATTCACTGTTTGACCAAAACATCCACAAGAGTGAAGTATAGGCAGCATGCTCGGCATAGAGGCACAGTCAGACCAATTTAAAACAAACTTTCTATTTGCTAAAGCAGTTTCTATTATATGGAGCTGTGTAAGGGTCTCAGGTGTGAGGGTATGAGGATAATTCAAATCTAGATCTGCTCGCAATGTTTTATATGGTTTGCTCAGTTGATAGTTATGCTAATTTTGGTTGAATCCGATTAATATTCCTCAATAATTTCTGGAAATAATTTAATGCTCATAATGTGTCTCTTCCTAATGTTGATTTTTGGGTTCAGGCTGTGTTTTCCATTACCAGAGTTCCCAAATAGAGTAGGGAGAAATAGAATTTTCCCTGGGGCTATGCATGATCTATTTTGTATCAAACCCTGTTTAGTCTCTGCAAAAAAGATAAATTGTTGCTGAGAATCAATAGCAAGGAATGTATCATTTATATAATGTTTATATAGGCTTAAGGTAATTTTTTCCTAATAGGATTTAAAGCCTGACCAATGAAATACTGACACAGTGCGGGGCTGTATGATGTAGACATCATCCCTTGTGGCAAAGCTGTCCATTGATATTCATGCATAGGCTGAGCATAGTGGGAGGAACAGAGGAAGCAAAACCAGGCTGGTACTGTGGGTTTAAAGGGAAGGAAAAAAAGCAATCCTTAAGCTCAATAACTACAATAGGTCAGCCTCCTGGGACTGCATGAGGCCTGGGATTGAGTGCACTGTTTACAGATGTGTCATACTTTACACAGTTTAAACACTGTATTTTAAAGAAGGCTAATTTTGTTTAATTAATCCAAACATAGGTTGGACAAATATGGAGGATTATGAACTTCATTACCCATATGTTGGCATACTTTCAAGTAGTTTCTAAGATTTTTAGTCACTGAATGACCCCTAGTGCTTGCATATACTCCATATTAGCATTCTCAAAAGCCAGCCGAGGCACAATAATCTCTGCTGCTTGGGCATATGATAGCTGATGTCACACAACTTCCTGCAACCTGGCTAAGAGCTGGGCATAAAGCTCATGGGACTGAGCTCATGGGAGTGTATAAAGGACTGAGTTGGAACACCATCCTCAGAAATAATTATCCAGGTTTTGTTCATCACGAGAGCAATTTGCTGGTAAGCCTGGTCTGGAAGGGTGAACTCTGAGTTTAGATCTGAGTATGGGCCTGTTCCCAATAGCATGTCTTCCATAATCTCTGGGTGTGCTGCCACCTGCTTCTGATGAGCTTGCTCGGCTGCTAACTCTTGGAAATTAACATAGAAAGTTAAGTATTGCCCTGCAGAAAGGCAGAACTTGGCTAAACACTTAATGTCGAAAGGAAGTAAGTGCAAAGCTCCCAAGACAGACTCCAATAAACCCAGTGTGAAAGGTGTACGAACACTGAATTTTAATTCCTTGAGCAATTTGTACTCTTAAGGATTGTGTTCATGAACTTTTTGTTGTAGATTAGTAGGGTCAGAATGAATATTAACTGGAAATAAACAAATCTGAAGGACTCTTTGCTAAGTGCAGCCTGTTTATCTGCAACCAGAGGGGAAGGAGGAAGAAGGGAAGGAAGAGAAGTGGGCCAGGGTTCTTTTTTTTTTTTGGTCTTTTTCCTTTTTATCGGTACCGGGGATTGAACCCACGACTGCCTGCTTGCAAGGCAGGTGCCTATGCCACTGAGCTAAATCGCCAGCCCCAGGGCCAGGGTTCTTCACCTTTATTCCCACCCTTTATCAATGGTGTGGTAGGGACAGGATGATTAAAGGGAAAAGCACTGCACAGACCAAGCTCCGCATGGAGAAAGTTTCATGTTCTGAACCCTCTCTCACTCAATCCCCACTTTCTACATCAAACTTGCCCATTTGAGTAAGCCAGGGATTATGTTTGATAACATCCTGGGAAAGCAACCGAATACTAATTTGAGCACCAAACTGGCACAACAGAATGTCCAGTAAAGCGATACAACGCTGTATTTCAGGGGATGAGGTTTGCTCCATTGCCCTGCCTGAAAATTCTCTGCGTGCACTCACATTTATTTTTTCCTTTCTTTTTCTTTTTCTTCTGTTGCTGGCCAGCAGCTCTCCCCTGTGGAGGTCACCGTCAATGGCTTCTTCCCTGGGTGGACGTCCCGAGCCAGTGACTCCGTCAGGGCACCACCTGTCCAGCCTATGAGCTTGCGCCTGACTGAGTGATGAGGATGAAAACAAAGAGACACAGAATCAAAGACGCCAGGTGCCTCATGTATCCCCTGCCCAGACCAGACCGTGTGCAGCCAAGCCCCAGGTGAAGGCCTCACCAGAACTCATCACAGTACTTCTGCACTGGTGTCTCTGCTGAGGTATAAAACCATGCTGCCCCTGCTGCCCATGTAGCTCTCAGAACTTCCTTCCATGGTGAGTGCTGCCTGGCTCAGGAGTCATTCTTTGCTCAAACTGTTAGATTTATTTCTGTTATTCATTTAACACATAAAAGCACCTAACGTACCAGGAATGAACATCACTCAGAACTGGATTTTATTTTTTTTTTAGAGAACGAGCAGGTATTAATCACTTCTTTCTTTTTAGGTCATTTATCTCAGTGGCTTCGGATTTGTATTGTTGGACTTTCCAAATCCTCAGTCCTCAGCTTCACGTCACCCACGGGGCTGTCACAGGGGATGCCGTGGGCTGTGCCTGCACGCTCTGAATTGTCCTCTGTTCTGCCTTTGGAGCTCTCTTCTGAACTGTTTCCTTCTTTGAATCTTCCTGATTCATCTCAGATTAGGCACATCCTGCAGAAAGTGCCAAGTCAGAAGTCTGTTTTAGGGCATTCCCTGAAAAAGTTGTAATAAGACAACACAGAGAACAAGAAAATATTAACTCAAAGATTAAGAAAGAAATGGCAAAAAATGTTTCTCCAAGCCGAGGATAATGGTGCGCATCTGTAATCCCAACTGCTTATGAGGCTGAGGCAGGAACATCTTGAACTTTAGAGCAACCTGGGAACACTGGTAGGCCTGGTCTCAAAAATTTAAGCACAGGGTTGGTATCCATCTGACAGAGGGCATGCCTCACAAGCTCAGGACTCAGAATTCAACCCTCACAAGAACTTGGCAGAATTGTTTTCTATTTGTTGTTGGTTTTTTTTGAGCCAGAGTATTGATATATAGTGCGAGCTGGCCTTGATCTTGCTTATGTAGCCCAGGCTGGCCTGGAATTCTGTGTGATCCTCCTGACTCAGCCTCAAGCACTGGGATTACCATCGTGCACCGCCCCTCCCCCAGCTGAGACCTGCTTTTTGGCACAAACTCTCCCTTTTGTGCGTTCAGTGGCAAGGATTCAGCACAGTGATGTCCTGCATTTGCCAAAGAGTCCTCCAGCCTAAGTGTGTATACAGATCACACTTACTCAGCAGTAACATGACTCAGGCACACACAGGACACTAGAGACTCAACAGCAAAGGAGTCAGCACAAAACTCTGCCTCTTAAAGCCGAGCAGGGCCAGCAAATGGCAGTCTGAGGCTAGACCCCGCCTGCTCTGTGCTTTTGTTCAGCTTGTGGACTAAAATGGTTTTTATCTTTTTAAGTGGTTAAAAATCCATTACCAAGGGTTCTTTCCCTAACAAAGGATAAAAACTAACATTTATACTGACTCAGTATGGATGTTACACTGCACGTTTATGGGTCTATATACAGTAATAGAGGGATCCCAACTGCTGGGGAAAATAAGAGTATGATAAAAAAAAAACTTTGTAGCTCCTGGATGCTACACGGGACCTCCCCCAAAGGCTGTTATAAACTGCAGGGGAACACTGAAGTGAAGTGTACTAGTCTAGAGAAAACCAAAAGACGCACAGAGGAACAAAATGGGCTGTTACGACACCCCCATGACCTGAAAGAGGGGCCCTGGCCCTTGGCCTCATATCAGAGCCTCCACTCCCAGAGACCCCAAAGTATTTTCCAAATTAAAACAAACAAACAAACATGGTTTGGCTGGGAATGTGGTAACTATATCAAGGGGGATGGTGGGAGTTTTCTATTGGGAGCAGAAACTGACATGATGGACCTCAGGCTATCAAGACAGTTTCATCGAGGGTCTCACACGGGAAAAACACCATGAGATGTTACCAGGCGTCATTTCTATGTACCATGGCTCACTGCCACAACTTCAGCTACTGGTAAGCAATGCCTGACCTGTGCTCAGAACAACCCAAGACAGGGGCCCACCAGCCCCAGGATATTCACAGATTTTGCTGAACTGCCCCGAGCAAAAATCTATCCGTATATGCTGGTGCTAGTCTGTACTTCTTCGGATGGGTTCAGGCTTTCCCTGCCCAAACAGAAAAGACATAAAAAGTGACAAACATACTACTGAGACACATCATTCCAAGAATTTGGACCACTCCTGACCGTGTTGTCAGAAAATGGACTGGTATTCACAGCTGGGTAGTCCAGGGGCTCACACAGATGTTGAAATTAAAATAGAAACTATACCCAGTCTACCAGATCCAGAGCTCAGGAAAGGTGGCGCACAAGATCTGGACCCTCACACAATTATTAAAAAAGTATTGCCAAGAAACCCACTTAAAGTTCTACTCATGGTCCTCCACCAGGTCAGTTGGATCCTTCACCAAACAGACTGGGTATTCGCCTTATGAGATCTTGTTCAACTGTCCACTCCCAATCATGGTTCAAATCATGGGTGATCCCTGCAAACTAGGGGAAATATCCCAAAGGAGGCAGATGCAGGATTTGGGAATAGCCATGCAAGACATCCATGGGTGAGCACAAGAGAAAACGCCTAGAAAGAGCAAATATATCCTTTCAAGTCTGGAATCTCTGCTTTGGTTGAAAATGAAATCCAACCACCTTGGGACCCATATGTGATGGGACTCATGCTGTAATCCCGTCTACTCACATTGCTATTAAAGGTACAGGAATTCTGCCGTACTCTCCACAACAGTCAGCTTAGCAAGAAGCTAAAGACAGTGGCTCACCAGTGGAATACAGATCATCTGAACCAGCTGGTCCTACAGTGAGACCATGCTACCACCAAAAGGACAGCCATGCTCTAATCACCCTGGAAGCTGACCAGTCTATGCTCACTGAAGCCTATGGGAACAACAGCCCTGTTCTGGGATTTCAGAAGCTGACCAGTTTATCACAGCCAAAGCCTCTGGATCAACACAGAGTTACAATAACAACATAAGTCTCTTTTTTGTTATAATTCTCTGCCTGCCCAGTAGGTAGGCAATCTTCATAACTAAGTGATAATGAGGTTCTCTATGAAGACTCATTCACAGAAAACATGAAAGGGAGAATGAAGCAAGATTTCAAAAGAAGAGGCGGAGTTTACCAAGCTTCCACATCCCTACAGGTGCTGTTCTTTGTTCTAAGAAAGAAGAAAACAGTCACTTCTGTCCCTGGAAGAAAGTTTTATAACTTCCAGCCCACAGAACATCCTGTTACACCCAAACAGAACCATGAAGATATCCTTAGCTACAAATACTGAAAACCAATCTGCTTCACAGTATGTATGAAACTACAGCCCTTCCTTCATTCAGGGCTCCGCCCTTCTGAACAGAAACCCACTAGGCCAAGTGTACAGCTAAGTAAATAATCCTCCTGATTCACCCGCGTCTCTCCAGGCTCTTAAATTCTGCAACGGAGTAGCAAGCTGGAAGATGCCACCACAGGAACTGTTCAAAATGATGCAAAATATCCAAAAAACAAAGTTCAAACAGGACCTGTGAGAAAATGTCAACTGCCAAACGTTATATAACATTAGTCTCTTTTAAAAAGGTGACTGACTACCAAGAGGGACAGAAAACAAAATCTAAAAAAAAATCGACCCTCCAATTTGATAAAAACTAAGAACTGTTAGATATATTTATTTCAGTGAACCCCAAGTTCAATAAAAACTGGAGGGCATTTCATCAGCCAATGGGTGAAACCAGGGATAAAGATGAAACTCTTAGCTGGGCATGGTGGTACACACCTCTCATCCCAGATACATGGGAGGCTGAGACAGAAACATCTAAATTGCCTAGGAAACTTCACAAGATCTTGTCTCAAAAATTATGATGCAAATGGTGGTGGAATGTAGCGTGGTGTGAGGTCTTGGGTTCAGTCCCCAGCATGACAAGAAGAAAGGAGGAAAGGAAAGAAAAGAGAAAGAAAGAAAGAAAAGAAATAAAGGGGAAAATTCGTGGTGCATACAGTCCTCACACTTTAGCACGCTGAGGCGGGAAGATCATGAGTTTGAGGCCATCCAGCCTACACAGTGAGCTCAAGGCCACCCTACACCATATTGTAAAACCCTGACTCAAAAAAAAAGTAAGTAATACAAACGTTGACTATTACACAAAAGGCACTTGAGCAAATTTTGAGTGTTGGAAAAACTTTCAGGTATCAGCACTTATTAGAGAATAAGTAGTGAAGGGAACTGTCATAGGGGATTGGTCACCATCTAAACGCGAGCGGTTTCTGCAGGATGTACTGCAGCTTTTGCATATGTGCAACTGAGTTTGTGCTTGGCGGGTATTTTTTGAGGGGTGTCTCACTGTGAGGCCCAGGTTGGTCGTGAACTGCCGGACTCCAACAGTCTTGGTTTCTCCGACTCCCAAACACTGGGACTACAGCGTGCACCAGCCCACCCTGCAGTGAAACATAATGGGTTCCACGAAGCCTGCTCACATGCTGTCTTTCAGGAAGTTATCCTTTATTTGTTTTGTTTTTGTTTTTCTGAGACAAGGGCTTTGCGAGGAGGCCCAGCCAGGTCTCCACTTCCTGATCCTCTCGCCTCAGCCTCCTCAATGTTGGGTCTGCAAATGTGCACAACTGTGCCAGCTCCAACGTTACCCTCTCACTGCTTTCGTGGTACTGGGAATGAATGCAAGCCTTGTGCTGAGCTCCATCGCGTCCCCTTTCATTTAATTTTTCTGAGGCAGGGTCTCACTAAGCTGCTCCAGGGCTGGGGTCCTCCAGGAAGCTGAGATCCCCACACCTCCTCAACCATCGCCAGGCGGCAGCTCTTTGTACAGAGACCCTTGCCCCCTTCCAGGTGGACAAAGAACTCTTGAAGGTTCAAGACTCACCTTGGACTCCAAGGCTAGAAGCAGGAGGGGAAAGGGACTGATGGGAGAAGGAAACTGGGTCGGGGGCGGGGCCACGATCGTGATTGGAGGAAATCAAAGAGGGGCTGACAGGAGGCGGGGCGCAGGGCGGGGCCCCGGCGGCGAGGCTGAGGCCAGGTATTAGGCCGTGGGCGTGGCCGAGGGCGTGGCCGGGGGCGGGGCCGAGGAAGGGGCCGGGGACGCGGAGGCGGATGCGATCCCTCCTGCTTGGGCTTCTCCGACTTCGAGGGGCGGGGCCCAGGCCGCGCAGGGTGGCGGTTTCCGCATGCGCGCATCTGCCGGTTCGGCGTGGTTGAGGGAGAGCAGCCCGCGAGGCTGGGCTCCTGCAGCAGGCAACCTGGAAGCGCCGGCTGCAGGGGGCGCTGTGCAGAGGACGCAGGATGGTGGGTCCTAGAGGTCAGAAAAGGAGAACACTCTCACCCTCTGCATCGCCTCATGCTACGGGGGCGTGCAGGCGGCCTGGACCGGGTGTTCCTCCCCCGGGCCCCGCTCGTCTGCTGCCCGTGCGTTCAGTCGGGCACAAAGTGGGCCCCGAGGTCCCCTGTGCCTCGCGGCTCTCGCTTAAAACCCGTCCTCAGCTTCACCCACGCGGCGACGACCTTTCTATTGCAAGGCCCGGAGCGTGCAGACCACGTTCTCCCCTTGGTAGGCCTCGCGCCGCTTCCACCTCCCGTGGTTCTGCAGATATTCCCTCCGGACCCGGCTTTTCAGTGCCTTTGGGTTCACACCCAGAACCGAGATGCAGGGAGGATGAGGTCGTTCTACTTCTTGACGTCCCACAAAACTGTTCTTTACAATTTTATCTTTCCACCAACAGTGCACAAGCGTTCTGATCTCTCCACATTCTAGGGAGCCTCTCTCCCTCTCTTCTCTCTCTCTCTTTTCTTTTTCAGTACCAGGGAATGAACTCATGACCTCTTGTTTGCCAGGCAGGCGATTATGCAGCTGAGCTAAATTCCCGGGCCCTCTTTTCTCTTTTGGTCTTTTCCTTTTTTGATAGTGGGCATCCTAAGGGGTGTGGGGTTGTATTTTCTTACAGTGTCGGATTGCATTTCTATAATGATTAGTGATGGTGACAGTTTTTCATGCGCTTGTTGGTGATCTGAACATTTTCACTCCAGTAAATTCAAGTCTCTTACTTTTCCTTTAAAAATGGTTAATTGGGTTTAGATTATTGGTTTATGCAAATTCTGTATGTATTCTGGATTGTGTGTGTGTGTGTGGGTGTGTGTGTGTGTTGGTGCTGGGCATTGAAATCAGGTCTTTGTCTTGAGTTATATACGTCTGTCCATTTTTACACTTTGTCATTATTCTACCCGTCTCTCAACCATTTAAAAACTTATTCAAGGGCAAGTTTCACAAATCATGTTTGCTTAAACCTCCATCCGTCAGTGGGGAAACCTAAGCATAGAAATAGTGCCTCATACACTGACAGCATGATGATCTACACTAGAAAACTCAGCATGAATACTGCACTGTTATGGGATCCAGGATCTGTACTCAGACTTCAGCCGTCTCAGTAACGTCCTGCTTAGCATTTGCTCCCGTTTGGGGCAGTGTCTGAGTCACCTCCCCAGAGCTGAGACCCAACCCCTGACCCACAACATAAAAGGACAGAAGGTTCACTTTGGCTCACAGTTGTAGAGGTCTTGGTCCTTGCGTGGTCAGTGGTTCCTAGGGAGAAAGGTGGGGCGGACGCTGGACGGGCCTGGGTAGAGGAGAGCTACTCAGCAGGGTAGCCTGGAAGCAGTCAGTGAAAGGAAGAGCTGAGGAGGAAGATAAACCCTTCCAGGCCAGGCCTCCAGTGACCATCTCCAACCAGACCCTGCCCAACCAGGCCCCGCCCCCATCCATGCCCCGCCCCCATCCATGCCCCGCCTCCAGCTACCCCCCCAGCAGCGCCCCACCACCACCAGAGGTGCGAAGGAGAACTCAGGCATGGGTGGATCCACCAATGAGAAGACAATTCCCATAAAACGTCACCTCCCTAAAATTCGTCCTCTGAATTTGTGGGTCTCCCTAGATGTAATCTGTAAAAGGCATCCAGACTTCTCCCAAATGTGAGATCTTCATGGTCATTTCCTTTTTTGTCTTTCATGAATTAGAATTTTATTTTGATGCTATTGAACCCAGCCCCTTCGCACTGACCTACATCCCCAGCCCTTTCGTTAATTTTGAGAGTGGGTCTCACTAAGTTAATTACGCCCAGGGCTACATAAGTAGTTAAATACCAACTGACCTAAACAGGAAGACACTGTCTCAGCAGGTTAAACTAAGCTAAAATAAAATGAAATGGACAATGCCAGGTATAGCTAAAACTTAACCTAAAATGAATTCCCTGTGGAGTCCTCCAGGCTCAGCCTCTCCCAGTGCTGGGATGCTGGAAGCCCCACCATGCCCAGCGTGACTTTGACATATTTGAGGAATACAGACAGAGAACTTTCAGAATGTGCCACAACGCACATCCATCTGGTATTTCCTCATAAAAAGGACAGTCATACCTAAACCTGCAAAAATGAATTGCTCAGGCTAATTTTCACTTTTAGATCCTCCTGCATCAGCCTCCTGGAATGCTGGGAAGACAGGTATGCACCGGCACACTCAGGATGCCTTCGACATTTTGGTAGGAGATAATCTCAGAGTACTCGCCTGAGGTCTCTCGGGTACTTCCTCATGCTTAAATTCAGGCTGGACGTTCTCCACAAGATACTGTGGTGACACTGGTCCTTCCCTGGGTCACAGCGGGAGGCAGCGATGGGGGTGAGTCTGACCCTGGGGAGGTCAGGGCTGACCACGTGGTGAAGGAGGCATCCTGGCAGGCCCTGAACTGTGAACCTGCTCCCCCTTCTCTGGGCTGACAGGCCTCCCGGGACATGTGGACACACACTGTCCCTCACTAAGGCTTCTCTCCCAAGCTGTCCCCTGCAGTAAGGATCCGTCTTTCTTGTCTTCTCTGTGTGTCAGCTGATATTCTACTCGGAGACACAGTTTTCTCTTTTCCTGGGTACTTATTCATTCATTTGTTCACATCAGCATTCTATTTGGTTTGGTGTTTTGAGACAGGGTCTCCTGGAGTGCAGGCTGGCCTCCAACTCACTGTGTGGCCCAGGCTGTCTTCGAACTCATGATCCTCCTGCCTCAGCCTCTGACTGCAGGGAGGACAAGCGAGGGCCACCATGCCCAGCTCCAGGCCACATTCCTGGGAGCAGACACAGCCTCAGGCAGGGATTCCGGGAGGATCCGCATCAGGCCTGCTTGTTCCCAGAGTCAAGATTACAGGGACCAGGCTGAAGCCCAGCCCGCCCTGGGGGAGTCCCAAGTGGACCCAGGAAGTCGTCTCCACAGCCCGCAGCGCTGGCTGCTTCATCCCGAATTGTGCACATGTGGACTCTGTGGGAGAGCGACCCTGAAACCTCCAACATCACACACCTTCTCCACTGGCATCACCAGCCCAGCACAAGCATGCAGTCTCCAGGATCTTGTTCTACCGAAAGAGAATATGCAGGACTGGGGGGGTCAGCACTTCCTCCAAAGTACTTGAAAGAGTATTGCACACCTGTGGTCCCAGGGCTCAGGAGGCTGAGGCAGGAAGGTCACTGCCAGCCTGAACTACATGCTGAGAGTCTGTCTCTAAAGACAAAAAGTACGAATGCTCTCCCATGGTCACACCTGTGTCACCCACACAGTTGTTGGAGTGGGGACCGAACTCAGGACCCGATGCCTGCGGTGCTAGCTCTGTACCACTCTCCTCCGTGTGCAGCCCCTTTTCGGAGAGGCATTTTAAGACAGTATCTCGAGGAGGGGCTCCGCCTGGCCCTGAGCTTGCAATTTTCTCACCTGCACCACTCATGTTTTCCAGCTGAAACTGCCAAAACAGTTAGCATGTTTTTGTTTGCTTGCTTACTTTAGACCTGATGTTGCTATGTTTTCATGCTGACCCCAAGTAGGCCTTGAGCTCATGGTGATCCTCCTGCCTCAGCCTCCCAACATCTGGGATGACAGTGTGTCAATCTCCTAAGTGTTTTTGAGAACATGTTGACCACCAGCACTGGATAGTTTTGCTACATCATCCAGGAAACATGAACACCAGTATATTTATTTATTCATTTATTTAATGGAATTCTTGTTGTTCTCACACTTAAATGGGTAAGTGCTACCCTGCTTTGGAAGACCAAGCGATGGGAATGTTTTGAAGACTCAGTCTGGGCTGCCCATCAGTTCCTGGGCTTTGTCTTGGGGGTGCATGGGATCTAAGCAGGGAAGACCCCGAGCGCTGTCCCCCTGCCTACCCCTTCTGCCCACTGCTCACACCAGCTCCTAACAGGAAGCCAGTGAGACCTCAGGAGTCAGAGCCCACCCAGAGCCCCGGAGTCCTCACCCCTCAGCACCTCCCACAGCACCCGCCTGTACTGGCTCCCCAGGATGGCTGCACCTCAGGTGGCACCCACGGTGCAGGAGGCAGTGTGAGCCTCCTGCCTGCACCCTGAGAGTGCAGAGAAAGCTTGGGACGGGACAGCCGGGCAAGGGAACGGAGCTGCAGCAGTGAAGGCCCAGGAGGGCTGGAGGGCTGGGAGTCCTGGCCACGGAGTGTTTGCTCTGGAAGGACTCAGGTCCAGTGTCACTGAGAAGACATGCAGCAAGGGTTTCTGGCCCAGCAGAGCGGTCACACCAAGAGGAGGACGATGATCGTCTTCCCGGGAACCCCGGCCTGGCTGAGAGTCTCCATGGGGCTCTGCTGTCACCAGGGTGGTGAGGCCTACAGGACGGTCATCCAGGCTGGACTCCATGGAGTGCAGTTAGCACCAGGCGTCCTCGGGGCTCCCCCCGAGGTCACTTCCCAGGAATGGCCCTTGGTCACACAGGAGGAAGGAGCCACTGAGCAGTGTGACCCGCAGCGCTCCACGGGCTCTGAAGTCTTTTGTCTGTGGCGTTTCATTTTGTTTTGTTTTACTTTTGAAGAATGTTTTGTGGAGCTAGATATGGTGTCGAATGCCTGTATAACTCGCCATTGGGAGAATAAAGCAGGATCACCAGGAGTTCGGGGCCAGACAGGACGTACAGTGGGTTCAAGGCCAGCCTGACTACGCAGTGATACCCTGCCTCAAAATAAAACTAAAAATAAAGAGAATGTTTCCTTGCTTGTTTTTATATTTGGTAATTACTTTAGCAGATCTTTGCCATTTTGAATCTATACCATTATATAGAGGATTTTATTTTATTTCTTTTTTGTGCCAGAAATCCTACTGGCATGGGTTCAGCTCTCAGCACATCCTTTCCTAGGATACGCAGAACTTTATGGCTGCAGTGAAGGAAATATCTGAGCGTTCTACATAAAGCTTCATGTGTTCCGAGATGGGGTGGGGGAGGTGATGGAATCAGGTCAGTGAGCGTCAGACCATGGGTGACTTCATAGCTCATATGCTGGGAGGCGTAACCTGGGCGGAAGAGTGGGTCACAGCAGCAAACCCGAGGGCCTGTGTCCCTCCTCCCTGGATCTCTGCCTCCCACTGCCCGCCATGGACCGTTTCTCCTCTGCCAGGCCCCATGTCTCGTAGCCAGCCAATTGCAGACTGAATCCTCAACAAACTGTGAGCTAGAATAAACCAAAGTGAAACAGGCTAGCCCAGCTGTTCCCTGTCCAAGGACTTACGTCCTTCAGCAGCTCTCTCCTCTTAGTGTGAGCTCCGTCTACAGAATGACTTCTAACGAGTGGTGTACGATGCACTGCTGCTTCTGGGATTTGGCTGGGAAGACTGTTCCACCTCTTCTCCTTCTGAGCAAAGCCAGCTGACTTACTGGGAACATGCTTCGGAAAGGTTCCCTTCTGGTGACGTGCACTTGTCCAAGAGAAGTCGGTCTTCAATCTGGGAGTAGTGGTATATGCTGGAGTCCTAACACTCTGGGAGGCTGAGCCAGGAGGATTTCATCCTCAAGGCAACCTGGGATATTTAGAGACATCACAAAACTTCACCTCAAATGTAATAAAGAAATAAATCCAAAAGGCCTGGGGTTGTAGGTCAGGCTGTCGGTTCAATCCTCAGTAGGATGAAAAACACAAATTAGCCTCCAGCTCCATGCAGGGAGGACCAGCACCTGCTCCAGTGCCCCGAGGAGTGGATCCTGATAGCTCCTGTCTGAGAGCTGGAAGCAGGACTTCAGCCTCCAAAGCTCCTCAGCAAGGCCTGCAGTCCTCGGAGGCTTGGACTCACGGGCACACAGGATTCGGGCCACAGTGGCTGAGAAAGAGGCGTGTGCTGTGTAAGTCCTGAGGTGAGCAGTCTTAGGTTCTGTTGCAGAAATCTGACATCAAACCAAATGGAAGACCCTTTGCACAGAGGAGCTGGAAGGCCACTGTTTGTTATGCAAGCAGGCTGGCGGGACCAAGTCCAAATCGCCAGCCCCAGCTGAGTGGAACAGAAGCACATGTCTTGTAGGCAGGATGTACAGAAGCTGACAGCAGGTTCTCATATAACTGGTTACTTGAATCGGGTCCTATGGTGTCGGGCAGGTTTGTGTTGGGCAGCTTAGTCACGGGGCTGTTTATCATAAGGCGGGGGAAACAGGGAGGGAGCTGGGGCTAAGGGGTGGTGGAAACTAAGCACATCTTTGACTAGTTTATCTCAGTTGGACAGTCTTGAAAATAGAATCCATTTACACCTTGATCATCAGTGCGGGCAGGCAGATGGATGTGGTCAGAAGGAGTCAGGTTGGGCTGTCTCCGAGTTGGAGTTGGCATGGTCAGCTCAGGCTAACTGAGTCTCATGGTCTGAGTATGTGGTGGGCTCTTGTCTTAGCAGAGAATGAAACATTGATTTTTAACTTCTCTGTCACAGTTCCACGGCAAAAGATAAGTAAGACAGCCTGCAGGAATGGGAATCGCTGTCCCAGGAACTCTCTGTTTCCCCTTGGTATGGCGGTTGAAGCCAGGGCCTTCGCACTGAGCTACAGCCCCGGGCTTTATAGTTCTGCCTTTAGGACACAACACTACAAAATCACTGCTTGACCCAGCCTGGCGCAGGCTTGCCACCCTCCTGCCGCAGGCTCCCCGAGCCCTGGAATGACAGTCGTATGCCAAACCCCGGGCTCCTGGTGGTCTTTCAAGATCTGAGCCTCAGGCAAAATTATAGAAAAGAATGTCTGCACAAATGAGGAAGTTGTAACGAAGGAAAAATACCTTTAGTTTCCCTTTCATTCATTAAAAAAAAAAAAGGACTATTTTTGAGGCAGGGTGACCCTGAGGTGACTACGTAGCCCAGGCCAGCATTGAATTCACAATGACCCTCCTGCCTCAGCCTCGTGAGTGCACCACTATTCCTGGCTACTAATTGAAGAGCAGATCACACGAGGTGACACTGAATCTGTCAGAAGTGTGTTCACTGAAATGTGGAACCATCTGAGCACCTGCGTTATGGCTGTGTGAAGGACCCGATGGAGCCTCACCTCCCCACTTCTGTACGTTTTCCATACGACTTAATCATCTAGGATGACGTGAATGCCATTCGTCAGGAATGATGCCACCCCGTTACCCTCCTCTGCCATGCCCCAGCCCTGGTTTCCTCCGCAGCTTTACTTCCCGGACAGCAGTGTGGAGAATCCACTCTCCTCCTCTCCTGGCTCTGGCCACATCCACCAAGCTCTTGCACCCCTGACCTGTTCTGCTGATTTTTTAGTTGGAGAAATATTTAGTGCATGCTTACTATTCTTGCCCCAGGGACCCAGTCAGGCACTGGGAACCCAGGGCCCTGGACTTGGTTAGGGCTCTGCTGCAGAGACTGAGTACTCAGCGCTGCGGTTTGGGGGGTTTCTTCTCCATGGGGGAACACGTGTGTATGGGGCGCCCCTTGCAGGTTGGGTGCAGGAGGTGCGGTGCTGAAGTATGCATGGCCAGGCCCTGTGGGCCCGCTGGTTTCCTGAGTCCTGCGGGATGGAGCAGGTGAGGAGGGGGGAAGCGTGCGCTGTGTGGGTAGAGCCCTTGGGGACCGGGTCTGAGCAGTGCCCTGCGGGAAGTGCGGGCAGGGAGCAGCAGTTGCCTGCTGGCTGAGGCTGGCTGGCTTGCCAGTGTGGATTGCCCACATCTCCTCCCAGCTTCGAGTTTGATGAAGTCAGACTGGTACCCTGGAGTCGGCCTGGGAGAGATTATTTATGCATGCGTGTCTGCGCGTGCTGCAAGTGCACCCCTGAGCACCGCATAGGCAGGAGCTCGGTGGACCTCTCCCAGAGCTGCTGCGGGAGGGGGAAGAGGTCAGGACAGAGGCCGGGGGAGGGATGCGTGGTCTGCAGGGGGGCCTCAGGGCAGCCAGGGCGGCGTGGGCAGGACACAGGATACCCTGGGCTTCCTTCTAAAGCAAACGTGGGATACCCGTGCACTTACTTGGGCGAAGGAGTGACAGCGTGTGACTTAGGCTTTGGACTGGACGGGGGAGGGAAGGATCAGGGCCCCGGGCGGCTGTGGCCGTCCTCCTGATAGGTGCAGGCTGTACAGAGAGCTCCTGGACGCTCTCATTTTCTCAGAGGGCAGCAGTGAACCCCGGGGAGGCTGGAAACATTCTTGTCTGGTACTCGGCACTCAGGAAGCCCTCAGCGGATGACGGCTGCAGGGTCACAGAGCCAGTGCCCACCCCGGGGAGGAAGAGGTGACCCAGCATCAGTGCCAGATGGGGAACACAGGGTTCGGGGTGAGAACCCTACGCAGAGCAGCCCCACTCAGTGTGGGTACTGGGTCTGGGCAGGGGTGCCACGGCTTCTGCCTTGATGTCCCCACAGAGCTGGGCTTCTAGGAGGTGGCCTGGGGATAGCAGATGAGAGCAGTCCAGGAACTGAAAGGCATCTAGTCCACCTAGCTTCGTGCGTGTTTAATGTAGTGTGGAGGAAAACATCGGTTCGGTACTGTTACTGCCCGGTGTGTGCACCGTGACGCCGCGAGGAAGATCTTCCAGTCCATTTTGCACAAAAGGAACCAGGGCTAGCACGTGGGGTAAATGATTCTCGTGCTGCATGGCCCCTGGGTGGCTCAGGTGAGTTTGGCTTTACGTCCTTTACCCTACTACAAAATTCACCTTAAAAGCTGTGACCAGCATGGGAGCCACGTGGGGCCAAAGACCACGTTAGTTTCTGTATACTCAGAACACAAAGAGCGCCTCCCCCCGGCAGGTAAATTTGCAAAAAGGGTTTGCGGGCAGCTGATCACCCAGCACAGGGTTAACAAACAGAATAGCAAAGGCACAACGGTGGATCTTAGCCCGAATAGCAAGTCAGGACTCCCTTCGCATCCCTTCGAGGGAGATTATTCCTGGAAAGCAGAATAAGGGAACTCCTTGATCTGATGTGAAAACCCGCACACAGGCACGCAGGTCCTGACCCAGGCACTGTGTGTGGTGCAGCTGCCCCAGCTGACACTTTGAAGGTGGGCTGCGGGCCGGTGTGTCTTTGTAGGAAAAGGTGCCAGGGCATCTTAGAAATAAACACGACGAGGACAAAGCATTTGAAGGCAGAAAATGTGGATTAGAAAATACTCAGGCACGTGGGCAAATGATCAGTGACTAAACACTCCCTGTTGACCGTGGATGTGTTTTAAGCTCGAGTCTGGGCCCTCCTGCCTCTTGTGGACAGGTAAGGAGCCGAGGATTCCAGGGGATAGCACTGCCTAATACTCCAGTGTCACTGTCTTTGTCTTGAGGTATTCATTTAGGGCTTCTTCACCTAGGGAAGAGAAGAGAAGCTGAAAGACTGTGATCAAAATTGTACGCTCGCTGAGTAAAGTGGTGCATGCCTGTTATCCCAGCACTCAGGAGGCTGAGGCAGGAGGATTACGGCAAGGTTGAGGCCAGCCTTGGCTACAAAGTGAGCTCAAAGTCAGCCTGAACTACACAGCCAAACCCTCTCTCAAAAAGACAAAAATAAATACACAAATACATGGTATGTTCTCATCAGACTGTGGAAGGGGAGGGGGCAGTGTTTCCCAGATTGTTTATTATTTTGGTGGGGTTTTTTTCTTTCTTTCTTTGAGTCCTATTTCCGAAAATGGCCCCCCTTGTTTCCCATGCAACCTCCAGTTTACTTCCGTTCCGGCTACAGTTCCTGTTACCTCTGTTTCCCAGAAACAGCTGTCACTATGATGCACACTGCACAAACCAATCCCCCGCTGGCAGCCATTCTGTCTCCCTCCCTGAGCCGCTGGGGCCTGACATTTTTTGAGATCAGTGCCCGCTGACATCAGTAAATCTGCCTCCAAATCCTGGGTGACATTTGGGGCTTTGTTTGCTGATGCAGTCTCCCTCTGTAGTTCAGGCTGACCTTGAACTCACTGTGAAGCCCGGGCTGGCCTCAGACTCATGGAGAACCACCTGCCTCAGCTTCCTGAGCGCTGAGATTGTATCACGCACTACTCTACCCAGTTACTGTTTAATGTTTCTCAAAAGGCAACACTCTTGTGAGCCCACATCTACATGCCAGGCAGGAAGCGCCCTTCAGAGCAGCTCACAAGAAGTTCTTTCTTTATTTGTGGTTTTCCCATGTGGGAGACGAGCAGACCTTCCTTACCCAAGTCTTTCCCGAAGCCGGACTGCTTTACTCCGCCGAATGGGGCGGCCACGTCGGTCTTGTTGTATGTGTTGATGAACACGGTCCCGGCGTCCAGTCTCTCGCTCACATACATGGCTTTGTTTATGTCTCTTGTGAAAACCCCTGAGGCCAAACCATACTCCGTGTTGTTCGCTCGCTGTAGCACACCGTCGATGTCCCTGCGAGACGTTTTAGGGAAGAGAAGAAAACGTGATTGGATATTGCTGGGAGAGGTGGTGCACGCCTGTGATCCCAGCATTCAGGAGGCTGAGGCAGGGGGGGTCACTGTGCATTTGAGAGCAGCCTGGGCTATGTGGTTAATTTGAGGTACCCTGCACTACATAGCCAGGATCTGTCTCAAAACAATAAAATAAAACAAAATCCTCCATTAAATGTAATGCACAGTATTCCAGTGTATGCTCTAGCATCTTTCCTCTGTGCTAGGACCAGGAAAACTTCCTGCCACCTGCCTAAATTTATATGAACTAAACGTTCCAGTCTGACACTGAAAGACCCAGTGAAGTGTCAGAACTGCAATATTTCTATTTGTCTGCCTCTATCGTGCAATGCCTTTTAAAATCCAATCCGAGGTCATCTTGCAGTCTTTCTCAGGGTTACCCTGCTCACCCTCCCTGGCCCTCCCCTCTGTGCCCCACTTCTGCCCTTCTGGAGCCTCCACTGTGTTCCTCCCATATCTGGTCTCCGCCCCCTGGCGCCCCGTGCAGGGTGTCAGGGCCTCACCAGCCCAGGCAGAGCGGGCAGCCCGGGTGGAGGTGCGGAAGGCCCTGAGCAGCCCTGTGAGCCTAGCACACGCTGCCTCTGCCCCGCCTCCACTTAGTCTGGGAAAAACCAACAGCAACAAGGGAGGGACTCAGTGCAAGAAAGATGGACGGGTGCCGAGTGGAGGTCAGCTCTGCTCCGGTGCGGGTGGGAGCACAGGTCCTCGGACTCAGACTTCAGGGACAGCCAGCTCTGCAGTGCTGGTTTAGCTCTTCCCATGTTGGTGGTTCACCTCGTGGGAGCTGGAGGTGGGGTGCTCCCAAAGGCCAAGGCGAACGGGACAGCTCTTTATACTGTGGATGTCTGACGGTCATCGGGCGAGAGGGCGTCAGGGACGCAGGCTTATCAAGGACTCCCTGGAAAAGGTGTGGTCATCTCTGCCTCTGGACTCCCAATGGCATGGTCTTCAGTGTCTGAAAGAGCGGTTCTGGGACCCTGCAGACACCCGAATCTCTGGATGCTCTCGCCTCCTAGTCCCTGATATCAATGGCGTCGTGTTTGCCTCTGACCTGTGCACACCCTGATGCACACTTCGCAGCATCTCCAGATCCTGACTGAGCACAGAGCAATGTAAATGCTCCAGCAATAACGTGCTGCTGTGTTGTTTATGGGACAGAGGCAGGGAAAGTGTTTGTCTCTGTTCAGCACAGTTTTCTAAGACTTCACCACTCTGAGGTTGGCGGGAGTGTAGATGTGGACTGAGCCAGGAGAGCCAGCTCGGCATGCCTCCCCAAGTCAGAGGAGAGCCTGGTTCCCAGGAGCCCCCCACAGCCCATCTCCCCTTTCGCTCCGTGCCCCTGATGCTGAAAAAGGCACGGAATCTCCAGAAATAGTCACAGAACGGGTGGCACCCATCTCATCTCCTGCCTCAGCAAAGACAGGGTCAGTTCCAAAGCCGGAAGGAAAAGCAGCTATGCTGTGTCATGGAGAGACAGCAGGGATTCAGCACGGCGTCGGCAGCGGGATTCTCGGGGAGGGGGGAGCACCGGGAAAGCATCGAACTGGCACAGGAAATCCGCATCCCAGCTTGGGAAGAACTGGGACTCCTCGAGCTCACACATCTGGGTGCACTGCACATGGCAGGGACCCCAAGGTATGAGCGGGCAAGAGGCCGGAGCCGCCTTACGAGTCCCCACCGTCACATGCTGCAGCTCTGCTTCTCTGTCCACTCTTAGGGGGACAGCCAGCTTCCTGGCAACAGCAGCCCCACAAGTGCTGACTTTCTTCATCCTCAGAACGGCCCCCAGAGACAGGGGTGATCATTAACCATGTTTCTCAAGAGAAGAAACTGAGGTGCAGAGTGGCTGAATATCTGGCCGGAGCTCACAGAGGAAGACCAGAGACAGAGGGCACGTCCTCCGGGCACCCACTGGAGGAAGCTCCGAGAGGACGGGGGCTCCAAACACAGTCCATGTGCTCACCTGGGCCCACCTTTGGGGGTCTGGAAGGACAGGGAGGCACCGGTGGGCACCCTTGGGCCCCTTTCTGCGGCCCAGCTCTGTGCCCCTTCTCACAGCGGTGTGTCCCAGTGCCTGAAAAGCCTTTCCAAGTCCCAGTTCATCCTTTCCCAGCTCCTTGCAGGTGAAAGAAACCCAAAGCCATCTAAACACCTCTGTGCAGTCTGCCACAAGACACCAGTGTTCAGTTTGACCTCGGTGACTACAGGACCCACTTCCCTATGAGGACATGAGGGACAGATTTGGGTCCTGTCACAACCAGCATACGTTTACAGTTCATAGTAACTGAGGACTGGTGTTTTCATTCCTTTTTTAGGATAGGATCTTGCTGTGTCGTTGGATTGGTCTTGAACTCCTGATGATCCTCCTGCCTCAGCCTTCCCAGTCCTGGGATTACAATCACGCCTGGTGGACTGTGATCATTTCTCTAAATAGCTGAGCATCAGGCTTCTGGGGCCGTCTTCCTTGATGATAGTAGCTCTGTCTCTTTGGGAAAATCAGATTTTCCTGGTTTCCTTCCACAGGAATGTAAATGGGAAACCTAGCCCTCTCTGTTTTTTGACAACATTTCAAATGTTGCCTGTACAGAAACTGAAATTTAATCAGCTGCCTCATGACAGTCATTAACAAAACAAGGAGATGTTAAAACACATTAGGTTCCACAGCTGGTTAGCAACACACAGATGCTTCTAATTGTCCAATTAAGCTAATCTAGCATCGGGGGAGAAGGATGTGGTCACTGGGTCACACAGGATGGGGGCCGTCCGGTGCAAAGGCCTCTGAAGAACATACCCATTTGGGAACTTAGAAATGACCATAATGGGCCCAAAGGACTCCTCTTTGGCGAGGAACATGTGGTCTTCTACGTCTGTGAACACAGTGGGTTCCATAAAAAAGCCTTTTTCGGAAATAAAGAAGAAAAGCATATCAATTAGAGGTTAAGTCGTTTGCAATGGATAATTCTTTATTAATTCCATTACGGTTTCCTCCCTGGCTCAGTAAAACAGAGAGGAGGCTCATACCTCTACTGAGCACTGGGATTCCTAGGTTCTTTTTTTTTTTATTAAGGTTTTTTTTACTTGAAGGATCAAGCTCATGACCTCACACTTGGCAGCAAACACCTGTGTGCCCCCGCTGAGCTAACAGCCTGGCCTCTGGGTTCTTACTTTTAATTCATTTATTATGGAAATTTCAAATACATGTAAAAGTAAAAATAATATACTAGCAAAATAAATCATCCTTTTTTGCTATGTTTGATTTATCCTGACCTCGATGAAGTATTTTAAAGCAAGATCCCGATATAATTTTCACTCCCAAGTACTTTAGTGCAGGCCAGTTAAAAGCAGGGCTTTAAAAAACAGTCACAACATGGTGTCCCGCTGAGCAAAATTTATGCTCATTCTCCACTTTCGTTTATAGTTTTACTTTTATTTACATTTTATTGTTTGAAAAATGTCTTTTTCTTTTTCAACAATGAACTCACGTGAATTAGAACTCATGTAAGCTGTACACACTGCGCTTGTGGTTGAATTTCTGGAGTGTCTTAACCTAAATAGCCCTGGATTTGCGTGTTTATTTTTCTTTTGCCCGCCTTGCTGACGGGACAGGGCAAGCTGCCCGGTGGGATATCTTGAGTTTTAAATGTCATTCCTTCCTTGGAGCGGTACGGGTTTCTCTATGCCATCTTCTTTTTCTCATTCTTTTTACATAAAACGTAAAATGTACTGTCTTAGCCATCCTTAAGGAAACAGTTCTTTGTGAGTAAACACTGTCCCCGACGATCACCCATGTCCAGCACCATTTCTGGGCTGTGCCTATACACAGCAACTCCCTACGTTGCCCCATCTCATGGACACCGGAGGTTTGACCTGGGGCTGTGACTATTTTCAGGCCAAGTCTCTCCGGCAAGGACACATCAGAGGTGCTGCCGTGTGTTACACGCCGTGCCCCCCAGGAGGGAGACACACTCACCCAGTGTCTCTCGCCGACGCTCAGACTGAGCCGGGCTTCAGGTGGTGACCACCCGGCCCTTCCACAGGGGCTGCGTTTCCCCCTCGTGACTGGCAAGCAGCCTCGGGGCTGTCGCCTTTGCAGACAGCAGGTCCCTGTCAGCCATTTCCCTAAGTACTGTCTTGCTCAATTTACACATTTCCTGAATCAATTATTTCATCCATTAAAGAAGGGCAAAAATGGGGATTTTTTCCCTATCATTTTTGTCTACGTTCATTTGCAGAGATTCTTCTATAAAAAAACAGAATCTCCTCTATGGACTTTGCAGTAAGCCAGGAATCCAGTTCATACACGAAACAGCGGGTAACCCAGTCTCTCTCGTAATTATATGTCAGTGTTCAGAGTGAGGTCTGCCTGTGACAGGAGGGAGTTTCTGTCTCTCCTTCGAGAACGTTACCATCGAGCACCTACAGATCTCAGTCACGGGTCCTTCGCAGCCTCTGCTGGCTGGGGTTAAATCTCAAAGTGGCAAGAAAGAACCCGGGGCCCCAGGCCTGCCACACTGTCTGAGCACCAGGGCAGGGGCCGAGCGCCCGTCACACCACGCTGTCATATACACGGCCTTGCAGAGTGTTCACAGTCCATCCCATCCCACAGAGGAGGAACAGGCACGGGAGAGCTGTGCAATCCAAGGTGCCACAGCCTGTACTCATAGATGGGGGCAGCAACTAAGTCCTCTGAGCGTGTTATAAAGGCCACCGTCCACTTTCGCAATGCCTGGAAGATGGTGCTACAGTGAACACGGTTACCACTGGCTCCCTAGTAAAGAGCCAGGTGCCCATCACCCGCGGGGGTCTTACCTGGCCTCTGGACCTGCCTCCCTCCGTACACCAAGGTGGCCCCCTCTTTCACCCCGGCCTCGCAGTACTGCAGCAGCTTTTCCAGATGGGCCTGGTGGTTCTGGGGCCCGTGATCTGTAGATCTGTCAAGCGGGTCGCCAATCTTCATCTTTTTAATTTCTTCCACCTGGATGTCGCCAGCCCACAAAACAGGATTCACTGTTAGTAATGGTGATGGACACCCCAGCTCCCTCGCTGCCCGGGGGGTGCGAAGCTGTGAGAGATGTGTCCCCACTGACACTCACAGGTGTAAGACAGAGTGGCTAGTCTCCATCTTACAGAAGAATAAACAGAGGCCCAGAGAGGCTAGTGACTTGTCCCAGTGCACAGAGCTAGTGTAGACTGCACCCCTGGGAACACTCCCCATCTGTGCACCTGAACTTGGGCGACACCCCAGCCCAGCCTCCCTCCACTGTGGGGAGAGACCTGGAGAAGTCTGCAGCTCCAGGCCTGAGCACACATGCGCTGGTCCAGCAGTCTGACCCACAGGGACCTTTCCCCTCCAAGGTCACTGAGTGCTTCACAATGGATGGAGTTCTTTATAATTCAAAACTCACAAACACCTCATACACAGAGGCCGCATGTCATACATATAACAGAGCAAACGATGGAAATAACATGCACATGAGACACCCCAGAGGTGACTTAGGACACTGTCATCACTTTTGTCAAGCATAACCAGAGACGCAGTGACAGGTGCCCAGGCAGGGAATGCATCTTTTTAATACTAAAACCTTGATTTATATTCCTCCTTGATTTCCCACCACCTGGTACCACCCCCCACCCACCCACTGAGCACACCTTTCCCCCTCAACTTCAATTAAATGGGGCTGTTAAAAAAAAGCTGTGGTATGCACTTGAAATTCTTTGCTCACTGTACACAAGACTCTGGAATCTCTCAGCATGGACTGTACCAGACCTACTTCCTATAGTGTTTTGGAAGTCCAGGGTTATTTTTCTTTCTGGTCATACTGGGAATTGACCCTGGTGTCTTCACACTGAGTTAAGACCCCATCCCTTTATTATTATTATTATATTATTGTTATTGGAGCTAGGTCTTGCTCATTTGGTCAGGCTGCTGTGGAACCTGTGATCCTCCTGACTCAGCTTCCCTGGGTGCTGGAATCACAGGTGTGTGCTACCACACTTTGCTGAAAGCCCAGGTTCTTGAAAGTTCAATATCTCGGCCACTTTGTTCTAACAGAATAGAAACTCCATCTGCCACAGAAAAGCTACCCTGAATGTTAATTCACAAAGGTAACCAAATGCTGCCGTGGAGTTCACTAATCTGGTGTTCATACACTCTTCATGGCAAAAGCATCTCTAAAATGACCACCTTATTTTGTTTCCCGTCCCTGAATGTAGGAGACTACCCTTGGTGACATCTCCTGGTTGGTCACACTGAGGATTTGCCAGAATGCTTTGGTAGACAAGTCTTTATCAGACAGCGGCCACTGCCACAGGGGCTTCTGTGCGCTTTCTGTGCCTGTTTCTGCATTTTCTGAGCTGAGGAGGCAGGAGATTAGTGTGAGGCCAAATGGCTGAGCGAGTGGGCGTGGCCGGCCGTCACAGAGATTCAGAATCCAGCTTCCAAGCCCGCCTGGGGACCAACCGGATCAAGCAGGGGTCAACAGGACAGCTCGGATCTGATGCTGGCCTGAGGAACGAGGGGCACCGAAGACGGCCACCATTACCCTTGTGGCCATCGTGAGCTCTCTCTGCGGCCCATTCTTGCTCCACACAGCAAACTTCTTCTCTTTCTGACCTCTAATAGACGTAAAGCTGTGCTGCCTCTTCCTGCATCTGGCCCTGCACCTGGAAAGGCTGCAGAATCCTGGAATCTGGTGTCGATAAACCCACTTGTAGGAGGAAAGACCAGGAATGGCCACGCCCCGCAGGGCCTGAGCTTGCACCGGCCTGGCCATGGTCTCCCGGTGCCCTGCACAGAGCCCTGTGTGGCTGGGAAGCCTGAAAGGCAGGGACGCTGTGTCTGCTTTGTCCTTCGCAATCCTGCCCCCAGCACTGCACAGCGAGTGGTACTAAGCAAAGGCCAGGAAATCACTGCGGTGTGAGCGTCACAGCGAGTGCCGGCGTTTGCTGAGGGACTCACACTCAGCACCTCGAGAGCTGTCTCAGCGGGGAAATGTCACCACAGTGCTGCCAACTGTGAAGGCCTGTGACGGGCCGCACTGCAGAGTGGGTTTAATGAGACACAAGTGGAAGGACACTGGGTGATCACAGAGGCGGCACCGGCCACCTGGTCACCTGCCACCCACCGCTCTGTGACTTCCTTGTTCCCGAGCCTGGAGGAAAGAAAACCTCGGCTCCTTTGGTGGCACAGGGGTTGGAACCCGGCTCAGGGAGGGCCAGCGAGTGCTGGTTTTGCCCACAGAAGCCAGCTCATGCTTACCATCGCCTGCAGAATGACCAAGGCAAGGCCACTCCGCAGCTGTCCCCAGCACTCAGCCTAAATGTCCCCAAAGTGACTTTGAGTCCTGCACTTGTGGACCATGACTAAGCTACCGGGGCTCCTGATGTCACGCTGGCAGGAAGATTATACGCTGTCACGTTATCGGCAAACCGATCTGACAGGGTGAGGCCACGTGGCTCGTAATCAATTCAGGGACTTCTAATAAAGACCAGGAGTCTGTGTCGAGGGGTCCAGGGTCTGATTCACCACAAAGGCAGAGCGCCCCGAAGCCTATGTTAATGAAGGATTCTATAGAGACCTTTATCTCGTTACTAGGAAAAATCTCAAACACATAAGAGAAGCAGCCAAATCAGATCATGAAACCCCAAGCGCTGACCCTGCAGGGTGGGCAGCTAGGGACCTCGTCCAGGGTCTCCTGCGGGGCTACACCTGCACGCTTCAGCCTGGGACCATGGCGATGCATAGGGATGAGAAACACTGCACCCCGGCCAGCACCGAGTGTTTAAAACACACCAAGGCACTCACCACACCTACAAGCTCCAGAGCTCATGCACAGTGCTTGGAGCACTTTCCACGGGAAGGAGCAGTCTGGGGACCCTCACTCACCACTCTGGTCACGAATTCGTCGTGGGCAGACTCCTCCACGAACAGCCGCCCAGCCGCGATACAGTTCTCTCCTTTGTTGAAAAACACGGCATCCATGCCCTGGAGAGGAGACCATGGAGGGGAGACCGTGTTACCCAGGTTTGGAAGCCAAGATCACCCTTGAATCCTGTGTGCAGATGGGCGACCCTCCGAGCGCAGGGGTGGTGTGCACCTGTCATCCCAGCACTTGGAAAGCTGAGGCAGGAGGGTCGCCACAAGTTCAAGACCAGCCTGGGCTACACAGAGAGTTCAAGGCCTGAGCTGCACAGTGAGACTCTGTTTTTAAAAAAACCCACGAATAAATAAATAGTTTCTACATTAATTCATAAAAATCACAGTTAGGAAGTCTCCCTTCTCCTCCCAAGGGGAAATCTACTTTTCATAAGCCCTCAAAAATCTTTGAAATTGGAGGCCCTGAAAACTGACAGACTGAAGACTGTGCAGTTCTGTGCAGGTCCTCTTCTCAATCCGATCGCTAATTTACTCCCTGGAAACTTCCTGACACCGGACAAAAGGTAGGAGAGACGCTCTGAAAAACACACATGTCCCACGGGGCAGGTCCTTCCGCGGTGGGTGGGGTGGGGGATGGAGAGGTGGGCAGCGGAGCCACCGCGGCCAGTGCCGACCTCACCGGCTGTGAACAGTCAGTGTCAGTGTCGGAGAAAGGCCCGGGCGCTTCCCTGCAGTGCTGGCACCGCTGCTCTCCCCGCCTGCCTCTGCTCCACCTTAGCAGTTCTGAGTCAATCTGTTCATTCACCGAAGCCACCAAGACAGCAAGGTGGCTGGGGAAGACCTGGCGCTTTCCAAAAGGCCACAGAATCCGGTGCAGAAACAAATCCCTCTCCTCTCTCTCTATTCCCAGTCTTTTCTCTGGGAGAGCTGGACAGCTTTGTAGGAATCCAGGTGTCCCTGGGAGCCCCGACCCCGACGCCAGCTGTGGGGCCCCCAGCTGCTGTTGCTACTGTCACCTCCCGAGGGTCACCATGGGCCCTGGCCCAGGAGGGCTTGGGTCTGCACACCCCCAGGCCTTTCCGTCCTCCCTGAGCCTGCACGGTGCGGGCTGCTGTGGGCTGTGTCCAGCCACAGCTGAGTGCCGTGAATTCGAGGGCTGGAGCCTGGCACAGACTCTGGGGAGCCGCTCCTCTCCTGGGAATCCCCCACAGCCCAGCACTGCCAGCTCATAGTGCTTACTATGAGCCTGTGTCTTGGAGAGCAAACGTGAGACTGGCCCAAGATTGTTTCTTAAGTTTAATTTAAAATGGTTTTATACTTTGAAATAGTTTAAGACAAACAGGTGTTGTCTTAACACACTAAACGTAAGGCATTCCAAGCCGGGCGTGGTGGCGCACACCTGCAACCCCAGCACTCGGGAGGCTGAGGCAGAAAGAGAGCCACAAGTTCAAGACCAGCCAGGACCACATAGCAAGATTCTGTCTCAGGACACCAAAACAAAAAAACCATAGGAGCGCCTAGGTGGCTTCCGTCCTTAGGCTTCCTCTAATATCTCACTGAACTCCTGGGCTCAAGCGATCCCCCTGCCTCAGCCTCCAAGTGCTAGAGCTATGGCTGTTCCACTCTGCCTGCTTGCAATTCCCTTTATCCAGTAGGGAAGCTCGGGTCCAGCCTAACAGTCTTGTCACAGCTTGATTTGTAAAACAGACAAGAGCAGGTCACAGGGTGAGACGTCAGGGGAAAGAAGCCAGAGGCACCCCTCGAATATCTTGAACTTTTTGATATGCTTGCTGTGATTTACATCCCGCCCCCCACTTATTTTTGGAGACAGAGTCTCCCCATGCAATGAAGACTGGTATTGAACTCACTGTGTAGCCCAGGCTGGCCTTGAACTCACCGCAGTCCTCCTGCCTCAGCCTCCCGAGTGCTGGGATTACAGGTGTGTGCCACCATACCCAGCCAACTTGAAAAATGCTTTCACTGGAGGGATTATAAAATTTTTTTTGCAATTAAGAAAATTATAGCAATAAAAAGGATTGCTAGTTATTGACTAGACGAAACCAAGCCTCATTTTAAGCCCTCTGAGAAAGGAGGTGACCCAGGTTTCCGCAGCGGCCCCCGGGGCTCGGGTCTGGCCCCTCCTGCTCACCATGCGCACGGCCTTGTCGAGCTCGCAGTCCTGGAATATTATCAGCGGGGATTTGCCGCCCAGCTCCAGGGACACCTTCTTCAGGTTGCTGGCCGCACAGCTAGAGGGAAACGCACGGGAAAGCGGCCTTCACCCGGCCCGCCCTTCCCGCAGCCACACGCAGCCACCAATCACCACATTACGAAATGCACCCAAGGCCAAGACCTGGGCCAGGGAGCTGTGAGTCCCACTGACGGCAGGCACAAGCTCGTGGAACTCGCTGTGCATCTCCTGTGTGCTTTGTGTACAGCACGTGCTCCTCGTAACAAAGAGGTTTACAAAAGTTCTGTGGTCAAGCCATTAGGGAGGCGTCTAGAGGCACTGGTGTTCTCCAGGAATCTGAGCTCCCAATCCGGTCTCTAACCAGACGAGGACCGGAGGGGAGGGTGGCAGGCTTTAGACACATGCAGTGTACACGCTCAGAAATTCAGACAGAAGGGGAAAAAAAATCACAAAATTCCTCCCCACGTCTCCCTGATTGCCGTCTTCACCGCTTTGATACACTTATTTCTGGTCTGTGACCCACCACAGTTTTTACCTTGTTTGAGGTACACCCAAGGCAGACAATTTTAGACCTTATTTTATCTCAATTTATCAATTGAACAACAGTTTTCAGCGTCACTAAGAATTATTCATGATTGTGATGACAGTGTTCTATTACAGTGACATATTTTAATGTCTTACTTTGGAAACTTAAATGTTAGCAACTTTTAAAAAACTAGTATTACTGTATCTTGAAGATTCATTAGTTTCACTTTGCTTTTGTTCTCTGAGGTTTTTCTGGGTAGCCCACGCTGACCTTGAATTTGTGGCAGTCCTCCTGCCTCAGCCTTCCGAGTGCTGGGATTTCAGGTGTGTGCCGCTGTCCCCAGGTTCAGAATTCATTTTATAAACAGTCCAGGTTTGGTCATGTATAGGATAAAAACCATTTCACCTCCTTACTCATGTTCCCCAAACAATCTGGGCTGCATCATCAACACAAAATAATTTTTTATATCGGATTGCGTGAAAGCTACCCACGAGGGGTAGGATTTCAATATAGCCCTGGTTTTATTAAGAATGTTCTTCGAAGCTTTGGAAGGTCTTTTATGACAGTCAGGTACTTTAATATCCAGCATCGAGAAGTAGAATAATGTGATTTTTCTCACCCCAAAATACAAAAAATGAAAACAGAAACGTGAAGCAAGCACCTCCCCTCCCTGGTAAGCGGAGACAGGGTGGCCTACTGCAGCCCTTCCAGGGGGAGAACCAGCAGTGTCTCCTGAGATCCATGCCATGTTGAAACTGAGGATGCTGTGAAAACAAACGACCATCCTGCCTCCCTGCTTAGCAATAGTGAACCTACTGCTACATGGCCTAGAGTCAAATATCCCACTTCCCCTATCCTCCTTCTCCCCCCCCGCCCATTAGCAAATGGGAACCAGAAATCTGAGCATCTCCTGGGAGGTTGACCATAGCAAATAAGGGGGACTTCCTTCTACCATCTCTTTGAAGGCAAATATTTTTATTACTGTTTTGCTCTTTTCTAAATAATGGTACTGCTGTATTCAATATTCTGTTTTGATAAGTTCTGTAGTGTTCTATATTTCATCTCATTTTGATATACGTGACTGAAAGAACAACTATTATAAAGGTAACAAAATATACTGTGATACCTATTACTGTTATCCCGGTAACCTGCTGTGAAGTTCTGTACCAATTTCACTGTACGATCTTAGTTGGCTTTATTCTGACTTGTTCTGTTGTATACTTTCAAAATAAAAAAAAAAAAAAAAAAAAGAAAGAAAGAAAACAGAAACGTGGTTAGCGGGACCTTCAGCAAAGAGAGACTGCGAAGTTAGTACCTTTTCATGATCTGTTTGCCGATCAACGTGGACCCAGTGAACCCGAGTTTGCGGATGTCTGGGTGCTCAGAGAGGCGCTGTCCGGCCACGCCCCCTGGGGGGTTAGAGGTCAAACCGGAAGGGAATTTAGGACTCAGGCCTGGGGTGAAGGTGGTCTGAACCCAAGCAGTAGATGTCTAAGCCTTCATTCCAGTCCGTTTTGCATTTTCTGTATTCATTGAGAACTGACAAAAATCTAAAATAACATTCCGCATGCAGTTCCCAGCCCGCCCCAATACTGACGGGTCACCTTGGTGTCCTCCACAGCCTTCACCAAAAGCCCAAACAGTGCCCTGGGGGGCCTCGCAGGGTGGCCCCGCTCCCCACAGGGCCTCCTCAGTGGGGCCCACCCTGCCCTGAGATTTCGAGCCCAGGGGGCTGCAGTGACTCTTGCTGGGGAGATGGGTTTAGATTTACCATAGCTATGGTTTAAGCTAAGGCCCTAGCAGGACAGCACCCCACTGCCACCCACAGCGTCCCTTGCTTCAGTGCAGCTGGAGAGGGGGCACTTCTTGGCTCACCTGAGCCCGGCAGGATGTTGATGACGCCCTTCGGGAAGCCCGCCTTGGCTGACAGCTCTGCAAACTTCAAAGCCGTCAAAGGTGTGACCTGTGGGGCAGACATGGGGCAGCGCTGACCTTTCCCTGCTCCTCCTCCCGCACACCAGCACGGCCCCATCCCGGACTGAAGGAGTGCTCTTTTCGTTGCTTTATATTGGTTCTCTTTTACTGTGACAAAATTTCAGACTCGCAGCAAGGTTACCGAAACACAAGTCCCGAGAATTCTTTCCACACCCTCCAGCTTGATCTGATCCCTCAGGTGTGACTGCACCACCTCTGCCTCAGGATCTAGGTGTCTGTGTGCAATGGTCCACACACTGCATCAACGGGAGAAGCCGGAAAGTTTAACTAAGAGACTCAGCAGGGTCCACAGACAGTGAGCTAAACAAACCTTTCCTTCCTTAACTTGGGCATTGGGCACTTTATCTCAGCAACCAGAGAAAAGTAACCAAGACACTATGTGTATATCTAGCATCTCCCACCCACCCATCACCTATGCATCCATCATCCACTTTTATCAGCTGTCACCTATCACCATCTCTGTTATCTGTCACCTCTCCCTTCACTGTTTAAGGGTCACATACATAGTATGCATTGTTTGCCTCCAAATGTTTTCTATGCATTTCCTAAAATCAAGAAGTTCTGTTACGGAACCACAGTACAGTTTTCAAAACCAGGAAGGCAGCAACCCAGGGGACCCCTAACTGCAGACTTCAGCTCCATTTTCCCAGTGGTTCTGCTACTGTGTTTAAGGCAAAGCCACCATCGTGCAGTGTGCCTGCGGAGGCTCAGGGGCCCGCAGAGCTGCTGAGCTTCCGTTTAGGGTCCATCGCTGTCCTCTGAGAGCGCACAGGCCACTTAGCTCCTGCAGAGCCTGGCCGATTCGCCCGACAGCTCCTCAGACAAGATTCGGATCACACACTTCGGGCAGCAGTCACCAGCGCAGCTTGCTGTTACCTCTGACGGTTTGGTAAAGGCCACCTGCCAGGCTCCCCACTGCGTGTCACTGTTGGTCCTCACAATTAATCATGTTTTGTCGGGAACACTCCTCAGACTGTCCCCACTTACTGTAGTGTCCCCTGCTGGCTCCTGCCTGAGTCATGACAGTGACAGTTGCCAAAGGGTGATTTCTAGTTCCATCCTTCTGCTTGGGCCATTTGCCTTCCCACAATAACAGCGTTCTCTTCCCAGTTTCTGTCTGTCTCTGTCTCTGTCACTCTCTGTCTCCCTCTCTCAGTGGGCACTGTCCTCATGCTGACCCTCCTGCCGCAGCCTCTGAGTGCCGGGATTACCCGTGCTCACAGCCACGCCCGGCACACTCTCTGCTTTGTTTTAAAGGCACCGTCACAAACGCGTCTCTGCACCCGAATGTGTGTGAGGAGCCAAGGCTGGCACCTGGCCCGAGGCTCACCTGCGCTGGCTTGAGCACCAAGGTGTTGCCGGCTGCCAGGCATGCGGCACTCTTCCAGGCCAGCATCATGAGCGGGTAGTTCCAGGGCACGATGATGGCACAGACACTGCGGGGAAGTGCCACAGCCTTAGCGGACAGCCGCACATCGACGCCCCCACGGGCTCCCGACACGGGCGCGGCCCGCCTTACCCAATGGGCTCCTTCCTGGTGAAGGTCAGGTTGTGATTTGGACGGGCCTGGTTGATAGGAATCGTAGAACCCTAGAGAAAAAAAATTGAACACAGTATTGAATAAAACATGCCAAAATAAATGTGAAAGAATCAAAATTTTATCATGCGTACCAGGAGATCAAAGTGCATGAAACTAGAACTCTGTGGCAGAGAAAACCACACAAAACATGCAAATGGAAATCAAACAGCACACTCTTGAATAATCCATGGGTTACAGAAGGAACTGAGGAAGCAATGACAGCTCCTAGAACTGCATGACAGCGGCAGGACACACAGCAGGTGGCGCAGGATGGGATGAGCGCGCCCTCCAAGGGAAGCTGATGAACCCAAGAATGGTTCTTTGAAAGAATGAGCAAACTAGAAAAGCCCTTAGCCAATCTTACCAATAAGAGGAAAGAAAAGACACAGATCAATGCAATTAGAAAAGAAAGGTGAAATCACAACAGGTTCCACTGACATCCTTAAGATTATTAGCAACTATTTCCCAAGCCCGCAGTTCAAAATATTGGAGAACTCAGAAGAAATAGATTCCAAGTTACATATAAATTATTAGAATGGAACCAACAAGACTTAAAAATCCTGAAAATCCAGTAAGAGATAGTAAAATTGAAGTAGTGACAAAAAAAAAAAATACCAACTGGGGCCGGGGATTTAGCTCAGTGGGTTAGCACCAGCCTGGCGAGTACGCGGTTGTGAGTTCGATCCCGGGTACCAAAACAAACAAGCAATAAACCAAAAAACGAAACAAAACAAAATTATCAATTAAGAAAAGCCTAGGATCTGATGATTCCAATGGAAAATTCTACACGAACTTCAGAGAAGGGCTGGGGATTTAGCTCAGTGGTGTAAGCGCCTGCCTGGCAAGCGCAAGGTCCTGAGTTCGATTCCCAGTACCAAAAAAGAAAAGAACTTCAGGGAGGATCTAACACCAACACTCCTCAAACCCTCTAATGAAACCCAGAGGGAAGAAGAGCTCCAAATGTCACTCTTAGATGCTACCAATACCAGGATCCTGGAATCTGACAAAGACCCAACAAAACAGTAAGAGAACGGTAATGAACACATTCGCGAAACTCCTCCCCACGCACTGGCAGAGAATGCAGCAAGTCATCGCAAAGAGGACACACGCGATCAGGGTGGCTCCAGGTCTCTCTCCGCCCCTCCCTGGTGCGGCCCACGCTGGGCTCACCTGGATTTTGTCACACCAGCCGGCAAAGTACCGGAAAGTCTGCACGGACATCCCGATGTGTGTCTTCAGTGCCAGGGTGTAGACGGCCCCCGAGTCCAGGGCTTCGATGGTGGCCAGCTCCTCTTGGTTCTCCTCTAAGAGGTCTGCAAGTCTGTATGGCCAGGAAGAGATTCACTCAGCAAACACTGACGGGGCCGGGTCACATACACAGGCACTGTCCTGCAAACAAGAACTCAGAGCAGAGCTCATGGCCAGGTCTTGGGCTGGGGGTGGCCTGGTGGGAAGCACAGATTCAGAAGGGACTTCACAGATGACCACCTCGGGACTTCCTAGGGGCGAGTGTGGTGCACTGAAACAGGCATATCCCATAGCCCGGCCGAGCCACAGGGATCCACGGTGGGGGAGTGGGAATGTGGGGAGCTCACACACGCAGACTGATGCAGGGTGACAGCCTCGGGACCCTCAGGACAACCACACTTGCGGTGTCTGGCTGGTATAGGAGCATGCTTTTGTTTTATGAGGCAGGGTCTCACAGGCAGCCCAAGTTGTCCTTAAACCCACTACGTAGCTCAGGCTGGCCTCAAATTCACAGGATCCTCCTGCTTCAGCCTCCCAAGTGCTGCCATTACACACAGGTACCACCCCGCCTGGTTGGCACAGAAATATTTTCAAAAGTAACTGAAGAGGACAAGGTAGAAACAGGGTATGAACACACCACCGGGTCCTGTTTGGTACCCGTTTCTTTGGGTAGGTGAATGCAGGTGTGTGGAATGGCTGTGAAACCGGCTGAATCGCCCTTCTTATTGGTACCCTCCCTCTGATGCCCGGCCTTTCCCGTTGCTGCCCTGGGCTTTTTACAGCCAGGCTTGAATCCCCCAGGCCCAGTGTTTGTTGCTCTTAGAGATTTGTTGTTGGTGGTGATCTTTTTGAATCAGGGTCTCACTTTGCAGTTCAGATCGGCCTTCAGCTCGCTTCGTAGCCCAGGCTGGCCTTGACCTCACAGCGGTCCTCCTGCCTCAGCCTCCCGACCGCCAGGATGGATGACAGGTGTGTGCCAACACCCCTGACTTCTCTTAGAGATTTTGACTCAGGTCGGATACTTGGCATCACTGGCATCACTTAGCAGCAAACAGAATCTCGGCCGAATCTAGTTCTCGTGGTGCCTTCCCCACCACTGCCTGCGCTCTCCCTGACCCTTAGCACTCTGACTCCCTCCACGCCAGATTTGGAATTCCTCCTTGGAAACCAGGCTGTGGACCGCTGTGCTCACCTAGCTCGGTCCATTTCCTTGTGACCTTGGCGGGTGACCTTTGCAGACCGCCCTGCCTGGGGGGGGGGGGCAGGGCCCAATTCCCTGGCTCCCTCTCGGCCACCAAGAGCCTTGCAGGAAAGCAGCCTCCATGGCCGCCACCCCTGGCTGGAGTGCTCTGTGGGGGCCGCGCCTACATACTCATAGACTGCTTTCTCCCCCTGGGCCACCCTGACGGCCGCAGGCAACCGTGTAAAATGCAGGAACCCCACGCACGATTTCCCATGCGCAGGTACACGGTCTGCATGGCACCACAGGGCAGGCCGGGAGGCTGAGCACGGATTTGGGAATCCTGAGAACTCACCTGTACATCAGCCGCCCTCTGTCTCGGGCGTTCATCCGTCCCCACTCGCCGTGTTCGAAGGCGTCCTTTGCGGCAGCCACTGCCCTGTCCACATCCGCCAAAGATGCGTAGGCCACTTTGCATATTGTCTGTTTCAGAGTTAGTAAAAATAGGTCACATAACAGGCATATTCCTGAGAGTCTTGAGATTCTTATACAAATAGGAAAATTTTTTTGAGACAGGGTCTCACTATGTGGCCCAGGCTGGGCTCGAATTGGCAGCAATCTTCCTGCCTCAGCCTCCTGAGATTATAGGTGTGCACCACCACACCTAGCTAGGAAAAAGTATTATAAAATCCCAAGAATTTTAGGATAAAAAGTTAACATGAATGGTAGCATGATCAAGAAGAAACAACTAGCAGCTGGAATCACTGACCCAAAACTTGGCACTGGTTTTGCCATGCCGCCCTGCAGAGGGGCGCAGGGAGGACCTGGGTTTCCCCGGCGCCTTAGGGAGGCTGCTGAGCTCTCGGCTTGGGCTTTGGAGTCTGTAGACCTGGGTCCCCTGAGAAGTGAGCCAGGGGCACCCGATTCCTGGAGGGGTGGCAGCACCAGGCTGGGCGGCCCCGAGGACACCACGCTGGAACCCAGCACCAGGCTGGGCACCGCGCTGGAACCCAGGCCCCGGCCACCCTGCACCGGCCCGCACTCACAGAGCCGTCCGCGGGGTTCACCGTGGGGTAAGTCTCCCCGTCCTCGGCGTCCACGAACTCTCCGTTGATGAAGCACTGGTGCGGCATCCTCACGGTCAGGCCGTTGGCCTCTTTGGACACCTAGGAGACGACAGACAGAGTCCTCAGGTCCCCGGCCCAGCAGCCTGGGTACCGGGCAGCAGAGGGACACTCGTTGGCCCTTGCAGAGGCGAAGCTGGGGCCAGGGAGCCTGGGGGCAGGGGGTGGGCCTGGAGATGCCCTGGGGCCCCCGAGGCAGGAGGGTTCCAGATGCAGCGACATTGCCTCGTAGTGGCAGCGTCTGTGGAGCTCAGCCTCGCTTTCCCTAAATCTTTGCTTTTTGGTATCTGGATCGAACTCAGGACTTTGCGCTTCCCGGGCAGGTGCTGGGCCCCTGAGCTTCATTCCCCCATGTTTCTTTGCCTCGCTCCTCCCCAAGGGGCACCTTCATCTGTACACTGGCTCAAAAGTGGATTGAAGCTACTCGATCGCCTTCTATGAAGCTCAGGTTTTTCAGCAACACAATAGGAATAATAACCCGTGCTTCCTATGGCAAGCACAGCCTTCAAAAACAAAGCAGAAATGCATCCCGCACTGCTGTTCCCAGGGCCCTTCAGGGCTGGGGGTTTAGCTCAGCGCACAGCGCCTGCCTGGCAGCCGTGAGGCCGTGAGTTTGGTCCCTGGTACCAAAAAAACCCCAACCAAACAAAAAGAGCAACCAAGAACCCTTTCAGGGTGAAAGAAAGGACATGAGCTAGGAGCTTGAGCCCACGGCAAAGTATGCAGGGCCTGGAAAAAGTGGCCCACAGGCAGCCGCAGCACTCAGCGTAGACACAGCTCGGTTAACACTTTCCGTCTCCCTGATGTGAAAGACCTGCAGTGACCAGGACGGTGTTGGTGCCGCCCTGCACACAGAGCAATGCGCGCGGCTAGATTCACCTGAACACCTCCTTATCCTCAGGGCAACCACTTGGAAATAAAGCAATGGTAAAAGAACCAAGAAGTGAGGACTTCCGGGAGAACATGGCGGACAGATAACAGCAACTACCGGAGGCTCTCTGAAAACTAGGCTCAGAAGCCAGGAATGGTGCGGACTAAAGAGACATAAGCAGGTAGAGTTATGCTCTGCTGACTCAGGAACGAACTCGGCTGAGAGAAACTAACTTGGAATGCAGTCCTGGTGCTAAAACAGGAACAGAAAAGCCTCGCTGCTGAGGCTGGACCCCACGCCATTGGAAGCTGCGATTTGGGTTTCCCGCCGCGCAGTGGCTGGCTGCCTCTACATCGGCTCAGCAAGGAGAGAGACGCACGGAAACTCTGAGAACGGGAGTCTGTGAACGGAGTCGAAAACAGGACGGGCAGGGAGGCATGTTCTGACTTGTGGCGAGGTGAGTGAGAGAAACTGACACTCCACCACAGTTTGACTCCAGCGGACTTTCTGGGCCCGGTGGCGACTCCAGCCACACATTCCCCTCTCGGGCGGGATTGGTGAAAAGTGCCTGGCCTGCGTGACGCTGCCGGCGGACCCCGTAGGCTGGCCCAACCCAGATCCCAGAGCCTGACGGAGGCTGGGAGGCCGGGAGGGGCGGGCCCCACGTAGGCTGCCTGGTGTGCAGCAGTGAGTGGGAACACCTAACCGGCGCAATTCGATCAGGCTGTGGCTGACAGGGAGAGAAGCTGGGCCTCTCATATAAGCTTGCATATATAAGGAACAGAGAATATGGGAAGAGGCAGCAACAAGAAAGGCTCCTCGGCCCCCAATTCTGAGAAACAGGCAATAGCAGACACCACACCATTACACATAAGGCGCCATATAGAGAGCCTCATAGACCAATTCAGGAATGAAGTTATCAACGACCTGAAGCTAGAAGTATGCAAAATAGTTAGAGAAATGCTAAGCACCACCCAAGAAAAAACAGATGGTGGAATGGAAGAACAGAAAAAAAGGGGAGAATTGTTTGATGGAGAAAACAGGGAAAGCATAGAATACGTGAAGCAGGTTCAAAGGGACTACCAAGAAACTAAGAAGTCTATCGAAGACTGGCATAACAGCTTGAAAGAAACTAAGGACAGACTATCTGAACTGGAGGGCAGAATTGTAATATGGGAGAATGAAATGAAAAACTTCTTAAAAATAACAAAGAAACAAACAGCAATAATACAAAGACAAGAAGATGATAAGAGGATCCATAACTTAAGGATTAAGAACATAAAAGAAGAAGTAGGGACACAAACAAATGAACTACAAAAGCTACTCACAGAAATAATCCAGGAGAATTTTCCTAATTTAGCAAAAGGTAAAGATACTCAGATGTATGAGGCATACAGGACCCCAGCTACCTACAACCCAAACAGAGCAACACCCAGGCATATAATAATAAAAATTCCAGAAATTCAATACAAGAACAGAATATTAAAAGCTGTCAGAGACAAGAAACAGACCACTTACAAGGGAGCACCCATCAGAATTACAGCAGATTTCTCTGCACAAACCATCAAATCACGAAGAGCGTGGGGGGAAATAATTCAAGCTTTGAAAGATAATAATCTCCAGCCAAGATTGAGATATCCTGCACAACTGTCCCTGGAAATTGATGGAAAAACAAGGTGCTTCCAGGATAAAGAGGAACTGGGGGAATTTGCAACCACCAATTCAACTCTACAGAGAGTATTGCAGGATATTCTAAAAAAAGAAAAATACAAAGAATCCAGAAATAATGGAGGCCACAACGAATGGAGCAGAGAACAAAGTGAAGAAGACAAACTGACAGCTACTGACAGAATAAGAGCTCAACAGAAATGAGGCAGAGAAGATTGGATGATAGGAACAGCTATTTTGGAGAAAATGACATCTTAATAGGTAATACTGATTTAATATCATCTTGTTTTGAAGTCTCATCTAGCTTTTGTCCTTCTGTCTCCAATGGTCCAAATAGGTTGTATCTTACTGGATTTTCTTATGTATGATAGTATAAGCAAAAACCTTTTAAAGACAAGGAGATTTTACAGAAACCATTGTTCATTTTCTGTTAGTCGATTCTAAATACTCTGTAATGCTGTCATTCTCTTAAATGGTTTTACATTGTTTTGATATACTTAATGCTACAGTACGAAGTTGTACTCAAGGATTTCAAGGAAAGAGACAATATGGTAACTACTTTTAGGTCAGTATTATCTGGTGGTGAAACACTATTCTGCTTAAATGGTTATGTTTTGATCTGTGCTGTTTCGTTGTTATGCCCTCTTTTATCTCAATCTCCACTCCATTATTTACTTTTTTATTTTTATCCTTTTAATTAAAGGAAAAAAATAGCAGGATATATTATAGTAACCCACTTTGACTTTCTATTATCTCAGTTTAAAGCCCTGTATTACTCTCACCATCTGGTTTTTAACTGATGTTCCCCTATTCTGTTTTGCTGGATAGTATCAGGTTCGAAAATTTAGGCATCAGCTGTGAAGATAATGAGATTCATTATAACGCCCATTCTCGTTGACTTTTATCTATTTTTGAAGACCTACAATGTCTCCAATGTTTTGGTTTTGTCGGTTTTATTCTTTACTGTTTTGTTCAATTGTATTGTAACTAATGATATAGGCAATTCTATTAGAGATAGCGGGAGGCATTATGGTAACCATTGTTGATCACCTTGTATTATGTTTTCACATTATCTATTATGTCCACCCTTTTGACTTGACCGATTCTGTTCTGTTATATCACATTTGGTTTTACTCTCTTCCAAAAAAGTAATAAGAACCATGGGAGCAATGAAACCCAAAATGTGTAATAGTCATTGTACAAAAGAGAGGAAAAGAAAGTGCTCTATACTATATAACTGCATGTATATTTAAGTGTATAAGATAGAAAATGATATCACCGAGTCTTATTGGATCATTGAACAGAACTGTTTGCAGTATCATTGATGGAATGTTCACTTTACAAGCTTTAATTTTGTGACTTAAACAATTATTTCTAAGATGACAATATGTAATCCATTAACTAGTGATTTCCTACTGTTCATTTTTTTTCTGCAAATCTGTATAACTTGTACCCTTTCTCTGCTTTTTTTTCTTTTCTCCTTAAATAAAAAAAAAAAAAAAAAGAACCAAGAAGTAATTAAAATGCCGGCCTAGGCAGAATCTAACACACAGCAGCGCGGGAAAGGAGGGAGGGGGAGTCCGCGTGGTGGCTCACGCCTGTCATCTCAGCACTCGGGAGGCTGAGGCAGGAGGATCGTTGTGAGTTCGAGACCAGCCTGGGCTACAAAGTGAGCTCAAGGCCAGCCTGAACTGCACAGGGAGACCCTGTGTCAAAAAAGACACCCCCACACCCCCAAAAAGGAAAAGAAAGGAGCTGGAGCTGGAGCTAAGATACACAGAGATCACAAGGACACAGACAGATCGACTCCATCAGGACAGGACGAGGCTGCTTGCTGGAGGACGGGGCTGAGAACGCACAGGGAATCCACGGAGCGACAGAAAACACTCGGATCCAACGTCCAAACGTACCAGGGACTCACAGCTCCACAGCAGAGTGACTGCCCTGATTTAGAACTGGACACAGGACTGGCAGAGACGCCTCCAGCCCGTGGTGTACACACGCGGGGAGGCTCGCGGGAAGCAGGTACGGGGGTGAAAACCGCAGTGAGACCCCGCTTCCCAGCTGGGACACAGCCAAGGGACAAGAGACGGACAGTGGCCTGCGCTGGGGTTCCGGGAGCCGGACCTCTTGTCCACTGTGGGCGAGTTATAAGGTGCGCAGTTGCTGGGGAACACAGCTCGGCAACTCCTCCAGAAGTGACAGTCAGCGCACGACTGGTTAGTTCCACTCCCCGGAAGTTGCTCAAGACAACCCAGGATGTGTGTGAGAGCGAACACTTACACAGGAAAGGCGGCTTTTCACATCCGCCAAAAGGAAGCGATGACTGAAGCGCATCCACTGATGAACAGGCAACTAGCACGCCTCGCGGTGGAATATTGCTTGGCCAGGGAAAAGGGTAGGTAATGATACACGCTGTGGTGGAGATAAACCTTGAACGCACTATGCTACATGGAACTAGCTGGGCAGAGAAGGCCACAGCATGGGGCAATCCACAGGGACAGAAAGGACATGAGTGGTTTCTACAGAATGGAATGGTCGCCTGTGGGCGCAGTGCTTCTCTGGGGGCTGATGTAGCAGCTTCAAAATTAGAGGTGATGGTCACTAAATTCCTAAAACTACTGGGATGTACATGTTAAGTGGGTGGGTTTTATGGTATCCAAATTACAAATTTATAGAGACAGAAGCTCACTATGTAGCCCAGGGTAGCCTCAAACTCTCAAGTGATCTTCCTGCCTCAGCCTCCCCAGTGCTGAGATTACAGGTGCGCCCCCACGCCCAGCTGACAAAGCTATCTTTAAAAGGTCACTGACGCAAGCAAACGGACACAACAGCGCCTCCTGGTGTGTGATCCTGCCCCATCCGCCCCGAAGCCCAGCAGCCGCTTACATAATCCACGACCAGCTCCTCCTCGCGCTCCTCTCCACGCAGCCTCCTCACCACCTTCTGGATGAAGTCGCCAAACCTGGTGGCCAGGTAGACGTCCTCGTTCCGCAGCTGGAGGCCGCCGCACTTCTGCCTGATCTCTTCCACCAGCCTTCAAGCAGGAAGCAGCTTGTGTTACTTTCGTTTCTCAGGACTTCGGGGACCCTGCTGCCAGCATCTATGGGGTTCCCATGCCAGGCTGCACCCCGGGACATCATCTGGGACAGCAGAATCCCCAAGTTTGGTAAGACTGGGGGTTAGCCTTTCGAATGTTGGCATTATAGCCATGCACCACCATGCTTGGCTCCTCTAAGTATCCTGATCACAGAAAATAGTGTTAATAATGGCTTTCATACACTACTTAGAAGTTTCTGGGAACTTCTGAATCATTGCTGAGAAATCCATAATTTTTTGTCGACTTTTTTTTTTTTTTTTTTTTTTTTTTTGTCTTTTTCCTTTTTATCGGTACCGGGGATCAAACTCACGACTGCCTGCCTACAAGGCAGGCGCTTATGCCGCTGAGCTAAATCCCCAGCCCCCTGTCGACGTTTTTGAGACAGGGTGTCACTATATAGTTCAGGTTGGCCTTGAACTCACTGTGAGCCCAGGCTGGCCTCAGACTCTCAGCAGTCCTCCTGCCTCAGCCTCCTGAGTGCTGGGTTCACAGGCATTTGCTACCTATAATTTGAGGAATCAGAAAACTTGCTTCTTGATAACAGTGTATTATTTAGATGATTATTTTTGCTTCCTAGGGTAAAATTTCCATGAGTAAAGGGACTTTGTCTAGCTTATTACTGGATCTCCATTTCCAAACTGTCTTGGTAACTCTCAAAGGTGACAGGAGACAGGCAGTGGGCAGATGGCAGAGAGTGACCTCCAGGACGCAGACTCCACCTCCAGAGTCCCTGAGGAAGGACGCGTGTGAGCAGGAGGCGGGTTTACCTCACGACATCCATTGACCTCGCTCCGGATTTGAAGAAGTCCGTGGAGGCTTCGATGACCTGGACGTTGCTCAGAATTCCAGCCCAGATGACCTGCGGGAAGGGAGAGAGTGTGAGGAGGTGCCCTGGGAACCACGCGGCATAAGCTCCCCAACCTAGGTCCCTGTCCCTGCCTCTTCCAGGCCAGCAGAGCTGGTAGGTATGAATGGGGGTGACTGGCCCTGCCCTGCTGGCCCCTGGGAAACCTCCACCCACGATGCCACGTCCCTGCCTGCTGGCTGCCTGACGGCAAGGGCCTCGAGGACAGGAGAGTCCGAGTCCTGCATCCACCTCTGAACCTGCGCCCCAGCTTCCCGCATGCCCAAGCCAACCCAGAAAAGCTCTGGGTTACGCGGGTGAGAAAGGAACAGGTACACGGCGTGCACACGCATGGACACTTTGGAGTTGGTTTCCCATTGCAGCTCACACGGAGGCAGGCACCCAAGTTCCCTCCCCACCCCGGAGGACGATGGTGCCTGTCACGAATATGCTTCCCTTCCGGTGGGCCCCGCTGCTCACCTTGATGGTCTCCGCCACCCTCAGCTCCTCGGCTGTGAGTTCCACTGCTGATGCTTCGCCTGCCGAAAAGTACTGGGAGGCGGCGATCATTTTCCCGTCCTCGAACTGCAGATTTCTCACCAGCAGCTGCAAAACAGCCGCAAGGCGAACGTGAATCCTGGGTTGGGATCGTCCCAAAGCCGGTCTGGCAGGAGGAGGAGGAGCGGTGTGGACAGGACCCCTGGGCCACGCCAGACAAAGCCGATCCCTTTGAGCCAGCGTCACAGGAGACTAAGAGTCACTTCCCAGTGTCCACAGTGGGTACTCACCGCTTTCCCATCGCTGCCAAAGAGGACAAGTCCACTTTTGGTCACAAGCCCAGGCTTTGTGGCACCTTTAATGTCCAGGGTGTCTCCGGGAGGCACAGAGCCGCTCAGCAAAGATGAGCCGTAGAAAGTCACCGCCTGCCAGAGACCACAGCGGCTGTCACATCGGAAGCACAGTTGAGAGGGGCACGAACCAGCCTCACCCCGCCAAAGCACCGACGTCGATGTCACACCCACCACGACACCGAGGCACCGTCTCAGTGTGATCACGGATGACAGTAAAGTGCACATTGCCCAAGGCGGCACAAAGCCAGAGGCGTCTGCCAGGGCGAGGCCTGAGGCTCAAGAGTGCCCGCATTCGGAGGTGGTGGGAGGAGAGACCCGGCCCTGAACGCAGGGCTGGGGGTTGTGCAGGTGTGGGGGTGTCAGTTGGTAAAGGGAACAGCAGGGCACGGTGCTTTGGGTCTGTTCACAAAAACCAAGATCTGTAGCCAAGAGCAAGTGACGCCAGCTGGTTTATAATCCCGTGACCATCGCCAGAGTTCACGGGACTCTCGGGTAAACATTTACTTAACCAAACCCTGGCTCTGGCAGGAAGCAGGTGTGTCTGAGTGTGTTAGTGCATGCTATCTCATTTAGGTTCACAGAGCTTCCTAGGGTCATCCGTAACCGAGGCACCCTGGGGTTTAGGTCACCTGCCCAAGGTTCCAGAAATTTGTGGCAGAGACAGAATTTTATTTTATTTTGGTACCGGGGATTGAACTCATAACCTTGAGCTTGCCAGGCAGATGCTTATGCCACTGAGCTAAATCCCCAGACAGAGCCTGAACTTTAATGGCAATTTCTGCTTCAGACGTCACAGTCTTTATGACCGCCCTGACCATCCCACCGTGGTCACTCTGATGCACACGCACATTTCACAGATGTCTACTGGGGCCTGGGCTCCCGCTTCAGGTCTGATGGGAAAGGGAGGCAACATGGAGCCCTGGCTTCCACCCAGGGGACAGTGGTGCAGAGTCCTCCCCACACAACATGCTGGGCTAGGGCGGCAGAGGGACCTCGACCCCACCCTGCTGGACAGGGAGGCCAGGGACTCCCTCGACTCAGGACAGAGGTGCCTTGTCCCAGTCCTGCTGACCTCTCTCCCCTTGGGCCCCTCCTCACATGCAAGGGTCTGGCTCCTTGGACCTTCCTCCTCCCGAAAGTCCTGGACCCCACCTCGGGCTGCCCCGCTCTCTCTCTCCACCTGGTCCCTTCTTCTCCAAGCCCCAGCAATGTGGCCAGCTCTTGGGAGCCATTCCCTGTACACTCACGGGAGCATTGATGTCATGGTGCTGTCTGGGTTGATTTGAGTCTCTGTCTCCCCGCTGGAACCAGAGCTGTACCTGGTGTGAGCTTCCCAACCAACGCCCATCCACACTGGGCACAGAGTAGAGGGCCACCGCCCCTGCCACCCAGGGGCTATCCTAGAAATAATGCCCGTTCCAAAAGATGTGGCCCCCCGGACGCACCTGCCCGTTTATCTCAGCCCAGGCTCCGGGGACTTTATCATGACCTCGGATCCAGTTGTGTAAAGCTTCGGCGGTCTGGTCCCAGCGAATCTAGGGCGGCACAAACACAGGCCCTGAGTCTGCGGTGGCAGCGACCTTCCCATCCGCTGGCTCGGAAGGCGCAGGTGTGGGCAGGCTGGTCTGGGAGCTGAACATCTGGCTAGGAAAGGGTAGATGGGGAACCGCAAAGGCAAAGGGCTGCGGGCTTGGAGACGGCCTGGGATGGACAGAGGTACCTCAGCGTTCACCTTCCTCTGGATCCCTTCATAGGTCGCCCCCTCTTCTGGCTGGGGGATGCGGGGAGCCTTCCCATCCGCTATGAGTTGCACAGCTTCCACCTAAAGCCAGGACAGGACCTGAGTCACAGCCCAGCTCACCACGTGGCCTGGTCGCGTGCAGAGCAGAATTACTGCACCAGGAGCGGGGTGGCGAACCCACGGCATGCGCGCCACAGAGGAGCCGTTTGTTATCAGTTAGAGCTCTCAGAGTGTCGCCGTCACTGGCCTAGAGTCAGGCTGTGATGCTAACTGCCGTTTTGTGAGGTCTGCCTGTGTGCCACGCACAGAAAGAGAGGTGGCTCCTCCACATAACACGTCCCTCGTGGCTGGGCGTGACGGTGCATTCCACCAGCGCTTGGGAGGCTGAGGCAGGAGGATCGCCAAGAATTTGAGGTCGGCCTGAGCTGCATGATGAGTTCGAGGCCAGCCTGAACTGAGTGAGATGTTGTCTCCAACACAAAAGCAAAACATCCCACGAATCCAGCAGGGTGGATATTCTTATTCCTGTCTACAGATGAGGAAACTGTGGCCTAAGGAAAAGTTAAACGGTTATCTCCAGATCACAGAGATGGCTTGGGGGTCAGCAGCAGGGCGGCACATGCAAGGGACCCCTTGCTGGGCAGGGTTCGAGTGCATGCTTAGCGCATGCCAGGCCCCGCAGGAAGACTCAGGCTGGAGCAGCACCAGCCCCTCCTTGGGGGCTCACTGGAAATCTCAGCAGTGTGGGTGTAGCGCAAGACTCACTGTGGGGTCCTGTGCTGACCCGGATGATTCTACAACACAGTGTGTTACCGCATTTGATTAGTTCAACTTGCTTTCTAGCTTAGGGCGCTTGGGGGAAAAAGCTTAATGTGGAAATCATTCAGAGATTCATCAAAAAACTAAAACTAGAAACTCCATTTGACCCAGATATTCCCCTGATAGGTACCTTCCAGAAAGAGTTAAAGACATCGTGCCTCAGTGACCCATACGCATCTGTTTACAGCAGCACCATTCACAATAGCTAAATGTTGGAAGCAGCTTCAGCAGATGAATGGGAATAGAAAATGTGCCATTTACACATAGTGGAGTACTACTCTGTCGTGAAAAGGAGTAAACTTTAGTCATTTGCAAGAAATGCATGAACCTTGTCTCTCATATGAGAAAACCAAAGCATAAATAAAGAGCGAAATAAAAGACAATAATAGGAGGTAGGGAGAGGGATCTTCTCCAGGGGAAGGAGAAGGAGAGAAGGGGTGGGGGAGAAAAGGGAGGGAGGAAAAGGAAGTCAGATGTGTGGCGTGTACACCCACTCCACACAGGCATGCAAATGCTATGTATGGCAAGCCTGAAGTAATAAAAATAAATTTTAGAAATGGTAAGGGCTCAGAAGCCTTTGGGACGTGTCCTGTACTCTCCTTTGTGCTGTCTGTCTGTCTGTCTGCTTGGTGTTGAGGCGTCCTCTTGCTGGGAGCTGTGGAAGCTCAGGTCCTTAGCAAGCGTGCTCTCTCTCTCTCTCTCTCTCTCTCTCTCTCTCTCTCTCTCTCTCTCCTTTCAGGTCATCACCAGGCGAGCGGCTCAGCTCTGCCAAACCTCCCTGCCATCCTGCCATGGCATTCTGCCTCACCACAGTCCCAGAGTGCTGGTGCCCGGAAACCATGAGCCCAAATAAATCTCTCGTCCTCTGAACGGACTCTTTTGTCACTGAGACAGAGTCCCTGACCCTACAGCTAAAAAGACAGGTTTGTTGTGGTTGTGTTTTTAGTCTGTAGTTGGCCACATCCAAAGCAAGAAGGCTGGAGGAGGGACCTGGAGGTAAAGCTGCCCGCCTCCTGGCAGACAGGACGTGGGGAGAAGGGAGAAGGGAGAGGGGAGGAGACGTGCTCTCCCAGGTCACGCACCCGGTCACCCAGCTCTTCCGACCAGATCTGCCCCAACAGCGAGTCAGCGATGGACGCCCACAACCACCACCCTCCAGAACCTCGGCCTGGGTGCAGGTATTGGAGAACATTTAGACAGAAGCGTGACGCTGACCCGGCAGTCTAAGTTGCACAGCAAAATCAAGGTTCTTTGTACTTTACAGTTAGTTGTTATTAACAGGGTTGGAGACAGAAGCATCTGTCCAAGACACAGAGCAGCTCAAGTGCTGTTTTTCTGTTCCATCGCTGCTCTACGGGGAACAAGTCAGCAGCACAGACTAAGGGGTTTAAAGCTCCTTAAGTGTACCATCGCACTGCTAAATATGAAACACGTGTTAGCTTTGTGTTCTTAATGAAAATTGGAAAATATCCCTAAAGCTTTAGAGATTCATTAAATTCTTCTTGATGGCATAAACATACTGACCATGGCCTTGACTCCCTCAGGAAAGAGGAAGCCATTATAAAGTGTGTCCACTGTGTCATTGGGCTTGACGTCGCATGACCTCTGGAGGAGGATGGGTCCTGTGTCTAAACCATCGTCAGCCCAGAAGACAGAAAACCCGGCCTTCTTGTCCCCCATAATTAGGGTCCTGTGAAGAGAAGAGGTTCAGGCAGCGTGGTTAAGCAGACCGTCGGATGAAGCACTGGAGACATTAAAGGGGAAGGTGGCTGCAGTGGAGGACCAGATTGGGAACAAAACGATCTTGACTAATGAACAGTGGCGCTGGAGACCGTCAGCGCTCATAGAAAGCAACACCCAGTGGCGCCCGTGTTCGATGCACCCTGGTGTCGGCAGTCTTTCTTGTTTGTTATACAGTATGACTTGTGTGAATCCAGAAGACGTTAGACTCCATCAATGATACTAGTCTTTGACTTTCATATCTCGGCTTCCTGCTTCAGGGGCAAGTAATCTTCCCACCTGGGGCCTACGCTGTCCTGACCTTGGATTAGGCCGAATAAGAATGGAAAACAAAACAAAACGGGATACTTAATGCAATATGAAGAGCAGAACTGATGATTAATTTAGGCTTTATAATTGAGGTATAAATTTCACTTAGGACTGGGCTGTCTACATAGATTACAAAAAAGTAGGCTGATCGATCCAACTGCTTGCCCTTTGTAAAGTTTAGCCCGTCACCTCCCACACCCCTTCACCAAGCGTGTGGGTGGGGTCAGAGTCACCCTGACAGAAACAGACCCTGTATCTGGGGCTGAAGGCTGCTCACCAGTTGATGGCAGACGCGCCCCGGTGCCTGGGCAGGAGGGACGGGTGGTAGACGATGGAGCCGAGCCTCGGGCTGCTGATGATGTCCATGGGGATGAACTGCGTGCAGAAGGGGAGCACGTTCAGCTCGGCCCCCACCGCTCGGTAGGCCTCGGCCACCTCCTGGACGGTCCTGCCCTTGACCCGCCATCGGGGGAACTTGAACACTGGCGTCCCGTCCTTCTCCGCAGCCAGAGCTGAGGATGACACACGAGACAGTTTCTGGCTTTAGAGGGTGATGCCTTGGCTCAGCTGCTTTCAAACTCGTCGCGTTTGGTTCTCCACGCATTTTGACGTGAAGATTTCATCCTGTTGCTCATCTACTTGGTACTCAGTGCCAGACAGAACTCATCCATCCCCGGGAACTCTCTTTCCGTTCCTAATTTGGATCTCACAGCAACCCCCCCAGGACCAATTCATGACGGGTATCAGGCACCCTGTATCACTGTTGGTCTTTACACTGAATTTCAGTTTCACTGAAACACTTACAAATAAAACACAGCGAAAAGCAAATTAGATTGTGACCAGACCTTGACACATCATAATTAGCCACGCTCCACCAGCTTTGCTAACGAGACATTAACCGATGCATTTGTTATGGTTTATATCTCGATGTCACCCCAAAGCCTGTGCAGTTACAGGCCGGCTTCTTCAGAGCTGGCTGGATCTCGAGTGTGTGGTGTGGGACTAAGGTCTGTGACCACTAAATCAGTCCACGATGATCGGTCTGGCCGAGCTCTGGGTGTGAGTGCTGCCCACCCCAAGGCAGTTGTTAGACAGACTACAAACAGACAGAAAGCAGCGGCCGTTGTCACTGGTTGCTTGTAGCTGGCTGCCTCCTGCCTGCCGTGCACGGTGTCTCCGCTGTGAGGCCCCTCTGCCCTGCAGCCCTGCCCTGGAGGCAGCCGGTTACGGACGGAAACCTCCACACACTGGGAGCTTATTAAACTTCTCCCCCTTTAACTTTAAGTGTCAAAGATTTTGTCTCAGCAACAAGAAAAGTAGCCAAGATAACACTGAAGCATATTATTTATTGGAGACAGAATCTCACAATGTTGTCAGGTGGCCTTGAACTTGTTAGATAGCCCACACTGATCTTAAACTTGCAATCCTCCTGCCTCAGTCTCTCAGTGGCTAGGATTACAGACATGAGCCATCTCTCCAATTTATCTCTGTACTGAAAATATATATGGACTCTGCGGCTAGATGATGTTTTGAAGTGTTAACTGCTTCTCTCTATTTTTTAAGAGCAACCTGGTTCCCTCAGGCCTGGGGGTGTGGCTCAGTAGTAAAGCACTCACCCAGCAAGTGTACCGGTTTCAAGGCCAGAAAGACCATCATTACCGGGCAGGACCTGTAAGGAACAGCTTCGGATCTGCAGCCAATAGCCGCTCCTCCCCGCAAAGTAAACACTCTCAGCCTCCAACCCGCACAGGCCAGCTGGGAGCCCTGCAGTGTCCCCTTCCCAAGGGAGGTGCTGCCCTTGGCCAGATGAGGGACTCTGTCACGCCCCGAAGGAGTGGGCTTTGCGGGACAGACAGCACAGCCTGCCTTCTCCATGAAAAGATGTCACCTTACCACACACGTGAGGTGTGATGAAAACCAGGGAGTAAACTGTTAACTTGTTACACATCGCCAGGAGTCCCTCTCACTCCTGACACACTCATCCCCACGTCCCCGCCACGCTCAGCAGCAGTCCTGGAAGGCCTCCTCTGGGGTCTCTGCGTGGCTGCTTCACTTTCTACAACTGACTCAAAATGTTTATGGCAGTTTCTGTCAAAAACAAATATGATGGAGTCCAGGCTGGACTGGCCGTGGCCCCGGCCCCGCCCCAGCCAGGCCAGGAAGAGCAGCGCCTGGCCACAGGATCCTTGAGCCGCGGCACAAAAATGGAGTGGAGCTGTATGGGGCAGCACGTGGAGGGAAAGTCCAGGGAGACGCCTTGCAGCCTGGTGGCAGACCAAGCAAACAAGCAGCCATGTGGCCTGGAAAGCTGGCAGAGATGTCCTAAGCCACGTGAATGCCGGTGCCCCAGCCAGCGGCACGGGGCAGCCCCATGGGGAGCACAAAGCCAGCTGGGGACACAACTGGCCCAGTGTCACCCTGCAGTTGTACGTGGTGCCGCCTGCCATTAACGATGCCTCCTGCCTGGCCCATGGAGAGCTGCCAGTCGACCCCTGTGTATGCCACCCCAGGAATGGCCAGAAGCTGCCGCCCACTTCCAACAGGCAGCCAGCTGCGCATGTAGCGTGGCTCCCACGGCAGCAGGCAGCGCTGTCTGCCACGGCAGGCCTGTTTCCAGTAACCCTAACTGAAGCTTTTCTCTGCACTTTTTGGTCCCCTTTGCTCGCTCCCCCACCCAATCACCAACAATCCTCAACCCGGGACAAGGTGACTCTTCTGCCACTTAGAAACCTAAGTTCTGCAGCCCGAATAATCCTGAAGGACTCTGGCCACCGAGGTGAGGCCCTGATGGGTCCGCTCAGAAGCACTGGAGACGCCGACCCCAGGGCATTCACAAACGTGGGCGTGTACAGATGCCCGAGCAGCACACCGCATGCCACGTGTCAGGAACACGCACAACAGCAGTAAAATGCGGTGACAGGAGAAGCCTGCAGAAGGTTTATGGGAAGGAGAACTAGGTGGAGGGACAGGTGGGTGACTTCGCCGTGTGAAACGTGCCTCTGTGGAAGGGGCCGGAGGGCCCAGGGGTGGCTCCCCTGTTTTGGCATTGAGCTCTCTTGGGCTGTTCTGGCTTCCCTGGCCCACGGTCCTGACAAGCTCCATCAGCGCCCATCACTCTAAATGAGCCCCCGGTGCAGTGTGAGGACTCTGCAGGCACCGTCTCCCCGGCTCCTCCCAGCAGCCCTGAGCCAGGCTCCAGGGGCTGAAGGTTTGGGGGCGTCCCCTTCCCCCTCACGGCCACTGAGTGCAGAACACGTGTTCCCAGCCACACCCTGGCCTGGCCCCGCCTACTCTGGAAGTGGACTCACTTCTTTTCCTTTCCTGGGCTGTCATGAGTCTGAATGGCCATGACCAGTGGAAAGGGGCGACACAGACCCTGGGCCCAGGCACCAGAAAAGGGTTTGTTTCCCAGGATTCACCCTGAAGTGAGTTCAAAAATCACATGCATGCAATTCCACGGGCACGGCAGAGACTACGGGTTACCCCCTTCACCTTGTAGCAAAGGTTCCCCTGGATCCGCCATCCCGAACCAAATCTATTTCTCAGGTTCTCCTGCAAATGGAGGGGACCCGAGTGTCACAATTTGTGCAGTATGCACAGGAGAGCTTTCTCGCTGCTTCCCCCTTCCTGGCTGCTTGCTGGGATGCAGCCCTAACTGCTGATGACCGTGAGAAGGAAGCCCCATCTAGATAACACCGAGACAGAGGATGGAGGGTGCACACTTGGGAAGGAAGCACATGGAGGCCACAACAGTTCTGCCACCAGTTCAGAAGCCAGAGTGCTTGACCGAGTGGCCCAGGACGCACTCACCCAGGGGGTCAGCTCGCCCATCTTCGTCCGGAACCGTGAACACCCCCACCACTCGGTGGCCCTCTTTGCGGAGCTGGCTATAGACTTCCTGTCCGAAGAGGCTCTGGCCGATCAGCGCCAGCTTCAGCTTGTTTTTGAAGTAAACCTGGGGGAAAAGAATTCATCAGTGGCTGCTAAGTACGGACCGGAGACGCTGGGGAACAAATGGACCCGGCCATCAGCTGAGACGGGTCAGATCTGAGTAGGAGGGCGGGCGAGCCGTGCAGTGTGTGAGCGAACATGGTGCCGCGGGAAAGGCTGGGGCGATGCCACTCACGCTGCTGCGGCAGCCACGCGCGGCAGGCACACGAACAGTGACCCAGAGGGACCGAGAGTGACGGCCCGGGCGTCGGCTCCACCAGCCCAGTGCTGGGCTCTCAACACAGCACGCAGGCCTGGGACGCGTTCCCACACATCATGGGAGGGGCTCACACACAGGGAGGGGCTCGCTTGGGCACCTTTGCGCACACGGATGGCACACATCAATCCCTCCTCTAAGGCTTGTCTTCTTCTTCCTTGTCATCTCCTTTAGCTCCACATACAAGAGAAAGCCTGGCATTTGAGGGTCTTCCTTCCTTCCTTCCTGGCTCTGGGGATTGCACCGTCTCACCAAAGGCCGTTTTGTATTTCAGGACAGGGTCTCATGCCAAGTTGCCCTGGCTGAGCTGGAGCTTGTGATCCTCCTGCCCCAGCCTCCCAGAATGCTGGGGTTGCCCTTACAGTCCTGACTTTCCAAGCCCTTTTAATAATTCAGAAAACATGCATCGAAGGTTCATTAATATGCCTTTAACTCTCACGGTGATTCTTTTTACAAATGAGAAAACGGGACCGAGGACGGAGTTTAGTCACTTGCCTGAGGACAGAGCTATCAGGGCTGGGGCAGGACTGTAGCCCGGGTTGTGTCTTAACCGCTGGCGGTGCCTCTGTGGTTTTCCTGGGTGGAAGTCCTCCTCCAACTCCTTTAATAAGAGATGGGGTCTCCCTGTGCTGCCCTCGCTGGTCCTGAGCTCCCGTGCTCACCGGCTGTCCTGCCTCAGCCTCTGGAATAGCTGGGGCTCCTGTCCATGCCACCAAGCTCAGCTCGTCCTTTCCCACTTTTAAAAGCAGGAAACGTGTCAGCAGCTTGCCTGGCCTGCTGTGGAGCTGTGGGGACAGCCGCTGAGGGAAGCTGGAGGCTTCCCCTGTCAGGGACATGACGCCCCTTTCTGAGGGACGCCCCCGGGAGGAGTCGCTGCGTGGCTGAGACATAGGCAATGATGCCTGCATTTCCAGATCTGCTGACACCAGCCTGTCCCTAGCTGCATCGGTGGCCGAGCTCTTCGCAGGCAGCAGATCGTATGCTTTGCTTTTCCACAAACACTGCTCCCCGAGCAGCTGCCCTTGGTGGAATCCTCCAGGCAGCGAGTTAACTCGGCCTCTGCTCCAAGTGCTGAAACTGTACCTCATCTCCCGAAGGTCATTGAAATGCCTGGAGCTAGAGTCTGCCCTGATCTGGAGCTCTTCTGTGATGCAGATGCTACCTTAAGAGAACCTTCTTTCTGAAAAATAAATTTAATAAAAGAGAGAGATGGGGCAGGGGCTTGGATTCTGTTATGCTGGGCCACTGCACTGGTCTGTGTGCCTGCAACCCTGGTGCTCTGGGAAGCTGAACAGGAGGGCCGTAAGTTTGAGACCTGCCTGGGCAATTTAGGGAGGCCCTTTCACAAGATTAAAAAAAATTAAAAAGATGGCTGGGCGAGTGGCTCAGTGGGAAGGCTCTGGGTTCTGTCCTCAGGATTGCTCCCCCAGCCCCTAAACTGGCTGAACTTCAGTTCTCTTGAAAACCAAGTTTGTCGCTTCCCACACAGCAGCATGGGGTGGCACCAAGGGGTAGCCTGGCCTTCACGGGTCCTGCCCCCGTCCCCGGTGGGCACTTCCCTTGGGAATATCACACCAAAGTCTGAAGTAGGCGGTTTTCTGTCCGCAGGAATGCGGTGCTTCTTCCTAATGAGATGTTAGTGGCTCCGATCTGGGCCAGAGGACCCAGGGAGGCTGGGCAGGGAAGGGCTTGCTGGGACGGAATTCCTCAGCTGTATCCAGAGGATGAGCCCTGCTTGGAGCCAGTTAGGAAAGGGGAGGGGATCCCAGGAAAGCATTAAGGAGCAGCAGAAATGGACAATGTCCAGGCAGGAGCAGGACTCAGGGTGAGGGCTGGTGTGAGACCCTGTCTGTATCGAGTAACAGGATCTTACTAGAGCCAATGGGCATCACCAAGACACTGCACAGGATAATGACGTGGGCTGGGTTCTGTGTGAGCCGCTCCTGAGGCCTGGATCTCTTGGGACAGGCACCCTGCTGGTGTCTGCAAACTGAGCTGAGCTGCGCTGGGCTGCAGGGCTGATTAGCCTGACCTCCGGGATCTGCCTCAGGTGGCACGAAAGCCCACGGAACCCAGGATGACAGATTTGCATCCTCACAGTCAGAAGAACAAATTACACTTCGCATCCAGGTAAGTCATGCAGGATTCAGCCAAGGTTCGGGCACCGCCGTGGAGACAGCTGAGCAACAAGGCCCTCCCATTGCATCATTTCATGGAGCAGTGACGTGGCTGTCCTGGCTACAAGGCCAGCTTTTCCTCCCAACGCTGGGGACAGAACCTTGGGCCTCCTGTGTACCAGGCAAGCGCTCTACCATCGAGCTACACCCCAGCCCCAGTAATTCGTTTTAAACATGTAAAGCAGAAAAGATATTTCAAAGATGGTGTCAGCACAGGGACCTATTAGCAGGTGAGCCCAGGAAGGGGCTGGGAGCTAGAGAGAGCTCCTGGGGTGATGCAGGGGAGCAGGAGGCCTTTCAGACTCGAGGGAAGTGGGAGACAGCACACGCGGCCAGAGACAGGACTTTGGGGCAGAGTGCTGACCCAGAATATTCTCATTGCATGGAAACGTAAGGATTCACTTTTATATATATATCCTTCTCATTAAAAAAAAAAAGGTCACAAAGCCTGTCACCCCCTTTGGTCACCACCCCACATCCAGATTCTCACCACCTTCCCCAGAAAAAACTACCATGGGACGGTTTGGAGTGCACCCCACACACCTATTGTCAGAATTAAAGATACACATAGAGTACGATTTTGTTTAAAAAACACGTAAAAAACATTATGTACGTCACTATCCTGTGCATAATGCTCTCTAGCTCTTCTCACCAATGCACAGAACTCGCTCTTTAAAACCTTGATGGTGCGGCCACATCACAATCTACTCAGACATTTCTCCGCTGCGGGAGTCGGCGGGGGGGGGGGGGGTCAGGCATTTAATATGTCATTGCACTGAGCCGGGGTGGCAGGGCTGTTCTCAGCCAGGCGCAGGGGCACTGTTAAACGTAAATCTTAGTGGATAAATCTAGCGGTGCTTGAGGAAATATTTTCTGTCCCTCGCAAACCCCCAAAGCTGTCACACTGGAGTGTAAAATGCTATCTTAAGATCTCGGTTCCGTGATTACAGCCTTGGTCAGCACATCTCCCTTCTCTGTGACCATCTTATTCACGGTGCTGCATAGTATTTATTGTTCTCCACCTAAAAACACCAATGTGAACACCTTGCAAGCAGAAACCATTTCTTTATCATTTCATCCTTTCTTTTCAGAGAGACTGAAAAAGTTGCAAGTTTGCTAAGTCTGTTTCCTTATCTATAAAATGGTAAATGTATCAGTGAGATGTGAGAATTAAAGGACTATATAGGTAAAGCATTAGCACGGTGCTAAGCACAACATCAATTCTGTTAATATTAAATTAGGCAGAATTCAGAACACAGCCACGAAATGCTGTTTGAAGCTGAATTCGGAGGTCCGAAGAACAGACCAGCTGTGCCGGGCGAGAACTCCAGCCTTGAGCTACACCCCGGCTGGACAAAGGTTTTAAAAAGACGGTTGTTCTAGGTAAGAACACCCAGCCACGCCTGAAATCGTTCAGTATTTTTCTAAGTCCACTCTTTAAGACAGAGGATGAAAAATTAATTGTTTTAGGAAGTGTTACAAGTCAGTTTCTTTGTGGGTTTTTCTAGGTTTTTTTTTTCCATTTGTCTTCCATTGCTCTTCTCATAACCCTTAAGAGCGCTGTTTTCTGCGGGTGGTGGTGGTGGTAACGGGCACTGAGCCCGGGGCCCTCCACCACTGAGCAACACCCAAATCTCCTCCCTCCCTTCTTTTCTCTTTCTTTCTTTCTTTCTTTCTTTCTTTCATTCATTCATTCGTTATTCTTTAAAATTTTGAAACAAGGTCTTGCTAAGTTGCCCAGACCAGCTTCCAACTTGCAGTTCACTTACTTCAGCCTCCTACATAGCTGGGAATACAATTTGCCTGGGTTGGTTTTTCACTTTTTAAAGGGAGGAGGAGGCAGAACCTTGAAGAGATAGGGGAGGGGTGGCTAGGTCTTGGGGGGACCTAGCTGGGGGGATTAATGCAAGTCCCTGGGCTAGGTTTGCTCCTGCAAGAACAGGTCCCTCCGGAAGTCCTCTTCTCCACCACCTGCTGTGGCAGGGCAGACACCTCCAGACTGGAGCTAAAGTAAACTCTTTTCTTTATAAAGCATCCAGCCTCAGATACTTTGTTATAGCCATGGCAAACTAAGAGAAACATAAAGCACAGATATAAGAATATCCACCCTTGTCAGTGTGCTCAGTTCTGTGGGCCTCAGGAGATCACACACCACCACAATGAAGATTTAGAAGAGCTCCAGCGCCCCTAAAACTCCCTAATACTAACAGTCACCCCTTCCTATCTCAGCTCCGAACAACCACTGATCTCTACTTCCATCTCTACATTTTATCTTCTTTAAAATGTCAGTGAAGTCATAAGATGTGTAGCTTTGTGGAGCTGGCTCCTCACTCTTAACAAACCTGAGTGTGTTTCCTCCACACCCGTGTGTCTGGTTCATTCCTCCCCGCCTCACTGCACGTCTCGATAAACCACGACGTGTGTATCCCGCCACCTGCTGAAGGCAGTTGGTCCTCCCGGGTTTGTTGAGGATTATGAATACAGCCCCTTCAAGCCCTTGCAATGGGTTGCTGTGGAGCCGTGAAGTTCATTGCTCTGGGAAATGTGGAGGACTGTGATCTCGGAATATGTGAGCATGTTATGAGTGGGGTCTGCCGACTTCCACCGTGTTTTATCTGCTCACCAGCCATCTGCGCGCTGGGGTTTAAGTAATTCTGACCAACACGGACCCGACCATAGAGCCCCTTTCCCCGCAGAGGAAAGCATCTCCCATTCTTCCCTTTGCATCTGACATCTTCCTTTGGGCCACTGAGAACCCTGCCTTCTTCCGGGTGGCCTGTCTGTCACCTCCTCCCCCGGACAGTGAGGCTCTGGGGGGCCCGCTGCTGCTCCCCACTTCCACAGGTTGTTGCTGATATCCTTCACCCCGCTGAGATGTTCTCCTTTCATTGTTGAAAATACACGAACCCCTCTGTAGAATGCTACCCCAGGTCTGCAAAAAAGACGTCCAGGCTGGCTGCTGGTCACTGGGGAGCCCAACTGCACCGCTCGGCGCCACCTGTTGGGCCCCAGCTGTTGAGCAGAGGCCCAGCAGCTGCTGAGGGGAGCTGAGCGGGTCTCACCCTTCTCACCTTCCAAACCGTGCTAAGCACCCAGAAAGTGCATGAACTAACAAGTGACACGAATTCCCATTATTTGGGGTTACCTGGCGGTCATTCAGGCAAGTCTGGGACAGTTGTTGGGGCTGTTCGAGTCTCTGCCTCTAACTTTTTGCACGTCTGCATATTCACTATTTGTGCTTCGGCGAAAACCAGCGCATCAGCGGGCTCCGGGCAGCACAGCCAGCTTGCCCGTCCACCCAGGCGCAGGTTCGTTCTTCTTGAGCAGCAAGCTGCCCCGCGCCCCGCCAGCCTGGATCCCCGCCAGCCCCGCGAGGCTGCGCCGTGCAACGTGGAGCAGCTGATGCAACGCGCGGGCCGGGCCGGGCCGGGCGGGCTGGCGCGGGTTTCCTGTACTGGCCGGCCGCGATGGTTCTCCCCGCGGTGGGGACCAGCGGGGACGTGAGACCGACGGTCCCCCACCGCGTCGCCCCGGCCGCATCGACAGGATCCGCGGAAGACAATGGGCTGCGTGGCAGCTCCCACGCGGGACCCTCCCGCTGCCCGGGCGGCGGGGCCCCAGCAGCGCCTCCGCCCACCCCGGTCTGGACCTGGCCGCGCACTCACCCGGCCGGTGGAGAAGCGCCGGAGCGCCGAGCCGCCCCGCAGCAGCATGCCGGACAGCAGGCAGCGGGCAGCGGGCAGCGGGCAGCAGGCAGCGGGTGTTAGCTGCGAGGCTCCGCGTGGGCGCGGCCCGCTGGATGCAGGCTCCGCAGACCCCGCCCACGGCAGTAGACCCCGCCCACCACAAACAGATCCCGCCCACCGGGCAACGGTCCAGCCCCCTCGATTGGCGGGCACAGCGCCATCCACTGACAGGATCCGCCCCTTAGATTGACAGGCCCCGCCCCCTCGGCTGGCGGCCAATCCCGTGCGAGTGGGCGGGGCGCGCCTGTCCCGGGCTGGGCTGCCGGAAGCCGCCCGCTTTCCAGCTGGGGGCCTGAGCCCGCAGCTGCCTGGATCCTGCGTCGGCTCCCGGGGAATCTTCCGGGTTTTGTTTTTAATTAGTCCACGTGTGCAGTACACAGTGATTGCATTCCTCGTGGGGAGCTGTGAACGCTCGTAACACATTTTCATTCTTTGTTAGGTCCCCGCCCCTCCTCCCTCCCTCCGCTCTGGGTCTCCCTTCCAAGTGCCAAGGTCCATCTCCCGGTTACTCAGAGCCTCTGAGTAACGCAGGCGGGATCGAAAAACACGGTGAAAGTCTGCATTTCTCAAAAACATGCAAACAGTAGAAAACGCAGGTCATGAAAACCCCCTCAAACTCCCTTTCATTTCTGAGGGAAATTCGTGGCAATGTGTCTTTTACTACAATAAAATTTTAAAATTTAAATATTGACTGTATACGTGGATCATTCCTCACTCACAGATGGGCACTGTGCATGGTCACTCTGACCCCCGAGACACATCCAAAACCCAACGAACGGAGAAGGCCACGGGCAGGGCCGTCTGCATAGATTATGAAGGAGGATGGCGTCTTCGCTAGGTGCCCCCTCCAGCGGGATTCGGTGCGGCCCACCGGGCGGAGCGAGGCGGGTCCCCAGGAGACGCCAGAGGTGGTGCTTCTGCTTGGACGCAACGCCCAGACGAGCTGCAGCTGCGCCCTCTGCAGCCTGACACTTAACTTCTCTCCGCTCGGTTGCAGAGTGCTTGTTCTCGCGCAGGGCTCCTCAGAAAAACTTGGCACTTACCATCACCTTGGCAGGACCAGTTTTCCCTTTTCTTCAAGGAACTACACAAACGCTGCGCTGCCTCCCGGAGGCCGTTTTATTTACTGTTGCTTTGCTAGTTTTGTTGCACTGCTTAACGTCCGTAGTCCCCAGAAGCAATCTATCACTGCTTTAGGTGGAGAGGAGTTTTTGTCTGAGATTTCCTACGGATGTCCCAACCGCCTTCTCACTGGAGTTTGCGCATCTGTTATCTTCTCTATCGGAAGCTGCTTGCGGGCCGAATTTATGACTGATTTATCAGAATTTACGGTCTCTAGCACTAAGCAAAGGTTAATGAAGACAACTCGCTGAAAGACAGTAAGTAAATGTGGTTAAGAGGGTAAGAAGGAGGAAAACAATCCTTAGAGTCTGGAGAATTACAGTGAACATTCAGGGTGGAGATCTGGGAACTATCTTTTGCAAAATTCAATGCCTTTTTCCTAACTGCATTTTGTGACTTGCCTTTTTCAAACTTTCAAATTTTGATGCTCACTTTATTTCTTCTGGCCTGTGTATCCTAGGAAAGGGTGAACACTTGTGCTTTCCTCTGCGGGAAGCAACAGAATTATATATTGCCACTCCCAAATTTAGAAACTAGAGTTCATGTTCACCACAAAATAGTGCTTTCTATGTGTGTTTTTGATCCCTCTGCAAGAACCCAAAATGTAGCTCCACTGATAATTAGAGGCTGAGAATTAAAGAATTTGAAAATCGAAAATTTCTTCAAAAACAAGGATGAAGTAATGTCATTTTTAGAAACAAAGCTTGACACAGTTTGTCCTCCCTAGATACAAAATAAAGGGAAAATTAAATAGTATCCTGCTAGCAAGATTTAAACTTAAACATGCCAGCAAGACTTTAATTATAAATGCTTTAATTAAAAGATTGTCAGGTTGCTTAAAAACAAAACTACAAAGATTTTAAAATAATGATTAAAAAGTCTATTCCAAACCACCCAAACACTAAGGTGTCAGCCCAAAAAATAAATAAGTAAATAAATAAATAAACCTTCTGAATTTGTGTAGACTGTAGTTAATAATATAACTTCAATTTCTTTTCTTTTTTGAGACAGGTTCTTGCTATGTGGTCCAGTCTGGTCCTGACCTCACTATGTAGTCCTGGTTGACCTCAGACTTGTGGTGATTTTCTTGCCCCATCCTCATGAGTGCTGGAATTACAGGTATGCGCCACCATACCTGGTAGATAACCTCAAATTCTATAAAGCAAATGCTGTCATAATTTTAAGGAAAAATTGGTAAAGTTGCACTCATACCTAAAGACTTTAACATATCATTTTCTTTCTTTCTTTTTTTTTTTTTTTTTTGTCTTTTTCCTTTTTATCGGTACCGGTGATCGAACTCACAACTGCCTGCTTGCAAGGCAGGCGCTTATGCTGCTGAGCTAAATCCCCAGCCCCCATATCATTTTCAAGAAGTGAAAAAATGATATAAGCAGAACAAATCAGGAATAATCTATATTTACATGGAATAATTAATGTACCTGATGTAATTAACAAATATAGGCACATCCATGTTCTCTATAGTGATATTCTATCTCTACTTGTGTGTGTGTGTGTGTGTGTGTGTGTGTGTGTGTGTGTGAGTTGTCGTGGATCAAACCCAGGACTTTGCACACACTGCACAAGTGCTCCACCACTGAGCTACACTCACACACACTCAAATACAATCTGTTTTCAGAAGTGGCCGTCTGCGAGGCTTCAAAGAATTTAAATCACAGCATATGGCCCCGACCACAACAGAATTAAGCTAGAAAAGCGTACACAAAGATGACTGCTGTACGTACCTCTCCTTTGGGAGTGACTAAGTCCCTGTCTGGATAAGGACGGGGCCCTGGAAGGGGAGCAGTCTGCCTTTGCGGGGTTGCTGTATGGGGAGCGCTGCATCGGTGGACAGGTCCGAGGCGTATTTGCTGAGGGGAAGAATGAGAGAGGAAGCAATTCCTGTCTAGAGAAGAGATGCAAAGTGAGAGCACATTGTGTTCAGTGTTCACTTGGGATGAGGCTGACTTGCTAAGACTTCTTGAGAAAAAGTTGTAAATGGTGTGGACGAAATGGAATGTTCTGGAAAATACGAGGCTGAAACAAAAATGTAGATCAGTGAGAGGTGGTCAGTGACCACGTTCTTGCTCGCCTGGACTTTCCACATGCAGACCGTCTTAGTGAGCGTCTTAGTAAGACTTTTGTCCCAAAATAAATTGCTGGGGATGTGGCTGTGTGGTCCAGTGGGCTTGACCTGAACTGTGGGTCTTATCTGTATTATTTCTCCTTATATGTCACCTCCATTCAATATGTCATCAAGACTGACAACTTCGCAGGTGGCTATGTGAAGTGTTCTCTATGTTCTCAATTTTTCAATGTTTTTGTTTTTGTTTTGTTTTTTGAGACAGGATCTCGCCATGTAGGGCAGGATGGCCTTAAAACTCATGGTGATCCTCCTGCCTCAGCCTCCCGAGTGCTGGGATTACAGGGTACACCACCACACCCGATCTTTGAATGTATTCTTAAACTTTGAATTATGACTTAATCCGCTGATTAAGAAGATGCTGTAATCCTTCATCATGACACATCAACTTGAACAGATTAAGAAACTCACAGGACCTTCGCAAACCGTACTTTGGGGTGTCTCTACGGATGGCTGGCATGTAGGCCAGCGAACTGAGGGGTGAGACCAGCCCTGGAGGTGGGCGGCACGGTCAACAGGCTTTCTTTCGTCTGGACGGAGTAAAAAGGGGATCAAAGCGGGAAGAGTTCCAGCCTGGCCCCCTCATTTTCACGCCGGTCTCCCAGCAGCTGCTACACCTCCAGCTCTGCGGTGTGCACACCACCACGTGAACACTCTCACCTCTGGTCCTGAAAGTTACCTAACACACCCCCGCGGGTAATTGCGTATTTTCAGTTGCTTGTGCATCTTGAGGGAACCCTGATACAGTTCAGAATAATATAAGTTAATCTGCTGCATGTACATGCTGTATTTCCTGTCTTTTACTAAGTAATAAGTTTTATGAAACTGTGAGATATTTAAATTCATGAATCTGATTTACAGCGGTACCTTGGCTCATGAATTTAATTCCACGATTTTGGAAAAGATGGCCACTTTCGTGTCCATGCGAGAAAGATGGCCGAGGTCGTGTTTGTTACCAATATAGAGTCTGCAAACAAAATAAAAATTTTGCCAAACACTTCTGTTTGTGAACCAAATTATTAGCAAACAAAAGTTTCATGAACTGAGGTGTCACTGTATGTCACTTGACATTATGATCCCATTTCCCTGACAATGACTCAAGTTCACCCTTCCTTATTGGTTGGTGGTACCCCATCATGTATAAACATCTCTTCTGCCTTATCCAGTCATCCACTGGCGCACACAGGCCGCGTCCAAGATTCAGCTGTTGTGAACTGTGCCGCTATAAACAGGGTGACTATGGGTCACTGTAACGTCTTTAAGTCTTCTGGGAAGATCCCTAGAAGGGGAATAGCTGGGTCAAATGGAATTTCTTCTCCTTCCAGCTCCAGATCATAATTCTTTTTTTCCCCCAACTCCATTTTAATGAATGGAATTTCTTGTTTTGGTTTCTTGAAGAATCTTCATATTGATTTCCATGACGGTTATGCCAGCTTACGTTCCAGTCAGCAATGAAAAAGGTTTTCTGAAGCCCCCAGCCCCTATTGTCACCTTTCTTGACGATGCCCATTCCTTCTGGAGCCAGGTAGAATCTCAGCCTTGCTTTAATTTGCATGTCTGCAAGGGCAAGAGTTGCTGATATTAACTGGTGTACAGGAACGCTATTGATCTTCACGTGCTGACTTTGCATCCTGTTACCCTTCTGGATCTGGTCATTGTTCCAGGAGGCTTTTGGTGGATTTTGGGGGTTTTCTCTGTAGAGGATGATGTCATCTGCAAGTGATGATAATCTGAGTTCTTACTTTCCTGCACGTATTCCTTTTATTCGTTTCTCTTCCCTGATCGCTTTGACTAATGTTTTGGGATTTTGCACAGCGGTGGGGACAGCAATCTCCTTTCCTTGTTCCTGATTCTAGAAGGAAAGCTTTTAGCTTCACTCCATTTATTGTGACGTTGGGCATTGGTGTGTCATATGTGGCTTTTTATCAGATTGAGAAACACCCGTTTTGTCAGGTTTTTTTTTTTTAAAGAATGAATGGTTGTTGGGTTTTGTCAAGGCTTTCTCTGTGTCAGCTGACACCACTGTGTGATCTTTGTCCTTGCTTCCGTTTATGTGATGTTCTGTATTTACTGATCTGCACATGTTGCAAGGTCCTCGCATCCTGGGATGAATCCTCTTGGTCAGGATGTAAGAGCTTCTTGATGATTTGTTGCATCCTGTTTGCCAGTTTCTTGTTCAGGATTTTGCACCAATGGTTATTAAAGACATTGGCCTATAGCTCTCTTTTTTGGTTGAGTCCTTTTCTGGTTTTAAAATTGGGATAATACTAGTTTCCAGGAACGAATTTGGGAGTACTCCTTCCCTTTTCTTTAAACAGTTGAGGACAGTTTGCTTATATCTTGCACAAAGTTCTTGTGAAATTCGCCAGTGAACCCATCCGGACCCGGCCTTTCCTTAGTTGTTAGTTTTTATTATTATTATTAGGAATAGTGTTATTTCTTCAACCTCATTGAGCAGCATTGGATTAGTCAGAGATTTATGGCTTCATTTTTGGTAGTTTATGTGTACCTAGGAATCTATCCATATCTTCTGAATTCTGTTTTATTAGGATGCAGATTCTCAAGGTAGTAACTAGTAATCTGGGTCTCAGCAGTCTGTTGTGATTTCACCATTTTCATTCCTTTTTTTTTTTTTTTTTTTGTCTTTTTCCTTTTTATTGGTACCAGGGATCGAACTCATGACTGCCTACTTTCAAGGCAGGCGCTTATGCCGCTGAGCTAAATCCCCAGCCCCCACACCATTTTCATTTCTAATTGTACTGATTTAGGTCTTTTCTTTCCTTGTGTTTGTTTGTTTGTTTGTTTGTTAGTTTTTTGAGAAAAGGGTCTCGAATTCACTGTGTAGTCCAGGCTGGCCTTGAACTCACAGCCATGCTCCTGCAAGTCTCGGTTTTCTGCATCTAGCTGTGAGGCCTGGCGGTCTGTGTGGTGCCCATTCTCTCTTACCCCAGGCTGAAGCAACATCCAAACCAAGACACACCCATGTCGTGGTAGTAACAGGGAACACAATCAGAGCTCAGATCTGGGTGTGGGCGGCCGGGCAAGGGTTCCAACACTTAATGCCCAGGTGCTTTCAGATCCAGCTAATTCTTGAATGCAAGTGAGACCAGATCTAGTTTCTCACCCAATTAGAGATTAAGAGAAAGATTTTGAGGTAGGGAAATTGAGGCGGATTATCCAGGTGTAATCACTAAGGTCCTTAAAAAAGGCAGGAGCATCAGTCAGCAGTGGAGGTGGTGACTGTGGCAAGTAATTCCACAGTGGTGACTGTGACTGAGTAATTCCTGAAAGCTGGAAGGACAAGGACTTGGATTCTTTCTCAGAATGTCTGGGGAGCCTCAGCCCTACCAGTACCTTGACTAATACTTAGCTCCATGAGACTGGGTTTCATGATCTGAGCTCCAGAGCTGAAAGATGACATGTGTGGTTTATCTTATTTATTTTTGAGCCAGAGTCTCGCTCTATAATTCAGGCCTTGAATTCACTATGCAGCCCAGCTGGCTTTAAACTTGCAGCAATCCTCCTGCCTCAGTCTCTTAAGTGCTGGAATTACAGGCATGCACCATCACGTCTGGCTATGTGTGGTTACTTTAAGCTACTAACTTTGAGACAATTTGTTACAGCAGCAATAAGAAACTATTCCTATCACAGTGGGCATATGCTTATGTCAGCGTGGTAAATACTAAGGTGCCTAGGGCTGGAACACTCTATCCAGTCTGAGATTCCAGATTGTCCATTGATCTGTGTGATCCCACAATCATTGGTCACCCACCAGCTCAGGAATCCAAAGGTCCCTTAAATCAAAGAGCACTTTGGAAGAAGGCTTGTATTATATTCTCTGAGGTACAAACTCCATGCCCAAGAAATAGGAATCCACGGAAGCTTTTGTAGTGTGTGTGACCTGATCAAATAGGTTTGAGAGGATGTGGCCTCTAAGGAACGTGGACAATGGAGAAAGGGTCTGTCACACAGCAACTGTCACATGACAGATTATTTTGTAAACATAGTAATGCCTCGGTTCACAAACGCTTCTGTTCCTGAACAATTTGGCTCACAAATAGAACTCTGCTTTGAAGGACAAACATGATGATGGTTCTCTTCCCCGGAATCATAGACTGAATGGAGTTTGAGAATTGAGGTAGCATTGTAAACACAGGAATCCTATTCACAAGGATGTGCAGGACTGACGGGTCATTACGTAAAATGTCTCGGGTTTTACCATAGATTTTCAGCTGTGGGAAGGATGCCTTCATGTATATTTTAACACAAGCACTTAAGTCCTTGGTTATTTATTGTGTATAACACACAGTATTTTAGTTTGGAAAAGACTGGTGGTTATGCTATATAGCTACTTAAACAACTGTAGATGAAACTTATTTTCTGTTTTTGCAGTGCTAGGAGTTGAACCCAGAGTCTTATGCGTGCTAAACAAGCAGTCTACCACTGAGTTACACCTCATCAACTTTTTTACAAAAGCGACTGTCTATAAATTCATTATAGCAAACACTTCTACAGTATGTGATAGGTATTGTCCTATATATGTCATACGTAAAAACTAATTTAGTTCTTGTAAGAATCCTATGAGATGTTTATTATTTTTATTTCCATTTTAAAGATGAAGAAACTGAGGTGGAGTTTAAATTACTTGGCTTAAAATCACATGGCTAGTAAGCAGCAGAGCCAAGATCTGGATTTCAGCAATTGAGCTGTTAAACTGTGCTCTCAATCATGACATGACAGTGCCTCTTACACTAATTTATTTATACAATGGGATATTTGCAAATTCAAATTGCTTTCACTTATAACTTTTTTATTACAATACCTGCTGAGAATTAATTATGTTAATTAGTGCTAATGTGAAGAAAACCAGCAAAGCCAAACTTAGCCTGATAAGAAAATAAAAATCACCACATATTAAGCACTAATAATGTTATTATTTTTAAGTCCCCCCCCTTCCTTTCCTTCTAAAATGACTTGCCTATAGCTCAGCTCCTTGTTAGGTTGAGACAGGAGGATTACTTGAGCCCACAAGTTTTGAAACCAGCCTGGGCAACATAGCAATACCATATTTTAAAATAAATAAGTAAATAAAATGTCTAGAGGACCAGGTGGGTAAGGATTTATGCTTCTTGCTATATACTTTTTACATCTAGCATGGTAGCTGGTCCCTAGGAGCACTCAATAAATACTTGGTCCACCACAGACGTAATGGTTTCATGTAGTGGTCAGTTTTTCATCCCTGTAACAAACTCCCTGAGACTGGGGGACTCTGTAAGCAGGAGTTTATGCCTGGCTCACAGTTCTGGTCCCAGAGTGAGGATCTGCACATGGTGGCGGCCTCCTTGTTAGGGGAGGAGGCTGCAGCAGGGAGCGTGCGTGTGTGCTCACCGTGCTGCTGCACAGCAAGTCTGGCCTTGAATCTGGAATCCTCTTCCTCGGCCTTCCACGGTGCTGGAACTGCAGACGTGTACCTGCGTGTCAGATTACTCTCTCCTTGTAAAGCCAAGACGATTCACCCATTAGGGCACCACCGTAAAGCCTGTGTCAGTCCGAGTCACTTGCCAAGGACTCACCTCCACCCCACAGTGGGAACTTTTCCTTTCTTCTTTTAGCCCAGTTGGTGGGGAGTGGATTAAGCCCTCGGCCTCCTGCTGGCTCCTTGGCTGAACTACATCCCTACTTACACAAATTTGCCTCTTAATTTCTCACAGTGAGAATCAAATACATGAGGCTTTGGGAGACACACTCAACCCAGATCCAAAGCACACCCAGGCTCCGGGGCACAGCGGTGTTAGCTGGTCAGAGGCTGAGGCTGCGTGTTTAATTCCCAGTTCTGCAAAACACACAGAACAAACCACAGCATCTCACAGCCATGCTCAAGACTGTGCTCGATGCTGATTAGCTTTGGTACTTACAGTGTTGTACAAGTAAACTCTTAATAAGTTTATCTTGTTAAAGATTAAAAAACATTATGTCTTCCCCGGTTAACCAGTATCCTTGTGCAGTGTGATTTGAACTCTCCTCCTCTGCATTTGCAAATGTTTGCACAGAAACGTGTTTGCGTAACTTAGAAATACAAATGTGACCATAAATTTGCATTATTCTGCAACTTCCTCGCATCAGCTTTTCACGCCACGTAGACCTATTTCGTCTAACAGTTCCCTAGTATTTCATGGAATGGATGTATCAAGCTTCACATTATTGTTTTGTGGTGTTTTTGTTTCTTTTTTTTCTGTCATTCCTTTAGATGCTTGCTTAGTTTCCCATTCGGATCTATTATAAATCACATTGCAGAGATGATCCTTGTATGAATACAGGTAAGGACGGACGGAGAATGAAGGGCAACATTATTCCCTCCCTGCTTCTTGAAGCTCCCAAACCCTGCAAGTGTAAGGTAAACCCAGTAGGAAGATTCCCTTTGGGGTATCTGTGAAATATTCCTCCTTCTTTGCAGAGATCTTTTCCTAAAGAACTATTCACCAGGGACGTACAGGAGAGGACAGGAACTCCGATGGTGGTGTCAGGAAAGGGGCTCATGCCTGCACTTCTCCAGGAAGCGGCGTGGACAGTGTCCTCCTGGACACTCATCCTTCCTGCCTCCCACCAGCCTGCCCCTTGAGGTCAGAGGAGGGAACAGTTGTCTTGGGCATTAACAATAGCTGCCAGAGGATGAATGTCGTTCACTTTGGAGCTGGGAGAGAGCAGTGTCAGCCGATCGTAATTCATCTCCTGAATGTGCTCCTTGCTGCTGCTACCGCCAGGGCCATCCTGCGAAGGTCACCAACCACGAGAGGTGGAACTGCGGCTGTCACACTGACGACTCTTCGGGCAACCTTTCCACCATTCTATGACGCATTACCGGACATCAAGGACTTTATTTGTGCAGGCTGGGCATTGCCAGATGAGGCAAAGGGCACTGCACTGTGGGCCATCGAGGGAACTGAGGTGACCCCTTACCTTGAGAAGAGAGCTGCATGAGGTATGCTCTGCTCTGGTGCATTGCTCCGTGCAGCACCACAGGAAAACTTGCTACACCAAAGCAGAGAGGGATTCAACACTTCTTGCAGCTGTGAAGCCAGGGGGAATCCTCTGTGTCTATTGGGACGCAGGTTTAGATCCAGGGAAGTCTCTGTTGTGGCTTGCTAGCCGTGGTCTAGACACAGGACTGTTGCGGGGTTTACTGGGGCTAAGTGAGCTCACACTGATTGCCCCCCCTGCATGTTCCTATGTAGCTCACTCCTGCAAAGCTAACTGCTGCCTTTGCGGAAATGACACGACACATCACACCGTCCAGTCAGGTGTCGCTGCAGGACTGCCACGCACCAGCTTCCTTCCAGGACTTGGCCAGGACATGAAGAGGTTCACTGACGTGGAAAGAGTGCTCATCGAGGAACCCACGTTTCAAGAAACGTTTTCAAATCTACGATGTTGTGCTTGGAGGGACGTGAGTTGCTTGCATCAGTTAACTTTCCAGACCTTTGCAAGATGGCAAACACCAAGAAAGGCAGACCTGACTTTCTGCGACTGGAAGTCGGCAAAGAACAGCTTTCATACCCCTGACTGCAGGACTGACGCCGTGTTGGTGACGCCACCGGTCCAGAGGCACACCCTAATGTAAAGGACGCAGAGGGACGTAAATGGTGCTGAGAGCCTTGAGCAAGGCCTCAATCGCTCACCACGGCTCATGAGAACAATCTGCAAAGCATGTAGATTCATGAGGAAACGTCTGCATGCTTTGGGCTGACAGGGGATCTGATCTTTGATGGGACACTAGTTTATTGTACCACTTCATGACATGCCAAGTGAGTTACACGCATCATTTTCTCTTGACTCAAACTACAAACCAGGACAAGAAGTCCAAAATATGCTGCTCTGGCTCAAGGCACAAGAGACGATGAGCAGTGATACGAACGCCATGTGCCAGCCTATGCTTGACCTCCTACGGGGTGAACCCTGCCAGGACATGTTTACAGCACCTTTGGCCAGCGGGACCCCTTTCACCAGATATTTAACAGGACTGCACCTGGCTACAGGTCTGATGAGTGGGAATGTTGCTCTTTACCTGTTCTTAAGTGTAGGTATTGTTCGAGTCCTGGACCAACCAGACACTTCATCCTCTTGTACCTTATGGTCACCAAAGTATATTTTACAACCTGTACACTGGCATTCTGTACTTACAGTATCATCTGGGCTCTACATTCTCACCAAGGCTATGGACTGGTACTTTCTGAGTTTCCTGCTCAACTGCACAGAAGTGGGATCACCGAGATGAATCGAGACAGTTAACTTCCAGAACCTTGGTACTACGGGAGACGTGAGGATTCATGCCTCCTTAGTGGATCCATCACCACTGCTGTAAGAACATGCTTCAACTGAGGTCTTTGGTGCAACACACTCAGTTGCTGTCTCAACTCAGCTGGCCTTGGATACATGCACGTGCCAGCCCCACGGATCACCCTGAAGGACCTGTACATCAAAATAGCAAGCTCGGGGGCTTTTCATTTCTTGTATATGCAAGTGTCCTGCTTGTAGAGAAACTATCACATGGATAGATGCAGGCTCAGTCACCTAATGATCCAGTTTCCACGTCTGTCTTAAAATAGACATGAGACTGTTAGGTTTTTTGGCACAGTTGAAAGAGAAAGAGACAGACACAGACAGACAGACAGACAGACACACACACACACACACACACACACACACACACACACACACACACACAAGGCTTTATTGTAGGCATGGAAGGGCTGCAGAAGAGTGCAAGTTTCCTGCCTGGACCGCAGCAGTGGTTGGGCTTTTACTAGGTCTGGCAGGGGGCGGCGTCTGGAAGGTGAGCCCGGTGACATAGCAGGGGAGAGCACTGGCTGGGCCCCGGCCTCGAGGATCTGGACCCCGTCATTCCCGTCTTCCGGTTGTTGGAAGGGGGATGACTCCCTTCGAGCACTCCCTGCCTGCTGACTGGGGTGCTGTGATAGGGGCTGATGGCTGTTGAGATGGGGGGTAACACCCACACAGAAGCTGGTGCCGGGGTTGTTGGCCAAGACAAGAAGCTCTGGTGGTGAAAGTTTGTATCCTGAATTGGAGAAATTTCAAAAGAAGTTTAAAGACACAGGGTGCTATCAGTAGAAAAAAAAATTCTGGTGAAAAGGCCTAAAATGGGAGGGTGGTGAGGGGCCAGGAATCTAAAGCGGGTCACTAGGAAGAAAAGAGAGAGGAACTGAGGACTTTTTTTCATATGTTGGCAGCAAGGTCTTAAAGTTTTCTAACCTTATTTTAAACAATACACCATTGTGGGAAATTTCCCAAGTCAAACCAAACCAAACCAAACCAAATCAAAAAGACTCTTTGCCCCGAGGAGCTAAGAAGGTGGAATTTAATCTTTACAGCAGCAGACTGATGGATTTCACACCAGTGGACTGTGACAGGGATAATTCCTCCGAAGCAACCACCTGAATCAGGAAAGAGTTTAGTCTACACAGAATCAGAAGTGGGAGGGACAAAGCAAGTGACCAAACGTTACACAACTGGTTTCATCCTTTGAATCCTATACCGACCACAGGCTGGCCTCGGAACAGTAGAAACACTCCTGTCAGGAACCAGGGGAGGCGGCTCTTACAGCGTGAGCACATGTAAGGGCATTACCGTGATACAGCGATGCTCTGGTGAGAGGGACTTCACTGAGTGAGCTCCAGTCAGCCCGGGTGCCTTAGGTACAGGCGATCACTCTGACTGCAGCTGGGCTGCAGACACTGTCAGGGTCCAATGAATTTAGCACAAACAGCAGAACAGCAACATGGTCAGAGACCTCTAACTGATCATGAAGCACCTTTAAGTTTACCATCTCATGAGTGTGTTTCTACCTGATGACAGGGCCCCAGGGTTCCCTCCTATTTCTATTATAGAGGAGAACCTTTTTCCCTCAGTTTCTCCAGCTTCCTTAGTAGCAAGGGTACTAGGTAACAGGGAGCTGTTTGTAAAAGCAGCTGGTTGTATATAGCTTAACAACTGGGGGTCTATACCCTGAACTCAAATTAGACATTTTTCATGTCCTGAACTTTTATATACTTTCAGAGAGCTCATGCATATTATCCATAAGGGAAACATTTTTACTGCAGGTATACACAGTTAAAATGAAGCAACCCAAGCTGACTATTTATAAAATAAAGAACAAAGGCAACCTGTTCAGTCACCTCCTGGTGTGCTGAGGTTGCCGCCCGCAGAGCAACAGTTAAGACTAAGGTTAACAGAAGATACGGAACCAGGAAACGCGCAGGACAACAATCCTTTAAATCTGTAACTCAATAAATCAAAGTCAGGTGCTCAGAAATACAGTTACATCAATAAAAAAGAGGAAGAAGACAGCTTTTTTGGGGACCTTCCAGTCCTCTGGGGATATAACCCAGAGTCCTGTAGCCAGCACTGGAATGAATGAGGAAAGAGGAATCAAGCTTCGTCCAGGGCAGCGGAGCACACAAGCAGTCAGCACAGGCGCTCCCATGCACGTTGGCCCGTCAGTCCTCAGCGCGTTGAGCTGCCAGCCTCCAGGGCGGCAGAAGCAGGGCTCTGGGTGCGCTGTCTCTTCAGGGCGGTCCTTGCGGATCTGCCCAGCAGTTGTTAGGGTGAGCTCCTTTGATCTTTTGTCCTTTGCCCGATCGAGGGCCGGGGCTGACCAATTTTGAGGAGGAGACTCGGCCACTTTTGTGGTAACAGCAGCACAGCCAGCCCTGTGTGGTCCGTCTTTAACAGAGTTACTCTCATCTGTGAACAGAGGCTTCACCTGGATGTCAGGGCGACTGGTGGAGCAACGGCAGGCAGTCGTGGTCAGGCTGTTCGCGCTCTGTGGGCTAACAGGTGGTTGGATTTAAAGTATTTAATGGCTTGAAGGTGAACTGAGGATTCCCAACAAGCAATCCTTGGTACTGAGTGATGCGGGTTACAAGCCGCCAATGCCTAAGACTATCGAGTTCAAAGATGGCACGTGGCCCTCGAACAGTTAAGTTCTGTCCCACAGTCAGTCTGTCTGCCTCTTTATCCAGAAGGGCAGTTGCTGTAAGTGCCCACAAACAGGGAGGCCAAACTTTAGATACTGAACCCAGTTCTTAGACAAGTAGATGACCGGTCTCTTTTAGGGACCCTCTTTTTGGGCCCCTGAGGCAACATGCGGTCCAGGTTGAAGGAGTGAGCCACATTTGGAATACCTGCAGCTGGAGCTGGGATCAGGGATCAGGGCTCTTTGAGTATTCTGGAACAGTCCAGGTTTTCCAAAATCCAATTTATTGTGTCTCTTTTAATTTTGGGGTTTTCCAGTGTGCCACGAAGTGGTGCGGCCTTTTCAGCACAAGCTGGCATCCATCCGAACTTGGCAGAAACCAGGTGACCCTGAAAACTCTGAGTTTCCCCTTGTAGTTAGACCAGGGGATGGAACACATGCCAAGTGTCGAAGTCCCTTTCTAAATCAAATCCTAGATGTCTAATTTATTACGGCATTGTTTTATATGTCTTGTCATTATACTTTTCTGTTGGATGTTCAAGACCAACTTAAATGGAGACCTGTACTGATACAAATTAACCTCTTGCTATCTGTCAAGGTCAGTTCAGTCTCCTTGGGATCTGCCTTGGAACCGTGAGAGCCTCTCAGTTCTTGGCAGTGTCAGCCATCAGGATGAGTCACGGCCATGGCTTGACCAAGCGGTTTCCTGTGAAACTCGGGAGGTTCTCTTTCTCCTAGTGACTCTCTTGGGCACACTATACTTCCCTGGTGGCCTCATTATCTCCTGGATCAGAAAACCAGGGACTCACAGGGGACAGGATGTTGCAGAAAAGGTTCCCTCATATCCTGGGTTTTGAGGGCTAGAGCCAAAAATATTAGTTATCTCCTTTGCCCGGTTACTTTTCTAGATTTGGTTTCTAAACCTCAGTTGTTGAACAGCCAGAAGAAAACAGGGATAGCATCCCAGAGTAACAAAGCAGTAAGCTTGATTATCACCTTCTCTCAATATTTAGCACCTTAGAACGTAAAACAGAACCATTGTTTTATAACCATGGATGTCCTAGTATTTAAATCTGTGTAGAATGCTAACAGTTACATAGTTTATATAGAAAATTAAAATCAAAACCATACATAACATTGTAGATTATGGCATTTTAAAAACATGTAAATGTTTATCTTAGTATTGAACAGAGTAACACACAGAATGTACATGACATAAATTAACATTTGACTGGTGACCTCACACTGGTTTGATCTGAACCTCCTATCACAAATAGCAGGAGCACAAGAGAAAGGCGGATGTCTCAAACTGAAAGAAGGTGTCTGTCACAATGAACAATTCCAGGGTTACATTTTAGAAGACTTGCACATTTGAAGGCATGAATACATTTAATATACCATAAGATTAACAATTGTTTGGGCCATATAAAAATCTTTTACAATTTAGCTTTGTACTAAAAGCATCTTTTATGGGAAATCTTATTATATTGTTTCTAGGAAATTTAAATTTTGAGGACCAATGTAACACAGCGTAATCACAACATTTAGCATAGTATTTGTGAACAATGAGACTTCTCATGATACATAAAAAACATGCATTTTAAATGTATATAACCAATTATAGCACCATAATTAAAGGACAACACTTTCATCATAAAGAATTTTTATATCAAAATTATATATTTTTATGTATAGGCTTTTAAATATATTTTTCTGTATTATAACCTTTTACAATTAATTTTGATTGTGGCCATTTGGATTTTAAAATATCCCCTTTTTCCCCCTCAGATAGTTTAACTTGACTGGCTGACAACAGACTTCTGGGTAGCCCTGAATCAGTGGTTTGTTTTAAAACAACAGCACAGAAAAGAGCAAGTTAATTCTATAAATTTAAAACTTTGTACAAGAAATGCTTCATGCACACCAGCTCAAACTGAAAACCAAAAGCGTATTTACCAATTAGTTAAAATTTGTAAACAAAGGAAAAACATGTCGCATTATGCCTGAAGTTAGATTACAAGATTCCCTGTGATGGGAAGGCGGAGAAGAGAGCTGGAGTCCAATAGAGACAGACTGAACGTGGGAAAGTCGGCTCTTGCCGAGGGTCAGAAACCTCTTTATATCAATATTGCCGACATAGGTTTGGAATCCCTGTGTGGCTCTTTGGGCGTAGTGGAAACGACTGTGGGTGAAGAATGGCGAAATGTGGGGTGAAAGGATACCATGCACTGTGGGCTGAGTTGTGGGTAATGTTCAAGTAACCGTAATTATCATGATTTGTCCAGAAAGCGGCCCACAGTTTCACACCTATGGACTCTGAGCCCAGCAGGCACAGTAGTAGGGGACTCATCACAGATACTCGAGGACAGCCATGTACTGTGTTTAATAGTTTTGAGAGGTAGGCTACTGCTTGGAAGGACCCTTTTTGTGTGCTAAATGCTAACAGAGCACTACGATCTTGAGAGGCAGTGTATAAGATAAAGGGTTGAGTTGGGTTTGGGAGCCTGAGTGCTGGGGCCTTTACAAGGGCCTCTTTTAGGTTGTAAAGTGAGACATGCATGAGGTTAGTGGGGTTGAAAGGTTCTGATTGGGAGCCTTTGGAGGCCCTGTAAAGAGGCTGGATTAGTGTAGCAAACTTAGGGATCCAGGGTGAAAGAAGTTTGCTACCCCAGGAAGATAAAACTTGTTCTTTTGTAGTTGGTACCTGCAGGACAGCTCTGCAATCAGGTTATGGAGTGGGCAGTGGGTGTAAAGGTGAGCCCTAAATATTTGCCTTTTTGGTGAAGCTGTTTTTGCTTTGATGGGGGACATTCTGCATCCGTGACCTGAAAGTCAAGAAGGGAAGCCATGTTATATGGCTAGCACATAAGATGGGGAACAGAAACTCATCCCCATATTGGAAGAGTGCTGGCTTTAAGATTGAGAGCTGTGAGGTCTGCAGCGAGGGCTTGGCTGAAAAAGTGAGGACTGTCCCTGAATCCTGCAGTAGGACTGTCCACGTGTGCTGTGTAGATCACAGGGTGCCTGGATCTGTCCGTGTGAAAGTGAAGACATCTTGGCAGTATGGTTGTGAAGGAATAGTGAAAAATGCATCTTTAAGGTCCAACAGAGAAAACTAGGAGGTGGACAGGGGACTATGAGAGTACAGTAGAAGGGTACTGGTACCAGTGGGTGAACTGGCATCACAGCATCATTAATGGCTCTGAGACCCTGAACTAAGTGGACCATTGTGAACCACTCGATTTGAGCACAGGCAGTAGAGTTGTAAGGTGGGTGGGTGACTTTAAGGAAGCCACTGGTTAACAAGCGATTGATCATGCATGGGTGGCACAAGTAGGGTTGGAGACATCCCAGACTGTGGGACCAGTGACAGAGGAGGGAAGCTGAGGGGTGAAGGAAGGGGTGTAGAATGGTTTGGTTTGAAGTATCACAGCCTCGGGGAGGGAGAAAGTATATGAAAAATTGAGTCTTTGAAGAAGGTCTCTACCTAAGAGGGTACAGGGCAGGCTGGGGTAACAAGAAAATTATGAGTGAAGAAATGGGTTTGGAACCTCCAAGGGATGGGCCCTGTCTGGAGGGGCTGTGTAGGTTGGTAGTCAACCCCCATAATGTAGACTGTGGATCCAGCACACAGGCTTGAAAACTCAGGAAAAACACTATAGGTGGCCGTCAAAAGAAAAGTGTTTTACCTGAGATATCCAGTGAGACTCAGGGCTCTGAGAGATACCTCGGTGGGGGCCATGGGCCCCAAGCCCCATCAATCGTCTTCACCAAAGAGACCAAATAGATCAGTTAGCAGTGACTACAGAGATGGTGATGGCGATGGCAATGTGATCTTTATTTGTCCCCATGTAGGGAGGGGATTTAAATTTGGTCGCTGTGAGCAGCGGGAATTTCTTAGCTGTAATCTGGCCATAGCTGCAACAGGAATAGGCTCATTATCCTCAGCCTCTAGCTGGTTTTGAGCTCGCTTCGGAGGATACGGTTCCTGGGGGAGTTGTTTCCGGGACTGGCGAACAGGGCCTCGAGGCGCGGATCCTGATCTATCATCTAGGGACCCACTGCTGAATTCCATGTTCTGTGGAGGTATAACCAAAACCTCTCCCCTTATAGAGCAGTGTCCCATTCTCCCATTCTGCCTCTGGGGCTGTTTTAGTCCAAATAGGCTCATTAATTACATATGGCTGTTGTTGCTGTTCGAAATGTCTTTCAGCTCTTGTTAATATTTCACCTTGTGGTAAATTGAGAAAATTTAAAATAAAAGGTACCTGATGTAGTAATGTTTTTGGACTGTTTTGCAATTTAAACAGTATTGGTGTCTGAATATCCTCCTGACTCCTCTTTTTTAATTTTTTAATTTGTAACTTAAGAGTGCCATGTGCTCTTTTAACAACAGCTTGACCCTGTGGGTTATATTTAATCTCTGTAACATGAATGATATTATGGAGATCACAAAATTGTTTAAATGTTCTGCTAGTATAGGCGGGTCCATTATCTGTTTTGATTTTAGAAGGAATTTTTACAACTGTAAAAGTCTCTATTAAATGTACAATAACATTTTTAGTGGATTCTCCCTGTTGAGCAGTAGCCCATAGAAATGAAGAATAGGTATTAATAGCTACATGTACGTAAGAAAGCCGACCAAAAGAAGGTACATGTGTGATATCTATTTGTCATAACTCATTAGGTTGAGTTCCTCGAGGATTGACACCTGAGGGAATAATTTTTAAATGTAACGGCCTATAAATAGGGCAGGCTTTTATAATTTGTTTAGCTTTTGTAAAGGGTATCTTATATTTAAGATGTAAATGTCTGGCATTTGCATGATTAAATTGATGTTCTTTAACAGGTGTAGTGAACATAACTAAGGAATCCACTGTATTATTACCTGATACTAATGGTCTAGGTAACTGAGAATGAGAACGTAAATGAGTAATAAAATAAGAATGATTTCTCTTTTGAACATGTATTTGTAAATTTTGAAATAAAGACAATAAGGCAGGCTTATTAGAATATAACACAGCTGAATAGATATTTGTCACTACTCTAACAGAATAGGCTGAATCAGCTATAATATTAATAGGTTGGTCAGGAAAATCTAAAAACACTTGTAATATAGCAAAAAGTTTATTTTGTTGCACAGAATTAAAATTTGTCTGACGTACCCAATAAGATTTTTGAGTCCAATATGCAGCCTTATTTTTAGATCCATCTGTAAATATAGTCAAAGCTTGTGGAATTGGCTGTACAGCTAATAAAGTATTAACCACAAATTGTTGACGTCTAAAAAAATCCCATAATTTACTTTTAGGAAAATGATATGAAAAAGTTCCCATGAAATCTGTTAAAGCAATTTGTAAGGTTTCAGTAATTGATAACAAATATTCCCACTGTTCCTTAGTTAAGGGGATAACTATATTATTTATATCTTTTCCTATCAAAGTTATAGAACGAGCTCTACCATTTATAATTAAAGCTGCAACCATGTCAATATAAGGCGTAACATTTTTAGATTGTTTAGTTTTAGTGAATAACCATTCTACTGGCATAGCATTCTGACCTAAAACTGTAGAGGGATATTGAAAAGTATTAGTAATATATAAAGTTAGAGGCAATTTAGGATCAATCCTAATTAAAAATGCATCCTTAATTTGTTGTTCTACAAACTGTAATTTTTGCTCTGCTTTTGCTCTTAATGAATGAGGGCTGGATGGATCTGAAGAGCCCTGTAAAGTAGCAAACAAATGCTGCAGTGCATGCGTAGGAATACCTAGTGTGGGACGAAGCCAATTAATATCGCTTAATAATTTTTGAAAATCATTTAAAGTGGATAACTTATCTCTCTTAATAGACATTTTTTGTGGAATCACCTTTTGTCTAGTAAGAATATATCCCAAATAATGACTAATTTTTTCCTTTTGAATTTTATCCTGTGCTATTATAAGTCTAAATGGGGAAAAATATGGAGGTAAAGTTTTAAAAATATCTTCTAAAACATTTTTATCATTATATGAGAATAAAATATCATCCATGAAATGAGCCGTATAAACCTGAGGCCATCGTGCACACACTGGTTTTAATGCTGTATCAACATAAATTTGACATATAGTTGGGGAATTTCTCATTATTTGGGGTAATGTTCTCCATTGATATCTTTGATAAGGTCTTTGATAATGTTTGAGGAATTGAAAAGGCAAACCTTTCTCTATCTTCTGGATGTAAGGGTATATTAAAAAAACAATCCTGTAAATCTATAATATATACAAACCAACCAGCGGGGAGCGCTGAAGGTAAAGGAATGCCGGGCTGAAGGGCTCCCATTTGAAATAAAGATGTATTTACAGCACGTAAGTCTGTTAAAAGTCTCCACCTGCCTGATTTCTTTTTTATCACAAATATTGGAGAATTCCAAGGAGATGTGGATGGTTTTATGTGATGTAGAGAAAGTTGTTGATCAATCAATTCCTGTGCTGCCTGTAACTTTTGAGTAGTCAGAGGCCACTGATCTATCCAAATTGGGTCATCATTTTTTAAATTAAGCTTTAAAGGATTTATTCCCCAAACTGCAGAAACATGTAAAATATTAAAAATGTATATGAGCTCCCCATTGTTCTAATATATCTCTTCCTAAAATAGAAACTGGCACCTCTAAGATATAAGGTTTAATAACAGCAACTTGATCCTCTTCATTTTTTATATGTATATGCATTGTGGCTTGTCCAATTGTATTTACTGGAGTTTTACTTACTCCTTTTATATTACATGGAATAATAGTATAAGTAATATGAGAAGGCCAATCAGTAGATTTAACAATAGTAATATCCAAGCCCGTATCTATAAGAGCTTGAATTTTTTTATGCTCAATAAAAATATTAATAAGAGGTTGTTGTTGAGATAATTTAGCTGTCCACATTACATTAATAGGGTTAGTGCTGCCGAACCCTCCTGTTCGCTGAACAACAGAGGATCCTATCGGGATATAAGGTAGTAAAATGAGTTGAGCTATACGTTCTCCCTTTAATAATTTATAATCTGTAAGTGAGGACATCAAGATTTGAATTTCTCCAGTATAATCTGCATCAATAATTTCTAAATGAACAGTAATGCCTTTTTGATTTAAACTAGACCGACCCGTGAGCAAGCCAAAAGTTCCTGCAGGCAAGGGACCAAAAATTCCTGTAGGAATTCTCACGGGAGATTGTCCTCTTTTTAATTCTATGTCTTTTACGGCTGGTATATCCACTGTGGCGCTGTGTTGGGTGGCTGGTTGTAGGGAGAATATGGTAGGTTTACCCCATTGATTTGTCCCGGGCCTGGGGTAAGGCCCGCTCTCCCATTTCCCTTCTGTTCAGCTGAGTTAACTTGTTTACTTTTGCATTATTTCCCTTATGGCACCTTGGACATAAGCCAGGGGCTTTAGATTTTTTTCTTTGATCATTGTCTAAAAGTTTTGGACAGGCCCTTTTTACGTGCCCTGTCTGACCACAACTAAACCATTTTAAAGACTGTTCCTTTTTAGACTGCAAATTATTCCACGTGGTTACCATGGTTTCAGCAAACAGTTGCATTTTTTTTAGATTCTGAATTTAAATCTTTACATTGTTTTATAAAACTGTCAATCGTTCCAGTATCTTTTATTGGAATTAAAACCTTTTTGCATTTATCATTCGCATGTTCAAAGGCTAAAAGTTTTAAGAGATGTTGTTGTAAGTCATGCCCCACTACTGTTTTTTCTATAACATTTTGAAGTCTAGCAATGAACTCAACATACGGTTCATTAGTTCTTTGCAGGACTTTAGCCCAGGATCCATATTCTGATCCTTGAGGCCATATTTTATCCCAAGCTTCTAAAGCAATATTTTTTAATTGAGCATGAATCTCTCTTGGGGCCCCAGCCTGATGTTTAACAGTATCAAAGAAACCTGTACCAGAGAGCATGGGATAAGAAATGAGTCTAATATTAGGATCTCGATCATCAGCATTTTGTCTTGCCTTTTCCGCACAACCTTCCATAAACCACATATGCCACTGTAAATATTCTGGCTCTTTTAAAAGAATTTTAGCCAAGGTTTTCCAATCATAAGGAGCAAGATTACCATATTGATCTGCTACCGACATTATTAATTCTCTAGTGTAATGAGCCTGAGGGCCATAAAGGGTTATGGCCTTTTTTAATTTTGCTAAATCATCCATATTAAATCCTTCCCATCTAGGGGGAACTGCCGCTCCATCTACAGGTTGTGGCCTGATAACAGGGAAAGCAAAGGCAGACGTTTCCTCGTCAGAATCCCCTATTTTTGGCATATCAGCCAAAGCTAGTTTGGCTGCATTCCAGTTAGGGTTAGATGGAGGAGGTGCAGAGGGAGGTATAGGTAGGTTCTGCTTAACGGAAAGCTGTTCTACCATTTGTGTTAAACGCTGTATAGCCTGTAAAATTGGGTGGTCGTCACAAGTTGATATTGCTGCGGCAGCTAAAGCTGAGTCAGCAGCGAATTTTACTTTTGGTTTGGAGTCATTTCACTACTTAAAGCGATAGCGTCATTTTGAACTACAGTCTGCTCCTCCTATGTGAGGGACAATTCCTGAATAACCGGTTTAATTTCTAGTTGAAGATTTTCTACAATATGTTCATCTTCCATAGCTTTTAATAAAGAGTACACAACGACCAAATAGCCCAAAAACGTAAAGGAATTTTCTCCTCCTGTTGCATAGCCCTTTCTATACTAATCCTCGACTTCCTCTATACTTCTACATCCAAAGTTCCTTCATCTGGAAACCAAGGATTGTATTCTTTAATTGTATCAATACACATATCCAAGTCAGCTGACTGGAGCGATATGCCATATATAGATGATAAATGTTTAAGAATTTTTAAGAAAGGAGAAGAGGCAGATTGTCCCATATCCCCGAAATAAAAATATACTTACCTTTCCTAAACGACCTTTGGAGTCCCTGTTCGGGCGCCAGTCGTGAGTGTCTAGTGCACTCTTGACTCTGGGAAAGGCACACACGCACACAGAGACTGGGACACGGGGGGTGCAGCACTCGGAAAAGAAAACAGAAGAGACACGGCACTTGCTACTGGCTGCACTGCACTGCACGTACAATCTTTATTTTAAGATTCTTATATAGTAAACCGGATCAATTCACAGAGCACAGACAATTAAGTAGTGAAAAAGCATTCTTTGTGACAAGCTACAATGTGACAGACTACAATGTTTATTTTAAATTATCTAAGTGAAGTAAACAAGCACAATCAGTTCTCCTAGCTCCTCTAGCCCAGGAGGAAATTTATTAGCCCAAGAATGTTGTTAATTATGTTTGTTGCTAGTGTCACAAAGGGTGGCCGGCCACTTCCTCATGACTGCAAAACAAAGCCAGGTCACACAGTATGGTTTTAAGAGGGTGAGAAGATCCCACTGAGAACAGGCATTCCTGTCCTGCCTCTGTCTCGCATACCGGGGACTCTTGTTTACTGCAGGACATGAAGGGGCCAGGGCCTTCAAAGTGACTCCTCATCCTCCACACTTCCTTCCTTTTTATTTTTTAAGAACAATTTTTATAAGACCAGATTATTTGTAGCATTTCGTCTTATGCAGTAAAAACACACAATAACTATGGCAATGAGAGCTATAATCAAGCTAAGTCCCATGCCGCTTAAAGTGTGGGTAAAGCTTTGCCAAATTCCTTTAGGGTCCAGCCCTTCCAAGGAATGAGCAAGCAATTGAGCAAATTGTGCCAGGGATTCATCATCATTATGCTTTGCAAAATCTCTGTCAATTTGATTATGCAAAGATTCTATTTCCTCCTGGGCAGAAGTGTTTCCATTTAGATACATTTTAATCATTTCCCATTCATGTTTCGTTTGATTATATGGTCGTTGTGTTATACAGAAAGGAGTTGAATTCCAATCACATTTTAAAAACACTTGATGCTGAAGAGCCAATATTTTCCTTCCCATCCATTCAACTGTTTGTTTAAGAAGGTCTATTTGCTGTTGTAGTTTAGCATTTATTTGCCATTGGGTTAACCAAAGTTCATGAGAATTCTCATGCCATTGTTCCACAACATGTTTTGCTTGTAAAGAGGTTTGTAAAGCTATTCTCGAGACTGCTGCCAAAGACGCCACAGTTATCAGACTCAACAATACAGCGACCACTATTTCAATAAAACTTTTTGTACGTTTTAATAGATGTTGAAAAAATTCAGTAGTAACAGAAATTACTGGGTCTTAAGACCATGGTCGAGTAAGATTTATAGGTAACCAAATACGAGTTTTTTTGTTGTAAAAGCATAACTGTATAAGGTTTAGTGAAACTTAATGTGCTATTTAAACAGGTAAACAACTGACAATTTAAACAAGTACAAGAAAAATGTGTAAAATTAAAAGTTTCCACTAAAAAGACATAAGGCAGAGGTGCACAAACAGTAATATTATAAATCATAAACTTAGTAAAATTATAAGTAGTAGATACAGATTGACTAGTTCCTGAATAGGAAACATTGTACAAGGTTACAGGTTGCATAGTGTCTGGAATCTTCCAAATGTGACTTTGGAGATTATGAGGGTACTCTTCAGCTGCAACAGCAGGATTGTCGATTCCACCGTCTCCCCACTACAGGAGATGTGTCTTTTGAGGGAAGACGGGAGCTCCATCAGTTATGTTCTTCGGATCTGGAAGACTATATATAACAGAGAGATTACATCTTGTCTCATTCTATTTAGCACATCCATTAACAAATTTCCCAAATGGTCCCCAAATAATATATCCATCAATATTTTTAGCAAACTTCCCCATACATTGTTGCGAAATTATGAAATTATAAGAAATATTATTATAAGTGAAATCAGGGCATACAGGATATGTGTTTTTATCAGGCACTGTTAAATTTTTTCAGGTAACATTAAAAGTTTTAGCAGCCAAAGCTTGAAGCCTTGTCCTTTTGCTGCCTGCTTTAATTCCATGTTGAATCCAATACTGCCATCCCAGAGGGATGCAAGGTGGTTCCTCAATACAAATAGGCCGTTGATTGCCATAATAAGTAAAACTGAACAATGTTCCATCATCCTGATTATGGGGGGTTAAATCAGCCCACGGTGCTGACAAAATTTCCCTTGGTGTTGTATATAGTGATATATCAATAGTTCCCCATACTACAGCTTCCAGTAAAGGGGGATTTGGAATATAAGCCCAGTAAGAATGTTGGGGTACCTCAGTCCCCGATGCAACGGTGAGCAAGGCACATAAAGCTAAAAACAAATTTTTAGGGTTAAAGGCTTCCCTGCTTGAAGGACAAGCCATTGCCCTTCTTGGATCAATTTCTTTATTTGTCCCCATGTAGGGAGAGGGTTTAAATTTGATCGCCTTGAATGGAGGCGGGATTTTCTTAGCTGTAATCTGGCCATGGCGGAAACAGGGACAGGTTCATTATCTTCATCCTCTAGCTGGTTTCGAGCTTGCCTCGGAGGATACGGTTCCTGGGGGAGTTGTCTCCGGGATTGGCGAAGAGGGCCTCGAGGCGCGGATCTTGATCCATCGTCCAGGGACCCATTGTTGAATTCCATGTTCTGTGGAGATATAACCAAAACCTTTCCCCTTTTAAAGCAATGTGCCCTTTTCCCATTCTGCTTCTGGGGCTGTTTTAGTCCAAATAGGCTCATTAATCACATACGGTTGTTGCTGCTGTTTGAAATGTCTTTCAGCCCTTGTTAATATTTCACCTTGTGGTAAATTGAGAAAATTTAAAATAAACAGTACCTGATGCAGTAATGTTTTTGGACTGTTTTGCAATTTAAACAGTATTGGTATCTGAATATCCTCCTGACTCCTCCTTTTTAATTTTTTAAATTGTAATTTAAGAGTGCCATGTGCCCTTTCAACAATAGCTTGAACCTGGGGATTATATTCAATCCCTGTGACATGAATGATATTATGGAGATCACAAAATTGTTTAAATGTTCTGCTAATATAAGTGGGTCCATTATCTGTTTTGATTTTAGAGGGAATTCCCATAACTACAATAGTCTCTAATAAATGTATAATAACATTTTTAGTGGATTTTCCCTGTTGGGCAGTGGCCCATAGAAATGAAGAAAAAGTATCAATAGTTACATGCACATAAGAAAGCCGACCAAAAGAGGGCACATGTGTAACATCCATTTGCCATAACTCATTGGGTTGAGTTCCTCTAGGATTAACACCTGAGGGGGTGATTCTTAAGTGTAAGGGCCTACAAATAGGGCAGGCTTTTACAATTTGTTTAGCTTCTGTAAAGGGTATCATATTTAAAATGTAAATGTCCGGCACTAGCATGATTAAATTAATGTTCTTCAACAGGTGTAGTAAACATAACTAAAGAATCTACTGCTCTATTACCTGATACTAATGGTCCAGGTAACTGAGAATGAGAACGTAAATGAGTAATGAAATAAGAATGGTTTCTTTTTTGAACATGTATTTGTAATTTTTGAAATAAAGACAATAAGGTAGGTTTATTAGAATAAAACACAGCTGAATAGATATTTGTCACTACTCCAACAGAATAGGCTGAATCGACTATAATATTAATAGGTTGGAAAGGAAAATCTAAAAACACTTGCAATATAGCAAAAAGTTCATTTTGTTGTACAGAATTAAAATTTGTCTGATGTACCCAATAAGATTTTTGAGTCCAATATGCAGCTTTATTTCTAGATCCATCTGTAAATATAGTCAAAGCTTGTGGAATTGGTTGTACAGCTAATAAAGTGTTAACCACAAATTGTTGATGTCTAAAAAAGTCCCATAATTTACTTTTAGGAAAATGATATGAAAAGGTTCCGATGAAATCTGCTAAGGCAATTTGTAAGGTTTGAGTAAATGATAACAAATATTTCCATTGTTCCTTAGTTAAGGGGATAACTATATTGTTTATATCTTTTCCTATCAAAGTGATAGAACGAGCCCTACCATTCATAATTAAAGAGGCAACCATATCAATATAAAGCATAACATTTTTAGATTGCTTAGTTTTAGTGAATACCCATTCTACTGGCATAGCATTCTGGCCCAAAACTGCAGAGGGATATTGAAAAGTATTAATAATATATAAACTTAGAGAGGCAATTGAAGATCAATCCTAATTAAAAATGCATCCTTAATTCGTTGTTCTACAAACTGTAATTCCTGCTCTGCTTCTGCTGTTAATGTACGAGGGCTAGATGGGTCTGAAGAGCCCTGTAAAGTAGCAAATAAATTTTGTAATGCATGAGTAGGAATACCTAGTGTGGGACGGAGCCAATTGATATCTCCTAATAATTTTTGACAATCATTTAAAGTGGATAACTTATCTCTCCTAATAGACATTTTTTGTGGAATCACCTTTTGTCTAGTAAGAATATATCCCAAATAATGACTAATTTCTTCCTTTTGAATTTTATCTTGTGCTATTACAAGTCCAAACGGGGAAAAATATTGAGGTAAAGTTTCCAAAATATCTTCTAAAACATATTTATCATTATATGAGAATAATATATCATCCATATAATGAGCTGTATAAACCTGAGATCATCGTGCACGCACTGATCTTAATGCTGCATCAACATAAATTTGACATATAGTTGGAGAATTTATCATGCCTTGGGGTAACACTCTCCATTGATATCTTTGATAAGGTCTTTGATGATTTATTTAAGGAATTGAAAAGGCAAATCGTTTTCTATCTTCTGGATGTAAGGGAATATTAAAGAAACAATCCTGTAAATCTATAACATATACATGCCAACCAGCAGGGAGCGCTGAAGGTAAAGGAATGCCAGGCTGAAGAGCTCCCATATGATATAAAGATGCATTAACAGCGCGTAAATCTGTCAAAAGTCTCCACCGGCCTGATTTCTTTTTTATCACAAATATTGGAGAATTCCAAAGAGATGTGAATGGTTCTATATGATGTAGAGAAAGTTGTTGATCAATCAATTCCTGTGCTGCCTGTAACTTTTGAGTAGTTAAAGGCCACTGATCTATCCAAATTGGGTCATCATTTTTCCAATTAAGCTTTAAAGGATTCATTCCCCAACGCTGCAGAGACATCTAAAATATTAAAAATGTATATGAGCTCCCCATTGTTTTAATATATCTCTTCCTAAAATAGAAACTGGCACTTCTAAGATATAAGGTTTAATAACAGCAACTTGACCCTCTTCATTTTTTATATGTATATGCATTGTGGCTTGACCAATTGTATTTACTGGTGTTTTACTTACTCCTTTTATATTACATGGGATAATAATATAAGTAATATGAGAAGGCCAATCAGTAGACTTAATAATAGTAATATCTGAACCTGTATCTATAAGAGCTTGAATTTTCTTATGCTCAATAAAGAGGTTGTTGTTGAGATAATTTAGCTGTCCACATTACATTAATAGGGTTAGTGCTGCCGAACCCTCCTGTTCGCTGAACAAAAGAGGATCCTATCGGGATATAGGGCAGTAATATGAGTTGAGCTATACGTTCTCCCTTTGATAATTTATAATCTGCAAGTGAGGACATCAAGATTTGAATTTCTCCAGTATAATCTGCATCAATAATTCCTAAATGAATAGTAATGCCTTTCTGATTTAAGCTAGACTGACCCGTGAGTAAGCTAAAGGTTCCTGCAGGCAAGGGGCCAAAAATTCCTGTAGGAATTCTCATGGGAGATTGTCTGCCCTTTAACTCTTTGTCTTTTACGGCTGGTATGTCCACTGCGGCGCTGTGTTGGGTGGCAGGTTGTAAAGAGAATATGGTAGGTTTCCCCCATTGATTTGTCCCAGGCCCGGGGCAGGGCCCGTTTTCCCGTTTCCCTTCTGTTCAGCTGAGTTAACTTGTTTATTCCTGCATTCACGAGCCCAATGACGCCCTTTATGGCATTTTGGGCATAAGCCAGGGGCTTTAGATTTTTTTCCTTGATCATTGCCTAAAAGTTTTGGACAGGCCCTTTTTACATGCCCTGTCTGACCACAACCAAAACATTTCAAAGACTGTTCCTTTTTAGACTGCAAATTATACCACGTGGTTACTATGGTTTCAGCAAACAATTGAATTTTTTTAGATTCTGAATTTAAATCTTTACATTGTTTTATAAAACTGTCAATCGTTCCAGTATCTTTTATTGGAATTAAAACCTTTTTGCATTCATCATTGGCATTTTCAAAGGCTAAAAGTTTTAAGAGATATTGTTGTAAATCTTTCTCCACTACTGATTTTTCTATAACATTTTGAAGTCTTGCAATGAACTCAACATACGGTTCATTAGTTCTTTGCAGAACTTTAGCCCAAGATCCATATTCTGATCCTTGAGGCCGCATTTTATCCCAAGCTTCTAAAGCAATATTTCTTAATTGAGCATGAATCTCTCTTGGGGCCGCAGCCTGATGTTTAACAGTATCATAAAAACCTGTACCAGAAAGCATGGGATAGGAAATGAGTCTAACATTAGGATCTCGGTCCGCAGCATTTTGTCTTGCCTTCTCAGCACAACCTTCCATAAACCACATATGCCACTGTAAATATTCTGGCTCCTCTAAAAGAATTTTAGCCAAGGTTTTCCAATCATAAGGAGCAAGATTACCATATTGATCTGCTACAGCCCTTACTAATTCTCTAGTGTAATGAGCCTGAGGGCCATAAAGGGTCACGGCCTTTTTTAATTTTGCTAAGTCATCCATATTAAATCCTTCCCATCTAGGGGGAAGTGCCACTCCATCCGCAGGTTGTGGCCTATTAACAGGAAAAGGAAAGACAGACGTTTCCTCGTCTTCAGAATTCCCTGTTTCTGGCATATCGTCCAAAGCTAGTTTAGCCTTCTTCGAGTCAGGGTTAGATGGGGGAGGTGCGGAGGGACATATAGGAAGGCCCTGCTTAATGGAAAGCTGTTCTACCACCTGTGTTAGGCGTTGTATAGCCTGTAATAGTGGGCGATCATCAGAAGTTGACATTGCAGCGGCACCTAAAGCCGAATCAGCTGCGGCGAGTTGTACTTTTGGTTTGGATGCTTTTTCACTAGTTAAAGCGATAGCGTCATTTTGGACTATAGTTTGCTCCTCCTCTGTGAGGGGTAATTCCTGAATAACCGGTTTAATTTCTTGTTGGAGATTTTCTACAATATGTTCATCTTCAATAGCTTTTAATAAAGAGTACACAACCGACCAAATAGCCCAAAAACGTAAAGGAATTTTTTCATCCTGTCGCATAGCCTTCTCTATATTAGCTCTCGCCCTCCTCCATAATTCTACATCCAAAGTTCCTTCATCCGGGAACCAAGGATTATATTCTTTAATTGTATGAACACACATATCCAAGTCAGCCGACCTGAGTGATATGCCATACATATAAAGTGAATGCTTAAGAATTTTTAAGAAAGGAGAAGAGAAAGATTGTCCCATTTCCCCGTAATAAATATATACACTCACCTCTCCTAAGCGACCGTCGGGTTCCCTGATTCGGGCACCACTTGTTGAGAGTGTCTAGTGCACTCTGAACCCCGGGAAGAGGCACACACACACCAGATCGGGACACGGGGGGTGCAGCGTGAAGAAAAGAAACAGAAACAGCAATTGCCAACTGCACTGCCTGCACTGCACACCAAGTCTTTATTTTTAGGGTCTTATATAGTGAACCAGATCAACTGACAGAGCACAGACGATTATCTTGAAAAAGCATTCTTTGTGACAAACTACAATGTTTATCTAAACTATCTAAGGTAAGCAAACAATCAAAACCAGTTCTTCTTGCCCCACTAACCCAGGAGGAACTCCATTAGCGCAAGAATGTTTTTAATTATGGTTGTTCTTTCTAGCCACCTGAAGGTTGGCCACTTCCTCATGACTCTGCAAACAAAGCCGAGTCACACAGCATGGGTTCAGAGGGAGGAACATTTTCCCTCACTGGGGTCGGGCCTTCCCGCCCCATCTCTGTCCTGCATACCGGGGGCTATTGTTTACTGCAGGTCACGAAGGGGCCAGGGCCTTCAAAGTGACTCCTCCTCCTCCACAGCCAATCACATATTTGGCAGCCTCGCCAGTCTAGACACAGTAAAAATGAAATCACTGAAGGTATCTATAGTCACATGAACGTATTTAAGGTTGGCAAACTCAGGAATGTGGGTGACATCCATTTGCTATAATGCATTGGGGATCAGTCCTCTGGGATTAACTCCAAGGTGTGTGGCAGAAGAGGGGCAATTTTTTACTATCTGTCTGGCTCTTTCTCTAGTGATCTTGTGCATAAGCCTGAGGATCTGGGCATTCAGATGGTGTAATTGATGACTTTTTTGTGGTGAAGTAACATTTTCATTTGAGTTAATGTTAGCTAAAGTGCAGAGGGAAACTTGTGGTTGAGTGAGCATGTGGATGTCCGATAAAGAAGGGGCAAGTTCTTTTCGTAATGAGCACCTGTATTTGCCTAAACAGTTCTCCAGTGTTGGAGGCATTTCTGATTTGACCAGCTGTTTCTAGCAGAGGAACAGAGTGTGCGATATAAGAACTGTCAGTATATAGATTTATAGGCTGAGTGGAGAATGCAGAAAAGACTGTGGTGACAGCATGCAATTCTGTGATCTGGGCTGATGTACTGTTTGTTTGGAAGGTTACAGTTTGGTCTTGAAAAACATAGGCTGCCAAGCCAGTTTAGGAGCCATCAGTAAATACTAATAAGGCATTTTTAATGGTTTGAATGATGTGACCATAGGGAAGATAAATGAATGTATACTGGCAAATTTAACAAGCTTGTCTGGGGGAATAATGGTTGTCTATAAACTTGTGTAGGAGGCAAGGGCAATGGTCCAGAATTCAGTTGTCTGCATGAACCAATCAATCTGTTCTTTGGTAAAAGGCAGTACAATAATATCTGGCTCCTTGCCAAAGTAACATTTTCCTTGTTCTATCCCCAAGAGAATGAGGGTAGATATGGCGTGATAGTAGGGTTCAATGACCTTTTTATGTGTTGCTGGCAAGTGAATCCACATCAATGGTGCTGTCTGCCAGAAGACAGTGGTTGGGGAGAAAGTGGTCTTGCATATGACAAATTTTAAGGGTTTACCATAATCTATAAAAGTAATAGTCTGGGATTGGATGGCCTGTTCAACAGCATGTATTGCCTGCTTACAAAGTTTTAAGTAAGGCATGCGCCAGTTAATGTCCCCAGTAAGTTTTTTTTTTTTTTTTGGTCTTTTTATTGGTACCAGGATTCGAACTCATGACTGCCTGCTTGCAAGGCAGGCGCTTATGCCGCTGAGCTAAACCCCAGCCCTCCCCAATAAGTTTTTGAAAGTCATTTAAAGTCTGAAGTTTGCCTCCCTCAACTGTATCTTCTGAGAAGAGATCTGAGGTCCCTTCATTTGAAAACCCAAGTATGTGTATGGATCAGTGAGTTGAACCTTGTCAGGGGCTTTTTTCCTGATTTCTTTTTAATGACAAAGATGGGAGTGTTCCATGGGGAATTACTAGGAACTATATGGTCTGCTATTTATGCTGTTTCTGCACTGGCTCTTGCGCAGCCACTAGCTTTTCAGAAGTGAGAGGCCATTGATCGACCCATGTAGCCTCCTTTGACAGCCACGTAATTTTGTCTGCATGGATCACAGGAGTCAGTGGCCCCTACAGAAAATGGCCCAATCTGACTCAGTCTGTCTTTGGTATAGTCTCTATGGGCTCTGTCATTCCGGTATTATTTTTTCCAAGAACAATACCAGGTAAATATCCACTGTTCAGCATTTCAGCAGTGACAATGGCATTTGGGCTACCCATAATTAACACCATTTGTGCCAATAGATCTCTACCCCAAAGATTTATTGGTAATCCAGCTATGACATAGGGTTGTATTGTGCCTTGATTGTCCTATCCTTTTAGGTTAGAAATTTTGAACATTGTTCTGGGTTTTGGCCTTGACCTATACCTTTTAAATGAGTCATGGTAATATCTAAGGGCCAGGTCAGAGCCCAGTCTTCCTTTTTAGTAACAGTGACATCTGCACCTGTGTCTATTAGCCAGAGAATTCTTTATCATCTAGGCATAATGACGTAAGAGGTTTTTGAGTAGAAATTATCTCTGCCCAATAGACACTGAGGATCCAAATCCTTTATCACCTTGTTGCTGGGAAATTATCTTATTAGAGGTCTAAATTAAAGACAAGAGTAGCAACTGAGTGAACCTTTGTCCAGTAGTGACAGTACTAATGGATTTAGGTGAGGACGCCATTACCTTTATTTCTCCAGAATAATCATTATCAACTATGCCTGGAAATACTTGTAGTCATTAAGCGTTGTGCTGTTGAGCACAGGCAGTAGAGTTGTAAGGTGGGTGGGTGACTTTAAGGAAGCCACTGGTTAACAAGCGATTGATCATGCATGGGTGGCACAAGTAGGGTTGGAGACATCCCAGACTGTGGGACCAGTGACAGAGGAGGGAAGCTGAGGGGTGAAGGAAGGGGTGTAGAATGGTTTGGTTTGAAGTATCACAGCCTCGGGGAGGGAGAAAGTATATGAAAAATTGAGTCTTTGAAGAAGGTCTCTACCTAAGAGGGTACAGGGCAGGCTGGGGTAACAAGAAAATTATGAGTGAAGAAATGGGTTTGGAACCTCCAAGGGATGAGCCCTGTCTGGAGGGGCTGTGTAGGTTGGTAGTCAACCCCCATAATGTAGACTGTGGATCCAGCACACAGGCTTGAAAACTCAGGAAAGTTTTCTGATGTAATAGTAAGGATCAGCAGTGAAAGATCATAAACATTCAGTGATTTGGGAAACTTAAGAGAGAGTTAAAGGGATGTGGCCTTTAGTGTCTCCCACCCAGCTGGGAGAAGGCAGAGGCTGTGGTGGGCTCCATGATGAAAGAGTTTGGAATGATGGCGATGTTTGGGAGAGGTCTCAAGATGATGGCGAGTTGGGGCAGACACAAGAGAGAGGCGGCGGAGAGGAGTCACCAGATGGCAGGGGCTCAGTGGAGGAAGTTCTGGTGGGGTGTGCTGGTGGAGATAATGGTGACCGTGGAGCACAGGAGGAACTGGAGGGGGAAGGAGTCTGGGGAGGAGGAGGATAATCTGGGGATAGTGGGGAATGGGAAGGGTCCTTTGAGTATGGTGGAGGATCTAGGGCAGAAGGGTCATGACCCATAGGCTCAGTGGTGTTTGATAATGTGGAACCCTCCAAAAGCTGCTTGGTGGCCCCACGTTTGAATGAGGAGGGGATACTCCCAGAGGGCGATAAAGGCCATAACAAAAGGAATCTCTGACCATTTGCTGTAACAGACGCAAAAGTTGTGTATGTAAGTCACAAAGGGTGGCTTAATCGAAAGTGCCCTCCTTTGGCCAGTGGTAGCCACTGTCAAATTTGTACTGAGGCCAAATCGTCTGGCAGTAAAGTATAAGTTTTTTTTATTTTATGCTCCCCCAGAGCCTGAGAGTGCCCAGGTGTTCTAACAGGCACCGGAGCAGAGTGTGCTTTTGAGGACAGGAAGGCGCATTTCCCATTGTGGCCGGATCAAAGGTGAGCTAAAGGCTGTGAACCCGAGTCACAGTCCCTTGCGTAAGACCGGTGTCGTGAAGGAGACCCCAAGGACTCAGCTCTCATGTAAGAACAGAGGGGTTTTATTATTCCGTGCGCACGGGGTCCTCCAAACAAGCGGGAACAGAGAACCCTGAACTGAAGCGAGGCTGGTGCTTTTAAGGGTGAAAACTGCAAAGCAAGCGTTTGATACGGAAGCCAATCATTGCAGTTAGAGCGGGATAGCGGGATAGTTGGCGATTTGTGATTGGTTAGATCACCAAGGGTGACTAGCGGGTTAGAGTTGATTGACTGCCTTTTTTTCCACAACTTATCTTTAGACACAGTGCAGCCAGAGCACACCACATTTGCAGATGTTTTCTTTTGATCTTCCTGCAGGGCTGAGTTAGGACTGAGTCATGAGGCCCAGTTCTGTTTTTAGCTGAGAAACAGTATCTTGTTTTTAACCTTTAATTTTCTGGTCTTTTACTTGGAGAGTCCTCACCTGTCTCAGAGTGGGAGCAGGAGAAATCTCAACAGCGGCTTCTGTCAGCTGTCGGGGTGGGTGGTGAAGAGACCATCTGCTGCTTCCCCTCCCCTTCTCCCTGCAAATCTAACTAGGTTAAATTTTAACTTCCTAAGGGCCATAAAACAAAGGCCTGAGGTAATAGCTCCTGACCACACGGGTCTTCTCTACCAGGTAGCCCCATCACAAATTGTGTTAATTGCATCAGATTATATTAGATTGTACATTCTTCACAAAAATAGCTTCCCTTAAATTATAGTAATCCCTGTAACTTGGCCTTACTGTGAATGTGTGTCTTCCTTTTCCTCTGGGCAAACGATTGATATGTTAATCAATCCTCTGTAAAGAATTGTAAAATCTTACCTAATTGATATGTTAACCATTGTTGCCCTCTACAAATAGAATGGTTGTGGTGCTAAAGTAAGGTAATTAAGAGTGTTAATTGCTGTTAGACTTTTCTATTCAAGAGGCCTTGTGCAGCTCTACCGCCACAAGACCCAGTGTTTCTGTTCTTCAGAGTGGCCCACCTATGCAGTCGAATGGCCTCCGGAAGGGACCTTCCACCTTCCCCTGATCCTGGCCACAACGGGTGTAATTTTCCGCCCTCGTAGACACGGCCACCCAGATCAGATACCCTACATTCTGGTTTGGCAGGACCTACGTGAGGACCCCCCATCCTAGGTAAAACCCTTTCTCCCCCCCAGTGAGCCAAACACCTCTAAACTCCTGCCTGGGAAAACACCTTTGGCTCCGCCTGTCCTACCCGACTCTCAACCTGATCTCCTCCTCCTCGAGGCCGACCCTGATCCTCCCTGTCCTCCTCCTCCTTACCCGCCCACTGCCCCACAGACGCCACAAAGTGACCCCCTCTCCCCAGGATCAACCCCCTCAACTGCAAGCCCTCTGCACCCCCCCCCCCGTAGCCTGGATAAGTCCCCCTGGGAACAAAGGCCCCGCCCAGGGGACTCGAAGTAAACATGCCCTCCATCGTGTGGGCGGCCCCACTGGTGACTCTCCTGCTTCGGCCCTGCGGGCCTATGATTAATGATGGTGCAGCTGAGGGAGAAATGCCCTCCCTACCGTATTGGCCATTTTCCTCCTATGATTTGTATAACTGGAAAAATAACAATCCCTCTTTCTCTGATGACCCCTCCAAACTAACAGGGCTAATGGATTCTCTTATGTTTTCTCACCAGCCTACATGGGATGATTGTCAACAACTGTTAGGAGTTCTCTTTACTACAGAAGAAAGAGACCGGGATCCTGTTAGAAGCTCGAAAGAATGTTCCCGGGACAGATGGGAGACCCACCCAGCTTCCAGATCAAATTGATGACCTGTTCCCCCTGAGGCGACCTGCAGGGGACCCAAACTCTCCTGACGGTAGGCAGTACCTGTCCATCTATCGCCAGACTCTGATAGTGGGTTTCTGGGCGGCCGTGAGGCACCCCACTAATTTGTCTAAGGTAAGAGAAGTGATTCAGGGACCCACTGAGACTCCCTCAGTGTTTTTAGAACGGTTAATGGAGGCTTATCGCCGGTACACTCCGTTTGACCCTCAGGGCGAGGGACATCAAGGCTCAGTGGCCATGACCTTTATCTGCCAATCGGCCGCTGATATCAGGTGTAAGCTTCAGAGGTTAGATGGACTACAAAATCTCTAAGAGATTTAGTTAAGGAAGTGGAGAAAGTACACTATAAGAGAGAGACAGAGGAGGAAAAGGAGCAGGCAAGAGATAAGAGACAAAATAAAGAATTAGCAAAAATGTTGGCCGCCGTAGTTAATAGGCCAAAGACGGATAGGAAAAAGCCCAACTGGCCTCCATTAGATCCAGATCAATGTGCATACTGTAAAGAAAAAGGACATTTGATTAAAGATTGTAAGAGACTTACAAGGAAAAAAGAAAAAGAGGAAAAAGAAAAACTTTCCTCTCAGCGAGCTCCCATGCTTGTCTTCGATGAAGAAGATTAGGGAATTCGGAGCTCGACTCCCCTCCCCGAGCTCAGGGTAACTTTTAAAGTGGAGGGGACTCCTGTGGACTTTGAGATCGATACAGGAGCGGTTTATTCGGCCCCCTTAGGGTCACTCTCATCCAAAAGGTCGTTGGTCCAAGGGGCAAATGGGAGCCAGTACCGCTCCTGGACAACCGAGCATACTGTGGATCTAGGCAGAGGAAAAGTAAAACATTCCTTCCTGGTGATCCCTGAATGCCCTGCTCCTGTTAGGAAGAGACTTATTAACCAAACTAGGGGCTAAAATCTCCTTTGAACCCCATGGGCCACAAGTGACTTTCAGTAACCAAAAGGTTGGACAGCCCACGGTTACAATATTGACTCTAAATATGGAAGATGAATATTGGCTCTATGATAAACTGGAACCTCAACCTATTCCCCACGAGTGGCTAACTGATTTCAAGCAGTCTTGGGCAGAAATGGTGGGGCTCGGACTGGCAAAACAACAACCACCCGTGGTGGTTACTTTAAAAGCCACTGCCACACCCATCCGAGTCAGACAGTATCCCATCAGCAAGGAAGCCCACCAAGGAATTAAAAAACACATACAGAGACTTCTAGACTTAAAGGTGCTAACTCCCTGCCGGTCTGCATGGAATACCCCATTGCTCCTGGTTAAAAAGTCCGGGACAGATGACTACAGACCAGTCCAAGATCTAAGGGAGGTTAACAGCAGCGTGGAGGATATTCACCCTATGGTGCCGAACACATATAATTTACTTAGTGGCCTAAACCCCTCCAAGACCTGGTATACTCTTCTTGATTTAAAAGATGCTTTCTTCTGTCTACCTCTACATAAGGACAGCCAGCCCCTGTTTGCATTCGAATGGACTGACCCAGATACAGGGGCTACTGGACAGCTGACTTGGACACATCTCCCTCACGGATTCAAAAACAGTCCGACCATCTTCGATGAGGCACTCCACAAAGATCTACTGACTTTTCGGGCCCAACATCCTTACCTCACTCTCCTGCAATATGTTGATGATTTATTATTGGCAGCAGACTCGGAATCTGAATGTAAAAACGGAACTCGAGTGTTATTATGTGAGTTGGCTGCTTTGGGATATCGAGCATTGGCTAAAAAGGCCCAAATCTGTAAAAAAGAGGTAATCTTTCTGGGCTACACCCTAAAGGGAGGTAAAAGGTGGCTCACTGAGGCACGCAAACACACAGTGACTCAGATTCCCCCACCCAAGACCCAAAAGCAGTTACGTGAGTTACTTGGAACTGCTGGGTTCTGTCGACTGTGGATTCCGGGTTTTGCATCTCTGGCAGCCCCCCTATATCCACTCCTAAAAGGGAATTCTCCTTTCACATGGGAAGAGTCACCAACAAGCCTTTGATGCCATCAAATGAGCTCTCTTGTCAGCTCCAGCCCTGGCCCTTCCCAACATAGATAAGCCCTTTACCCTCTTCATAGAGCAGAAAAAGGGAGTAGCCCGAGGAGTATTAACCTAGACTTTTGGGCCATGGAAGCGACCAGTGGCCTACCTCTCAAAGAGACTGGACGTGGTGGCAAGTGGGTGGCCACCATGCCTAAAGGCTATTGCAGCAGCAGCCTTGCTCACTAAGCATGCAGATAAATTAACTTTGGGCCAAAAGTTAACTATCATTGCCCCACACACCCGCGAGAGTGTTATCTGTCAGCCCCCTGACAGGTGGCTCTCCAATGCCCGAATCACTCATTATCAAAGCCTTTTGCTAAACAAAGACAGGATAGCTTTTGGGCCCCAGCAGCTCTCAACCCCGCAACTCTGCTGCCAGAAGAAACCTCAGAACCAGTATTACACACCTGCCAAGATATCCTAGCTGAGGAAACCGGAGTCTGATCAGATTTGACAGACCAACCATTGCCATATGCTGAGTTGACATACTTCACTGATGGAAGTAGCTTCCTCCTACAAGGTGACCAACTGCTCTAAAGTAATTTGGGCACCCGGACTCACAGAGGGCTCCTCAGCCCAGAGGGCCGAGCTGATAGCCCTCACCAAGGCCTTAGAGCTCACCAATGGAAAACGGGTGAACATCTATACGGACAGTCGATATGCTTTTGCAACGGCCCACATCCATGGGGCCATATATCAACAGTGGGGGCTTTTAACCTCTGCAGGAAAGGAAATAAAACATAGACAAGAAATCCTCCAATTGCTAGATGCAGTTATGTTACCACAAAAAGTGGCCATAATACATTGTAACAGCCATCAAAGGGGGACAGACCCAATTACAAAAGGAAATAATCTAGCTGATCAAGCTGCAAAATCAGCCGCCATGGGCGACACACAAATTTTGGCACTCAATACTCTCCCTCAAAAAAAAGTTCAACCAGATAAACAACCCGATGAACCTGACTTGGCCACTTACCTTCAACAGGCCCATCATCTTACTCACTTGGGGACTAAAAAACTGTGCTTGTTGGCTCAACACCAGAACTACCCGGGGATAAGTCCCTTGAGTATTCATAAAATCGCCACTCAAGTAGTGGCTAACCGCAAGGCATACCAGTTAACTAATGCCCACCCCACTAAGTTAGCTCCGGGAAAAAGATTACGGGGCACGATGCCCGGACAATATTGGGAAGTTGACTTCACTGAGATCAGGCCCACCAAGTACGGATATAGATATTTGCTTGTGTTTGTTGATACTTTTTCCGGATGGACCGAAGCCTACCCCACTAAAAAAGAGACAGCCACCACAGTTACTAAAAAACTGATGGAAGAAATCTTCCCTCACTTCGGACTACCCAAGGTGATTGGGTCAGATAATGGGCCGGCGTTTGTGGCTAAGGTAAGTCAGGGGCTGGCCAACATACTGGGGATTGATTGGAAGTTACATTGTGCTTATAGGCCCCAGAGCTCAGGACAGGTAGAAAGAATGAATAGAGCAATTAAGCAGACCTTAACTAAATTAGTTTTTGAGACTGGCTTAAAAGATTGGACAATGCTCCTGCCCTACGCCCTTTTCTGTGCTCTAAACACTCCCTCGGCTATGCCCCCTAATCTAACTCAAACCTTTGAGGTCCTCTTTGGCACTCCTCCTCCTATCCGAGATCTGTCTCCCCGAGTAAATGATTCGGCAGTATTACCTACTTTTCTGTCTGATAGGCTTGTCGCCCTCGATCGCCTACAAAAGATCCTCTGGAAGTAGCTGTCATCGGTTTATGCCCCCGATGAATCTCCAAGTAGGGGATTTTGTGCTGGTCTGCTGCCATCAAGCTGAAACTTTACAGCCTCGCTGGAAAGGACCCTATCAAGTACTGCTGACCACCCCCACTGCAGTCAAGGTTGATGGTGTTGCTTCCTGGATCCATGCGTCGCATCTAAAGCCTGCCCCTCCATCAGAGGACAACTGGACATTAAAACAGACTGGCAATCCTCTAAAAGTAAAGCTGCGCTGCGCTTGCCCTACTGGCCCCTGATATGCTCTGCTACCCTGTATGGTTCCTCATTCTATTGTCCATCTAGACATGCATGTTTGCTGTGGCTTTATGGGAAGTCGCTCCTCCAGATGTTAATCTGGCCTTTAAGGTATGTTATACTCTGTTATTTCTTGGATTAATTAGCTTGACTGTCTATGATGCTTAGTCAAAACATAAGGGTTATATACTGAATTTTGAGTGGCCTGCTTATGCTGCCTCATGGAAAAGGGGGATTTGGGCCACCTCCTGACAAAACCACCATCATAAAAAGTGTCTTGGGAAACCCCTGCAATTGTAAGACAGGAGTCGTTATAAGCTCAACCAGGACCACAGGATATTCCATAGATTGCGAAGACAAAGTGGCCTATAAAGAGTCCATCCCTGGACTCCTGGGATGGACATGCTATCTCAAACCTAAACCTAACCTTAACAGCAGATCCCAAATAAAAACATGTCCCTGCGGGACTTATTCTGAGGCAGTACATGCCACTTGCTATTCATCATCCTACTCAGAATGTATGGGCCCAAACCAAACAATCTATGTTACTGCCATTCTAACTCAGACTTCCACAGGGACTATAGGAGGAGATGGGAGCACCAATTCAGTTGTTACCGGAAATTATAAGTTATCTCAGGCCCCATGTGTTGGAAAGATTGGCTCACCGGTATGCTGGTTTAAAAAAGCTCCCATTCATATCACTGATGGTGGAGGCCCTCAAGATACAATTAGAAGAATAGAAACAGACGCTAAGATACAAAGATGATAAATTACCCAGAGGTCAACTACCATCCTCTCCTGCTTCCCAAAGCCGAGAGGAATAGATCTTGATGTCCAAACTACAGACATACTGACGACTACTCACCAGGCCTTAAATGTTACTAACCCAGAGTTAGCTAAAGACTGCTGGTTATGCATGACCTTTGGGACACCCATACCGCTGGCTCTACCTTCCCCCAATGCCTCTCATCCTGAGAAACACCAAAGCTGCACCCTCATGAGCCTTCCTTTTAAAGTGCAACCCGTAGGGTTCAATATGACTGCTTGTTGGGTTGGACCCGCCCAAAACAATAGTTATGACCTGGATCTAGGGGGAATATCGTTTGCCACGTGTGAGACTGTATTCAACCATAACAATAACCAAGATTCACTACTTTGTCCTCTCCCCGGACATGTTTTTGTTTGTGGCAACAAGGCCCATGTCTTTCTGCCCCAAAATTGGACGGGAGTATGCACCATGGCTACAGTACTGCCTGATATAGAAATTGTGCCTGGAGATCAACCCATACCTGTTCCCATGCTAGATTATTTTATAAACCGCCCCAAGAGGGCACTACAGTTTATCCCCCTGCTAATAGGTCTTGGCATATCCGCCGGAGTGAGTACCGGCACGGCCGGCCTAGCTATGGCTGCCGATACCTAATACCAAGCTTTCCAACAAGCTAATTGATGACATGCAATCCATCTCTGGCACCCTTCAAGACATCCAAGACCAAATTGATTCATTAGCTTAAGTAGTCCTTCAGAACAGAAGGGGACTCGATCTCCTCACAGCAGATCAAGGAGGCATCTGCTTAGCCTTACAGGAGAAATGTTGTTTTTATACAAACAAGTCAGGTATAGTAAGAGATAAGATCCACAAACTACAAGAAGATTTAGCAAAAAGAAGAAAAGAATTGTTAGAAAGTCCCCTTTGGAAAATGTGGAACAGAACTCTCCCCTATCTCCTTCCACTGGTAGGACCATTAGTGACTTTGATCCTAATCTTAGCCATTGCCCCCTGCCCGGATTACCCAATTCATAAGGAGACAAGTTTCTCAGGTCAAAATAATGGTCATGCGTCAACAATATGAACCCCTAGCTACAACTGACCTCTAGGATTAGAGGCCACCTACAAGAAAAGTAGGGAATAAAGAGACCAAGAAAGCTCTTGCATCTGCTGCTTCCCTTCCCCTTCTCCCTGCAAATCTAACTAGGTTAAGTTTTAACTTCCTAAGGGCCATAAAACAAAGGCCTGAGATACCTAATTGATATGTTAATCAATGTTCTCCTCTGTAAAGAATTATAAAATCTTACCTAATTGATATGTTAACCATTGTTGCCCTCTACAAATAGGATGGTTGTGGTGCTAAAGTAAGGCAATTAAGGGTGTTAATTGCTGTTAGACTTTTCTATTCAAGAGGCCTTGTGCAGCTCTACCGCCACAAGACCCAGTGTTTCCGGGCCATTTGAGGTAAACAGGCTGTTTTTCTCAGTCACGGGACAAATGCCCGTTCCTAAAAAGTGCCACCCCCTCTGGGAAAACACCTCCCTTGCCCCACAAAGAAACCCAATCTCTTAAGGACAGCTCACAATCAACCCAGCTCTAATCGCTATGATTGGCTTCTGTAACAACACTTGGCTGCTTTGCGGTTTAGGCTTTAAAAGACACAGCCCTGCTCGAGTGCGGGGTTCTCCGTTCCCACCTGTTTGGGGGACCCCGTGCGCACGGAATAATAAAAACCCCTTTGTTCTTACATGAGAGCTGAGTTCTTGGAGTCTCCATCGCGACACTGGTCTTACAGTGGGGGGGTGGCCACGAAGTGAGGGCAATCCCGACCGGATCCCCACGACTTCAAGAGCAAAAACCCGGCGCGAGAGGTGGCTCACCTGTGAGAACCGGAGGGGCGGCGGTGCTGGATGGCGGCTTGGATCGGCGCAGCAGAGGGAGAGCGAAACGGCGCGGCTGTGGGCAGGGGGAGCTCAAACCGGGGGACCCCCAGGAGCTATCACCCCGCCTATCTGATTAATGGCACCGGAAATGTTAGGCTTTTCGGTGCAGTTGAGAAACAGAGAGAGAGAAAGCGGCCTTTACTGCAGGCGCACAAGAGCTGCAGCAGAGTGCAGGCTGCCTCAGAGTGGAACCAAGGCTGCATGGGATGGTTTTAGGTTGCGCGGCAGAGGAGTTGGGAGGCGGGCCAGATGACGTAGCAGCAGCCGATTGGAGGAGCCTCCCGCGCGCGGGAAAAGAAACAGGAAGTTTACTTTGGGCTGAGGGGAGAAGAAAGATGATGTTTATAGGCTGCTATTTTTTGGCTGATTCGCTACGTTGGACCACCGCCACTAAGACTCGGCGAATTTCGTACGGCACAAACCCATCAGAGACACAAGGCGGAGTGGAAAGCGCTGCGCAGCGTGACACGCTCAGCCAAGCAAGGCAAAGCAGCCGCAAAATCTAAGGGCGCGCTGAGTCCGCCGCTGCCGCGGCGAGCGCATCTGGCGCCGGCCGGAAGACTCGTTTTCCCGGCAGCCCATGCGCCCGCCCGCAGCGCGGGGGCGGGGCCTGGACCGGAAGTCACGCGCCGGATACCCGCGGGGCGAGGCCTGCGTTGCTCCCCGGCAGGTGTGGTTTGCGGCTGTGGGAGGTCCCGGGGTGATGGCGGTGGAGACCCTGACTCCGGACTGGGAGTTCGACCGCGTGGATGACGGCTCGCAGAGTAAGGGGGAGTCAGGGGTACGCCGGGGTGTCTCGGTTCGCTGCGGTTCGTCCTGGCGCTTCCGGCGGCTCGAGTGGACGGGCGCGCGGGCGCGACGTGGACCCGGGGCGTCCGCCTTTGCCCGGGCTCCGTGCGCTGCTCGGCGGGGACTCGGGCACGGTGGGCCCAGGCGGGCGCCCAGCCCTGCTCTGCCCTGCCTTACCCTGCCCTGCCGCAGCACCGCCCCCGTCCTGGCCCTGTTTGTGCACCCCAGGTTGCACCGGAGCCAGCCCTGGGTTCTTGTTTCGATTTCCTGTTTTTCTTCCTTTTCTTTCAAATCAACTTTCGGAAGTTGCTGTGCACGTTCTTACAGCCGGAGAAAGTGGCTAGAAAACAGCTCTGCACGGAGGAAAAAGGACAGTGAACAACGCCCCGCCGGCGGCTGCAGCTGGCCCCCGCGGTTTCGGAGCTGACAGCGGCGCCGCCGCCGAGTTTGCTTCGAGAAAGCCAGCTAAAAACGGAATGCGGGTTTCCCCAACAAAATGTAGAGGCAAAACGAATCCTCTTGGTTAAATACAGGTTGAATGCCCGGCGGCAGTCTGTAGATTATCTTTTGTGATAGTGTTCAGTATGAGAGACAGATATTGGATTATGGTGTTTGTGGATTTTTTAAGTGTTATTTTTACCAAAAGGTGGGATGCCATTAAAAAAAATCTTAGCAGGGTCTTGATTTATTTTACAAAGACAGACTAGTGTCTGCTAAGTCAGGTATTACTAGGTTTTAGTCCCCTTTCAAAGAAAGGTTATCTACCTCCTGGATGGTTTGCAGTTTACAAGTTGCATTCCCTAAATTTCTAGCTCTTATGCAGCATCTCAGAAGAACACCTTGGAGAAGATGGCATTTGTGTGTGTGTGGGGGGGCGTTGTGAGCTGTGGGTTGTCTGGTCTGATGTTTTATAGGAAAAATTGCCCGGGTTAGTATCTTTTGGAACATTACATGATTGGGTTTGAAAATAGTCGACCTGGCAGTAGGAGGACCTGATTCACTCAATGGCCATTTCTACTCTCCAGGCTGTTCGGAAAAGAAAGATAAGGAATGAATCTGATGGAAGAGATGAGCTTGTTCGGTCTTTGGAATTGTCAGAGTAAAGGTGTTGTTTCTACCCCGTCTGCACTTTTATCAGTTTATGGCTGCTCGTTAACTTAGCGAGGAAGTTAGTGTTACCCCAGGTGTTGTAAAGGGTGACCTTGTGAATCCCCAGAGAGACCGAGGAGCGATTCTTTGGCGTATTTTTCTTGCACTGTTTAAGAGCTCGTTTTCTGGTCAAATGAAGTGCTCTCAGGTCATTTGTCGTTTAACAGAATTTGACATCAACTTGGGGTTCCGAGACTTAGAAAATTGTTAGCAGTAGGAAAGAGGATTGTTTCTTCTGTGGCTGGTTTTCATTTATTTTTGGACCGTGGATCGTACCTAGACTAATTGCTTCTCCGGAATCGCCCAGGTTAATGCTGTAGCAAGATAGGAACCCTGGTGAACTAAGTTGATAACACCAGATTCAGAGCATGAGCAGCTCTTTAGACTGCCTCCCTTAGGCTTCCTGGCTTTGTGTTGCTAACTTAAAGCGATATTTTATTCAACGTCTTCTTTTTTTTATTTAAAGGAAAAAAAAAGAGTATAAGGGTACAAGTAATACAGAATTACAAAAAAAAAAAAAACCGGTAAGAAATCACTAGTTAATAGATTACATATTGTCATCTTAGAAATAGTTGTTCAAGTTACAGGATTAAAGCATACAAAGTGGACATTCAAACAGTGAGACTGCAAACAGTTGTGTTCAGTGATCCAACAAAAACTCAGTAATATGGTCATCTATCTTAACACACCTAAACATACTTGCAGTTGTATCCTTTAGAGCACTTTTTTTTACAACAAAATTTACGCATTTTGGGTTTCAGTGTCTTCTTAAAAAAAGAAAAAAAGTTATGCAGGTCAGTGAAAGAAACTGAGTTAATTTGCTGCCTTTGGGAGTAAGTAATGGGTTCTTCTGTATAAGATGAAATATTGGTCTCATTAATGTTGATGAATGGGCACTTTTTTGTTCACTTTACTCCAGTGACTAAGCTGAAATTCACCTATTATGTGTACAATCTGCAAATAGCATAGTGTTCTAGTGTTAGCCTTCTTTATCAGCCTTTGCTACTCAATTATGGTAGCTAAATAATTAAGCCAGTGAGCTATCTTGTAGATTGTATTCATTACAGGAGTGAAAGCCATGATGTTACAGCGGGTCCAAACCTTTTATTTAAAAATGCTTAGAAGCCAGGCATGATGGCATATCCCTGTAATCTCACCCCTCTACGAGGCAGAGGCAAGAGGGTTTCCAAGTTCATCTTCAGCCTGGGCAATTTAGATCTTGTCTCAGACAAAATACAGTGGGCTGAGGGTGTAACTTTAGTGCAGAGGTGTTAGGTTCAGTCTCCCTAGTGCCAAAGAGGGGAGGGGAAGCAAAATGTAGGTGCATTTTGGAACAGCTTACTGGATGTAGAATTAATATTTTAAGCCATATTTTAAAAATATTCTGTGATGACATAGACTTTTGTATCTGGTTCAGGATGTTCAGACAGATAAGAAGCCCTAGATTATGGGGCGAACAGGTTGCCTGCTGCTTTTAAAATTGTTTTAACTATTTGGGAAACGTTAAAAGCTAGATGAGTTTTTAAGTTTGGAACTATTTTCAAGAAGTTTAGACATCCCGAAGTAATGATTAACACTGCTTCGCTGTGACTTGTGAAGTTATTTGAAGGACTTGTTCTGTAATTTATTACTTTTACTTATGCTGTTTTAAAATTTAAATTTAGAAATTCATGCTGAAGTCCAGCTTAAGAATTATGGGAAATTTCTTGAGGATTATACATCACAACTGAGAAGAATCGAGGATGCCCTGGATGAGTCAATCGGAGATGTTTGGGATTTCAATCTGGACCCTATAGCGTTAAAGGTTTGATTTGGTTTTTTTATTATTATGGTAATTTTTAAAGCATACCATGTCCTGACAATGTCCTTTTAAGAAACAAAATATTTTTATTTGAAATCTGACAGTGGAAAGAAACTTTGAAAAATTGCTATTTCCTTTTCTCTAAGCCTTGAAGTGTTTTTAAAATTTAATTTTTGAAAGCATGGTGCACACTTAAAGGCTTTAGTGTCAGATAATTGGTATTTTGCATTAGCCCTTTTTTCCTTATCAAGAGAGTAAAGAGGGTTGGGTAGAATATTGAGGCTGTTTGTTGCTTCTTATTGTGGTTATTTTGCATACAGTAAATGCACAGCTTTGTTTGTGAAATCTAGGTACTACATACTACCCTAAATCACATATTTTTTTTTTAATGACAGCTTTCTATGTTTTTTTGTTTGGTGGTATCAGGGATTGAACTCACAACCTGATGCTTGCTTGGCAGGCACTTGTGCCACTGAGCTATACCCTGGTCCTGTGACAGCTTTCTTTATGTGTAGTTCACATGTCATATAATCTGTCATTAAATTGTGCAGTGGTGGTTTTTAGTGTGTTCACAGAATTGTGCAGTCAGTACTACTTTAGAGATTTTAGATTGTTTTTACCACCCTAGAAAGAAATCATTAGTGGTCATCTCCGTCCCCCATGTCACACCAACGCCCCCAGACCTAGACAATCACAGATCAGTTTAGTTTACCTTTGCAGCTGTATGGGTGTCTCTTTTGAATGTTTTATATAAGCAGCGCCATTCCACATGTGGTCCTTTGTGCCTGGCTGCTTTCACGTAGCAGGTGTGCTCAGCTCACCCATGTGGTTCGTAGTTAGTACTTCCTTTTATTACTGAATGATACTCCATTGTGTGGAATGCTTTACCATGTCAATACGCATTTATCAGTTGGGCCGTGGAGTGTGTTCCTCTTTGGGCTCTTAGGAATAACGTTGCAGTGAGCATTTGTGTATCTGTTTTTGTGTAGATACGTTTTCATTTCATTTCTCTTAGAGGCGTGTTGGTGGGTCCTGTGGTAGCTGTGTATGACTTCATGAGCCTCTGCCAGATGTCGCAGTGCAGCTGTACCGGTTACGTTTCTACCAGCAGATGAAGAGTCCAGTTTCTCCACATCATTCTCCGCACTCCTTACTGTCTTTCATATGTACATATTTTTCTTTTTTTGAGACAGTGTCTCACTGTAGTTCAGGCTGGCCTTGAATTCGTGGGATCCTCCTGCCTCAGCTCCCCATATGTGGGGATCACAGGTGTGGCTCTAGGATCTAATTAGGGCCATCTTAGTGGGTGTTAAACAGTCATCTCATGGTTTGGTTTGCGTTTCTTGGATGATGATGAGGTTAGCATGTTTTCATAGGCTTATGGTCATTTGTATATTTTTGGAGAAATGTTATGCTGATATTTTTACCCTGGTTTTTGTTTTGTTTGTTTGTTTGATTGGTTGGTTGGTTAGGTTTTTTTTGGACATGGTGTTGCCATGTTGCCCAAGCTGGATCTAAACTCCTAGACTCAAGCAATTTTTCTGCTTCAGCTTCTCAAATAGCAGAAACTGTAGCACATGCCTTTGCCTGTTTTTAAATTTGGCTTTTCATAATTACGTTGTTGGACAGTTGATTAACTTTTAAATTCTGCAGCACTCTATTATGTAAATACAGTATCTCCCTTTGCAAATGAGAACTGAGGTGTCTGGAAGTTAAGCAACTTATTTACGTACGTGAAGGGACATACCTGGCTAGGTGGCGAGTCTCGCAGGCCAGCTCCTGAGCCTGTTCCTACCCATGATACTGATGGTTTGTGTACATGTAAGTCTAAGTTAGTTTTGAATTTTTTTTTTTATTCGGTACCAGGGATCGAACTCACAACCACCTGCTTGCAAGGGAGGTGCTTATGCCGCTGAGCTAAATCCCCAGCCCCTGTTTTGACTTTTTTGTCTTGCAGGCTGGGTAGGCTGTTCCTCCTTTAAAAATTCTTTTGCACCCAAATTTAGTGTTTTCTGCTGTTCTTGAGTGTTGTCATGTGTGAGTTACAGAACTTCCCTCGGAGAGTGTAGTCCTCAACCTACATTGTCTCTAGGGATGATGAGCTTTACCGATTTGTCACTTTCATTTGCTGATATTTTTTAAAGATTTTGGCCGTAAGAGCCTCTTCCAGTTATGATCATGAAAATCTGTTTGTTTGTCTCGGGGTTGTTGTTGTTAAACTCAGGTGTTACGAAGGGCTGGAATTGTCTTAGTTTTCACCTTCCCCTGTGGATGACTTCTGACTGCTTGGATTGCATCATGTGGACCCATATCGGCATCTTCCCCAATTGCCTGCGGAACTTCTTTTTAATTCCATTATTGGGCTACTATTTTATGTTTTAGTGTGATGGTTCATTGCTTATATGGTTGAGAGAGTCATAAACACAGAGTCTCTAAACAGAAGTACACCTGAATGAGACAATTTGTAAGTTGCCTACATAAAGCACTTAATTGTTAGTTTGTCACCAAAAGAGGGATCTCAGGTTTACTGTAAAGTGTCCTGTGTAGATGCTCTTATGAAGATGGGGAAATGAGGTGGACTTAGAAGACAAGTGGACAAAAATTTTAGCTGGGCTCAATTTGTGTATTTAAAAGTTTAGTGATTTTTCAAATTCAGATGTGCTTTTTCTTTGTTTCTATAGCTTTTGCCTTTTGAACAGTCTTCCCTGTTGGAACTGATAAAGACTGAGAACAAGGTACAAAATCCTAAACCTAAATATGCATTTTAAGCAATGCTTTTGCTATTTGGTTTTTACTTTTTTCTGTTTTATCTGTTCGCTCATGAAACTAGGTCTTAAACAAAGTCATTACTGTTTACGCTGCACTTTGTTGTGAAATCAAGAAGTTAAAATATGAGGTAATTCTTAATACTCTTTTCTACAACTTTAACAGCAGGTCATTTAAAGAGAGATACATACGTGTATGTGTCTAGTGTGCAGTGAGTGTTGACTGTTGAATGGCAGTGCTAATGCTGCTACGAATAGTCAGGCTAATCCTAGTCCTCCCAGGCACTGAGTTAACCCAGCAGCAGCAGGGGCGGAGGGTGGGTGGAGAAGCAGGCCCTGAGAAGATGCTGCCGGCCAGTAGTTTCCTGGCAGTCCCAGTTGAAGTCCGGCTCTGCGTCCCTCGGCATTGCTGTGCTTGCCTTGGGTACATGTTCTCACTAGACGGAACCGATCTTGTTAAGGACGCTTTGAACTTACGCGATCAGTCTTGTGTTTCCTTACTGAGCTGCTAACACTTGCTCCGGTAGAAGTTGATAAGCGTCTCTTTTCCTGTTCTTGCACACTCTGTGGCTGCCCCCTAGGAATTGACAGGAGGATGTGGACAGGGTGGGTAAGACAAAGATGAGACAAAGGAGTCAGGACGTGCTTTGAGTATTAGGGATGTCTTCCTTGCTCTCGGTAAGCTGAATTTACTTACAAGCAGTGTTTGCAATTTAACTTCGTGTATAGGTGATTTAGTCCACTGTTACTAATACAGAGAACTGAGAGAGTCAGAGAATTCACAAAGAAAACAAAATTAAAAATTATTTTAATTTTTTTAAACAGGCTGAAACTAAGTTTTATAACGGTCTTCTGTTTTATGGAGAAGGAGGTAAGTTTCAAAATTGTTAAATTGTCATGAAGTCAAACTGAAATGAACAAAAAGTTCAGATAGTTACAGGAATGGCATGATCAGGTAATGTACTTCAAGGAAATAAGAATTTGCGTTTTTGTGAGTTTGGTTAAATTAGTGGCAAACTAGTGAAGCAGAAGCAAACAATTCTTTTTCATATTTTCACCAGTGATATATGTAACAAGATGCAGATTTCCCTGGAGTGATTAATGATTGTCTCATTTTCCTCTTGGGTGTAAATAATTCTGTGTTCTCAGGACTCTGAATATTAAAAGGTGTCTATTTTAAAAAATTGCTTGCTTTTTGGTGTTGAGTTTAAATTTAAAAATTGAAATGCATTTTTTAATGTTGCTTTTTAAAGCGACAGATTCCAGCATGGTGGAAGGTGATTGCCAAATTCAGATGGGGAGATTTATATCGTTTTTACAGGTAACTGACTCTTACTTTCTGTTGTACTTTTGTCTTTTAAAAGCTTGGGTAAGGTAACACGTAATTTAAACATTTTAAAACTTGGAAGGCTAAGGCTGTGTACTCTGAGCACAGAGCACTTAGTTGTCATTGCGTGCTTGCTTAGAAGATGGTACTTCCTGAGAGATGGTACCTTCCTGGCATTTGCGGACAATAAGGATCAAAACAAGTTTGTCCGTGTAATTTAATTCATGTCACCGTGCCGTTTATAAAAGGACTGAAACTGTGCAGCAGTAGGAAAAGAGCCATCACAAGAGTTGTAAGTGGAATCGAGCAGTTGCTGGGTGGTGAGGAGGTTGTGAAAAGCAGCGTGACTTTATGTTTCTAGCAGAAATGGGTTTTTCTTTTGTTTTGTTTTAACCTGAAATAGTTCTGTCTCGAGTTGTGTTCATTGGGACATTTGCATCAAACGACGAGATTTCTCCAAGTACAAATCCCTTTCCCACCATGCTCCATTCAAACAGAGAAGCAAAACCCACAACTCCCAACTTGGCTTCAGATAAATTGGAAGAAATGAGGCTCTAAATATTTATGTATGGGCCAAGAAATTAGTCACCAAACTGTTTACAAAAACACACAAGCTTATATGCGTTAACAATTTACACCAGTTCACAAAAATATTAAAACATTAAAAAAACCTATAAATTAGAGAATTCAAAAGTGTAGTCTAGGACTTTCTAGGATGCTTGTCTTGTGCAAATTATGGTTGAAAAAACAGATTTTGGTATCAGAATCTAAACTGTAAACTAACCGTTTTTATTCTTTGAACATTAACAGTACGAATCAGATAAGGAAAAAAGACCCTCTGCACACCAGCTCACCTAAACCCATTAAAATGCATCATTCCTGACATTTCTGTGACACACAGTACTGGCGATCACATGCCTCTAACCTTTCGAAAGCTACTTTGTGACACTTCAGCCTCATTGTTTCCTTGCGCTGTTGCTCATGTGATAGATGCTCTGCCACCATGCTGAGTGGGGACCAGGCGGCTGGAACAGAGCCGTGGACTCGAGGGGCTCCTTCCTGAGCTAAAGGGGCAAGTCCCAAACTTAGACCCTATGCATTATTACTGCTTGCAGTGTGACATCCCACTGCTGTCCCCACCCGCTGGCACAGTTCTTCCTCTTTACAGAGTTAGTCCTAGAATTTTTCAGCCTGGCCCAAAAATTTAAAAAAATGCTTTACCATGTAGATTTGCTTTGCATTATTGAAAAGGTTTACTCTTTTCAGGTCTTTGGCTTACTAAAAAGCATGATACAGCTTCTGTTTCCTCCCTTTTCTCCTTATGACAATCAGTATACAGTGTGAAGAAGCAAAAACTGGAGACAAGGGAAAAAATACCTGTAGTATCCCTCCCTTATATTTATTGGATGCAAGATTTGATTTATTTCATCAGGTGAAGCATGCTCACATATTGCTCTAATCTTTTATGTCTTCAGGGCTGTCTTGGGGAGGTCTGTTTGACCTAGTCAAGAGCATTTTATTGATAATATGGCATGTGTTATTCAGGGTCCTGTCTAAAAAACCAGTTACACAGGGCATTTCAGAAGCAGTAGGTCAGAAGATACAAAGTGGCCGACGTGTAAAACAGCTCTGAGACCTCATGGGGAGCGTGAGTGTAAGGGGTGGTGTAAAATCATCTTGTATATGGGATTCATGTCAGATGAGCAGGTTTTACTGCTTTTGTTACGGAAGCAAAAAGAACCTGTATGAGGGGATACCCACAGTGTTCTGCGCTGTGGTAACCTTTCTGTTGTCTGCACCTGACCCGTAGCGTGTGAGGCACCTCACATCCGTGCAGTGGTACTGATTGAGTTTTAAAGGAGGGAAGTAGTGTGGAGAGTTGGTTACATAGGAGTTGGAGGGTGGAAAGAACAGAATAGTGAGATGATCCAGAGAACCAGAGCAGAAGTGGTCAGCTTGGCGGGAGGGGCAGCCCTGCTGGTGTTCCCACACCCCAGGGCACACCCCAGGGCGCACCCGAGGGCGGTGGTGGGAGGTGAGCTTCTGAGTGGTGCGTTTGCAAGCAGCCCTTGCCCAGGTGAACTGCTCCTCCTCCATGCGCTTCCTCAAGGCCGAAAACCTGGAAGGGAGTCCTTTCCCTGCTCCTGTGGACAGCGCTGAGTGCGAAGCCTGCTGGCCAGGATGGCATCCAGGTCCGGTGGTGTGCAGGCTCTCATTCCAGGGAGTGGGTCAGTTTCCTCATTTCCTTCTCTGATAGTGCTTCATTCAGTGCATGCAAGTTTAGGATTGCTAAGGATTTTTATATAGTGACTCGTGAGCTGTGATAGTCACGTGTATAGTATATTAAAATCTATAATGTGTATCAAGGTGGAGAAGTACCAATCCAAAAATCCGAAACTGAACTGCTTCAGAATCTGAATCCTTTACCAACATGACATTGATATAGGGGAAAGTGTAACTCCCAATCTGTCAGATGTTGGATTTGCTGAGTTTTATGTTCCCTGAAGTCAGAGAATGAATTCTAAGGAAAAACAAACGTTAAGAGTAGGAAAAATTTAGTGAGGGATAACTCCTGAGAGACAAGAGGGCCAGGAAAGTGGTTTGCCATGAAGCCCACTTCTCTGAAAATGTGGTATAAAGCCAAATCCTGAGGTGGGTACAAAATCACAAGGTGGGTACAAGGTGCTTCCAGCTGTGGCCAGCTAACAAGGTCACCCGTGTAGCTGCTCAGCTAACACTGCTGCAGTAGGGATGCAGGTCATGCAGAGGAGCAAAGGCGCTCTTAGGAAGGGCAGGGTCCAAGGTTCTGGTCGCCCACCAGGGTAGCTGATCTTTTGACTTTGTTGGACCAGGTAGTACCAATTATAGTACAGTCTTAAGTTTCCGCTTATCCCTTGGGGGGCAAGTACCCCGTCAGCCCATCTCTGTCCTGAGGCGTGCCTTCGACGGTGTGGAGGCACCTCCTGCCACACTGTGCTGTGTTCTTGTCCTCTGCGCTGACTGCCTTGAGGACTGAACCCTGTCTGACTGCATGTAATGTTTCTCCCGAGCTTAGCTGTCTATCTTAACATCACAAGTGGAGAATTTCACTCCTGAAATGAATAAAAACTGCATAAACCTGCCCAAAAAGTTGTACATGAACATAAATGAATTTCACATTTCCACTTGGTTCTTTGCCCAGATTATCTCATTATGTATATGCAAATATTTCCAAATCCAAAATATGAAATTTGAAACCCTGGTTTGAAACATTTGGGCTGAGGTCCTCTATTTAGCAGTTAGCTATAGCGATGCTAATGGAGTCTGTCTGATGGTGGAACTCCTGGTGTACCTGAGTAAGTTGGTATTTTCCTGATTTATCATTCTTCATTAAACCTTCATTATCATGTTTTGGTTGGCATTTCTTTAAAGCTGCATGGAGAGCCATGTGCTGTGCAGTCGTGTGTTGGTCAGCAAGGCACACTCACGACCAGCGTCCCGTGGGCTCGTGGTCCTGCGGTGTCGCCGTCCTGGTTGGTGTTGGTGTCCTCTGTGATAGCCGTGCCGCTGAATCTGCTGCAGGGTCCCCGAATGTGTCCCTGCTGGCCAGCTACAGGCAGCTGTGTCTGCAGTCTGCTGCTGTGCTGCTGTAAACCGCCCGGCAGTGTCCGTCTGAGTGGCTGGCTCTGCTTCTGTCCTCTGAGGCCTTTTTCCTTGGGCTTTCTGGTTTTCCTGCATTTCTTGTTATTTTCTCTGATTTCACTCAAGTGCTAGAACTTTAGTAACAATGTAAAACTAGAGGTGTTTAAAATTCATTCTTCTTTATTTCCAAAAACTTTTAAGTGGGTTTTGGGTTATAGTGATACCTGTATAAAAGTTCCATTTTTAAAAAAAAAAGTTCATTTTTAAAGGCTGAACGAGTATGTTTTGTGAGCCTTTAGTATCTGTTTGAAACTGTTCTTGGTGGTACAGAAACTCCTGCCCTCTTAAAACTGAAAGCTTAAGAATAGATACGGTTTAATCGGACATGAAATATTTTAGCTACAAACTGTTCTTGTAGGTTTAAAACTTGAGAATGTCTACAAACAAATTTCTAGAAGGTCTGGGACAGGGTAGATGTGACTTAAATAAAGGACAAACATGTCCCTGGGATGCCTTATACTTCCCTTGCTGTGCTCCGGGCCCACTGATAAATACAACTGTGAGTCATAAATGCAGTGATTTCCGAGTGGGCTCTGGAGACAGCCCCTTCTCGGCGTGTTTACCACACTGGCGCCTCTGAGCTTCTGTTTTACTCAGATGCTCATTGGCTTGTTCATATGATAGAACATAAATCTCTTGAGAAGCAGTTAAATATTAGCCACCATGATAGACAGTGAATATTCCAAAAGAATGAGACAGTCCCTGTCACTTAGAAGCTCTGTGGGCAGCCGAGACAGTGGGCTTAACATGGAGTTATGCAGGAGGCAGAGGAGAGCGGAGGTCGGGCAGCTCCAGGGTGCGGGGGACTCGCGGAGCTAAGTACTGAGCCCTTGAGAGATGCTGATGCTGGCTGCTGAGCGATTGGAGAGTTCATGGAAATGGTTCTGTTTTTACTAGCTATGTTACCATAAAGTTCAGTTTAAGGATGGTGACACTTCAGAAGCAGCTTTGTGACCTGTCCTGCTCTTGTCATTTCAGGAGCTGTCCTGTTTTGTCACGCGGTGCTATGAAGTGGTGATGAATGTGGTCCATCAGCTGGCTGCCCTCTATGTCAGCAACAAGTAATGGATTTAAAGGGTGTGGGCTTGTCCAGTAGGGCTGCAGGGAGTGTGCTCCTGAAATAGCTTTTGCTCACTGCATTCATTGGTTCAGCGTTCTCTGAACACTTGTGATATTCGAGTACTACTTGATGTGCACATTATGTGGATTAATAAGACACAGTTTCTGCCATGTTCCCTGAAGCTGCTGTCTGTCAGAATGAGAATGTTGACGGAAAAGTCTGCATGGGACATAAAGGCAAAAGCTGAGTGGACTCTGCACTGGGGTGGGAGAGAAAGCACGCAGCTCCCCAGCCCTGTGGCACTTACTGTGTGGTTCTGGGGGTCTCCCCAGCTTCCGCTCTGCCCTAGAGAATGAGATTTATCTGAATTTTCTGTTTAGTTTTAAATTGGGTTTTCCTCTGCTAGACTGAGTGTAATTGATTTGTAAGTGCTTTGGTAAATATCGGGGAAGGAAGCACCAATGTATCATTTGGCTTTGGACTTTGGTATATTCTCAGAAATGAGCGTTGTTTTTCAGTAGGATTGAAACCAACCTGGCTGAAAACAGGGTTCTGTTTCTGTCTATTTGGGGAGGATGAAAATGCTGGTTGCTAGTGGAGAAGCTCTGATAGTTCTGAATGAAGTTTGCTCTGTGACTTCTCCTCTTGTGCCCCACGCTAAGTCCTTGAGTGGAAGCCCTGAGGTTACCAGCCCCCCCGAGGGGCGGGTGCAGGCCGGGGAGCTCACTCTGGGTGCGCAGTCGGTGGGCTCCTCGGTGGGGAGATGGGGTCTGGGAGGGTTCCCCCGGTCTCCTGAGTTTTACGGGGTCAGGCTTCACTGACACAGCACGCACACACGTCCGAATTCAGAGGGCTCTGCTCCTGTGCGTGCTCCTTGAGATAGAGCACTGTGGCTGAAAAGGGGTTCTTAACTTGGGTGTTGTATTATTACAGGGTCGCACCCAAAATTATAGAGACAACTGGAGTTCATTTTCAGGTAAATATGTAAAACTAATTTTTACTGTGTCTTTGGAGTTTGCATAATTGGGAAATACAACAGCTGTAGGAAGACCGGTGTTCGCCTATCATCATGTTTGCCATCTTTTATGTGTAGCTGATGGGCACTGCTGACTCGTACCGGAGTAACTGTGTTTTGCCCAGAAACAGCCTCGTGCAGGGTTTTCAGGTAGCCTTCCTTTGGTGCAAAGGCTAATATCCTACTTGACTATCGCTTCACTGATTTTACCCCTGGTTTAACTAATTCAGTAATTTCCCTAAATTGTTTTGCTTTAAAAATCTACTTGAGGCTTGTGTGGTGGCACATGCCTGTAATCACAACGCTCAGGAGACTTAGGGCAGGAAGATCACTGCAAGTTTGAAGCAAGCCTGAACTACATAGTGAGAGCCTGTCTCAGAAAACCAAAATAATTAAATGCACGCATGCATGCATACATACATTCATAAATACTTCTAAAAGAATCTACATGAGGCTTAACTTCTAACTGGTGACTAAATGATAATCATTAAAGATTTTTTTACAGACTATGTATGAACACTTGGGAGAACTGCTCACAGTTTTGCTCACCCTGGATGAGATTATTGAGTATCACGTCACACTGAAAGACCACTGGACCATGTACAAAAGGTACACCAGCTGAAGTGCTTCAGAGTATTTTCTTACTTTCTGTGGCTAATGTATTAGTAAAGAGTAAACAGATAGAAAGAATTTAGATCTTTTAAAAGACCAGAGAGCTGGAGATGTGATATAGAAGGTGCTCATGAGAAGATAGAATCATTCTTTAATTTGACAGGGATTGGAGAGAATAATGTAACTGCATAAAGCCCCCTTAGTCCTAGTGCAGAAGAATATTAATTTGCCCACCTTAGAATTTATTTTCTTTGCATTCTATTCAACAGTTTTTCTGAACGTGGTTCATTTTGTTGCAGAACTTTTGTATCTTGTGTTTATGTTCACTGAATGCCTGGTGGCAGACATCTGAATGTAGGAGGGAAAAAAAGCACAAGAAAATTAAATATATTAAGATTATTATACTCAGATGTGTAGAGCCAAACAAGAGTACCTTGTTTTTAAGAATCTGTAGGTAGATGTAACCTGTTTCTCATAATCTTTTGCAAGGTTAATGAAATCTGTCCATCACAACCCTTCAAAATTCGGAATTCAGGAAGAAAAACTAAAGCCATTCGAAAAGTTTTTGCTGAGGCTGGAAGGACAGTTGCTTGACGGGACGATATTCCAGGTAGGTGGGGCCATGCAGCTGGGCTTTCTCAGCTGACCGAGCTCAGAATTGCGGACAATGAATTTGTTTTCCTTTAAAAAGTGCTTTGGCTTAATGGATCGTTAGTGTATAAAGTAACTAACAGTGACGTTTTAGAAATATGTAAATGAACAAAACTAAGGATTGAAATCTAAAACCAAAGTGTTTAACTGTTAGGTTAGATTTGTGAGCCTATTCCCAAAACATCTGGTTAATTCTCCTAAGGCCCACAGCATGTGAGGTGAGCCTGCATGGTCCAGTGTACGGGCTTTGAGCACGTGTGGCTGCTTCACATTAACTGACATCAAATTAAACAGCACTTGTGTGGTCACAGTAGCCAGATTTCAAGTGCTGATCAGCCACGAGGCATTATGGCTGGCCAGCGTGTCCTCCAGGATGGAGCAAAGCATCTCACATCACGGCAAGTTCTGTGGGACAGGCCCACTGTGGCTATGTCCCCCAGAAACAATGTATTCCACCCCACTTTACATCCGCACCAGGCTGACTTCAATTTATATTTTACATGCTCACAGTTTTAACAGATGGACCCAACTCTTGTGTTTACCTATTTATTTCGTAGTCCATTTTTCAGCAAATAATTTTTGTTATTTTTTCCAAGGGACATTTCCACATTGGCTGTGTTAAAGTGCTAACAGAGTAACTAACCAGAAAGTACAAACTCTACTCTTAAATGTATAAAATACGATAAAATGAAAAGAAGAAGAAATATCTTCCAAACACTCCTGAACATCACTCTCTAACTCTGTGTGACACATTTGGGGTTGACAGGAAAAAGGTTAAAATAACCAGGCAGCTGAACGAACTCAGCTGCGTGCCATTCCGCACAGATAAAACTGTTGCCTTGAGAAAGAAAATGTTGTTTATAGAAAGCCTTGAGTGACTATCTGTGTGTGTCCTTGAATCTAGCCACGCGGGAAATGATCCCGGCTGGCCATCCAGGCCTGTGGGCACCAAGTCCTTTTGTCTGTACATGGCACTTAAACTAACAAACTGGCCTGGTACAGCTTTTCTTTCTCACCTGCTAAAGGGTCTCTCTCATACAAGATCCTCCATCTTCTGTGCTGTCCCCTGCCTTGTGTGGTAATGTATTATTTGACTGTGTTCATAGCTGCTGTATTTTTTTGTACCATGGATCAAACTCATGCCCTTGCACTTAGTAGTCAAGCACTTAAGCCCCTGAGCTAAATCTCCAGGCCCCTATTTTTACAATAAACTTTGATCTATTTAAATCATTATGTGGCTCTTCTGTGTTCGTGCAGATCTGAACCTCAAGCGTCTGTGGCTACCACCTATGTGTGACCCCTTGCTGTTATGGGGGTCCTGTTGTGTGACTTGCACATAATGGTTAAAGTAAGAATTTAAGCTTCTGTCCTAAGTTAAAGTGATAACTAATGATCTAACCTCATCACACACCCTGCCAAGTGTTTAACAGCTTATTAATGAGACTAATTTCTCTTCGCTGTTCCCTGTGTAGGCCTGCATAGAACAGCAGTTTGATTCTCTCAATGGAGGAGTGTCTGTGTCCAAAAATAGCACTTTTGCGGAAGAGTTTGCACATAGTCTTCGCTCGATTTTTGCAAATGTAGAAGCCAAAATTGGTAATATAAATTATTACATATTTGAGATTTTATTGATCAAGTTTGTGTTTCTTTAAAAACATAATTTAATTATCTTCGTTCTGCTTTTCTCTTTTATTACTGCTTATAAGGCGAACCTTCGGAAATTGACCAGAGGGACAAGTATGTTGGAATCTGTGGATTGTTTGTTCTGCATTTTCAGATATTTCGAACTGTTGATAAAAAGTTTTACAAGTCTTTATTGGACATTTGTAAGAAGGTAAGAATTTAGAATTTCTGTTTTTCAGTTGGAGTATATTAAAAAGATTTTGTATAAGTGGATTTTTAAAATGCATTGTATTCTTGTTTACAAAGGTAGTTTGCTTTTCAGAAGTAAGTCATATAATAAGTGGAAGTACAGGTTTCATGCTGTGCTGCCGTAAGGTGGTGTCTCATTTTTATTACAAGGTTATTTTGTGCATGGTTATTTTTTCTTGAAATGAAACGTCTTAGCCTGTATTTAATGGAACAGCTCCTTGTCTCTCTCTGCGGCTCTCCTTCATGTGAGTGTGTATATTGGTAGATGTTAGGGTTCTACTTGTTCATTTAGTTTCTGTTACTGTTACTGATACTACATTTCCCCCCCACTCATTCTCACTGTTGAAATACAAAAAAATTTAGTTTTTTGTGTATCTGCTCTTTCCATTGCATGAAACCTGAATGTAAAATCAAAGATTTAATTTGATCACAGAATCTGCGAGAACCAAGACATCTATGCATTTTTCCCCCCAATAATATAGAATGAAAGTAAGGATGCGAAGATTCAGGTGTCTGCCTTTTTGCATATTTTTATTTTCACTGTTCATGTGAAAAATTGTACTGAATATGTCCACGTGCATGTTAATATTTAGGCAGAAAGAGATGATCATATTCAACACTGGTATAGAAGTGCTGCCACCCTGATGCAGTGTGTATTAACGAGGTGTTTTGTGTCTGTGTGCAGTCATTTTTGCCTGGCGTGACTCGTCTCAGCCTGTATTTAATGAATGTCCCTCTTGCCTTTACCATTTCAGGTGCCAGCCATCACTCTAACTGCTAATATTATTTGGTTTCCTGATAATTTTCTGATCCAGAAAATGCCAGCAGCTGCCAAACTTTTGGACAGAAAAAGTCTCCAAGCCATTAAAATACACAGGGATACTTTCCTACAGCAGAAAGCCCAGTCACTTACCAAGTAGGTCTTACAAGTAATTAACGAAACTGTTTAGGTATTTTACATTGCAGGCATTTGAATTTCAAGATGAAATGAAGTCACTGCTGAAAAAGGTTGGTGGTCTCCAGGGCTTTATTTTCTAGGAACTTTAGGCTGCCCATGTTTAAAATGTAGGCACCTCGAGCTTCACAGCACACACACTTTTGCCAGCTGTCTTGTTTTTTTTTTTTATCAGTACCAGGGATCGAACTCATGACTGCCTGCTTGCAAGGCAGGCACTTACGTCGCTGAGCTAAATCCCCAGCCGTAGCTGTCTTGTTTTTTGTCTGAAAGTCCAACTCACTTGGTGTGGGCACTACTTGCTGACACAGAGACGTTGAGTAGCCATTGAGTAGCTGTGATGATTTGGGGAGGCCTCCCCTCAAACTTGGTGTCCTCCCATTTTTATTTTTATGAAAGTAACATTTGCATATGTTTAACATTAGAAAGTGCTAAAAGTTTAAGGAAAAAGTACTTGTCACCAGCCCAGCTCCTCCCTGGCTGGCAGTCTTCTCTACAGCAGACACTTTTCGCTGTCTGGCTCCCAGTGCTGGCTTGCAGGGCCGCTCCCTGCCCCGGGCACCTGTTTTGAAGTAAGGAGATCAGGCTTGGAGAAGTGACCCTCGCCGGGTCACGCAGGTGCTTGGCCTGGCTCCGACTGTGTTTCTGGGGCGGCCGTGAGGCGTGTGTGGCTGCCTCTGGGCCCTGGGGGCGGTGCAGACTCCCTGCCCACATCCTGTCAGCAGTGAATCTTGTGGGTGCAGAGGGCCAAGCTCACTTTCAGGGATTCCCCAAATGGAAACATGTTGTTTTCTAATTCTGTAATTCCAGAAGTGAGCTAGTGCAGTCGCTGGAGTTCTGTGACACTGGGCGGCGGCGTGGGTTTTGCCTTTTCCTTATAATTTTGCAGAGGAAATCTAAGGTTTATGCCCGAAAGAGAAATTTAGGGGAAAGGGTGATGACCGGCATAAGCCTTGTCTCAGCAGTTCAGCGGGCAGAGGAGCTGACTGGGCTCAGGCCAGGCCGCTGTGAGATGGAGACGCAGCCGGGGGGCCGTACTCCACCCTGCACCCGGCTCCCTCCAGGCTGCAGCGTTTGCGGGCTGCTGCATGCACCTTCACTCCTAGCCTCTGGGCGGAATAGAAGTCTGAGTCCTCCTTGTCTGCCCCCTCCCCGTGGACAAGCCTGTGTGGCTGCGACTCGGTGTTTTTGAGCAGAGGGGAGTTGGGTGGTTTCTTCTTGGTGTGTGTGTCTGAAATGGAGCTGGTGATCGCCTGGCCTCTGGACGTGAGCTGGTGGCTGGAAGGGGTTAGGAAACCCTTGTTTTCCCCTGCGGTCTGGTCCCAGGCCAGCGGGGTGCTTTCTCCATGCTTCCCTTGCCCCAGAGTGTTGCCGGGCTTGACGCTGTGGGGGAGCACTTCGTGGTCAGGCCTCTTTTTCCCTGGCCCTTGCTCTCAGCCCATCCTGGCAGGGAGGAAGCCTTGTTCAGGGCCCTGTGGATGCTCAGATCCATGCTTCCAATCTGGGGCCAGTAACATCCAGGAAGCGAAGCAGACTGGTTGTTGATGTATTTTGTCTAATCGACTCGTTGCTCTGCAAAGAACATTTTTCTCAGAGTTTATGGTGGGGTTTTGCCTCCCTAAAGCACATTCACGGGGACTTCGGTGTGATCCCTGTTCAGACTGAGCCATGGAGACAAACTGATGGCCTGCCAGTGTGGCTGGCTCCTCTTCCTGGGGGATTCTGCCTCCCTCAGGTGCACCCTCATCCCTGGCCCTGGAGAGCCCTCCTCGCTGATACCTGACAGTAGTGCTACCGGAAGGTTTTTGGGAAGTATCAGACTCCGAAAGGAAGCAAGAGTTACCCATTTTTGCACACTTTAAAGGAAGAACAAAAAAGGAATCACTTGAACAGGATGTGGGCGGTAAAGCGGCCCTTCGGAGAGAGGTTGTCCAAGTGGAGACGCGCTGTGGATGCTACAGTGTTCTGGTAGTCCTGAGTCGGGGAGAGACTTGCCTGTATTCCTGCCTTGGTGTTGTCAGAGTGGGGAAGCTCGCACCTGAATCCTGGCCTGGCCACTTGCCAGTTGTGTGATCCTGGCGTGAGTGCATGCGCCTTCCCTGTGGCAGTGCAGATTGTAGGACCACCCTCGCAGGTGATGTGAGGGTTAGAGGTGCCCCTTTGTGTGAGCAGAGCGTAGGTGGTGGTCGGCAGATGGTAAGCGCCCAGTGCTTGTCAGCTGCTGAGTTCAGACTCCCGTGTCTCGGACTGCTCCCACTTGGCTGAGCCTTCTTTCTCCCACGCTGCACCTCTAGCTTCCTGGCTAGTGTTTCCTGGAAAAGCATCGCCCCTTCTGCGGTTTATTTTTGACACATCCTTGCAGGGCAGACTGTGCTCTCTGGTGGCTTCCCATAATTGATGTCCTGTCCCCCAGGAGGCCTCCCCAGCCCCTTTCCTTCCTTCCACCATGCACCTCTCCCCTGCCAACCTCATCCCTGCTGTCTGTTCTGGCCACACTAGCATTTTGTGTTCCTACCCAAACATGCCAGACGCACTGCCAGACGCCCTCCGACATTGGCACTTGGTCCTCATTTCCGGTTAGCTCTCTTCTCAGGTTTGCAAGATTGCACATTAACTTGCCTTGTCGTGGCTCAGAGTCATCCACTCAGCTTACTGTCGTCATTCCATTTTTCCTCGTCTCTATTTTTTCTCTGCCTTATGTTTCCCATTGCATGCCTCAGTTGACGTCTTTTAAATTAAATAGGATTTTAATTATTGATTGCTTCATTGTTCAGCTATCCTAAACCATAATTCTCATGGGGACAGGAATTTACATGTTTTGTTTTTAGTACCGAAAATAGTGCATGGCCTCTGTGGGTTCTCTGTAAGTACTTGCTGAATGGGACATGTCTTTTAAAAACCACAAAAATGGAATGGGTGCTGCTGGGCTGTATTTTCTTACAATCAGTATGAAGAAATGGGAGTCAGTTTCTTGGCTGTGCTGAAGACTCCAATGTTTTCCCGCAGAGATGTGCAGTCCTACTACGTCTTTGTGAGTGCCTGGATGATGAAGATGGAATCGATTTTGTCTAAAGAACAGAGAATGGATAAGTTTGCTGAAGACCTCACCAACAGATGCAGTGTTTTTATACAGGTAGGTCCAGGGGGTAATTTCTTTGTTTAACTTGTAGAAGTTATATTTGGAGAAAAACTTGGAAAGGATAGGCTGTGTTTTGGTTTCAGAACAAGTTGATTTATGTTTGCATCTGTTTGGCTTACTTACTTAATTTTTCTGGTGGACCCATTCACAGCTCTGTCTTTAGTGCATTTAGCGCGTCACTATGTATGTAGCTGTGCCCCTTAAGTTTAGGTGTGTTATATTTAGTTAAATTCAAAACACGTTGTTTTTGTGGTTACTCTGGAGATTCCAGGGTGCATTACGTGCTCTTTCAGCTCTTCTGTGACTTGGTGGTTTTATTGTCACTCTCCGCAGAGCAGAGCGAGGGTTGTAAGCACTTGGTTGGTTTGTTGCTTTGCGAGCTGCCTGGATCATCTCTGATTTCAGCCTCCGGGCGCTGATGTTCGCAGTCGGTGCCGAGGTTTCTCCACGGAGCTGCTCATGTTGTTGTTGCTTCTTGGGTTTCCTATATCGTCATCGTGGCTTTTCTCCTGCTGCTTGTGGAAGGCCTGCTGGTATCGCATTTACTGTGAGCTCTTGTGGACAAATTGCCACAGTTTTGGGTACAACTGTGGCTTTATTTCAACAGTTTTGCTGTGTTAAATTTCTAGACTGCTTAGAATGTTTTGTCCAGCTTTCAGACAAGTCCTTAAATTGTTTTCCGGGCTTCCTTTGTTTTTGTTGAATTTAGCCATTGGTTTTGTTGCCTTATAAGTGTAATAGCTCTTAATTACGTGTAAGATTTAGACTTTGTGCTGGGGATATAGTTCAGCAGCGCAGTGCCTGCCTGGCACGTGAGAGGCCCGGAGTTCAGTTCTTGGTACTGAAAAAAAATTAGACTTTGGGTTTTTTGCAGCATTGCTGGGATGCCTGAAATAGTGGATTTCAGTGTACTTGTGCTGCTTGGGGTTCGGCAGCTTCTTGAATTTGTGGAACATTCTCACCCCGCTGCTGAGCCCTGATTCTCTTGTACTTTCCTGCCTTCTGTTCTAATTCTCTGTCTGATCTGCTGTTTTGGGCACAGTGGAAACCCGCTTTGGCACAGTTCGGCTGGGACACTGGGCAACCTGGGTCTCGCCTGCCTGTCCTGGATCAGAATGATTTGGAGAACTTTGATCCTGTGGTGCTGGGTTTTTCCACTTCACCCTTAGTTTTGTTTTAGGGAGCAGGGAAGTTCATCTTTCAAGGTCCCAAGTCAGAGCTGAACGTTTGCCAGAGTTTCGTCCTCCCCTTGATGGATCCCGAATTCCTGTTTTTATCTTTTTTTAGGGCAGCATCAAAGCAAATGCTTGAAGTGAAAGCAACCATAGATGCCAGGCTCACTACTTAAGCTCCTGTCGTCTCCTAGGTCGGTCAGTCAGTTGGTCTCTCTGTCTGTCTGTCTCTCTGCAGTACTGGTGTCAGCGCCTTTGCATCAGTAGTCACTTTTTATTTTGAGATCAGGTCGCCTTAAGTTGCCTGGGCTGGCTTGTACTTGTGATCTTCTGCGTCAGCCTCCCAGTGTGCTGGGGTGATGGGCTCGGCCGTGTTGGCTTCTTAGTTTTTATTTTCTTGATAGCTCTTTGATGCCTTCCGAGAGATACTAGACCTGTTTGCCTGCCTTTTCTAGGGTTTTTCTGGGTGGCTTCTCTCTTGTCAGTAGTAACAGACCGCAGACCTGCTCTCCCCATTTAGACACTCCCTCCCCGTGTAGCTGGTGCATAGACTAACAGTGAATGGCTGATGTGGGCCCAAGAGTTCTCTACTTGAAGCCTTGCCAGAAAAATAAACAAACAAACAAAGAGGAGCTTCTCTTTCTGGCCGGGTGGTTTGTGCTGTGTGACTTCCCAGTGCTGCCCTCAGGCAGGATCTGCCGGGAGGGTCTGGGAGACCTGGGGCTCTGTGCACAACCCCCCAAGCCTTGGTCCTGCTGCCTTCTGCCTCGCCTCTCCCATCAAGCTGCTCCACAGCTGGGGAGGGGAGGCCTTTCACCCGGGCTGGGGAGCAGAAGGCCGCCCACCCGTTGGCTCGCCCAGGTTCTCCCCAGCTGTGCTCCTGTCTTTCTGCACCCTTTACAAACCCCAAGAAGCTGTCACTGTCTGTGTGTTCCGGCACAGCCATTTTTAGGTTTGAATGAAAACATGCGAAAAAAAGAGAGAAACGGGAGAAGTAGTATTTTTCCCTGAGCTTAAGAGCATTCAGTGTTTCAAACTGTCCAGGACTCGCCCTCCCTTGGTGGTAGACTGTCAGTGTACTCTGAACTCCGGGAAAGGCAAACACGCAAACATGCCAGACCGGGACACGGGGGGGGGGGGGGGGGCAGCCCTCGGAAAGGAAAACAGAAGAGACAAGGCACTTTTATGTCTGCACTGCACTGCACGCCCAATCTTTATTTTAAGATTCCTATATAGTAAACCGGATCAGTTCACGGAGCCCAGACAATTAAGTAGTGAAAAGGCATTCTTTGTGACAAGCTACAATGTGACAGACTACAATGTTTATTCTAAACTATCTAAGTGAAGTAAACAACCACAACCAGTTCTCCTGAATCCTCTAGCCCAGGAGGAAATTCATTAACCCAAGAATGATGTTAATTATGTTTGCTGCTAGTGTCACAAAGGGTGACCGGCCACTTCCTCATGACTTCTGCAAAACAAAGCCAGCTCACACAGTATGGTTTCCAGAGGGTGAGAGATCCCACTGAGAACAGGCATTCCTGTCCTACCTCTGTCTCGCATACCGGGGGCTATTGTTCACTGCAGGTCCGAGGGGGTTGGGGCCTACAAAGTGACACCTCATCTCCCACAGTAGACGAGGAGGAGGGAGCCTGTACTTAGGGCTGGAGGGAGGGCGCGTGACAGACAGCAGTGGAGGGTTGGTCTGGGTGGAGAGGAGGGAGGTCAGCTCACTGCAGAGCCCGGGGGCCAGAAGCCGCTTTTCCTCCTCCTCACTCCTGGCTCCTTCCTGGAGGTCCTTAGCTCTCACCCTGAGCGGCAGCAGGCAGGCGCGGGCACGGCAAGGAGGCTGTGGCAAGGGGGCATAGCTCCCGCTGTGACATACATATTGTTCCTCTGGAGGTTTTTTATTTTAAATGGAAAAAGTTTTTAAAAAACAGTTGTACCCTGTGGTCTGAACAGTACTCACCGAATGTGATACTCTTAAGTAAACTTCAAGGGGTGCCTTGGGACAGCTGTCACTGTGCCACAGTATTTCTGCCAGGAAGAATACTGCTGTATGGTAAGAGCTGCCTTTAAAAAACAAGTAGTTATGGCAAGTTGAGGAATTAGTGCAGGGAATGAGGTCTTGGAGAAGTGGGCTCTTCCCTCAGTTATACTAACATCGTCTCTTCCTTCACAGGGCTTCCTGTATGCCTACGGCATTAGTACCATGGTCAAGACCACCATGAATCTCTACATGTCCATGCAGAAGCCAATGACCAAGACCTCCGTGAAGGCCTTGTGCCGGCTCATCGAGCTGCTCAAGGTAGGGCTTCCGGAGCTGCTGTTGCCCTCGTGACTGAGAACCGAGCGGGCCTGCAAGACGAGATTGTTGGGTTTGACTGCTTGGTTACATGAGGACGAGAACTTTCTACTGCGTATGGTGAATGGCTAGTCTGGGTGCTCTACCTGGAACTTAGGCCAGCCCACCTTAAATGTGCTCAGAATCAAGTGTTGAGTGTCTTGGGGTTCACTGAATCTGGTAGCAGCAGTGGTTGTGTGCGTGTGCTTTTGCACCACTGTAAAGTCAAAAAATTGTAAGTTGAGCACTCTCTGTTACTAAAATGTTACGTTATGAGATGTTATGTTAATGTTAATGTTATGAGAAAGAAAAGGAGGACAATGGGCAGGTTGTCTTCAGTGCTATTAATACGACTTTGCTCATAGGAGTTTTAAAAGGGTGTTGTGTGAGTTTAAAAGGTTACTTCTGTGCGGTGTTCAGGCCTGTGAGTGAGGTCCTTTGGCGTGGAGCTGTTCTGTGACTTGGAGAACACACTCTGTTGTCTAGTGATTTGGACAGTAGGCTGCTTGCGTAGAGGAGGTGAGGTGAGTTCAGAGCCACCCTCCCTGTAGGGCGCACTGTCACTGGAAAGGAGAGAAAGCTCCTGGGAAAGTAGGTCAGAGTGAAGGTAATACCTGCTAGTAAAGTTCTGCTAATCATGGGGGTAAGGTTTGTGTGGAAATCAAGTTGGTTTTGGATTTCCAGGCTTTTTTTGTTCTGGGTGTATTATCTGTTATTAGTTAATACTTTATTTAGTCAGATAGACAAACAAAAGGGTATGTATGTATGTATAGATGCATATGCAGTATAATCATTAGTTTTAAAAATAAGCAGCCCTTAAATACTGATCCCCTTGAGAAGTAGGATGTCCCGATGCTCGTGGAGCACCTGTGTGTCCTGCCTGGACCGTGGCTCAGCCCACCTGCTTGGGACACCTGTGTCCTGAATTTCATGTTTGCTGGCCTTTGTGTGGTTTTGGTCCAGGATGTGCAGACGAACTGTAGACCATTCATGGTTGTGCAGGGTTTGGGTTTATATCAACAGAACAGCGCTGTGTGTGTTCTTTGACTTTAACTCAGCAGCTTGTATTAGAATGTTCTCGTACTGTGAGGGGCGGCTGGAATGCCTCCCTGTTGTTGCTGTGTGTTTGTCTAGCCCGGGCTCTGGGCTCTGGGCTCTGGGCTCTGGGCTCGCTGCAAACAGAGCTGCCATTCTCTGTGTTGTGGTATGGACTTTTTCTTAGCGTTGGGCGACAGCGTGTTAGTTGTATATATGTTCATTTTTCAAGATGACGTCATGTTGTTTTCCTGGATGGAGTGTCTGCTCATACACCCCCTTGTATGTCAAACTTCCGCTGTTCGCCAGCAGCCCGCACTGCTCTAGGATGGGCATCACTTCCCCCAGGGCTTGGGACTGAAGTGCTCGGGATCTCCATTTGGTTTTGGGTTTTGAAATGTTTGCAGCTAGATGTCTTGGGGATGGGACCCAAGTCCAGACATGAGCTTCACTTGGTTCATGCACTCCTCACTCGTGGACCCTGGAGTTTTTCTTGTGTACCTGCGTTTTGGCTGGGACCCTTCAGGGGTGGCATCTCCCACTGGTGCCATCAGGTGGACCTTCAGAGAGCTGTGGATTTTGGGTCAGTTCTGATGTCTGATTTGGGTTAAGGATGGTCGGCCTGTATTATCAGGATGTGATTTTTGTTTGTTTTGTAAATCAGTGGGTGTTACTAGTTTCTGTCATGATTTTTAATGTTCAACTCCTAATTGTTAATGATGGTGAATATATTTTCTATTATTTATTAACTGAATTTCTTCTTTTTGAGAAAAACTTGTCTTTTACAAAGTTTTCCGTGGGACTGAATGTCTTTTTTTGGTGATGTTGTATCCTAAACGTGATTATTGTATTTGGCAAATACCTTTTTATAAATACCACCTTTTACTTCCCTATTAATGTCTACTGTCAAGCGAGTTTTTAATTTCCGATTTTACCTCTTTGTGTTTATTGTATCTCATTTATAAATACTTCCTCTTGGGTGAGGTCTTAAAGATTTATTTAGGTAATTTTGCTTAAAACTTTAAGTTGGTTTTCACAGCGTTGCTTTGGACTGTTTGCAGGCAGTCGAGCATATGTTCCACAGGAGGAGCACGGTCGTGGCCGATTCAGTCTCCCACATAACCCAGCACCTGCAGCACCAGGCCCTCCACGCCATCGCTGTGGCCAAGGTATGTGCGTCACCAGGTTCTCAGCACAGCAACGGTGCCTTTTTGGTTTGCTCTGCTGTTCTGTATGTGTTTTTTGTTCAGCCTGCTTTATTCCTTGTGAAACATAGTATTTTTGATCACTTATTTCCAAAGGATTTTAAGGTTTTTATAGTTACCAGTCAGGACTTTGTTTCCTCTGAAATTTCAGCATATATCAGTACACCTGTTAAAAATAGCACAGTATGCAGTTTTAAAGTTGATTCTTTGTTTCTGGATGTGATTTCCTGTTAAATTAAAGTAGAAATTTCCAAGTGCACCTTTATACTAGCTGCTCCTGATGGGGCTAAGAAATGATAGAGACAAAGCGAGAACATGAGCTGTGTACCAGGGAAGGTGTTTTGCTGTGTTCTCTTAAACTGAATCATGCAGAAGATAGTGAGACATTTGTCTTCTGAGTCTTTGGTTATCTCAGAAACAAAACTAATAGTTTCCTCTTTTATTTTTAAGAAAAGAGTAATTTCTGACAAAAAGTATAGTGAACAGCGTCTCGATGTGCTCTCTGCTCTAGTTCTGGCGGAAAACGCTCTCAACGGGCCCAGCACAAAGCAGCGGCGGCTCATCGTCTCGCTGTCGCTCAGCGTGGGCACCCAGATGGTGAGCGGCCGGGCCTCTCCGGTCCTCGGTTGTCCTTCCTTGGCCGGGCCTGACCTTATGTTGATCCCAACCTCTGCCTTTCCCTCCTTGTCGTAGAAAACGTTTAAAGACGAAGAGCTTTTCCCGCTTCAAGTGGTCATGAAGAAACTGGACATCATCAGTGAACTCCGAGAGCGGTGAGTGGACTGTCTGTGTAGGACGCTCCGCACAGTTAGCACAAAAGGCAGCGCCCACAGTTTTGTAACTGTCATCACTTGGCACGTTTCAGGGACACCTGATGCTCACGTTTGTTGCAGGGACTCTCTCCTTGTACCTGATGTGCCTCGACAGTGCTTCCCCTCCATCGCCTGCCCTCCTCGCAGCCCCTCTTCCCCTCCTCACTTGCAAGCTGCTTTTCCCGCTTTTCTCACCCTGTTTTGCTTTCCCTTCCTCCTTTCCCCCTCCTGCTCCAGTTTTCTTTTTAGTGTAGTGTAGGAAGGAGTGAAACCTGGAGAGTGTAGTCCCCCTGCACCCCCAGGGAGCGGCGGTGGGGCTGGGACTAGGCTTACCCGAACTTCGCCTGGCCTCTGTGCGGAGCACTGCCTGGGGGACCCACCGAGGAAGGGGTCCCCCCCCAGCCTTCTGGGGTGAACGTGGCGTTGCTGCCGAACTATACGGCTTCATCTGCCTGTGAGAGACAGAGCTGTGACCTAGCCTTTGTAATTGTGTTCAAGATTCTGTTGGCTTTGAATTACATCACCAGTAGTCAGTCACTAAGCCAAATTAGTTTAAGTTAAAGCTTATTTTTGCAGCTGTTTGTGACTTCTTTCTTTGTATTGAGTAAGCAGTAAGCTTCTTAAAGAGAAAATGAGTCTTCCTCATTTTGGTTTCCCAGGTGGATGATAGATAGAGCAGTGCCCATGTAATGCTCGTACATTGTTTTATTGACCTAGGAAGCTGACATTCTTATAGTCAGTGGCATTTAATTTTTCCATTCTTGGAAGAAATACTGAACCTTACTCATTATAAGATATTTGAAGCCAGGTAGCACATGCCTGTAATGCCAGCATTCTGGGAGGCTGAGGCAGGAGCATCCAAAGTTTAAGCCTAGTTTGGGCAGCTTAGCAACTCAGTGGGACGCTGGCTCTAAAGAAAGCAGTAAATTAAAGGACTGTGGACGTAGCTCTGCACACGCCTTGGCTGCATCCCCTGGTGCTGCATATGGAAAAGATGTGTTCCCTGAATGGGGTGCAGTAGTCATTGGGTGGCAAAGATGAAGGTTCCATGGGATCGAGTATTTTTGGGCACTGTTTTTATAAATTTTCTTTCCCTGCTTGGAGGCAGGTAAAATGCAGCAGTGGTAAAAGTTAGGTGGTAAAAGTTGTTAGGTGTAGTTCTGTCAACACTGAAACTACATTTTTTAAGTTACTTCAGTTTCTATTTCTTTGCAGTTCTGGGGATTGGATGAGGGCCCCCTTGTGCAAGGCAAGCACTCTACTGCTGAGCCCCTATTCCTATAAATAAACTTATTTTAAACTGTTTAAACGTCATCTGTAGTGTTTCCTAAGGCTTTAAAACCAAAGCAGATACGTGTGATTCAGACACTGCTCCCCGCTGCAGTTAGCTGTGCTCAGTTTGGAAGCACGCACTTTGTGTCTTCTGTACAGTGTCGGGCTCAGTGATGGGGAGACGCAGAGTGCGCAGGCAGGCAGGACCCTTCCCCTCCCGCGTGGTGGGCTGTCCAGCTCCGCGAGAGCTTCGGGAGCAAGGCGCTGACCGCTCTCTGTGTCGCAGTGTCCAGATGCAGTGCGACTGCTGCTTCCTGTACTGGCACCGCGCCGTCTTCCCGATCTACTTAGATGACGTCTATGAGAACGCTGTTGACGCGGCTCGGTTACACGTAAGTACAAGCGATGCGCAGGGGAGGTCGGGAGGTCGCTCTGCTCTCTCAGGTGTAAAATAGGTCATCTGCTCTGCAGGAGACAGTGTATGTTCATGCATGCCGGGCTTAGGTTTGTATTCCGACTGATGGGGTGACTTGTAATGTATGCAGCTGTCCCCGTCAGTCCATTCACGTTAGTTCCGTTTGTGTCACAGTGCTGTGATTTTCTCATCAGCACACTGTGTGATTTCTGTTTCTGTTCACTGCTCATTCCCATAGATACTTTCCCGTAGATACTTTCCCGTAGATACTTTGCCGTAGATACTTTCCTGTGGAGGTTGAGGCTTTGCCTCCAGGTGGAGAATTAGCTCATCAGCGCGGTGATGGCGCTGAGATGGGCGATTCGGCTGTGTGAATTCACGCCCACTGGGCTTCCTTCTCAGTACATGTTCAGTGCCCTGCGAGACTGCGTGCCCGCCGTGAAGCACACCAGGCATCTGGAGTCCCCTGAGGTCCTGCTGGATTGCTACGACAGGGAGATTATGGGAATTCTGAATGAGGTGAGCATGTGTTGGAGATTGTGGGACCAGGATGGAAGCTGGGGCCTGCTTGCCAGGCAGACGCTGAGCCCCTGAGCTGTTTCCCCAGCCTGAGGTTGGGTTTGAGAAGGAGACGTCTAGAAATGCAGTGCTTAGAAAAACTGCAGATGGATGCAGACTTTCACCGAGGGAAAGATTAGAAATCAGCATGTAGAACAAAGGGTAGTCTGTAATTTCTTTGTTTCACAAACCATAGTAGGCATTTGGAACTTTTTAACTTACTGTAGTAAAGAGTATATTTAAATTTAATCTAATTCTGTGAATTAGAAGAAGGCACAGTCCAAATGGACTTGAAAAGGGATGCCGTTAGGCACTTTAGCTATTAATACCCAGTTAGCTTTTAACTGGTAATATTTCATATGGAGAGCTCCTAGCAGGAGAGTTGTGCGTAGCCGGAAGGGTTAGCTGGGTGACAGAACACATGTGATCACACTGATGGCAGACAGGGCGGCTGCTCTCGTCACCTTCGTCCCAGGGGGCTCCGGAAGCCTTTTCCTGCTCCTGCTGTCCGCCTTCTCCAGACCGCCCTGCTTGGCTGCCATTCCACACACCTCATGGCTCACGTCCGTGTTCTAGGTGACGCCATCAGTTAGCTTCTGATTTTCTTTTCAAGATAAATAAAACAGCACAGTAAGGGTGTGGCATTTATGAACTCTCCAACCAGAAGAATCACTGATTTAGAATGGAGAACAGAGGAATTTCCATGTTCTCAGTGAGATTGTGACTGTTTAATGGGTAGGATCCTGAACCCTGGGTAGGAGTCCTGTTAGCAGTCTCTTCATTGGTATGCTGTGTAGAATGCTTGGGGGTGCAGCGCCAACGTGGGGCAGCAGCTGCACCCGCCCTGTGAAGAGCTTACTGTCACTCGCTTCCTTGGTGCACAGCACCTGCTGGACAGGCTGTGCCGAGAGATCGAGAAGGACCTGCGGCTGTCCGTGCACACGCACTTGAAGCTGGATGACCGCAACCCTTTCAGGGTGGGCACGAAGGACCTGGCCCTCTTCTTCTCTCTGCATCCAATTCGCTTCTTCGATCGGTTCATTGACATTCGCGGTGAGTGTTCTGTCTGTCCAGCAAGGCATCAGTGAGACAGAACCCAGAGGGTGTGTTTTGGGTGTGGTGATGTCAGCTGTCGTTCTCAGCCCCTTATTTAAGGGGGAACCTTGATGTTCAGAGGCAGTGGAGGGTTTCCCTCCTCAGTTTCGTTTCTTACTTACTGTCCCACACCTTCGATTCTGTTTTACTTTTGTAGCTTACGTCACTCACTATCTGGACAAGACTTTCTATAATCTCACCACGGTAGCTCTTCATGACTGGGCCACTTACAGCGAGATGAGGAACCTGGCCACCCAGCGCTACGGCCTGGTCCTGATGGAGGCCCATCTGCCCAGCCAGACACTGGAGCAGGTGAGCGGGAGGTGCTTCTGGCTCACTCTTGACTCGAGGGGAAACCTAGTTTCTTCTTGCTTTGTTTAAAGAAAGCATTTACTATAAGAAAAATTCCGTGTCACTGGTTGGCTAGCCTTCTAGTGTGCACTCAGACTTTTGTTGAGTTTTGAAATATATATGTATATATGTACGTAGATCAATATGGATAGATACTAATTTCAAAAATGGGCCAGGATCCTGAGGGACTTCAATTAGGGTTGTGGTATTTAAATCTAATCTGGACATGTATATAAACTTCAGCGTCTTGGGGCAGGTGATAAGCTCTATAATTGCAAATGCATTTGCTCTTAACGTGAGGAATGCAGAGTAGGTTTTTACGCATGCCTGCAATCCTTGCCTTCAGGAGGCTGAGACTGGATCACTGTGAGTTCTGGGCCAGCCTGGGCTACATAGTGAGTTCAAGGCCAATCTGAATTATACAGCAAGACCTTGCTTAAAAAAAAAATGCAAAGCAGCATTGGCTGTTGCTAGGTCAGGTAGCTAATTTGTAATATTTATAGTTTAATTTATAATACAATGTAACAGAGTGTAATAGCTTGCATAGAATGCTCAAATAATCCAGATAACATTTATCAAAAAAAAGTGACTCAGTTTCAGAATTTGGCATAATTTTTTCTGAGCCTGCTGCATGTAAGGTCCATTTGTGTATCCTCCCATTCACTTATGTATGCATCTAGGGTTTATTGAGAATATGCTAGACAGTGCTCCTGTGTTAGGGATTCAGAGAGAGAGAGAAAGCATTCTATTTTTTGTTACTTTCAGTCTTATGGGAGAAAAAAGTGTAAACAGACTTAGATTCAAAAAGAGAAAAGCTGTGATAGAAGGTGCAGGTGTGCAGTGCAGCTTTGGAGCCTGTGGAAAAGCTGTAGACTGAGGTCTGTAAATACCGCGGGATGTGGGCGTAGTACGTGAGCCTCACCTGCGATGGAAGCGGTCTGGGGTAGTCAAAAGAAAGGCAGCGATTTGGCATTAGACTTTGTAAGATCTCAAGGGTCTGCCTCTTGCTGTCTGCCCTCAGAACTCGTGGAAGTTAAGTCCCTCCTCGTTGTTTGGAAATGCCCCTCGAAGAACTGTGCAGAGACCCGAAGGGTGGTTTGTGTGTTAGACACCTGGGGCGGGGGGCTGTCCGAGACTGCCTGCCGGGATCTGGCCATGCTTCTGCTTTGTTAGGAAACTGCAAAGAAGTTCCGTGGGGAGACTTTGTGGCTCAGGGTCTTTATCACTAAACAAGTGCTCCTGTCCCCGTGGAAGCTCCGGAGGAGCCATGAGCACCAGGCTTGCCCAGGGCCTGGGTGGGCCAGTCTGGAGGCTCCTGCACCTTCACTGTGCCCTTGTGTAGTTTGTAATTCTAAGCACATCAGAGAATTCACCTACACCACAAGTGACAGTATGTTACAAGCTTAACTAATGGATGTGACTTTAATAACAGTGTTTTCATGTGAATTGTGTTGTAGGGCCTTGATGTTTTGGAAATTATGAGAAATATTCATATATTTGTGTCTCGATACCTCTATAATCTCAACAATCAGGTGAGTGGGTTTAGGGAATTCTTTTTAATGTGGCTGAATAGAGAGGGGAAAGGTCAAAGGGCAAGAAATTGATATTTTTTAAGGGTAAAGATTTGTAAAATATATAAAATAAGAAATAATTGTTCTGAGATCTTACTTGTTGGTTTTTGGTGTATGAGTGGCTTTATAGTCAAATTGCCTTTAGTGAAACCAGCTGTAAAGTTTCTTTGACTAATCAGTGTTTGCTGTGGGCTGTATTGTAATTAAACATGCACATGTTTTGCTGCAGATTTTTATTGAACGAACAAGCAATAATAAACATTTGAATACTATTAATATTCGACATATTGCTAATTCAATTCGAACACATGGCACGGGAATCATGAACACCACGGTAAGCATCTGGTTCGGTGGTTGGGAGGTTAATATACTCCTGATAATATAATTTGGAAGATAATTTTCTTACAGGATATTTTACTGCCTGTTTATATTATCCTGCATTTCCATTTCCCCTAGCAGTAGGTAGAGTCTTACAAACTCTGACACTGAAGTTGTGCTGGGTGTGAGGGCAGCTCAGTGGGAGGCTCGCCGAGGTAGCGCCAGCGCGGGGCTGTTGGCACGAGCAGCTGTGTGCGTTGGAGGGTGGCGGGCTCTGTGCCTGTGTGCCTCTGTTGATTCTCCAGTATCCTCTGAGAGAAGCGTTTCAAACCAAGTCGTAGAGAGCAGTTTATTAAATGTCATTCATGCTCTCAGACAGAACTTACTACTTACAGATACCATCTTCCTAGACATGGGCGCTCAGCTCACCTGGGGTCACTGGATCTTGTGTGCTGTTTTTGCCTCTCTAGGAAGCGGAGAAAGGAGTCTTAGTACTGACCTGTGATCAGGGCACAGTTCATTTCTCTTTAAAGAGTACGAACTGTGGATGCCTAAGTGTCGGCATGAAGGCTCAGGGAGGACTGGACAGCGAGTCGGAATCACTGTAGTAGCCGGCGGGGAGGGCTTTGAAGGTCTGCGCTGACGGATGGCTGGAGCTGTCCTGTGGTCACGGTGCGGGCTGAGGTCTGGCTCCCCAGTGTTTAAATGTGAGGTGTGGAGCTCATGCCTGAGCCTTCACAGATGAGCTGTGGAGTTCTGAGGATAGACTGTGGCTTACCCTCAGGCATGTGTGCAGCCAAACACGCTGGCATACTTAGTGTCTCAGCCCTGTGCTGGGTGCCTGCGGTGACCTGCTCTTGTGACGGACACCGAGGGGAGTCGGACAGCCACGCCAGGAAGCAGAGCTGGCGGAGGAGCTTGGGCAGGGCTGTGAGGGCGAGCTAGAGCTCCACAAGATGAAAGCGGGCAGGGGAATGAGCAGCTGGGCAGAGCGTGTCAGCCCGCGCCAGCTCTACTCCCGAGCCCAGCAGCTTGTCTCAGGAAGTGGGGAGCTACAGCTGCAGCTCGAGCGGAGGGGCCTGGCTTTCCTCAGGCCAGCAGCGAGTCGGGGAAGCTGGGGGGGCGGCTGGGCGTCCCGTGTGGGTCGGGGTTCAGCTCGGCGCTCACCTGGCGGCCTTTTCTGAGTCCCTTTCCTACTCCTTCCCGAGCACCACGCTTCTCAGGTTGGAGATCGGGGCAGGGGGGATGTGAGTCACTCAACAACACGTGTGGAAAGTGGCTACCACCCCAGTTAGGACAGCCGTGTCCGGCGGCGGCAGGAGACCAGGCGCGTGGCTCAGCGCGGAACATGCTCAGAGTTACTTGCTGACAGATGGTGGCTTTCTTCAGAAAGTTCGCGGGGCTTTCGGCTCAGTCTCGGGTGCAGCTGCTCCTGAGCGAGCTCACTGACCCGAGCCTGGGGCTGAAAGCCAGCGACCCCAGTCCAGCTTCCTGTCTCCCCGCCGAGGATGGCTTTGTCCTTTTGCAAGAAAATGTGCCACTGTTTTCTCTCTTTTTTCTTTAGAGAAATACGTAAAAGACAAAAGTCAACTTGGGTATGGAAAATTTAAATATTTTTAGGTCAACTGTGAATTGAACTTTGCAAATAGTACTTTTTCAGTATCATTTAATTTTATTAACTCTCGAATTTTTGAATTTAATCTTTATAGGTTAATTTCACCTACCAGTTTTTGAAAAAGAAGTTTTATATCTTTAGCCAGTTTATGTATGATGAACATATCAAATCAAGATTGATTAAAGACATTCGGTTTTTCAGGGAAATCAAGGACCAAAATGATCACAAGGTATGCTGTGTGTTCTTTTTAAGGCACTTGACTCAGCTGTTAGGTGTGTGGCAGATGTTTATGCACAGTGCGCTGTTGAGATCACAGCGGGTTTGGGTTTTCTGTCGTAGGTTTCTCTTGTCTCCAGGCTGGCTCTCTTGGTCCACTTCTGCTTGCAGGCTGCGCTTCGCGGTCTCTGTCAGACTCTCGAGGGGAAGTGCGGGGCTCGGGACAGCCGGGTCCCTCTCTCCCGTTGTAAAGTAACGCAGATGTTGCTGGGAAGCGCTGAGCGGTGTGAGTGGCCCGGCCCCGCTGGCTTTCCTTCCTCCCTTCCCTGCTCTGGAGTCAGTTGCCTTTACAGGTGCTCTGTCCACTCGGTCACGTGTCTGTGGACGGATGTTTCTACGACGAATTAGTTTCTCCTGTTTTTGTCTGATAGAGCTGTTGGGGATTAGAGACCAACACTGGTGTGGGGCACTTAAATAATAGTGACCTGGAACATAAGTAGTTTTTATTTTATCTTTTTAATTATTTATATTTTTTTTGACATAGGATCTCACTGTGTAGCTCAGGCTGGCTTTGAATTCACTAGGTATCCTGGGCTCTGCTGGAACTCACAGTGATCCTCCTGCCTCAGCCTCCTGAGTGGCTGGGATTAACAGGTGTATGTCACCACACCTGGTACTTTATAAACTTTTCTGTCATGAGACTTGAGAGTTTTGTTTTTAAAGCAAAAGGAAATAAAATTAGAAAGTAGGATTGGCTTAGTTGACTTGAAAGTCATTTTCTAGCTTATGGTCTAAAGATAGTTTTTAAATTCTTTCTGCAGTACCCTTTTGATAGAGCAGAGAAATTCAACCGAGGCATCCGGAAACTTGGAGTAACGCCAGAGGGGCAGAGCTACCTTGACCAGTTCAGACAGCTCATCAGCCAGATTGGTGAGTCACTTGTGTCGGGAGGCACAGCGCAGATCCTGGGAGCTGCTTGTCCTGAATTGCTCATACTGACCAACAGCTTGTGTCCAGCTCAGCGCTGTTCCACTAGGGGAATTTGCCTTCGAGGATTTTTGCTGCAGAAATAATTGGTAAACTGCAGACTAATAAAAAGCTAAGTAAAACCTCTCCTATCAAATTAATCATCTCAGAGGCCATATTCAAAATTAATAGCCTGTAAGTACTTACTGATACCTGTTGTTCAAAGCATCATTTTAACTTTAAAAGAGGTTCTCTTAGCTGGGTGTGGTAGTGCAGCCTGTAACCCTAGCACTGGGCAGGCTGAAGCAGGAGAACTGTTGCAAGTTTGAGACCAACCGGGCTGCAGAGTGAGCTGAAGACCAGACAATAGAGACAAAAATAGATACATAAAATAAAAGAGATTGTCTCACATAATAGCCAAAACACGAAGGTAGGAAACATTTATATGAAAAGATAGTACTTTAAATTAATAACATATATAAGTTAGAGATAAAATGCCAAATGCTGATTTTTTTGGTTATACCAGCTTAATACTTGTGTGATTCGTACTTCTGTCTTATAAGTAGACTTATAAGGAGACTTGTTTTCTGAAGTACAGTATAGTGTATTTAAGAGCAAGAGCTACATGTAGAAATAATCATAGATTAACAAAATCCTGCAGTCTCCGAACTTTTCCCAGAAATGACCTGCGTTCAGTGCCCTGCCGTTAGCCCCGGAGGTCACCACACAGCCAGTTGCGGAGTTTAGGTTTTTCTTCCTTTTGACATGGGATCTTGGCTATACAGTCTGGGCTGGCCTTGAACTTGCTCTGTGGTTCTGGCTGGTCTCAAACTGTTCACTTGCCTCAGCCTCCTGGCTGTGTGTCCCGCCACGTCTGGCTGTGTTTTAAAAAGGTACAGGAAGAAGAGAAGTGAGAAGTGGTTACCTGAGACTTGCCCCGGCTTCTTTAGCTGTAAGTCCAAAGGTGTTTCACAGTTTTCAGTTTGTATCAACTGACACCAGCCGGTTAATAAAATCATGCCTCCTGGATTGATTTCTTTTACCAAACATTTACTAAGCGTCAGTTAGGCCAGACGTTCTGCTATGTGCTGGGTTTGCAGACAGGCTTTGCTCCCGAGCGGCTTGTTGCTCTGTGGGAAGGATGTGACTAGTTAGATCTGGCGTGAATTCACGAGGGCTGGCCTAAACTGTGCCAGTTACTTGGTTTGCATGTTAAGTTTTCCTGTTCTGTTTTAGTGTGTAGGAGCTTAGAGAATCTTCATAAACTTTTTATCTTAAGCTGCTCAACATGAGAAATGCCAGCTCAGCACCGTTTATCTAAGGAGGCAGTTGGTGTCACGTTAGATGGCAAGCTTGCTTGCTTTTCTTTAAAGATACGATCTTACTGTGTAGTTCAGGCTGGTCCTGAACTCAGTACATAGCCCCGGCTGGCCTTGACCTTGCTGTGCTCCTCCTGTCTTGGCCTCCTGAGTGCTGGGATCACAGCCGTATGCTGTCCTTCCTGGCCTCGTTGGTAAACTACTGGAGCAGTAGATTTTAGATGCCAGTGAAACTGGTTTCCTGGAGCTGGGCCGGTCTGCTCTGCGCCTGGTGTTCTGCCTTCTCGGTGAGTGCTGCTGTAACTGTTTTTCCGTATATGCACATCAGAGTTTTGCCTCAGTGAGTAAATACTGCCTTTACAACAGTTTCCATGTTTTTATGTTCTTTGAAAGTAGGACTTTATTTGAAGAAGTAACACTTAGGTCACGGGCTTCCCTCAGCTCATGTCCCTGATACGCCTCCGTACCCAGGGCCACTGGAGAGATGGGGTCTGGCGTGGCCCTGCTCCTCCAGCGTGCTCTCTCTGGGGAACGCTCCCTCTTCTCTTTAGCTCAACACTTTATTCTTTACTCGCTTCTTTTAAAACATAGATTCTTTGTCTGTGCCTGAAAAATACTGCAGTGTGCTTTCCGGTCTTTGAGAAAAGGAGTGGAGGTGGGAGCAAAGTGGAGTCCTGGTGCCACCTGCTGCTGGTGACGGAGCCTTTTTGCTTTGCGCGCGGTGCGCGTGTGCCGTCACTCAGGGAACCTCCGGCCAGGCGGTGTTCCCTTTCCTTCATTCCCAGGGGCTGCTGCTGCTCAGAGAGACGCTGGCCAAAGGCTGAGCCCCGCCGGAGCTGACCGCCAGGCGAGGACACTGACATGTAAAGCAGTCGCATAGCTTGGGCAGAGCCCTGCCGCTAGCAAGTGCTTCAGTCTGCGTTTGAACCAGGAAGTCTGGCTCCTCACCACTGTGTTGTGCCCACCTGTTAGTTTTGATCAGCTAGCTGCTGGTGTGACAGTTGGGGGAAGAAATAGTGAAATTAGGTACTTGCTTTTCCCAAGATTCTCGTGAGAAGGAAAAACAGCTGGGTGTGGTGGCACACCCCTGTCACCCTGGGAGGCTGAGGCAGGAGGATTGCTGTGAGCTGCAGGCCACCTTGAGCACATAATGAGACCTTGTGTCAAGAAGCCAACAAAACCAGACAGTTGGGGTGGCATTGAGCGAGGTGCAGTGGTCCCTGCAGGGTGGTTAACGGTGAAACGCGTTGCTCTGGTGATGTGGAGTTGCTGACGGTTAGCATGTCTGTCTTTTGGCCAGGTCATTTCAGTTCAGCTTGTTTTAGTTCGTGCTGGACCCTCGCCTCCCCGTGTTGGCTGTGAGACGGAGCAGTGGGACCGGAAAGGCTCTGCTCCTGCAGTTCGATGTTACCATTTGGGGGAGGTGGGTGAGTGGTGGCAGATCTGCAGGGCAGTGTGCGTGCTCTGCAGGGATCCTTGGGGAGGACTTCCCAGAGGTGACACTTAAGCAGGGACCTGGATCCTGTAAGGACGGAAGTTTCGTGCTATCTGGAGAAAGAGCAGCAGCCAGAGCCACAGTGAGCGCAGAGCCCTGAGTGTGCTGGGCCCTTGGAGGCGGAGTGGGGCTGGAAGCAGTTAACAGGGGCCATCGTGGGGGGCTGGCTGTGCCGTCGCTGGAAGGCTGGGCTTCCCTCTGGGACTGCAGGCTGCTGGTAGTGTGGCGGAGCTGCTGGCCTGTGAGTGGTGCTGCACCTGTGGGGCTCGAGCAGCCGCGGCTGGAGGCTCTGACAGGTCCTCCGTGGTGCGGGTGAAGCCGGGGCGTGGCAGGGCACCCGGCGGGGAAGTCTGCAGTAGGGTGAGAGCTGTGAGAGTGGTGCACGTGCTCCCCAGGCTGCATTTCCCGGGCAGAGCGGCCTTCGCTTGTCCAGTGCCGAGTCGCACAGTGGCAGGGAGGGGAGGAGGCAAAGGGGCTTACAGGTGCCCCCCCCCCCAGCTGCCGCAGGGCAGGGGCCAGCTTCCGAGGGGGAGCGTGGCAGGGGCGCGAAGACCCCGCGTCTGCCGTGGTTGTTTACATGGGAACGTTTTCCTAGATGGATACGCATACTGGATTGAAAGAAGCCTGGACCTCAGTGAAATCCGTACTGGGAATATAAATTTGTCCGCATCTACTAAAGATTTCTGGGCGGGTGGTGTGTGTGGGAAGCCTCTGAAGGGCAGAGGGGAGAAATGACGGATTTTAAATGTCTGGTCACACGTGTAGTCTCCGGGTGCGTTTAGTGAGTTTACCTTCAGCTAAGTCATGTGCTGACTGTCACTGTACCTTTGTAAGTGTGGAAATACGCCACGGTCTCACTGTTTATGGGACGAGAACTGAAGGGCAACAGCAGAATGTTCGGAGCTTAGGAGCAGAAGCCTGTACCTGACTGCATGTAAACACTGGTTCTCTGTGTGATTTTTAAGGTAATGCCATGGGCTATGTACGAATGATCCGATCTGGTGGTCTTCACTGTAGCAGCAAGGCCATTAGGTATGGACGCAAACCTCATTTCTGACTTGTTGATACCGCTTAAGATTATGTTATATAAATTTCTCTTGTGATTTAAGTGATACTATGGAGGTTTTTGTTTGTATATGTTGAGAGAAAAATGGAAGAAAACCACTAATCTTGCTAATTATAATTAGACTGTTTCCCTCATTTTAAATCTCCATTAGACTTGAAAATCTTTATTTCTCTTAAGGTTACAGTTAAGTGATTTTTGTCACTATGGCTTATGAATTAGTCTCAATAGAGTACATGATTATAAAGGTTAAAATGTGATAACTAAAATCTGATTTACAACGAGGGGGGGATATTACAGTACCACTGAAACACATAGTTGCAATACTGGAATGTCAACAGTACCCCTTTTCCTGTCAGTTGCACCTATTTTAGTTGCCTTAATAAATTTCTTCCCAAATTCTTACATAGATTTGTGCCTGATCTTGAAGATATTGTAAATTTTGAAGAACTAGTGAAAGAAGAAGGTCTTGCAGAAGAAACATTAAAAGCAGCAAGGTAACCTAGTTTTGGAATAATCTAAATTTGGAAGTTTAAAAAGGCGTGTTTAGCTAGGTGGGTGTGTATACTTGCCTATAATCCCAGCATTTGGAGGCTGAGGCAGGAGGATCACTGAGTTCAGGGTCATCTGGGCTATGTAGAGATCAAGGCCAGCCTGAACTACATAGACCCTGTCTTGAAAAACTAAACAAAGATGTGTTTGTATAAAACATTAAAGAGCAGCCTGTAGGGTGGTGTGTAATGTAGGTGCCGCTCTTTTTACTATGTGAATTATGGTCTTGGCTTCATCCGTGGTTTTTTTTTAAACTGCAGTGCCCTGAGTCTTTCCCCTCTGCTGCAGGGGGGTCTTGCGGAGCGTGCGGCCAGTGTGCAGCCTCCAGCCCTGTGCCTCTGGGCCCCTAAGTGTGGTGGGAGCACATCCCTCCCACTTGAAGACTTAGGGTCAGGAAGGGAGTCCAGAGGGCGGGCGCCTTTGGGAACTCATTCCCCCCGTTTCTGTTCACTTGGGGAAGATTTCTGGTAGAAGCCAGGGTTTCCTCTCCTGTGCTCCGGAACCTTGCCGCAGTACGGCGCGCCTCCCCTGTGCCTGTGCGGCGCTGAGCCGGGAGGGCAGCGGGGGGAGCGGGAGGCTGGAGTGCAGATCGGATTCCATTTCACTGCAGATACTAGTGGCTGACCGGAAGCGCGGTCTCCAGAGAGAGCCAGCAGTGATTCTGTCATGTAGCTTAAAACAAGAATTTGTTTAGCAGGCAAATAAATGAGAGAATCTAGCTGAGGGTACAGCGGTTGTTACCCTGGGTTTTAACTGTTTGGTAGGCTCAACAGTTTTAAAAGTCAAAAAGGAAAACGCATGCGTGCGCCTGTGAGCTGCACCCCGTTCCCCGCAGGGCAGAGCCGTGCACCGGGGCCTGCTGGGTAGCGAGGTTCGTGCCGGTGCCGGCAGTCGGGAGAACGGAGCTGTTGGAAGTCAGGCGCGCGAGTATGGAGGGTGTGTCCGCGAGCGGAAGCGGCCTGCACTGTCGGCGGGATGGTGCCATCTTCCCCAGAGTTAGCCTCTGGAAGCTGTTGGGAGGGGGTCTGGGCAAGCAGGAGCGCAGTGCTGTCCTCTAGGTTTTGTGGCTGAAGCTGAGGGTGGCCGTGGGTCCGGCTTGTCCGAGGAGGGCTCGGTGGGGCCTCACAGGTGACGGGGTCCCGCAGCTAGTGGGAAGGCCACTTTCAGCAGAGGGCAGAGGTGTTCACAGAGGGCCCTGGCTGGACTCCTTTTCTTACTGTGAATTTTACAAGCTTGGGAAAATGATCCGTGAAAACTGACATTTAAAGATTTTTACTGTTACCTTGTGCAGTGCCAGAGCCCGACCCAGGGCCTGGCGGGCTGCACCGTGCGTGTGGATCTCCTGCAGGAGCCATGTGCAGGGTGCCCCGGGAGGGCCGGCGTGGGGGCTGCTCTGGCGGCTCCTGGCGGGATGTGGCCACCCACAAAGGGCCGGGCGGTGGGATGAGGTGCCCCTGCTCCTTGGCCTGTGGGCGGCCCGTGGGCTTGCCCCATGCAGCACCGGGTGCATTGAGGAATATCTGCTGTGAGGACTGTGAGAAGTGACAGTTTGAAAGTACGCACTTTGATTCCAAGAAAAAGAGGAGTCGCGTTCTGAAGGTTAAAAGGGCAGCTAAGTTCTTGGAAGAGACCCAGGTTCAGGTGGAGGTGAGGAGACATTTAAAAGGGAACAGTCGCTCACGGGGAGGGGACTCCTGAGGCTTGGGCAGCTCTGTACTGGGGCGACTTGGCCAATGCCGCGGTGCTCGGGGTGCTCCAAGCGCGATCTGAACAGGCGGAGCTGTTTTTCACCTGCCTGAGGAGGAGGGGTTTTCAGAAGACACCTGCTTTTGAAGAAGGAACCGAAAGCAATTTCTACTATTTTATTTTTGTTCTTTTTTGTTTGTTTTTTAGGCATCTGGACTCAGTTCTCAGTGATCACACACGAAATTCTGCGGAAGGCACAGAGTATTTCAAAATGCTTGTGGATGTTTTTGCACCAGAATTTCGAAGGCCAAAGAACATACACCTCCGAAATTTCTATATCATTGTGCCTCCTCTAGTGAGTATTTGCAGAGCTTAAAACGAAACTTTTTTTAAAAAAAGATATTGGTAAATTTTGGTTTCCTTATAGCATGAGGCAGACTGTGTTCCTGACTCTCTGATGTAGGTAAAGCTGCAGGTCACCTCAGGCAGTGTGCCCTGGAAGTTTTAGTGAGTAGCTGTGCAGAAGGAGGTTATCTGTGGCTAAGAGGGCTCCGTATTAATAGACTGCAGAGAAGTTCTGCTGGTGTGTGTGTGTGGAACCAAACTCTGGACCTCACTCTTGCCAGGCAGGCGCTGTGCTGCTGAGCTGCATCCCCAGCCGGTCCCGCTGTTCTCACATTACCTGAGTGTGTGCTGTTACGTGTGCACCAGAGTCTCCGGGGAGAGTTACACCGCACCCCGCCCGAGGGGCTTGGTGCGAGCAGCATGAACTGCCGTAGTAGGGAGCTTTTCCTGACCGGGCACTTCCAGAGCCTGCTGTTTGAGAACTATTCTGCTGGAGAGTAAACACGCCTAGAATAAACTGTGACTGTTTTCTCCTCTGAGACTGTGGAGTGCCCCATTCTGATTCTCTAGTGGCCTGTGTATGGCTCAGGCTTTGCAAATCGCATTATGAAGACAATTGCCGCAGTGGGGAGGTTGGAGTCAGGAGTTGGGAGACTCTGTGCGGGCAGGGTGGCTTCCTGTTCGGTTTCTGTAATCAAGTGGAGAGCTCCATGGTTTAACGAGCACTTCTGTGTTGGTGCCTGGACCGTTACTGTGTTTTCTTACATGGTGCGTAAGTGTTGGTGCCTAGTGGGACTGGAAATAGCCAGTCACCTGCAGAGGGCTGTTTTCTCTGTGCATTTTCTGATTTATGCCTTCGGCGTCCGCTCTCCTAACTGTGACACGGCAAAGATTCTTAGAGGCGTCCGCGCGGTGCGCGTCCTTTCGTGCTAGGCAGACGGCAAGGCCGTCCGGCCTGCTGGCGCTGCGGCCAGCTCAGGAAGTGGGGAGAGCCTGAGCCGCAGGGAGGCGGGGATGAGGCTGCCATGGGCGCTGCTTCTGTGCTCTCCTTTGTGATCTGCTCTAGGAAGAAGGCGGGCTGTGGACCAAGAGCTGACACGGCTGGGACTTCAGCTCGGTGGCACAAGCACTTGCCTGCCAAGCGCGCAGTCCTGAGTTTCCCCATACCAAAAAAAACCCGAGCTGATAAGAGGTTTCACACTTAATGTGATTGGTCACCAAATACATTTCCTAGGCAATAAAAGTAAAATTTTTATTTTGTTTCCAGTGGAGGGTGTTAGGGCTGTCGCACCTAGCATGGTCTGCCCTCCTCCGTGACACGGCCTCTTTAAAATTTTATAGAAGAGAAATTCCACTTTGTCAGTTACCCTGGCTCCCACCAGACACTCAGGGCCACGGGCAGTCAGCGCGGGCTGCAGGTGCACGGCGTCTCTGCCGCGGCCACTTGGAGTGGACGCCAGGTGCTGACCAGCTTCTCAGAAGTGTTTGGTATACAGTGAGTCTCGGTGAATCTTTTGCCGACTGAATGATTTGATTAGACATTTTAAAAAAGCAGGATTTCAAGAGAAAGTACTGTTTTGAGGAATTTATCCTTTACCTAAAGGGCTACTAATCCTCTTTGGAACTGAGAATACGGGAAGAGGCCGGTGTCAGGGAGCACGGGCAGGGGCGGGAGGGCTGCCCTGTGTGTGAGAGGCTTCTGCTCCCAAGGAGGACAGGCCCATTTTCTGATACTGCCCATCCACTTCTGTTGGTGGGGCCGCAGAGTCCACCAGCATCCTCGTGTCCAACCCAGGTGCTGTTGTGTAACGGCCGGCCCTGTGGCGGGTGGTGGTGACAGGGTAGTGCCCACCTCACAGATGGCCGCTCTCCCCAGGCACCGCGTGTCCGAGGCCAGTGTTGCGCACTGGAGGACACGAACGCGGTGCTGCACATGAGTTTCAACACGCCTCTTGCAGGAGCTAAATTTCAAAGGTTTCCTTAACTGAATTTTGACTCTCATACCTGTTATCTGTTTTTAGACCCTCAACTTTGTAGAACATTCCATTAGTTGCAAGGAGAAACTGAATAAAAAAAACAAAATCGGAGCTGCCTTTACTGATGATGGTTTTGCCATGGGTAAGCGAATGGAACCGTTTCCCCGCTCACGTGATGGCCGCCTGGCGCGGGCTCTTGGCCGTGGTTTTGTGTGCTGCTTACAGCAGGGTGTGCTTCTCCGCCCAGCTTGCCTCCCGCCCGCCCGGGCTCTGTCCTGGCCTTAGTTCCGCGTCTTGCGCCGAGTTCTCCTGGCTTCCCCATCGATTCCTGGGGCTCTCTCTGAGTGGGGGAAGTTTTTATTGTTCTGCGGCTATGTTTTTCCAGGTGATTTTCATGGCTATGGGATTTATTTAATTTCTTCTTCAGTTATTTTCTCTTTTTTATTTCTTTATGCTTTTACACTTTTTTTCTTAAGAAACAACTAAGCCGTCTTGCTAACCCTATTTATGCCGGACAGTATGATTTGAGAGGGTTAATTGGAAATGACAAGCTTAGTGCAGGAGCTGCTGGCGCGGGAGTGGAGAGGACTCCTGTGCTCACTGTGCCCTGGCTTTGGTTCTCGTGGCTGCAGGTGTGGCGTACATCCTGAAGCTTTTGGATCAGTACCAGGAGTTTGACTCGCTGCACTGGTTCCAGTCTGTTAGAGAGAAGTACGTGAAGGAGATCCGGGCGGTCGCCAAGCAGCAGCTCGTGCAGGCGGCCAGCCAGGACGAGAAGCTGCTGCAGACCATGAATCTCACCCAGAAGCGGCTGGACGTCTACTTACAGGTGGGCCTGCGGGCGGGTGCTGCTCCGACTCGGCGCTCGGGGCTGCAAGCTGCCAGCCGTGTGGAAACCCCACTTTAACCCGCGAGATGGACGGGGTAAAGGGAGCGGGTTTAGCATTAACGGCGTTTGCAAACCTTATGACTCAAACCTTAACGAGTGCCGGGGTGGTTTCTGTATTTGGGAATCCTACTAGAGCTACTGAGAGTACGTTTGATGTTTTACTGTAATGACTTTCCCCTCTTATTTCAAATTTATTTACTTAGGAATTCGAATTGCTGTATTTCTCACTGAGCAGTGCGAGAATCTTCTTCAGAGCAGACAAGACTGCAGCTGAGGAGAACCAGGAAAAGAAAGAGAAGGAAGGTGAGCGCGGCTGCGTCTGGGGAGACGCCGGCCCCCGCGGGGCACACGGGGACTCCAGCTTCTCTCGGTGCCTCGTGGGAGACTTCTGTATGTCTGCGTGTAAAACGCCATGTTTTTCTTCATCAAAAATCGCTTTAAAGTGCTCTTCTTCTTACACTGAGTAAAGGCAGTTGCTTAGAGAATGCCTTAGTTTGCCTGTAAGGAAACCTTAGCTGCTGTTTGTTAGGCCCAGAGCCAGCCGTTGTAGAATTGCACGAGGTAGTAACATTTGTTAGCAAAGCGGAGGCCCCTGGGACACGCAGTGGTCCCCAGCTCGTCAGCAATTTGTTTACAAGCAGACGCGTCTGGCCGGCTCCGTGGCAGACACGGTGACGTCAGGGGAGGAACACAGCCGCAGCCGTCTTTGCCACGGCCCGGGAACGCGCCCGTCCGTCCCAGGGTCCCAGGACCCCAGGACAGATTGTTTGCCCGCCAGAGCACCACCGTATTCACTAAACGGAAACTTGAATGTATTATGTTTAGGTTCATTTCCAAGACAGGGTAAATAGAGCCCTCCCTCGGGAGGCGCTGGCAGTGGCGGCGCTCAGGCAGGGGACCCCCGGCGAGGTGGCCCCTGCTCTCGGGGACAGCCGGTGCGACCTCTGCGGCCTCCGGGGTTTTAAAATGTCACTCACTCCTTTGAGGTAGCGCCTCGTGACACAAGGCCGGCCTGGAGCATGCAGCAGGCTGGAGGCCGCCTGCTCCTGCCCCCGAGGGCTGCAGTGACAGCTGTGCGCCGCCACAGTCAGCATTTGAAGGTGTTCTTTTGAGACGTTTTTAAAAAATTAAATATTAGAGAACTATTTGATAGATGGATCCTTTCCTGAGTTTGAAATTTAGTAATACATCACTTCTTGAGTTTACTTACCTCTTACAGACTTTCAAAAAATGAACATGAATCTGGCCTTTATCGTTTTCCTTCTGCTTCCAGAAGACACAAAAGCGAGCAGTGGAGACCCGGACAGCGCCGTGTCCGCCGACCCCGTGGTGAAATGATGCCGCGCTGCCCTCACCCGGTGCATTCGCGCTTTAGCCAGAGATGGAGGTCGTAACTACGGTGCATCGTGTCCTGGAGAACATTGGATGTTGCGGCTTCCCGAAGGCAGCGCTCTGAAGTTAACCATTCCGCTTCCAAAGGCTCTGCTTCTCAGAGTTGAAAGATTGTAAAATTGGACTTTCCCTGGACTTCAGGCGGGAACATGCTCCTTGGAACAGTTATCTGACAGGAAGTTACACAGACAGCGAATCCAGACTCCTCGGGGTGCCCCGGCGCTCTCGGAGTCTGCGTGTGTGTAACTGCGTTGCCAGCTCTCTGGGCTCCGTGTGTCCAGGCATCGGCAGTTCTGTGCGTACTGTCTCTAAGTCAGTTTGTTGCTTTTGTAAAGGATTGAGCCTGACCACGCAGGAGATGCCTGTGGTCTCACTCCGAGAGCACATGTGCAGGTGGCAGCGGCGCTGGAGGAGCCTGCACGTGGGCCTCGCTCAGTGGGCCTTGCAGGAGCCACTGTGTCCCTCCCCGCGGGGAGTTTACACCCGTGTGCCCTGCTCCGGGCCCTGCCCTGAGCACCGCTCTAAACTCAGATGCGCTGCATACCCCGAGGAGGTTAGCGGACGCCAGGGAGCCCAGCTGGCCGTGTCATTCTCGGGGACGACACTGGCGTGGCGACAGGAAAGCAGAGTGAATGGCTTCCACATTTAAACTCAGGTTTCTTCTGTGTCCGGTTAAGGTGACTCCTTGGCGCTGGTCTGGGCAGACTTTTTCTGACAAGGCTGAACACCTGCCCTGTGCGGGCTGGGAAAGGGACTGCTGGGAGAGTAAAACCAGTGACATGAGCCACTCTGGGACTTGGAAAAGTGCAGAGAGCTTCTTAGGAGATTTACTTCCCAGCAGCCCACTTTTATTTCTGTAAAAGTTTATTAGTCAATCAGTGGGCTGATCATCCCCTTTAAAAATGCAGTGAAGTGGTCCCTTTCCAGGGAAAAGCAAAGTGTGAGTGGGACACGAACAGCATCGGGGAAGCGGCGGGCAAACGTGCCCGCTCTGTGCCCAGCTGCGGCCAGGGCCGGGCTCAGGTGCTTCCCCAGCCCAGCGCAGGTGAACACCGGCACTGTTAAAGTCGGAAGAAACAGAACGTGAAGGAGAGAGGGTTTGTTTGTCATGCAGACACGGCACAGAGTATGGACAAGAGCGGATTAAAGCATCTAACGTTCCTAATTCGTACTAACTGTAGACATGGCCCTAAAGCATGCTGCATAATAATTTATATTTCCATGATTATAAATGTCTATATTAATGATAGTGCATTTGATTATATCAAATTAATTGCCATTTCATAGCAACAGTGTGGCTTTCTGATTCTACCGTCCTGACACCAGCCTGCCTGCTAGGGTAGGGTCCCAGTCGGGAGAGTGCCGTCCTCTGCCCGTCCTCTGTCGTGGGCCCCGTCTTGCTGTCTTAGCGCACTGGGGCATTCCTGCCCACTCCCTGGATATCCAGCGGCGGGAAGGGCGCACAGTTACCCGATCCTTAGTCTAAAATGGTGTCACTGCAGTGTGGAGAATTCATTACGAGTTCTGGTATTGACGTGCAGAGCCGCGGGGCTTCGGTGTGTTCAGGCCTGCGCTAATCCTGCCTTTAGCTGATGCTTTGCTTCGCTAATGAATGAATGTTAACATTTTTGCAGACATACTGTAATTTAAAAATTAATGTGAGCATTGGTTTTAAGTTCACAGAAAAATTAATGAGGTTCAGATTCTCAGGAGTTAAGGACTAAGTGTACCTTTGTCTGCTCTCATTAGAGCTTGTGAAGGTGGCAGGTTCGTGACCTGACCTGAGTGGGGCTCTCCCCTTCCCAGCTCTGAGTGAGTACACTGTATAAATAAAACATTGATAAATACGATCTGAAAACTCATTGCTGTTCATGTTCAGAATTGAATGTCTTAAGCCAGTAATTACAGTTAACTTGGGGGGGTCCTCCTTAAGTCAAAATATATGGGATCTTTTTCTAGAAAGGCTTGCACCATTTTGTGATGTTTGTACTATTAAACAGGTTTTTTAAATGTGTGCAAGCCGGGCGTGGTGGCTCACGCCTGTAATCCCAGTGCTTGGAGGCTCCAGCCTGGGCTATGCAGGGAGTTGAGGGGCAGCCTGAACTGCACAGTGAAATCCTGCCTCAAAAAGATGAAGTAGATGCATAAATGAGTGTGTGTGTGTGTGTGTGTGTGTGTACGTGTGCGCGCGCGTGAGCCTTCGGCAGCACTGAGCAGGGCTCGCTCTCACGGTGACACTACTTGGGCTTTTGTTAGTAAACCTGGATGTGGGGAAGTGCAGCTGCGCAGGGAGAGCGTGTCACGCAGGAGCAGATTTAGGCCGGATCCTGCTGTCGCCTGGTCGGAGCTTCTGTCTCCTCCACAGCTTGGTGTTGTCACTGAGGCCGAGTTACGCTAAGCCCTAGTCCCGGAAAGGGCCGCACGTGCGCAGTGGGGAAGCTGAGCAGGACGCAGGTCACACTGGCGGGTGCTGACCCGGAGGCCCAAGGCAGGGCCCTGGGGTGGGAGCGAGCTCCTGCCCCCCGGAGGGAGGTCATCCTGCTGTGCTGCCCGGTTTGCTAAATGGGAAACGGCAGGCAGGCTTCGACCGGTCTGCGCAAGTTTATCACGATTCTCAAGACTCACGCTGCAGACATTGCAAGCTGCGTTTCCTTCCTCAGGTCTTCACTGCGTGTTTTCACAGGCAGCTCTTGGACGTCCGCAGCAACTGCGTCGGCTGCACACTTGCAGTCTGCACCTGAGAGGCTGAGCCAGGAGCGCTGTGGGTTCAGGGCCAGCCTGGGGGAGGTGGCGCAGAAGGAGCGCCCAGAGGGAGTGGGAGCCCAGGGGCTGCCTGCAGGAGGGCCCCGGTGGGCTGAGGGCTGCGCTGGAGGGCGGTGTGCACAGGGAAAGCCTGCCGAGGAGCACAGCAGATGCGTCCCCACGTTCCAGGCAGCTCAGCCCTTTGTCATGTAGCTGTGGCCTAACGGGGGCTGCCTTTAAGGGCTGTAAATACATTGTCTATTGCATGCAAGACACGGATACCCAGATGCTCCCTAGCAGGCCCTCATCAAGGGTTCACGCCGGCAAACGACCTTTTTTTAAAAATAGTCTGAGACAAGGTCTCACTGTGTAGCCCAGGTTGGCCTCAAACTTGGGGTGATCCTCATACCTCAGCCTCCTGAGTACTGGAGAAATACTTGTCTGCATGAAAATAAGGTATTTAATCTTTGAGGAATCTGCTGGAAAGGTAGCCAGGCACTAAGATACCTTGACAGGGCGCCTGCTGGGATAATTCTTCAAGCTCTGTGGGTTGGAAATGCAAAATTGCTTGTCCAGGAGGTCAGCTCCATGGCTGGCCACTAGCCTCTAGGCCTGCTGAGTGAGTCCTGTTTGGTCCTGTGCCCTGGACTCCTCCCACCTCTGCAGGCAGAAACTGGGCCGAGAACAGTTTTCTTTTAAATAAGCAGACTTTGGGTCTCTAAGGGCTGAAGTTTATTAACCCACTTAGGCTAAAGGTTGTACTCTGTTGAATTTTTGTATAAAATGTCCTACGTTACCTAGAAAAATTCAAGGGACAAGAATTTGAGAAAAATGTTTATTATGTACCTCTGGAATAGTGGCATCCCAAAAGTGGCACACTGGCCCTAAAAGGGTTAAGGGGCTCAACTTGGGTGGTGAATTAAGGCAGGCTGTCTTCCTGAGAGGTAGGGTTGCTCCCTCAGACCGGAAACGGAGGTTGGTGAAGAGAGCAGGCCTCTGAAAACGCTCCCTGCCCGCCTCTCATTTAGGCACTTAAATGTTGGCACACGTTTCAGTAGCTGTAGAGAAGGGGAATCACTGCTGTTGCCACATCTTAAAATTGTTGGCCAGGCCTGGTGCTCACCTGTAGGCCCGGCAGGGAGAGGCCGAGGCAGGAGGAGCCTGAGTTTGAGGCCAGTCTGGGCTACATAACAAGGCCCCTGTCTCAAAAAACATAAAAAGTTATTTGAAATCACCAAGCATTCGCTGCCCACAGAGGCTCTGTGTGGCAGGCAGCCCCGTGCTGCCCCGCAGCGTGCAGCCTGTGCGTCTTCCCCGATGGCAACATCGGCCCTGCAGCCCAGCCTCAGTGGGTCTCACTGTTTGGGCACTGTGGCTTCAGCATTCTCAGCGCCCACCGTGTGGACCCCCAGCCGATTCACTGGGGGCACAGGGGCTCACAGTGCACACAGGCCGAGTGCCCCCCAGGCCGCCGGCTGCTGCTCCGCGGTGAGTGTGGGGTCCCGGTGTGGCCTGGCTGAGTGTGTTTCGGCCCGTGAGGCCGCGGTGGTGTAAATGATGCCCACGAAAGTGTGCCTGTGCTGCGGGGGTGCGGGCTTGGTGCCTTCTTGTGTCCTGCCCATTGCTTTCATCCGCCTGGTGTATCTGTGGTGACGTTTCAACAGCGCTCAGTTCTGGTTTTGTTTGCTCCTCATGAGTTATGTGCTTTGTCTACTACCGAAGCCACAGTCTCGACAGAGCCGTGGAACTCAGGTTTTCTACCCCGCTGCCACCATCCTGTAGAATTTAAGCCTCAAGAAAAACACCCAGGCCTCGCAGCTCAGCAAGCACCCTGCCCGCTTGGTGCACTCGAGCTCTTTGCTGCTGTGGGTCTCACACGGGCTTTGGTCGGCTCTGCTCCTCTGCACGTGTGCGGCACAGGAGCGGATTCTCCCAGCAGTTCTTGGGAGTTCACCTAGTTTGGGGCTGCAAAAATTATCAGTGCATCATTTTATTTTATTTTATTATTTTTTTTATCAGTACCAGGGATCGAACTCACGATAGCGCGCAGAGCTAAATCTCCAGCCCAAGTGCATCATTTTAAAGTGTTCTACCGGCCCAGATGTGTTGGCACCTGGCTGCAGCCCCAGCACTCGGGAGGCCGATGCAGAAGGACCTCTGCCAAATCTGAGGCCAGCCTGACCTGCATAGTAGGACCTTGTCTTAACCAAAATAATAAAATATTAAATTTAACAAGTAACATAAAACATAACAAAGTAAAAACATTGAAGTAAAATAAAAATGGTGTTGTACCCATTGAACAAAGGTGTTTGGGAGCAGTCGGTCCCGTCTGCTGTAATTTTGTTAACCTCCATGCCAGGGGCTCCCTCTGCTCCCCCACAGGGCATTCTGGGAAGTAACGAGGGCAGAGAGCACTGCTGCTTTCGTGGCTAAGTCAATTTATTACACAGGTCACAACAGTCTGCTGCACTTGTTACAGGTACACGCCGCGCACAGTCCAAGACCTTTATCCCTAAGCCTGGCTGGGAGGTTGTGGGGTTGGGGGATTGTGGGGTGGGCCGGGCTCCAGGAACCTGATGACCACAGTGGAACAGAAGTGCACCCTGCTCACTCTGCTTCGGGTGAGTTTGGGGTTTCATCGGCCCGTCCTTGAGAAGGGTCTGGCTCAGAAGAGGAAAACACCGGTGGCGAATGGCCACTGATGCAGTCACGTCCCCAAGATCCGAAGCTCCTTTCGGCCTTCGTGTCCGTGCTGCTTGGGCAGCTCCCAGGGGAGAGCCACTTGATGGCTGGTGCACACGCGGCCACCGCGCTGGGCCTGGGCCCGGGCCCGCGAGGCGAGCTGGTTTTCAGTACACTCTTAAGAACAACAGGCACTTAAAGCTCATTCACATACAAAAATAGATGCTATTAACAGGAAAGTGTAGGTATCAAACTGTCAATCAGGGCCTCTGCCATTCTTAAAAAAAGGACGCCGGACACAGGAGTGCTGACCTCTGCTTCCGACAGCTGGGTCCGGGGGCCCACGGCACAGTCCGAGGCCGCATCGCCGGAAGCACCTAAGGCACCGGGTGCAGGCGCAGGCTTCGGCCAGGCGCGGGCGAAGGCGGGAGGGGTGCGCGCATCAACACCCCGAAACCCGGTCGTGCGCCTGTGCGGCAGAGAAGGTGCAAACCCTTGAGGCCGAGCCCCAGCCCGCACACGGCCGGCCAGTCAGGCCTCGGACTCGGCGCCTCTGCTCCCGCCCGGGCCTCCGTCACTGTCGTCCGTGTGATCGCTTAGCAGCACGTACTTCCCGTCATGGGTTAGCGGCACAGACAGCATTAGTCGGGCCAGTGCTTGTGGGTCCTGAAGTTAGGCGAGTTTGAGAGGGCAGGAGAGGAAGAGGGGGAGAGAGAGAGAGAGAGAGAGAGAGAGAAGACAGGCTTAAGATGCACGTGACCCCTGGCTCTCAGTGCGGGCCACCTGGCTCGTCCTCCGCGCTCGCCTGTGGCTTTTCAGCTCGGGCCCCTCGAGGCTCGGAAACTGCTGGACTCAGGCTCGGTTTCCCTCTGGGCTGAACGCCGCTCACACAGCCAGTCCCTTATCCTCTCCTGCAGAGGCCGGGCTCGCAGCCTTGGCCTTCCGTTCCTTAGACACCGGTGCCTGGCTCAGGAGCACGGAGCTGGGTGTGTGCACGCTCATCCACTCACTGGCCTACTCCCTTGAGGGCACAGCATGGGGCAGGGGACGGGTGGTGACAGTCGCCAGGCCTGACAGTAAGGGCTAGCAGGAGAAGGAGGTCTGGCTCTGAGCCACCCCACTGGCAGTCATGCTGTGTGTGCCGTGGTGCCTGCACTGGGCACCTGCCCTCCCTGGTGACCCTGCCATACCGGCAGGGTAGCTGCTACCCACACATTACTGCCTCAGACTCAGAAACCCCGCTCCCGTCAGGCGAACCACACTCAGCCCTCGTGTTGGACCGTCGGCCACACACGGCAGAGGCAGGGGCGAGGGAGCGTGTCTGTCCCTCCACTAACCAGGCTCCCGAGCTTTGCTGGGGGACACGTGGCCGCGAGACAGGAGGGGTGGGTTCTAGGGACTGGGACTGTCGGGGCTACAGGCCTGGGCCACGCGCTGGGGACATGGGTTTGTGTCCTGGTAGTGAGTGGGAGCTCCAGCCAGCAGTGCAGAGGCGAGGCAGGCAGCAGGCGCCGGGGCAGGGCCTGGTTAGCGAGCGTGGCTGTGTTAGCAGAGCCAGACCGCGGGGGGCGGGGTTAGAAAGCTCTGGAAACGCACGCTACCCCACTCCACCTAGGGAGCTCGGCTTTCCAACTCGACAGTGGTCTTCCCGTGTGGACAGAGGTCCTAGCACGAACGTGCGCCTTACCTTCTGGGCCTCAATAATTTCTTTCCCCAAATTAACAGCATAACATATCTGCAAAAAACAAGAAAAGCAGTGCGTTTAGCAAAGAAGGAAAGGATCAGCATTTCAGGGAAAAGATGATCCAGGAGCACGGTGAGGCCACCGTCCACTCGGGAGGTGGCGGGTGCCTTGCCTGTGCGGCTGGCAGTGCAGGCGCCCGGCTCTGGGGACCTCGGGGTCCATGCGGGTGGGTTCTACGGGCCAGGCGTGCTCTGGGCCTTGTCAGGCTGGATGCACGTTCCCGGCGTCTCCTGCCTGGCTTGCCCCGAGACTACTGTCCAGTGTAAAGATCTGCCTAGATTTTAATTTTGCAGGGCAAATGTGAAGCGCAGCTTCAAGATTTTACAACATGTCCCACAAACAGCTCATGGCCCCATGCCGCCGCCTCCTCGCCCTCTGTGGCAGGTGTGTGCTCCCCTGCGGAGACTGCAATGCACCCCACGTCCCTGCAGCAGGGTTGCAGGAGGCCCGAGGGACGGTCACCTGGACAGCTGGGGACACGGCTCCTACCCCCAATGTCCCATTAAAAACCGGACATGTCCGCACTGAGCCCTACAAATTAACACACAAACCAGACCTTCTCGCCTTCCGAGTTGCTTTCGAAGATGTACGTGCTCAGGGCCTCTTCTCCCGTGGACTCAGGCAGGCGGGTGACAAAGCCGAACAGCCTCTTGTTCTCCTGATGAGCGGCGAACTGGGTGATGCTGGAGAGTTCAAACTGGGGGGAGAGGAACACAGCAAGCCGAGCTGTCACCAACCGCGGGAGCCAGGACAGACAGCCGGGGTGGCAGGGCCCCGGAAAGCGGGGAAGGGGCTACTCTAGGGCGGCCATGGAAGGCGAACCCATGGCACATGTGCTGCCCTGGGCTGCTGGTTATGAGGGGCTCTGCCAGGTACCTGTCACTGCTGGGCCTGAAGCAGGTACCGAGGGACGCTGTACTTACGTTGGCCCTGGACACTTGGGTCTGAGGATCGATCAGCCTGAAATTTGAAGGGATTCACTGCGTCACACACACGGAGCACACCCCCGTGGCCCTGTGCTGGCTTCGCTGCCGCTGCCGGGCCCCGTGCAGCCCACTGCTGTGCTGACGGAGCCCACAGAGCAAACCCACAGCGACCTGCGCGCATCCAAGCAGCAGCACTGTGTACTGGTATGCGGACAGATCAGAGACGGCACAGCCTCCCCCAACAGACGGTCGCTGGTACTGAACTCCCCCGGAGTGCTCCCGAATTACTCTAAATGTAACTTTTTTTTTTTTTTTTTTTGAGACAGGATCTCACTATGCGGTTCAGGCTGGCCTCGCACTAATATATTCGGTAGCCCAGCCTGGTCTGGAACTCACAACCATCCTCCTGCCTCAGCCTCCCGAGTGCCGGAATAACAGGTGTGAGCCACCACAGCCAGCCCTAATTTTAACTTTAAACAAATACATAGGTGAGGGGAGAGAACAGTAAGGGGCTGGACAAAAGCACTCCCTCTTAGTATAAACACAAGAGGAGTCACACTGCAGGAGACATTCTGGAATACATTCTTCACCGAGATTTCAAGCTTCACCTCCCGGCAAGGCCACACACCTTGGGACCGTGCTGCAAAATTTAATGCTGACTTAAATTCAGTGGGACCTCAGCTCGCCAACCTGTGTGTCTGCAGTTTGATTTGCAAATGGAAGCCTTTGGCAAAATCTCATTTTTGTTTGCAAACTTGGCATCCAGTGATGAACAAGACCACAGCCCTCTTTCACCACCGTGGGATGAATTCAGCTTGTAATCCCCGTACATATTTTTTAGTGCCAGGGCTCTTGTTACGCCAAGCACATGCTGGAACACTAAGTTCTGCTACAGTCACTATGGGATTGCTGTGAAGTTTATAGGTGAAAGCAAAAACCTTTCCTGTTTACAAAAACAATGATTATAACTCCACTGATAACGAAACGTCTAGATGGGGCAAATCTATAGATTTTGATTCTAAGAGCAATAAACATTTCTATGTAAGGTCCAGGACATACAGAAAGGCTTAAAAACACATGTGAAATTTTGTTCACAATAACCTAATTCTCATGATAGGCTCACAGTAAGTGAGAAAGGGAATGAAGGGGAGCCCTAGGACCCTTTTATTTTTTGTTTTGGCCAGTTTCACACCAGCAGCTGAACCAGAAGCAGGAGCCATAACCCAGGAGGTATGGAGCTCTACCCCAGTCTTTCTGTGCTCCAGGGGGAGACTGGGTCCCGCTAGTCTTGGCTGGGCCTGCACTTGGATGCCTCCTGTCTCGGCGTCTCCAGTTGCTCGGGGGACAGCGGCACACTGACCAGGTCCCTAAATTCCTTTCCTGAGGACAGCATTTGCCGAGCACTTCTGTGTGCCGGGCAGCTGTGAGCGCTTGAGACACACGAACTCTGCCCCTCGGACAGGACGAGGGCTGAGGACAGTTAAGCTACAGCCGAGGGAACTTTGGAACAGAGGTTACACAGACGCCAGGGCCGGGAATAACCCAGAAAGCCTGGCTCTGAAACAGCGCTGGCCTGTGGAAATACAAAGGGAGAGCCCTGCCCAGAACCGAAGCTTTTCCAGAAGCTACTGTAAGAAAAGTGAACCTGATCCAGTCCTCTAAAGTAGGACCTGTCACGGTGCGATTAACTCAACAATTAACAGAGAAACTTTCACTGCTCGGCTCTGAAAGCAGTCAGCTCTGACTTGCTCCGGTCTGTGTGGCCCTGGACTGTCCCTTGGTGTCCGCTGCCATCCACTCATCTGGACCTCACTACCGGAAACCTCTCTGCCCTCCACAAAGAGTCCATTCTGTGCTTTTAGTGCTCCAGGTGTTTTGGGCAGATTCATGTTCTTTTATCATTGTTAATTTTAATTTTTTAGTTCTGAATAAAAACCCAACAAAACCTTTCCCTCTCCAGACCTGATAAGGTAGAGAGGCCTCCAGGGCATCGGCGTCTATGCAGACCTTGTGCAGGTAGAGGGTCCTTAGCCTGAAATTTGAAACGAACCAACAGCAATCCTCCGGTGTGCATTCCATGTTGAGACTTCATGTTGAGACTTGGGTTCCATCTCCAAGGTATATCATTGTATACATGCAAATATTTCAAAATCTGGGCGGGAAAACCCCAGAATCCAAACATCCAAATGCTTTGGGTCTCAAGCATTTAGAGAAGGGCACTCTACCCACATTCACTGGCCGCTGAATTCCGACACGAGTTCTCCTCTTTACGAGCATCTTGTACGAAACAGCAGCACCTTCATGTCACCCACTGCAGCAGATCCCCAGGTGCTAACGCTAGGTGTGGGGTGAAGCTGGAAGGGGCCTTGCCAACGAGACAGAAAGTACCCCAGAAGTTGGGCAAGGTGACACACACCATAATCCCAGCACAGGAGGCTGAGGCAGGAGGGTCACCCTGAGTTTGAGGCCAGCCTGGGCTACACAGTGAGTTCAACGCTAGTCCAGACTACACAGGGAGACCCTATGTCTCAGACGTAATAACTACAACAAAAAAAGCAAGCACCTGAGAGCCTGGCTGGTGACCATCAGGTGGGACTCGGTCATCCGGAAGATGTTGTGGATGGCTCTTGCAGCCAGCACCTGCCTCATGGCTTCGTAAATCACTTCCGTGGTGCTGTCTGTCTTAACCGCCATCGACCCCAGGAACCGAACCACGAACATCTGCTGCAGAAGCGAATCTGCAAGACGGGGAGGCGCTCAGGGTCCTGCCCCGGCCTGGCCGCTGGGCCACCTGCCCTGGAGCAGCGAGCAGTGGGCTTCCCTTGCTGGTCACGTGGGCATCTGATGGGGGGGCATCCCGTCAGATCAGACCCCTGGGCCTGTGCGTGGCTGCTGTAGCGCAGACGCTCCCGTCCTCTGTGAGTGAGGTGGTGGCACCCGGACGCCCCCTAGGGACTCAGGAGGGGTGCAGCTGCCACGCCGAGGACACCAGCGCGTGGGCCGCTGAAGACGCCTCTCCTGGAAGGAAACCCACTCCAGCATCGCATTTGTCACTGGGGGCAGTGATGTCCCCGAAGCAGGCAGAGCTGGGAAGCGGTGGCCTGTGGCTGCTGATGGCCTTCTGGGTAACGGTGCTGCCTCAGAGCGACTGACAGAAGCCGTGACAGTGCGACCAGGGGAGCTTGAGTAAGAAGCAGCCTTTCTCCCAGAGGACCAGTGTGTGCCCATCCTTTACGCCATGGGCCCTCTCCCCCCCTCACCCCGTTCCTAAACACCACGTTTACCAGGACCTGGCACGGGGACCTGGCACGGGGTTAGGAAGACGCCCGGTTAACTCTCTCCCAGGCGCTCACAAGCCTGAATGTGTTTTCTGGTGCTGGGTTAGGTAAGGGCAGCTCCGCACCTCAGGGCCAGCTCACTCGCTTCCCTTCACCTAAAGCCTTTAAGGAATGCACATTCTGAACTAAGGCTCCGATGGAAACAAGTGGCCTGTGCCGGGAGGATGTGGCCAGCCAGGAGCCGACGGCTCCTCACCGCGCTGGCCCCCCGGGGGAACGCGATTTGGGCGGCCCCCACCCCGCATGCTCCTCAGTACATTTTAAGACTGCAGGTCCACAGTGAAAACCTAACTGTTCTTCCTTTCAGTGCTGGGGATTGAACTCACGGCCTCACATTTGCCAGGCAGGCACTTGTGCCACTGAGCCAAATCCCCTGCCCCAAACCTAAATTTGAACAGCGTACACTTATCTACTTTTAATGCTGAACCCTGTTGTCTGTGCTTTTCTAATATGAAACTGTCCTTCACCAACTCTGCGCATCGGTGTGGTCATTTCACCCTCCTCAAATCTGTTTCATGGGGACGGACACCAGCCCGAGACCTGACAGCACTGCCGTCCCCAGGGGAACGGCGACCCGAGACCTGCCGGGCCACACCTGTTAACAACTCTCCAGGGAACAGCAAACGGGGTCACAATTTCAACCCCTCGTCCCAGTTCTACATCTCAGGAACGAACACCGATGTCACCTGTCCCTCCGCTGGCCCGTCCTTGGGTACAGGGGATGGAGGCAGCTCACCCTGCCGGTCACTGACCTTCCGCCTCTGGAAACGTGTTGTCCTCGCTCTCGCCGAAAGGGTTGGTCCGCCTGGGGGAAGAGGAGTCAGCTGGGTAGACACTCGGGGTCTCTGGCCGTGGGCCGGATGGAGACGCGACTTCCCCTCCTCTGGAGCCCTCCTATGCCCTACCTGCCACCTCGGTTCTGGTCCAGGAATTCTGTGGCGGGAAGCACGATGTCAAACTGAATGGGCGTCCCGGGGGCGATCAGCTGCTCGGCGTCTGGGGCTGCGGCTGCTGCCCTGGGGACACCCCCCTCGTTCGCCAGCTCCGCATGCTTCGGGCTCTGGCTGAGGTGACATGGGAGGAGAAAACAGCAAGGACACTGAGCCGCTTGGTCACTGTTGTGGCTTTTACATGTGGAGATACAAGGCTTCCAGGAGCCCCACTGTGCCCCCTCCTCTCAGGGCTGTGAGCCCACCCTCTCCACCCCACACCGGCCTGGGTAACGACTGGGGGACAGCATCTCAGTGCCAGGCCGTGTCTGTCATTGATGGCTGGCAGGGTCATCGGTGGGCACCCAAGAGTGTCAGCTGGAGGAGAAAGTGCCCCGGCCTGGGCACTGTTTCATGGGGACGGACACCAGCAGTCATCGGAGTCTGGCCCTGCTTCCCAGCTCCCCCGTCAATGCCCCCTGCACTGCAGCGACACCTCCAGCTGGCTCTGCCCCTGCCAAGGCCAGCGCCCGCACAAATCCTCCTTCCCCGAGCCCTGAGACTTCCCGGCGAGTCCTGTGCTCCCAGGTGCTGGGACAGTGGCCCCTGAACAGCGTGCACAGAGCACAGTGACAGCCAGGCGCCAGGCGTCTCAGCGCTGCGGTCACATCTCCCCTCCAGCCGGACTGAAGACTCCTTCCAGGGCAAAGGGCGTGGCAGGGCTTTCACTTCTTTGGTGGTGTGGACAGTGAAAAGCCCTCGGTGACCTTTCAGCACCCTGGACGTGTCTGTGTGGATGTGTTTGAGTTTCTCACACGTGTCAGTAATGGACCATGCTGCAGGAGGCAGTGATGTGACAGGCAGTCCCCTACGGGACCCAGACAGAGGCCACACCACTCGCAGGCCTGGAGCCCGGCTCTGCAGGGATCCTTGGAGGTGACCAAGTCCAGACACCACGGTTACCAGCGAAGGGATCCGGCCACTAGGGGGCAGGGAGGCGGCGGCCTCCATGTCACAGTGAGCAGTCGCTGGGCAGGCAGCCGTGTGAGAAGCTGAGAGAGAAGGTCCAGGCTGCTGGCTCCCAGACGGCCGTGTGGCGTGAGCCCGGTGACATCAGTAGCTAGAGTCGAGAACTCGACCTTAGTCCAGGGAGCCGCTGGGTGCTCTGGACGAAAGTGACACGGGGTCAAGGGTGCCTGCAGCCTCAGCCCTGGCTGGAAAGGGCGCTGCCTGTCCCTGGAGCACCTCTGGGGGCCATCGCAGATTATCTCGGTCTCCGCTGCTCAGATGTGCAGGTGCTGCTCCTCTCGGCCCTCCAGGTGTTGGGCCTGCTCAGGCCCATCCTTCCCCTGGTCACTCTCATGCTGCGGAGCTCCTGGCTCGGCCCCTGCCCGGTCCTTTCCTCTGCATCCTGGACCAGAGCCATCAGCTCTTCCTGGGTTCCCAGCTCTGCCATCCTCGAAAGCGCCCTGCCTGCCCTTCCCCCGCTGGCCAGTGGTTCACACTGTGTCCTGCAGTGTGTGTCCGCCTAGGCCAAGTGACAGCTGTCGCTCCTCCTCCAGGCCTGATTCCTCAGTGGGCACCAGCTCTCAACCAGCCCAGCTTCTGCGTGTCCTCCTTCTGCGTGTTGCAGTTCTGTGAGCCCAGGAACAGTGCCACCACCCACCCAGCAAGAGTGGAGCTGGAGACCGGACCAGGAAGCCGGGCTCAGCGGGCAGTGGAGCTCTCTGCACAGAAACCTTAACCAGGAACTACAACAGCGGAGGAGGAGGTGCCCAAAACACTCAACATCTAACAGTAAGTGATGGAATCCTGCGCACTTAGGTTAAGAAAACCTCAGCACTTGGGAGGCTGAGGCAGGAGGATCGTTGGGAGTTCGAAGCCAACTTGGGCTGCAAAGTGAGCTCGAGGCCAGCCTGAACTGCATGATGAGACCCTGCCTCAGAAAGATCAACAAACAGACAAACAAACAAAATGTAGACCTACGTATAAAAATAAAAGCAAGTTCACCTGAAAACAGCACGAGTGCAGAGCAGGCCTGGGCAGTCACATGGACACACAAAAGATGATTTCATCATTTAAAAAAATAAAATTTTTGCAGGTGTGGTGGGACACTTGTTATCACAATATTTAAGAGGTTGAGGCAGAGCCGGGTGGTGGTGCACACCTTAAGCCCAGCGCTCGGGAGGCTGAGGCAGGAGGATTGCTGCAAGTATGAGGCCAGCCTGGGCCACAAAGTGAGTTTGGGGCCAGCCTGACCTGCATAGCGAGACCCTATCTCAAAAAAGACAAAAACAAAACAACTAAAAACAGAAACCAGACTGTGGCAGGAGAATCATCCGGGAGAGGGGGCCGCGGGACGGAACTCAGCAGCAGGACACCCGGGGCCATCCCAGAGCGCATATTTCTTGCTTATGGTGCTTTGTGGAAGCTCTTAAGAAGTGGCGGGAGGGCTCCTGCCTGGCGGGACCTGTGACACAAGCCTCCGTGGCTCAGACCTCAGCAGCCTGGCCCGGGGATGCTGGCCCGGGGGGTACGCTGGCACGAGGAGGCTGGTTTCAATCCTGGCCACACCACTAGTCTGTGGTGTAGACCGGGGCAGGGGGCGGTGTTGGGCACAGGCGCTCAACATACCATACCCCACCCGGGACTAAGGACCACGCCAGCTTCCACAATGCGCTACGTCCCTCTCTAAATTAGCCAACCCGTGCGCACCTCGTGCTCACTCCGTATTCGCCCCGTGCTGACTCTGTGGCAACCCCTGATTGGCCACAGCTGGATATAGTAGCCAGAGCCTGCATCCCATTCCTGCCCTGCTTCCTCGTGGCAGCCTGTGATTGGTCACGGCCAAATATATAAACCAGAGCCCGTGTAAATAAAGCAGCAGTTAACTGTTGCCCACAAGAGCGTCTCCTGTCTCACTGGGGGAGCTGCGCCGGTCAGGGCGGGGCAGGGGGTCCGTGACAGCTGCTCCCAGCTCCCCCAGAGCCCGGCCCCCCATGCTGCCTCCCTGTCCTGGTTACCTGGGGCCGGAGCTTCCTTGTTTCTTGCTCAGACTCGTGATGGGTGTCACCGCCTGCAGAGCCGGCTGGTTCAGCCTGATGGCCACGGCCTGGAACCCCGGTGACACAGCTCAGCGGGCGGGGTGGGGGCACCGGGGAGCCGGTCCTGGGGGGACCCTCATTACCTCGGGGTCCTCAGTCAGGTAGATCTGCCTGGAGATGTTGTGGATGGTGCAGATCCACTGCAGGGGGAGAGAAGCCCTGAGCCCCAGAGTCACCGCGCCCGGGGTGGGGAGGCGAGCCAAGGCAGGGTGCCGGTTACCTCTTCGTATTCCTTTCTGCTCTCCGCCTGGAGGATGATTCCCCTGGAACAAGCCACGGCCCGTCAGCACCTCGGCTCCTCCGGACCGGGGTGACCCATGCTGGCTCAGCCAGCACCGGGACCCGGGCCTGGGCAGAGCTCTCCCTCCGAGCCCAGGCTGCCTCCCCCAGGGACTGCATGCTGTCAGCCTGCGGGCCTCCACCCACGTCCAGGGACTCAGTGCTGCCTCTGACAGCTAAGTGGACGATGGGAGGACCAGGCCAGGCGGGTGACAGCGGTGTCAGGGCCGCAGCTGTGGGAGGGCTCTGCTGCTTCCTTTGTTCCTCTCATTGAGGACACTCGAGAAACACCGATCTCACCCCTGTCTGGTGGGTGAGGACCCCGAGACCCGGCCAGCCTGCAGAGGTGACGTCCCCAGCTCTGTCCCCTAGGACATGCAGGCCACCTCTCCTCCCAAGGCGGAGGAGACCCTCACCGGGCCTGAGCCTGAGGAGCTATGTGAACCAACGACTGCTGTCCCTGAAGGTCCCAAGTCCCAGAGGGGGCCTGTCCCCGGCCACCCTGAGGCGTACGATTTCCCGTTGGGCGCTGTGATCTGGAAGCAGTAGCGCCTGTCCTCGCAGTCCACCGCCATCACCGAGCAGTTGTCCAGGTCCTGGATGAGCCCGCCGGCCACGGCGCCCCGGGGCTGGCACATCAGGTTCCCGCCCTGGGTGAAGAAGTAGAGCCGCTCCCAGCTGGTGCTCACCAGCCCCGTCCTGCTGTGGGAAGGGAGCGGCGGGAGGTGTCAGCACCGAGAAGGAAGCACGAGGCCTTCCACGCTCTATGGCCACCCTGTTTCCACAGAGCCAGGTCACACGAGTGACTGAGGGACGGTGGGCGCGGCTCCCGCTGGCAGTGCCAACCCCAGGGCAGCTCTGGGCCGGCATCGCAGGGACCCGAGTCCCAGCCACGGCTGTGCCCCTGGAGATGGTTCCCGTCTAACGTGCTGCCTGGGGAGACAGGCAGGAGCCTGGCAAACTGCAGGGTCTGTGTGGTTTCTAAGGGGGACGTGTGGCTTCAGGTCCCCGAAGGCTACAAGCTCAACTTCTCTACAGGCGGCAGCTGAGAGTGGCCGCCAGGGAGGGGAGCATCCTGGAGCCCTGGCACCACTGGGCTCTGCTCTCTCCCTGTGCCATCCAGAGGCTGTGGTGGCTGGGCAGGGGTGCAGGGTTTCTCCCCAGTGTCCCCACCCTCCTGGGGCTCGGGGCCGCTTCCTGGGAATGGGGCTTAGAGGAGGCACCCACTTTCGCAGGTTGAGGTAGCCGGCCTTCTGGATGAGGTTCCGGTTGACCTCGGGGGCAGCCCCGTCAAAGTCTGGGATGTACACAGACTCATCCACAGACAGCAGCTCCTGCTGCGACGCCCGCATCTGCTCCGCTTCCTCTTCCAGCTCTGCCTGGATGCTTCAGATGGACGGCGACAGGTCAGTCACTGGACCCAGGCCTACCCAGAACTGCTACAAAGCAGGGATGGGGGGCCTCACTGCCCTTGAAGCTGCCTGCCTGAGGGACGGAGCCGCTGGCTCCGCATCGTCCAACCCAGTCCCCAACCTTGGAGGTCACAGCACACAGCTGTGCAATGCCCACAGCTTGTTCTAAGGCATCCCATTGCCCGGCATGGTGGTGCCCACCTGCACAGGCATAAAACTTCCTCCTGCCTCAGCCTCCCACGTGCTGGGATCTCAGGCGTGCGCCACCACCCTCGGGACGTGGTCTCAGCAGGGAGTGCGGCAGGCCCACAGCACCCCACCGGGCCACATTACCTTTGCACCATGTCAGCCCCGGAGGACAGGAAGCTGTCCATGCTTTGGGAGAACATCTCCGCTCCCTTCTTAAAGAAGCTGATCTGAAAGACAGCGGTGGAGCCCCGAAATCACCCCAGGGGGCAATCACTGGGTTCCCTGCATGTGGGGTGGCAGCAGGGCAGCTGAGCAGGGTGTTTGTCTGTACTGCTGGCAGCTGTTGAGCGGGCACACCAGCAGGTGACTCCCCAAGTCCCAAAGGGGTGCTGCTGTGTGGCCGACAAGGAGCCACCCCTGCACAGGCCAGTGTGTGGGGCTGGACATGCTCACCCCAGCAAAAAACTGACAAGCAGTCGCTCCTGCCCAACTCGGATGCCCCCGCCTGCAGCCACGTGGCACCAGCACACCCAAGCTGTGCACGGGTGAGGGGTGGGCCAAGAGGTTCAGCACAGAGGGAGCTGGGGCTAGAAGCCTCTGAAAGCCGCTCTCCAGGGTGACGGGCGCAAGGGGTTGTGCGCAGAGAGCACAGGGCCCTCCTGCCACCCAGTGGTCTGCGATGGATACTTTCTCTGCCAGGGGACGGTGGCCTCCAGGACGCTTGGGGACCACGCGGGCTGAAAATGCAGCTGCTGGGTTTGGGACCCTTCCTTCCTGGGCTCCTGGAGGGCCCTCCCTTCCCAGAAGGCCTCGGACCCGGCACCCCCAGCACGACACACACCGAAAGTGGGGGACAAGAACATTTCTGGGCACCCTGGACAAGACCCAACACCGCTCTGGAAAGCTCAGCCTTCCACTCTTCAGGAAACCTGGACAGGATGCTGGTACACGCGACATGCCGTGTGGTGAGGAGGGCACCAGGCAGGGCAGACACTCAGCAGGCCTCTCCTGTGTTGCCCCAGCCCACCTGGATCGGAAGTCTACCTTTCCGAGGGTGGGCATAAAAATGGGCCCTCACCGAGGCCAGGAGGCATAATAACAGGAATCCAACCTCCTCCCCGGACACCTTGGGAAGAAGTGGAAACCTCAGTCTTCAGAGATCAAAGGGCAAAAGCAGCCTATGGCCATGCAGGCCGAGAGTCCTGGCTCTGTGGTCTCTGAATCCTACTGAGATCAGCACTGTCTATGCCATGCTGGTTCCCTGCACTGCCCAAAGACAAAGCCACATTGGTCAGTCTCAGGTGAGTACCCCTGAAGTCACAGGGCTTCTGCAGCTCTGTGACTCCTTGGACCGGGCCTCACTTGGCCCTAGAGAAATCTGATAAAGGAAGGCAAGACCCTGGGTCCTGTGCACCACCTGGTGCTGACCCTGTCAGTGTGACACTGAGCTCAGAGCCTGGACCAAACACCAGGCCTTGGCCTGCAGGGATTGCGAACCTGTCTGACCAGGACGAGCGGAGAGGGCTGGGTCAGCACAGCTCCTGGGGCGGGTGCCGTAGAGTAGCTGGAGTCAGTCTCCACCCCGCTAAGAAATCGAGGGCCCTGGACACCCCGACTCCCTAGGGCCGGGGAGGAGAGGAGCAAACAGCTCGGGACCATCCATGAGACTCAGTGTTCCACAACTCAAAGGAAAGGACTGCGGTGTCCAGCAAGGTTGAAACTGCCCTTCGGGAAGGGGCTTCTCACAGGAGACCTGCCATCCCCATCCTCCAGGGGTGGGTACCCGCCACCCTGCACAGACAGTGGCTGTGGGTCCCACGGCTGCTGTGCTCCCCATGGCCCGCGGCACTAGCCTGAAAAGCCTGGGCTGGGACACGTGGCATAGTCCTTAGCTGCAGGGTGGAGCCGGTTGGCCACACAGCTGTCCCCCAGGCCAGTGAAGTCCCTTCTCCCACTAGCCATGCTCTTGGCATCCACTGGTCACTCTGTCGCCTTTGTACTTCTGGGACACTAAATCCTGCTCCCTCGGGGCCTGGGCTCCAGGCAAGGGCTGTCACTCTAGGGAGGGCGGCGTGACAGGGGAATGAATGTCCAAAGACAGCACCCAAGCCGCTCTGCAGCAAACCCAGGATCAGCCCAGGTTGGGGTGCCTGCCACGCATCACCAGATGAGAAAGGAGGCCAACCAGGGCCCACTCCAGGGGCCCAGGCAAGGATACTTCGTGACTCCCAAGGATTCCATTGGCTTCACTCAGTGACTCAGAGGGTGACACAGCTCCCCTTAAATGTCCCCTCGGAGGGACGAGCTGACTGCACCCAGCTCCCCACGAACCACGTGGCCCCCACATTCAGACAGCCGGATGCAGATGCTGGAAGGTCCTCCGAGGCCCGTTACCCGATGGAGTGGACGTGTTCCTTTTGAACTATTTTGCGTTTCTCTTATACGTTATAGAAGACGCTGTTATGTGGACCTGGACAAGCAGTGACATTTAATTAATGTTTTTCTTCCTCTCACCCCTGTCTGAGTCTCGATCGTCTGGTGAGAGCTGATGCTGGGTCCATTTCTCATGGGCCAGAGTGCAGGTCCGGAGCCAGCGCTGGGGCCAAAGCAGGGGGTGCTGGGCCCGGGGGCCAGAACACCTGAGCCTGTCCCTGCCTCCTACCCTGCAGCTGGCGCCTCCCCTACAGGCTCAGGAGGCCACTGGGTCAGAGGGAGGAGGCCGATGTTCTGCAGAGGACCTTGCAGAGCACTGGTGACACTGTCCAGCACTCCAGAGGCGAGACACTGGCCACAACCTCGGGGAGGTATGGATGGACAGCAGTGCTAAGGGAGGGCCTGGCCACACTTGGAGGGCAGAGCACTGCAGAGTCCGGGGTACACGCTGCTCTCCCAGCCTGAGCCCACAGTGCGTATGGGAACACTGGCCCTGATTCAGCTTTCACGTGGATCAGAGAAAAAGGACCACACAGGTTCCTCCCAAGGAGAGCCTGGGATCTGCCATCGCCTCAGGGACACACGGCCTCCCATGGCCAGCCAAGGTGGTCCAACCCAGGTGGCCCGGCCCGGCCAGAGCCCCAGGGAGCACCGTGTTTCTCTGTGACAGTGCTTCAAGACACGCCGCCTCCCTACCTGCCCACGGGCGAAGCCCAGCATGGGCTCCATCATGGCCACCCGCTTCCGGTGCTGCAGCGCATTGAGGGCACAGTAGTACTGCAGGGCCGACAGGTGCTGCTTCTGCCGCGCGGCCGCCACCTCTCTCGCCAGCTCGGCCTTCACCTGATGTGGAGCGGAGGGAAGACTTCAGGCGTGACACTTCTGTGGGGGTACGCGATGTGACACACACTTGGAAGTTCACGGTGGCATTTGGTCACAGACACGGTAACACTTAAACAAGATTCCATCTCAAATCTAAGGGAGGTCTGCGCTGAAAACCCCAAGTCCAGGAGCAGCAGCAGCTCTGCATCTGTGAGGCCACACCGGGGAGGCCAACAGGGACACTTCGTGGGGAACCCGGCACTGGCCCTGGAGGCCACACACGCGTGGTTCACGGCGAGACTATGCTACGGGTGACTGTGCCCGAGGAAGTCAGGGCACAGAAGGACAAGTTATGTGCATGAGGGTAGCTCTATCAAGGCACCCAGACCTCAGGGGCTGCGGGGTCAGAATGGACCCTGGGCACCGAGCACCCGGCAGATGCTGGGGTCCCTGTGGGGTCGCCACCCAATGGGTCCAGGTCTGCCTTGGACAAAGCGGGCTGGGAAGTTAGGCTAGAGACGTGAGGGCCTCCTTGGGATGCGGAGTAACTTCAAGGGAGGACTGAGAGGGGAAAGCGCCGCAGGGCAAGGCGGGCCAATGCGCGGACTGACGGAGGCTTCGGGGCGCGGGCTCCGCTCACCTTTTCGTTCTCCTTCTTTTTCGAAAGCCTGCTGTATTTGGCCATTGCCAGGTCGTGGTCTGAAAAGACAGGAGGCCGGGAAAGTGAGGCCGCATGTGAGACCCTTCTCTTGGCGCCTCCCCACACTGAGGACCCGCCCGCCACCGACCACGGAACCCGAGGGGCGGGAGTCCTACCACTGCTGGTGAGGCCGAAGAGATCCTTCAGAGTGCTGATTTCTGCACGGGGGAAAGAAAGCAGCTCGGAGCGAGGAAAAATAAAACGTTCAGCCCCCAGCTCTGCCTTCGGATCTGTGAGTGCATGCTGCCATCACTCTGTCCCTCTGTGTTCTGGGCCCGGCCCGATGGCCCAACTCCTGCTCTCACTTTGCGCCTGGTGCCCCTGCCCACCCTGGAGAGGAGCTGGCACCATGGGGACGCAGGCAGACAGCGAGGTGGCCGGAGGCCACGGTGACCTGGGGGATAAACTTCAGCTCTGGGTCTTCAGCCCCAGCTCAAAGCATCGGTCCTGCGAATGAAGCCAGGACCAGAGCCAGAGGGACAGGAATGCTGGAGTGTGCTAAGCACAGCCTGTGACACAGCCCGGCACAGTCTGCACGCAACAAGCCAGCACCAATCACCACCACCCAACAAGGGCGGGACACCATGGTGCATGATGACGGATTTGTAAACCTAGAGCAACAAGGTCATCGACGGTAATAAACAGCCAGGATTAAAACTTTAAAAACAGGCCAGCCCTGGTGATGCATGCCGATCATCCCAGCCACCTCAGAGGCTGCCACTTCAGAAGCTGAGACAGGAGGATCAAAGGTTCCAGGCCAACCTGGGCAATTTAGACCAAGCCTGTCTCAAAAAACAAAAGAACTAAACCAAACCACAACAAAACCAAACCAAACCAATCCCTGAGCAGCACAGCACTAGCCTAGCACATGCAAGACTCTGGGTTCTACCCTTGGCAGGGGAAGCCAGGGCGCTTAACACAGACAGTCCCAGAGGGACGGGTGCGTTCCACAGCAGCAGCTCCACCCGTTCTCTCTGTCCAAACAGCAAGCACTTAACACCTGCATCCTTCTCCGCCTGCCTCCAGCTTTTACACCTCTGAGCACAGAGCCTCCTAGCACTGATACCGAAGGCTGAGTCAGGAGGATCGCTGCAATTTCAAGGCCAGCCTGGGCTACACAGCAAGTTCAAGATCAGCCTAAATTATGCAGGGAGACTTGTCTCAAATAAATGAATGAAAAATAAAAGAATCACCACTCTGGACAGTGAGGGATGTGTTGGGTCATCACTCTGGACTGATGCCAGCCACGGCACCATGTGCCCTGTGCCAGCCACCCGGCCTGCAGACTCAGCCTGACCCAGCCTGCAGACTTAGGATTGGTGACTTCTTCCTACCGGACATCAGGCTTGCTCTGCAAATGACCCCACACGCTCGCAGACTGTGGAGAGAGAATATTCCCCGCACGCACAGGGTTTGACCCCAGCTGGGATCAGATGGTCACACAGCCTGCGCTCAGTGGGTTTGGGCTCCGGGTCACCAACAGGTAAGCCACAGGGAAAAGCCCACCTCCTGCTTGGCGCTGCCCAAGCACCAGTGGCAGGGAGGGTTCAGTGCTCTGCCCGCTGCCTGCAGCGCAGGCCCCTGGCCCAGGGCAGACTCCAGCTTCCGCAGGTGCCCTCCGGGTGATGCAGCATCTCTGCCTAGAAGCCCAGCCATGCACAGGTCTCCTAGGATGTTTTACTCAGCAATGTTTCCCCGAGTGCTCTTCAAATACAGGTTTTTGTGTGGGGGCGGGGGTGGCATTTTGGAGATGGGGTCACACTGTGTAGTTCAGGCTGCTCTTGAACTCAGTATGTGGCCATCCTCCTGCTTCAGCCTCCCATGAGCTGGGGTTACAAGGCATGTGCCACCACTCCCGGCTTCAAATGCAGCTCTTTACTCTTTAGGTAATGAACACTCTCCATGGAATAGGAAAGAACAACAGGACTAAGCAGTCTGGGCTGCCTTTTCTAACATTTTTTTTCAAGGTTATGAGTTCTTTTTTATATTCTTTTTTAAATCTGACCACTTTGATTTCCAAGTGATATAAAATTATTCTGAAGTTTCTGTTGTAGCTGAAGAACTGAAATGCACTGCACAGGCCAGTTCGGCTCTGGGAAGCAGTCACAGATTCTCCGAGTCGCCCCTCGTGGGCTGCCTGTCCCGTGATGGGGACACCCGGAGAGTCTTACAGACAGTGCGGCCACTGGGCCATTCCCACCAAGCCTCCCCCTGTGCGAGTGGGGTCACAAACAGTGCATGTATCAACTTTAAATTTATTACAGTGGAGAGGGTGTGTGAACCACTTCGAAATCCTCCCCTCGCTTCCAGCACCCGCATCCCACATCCTGGCCCCTTCCTGCAGCAGCTCTGGAGTCCTCTTTCCTGAGGGTCTTGCACTGCGCCGATGACCTCGGTGTCCTGTACTGACTCAGATGTCCCTCTTTCCCAATCGTTTTGGTGTGAGAGAGAACTAAAAGGCCCACAGTGGCACAGCCCGTGAGCCAGGTGGAGGGGACATGGCGGGATGCCTTTATTTGAGACAGGAGGGCTGCCGCCACTTCGCCCCAGTTTCAGGAATCTGCCAACCGCTGCGGGAAGTGGCGAGGAAGACAGGGTGGGGATTTGGAAGGAGATGGACGGTGGTGCACTGTCACACCTCACACTTCTCAAAGTGGCAGCACGTGCCTGACCTGGACACACCCTGTTGCCGGCGCTCAGCATGCGGTCACACACCGGGGCAAGCCCTGAGCAGCGGCCCGTGGCTCACCTGTGAGGTCCTTCTCCCGGAACTGTATGACGGGCAGCACCATGGTGTCCGCCAGCTGCTTGGCCAGCTCCGCGTGGAGGGCGTTAAGCTGAAAGGAAGGGGACTCCGTGAGGCCAGGCATACACGTTGCTGGTGACGTGGCCCGTGGCACGAAGGGCCACGTGAAATGCAGACTGCACCAGGCTTCCTGAGCGAAGAGAAACCCCCATGATGCAGCTCAGGAGGCAGGACCAGAGGTGCGGGGATGAGACGTGAGCTGGGGCGGGACATGCGCCTGAGCCCCAGCCTCTGGAGGCTGAGGCCGGAGGACGGGAAGCTCGACGTCCCCCTGGGCAATGTGGCAACTTACCGGGAAAAATAAAAAGGACTGGAAATGCAACTCAGCATGAAAATTTAAAAAAAAAAAAAAAAAAAAAAGAAGGAGGAGGAGGAAAGGAAAAAGAACAAACTGTGGCCTCCAGCGGGACACCTGCGAAGCTTACTCAAGGCGTCTCTGGGTCCCTTTGTTTGCCATGCAAACCACACCAGCCCTGTGTTCCCAGCAGCCCCGCCCACCCTGGAACCGGATGCTGTGTGTGGGCAGCGCTGGGCACTGCCAGGCTGCCGTCAGTTGTCACAGAAGAGGTCGCATCATACGGGCAGCACTGGCCGTCCATGGCAGGCTCTGTGGGTGGCAGACGACCACCAAGCTCAGGGACTGTGCTCGGGTGTCACCGTTTCTCATGGCTTCTCTGTCCACCTCAAGGGCTTGCAAAATGCCAGCTCTGTAAGTGGCTTCGGGGGACAGAGGAGGTCGCCTCTGGTTACTCTGTGTGCCGCTCTGCAAGCCTCCACGGACAGCAGGAACTCTGAGCTCCCTGGCACAGCAGGCTCCATCCCGGGTGCAGTGTCTGAGGTCCATGTGGCCCACGATGACCTGGACTGACACTGCCGTGAGGCTTTGGGCCTCAAGGGGTCAAGGTGGCATCGAGGACCGTGGTGGACAGGGCCGTGTGTGGGGAGTCCTGCTGGGCCCCTGGGGAGCATTACCCTGCAGTCACTCGGGGTCAGCATGAGACCAGGCTCCCCCAGCAGTGACTTGGCCACACATTTCCACCCCACATCACCCCAGGTGTGCCCTCCAGGGCCGGGGCCACACAGTGGCTCTAAGTGCAGAGACCCGCTATGCTCAGCTTGTGCCAGTCCAGGGTGGGGCGTCGCCATCCCTCTGTGCTCCCGCTGGGCGCACCCAAAGCCACACTGCCTCGAAGACGAGTGTGAAAGTTGTCCTTCGGGCAGCCCCTGGCAACTCCTGAAGGATCCTCAGGAGTCCACCCGTGTGCGGGCTCTGTGCTCCAGGCCGAGAGGTGGCACAGACGTTTCCTTTCACACTGCTTCCAGGCGAAGACACCCCACTTCCTCGGCTGAAAACCCACCCCCCGCTGGTCACTCCCTTCCAATCTCCTCCCTAGGGTCTGTCCTCGCCTTTGCTGTGGGCCTGGGGCACTGCGCGTCCCCTTCTCCACAAGGTGACAGAGCAGACCTGGGCACACACCCCAGCACTCAGTCAGCAGAGACAGTGACAACCATGACTCAGGTCTGCTCCAAGAAGTGACCCCCATGAGCCCTTGCTTTGGGGGAACTCAGCACCCACAGAGCTCTCTGGGGCTCACGAGGACGATCCCACCCACGAAACACGGGCCACTCCCGCTGCTTCATTCTTTAATGCTGGGTTTGGACTGTTTGTCTTCGAGATCTTCCAACCCAAGCCAGGGCTCCTTTCCTCCTCCTGGGTCAAGGCCGCCTTTCCTGGGCTCCAAGACCACGATGGAGCCCTGAGGCTCCGGGATGCTTGCTTCTCCCTGGCTGCTCTGTGATTCCATTTCTGCCTCATCCTACACTGTGGCAGCACACACTTCCCAGGAGTGGAAACTGACACGCTGGACGGTACCTGCTGGTCTCTGCTGCGCTTCCTGGCTGCAACTCCTATACCCTTTCAGAGCAGCAGAGGCGCGGGAGCCCTTGGGTCCTGACACTTGGCCTCTGATGCCAGCTCCTGGCACAGAGCTCGTGATGCCCTGGGGCCTCCTGGGGGTCAGGAGTGTCCACAGGCAGCAGCCCTGGGGGTCAGGGGTCAGGACGGGCACAGGTCACCACCAGCTCAAGTCACAACCGAGAAGCTGCCCCAGCCCCACCTGCATGAGGGTTCAGAGAGCCATGATCCACCCCGTGCAGCCAGGACGGGGCCGGGGCTCTCAACTGGCACCTGGAGCTGGGTGGTCCTGGGGGATGCGCCCTTAACTCTGGGATCACAGGTTTCCTCCTGGGAAGCAGTGTCACAACAGGGTCACACTGGTGCAGGGGACCAAGAACGCCGAGCGGGGAGAACCAGCGGCAGGAAGCAGCTGGTCTCCTTCCTGCTACTCAGTGGGACAGAGGACCAAGCTCAGTGAAGACTGGTGACCTTGTGTCCTTCTGGCTCCGCCCTGAAGTCTGACTAATAGCTGGCTGTGTGTTTGTTGAAGGAGGTGTGGGCTGCTGTGTGTAATTAAAACACAGCAATGTGACTACGCGAATGCCGTGCCTCGATCTACCCGAAACGGATGGTGGAATGGGCCTGCGTTTTCTCTTCTGCTTCTCTGTTGTGATTTTCCACTCTAAGTACATGCTGTGAACTCCTTGGCAATGGAACATTTCTATGGCCTAATTCTGCAGTGTTCTGTCAGGAGTCAGTAGTATTGAGCTCTTGTGATCTTTATAAGTAGGACATACACAGTTCCTGGAGCGATCGAGGTTTCTCCAACACCCCACAGACATTACACAAGACAGCTGAGGAGCCACTATACCAAACCCTGGCAGTGTGCGGAACTGTGCACCCCCAAAAGTAGGTCCCCGGAGAACGTGGGGGTGCGTGGAATGCAGGGCTCTAAAGTGAGGTCACCCTGGGGTTTCGGAGTGGCCCTACACCCACTGTGAGGAGCTCTGATCAAGGAAGAGATACAGAGCATAAACTCAGGGATGGCAGAGTCAGAGGCTGGGGCGCCACAGCCAGGGCCAGGCACCCGAGCTGGGAGGCCTGAGCCTCTGGGGTGTGTGGCCCTGCACACGCCTCGGCCCAGGTGTTGGGAGGGATGACATCTCTGCGGGGACCTGTGCTCACCCTCTGAGGATGCTGGAGCCCTAGAAACCTCCTTTGGAAGGCTTTTCCACTCAGATGCTACACCTGGGATCCGGCGCCATCTGTCAAGTCACCAGCTGAGCACAGCGACAGCCTGAAACAGCTCAGAGCCCGCATGAGGCGTCTAGCAACGAGAGGGCCCAAACAGCAGGAATGGTCACCGAGAGCCGGACAGAAACTTCAGGCTTCTTACCTCATCCACCACCTTGGAGAAATAGTGGAGCGTGGAAATGACTTCCTCGTCACCTTTTCCAAGGGCAAAATTCTACGAGCGAAGGATGAAAGCATGGGTGTCACTTGCAGATCTTGGAGTTATGCCCCAAGATCGGCCACCGGCCCCCACCCACACCTCCCCTCCCCCATAAGCACCCCACGCCCACAGGAGGGTGGCAGCGGGAAGGCAGGCACTCCTTACCTGCTCCTCGTACGCCAGCAGCTGCCTGGAAAGCTGCTGGGTAGCCAGGCACATTTCGTTCTGCAGGGAGAAGAGACAGAAGAGTCAGTGACATTTGTCACGGGGGAAAGGCTGTCTTAGAGGGTTCGAGAAGTGTGTGCGCCCTGCTGAGGAGACAGAGTGTCACGTCCTGGCCACTTAGACAGCGAGACCGAGACAGGGCCAAGGTTAAAGCCAATCACACCTGGGGCCGCTAGGGCCCCAGTGGAACCGTCCCGCCTCCCCCGGCACCCTGGGGAGAATGAGGGCACAGGTCCCCCCAGGGCACAGGGGGGGGTCCCCTCTGCTCTGGCTCACCCCTTCCCAGCGGGGCAGCACTGGCCCCTGTCCAGGAAGGGGCAGTGAGGGGACATCCTCGGGGTGTCCTTGATGCTGGGTGGGTGCACACAGGCTCAGCACAGGCCAATGATGGATGCGTGAACGCACGAGTGAATGAACGGACGGACAGACTGACAGGCAGGGAGAGGCACCTACACGCCAAGGTCAGCACAGTCCTGGAGGGATGCGCATGGGTGAGGGTGATAAGACTCCAGAGCTGAGGGGACCTGCAGCTGCCGCGTCCCTTCTTAGGGCGGTGTGGTCACTGTGTAGGGGCAGTGCTGCTGTGACGTCCCCGAGCCCCTCATCCTCCCGTGTGAGCTGTGCTGGGCCAGAGAGCAGTTTGTTCATGACCCCAGGATGTGGCCCGGTGCTGTATCCTCTGCCACCCACAAGACCCGTGACCACAGCTGACCCCAGGGCCCCGAAGGCGGCCCGCATGGCCCCCAGACTCCTGAGCCCGCACGGCAGGAGCTGGCTGTGATCTCGGTTTCCAGATGAAGACACTGAGGCACAGCGAGGCGAGGCTGCTGCCTGCCTGAGGCTGCGCGGCGGGGGGACAGGGTGTGTGTGACACTGAGCTCCCCCTCCATGTGCCTCCATCAGAGACCCAAGGCCCGTGCGCCACGCGCTCCGGCCCTAACCACTCGCTTCCGCTGCTGCAGCCGAAAATAAACTGAGACAGCGGGGAAGTGGGGACCGCGGCTTCCTCCCAGCAGAACTTTCTCTGGAAACATCAGAAGTCAGCACGTGGCTACATGCTGACCCCACTCCGGTCCTAACGTCCCCAAACCCCACGGGTCTGCTGCCCGGGCCTACCCACAGCCCCCCACCTCTGAACAGCAAGGCAGCGCTAACTGTAACCCAGTCACCCCCCCAGGTCCTGCCTGTGACCACACGAGGCGTGAAGGGAACACCCGGCTACAAACTACGACAAGCACCCCGGCCCGCGCACCCAGTTCCCCAGCGTTCCCTGGCCAGTTCCCCCCACCGTACCCCATGGGAACGCCATCCGGGACGCTGCCCCGCTGGACGGCCCCCAGCACCGCTGACCCTGCCGTGTGGCCCTGGACCTGCGGCCTGCAGACATTGCATCTCTCAGTGGCCAAGCAAAGCAGCTCAGTTCCACCTGCCACAGGATCACACAGGGACCGAGCACCCTGACGACAGGGCTGTCACCGCCCAGGACCAGGCACCGGCTTGGCTGTGCTCTCGCTTGCACTTCCTCCCGGACACGAGGCTCCCCGGCCCGGGTGCAGCACTGGCCAGCGTCCATGCCCGGGGAGGGACAGGGCGGAGCGGCACAGGTGGCAGCACCTGCAGAACCGGAGCGGCCGGGGGAGCGGGTGAACTCGGTCACCACAGAGACGCGGCGGCTGCTGACTCTGAGTCTCCCACATCGCAGGAGCGCTTTTGCACAGTGTCAGGGTTGCCCCTGGCTGTGGCCCACAAGGCAGGACCTGCTCTCATCCCGTGACAAGCCACGGTGCAGAGTACGGAGGAAGCCTGGGAAATGGCAGGCGGAGTCGGTGCAGGCCAGTGGGGCTGGAACCTAGAGCCACGGTCCCAACACCACGTGGTCCCGGACCACAGTCCAACACTGTACGAAGTGTGGAAACGGCAGTGATGCCCAGAGTTTCGAGACTTTATCACAGAGACAGAGCCCTCGTCTCCCTCAAGGCTCCCTGCCGCTTCGGTCCCTCAGCCCGTCCTCTGCCCTCTCTGCGGCAGCTCTGGGGTCCCTGTACTGAACCTGTTCACTTGCACTGCCGTGGCTGCCTCGGGACCTGATTTTTCCGGAACACTGGTCCTTCCTGGTCATTTTGGCTTTGGGAAGAACCAGAAGTCACACGGTGTCAGTGAATAAGCTGAATGAGGCCGACCATGGCTTCCATCTAGACGTCCCCCAGAGCCTCACGCAGGGGCTTGGGGAGGTGACCGGATCACGGGAGTGTGACACTGGTTCATGGCTGGGTGTGGAGCTGGGAGGTGATGCCTGGTGGGAGAGGTGGTCAGTGTGGGCCTGGCTGGAAGGGTCTGCCTCCCCGTCCTCCCTTGACGGCTTGCTCCTCCTGCTGCCCTGCCTCCCGCCTTGGAGTCCACTGACCATGGACTGAAACCTCTGCAGACCTCGAGGCAAAATAAACCTTTCCTCTCTGAACTTGTGGGCGTTGGGTATTTTGTCACAGCAATGAGAAAGACAGACGAGGCCATGCCACGACGTCCTCAGCAGCCTGCTCTCTGCTGGGTGACATGTGACAGCAGAATCACGACATCTGGATCACACCTCATAGAGACACTCCCAAGGGAGGATTTCTAGAGCGGCTTCGAGTGGTGAGGGGGAGGGGAGGAGCCTCCTGGGTGAGGGTGAGTGGGGTGCGCAGCTCAGATGAGGGGCGTCTCTGGCAAGTCTGTCTTTTGCTGCAGTTAAGTTTTATTTAAGCATTAACGTGCATTCTGATCAGCCCTCGATCTGGCTAATATTCAGGAGCAGGAGCCTCGGTCTATGGACACGAGCATCACACTTTGCCAGCCATAGCCAAGCAAGAGACATGGCCTAACCCTCTCCACACAGAGTCTGAGGGTGACACCCTCTCCACAGTGCTGGGGACAGGACCCAGGGCCTCGTACCCCCAGCGGCCCTGCTGCTGAGGTACAGCCTGACCTGCAGCACCTCCTCAAGGCCCTGGGACAGCTCCCGGCTCCATCTACTCCCTGCCCAGCTCAGCACTGCAAAAAACAAAGCTAGGCGACCCAACAAGGCAGGAGGCAGAGGAGCGCCTCAGAGCCGGCAGCTCCTGGGCTAGCAGGAACTCCCGGGGCTGCCACCAAGGCAGAAGGGCAAGCGGCCAGCAAGCCCGGGGGAGCGGGGCTCCCAGCAGCGGGTGTTGCTCTCCCAGGGTACAGAGAGCCTCTTAACTGCGGCGGTCACCTGAGACCGCCCCCGGGCTCGTGGGCAGCAGCCTGGAGGGAAGGCCAGGGTGGGGGAGGAGGTGGCCCCACGGTCAGCAAGGGCCCAGGCTTCCACATGGGGCCTGCAGTACTGTGCCGACGGTCACGCTCATGGTGCTGCTGCCACCAAGCCCGGCTCATGGGCCGCACGGGCTGGGGTGTCTGCAGGAGCAGAGCGCGTGTGGCTGGGACAGTGCCCGCAGGACAGGCAGTCGGGACGTGGAGAGGCTTGGGCAGCCATGGAGCTGTCCCAGGGCCTTGTGGATGTGCTAAGGGCAGGAAAGAGGTGGGGATGCAGGTGACAGGGACAGGTGGGGAGACTGTCACACGCCAGCGGGGCCACAGCAGTGTCCTAGCCAGACAGCAGTGAGGGAGGAGGAGGAGGAGTCCAAGAAACAGGGCTTCCAGTGTGGGTGGCCGCATGGGCCCAGGGGGACCCAGACTTAGGTGCCAGCAGCATGCAGTGTCCGGGCGGAGGGTCCCACATTCACCGCCGCCTGCCCATCCACCCTAAACGTGCCTCTCTCGGGGACACAGGCGCCCCTGGGGCCAGAGAGCACGAGCTAGGGAGAGAACAAGCCTGGAACAGTGACTCGGGAATCTCAGAGGTGATCGCCCGGACCCGAGGGAGAGGCCAGAGAGTGAGGTAGGATCCTGGACACCAAGACCAGCGCCGGGCAGCACAGGGCTTCACGGATCTGTGGGAACAGCGCTCCCAGAGGCCGCTGTGAGTGCACGAAGAAGCACACGCCTATAATCTCAGCACTCTGGGAGGCTGAGGCAGAAGGATCACAAGTTCCAGCCCAGTCTGGGGCAACTTAGCAGTTTAGTAAGACTCTGTCTCAAAATAAAAAAAAAAAAAAAAACCAAAAAACAAAACTAAAGAGCTGGTGTTGTAGTGAAGGCCCTGGATTCAATCCCAGGTTGGAAAAGGAAAGTGGGGGTAGGACAGGGAGGGCTCATTGTGAGGATGGGGCCTGGGAGCCCAGGAGGCGGAGCCGGACAGAGTTTGGCAGCCTACAGCCAGCAGGCTCCCAGCGAGCAGCATCTTGGCTCTGACGACCGGACGAGGAGCCCGGGACTGCCCTTCTCAAGTCCCACGGCAGGGCCGCTTCCAGACTGGAACTCAGGGCTGGGGGCTCAGGGTCGAGGACCACTCGCAGCAGGAGTGACCCTCCCGCCACTGTCCCGGCGCCCGCCCCACTGCTGGGAGGGCCGGAAAAGGGCCGAGGTGCCATGAGCTGCACAACTCCACGAGGGACCAGGATGAACCAGAGAAGGGTGGAAAACAGGGACGCGTAAAACGGGACGCGGCAGGTCTCGTGGTGGAGACCAGGGGCTCTCGGCAGGCACTGACCTCAGAGGCTGGGTTTGGGCTCTGGGTCTTCCATTCAGCTGTGTGGCCGCACACCACGGTGCAGCTTCTCCGGACCTTTGTTTCTCCACCCGGGGAGCAAACACCTGTGTTCACCGCACTCCTGTCGGGACGGCTGAATGTGACCATGCCAAGGGGCCGCCTGGCCCAGCGCAGGGCTCTCTGTGCACTAACATACATGCAAAGTGGGGTGCGGTGGTGCACACTCCCAATCTTACCACTGGGGAGGTCGAGGCAGGAGGATCATTTCGAATTCCAGGCCAGACTGAAGAGTGAGATTCCCGTCTCAAAAACCAACCAAACAAACGAACAAAAAGTGCTGAAAGCCATCAACAGCCTACGGCTTCCCTCCAGAGCGCTGGCCAGGTAAAACTTAAAACTTCCTCAAACCAGCCACAGTAAGGGAAACTTTCTCTATTTTTCTTTTCTTCCTCCTTCTCCAACTAAGAAAGAGCCAACAAACATTCTGTGTATCACGATCCAGAAATTTACCACATAATCTGTTTAAAATCTCTCATGAATGTTTATCATTTATCAGCTGCATAAAGCTAGCTGCAATGTAAACCCTGTCTTGCTAAGTGCCTGTTCTTAAAAATGAAATTACAAAACTCTAACTCGACATGGCTAAGTATAAAGTGCCCAAGAAACAAACCAAGAGAACACAACTCAGAAAGAAACTGAACGCAAATGCCAGAAAGCACTGCTATCCCAAAACACATGCGCACCAAAGCAACTGGCCAGAGAGATCCGGAAGAGTTTTCTTTTTTAAATGAAGAAGGAACAAAACACGACCTCTGCATTTTCAAATAAGTCTGACAAACCAATGAGCCGGCCCAGCGGTGTGGACCGGGGTCTACACAGCAGGCATCCTGGGAAGCCAGGCAGCCAGACGCCTCCAGCCCCGGGAAGCCACGTGACAGTCACGCGCTGCAGGGTCAAAGCTGGCTCCCTGCCTCTCGGAATGCAAGACCTACTTAATTTTGGCAAAACCTAGTATTTTGGCTCACAGGGGAAAAACGCATGAGAGAATGCTTGGGCTCTCCAAATATAGGATTCAGCGGACAGAAAAAGGCAGGGCCCAGCTGGCGGCGGGGCAGCCCCGAGCACAGCCCCTAGGTCTTGGGGCCTCCACGCCTGAAACAGGAGAAATTCAGTGCCAGCACTCCGCAGACAGAAGCCCAAGTAAGCTCGGAGGTGAGTGGGCGAGGGGTTCTTTGTGTTAAATCTGGAATATCCAGGGAAATACAAAAACAGACGACACACAGAATCCAGGCTTCAGAATAAGAACTGGCTCACACCCCCCCAGGTCTTGCCCAGACAGACAGACAAGCAGGCAGGACTGCAGCGGAGTCCTCGGGCATCAGCACTGACTCCGGTCGGGAGGGACTCTGCTTGGTGGGGAACATCCATCACCAAGTCCGCAGGCCTAGAACTCCAGCCCTGAGTCCTGGATCCCAGCTTTAACAGGGACCCCTCAGGCTGATGTCCCCAGACACCTCCAGACCAGTCTCTCCCTGACACCAACACACAGCCACAGGCTCCTGTGTGCACACACGCGTGTGCCCTCCTCTCTCCACGCTCTCCCAACTGACCGCCATATGTCCCAGGCTAAGGCCCGGGCATCTCTCTCTTTTGGCATCTGTTTCTGTTTTCAGTTGACACACAGTGACACACAGGACCAGAGCGAGCTGCTCATCACCAGAGCCGGCAGCCTCCTGCCCAACCAAGGGCATAGCGTTGATGACAGCTGCCGCAGGCTGGCTGTGGGATTCCACGCCAGAGCCCCAAGACTGCCTTCCACAGGAGACAACTCAGCCTTTCACATCTCGGCTCTGACCATCGCCCTCCTGGGGGCGCCTGGTGGTGATGGCCTGGACCTTGACTGTCCCCAAGGTCCACGTGCAGCAGGCTTAGTCTCCACCTGAGGCCACCGAGAGGTGGTGGAACCTTAGGGAGTAGGGGCTTTGCTGTAGGAAGCAATCACTGGGGTGCCCCAGGTCCTGTCTGCCCTGCCCCCGCTTCTGGGTTTCAGGGTTTCCTGTCCCTATGAGGTGCTCAATCTCACAGGGAGGGGAAACCCCCGAGACTAGGAGCCGAAAGGAACCTCTCCTGCTTCTCCGCCCGGAAAGCTGACCACAGCACTCTCCAGCGGGGCTGGTGACCATGCCCGTGTTCCTGCCCAGCAGGAAGCTCCCTGTGACCAGGACAGACACTAAGACAGGGAGTGGTGATTATGGCGCTGTAACAGTGACCAGACGGGAGGACCGAGCGCCATGCACAGAGGCAGGGTGAGGAGAGCCACGCCGGGCAGGCACAGATCCGGCCGGCACGGAGCCACATGGAAAACCTGCCATCACAGGACTGCGACTGCAGCTTGGCCCCTGGCCTGAATGACTCACAAGTCTCCCCTAAGAAAGTGACGTGCACAGCATGCAGTGTTTTCACCCCAAAAAACTTCCTTTGAGCCACTCAGCAATTTATTTTCCATGGGTCTGCAAGCCTGAGGCATTTGTTCCTCAAAATAAAACCTCCGCCCTGTGGCTCCGCTAGAGCTGTGGCTCAGCCTTTGAGGGGAACCCCTGAGGGCCACCCCACCCTGCCCTGCCACACCCCAGAATGCCCACGAGGGAGACAGAGCCAGGGCCCCACAGACTGAACCACATGCACTCGTGGGAAGTGGAGGGCTCAATGCACCCCTTTTATAAGAAGTTCAAAGCAGTTAAATGTCCCCCTCGACTGATTCTTGCTACAAGAAAATGACTCTCAAGGAAACAGGCTGTCTTTGGCTTTGTTTTGTCCTAGTTTTTTTTCTTTTTCGGTACTGGGGTCAAACTCACAACCTCAAGCTTGTCAGGCTGCTGAGCTAACTCCCCAGCCCCTAAATTACAATCTTTTGAGACAGACTTTGGGCTAGGCTTGCACTCACTGTGGAACTCATGGAGATCCTCCTGCCTCAGCCTCCCAAATGCTGGGATTACAGGTATGCGCATCACCTGTTGTTTCACCTATTGTTCTGGCTGGGATTTCTCGACCCTGGGGAAGGGCAGGCTTACCTGGGCCCCATAGACGCGCTGCATGGCCTGCAGCAGCTGGTTGGTGTAGACAGTGAGCGTGCCGGCATCCTCCTCAAAGACACTCAGCAAAGAGCGGGTCTGCAGGGAGAGTGGGGGGTCAGTCTGTCTTCTACGGTTGTAATTACACACATGCACACATGCATGCACATGCACACATGTGTGTACAAAAGAAACGGAGGGATGGAGGTGGGGGGGTCTCCGGTTTTCCTCTTGTGGGGGAAGGGAGCTATAAGAGGGCTCCTTTTCTTTGTCTTTTTTGTTGTTGTTGTTTTTTGAGAGAGGGACTCGCTATGTAGCCCAGGCTGGCCTCGACCTCTTGAGCATCCTCCTGCCTCAGCCTCCCAAGGGCTGGGATGACAGGCATGCTCCACCTCACCCACTGAGAGCTCCCTGTCTAAACCCTGCAATGCAGCCAAGGCAGGGCCAGGCCCAGTGCAATGTGCACCTGGCCCCAGAGTTTGGGGCGGGGCTCAGGTGGAGCTTCGTCAGGCCATAAAGAGACCCAAGATGGTAGGGCCAAGCCTGCCTGTCCTCGCCCCACCTCTGCATCCACCACAGGGACGGGAGGCCCTCTGCGCCGGGTGTGGGAAGCATCACCGTGCAGCCTGGGCTGCTGGATTCTGCCCTCGTCCTGGGGTGTCTGCATCTCCTTTTCAGATGCCTCTATGCTTCTCTGTGTCTTTTGTCTTATTTGATTCAATCCACTCTCAGACCCGGGCCAGGAATTTCACAGTCAGGGCCCACGGTGGGTGCCAGGCAGGGCGATCCAAGGGGCAGCTCCAGGGCAGGGAGGGACCTCGGTCAGGCAGGCTCATGAGGGCACCCAGCTCATACCAGGCACTGGGACCTGCCGTGCGGGATGACAGGCGGTGCAGTCACACATGCCAGGCTGTCACCAAAGAGCATCAGGAGGGACGTGGTGGGGACCTCAAAGGTGACATCGGTGCCGTGGGCACCGGGCTCTGAGCCGGCCCTGCGAGCAGGCAAGGGCCAAGGACGGACAGCGGATCACAGAAAGGACCTGCACCAGGCAGCACTGAAGTCCATGGAGAACAGCCTGTGGGCCCTGCTTTCCTGCAGGTGAATGCCCAGTCTTCTTCCTTCTTCTGGGCCCTCAGCAAAGGACAGCAAGGGGCCTGTGTTGCCGTGGCCCCAAGAGTGCCACTCTGGGGTGCACAGAATGTCAACTCCTCCAAGCACTGGGCCCTTGACTTTGCCCACAAGCCTGGGCCCCTCACAGCAATGTGCTGGTCTTGCCTTGCAGGTGCTGGGTCCAGCTAAGGTGTCCTGTGAGGTACTGCCCACACCAGGCGGCGGAAGCAGTTTCCAGCAGCTCTGGGTGACAGCGAATCAACAGCCTGGTGCTGGGACAGCGTGCCACTCCTGATAGATGGGGCCTCTGAAGTTCCTAAAATTAAAACCCAGAGTTGGGCACAGAGGTGCATGCCTGTAATCCCAGTGCTGGGAGGCTGTGGCAGGAGGATCCCTACACGTTTGGGGCCAGCCTGGGCTACACAGTGAGTTCGAGGCCAGGCTGCACTACACAGTGAGACCCCATCTCAAACAAAAAAAGCCAAAATTAAAGTAAAAAAGAAACTCCATAGTTCAAAATACAGCTTATACCAGAGCTGAACAGAGGCTTCACCAGACACTATCAACAGAATGGGTGTATATTCTGGTTTCTCGCCCTTCCCTTTATTCCATTTATTAACAAGAATTGTGGTTGGGACCGTCTGGATTTCACAGTCCGGTAATGGATGACGACCCGCACACGAGTAACGCCCTGAGTGAGAATTCTTCATTACATCTCTTTCAAGTATACTTTTTCCTTGAAAAACACATTACTGCAAAGAGATGTTCACATGCCCTGGGTGGTCTGTCCCCCAGCGCGGGCCACCATGCCTGTGTCCCCAACTTCAGCTGTGCTGGGAATATATGTCACTTATTCTTCAAAACAACTCGGGTCGCTCTGTTTTAAAATTTGTTTTTGAGACAAGGTCTTGCTATGTAGCCAGGCTGGTCTGGGAGTCACAGAATGCCTCCTGCCTCAGCCTCCTGAAGACTAGGATTACAGGTGTGGTCTAGCACACCTGACTTCAAGGGGCTCTTTTTATTCTCAGTCCAAACCCAAGCTCAGACAGGGTGAACCTCTTTGCAAAGGCCACATTCGCGGTGGGAATTCCAGCCTTTCTCTGTCATCCCACGCTCCCCACAGTGTCTGAGGCAGGACCCGTGGCAGGGTATTCCTTTACCTTGGAGTAAAAGCAAACCGGGTGGACCCCATCACACAGCCCCGGACATTCTCAACAGTGTGAGGCCATGAGGCGTTCTGAGTTTAACAAAGTGTGAGGTCAGAAACGAAGTTCTCACAGGCATGCACAGAGTGAAACGCTAACAGCAGCCAGCCTGGGCTCCGGCCCTAGCGTGTCCCTGCGGCTCAAAGCCAAGGGCCAGCTGTCCCGAGTCCCGGCTGACCCTGGCTGCGCGCACTGGCTGTGCTGGAATGGAGGCCTCCTTATCTGCCCCCCGCGGGGACCCAGCCAGCTGTGGGGAGGTGCCCTGCGGGTGGGGCTGGGACACACCGCTGACCTAAAACCACCGCTGGCCCTTGGGGGTAGGTGGAGTCACCCCCATGCACACGCAGACGGCTCTCCACACTGCTGCCGAGGAGGAGCAGGTGAACCTCCTGGCAGAGGTCGTGCTTCCATTCAGCTCGTCCTGGGTCACCTGGTTCAGATACAAAAGCTTTTGTGCTCTTGTCGTTTGTCCTGTGCAGCCTGGTTACTGGAGCAACCCTCCCTCCCACGCTCGCACCTGACACCAGAGGACGCACGCGGTGGACAGTTTCCTAGGATTCTTCCTCCTCATGAAACCGCATTTTAGGTCACACGGACAGAGAAGGAGGGGGCGAGGCAGCTGGGAACGTAAGCGCTTTCCACCTCCACGCATGTGAGTCCAGCTCTGGGCAAGTTATTTAGTTCTCTGCTCCTTGGTCACCTAACAAAGGACCGAGGTCAAACAACCGCTGGGAGACTTTGTGAGCTCATATGATTACGCTCTGGGAACAGTGGCTGGCACACAACGGTAGGGGCCAGGCACTTGCTGTCACCTTTATTCTTTCCTGATAAAATCAAGGAAAGGGACAGACTGATTCCAGCTTGAACCTTGTGACTCTCTGACTGGGGCACTTATCTGGCACATGACATGCACCGGGAGGGCCATGCGAGCACTGTGACATTAGAGACCATCAGCCTCTCCTCTGCAGCAACCCCATCAAAACCCCAGAGGGTGACAATCAAGTCTCAACACGACTCACTCCCTACATTAAAAGGAACAGTAAGCCTGGGTGGTGGCACACGCCTGCAATCCCAGGGTTAGGACGGCTGAGGCACGAGGCGTTCCAGGGCAGCCTGGCTCACTAGTGACTTCAAGGCCATCCTGAACTGCATCGTGAGGCCCAGTCTCAAAGCCAACGATGAGACACAAAGTCTAAAAGGGAGCATCCAGCAGGAACGGCAAGGCCTCCAAACTTCCGTTCCCACTGATAGGTGCACGACTATAAACCTGAAGATACGACAGGACTTTAAGCTTCTGGGGCTCCTTGCAGGCCACCTGCTCCGTATCACGTCCTAAAGAGGGTCTGCGGAGGGGGAACTCGAGCCAGTGCAGGACGGGGACTAGCTCACTTGCCATAAGCAAGAGACCAGGTAGAGTGAAAGCCAGCACCGCAGCCCAGCTGTCTGACTCCTCTCCCGGCTTTGCAGTCCCTTGCAGCCCAGCAAACCCATCAGGCCACTCAGAAGCAGTCTCTGCTCACTTCCGTGACAGCCAAGGTTTCGGGATGCCACCTGTCCTCGAGGACTCAGCTGACACCAAGTCTGGCCAGGAAAGTGACGTTCTGTGTGCAGGACCCCAGACAAAGGCTCGCAATGTTGGGTAGAAACGTCCCCCTCTTATACTCAGACCCTTGAATGGGGTGATGGGTGAAATGCCCCCTAACCCGGGTGTGGGTCTGGCTCAGAGCTGCATACAAGCAGCCTTTGAGAAGCTGGTCAGCCCACAGGGTCTCAATGAGTACCAGGAGAAACCACAGCCTGCTCGGTTTCCTGCTTGTCCATGGTGGGGGAGGGGACACAGGTGTGCCCACCCTTGTGGCCCATCCTGTAGTGGAGAGAAGGAGACCTGACAGAGTTAAGGATCAAAGGCTTACAGGGCAGGGCTGGGTGGGGCCAGGTCATCCCACCAGAGGGCCAGGGAGGGAACCCAAAGAAGGGACTGTGGGGCTTCGTCCCACTGAGTCTGCAGGGGTTGAGACTCTGGGGACAAGGATGCTTGTTGACCACACAGGGACAGATTCCCCGTGCTGAATGTGATCACTGTGCATATCTCAACCATATCGATAAACTTCATTTAAAAAAATGAAGATGTTTATTTAACGCCCCAGGCAGGAGTGGAGACAGGACACTCCTGGGACAGGAGTCTTTCTCCTGGGAGTAGGACGCAGGGGACCTGCAAAAGGAGCGCAGAGCCTAAGAGGGCTGCTCAGGTCACCACACTCATTGCGTCTGCACCCGGTTTCCAGCCCCACCTCTCAGGACTCTCACCCCGGGCAGAGTGGCAGGCGCTGTGATCTAAACAGTGCCAAGGCGTGGCCTGGGACGCCTGGGTAGCCTGGGAAAAGGATCCAGCTTTCTGCTTCCTGTTCTGGACCTTAAATCCACCAGATCTCAGCACAGCAGCAGCAGTGAGCTCAGTGCCCATGGTAGTCAAACTGACCTTCTACTCTGACCCGAACTCCACAGAGACTTTCTCATCTAATTCTAACCCAGTCCGATGTCATTCCTGTTTTACAGAGACAAAGCCAAAGCACAACCGGTCTGGATGGTACACGACTGGAATCCCAACACTCCAGGAAGCTGAGGCAGGAGGATCACAAATTCCAGCCCAGTCTGGGCAACTTAGGGAGACTTGGGGGGGTGAAGCTCAGAGTGAAGGGTTCCCTGGGTTCAAACCCCAGTGTTGGAGAAAAAAAAAGAAAAGGTGACGTTGCCTGCCCGGTGAGGTGCACCCCTTTCTAACCAGCCAGAGAGGCGGGGCGGAGACAGCGGGCTGGGCCGCGGGGGGCCTTTGGTCCCCAGCCCTGACCCCAGCTGACCGAGGACGCGGCAGCGCCGGTACCTGGGGGCTGTCCTGCAAGGCCTCCTCCAGCAGGAGCTTGTCCACGGCGGGCATGGCGCGGCGGGCGAGCGAGGACCGAGGACGCTAACGAGGACGAGGACCGAACGCGGCGGGGACAGCCGAGCTCTGGAGCTCCGAGGACTGCTACAGCTCTGGCTGCCGCGGCCCCGCCCCTCCATTCAGGGCCCGCCCCTCACGAGCAAGCCACGCCCACCCGCCCTCCGCGCCCCTCCCCACAATGCAGATCAACAGGAAGTGTGGCGAGCGCCCGAGAGGATAGCCGGAAGTGTGGCGGCCTCGCTTCCGGCCGCCTTACCCCGCGCGGGCAGTCCGAATCCTGTTTGAGCCAGGCGGTCTTCCCTTTCCGGTCCTGGGCCACTCAATGGCTAGACAGCCTAGGAGGGGCAACTCGAGGGTGGGGAGACAGGGTTTACCTGCTTGCGGCTACTCAGCCGTCGAGTGGAAGACGGGAAAGAGAAGATTTTGCAGTCAGCTTTTTTTAGGTACTGAGGATTGAATCCAGCGAGCGTTCCTTCTTCCTCCCTCTCTCTTTTATTTGGTTTTGAGACTAGATCGCCCTGAGTTGTCTAATCAGGCCTCGAACTCGCCATCCTACTGACTTGGATCTGAGAGACAACCCTACACCGCTTCTCACAAGCCGGCTTTATCGGGTACACGCCAATTCCCACAAGCAGCTCTGAGAACAGAGAGGTCATTCGCGTTTGAAAGAAAACTGCGCAGCTCTGAGTCATCGTAACATTCAGGATGAGCCGTTTTAGAAATCCCAGCTACTTGATTTGGACCATGATAATTAGAGTCCATCCTCTTTCCACTTTGGAGAATTTTATGTTCAATATTTTAGAACTGGAATGGAGAGGGAATCTAGTTTGGTGTTGTCATTTAAAGATGAGACAGTGGACCCTCTTGAATCGAATGAGTTGATTGGGGTCAGAGAGCGGACGCTACCTACGGGAGCAGAGAGGGAAGGGAGAGGGATGCGGAGACTGCGAAGGGGAGGTGACATCCTTTTGTGTCGAAAGCAAGAGTCTCTGAGGTTCCTTCCTAGGAATCAGTAATTTTGTGCAACAGAATACATTACCAAAACCAACAGGAAGAATACGATGCTCCTCAAAGCACACATTCTTCAGAAACCACCTCCATGTCAAGAGGACCTGCCATGCAAACAGCTCCAAGTGGCAGTCTGCAGGCTGGCGTCCTGCCGTGTACAAACACCGGCGACATTCCCCCGGTTCTGGCCCGGGCTGCCTTCCCCCGGGCTACTGTCTGATCTCCGACTATCATGGTTTCTCCCAACCTAGTCCTACTACTCTCCAGGCAGAATCTTGCTGCCACCGCGTTGGTTCCTTTTCCTCTTTCTGCCAAGCCTTAATTTCTCCTGCAGTTTCCCACTATCTCCAGACCAAAGTCCTCTTCCCCAGCACCAAACTCAAGCCCTTCCTTCTGCCCTTTGTGACTGTAAGACTGATCCAAGGGTGCGATTATACCCAGGGAGAAGACAGGAACACATTTCCATTTCAAAGCAGATGTTGAGAGGCCAAATGGCATCCTGGAACCCTTGAAGAGACCCTTTATTGCCTTGAGAGTCTCTGTATTTAAGGACCGCCCTGTTTTCTAATTTAAACGAGGTTTCCTCAAGCACCAATGTTCAAAATTGTTGAATCCATGTTGTTACACTATTTTGCTTGAAACTACATTTCATTATTTTTCTGCACTTTATTACTACATGATGAGCTAAATAGCCTTCATGTAATTTCTTGGCACTGAAGTACCATTTATAACGTTTCTAGGGGAAACTAGATACCAAATACAAAACAAGTTCAAAATGAAATGCGAAGCACATCACACATAAAATAGTTTTTAAAAACACATTCCACTCACTCACTGCGCCTTCCACACTGTCTCTCCTTTATTTTGCTGTCTTTACTGGTATTATGGGCTGTGTAAGAAGAACATTGGATAAGCATAAAAAATTTTAAATGCTTCATTGAGAAAGTATCCTTTCTAGTATAGTGAGGGCGAACTTCAGCCATCCAGCGGACTGTATCTGGAATGCAAGGCCGGTGGCCGGAAGTGCACAGGCGGATGGTTGGAGGGCTGACACCTCTGTGCTCCGAGGAATTGTAACCTTCCCACTGAAATGCAGCAGGAAAGGTGGGCAGTGAGACACAAAAGTGGATGCAGGAGGGCCAGGTCGAAGAAGGCCTGGAACTTGGCAAATAAGAGAGAAAGCCAGGAAGGAGGTAGGCCCTGCCAGGGAAGGTGCTTGGGGAAAGGCGCTGGGGGTCCACGTGGTAAAGAAATGCATTGGGCTGCTTTCCCCAGTTCTCCTCCGTTGACCCCAACTGCAACCTGCAAAGCCCAGCTTAATGTGACTCTGTGTGTGTGCGTGTGTGTGTATCCCTGCAAAGCCTTTCATTGCTGGTGTCTCCTTGTTATGGTTTTAGATCAAGACTGATCCCCAAAACTCTCATGTGCTCAGAGGCAGAGCTTTTGTAAGAAGATTGGATCATGGGGCTGATTTACAGCTGACTTGCAGGGGCTACTTAAAGGTGGGTCACTGGGCTTGTGCCTGGCAGGTTAATCTCCCTTTCTGGCTCCTTTCTCTGTCTGCTTTGGGGCTCCCTGGATGTGAGCAGCTCTCCATTCAGACCTTTAACTGTGGTATTTCTGCCTTGGAGCCAGCCAGCTGGGCAAGCGGCGAGACTTTTAAAACACGAGCCAGAGAAAACCTCTTCTCCTTTAAACTGTGGGTGTCGGGTATTACACCTCAGTGATGAGGAAAGTGACAGGGACACCACACACACACACACACACACACACACACACACACACACACACACACTAAATCTTCTGGTCCTTTACTATGCTTCAGGAGCCCTTAGCTAGCTAACACTTCCCTGTGCCTGTTCTCACCCTGACTCTCCAGCTAGAGAAGGAACCTCGTCTTATTTATTTCTGTAATTGTAGCATCTCGAATGCAACCTGCCGCATTGCTCCATAAATATTTACTGGGATAGACTGCATGTTACCGTAACTCACACGTGATTAGAGCTCCAGTGTTTAAAAGGTGACAAATGTCACTTCATATCAGAGTGGCACCTGTGATCTTCACATTATTCACTTACGGTGCAGCATCTACCATTTGCTGGACTCCTCTAGACTCCGAGGATGTGACCAAAACAAATAAACGTCTTTGCTCTAATGCAGCTTATATTTGAATAGAGGAGATGACAACAAACAAATGCAAATTGGTAAGCACGTGCCAACATTTGGCAGAGGAATGTTACTAGTGTGCTAAGCTGGAAGTATTCTTCGAGGCGGCTGACACTGGTCAGAGATCTGAGGGCAGAGCCAGTGCTAAGGTCCTGAGACATCTTCAGCAGCTTGAGGGTGAGTGGAAAGGCCGGTGTGGTCGGTGAAGGGTAAGCAAGGAAGCCTGGGAGAAGAAGTTGAAGAGATTCCCACCACCAGGTAGCAGAGGGACCTGCGTCCGTGGAAGGACTTCGGGTGGTGGGCAGTGTATGGTGAGAAGCCGTTCATTCTAACCTGGTAACCAAGTGACCAGTTCCCCCGGCTTTAAAGAGAATATTGTTGGGACCATTCAAGCCTGAGACTGACAGGTGTGGATCAAGGTCTGGGGCTGGGTTAGTTAGGCACAAGATAGCTAAGCAAAGGCCAGAGAAAGAAGGGGCCGCCAGGCATTGCTGACTTCCCTGTTGTCTGGTTGTGAAGGCCTGTAACACCTTCGTCACTCTGTTCTGATCAATTTAATACTATTTTGTTGTGTATGAATTCACTGTGTGTGAAGATACGGACAACTACTTAGAAGAAAACAAGAAACAATATGATAGACAGTGAAGATCTCCTGTTGTCTTGCTTTGAAATGTGTTACATTATTTTCTTCTGACCTGCTTTGTTCTGTTTAGTTTTACTCTCTTTAAAATTAAAGAAAAAGGTCTGTCAGCTTAGAGCTGCTTTCTGGGTCAGATCCACCTTCTGAGTTAAACATTACCTCGGCACCAGGACACAAGCGGGTGGGAATAGGTAACTAGGTAACTGCGCATGCCTGGTGAGTCTCTGGTCGTGCACCAGCAGTCTGTTGCAACCGTGGGTCGCGTCCACCCTAATTACCATGTCACTGACTATTCAGATTTAGGACGGCCCCTTGCAGTGACATACTCCAGACCAGACCCTCAGTCCCACTCACCTCTGCACCAAGCCCCTCCGGGCTGGGAGCTCTTCCTGTGGGGTGACTTTTGTCTTTTCAAACAGACCACAGATCCTGCTGTGACTCCTGGGTGTCCGGTGTGTTCTTTGTTCAGAACATAGAGAACCCAGGCAAGACCTCCAACCGAGTAATAGTAGAAGCCGTGAGCAGGAAAGGAAATCTGCTCAAGGTCCCAAAGTAGACTGGACCAAAGAATAACAAAGAAAGAATAAAAGTGGACTGGTCACAGGGGGCAAGGGAAATAGAGCAGTTGGGCAGAGGCTGCGATTTTACTGAGGTGGGAAGGAGGAGCTGGTTGGGGGAACATCAGCCTGCTCACTGGGGACAGTGCATTTATGATGCCTTCCAGACCTCAGCACGGCGGCGCAGGTGAGGACTTCTGCACACCACCCTGGGTCCAGGGAAGAGACTGGGTCAGTGCTGTAAACCCGAGCACCCACTGGCAACTGGGTGGCCCTTAAACCACGAGAAGGGACGAGGTCTCTCAGGACTGAATACAGATAGAAAACTGGGGAGCTTGGAGGCCTGAGTCCCAATCGAGATTCACTAGTCCTCAAAGACACTAATGAGGGAGCTAGCAGGTCATCCTAGAGGCCCTCTAAAAGGTCAAGAGTGAGGGCGGGGACTGGCCTTTGCATGTGGCCACAGGCAGGGCACTGGCGAGCTGGGGAAGAAATGCAACAAGGAGAGCTTTATTGGAAGATGGCACGTGGGAAGACAGACGTGGATCTCCAGTGTTAGGAATTGAATACGAACCTTCACACTGCACTACATCGCTAGCCTTGTTAAGTTTTAATTTTGAGGCAGGATCGTGCTAAATCCCTAAGTTGCTCAGGACGGGCTCAAATTTGTAACCCTCCTGCTTCAGCCTCCCGGAGTATCGGGATTGTGGGTGTGCCGCAGCACACCTCTTTCACAGGTTTTCCAAAAAACAGGGCGGGGGAGCCACAGGGCAGGTAACTGCCAGCATGGTGAGCAGAGGGAGGTCTTTGGTCTATTTGCTTGTTTCAGCTGGGAGACTCTGAAGACTCGGGCAAGTTACTCAATCTTTCTGAGCCTTGGTTGACTTTGCTGTGGGAGGAGAAAGCCAACTTCCATCCCAAGCTGTCCCACAGGCCCCCAATGGTCTGTCCTGTGTTAATGAGGACTTTTCAGCTGCAGATGACAGGAACCCAACTCCCTTTATGTTTTTAAAGAGAACCAGAGAAAGGCTGGAGATAAGGAGAGGTGAGAAAACTCTGCTTCTGATTGTTGGCACACGAGTGAGAATGAGCCAGTGGAGTTGGGGACGGTGGGCGATGTGGGAGAGGGAAGTGGCCAGTGTCCTTGAGCAGACAAAGAAGAAGAAAGACCCGAATTCTGAGGGACACCTGCCACAGGGGGCTTGTAGACCAGGCCAGGGAGGGTGGCGGGGTTCTTTCTTGTTGTTGGGAAGATATGAGGTGAGACCACCAGGGACGATGGTCAGCGGTCAGGTGTGCTGGAGGCGTGAGGAGAGAGGGGTCACGAAGTCGGCCCACGGGCCCAGCTAGGAGAGGCGCAAGAATTAGCGTCCCGTTTTACAGGTGCTGTAGCTGAGACTCAAATGTGCCAGAAACAGGGGTCCAAACACCAGGAGAGGAGACGGAAGGTGCTCAGCTGAAGGCCTGAGGCCACCTGAGCCTGGGACTCTCTCCCCTCCCACTTGGTGCCTGAAGGTCTGGCCAAAGCACAGCGGCTTGGGATGGGTGTTGAGTGCATGATTGTTCCCGCCTCGTTACCTCAGACCTCTGTGAGGCGGGAGGCGTCTTCCCCAGTTGCCCCTGTCTGTGCTGCTCTGCCTCCAGTGTCTGGAAGCAGAGAGGAGAAACTGAAGGCCCCCAGGGCAGGTTTGTGTCCTTCAGGGCTGAGGCCACCCTGTGAATCATGGACAGAGGGACGTGGGAGAGACCTTGGCAGTTCTGATGATGGGCTTTCAATGCAGAGTGGCCTCTGTCACCCAGGACAAAGGTGACCAGGTTCTCCTGTTGTAACTCACCCAAAAAACAAGGCCCCGAGATGACAAACGGAGCAAGACGTCTTTTTAAAAGAAGCGCTTTTATTTTAGCTGGCCCAGCCACACAGTGCAGATGGAATTTGCAAAGCTGTGCAACTGAGTTAGAGTTTTCCCTGATTTTTATAGTTCATTTACGATTAGTTCATTGATCATTAAGTACATAGTGATGAGAATCAGAAACAAGGTGGGCCTTTGTTCCCCTTTGCTTGAGGTCAGAGGCATTTCACAGTGGGTGGTTAGCCGATTCATAGCCCTTGGTCTGCCAATTCCAGGAACATTTGTCTCTCTTATAGGGAACAAAAGTTGACACAGCATCATTTGTCTCTTACAAGGGGAACAAAAGTTGACACAGCAAACAGGTCACTAAGGTGGGGGGGATGACGCATTACAGAACAGCAGAATGATGCGGTCAGTTAATTTATAACTATGTGGTTGGTGCTTGTTTACTAGGGTAATGAGCTCAGTACAGAATGACAATATTGCTAATAACTATCTTTTTAAGTAGCTATTTTTGTTAATTATCTTTTAATCAATTATTTTAATTTTTCAGCATCTTAGTATAACACACCCCTTCTACTTACTCTTTGGTGATAACAGTAATAACGGGTACTTACAAGCTCCTGTGTGTGCCCTTATTTTACCGTGGGGACACCTGAATGGACGTGTGCCAACGAAATTCGTATGTTGAGACTTAGTTCCCGTGGGATAGCGTTAACTGGGGGGCCCTCCAAGGAGGGTGATTGGGCCAGGTCACCCCCTTAAGGCAGAGCCCACATGAGTGTGATCAGAATTTATGAAAGCGCTGAGGGGCCTGTTTGTCCTCTGTCGTGCCACATGGGGACTCAGTGAGATGATGCCGTCTAAGGAGAAGGCCCCCTGGCCTTCCCAGCGGCTAGAACTGGAGAGCAGATGCCTGCTATCTACACACTCCCCAGGTGGCCTTACTCCTCCCAGGGCTGGTGCCATCCCTGCTGCAAGCCTCTGTCCCCTGCCACGCAGATTCACTGTAGTCCTTGGGAATCTGGGTTTCCCTGTGCACACGTCTGCAGAGTTCTAATGCCAGGGCCCAGGAGCCTCTCACCAGTGCGACCCCCAAAGCTGCGTTTAAATCTCACTTCTGCAGCCAGGAAAGGTCAGTGAGCACACAGAGACTGAGCGTGCCCTCTGTTCCCACACTGGGTGGGCACTGGAGACCAGTGCTGGAAACGAGACATGGACTTCCGGCCTCCGTGGGGGCTTCTGGTCCAAGATGGAGGCTGCCAGGAGCAATGTTGGAGGTTCCCGGAGCACAGGGAAGAGGATCCCAGGCCAGGGCGTCTCCGGGGACCAGAGCAGGAGAGCACGGGAGAGAGGCAGCCACCATCTGGTCAGCTGTCAGCTTGCCTGGAGCCATGGCCGCACGCAGCTGTGATTCTGTGTGCTAATTGATGAGTCACGGTGAAAGCAAATGAAATGCACGCTGGGAAGAATTATTTATTTAGTGTACTTTCTCGAGATCATTCAAGCAATATTCCAAGAAGTAAGATATTTTCCTAGAATTGCGTGACTTTACAGGGGTAATTTAATAAGTTCAGTGTAGCCTGGGCACCTTGCCAGGAAGAGCTAAGGCTGCGTTTCCTCCAGTGCCCCTCTGCAACAATCATGGGCATTTCTCTGCGTCTGAGCGCTCACTGCAGGTGGCGGATCTGCATAAATAGGAGAGCCAGGGGAGGTGGTGTGTGCCTGTGATTCCAGCGCTCCGGTAGGCTGAGGCAAAAGGATGCAAGTTCAAGCCCAGCTTGGGCATCTCAGTAACTTAGTGAGACCGTGTCTCAAGGTAAAAAAAATAAAGACAGGCTGTAACTCAGTGTGAAGGCACTGGCTTCAATCCCCAACCCCAAAATTGTTTCTTACTAGTTTTTTATATATTCACAATAAATAAAAGTATATGATGTTGGAAGTATATTATGAATAGTTTATATTAGGAATTCCCAACACTTCTCAGAAATTCTTGTTTTTCATCATCAAGCCCTGCAGATTGTTTTGGTTGGAGTTTAGAAACACCAATGGGGAAGGCAGGGTAAATAAGACCTCCAGGTGTTGTAGGTCAGTTACTCCTGTCCTCTCTGTCCACTTGTGGGACTGATGCATGATTTGTTAGTGCTTCTCCTAGTCTTATGCTCATTTATATGACCATTTCTCTTGACTCAGCTGTGAACCCCCAAATTATAAGGTCTTTATGTGATGCATCTTTATTTATTTAGCATTGAGTCAAAAGCACCTCACTTAAATTGGCCGTCAGTAAAGATTTCCTTGGTGAGGGAAGAAATTCAGTATCTATTAGGTTTGGCTATCTAGCTATTGAGAGAGAAATAACAGTATTTAAAACATGACAGAAGCTTATTTTCTATTTCACTTTCAAGAAGCCTAGAGGTGATCAGTCCAGGGCTAGCGTGGCCTCCACTGTACAGTCACAGATCTCTCCTTCCTTCCCCAAAGTCCCTTCCTGGCCCCAAATGGCTGCTAACCTTCCAGTCACTAAGTCAACATTCCAACCAGCAGGAGTGATCCTTTGAATTCATAATAAGCAAGAGTGATCCTGTGACACACCCAGACAATGAGGTACCTTATTTCTAATAAAGAGAAACCATGTCATAAGCTTGTGTGTCTGATTTATTTCACCTAACACCATGGTCTCAAGGTACATCCAGTTGCCTACAGATGACTCAGGCTTATCCTTCTTTATGGCAGAGTAGTACTCTAGAGCATGAAAATACACCACCACATTTTCTTTATCCATTTCAGTAGATGGACATACAAGATGCTTCCTACATTTAGCTATTACGAATTGTGCTTCTATAAATATGGATGTGCACAGATTGTGATGTCATTAACACTTTCAGGAAGAAACCTAGAAGGAGTACAGCTGGGTCAGATGGAAATTTGGGTTTTTTGAGGAATCTCCATATTCATTTCCTTGGTCATATCTGGGATTCTATTTTTGCAACAACAAAGACAAAAAGGACAGTAGTCTCTGCTGCGGTCCCCTAAATGGGCTAGTTAGAAACAGCTCCCTGAGGACACCCTTGGGTGAGCGGGGCAGTGGGAGGGATGGGGTGAGTGGAAAGATGCCAGGAGGATGATGGGCTGGCGTCTGTCTGAAGAGGGTTCGGCACCTCTGTTCTTGAGTCCTGAAGCCTTGGGCTCCATTTTTTGTCACCTCCTTGGAACTGGTGCTGGAACTAAATCTTTCCACTCGAGCTAATAAAACAAGCAAAGATTCGGAAAATAATGCTCTAGTCGTAAGGACCCTGACTTCGAGCTTCTGCATGTCTTCAGGGGTGAGCAGCCAGGCCCTGTGCTACCAGGGACTTCTACAGTGGGGACAGTGAGAGCCCCAGAAAGGCTGCGGGGAGGCTGGCCCGGTCCTTGCCAGTTCTGGGCATCGGGAGCAACCTCAGCGTCACGGCAGGAGCATCCCGACATCGCCTTCATAGAGCAGAGTGTAGATGAGGAGGACAGCAGGGCGTGGTAGACAGAGGGTGCGGGCTTCGGAGTTAGAGCCCATGCACGCCCTGAGGTGTGGGCAAGTCGTGTCACCTTGTGACCCCCACTCTCAGCTCCCTGACATGACCCGGATGTACCTTGCATGACTTCCTGGAGGAGCTGCCTCTGTCTTGCAGATGTAAGTGACAGCGCTCAACTCTGAGCAGCCTAAGGAAAACAGAAAAGGTTGGGTTGGAGGATGCTGGGTCTCTCGGGCTCTAGGAGGAAGGGCACCTGCCTGGCGCTGGAATCCCGAAGCTCCAGGGCTGTCTGTCCACATCTTCTCCTTGCTGACTTCATCCCTGGGACCTGCCTCAGGGCGGCCAGAACCAGTCATCCGGCTCACTGCTGAAGCAAGAGAGAAAAACTGAAAAATGCAAGCTGACGTGGTGACTGTATCCCAGCTACTCAGGGGCTGAGGCAGCAAGATGGCTTGAGCCCTCCAGCTCCAAAACCTCGTCTTGGACAAGAGGAAGAAAGACAGAGATGGCAGGGAGAACTCTGTTGTCCTGCCTCGGGACACGTGGCACTTGTGTGCACGCATATACACACCACCAAGTACCATGACGCCCCACCCAGGTCAGTGCCACACCCCTGGGTCCAGAGGAGGCGGGATCTGTCACCAGAATAGGGAGAAGACTGCACAGATTGAAATATGACAAGTCCACCCATGTCTCGGTCCCAGTCCACCCACCCTTCCCTCTCACCCCAATCCCCTCTGCCTGCCCCACATCTCTGCCAAAGGTGTCTCCCCGGGGCTGAAGCGGACCCCAGAGTCAAGCTCTGCTCCTCCTGCCCACAGGGACTCACCAGTCCCTCTCCCTGTCCGCTAACTCCTGGCCCGGCCACCCCTCTCCCAGCGTCATGTGACCTCTCCGTCCTTCCCTGTGCTCCTGCTGAGTCCCATCTCCCCTCTCCTCTGACTCTTCCCAAAGCACCAGCCTTGTCGTGGGTCTTCTCTGTTTGGAACTGTTTAATGAGTCCCCATCAAGGCCAGGTGAATAATCTGTGGGGCCTGGGTGGGAAAAATAAAAGTCCAGGAAATAAAGAAATGTCCAAGAGTGTGACGACTTTCTTTTTTTTATTTAAAGAAAGACAAAACAAAATAGAAAACGGACAGAAATACTACATACTTTCAAAGAAAAGAAATAAACAGTAATAAATCACTAGCTGATGTATACATATTGTCTCCCTATAAATAGTTGCTCAAGGTACACAAGTGGAACATATAAATGGGAATTCAACCAGGGAGACTGCAGACAGTTCTGTTCAACTGTCCAACAAAAACTAAGTATTATGACTATCAATCCTAGACACTTAGACATGTACGCGTTTATCCATATCTTCATTTATGTTGAGACCTAACACAACTTATTAGATTAAAATCCTTCTGAACAAAGATTAATAATATTTCTGGATTTCATATCATAACCCTCTGGAATCAGCCCTGGGTACTGCAGGGCCCCTTTCTTTCCTTCAGAGTATTTGTTCATTTCATCATGTGTCATAAGATCAGTTCTCATAAGCTGTTTATAGGTTTTACACATGCATGAGTCTTAACGTGTTTCTATCCTTTCTATATTAGAGGGAGAAACAGAACAAAGCAAGACAGAACTAAAGTTTTTCCTATAGACACATAAAACTAAGAAGACATATAAATCTGCTGTATAAGGAGTTCTACCATGGTCACTGTGCTGTTTCTTCCACTGGGCCCCACCGGGAGGTGGCCGCTCTGGGGACACCCCTGCCTCAGGCTTGCTGTGGATCTGAGCCCACTGAGTGCTCAGTGAACTGGACTCCTGTGTGACCTCCACAGCCCATGACGTGGCCAGGAGCTGTGCACCTACCCCCTGCACCTGTCTCCTTGCTCAGGGGAAAGTCCCACCATGGTACTGGGCTTTGCTTAGAAACCATGAGGTCAAGCATACACGATTATGAATTTTCTAGTCCATCTCCAGTGAGCGCTGCCGAAGCCTGCACCCTTCTGAGCGCAGATCCCTGAGGCTGGCCTTGATTCCTACTTCCTGTGGGGTCAGTTCAAGCCATCTCATGCAATCCTGGACCCGTAAGGATCAGACTTCGACCTCATTGTTTTTGCTTTCTTGGCATCTGTTGTAGTAAGGGATTCATGGAGAACAAAACAATATCGGACACCGAATTTATAGTATTATTTATAATGGTCTCCCAAGGAGTCACACACAAAGAAAGTGCAGGATATCTATCCACACACTAAAGATCTAGAGAATCCAGCCAAGGCCTGGATCCCATGGTGATTACCTTCATGAGTTCAACTGAATACCCAAAGCCCACAACAATGACCCATGAAAATCTATCCCATGGTCTGCACTGCGAAGGCTCAAAGGTCAATGGTGGAAGCTGGAAAGTCTGTGCCAGCAGGATGAAGGATCTGTGCCAGGATGCTGAGGATCTGCACCGGAACCAAGAAGCAATGCTCAGAATTGGGACCAGGGCTTCCTTGAAAAGCAACACAGTATCATTGAGGTCCTGACCTTCTCCAACGATGTGAGAACAGCTGAGTTCATGTCAGGAAGCCAGTGTGACAGACTTCTGGAGATTAAAGGCACACATCTTCCCCTCCAGAGCCAGGGAGCAATGCTCAAAGTAAGGACCAGAGCTCCCCCAAAGTGAACCTCAGCCCCTCTGTGACTAGGTCCTGAGCTCCTGGATGATAAGAGCTGAGTTCATATTGGGAGCCAGCATGACAAGCTCCTCCAGGAGAATCAGCGGCTCCAAACAACAACACTTAGGAGAACCCACAGGCTGCTCTTCCTCTCCGGAGGGTTTATGCTGGTGACAGTCCTCAGGGGGGCCATCCATGCTCAGCACCGTGATGATTCAGTTCAGCTGGTGTTTAAGTTGAACCCCAGTTACCAATCCACCACAGCACCCCAGAAGCTCCTGGAGCATGAGCGACTTGCAGGCTCGCTCACACGGTCGGTTCTCTGTGCATCCATCTGTTGTCAGGAGTCAGCCTCCATTGACAAGACCTTGACTCTCCCAGAAAGGCTGCCACATTTCTCCTGGGTTTCTGGCAGGCAGATTCTGCATCGTTAGACACAGCCTTGTCCTCGATGTGGCCCTGCCTCCCGAAGACTGCAAGCTCCTTGAGGGCAGGTGCCGTCTCTGCCCTTTTGTAAACTCTCGGTGCCTAGCAGAGTGTCTGGGTAAGAGAGGGGCTCACTCGGTAAGATATTTGTAAACTTCACAGAGCAATGAGCCAGCCCGGCACACAGTAGGGCACGTGCATCTGGTCTCTGAATGTCCTCACCTCATGTGTGTCGTGGAATGACACCGCACCCTGCCGTCCTGGCTTCCTGGAGCACATGCAGTGCGGGGCAGGACTACTGGGCTGTCACACCCTGGTGGCCTCTTCCAAGCCCTGACTTTCTAGGGGCCTCAGCAGACATCATTTTCCTTCTGTCCTCTCACGGCGCCTCCGTGGGGAGGAACCGGATCAGGTCATACATGTTTTAAGACTTTCTCCGCTTCCACCTCCAGCTCAGGATTCTCTTTCTCTGCTCCATTCTCAGATACCAGGAGATGGGTGTCTGATCTCGCAAGAGATGTTTTGTTTTTGCTTTTTCTCTCAACCATTGCAGAGATCCTTAAAGGATGAAGATGAGGTCAGCCCCTTAGCACCAGCTGCTGCTCAGGCTGCAGAATTATCAGTCAGCTTCTCCTTGCTGGGACAAAATGCCTGACATGCATACCACAAAGGAGGAAAAATGGTTTCAGAGATGTCTTCTGTCCACGGCTGGCTCCAAAGGGAGGACATCAAGGTGGACGACAGCTGCCCACCTCATGGCAGCCAGGAAGGGTGCGGGGAGGAAGAGCCAGAGACAGAGATGGACTGAGGACAGGCTCCGCTCTTCTGCTAGGATGATCCACTTCCCCCGGCCGGGCCGACTCCGGACAGCACATTCAGCTGTGGACCCGTGAATGCAAAGCCACCGATGCGCTCAGCACCTGCGACCCATCACCTTCCAAAGGGCACACCTCTGACCGTGTGAGCCCGGCGGGGACATTTTCGACCCACAGTGCCATGCAGTTCTCCCTGTGTTCTCCGATGTCATTGCCTTGGGGTGCAAGTCACTAAGTGTGTGCCGGTTTCGTTCTCTTTGCCTCCCCTAATTGATTCTTTCACAAGTTCCTGGTAACATGCACCATACCTCATCATGAAAATTCCGCATCTTTGGTGGAGTGCAGTTGCTACTGGGCTCAGCTCAGCTACCAGAGAGAGAAACAGAGCTGCTCTCTGCGTGCTTGGATTCTGGGTGGCGAGAGCGTGTTTTTCAGTCCCCCTCCTCCTCCCCAGCTCTCCCCATCGCCCTCTGCCCTCGTCTCTCCCAGGCCTCCAAGGCCTCCTTTATAAATGGCTCCCTTCTCACTCATAACTTGTGTCCAGTTCCCCGCAGTAAGGCGTTCCTGAGAGAGGCCAGCAGAGCAGGCCCGCTCGCCAGTCCCTCCCGGCTGTGTGTGCTCAGTGGTGCTCACCGTTTGCATGTGAGATCTGTGGTGGGCAGAGCAGAGGCACTTCTCAGCGCTCTCTGCAACAGGAGGCCAGCTGTTGAGTCTGCTGTCCATTTGGCCCACAGGAGAAAGCAGCAAAGAAGAAACAACCACTGATGTTCACCAGCTCCTCCTGTAAGGAGGAGTTTCTGCGTCCCGCTGGCCAGGATGGAGGGAAGCACGTGGCTTACCTAGCTGCGAGGGAGTCGGGAGAACTGGATCTTACCCCCGCCTTGCCACATGCCGGCTCTGCTACCATGCAGGGAACGGAAAGTGAAGCTTGAAAATGGTCTGCCACAGAATCCAACCACCCTTCTTCATGACATCACTGTCTTCAGGGCGCGCAAGTATGATTCCAAAAATCTCACTGCATCCCTTCTGACCAATAGTAACAGTGCCAGTCTTGTGTCTGGCATCATGATGTACATGTCATGCACATGAATGGAGGCACTAGGGCCCCAAAGATAAATGAGAAACAGTTCCTCTCTGAATAGCGGAATGCTTCGTGTGCAGTACCAGCGGTAGTCACCAAGTGTGAGGCAGGGTGATTGGGGCCCGAGGGATGCGGAGGGGTGGCTTGCGAGGCCTCTTAGAGTCAAGGCTTGTGTTGAGGGATCTCGGTGGATAACGATGCCTTTGTCAGAAGCGAGCAGATATGAGCTGAAATCAACTGTTGGACACATTTCGGTTGTAGGCAAGAGATTCTTGGCTCAAATAAACAGATTCAAGCAAAGCTTTAGGGAGAAACGGGAAGAGAAAAGCTTTGCCTCCTCACTTTCCTTTATCTAAAGAACCAGGAGAAAGGAACACCGCGTACTCCCGGACCTCAGGGATAAATGTGGCTGACCTGTCACACTCTGGTGAGTTTTCCTCTGAAATGCTGGACACTTTTTCACGCAGAAGCACAAACCCAGCGTCGTGTGCATGGTGTGGAGAGGTCCCTCTTGTTATTACTTTTTTAGGGGTCTTTTCCTGGTCTGTTTTTATGTTTTCTTTTTTGGTACCAGGAATCAAACTCAGCGCCTAGCACTTGCAAGGCAAATGCTGCACCAGTGAGCTGCATCCCGGCCCAGGAGGCCCCTCGTAGGAGACAGATTAAATATTGGGCAGCAGAATGAGCTGGAGTAGATTGAGATAATTGGGCTTCTGCTAATGAGATAAAAATAATCTCATGGAGAGGCCAGGCGAGAGCTCAGAGAAAAGCTTCAATGATGGTAATAATAAGCAGTCTCGCCTGCTTATGAGCTCAGATGGAGAACAGGAAGATAAAGTAACTTTCAAACACCACGTGGGGTTATTGTGGCAGGAACCAGGATTTTCTCACAACCAGGAAAGGGGTTTTGCCTCGTCAAAAACCTCCTTTGCAGGTGGATTTCTACCCAGCCTCGTCAGGCCCCAAATTATACACTGTGTTTTCTAACACGCACTCACCCCGACAGCCTGAGGAGGTGCCGCAGCTGCGTGTGGTGAATGTCTTTCAAAGGTTCTCATCGTGCTGCTCAACAACAGTGTAAACAGCACCGACAGGGAGGTGACACCTCTTAATTACAAACCTCAGAGCCGCTGCGTGTCAAACCTGGACACAGAGTTACTGGAGATGCTGTGCACAGCACCTCCAGTTCGCCAGACTCTGGGGGAGAAGAAAACCCATCCAGTCAGCCCTGGCACGGAGCCTGCGCCCTTCCCTTTCCTGTGGTAGCTGTGGAGAGACCCTGAGACCATGCTGGGAGAGCTACAGGACCCATGTATGAAAGATGCCACTCTCAGTAGGAGAATGAGCACAAAATATAATTATACAGAAACACCAGTAGCTTTAAACTGTTTTGCTACTTTAGACAGAGGTTTTAGGTGCCAGTAAACTTGAATGGCTCGTTTTAAAATAGGCTCACAATATAATGACAAGGAAACATTCTAAAAACTTCGCAGCAACAGTTGCATCTTTAACTTGTAAAATTCTCGGTGGCCACAGACAGTCATCCCAGGATTCTGGAAGGCTGAGTCAGGAGGACTGCAAGTTCCATTCTAGCTGGGCAACTCGGTGACTTAGACTCTGTCTCAAAGTAAAATCAAAGGAGTCCTGGGGAGGCCACTCAGCCAAAGGCCTGGGTTCGGCCCCAGTATTGCAAAAAATACCAACAAAATATCTTGTTACCCAATAGTTTTGTCTTTTAATCGACCTAATACCTTTTCTCTTTTTACTTTTAATTCCTTCCTGTTTTTGTACCGTTAGGTAAACGGCTCCCATTTCATAAGTCAGACATAGCTTTGTTGTCATTTGAAGGCTTCTGTGTCCTGGTGACTGTGATTTTGATCTCTAAAACCCTGTCACCCTTCTGGCCAGGTCCGTCTGAAGCACACCTAGTGTCACGGTTGAGATCCAGCTGTTCCCCCAAATCTCATGTGTGTGGAAGGTGACTGGATCGCGGGGCACCTCTACTGAGGTGTCCATGGCTGGACGGGCAGTGGGCCTGTTGGAGTGGCCTCTGGGATGTGATCGGGAAAGGTGCCCTCTCGCTGCCAGCTGCTCCCTCCTCTGGTTCCTGACTGCCATGGCTTTGGCAGCTTTCTCTGCCAGGCTGTGTCTACGCTGGAGCCGGCCAACCACAGACTGAACCCACTGTAACTGATAAATAAATGTCTCCTCTTTTACACTCTGAGCGGGGTATTCTGTCCCAGGGATGAGTGAGCGACTGATACGCTTTGGATGACGGAAGAGGTCACGAGGTAGAAGACGCAGGCAGCGTGAGAAGCTGTGGGGCACTCCCCGTGCAGGTCCTGAGGTCAAGTGGAGCAGCTGCCACCTTCTGGCTTTGTGAGCTTGTTACTTAACTGCTATCTGCCTCGGTGGCCCCACTGTCTAATGCTGGTGAGATTCCCTGCTGAGAAGGCTGTGGAGGAGATGCAGTGATCGTCCAGCATGCAGTGACCCCCCACCAGCGATCACCAGCACTGCAATCTAATACCCCAACGAGATTCCTACTTACTGCAAAGGTTTCCTTAAGCTGTTCTCTGTGTCACGTGCATCTCGGCAGAGTCCACTTCCTGGAGCTGAAGGAACCTGGTTTGAGGTTCTGCAGTGCACGTTCTCGATGTGTGACTTTGGACCTGGGTGTGGCTTTCTCACTCGCGACCTGTGTGGGAATGGGGAGCTGGATACTTTCTCGTTCATTCATTTAACAAGCATCTGTTCATCACCCAGCCTTCATTTCCAAACATCTACGTGATTTCCTCAAGCATTTTATTTGGACTTAATACTGGTATTCGCTGTGTGAGTGGAGTTAAATCTCCCACCCAGGCTTCCCTCCCACGGAGAGCTGTGGGTGCTGTGGTCCTGTAGCCCAGGGGCCTCTCGGGGGTCTAATGGACACTGATGCACACACTGGCGAGCCAGAATCCAGCACCCCCAGATGGCTGGGCACGTCACAGCCCCTTCCTGGGCTCTCCGGGGTCCTGGGAGCAAGTTTTGGGCTGGGCTGCACCCCAGCTGGGAACCCCAGAGGGCAGGGGGGAAGGCAGCACGGGGGTGGTCCCAGTGGAGGACTCACCGTCTGCAGCACCAACAGGGCACAAAGGCCAGCTGGTGATGCCCGCTGTCCACAGTGGAATTGGGCAGTGAAGACTTTAAAAAGGATGAGCTGGGTCTCCCTGCTGCCCGGTGGAAAGCCTCCAATGTGTTCCCATCACACTGGCTTTTGCCCAAAGCTGCGTCCATGCCCTGCAGGGTTTCTCTGGCCTTGCTTCGCACCAACTATGCTACCTTGGTCCACGTCCAGGTACAGCGCGCGGGCTCCTTCCTCCTGCCGGTGGCTCTCGGGGCTCATGAGGCTTCTCACCTGAGGCTCACGGGGCTCTCAGTTTCCCCGGGTCTCTCCTGGGGTCACCATCCCCTGACTCTGGGTGCTCCCAGGTGCCCCCAGACATTCATTTCTTGCATTGCTGGCACCTTCTCTGTCACCCTGCTTATGTGCATGTTGATTGTTGATTCTGACCCAAAGGCTGAGCTGCACTGCACTGCACTACACTGTATTACACTGCACTGCACTGCACCACACTGTATTACCCTGCACGGCACTGCACTGCACCACACTGTATTACACTGCACTGCACTGCACTGCACCACACTGTATTACCCTGCACGGCACTGCACAGTACTGTGAGGGGAGGGATCTGGTCTTGTTCCTGAAGGTGTGTAGAGCACCTGGCTTGCAGCTGGCATCCCAGAAAAGGCTGCCAATTAAGTGAATAAATAAACAAGTGGCTGAGAATGATCATGGGGTGGGGCCCTCGCCCCTCCCCTCCCTTCCCCTCCCCTCCCCTGTCCCCTTCCCTCCTCTCCTCTCCTCTGTTCTCCTCTTCAGTCCTGTGTTTGTGCTGTCAGAGGTGGCTCAGGTGAGGCACCCACACCAAGGAACCCCAAGCTTGTCCCACCGTCAAGGTAGTGGGAGTCCCCAGGAGCTCCGAAGCCCGAGTCAGAGGTGCTGGGATCTGGCAAATTCTTTAACCCGAACGAACTGATGACTCAGAGCTACACAAGAAGCTGCACTCGGAAGGCAACAGCAGCTTTAGTTCTAATCAAAAGTAACCAAGATGCCTTGGGTTCCGACGTCGTGTTAGGCCTGAGACAAGGATTTGAACACAGATCCTTTATTTGGTAACCTGGGGGGATACTGGTGGGGAAGGGGAAGGCGCAGACGCTCCTCCTTTATCGACCACGTTTACAGTCCTGCAGCGAGGCTGCTAACGAGCACTGTCAGAGTCGGTATATTACAGTGTTCAGAGCAGAGAAGTGGCCAGGGAACTCCAGCCAGGTGGGCTTGCTTTGTTTGTATAACATGTGGTTCTGTAGTGTTTAACAGAACAGAACACGGCAGTTCTGTTCTGTACTGTACAATGCAATCAGCAGAAATGATAGTACTGTGTAAATAAGGGGCACTGCCCAAGAAAAGAGACACTGAGGCTCTATAAACAGGATGTACAGAACCACACCACAAAACAAAACAAAACGGCCAAGCCACTAGCCCGAGTGTAGAGGACGCCTCAGTCAGAAATGACAGCAGTCGGTAAGCAGACAGGTCATAAAGCAGACAGGTCGTTAAGTAGGCAGGTCCCTAACAGGTAGGTCGTTAAGCAGGGAGATCCGTGGAACAAGGAAGGAAGGAAGCTGGTAAAGGCTCCATGAGGAAGCCAGCTACGGCTGTGGGCAACTAACAGTTAATTCCACTGGGAAAAGCTGGGAAATGGCATAAAACACATCTCAGAATAATTCGATCCTCCTTAGCGGGAGGCCTCCCGCAGGCAGAGCGGAGAGCTAGTGGATCGGGAGGGTCCTGGTGACTTGTGGGTGTGTCCAGTCTGGGTGGGTCTCTGCCAGTGCAAGTAGCTGTATTCGTGTTTTCTCCCGCTGGAACAAAATACTCAAGATGGAAAACTTTAAAAAGAGAAGAGCTTTGTTTTGCTGGCTGTTCTGGTGCTGGCATCAGGGTGGCTCTGGTGAGAACACAGGTGTGGGCAGCTGTGAGGTCCCATCTTGACACAGGACCTCAGAGGCAGGCTCAGGGGCCGGGCCCAGGGTTTGATAACTACTTAGTACTTAGTTTCTTTCTTTCTTTTGGTTTATTGAGACAGGGTCTTTCTTTGTTGTTCGAGTTGGTCTTGAACTCCCTAGATAGCCCAGGCTGGCCTTGACTTTGCGGTGATCCCCCTGCCTCAGCCTCCCAAGTGCTAGGATCACAGGGTGCTCCACCACACCCAGCTAGCAACTCACTCTTGTGAAAACTGACCTGGTCATTTTAACCCTGTGTTGCGTATGGCCATTGGCTAGGTCACTGCTAAAATAGTGAACTTTGGCTTCCAAGTTAGAGCTCTTGTACACACGGAAATTGCTGTCAAAAACAGGAAAATCTTTATTGTTTTGCAAAACCTAAAAGGAACCAAAATATAAACTGTCAGTTTAACTGTGTGCTTATTTTTCAAGCAGAAAATGAATTATCTTTTTTAAAAACTACCTTTCATACAAGACATTGAAATTGCATATTTGTTTAAACTTTTACTGTAAGGTATTATTGATGTACTGAGAACAGGCTTCTCGCATTTAAAAACATTTTGTTCTGTGTGAAAAGAGCGACTGGAGATAGGTGTGTCGGGACGCTCCCTGCTGTCACGACTGAGACTCTGATTTGGTTTTACAGCTGATTTGGTGCCCCCAGGCCTTACTGGGCGCCCTCTTGGTGGGGCGAAGATTAAAGGAAGACGGACTGTTCAGGGCAAATGGGCGGTGACTGAGTTTTCAAGACAAAGCCGGTAGCTGGCAATTCGCCTTGGGATGGGATTTGCAGTATGTTCTGGGTTTTCAGAGGGTCAAGATGCTCTTTCTAGTTGTGATAGAAGAACAGTTTGAGTCAAAATCAGAATATTTAGCTGCTTCATTTTTTACTTATTTTGGGGGTTCAGCACTGAGGACTGCACCCGGGGTCCTTGAGCTGCACCCCAGCCCATCTCCTTTTCCCCTCTTCCTCCTCCTCCTTTTATACCAAGAGTCAAACCTACAACCTTGCACATGCTTAGTGCTGTGCCGCTGAGCAATACCCTTACTTCTTGTTTTGAGACAGGATCTTGCTAAGTTGTTCAGGCTGGGCTTGAACTTGGAACCCTCCTGCCTCAGCTTCCCAGAATGCTGGGACTACAGTTGGGCATCGTCACACCTGGCTGATGTCTGTTTCACTCTTTGGTGTCTTCTTACTCTGTGTTGCTATGGCTTGGCCTCAGTGAGGACCATCTTGGAACAGGACCCGGGTTCCCCTCTTGGCATTCATTAGGATTCTCATTTTGTTCAAAAGCTCTTTCAAGCCCAGAGTTAATTTGTGTATGTGTTAATTTCTCCTAATACAGACTTAATTTTTATTTCTCATGATCATTTTACTTTTTAAAATTGTACCCTCTCTACCTAAACACTCCAAATTCCACAGACTAGCACACATAGTACCCAAGGTCTCACATCCTATTGCTTTGAAAGGACCTCAACCCCCAAATTACACACTTCCCACTTCAGTCACTTAATCTTTGTTAATGTGGGATGGAGGTTTCTTAACTGCTTCTCTAATCATGAGATTTGATTTTTTAATTCCTCTCTGTTCGGTGACAAAGCTCATTCATTTTCTTCTCTATCACACACTTTTCTTGTTGGGTACAGGACTGAAAACAGAACAATCTTTATTTATCTCTTCTGATAGGCATCTGATTAGTACTACTGTGGAGTCCTAGAGGAGGAAATTCACAATGCACGACCAGCGGGAGTCACCTCTAAGGAGCCTGAAACTGGTTGGGATGAATTTTCAGAATCTTTAAAAATGATCATTTGTCTCTCCTGCTGGCGTTGGAGTTCTTTGCTGTGGATTCTCGAGGCTTTAAACCTGCCCTAGTCCTTGTGTTTTCTTGCATTGCTGTCCCTGGAGCACTTCGCTGGTGCCATGACTCCTGCACGCAGTGGAAATTGAGCGACGGCCAAGTGGGAAGCAGAGCTCCAGGGGTTACTCTGGGAGCCCCAGGGTGTGGAAACGGTTTTTAGGAGAAACACGCTCCCGTTCTAAGCCTGCAGTCTTACCAGCTCGGAGGCCTTTCTTACCCTGGCAGGGATGGGAAGGAAGCGCGGCCAGGCTCTAACTCTCACTCTGGCCATTTTAGAGCAACAAATTCCTACCTACACGGCCCTGTCTCTTCCACTTTAGCGCAGGGGAAATCATAGTACCTACTGCCGTTTTCCGTAATTACGGCACATAGTAAAAGCCCAACCAGTTTTAGTGACTTCCCTCATGGCTTTCAGGCTCCTTCCTGATGACAAAGATGGCAAGCAGGCCACAGGGGGCCCAGGCGGGGACGCCCGAGGTTTCCTAGGAGAGGTCAAGGCGGCCAGCTCCCTCATGGCCCTCAGGGACTGCACAACATCTGGGCCTGCACAACATCTCCCACTTCGGGCTGGGGAGCCCCGGAACCCGCCTCTCCTAATGGAACTGCTGAGAGAACGGAGGCAGGGACCTGTGCCCCAGGCCTCGGACCCAACATCCCGCCGACGGTGTCCCGAATCCAAACTTGTGTGAGTTCACAAGTGTGGCCACTCTCCTGCCCTTGGGAGTGGCCATGAGCTCAAGCTCCAGGGTGTGCAGGCCACAGGCTGTGTGGGGCTAGGAACCCCAAGTCCCAGCACTACGAGCTTCACCTGCTTTGGAAAACTTCTGAAACAGACACTTTTGGGGTCCAGCGTGACCCTGAGCTCAGCTCTTGGTCTCTTGGGGTTTCCCTGGGCTCCCCCTCTGAGTATAGAAAGCGATGGTGACACTGAGAGCGGGCAGTGGCACAGCTTGATGGCGATACGACGGTGATGACGGAAGTGGTGGTGGGAGGGATGACCGGATTGACTGATAGATTGCTTGAAGTGGAGCCGTCTTAAACATTGGCTGGGTGCTCCTCTATTGAGGGTCATGGCAGGCATCAATGGCATGAAGCCCAGGCCCGAGCGGCTCCCAGCTCCTCTCGTCTCCATCTCCTGATAAAGTCATGCAGGAACCGGTGCCCCAGGTGAACTACACTGTTGGCTCCAAACCTGCCTTCAGTTTTATGAGCCATGTAATTGCTGAGGGAGAGGATGCTAAACTGATCTTCTTATGGTTTGGTTTCATTCCAAGTAATGATCTGATTGGTTCAAAGAATCCATTAGGCCAGCCAAGCGTGCGTACTGTCACTGTGAGGGATCCTCTTGGTACACGACAAGATTCAACAAAGCGTTTTCAAAGATCTCTGGGCTTACTAGAATTCGGTTCTGTGCGTTGTCGAGATCCACCATGATAAGAGAACTTGAGAACCTGCTGGCGGAAGAGTTTTCCCACTGGGAATCGCCAGTCTCTGCCATCTGGCTCTCCACACTGCCTCAACCCGGTACCTGCTCATTTCCACCTGGCATTGCGGTAGGGTCCTGCTAGAAACAGGGTCTGTACCTAAAATACTATGAGTTTGTGCATGCTTTCCTCACTGCGAGCCTGGACAGCAAACGTGTTTCTAGATCGGGAAAAGCATTTTAATTATCCATTTTTAGTGAGTCAGAGAGTAACAAAAGAATGAAAGGAAATGTAAGGAAGAAAAGCAGGCAAATAAGCAGATATACATGGTATTTAACAGGGGAATTTTAAAAATGTCTTTCACTGGTGTAGGTTTAAATTCTTCTAAGCTCCGAGCCCAGCCAGCTCCTTGAGGATGGGAACTGGGTTTGGACTCAACTTCAAACATCATTAAGAACAGGATCATGCAAGGTTCATGGCGGCTAGATCCAGGGTCCCAAAATCTGATGAGCTGCTGGTCTGCTCTCCACCTGCAGCCCTGCTTTCCTTTGTTGGCTTCACCTTCTGAGAGACTTCGTGGTCCCTGAGGAGTAACACTGGGAGCACGGGATGCGAAATAAAAAGTCCTCTTCCCTCCACTGTTGCTAGAGACAGCCCCAGGCCTGACCCCATTGGCCTGTTTGAGTCACGTGCCTTTCTCTCAGCCAATCACTGTAATTAGGGGAAGGAAGTGCTCCCACTGACTGCTTCCGGGTCATATGTCACTTCTGGAGCTAGCATGGATTTGAGTTCAGTGCGACACAGAGGGAGCTGGGGGCAAAGGAGGGGTGTCATTCCCAAGACAAGAGACAGCAGATTTCTACCACACCCCGAGGCCACCCTCCGATCTCTCCTTCTGTGCACACCCAAGATTCTCTGATGGAATTTTGAAAAGGAGTTAAAAACAGCAGCTTTGCAACAAGACCTTCTGTGTTTCAGTTCTGTTACTGCAACTGATTAGCTTGGGACCTGGAAGAAGGCCTTGACCTCTTTCAGCTTGGATCTTGGTGTTTCTGAAACGGAGCTTACAGTGGCTGCCGAGAAGATGAAATGTGAGGAGGCTGAGGTGGCCTGGGGCCTGTCGCTCCCCAGAGCCACCACTGTGGCTTGGGGTCTGCCAGTGTTGTTGGAAGCCAGGTTCTCAGACTTTGTAGGAGGTCCCTGAGTCCCTGGAGGTGTCCACTGTGGACAGGGTTACCCCAGTTCTCATGGGACCCCGCGCTGAGTCTGGAGAGGGTTGTTATGAAAGAGAAGCCTGGCCTTGCCCTGTTCACTGTGAATTCCTGTCACACAGCGTCATCTCTCCTTGTCCCTTGCTGTGCCATTGTGATGGTGTCCACCCTGAGGGCACTAGCCGGGGCATCCCAGAAGTGGTGCCCTGCTGTTTGGACTTCCAGAACCCTTGAGCTGAGTGAACTTCTTTTCTTGGTACACACCCAGCCTCAGGCACAGCGTCATAGTAAAAGAAAACCAATGAATGCAGACGCCACACCGGCCCACGGCATGCTGACCGCTACCTCGGCTCCTTCTCTCAGAGCTGTGGGTGGCTCCAAACCACTTACTCCTGCTGCTGTGATAATCTCACAATTAGTGCTAACCCAGGGACCCAGGAGTGTGGAAAGGGTGTTGTTCCCATAGAACCCAGGAATATTTTGGAAAGACTGGATAAAAACAAATTCATAAAGGGAATTACTACAAAAGCAGAGGTCACCCAAGCTAGTGTAGACTATCGGAAAAGTAAAGCTCTAGAGGGATTCTGCACACAAAATCATTCATCAGTTCGGTTGATTCAAGAAATATGATCCGGAGCTCTGACCGCAGAGCCGGGTCAGTAGCCGATGGCTGGCTGTGGCCGTTATTTACGGTCTTCGCCAAGCTACAGCGATTCTTCTCAGTTAACTAAACAGCATCCACTCCCAGCTGCTTCAGGTGGAGGGGAAATGGCGCTTGCTGAATTATACTGTCACCTGCGTTCACTGCCACCGTTTTTAACCTCAGCTGTTCACAGCAGACCTCCTGGGTCCACCTGCTCCGCACATCGGGAGCTCTCGGAGCACTGCCTCCCACAGGGCAGACCTCACAGCCGCCTCGGGGCCTCCTGAAACTGCACAGCCGGACAATCGAGGAGCCTCTTCAGGACCGAGCCTCCGGTTATCACTGTGGCTGCCTGTGAAACCAAGTGACACAGCCGGGTCCGTGGCCACGGAGGTAGGGACGCCCTGGCCGGTCAAGACAGCTGCCCAGCTCTTCAGCATGGACGCCAACATTTAGGTATGCACACACACATGTATGCACACACATGCACACACGTATGCACAAACATACATGCTCTCATTGTGAGCACGCTTTGCTCATTCCAGGTCCAGCCCTCGGATGCTGGCACTGAGCCTGATCCGCTTCCTGTGGAATTCCCCCTGGGAATTTGTTTACCGATTTTCTTTCTCAGGGGATCGCTTTAGGACAATCTCAGCATCTCAAAGAGGTCTGTATGGGAAAACTGTCTAAGACTTCAAATTGAAACAAAAGATTACCAGGTATCTTCACGGCAAAACAAGGCATTGCTGGCTGTCACCTCACCACTGAGGAGGCCGAGGCAGGAGGATTCCATGTTCCAGGCCAGGCGTGGCAACTTAGTGACTAAAACCTGTCTGGAAATAAAAGAAAAATCATTGGGGATGCGGCTCAGCGGTGAGCACGTGGCGGCCTGAGGCCCTGGGTTTAGTCCCCACCCCTGCACGCACACGAGGAGGAAGAGGAAGAGGAAGAGGAAGGAGCAGGAGCAGGAGAAAGAGAAGGGGAAGAAGGGCAGCGAGTGGAGGAGACAAGAAGCACACGGCGTGACCCCGCACGCGTTTCTGGGTTCCACAGACTCTCCGCGCCTGTCTCATCTCTGATTTTAAACTGGGATTTTCAGACGACTGATGGGGACGTGCAGGAAAATGCCGCTGGCCACAAGGACAGTCGAGTCCCACAGCTCACTGCAAAAAACAAAAGGCAAAAACCAAAACCGAGCCGGCTCGGCCTCCGCTTGCTGGTTTGTGTCAGGGCTCGCGCTGAACCCACAGAAACGCCCGGCTCCGCCTTCGCCTTTGAACTGATGGTGATGCTTTCACCGAGGAGTTCAGGAGAATCTCTGACCACTGACTTCTCTGATTTGTGAGAGTCCTAACTGTAGGGCCTGAGAATCAGTCCTGCTGTCACACCCTCCATCCGCGAGGGGTGGACTTGGCCAGGCCGGGGCCCTGTCCCCTCTGCAGGGGGACAGAACCGTTTTGCTTCCACTTACAGGACCCAGAGCAGCTGCAGTCCGGTCATGGGAACCCTTGTCCTGGGCTGACTTCCCGTTCTGCCGGAGAGGCAGCCCGCAGCCCAGCCACACAGCCTCCAACCCCGCAGCAGTCTCCAAACTCAGCTGCCACTGCCTGCCTGGGCCTGTCCATCCTGTCCTCCTGTCCCCAGCACCCCTCTCACTCTGGCAGGACGAAGACAAGGACGGCTCATCTTTACCCCTCCCCTGTGCCTCAGGAGAACGGGGTGGGACCTGTGGATCCGCTCAGCCCCTGTGTCCCCACAGCGGGGCAAAGGGACACAGGACGGCAGCTTATTGGAGCGAGGGTCTTAAAACGCGGCATCAGGCTGCTGGGATTTCAGAACAGAGGGGACCTCACAGCCTTTTAGTGGACACAAGAAAAGGACACACAGAGGAGTGGGTGGGGGCTGTGGACAGCCGTTCCGGATGCACCAGCCCAGCGCCAAGGTCACCGCCTCCCCCTACTCCGGGACCATCTTGTTCCTGCCGTCCTGTGTAGTTTCCACCGTACTTGGGTCAGGGCTGGATGCAGCTGAAACATTGTACCATTATAAATCTGGGACAGGCTGAGTGGGCAGGGGCCAAGGGATTACCAGCCAAGTAATGGTCAGCACTTCTGTGCAGGGAATTCTAGACAGAGAGAAAGGGTTCCATAATATTGTGAGAGTCTTCTTTGGCTAGCATTCCGTGATTCTGGAAGAGATTAAAAACACCACCAAGATTTCCCCCTGCGAAACCAACAGTGTCACTGGTTTGCAGTGGGACACATTTTTTTTTTTTTTGGTAATTTTTTGGGAATTTATCTAATTACCAGACTCTAAGAATGCACTAGGGCATATCAATGTAATGCTTTTTCTGTGCTTGTATATAAAATCTTATACAAGCACAGAGAACCACAGACTTTCAGAACCACAAAGTGGAGGCTGACTTGGATTTTGCACTTTGTTCTTTTTTTTTTCTATTTTTGGAACAAAAAAACCCAAATGAGTGAAAAAGAGATAAAAATGATACAGAGTAAAAAAAAAGTATGAAGTTAGCACCAGTTGATGTACATTACGTGTTGTTATCTTTGAAGTAGTAGTTCTGTGGCAATTAGATAAGAGACAGAAGTAAAAGGAATCAGGACAGGAAAGGAAGAAGCTAAGCCATTGTTACCTGCAGATGATGGACGTGATACACTACACAGGATTTCCCAGTTTCATACCGTGGGAAATATGATGTAGACACTTGCGATCGGGCCCTTGGTCAGCCAGCTGACGCCGTCTTCCCGGCCCCTGACCCTGCCCTGCTCCTCGGTAAGGTCCATCTCTTGTCCCTTTATAGCCACTGCTGGAGCGCCAGGACTTGCTGCTTCTCCAGGTGGGCCATCTGGAGACTGTAATGCTCTCATCCCGTCCTCCTACATTTTCCGCTTATTTGTTGGCAACCGTGGACGTGGAAGCCGGCGTGCCCTGTCCCAGTGTTCTGGCCGCAATCCATTTTATTTATTTTTTACTTGGAGAAAAGGTCTTGTGGAGCTGCTCAGGCTGGCACTGAATTTGAAATCTCCCTGCCTCCACTTGCCTAAAGGCTGGGATTACCTGCATGCACCACCTGGCGCAGTCCAACTTGGTAGTTTGGGGCTCTAATGTAATAATGATTCTGACCAGAACACGTCCCCTACACAGACACTGTTCTCAGCTCTTTTTGAAGACTAATTCATTTAATGATTACAGTGGCGTCCAGAGTTGTACCTTTCCCAAACTTCACTTTAGAATCCAGAAGGCAGTGGTTAAATAAGTTGTCCTAAGGTCAAACAGCCAGCAGGGGGCAGAGCCAGATCTGCACCCAGGTGGCAGGTCCAGATTTGGTACAGTGAGCTCATGCTGTGCCCTGCTCTTCCACAGCCCTCTGCTGCCGCAGGTATTGAATACTTCTTTTAGTGTTTTTGAAGCAAGGTTTCGAGATGTAGTTCTGGCCTTGAACTCACTGTGTATCCCAGGCTGGCCTCGCATTCACAGTGATCCTCCTGCCTCAGCCTCTGGAGTGCTGGTGTCAGAGCTCTGCACCACCGCATTCCACTATAGACTCTGGAAACCTGCAGGGCTCAGCGCTGTAGGGACCCCACTTCACTCCCAGAGCTCCGATAATCGAAACCGTCCCTCCCATCCTAAATCTCTCTGCATGCTCACCTAGCCGCTCCAGGGCGGGGGTCCAGGAGGGGGAGCCCCATCTGTAGACGACTTCCTGGGGCTCTGTGCATCTCCCCCACTCCAAGCTGAAAATCATCAATGAGCCGCCAATGCCCAGGGTGCCCTCTGCACCAGGAAGCCAGCCCACAGGTCAGGCCCAAGTCGGAGCTCACCAGCCTGATGGCATGAGCTACCTTCACAGGCAGGGACGGGAATCTCTGAGCTCCCCAATGAGGACAGTGACTGAGCCTGAGTGACCACCTGGCCACCTCTGGAGCCACACACAGTGGCCTTCTGCTCTCACCCATGTCTGGGTGACCAGCAAAGCTCAGTCTCCGCCTGTTAAAGGTCACCCTCGACCCTGGTGACCTTTCTCCTGGAGCCATGACCCCTGGCGAGCTCATGGCCCTGCCTTAGGACCACAGTGACACAGTGCAGCCCACTATGGGCACGAGTTCTGACCCATGAGCCCGCTTGCTGTGTGTCCTGGGTGTGATTAGGTTCCCTTGAGAATCTGATGACCGAGAGCATGGCCTCATGACAAATGTGTGTATCACAGAGGCCAGCGTCCTGTGGTTTTGCAAGCAAATTTAGGGATCCACAGATTTCATGCACGTTTGTATCTTTCTTTTTTAGTGGAACTGTTCATGTTTTGAACCCAGTACAGTGTCTTGTTCGTGACACTCAGCAAATGTTTGTTGAATTACACTGAATTGCACAGACTAACTCTCAATTTAGCAACCTTAAATGCACAAACAACTGAAGTTTTATGTAGTTTTTATTCTCTCCTTTTCCCACTTAGTTCAGTGGGAACTCAGAATTTTCTATATTTATTTTCTTTCTATATTACTTAACTAACTCTTGAGGCAGGTCTCAGTATGCATGTCAGGCTGGCAGTGAAATCTCAAACTCACTATTTAGCCCAGACCGGCCTTGTAATCATGGCATCCTCCTGTCTCAGCCTCCCACGTTCTGGGATTACAGGCATCACTAGGCCTGACATTTAAAAAAATTATTACTGGGCCAGAAAGTGAAAAAGCAAGCAAGCAAGCAAACAAACGGAATCCCTCAAGTGGATCAAAGGACATAAAGCTGAGTCCTTACACAGTCCGCGAATTCCTTGTCACAGTGCTTCTGGACCCCACCCCTCTGCAGCAGAGCCATTGCTTACACTGTCTCAAAACACTCAGATCTCAACAGGGCTGGCCCTGGACCACGCGGTACTTGGGGGTCAGACAGAATTTTCAGGTGAGAGCATAATTCAAAATACCCCACCCCGGTAGTCTAACTCGATCCCTCTCTGCCTTCCCCTCCTATTCCTGCTGGTCCTGAGCTCCACTTGACTTACTGGGCTGCAGACCTCCGACTGCTGTTGGGTGGGGAAGCGGCCTTTGAAGTTAAAGTGCCCGGGTTTGAATCTGGGCTCTGCCACTAAGTGGCCCGGGTCTCACTTCCGTGGATACCAGGGATGGAGGTGAGGTCACCTCTGTCCACAGCGATGGAGGTGAGGTCACCTCTGTCCACTGTGATGGAGGTGAGGTCACCTCTGTCCACTGTGATGGAGGTGAGGTCGCCTCTGTCCACAGCGATGGAGGTGAGGTCGCCTCTGTCCACTGTGATGGAGGTGAGGTCGCCTCTGTCCACAGTGATGGAGGTGAGGTCGCCTCTGTCCACAGCGATGGAGGTGAGGTCGCCTCTGTGCACAGTGATGGAGGTGAGGTCGCCTCTGTCCACAGTGATGGAGGTGAGGTCGCCTCTGTCCACAGTGATGGAGGTGAGGTCGCCTCTGTCCACAGCGATGGAGGTGAGGTCGCCTCTGTCCACAGCGATGGAGGTGAGGTCGCCTCTGTGCACAGTGATGGAGGTGAGGTCGCCTCTGTCCACAGTGATGGAGGTGAGGTCGCCTCTGTCCACAGCGATGGAGGTGAGGTCGCCTCTGTGCACAGTGATGGAGGTGAGGTCGCCTCTGTCCACAGTGATGGAGGTGAGGTCGCCTCTGTCCACAGTGATGGAGGTGAGGTCGCCTCTGTCCACAGCGATGGAGGTGAGGTCGCCTCTGTGCACAGTGATGGAGGTGAGGTCGCCTCTGTGCACAGTGATGGAGGTGAGGTCGCCTCTGTCCACAGTGATGGAGGTGAGGTCGCCTCTGTCCACAGCGATGGAGGTGAGGTCGCCTCTGTCCACAGCGATGGAGGTGAGGTCGCCTCTGTGCACAGTGATGGAGGTGAGGTCGCCTCTGTCCACAGTGATGGAGGTGAGGTCGCCTCTGTCCACAGTGATGGAGGTGAGGTCGCCTCTGTCCACAGCGATGGAGGTGAGGTCGCCTCTGTCCACAGCGATGGAGGTGAGGTCGCCTCTGTCCACAGCGATGGAGGTGAGGTCGCCTCTGTCCACAGTGATGGAGGTGAGGTCGCCTCTGTCCACAGTGATGGAGGTGAGGTCGCCTCTGTCCACAGCGATGGAGGTGAGGTCGCCTCTGTCCACAGCGATGGAGGTGAGGTCGCCTCTGTCCACAGCGATGGAGGTGAGGTGCCTCTGTCCACAGCGATGGAGGTGAGGTCGCCTCTGTGCACAGTGATGGAGGTGAGGTCGCCTCTGTCCACAGTGATGGAGGTGAGGTCGCCTCTGTCCACAGTGATGGGGTCCAATAAACAGAGCACCCTGATTTCCCGCCAAGGAAACCCCGAGGTCAAAGTCAGCAGAGCTGCAGGGCACAGAGCCAGTGTGCAAATCTCAGTGGTGTGGTTTTCAAGCCAGCAGCTGTTGTTAACTTACAATCGCTCCAAAAAGAATAAATACGTGGCCAAAAACATAACTAGTGGGAGGAACACTGGTACACGACTGCAGAACATGCTGGAGAAACTGAAAAGTGTCAATAGACACGCTGGCCGTGTGTCTCGGTGCACACCTGCAGTCCTGGCACGCAAGAGGCTGTGCCAGGAGGATCTCTGCACGTTTGAGGTCAGCCTGCGCTACACAGTGAGTACACAGTCAGCCTGAACTGCGTAGTGGAACTCTCTCAAAAAGGCAAACAAACAAAGCAAAATACAAGAAACAAAACAAAACATTTTGTATTCAGGGACTGGAAGGCTTGATGTTATAAAGATAACATAAAGCAGATCAATGCAATTCCTATCAAAATCTCAGTGAATTTTTTTTCATAAATAAAAACATCCATCTGGCTGCACGGAGAAGCCCGGGAAGGCTACGGACGGAGGCTGCTGTGAAGATCAGGCCGACTGGGATAACGAAAGGGAAAGAAAGTGCTCCAAAGGCAAGAACCACTGGGGTGGGGAGGCAGAGAAGATGGAAGGGAGCGATCACGTGTGCGTAGGTGTGCACAGGTAACTGCGTGTGTGTGCACGTGTGCAAGACAGACTGCCAGACAGCCAACCTCTGTTAGCTCATCACAAAGAAAAGTTTGTGCTGTCACGGTGTAACTGTTTGATCATTTTTATGCCTGGATCTTGTAACCTGAACAGCTACTCTAAGATAACAATGTGCACTGTGTTAACTAGTGTTAACTGCTTACTATTTTTTAAAAATTCTGTATTATTTCTAGTCTTTTTTCTCTTTTGCTTTTTAAATTAAAAAAATCAGGCCAAAAATGAAGGCTTCAACTTCAGCGGTACTCGTGGAGGTGGAAGACCCAGGGTGGGTTGTATTTGGGGGTGGAGCGGCAACACCTGGGTTGCGAGCTTTGCAAGACTGGGGGAGGGACCCCCAGAATAACCCTGGGGTCCGGGATGAGCCGTTGAGAGTGTGGTGGTGCAGTCTGCTGGAAGGGGGGAAGCTGAGGAAGGAAGCCTTTGTAGGTGCGGAACAGAGTGGCAGAAGCTTATGGCTTTGTTTTGGCTCTGTGACATTAGTGTGCCTTGGACTGCTGCGTTTGCATAAGATTCTGGAATGGGGAGGGCAGGGATGGGAATGATAGCTCTGAGATGGAGTTTGAGGTTGAGGGATTGGAGAGAAAGCCGGAAGGCTAAAGATGGACCCTCCAGCCACCTAAGCACAGAGGCTTGGTCCAAAGAGGAAGCAGACTAGGAGAATCTGAGGGGTGGCCTCGGAGGGAGGAGAAGCATCCCGAATCTGACCTCCCGAAGGCTCAGGAGAGGCACTGGGGAACGCGGAATGGTCAGGGTTGCAGAGGTTGCTGACTGACTGGAGGGAAGTGGAGAAAGGATACAGGCTTTGGCTAGGTGTACGGAGTGGGCATCTTGATGCCGACCTAGGTCAGGGTCACGCTGTAGAGCAAACGGCCCGACTGGACTGAGCAGGCCGGAGAAGGCGCTGCAGAGGGGAGGGCGTGGAGCACAGACGGCTCCTGCGGGAGCCTGGCTGAGCAGGGCTGCGGGACGGCTTGGCTGTGGAGGGCGAGCAGAGGAACGAGGCCCACCCGCCACTGTGGTCCCCGCCCTGTGTCACAGAGTCAGGCTTTGCAAAGCTCAGGGTCCTGGGGATGGGGCTTGGGGGCCGCCTGCCGCTGGCTGCACCTGCCCAGGGCTCTTTGCAGTTTGTGTGGGCCAGCGTGGTCCTTCCCTGCTGGTGGGTTAAGGTATTGATTATTAGTTAACAAGGACTGATTTTGTCAGAAACCCACTTGGGAACCCAGTACTGTACACAGGCGCCTTCACAGCGGCCAGCGGGGAAAGGCGGCACCACCTCTGCTCTGTCATTTCTCACCGGTCAGCACCGTGCGCCCCCTGGCAGCAGCTCCTCCATCTTCTACAGAAAACAGCAATCAGCACCCCTGGCTTTGGGTTGTTCACACGAATGAGCCTCGATTTATAGACTTTGTATGGGAACTGGTCCAGGAGTGCCTGCTCAATGTACGTTACTAAACATAGTTAAGGATGAAATACAAGTTGATTGTTTTAAAAGTCCAACCAGAAAACAGGAAACAGAGCCTCTATGATAGCTTTTAATTTGGAAAACACCTACCCTTCTCCCCCTTCTCGAGAACCCTGCTGGTTCTACATGTGTACCCTGCTTCTAAAGACTACGCATTTATTGCTTTTGAAAAAAATTAAGCTATAAAGTAGTCGACTGTGAATCTCTTATGTATTTTTTTCAAAACTTGAAAACAACTTCAAAATCATCATAATTCTCTTTTCCTGCAATAATGTTACAAAATTTAAAGAAAAATATTTAAAAATTATCAGTATCCCCGGAAAGAAGGAAAGTTTGCTTTTAGATCTTGCTGATGACAGTAATTTCTTTCAAATTTATTCTTGTGCTTAGCTACTCCATTTTGCTAAATTGTGATAAAACGCTCGTGTTGGTAAATCACTTAAAGGAAGTCTACAGGGAAACATTATCATTCCCGCTGCTGGTGATCACTTTCTGAAAATGCCAGCGTTGAAACCTGATGTTCTGTACGATGGCTGTCTCCTCACCTTGGTTTTCATCACGTATTCTCACCGCTCTATGTCTTCTTGCAAAAGCTACCTTTTAAAAACAGGATTTTAAGTTTATAAAGAGTCAACGACATACAAAGAAACAGCCTCCATCCTTCCCCCAGCCACCGGTTCCCTTCCTAGGAAAGGCCCGCTTCCCGGTGGGCTGGTGTTTCTCCCCCGGGTGTTGGCATCCACTCACAGCCCCCGCCCAGCCTCAGAGGTCTCACTGCGCATCTTTCCTCTTTTATTGGAAAGTTTCCACTTTTCTGGCGCAAATGTGAAGGTCGACTTGGCGGGAGGTAGGAGCTGGAAAGGCAGCTCGGGGACGGCAGGATTCATCAAGGCAGTGAATTTTGGGGAAGGAACAGCTGGATTCGGAGATATGCCCGGTTTAGAGGAATGAATAAACGTTGCTTGTTGTTATCATCCCAGAGTGTCATGAGCTGCAGATTGTGTGTCTGAGGATCAGGGAACAAGGGCCGCGGATCCACAGACACGGGTAGTTAGGCGACAAGGACATGAACTAGGTATTGGGTAGAAAGTTCTGGCCTCGCTGTTCCTAGTGTGTGCACGCAGCTCTCATGGGCCCAAGCATCACTGAAATGATTTTCGTGTGTGTGCTGGGATCAGATCTAGGCTCTTGGGTGTGCCACGCAGGCTCTCTGACCACTGAGCTTGATCCACAGTCCCTTCACAAGAGTGTAAATCAACCAGTAGACTTCTAAGTACACACAGAGAGAAACAAGCCAGTTAAGGGTGTGGAGGAGGAGGTGAGCATAACCCAGGCCCTTGGCATCAAAGCCAAATAAAAAGATTAGTGATGAGGAGCGGGGAAGAGACGGAAGAGATGAGGGTCAGCACTGGCGGAGCTGGGGAGCCCGGCATCGCTGCGCTGAGTCCTGGAAGGAGGAGCTGGGCACCTAGCTGGTCCTCAGAGAGAGGGTGGCATGTCACACTGAGATTGCGTAGGCTGCATCTGGGATTGCCGCCACTCACAGAGCCCACTGCCCGTATGCCCTGGGACACAGCCAGGCTACACTCTTGTCCTCCTCGGAGGTGGCTGGGCTCTGTGCTTGACTCCTGGTGAGTGGAGCCCATGGAGGAGGGATGCCTGCCCCTTCCAGAGCCGCCCCATCAAAGACCCCGCAGGATCCTCCTTGCCTTTTTGTTTGCACCTGTTAAGTGAGGCAGGGAATTCCAGGAGCTCCTCTGCAGGGCGTTTTGGGGATCCAGGGCCACAGGTGCAGCTAGACACACAGAACAAATGCACAGCATAGTGGAACTGTTAAGTTCTAGGTAACCCTGCGCTGTGGGATCCGGAGTGGGAAGATCTCACATTCCGCCTGGTCCATTTCCAAGTTAGTGTGTCTTATGCAAAAATCTAGCACTGTAATTTGACGGTAATGAAATGAAATGTGATGGAAATAAAATGTAAAGAGACTCAAATTCTGCAGGCAGAGGCAGAATGGTGGTGGCCCAAGGCTGGAGGGAGAGGAAAGGAAGCTGTTTTTAAATAGCTATAGAGTTTTACAAGATGAAGAAGTTACAACAATATGTATACTTAATACAGTTATTATTATTACACTTAATATAATTAAATAATACAATTAAATACTTAAAAATAATTAAGATGGTTACCAGAATTTTTTAAGGTAAGGGGGATTTTTAAAAAAATTTCAAGTGAGAGAATTCAATTCACCATTGGAACAGAGCTTTTGATCAAGATAAAAACATCTTTAAAATATTTATGGCCCAAGCGTGATCCGGCCTTGAGAATTCACAATCATATAAAAACTGTGTTTTTCACAAAGTTGCCTTCTGATATTGACCCCAGTTTCAGCAGATGGAGGAAAAACATCTAAAAACTCTCCTAGTCATTGTCACTCACCAAAATCCTGAGATCACGGATTTAGAGGAGGCTGATGTGCATAACTTTATGTAGGTCTATTATTATGAATTATCTACCGGGTGAGATTCTGATTAAATGATATTGTCAGGGAGGAAGGAGACGGACGGGTATGTCACAGTAACCGGACCGAATGCTCAGCAGACAGTAGTAACCAGGATGCTTCTAAGTGTCATGTGACAATGCCTAGCGTCTGATTGGAAGCCACATCAAGCCACAGGTGACATTATCTCTGGCGGAGCAGAGAGGTAAATGTTGTAGTTTAAGAAAAATAGCTTCGTTATATTTGTGGTATAGCAAATTACCTGTAACATGGCCATACCATATATATGTTTTCCTTCTCCCTCTGGGTGACCTAATTGATACATTAATCAATGCTCTCCTCTGTAAAGAATTGCAAAATCTTACCTAATTGATATGTTAACTAGTGTTGCCCTCTACAAACAACAGAAGTTAGCTAAAACAAGCTAACGGGTTGTTAACTAATGTTAGACTTCTCTATTCTCTGCTGAGGAAACCAGGATGTTTTCTTAATTTAAACTTGTTTGAAGTAACTTGCTTGTATGCAGGGAGACTTGCTTGTTAGCATAACCCTCACCTGACCTTGTTCTTCCCCCTACCAAAAAGTAATCTTGCTGTATTTCTGTTCTGTAATGCGCCTCCTCTTGTTCTGTAAGCACCAAAAGGGTTAAGTTCCAAATCCTTGTAAAAACTTAAGTTTCAGCTTCTTGTAACTTTTGACCCCTTTGCACCTGTTAGTGATAATGAGCTGTCCTGAGATAATTGACTTTCTACTTTCTTCTCCAAATGTTATTGCAGATGTGCTCTTCCAAGATAATGCTTATCTGCAGGATAGGAGTAACTTAAAAGGCACCAAAGGCTCCCGATGTTGTCAGAACTAAGTGGACAGCTTTACAGTTTCCAGATTTGGGTCAACAGCTTAACAGCTCTCCGGGTTTCTTTTGTCCCCCCCACCCCCCGCCCGCCCTTCTCCAGCTTTTAAAATCCCCTTCTCCAGTCTTGGGGGTGCGCAGTCTTCAAATTGGCTCCCGGAGACTCGTCGCCAGGCCTGGCCTAAATAAAGCCTATGCTCCCCAAATTTAATTTGTTGCTTCCTTGGATTTTATTCTGGGATCCGAGCTACCACAGTAAAGATGCCCATCACACAAAGGCTTGTTTTGAGCAGCCCATGGACAGCACGGAGACCGCCCGTGGCCCCTTCTCACGTCCTTCCCTCAAGGGTGCTCGTGCCGACTTTCCCAATGGGATATGAGCTGTCACATGTGACCCTACAATTGACATTTTCACTTGTGTATTTTCAGGGGTAAAAGAGATCAGTTGTTCCACCACAGGAGCAGTACACCTGATGAATAAGGTGCGTTAGGGGAAGCTTGTGCACTTTTGAAAATGTGTGTCTGCGTGTTTTCTGCTGTTGTGGAGAAATGGTCTCTGGCAGAGCAGGGTCCTTGGGATTCTGTCGGCTCACAAGTCTGCTGCTCCAAACTTGTAGCTTCTGGGTTAGATTTGCCGTATGTTAAGTGAATGCATGGATGTCCAGCGAAACGTCTCTGGCGGTTGTGAAGCTTTCTGTCTGTAGCAGCTTCTCTGCTTTCCATGCCCGTGAGCTGCACCATCTCTGTGGGATGTGCTTGCAGGCCTTCTCACCCTTTCCAGGCTCAGCAGCGTTCTGCGGAGGCCCGGGCCAGGAGCCGGGAGCCGGGAGCCGGGAGCCGGGAGCCGGGAGCCGGGAGCCGGTCCTCGTGCTGTGGTTGTGGGCTCCGGGTGCGGAGTCTGTGTGGAAGCACCGGCATGGGGAGCTCCAGCCTGCAGGCCGATTTAGAACCTAGCTTTGTATTTACTCCCGAATTAATGGATCTTTGTGGAAAATAACGACACACTTGGAACTCAGGATGTGGAAATACTTGCTTTCTTTCGTAAAAACTTTCTAGCTCTCTCTTTTTATGGGTCTTCCTGTTTCAAAACAGGCAGCATTTGCCTTTGAAGAAAAATTCATCCTGGAAGCCTGATATAGAAATTACCAAAAACATAAAACAAACAAAAACAAAAAACCCAAACAACAACAACAAAATCACAAAAAAACAAAACAAAAACAAAAACCTAAGTGGTTAGAAGTTACCAAAAAAATAAAAGGCCTGATATGCTGAAATAAAGCTTTTATTAAGAACAATGTCTAGAAAACTGTTCTGAGCAGCATAATTTCTACCCTAAGAAGCAGTGTGTTCTAAGCAAAGTTCCTCCTGCCGCGTGCTCACCTCCTGCTTTTGCATCATCACGTTGCCGGTTGTTTGTTTTCACTCTCTGAGCTTGGCACAGCCACGGGCAGGAGGCTGATGCTACAGGTGAAATAGACATTTTCTTAATGAGTGAGAAAATTAATGACTGCAAAAAGCTTGGTCATTTTGAGGCTGTCTGTATACATCCTTTTTAATTTATTGAGGATTGAATTATAATTTGTCTATAATAAAATGATTTGTATGTAGGCATCTCATATTCAGGCATATTTACATTTAGGGCTGGCAAATACTAATTATAGGAGAAGACAGGACAGTCTTCTTGGGAGAGGAGAGGTCCCCAAAATTAAAAGTGTGAAAATACAGGGTGTTTGGGAGAGGGGAGTAGAAGAGAAAGGCAAGATTTTTAGGAAAACCAGTGTTTGGGGCCAGGGGTACAGCTCAGCAGCTCAGCACCTGCTGGCAAGTGCAAGGTCTTGAGGCTGATTCCTGGTACATAAACAAACCAAAACAAAACAACAGCAAAGCCTATGGTCAGAGGCCTGGGACATTTAGATGAGTGTGTAGAGACCACACTGGCCAGTGAGGGAATGAGACTTCCCAAATAACAGAAAGCCTTATTTGGTGTTTTACGTACATACTGTTTGTTATATATCTGCACTTGGATAGGTGGTCCAGGGCTGGACAGTGACCCAATACTATCTTGATCCCAATATTTCCTGTCTTCCTGTTTTCCTATCCTGAGTGTTCAGACTTCTGTCTTCATGAAGTATCTTACCCCACAATAGACTGCATACCTTGAAGCCTCACATTGAATTAAAAAGCCAATTTGAGACCCTGGGTTCAATCTCCTGTGCTGGAAAAAAAATCAAGGCCTTATAAGAAAATGAATAAATAAATTAGTAAGTACATGTGGGAGGAGGCAACACAGGATCTTTTTATTCAGGAAAGAGTCACTTCCTTGGGGATTTCTGCATCTATAACTGTCCATAGCTGCAAGGGAAGCTGGTAAATTGAACATTTTCTGCTATCGTGAAAGAAACAGCGCTTCTCTTAGTGAGGACAAGGAGTCAGGCTGGGAAGTGAGTGTTGGGCCAGCAGGCAACACCTGCCATAGTGTGATTAGACCCCAGAGCAACATGGGTAGAGAAGCTGATACTGGAACTTACCCAAGTGACCAGCCAAGACCAGGAGAAAACCTGAGTTCAGGGAGACGTCCATGGTGCGGAGGCCTTTGTGAGTTACGGTCAACACTTGGGGTCAGCGCCGTGGTCTAGCAGCGCTGACCTGGAAAACAACAGTCAGAGCCTTCTTATGAACAAGGCCTCGGTTCTTTGATTCCCAGCATTATCCATAAAGCATGTTCTCCTGTTAAATGGCAACAGACACAGTGGCAAAGTAAGGACCAGTGTGGAGAGGGTCCATCCAGGCCTGATCCCTGTGGTCACTTATAGTTGCACAGAAGTTTGGAGGTGGAAGAGGCTTCAGAAATCACTTATTGAAGCAACAGCGAGAACTCTCAGGCACAATGAGGTGATGTGACTTTCCCCAAATCACCCAGACAATCCCAGATGTTAGCCCATAACCTGAGCCTTTTAAGGCTCAGTTCAGAACTATTTCTACTTCAGTGGTTCCCGTACAAGAAGTTTCGTAGCTACTTTTGTTGCTGAGACAAAATACCTGACACTCAGAGCTAAAGATGGAAAGGTTTATTTAGCTTGTAGAGGTTTCAGTCCATAATTAGCCAGCCCCAAGGCTCCAAGGGTGGCACACGGCAGAGGGGAACAGCAAAGGCAACAACAGAGAGAGGAGGACAGACAAGCCTCTTTCTGCCCTTATATTAGATCCAGTCTACTGGGATTAGGGTAGTGCCAGGCCAATCAGAGGGCTGATTCTGCAATCACCTACCCTTGATGCCAGCACTCTTAATGCTAACATTGAACTGTAAATCTATCATACACTCTAGATTCAGCTACCTCTAAAAAAGCTCACCCTCCACGATTGCATGAGGCTTTGGGGGAACATCTAGGCACAAATCATAACAAGAAGCAACAAAATCATTTGGACATTGATAGAATGCAGATTCCTGGATTCCAATTTGTTAGCCCTCTGGGGGTGGGGGGAGCCCAAGGGAGGTGTTTGCAGATGAGGTTCCAAAGTTAAAGAATGTGAGTGTGCAAGGCATCAGCAACGTGCATGCAGCATGGAGCAGAGCAGAGAGCCTGAGCAAGACACCTGCATCTTTATAGCATGATTCTGATACAGGCTGTTTTCCCAGGTTTGCATTCTTATACAGTGCCAATAATCAGCATGTGTGTTTACCTGTGCTAAGTCATGGTCATATAACTGTATCCCACTGTGTGCCTATGCTAGACAAGGTGGGGAGATCACTTTCTCAGGTATCCTCAGACATCCCTGAGCTTTGAAGCAAGCCGAATGTCCCCCACAAGTTCCCGACTTGTAGAATCAAACCATCACAATTTCCAAGTATGGTCGCCATACCTGGCCTGCACTCCAGCCTTTGAATGTGGATTTGACACTGCCTGTTGTTTTGATGCTCGTGTTGAGAATCATTGTATCGCTCTAAATTCCCACCTGAAGGAATTTCTATCCTGAGATTTCCTCAATACTGATAAAGTTGCTTCGATTTCTAAAAAAGTGTTGGGTAAAGAGTCTGGCCCACGCTGGGCGTGGTGATACACGCCTGTAATCCCAGCACCCAGGAGGCTGAGAAAAGAGGATTCCTGTGAATTCCAGGCCAGCTTGGGCTGTAAAGTGAGTTCAAGGCCAACCTGGGGGCTGGGGATTTAGCTCCGCAGCTCAAGCACTTGCCTGGTAAGTGGGAGGTCATGATTTTGATCCCTGGTAGCAACAAAACAAAAAACAAACAAAACAGGGGCAGCCTGAACTGCATGGTAAAATCTTGTCTCAAAAAGACCAAAAAAAAAAAAAAAAAAAAAAAAAACCCTCCTAGAAGAGGATGAAGCACAGCAAAAATATGTGGAAGTTGGTATCTCAAGCATAATCTGAAAGATACTGGCAAAGGAACTTGACTATTGAGGAATACCGAAGAATATTCCTCTATCTGGCCTTCCTTTAGCCCATTTCATTAAGGTCGACATCACTACAATAAATCTAGACTTCTTAGTAATAATACACAATATGTTGGCAGCTTGCAATCAAAGGGTGAGAACAGAAACAGTCACATTTAACTTGATTTATGGATCTTTCTATTCAAGGGGGTGAGAGACATCGTTTTGTACACTGGAAATGCGGGTGGCGAGTAGGAATGATGTTCTACTCCGCTGTTTCAGTAAAACTGTTAAGACTTTTTCTCCCTGGGCTACAATGTTTCCACTTCCAAACTTCAGGATTTGTTTTTTCCCTCACCTCCCATCTCGATTACTTGCTGTGTAGACAAGTACCAGCAGGTATCAGCATTGCTTGAGGCCTGGCAGTTACAGGATAATTGAAAGAACTTGTATCTTGAGGGAAAGCTTGATTCTGGTAATGGAGAAATTAAGCTAATGGACTTTTATCTCATTTGCCTGGCGCAATGGTCCCCGAAACTGGCTGGTGATCAGAATCTCTTGTGAAGGGTTTGACTCCCCCCCTTGATTGATTAATTTCAATTATAAAAGTAGCACAGGGTTTTGGTTAAAATAATTTAAACAGTGCAGAAAAATAAAAGGCAAATATCTTTTTCTCTTTGTACTCACTAGGATAACTCCACTGTTAGTATGTGTTATGTCTTACACTTAGTACACGATACATCACACCTATGCATGTGTGCATACATATATATTTTTTCCACAGACATGATTATGCTGTATCTATATGTTGCTTTTACAGATCACTGTATGTCGGGCACCTTCTTATGCAGCACACACACCTCATCTGTATTTTTATGAAGGGACGTGTGTTTTTCCTCCAAGTGATTTTGGTAGATCAGGTGAGGTCTGGAAATTTATGCTTTTTAACAACACCCATCCTTTGCGGGTCTGCAGTAAAGCAGGACATTGCGACAGAAGTGTGGCAGGGGACACTGCTCACTTCATCCTGGGGAGGTGGGAGCAAACAGAGAGACAAACACAGGAAGGGGCGTGGTCCCAATGTGCTCTTTGAGGATGTTCCCCCATGATCTCACTTCCTGTGGCTGGGTTCCACCTCTTAAAGGTTCCATGACTACACACACACACATACACACACACACACACACACACACACACACACACACTCAGGGGCCGTGCTAGGTAGGCTCACCCATGCACTAGCATTTAGGAGTCACTGTTGCAGTCCACATGACAAAACATGTTTTAAGATACATCATTTCCACATTTGGTGAAACTTTTCCAATGCAAGGATTGGAAACCATGCTTTCCTTCCTTCTAGCTAACAAAAATGAAGGATTTGATATGCAATTACTCCCAAAGAGATTCATTCATTCATTCATTCATTCATTTATTGAGACAGCTCTCACTGTGTAATTCATGTTGACCTTGAACTTGCTTAGGTAGCCCAGGCTGGTCTTGAACTCATGATGATCCTTTGCCTCAGTCTCCTGAGTGCTGAGATTACAGGCATGCACCACCACATCTGGCCCAAAGAAAGATTTGGACAATAAAGGACAATAAAGTTCTAGAATACACACACATACAGACACACACACACACACACACACACACACACACACACACACTGAAGAAAAGTTTCCTTGGCAACTGTTGACAAGTCTGGAGATAATCGATAAATTTCTCACGACAATAAGGTGAGACGGTCAGAATGAAGCAGTCCAAACCTGACACGTACAGGTAGATCCTGCTCTTGGTAGCTAATAAGGGCAAAGTGCTGCAGGTAAAATTAAGCCATCACCTCAAAAAGCTCACCGTGTGCTCCTCTGTGACGGTCATCTTTCCTCTGCACTGGGGTCCAGCTGAGTGGCCTGCACAGGTTTTTCCCCTGTCCAAATGGAAAGACTTTTTGAAAAGCCCTCCCTGGGGAGGCTGGGCGGAGGCTTGGTCTCCTAGGAGACAAGAGCAAGTCACTGACATGCCCAGGAGCAGCTCTGGGGCTTCCTGTGTCAGAGGCTGCCACCCACCAGCTGTGAAGCGTTTCGTCTCCGTTTTTATAAATTAGTCCATGTTCACAGTACACAGTGTTTCCACTCCCTGCGGAGAGTTGGTGCCTGGACACCTCACATCTTAACCGCCCTTTTCAGCTTCTCACCCCTTCCTTCCCCCCATCTCTTGATCCCCTTCAAGGAGGATCTCTCTCCCTATTCCCTATCATTTTGCTCTTTATGTTTACTTTGGGTTCTCATACAAGAGAAATCATACAATAGTTTGCTTGTGTGTCCGATTTATTTCGCCTCACATTACGGTCTCAAGGTGCATCCATTTTCCTGCAAATGACTCAGATCTATCTTTATGGCTGCGTAGTGCTCCACGGTGTGTAAATGCCCCCTTGTCTTTTGCCATCCATCTTGTGATGAGCACACGGGCCCATCCTCCAAGATTTACCTTTTACGAATTTTGTGCTGTTGTGACCATTAGATGCACGGATCCCTGTAATTTGATGTCTGTACTCTTTTGAGAAGATACCCATGAGGGGACTTCCTGGGTCAGATGGAATTTCCAGCTGTAGCTTTTTGAGGAGTCTCCACACTGATTTCCACAGTGGTTGTACTGGTTTACACCCCCACCAGCAGTGTAGAAGGGCCTCACCACCACCACCGCACCCCACTAGCATTTGTTATTGGCTGATTTGTTGATGGTGGCCACTGTTTCTGAGGTGAGATGGAATCTCAGTTTGTTTTAATTTGCATTTCTCTAATGGCCTTTGATGCTGAGTATTTATTTATTCATGTACGTGTTGGCTATTTGTACTTCTTCATCTGTGAAGTATTTATTCATTTCCCTTACCCATTTTTTCAGTGGGTCTTTTACTTTGTGCAGTCTAATGTTTTTGAATTCTTCAAATAGTCTAGATACTAGTTCTCTGTCTGAAATGTCTTCTTCTTCTACAAGATGAATCTTGGTTGGTCAAATGAAGACTTGCCATACAGGTTGGAGTTCATTTTCTCCTTAAGAAGGAAGATAAACAGGGTAGAGGAGGGGCTTAGGAATAAGCTCTGTTGAATCCCTTAGCCTGGGAAAGAATTTCCTTTTCCAATCTGACATGTGAACATGTGACACCTCGCAGACATATTGGGTTCTCAAGGAATGAAGATCAAAATTATTTAACCATATTATGTTTTCCAAAGGCAATAAATAAATAAACAAGTAAACCCCTCCGTAAAGTTCCTTTTAGCACACATATTTTGCCCTCTGATGTGCTTGGATCTGGATGTGCCCCGAAACTTTCATGTGCTCAGTACTGGGCTTTGGGAGGGTGGTTGGAGTATGGGATGTCGTGCTTGGGTGGGTTCATCCATGGTGTGTTTCAGCAGCCTGGTGTACTCTTAGCACATGGCCCTGGTGGGCAGTGGATGTGACCGGGAAGGGTGTGATGGATTACACAGTGACTCACTTGGAACGCCCAGCTGAACGGAGTCAGCGAGGCACTGGTGTGGAGGGCCACCTGAGGGTTCTTACCAGCAGCACAGAAGGAGAACTAAGGGGAGGCTGGTGCTGTTGATTCTCTTGGAGAAGCTGTCACGCTGGCTTCCCTGCTCTGAGTTCAGCTGTTCTCATCATCATCAGAGCTCAGGTCCTCACTGTGGCTGAGGATGGCTGTGGTCCTTTTCATGGGATCTCTGGTCCCTACCTTGAGCTTTGCTTCCTGGCTCCAGTGCTGAGCTGGCACAGCTCCTTCACCCCACTGGTGCAGACTTTCTAGCTTCCACCAGTGACCTTTGGGCCCTCCCAGGGCAGAGCCTTGGTATAGACTTGCATGAGACATCGCCATGGGCTCTACGTTTTCAGCTGGACTTGTGCAGGACATTGCCATGGGACCAGGCTTCCAGCTGGATTCTTTGGGTCTCTAGTGCATCTCTTTTGCTCTTCTGTATTTCATTTATGGTTGAATATTATACAGTAACCGTATAAATTATGCATGCTATAATAGATCTATTCCCTTGCAAATCCTGACTACAGCGAAGGGTTTGTCTTCCTCTCTGTCTCCTGCCTCTGCCCTCTGCTTCCCGGGGCTGTGATGTGAGCGGCTTTCTCTCTGCTGTGCTTTTGTGCCATTCTGTTTCTGCGTTGGGTCCGGCCAACCATGGACTGACACTTCTGAACCCGTGAACCAAGATGAATCTCTCTTCCTTTAATTTGTAGGTGCTAGATGTTTTGTCCCAGCAATAACGAAGTGGCTGAGACACTATATACTTACAGAACTAACTAGAATGAAAGCTTATTACTTTCAAAGACTGTTCGCAGGGATTCTAATGTGGTTTTTACCAGCAGGTGATGATCCCACTTGGGAAATTGCCACTTGAAGTCAAACTGCATGAAAATGTGGTTGTGACCGTAGCAGTTATAGAAGAACTGTTTGTACTTCTAGTTTGGCTCCTGAGGAAGCACCCATCAATTATTGTGTTTGTTAATCACTGTCTCATTCACATTTCTTTGGCTATAGCTGGCTTCATTTAGGAATAATTGGACACATTGAAAGGAAACTACACAGCTCTGCAGAATTAAAGGTGGCTTTGGGAAAAAGAAACCAGGTTCCAGGAACAATGCTCTTCGAGCACTGCCGTGTGATGACGTGGCTTTAACTCTTTCCAGCTTCGTGTCACTTTGCTCATGATCCAGACTCAGAACTCAGCCTGGAGCCAGCATGCCCCTCCCCAGTCCCTCTGCTCGGTGAGCTGGCATGGCTAAGACCCCACTGAGACCCCACTGAGTGGGAGGTGGGCATTTACCCAGAGGCAAGCTGGGCTCTTGTTCCATGAAATGCTAGGCCGTCCACTACCATGACTTACTGTATCAGTTAGGGTGGCTGCGGTGGGAAGCAGCCATCCCTAGCAGCTTTACAGGGGTGGGGTTTGCTTGTCTCATTAGGTCAGGAGAAATCCAGAGGCTGTGTCCCAGAAGGTGCCCGGGAAATACTCCCGGTGAGTAGCTAGATGGTGGAAAGGCGTACAGGTCCCCAAGCTGAGGGGATGAGAACAGCGGGAGGAGCAGCAATATTTCTATAACTGGGGGGATATTCGTGTTGTTTGGGCCAGAGAAGGCCAAAACCTGATGCTGTCTACGGAAGACGAAGAACACGAGAAAAGCCAAGGTCTGGTTTTGATAGCAATAGGTGGAGTCTAAGTGGTAGGTGAAGGATGCAAAAAATTGTATGTCGGTCTTTTCTTATATGGTGTGGGGTTCATGATACACATCTCAATTTTTTATGTGTGTGGACACATTAGTAGACTACCCGTGTGGTGCAAATCGGAGAGCAAAGGAAGTTTGCCGATTTCAAATGTCTAACAATTTAAGGTTAAACTGGAGAGAGGAGAAGGAGAAAATGCCAGGAACTGTCCTCGGGTTCCCAGAATGATGTTCTTGCTGGGCGAGGGCTGATCACAACAATCTCATTTGATGATGGTGCTTACTAACAGAGAAGAGCTCCTGGACTATGACCACCAGCCGTGTGATGCTGTATTGTACAGCTCCAAAGGGCAAGGGTAGGCCCATCATACTCCAGATGCCCCCGGTGCCACGTATAGGGGACACAGCATGAACGGTGTCCCCTGGAGCTGTGCAGTGTGGAGCTGCTGCCTGAATGCGTTCTCCGTCTGCTGCCATAGGCTGTCTCTGAGTCAGTGTCATTCATTCCAGTGACAGCACAACAAAACGCTCAGCACAAATCCCTGTGAGCAACTGAGGCCCAGATCCCTTCTAACCTCTAATGGGAGCTCGGGTCGATCTCTTGTGCTTCCCCAGCAAGCTATGGAGGCTAAGAATTCCATTCAGCACCAATAGGTAGGAATCACTTCTCATGTACTGTGCAGGGAAATGTAAGTCACAGTCCTGAATTGGATGGCACGAGAGGTGCCTAAGTACCAGGACCATGCATTGCACAGGGATGTGAGATTCTGGCGGTGTGTGTGTGTGTGTGGTTTGTTTTTGGCACTTTTTCTTATTGTCTGGCACATTTCAAAAGCAAGTGCTTGGGAGACTAAGAAGACAGAAAGTCAGGAAATGATGAGCAAAATTGCTTTCTCCCTGCACAAAATTGCTCTGAGCAATCTCTGGTCGAGTTTATTGGCTCTTTCTTCAGACATGTTCTACTTCCCCTGACCCCAGGATCGTTGAACATTTTCTCAGTGCTCATCAGAGACATGGGAGCTCACAGTGATGAAGAGTGGCCCGTGTGTGTGGGGTTCCGGATGTGCAAAGTCAAATAAAATACTGACTTTGAGGAGTCTGTGTTTTAGTTGGGTGAGGGGAGAGAGAAGGTAAGTGAAAAGCAACAGAGGACGTGATAAGGGACGTGCCCACAGCACGGCCGAGGAGGAAGTAATTCTCCCCGGGTACGGGGAGAGACTCGTCAGGAAGGGACATGCGCCTGGCTGTGAAGGTTATGCTGCAAGGTGCCAGGTGGAGGAGGGGAGGAAGGGCAGGGGCAGCTGTCCCAGCAAAGGGTGGCCGTGGAAGGACACGGACACCTACCTGTTCGTGAAGAGGAGCAGCTGGAGCCAGGCTGCAAAGCGATGTGCAGTCAAACCCTGGAGAGGCTCTGACTCTCAGCTGGAAGCTTGGCCTTTGCCTCCTTGGCGGCAGGGACCAAGATCTGGTCACTGGAGGGTGATGGATGGCGTGGTCAGAGCTGTCTGAGGGCAGGACAGCTTGGCATCGGGACGAGTGTGGGCTGCTCCCTCTCTGGGAAGGCGTCCTGGTCTTCTCCACCTGACTAGGACTGTTTAAGGATTCAGCCCATGTCTCCTCTTCTGGGAACCCTTCCCTGAGCTTCCTTGTGTCCGGGTCACCACCTCCTCCCCTGGTTCCCTACTGCTTTCTTTGCAAATGTGTGTCATTGAGGCAGTTGACACACCATGGCAGGTCTATTTCCCAGGGGCACAGAGGAGGGGCCTCCTGCCTGCCCTGTGTCACCATTGGCACCTGCCGTGGTGTCCAGCATCGTGCCGTGACTCACGGGAACAGCACGGTCCCTCGGAGGAGAGCAATGGCCCTCTGCCTTCACGGTTTTCTGAAGCCGTGCATATGTAACAGCTACCAATGTTTGAATGCAGTTTGTGAAGCCGTTTGTGGTTTTATTTACTTCTCATACAAAACTATTAGATAATAATGCGAAGAAGGCTGCTCCCTAGGTCACCACTGTGATGCATGCGTGGGACCCAGTGATTTGCATACCGTAACCCACTTAAATCTCACAGCAACCTTGTGATGCGGGTTACCGTTATTTCTGCACTCCCCCCTTTATTTTAACAAACAAGGAAACTCAGACATGGAAGGATTAAGTAACTCGCCAGAAAACGGGGAGGTTAGAATTTGGACTGCAGCCGCAGGTCCTTGAGACCCTGTTCCTCTGTGGTGCAGATTATTTCCACCATGAGCTTGAGAACATTCTGCTCTAAGTGTCTGGGCGGACCCACATCTCTGGCTCCAAAGTCCTAAATCTTCCATTTCCAGCCCTGTTCTAAGTTCAGCAGGATGCACATGCTCACCAGGGTGCTCACGAAGGCGTTTAGAAAATGGGGTTGCTTCTGAATGAAGCGGAACATCGCAGGGAAAATCTGCTTCCTAGGCAGGCAGGAGGGGCCAGATGGAGGCTGCCTGCAGCTGAGGACCTCGAGGTGGGGAGTCCAGGGTGGAGGGGACGAAGATTCCAAAGGCAGCTTCCGCCTGGGAGGTCTGCAGGCCTAGGAAAGCAGACCGAAAGGGCTTCAAGCCAGGATGTGCTGTAGCAGGTTAATGCGGCCTTTTAAGGCAACCTGTTAGTTTTCATTCATTTTTGGGAGCTTGCGGTGTTTCTCTTCACCCCTCCTCGGGGCGCGTGTACCGAGCACACCTCGATTCTTCATGTTCCCCTTCCCTTCCCTGCCCCCTCCCCCTGCAGCTCTAGCTCCCCTCTCTGCATGTCCACTGTTATCATAGCTTTATATTTTCTTCAGTTCATATTTGCTACATCTAAGGATTACACTCATTGAGGGTGGTTGGTGCAGGTCCACGACACATTTTAAATCTTACCTCACTTTCTGTTTAGCATTCCAAATCGGAGAGTCATGTCTTCATGAATGCTGCATGCTGGCAGATTTCCTCCATCACTAGCAGGGCTGGTCCGAATTTGGAAATCAGCCCCCTTAGAAATTCCTTGTAGTCTGGCTCCCACATGCAAGAGTCCAAATTCCTTTTGCTTTAGCGAATGATTCATTTTTGCTTTTTTACCTTCCTTCTCTATTTCCAAGCAGTTCACGCTGGCCCCTGGTTAATATTATTAGCGTTGTTTGATAAGCTGGTTAGCGATGCAGGCAGGCCACTGTCAATCTGGCTGCGCTGGCCACGTTTCTGAGATTCTGGCACAAAGGTTTCGGCCGATTTCCATGCATTACCAAAATCTTGAATGATGAGGTGCTGGAGCTCAGGAAAAAGGCTCCATCACCTGTGGAATATATTGATTTGGTTTTCAAATATATACACAAAGTAATCGGTAAGGGAAGAGTACAGTTCATTTGACATCATGTAAAATAGCCTATGAAATTAGAACCCAGGGGAGAGGAATTTCTGTTGAAGGCAAGGATCTTTTAGGAGAAGCGTGCATTTCAGAATTTCAGTATCAAGCTTCGTTTTCCTTCCTGTTTAGAGAGACAAACACAGTCTCATTTTTAAACACGTGCTGATGTCACACATTATGTGCTGCAAACGTACTAGCAAAATTTTTAAAAACACATAAAAATTAAATTTATAAAATGCCAGTCTGTGGTAATAAAGACTTCATACTTACCCTCTGCAACTGTCCCTCTGGTTTTCCTTAAGTGGAGACTATTTTACCATTTAAAGGACCAGATTTTAAGATGAAATTCAGACGAAAACACTGCATTTGGTTAGGAGCTGTCCCCAAAGGCTGAATTTGTAAATGGACACACGACATCGGCAGAGTTTGTCAGTATTTTTTTTCCATTTTATTTCAAGAAAAGGAAGAAGAAGAAGAAGAAGAAGAAGAAGAAGAAGAAGAAGAAGAAGAAGAAGAGGAAGAGGAAGAGGAAGAGGAAGAAGAAAACTAAAACAAAACTTGAAAACTCGTCAGCCAGGGAACAACAATAGTGCCTACATTGTTTGTAAACCACAAAGTAACCATGTTATTTATCCATGTTTAAATTAATCTTCAAAAATTGTATGTAAAAAAATGTAAGCCAAACCTAGGAGAAGGGATTGTGAATGTTTTCACCATCAAGAAATGACAGATGCTGGAGGACACGGACGTGTTTTTCCCTCTTTAAATTGTCTACGTGTATCAACATACCTCATGGCACCCCAAACAGATGTATGATTTTTATAGTGTTGTAGCAGATGAAAACATCTAAGTCCTAGCAAAGTAAACAAAGCAATGTTCAGGCCCGTTGCTTCCTGTTCCTTGTTTCTGCCCTGCACGAGTGAACTGATGACTGTCATATCCTGAGCGCTGCACAGCCGGTGTCTCCAGTCCTGGCAGGAAATGGGGTGTCTTCTCAGTAGTTTTCACCCGGGAAAGGGATGAGTTGTTATTTACTTTCCTGTGCATTAAACGCTCGTCATGGTGCTCATTTGGCGCTAGGTCACAGGTCTGGCCACTTGTCTGTGCCTTCCTAGCACAGGTAACGAGAGTCTGCCCCGAGTCCTTGGGAGCACAAAGCAAACAGCTTTGATCTCGTGAGCACACTGCAGAGGGGCCCGGTCGGTCTTTAAACTGCAGCAACATCTGCATTTATGGGAAACACCCGGAGCCGGGCACTCCATGGAGACAGAGAGCAGGTTAGCGGTTGCTGGGCGTGGCTGCTTACAAGGTTTGCTTTTGGGGCAGCAAACCTGTTTTGGGGCTGATTGCACAAGACTGAGAGTGTATTAGATGCCACCAAACTGCACACCTTAGAAAGGTTTGTTTAAATTGTATAAATTGTTCTTCAATTAAAAAATGTAAAGTCATGCGGTGAGGACCAGCTGTGCTGACCAGCGGGCAGAAGAATCGGCAGGCTGTTTTTGGCAGGGCACTGGTCACGCTTCTTGCTGTGAAACCCTAGGCCGATTGTTCAGCCTCCCGCTCCTCCCCACCGGGGTCTCCTTGCACCTTGGGACTCTGAGCCCTGAGTCCTGACATTCTGGAGTGCCTATGTATGACTGAAATGCAGGCCCAAGAGACCTTCAGAATCATTCATCCAGCAGGTGCAGGTAGAGTAGCCACCTGGAATCCCAGCACTCTGGGAGGCTAAGCTAGGAGGACCACAAGTGTGAGCACAGCCTGGATAATTTAGCGTCTCAGCAAGACCTTGTCTCAAAATTAAAAAGAAAGAAAGAAAGAAAAAGGAAAAGGCTGGGGACGGTAGCTCAATGCAGTGCAAAATTCCAGAGTTTAAGATTTAATCCACGGAACAATAACCACAGCCTTACAAAAAAAATTGAGTCTCACTTGACAGCCTTGCAGTGCACCCTTGCTGGGACATAGCCAGGGCAGGTCTGCAAACACTCACACACACACGCACACACACACACACGCACATGCACACACTGGGGAGCACATACGTTATTAAAACTCACATCACCACAGTAGTCCTCCTTGATCCCCATGCAGACATCCCCAGATCCCCAGTGGGTGCCTGAAGCCATGAGCTCTTTTTTATATGTTTTTTCCTTCTGCAAGCAGACCTCTGGCAAAGTGTAACTGGTACATTAGGAATAGTAATAGATCAACAACAATAAACAGTAATGCAATAGGACTAATAAAAAGATTTGTAATAACTGTAATCAAAAGTATGTGGAGAATCTCTCCTGTTTCCTCTCTCTCTCTCTCTCTGAAGACACCATGTCACACTGTCTGTCCTTTCCTTCGTGATGACAGGAAATGGTACCGTCCTGGCCAAGGAGGACAGGGAAGTGTGCAGGCTCTTGTGGCCTTTGTGGGGCAGCGGGTGTGTGAAAGCCCTTGGTCCCTGGCAGAACTCTGCGTGGATAGATGTGGCTGACAGCTGGCATCTTGCAGACTGCTCACGGGGGAAAAGTAGAAAACAAATGAAATCAAGGCTGCAGGCTTTCTGTGGAGAAAGGCTTTCTGCTAGAGGGGGAAGCCAGGCACCGCCGCTGCTTCCTTGTCCTGAGGAGCTGCACTGCATCCCGCACCCCTTCCCTGCCTGCTGCCAGCTCAGCTCGTGGCTGAGGACAGAACTGCAGTGCGGGGTGCATCTCACCCAGGAGCTGCCGACATGGGCCTGGCAGGAAGTGGGGCGTGCAGTGGTGATTTTCATTTGATGGATTCTTTTCAGAAACACGCAAGGACCGTGAAGTTTTGTGTGTAAAATCAATCCCTAAAAAGGGAAACAAGGAGACATCCCAGATTTGCTCTTTACTCACCCTTTCCAAGAGGACTAAGGTCTGTTGCATCCTTGCTTTGTTAGGAATTCCATGCCCTCCTCCTCAGAAGCCTCGGGCTGCCCTTCTGCACATCTTCACCCCTGACTGAGGCTGGGCACTGCTGCAGTGATCTGACCTACCCCCCAGCTCTGCTCTGGCCTGCTCTGGAAACATTCCCAGCATGCTCCTGCTGCAGGGCCCTTGCATTTGCTGTTCTGTTGCCTGCAGTCTCTTTCCTTGGACTGTCACGTGTCTGATTTCTTCTCATCTATCAGCCCTCAGGGAAACACCCTCCCTTGGCCATCCTCCCATAAACAGTGTGGCACTTCTCTCTCAATCCTGGGCTTCTGCTTGCAGTAGATTGTTTTCTCCATCACCTTATTGTAGCTGAAATTATCTCATTTTATTTGATTTTGATCGGTCCCCTCCCAGTGGGGTTTTTCTGTTTGCAATCTAGCAAGCGGCGGAGTGGCTGGCATAGAGAGGGTGACAACAGTGGGTGAGAGAGTGGATGGGTTGCACACTTGGTGGCTTTACCCAACTATGGACACTGATGGGGCTCTGTGACCTCCAGCCAAAGACCACCAGGGTCACCCCTGAGTCGGGCTGGATGGGGTCATCGGAAAAAGAATTCCATCCGTGGGTATCACAGTAAGAGTTCCTCAAGAAAGAAATCCTAGGGTTCTGGTTCTTATTAGGTGATTTTTATTGGGAGTAAGGAAGCAGGACTTTTATTCTGGTTTGGATATTATGAGGAAGTAGGAACAATATCATCGGTATTCTTAATAAATCTTATGTATGGGAGGGGATTTAGCTCAGTGGCATTAGCACCTGCCTGGCAAGCAGGAGGTCATGAGTTCAATCCCCGTTACCAAGAAAAAAAAAAGTCATTTATAAGGCAGGAAGACTAAAATGGATTAAAACCAACCAGCCAACCAGCCAGCCAACCAATGAACAGTATTTAGTAAAGCAGCATGGTTTGTTTTTGTGGGGTGGGGATATTCGGTCCTTTTCGGTTCACGCAGAGACGCAGAGACCTTATCTTTTGTCACAACTTAGACCGACCACTGAGCAGCTTTGTTGTTGTCTCACTGGAGAGTGACCTCAGGGAGGTCGGTGCTGCCTGCGCCACGTGGAACAGGAAACAGCAGGGGTCAGGCCTGGTGGGTCAGGCCAGCCTCTGGATGTCCGGATCTGTGTTTCTCTTTCTTCAAGCGTCCTTACCCTGGTGAGCAGTGTCGGATAGCCTGGAAACATGAGAGAACGTTTCTTACGGCTGTTTAACGGCGCCCCCGCCACTCAGCGCTGGATTCGAATCCGCATGAGCACGGGACTAAGAGAGTAAAGGCCAAGGTAGAGAGAAGAACGCTTTTATTTGTCCAGGAGTTGATATCCCCTCAGGACATGACCGCATAGAGCTAAGCTGGCGTGGAGGATGGTGTGCTTCCTGTATCCTGGATGATAAAATTACCAAGTCCACACCGGCATCTTGAAGGTCATGTTCAAAGGTCAGCCAGGGCCCTGGCTCCAGATACGTTTTTCTCTCAACACAACTGTTTGGATTTGGGAACGTCTAGGAGCCAGGCTCTCTGGGGTTCCCTTGTACCCTGTATTCCTCTGCTGGCACCCTTGCAATATAGCAGCTAATTTGTTTATAATCGGCTGCCAGACGGGACTGTCTCCCACATGTTCCTGTCCCGGAACTTAACAAAGGACTTGGCACATTCTGGGTTCTCTATAAATACTATTGGGTTTAAAATGGAGCTTAATTCCGTTCTTGAATTCACCTTATTGAGTCCCTGTTGTGAGACAGGAGATCACTAAAACAGCAGAGTCCTCACCCCGAGGAATTCGCTTTCACCCCGAGTCCATTTAAGAATGACAGTCATCAGAGCTGGCCTGGGTGAGGTTTGCACGTACCTCAGTTATTGCTCTTACAGGTCTTGGGGCAGGGCGCAGGCTGGAAGCCAGCCTGACTTCAGCGCCTAGCCAGGCAACAGACTTCGCGGTATGTATTTTAAATCTGCCCGAGTGGGACCGACCTGGGGAAGAATTTAGGCCCCTCCCATCCCCCCACGGCGGAATGGGGGAAGCTGCTCTAGGTTTCTCTAGGTGAAGGAGGTGACACAGGCCTTTCGGGCGTCCCCTCCTGGCTGGAGGCGGGGTCTCCATCGCCCCGCAGGTGGGCGACCGGCCCCGCCCCGGACCCCCCCCAGCCCACTTTAAACTCCCGCCCCCTTACTCGCCACCAATGTGTGGCCGCGGAGCGCGCAGGCGGCTGCTGATTGGTCGGCGCCGCGGTTGCCAAGGCGACGGGCGGGTCCGGCGGGGGGGAGAATCCGGGGGAGGGGCGCGGGCGAGGGCGTCCACCTCGCGGGTTCAGCGCTCCGCAGCGGCTGCAGGGGGCGCAGGGGGCGGCTCCGCGTCCCCATCCAGCCCCGCGCGCCCCCCGCCGGGCCCCTGTTTGGCACCGCCCGCCCCACCCGGCTCGGCTCCGCCCCGGGACCGCGGCGCGAGCTCGGAGCGCGGTGGGCAGCGGCGGGGCGATGGGCTGCGGGAACTCCACGGCGGCGGGCGCGGGCGCGGGCCGAGGTGAGCGGGCGCAGGGCCGGGCGGGGGCGTCGCGCGTCCCGATCCGCGCGGGGGCGGCCGCGCCTGGCCAGTGAGCCCGCGGTGCCCGTGGGGTGCTGCGCCCTCCCCCGGCCGCGGACCCGGACTTTTCCGTGCTGGGGTGAGGATAGCGCCCCGGACGCACCCGGCCTTGTCCGTGGAGCGCAGCGTGGATGCGCAGACACGGTGCGGGGCTTCATTGTCAGTAGCTCTGCTGCTCCGGGTTTCCTTTGGACCAAACTTCGTCTTTGCCGCTCCCCTGTGTGGAGAGGGAGGCGAGTCCGGGCTCCTAGGCGGGCAGGCGCGTGTGTCAGGGGGCGTAAGACTGAGACCTTGCGTGCGACCCAGCGCTCCTCGCCGGGTGGGAGGTCTTCCCATCCGTCGTGAGTTGTCCCTGTGACCTGTGACCCAGTCTTTTCCGGTAAGCGCCCCTGGCACCTCCAGTTGAGAGCAGTCCGGTGCCACATCTCACCCCAGCCCCAAAGCCAGAAGCTCCTGGTACTGCAGTGTCTCAGGAGGGCGTGCACGCCTTGCCTGTTACTTTGTGACCTTGGGCCTGTTGCTTCCCCTCACCCAGACCGAACCTGGCTGAGGACCGAACCTGGCTTAGTTTAGTTTATGTGGACACTCACGCCAGTGGGAGTGGTGTGGAAATCTGCTTCATTCACTGGCCAAGTTTGTCCTTTTGGCTGTCTGTGGTCATACCTGTGGGACGTTCGGTTTGCGGAGAAGAGACTGAGACAGATGGTTTTCCAATCCCAGAGGTGTGATGGACCCAGGTTTATCTGTTATAGTAACCTTCTCCGCCTGGATTGAAGTGTGCTCCTGTGACCGGAAGAGGCACCGAGGAGCAGGTCATTAGATTCCCGTGACAGCTGGGGGGCAGGGGGCAGGGTGGTTAGTCCCTGTGCTGATGAGTGCAAGGGCAGGATTCGGATTTGAGAGTGGCCGGAGAGCTGTAGTGGAGACCTGGGCCCATGCCAAGGGAACACGGGAGTGGAGCATTGTCTCTCCGTGTACTGGGTGGTGTGGTCCCAATCAAGCCAGCGCTGTGAAGCCCCCCCCCCCCCACCGTTTAAAAAAAAACACCTGAGAAAAATTACCCACAATTAGGAAAGATGTGTGACAGATTTCTTTAAAAGTGAAGCTGGTACCTCAGGGCATTTACATTTTTGTGAATGAACTGCTGTGGAGATTAGGGGTGTGGAGCAGTTTCATGTAGATGAGAATCAGGGTGCTATCATAAACTACCTCTATGATGTTAGTGTAAGAATCGTATTTCTTGGGAAAATGCTTCTCTTTATGAGTACTTGATTGATTTTTTTAGGAGCACATCTGTTGTGCCATGGAGAGGTATAGTTACGTTGAAAAATGCTTGAAGTTCCTCTTCATATGCGTTGTGTGGCTTCTGTTTGCTTTCGCTTAGGAGGGACAGTGCAGGTGACAGCCTGGATTCTCTCTGTCAGCTGCTTTTTGGCGAGAGTGACTTTCTGTTCACAAAAGAGCAAGGTATTGACCTCAGACTGTCAAACCTGCCTGGTCACCGAGGCTGCGATCAGCTCCCTGCTCCTGCTTCTGCTTGGCGTCTGGCCTCTGCTATTTTCTGTCCGCTGATGGTAGGGATTGCTTTTCAGAAGGGAAACAGAGCAAGAGGAGACTGAAGGGTGATGCAGGGACCCCGCAGCGCATGGCTGTGAGCGCGTGCTCCGGGACCGAGCTGCAGACATGCAGGAACTCAAGCCGCGATGGGAAAAGGGGCACCCAGATGTCCCTGTCCTCCAGGAGCTTGCAGAGCACAACTTCTGAAGCATCCCGGAGTCCTGCGCTTTGGTTGCTGCCTTTTGAAATAAACAAGTGCAGAGACCGGCAGTGGGAAGAGCCCTGGCGGGGTCTTGTACTTTGCCTTGACGCTGTGCTGCTGGTGTTACTGTAGGCACCGATTTCCTTTTGCTTTTCCGAGCTTAGGTTCTTTTGTCTGTACGGGAGTACCCGGTTCTATTGGGCACGGTGTGAAACTCAGAATCAAATGGTGCTGGCAAGCGCTCAGATAGTGTAATTCCATGTCAGACTAAAAGTTGGTAGCCTGTTGGGGGAAATAGCTTCCCTTGGATATTTTTCTGCAAGAAAATGACAAATCTGCTTTGCCACCTAGCACATTGTGATCGTGTTTCCGAGCCTGGAACCAAGACCCTGAGCTTCATTTTGGCTCCTTTAGTAAGTCAGGTAAACCCAGACAATTGTTGACCCTGTCCGCAGATGCCTAGACAGTGGCCACGCTGGGCCTCAGGACAGTGAGCTTGGTTACTAGGGTGACAGACATGCAGTAAGGTACCCGGCCAATCGGATTGGGACACCACAGCAGCGTAGTAACACGGTGCAGTAGCTCTAAGGAGAGGGAGCCAGATCTGCCCTGTAATAGTTTGGGCAGATTTAGCGCAGTGTCTTTCTACCTGGGGCCCCGACATGTCCACCCCTGTACACAGGGCTTTCCGTAGAAACTTTCAGCAGAAAGGTGAGGCAGCCAGCTGTGGATGATCATAGGATGGCATGGAATTGAATCAGGGAAGCCTTCCTGGAGGAGGAGTGGAGCTGTTTGCCCAGATGGGGTGGTGAGAAGCCTTTACTCAGCATTGGTCTTTTTCCTGTCTTGACAGGATCATTGTCTTAAGGTACGAGTTCGATTTTTCCCAGCCTGGAACTATAGTAGGAGAGCTTGCCATTTTGTGCGGATTTGGGACATTTTTCCTGCATAAGTCTAGGCCGTGACCCTAACCTCTGGGGAGCCATCAGGATTAGAATATTCTCTCTCAGTCTCCTATTAATTATAAAGTGGAGCGTTGTGGTACAGTGTGGTGTGCCCACCCGCACCGAGTCCTTATTCTCCTGTTTTTCCTGGAATTATCCCATAATAAGGCTCAGAGATGGATAACTGCATTTTTACCTAAAGAAGTAGCGTCTTGATAGATACACACTGTGACTGAGAACTGTAAACCAGAAAATCCCTTAAAAGTTCCGACGGTCCCCCTCTCTGTAAGAGCCTGTTTCCAGGCAGACTAATTATTTTCCAGCGGGAGAGTTATTTTAGAAGTGCTTGGCTCTTGATAATCAGTGAGGTGTAGTTTTTGCCAGAGCTTTGTAACTGGCAACTGTCCAGCCATGATTTTTGGACAGTTGTCAGAATGTTTCTAACCAGAAGTGGTTCTTCTGCTCTTTATATAACAATAGTCAGAGGAGGAACTTGACAGTTATTCGTCGTATTTTATCAGCGTACCTAGGGACGCTGTAATCCTTCTGGGTCCAGTTATTTCGATGAGTTATTTCCTTGTCCTCAATTAGCTAGATGGCCTGCGTTCTCTTGGGATGCTGATGCCCTGGCCCGGCCTCAGTTGACTCTGCTGGTGGTTTGGAAATGCTGAGATGATGCTGGGTGCTCGGTGTGGGTACCCACCTTGCGGGGACACGATAACGACCTTGTCAACGGCATCTGAGAAGTCCGGTCCATCATGCAGTGCTCCCTGCCCTCACCTACGAGGGCAGGGAGCCAGCTGCCTCCCGGTCTCTAATCACGCTCAGCTCTCTGGTTTTCCCAGGCTGGGACACCTTTTGCCAGAGAGATAACGCTTTATTGCTTGTTTCATGGGTCCCCACTCCCAGCTGGAACCCTGAGAGCCCAGTTTGTGCACAGCTCTATCCTCTGCTTGTAGATTGCCCTCCGAACCTTTAGTGGGACTTTTTTTTTTTTTTTTTTTAAATTTCAAAACACCTGCTGAATGAATGCACGTATTTCTTCACTGAGGGACTTGGTCCCTGATGCCACCACTTAAAAGACAGGTTTACTGTGGATCCCACTTTTGCCCAGAGGGTCTGGCGGAGGACAGCTGCTCATGTCATGGTGGCCAGGAAGCAGCGAGCGAAGAGAGGAGCCGGGTGGGGGAATGAACCCACCCCTGAGTCTTTTGCTGTTTATCTGCTGTGCGATGTTAGGCAGTGTGCTTAGGCTGTCTGTGCCTCAACTGTAAAGCTGAGTGATAACAGAACCTGTGACTTAGGACGACATTGGTCAGTGTGTGCACAAGGCTTGGAACACTGCCTCGTGTGCTCCAAGTGCTCAGTGCACTGTTTGTGCTAGGGAAACCTCACTGCGTGTGCCCTGCGAGCTATCGGGAAAGGCATGTGTAACTGGTGGAGGAGGAGCAGGAGCAGGAGCAGGAGCGGGAGCAGGAGCATTGTGGATGTGTGCTAGGATTTACGGCGGTTGACTGCAGTCTCGGAGGCCCAGGCCCAGACCGTGGCTCCGGCCCGAGTTGGGATGCAGCCTCCCGGGGGGTCCCGAGGCAAGCGGGCCCAGGGGGGCTGCTATAAGGCTGGAGGAGGAAGCCAGGGGGTTCCCGCCTGGGAACTGCACCCCAGGCGGGCAGCAGCACGGGACGCTGTCCTCCTGATGAAGAGATGGGACCTCCGCTCGCACAGTTGTCACAGCTGTGAGGCGGGATCGGCAGGGTCTCCTCATGACTCACGTGCTCCGGGTGCCCAGGGTCACCTCTGCCTCCAGGGGAATAGCTCATGGAGCTGACCCCGGGGAGTTACCCAGTTCTGCCAGGAGCCACTTGCCATTTGGTGTGGCCCTGGCTGAAGCTGCGGTTGAGCTGCGAGATGCCAGCCTGTTCCCTCTGGCACATAGGAATCTGCCCCTAGCTTGCATTTCCCGGAAGTGCCCCTGGGCAGGAGCTCTCCTGGACTCTTCTGCACACCCTGACATGCTTCATATTTCTAGGACGTATCCCTGCCAGTGGCCTGTGGATCTCTCGCTCTCTTTTTCTTTTTAGCTTCTTAAAAATAAGCATTGCTGTGTGAAGTAAGGCGTTGTTTCACTGCTTTTGGCTGAGCTGAGGGTGACCTCGTTGTAGAATTGTTACGGGTCAGAGGAGCCCACGGCAGATGTCAGCGTGGAAGCGAATTCTGTTTCTTTTCCTGTAGTTATATTGATACAGTTCTCTGTGGAACTTTCTGTTTTCTAGAACAAAGAATGAATCATTCCTGCATGCTTTTATTACTTCTCATAAGTCACTGTGTTTCTGATCGGTGGTTTGTAAATCTGTAGGAATTTTTATAAATTTGCCACATAAATCATTTTACTTGCAGTGTGTGCGCACACGTGTGTGAATCACCACTCCCACGGGAGCATGAACTGCGACTTACTGTATAATTTAGCAACTCGTTTAGCAATGAGCATTTTCAGTGTATTTTGTAAATGCTGTAATGCCCATATCATACAGTGATCAAAAAGCCAGTAATAGGCTATTTTTCAAATGTAAAAATGTGTGCAGCCTCTTTTAAAGGAGATGAGGGGATGGGAAAAGTGGCCCTGTGGTGAGAAAAAGTCGTGTTTTCTTCGTGCTAGAGTTTGGACGTGGGAGGAGCCCCTCACAGTGGCACCTGTTCAGAGCTGACCCACTTTGGGGGTGCTCCGGGCCGTTCAGAGACATCCTGGGATCCCAGGGCCACACCTGCCTCCACAGCGCACACAGATGAGCTCTCAGAGGGGTCCCTGGAGGCCATGCTGCGACCCAAACCCACTTATTTATCACAGTGCCATCACTGCGGGTAAATCCGAATACAGTGCTGGGCGACTCGGCTTGCGTGCTGGCAGAGAGGGCCGTAGGTTTGCCACCATGGGACCACAGCGATGGATGCTTCTACTTAAAATACCCGACCGATAGTGCCCTACAGCTGGCTTGTTCCCGCATTCCCCAGGAATGACATTTCTTTGTGTTTATGGAGTGTATGACATGTGGAGTCAATTACAGGCCCCCCCCTAAAATCAATTTGCCATATATTTCTTTTGTTTACTTTTGTGCTATTTTCAGTGATGCTGAGGATTGCAGATGGGGTCCTTGCACGTACTAGGCAAGCGCTGTACCCTAGGGCCACGTGCCCAGCCCACAGAATTGGTTGGTTTTGGAGGAGGGGGAGGCTAGCATGAGAGGTTTCTGGGCCTGCTTGGTGAACCCAGGGAAGGAGTGTCCATATTCCTGGTCCCAAGATGCGCAGTTGGACAGGGGCTCTGCACACACGCAGTGAAGGATTTCAGAGAGGAGAGTGCACTGGGTGACCCAGGTGAGCACCTCGGCATGCTTGTGAGAGGCGGGAGCAGAAGGACCCCCTTCCATCCATGTGGACCCCTGGGCCAGGCTCAGGCTTCCATCCTCTGGGACTGTGACAGCTGTCACGCCTCGCCCTGGGAAGTGGACACAGAGGCTTCTTTTCTGCAGTTGTTGAGGAGTAGGTAAGTCAGCGTGGAAGGAGAGGGTTCTGAAAACTGCCTGCCAGGAGAAATGCAGCTCAGCTCAGCAGCTCTGTCATTCAGGAAGCAGCCACCGTGAGGCCACCATGTTGTTATGGAAGACACAGGTCACATGTCTCGGTGGTGTTTCCTCTGACGTGGCCCGAGGCCCCAGCCCTGGCCCCACCCCAGGGGAGACACCGCACCCACCTTACACTGTGGCATCGGGGTCCAAAGTGGGCGTCAGAGAGGCCCGGGTGCCTCTGTCCTCGGAAACCCACAGCTCCCTGGGCGCAGGCCTCTGAGGTTTCTAAGCCTGCCGAGCTCCACCTCCAGCCCTGGGTGCGGGGCTGTGAGCCCCAAGCTGCCCGGTCACAGCTTGGGGTTTTGGTGAGCAGCCCCGGCCACCCAGGGCAGTGCACTGGAGGGAAGAAGGCTCCTGTTATCCGTGTCACCTGGGAAACTCCAAGGGATGTAGGGGCTCCACGCCAGCAATCAGAGAAAAAGGCCGGCTCTCCTTCAGTGCTATCCTGGTGTCAGCTTACGGGTTTTGAATGTTCAGATACATTGGATTGCTTGCATTTTTTAAAGTAACTGAGCTGTTGACATTGAGACTCATGAATAAAATAATAAAATCTTGCTGAGGGTGTAAAGTAAAAGGTAAGCACTGTCCTGGAAAGATTTAGTGATGCCCTCAACACCTGGCAGTGTTTAAGAGGTGTTAAACATGTCGCCTTCCACGGGAAAAGTCCCCAGCTGTCCTCCTCCCTCCCGGTGACTTTGTTACTTAAACTGCGTGTGGTACTTTTCTGAGAGCCAGCCTTCCCCTCTCCATTTTTTAGGAAGATACTTAAAATGGTGACTATTATCCACAGAGCTTTGGAAACTACCAATAAAGTCTTGACACCCAGAAATGTTCCCTGTGCTTTTTAGTGCTTTTCTTGTTGGTACCGTCCATCTCTTTCTCCTAAGGCCCGTTATATTAAGCCACCAAGGCTATGTTTGAGAGCCAGCCTGTCAGGAAATGAAGTGACATTAACAGGGATGAATGGGCTCTCTCTCCCCGGGGCCCAGAGAGAAGTGGACCACTGTAAGTGCTGCTTAATAAATGCTGCCTCACGTGACTTGCAAACACAACTTAAATGGGATTGTGTGGTTACCCAAATAATTCTGGTCAAAGTATTTTTGCATAAATTATCTCAGAAATCTTGATCTGATCAATTACATAATTAAAGAAGGTGACAGAAACATTGTAGCAAGGGCAGTGATTTTTGTTTCAGATCTCGGAGTTTTGCCAAGGTTTCTAACTTTTTTTCCTGTGTGAACTTCCATGCTGTCCTATTGTCCCCTGGTTATATTAACCGCCATGTCACCCTGCTTCTAGAAACCACATTTTCTTCCCTTTTTGGAGATGGAGTACATTTTCCAATCACACAAATGTGCTCTAGGCAGCGTTTCTGAGTCCCCAGGGCTGCAGTCACTAGGTGGATGCTGCCTTTTCAAGCCAGGGCCCTTTCAGGAGAGAAAGGACAGCTGGCTGCGGGGCTAAAGTGACACCAGCCTCTCTGGGTCATTAAATGGGGATCCCAGCAGGAAAGGCCGTTCAGCAAGGTGAGCGCTGGCAGTTATTAAAGTCAGCTGATGGTGCATGTCGTTGTCTCTGCCTCCCTGGCTGTCACCGTGGGCGCAGTGTGTCCCCACCCGGGAGGCTCAGGAGCACAAAGCTCTGCTGACTGCTGGGTGGACTTTGGAGGAGGGCCGGCTGTGGTCTGCTGCGCCCTCGGACCTGACCGTCCACCCTCCTCTCAGGCTGAGCTGGGTGCCCCTGGCTCAGGAACTCAGGATATTTCTGCTTTCTTTTGCTAAGACTTAGGACTCGGTTTCTCTTGAGCTCTAAGCCTGCCAACCTTAAAGCCGTTCCCTATCTTTTCCGTGAAAATAAAAACCAGAAAAGGATATTATTTTCTTACAGGCTTCCTTTCAGATTCTCCGCGTGTTTTGACTGAAGTAAAATGCTGATGCTCACAGGTGTTTGGTGGCGCTGTGCTACACTGGCAATGTTTCTTTTCCCTTTTTGCCTCCTCCCCTCCCTCCTCCCCTCCTTCCCTTCTTCTTCAGTACAAGGAGCAAACCCCAGTGCACTCCCAAAGTGATAGCTCCAGCCCCTTTCTGCTTCTTAATTTTTATTTTGAGATGGGAGCTAAGTTGCCCGCTATCACCTGGACCTTGTGATGCACCCCCACCCGCCCCGGAGCGGGGGCAGCAGGTGGGCATCGCTGCACTTTTGTTTTTAAATTTTAGCATTTTGGTTTAAATGCTCTTAGATTCCAGTGTTTGTTCCCTCCCCCTTTGACTTTAATTATAGCATCACAGAAATAGTTCTCTTTCTTGAAGAAACTTTTTACTAACTTTATTACAACGTTCAGGTTTAATCACAACCCTAAAACAATGTATTTGCGCCATAGTTTTGATACTCTGCACGATGAGCTTTTGGTTTGCAGCGTTAGGCACCCTAAGATAACATCGAGGGTGCGCGGCTTGCAATTTGGAGAGTTACTTTCCCTGCATTTTCCTTTACCTGGTAGCACATCTTCCTTTGCTTTCAGATGTCTGTGGCTTGCAGAACTTCCTTGAATTTCTGTTTCCTCGAAAGGAAACTGAGCTCTTAGAGGCGCCTGCTGACACTGACTTGTGCGTGTGTTTACCACAGTCCGCCTGCATCGCCACAGGAGTCTTCGGGAAAGTGCTCTTCTTACTTTCATTGGCCCCGGAAGAAAGTGGGTTTTAAGAGGTTACAGTAAGCGTCATGTCAGTCTCTGTCCTCTTGATGCACACCTGGGGGGAAAGGTGCAGCTGCGAACAGCAGCCGAGGACAGCCCTGGACAGCCGAGGACAGCCCTGGACAGCCGAGGACAGCCCTGGACAGCCGAGTTAGCGCTGCCCGGGACTCCTTTCGGAGCGAGCCTGCTGTCCCCGAGACTTCTGGACACTTCCACTTCGTCCTGTGATTTTGCAGGCGCTTTGTGACCAGCGCAGGATGCTGACTTAGAATAATGTGATGCGGCATCAGTGTAGGAAGCATGAAAATGCTCAAACCTCCAGCTGCCTCGCCCAGGAAACGGGCGATGGGAGTCAGTGAGCTCGGCCACTTCTTTGGAGCCAGCACCATGCAGAGGCATTGGTCAAAACGGCAGAACTTGAAACCCACGAACTGCATTTCCTAATTTCCTTGCCCTCCCCGTCCTGTTCCGAAATCATGTCCCAAAACCTTGTCTCTTTGAGGATATTCTCAGTTAGGTGTCGGGCTTCATGTGCTTGTGACAGTGCTTTCACGCTGATGCAAACCTGTCTCTGTTTTTCTCCCCAGGCCCTGCAGGAGCAGCCAAAGACACGTGAGTACCTGCTCTGACCATGTTGTCTGCTCTCTTTCTGTGACCTCCTGAGACCTGCAGTGCTGGCCGAGAGGAGCTGGCAATCCTTCCCGCGCTAGCACGTGTGAAGGTGTGGCCTGGCTGGCGAGGCTGTTGGAAGACTCTTCTCAGGTGTGACTTTTCAGTTTAACCTTCCTCTTGTGCTGGCACTTTCACTAGAATCTTGGGAGAAGGCAGCGTTTACTTGTGTTTCTGTCTCGCCAGGAGCGAGATTTCTTCTAGTTAGACGTGGCTGAGACTGAAGATTGTATCTCCCATGACTGTGGGGTTTGCGGGGAGGGAGCAGGAGAGGCGGCAGCCAGGCCTTGGCCTCATGCATGCTGATTGCTTTCAAGCTGACAGCCAGACACTTGTGTGACTATGGACAGTCATTCGTGTGGTTTGACTGGGGCCTCCCAATACTCACACTGGAAACTTTGCCCTCACTGTTGGGTGTTGATGGTATCTAGAGCGAGGATTTTGGGGGGAGAAGGGGACTGGATGAGGTCACGGGGTGGCTTCAGTGCTGTGACAGGAAAGGGAAGAGACCAGGGCTTGTGTGCAGGCCCTTTCCTACTGTGTAGAGCCCTCTGTCGGGTTACAAGGCAGCAGGGAGGCCTTACAGACACCACACCTGGCCTTGGACTTCTCAGCCTCCACCTGAGGCTTCTTGCCCTGCATCCTTCCCCTCATCACGTGGGTATCGGTGCCTGGCGCTGGGATCAAGCCTCCTACCCTACCTGGGTCAGGACGTCAAGACTCATGGAGCCAGACAGCATCAGTGGTGTGAAGAGTTGTTTCTCCGGTGACGAGGCCTTTGGGGAGAACAGGGCGGGACCCACAGTGGTGCACCAGCGAGTTGTCTTCCCGTGGCTGGGAGTTAGGCTGGCGAGGGCTCTTCCCAGGGCCAGCGGTTTGATCTTGCAGCTGGGGCGGGGAAGAAGCATTCAGCTTTCTCACTGGTTTGCACAGATGAGGGGCAAAAGTCGCAGCACTGGGGGCTGGAAGCTGTCAGCAAACCAACATTAAAAATAGAGTCCGACTTTTCTATCACAAAGATGGATTCAGAGGAGATTTGAATGGATTTCGTGTTCTCTGGGAATGAGATATACATTTTATAAGTGACCTCAGGCACAAAGGAGCAGCTGCAGATGGCGTCCACGCCTGCTTGCTGTGGTGAGTCTGTCAGCAAACATGCAGCACCCGTGGGTCTGGCTTCTCCCTGTGCTTCGGCTCTGGACGCTGCTGTAGGTGAGCTTTCCTCAAGCCCTGTTCTGTGTTCTGGAGACTTCTGCACGGAACCTCTCTGACCTCATCCACTGCCCCCTGCATTGAGCACAGAGTCACTTGAGACTTGGGAGGCCACTCATTTGTTCCCTCTGCCTGTATATTATGCAGTTTGTCATTACTGTGACAAGATTCCCAAGGCAGCTAACTTTATAAAGAGAAAAGATTTGTTTCAGCTCACAAGTTTAGACTTGTGAAGTCCAGACAGCAGAGAGGAGGCGTGGGAAGGGCCGTTCCTCACTGTGTCGCTGCCCGGTATGGAGGGCAGTTTTGGGGGACGCACATACTGGAGTGAAAGGCTCACATCTTGAATGGGGTGGGGGAAGGGCTAGAGGATGAGAATGTCCCAGAGTCCCTTGGGGCATGCACCCCATGGTCTCAGGACCGGCTGGGTCCACCTTCTGATCACTGCCCCTTCTCCGTGCTGTGGATGGGCCATCCTGTGGACGCAGCCTTCGGCACATGGGGGCTCGGACACTGAGCATCCAAACTGCAGCAGCCTAGAAGGACCTTCCCCAGGGGGCTGCCCTCTTCCGGGTTTGCGTCTCTTTCCCTGCAAGAAGCTTCCCGCTCTGCCACGAGCTGCAGTGCCTTGCTCCCCTCACGTTAGACCTTTGCGATGAAGCAGCGTCCTGGGTTTTTGGTGTTTGGATGACAGTTGCCATGTGAATTCTTTCCTCAAAGAGAGACTGGCTTCATGGCTTCCTATCTTTGGAGGCATGGAAATTTCTAATAGAATGTGCCATGATTTGGCTCCAGAATTAATTACTCTGGAGTGTGAGACACAGTTTAGCGACTACTTCTTTAAATCTTGAGTTCTTTAAATTTAAATGTCCTCTGGCTATATCTCATTAGATGTTCTATTACAGAAAAGTAGCTTATTAAACTCATGACCCTTTAAACAATACATGCAGGCTGGGTGTAATCCCCGTAATCCCAGCACTCGGGAGGCTGAGGCAGAATTGGCACAGTTTGAGGCCAGTCAGAACTGCATAGCAAGACCCTGTCGCAAAAAATAAAACAACAAACACAAAAAGGACAAACATGCAGTAAATTTAACTGGAAAAAATTAGAGAATATTACTGCATTACTTTTCCTTGCCAAAGAAAGATATATTCAAATCTTCTATCTTTTAAAGTAAAAACTGTAGACTTTTAAGTATTGACTGTAGTGTTAGATGTTGTAAGTATTGACTGTAGTGTTCCATGAAAGAGTGAGCTAAGAAATTAAGATGACTTGACTATTTTATTATGAAGATTAAACTTTTTAATTACTTTATCTAAGAAATTAATTTCAAACTAGAAGAAATGACCAAAATAGCACAGTAGCTCTGGGGGGTGGAGGTCTTACACAGGGCAACCACCCTATTACACCGACCCTGGAAGAGTGCTGTGGGAAAATTATACTTACTTTCGGAAGCCAGAAATATTATAATTATTGTTTTACTCTGTACTAAGATAGCAGTTTTTTCGGAAGACCTGCGATTTTTTTCCTTCGTATTTATTTACTTTTTCTACAGGTAAGAAACTAGCATGTAATAGCAAATAAAATATTTCCATACAACAGGTTTATTAAAACATATGGTGAATATTTAAATATTAAAAAATTATGATACTAGAAGACATTGCCATTAAACTCTTCAAAACCCCCGTCACTTCTCACGAATGCATCCTGTCATTGTCATTTTCTGAGGTTGCCCTGAGAGTCCTCTTTTATCAGTGCCTTTCTTTATGAGGCCTGACAGAAATATGGCGAGTGTCACCACCGAGTGCCATGCAACAGAAAGGCAGCTCCTAAAAACATGACACTGTGTCCTCATCCACCGTATTCGTCAGATCTGGCTCCGCATGGCTTCTGGTTCTTCCCCAAAGTCAAAATGACCGGAAGGGGAGACCTTTTGAGCCGGTTTGGTACAGTGAGGCAGCCGGGACAGCGCGGCTGAGGACACTCGGCAAAGGAGACTGCAGGGCGGCTGCCGACAGCGGCAAGAAGGTGGGCTGCGTGCGCTGACAGGGAGTCCTTTGAAGGGGACTTGTAGTGACATAGTGACCATTTATAGTGACATTTTTTAATAAACAGACAGCACATGTCTTTTTTTTTTTTTTTTTTTTTTTTTGTCTTTTTCCTTTTTATCGGTACCAGGGATCGAACTCAAAACTGCCTGCTTGCAAGGCAGGTGCATATGCCGCTGAGCTAAATCCCCAGCCCCTATAGTGACATTTCTTTACTTTAATAAATGTAAAAAATTTTAAACATTTGTCATCTTTTTTGAACACTCTTTCATTAGATCATTGTCTATTGAGGACCAAAACACAGTGTGACAAATGCTGATTATGAAAACAGAGTTCAGTGCCGACCTGGCTGTGGCTGAGTTCCTCAGAGAAGGGGAGGGGTAGGGAGGGGAGAGGGCAGAGATTGCAGGGTTAGATGTGTGGATGGACTGACTGGCCAGAGAGCAAACAGAAGGGGGCATCTCTTATGCCAGGGAAGGCAGGAAGAGAGGATGATTCCAAGAGGCCAGGTGAGCTGGAGCAGGAGGAGAACCATTGTGTGTCCTGATGGCCCGGTGGGGTGCCTGGGGGACTTTGGAATCAGAGCAGACTCCGAGGAAGGAAGTGGGCAACACGCAGTGTCTCTACAGTGTGGCCAGTGAGGGTGGGAAGAGTGTCAGTTTAAAGAGGAAGCACATTTGAAAAATAGGCATTTTTGGTGGGTGTGGTCATGGGCACTTGTAATCCCAGCACTGGGAGGCTGAAGCAGGAGGCTCACTGGGAGTTCAAGGCCAGTCTGCACCACACAGCAGGACCTGTGTCATTAAAACCAAAAAAAGAATATACATTTCTACTACGGAAGAAATACCATAAAATGCAGACAGTACAACAGAGAATGAGATTAGCTACTATCCTACCACAAGACAACCACTATTCATGCTTTATACTTTCCTTCACCTTTTAAAAAATTATTTCTGCCTGATTCTGTGTGAGGATGATTTTGCATATTGAAGTCTGCTTTGCTTTTCCTGTTTATTGCTGTAAGTGAGGAGACTGGGGGGTAGAACCGGAGATCAGGAAAGCTGGGCCAGTCTGGGTAGGGGCTGTCTGTGGTGAGGAGACAGCAGACTCCAGAACAGGTTTAGGGTTCAGATCGGGGAAGGGGGACTTAGAGACGCGCAGCCGGGGTGAGAGTCCCTAGAGTTTCAGCCTGCACAAGCGGGTCTGTGTGTGGGCCACAACCAGCATTTCCGTCCCCCTCTCTGTCTCTTTAAATCTCAGCGCAGCAACAGAAAACAAAACAAGTAAATCCAAAGCGGTGACATCTGGCTGCTTTGAGTTCTTGCAGAAATCAACGATGCTTTCATTTTAGCGAATTCTCTTAGCTTTTTGGCACCGCTAGATTGAGTTGGGATATTTTTGTTCAGAAATGGCAGAAGCCCAGCTTAAACTGGTTTAAACAAACAAACAAAAAAGAATTTACTGGCACGTGCCGTGGAAAAGCTCCAGGGGTTTGGCTTTGGCCACAGCTGGATCCAGGTTGTCAAAGGACAGGAGAAACTCTCTTGGTCGCTGCTGACCTGTGTTGGCTGCGTGTCAGATGGTGACGGCTTGTTGGTTTTGTGTCCCACTATCCCAGTGGTCCCTCTGGAACAGGAGCTTCTCATCCTCGGCGCTCTGCCAGGCTCTTGGTGCCACGTGGGCCAGGTACCTCCTGGGAATCAAGCCCCCAGACCAGTGGAATGTAAGATTCCGATTGGCTAGGCCTGGGTCACGTGCCTTCTGCCATAGCCAATCCGAATCCTCAGCCTCCTCGACCCATCCACAAGCAAAGCTGGAGAGACTAGCGATTCCGAGTGGGAAAATCGGGTGCTGCTCCCGGGAAAGGGAGCAGTCGTCACAGTTTGTTCTGTGTGCCCATACTTGGCGTGGTAAAAACACTTCTCGGGGTCTAAGCAATATGAGAGTATGGGTCACATAAAAAGGCCTTAGACATACATTTAATGTTTGCTGTTGAAAATAATAGAAAAACCACAACCTCATGATGGAAACGAGATCATTCCAGCACTGCTCCCTGCTTAGGAAGTTTATGTTCTTTACGGTTCCTTTTGATAAAACTATGTTACTGTTGCAGAAGGAGCAAGTCTAGAGAAAAAAGGCGCAGATGAAGCAACATAAAACACACGAACCATCTGTCTCTTTAAAACACGAAATCATGAATGTCTGTTTTTAATTTCTCTGTATGACAGAAAACGGACCGCACAGGGGAAGAGGGCACAGAGGAGGTTTAGCAGGCCGTGTATTACACCGGCCGGCTGACACAGGGCATTTATGGGAGAGCAGGCAACGGAAGAGCTGGCAGGAGGCACCGAGATAGATTTGCACATCGCACTTGGAGGACTGAGTGATGTCGCGGGTCCCGTGGGAGTTTACAAGGCTCAAGTCACCTTGCAGGGACATCGGTTATGCAGCCACGTGGGCCACACAGCAGGAAATGTTTTGTGACCAGGCTCGTCTGGACACGGACAGGTCCGCCTGGTCTCGGCGGGCATCCTTGGCTGGCTTTTATTTAAAATTTAGTTTCTCCTTCACCTGGAGACTTCTGTGGATTTCCCACCCCTGAGGCACCAGGTCTGCGCGCCCCTCCCAGCGTCCCTGGACTCGCGCTCCCTGTTCGTCTGCGCAGGCGCGGACGTTGCGCATGCGCAGGCCGGCTGCTCATAGACGAGGGATTGGGCGGAATGTTCCAGAAAAGCTGCCATTGGGCGGCAGAGGGCCCTCGATTTACAAGTCCCTAGCTACTTACCTGCTCGCTAACACGGTGTCCTCAGTGTCCTGGACGTGGTCTTTGTCGTTTCGCGGTGGCCGGGCCTCACGGGTTTCCCGCGCTGGGGCGCGGGTCGCAGTGCTGCGCTGGTGTCCCGACCGGCCCCCGAGAGCCCCACGGCGGGGGTCGCTGCGTCCTCCGAGGGCCTCTCCTGGCTGGGCGGGCACGCAGGGCGGTTTCTTGCAGGCAGGAGCCAGCGGGGCAGGAGCAGGACGGGTGAAGGCTGGAGACCCCAGGCGGAGCGGCGGGGAGCCACGGATGAGCGAGGCTGCTCCCTCCCCCACGACTGCTGGGGACCCCGAAACCACAGGCTTGGCGTTTCCTAGTGGGACCATCGGAGGGAGCGGTGCAGGCTGAGTGCTGCTGAGACCTGGAGGCACGGGAAGCATGAAACCCACAGTGTGAATAAATTCAAGAGCAACATAAAGGTCCATGTACTGCAGATAGGAAGATGGGTCTTTTGCAAACGAGAAGGGAGGGAAAAAGAGGGATGGGGGTGCGAAAAGATGGTGTGTTGTGCAGCTGTACGAGCTCCCCGCGGTGCAGGTAAGCAGTACTGGCCGCAAAAGCCGACTTGGAAGGAAGAATTATACTTTCAACTGGAGATTCCGGGTGGAGATGCAAGCAAATATTGTCAGTGAATAAACGTATTCCCAAAGATCATCTCAAGCGATAGCAAAAATACATCCCCGGTGCTCCCGGCGTGGTCTCCAGAGGCTCCCACACCACATTTGTGCTGCTCATAAAGCAAAATAAGTTCAGCCTCATTAGTGGCACTGCACACATGGGAAAGCAAAGGCCACAGGCTGCCTTTCTGCTTAGATCAGCTCTAGTTAGATCAGCTCTGTATTTAGAACGTCTGGTGGTGAACGAGGAAGAGACATGGTGTCTTTGCCAGAGAACTGCAGGAGTTGTGGACGACAGAGAGAAACGAACACTTTCTGAATTTTCTTGCAGGCTGTGGCTAAGAGGAGTTGGAAAATGTTCACTGGGGTTGCCGGCTGCTGTCTACTGCTTGTCACCTGTATTTGTCCCTTCACATGACAGGGTTCCAGTTTTTTTCTTAACCTTTAGGCCCCTAGGAGAGCTATTCTGTACAACACAAGTTCAATGATAAAAATGTTTTGATTACCATGTATGACAGAAAGAAAAAGTTTATATTAGATGTATTAGCTTTGAATTAAGATTCCTTTTAGCAAAAACAATATGACACTGTGCCTGCCTCGCCTGCTGAGTGTTGGGATGACCGGCATGCACCACCACACTCAGCTCAGCTGGTGGGTTAGGAGGAAAATACTGCTAGTGTTCTCTGTTTTACCAAAGTCAACCTGACAAGTGGCATGCCAGGAAAAGAAAATGCAGGAAAAAGAAAAACATGAAGCTGACTAAGGCCACCCACTGGGACAGTTAGATGGCAGAGGGACAGCTCAGGGCGCCTGTCAGTCCCTCTTCTGGCATCCTCACTGGGAACTTGCTAAACTCAGCATGGTGCTCTTCTTAAGCTTCGTAGATCCAGGGTGGATACTGATCCAGAGTCTCTAGGAAATTAAGCACCTCTCCGTTACACAGCAGGCTGTAAGATGTTCCGTAAATGGACCAGAAAGATTGAATTTCTCCCTCTGCACAAATGTGCTGTGCTAGAAGCCAGGAACCCTTTAGCAGTGAATTTTACACATGACCATTTAAAGCCAAATATCTACATGGAACCCCTGGACTGTTCAATCATGTTATGCTATGATTGTTGTTCTGTCAGTAACTGTTGCTCTCCTGGCCAGTTAGTTCAAGGGCAGCATGGACAATAAAATGAGACCCCTCCCATCTAAAAATCCCCCCTCCCTGAAAAACCACAAACCTTAAACCAAAAGCAATAGAAAAACTATCAGCTGAGAGGTGTCTTCCCAGCTATCCCAGATGTTGAAAGTGGGGGAAATTTGGGGTACTGGGGTTCACGCTACCTTCGACGATCCTGCTTCTGCTCCGATGAGGCTAACAGGCCTGTAAGCACGCCAGTGTATCTGGGAGATTGCTGTGATACGCAGTGGGTGGCCTTGACCTGGGCACGCTCTGTCTCCATGAACACCTGCTCTTTGATAAAAGAAGCTAGATCTTTGCTAAACAAAGAGAGGGCGGCTGGGGATGTAGCTCAGCAGCACAGCGCCTGCCTGGCAAGCACAAGGTCCTGAATATGATTCCTAGTACAAAAAAAAAGGAAAGACCCAATTTCCATTAAATACTCCATGTATTTTCCAAACTTGGTTCAAAATGGTTACTACATATTCCACAGTTTTAGGACATGGTCTTGTGGCTTAGGAGGTTTTCTTCTAAAATGATATGTGAGGATATGATTTACATATATTTCACTCTTAAATTTCTGATCAAGAAATGAGACACTGGCTGCACTGCAGAGAGCAGTTTACCACCCGTGAGGTTCCTGCTGTGCGCTGCTGGGGGAAAATGCATCACGCAGTGTGGTCTTTAGGGTGGGGCCTGGGTAACAGAGGACAAGGAAGTCCTTTCGGGCCATGTGCCCTGTCCCTCTTTGGACTTCAGAGACCAGACTTGCTGCTGGGATTGGTTCCGGATGCAGCCCTGAAATGGACAATGTTTCTGCACAAACCCGGCTGTCGGTTTGCATCCCTCCCTCGGACCTTTCGCTTCTCTGGTTTGATGCCTCTCCCTTCATTGCCTCCGCTGCCTTCATAACTGATAATAGGTAATTTGCGCAGTTAGCCAAGAGGTGAAATTAAACAACACTTAAACCTCAGCCTCTCCAGGCCCTTAAAAGTGTTCTGATAGGGACAGAGAAGTCAGCCTGCCTCTGGGCCTCCCCTCCCATCCCTTTGCTCCTTGATTAGCTGCGGAAGGTGGACACTAAGGCAGGCCCTGGCCCTTTTCGACCTATGGTCCTGATAGAGCCTTGAAGCTGTGTCAGATGGGGCTGGGGTGTAGCTCGGTGGCAGAGCACTGCGTGGCCTGTGAGGCCCCGAGTTCAGTCCCAAGCCCCAGGCAGGAGCGTGCTGTGCAGTGCAAGGGTGGAGTCCACTGCTTTGCATGCAGTTCTGCGTGAGGGATTCTGCAGCCTCGTGGCTGCCGTTAGGGCTGGGACAGCTGTTGTGGCCTCTGCTGTTTCCCTTGTCCCCTCCCAGAACCACTCCATTGGCCTAAATGCGACCCAAGGCAGAACTCGTGGTGAAGAGCTCGATTTCTTGCCTTACTATACCAGCCAGGAGCTCTCCATGTCCCAGCAGGGACCTGGAGCGCCGGGCAGGTGGTGGGTATGTGGGGTGCAGCGGTGCAGAGGGGTCCCTGCGCAGGAGTCACTCACTCCAGACTTCTCCCCACAGCTACTCCAGTTGCCCTCTGGTTCTGGGGTCCAAAGTCAGACCCATTCGGGCCCTGAGTCCATGTGGTCAGGGCTGTGGAGCTCAGTGTGGCCCAAGGCAAGGACGGCACAGTTGGCCCAGGAGCGAGGCGGGGCTGCTGCCGCCCAGCCAAGAGTCTTGTCATTGTCACTCCTGGGAAGGGTGTGAGGCTGAAGGCCAGACAGGCCAGAGAGACCCTGAGCCGGTCGGTGAGCAGCAGACCCTGGAGTCATGATTCAGGTGTGTCGGATGCTGAACGGGGAGTGTGGGCTTGCACGGGAGCAGGGGAGACTGGCAGGGGCTCCCTGCTGCCAGGACAGCTGGAGACAGGAGGGACTTGTCACCGCTGCAGAGCCTGCTGGGCCCTTGTCTCAGTGCTAAAGACACTGAGGAATGTGCTGGGCAGTTAGGGTCCCTGAGGAGCTCCAAGGTGGCCTCCTCTGTGGGCGAGTGGCCGTGGGGATGCTGCAGCCTAGGTGGGGTTCCTTCTGCCTCTTGCTGGGCACAGCTCCCTGGAGGCAGAGGCCAGGGTGGAACTGTGCCCAGGCTGCCAGGGCATGAATCCTGGGACAGCTCCCAGCTGGCACAGGGCAGCCTCCTGATGTTAGCCCTTCACCCTTCTTGATATGTCTTTATTTCTATTCATTTCATTTCCATTTTTGTTAGTATGCAATGACCACGCCCTGTGGGGGGTTGGTACATGCAGAGGGCACGTCTTAACTCCGTGCTTCATCCCCTTTCTCGTTCCTTCCTTCCCCTGTTCAATTGTTTATTGCAGTAAAATACACAGAACATAAAATTTTTGTGCATTTCTAAAGGAGGCAAATTCAGGGCCTGTGGGCCAGAAATTTGATGTGAGTCTTCACGGCGTGAAGGGCGCAGCCCTGCATCCCAGTGCCAGACCTGAGGCTGAAGGGGTCTGGGGTGGAGCAGGAGGGATGGAGACCCTGTCTCAAAAGTCCAGCCTCCCTGCAAAGCACAAAACCTCTGAAGCCTAACTCCCACTCCTGTGTAAAAACCCTTGGCCTGGCAAGTCCTGCATTCCCGTACCAGTGTGCAGGGGTGACCAGGAGCAGTGTCCACCTTGGTCCTGCTTTGTTCTGTGAATGCCCTGTGTCCTCTAAGCTCCTGTGTTGCAGGATTGTGATCTTACTGATGTGCACAGCCCGCCGTGCAGCCCAGCGCACCTGTGACCTTGACAGCACTGCACCCAGCGGTTCTTGAGAAGTTCCCAGGTGCCCTGTGAAGCCGCGTGGGGACCTCAGTCTGGCCTTGAACTCACTATGTAGCCCGTGCTGACCTCGGGCTCTTGATCCCCTGGCCTGTCCTCCTGGGATTCTCGGCATGCACTGCTACATCCCACACCCAGACCACTTAACAGAGAGACTTCACTGTCAGGAGATGGTAAGCAGGGCTCGGGGAGTTAGAGATGGAAGAGAGGACTGCAGGGGTAGCAGGAAGTGGCTGTCACTGCTGGGCCCCCAGCGACCCGACCCGGCAGGAGGTGGGGCCATCAGAATGGAGGAGGGAGTGTCTGGAGGCTGGGACCCAGGCTCTGAGTGGAGAGGGTCACCTGCAGATGCTGGCACCTCAGAGCCTGGAGGAGGGGCCGGTGGCACCGACGCAGTCAGGACAGATGTTTGTGACCCTTCAGTAATGACAGCTGTGGGCTGTACTGCAGCCACCCTGAGCTGCAGTGATTGGAAAGGACATGGGACTGTCCTGGGAGCACTGTGAGGGTGGCAGGAGGCTCTGGGAGCAGAGAGCTGAGCTGGGAGAGGAGAGGAGCTCTGCGCCACCCTCCCCCTGGCAGCTCATCCTCTCCCCTGTTGGTGGAACTCACCACTGCATAGTGACAAGGGAGAAGGTGGTCTTCAGGGGCCCAGCCCAGCAGCACCAAGTGTGCGGGATGCGGGGTGGGGCTCTGGAGAAGCGGGGTGTTGGCTTCCTGTCCAGCGCGAGTCTGCGGGCAAGAGCAGCTTTTGTCTTGGCTGGCTGCATAGTTGCTTCCGAGCTCCCTGATCTGAGTAATATGATCTAGGTTCTTTCTTGCTTGCTGGTGGCTTCCTCTGGCTCCAGGCGAGCATGGCTGAGGAAGACCCCAGGAGCCCCAGGGGGAGGAGGTGGGAGGGAACCCGGCAGAGTTTGGTTTTCCTGTCTTGCACTGAGCATCTCTGCTTAGGGGTGCCGGGGTACGGGGTACGGGCTCCTGGCTCCTCCCCTGATCCCCAGGCCTTACTGTGGTGGGAGGTTTGTCCTGCTCCTTTCCCCCAGGGTGAGGTTCCTGGTGAGCTGACCTTGGAGCCTTGGGACCAGTTAGTTCCCCAAGAGCACTGCCCCCCGCAGTGGCGCCTTCTGGTCTTCTGCTGGGTCCTCGATGTGGACCAGCCTCGTTTTCAGTGTCTTCAGCCTGGGGTAACTCAGTCTGCGGCTCTGCTCTCCTGGGAGGGTGCTGGGCGGTGAAGTCCTCTGGTTCTGAGTCCTGCAGCCTGGTCCTCAGGACCTCCTGGGCTGTCCCTCCTTGGACAGGGACAGTGCCGCTCTGCCTGCTGCTGTCACCCTGCTCTTGTCACTGGTGTGGGGGGCGGATTTTGCAGTCTCAGCTGGAAACTGCACAGCAGAGGCAGCCTCCCCTCCTACCCAAGAGGAAACATACCCTGAGCTGTGAGGCCCCAGGGGCGCTGAGGGGTTTCCCGCTGGGCCTGTGGTGTCCTCAGCATCGAAGGGTCCGGGGAGGTGTGTTTCTCTGACTGGCAGCAGCACGGCCTCACAGCTCCAGAGTCGGGGTTTGGAATCCTGCAAGTTTGGATTTGAATTCCGGCCCTGTTAGTTTTGGAACCTTGATCATGCTATCAGCGTTCCCAGGCCTCAGGTTTTCATTTTAGGATGAGGTCAGCTGCTCTCTTGCAGTATTGAAAGGAGTAACAGCTTCAGCAGGTGCAGGCTGGGAGACTCGGGTGCTCAAAGCTTTGGCGGGAGTGACGCGGGGTGGCTCCTCCTTTGGAGAAGCACCTTGCTGACCTCCCACTGGGGTTGTCTGGACTTCTGCATCTTTCTCCCCGAGAAGCTACGAGGTGGCCCAGACACAGGCATTGGTGTCGGATAGGTGGGGTCCGAATGGCGCCTCTCCTGTGGGTCTTGCTTATCTGTTAGCTCTGTGGCTGTCTGCACCCATTTCCTGGGCCTGACCTCCCCAAGCTGTGGTGTGGAAGAGTGCTGACCCAGGTCACTGGGCGGCACCGATGCTGAAGTCCTGGTCTCCGTTCAGACTAAGAATAACAGTTTGTAGAAGGTCTAGGGAGAGGCCCAGCACCATTCAGGGGGCCGATATTCAGGGGGGCAGTGTAACATACCTGGAGGGACAGGAGAATGTGCGTCCCAGAAGCCATGCTGCATTATAGCTAAGCTGAATTTCGTTATCCATGAAATAGGGTGGCTACATTATCATTTCTTGCTGGTTAAAGATGTAAGGTGATTAGTTTTATACAGGTTGATTACTTTTATACCGGTTAACACAGATTTTTTTTTTTTTTTGAGACAGAGTCCTGCTGTCTAGCTAAGGCTGGCTTTGAACTCGCTTGTATAGCCCAGGCTGGCCTCAAACTCACAGCAGTCCTCCTGTCTCAGCCTTCCGAGTGCTGGGGTTACAGGTGTGTGCCATTATACCTGACCAGGTTGGACTTTATAGGCTACTGAACAATTAATATAATAGGTTTAAAATGCATTTCTATTTTCTTACGTAAATTATGTTTTCAGTATAATTGCACAGAAGAGAAAGAGTTAAGATGAACAGATATGTAGGTGGGTGTGGAAAGAATCATCAGTGGGGGAGCTCATGAGGAGCTGCTCACGTCCGAGCCCACCAGCTGTATCTGGCTGTCTGATGAGAAACAGTCCCATCATGGTGTCATCATTTACCCGTAGAAAATGCTGTACTCATCCTCACAAGTTTGTCACCGTCACGTCCTCATCCCCTGTGGTAAAGGTTTATAAATCCATTTTAATTAAAAGCAGGAAGCAGCACTTTGGGGGCCACGTCAATAAGCAAGACACCCTTTTGAACGCAGAATGACTTTGACACCTCTGAATTAAAGGACAGTTTCACTTCAGCCAGAGGCTCAGGGGTTGATAATTATCTAGCAGATACAGGTTCTGTGCTCAGCGTGGGGAAACTGGGTCTCACGGTGGTGTCTCCCCCAGTGGGGGTCGTGCTGATTTGGTGTCCAGAGTGTACCAGGTCGCTGCTGGTCTTATCTCCTCCTCTGAGGGCTTGGCACTTGCCAGGGGTTCCAGTGAAATGCTCCAGGCAGCTGCATGTGCAGTGTGCACAGCTTTCAACTAGGGGACCACGGTTCCCCTAGAACCAAAAGACCCAGCGCGTCTGGCCTGCCTTCCTCCTGATGGACAGCCTTAGGGACAGCCTTAGAGCTACGTGTCGGGCTCAGCCTGGTTTGTGTGTTTGTTTCAGAAGAGTAACGTGCGTGCTCACTAGGGCCCTAAGGAAGGTTCCTTTCCTCTTCACAATATGCCGAGGGGTTCCCTTACTCAGGGGAGGAGATGGTTCGTTGTACAGTAGTGCCTCCCTGCGAGAGTATCCGCTCCTGTCTTTGTGTGTGCATAGAATGTGTGTGACATGGCTCCTAACTTCACGGGAGAGAAAAGCCAGCTGGCATTTCTCTTCCTGCACTGAAGAAATCCTTCGGTACCCATGGTTGTGCCACTGAACTGGTACAGGAGACACAAAATTGCAGCATGTAAGGACCGGGAAGGACTTGGCAGTCGGCTGGTTGACCACATACTTGATATTCGAGCTTAGGCAGCCTGCTCCCGTAGTTGGGCATCTGGGGAGTGCCTGGCACAGCCTGTGAGAGCCCTGGCATCCTGGCATCTGGCTTATGTGCTCTTCCCCATCCTGGCTGCCCTCAGTTTTTCCTGTAGTTCAGTAGCGAGTCTTTTGGGAGCCCCTCTGGGTTGGCACATTTCGTGAGCTGCAATCCTGTGCCACGGAAAGATGGTGGAAACTCTTGAAGTGGACGCAGCCCGCTTCCTCCCAATGAGCCCTTTTTTCTCAGCACCAAAAAAGAAGTCTCTGTCCTTGTCACCAAGTGGCTCATCACACCTGTTTTTGATCTTTTAGGACAGAAGAATCGATAACGGAAGATGACAAGAGGAGGTAGGTTTGGGGTTGTGGCTGGCGTCGTGTTGAGTAATCGAGGCTGCCCCTGCTGATTTTCCACCGGCGGCACATTGCCAGGGAAACAGGTTCCACTGGGAGGGTCTTCAGCCCAGGGGGCCTGGGAGGGGCTCATCCAGAGGCCACACGGAATTCTTGATAGATGTTAGCCATTTCCCGGGACAAGTCATTACCCGTGTTTATCACCGTGCTAACTCAAGACGTTCCAACTTCTTATTCCTCATTGCAAGTAAAATATCCGAGAAGTCTGAATTCAGTAAAGTTTTTTTTATGTAGCATCTTTCTAATTTGTATCCCTTCAGCCGAGCTGGGGGTACCCGCTTGTTTTCCCAGCACTGAGGAGGCTGAGGCAGGAGGATCACTGTGGGTTTGAGTGTCAATGGCCATTTGAACTACATGGTGAGACCCTGTCTCAGACAAAACAAAACAAAACAAAACAGAGTTACATTTCCAGGAACAAAGATAGTTTGGATTCAACTTTGAAAGACCATGTATTGTGTCAATAATTATGTAACTGTTTGGAATGTTGCCTCTTCTCTCTCGGTACGTACCATTGAAGTCGGTCTGCTTTGTCTCATAGAAACTACGGCGGCGTCTACGTGGGCCTGCCCGCCGAAGCTGTCGATGTGGGGACCAATCAAACCAAGACTGCCCGAAAAAGTAAGGACGGTTTTGGGGTGTGTGCTCCCTGCAGCTCTTTGCGTGTTTTGTGACAATATGAAATTTCTATGTCTGCTTAGCTGGCTTCTACTACCTCGTTTCAGGGAGCCGGAAATCAGTTTGTGATAGGCGTTCCTTGAAATTGCTGCTTGTGTATTAAGAGTAATTCCAGAGCACACGTAGCTTTTATTTGTAGCTGTGCTCCATGGGGAGTTTTAATTTCCTCTTGCAAAGCTCGCCTTCAAGTCAGTTCATGGAGGTTTTGTGGTGCACCAGGGTAGATTTCTGGGATGCCTTTTTTCGTTTTGTTTTGTTTTTGACTGATAAGGGGGCTGATGTGGAATTCAGGGGAGTGTGGTTCCCTTTCCTGGGTTGTAAGTTAGTAGCTCAGGTGAGTGAAGAGCTTTCCAGATAAGAGGCCCGGTGGACCACGGCCATGGGTCTTGCTTACGTGCATTTTAAAGTGAGGCTCACAGTGAGAATGCGGATCTACTGCGCACTCCACTGATTTATTATAGAATGTGTGGTTTTATTTTTCACTCTTTATTTAAGAGACAAAGGACACAGAAAAGAAAAACAAAAAGCAAAAGAGACAAACAACAACAACAAACTGCAAACAATAACAGTGTAGGTGCTCAAAACGAGATGACAGGGATTGAACGTAACAGTCTGCTGTGTTATGTGCTGTCCCTCGCTGCTCTGACACTGCTGTGGTCTGGTCCTCGTTGCTATTCCCCTGTGATGTAGAACAGCGAAAGTGTGCATCTTAGCTCGTCTGTAGTTTTGTGGGAAATCACAATGTGTTCTTTACAATCTGGACATTTAACTTTTCTCTAATTTTTCTTTAAGATTAGAGGACGCTGGCACCGTGGCCCAGTAAACGAGAGGTACTGTCTATTTTTCTAAACGGTTTTATATATTTGCTCTCGGTGATGAATAAAGGGTGGATGTTATTGTATTTCAGACAGTCGGGTTTGATTACGGGGGGCTTGCTTCCTTTTCCTCAGCCCTGGCTTGTGGGGCACAGTGGTCACGTTCATCGCGGGGGCCCGTGTGTCGGTGCTGTCCCCTGATGAGGGGTCTCATCCTGAGGATCACTATAGAGAGGTTACTGCTCTGGTCACCTGTCTTTGTGGCTACTTCTTCACTTCATTTTGTTTCCAATCCAATTCTGTTAGTAAGAGCAAGCTGTGTGTCTGCCAAAACCATCGCTCGGGGCGTCCCGCCTTCCTTGCAAAGACCCCCAAGGGCACGGGGCTTGAGAAGGGGCAGGTAGGGGCGCTCAGTGGGGCTGGCTCAGTGCGAAGGCTGTGGCAGCAGCCGGGGTGGGTGAGCAGCACGGGGACGCGGCCCTTCCCGGCCAGCGCTCCAGCAGAGCTGGGCCGTCCACACTGCGGCACGAGGGACAGAGGGACAGAGGAGTCTCGGCCCTGGGCCCACTGGGGCCCTGGGACCCCAGCTGTGTCTGTCTCAGTCCTGGGGAGCCACACCTGGCTTCACTGAAGCTCTGCTTCTCGGGGTGCCCTGCCTGCCGGGCAGCCTGTTTGGAAGTTGGTGGCCGTGGTTTGAGTGCAGCTGTTCTGCAGGCTGGCTGGGCAAGCCCTTCCCCCTTGTGGCCTGGCTTCAGAATCCGATGCTGAGGTGTAGGCGATTGTTGGGGTTCATGGAAATGAATGGAGGGTGGCTGCCGTGGTCTGTGTCACCATCATCGTCACCACCCCCATCAGCCTTTTGTTCGTGTCTGCGATTAGAACCCGGCCCAGAAGCACAGGGTTTGCAGTTGAGCCAGTGGCTCAGCTGTTGGGGAGGGTGGGCAGAGTCAGTGCACAGGAGGCTGCGGCTGCCGGGACCAGGACAGTCCTCGAGTGGTCCGCACGGCTGACTGCTCCAGGCAGCAGGGAATCTAGCTGGAAGCCCGCGTGCGCTGAGCGCCCCTGCCCGTCTTGGGGAACGGGTGCATTTCCAGAGCATGGCTCGGGGAGGAGCCCGGGGTCTCTGCAGCCACACAGAGCCCAGGGCCTTCTCTCAGCCTCACTGTCCTCTTCTGAACTTTCAGGATCACAGCCCGGCAGCGTGGCCAGTGAGCTGCGTGGCCTTCAGCCGATAGCAGTGACCCTCAGGCCGGCGATGTGTCACTGTGCCTCCAGGCCGCTGTCTTCTCCGTGCCCCTCTGCTTCTCCCATAGTCCATTTGCTCTGGTCTCTCTTTTGCCACCTTTGGGTCCCCTGCAGGGTTTTGTCAGGGAAGTGGCTGCCACAGGTGTCTACATGAAACCCTGGCAGGGTCACACGGCGTGCAGGACAACAAGGCCTTTTTGTGGCGGCCCTGGGGACTGAACCCAGAGCCTTTGTCCTCAGCATTTTAAAGTCCTTTTAAAACCTTGGAGACAAGCCTCCCAAGCTCCTGTGTAGCCCAGGCTGTGCTCCAGCTCTCGATTCTCCGCCCTCAGCCTCCCGAGGTCTGGAATTCCAGCCTGCAGCACACCCTAGGCTGGAGGGGAGGACCGTGGGATGCAGGGTCAGTCACACCTTTTCTTTCTTTTTTTTAAACCAACAAGAGTGTGTGAACTGAACTTACCCACTGGCCAAAGTTCCCATTTGGTTTGGTGATGAGGGGACTTCAGAATCTAAATTACTGACCCCACAAGGCGGCAGGTACTGGGGCTTCAGACGGAAGTGGAGTCCCCGAGCGCTGGGCCTGCCCTGGTCCTGAGCGTGCTGGGCAGGGACGCTGTGTGGCCCAGCAGTTCCTGTGTGTTTGGTGTTGCTGGCACGTGCGTGGCCAGCTCCAAGCGGGCCGACAGTGCCGGATTTTAACTGAGATTCTCGTCTCCACCTGGCTTTGTCACTCTATGTGAATGTTACCGTGCTTAGCACCACGCCAGCCACTTAATAATTTTAAATAAGTGCTGGTTGATGTTGGATATGTGCAGGCCCAGCGTCGATGCTTTAATGGCAGCCATGTGTCCTCAGGTCCGCTGATCTCTTCTCTCCTGTCCTCTCTGTGTAGTTTGCTCGTCGATTCAGAAGAGCTTTGGCTCCAGCGACGCTGTGCTTCGCACAGACGTTTCCGAGGAAATTCTGAACAGTTGCCACCCACCTGTCCCCGACCCTAAGGCTGTCATTAAAGCCACGGCCCAGGGTCCGTGCTATCACAGAAGGAATCGGGCTGACGCGCTGGTTTCTGACGCCGTCCGTGATCCCGTGTGGAAGAGGAGCAGCACCTGTCCTGGCCGGCGTGACTGCAGCCTCGGTGTGCTCACGGCCGCTCGGCCCCGTCGTGGCCGGGTCTTTCCCCAGTGCTCTTTTGATAGTTTTATATAACAAAACCCTTATTCTGTTTATAATTGAGGATAGTAGGGCACTATAAATGAATCACCTAAAGTGATACAAATTCTTATCTTTCACTGTTTCTACTCTATATTAATTTTTAGCTGTAAAATTGGTAACTGGATTCTTACTACCATCTCTCTCCCTTTAGTTTGGTTTTCAAATTTTATTTAAATGTTGGAGGATTGCACTGTTGGGAATGATGTATCACGCTTCAGTATTTAAACCTGTCGGATGTGCAGTTTGCTCGTCTAGAACACCTGTGGCCGACGGCCTCTTTGGTTTGGTCGGAGGCTGACGCAGCCACAGGTATCCCGAGCCAGTGAGTCTAGTCCTCCCCGCCCAGTCCTGCAGTCGCCTGGTGTTAATTCTGCGCTATTTTTAAGGATCTCCGACAGATGATTAGCGGGATGTCTGGGAAGTTCTTAGATTTGCTAGTGAGGTGTGTGTGTACACCTCTGGCAATGTAAATCACTCAGTTTACTAATGTATTTCAACAATTAAACATTTTTAGCCCTCTTTCCCTGGATTGCTTAATTATTTTCTAAAGAACAGTCTCATAGACGTCATGCATGGTACTGAAATATACAGATACACGGTATCAGTGTATAAAGATAAGGCCTACATTACTGTGAGGAAGGAAATTTGTTTGCCAGGAGAAAGGCCTTATATATTTCGGTGCACATAATAGCCACAGGAACATCAAATCAGTGAAGGAAAGAAAACTGACCAAGGAATTACGATCCGAGTGCTCTCACAGCGTCTCCACAAGTACAGCGTCTACAGGGGGACGAGCAGCAGTTTCTCTCATTAGAGAGAACAAACAGATTGAGTGTCGGGAAAGCTCCCAATCTTTAAAGAATTTTAGATTTAGGGAAAGTGGAAGGATTGCACGGGGTTCTGGGGCGCCTCCCCGAGCGCCCCCAGCGAGTCTGGCCGCCTGCAGCACCTGTCAACACTAAGCAGGTAAACAGAGACACATACCTACGGCCTGCAATTTGTTTTCCCGTGAATGCCCTTCTTGTTGGTCCTGGAATTGAATCCAAGATCACAGTGCCATCTGCTAGACTTCGTGCATTTATTTCTTTCCTGACACTTTCTTGGCTTTTGTTTCTCGTGGCTTTGATACTTTTTAGGTTCGCTGGTTGGCTGTTTTGGAGAACGTCCTCCAGTGGAATCAGCTTTCTTATGGTTGGGCCGGGGTGTGTATGTTTGGAAGAGGACCCGGAGGTGACATCTCCCCGACTGCATCTTCTGCCCCGTGTCTTTACTATGTCTTACCACTGGTGACATTTACCCTGATCACCTAGTGACTCTGTCAGCTTTCCCCACTGAGAAGTCTATAGCTTTCTGTTTCTAAAAACTCAAAAGTTAAAACTTCATTCAATTTCATTACAAATGAAGCGTCTTCCATCTACGGCAAGCCTAAACATTTCCCTTCATCTGGACTGCATTCCTGCTCAGGCCGCTGTGGTCCTCACGGGCTAATGACCCTTCCGCTCACCCACCTGGCCTCCAGCAAATGGTCAGCACCTTCACCGCACACTGCCAGCCCCCTGCACAGTTTAGAGAATAAATTACTAAAGATCTTTCAGAACAGTGAGAGGCATACCCTTCACAATGCATTCCGGAGTCAAACCTTCCCGAACAGTACATTTCTTTGCAACATTATTTTAAAACTAGAACAGAGAGATGGTCTCATTAAAGCCTGCTTGTCTTAAGAAACCTTGTAGCCAGCAGGTGCTCATTCTCAGGGTGAGCTAAGAAGCCTGCTAGGATTTACCTTAGGAGAAACTGCTGGAAACAGGACCCCTGGGAATCCAGTGCTGGGGAATCAGCCAGCCCCCCGGGGTGCTCCCAGTCCCTGCCCCGAGAACCGCACCCCCAAAAGCCCAGGACCGAGCCTCGTGCGGGTGAGAAAACAGGTGCAGCCTCACAAATGGGGATCCAAATTGCAAACTGTGCCCACCGCCAGAGTTAGAGGAATTTCAGCAGTGGCTCTGCGGAGAAAGCTTTCCTGGGTCTCTTTGCTTAATGCATCTGCGTAACCAAACAGCACCACGATGATGACGCCAGCGATGGACTTCCATGGGTGGTGCGGCTCTGCAGCGCCCACTTCTGACCTTCGCCCTTCTGCTGCTGTTGCCAGTCGAGTTCGTGCTGGGCCCCGCTGGGCACTGGGCACTCCGGGCTGCAGGACTGCGGGGCGCACGCAGCAGCAAGGCCAAGGTGGGCACAGGTCAGTTGGGAGCACAGAGCGGGGACAGGAAGGGCAGGGCGGCAGGCGAGGAGACCCGGGCCCTGACAGCGGGGGAGGAAGCGGTGTCCAGCAGCCCATTAGGGAGCTTTGCTGTCACCCTCACAGAGAAGCAGGCCCAGCGGCTGCTGCTTGCAGGAGGAGAGGTTGATCGGGGCTCTTGGTCTGGGCTCATGTGTGGCCAGGGTCTGAGCGCTGGGCAGCCAGGAAGCAGAGAGAGAAGGAGAGGCGGGGGACAAGGTGACCCCGCCAGCCAGCCAGCCCGTCTCCTACAGCAGTCAGTGACCAGACTCCTCCAGGGAGAGTCCACTGATAATTGGGACACTCCATGACCCAGTTGCCTTGTGACTTTGGGGGACATTGTAGGTCTAAACTGTACGAAGCGGACTACAGGGGCAGAGGCCCCAGAGCCCCGGGGACCTCAGTGTGACCTGTGAGCCAGGCTGGCTGGAGGGGGGCCAGGCGAGCTCCTGAGGAACCCAAGTCTGGGGGCAACGACTCAGGGCCCGGGTTCCTCTCCTGCCCTTCTGATTTCTCCGACAGCTGTTCCGTGGATCTGTCTGCCCAAGGCACGGCTCTGTGAATATGTGGCTCTCCCGTTTCACCGGTGACACGGAATGCCTGGAGCTTTCTGTGTGGCTAGAGGAGGCCCAGCAGGGCACATGCTGGGAGCACAGTGCCAGGGACGGCGTGCTCAGCTCAGCACCAGGCGCGCCCAGGGCTTAGCCGTCAGGCCCTGCCTGGCTTCACACCTGTCTCCTGCACCATCCATTACACACCGTGGAGCCCTGCTCGGCCATGGAGATAAACGTGAGGCATCTGCGGGAAGACAGGTGCACCTTGAGACCATAATCTTAAGCAGAATAAACCAGACACGCAAGCTTGAAGTTGCATTGTTCCTCTTAGGTGAGAAATCCAAATCTCCCGGGAGCAAGCCGGTGCAGCCCACCATCCTCCCTCCTCCGGGGCCCTGGCCTCCCGCGCCCATCATCCTCCACTCTCACCCGTGTTCCACTCTTTAACAGCTTCTCTCCCTCCCTGTGGCCTCACTAGATTTTTGGGGAAGAGGCCAAAGTGGTGTGATGCCCGGCCCAGTGAACAGGGCGGGAGGACACAGAGTCGTGGGTTTCCGTTGGATGGCAGGGCCGCAGCAGCCCTCATCCCATCCCACAAAAACCCTCGTGAAAGAACACTCCAGAGCTGCTGCAGAAAGAGGCAGGGACCGCGGCGTGTGTCCGCATGGAGGGGAGCGTTCTGGGTGGGGTTAGTGACAATGCATCATTCACTTCAATATTTTAAAAAGCTTTCATCCTCCACTGTATATTTCAGTTATATCTCCCAATTATAAAAGCCATGCTTTTTGAAGAATATGTAATTTATGGGAATCCCTCGGTGTGCATAGTACATTTAAGAATGCAGGTTAAAGAACTGTATATAAAATTATCCCCGATAGGATCTAAATGTGTGTATTATATAAATATATATACACCCTCTAAGCCAATCTCATGACTTCCTACACATTTATATATCTTGTGTATAATATACAAATATATATAAATTGTAAAAGTGCATCTATAAAAGAGATGAACACTCTTTCAGTTGTCACCGAGGAGCAGAGGGCAGCACTGTCCCCTGCCCGCGCCATCGCTGGTCTTTCAGCCCGGAAGGAGGGGTGTGGAGGGTGTGACCATGTGCGGGGTCCCTGTCCCTCACGGTCCGGTGACCTTCACGGCAGCTCAGCGCAAGGCCAAGCCCAGGGATTTCTGTGCATGGTCATCTTGAGTCCTTTCAGCAGTCTTGCACATTTTAGGGTGATAGAAGATAGGGAAATAGTGCGCAACACTTTACTCTTTAATAACACCCCAAAATCTGCAAGGAAGCTTTCATTCAGTGTTTGACATTTTAAGAACAGACGTCCCGTCTAGAAGGAAACGTGCGTGTGCTGCCCCCTGGTGGAAGCAGCTTACCATAGCCGCTCGAGTCCCCTCTGTTGGGGAGCAGTTTTCGTGTCCCCCATTAACTGATGGCCTCTGGGTCGGAGCAGTTTCTTGCTAAAAGGAAGGGGTTGAAAACTCCTCCCTGCCTCTCCTCTGTCTTTGTGTCTTTCTCTCTGTGTGTGTCTTCGCCACTTACTTTGCTGTGTAGCTTTGCAAAGTCGCGGCACTTCCCTGGTCTCAGTTTCTCGTGTGTTACATGGAGACTTTTATTTACACGCATCAGCCATTACGTGTGAAGCTTTTGCCACGTGCCGTGTACTCACGCGCTGAGTTCCACGAGCAGCTGGTACATAGGAACAGGTGGCATTTCCACTTACAATCGAGGAAGCCAAAGGTCCAGAGAAAAGCAGCCCCCTTCTCGAGAGGCTGGGGAGGCCCCAGGGTGTGGAGGACAGTGCCCGGGAGAAGCCTGGGGTGAGGTAAGGGTCCCACGACGGCCTCGCTGTGGACGGGGTCACAGGACGGGTGCTGTGACAGTGGCGTTGTCAGGGACACACGGACCCTTATTTACCTTGGGTTACTCTCACGTTTAATCGGTGCTGGTCCTGGCAGAGAGAAACGCGCACTGTATTAACAGCCAGCCCTGCTCGGGTGTCTGGGTCTTCCTGGACCTGTTCCCGAGGTCAGGCTGCCACCCTGCTCATTTCCCCGGGGTCGATGGCACCTCATCCCGAGGCAGAAGAGCAGGTAAATAAGAGGCAGCCGAGAGAGAAGCCCGCCAAATGTCACAAAGCCAACAGGCGGAGGTCACTCTGGCCCCTCAAGACCTCTGAGCACTTGCAAACCAGAAGGACAGGCGCGTGGCCTGTGTCCAGCTCCTCTGCATTGGTTTTTGACCCTGCCCCACTGGACACCTTGACACTTCCTCCACAGACCCTGCAGGCTCAGGGGCTTCCCCTCCCGACAGGTCCCTGCGTCAAGGGCTCCACGGCATCTGGACTTCTGTCGCCCCCAGTTAGAGAGCCTCCCCGAGCCCCAGGACTTCAGGAGACGTGAGCTCCTCTCCTGCGCTGGCTCCCACCCTGTGGAGTGTACTTTTCCTTTTAATAAATTGTACTCCTGCTGCTTGCTGTAGTCGGGGTTTGCAAGGGAATACATTTAAAGCAGGACACATAATTTATAGGATAATTGTATAATATTCATTCAAAAAGTCACATGCAGAAGAACACAATAGATCTGTCCACAAACTGAAGACTCAAAGAGTCCAGCTGAGGGCCTAGAGTCCATGACAATGTCCTGTGTGAGTCCAGCTGGAGGTCGAGAGACCACACCAATGTCTCATTGAGTCTGTATTGAGGGTCTGCACTGGGAAGGCCCAAAGGTGAGTGGTGGAAGCTAGAGAGTCTGTGCCAGGGGCATGCAGGAGCTGTGCCGGCAGCCTGAGGGATCTGCCCTGGAGCCAGGAGGTGATGCTCAAGGTAGGGACCAGAGCTTCCCCGAAGAGAACCACAGCCATTCGCAGCGACAGCCAGGACCTGAGCTCCTCTGATGATGATAACAGCCGAGCTCTTCACAGGAAAGCCGTGGTGACAGCTTCTGCAGGAGACTGACCAGCACACCTCCTCCCTCTGTTCTCCTTCTACATTGGCAGAAGTCCTCAGCTGGGCCCGCCACTGATTCGGTTCAGCTGCTGTTGCAAGCTGACCATTAGTTAAGCCACTATATACCCTTTCTGGGTGTCCTGCTCAATTCTTTGTTGAGGACTCCAACAATCTGAAAACCACCCCGAGAGGCCCCCATTTCATAACAATCCTGTTTCACTCCTGACTGTAGTGATGGAATAGTGGGGAAAGGAGATGGAAGGTGTTGGTGTATTATTCCATTTTCGATTGCTATAACAAAATACCTGGAGTTGGGTACTTTATACTAGGTCCACTCAGGCCATAATTTTAAAGGCCGAAGAGCATGGGCCCCTGTCTTCTTGGCTCTGGTGGGGAGCATCCAGGGAGACAAGAAGCAGAGGCCAGAAAAACGAGTTTTTCACAGTTCATTCTTGTAGGCAGTAATGGACTCTACAACCGTTCCTGAGTGGAGCCCTGACTTAGTCGCTTCCATGAGACCCCAACATCCTGGGGGCCAAGCTCTGGACTCGTGGGCTTGTGAGGGACACACTAAAGCCCACATCCAAATCACTGGCAGGTGTAGTGTTCCTGTATCAAACCATGGTCTGGGAGCCATGGAGGCTGGCAGAGTCTCCACCCATTTCCGGAAAACTCCCCTAGGTCCGCCTGCAGGGAGGGTCGGGGAGTCCGGTGCCACTGGTTCTGTCGGGACAGGAAGAGCCCAGTGAAATGCCATTTCCCTTTCCTGCTGAGCTCCGAAGCAGCCCGGAAGTGAGACAAAGTGTGAGGTGAATGAGAGCTCAAGACACCGCCTTTCCTTCCCTACCGAGGAGGCCGACTGCCCAGTGCTGGACGGGGCGCCCGGCCTCGGGTCCTCATCGGCAGTCGGCTGTGACTGTGGTGAAATGGCCCTCCTCCCTTCCCCTCCCTTTCCTCCTCTTCTTCTCCCTCTTCCTCTTTCTCCTTTAATCAAATCACACTCCTCGCACACCATTTTGGAAGCACCGATTCTTGGCACCTGGACTCATGCCCTCCCCACGGTGGCCACCTCCCCTTGGGCTCAGATGCACTCTGTTCTCACTCCCAGAGGGCTGCGCTGTGCCCTTCAGGTGCCAGTAGCTTGTTCTGGTTGTCACAGGAAGCAAACACACCTGTAGAGCAGCTTGGAGGACATCTTTCTGTTGCTAGACAGTGGGTGCCTCCACGCGCGCCATCCGCCTTCCCACCCAGAGTAGCAGAGGTTGTGCTTTTGGTGCCAGGCTGCCTGGCAGGAGGGAGACACACTGAGCATGCCCAGTTCTGCTTCAGCCTCACCAGCCAAGAAGAAAGATGGACGTTGGGCGGCTCACTAAATTCCTCCCACCGGAAACATGATGAGTGGGAAATAAGAGTTCCTACCCCAAAGGACAGGCCTCTGATTTGTTTTTTTCAAAAATCTATTTGACCCTGCAGCCAACATTAAGAAATTTCATTGAAAACACTGAATTCAATTTAGAGAGTGGAAAACCTGGTCACGCAGGGCCCATGCTCCCTGTGAGATGACCAGAGGCTACAGAGTGGTCCCTGCTCACTACCTGGCCTGGACCACATGTCCCAGGGCCAGAGGAGCCCCGGCTAGGTCACTTTGCCTTCTGGGCCCCAGTGGCCTCATTCGTAAATAAATCTAGACCATAGCAGAACTACCTGAGGGGCGATTTTGAGAATCGAATGATGTAACCTCTGAGTCTTTCTGTAGCCACAAGAGCCACGCAGGAGAGGGGAATTTGTGTCACTTTGAAAGGCAAAACCAGGCCACGCAGGCATGGAAGGGCAGAGGAGGCAGTGCCTCTGGCTTGGTCCCCGGTGCCTGGTTTTAGCACTGCTCAGTCCCCTCAGCTTCCAGGAAAACATTGTGATAAGCCAGCTGCCCAGCAGCCCTCTTTTCTGTAGTGGGAAGTCCAGGGGTGGCTCTGGGAATGAGAGGTCCAGTGAAGGGGGTGTCCCCTGCCCACAGTTTAAATCTTGTCTGGAAGGAAGTTGTAGTGAGGTGGGAAGCTCTGGGTTCTGGCTAAATACTTCAATGTCTGGGTTTTAAAATAGCTTGGAGCTGATGATTGCAGACTTCCTTGAGGTCCTCAGAGGCCAACTCAGCCTGATGGATCGCCTCTCCCCGGAGGCCCAGAATGATGGAAGATGCAGAGGCAGCTCATCAACTCCAAGTAGCCTCTCCACACAGAGGCCAGAGAGCACATGGGGTCCGCACAGAGATAAGGCGACCCGAGGGAAGTTGTTGCATGAAGAACACGCAGACTTCTACTGTGCAAAGGAGTCCCAGCTAGGAAGCCGGGGCCCCACAATGGTCGGAAGCTGTCGGGGTCCCCCCAGCTCAGCCCAGGTTTGCATGGAAGTGGCAGCCCAAGGATGGTGAGGACTCCTTAGAGACAGGAGCTGGGAACGGGAGCGCGCCAGCACAGGTGGGAAGTTTGGGTAGAAGTGAGCGCTGATGGGGACAGATGTCTGCTTGGTCATTCAGGCCCCGGCTCAGTAAGCCGTCTTCCCGCAGCTCGTGCAAAATGCCACTTTTGTCACATCCCAGCCTGAGTGTGCATACAAGGTGTGATAAAAAAAATAGGGTGGGTGTTTCAATTTAGAAACTTTATTACAGTGAAAGATACAGTGTGCTTTGAGTTCTTTTATTATTTTAATTTTATATCTCAAAACACTCCGCCTTGGCTTGCACACACGTTTCCCATCGTCCTCGTCACTTTCTGACGCCACTGTGGACGTTCTCTTTAGTCACGAGTGTCTTTCCTGTGGCTGCTGCAGTGTCCTGAGCTGATTCACAGTGTTTGTCTTTATGGTGGTTTTGCGGGGTGCCAGCTTTGGTGGGTGCAGTGGAGGGAGGCACTGGGGGACGCTTCTGTGGATAGAAACCGCTGCAGACCAGCACTGATGGAAAGTTAAAAAGAAGAAACCGCCGTGAATATAGACTGCAGTGTAAATTCAGAAAGCAAGGTAAGCGTGTTTGAGGCAAGGGAGGGGATTTGTCGGGGGATGAATGGAAATGTATCAGTGTAACGATTTTAAAAATTTAAAAATTCACTCATATTTTTGAACACTGTGTATTTGGGTTAATGTCTGGTGAGGTTCTTTCTACCCCCTCTGCCACTTGTCACTGTGATGGGTTAAAGTGTCTTCCTTAAAAGACAGGTTTTAAAATCCTAACACCAACACCATTTGGAAATTAAGTCTTTCCAGAGGTGATAAAGTAAAAATGTGGAGCTTAGAGGGAGCCCTAATCCAGTGCGATCTGTGATCATTAAGGTGAGAGCTTGGATCAGGGACAGTGGGGCTCACAGAAAGGAGCAGCGCGGAGCACTGGGGTGATGCACCTGCAAAGCAGGAGTGCGGGGCTGCTGGGCACAGCGGGCGCCCAGCAGAGGCGGGAGGAGCGCGGAGGGTGGGGCTCTTCCACGCGGTACCTTCAGAGCTGTGGCCTTCTCTGAGAGGCCACACCTCCCCCAGTTTGTGTTCTCTGCCAGGGCAGCTCTAGCAAACTAAGTGGGTGCTCCAGGACCTCCCTCTTTTTTAATTTTTAATTTTTAATTTACTTTTCCAGGTTCTTTTACTGATTGTCAGCTTCATCCTATTTAAGATGCCTGCTCAGATTCATCCCAGAGCAGATATTCTTTCTTTAAATGAGCACAATTAGACCCAATGTAAATGCTAAAATCACCTAAAATAGCATTTAAGAATCAATTTTAATAATTTAGAAACCTCATTGAAATATACGCTTAAAATGAGTTCCTTTTTAATTGCATTTTAATCTCGTGTCTGCATAAAACTGAACAAAAGAACCACAGAAACCACACAGATTCAAACATGTCACAGTCCTGTCACAGGGTGGACCCCGAATGCTCCCCAGAGGGGGTTAGACCCAAGGCAGGTCCTGAGGTCACAGAGGGTGCCCCGGAAGGGGGCTCTGTGACCCAACCCCTCCCCGCTTGCTCTTCTGCTTCCCAGCCCTGAGCTACATGACTTTGTTCCACCTCAGGTCCAAGACAATGAGTCCGACCAACCATAGGCTGAAAGCCCCAGGTTGGTGCACCAATATCAACCTTACTTCTTTATAACCTGATTACCTCAAGTGTTTTGTTGTAGTATGAGAAAGCTGAATGATAACACAATACCAGTATGTAACAAATGGAGACCTCTATCATTCAAATTGCTTTTAAATATATGGTGCATGGTTTGTGTAAACTTTCATCTAGAGTCCTGGATATAGCTGTAATTCCTGTGAACCTCTCATTGACTTATGGGCCCGGGGTGTTACGCTAATATTTAGAATCACTTTAGGTTAGTACTCAGCTAAGTACCTCAGACTGTGCATGGGAATCAGTTCTTAGGACACACGCTGGGGCTCTAGTACAGGCTGGGCAGGGCTCTGTCTTAACAGGTCAGCAGAGTAGTGACCGCCAAGCTGTGACAGGAGGATGTCATGGGCCATTTCTACAGGTAAGGTTTTGTGACAGTTGTGGAGTGGTCTCCATGTAGCAACACAAACCTCGAAATACTTTCACACCTACAGGAGCATTTAGGGCTCTGCCCAGGTAACTAGAAGATTAAATGTTTGAGTAAATATTCAAGACAAAGTAGGTTAGACGGCTTGGAAGGGCTCATGGCTATGTGATTGCAACAGGAACTGGGACTTCTAATAAATAAATGTCACCAAGTGTGTCAAGATGTATTTGGAAGGTTTTCCTTCCCGTGGAAACACAGTTCATTTAATTTGACTACAGATCTTGTTCATCAAATCCCGTCTAAGTCAACACTGAATAAGCATGGTACCGTCCTCAGTGTGAGTCCCTGCGACCTTTCCCGGGGATGTCGGTCTGTCCCAGCCTCTCCTGGGAGGGAGTGAGAGCCGGGTGGCAGTCTGTTAATCGGGGAGCCCAGAGGGGCACCCACAGACATTTGCTGCACAAGTGGAACCTCACACACTGGGGACAGAGCAGCGGCCCAGGCCTAGCACCTTGCTTACAGTCACATCCCCAATAAGCCGGGAGCTGAGACTGGACCTTGTGCTTAACGCTTGGTCACAGAGGACATGTGGCGTCCAGGCTGCCTCTGTGGCTGCTGCTCAGGGCGGGAAAGCCGTGGATTCCACCGCTGAGCGGGAACCCTGGGCCTGCAGGGCGACCCTGTGGGACCAGATGGACACAGCCTCGGACTCCGAAGGAGAGGACGCGCCCTCGCGCTCCTCCCTGGCAGCCTATGTGGCCCACACAGGTTGGTTCTGGACGGCGGTCTCTTCCCACGTCATCTTCCCCAGGGGTCCGCGCTGTCACGGTGGCCGAGCTGGGTCCTCGAGTGGCTCTGCAACCGGGGATTTCGGTTTATTAACTGATCGCCCAGTCATTCCTTGTCTTGTGAGAAAGAACAAAGCGAGCTGGGTTCCTGGCTCTAAAATGTGATGGGCAGTGAGGAGGTGGCCCTGCCCTGGTCACCGCGCCAGGCCCTCACTGGCACCCACACTTTGCGCTGCTGTGCCTGTGCTCACATCAGCAGTGCGCTGTGTTCCTGTCAAACCTATCGGGCCAGGTATTCTTCTCGCTGTGACTAAATTACCAGTGATGTACAAACTGATGAAATAGAAGCGCAGACAGTTTTAAAAATAAAAATCAGACTGAATGTTTCAAACACAAATAAAGAGGTGCTTGGCTGTGCATGGTGGTAGCACCCCTATAATCCCAGCACTGGGGAGGCTGAGGCAGGAGCATTGCCCGGGATCTAGGCTGGCCTGGTTTTGAATTCTTTGAGACTCTGTCTCAAAACAAATAAAAGCACATTAAGAGGTGTTTAAACATCTTACTGTTGAAATAACTGTGGGACTGAAATATAAATAAAAAGTTTAGGAAGATTCTGAAATTAGATTTGTTTCACAAGCATCTTTAAGATCCTGTTCCATTTTAAATGAATAAATAGAATATTTTGATCATGTGAAATATCTGTTGATTTATGCCAGAAAGCAGAAAAAAATGGAACTCCAGTGAGCACAACTTCAATATTAAAAGAAAAACTCCTGCCCAAAGACCCAAAGATCACAATATTTATTCATGCTTTGTTCTCTCTCTTTCTCAACAAATGACTAGTGTCTTCTCAATTGTAATAGCAGAATATTTCATGATATTATGCATAATAGGCTATTTCATGAATAGGTGGGTGTTTTAAGCTAAAATCTCAGTGTATGCATACATCACTTAAAACTGGTGCCCTGGTTTAACCGCCTTCCTGACGGCTGATAACTTCAGTGCTCAGAGGGTGGAGTCTTTCCTTGTACACATAAATCGTGGTGAGCAATTTTTAGAGCTCTCCAAGATGCAAATCATCAGAGGCTTTTAGCTCCACCTGCAGTCAATCGTGGAGAAATTATAGAGAGAATAAGGAAATACAGGCCAAAAAGAAAAAATGAAACAAAACCCAGCAACTGATCAACCAAACATGCACATGACCAAGCCTTTTGAGAAACCTCTTGGGCAGCAGAATGAGGCTTTGAACTGTAAATTTGAGGCCGGGCGAGGCGGGGTGACGGAAGTGGCAGCTGTGGCTTGGGACATTACTGACTTGGGACAATGGCTTTGTGTCCCTCACTGTGGAAAGAGACAGAAGCTGTATGGTTAGGACGGAGCCAAAGCCCTTTGCGGATGAAGAGCTGAAGAAGAGAGGTGGCGATTGACCGGCCTGGACGCTCATTTCTCAGACCTCCTCCCAGGGAGGCTGACCCTGGAGGGCAGGAAGGCCAGATCCTGGACAGAGGGAACGGGGCCAGGGCTGGTGACCCCAGGCTACCCCCACGCAGAGGTCATCTCCCTTTCTCTCCTGGACTCACCCTGGCTGACATGGACTTGGGTTGGAAATTCACCCCTTCCAAATGCCAAATCAGATACTACACGGGGACTCTGCCCTCAGGCCCAAATAGGGAGTGACTCAGGTTCTTACCCTTAAAAGAAACGGTAAGGATCAGTGTAAAACGTAGCAGAACAGCAGGTTAACATGAGCACGGCAAGGACCAGTGCAGACTGGCTTTGAACTCACTTTGTAACCCTGGCTGGTCTCAAATTTACAAAGATCCTCCTGCCTCAACCTCCTGGATGCTGGGATGACAGGCGAGGGACACCAGGGTTTGAGACCTTGTCTCAAAAAAAAACAGATGGCCCCACGAAGCTCGTGGCCTGTGTTCATGCTCTCATGTCCTTTCCCACATTGGACAGGGCCGATCTGTGCAGTTGATTACGTACTGCACAAATCACCCCATGTGGCTGATAGGGTTAGGCGTGAAGGTCTCGTGGCTTCCTCTGTGCTCTTTCTTGGTGGATTTCCTCTGGGAAAAGCAGTCACTGTGTTGCTGGAACCCTCAAGCCAAGCAGGGAGGAGAACTTAGGTCTCTTGTAAACAAGTTCCAGGTGCATGGACCACGCAGCAGTGGGCCCCGGCCCCAGCCAAGCCTTCAGGTGAGTGCAAATCCAGCCAACATCTCCCCACAGGCTCAGGAGAGACTGGTGCAGACCACTGGGGTGAGCCGCCCCAGGGCTCCTGACCCACTCAGACTGCGTGAAACCGTACTTTTGTTGTCGTTTGGGAGGAGCTTGGTGTGCCTCAGGAGATACTCGTGCACTGCTGTTTCCTTGCTTGAATCCCTGGGTTCTTTTCCTTTTTCTCTGACATCGGGCTGTCAGGTGTGTATCAGTGCAAAAGAGCCCATTCCCAGGCCCGCATTTCCATGCACTGTGGGCACTCTGCCGCTTTCACGGTGCCTGTTTCAGAGAAGGTTTTTGGTGGTGAGAAATACTTTTCTCACTGCTTCATCTTTCTACCCAAATGCTGGTGCGGGGAGCTTACCTGCCCCTCGGGAGAAGGGAGGACAAGCCAGAGGGTTTCAGGTGCGGGTCTTTCTCGGTCACCTGGGAAACCATACACAAGGACGCAGCTCGTACTGGCTCTGCGAGGAAGGCTGAGGTTTTAGTAATCAGTGAAAGGCTTCTTTTGTCAGCAGCAGAGTGTTTGCTGATCCATCGTGGTGAGTGACTTCCTTTCCTGCCCAGCGGCTTTTCGGATGACCCTAAAGCGGTGCATTGGACATGTGCAGTTGAGACCAGACTTTCAGGAAAGACCCCAGGCAGCCTGCGGACGCTCTGATGAACGTGTTTTTCTCTCTAAATTTTCCACATGGCCATTTGTGTTCATTTCTGAACACAGAAATATTTGTTCAAATTGTTCACTTTGATGGCTGGGAATATAATGTTCACTAGGATTCACATTTCTGCCCTGCCGGCCTCAGCATCCGGGCACTTTTCATGGGAGGGGAATATAGGTTTTGTCTCCACCTGATCGCTACATCTGATGCTCTTGTGTCTGCTTCTGATGTTTTGTTGGGGGTGGGCGGGGCCGCGGTGGACTTGAGTTTTCTACACTAAAGTGTTCTTGTGCCTTCCAGTGAAACAGGAGCTGCCCTTTCCTCAGGGCGTCCTGTGGGCCAGGCCCTGCGTTAAGTGACCAATCTGCTTTGCAGTCTGCCTGAGCAGGACACACTCGAGGGGCGTGAGCACCATCATGGAGACGTGGAAACCAAACCCGGGACTGGTACAGTGATTTGCCCGAGGTCCTGTGGTTCAGCAGTGAAATGCAGATTCGTTCCTTAGGTTACAGGCACAGTGAGGTCACCCTTGCCATGGCAGTGAACCATCTCTGGCTGATGTCTTTAACCAGCGCTTCTGGAGCTGCTGTTGGACCAGCTCCTCAACACCAAGCATTGCTTTTCAAAGAAGAGTGTAAAATAGTAGCCATTATAACCCTGAGCATGGGGACACCAATGTGGGTCATTCAAGCAATTCTGCTCTTCTCCAGCAAAGTGTAGACTGAGGAGGGTATTTGTACCGTCTTAGTTACTGTTTTGTTGGTGGGGAAAAATACCTGATGCCTTCAAGTTAGAGGAGGAAAGGTTTATTTTAGCTTACAGTTGGTAGAGGTTTCAGCCCATAATCAGTGGCTCCCAGGCAAGATGGCGCAGCTGAAGGGCATCACAGAGGAGAAACATCCAGGCAGGAGGGAGCAAGCAGCCAGCTCCCGTACCCCTTTACAGTAAGTCCCTGGTTTAGGAACAAGTTCTGTTCTAGGAGAACGTCCATAAGTCAGATTCATTTGAAAGTCTGGCAAAGTGAGTCTTATAAATACTTCTGATGCAGATAAACGATGTAGGGCTTAAGGAAACCAAACACACCCAAGTACAGTAAGTCCGGGCTGTACTGTCCTACTCTACGGTAAGCACACTGCAGCACAACTGTGACAATGTCCAGCAGACACACAGCCTACTTCTGTGATGTGTTCACGTCTACAAATGTTCATAACGCAAGGTCTGCTCACACTTGTGAAACTTCTCCACTCAAATGTTCATAAGTTGGGGGTTGACCGCATCCCCTTAAGAATACAAGTCTTTCGATGGGTACCGCACACATCCAGGATGAGCCTTTCCATTCTCCGTACCCAGAAACACGTTAACCCAATCAGCAGACTTATTTAGGCACAGTGCCCCCTTAACCCATATTCATGCACCATAGATCCAGTCACTAGTGAAAAGCCCCACCCAGGAGGGCATGAGGCTTTGGGGGAATACCTAGATACAAGCTATAACACATACTCCTTCTTCTCTTGAGGAATGTGTGTGTATGTGTGTGCAAGTGTGTGCAGATATGATGGCTCAATGATAAGACCTTTACTCAAATACCCTTGCTAACTCTCTGTTATGGCATAGATCTAAACCCTCCCACACCCCCAGGTATAGGAAGATAACTGTATCAGGGGGTGCTCTGCTTGCCAGTGGATTAACCTCTAGCTGTGTTTATGTTTGAATGTGCTGCTGGAAGGTAGGGCTTGGCTGAAGGTGAGTAACTGGCAATGTTTCTGGGAAGGTGTAGACTTGTCCCCAGCTTCCCTCTTCTTTCCCTGCTTCTCGGCTACTTGGCAATTGGCTACTAACATTCGCTCTGCCTTGCCCCTCTGCCATACCATGTCTGATTCTGAGACATTTAACCTTGACCTGAAACTGAGAGTCAAAATAAACCTCTCCTCCTCTAAATTACCAGTGTTTAGTATTTTGTCCCAGGTATGGGAAAATGGCAGATGCAAAAATTGGTATCAGGAGTGGGGTCAATGCTGTGACTGTACCTGACCATGTGGTTCAGAAGCCTTTGGAACTGGACTTCAGGAAGAGTCTGAAAAGGCTGGATGCTACAGAAGCTCTAGAATGTTGTGAGCAGTGCTTGATGTGTGATACTGGTCAGAGCTCATAAGGTCATGGTCAGGAAGTTTCAGTTGGGAAGAAGGACTCCACCAGCAGTTGGACTAGAGACTGTTTGCCTATGTTCCATCTATGTCCTGATGCTTTGTGGGAGACCAAGATGAAGGATGGTGGACCAATTGATCTAGAGAAGAAAAAGACAGCCCAGTGGTCAGGATGTGCCATGGGCACTGCTGGTTACTTCTAGTAAAATTTATAATGAGAATCAGGAGCAAAAAGCAAATTCTAATGATGGGAAACTTGGCCAGACAGGAAGCACCTATAAAATGTGAATGGAGCAGAATGTGCTTCCTAAAAAATTAGCATTAAAAGGAAGCCAGCCACTTAGCACAGGACAGTCAGAAAGATTGCCTGAAGTCCTCTCAGAAACTGACCAGGTGCCACTTACAGTAGACTCAGGGGTGGAAAAAGTTAAACTCCTCTGTAAGACTTTGCTTTGAGAAGAATGCTCCAGGCCACTCTCCTCCTTCAGGTTACACAGGGAAGTGTTCCCCCATGTACATACACCCAGGCACTCAGAGGCTTCTGCAGTCTTAGTCCAAGAGACCAAGCCACTGCTCGAGCTGGTGGCAGGCCTTGGCATCACTCTCATATTGCTGGTTTTATGCACATGCAAGAGTTGTAGGATCAGGGAGGCTTTCACCCAGGTTTCAGAAGAAAGTCTGGAAGGCCAGACAGTGAGTATGCTCTTCAGAGGACCGTGCACAAAGCTGTGAGAGCAAAGCCAAAGGAACAGTGGACACCCTAGGACATTGGAGATGCCAGGAATGTAGACTACTTGCTGAGGAAAGTCACAGGCACTTAGTGTGGCCAGCCCGAGAGAATGTCCATGTGACCTGCAACCAGCAGTGCTCTTAGGGTTGGGTCTGCCTAAGCCCTTTGGAGCTCATATCTTTCCATAGCCTGCACTAAGAGTTGAACATAAACCTACAGAATTTAATATTTGCCTTGCTGGGCTTTTGTCTTGCATTGGTCCAATTATTTTCTATCCCTTAGATCTCCCTTTTGGAATGGGAATATTTACTGTGTATCATTGTATGTTGGAAGAGTTTTGATTTTTACAGGGATTCCATTGTGAGACTTAGAGCTGGCCTTGAGTATTAGAGGGACTTTGGACTTGGAATTTTCAGTAATGCCAAACTTGTTAAGATTTTAGGAACTCTTAGAGAGGGAGTAAATGTGTTTTTCATGAGATGGACATGAGCCCCATGGAGACCAGCAGTGAAATGTCATGACTGAAATCTAAAATGTCCCCCCAAAGTCTCAGGCGTGTTAGGAGGTAATTGGATCGTGAGGGTGCTGTATCATTAGTGGATTCATTCCCTGGTGAGCTCAGGTCTGAATGTTTGGGTAGGAGCTGGGCCTGAGTGGTGAGTTGGGGCACAGGGGTGTGTGACTTGGAAGGGCTCATTCTTGTCCCTTTCTCTGTCTGCTTCCTGGCTGCCAACGGTTGGGCACATTTTCTCTGCCAGACCCCTCCACCGTGCCTGGGAACCAGCCGACCAGATATCTGTTGGAACTGTGAGCCGAGAGCCTCTCCTGGCCTTCAAGTTGTGGATGTTGGGTATATTGTCCTAGCAAATGCATCCTGGCTACACTGGTCACCTCTCTGAGTGCTGGTGATGGCTGCTTTGACTCCTCTGCCTCACCTGGGGCCTTCTCTCCTGGGGGCACCGCCCAACATTTATAGCTGACCGACCTGCTCTGCTCCCACCCTTCCTAGTGGCGGGGAGGTGTGGTCCTTCAGCGAGGGGCTGTGGAATCAGGCTGCCTCAGTTGGCCGCCTGGCTTTCCTCCTGCTCACTGCGTATCCGTGGGCATGATGTCAGCCTCTCTGAACTCCCCCTCCCCATATGTGAAACGGAGACCCCACTTCTGGCAGCGAAGCCTGAGTTGGTGATGGATTTGTGCAGTCAGTCCACAGCATCATCTGGGAAAGTGAGGCCTTTTCTTTCTTCGCTCCATGTCTCGGAGACAGAGGGGACGTCTTGCCTGGAGACTGGCAGCTCCATCTTTCCTGGTTCTCACAGATGATGGACAGGCAGGGCCTTCAGCTGCAAAGCACAGGAGTTCCTCTGGGCTCCGCCACCCCTTCCTCTCTAATTAGAGGACGAGGTATGTGCCATGCTGGCCTGGAGGTTCCAGGCGCCTCTTGCTCCCCTGCAGCTGCGTGTGACGTTGGTGTCACCCCACGGGGACACCCACACTGTGCTGGCTCTGTTGTCATCCTCCACACAGTTTCCCCTGGGGTTAGGACAAAATTCCAAGTTGTGAAAGGACACTGGAAATAAAAACAGGCCCAATTCTCATTCCCTGGCTGGAAAATAGTCACAGGGGCTGGAAGACATCTTCAAGATGTTGAAAATCATGAGCTGTGAGTGCTAACAAGGGCTGTAGTGCAAGTTCCACTTTACAGAGAGGGAAACTGAGGCCTAGAGGGCGGGGCAGTCTCGTGCTAGCAGAGACAGAGCAATGCCCTTGGTTACTGGCTCTGTGGTTGCAAGGGTGCCACCATGTCCCTGGCTGGCATCTTCTTCCCCCCTCCATGCTGTGGGTCAGTGTCACCCCATCGGCATGCTGTTGCTATGGAGACGAGGAGGCGAGGCCTGTCTCGCCCACACCTGGCACTGAGTGGCTTCAGCTCCGTCACCTCATGGACCCTTGGCCTCCCTGCACTCCCTCCTCCTCATCCCCTGTCCTGGCTCCATCACACTGTCAGCTCCCAGGGAAGCCCCAGCTTAAGCCCCGCCTTCCTCTCACAAGCCCCGCCCTCTAGGGTATGGGGTGGGGTTTGCTTGTGGTTCTTTGAAGTTTTTGTAGAACCCAGAGTCATACCTGCGGTTCACGCATCGGGGATGACTTTGACTCCTGCCGCTTCTTTCAATAAATGTGCCAGTAACGTGCGTCTAAACCTGAAGTTTCCCTCTACAAACCCGAACAGTATGCCTTTGTAATAAACGCCTCCCTCCCATTTAACAGGGATCATCCTAGCTGGGAGGAGGGGTGCGTGCTTATAATCCCAGCACCAGGAGGCTGAGGATGACGATTTCAAGGGCAGTTTAGACTCAGCAAGATGCTAATGGATGAGAAGAGGGACCAGGAGGAGAGGGAGGGGGAGGGGGAGGAGGAAGAAGAAAACAAAGAAAAAGCCATTGGCTGTTCTTTCATGGCTTTAAGTCTGTGCCGTCTTCCGTGTTTGTGGGCAACTGTACAGTCTCCCTGCTGTGCCCCTGGGGTGTGGCTGTGGCTGTGGCTGGTGGCTTCGCTTTAGAGGAAACCAGCGGTGGCTTGGACACTTGACGACTGGCATTCTCTGTTACAGCCTCTCCTCCCACTTCACAGCTTCGTCTCAGATGGAAGAGTGTCCAGCCTTGGTTTTTAAATGGCTTTTTTTTTTAACTTGAGGGTTGGAGGTAGTGGGTGGAAAACCAGGCAGGGCGGAGGAGGTGTCTACTTTCTAGTCTGGTCTCATTTCAAGGACTCCTTCTGCTCTGCCCTGAATATTCTGGTTTCCCCATTTTTCTTTTGTTAGTGGTTCTGCCCTGTCTGTTTATCTTGGGAATCCTGGCCGTTTTCAGTTTTTTTCCAAAGGGAATGGTCTGTGCTGCCTCCCGTCCCAGCTTGGCGGTGTGCTGCTGCCCTGGGGCTCGGAGCCTTCTCCCCAAGCGGGCCCAGGCTCCCTTGTGTCCACAGGGCAGGGCGGGGTAACCAGGCGGCGGGATGCAATCCCATGCCAGGATGCTTTCCTGGCGGTGGAGCTGCGTGCACAGGGTTAGAACAGAGCATTATGATGTGGGTGACCGGGGCCTTTAGGGTTCCTGCTGCTTGAGGTGGAGCTAGAAGGGAAAACGCCTCACACTGGCTTAAGTGAGGTTCGGGGGAGCTTCTGTAAAGGCCACCTGCATGGAGAACCAAGATGCTTGGGGGCTGGGATTAGGGCGTCACTCTGGGGCTCGGGCAGTATGGGTCCCTGCCTCCCCTTTCTCAGGGGCTCAGGCTTCCCATCGAGGGTGAGGGCTGCCTCAGTGGTGAAGACCCCGTCACCATCCGCACTAACCTGAACTCTTGGAGGATTCATTTTCCAGGTGGACATTGCCCGACTCTAGGGTTAATCCCGTCAAGTACTAAACACAGTACTGGGCTAAGTGGCACTTTGAACAGTGACACCTGTCTCCTGTGACTGACTTCTCTGCTGTCAGTGCCACCAAACGTGGTCATCACCGGGTGGCATTAACACTGCCAGTGATGAGGTCTTAGCTGGAAGCTGTTGAGCTTCACTGTGCGCATTTAATCTCTGTGGCTTTTTTTGGACTTAAAACTCCCATTAAAATCACCTTGGGACAGCTACCTTCAGAATTTCTTCCTTCAGATTCTTGAAGGATGATGCTGGACTCAGCCCAAGCTACAGATGTTTTTCCCTCTCGGGTTAGCTGCCTGCCTGGGGATCGGCCAGCTGTGGCCAGAGCTGGGGTCCAGCAAGTCCACGGGAGCCTCAGAGGGGCCGAGAGCTCTTCCCAGGGTGGGGGCGGGCAGAAGAGCCTTCCTGAGCTCCACCCCACCCTGCCCCGAGCCCAGCACTGCAGGTGGCCCGCCTGCCTTCCTCCTGCGGCTGCTCCTGGCTCGGGGCTCAGGCTCGGGCTCAGGGCCCTTCCCTGGCAGGCTGCACCCGGCCCACTTCTGGAATCCATCTGCCCGGCGGTGCTGGCGGTACATCCAGTGCCCGGCGGCTGCCAGCGGGTGCTTCTGGGAGTCCAAGTGCCCACTGCACTGTGCCCGCCTCTTGCTGCATCTCCCTGCCTGGCTCTTAGAACGGGCTCTGATCTAACCAGCCCCAGGGACTGAGCCCGTCTGCCCGGCAGGCCCCGCAATCTCGGGCCCACCCACCACGGGTGTCCATGCCCGGGGCACCGCATACAGCTGTGCAGCTCAGATGTGCTGGGTCCAGCTCTTCCACACGACCCCCACCTGTCACATCAGGCCTCTTTGCGTACATAGTTTTGAACTTTTATGATGGAAAATCTTACATGTGAAAAAATATTCAAGGTCATCTGGTAAATCATTATGGGCTCACTCCTGAGTTTCAGCAACGATCAAGTCGTGGCCAAGCTTATCTCCCTGGTGTCACTGGGGCACAAACTCTGGAGTCAGAGCGCTGTCGCTCTAAGTGCTCCAGTGTGCACCTCCAGAGTGAGAGCTGCTTGTCTTTAGCATAATCATGAAACCATTGCACACCTGAGCATATTATCAATGATTAGTGACTATCGATTAATATCGGATAATCTGGCCAACGTTTGTATTTCCAGGTGTCTCATAAATGGTTTAAAGTTGTCTTCAGCAGTCTGAATCGGTATACAAATGAGGTGCATAGATTGAGATTTGGTGATGATCTCGCCGATTTCTGTCTGTGTTTCTATTTTTCCCCCTTGTAATTTATTTCTGAATGAAACTGGATTGTCTGTCCTGTGGCATTTTCTGGTTGGGACTTGCCCATGGACCTTCGCCATGTGACCTGGCATTTGGGTAGAAAGTCTTGGTTTTTTTAAGATTTCATGTCTCTCGGTAAGACCACTTCAAAGGTGGTGCCAGCTCTTCCACTGGGCAGGGCTGGTCAGGTTGTCTCTTTTGGCTCATGTAATAGCCACTCATGCTTGATGCAAAATATATTAATGGACGAGGGCTTACAAAAACGGTTAGCTTTGCATTCTGTAATGGCTTCTTCATTTCTTAGCACACTTTTGGAAAAAGCAACTTTACCTCATCTCCCATTTGGGTCTCCAAAGGCACAGAAAAGGCAGAAGAAATGCCCCGTCACTTCCTTTACCCTCCTGCTTTATGACAGCCTCCAGCCGTGAGCTATCAGGTTTTTTGAGAAGTGTTATTAAATTAAAATTAAATAAATATATTTAATATCTTTAAAGATGAATATATAGAGTATATTTGGTACGTTTTAATGCATTCTGGTCTTTCTCTGTGCGCAGACTTTGCCGTCTTCAGCCAGGAAGGCTCTTCAGATTGACCTGAGCCTTTGTCCACCTCCTCCCACCTTCCGTATCGCAGGAGCCTGGACTGAGCCCTTGTCCCAAACCCTTGCACATTTAGCACAGTGTGCACACAGCGAATGTGTAACAAATGGCACCTGCAAGCGTTATGACTGTTTCTAGGAATCTTAGCCCCTTCCTGGCCCAGCGAGGTTCCCTATGTCCCAACATGCCCTGGCCAGCTCTGACATTGGGGTGAGCAGCCCCATTTCTTTTTCTGTCTTGTACCTACATCTTACCACCTCTCTCCTCTCCAGTCCAGCTCCCAGAATGAGGAGGAGGAGGAGGAAAAGGAGGAGGAGGAAGGGGAGGAAGACAAGGAGGAAGAGGAGGGGGGAGGGACACACCTCATTTGTGAGGCTGAGACCAGGGAGTGGCCCCTCTCCTTCTGGACTGCCGGCCCTCTCTCTTAAGGACGAGCTTTGCAGCTACCTCACCCTCCTTGGGGTCAGCAGCCTGGGCAGGATGAGGGTCCGGAGGGGCTGCGGGTTCTTCAGGTGAGCCGAGCCTGGGCACGTGTCATTTTGGCTTCCCTTCCCAGCTCTGTTCCCCGCACGGCCTTAGGGCCACTCACCTGATGTGTCAGTCCTTGTGTGGCTCCTTTTCCTGCTTCTTGAATCGCATCCATCTGCTACAGCTTGGATGTGCCTGCCGCCCAGATGCTCGCGTTCCAGAAGCAGCTCATGAATCTGGGCTGTGGGAGGCGGCTAGGTCAGGAGGGCGCCACCCCAAGAGGAGCCCATGCTTGTCCTGCTGGCTGGACTGGTTCTGGGGAACAGACTGTCCGGGCGCCTGACAACTCCTGAGTCTCTTCTTCTGCATGCAGTCATGTCCTGTTCTGGTCCTCTGCCGTGCAGTGATGACGCCAGGCGGCCCTTGCCGGGACGCTGGAACCGTGCAGCCTGGACCCTCCAGCCACGGAACCGGGAGCCCAATGGACAGCTTTTCTTTGTGCATCACTCAGTGCCAGATACTCTGTTAGAGTGGCCCAGCGTGGCCTCACACCCCAGCCAAGGAAAAAGCAGTGGGACAAGCTGGTGCCTCAGAGATGCCACCCGTCACCTTCGCCTCCCCGCCAGCCACGTCCACCAGGTTCCATCCCTGCTCCTGCCATGCCTGCCCCAGGGGACCAGAGGCTCTTGCTAAAGGACAAGAGGTCGCCTCGAGGGGTGGTCGCAGGGTATCGAGTGGAACAAGCCAGCCATCCAGTGCGTTTTTAAAAAGGCGTGGTGCAGGCAGAAGGGTCCTTCCGTGCCTAAACCCTTTAAGCGCCTGGCCAGAGGTCACCTGCCGTGTCCTGTGCTTCCCAGCAGCTCTGCAGGCTGCAGGTGTGGGTCTCCACCTTGCGCATGCGCACAGGGAGGCTGGGCTTGGCAGGGCCGCCTCTCCGCCTTCGCTGGGTTGCAACGGCCTTTCCCTCTCCCCGGTCCATGTCACGGCCACTCTGTAGAAGTGCAGCCAGCTTTAGTTTAAACCCCATTTTTTTTTTCTTGCAATACTGGGAAGTGGATCCAGGGCCCTCACTGTGAGCTACATTCCCATTCTTTAAAAAAAAAATTTTTTTTTCAATACTGAGACAGGGTCTTGCTAAGTTCCCTAGGCTGGGCTTAATGTTATGATCCTTCTGCCTCAGCCTCCTAGAGTGCTGGGGTGACAGGCGTGTGCCATTATGCCCCCACCTTGGGCCAGGGGCTGTGAAGACAGACTGCTCACTGCCTGTTGCCTGGTGGGTGGCAGCCGCGATGCCACCTGAGCAGCCACTTTCCCAAACTATGCCTGGCATCATCCATCGCTTCCAGGGAGCAGGCCCTCAGCGAGAAGGAGAGTGCACTGGTCTGTGGCAGGTGTGCATACGTGGGCTTGAACATGCTTGTGCGTGTGTGTGCGCATGTGTGTGAGTGTGTTCACCGTGGCAGGTAAGGAAGTGAGATCAGGGCTTTCTGTGATTCTGTTTCCATGGGAACTGGACCCCTCGGGAGACGCTGAAGCTGGGGAAATTTGTCCCAGGTTTGGGCTGGCCTGGCCTTTCTATTCCTCTAGTGGCCAGGATGGAATATTTGTCCCCAAATTCATGTGCTGGAATCCTAGCTGCCAAAAGCAGTGGTGTCAGGGGAGGGCTTTGGGAGGTCGTCATGCCCCGAAGCAGAGCCGTGTGAATGGGGCCGGTGCCCTTATCAGAGGGACCCTAGCGGCTCTCTCCTGTCCTTCTGCTGTGGGAATGAGGGTACCAGGCACCCAGAGCCCGACTGGGCTGCCACACCAGTCCCGTGCTTCTCTCGCCACGGGTCTGTGGCACCCCATGCTGGCAGCCCCTCGTGGTGGAGAGACACCAGTCACTATTGCAGGGACAAGGCCATCTCGGAGGGGACCTCCAGGTGATGGCTCCCTGCTGGCATGAGTTGCTTGTAGCTGAAGGGATATAGAAAACACAGTAGTTTGTAGGTTAAGAAATGGAGGTGTTTTTCTACCCCTTGAGGCTAGGATGGCTTTGCAGTATGGTCTGAGCAGTGGGACAGCAGTGGCCGAGATATGCAGACTGAAAGGTCTTGGGACCTGCTCTTTCCTGCAGGGACCGCCCAGAGCAGGCGAGGAGCCCAGGCTGGCCCTCCGCAGGAGGACGAGGCCTGTAACCGTGTCTGCACTGTCCTGGTCCCGCTGCAGGGGTCCGGATGAACCACCCGCAGAGCCACAGAACCATGGGAAGTAAGAAGCGTGCGTGTTCAGCCACTGAGCGTGAGGAGTCATTTGTCACACGGCAAGCGGTCATCGATGACGAGGCAGAGGCGAGGGTGACATTTGGTCTGACTCTGAACAGAATGCCATGGATTTGGGAATCTGATTTCATTTCATCTCCCTGGTTTCCTAGATTTCTAGTGGAAAGCTAGAAAAATTCATGGTTTCCCTCCACCCCCCTTTTCAGAGTCTTTTACAAAGCACCCTTTCAACCAGGCTTTTCAGCTTGGAAAATGGAATACAAAGAACCTTCACTGTTTGTATTTAGCAAAGAAAAGAAACTCGTTCAGAGCAGCTGTGTTTCCAAACAGAAAACAACCCGCTGCCGGGTGGTTATCTGTGTTCAGAAGAGAGCAGGGTGCTGGGCTCCGCTGAGCTTTCGGAGGAGTTTGCCAGTACCAAGTGCTGCAGGGGATTCGGTGGAAATGGGCTGAAAGAACCCAGAAAAAGCAAAACATAAGAAAACGTTGGCTCAGCGCCTTCTGGCTGCTTACTGGAAAAATATTTGCACAGTACGTAGTTCTTAGCACCAACGAGGGGCTTGATAAATGTTTGCTGAATGAATAACCGAATACAGGCCTGGGAGGAATACAGTATTTGCTACTGTGCTTGGAGGAAATGTCCTTCCCGGCGGCCCAGGCTGCGAGGCTTGGATGAATCAAACTGGCTTGAGAACAGAGGGGCAGCAAGAGCGAAGGTTTCCGTTTCTGGGTGCCAGGGCCTTGACTGTAGGCATCGTCTTTCCCCTTCTGTGCTTCTGTCTTCTCTGTGGAAAGTGGCCATTCTGGAAGCCCAGGTTTGGAGTTCAGCACGGGGCAACAGAAAGGGCCTGGAGAAGAGGCACAGGGATTACATCCTCCCTGCCTCTCACCAGCTGCCTGTGAGACATAGGGTCTTTGCACCTCAGTCTCCAAATCTGCACAGTGGGCCAACACTGCTCCCTTAGCGTTGGGAGAACTAGGGATTACGAACAGAATCTCGTAGTTGAGATGCAAGCGCTGAAACACTGGAAACAGTTGCTTTAGAAAGGACAGCGTGTGGGCGGGGTCCAAATAGGGAGAATGGGGGTGCCCAGTGTCCCCCCAACAGTCTCGCGTTCCATCTCTGCCTCAGACTTCAATATTAATGGGGTACTGGGGAAGCCCTGCCTCTCTGCTGCTTCTCTTAGTGTCCCGGCTCTCTGCTTAGGGTTCCAGCGGCTCCTCTCCCAGGTGCCCGAGGGGACGGAGCGTTTCCCCAGCTGCTGCCTCAGATGGAAGCGGCCCCTTCCGTATGCTTCTCATTCTGAGCTACCGAGCACCGGTGTTGCCCTGCCGTGTGTGTGTGTGTGTGTGTGTGTGTGTGTGTGTGTGTGTGTGTGCGCGCGCGCGCGCGTGCATTGTCCACACTGCAGATGCCTGCGTGGGGCTCTGCATCACGCCGTGGCTTCTTCCCCGTGGCTGTGCCTCCTGACTGTCCTCCCAGCCCTTGGTTCCCACTGGCTGCCCAGCCGTCTCCCCCTTTTCCTGACACCGGATCTCCCTGAGGTGGCTGGAGCTGAGGAGCTCTTGGGTGCCCTGCCCCCCTCCAGCTCCTGCTGTGCTGATTTGCGCTCCTCCTCCCTGCTGTCCCGCCATTCACAGGAAAGGCTGCCTCTCCGCAGGAGGGAAGGACTGTTCCAGTCACGGACGCTCCTTTACCACCTTGAAGCTGCCTTTGTCCCCTGTGGCTGTCCAGGGCCCCAGAGGGTTGGGGGGCAGTGTGGCCACCGTGGTGAGGCAGTCAGGTGTGGGTGATCGGCTCTGGGTGACCCGGATGTGGATTTCTCAGCCTCGGGTCCTTTATCTGTGAGTCGAGCTGTTCTGCCCACCATGCAATCATGGAAGGGTCAAGGACAGAGCAGGGTACACAGGCCCAAGGTGGCATTTGCTCATCCCTAGTTTTGTTTTCTTACCCTCTGCTGGGGTGCTAGGGCCCCCCCGTTCAGCCAGGGTTTTGATAACTGGGCGGCTTGTACCCCGAGGGGGTGTGGGAAGAATGTGGGGTGGTGCAGGGCGCACGCTTGGTGGCGAGAAGCCAGAGTGGCTGATGGGCAGGTGAGGGCCGATCCGCCAGCAGAGGTCAGGACAGACGGCTTGGACAGGCTGTGGGATCTCAGTGAACTGAGGTCATTTCCTCAGAATCCTTGAGATTTCTAGAATGACTTATGCAAATCCAAGTCTGTAGAAGTTACATGAAATGGGTTGAGCTGGACTGTGGCTCAGGTGGACAGTGGTGGTCACTGCTGAAATCGTAGCTGCCCAGGAGTGGCGCCTAAATATGCCCTGCTCTCCCTGTCTGCCGCTGCCTCCTCGGGTTGCCAGAGGCAAGGGGACTGGGGGGTTGAAGTCAGGGAATGGCACCTCTTGGCACAGAAAGACTGAGAAAGATGGAGGACGGGCCTGGGGGAGGGGTCATTTCCTTTGTCACTTTGTGCAAAGCTCTGAGCCTCGGTTTCTTACAAAGTGGGCATCACACTCTGCTGCTGGTCTGCTGCCCAGGGCTGCCAGGAAGACACAGGGGCAGCGCTGCGGTCATTTGCTTGTGATGGCGACCTTGCTTCTCCTCCTGTGCTGTCTCCCCTAATTCCCGAGCAGGGCCCAGGGTGGGGGAGCCCAGGGGGCGAGACCAGGTGCGCTGAGGGCCAGAAGAGTGGGTGTCCGCGGTGGCCCGGCCACACTTTCTAACCGTGGGCTCCCCGGCAGCCTCCCCAAACTTAGCTGCTGTCTCGCTTTGGGTTTCCCTGAAAGCAAACCCTGAGACAGGCATTTGAGTGATGTGGTTAATCGGGGGCCAGTCCTGGGGTGCATGAAGAGGGGTGAGGCAGTCAGGGAGGAGGGAGAGATGAGGGCGGGGCATTGATGGTGGACAGCCGGGTCTCGGTTCTGCGGAGGCCTCTGAGGGACTGCGGGACGCATCTCTGGACTGTTCCGTGCAGTCAGAGGGTGCCACTGGACAGGGACACTCAGGAAGTCATGCAGATCCCCTCCAAGGTGGGCTGGGGAGATAGCAGTCACCAATGCATCTGCTCTGGCTTCCCAGGTTGTGTGATGAGGACCACACCATGGCACAGGGCGGCCACGAAGCCTGCACGCTGGTGGACAGAAGACCTGCACGCACACCTGATGCTGGCCATAGGAGCCGGTCAGCAGGAGCACGCAGAAGGAAGTGTTACTCATCCATTAGGGACAGGAGCAAACGGGACTTGGAGTACAGAGACATTGCTGGATCAAAGGGACGGTTCCTAGGGGCCACGTAAGCCTGAATCAGAGCCTGCCCTTCCCGGGGGTCTCCTTCCATGCAGGGACATGCACTCAGGGAGCTTTGTCCTCCTGAAGGCTGCGAAGCCCTGTAAACAGCAGTGTTTGAGTGCCAGACTGAGCTCAGATGCCGCTGGAGCTGAGTCTCAGGCAGGTCCTCCCGAAGCTCTGATCCTCCTCGGCTCCAATGTGTATTTTCTCAGTCTCCCAGGGCCTCCCGGTGGGTGCCGCGGCAGGCCTTCATTAGAGATGCCTACGTGTCTGCCTATTTCAGGGGCGGCAGAACGGCTCCAGACAAAATAAAATACGCCGTAAAACTCCAGACGCCTGGTGCGTCAGGTTGTGTTTCCTTAAAAACAAACAAACACAAATATTTTACAATGCCCTCTTTGCTATCCTGCTGATATGCACATACACTAATAAAATGCATAATTCAAAACCTAGTGATGGTAAATACATGGCAAAATTTCACCAACTTAAGCAGTGTGAAGTGGATTTTTTTGGTTTTGTTTTACTGCATGTGTGCGTGTGTGTGTGCGTGTGCATGTGTGTGTGCTTGTGTGTGTACATGTGTTTTGGGGACTGAACCCAGTACTCCATGCGTGCCAGGCACACCCTCTGCCATGGAGCTGCACCAAGATGACTTACACCAGGTGGAAGCATGCAGTTCTGTGTTATTTAGCAAATTCACCCTGTTCCCAGCCACTGCTGCTACCTATCTTAATTTTGTGACCAAAAAACACCCCTGCCACTTCCCAGCTGGCCTCTGAGAAGTGAGGTGCAGCCCCAGACTTAGGCTCAAAGGACGCCCGCCCAGTGTGGTAGATCAGTGATTTCAGTTGCTTGATGGTAAAGATGAAAAGAAAAGTCCAGGGACACTTAGAGATACCCAAGGTATTCAAGATGGCGGTCACAGAAGCACACAGGGCACTTGCCCCACTCATTTCCTTTATCCCCAGGAGCTCAGCTGTTCTCAAACCGGTTTTCTGGGCTCAGCTCATGGATGAGGCCTGCGGGTGTGGACCTGGTGGCCTTGGTCAAAGATAGGTAGCAAAGGCAGGACCAAAGGCCAGGCGTTTCGAGCAAGCCTCCGAGGTTGCAGTGGTGAGATGCCGGAAGAGAGCAGGGAAGGCGGCTCGGTATTTCCAAAATCGGGGGCTGGAGGAGGAACGGGGAGCGGAAGTGCAGCCTGTGTCCCCTTAGCAGCTGGCGCCCCAGTCATACAGGCGGAGAGCAGACTGCCCGGGTGCTGTGTGTGATAGATGGCACCAGAGAGTGTTCTAGGAGAGGGTGAAACAGAGCGAGGTGCTTTGAAGGAGAGCTTTGGGCTTTAGGTTTCTGATCTGTCATTCACGAGAGGTCTGGGGAAAATCTCGTGCACGTGAATTTCCTCATCTTTAAAATGGGCCACCCCAGCCCCACCTACCCACAGGAATGCGTGTGTGACTACAGCGTCGGGACCTCCTCCTCCTCTCACCAAAGCCTGGCACACTGCTGCTAACCCCACCTGTCACTCTGGGCCCTCCGGATAAGCACAGCCAACAGGGAAGACGGGTGCCCGAGCTAGAGACTGATTTTAAGGAGTTTATTTATGTGGGGAAAGGCAAAGCCACAATCTGTGGGGCAGCCTAGCATGCGGGTGTTGGGGTACAGGAGACGGCACCCCAGAGTGCAGTGATTTGACACACTAGGCTGAAGTAACTGCTGCACTACTCAGGTCTCTGTGGCCTTTCCTCCTGTCTCTCCGTCCTCTTCTGTCTGCTTTTTCTCCTGAAGCATAGCAAGGCCCTGGGTGAAGTTTTCTTATCTAACTAAAGACTGGATTTCCCAGAGAGAACATGATTGCCTTCAAAGCTCCTTATGACAGTGCATTCACCAAGGGACAAGAAACCCATTTCACAGGAGAGAATGAAATCCACGCTATGAGGCAGGAGATTAGGGCACGGGCAGCTGACTGCACAATGCGGCGTGGCCTGTCAGGCACAGACGGCTGTCAGGTCACGGCTGCTCTGAAGCTCTGTGTGGTGGGAGCTGGCCCTGACATGGCCTCTGGCTTGGTCACCATCAATTTCTTGTTCTTGCCGCAGTCTCTTCTGTGTGCAGTGTGAATATTCTCTTTTCTGTGGAATCCTTTTTCTTTTTGAGCATTTCTTTTTCTTCTTTTATATTTCTTTATTCTATCTTTAGATATCTATCTTTAGATAAACTTTGACATTCATCAGCTGTCCTGTCCAATCCTTTGAACAGGACAGGAAGGACTGCTGACCACCACATCACCCAACAGCACCTGGAGCCCAGCGGGTCCTTGTCCCAGAGCTCCGTTCTCTGGGCTCTCTAAAAGTGTCCCTGGTCCCCACTTCTCTGTCCGCTGTGGAGGAGACGTTCTTTGACCTGAACCACCTGGCCCTCCTTTGGGTTTCACACTTTGTGGCTCGGGTTCCCGGGTGCATGTGAGTGAGCTCAGCACACCCTTCGCTCCTGGCACTCTGCCTGTCCTCAGTGTGTTCCTGTGAATTTGCTTATCAAACCTTCAGGGGCAAAGTGTGGTCTTCCCTGGACTGGACACTCAGGCGGGACTTCTGAGTTTGAGTCTTGAGACAGATGTCCTCTAAGGGAACACTTACCTTTGCTTTTAAGCTCTTTGATGGATTGGATGAGGTTATTGCTCCTTCACTTAAAGTCGACTGGCCACAGACATTAATCACATCTACTAAACACCTTCATGGAGATGCTGACTAGTGTTTGGTCAGATATCTGGGCACCATCGTTAGGCCAACCCTTACCTCTGGATACATGGAAAGGCAGACATGGGAGGAGTCCATCCATAGCCAGAAGCCGAGGACTTGGGGACTCCTTCCCTTGCTACAAAGCCAAGGACTCACCTGGCTCGCTGGGCCTCATCTCCTCCCTTGGTGACCTGGCTACGCGTCCCGTGCTCACCCAAGAGTGCGCTCAGCATCTCCCAGCTGGGTGGGTTCCAGTGTCGTCTATAGTGCCATGGGCCCAGGTACATGCATTCTTTGTTTCTGTGTTTTGTTGCTATAACCAAATACCAAATTATTCGGCTCATAGTTTGGGAGACTGAAGAGCAGGGTACCAGCTTCTGCTCGGCCCCATGAAGACCCCTTGACGGGTCGCAGCACAGCAGGGAAGCAGGCAGGGAAACAGCCAACATGCGGAAGAGACAAGGAGCAGGAGGGGCTTGCCTGCCCACCCTAGTGAGAGCTGACCACGGCCCCAGGAGGCCCACGTCAGCCCCTTCTGTGGGAGGTGTCCTCAGTGCCCTGACCACTTTCTGTTGGTCTTGTCTCTCACAGGTTCTAGCAGCTCTGTACATCCCTGTCCTGTGCAGACAGACTGCAGAGAGGCGACCTTCCTTGCTCCCAGCTCACTGCGTTTCTCTGATGGTCACTGCCGGTCTCTGCCCCTCTAGAGGGAAAGCCCTGGGCTGTGCCCGCCTTTCCCCAGGGAGTAGATCCCCCTGGACCTGCAGCTGAGCTTGCGGAAGGGATAACATCTCATCCTCCCTGCCCTCAGAGGGTAGTGGACTTCACCCTGTCCCACCCTGACCCCTGCCCTGGACACTGCCCACCTGGGAACATGGGCAGCCGCTAAGCAGAGGTTCTGCAGTGTTGAGGACACGAGCTCCTGTGGTTTGTACCCAAACAGGCTGTCTCTGTTTGACCTCTTGTCACTTTTCTAGAACTAAATGTAGCCCCACACTGGCCGGCTTTCAGAGAATCCCCTGGTTCCACTTAGCGTTTCCTGCTGGCCTGGCGGTGCTAGGCGTAGCTAGGTTAACTTGGGCCTCACACCTGCCCTGTGCGAGGACCCTGACGTGCGCCTTACTGGGCATTTGACCTGGGCCACGCTTCCTACTCTGTCCCCCTTAGGAACCCGGGACACGGGGGTGCTGTCGCCTCATGGCAGGGAGGTGGCCGGGTGGGAGAACATGAAATTTGGCTGACAAGCAGGGTGCAAATGGAATGAACTGCTTGATTGTAAAGCTGTCGCCGACCTCTCTCTGTCCCCCGCCTGGGTCATGGTCCCCCTGCCCCCTTCTCACAGTAGCCCTGTCTCCGGGCAAGTGCTCCCAGGCCTGGGCAGTCACAGTGCCGCCCTGTCCCTCCCTCCCCATGCCCCGCCGCACTGCTCAGCCATGTCCTCCGTGGGTGTCTGTCCCCAGGGTGTCCGTAAGGCCCTCCACAGCTGCCTGTGCCTAGAGCACGGGGCTCCTCGGCCTCCTCTGTGCCTCTCTCCTGACTCCTGTCTGCAGCGACAGGGCCCTTGCATCCCATGCCCCGGTGTGGCCGCGCAGCCCCAGCAGTACCGACCTCCACCTGGTGCGTGTGCCTTAAGGCCTCCTTCCCTGAACTCAGTCTCTTTTATTCCAGGAGAGTTTGTGCCCAGCTGCCGTGCACTTCCTGCCAGCTATGAGCAGACTCTAATTTGTGTCGGCCTTCACTGTCAGGGCCATGCCACCAGATACCAGAGTGCCTGCCGTGCCGACGACGCCAGGGCTGAGAAGTGGAAGCCTTTGTCAGGAGCTGCACCTGGGTCTGCCTCGCTGCAGAGCTTCCTCTGTTCGAGTGAGGTCCACGTGGTGGGGGGTGGGGCTCCACTGTCTCCGCTCCCAGAGTGGGGACCGTGTGTCTTACTCGGCTTGGTACAGCTGTAACACAAAAGCACAGACCATGTCACCGAGAAAGACGACTGGCTCACGATTCCACAGGCTGGGAAGCGGAGGAAGGTGGCAGGTGCTCAGGCTCCAGGAGAACGCGGAGGGGAGGAAAGGAGGCTGGGGCAGGCGGGGCAGGGGCTCTGGTTTAGCTTTCCTGCGGTGCTGGGGGTTAAAGCCAGGACCTTGTACACACCTCACACACGCTCTACCAAGCGGTGCACCCCGCCGGACTCAGGCTTTGAGCAGACACAGGACCCCTGTCCACTTCTAAGCAGCAGCACTGGTCCATGCATGGGGGCCGGATCCCCCTACAGTGGCAATTCCTTTTCGAGGTGGGTGTGGGAGGGGCGTCCCGCCAGGGCGCCAGAGTCCGGCTGGGTGATGCGACTTGGCCAAGGTGGCCGGTGCAGGGCTGTGGTCCAGGCAGAAGGAGGCTGTGATCCCGCCCTGAGACAGCCTCTCCTGGCCCTCTGTCACCTCCTCCTGGGCTCAGCCTGACTGTGTCGGCCCCCGGGAGCGGGCAGCCTAGGTGCAAACACTGCTGTGATTTGAGGTCAGTCACCTGCACCCTGCAGCCGAGTCCCTGCAGGGAGCCCAAGCCGCACACCCGTGTGAGCACCGTAAGAAGCCAGTGCTGGGTACCAGCGAGGGCTGCGTGGCCACAGCCAGGTCCGTGTGCTTCTCTTTCCTTGCTCTCAGTTGGCAGACAGATTAAATGACAGCGTGGACGGCGGGCATCCGGCAGGGTACAGCTGCTCAGACACGGCTAGTTCCATCCCTGGGGAGGCAGTGAGATGGGGACAGCCTGGGCTCAAGGCCCGAGCCTGCTGCTCCTGAGCCTGTGACTCCACAACTCTGAGACACAGGCGTGTCTGAAAATTTAGACAGTGGTAGTTCTCAGCCTCAGGAGGTTGTGCGGGTGAGAGGAGAGATGCCTGGAGGGGTCTGTGGGGCTGTTAGCGGCATGCCCGCGGGGAATGGCCTGGGCTCCAGCAGTTTCTCCCGGAGAGCCGTGCACGACTGCGGCCTGCGGGGGGCAGCGTCCCCACATGAATCCGACTGGACTCCGAGCTGTGCAGCCCGACTGCCAAATTCAGGGCGGCAGGAAACAAGATACGCAGCGCGTGCTACCGCGGCCAGATGGCAGAAAGTACCAGAGACGCAGATGGCCAGGAGGTCGGGGGCAGTGGTTAAAAGCAGCACTGATGGGTGGGCGGCTGCAGTAAACGAGTCCGGAGAAGAACACCAGGAATTAAAAACACGAGCCCGCGCTCAGTGTGAAGACAGAACACAGCGCCCCGGCTCTCTTTGGGCATGGGGGGGGGGGGGTTCCTGGAGTCCAGTGACCTGGGCTCTTGGTTGTTTGTGCTGTTTGTGCCAGAGCTCAGCACAGCCCTGGAAAACACCTGGAAAACATTCAACACAAAGGTCAGCGATCAGAGTGGAGTACCTTCGGGCTTCTGGGAATCTGGTCCCTGACGCCAGCCCATTCCCTAACTGTGTAGCAGGTTCTTCAGGGCACAGGGCCATCTCTCCGTGGGATCTAGTCAAGCTTTGGAGCCGACCGAGCCAAGACCAGCCAGGGTCACCTTCGTTCTCTGGTGTCCACCTGCCCCAGAGTCCCTTCTGATTTGCCCCAGGCACCCTGTGGGCCGTCTTCCTAGTTTCTCTGGCATCATGGATAAAGGAGGGCATCGTCCTCCATCCTTGATGTGCCCACTGTAGTTGGCCCGCTCTGGAGACTAACAGTGATGTCCACTATCTGGTGCCTCAGGTGACATTTGGAACCGTCACTAGCCATCCCCAAACACCCCAAACCCCTCCTGCTGTTTGCCGTGGAGAGCCTTCATGTACGAATACACGGGTTCATGTGGTTTTTGACCTCAGTGCCCGAATCCCTGCCTGATTCTGTGCTTTGCCCTTCTTGTTTAACCCTTGAGGTTCCCGGGTTACACAGGAAGCCGACCTGGTTACTACGGCGGCTCACCGGCGTCCCATTGACGGTAGGAGAGGGCCAGAACCGAGTTTTGTTATCAGCGTCTCCGCTGGAAGCTCAGGGCTGTGGGCCTTCTGTGTGTACCTTGTTGTCCACTCCCGTGAGACTCTCCCAGAGTGGACACTTAGAAACGGAACTGCCAAGGTATGGGGGTGACCAGGCAGAACTGTCTGCCCTACTTACACGCTCCTCTTTTAAGTTCAGTCCTCAGGTAACGGGTCGGGTTCTGCACCATGAGCTGCCTGCCCCAAGAAGCGCGTAGCCCCGAGGTGTGAGCGGTGTCACATCCAGTCTTCTCTTCTCCCTCTCCTTCTGTGGCTTCTGTGACCTCGGGCAAGTCCCCTCACCTCCGAGACCTGGCGCTCTTCGTTGTGTGGTGGGGCTAGCAACGGCCCGGACGCCCAGGCGGTCGTGAGTAAATGATTAATATCTGTAAAACACCCGGAGCAGGTGCCTGGAAGGCAGCGAGCACAACGCACTGCTTTACGTCGCTGTTACCCCAGCTGCTCTGACTTGGGGCCTGTGGGGTGGGGGGGGCAGAAGTCACAAGGTGCAGCTGGCTTATGGAGCCGAGGGATAAACTTCACTGGTAGATTTATTTACTTATTTATGTAAAAGAGAAAAAATCAGAAAAATCAAGAAGCAAACAAAGCAACAACTGAAACAAACTGACAGCAGCAGGAACAAAACAACAAAACAACAAAACAACAGAACAACAGAACAACAGAACAACAGGACAACAGTAGCTCTAGAGGTGTGCAACACTAGATGACAGGAATAAAACCCAGTAAAACAGAACAGAACATTGGGTGTCAAATATAAGACAGAAGGAAATTCCCCACAGTTGCTATGATGCCTATGTTATCCTCCAAATAGATGTGCAGACTCCCAGCTCCAGGCCTGCGAAGTCAATCAAATAATACAAGCATTAAGTTTTATTTTCCTTCAGTTGCTGTCATCTCAGCCTGACTTCCTCCGATCAGTCTTGCCATCTGGGTGGGGTGGGGGCGAGGTGGGGTTGAGGTAGGGTGGGGGTGGTGTTTCTCTTCTCGTCTCCCAGCCCGTGTACCCGCTGGCTCACGGGGAGGCATGGTTAGCTTCTGGACTCTCTTCCCGTACCCCATGGTGGCTGCTCCTGGCTCATGAGGAGGTGTGGTTTCACTAGTAGATTTTGTTGAAATAAATTAAGTAATTTAACTGATAAACATCTAAAATATTTTCATATGGAAATAAATAGAAGTACTATGGAAAATTCAAAATTAGCGTGAAATTGAGAACACAAATAGAACTTCAAGAATTGAATACTTGGGGCTGGGGATTTAGCTCAGCCGCATAAGGGCTTGCCTTGTAAGCAGGCAGTCGTGAGTTCAATCCCAAGTACCGATAAAAAGGGAAAAGACAAAAAGAAAAAAAAAAAAAGAATTGAATACTTGCTGAGGGCAGCCAGGGAGCAGACCCTGTATTCCTTCCCTGCCGCTCCTTACAAGTGGATTATTCAGCGGGAAAGGCTGATGAACAGAGTAACTCATGTGGTTTGCCTTCTGAAAACTGAAGGCTATTGTGGGTCTAAGTTTGCTTTCTGGTTTTCTGGAAGAAATGATTGTTCTCAGCAATGAAACCCAGATTATTTTTATAGGTCTCAGTACTGATGCTTTAGTAAAGCAGTGAACAGATGTAAGGCTTGAAACCATTGCTCTTTAGTGCTGCATAAGTAGCTGGGGCTTAAACTACTCAGGTAGAGGCCTCCTGGGTCTCCTGCCTTGCTGAGCCACTGGAGAGACTGGATCATCTGGAAAAAAATTTCACAGATATACAGAATTTACAGGAATCAATGAACTTTATAACTCACTTATTCTTCAATCTCTACCCTCCTTTCACTCCATCTGTCTGCCTTGTCCTTATTTTAATATTTGTCACATTGTGATACTATAAATTAGTCTTCCTTATCAGCTATATGGGTGAAATAAAGAGGTGGCTTCAAATCTTGACTTAGTTACTTAATAAATACGTGAATTCAGGGAAGTTAGTTAATGTCTTAAAGGCTTGCTGGCTTGAGCTGCAAAATGAGTATTGTTTTTCTTTCAGGTAGGAATCCTTTTGTTAAAAGTCAGTACGTAACACTCATCCTACAGGAATTTACTGGTTGTGGGTGTCATTTTAGGCATTTTTTGTTCAGGATTCAAAAGTAATCCTAGGACTCAATTTCTTTTTTTCCTCCTTGAGTCTTCTGATTTGACTGCACTATCAGACTTCAAGGCGGTGGTGACCCATCATATCTGAAACCCTCAAGGAAAGCCAGCTTGCCTCTGTCCCAGAATTCCCAGCAAAAGTCTCTCTGAGGTGATTGGCTACTTCACCTGTCTCTGAACCAATCACAAAGGCTAGGAATGGGAGCTGCTGATTGGCTTAGGGTAGGTCACATGACCCACTCATGGGTTGGAGGCTTGATTGGGGGAAGATTTTTTTTTTGTATGGGGGGATTTTGATCAAGTCAAAATTGTCAGATTTTCTAGAAAAAGAGAGAATAGATGTTGGAAGGCAAATGGCAAATGTTTCTTTTCCACTTAACTGGATTGCAGCGGTGATAATGAGGTAAAGTAAAAATCACAAGAGGCACAGCACTTAGCAGAAGCGGAGCATGCGCGATTGCCGTCCATTCTGCAGCTTTAGCTGCTGCCGCTGCCGCTTCCTAATCTCTGAGACTCTGTCTGCTTGGCACCTGCTGCCCAATCGATATTTTACCTGCAGCCTCAACCTCTCCGCACAGACTTGGTCCACTGTGTTCCCCTGGAACATGATGATCCGGTCCCCTCGGGGGTCTCCCCGTGGGCACCCCTAAACTCCAGCTCCCCTTCCGAAGTCAGATCCCCAGTCCGCGCACTCGTTCCACTCCTGGGCCCACGATCCGCGAGGCACTAGCGTGGCTTTGACGCCTACTGGCTTTCTCCCTTGCTTGGCCCCTGGGCCGCCACGGTGACCTCACCTGCTGTGCTCAGCCTCAGACTCCTGTGCATCTGTCTCCAGGAGGAGACTCTGGAGCCCAGTGCCAGGCATCAGACTCAGTTCCAAGTCTCCTAAGCTGCATGGACCTGAGCAATTAGCCTCGGTCTCCCCATCCATAAACATCGCCGCGCTATTTTCGTTGTGTACTTTTGATGAAACCACGTCCCCTTGGCTCAGCCTCCACCCTCGGGTGGTGGGGTCTCCAGTCGGACCTGCTGGGCTGTCTGCCTTGTACATCTCTCCTGCCTCATTTGACTCTGATTTAGATTGACCTCTCGCTCCCCCATTTTTCCCCCAGCAGCAGATAGTCTTGATTTAGAGAGTGAGGCTCACTTGTAGAAGGCTATTTCACACCTGTAGGGTATCAGGCTGCCTGACATTCACTCCTGGAGTGCTTCTAGCCAGCCCTCCAGGCTCTGGGACGTGTAATTATATCCACCTCTTCTCCGCTCTGCCTGCTGCGGCCCCACTCTTAAGTGCTGTCTGTTTCCTCCTCAGCTTCCAGCGATCCCTCCTGGGGCTGTCACCCAGCAGGCAGATGTCTCTGCACTGAGGGGATGAGTCAGATGAGATCACCAGCTGGCGGACAGAGCCCCTGGGTACTTGGGGCTGAGCGACCCGTGTGCTGCCTCAACGGCTGGGAACAGAGCAACAAGGAACGTTCCCAACGGGCAACTCTGTCCTCCAGGACAGTCACCACCCACAGCCAATGCGAGGATTTAAATGAAAATGCATTACAATGAAAATTTCAGCTCCTAAACTGTGCCAATCACACATCAAGTGCTCAATGAATGGCCAGTTGGGGCTCCTGGCTTCCATCTCCGACAGCACAGGAAGAGGGTGGTTTCATCATCCCAGAAAGTGACAGAGAATAGCACTGCCCTGAAGCTGAGGAGCAGGAGCAGGGACACGGGGATGCACCAGGGACACTGAGGGAGAAGCGAGGGTCTGGTCCTCTCGGCCCACATGGCACCATCCAAACCCCATGGTGCATCCCTCATGCTAGCAGAGGGTTTGTCTCAGCTTTCTGGGCAAGCAGGACCTTGAAAATGAAGGTAAATGAAGCCCCCGTGAGAATAGATTATTTCATGCAACTTCCTTGGGAGACAAGTCCTTGAGGTGGGTCAGTGTGGCAGTGGCTCTGGTCACGGGCTGGGTGGTGTCACATGGTCTTTCCTTAAGTTCCAGTCTTGCCCCGAGTCAGTAATTTACTCCCCTACTGAAATCCTTAGTTTAGTTTTGCTATCAAACATGGGATGCAGCATCCATTGACGGTAAAAGTGACCACTCAATGCCATTGTTTTGTGACACTGGATTTATCAACGTTAGAATCTGGATTCACCTAATTATTTGCTTGGCTCAAAGTATTGTCTCTTGTGTGGGTGACATGTTAAATCTATACACGCAGATATTCAAGACCACTCAGTTAAGCCACTATTTCTTTTGAAAATATTTAGTTTCCAAATACTCAAGCAAAAATTGAGGTTAGTTATCTGCATAGTCTTAAAAATTGGCTCATGGAAACTCCGTCAGGCCCTGCCAGATCTGTAGTCTGTCTGCTTGGTGACATTGGCAGAATGTTGGCAGAGAGACAGTTCCATTCTGTGTGCATGCCTCAGGGTTAAAGTCAGAGACAGTGTGCACAAGGTCACTACACTAACAGCCCTGTCAAAAATACCTCTGGGTGTCTATTATGGATGTCAACCATCTCTACCCAGTACCACTGGGCCAGCACGTCAGTGTAATTCTGATGGTTTCTAACACAGGCTACTTCCAGAAAACCCACTGGAGAGGGCCTTACTGAATCACGCAGCCTGGTGGACATTGTTAGAGCACCGACCTTCTTGAAAGTTGAGGTTTCTTAAATTGGGCTCTTCTGTTAGGTTGTTCAGGAAGACAGCTAAGGAGAGAGGTTACGAGCCACGCCTTGTTCTAAGCAGGGTGTGCATGTGCACACGTGTGTAGAGTGGCACACACAGGAATTCTGGCATTGACATAGAGGGTAAGTTGCAGTGGCTGATGAGGAAGATGTGGAGTCCGTATTTGGGGAGAGGAAGCCTAATTAGGAGCTGTGGGGGTGATCCAAAGAGGAGAGGGGACAGTGAAGGCCTATTCAGAACCCAGCAGGATGCCCAGAGGGTCAGACGTGCCCTGCGCTTGCTTATCTTTACCCATTACGTCCGTGTGAGCCACACTGGCCACCAGAAGGTGGTGAGGCGACCTAGGGTCTCAGCATTTTCTAAGGATTTTCTAAGTGGTCTCTCTGTTTCTTTAGGGATCGTCTTCTTCAGAGGCTCTTGGAAAGGAAATGGGCACGAATGGGCGACAAGCTGTGTCTCTTCTCCGCCCTGAGTAACGACCCTGTTAAGCTTGTCCTAACGGAGAGCGACAGGACACAGAGCCCTTGCCGGGACGCTGCTCTGCTGGTGCTAAAGACAGCGGAGCTGGAGGTGGCAGTCAGCACTTTCCCCGGGTGTCCGGATTCTGTGTGGGTTCAGGATAACTCAGAGGGAGCATTTAAAAACGGGACACTGCCCACAGCCATCTCATCCCAGGGGAACCCTGCCAGGAGGAGGGGCTGGTCACTGGCCTTGGTCTCCTGTGGGTGTCCCTGCGCCCTGGCAGCGGTCCTTTGTCTGCTGCCCGTGGCCCTCCTGGAGATATTCCCTCTCTGCTGTGTTCTCTGGGTTCTGCTCCTCGCACATGGCCTGTCCTGCCTAAGTGGCTCATTCCTGAAGTCCAAGTAAAGGAAACTCCTGGCCCCGGGGGCTCCACACAGGGGTCCTTTGGCATGGTGTGTGGGGTGGGGGCAAAGGCTGGCAGAGTCCTGCTGCCCTGAGCTCCGTGGTGGAGACCGTGAGGTACGATCAGAAGTCTCCGTGACGGTGTGAGCTGCGGCTTAGGAGCCTGCTCCTCTGATTGTCCAGCGGGCAATGGTCGGGACCTTTGAGCCACCCCCAAATACACTCCCTCTACCCCTACCCCCACCCTAATAATAAATTCTCAGCAACGAGAGAGTCAAAACTCATCAGGTACAGGTGTGGTGGCACAAGCCTGCACTCCAGGACTGTGGGAGGCTGAGGCAGGAGGACACAGCTTCAGCACATCTGGAGCAGCTTAGTGACCTGTCAAGAAGCTGGCTCAAAAAGAAAGGAATACAAAAGAAAAGGAAGGAAGGAAAGAGGGAAAAAGAAAGGCTTGGGCTGGGGGTGTAGCTCAGTCCAAAGCTCTGAGTTCAGTTCCCAGTACCACACCCCCCCACACACAGACAGACAGACAGACACACACACACACACACACCAGCAAGGCAAAGCAAACCCCAACCCCTCAAACCATCACCTCCTCTGAAAACCCACAGGTCACCTGTGGCAGACCACTGTCCTCCTGATTAATGCCTGTCCCCTGCAGCCTCCCGAGAGTAAGCAATACGCGCCCCTGCCAAGCCTTCCAAAGACAGGAGGAAGCCTCTGGAGCCAGGCTGTCTCCTGGGGCCCATTTTCCTCTCTGATTTCTCTCTTTCTGGGAAGGGAACCTGGCAGGTGCATTTCTCCAGGTTCATTACCGTTATTATGCCGTCGAGGATCTGATCTTACAGTCACTGTGCTGGTCCTGCTGGAGACTTGTGTGGGTGTGTAGAGCGCATGTTCGACCACCACTCCTTGACATAATTCTCCAAACCTATTAAAGCGGTCACTTACAAGGCTTTACATTTACCAACAACTACGTTCATCCAAATCACAAACCAAGCAGCACCCATGTTGAGAGAAGTGATCACAGTGTTTAGCAACAAATGACTTTTCAGACATCGATCACCACGACTATTCTGAGAAGAGCTTCTGTTCAACCTCCCTTCTTTTCAGGGAGCAAACAGGAACGTGTTTGCCAGCAAGCTGAGGTAGGCATCGAACCCAGAAAGGGTGGCACTTGGGTTTGGGTTTTAGTTTGCTCTGCCAGCCCCCTCCCTGTTCGCGCTGGAGGGTCAGCTGGCCCATCTGTCTGAGGAAGGAAATCTGGTCCTGGGTGAGTGTGGTCACGTGGGCTGCTGGCTGCTGCTGTAAACTCAGCGTGGGGCTCCTGGGTGCAGGGGCTTCCCGGGGCGCACGGTGGGGGACCTGCAGCATGAAGGCATAGCCGGGGAGATAAGGCCCGTGCATGATCCACAGGACGGACTCTGGTGATCTTGGCAATAGTGAAAGTCAAGAGGAGCCAGACAGTCAGCAACAGGGCACAGACGGGGTCTCCGTCACTCCAGGCCACCGGCTGAGGGCTGGCTTTGTGAAGTGCTTCAGCAAAGCTCTCTCTGCCTCTCTGTCTCTGTCTCTCTCTGTCTCTCTTCAT